>NC_066617.1:34220163-36962147 GCF_025201925.1 Gopherus flavomarginatus
TGTTTAATAACGGTATCCTTAATGTTGTGGGGTTTGTTTTGCATTTTCCATTTCATTTTTTCTCCTTTTTGTCACTAACTTCTCCAAAATCCACAAATATAATTAGATTCCTTGAATATTACTAGGTCTCATCCATGCAATGGTGAGTTCAACAAGTTCCTCAGATAAAGTTTCCAAATAAGAGGCTGATTTTAATATTCAGTTTGCTCTGAAATCCACATATATAGAGAGAGGTTATCTTGAAAATTGATTGTCCATTGAGCACCAGTAATTTGGTGCCCAATAACAGGAACTAGGGTTGGCTTTGGAAGAAGGGGGAGAACACATTAAGATGAAAGTGGCATTTCACACCTCTAAATTACAGGCAGGCTGAATTCATATCCAGGGGCTGTTCTCAGTTAGCTGAGAATATGCCATCAAATTCAATGGGGCAATTCACACATCTGTAGTCTTCCTATCCTGCAGAGGACTGTGCATAACCCCTTCCCCTTAAACTAGCCCCCAAAATGGAATAGAGTGGTAACCGTGTTAGTCTGTATCAGCAAAAACAACGAGGAGTCCTTGTGGCACCTTAGAGATTAACAAATTTATTTGGGCATCAGCTTTTGTGGGCTAGAACCCACTTCATCAGATGCATGGAGTGGAAAATACAGTAGCAAGTATGTATATATACATAGTACATGAAAAGATGGGAGTTACCATACCAAGTGGGGGGTCAGTCTAATGAGACAATTTAATTAACAGTAGAATACCAAGGAAGGAAAAATCACTTTTGTTGTGGTAATGAGGGTGGCCTATTTCAAACAGTTGACGAGAAGGTGTGAGTAACAGTAGGGGGAAATTAGTATGGGGAATTTAGTTTTTGTAACATCCCATCCACTCCTAGTCTTTATTCAGGCCTAATTTGATGGTGTCCAGTTTGCAAATTAATTCGTTCTGCAGTGTCACATTGGAGTTTGTTTTTGAAGCTTTTTTGTTGTTGAAGAATTGCCACTTTTAAGTCTGTTATTGAGTTACCAGGGAGATTGAAGTGTTCTCCTACTGGTTTTTGAATGTTATAATTACTGATGTCAGATTTGTGTCCATTTATTCTTTTGTGTAGAGACTGTCTGGTTTGGCCAACATACATGGCAGAGGGGCATTGCTGGCACATGATGGCATATATCACATTGGTAGACGTGCAGGTGAATAAACCCCTGATGGTGTGGCTGATATGGCTAGTTCATATGATGGTGTGCCTTGAATAGATATGTGGACAGAGTTGGCACTGGGGTTTGTTGCAGGGTTTGGTTTCTGGGTTAGTGTTTTTGTTGTATAGTGTGTAGTTGCTGGTAAGTATTTGCTTCAAGTAAGGGTGCGGAGGGCTGTCTGTAAGCGAGGACTGGCCTGTCTCACAAGGTATGTGAGAGTAAAGGATCATCCTTCCGGATAGGTTGCACATCCGTTATGATCAGCAAAGAATACTGTGGCACCTTATAGACTAACAGACGTTTAGGAGCATGAGCTTTCGTGGGTGAATACCCACTTCGTCAGATGCATGTAGTGGAAATTATATATATACACATATACACACCTGCCCCTGGAAATTTCCACTACATGCATCTGACGAAGTGGGTATTCACCCACGAAAGCTCATGCTCCAAAACGTCTGTTAGTCTATAAGGTGCCACAGGATTCTTTGCTGCTTTTACAGATCCAGACTAACATGGCTACCCCTCTGATACTTGATCCTTTATGACGTGCTGGAGAGGTTTTAGTTGGGGGCTGTGGGTGATGGCTAGTGGCGTTCTGTTACTTTCTTTGTTGGACGAGTCCTAGGTCTTCTCTCTTTGTGCTCCCTCTTGTTGCCTCTAGCTTGTAGATTGGCTCTTGACAACCTAGTTACCAGCTTCCTTCCTCCCCATGGCCTTTCTGACCATGCTTGAAACATGCAGGAGCCAGGGGGAAGAGCTGAGTGGTAATCAAGTATTCCCAGGAAGACCCCTTATTCCTGCCTCACACAGGTGCTCTTCAACCTCCACCTCCCAACCCCAATACTACCTGAAAAAAACAAGGGAAATTCACTGCCCAGTTAAGAGTGGTTGACAGTACCTGGTGCCATTTCAGAATGCCAGAGGAGTGTCTTCATTTCAAACATACTCCTATGAGATACAGCAGCAGACTTCCCTTACCATGCGGTAGGTAAATAACAAATTAGTCTGAATAGCAGAGTAGTTGATGCACAAAGTTGAGTACTTACTTTTTTATAATCTGGTGGAATACACAAAATGCAACAGTATCAAAAATACCATAACTACAAATTGAATTTGTGGAGGGAAAATTATATTCTATAACTGTATTTTGCTAACAGAACTTTTGTGCATGTTCTTGCTAACATCATTGATTCTGGTGCTCACTAAATAAGTAATGGAGGGGAGAACCGTAACAAAATAAGTAGCTACTTGTGTAGATGAAATTTGTGCAGACTGCTTGCTAGTCCATAATGAATTACCAGAGTATGAAAAGTTATATTTGCCCTTGAGTGTGAATGCATTACATTAGCGACTCAAGCAACCTTCATTAACCTAGTCTCCTGGATCACAACTCCTCTCTCAAAATAACTGTCCTTGTGTGTACTGCAGAACATTGCATCAGACTTTAAACAGCCAAGCTTCTTCGTTCATCCAAGAAAAATTCCCTAAGTTAAAATAATCAGAGCTTCTCATGAATCATGATTAAGGAAGATCTTATGAATTTAATTAATGTAATATTTTCATAGGAGACAGAAAATTTGAAGTTATAGAATAATTGCTCCATCTAATTAATTCATACTGTTATACAAGGCACTGGTGAGACTTCATCTGGAATACTTTGTGCAGTTCTGGTCACCCATGTTTAAGAAGGATGAATTCAAACTGGAACAAGTTCAGAGAAGGGCTACTGGGATGATCCGAGGAATGGAAAACGTGTCATATGAAGGGAGACTCAAGGAGCTTGGCTTGTTTAGCCTAACCAAAAGAAGGCTGAGGAGAGATAGGATTGCTCTCTATAAATATATCAGAGGAATAAATACCAGGGAGGGAGAGGAATTATTTAAGCTCAGTACCAATGTGGACAGAAGAACAAATGGATATAAACTGGCCATCAGGAAGTTTAGACTTGAAATTAGATGAAGGTTTCTAACCATCAGAGGAGTGAAGTTCTGGAACAGCCTTCCAAGGGGAGTAATGGGGGCAAAAGACATACCTGGCTTCAAGACTTAGCTTGATAAGTTTATGGAGGGGATGGTATAATGGGATAGCCTAATTTTGGCAATTAATTTGTCTTTGACTACTAGCGGTAAATATGCCCAATGGCTTGTGATGGGATGTTAGATGGGGTGGGATCTGAGTTACTACAGAGAATTCTTTCCTGGGTGTCTGGGCTGGTGAGTCTTGCCCACATGCTCAGGGTTTAGCTGATTGCCATGTTTGGGGTCAGGAAGGAATCTTCCTCCAGGGCAGATTGACAGAAGCCCTGTGGGTTTTTCGCCTTCCTCTGCAGCATGGGGCACGGATCGCTTGCTGGAAGATTCTCTGCATCCTGAAGTCTTTAAACCAAGATTTGAGGACTTCAATGGCTCAGACACAGGTTTGATACAGGAGTGGGTGGGTGAGATTCTGTGGCCTGCATTGTGCAGGAGGTTAGACTAGATCATCATAATGGTCCCTTCTGACCTTAAGGTCTGATTCTATGATTCACTTGTTTGTCTACTACTTCTGTTAAGATAAAATCAGTTGTACAAAAATAGAGAGACATGGTCTTTGCATGAAAGAGCTTACAGTTGAATACAGCTGGCTCATTATTATACATCTGTTTTTCATACATTAATATTTTTATTCAAAGAATGTTCATCTTTGTCTTAAACTCTCGTTTGTTTCACTCCCTTTTCTTCACTCTCTCTCTCTCCCTGTAATCATTTGTTATGCCAATAGCTGAATCTTGTCTTTTGAATGTAAGCTGTGGAAATCATGGACTATCTCATTAGTTGTACAATGCCTGACACAGTGGGACGCTGATCCTAATTTATAGCCCGTTGGTGCAATTAGGTAGTACTACTAACAGTGAGAAAATCCTTCTTAATAGGGCTGTCAAGTGATTAAAAAAACGATTGCAATTAATCACACTGTTAAACAATAATAGAATACCATTTAAATATTTTTTGATGTTTTGTACATTTTAAAATACATTGATTTCAGTTACAACACAGAACACAAAGTGTAGAGTGCTCACTTTGTATTTGTTTTTATTACAAACATTTGTGCTGTAAAAAACAAAAGAAATTGTCATTTTTCAATTCACCTTTTATAAGTACTGTAACTCTTTATCATGAAAGTTGAGCTTACGAATGTAGAATTATGTACAAAAAAAGTGCATTCAAAAATAAAACAATGTAAAACTTTACAGCCTACAAGTCCATTCAGTGCTTGTACTTGTTAAACCAGTCACTCAGACAAACAAGTTTGTTTCCCTTTGTAGGAAATAATGCTGCCCGCTTCTTGTTTACAGTGTCACCTGAAAGTGAGAACAGACAGTCATGTGGCACTATTGTTGCCAATGTTGCAAGATATTTACATGCCAGATCCACTGAAGATTCATATGTCCCTTTATCTTCAACCTCCATTCCATGAGACATGCGTCCACGCTGATGATGGGTTTTGCTCAATAATGACCCAAAGCAATGCAGACCGACGCATGTTCACTTCCATCATCTGAGTCAGATCCTCCCAGCAGAAGGATGATTTTCTTTTTTGGTGCTTCAGTTTCTGTATTTTCTGCAACAGAGTGGTGTTCTTTTAAGACATCTGAAAGCAGGCTCCACACCTCAGCCCTCTCAGATTTTGGAAGGCACTTCAGTTTTTTAAACCTTGGGTCGAATGCTGTAGCTATTTTTAGAAATTTGACATTTGTACCTTCTTTGCGTTTTGTCAAATCTGGAGTAAAAGAGTTCTTAAAACAAACACATGCTGGGTCATCATCTGAGACTGCTATAATTTGAAAATGCATGGCGGAATGTGTCTAAAACGGAGCAGGAGACATACTATTCTCCGCCAAGGAGTTCAGTCAAAATTTAAATAACACATTTTTTAGTGAACGGCATCAGCATGGAAGCATGTCCTCTGGAACGGTGGCTGAAGCATGAAGGGGCATATGAATGTTTAACATATCCGGCACGTAAATACCTTGCAGTGCCAGCTACAAAAGTGATGTGCGAATGCCTGTTCCCACTTTCAGGTGACATAAATAAGAATTGGACACCATTATTTCCCGTAAATGTAAACAAACTTGTTTGTCTTAGCGATTAAGAAGTAGGACTGAGTGGACTTGTAGGCTCTAAAGTTTTACATTGTTTTATTTTTGAGTCTGTTATATAGCAAAAAAAAAAATGTATTTGTAAGTTGTATTTTCATGATAAAGAGATTGAATTATGGTACTTATAGGAGGTGAACTGAAAAATGATTTATTTTGTTTATGTTTACAGTGCAAATATTTGTAATAAAAATAATATAAAGTGAGAACTATACAGTTTTTATTCTGTGTTGTAATTTAAATCAATATATTCAAAAATGTAGAAGAACATCCACAGATACTTAATAAATTTCAATTGGTATTCTGTTGTTTAACAGTGCGATTAAAACTGCGATTAATCGTTAATTTGTGTTAATCGTGTGAGTTAACTTTGATTAATCGGCAGCCCTACTTCTTAATATCTCTGTTAGCCTGTTTTCTCTGTTTTAAATCATGGCCACCTGTTTTTTACACTCCACTGTGGAGCTCACAGAGTTGTCTCTTTCGCCTACAGAAGTTGGTCCAATGAAAGATCTTATCTCACTCATTTGTCTTGTAAAATTACTTGGAATTTTTCCAAATTTGCCATAAGCAGGAAGCAGTCCTTGCTGAAAGAAAATTAAAGTGGCAAAATAATAGCTTGATTTTTAATGCCAGTTTAATGCCTACCTATAGCAGCTAAATTCACTATGGTTAAGATTACTACAACAAGCTGTAAGAATACTATTGATTGACTTTATAACATAAATATTATTTTAGTAAAATTTTTAAGGTATTTGAAATGTAACCATGCAACTTGCACGTCACATGGGGTTGGATCAGAAGAAAAAGGTAAATATCATATAATGCAGTTCACAGATTGAGTATAATTTATGTGATGCACTTAATCTCATGCAAATCAGCCTGTGCTGATGTTTTCTTGCACTCATACAGATCCCAAAAGAATCATCAGCACAGATCAGATTGCAGGACTGGGGCCTTGGGTATTAGTTATAAAGCCTTAAGAAAATATTTTTACAGATTAAAAAAAATTAAGAAACTCATCAAAACTAGCTCTTTTTATTTGGGGTGTTTGTGTGAGAGAGATAAGTAGATGGAAAACAATATAAATGTATGTATAAATGGAATATTGCAGTTATCTTCCCTAGCTAATGATTTCTTTGTAATATTAACAGTTCAATAGTGTGTGTGGGGGGGGTGGTGGTTAAATAGCAAACTAGTACTACAGTATTTTCTTTTTTGCTTTTGTTTTCTCCACTGTGAATAGTTCTTTTGTGCATCAGTTTCCTAGGAAACTGTTGGATGGTTTTCTTGTTGGATTACTTGTGTGTATATGATCCTTAATAATACACAGACACAGGGAAAATGTGACAATTTGAGGTTTATTTGCCAGATTAAAAATATTGAAAATGAGGTATGTTATCCTTTGCAAAAATAGGGAGATAATATTTTCTTGGCCAATTTAGGCTTAAGGGAAATATTCTGGTGTTGCTAGTAGTGTGAGAAAAGGTCATTTAATTATTTAGATCAATGCATTGTTTAGGAAAGCATTTCTGCTGACAACTTTGTACTAGCTACTTTGAAAAAAATGCAAATATTGAGATTAAAACATTCTCTATCGCTTTAAAAGTAAGATTCCTGGTTTGTTAAGGAACTTGCAAATTCCCACCACTCTGCTTGCTGCTGGCATTTTTATTCACTCCCAAGAGGCCTGAAGCCCTGCTGTCTTTGAATGAGAGAAAAAAGCCAATATTTTTACATTAGTTATTTTGGTATTGCCTAACTGAAAGTTGAATCTTAAAATGAGTCACTCTTTTCTCGTTTTTTCGTTTGATCACATTGGACAGCAAATTTGATCACACTAGACATTTGTCAGACAGGCCTCAGCATCTTTAAAGAGGGCCCTGTTGATATTCATAGTTATGGAGTATGTTGTATTTCATTAAACATGGCTGTTCTTAGTGATCCAGATGAATAGTCTTGGCTTCAGTTAAGTTCACCTGTGTTCATTTGTTTTAGGTTACAAAGGCCATTGTTTGACAGTATGTACTGAAAAAAAGGGTACAAGTAAGAGGGGGGACTGTTGAGCAAAAAGATAGTGCTAATTTGTAAATTTTAAGCACAAAAATGTATTTTAATTGCAAATTTTCATGTTGTAATGGCAATTTTGCACCTACCTGCCTCTGTGCAGGGCCGGCACCAGCGCAGGAAGCAGGTGCTTAGGGCAGCCAATGGAAAGGGGTGGCATGTCCGGGTCTTCGGCGGCGGATCCCTCAGTCCTTCTCAGAGGACTGCTTCGCTGAATTGCTGCTGAAGAACGAAGCGGTATGGTAGAGCAGCCACCAAAGTGCCGCCGATCGCAGTTTTGGGGTTTTTTTTCCTCCTCTTCGGGTGGCAAAAAGCTGGAGCCGGTCCTGCCTCAGTGCAAGTTACCTCGTTTTTAAACTGCCGTTTTTTTAAGTTGCACTTCTGAAAATATTTTTATGTGCACACAATTGATGTATTTAACATACTGTGTGCTTAATGTTCTTTATAGAAATATTATCACTAGGTGCTAAGTGTCTGAATGTTGGTTTGAGGATCTACGCTAATATTCTGTCTTTGCTAGCTAGCAAACTATAGTATCCCAGTGCTTTCAGTTTTACAGATATTACATTCATGGTTGTGCAATAACGTTATGTCATTCAATAGCAGACCTTAAAATAGGGATGTGTCTAATACTCCACTTTTTTGTGTGACGTTTGTTAGTCCGCTGTATTCAGTAGTACATCAACGTGAACGTTGACCCTATGTAATATGTCAAAGTAAGCATGACAATTGAACTATATAAAAAAGCTATTTTAAAATTTAAAGCGAAAAATATATTGTAACTGACCTTTCTGATGCATTTAAATGGTATTCAGCTTGTACACTAAGGATGTGCGACTTGTTTGGCAGAAAACAAATTTTTAGTTTCATTTTTAGATTTGCTAAAGCCTTTTGTTGAAAGACTTCTTGTTAGTGATCTGTTGAATATGCTGTGATAAATATAAGATTAACTAACTTTCTTGGTTTTCTTTTTTTAATTTGGTTCTTGGCTGTTTGTACAATGACTTAGTGATGAAACCACTCGGATCAAGCATCTATCAATCACACTAATGATTTTTTTAAAACTACAGTTACAGAAAACTTAATTGTATATGCAAAATTACATTGATTTAATTATATTGAGATGTACTGTATTGACAGCTACAATTTTTATATTAAGTGAATAATTAGTGATAAGGCTTTATGTACATATGAAATTATATTCAAATATGTTGAGGAAGGATGTTATTTTAGTTAATAATTATATTAAAGAAGAGTGTTTTAAATCATTTTAGAAGATATTTTTTATTGAACAGCATTTGGAGTAAGAGAATGCTAAAATCAAAATTGAGTGTTTAGAATGTGCTCCTTGCTACTGTTGTGAAAGATGCTTGGGATGAGATCTTTCTCTCTTACAATCTATCTTTTCACTATAACATCAAGCAGAAGCAAAGTTTTTTAAAAAAAGTTATAACTTTCTTTGATGGGGCTCACCGCTCCTCATTTGTCTGGCACCTCCTTCTGGTCACCTTGGGGATTAGCTCTCAAGGCAGACACCTCTTCCCATGCTGTGTCACTATCTGTTCCCAGCTTCCTGGGTTTATAGGCCCTTCCTCTTCCTATGCAGCTGAGCCTGCTTGTAGTCGATCCCCTGCTCTTTGGCTCTTTCTCCAGGTGCAGCCCATGGAGTTAATAGGCCAGCAGGGCACCTTAATCCCTTCCAGTCCTGTGTGGGGTAGACACACCATCAGACTTTCATAGTAGTTTTCTGTTTTAATCAATTTCAGTGCCATGTAAGAAGCTTCCTTCCACCTCTCCTTTTGTTTAAATGATGCCATCTTGGTTAGTTCTTCAATATTCTGTTTGGTTTTGTATGATCTCTTTTATGATTATAATAAATTTGTCATATTTTAATTGCTTATGCAGTGCCCTGAGCGCATGCGTTCCTCAAATGGCTTTATAAACATCATTGATTTAATATCTTTGTCATAAACAGATAAGTTAATAGCACAGAAGAACTTTATATCTCTGACTGTAAAGGGTTAACAAGTTCAGTAAGCCTGGTTGTCACCTGACCAGAGGACCAATCAGAGGACAGGATACTTTCAAATCTTGAGGGAGGGAAGTTTTTGTGCTGTGCTGTTAGTTTTGGTGGTGGTTCACTCTGGGGGCTCAGAAGGATCAGACGTGCAACCAGGTTTCTCTCCAATCTCTCCAATACAGGCTCTTATAAGTTCAGACTAGTGAGTACTAGGTAGATAAAGCGAGTTAGGCTTATGGTTGTTTTCTTTATTTGCAAATGTGTATTTGGTTGGAAGAAGTTCAAATGTGTATTTGGCTGAAAGGAGTTCAAATTGGTATTTTGCTGAAAAGATTTTAATTTATACTTGTATACTTAGGCTGGGAGGGTATTCCCAGTGTCTACAGCTGAAAGACCCTGTACCTATTCCATTTTTTTAAAATTTACGAAGATAATTTTTACTGTTTTTTTCTTTCTTTAATTAAAAGCTTTTCTTGTTTAAGAACCTAATTGTTTTTTTATTCTGGTGAGACCCCAGGGGACTGGGTCTGGATTCACCAGGGAATTGGTGGGGAAAAAGGAGGGAAGAGGGAGAGAGAGGCTGATTTCTCTCTGTGCCAGGATTACTTTCTCTCAGGAAGAATCTGGGAGGGGAAGAGAGAAGGAGGGGGAAGGTGCATTTTCCTCTCTGTTTCAGGATTCAAGGGGTTTGAATCACAGTGATCTTCCAGGGTAACCCAGGGAGGAGAAGTCTGGGAGAGGCAACGGTGAAGGAAAGGGTTTACTTTCCTTGTGTTAAGATCCAGAGGGTCTGGGTCTTGGGGGTTCCCAGGCCAGGTTTTGGGGGACCAGAGTGTACCAGGCACTGTAATTCCTGGTTGGTGGCAGCGCTACAGGTTCTAAGCTGGTAATTAAGCTTAGAGGAATTCGTGCTGGTACCCCATCTTTTTGGCCACTAAGATTCAGAGTGGGGATTATACCATGACAATCTTTTTTTTTTAATGGAGGTTACTGTGCTTTATATTACTATGTAACTCAGAGGCCTTGGTCAGGATCAGGGATCTGTTGTACCAGTACTGTACTGTTATTTCTATTTTCAAATGATTAAAGATTTACTGTTATAAATAGTTTACTACTATGTATTTATAGTGTGGTGACACCCAGAATGTGCTGGGGGCTAAAGAAACATAGAAAGATGATTTCTGCCTTGAAGAACATACAATCTTAAAAAACCATAGAGGCTGGGGTGAAAGGACATAACATAAAAGCAAAGGAATTAGTGTGCCAATTGCCCTGTCTCTTGTCAGGTCTTTTTTTTAATATTCTTTTAGTATATTTACATTATTTATATTATAAAATTATAAGTTATGAGTTTCTACAAGGGACTTTTTGGAGTTGAAGTCAGGGAGAGTAAGGAATTGAACAGGAAAATGGATACAGGGAGAGGGCAACTGCATAAAATGCAAGCAAAAATTGAAATAATGGAGTGGAAGGAATGAGTGTGAAAATCAAAATGAACAGGGAGAGCGAGTTCAGACAGTTTGAAGGGAGGAATGAAGGTGGACCAAGGGCTGGGCAACAAATAAGAAACATACTCTTAGTCCATGTTTCTGAGCTGAGTGAATCACAATGTCAGGAAATAGACAAAGGCTTCCTATCAGGAGTTGTGGCTTCTGGGTATCCTGCCCCAGGTAAGTTCCTTTTGAGTTTAATATGGTGATCTGGAAGGACCTGACTTTAACCTCTGCAAACATGAGAATAGTGTAGTGGGAAGCAGCACAAATGGTAGGTTTTGGAAGCAAAGTCAGGGCACGTCTACACTGCACGTGAATTACAGTGGCGTATAGAGTACATATGCTGCATGTTTAGGTGCAAATAGCAATGTAGATGGGAAGGCACTGCTTAGGTGAGTAGAGTAAGGAACTGCCGGAACAGTTAGGGGATGTACCCTACATGGCTTTCTCTGCATTCAAACAGTGCCTTCCTTGACTACACTGCTATTTTTAGTAGTGTTGTGTCCCACTGCTCCCTGCTGCCAGTCTTCCCCTGCAGCAAGGAAAGGCTTCAGCAGTGGGAAACGGCTTCAGCAACTCACTGCTTTGTCAATATCACCTTTTTGTTTTGTCAGTACAGTATTTCAGCTAAAGCTAAACTTTATCACAGTAGGTCAACTAACTTGAACTGCCACAAGTTGGGGTTTTTTTTGTTTAATAAAGTGCGGTTTTACTCTAAAGGTTGAGTATGTAAAATTTGGCTCCACCTCAGTCAACTCTGAGTTTTCAAAGTCATAGCTATTTCATGACTAAAACAAGTAATTAGTACTGTTTACTCCTGTTAGCACTTCAGTGGCAATGCAGCTCTGGAAGAGTGAGCTGGATTCTATTGCAGTTTGCACAACATTCTGAATGCAGGTTTCTAGTTTGGATGTGTGACTCAACAAGAACCCAGCTTGAATTTCTGTTGTGATGTTAAATTTGCGGGATTAGCAGTTTTAGAAACATAATCACAAAGTTATTTTATTTGTAAATTGGTCAGATTTGATTTGCAGGTCATTGAGAGGCAATAATTATATGGAAACCTACACTGTTCTTTTGAAACTCAGTTTTAAGTAGAATTGCACTTTTAAAACTCTGTTAAATCCTTAATCTATAAAATTTGTATTGGGATCCCATGTGCGTAGCTAATGAAATTATTACTTAAAATTTACTTTTACTTTCCGACTAAAAACTTTTTCAGAATAGTTCAAATCTGCAGTGCGTGTGGATTTCAGAGTTATTTAAAAGTATTTCCCTAGGGCAGGGGTCAGCAACCTACGGCACACGTGCCAAAGGTGGCACGTGAGCCGATTTTTAATAGCACACCGAGGTCCCGGCTGCCGGCCCCACTCAGCCCTCCGCCAGCCTGGGTGAATGGAACCGCAGGCTGGTAGTGGGCTGAGCAGGCCAGCGGCTGAGACCCCGGCTGGTAAGGTGCCAGCAAATGGAACCAAAAGCCAGCCGGAACCCAGAAACGACCAATGCTGGGGTGCAGCGTGTGGCTCACTCCCAGATGGGGGGCTGCTGGCTGCCGGAACTCTCTGGCAGGCTGGCGCTGGCAGTCGAAGCAGCAGGCAGTCAGACGAGTGAAAGGGACCGACGGGAGGTGCTGTGGAGGTGTCCACGTCCCAGCCTGTCCTGCTGCCCCTCTCTCGCCACTGTGGCTGGACACCAGGGTACTGCAGGCACATGCCGTCCCTGCGGCCCCTGGGGAAAGGGAGTGGCAGGCCAGAGGGAGTGGCAGGCCAGTGCAGGGCTTGCTCCAATGTTTTTGCCTCCCGGAGCAGCAAAAAAAAAAGCTGTGATCGCAATCTGCAGCAGCTCTACCGCCACCGCTTCAGTCTTCGGCGGCTGGTCCTTCCCTCAGTGAGGGACCCACCGCCGAAGTGCCGGACGTGCCCCCCCCCCCGCCTCCGTTGGCTGCTCCAAACACCTGCTTGCTGGGCTGGTGCCTGGAGCCAGCCCTGGTCTTCTGCCGCCACCCCCGTTTTCCTGCAAATGCAGTGCCCCCACACAGCTGGCTCACAGCTCCCTTGGCAGAAATAGGAACAACGTAGGACAGGGACCCATCCAGGTAACCTGGCTGCAACAAGGACTGTCCCAGGCCAGCCCCAAGTTCTCATGCCCCCGGGACTTCCCCCCCATACCCCCCAACCACCTGCCCTGAACCCCTCATGCCACCCAACCCTGACTCCTACACCGCCCATGCTCCCAGCCCTGACTCTTGCACTATCCACATCCCCACCCTGATCCCCCCACACCTTAACCCCTCACTCTGAGTGCTCCCACACATGCATCCCAGCCCCTGAGCTCCTCCCCCCCCCGTCCTGAGGGGGATTGTAATACGACAGTACCTGTAAGAAATTTAAGTTACTTTTACCCCTGCCGGAACCCCAGACCAGCAGTGGACTGAGTGGGGCCAGTGGCAGGCTGAGAGGCTCAGCCCGCTGCCGGTCTGCGGTTCTGGCTACCAGCCCCCCTGCCAGCCGGTGTCCAGACTTCCGGTCCCGCTCAGCCCACTGCTGGCCTGGGGTACCAACCCAGGGCTCTGCTCCTGGCCTCAGCCACTCCCTGCTGTGGCGCACATTGAAAAACTCAGCAAACTAATAAGATGGGCATTTTAATTTTATTTTAAACGAAGCTTCTTAAATATTTTAAAATCCTTATTTACTTCAAATACAACAATAGTTTATTTATATAATATAGACTTATAGAGAGAGAACCTCTAAAAACACTAAAATGTAGTACTGTCATGTGAAACCTTAAATTAGAGTGAATAAATGAAGACTCGGCACAGCACTTCTGAAAGGTTGCCAACCCCTGCTCTAGGGCATCCATCATCCAAAGTTAACAGGATGTTTCAGAGGTGAGACATTATTTCATGCAAATATATGCAAATACTATAGGTGGTTCTACATACCAACAATTCTAAAAAGTTGTGAGTTTTTAAATGATACCTGAAAAGGCGTGCCAGGTACAAAGATTTTTACAGTAATGTGTAGGGTGTGAATACAGGGGTGCATTCCATCACAGAGGTGAAAATGTTGCTGTGGTAATGTGGAGTCTTTGTTGCATGAAGTTGGTGGCAATGATGGTAATGTTTCCCTATTGGATATCATGTAAACTAAGGCAGGACAATTTACTGTCTCTGCTGTTGAGATCAAACTGTTCCAGCATATCAGCAAACTTGAGAATAGGTTAAATTTCTTCATTTTTGTTGTTTCTTTTTTTGAGTGCCTCATACTTATTAGATATTCATTTATATAATCTTTCAAAAATATTAGTTACTGACATTAATAAACAGTTGTTAAATCTATACATGATTTTTATATAAATATTAAAATAGATGGTGACAAATACAAAAAGTGAGGGAATACAGCAGTTTGACAGTATAGGTTGAGAGTTACAATAAGCATACAAATTGTTTCTGAAAGGTTATTATCGGAATGGTTTTCCAATCAGTTTACCCAATTTGGCTTTCTTCATAAAATTCACTTGTTAATAGGACTGTCAAGGGATTAAAAAAATTAATTGAGAATAATTGCACAATTAAAAAAAATAATTGGGATTAATCGCACTGTTAAAGAATAATAGAATACCATTTATTTAAATATTTTTGGATGTTTTCTTCATTTTCAAATATATTGATTTCAATTACCACACAAAATACGAAGTCTACAGTACTCTGTATTATTATTTTTTAATTACAAATATTTGCACAGTAAAAAGCAAAATAAATAGTATTTTTCAATTCACCTAATACAAATAATGTAATCTCTTTATCATGAAAGTTGAACTTACAAATGTGGAATTATGTACGAAAATAGCTGTGCTCAAAAATGAAATGTAAAACTTTAGACCCTACAAGTCCACTCAGTCCTACTTCTTGTTCAGCCAATTGCTCAAACAAACATTTGTTTACATTTGCAGAAGATAATGCTGCCCACTTCTTGTTTACAATGTCACCTGAAAGTGACCACAGGTGTTTGCATGGCACTGTTGTAGCCAGCATTGCAAGATATTTAAGTGCCAGATGCTCTAAAGATTCACATGTCCCTTCATGCTTCAGACACCCTTCCAGAGGACATGTGTCCATGCCGATGATGGGTTCTGCTCAATAATCATCCAAAGTAGTGTGGACCGATGCGTATTCATTTTCATCTAAGTCAGATGCCACAAGCAGAAGGTTGATTTTTCTTCTTTTGTGATTCAATTCTGAGGTTTCTGGAGTGTTGCTCTTCTAAGACTTTTGAAAACATGCTCCACACCTCATCCTCAGATTTTGGAAGGCACGTTAGATTCTTAAACTTTGGTTTGAGTGCTGTAGCTATCTTTAGACATCTGACATTGGTAACTTCCTTGCGTTTTGTCAAATCTGCAGTGAAAATGTTCTTAAAACAAGCAACATATGCTGGGTCATCATCCGAGATTTCTATAACATGAAATATATAGCAGAATGCGGGTAAAATAGAGCAGGAGACATACTATTCTTCCCCAAGGAGTTCAGTCAAAATGTTTATAAAAATGCATTAACAAATGTCGGCAGCATAGAACTGTGTCCTCTGAAATGATGGCCAAAGCGTGAAGGGGAATACAAATATTTAGCATGTCTGGCATGTAAATACCTTGCAGTGACAGCTGTAGAAGTGCCAAGCAAATGCCTGTTCTCACTGTCAGGTGACATTGTAAATAAGAAGCAGACACCATTATGTCCTGTAAATGTAAACAAATTTGTTTGTCTTAGCAATTGGCTGAACAAGAAGTAGGACTGAGTGGATTTCTAGGCTCTAAAGTTTTACATTGTTTTGTTTTTGAGTGCAGTTATGTAGCAAAAAAAATCTATATTTGTAAGTTACACTTTCACAATAAAGAGATTGCACTTGAGAACTTTTGAGGTGAACTGAAAAATATTATTTCTTTATAATTTTTACAATGCAAATATTTGTAATAAAAATAATATAAAGTGAGCAATGTATGCTTTGTATTCCGTGTTGTATTTGAATTTGATATATTTGAAAATGTAGAAAAAAATCCACAACTATAATAAATTTCAACTAGCATTCTATTGTTTAACAGTGATTAAAAGTGCAATTAATCACGATCAGGGTGTATTTGATTTAAATCAATTTGATTTAAATCATGATTTAAATCGCTAGTCAGGAAGACTCGATTTAATCATGGATTTCTACATAAAAGTGCATTCTTGGTTGTTATAAGCTTAATACATATTCTTCACAAACTTAGATAGATGTAGGTTTCATTTTTGGAAGGTATACACTATACATTTTTAAAGTGATTTATTTTGGAATTTTTTCAGATTAGTTTTACGGCTATATCAGAAAAGGAATGAGTGTTTGGTTATTTCATTTACCAAAGGTAATTGAAGCAGATATTTATGAAGTCATTGTGAGGTGAAGTATCTCCAGTTCAACATGTTAAACTTTAATATTTGGAAGATTTTCTTGCCATGCTGTATTAGGAGGAGAACATCACCAGACAGACATTT
The DNA here is from genome assembly GCF_025201925.1 of Gopherus flavomarginatus. Taxonomy (NCBI): domain Eukaryota; kingdom Metazoa; phylum Chordata; order Testudines; family Testudinidae; genus Gopherus; species Gopherus flavomarginatus. Next base: position 34,236,599 of record NC_066617.1, read on the forward strand.
AAATGGTTTTGTTTAACTAAAACAACAAAGTTATGTGTTCTGGATTTTTTTCTTCGATAACAAACATACAATATTTTAACAACACAAGCATAGAAAATTTTGAATTTAGCTAAACATTCAAGTTTTTTTAAATTGGATTTGTTTTTGTTAATTGTTTTTAACTAAACTAGTTAAATGAAATTTAAAAAACAAACAAAAATGGAATTGATTGTGTCAGCCAGGTCAACACGAGAAACGTAAAATATTGGCTTCTGCAGCTAACACAGTCGTCTTCACCTTAATTTTCCTGTTTGTTCATAATCTAGAAAAGAAAAATCAGCTTTCCTGCTTTTTCATGTCCCAAACAATTTCTCAATTTAGAATGAATTAGTCAAAAAGAAAATATTCTTTCTACACCGGCAGAAGAAGCTACTGCTGTTAAAAGTGAGATTATCACTTCAGCAGTCTCTGAATCTAAGTGCTTAAGTGACTTCCTCCAGTTCACTGGTGTGACTTTCTTTAAAACATCATCAGCAAACATCTATTTCTTGAATGGTTCATCCTTATCTCTGAAGTTTATTATAGCTGGCATTATGGAGGGATGATAGCTGGATGTCCATGTCATAGCCAACTCTTCTTCAGCAGTTAAGGTTTGACCCTGGTACTGAGTATTGAGAATATTTGCAAGAAAATGAGCTGGAGATAGCGCTTGTCCCATTCGTTTTTTTAGTGCTTGTAATTTAACTCTGTCATTGCATATTTCTCTTTTTTAAGATCTCACTCAGTTCCTTCCAAATTTCAACAGCGTCAGTAATAAAACAGCGATTTTCCTGCATTTTGTTCAAGGCTACAGAAATAGGCTTCAGGGTACACACTATGTGTTCAACATTTCTCTTAAGAGAACTTTGACTGTTGAGAACTTTGACTGTGACAGTGCCATCTATTTTTTCACGATTTTGTTCACAAACTATCATCAGGCTAGGCCAGTTCTTGATATAGTGCTCAAAACAGTCCACTACTGAGTTCCATCGCATGTCTTGTGGGAGAGTTAGCTTGGTGACTCCCACTTTTTTCAGAGAAGCTGCAGCAAAGTGGTTGTTACGGAAGTATTTTTCAATTTCAACAACATTAGCCTTTATTTGTGGAACACTGAAGTCTTTGGCTAGAAGGTGCATCAAATTAGCACTGCAACCGTATGTTATCATCTTGGGACTCTCTTCTAAATAATTTCTTAGCTTGGATACATTTTCAACGTTGTCTGTGACCTAGCTAGGTACTAGACATTTGAAATTTTTTTCACAGTTTACCTAGCTTTTACTGCTACTTCTTGTAAGTATTCTGCTTTGTGTGCATTTCCTGATATATCCATTGTTTCTGTAAGGAAGACATTCCCTTCTGTTGTCACACAGGCACATACAACAGGGTCATTGTGATCATTGCTCCACCCATCAAGACTCAGGTTGACAATTTTACCTTCTAGACCTTTTGCACACTGCTCAATTTCTCTTTCATACACTTTATGCGGCAATTTGCCTGTGACATCTGCTCTGTTGGGTGGACTGTATCCTGATCTTAATTACAGAACCATATTAATGAAGTGTGGGTTCTCAATCATACAGAAGGAGAGTTTGTTGAATAAACAAACTGGGCAATTTTTTCATCAATTATCTCTCTTTGTAATCTGCTAGTTCTTATCACAAACTTGTTTATGATTGTTTCTGGATGATGGAGATTTTTTTTCTTTGTGCTACAGGTGATATACTGTGGCTGTGTAACATACATGATATGAGTGAAACACTATCGTTGGCAGATAATTCTGAAACTATAGAAAATGATAGTAATCTTGAAGATGGAGAGTCTTCAGAATCCTGTATGTTGAGGATGGATTTTCCTAAACAAAATAAATCAATGAAGTTATTTAATTATTATTACCATACTGCTCATTTAGTATTACTCATTGCATTCACTGACACCCAGTACTCTTTAAAGGTGAAATATTAAAAGGAATTGCAGCGATTTTATTTTTTATCACAACTGCATCTAAAATGATAGTACCATAGAATAACAACTGTTTTTTGTTTTTGTTTTTTGCTCAAACGTGAGAATTCAAGAATAATCCAGAAGGAAGACAGGCAGTCCTTTAAGAAAGAAGTATGAAATAAAAAAAAATTACCAACCTGAAGATCCTGCTTGTTCAGACATGTTCCTTTCTTCATCTTCAACGCAGCTTCCTCCTGAGAAGGAACACTTCTCATGATGTTGTTTTATTCGGGCAACCAGGCCTTGCATTTCTTTGTTGCATTGTTTGTATTTTGCATGCATGCCTGTCTTACCCACTGGTAGAGGAACTTCATTAAAATAATACTAAACCGGGCTGCTGCCAATATAGGTTTTCCTTTCTAGTGAGAGAATGGTGTGGTAGATCTCAAATCAATGAAGGCTACACTCAGAAAGACCTCAAGACTTCTGGAATATGCTGCTCAAAGAGTTTCACTTGTGTTTCTACTGCCTGTCCCGCCCTTCTCACATTTATCTCCAGACTTCTCCTTGTCCAGACCTATTCTGCTCCCAACAATAATCTATTCATTGAACTATTTGAAACTTTGCACTTTTAGAGAGAGGTAAGGGATTGACTCTCTGTACAAAAATGTGTAGAGGAACAATAGGGTTGAGGTCTGTTATTTCTCACCTCTATATATTTATTTATTTATTTATTTATTTAAAAAAATTTTTGCAGTTAACAAGTATGTTATTTCTGGAGACACAAATCCAAAGTCTGAGAACTGCAAAACTAAACATCTCTGATGGTATCTTCTAGACTGTGCACTGAGTCCTATTGGGTAGCTAGAAAGATTAACCTAAATAATCTATGTAGAACCCCCGGAACCCAATAAAATTGTGTCTCTAGTCCATGAACTATTGAAACTCATTTACAAAACTTTTCTTAAACATTACATGAATATATTGTCTCATATTATAGAATTAGAATTATAATCCGTACTCCATGATGAGCTATCTTTTAGCCAAAATTTTTAATTAAGATACAATCTTTAGATTTTTTCCTAGAAAAATCATTTTATCAAAAAAAAATCCAATTTTAAATAAAAATCTGATTTTTTTAAAATCATTGATTTTTATCCACCCTGATCTCTCTCAATTTTTTTAATTGTGATTAATTTTTTGGAGTTAATCATGTGAGCTAACTGCGATTAATTGACAGCCCAATTTGTTAATTTAATACAGTTCTCTACTCTATTATCATAGTCCCATAACATTACCACTGTTGAGCTAAAACAGGATGGGGCTGCTTTAAAACTATAAGCACTTATGTAAAGGGTATTATAACTGCTTTATAACTCTAGGCTTGTTTTTCCATTTGTAAAAAACAAACTTGCATATGCAGACTTTTACCTTTTACTCTGAGTGAAGTGAGGCTGAAGTGCAAACTAAGAAATGGACGTATAAAAAAGTAGAAATGGTCCGTTTGACCTTATATGCCATTTTTACCAAATACTGTTGTGCTCCAGAAATCCAGAATACCTGAACTCAATGGACACTGGATTTACAGCTATTATAACTGACGACAGAATTTCATCTAAACTATTTGCCACCATATTTTCCAATTTTAATTTTAAGTACTCCCCTCCACTTTTTTTTTTTTTTTTTTTTTTACTTAAAGCACTACGGTATTGATGGACTGAAAAATACCAAGATATCAAAAACTAGTGGTGTTCTCAAGTACTTGTTCTCAAATTTTGGACATTTACTTTATAACTAGGTTATGATTCTTTATCTAGCTTTTTCTATATGCTTTTTCCAATTTAAGAGGGGACATGTTAGATTGCAATACATGCAGCATCTTCAAAGTGATCTTTACCTGTCATCTTCTAAGGAAATTGTTCTCTGGCTGGCTCCAGGGATGATGATATTTTTTTTCAGAGGATTTGTGATTTTACAATATTTATAGGAACCACTATTATATTAGTTCAGTAAAGCAGTTAAAATCATGTAATTTTAATTTTCCAAGGTATATGCAGTTCCCCGACGCAGAGACCCGGATGCTGCACAATAATCAAATGTTAAGTTCTCTAAAGAGAAATAGAAAAGCTTCTGGTACATAGAACATTGTACTTTAATATCTTTTGCCAACAATTTGATTGGTAATTTTGTTCTGTACAATCTTTGCTGAACCCTTTTCACTGTTTGTCATTCTTCAATTTATAAAACTTTAGTTTTTTTAAATAAAGTAATTTTTTTTCATATATTAGTTGAAACATTAGCTCTTCATTAGCTAGGAAAAAATACTCCAGAATGTGAAATACACAAAGTATGCTGCTAAGGATTTCTTTGCTAGCATTATCAGACTATAGGTAGAAACTAAACACTGGCTGGGTAAAAGACAAGAGGTCATAACTTGATTAAAACACAATTTGTTAGATAGCTTTAAACCACTCTCTGCGGTCAGAGTGCCAGACCATATAGGCTAACAGACACAAGACTGCTGGGCTCAAGGCACAAACCCTTTATTTTGCCTTTTACCTAAGAGGAAGAGTTGGGTCCTCTAAGCCCAGCAATGAGATGTCCCTTCCCTGGCCTTTTAAAAAACCCTGTTCTTGGAATTTACAGCAGGACATATTAGCGACTACTCTTCTTTGCACAATAGTGACAGTGATAGAGGGAGGAATTGGACCCGTTCTGGGCACCACCAAAAATTATACGAACTTGCAGCCCCTGTGTTGAGGGAATGAGGGAGGTGATGGGTTCCCTCCATAGAGTGAACTGGGAATTCAACTCCTTTAAGCTGTGTTTCCTGGAGGAGAGGGTGCAGGAGGTTAGGGGATATCCGCTTTAATAACCCCTGAATTGATGATTTTCAGATTGTTACATAGTTCCTTTCCTGCCAGACCAGGAGGAACCAAAATTCCTGTTGAATTCTATGGTCTCTGCCCCATATTTTCCATTGTGCTGTTGCGTCAAAATATGTGTTTGTTTTAAAAAAGCATAGTTTAAACCACTTGTCATAAGAACTGAATGGAAGTAGAAAAAATGGTAACCCTTATGTTGTGATTGTGGAGTGGACAGTAGTTTCCTCTTTTGACTTCATCTTCTCCCCCACTCCTTGCCCCTCTTTCTGATATTGCCCAAGACTTCCTTGTCGTCCTGCTCCCAGGAGTTCTCTCTTCTTGTCTGTCTCTCTATCCATGAAGCAAGAAAGGGTACCAGACTTGTCATAGATAAGTGAAGCAGCTGATACACTGAGACAGCAGGGAAATAGGAAAAGGTGGTGTCTCAGCTACAGAGCTACAACAGGAATCTCTAGCATGGTAGGTAGGCAGCTACACCATCACTCTGGATGTAGGATTTGGGGAAATTTTGACCCTCTTAATCAAAATAAGACTCTTCCCAAATATGTGGCTGTCAATGGGAGTGGTGAATCTCTCACCTCAAACCGTACTGGGAATTAGACACCCCTCATATTTTTTTTTTAGCCATCTGTCAAAGAGATCAAAGATCAAATTTCAATTAACACACATTGCACAGCTGCAAATATTCATGCAATACCAAATCTCAAACACAAGCTGGGGATAGCTCTGCTGCTAACCAACAACCCCCCTCTCCCTTTTAAAATGGTTATGAGGTAGCAAGTAGGAATCCTTGTATAAAGTTCTCAATAGTATAGCATGTGGTTGGAATGAGAAGCCCAATTTATACTTCATGCTTTCTCTTGTGGCTTCCAGAAGTATGGGATGGCCCTGTCCCCATGAGGAATTCTCAGATTTGGAGCAGAGAAGATCATTGAGGTGGCTCTCCAGTTCTCTTCCTTCTTTCCACAACCAAGTCCATTTATTAATTGCAAGATCTTAGTTTAGTTACGTTTTAGATTCTTTGCTAATTAACTTCAGAAAAAGAAGAGTGTTTATAGTACAAATTATTCATAAAAGCAGGGACAGAAATAGTTAATTAAAATGTTGGCATCTTCTCTAATTTAAACTAGGACTCGAGGTCCCTTCCAGTCCTAGAATCTATGAATTTATGAATCTATAATACTTTGCCTATTTTACAGAATATTGGGGTCTGGAATTACAGTTAAAGTATTTTAACAGTATGGAAATTAGCAGGTGGAACAATTTACAAGGGTGGTTGTGGTGTTTCCTTCACTTGAATTCTTTAAATGAAAATTGGATGTCTTTCCAAAATATGTGCTGTATCTCAACTAGATGTTATAGACTTCATACAGGAAATACCATGTGAAATTCTGTGGTCTGTCTTGTACAAGAGGTCAGAATAGATGATCATAATGGTCCCTTTTGACCTTAAATCCATGAAACTATAAATATTGAATTAAGGATAGAAAAGTCTTCAGAAAAATCATGAAACTTACATCAGTATAATCCTGATTTTCATTCATTTGGGCATAGTATATTTTCATCTATTACTGTTTGAAAGATTATTATTATTTATTTAGTTGGACTGTAGTACAGAATCAGAATAGATTTGGAAATACTTGCATTCTCCTAGTTCATCTTCAAAACAGATCTTAGATAGAAAAATAAAATTGTTAATAAACTGCATGTTGTTAACTTATTTTTAAATTCTTTAATTGACAGAGTGAAGTCCACATTTTATTTCTTTAGCTATGTCGTGATGATTATCAATTCTGAATTTTAAAAAAATATTATTGTTAATAGCCATTTTGGGCTGATTTTTGTTTTTAATATCAGTAGCTATTTTGAGGCTGATTGTTACTTTTTATTATAACAGAATGAAATTTAACAGAATAATAAAATATATCATTGGTTACATCTGTGTATTACTCCATATCTAAAGTCCGCATAGACAGTGTAAATTGACTGATGAAATCCCTCTCTAGGTGTTAATAGTGGTAATTAATTCACTTGACTTGGAATCCTTGTGGCAGCTTAGAGACTAACAAATTTATTTGGACAAATTTTATTTGGGAAAATTACTTTTTGTAGTGCTAATGAGACTTATTCCCTCTGTTGATATTCACCCTTTCTTGTCAACGGTTGGGAATGGGCCACATCTACCCTAATTGTATTGGCCTCATTAGCACTAACGCCCCACTTAGTAAGGCAACTCACATCTTTTCATGTGCTGTATATTTATACCTGCTTACTGTCTTTTTCACTCCATGCATCTGATGAAGTGGGTTATAGCCCACGAAAGCTTATGCCCAAATAAACTTCTTAGTCTCTAAGGTGCCACAAGGACTCCTCGTTTTTACTGATACAGACTAACACGGCTATGCCTCTGAAACCTGTCATTTGTTTTGGGTTCCCTTATGAAATCTGGAGGGAATCAATATGCTGTATTATCAAACAGATAAACAAATGATGACTTTTGACACTCTTGTAGCTACAGTATGTGGCAAGGATGATATTACGTATGAAATTTCCAAAAATTTTAACAAAATTAAATTAGAATGTGTCATAACTGGAGGTTAATGTGGAATCTTAGGTATTGTCTGCCGGGAGGCTTAGTTTTCACTGAGTTGACACATTTGATACATTATAAATATGTTGTACTAATAGAGTGCACACAGAACAGTTGTGGCATCTTTCAATTCACAACATTGTGTGTCCATGTTGGGAGCTTGCTGTATACTAAGCAAGTGGCATTCTGGGAGGGTATCCCCTGGTTCTTTATTTCTTTGTTGGGCAGCGTGAATTCTGGGATTTTTTCTCACTGTGCATTCTGAGATGCATAGTGGAAGCGAATGGAATTCTGGGACTTAGGGTCAAATTTAAAAAATCCCACGATTCTGCTCTCTGTTCCCTGCTGCTTCTCTTTATGCATAGGCTAGTGCAATTTTCGAATTTCCATCGGCCAACTTGATCTCAACAGTGCTCAGTACCGCTATGCTGGCAGCAATGACTATGCAGGATCTGGTTAGTCTAGAATGGCCTGCAGTTGCAAAAGAAATTCAGGATGGCAAAGGTAACCTTTTCCGAGATCTGTGCCTAGAGCTGCAGCTGCAGCGTCAGTCTACCAGCAAGTGGTACCCCATACCGTTTCAGAAGTGGGTCACCTCTGCCATTTGGAAGTTGGCCAACCCCAAATGTTACCCATCCATAGCAAACCAATTAGACATATGGACATCAGTGGTTGGGGCCATTGTCGTGCAGGTGTGTGAGTAAAAGAGACTTTGCCCCCAGGATCACTATTCATGTTAATAGTGGGCAGGTTGCTCCTGTTATTCTGGGAGACCCAGGTTATCGTCTGCTTTCCGGGTGTTGGGTGAAAAATGAGTTCCACTTCAATTCACTCTTAAACAATTCCTTTTAGCCTTTATTTTGTTCATTTTAAGACAATTCTGTTATCACCTAATAATACATATATGCAAAAAGATAAGGCAAGAGATAACTTTCAAGTTGCCTCTTCTAGGGATAGGGCAACTCTTTTTATTAAATTCAATCTTATTTCTGCTATGTTCTTCCCCTGTGTCTACTCCACTCTCCTATTTTCAATCACCTGTCTTTTATCCCTTGTTCCATAACTTTGTCCAGATTCAGTTTACCCAGTCTCTTTGCCTGTGTACCTGTTTGTTTTAATTAGGGAGCTAGAATATTCTCATTTATAAATCCTAATAATTAACCTAAATTAGTACACTTTTGCTTATTCTGCTAAAACTTAATTTTATTTGTCTATTTCTGTCATCCAGTCTTTGCTGTCAACTCTACCGGTATCATCTGTTCGTGTTTATCTTACTTGTCTGTTTTTGTGCCAGTGGGTTTTTACTTGGTAGCTTGTCTTGTTAGGAGGTGGGGTGGGAGTCATTTGACATTAACTATTACCTTATGGCACTCTACTTCACCTTGCTAGTTACACACCCCAAGATTTTTACAAATAAGACACACAAACCAGATTTCCTGGTTTATGTGATCCTGAAGCTGTTTCAACTCAGTTCTGAAATGCTGCATTTGAGGAGAGAGAGAGAAGAGCAAAAAACCCTTTATAGTTTCTTATGGTACTGTATATAGTATTCACATCTTTAACAGTATTTAGTTTATATACTTGACTAACATGTTGACTACATAGTTTTCTGCCAGTGGCTAATAAAGTCATTTACAGACAAGTTGGACAGAAGGAAGGAACTGTTATCTACTGTTATCTCGGTAGTTGCAGAATGAAAGTGGAGTGTGCATTTTGGCTGCCTGCAAGGAAGGTGACACTATTTATGAGCTAGGTTGAAAGCTGCAGAAAAAAATCCCACCTACGATTATAGCTGCATGTTGTATTTTGTGCAATATTTGTGAGAGCAAAGGAGAAAGCTTTAACCATGGGCCAGAGGCTGAAGTATAGAGACTTGCTCAGTGTTTTGAGCAGCCAGCAAGGTGTCCTCTAGACAATTGAAACAGCTAGGACAATACTATTGAGCAGGAGTCGGCAACTCTGGCATGCGACTCACCAAGGTAAGCACCCTCGCGGGCTGGGCTAGTTTGTTTACCTGCTGCATCGGCAGGTTCGGCTGATCGTGGCTCCCACTGACCGTGGTTCACCGTCCCAGACCAATGGGGGCAGCGGGAAGTGCCATGGGCCGAGACGTGCTGGCCACGGCTTCCTGCCATCCCCATTGGCCTGGAACGGTGAACCGCGGTCAGTGGGAGCCACAGTCTGCCGAACCTGCCGACTTGGCAGGTAAACAAACTGAACTGGCCCGCCAGGGTGCTTACCCTGACAAACCGCGTGCCAGAGGTTGCCAGCGCCTGCTATTGAGGATGCTTATTGCTGTTACTTTGAATCTCGGGCTTGAAAATGTGCAGCTGTACACCCAGCTGTTATCCCTTGATGGCAGGGGTTGGGAAATGGATTGTGAGCACTGCAGTCTCTTATGGGTGCTGCCGAAATTCAGGAGCGACGCCTCTCGATGATGTCACTTGTTGGCAACAAGCAGTGTCATCGAGAGGCGTCCCTGCCAAAATGCCACTGAAATTCGGTGGCATTTCAGCGGGTGCTCTCCCAGGGGCCAGGACACGGGCATATTGGCACTCACGGGCACCACGTTTGGGACCACTGCTCTATAATACTGATAGAGATGCGCAGCTGTTTGCTCCCCCAGGTATTAGTCACTATCTCAGTAATAAGCAAAAGTGATTTTATTAAATGTAAAAAGTAGGACTTAAGTGGTTCCAAGTAATAGACAGAACAAAGCAAAATAAAACAAAAATACGCGAGTCCAAGCTAATACAGTAGGAAACTGAATGCAGGTAAATCTCATGCTCAGAGATGTTCCAATAAGCTGCTTTCACCTTCCTAGTCTGGGTCCAGCAATCAGTCACACCACCAAGTTACTGTCCATTGTTCCAGTTTCTTTCAGGCATCTCTTTGGGGTGGAAAGGCCATCTCTTAAGCCAGCTGAAAACAAAATGGAGAGGCTTCCAGGGCCTTTTATATTTTCTCTGTTATGGGCGGAACCCCCTTTGTTCTTCTGTGCAAAGTCAAAGCAACAAGATGGAGTTTGTAGCCACCTGGGCAAGTCATATGTCTATGCATGAGTCAGTTCTTTGCAGGCCGACACCATTGTTTGTGTTAGTTGAACGCTTCCAGGAAAGCTCAGATGTGGCTTGGCATCTCCCAAAGTCCATTGTCAGTTAAGTGTTTCTTGATTGGGCACTTACTGAGAATAGTCCTTTCTCAAGAAGCTGACCAAATGCTTCACTGAGGCTACTTAGAATCAAACACCTTGACATACAAGTACATAGTCAAATTCATAACCTCGAATACAAAAATGATACACACATACAGACAGCATAATCATAACCAGCAAACTACAACCTTTCCATAGATACCCCATTTGACCTCCTGTGTACAAGACCTGGTGCAACCATAGTACCCTGATTGCAACAATGATCTATATGGTCACTGTTCGTGTCAATAACGTCACAGTTGATTTCACCAAACCAACAAAAAATGTTTCCCTCGATGATGATAAAAATGTGCAGATAGGCAAAGTAAGAAAAATGCTGCTTGAGAACTTAATAGTGTTTGATGCAAGTCTAAAATATTGACATATGATGTTGACAGTTTGTTTTAATGGTTATAAAGCTTTAACTTTTTAAATCTGACTCTACTGTCATTAAATAATTGTTTGATACAACCCATAATTTTGTGCAACTATGAAAATTTAAATAGACAAAAATAGAAAAAAATGCTTAAAAATAAACATTGATATTATCCATTGAAATTTATACAAAAAATTGAATAGTTTACTAATTGTATAATAAATTGTAACGTTGATATTTATATGCCAAGATTCCCTCCATAGGATGTGCCTCCTGAGTCCCGGGATGAGTTTCTGGCTAGGAATTGGGCTAGCTTCCTCTCTGGCTGCCCGTAGGATCCTAAATCCTGAAGAGATGCTGGCTTTCTGTAGAGAGCTCTTCACTGCCCTCCTCGTGTTCCTCCTCTGATGATTCTATCTGCTTGCCCTTAGGGTGGGGGCAGAGTCCACAGTGTCTTTTGGTTCAGTTGTGGTGTAATTTCTAAGATCCTCTCCAGCTCCTCAAAAAATGGATAGATTCTGTTTTCACAGCCTTTTCCTAGCATCCGTAGTTTTAATGTAGGTTCTCCTGAGCTGTTTGCTCTTTATCCAGCTCTGGTCAGCATCCCGGTTGTGACCTCTCATGAACCTTTGACTAACAATGTTCAGATATCTTTTTTTCTCTTGGTTTGGCTCCAAAAGCTTGCTGCACTGACACTTCTTTTCAGATGGCTATGAGATCTTGTGTCTCAGCACAAGTTTAAGCAGCTGCTTGAGGCTTTTTGTAAAGGCTGCTGGAGTAATATTGCTGTAATGCGAATATATTGGAATCCAGGAGCACATAGGCAGATCCTGGCACCATGCCACCCTTTAAGCCGGGGAAGGACCATTTGGTTAACTTCACCCCAGAGAAGTGGAGGGCACACAGTTGAACAGACAGGTTGGTCATGGACACCTGCAAATCAGCGTGGAATAGCAGTTGAAGGACTGCCCGACTAGTGCGTTGGAGTATTGTGTGTACTCGAAGTTTGCATTGAAAAAGGACTCTAGAGTACTGTGCTGTAATGAATTGCTTTTGTGTACTTCAACTTTTTCAGACCAGACTAACTCAAGTTTGGCTTGAGTAAACACCCTGTGTAGATAAGCCAATAAACCTAGTGTTTGTTCTGAGCTGGCACTTGATTTAGTCCTTAAAATAGAGCTTAATTAAGTAGGACTTTGTGATTAGAACTTGTGCTAGTCAGCTGCACAAGTCCGCAAAATGGTTGATGTCAGAGTTATAGAAACTAAATATAATAAAGGTTTGAGCCTGCTTGTTTATGTATACTTTTCTATTAGAAGCAGTATTACATATTGAATAATGTAAAATTATTCATATTGCAGGAACACCTGAAATGACTCCACATGAGGCAGATGTAGTTCCATGTAGTGGTCTCCAATATTTTAAATCTTATCATCATCAATGCATACAAAATACCATGGTTTTTTGTAAGCAAATAAATAAAACACCAATAGTATATTCTGTGTCAAATAATATTCTTACTGTTTTTGTGACATTGTTGGTACATAAAATTGTATTTTGTTTGGTAGTTTATTGTGCATTATTCTTTTTCAACCTAGTAAATGGAGCATGCTTGTGTGTGAAGTGTAGGTAGGAGATTAGAGAGTACTGGTAATTGCAGCTACCTAGTCTAAATACTGGGTTTTCTTATAGATGGAGTTGTTTTTCACAGTTGATAGTTGTTTGACTTTTTGTTTAAGATCTACATTTAAAATCTAAATATCGGTTTGAAATAAATAATATAACATTGATATATCCACATATGAATAAGATTTGCCCTAGAATTATGTAAAAGTGAATTTTGCTCCAAAGAAATGTATAAACCAAAAAAAGTTGTAATGCTTTGATATTAAGCAAGAGGTCTCTTGTAAAGTGATACACCAATTAATATGTGAATGTTTATGTGCTAATGAGTAATGTTATACACGAGAGTTGGTATTTGGCTAGATTGTGGACTCTGGTTAGTTTAACACTGGCCATTGTTACTGGTTCCCATCAGTGCTGGTGCTTCATTTTTTGTTTTTGTTGTATTTTGTTTTGTTTATAAAATGCCATAAATGAGTGAGAAATGTAACTTAAGACTTTTTGAATTTGACAGTAGTTATGCTTAACTGAAATTGCACATGCAGCAGAGAGCAAATTAAAATTCTGTTGGGTGATGTTAGGATGTGTTCTAAAAATAATGGATTCACAAAAGCAAAAAATTAGATTCATTTTTTAAACAACGAGTTAGACATGCTTAAAATACTGTATACCCAGGCATCTTTAATTTTTTTTTAAGTACTAGCCCACAAGTTAAAGTCCAAAAAGCAACCGATTATAATGTGAGGCAAGATTTTAGTAAAAATGACCATGTTTATAAAGAATAGTGTTTATTCAAACACTAATACTGTCTGAATTTCATAAAATCTTTTTCATTTTTTTTCCATTCTGGGAAGTCCTAAGCCAACTTTGCCTGGTGACACAGAGTATTTGCTTTTCTTTTTTTAAAAAGTTGATTTCTTTCCTGCCAAGAGAGAAACTGGCTACAATTGGAATGTAAGATTCTTGTCATCACTCAAAAACTGGCTTCCTTATAAGGAGGAAAAGACTGCGTGGAAGCTGGCTAATGAATCCACTCAGATTCTGAATCTTACTTGTTGGACTGAGCTTGGAGCAAAAAGCCTCGTCATTTATCACATATTTTTGGATAACTGTGCTGGTCACTAGAATGTGGAAGAAATAGCAATAATTGTATCTTCTCTTTAGTCTGCAGTAATGCACGTTGTTTGAACCGAGGACCTGGGAATGGTGAAGATGAGGATAGTAAGCATTTGTGCACATTTGTCAATCTTTTTATTTAAAATTTCTGGGGATGTTTTTTTTTCCTGTATCAATGGAACCTATTCCCATAGGATTCAAGACTTACTCTTCCAGAGAAGTGGCCAAGAGAATGTCTATATTCATGAAATAAATCATCTAGCCAGCTACCCATGCAATTAGCATATAATTTTATCAATCAGTTTTAAATTGATATTAGTACTTCCTTCAACATGACATTCAGATGTTGAGTTCTGGTCTGGTCTGTATTCACTGTTGAAGTGGCATGTTAACTTTATACCAGTTGATATTTCTTTCATTATTGAGCTACAAGGTGACCAGACAGCAAGTGTGAACAATAGGGACAGAGGGTTTGGGAAATAGGAGCCTATATAAGAAAAAGACCCCAAAATCGGGAGTGTCCCTATAAAGTCGGGACATCTGGTCACTACTGAGCTATATTGCCTGTTTGAAAGTTCGATTTCTAGCTATATGGCCATTGGGTAAGAGTACTTCATAAATTTTTAAAATTTCTGGTTTTCTTCCCTGTTTTCAAATTCTTCACATATGTTTCATCTACCCTGTTGGTGAAGAATATGGATTTAGTTCATAAAAGAATTACTTTCAACCACTTTATCCATATAAATTACTCTCAGTAAGATGTGGTCTTTTATAGTCTGTGGCATACGTCTTAGCAGATCCGATCCATATATATCTATTTGAAAGCAAGAGTGCTGTGGCCTCACATGTATATTTTTAAACACCCAGAATGTGCTAGGTGCTAACGTTTTATATGGGTTTAAATTTAATATTTAAGGAAAAATAAGAAAGCATAATATTTTCTATTCACTATAGTAGATGTGCAAATTAAATTTTGATGAGAGAACAATTTGTTTTAAAAAACCCTGCAATATACAGGAGTATAAATTGTGTGGTTATCTCAGAATTCGTATGACCTATCCAAATATGCATGCTGAAATCAGTAAGCAAGACACAAATATTGCCTATCTGTATTTAAAATAAATTCTAAAGATAGACAAGATTAGAGCCCACAAATCTGAGGAAATTGTAGAGTACTGGTAATTTGGTTATACTGCATCTTTCCAGCATTACTATCTATATTATCTTCTGCATGCAGCTGCTGACTTTGCATAGATAAACACAGCTATTAAACTGTCACATACTGAAGTTTAAAGAGCAGAGTCAACATTTTGAAAGCTGGTCACTCAGGAATGGCATATTTCATCCTTTTATATTCCATTATTTATTCTAAAAAATTGTTGCTTCCTGGTAATTAAAACCGAAAGCACCTTTGTCAATTTGCTCTATATTCCAGTGCAAATATCTGTGAAGTGAGATCAATTTAATACCTTGTGGCTTGAATTATATTTAGCTGTAGGAAAGCATGCATCTTAGATTAGTTCAGAATCAAAAAGATTCTGTAATACCTGTCTTCAGAAAATGAAATGGCCATGTAAATCATTTGTCCAAATAACACTGTTTCTTTAAACATGGTTGTCAGCCAATTCTGATTATGTAAAGATCAAATTACAGAAAATGATGGTGTATTCTAATTAGGATGCCTCGGACTTGCCAACTTTTAATTTGTATTCATATTAAAAGTTAAATTTTCAGTCTGTTGCAGTGGGATTCACATATAATTTTCTATATATTATTTTGAGATACTTCCCTACAATTAGGCCAGGTCTACACTAAAACATTTGCCAGTAGACTGAGGTCAGTTTTGGGTATGATTTTTTTTCTTTACCTTTCTACAACGGCAAAAGCCTAGTGTAGACACAGAAAAAGCACTTCCCCCCCATATAAGTTGTATATAAACAAAAATATTTGCTGGTATAGTTATACTAGAAAAACCTTCTATAGTGTAGACCTCACCTTCGCTTTCTCATTTGTTGATCACAGGTTTATTAGGTTATATTTCCTAAAGTTTTATAGCAAAGCCAATTCCTTTTCTATATATCAACAGAGGCTGTTTGGTAAATATTTACCAGGGCCGGCACCAGCTTTTCTGCTGCCTCAAGCTCTTCTTCCTTGCCCTCCCACCTTCAGTTACTGCCTACTGTGTGCCGCCTTTGTTTTCTAACTCAGCAAATCTGTTCCTGAGATTTACTTCTCCTTCACTAGCCAATCTTTTCCTCTGTGTGGTTCTCATAGTCACCTGCTTCCATTGGCCACATTTCTTATCCAGCAGTCTCCTCTCAGAGTTCTTCAGTCCAGCTTGCATCTGCAAGTCTTGATTTTTCCTTCAGCCTTCTCTTGCCTTCCCTCCATCATGTGCTCGAATCCCCTTTAAAACTCAACCAGACCTTCCACCTGCATCTCCAGACCTCAGAACTTCTCTTCCATCCACTCTGTCACACAGCACTTCGTACAAATGAAGGTCTTTTCAGGTACCTCCTCCATGATCATATACATCCTGCAGCTTCCACCTCATCTTCATTGTCTCTTCTATTGCTTGGAAAAAGAAAACATAGATTACATTTCCCTAAAAGGCAGATTGTAGCAACACACCTACATTTAATTTTTAGATTTCTGCCAAGAGTTGAGGTCGAATTTACGGTGCCTGGATCTCCTGAGGTCCCTTCCAACCCTGATATTCTATGATTCTATGTCAGGTTTAATAGTAAAAATATGTTCCCGTAAGCCAATCAGGTTCTGTCTGCTGGTTAGCAACACTCTTGGTAACTTAGTATTCACATGCACAGTAATCCATTTAGTATGTGAGCTTTAGGCTTGAGCCTAACTGTAGAGTTTAATTCTTTGCTGAACAGTGTTATTGTTTGCTTAGAAAGGGTCGTGGGGGCCATGCCTCAGCCAGGTGCATGACTGAGTGTGTGATTGAGATTCCTTGTGGCTAGATAAGAGCCGTGGTTTGATACTCAGGTGTGTGCAAACTAGTTGGTAGAGTCTGTCAACATTTAAGAGATTTTTGGGAGGGGGGGGGCGGTATCTTATCAAAATATTGTTCAAAGTATTGATCAAATATATTATTTTAAAATCTTGTATTACGTTCCTTTCCATCATCTCCTTGTCCGTAAATTATCCTAAGCCATGATTCTGAAGAGCATCCCTATTTAGTACAGCGCTTAAATGCGTGAATGGAATATAAGTACATGCTTTAAATTGTGCTGTCCTGTATAGGGATTTAAGTATACACATAAGTGCTTTTCTGATTCAGGGCCTTGGTCCCCCATCCCACAAACACTTATGCACATGCTTAACTTTGAAGTCAATGAGGCTATTTGTGATAGTAATGTTAAGCGTATATGTAAGTATCTGCAGGATTGGGACCTTTAGTTGTAAGATCTTGGTGCAGGGGCTCTTGTTTTTTCTGACTGTGTATGGCACCTAGCAAAAATTTGAGAGCACTGGCTCTATTTCAGGAAAGCCTTTCAGCACAGGCTTATGTCCATTACTATTCAGGAAAGCACTTAATCATTTGCTTAATTTTATTTAGCTATATTCGTACAACTTTTTAGTTTCTAGTTAACGCACTTATGTCCAACAGGCCTTATATTGACTTAGCTTAAATAAGGAATCAATGTTTCTAAACTGTTTTAGTTAAATAAGGCCTTAGTCTCCAACTGAGATCTGAAGATTTCCGTTCAGTTTTTGCTTTAACATTGTATTACTAGAGAGACTGTAGACAAAGACTCTGTAGTCAGTGGGATTGAACCCAAATGCTTTATTTTGACTACAGTGTTCCCAGCAGAGGAATGGTGGATGGAATTACTTTAGAAGTCCTAGGTAGCTGCTGTTCTTAAAAGATGATAGAATATCTTTCTTGTGGTATTCTGTTTAAGGTGACTATGCATGATTACACTTGCTGTTTGAACAAATACTTATAAATAGTGAATGCATTGTGCATATATGTACTATTATTCTTGTGACTTTAGCATACCCTAATTTTATTATCATAAATTGCTGTATAACTATCCTATGAAAAGTATTTTAAGTCAGAAAGATGACAATAATTACATCTGCAATCTCATTCATCACATGTACGTATTTATTTCCAGTGAAATGGAAAATTTTAAATTTAGGATTATTATTATCCATATTACCTTTATCTGTGAAATAGCATCTGCTCGCAGTTTCTTATAAAGTAGACAGAATAAGTCTTTTCAGTTTATGCATTTGCTGTTCCGAGCTATATAAATTGCAAGTAATGCTTAAAGTTTTGCATATTTTTCAACCTTTTTTAGAATAGAAGGCAACCAACAAGAAATTCAGAACATTTATTAAAAAACCATAGTTGAAGTATCACAAGTGGCAGTTTATCGCTTTTCATTACTTACTTCAAAGGCTTCATATAAGGAGATGAGAATATGTGGCTGCTATATGAAGAGCCAAATCCCTATCTAGTGTTCCAGAGTGAAAGTCTCAATTAGACTGATTTTTTTTTATCTCACTGGCTATAATGGATTTATCTAATGGAAAATCTGCAATATGTGTATCCGACAATGACCTTTTTATACAGGAAGTTAGCAGTGTCTTATTTCAATTATTTGAACTTGCTGCCAATTTTACCTAGAGCAAGGACTGGCACACTGTATTAATTCTTCACTTTGCTTGTGTAGCAGATGGTGGCCAAAAGGTGTTCAGGCCCCTAATCTTGCAGAAGTCGAAAGGGCAAAGAGCTCTAAAACTTGTACTCCTTCAAAGTTTTGACTCTTCGGTATAGAATGTAGTGTTCCACTTTCAAAAATATACTGTTTGTATCAGTACTTTCTTCTTTGAGTGCTTGCTCGTATTGTTTCCAATTAGGTGTGTGCGCGTGCACGACTGTTGGAAGATTTTTACCCTAGCAATGCTTGATGGGTTGGCTGAGCGCCCCCTGAAGTGGCGCCCTTATGGCGCTGGATATATGCCCCTGCCGACCCAACGCCCCCTCAGTTCCTTCTTACCACCCGTGACGGTTGTTAGAACTGTGGGGCATGGCATAGCTGATCTCCACCTCCCTAGCTTTACTCATTGTACTGTAGATAGTTGTTTAAGTGTAGTTGTTAATAGTTTAGCAGTTAGTTTAGTTAATAGTAAGTTTGTATATAATGTAGATAGTACTTGGAGGGAACGGAGTTCATTCTCTTCTCTCCTCCCTGGTACCAGGGACCATGCCAAGATCCCCGGGTTTCAAACCTTGCTCAGCCTGTCTCAAGCCAATGCCTGCGGGAGACTCCCACGACTCCTGCTTGAAGTGCCTGGGGGAATCCCATCAACCAGATAAGTGTTGCATTTGCAAGGTTTTCAAGCCTCGAACAAAAAAGGAGTGAGACTTTTGTTTAAAACAGCTCCTAATGGAAGCGGCACTTAGCCCAGCGCCTTCAGTACCACACGCAGACCAGACTCCATCGGTCCGAAGTGCAGCTCTGGCACCGGAACAACCTGGCACCAGCAAAGACTCTCGGCACCGGACGTCTCCGGCACCAGTAGAGTCGCGACATCGTTTGCTGTCTCCGCAGCTCAAGAAGCAGCTCACACCACCTGCTGCTTCTGCACAGTTTCAGACACCGCTTGAGGCCCTATTGGAGCAACAGCCCGGACCAGACCATCCCACTAAGGCTCCAACTCCGACACCACTGACTTCGGCGCTATCGATTCTGGCGCCACAAGGACTGTTGAGTCCAGTGCACACAAGCTCCTCGGTGCGCACCGTGGTTGAGCTCAGCCTGTTGTCTATGCCAGAGACCTTCTCCACCGCTCGCGACCTGATCCCGCTGGCGGAGCCTGGACCACCTCAGCCCTCAGCACCACCTGTGCGGACTGTCCAAACTGTAGGCAAAACTGCCTTCATGTGACCCTCCTTGCAGAGTGAGACAGCTCGGCACCGATCTCGGTCCAGGTCGCGGTCCCGATCCCACCGATGGTCCCAGTCCCGGCACCAATCTGCATCTCGGCACCGGTCGTACTAACAGCGCCGCTCCACTTCATGCAGGTCTCCCTTCTGGTACAATTGGTACCGATCCGGGTCCCGGCATCAGTCCCGGCACCAGTCGTCTCACAGCCGATCCCAACTTCATAGATCCTCGCTGAGGTCTACATCGGCCTCCCAGCACCGTCATGACCATCGGTCCTGATCCCGAACATGGTACCGCCGAAGGTCCCGGCACCAGTCTCCAGCTCCCAGGCATGAACTGACAGAGTGGGACAGTGCAACGCCTCATGGGCTTGTGGCCTCTCCTTGGCCTTTGCGACTGAATTCGTCATCCCAAGCGGGGAGTGGCTATCACACCCAGGGCCATGACACTGATGATGCTAGCAAGGGGCAATATGAAGGGGATCCTGATCAGGGACCCCCACAATGGTCCTTCTGGACTCCTTGGGCATACTACCAAGCCCCGAGTGCCCCATCAGGCGCTTCTCGATCCACTCATTCAGAGCATCGGATGCCTGAGTCCACTGTGAGCCGTCCTCCGTAGACTTGGAGGCAACTGTCCTGCCACTAGATCAGGCCCATGCCACCACCGTAGTGGACCTAGGGCAGCAGGACCCTCCCCAACCAGAGCTTCCCCAGGATCCGCTTGTCTCAGGGGTATCCTCTTCCTCCTCCCCTGACGAGGTAGTGGCAGGCACATCCTCCTCTGGCCCACCGCCTAGAGATCTTTGTGCACACCAGGATTTCCTGCACAGGGTAGCACAGAACATGAACCTGCAGGTGGAAGAATTGGTGGAAGTGGAAGATCCGGTGGTGGACATTTTATCGGTCGATGCCCCCACACGGGACACCCTACCCTTCATTAGAACCGTCCAGGCTAATGCTGATATGATCTGTCAGTCCCCAGCATCTATTCCTCCCACGGCCAGAGGGGTGGAGAGGAAATACATGGTGCCCTCCAAGGGCTATGAATATCTGTATGTTCACCCTCACCCTTGCTCCCTCGTGGTGCAGTCGGTGAATGAGAATGAGCGACATGGCCAGCAAGTGCCCGCCACTGAGTCCAAGGACCCTAGGTACCTGGATTTATTTGAGCACAAGATTTATTCCGCTTGGGGTCTACAGCTCAGGGTAGCTAACCATCAGGCCCTCCTGAGCCATTATAACTATAACACCTGGACCTCGATGAGGAAGTTCAAGGAGTTGGTCCCCCAGGAGTCCAGACAGGAGTTTGCGGCCTTGCTCGAGGAGGGCAAGAAAGTGGCGAGGACATCCCTGCAGGCATCTTTAGATGCGGCGGACTTGGCAGCTAGAACTCTAGCCTCCGGCGTGGCTATGCGCCGCATCTTATGGCTACAAGTATCTGGTCTTCCACCAGAGCTGCAGCAGACCATTCAAGATCTGCCCTTTCATGGCCAAGGGCTGGTCTCCGATAAAAACTGACCCCAGACTTCAGAGTTTGAAGGACAACTGGGCCATCTTGCGATCACTGGGCATGCATACCCTGGTGACGCAACACAGAGCCTTCAAGCCCCAGCCTCAGCGCACCTACCCTAACCCTTGACCACGGCAAGACTTCACCAAAAGGCGTGGATGTGGTAATAGGAGCAGACAATCTGGTCCTCAAGCAGGCCAGAATCAGGGCTCCCCAAAGCCATTGGCGGGGCCCAAACAAAACTTTTGAAGGTGTGCTCAAGAATGGAGCACCAGTCTGCTTACCAGATCCTTTCCCACCTTCCTTCAGCCGCCTCTCCTATTTCCTCCCTGCGTGGTCCAGCATAATATCAGATCACTGGGTCCTATGCATGTTGGAAACTGGATATCATCTTCAGTTTGTTTCACGCCCCCAATCCCCTTTCCCACCCTGTTCCTCTTCAGGGACCCCTCTCACAAGCAACTCCTCTTACAGGAGGTACAGGCACTCCTGGCTATTGGAGCGGTAGAAGAGGTCCCAAAGAACTTGAGGGGCAGGGGATTTTACTCCCGTTACTTCCTAATCCCCAAGGCAAATGGGGGGTCTATGGCCCATCTTGGACCTGTGCAGACTCAAGAAATTCATGGTAAAGTTGAAGTTCTGTATGGTTTCCCTGGGGACCATTATCCCTTCCCTGGATCGTGGAGACTGGTATGCCGCCCTCAGCATGAAGGACGCATATTTCCACATAGCAATTTACCTGCTACACAGGCGATTCCTTTGCTTTGTGGTCAACTAGCAGCATTTCCAATTTACTGTCCTTCCCTTCAGCCTGTACAGAGCACCAAGGGTCTTCACAAAATGTGTGGCTGTCATAATGGCCTCGCTCTGCCAACATCGAATACAAGTGTTTCCATACCTTGATGACTGCCTCTTCGAGGTCCTTCCAACCTGCAGATGCAGTCTCACATTTGTGTCGTCATGAGCTTGTTCAAGCAACTTGGCTTGCTGCTCAACACTGAAAAGTCCACTCTGGAGCCTACGCAGAGAATAGACTTCATTGGGGCGATCCTGGACTCAAATCTCGCCAGGGCATGCTTACCGCAGGCCCCCTTGTAGTCCATGATGACCATGATTCATGGGCTCCAAAACTTCCCGACCTCGACAGCACGCATGTGCCTCGCTCTTCTGGGCCACGTGGCCTCGTGCACTTTTGTGACCAGACATGCCAGACTATACCTCTGCCCACTTCAGACCTGGCTCTTGTCAGTGTACCATCCAGGCCAAGACAGCTTGGACACAAATCTTTCTGTGCCAACAGAGGTCTTAGCCTCTCTGGGTTGGTGGCTAAACCCCACCTTGGTTTGCGAGGGGATGCCATTCCATGCCCCACAGCCCTCTCTAGCCCTGACCACGGACGCGTCATTTCTGGGCTGGGGAGCTCACCTTGCAGGACTTCGGACACAGGGTCTTTGGTCCGCACAAGAAATAACCCTACCCATCAAGATAAGGGAACTGAGAGCAATACGCCTCACGTGTCAGGTATTCTGCGAACACCTTCAAGGCCGTTGTGTCACAGTCTTCACAGACAACACAACAGCCATGTTTTATATCAATAAGCAAGGTGAAGTGTGGTGGTCCCTCCTCTGTCAGGAAGCCATACATCTCTGGGAATTTTGCATAGCTTACTCAATCAACCTGGTGTCGTCATTTCTCCCAGGAGTCCAGAAAACCTTGGCAGATCACCTCAGCAGGTCCTTCCTAGCTCACGAGTGGTCGATTCGCCCAGACATTATCCACTCTGTTTTCCAGAAGTGGGGATTTCCCCACATAGGCCTGTTTGCCTCTCGCGAGAATCGGAAGTGCCAGGTGTTCTGCTCCTTCCAGGGATGCTGCCCGGGCTCCCTGTTAGACGCCTTCCTGATAACCTGCAAAGACCACCTTCTCGATGCCTTTCCTCTGTTCCTACTGGTCCACAAGGTCCTTCTCAAGTTACGCAGGGAAAAGGCCCGCTTAATCTTGATCACTCCGGCATGGCCCAGGCAGCACTGGTATACCACACTCCTCTATCTGTCAGTGTCCAAACCAATTCCTCTACCATTGTGGCTGGATCTGATAACTCAGGAGCACGGCAGGCTATGCCATCCAGATCTACAGTCCCTCCATCTCACAGCATGGATGCTGCATGGTTAACCCAATCTGAGCTGTGTTGCTCCATTTCAGTGCAGCAAGTACTCTTAGGTAGTAGAAAGCCCTCCACTAGATCCACGTACCTGGCCAAATGGAAGCGCTTCTCTTGCTGGTGCGCCCAGAAAGATGCTGGCCCTCTGGAGGTGCCAGTGCTTACCATCCTAGAGTATCTCTGGTCCCTGAAACAGCAAGGCCTAGCTGTCTCGTCCATCAGGGTACACCTAGCAGTGGTTTCAGCCTTCCACCCTGGCGAGAATGGATGCTCAGTCTTCTCCAATCCTATGGTCAGCAGGTTCCTCAAGGCTTTTTCATAGAGGAAGATTTTGCAGCATTTCCTAAAAGTGGTCAGATTTGCCTGCTTTCCAGAAGTATGTTCCATGACCAGTTCCTTTGACCAAGAATACTGTTGCCCCTTGGCCTGAGTAGTTAACTTGGTTGGTTGGTTGCATTTGGATAAATTGATTAGGCATCTCAGGTATTTCTTTGGTGCCATCCTGTTATAAATAATGAGTGCTTTTAGATTAGTCATGGAGCAGATGTCAGATGGTGAAGCTCAAGTTTAGTTTATAAATCAAAGAGTAGGCTTGCAGGCTCAAACAGCGCAAATAGAAAGGGTGGCATTCACGAGTCCTGTGGTCCAGTCCACAGCTCATCCTATCCCAAGGTGAGCTATGTAGACCCCTTCTCCTTGTTTATCCCATATTACAATTTGTGATTTGCTTCTGTAGCTTAGCATTAACAAATCATTATTAAATGTCAACTTGTTAGCAAAGGCTTTATATTCTGTTTTGTCCGTTTCCATCAGCACAAGCTTATCATACATATAATGAAACTTTAACTCAAGCAAAAATAAGCTTTTTCATACATCTGAACATTGTTATGCTTCCCTCATATGTCTTCATCCTGTGTACTTTCTTGTGATTTCAGTTACAGCTTAGTACAGTAGAAATCTTGTTAAAAAATCTAGTGTGAAAGCATGTTATGCTTCTTTGTTTTTTAAAGTAAATCTGACCGCCAACTCTAGTATATTTCTGTTACTTTCTACTTAGGATCACTCTCAAAACCTTATGGGAGTCTTGCATGACAATTACTTAGCATCACCCTGGGGTCTGCTTAGTCTTTAGGCCTCTCTATGCCAACACAGTTTGTTTATACATGAAGTTCCGTTTCCCTGAACACAGTAGTACCAAACAGCAGGCTATTTCCTTGCTCGCAATTTCCAAGCCTGCCTTTCCAGTGAATACTTTGCCCCATGGGGCTTTGTCTCTGCTCCCTCACAGAACCATACTTACCACTGCTTCTCTTGCTGTCTGCTGCTTTCTCCTTAGCCCACATGGTTTGGCCACTGCCATGGGTAGTGGCTTTTATTGTTTCAGCTCTCTCTACACAGAGGCATATTTAATTGCTTAGCGCACTCATTGACTTTAGTCATGAGATGGATTGTATTAACACCTTCCAGCATAACAAAATGGTTTTGCTCTGTCTTACTCCTTTGATCAGGAAAGTATGTGACTTGCAAGCTTTGCTGCTATTTAATATAACAGTAGTAAGCAACTGTTCTACCAACGAGCAGTTTGGATTTTCTTCAACTGTTCCATGCTGTTAGAATTTTGTGTCTTGATTGCTCACATTCAAATCTTTTGTCATTTTGGCCATGTCTACATAACAAAGTTTGGTTGATACAAGTTATGCTGGCGTGCAGCCACCAAAGAACGCATATCATTCAGATGTGTACAAGCTTGGCTGCTTGCATAGGTACTGTACTCACCAGGAGTGTTTGCACTGATGTAAAATGGGATATCTACCCATAGTGCACTGCAATGTGCCCCATGCAGCCCTCCAATGGAGTGCCTTTGAGACATTTTTGCAGTGATTTATGGAATAGGAGCAATTTTGTTCAGGGATATCTGGGAGCTAGAGGTCAAATTCCCACCATTCCACTTTCTGCATTCCATAATGCTTTCCACATCCTAAATTTTTCACTGTTTCTTATCATTCTAACAATCCCATTCATTACTTTTCTCTCTCTGCCATCTCTCTGACAGAAGCATGGGCTGATTTCAGTACAATTCTACTATTTGGGGCTAATATGGGATGCACAATTCTCTGGTAGCTCCACAGTGTGGAGCGCCATTTCTGGGCCCAAGAAATGAGCACTGATTGTTGGAACAGCATCGCAATGCAGATTTGGGATGATGAACAGTGGCTTCAGAACTTTTGGATGCAAATGGCCACATTCCTGGATCTGTGTCTTGAGCTTGTCCAAGCCCTCTGGTGCAGGCACACCAAAATGAGAGCCTCATTGACAGTGGAAAAGCAAGTGGCAGTCTCACTCTGGAAACTTATAATGCCAGATTGCTACTAGTTAGTGGGCAAGGGAAGGGATAGCTCAGTGGTTTGAGCATTGGCCTGCTATACCTAGGGTTGTGAGTTCAGTCCTTGAGGGGGCCACTTAGGGATCTGGGGCAAAAATCAGTACTTGGTCCTGCTAGTGAAGGCATGGGGCTGGACTCAATGACCTTTCAAGGTCCCTTCCAGTTCTATGACATAGGTATATCTCCATATATTATTTATATTATATTATTAATCCTTTTGGAGTTGGAAAATCCACAATGGAGGCCGTTGTTATGCAAGTGTGCAGAGCCATTAAGTGTCTCCTGCTTTGCAGGACTGTGACTCTCAGTAATGTACAGGAAATGGGGGATTGATTTGCAGCAATGGTGTTCCTGAGTTGTGGCACGCATATACCTATTTTGGTGCCAACCCACCTGGCCACAGAGTACATCAACAGAAGGGGCTACTTTTCTATTGTTATGCAAGCACTAGTGGATCATGGGAAATGCTTCACTAGTATCAGTGTGGGCTGGTCAGGGAAGGTGCATGACCTTGCACTTTGTATTATTGAATTTCATCCCATTTCTGTTACTCCACTCTTCAAGATCATCCTTTTTTTTTCCTGTACAATATTCTCATTCTACTCTGTATTGATAATACCTCCTAACTTTGTATTATCAGCAAATGTAATGAGCACACTCCTACAGCTTGGTCTGTAGCTTTTCTCTACAAGATTTTGTCCTTTGCTTGGAATGCAAATTGCAAATAGTTTTTATATAGTTGATATTTAAATTAATTCTAAGCCTCCTCCACATTTAAGTCCTTAAGCTCTTTGGTGCAGTTGTCTTCTTTTACTACTTCCCTTAAGTCTGCCTTTTTGAAATCAAAAAAACATAGTTGAAGACCTGGTTTTGATTATCCTTCCACTTACTGTTAATGGAATCAGCTCCTGATCATTTGATCCAAAGCTATTTCCTCACTACTTACCAACACCAAGTTAAAGTTGCTTGACCTCTTGGTTTAGTGATGATTTGATGAAGAAAACGTTTGTCATCTTTTAGAACACAGGACTTTTCAAAAAGCTGCCAGCAGGGATGTTGATCATGTTAAAATGCCAATGGTGATTCTAGGGGATCAAGCCTGCCCTTTACTCCCCTGACTCATGAAGCTGTGGGATGGCCACATCAGCAGTGCCCAGGGAAGATTTTAGCTACCAGCTCAGTAGGTACAGAATGATGGTTGAATTTGCTTTTGGTAGATTGAAGGCACATTCCACCACATCCTTCCGCTGCTGCAGCCCTGCAAATCTGCCTTCCACTCATTAGCAACTGCCAGATAAAAACAACTTTTTGCTGGCAGTCGAAGGGTTGCTAATAAGCGGAATCTATTTGTGTAGCTATGTTTCTCCTTGTTGTCCCGCAGCATACAATGGTTGGGGTAAGGATGTACACAGTGATGCCAGGTGGTATGATGGGAGCATGTAAGGAGCAGCAATTATTGAGTTGTCAAGGCTACAAGGCTGCGGAATATGGGATCTTTGAGCCTGCATGTCAACCATGGTGCGAAGCATTTCTTTTCTTGTCCTGTTGCATTTCCCAATGTGCACCTCTTTCTCGCAATCCTTTTTGCCTCTCCTGAAGCAACCATTCTCAGTCTTTCTCTATGGTCGTGTTCTGATGTGCCCTCCAAACCCTCTGATCAGTGGACAAGGCAATGGTGGGTTGGAGAATTCCATAGAACAAGTCCTTCCCATGGTGGGAGGCATGCCAGAAGCTGCTGATCAAAACAGATACACACCATTAGATTTATGGTCACAATGGTACTAAAAAACCCTTTATACGAAATGCCTGTTAACACCTCCCTACGTCTCCGCTTTGCAGCTCAAACAATGGTGAGTACAGCATAGAGCAGAGGAAAGGAGAATTCTGTGGCATGTTATTATAAAGTCTAGGAACCCATCCCAGGATATGAATATATGCAGAGAATATATTGACACCATTTTCACCGACAGTGGTGATTTTGGCTGGTATCTCATACCTCAGGGTGACAGAGGCACAGACAACCAGGTGCTACTGGCTTACCGCAGCTGCCCGGTCCTGTATGTTGCTAGCTTGTTTACTGCAGTGGTGCCAGCACAACTCATCACAGAGTGCTTTGGGAAAGTGTCCTAGCACAGTGGAAGAAACAAGGCTGCCATCCCTAGAAATCTTTGGGAGAGGATAGCAGAGTATCCCCATCAAAGTGTAATTGAGATCTCTGAAAAGGATAAAAGGGACATCCCTATTCAGATATGCAGAGTACTCTTAAACCACGTAGGGACAGCAAACTAAATGCAAGATAAGTTTGGCTGTACCTCTCTCCATTTTGTTCATTTTCTCTTAACCGTAACAGTTTCTGTGAATTGATTTTATATAATGTTTTATTTTTAGACTGTTTATTTGATAATTATAGCTTCAGACAAGGTTCTAAATAAGTTATAAATGTTTCTTTGTTTTGTCTTCCAGAACAAGTACACAGACATTTAGATCAACATGAGGTGAAATACTTGCAATTTGCTTTCCGTTGGATGAATAACTTGCTGATGAGAGAAGTTCCCCTGAGGTGCACCATAAGGCTATGGGACACATACCAGGTGAGCGCTTGCTTTGTGGTTGCATACTTCCAATTAGTGATGTAGGATGACGACATTCTCAGGTGCTGTCCTTTTCTGTAAATGTACCTGTCCCTATTTTTAAGTATGGGACAATGACTACAGTTTTTCCTCGTTGCTGTACACAGTACATAAAATGAATATATAGCTTTTCTGTCCACTGGTATCATCTGATTTGATTGAATACTTCACCTCAGACTTGCTGCTTTATTCTAATATAATTGTAACATAATCTACAAATTGTTGGTCTTTTACTGGCAGAAATTAAGGTAAAGTGAGAAATATTTTATTTTAACTGGATAGCATATGTCAAGGCTGAATCCTCATTTTGTCACTTTGAGTGCAGAATGTGAGGGCCTGCAAGGATTCTAAAAATTAGTTCGTGCCACTCCAGACTTGTAACCTTGGGAGTTTAATACAGCTTTTCTCTGACCTTGGCTTGGTAAATGCTGCCACCACCCAAAATGCAAAAAACTCCCTTGGATACAGGAAGAAGCACTTGGGAATTCCTCCTTGTGGGGTACCCTTAAGTCCTTTCACCACCCCCTCCCCTTCAGGGAAAAGCTGAGAAAGAAAACAAAGGAAATTAGCTGTTGCCACCAGCGAATCGAACAGCATATGCACAAACCTCTTAGGACACCAAAAATCCAATCCTGTTCTTAAAAAGGTAAATTTTATTAAAAACAAAAAGGAAGAAAATAGATCTGGAACTTAGGCTTTTGCTGGGTTTTAAAAGAGCAATTTCAAAAAATTAAGCACCCAAAATAGCTTTTTTGGGGTTCAGCTTAAAGGTTACAATCAAACCAAAGCATCTGGAGTTAGCACAGAGGAATCCACAAGCCAAAATAAAGAAATCCGATCACGTTATCTAAACATTTCCTATCCAAATGATTCCTTCTAGGTATAGAAGATAATTTTTCATACCTGGTTTGA
Source organism: Gopherus flavomarginatus (assembly GCF_025201925.1). Lineage (NCBI taxonomy): Eukaryota > Metazoa > Chordata > Testudines > Testudinidae > Gopherus > Gopherus flavomarginatus. The sequence goes on from NC_066617.1 coordinate 34,265,857, forward strand.
ACCCTACACAGCATTCCTTCTTATAGCATTGCTGCACCGTGTCCCTGCAGCCCAAAGAGAACGACAGACAAAGGGAAAGGTGTTTTTTTTCCAATTTTAAAAAGTTCTAGCGTTCCCAATGGCTCTCTTGTTTAGGTGCCCACTTTTTTTTCTTTACCTGGGGGACTTTTTAACCCTATACAGGTAAAACAAGTCGAGAACTGCTACCAAGAGGGATTTTACAGCTAACTGGCTGGCTGGGTGTCCATCAAAAGGAGCTACCTCACCCCACTTTATTTATCACAGCATATTATATGAAAGCAGTGTTACCTGCTGGTTAAAGCAAGAAGTGGAGATAAGGACCTCTGGATTCTGTTGTATTCTATTTATGAAAATACTTACTGTTTTATTTTGTACATTTCTCTCTCCCTCAATATACTCATCACAAAAATATTTACATTTATTTGTCTGGGTGAAATGTTGAGAGATTTGGCTAATGTTTTTAAAGTATGTAGAGATCCTCAGATGAAATGCACTATAGAAGTATTAATTTACTAGTTAAGTACAGGCTTGATCATTTATACCACTCTGATCTGAAAGTGACACATTTTGCTTGAATTCCTGTTTACTAGTAGGTGAAGCTGGTGACACATTAAGTGCAAAATTGATAGGCAAGTACTTTAACTATGATGGGTTCTCACTTTTAGTCAAGCTATTTTGAGCACAGGATTTGGGTAAGTTGGAGATAGATTCCCCCTATTTTTAGCCTCCTGAGACCTCCTTTAAGTAGACCAGTCTCTCTAATTGATGATCAGCTCTAACTGCTCCAAGAGGCTATTCTTGCAGCTGAAAATATCCCATAGGATAGAGCATATATCTTTTTGCTGGGGAAATTCTATGGTTGCCAGTTAAGTCCCTTTTGCACTGAGGCCTTGGCTACACTGGCACTTTACAGCGCTGCAACTTTTGCGCTCAGGGGTGTGAAAACACTCCCCCCCCGAGCGCTGCAAAATACAGCGCTGTAAAGCCTCAGTGTAATCAGTGCTCCCAGCGCTGCAAGCTACACCCGTAGAGGATGTGGTTTACATGCAGCTCTCCCAGCGCTGGCACACCGACCACACTCACACTTCAAAGCGCTGCCGCGGCAGTGCTTTGAAATTTCAAGTGTAGCCATACCCTGAGAGAGCAACATAAAAGACATCACTACCTGCGAGCGAATCAGGCTCTGTTTTAAGCTTTAGACTAGTAACTTCTCTAGTATAATATAATCGAAGAGTAATAATTATCACAATAGTTAAAATAAACCTGAATGTGTAAATAAGGGCTGCAGAGACCATGAATTATAGGTTTTGTTGGAGTAATGTTATGTGGTGTAACTGTTGCTGTCACTGGAAAAGTTCAGTGTTCCTTTTGAGATTCTGCAGATTCCTGCAGTTTCTGTATGATCCATTTCTGCAGAAAGCCATATATTGTGATGCAGATTTCCTTGCTGTGCTTACAGTATCTTTTAAAAAGGTTCACAGATTCCCCATAACAAAATGCATAGGTGTTCTGTAACTGTGCTTTGATAAATCTGTAAAAATATGGTACTGTCTTTACAGTAGAACTTTACAAACACAAAATACATTTTGAAAAAGAAAACTACTGCTTGACAACAACTTTTAATTTTCATTCCTGCTAAAACAGGATAATTAGAAGCACTATACAGCTTGTACACACAACAAGGTCTGTGATGCGGGCTTCTTAGCTTTAAAGATTTAGTTTCGTTGATTCTTTCCTTAATTTGGATTGTACTTTAACAAGAGGAAATTCAACTTTCTTTGACTTGGCTTGTTTTTTATGTGAGAACAAATGGCTTTGATTAGCTACATTGTTCCTTTCAAAGGTTGCTTTTTTTCTTTTTCTTTTTCTTTTTTTTTTTTTCCAAATTGCTAAATTACTCTCAGGACACTGAAGTTTTAAGTCTTTAGAACTGAATTATGTGAGCTTTGTTGGAATCAGCTGTAAAAGATTCCACAGTCAGAAACTGTAATACAAGACCTCAGTTTTGTCTTCTACTTACAAGAGATAGATAAAGAATTATTGGGGCCCTGGGCACAAAGAACTTTTGGGCCCCCCAACCCTTCCCTTGCCACCTGGCCCCACTCCCTGCCCCTTCCCGCAACAACTACCCTTTGGCCAAGCCAGAAGCTGGAGTCGGGCCATGGTAAGATCCGCCCGGGGCCAGTCTGAGGGAAAATGGAGCCATGGGCAAACTTGTATCTTGATGCCTCTGGCCGTATAGGCTCCCCAACCCCCCAGGGCCTTGCTGCCTCCCCCTCTAGTCCTTAATTTATATTAAAAGAGGAGCTGGACTCAGCCCTAGCAAGCCTCGGCACAAATTAAGCACTGGCTGGGTGGCCAGATAGTGGCAGCTCCTGGCTGTTGTGCCTAGGTCTGAAGGCATTGCCACCAGCAGCAGCAGCATAACATGAGAACATAAGAACGGCTATACTAGGTCAGACCAAAGGTCCATCCAGCCCAGTATTCTGTCTGCCGACAGTGACCAATGCCAGGTGCCCCAGAGAGAGTGAACCTAACAGGTAATGATCAAGTGATCTCTCTCCTGCCATCCATCTCCATCCTCTGACAAACGGAGGCTAGGGACACCATTCCTTACCCATCCTGGCTAATAGCTATTTATAGACTTCACCACCATGAATTTATCCAGTTCCCTTTTAAACGCTGTTATAGTCCCAACCTTCACAACCTCCACAGGTAAGGAGTTCCACAAGTTGACTATGCGCTGTGTGAAGAACTTCCTTTTATTTGTTTTAAACCTGCTGCCCATTCATTTCATTTGGTGGCCCCTAGTTCTTGTATTATGGGAATAAGTAAATAACTTCCTTATCCACTTTCTCCACATCACTCATGATTTTATATCTCTATCATATCCCCCTTTAGTCTCCTCTTTTCCAAGCTGAAGAGTCCTGGCCTCTTTAATCTTTCCTCATATGGGACCCTCTCCAAACCCCTAATCATTTTAGTTGCCCTTTTCTGAACCTTTTCTAGTGCCAGTATATCTTTTTTGAGATGAGGAGACCATATCTGTATGCAATATTCGAGATGTGGGCATACCATCGATTTATATAAGGGCAATAATATATTCTCAGTCTTATTCTCTATCCCCTTTTTAATTATTCCTAACATCCTGTTTGCTTTTTTGACCACCTCTGCACACTGCGTGGACGTCTTCAGAGAACTATACACGATGACTCCAAGATCTTTTTCCTGACTCGTTGTAGCTAAATTAGCCCACATCATATTGTATGTATAGCTGGGTTTATTTTTGCAATGTGCATTACTTTACATTTATCCACATTAAATTTCATTTGCCATTTTGTTGCCCAATCACTTAGTTTTGTGAGATCTTTTTGAAGTTCTTCACAGTCTGCTTTGGTCTTAACTATCTTGAGCAGTTTAGTATTGTCTTAAACAGATAGCTAAGGGTTAATGCCTCTTACCTGTAAAGTGTTAAGAAGTTAACCTAGCCTAGCTAACACCTGACCAGAGGAACCAATGAGGGAACAAGATGTTTCAAAAGGAAGGAGGGAAGTTTTCCTTTGTTTAGAGCTGCAGTTTCAGCCGGAGTGAAAAAGATCAAGGAACCAGCCTCTTACCAGAGTAGTAAGTTTTAGAAAGGGATAAATAGGTTTATGTTTGTTTTCCTTGTAACTTGTCTTAGTACCATTAAGGGAATTATCAAATTTGGGTATTCTTGTGTGTGTATTACGATTTTTGCCCAGGGGAACATCCTCTGTGTTTTGAATCTGTTGTCTGTGAGAGTAGCTGGTATGCTAATCTCTCCCAGAAGGTTTTCTTTTCCTTTCTTTTCTTTAATTAAAAGCCTTTCTCTTAATACCTGATTGATTTTTTCCTTGGTTTTAGATCCAAGGGGATTGGATCTGGACTCACCAGGAATTGGTGGGGGAAAGGAGAGGGGATGGTTAAATTCTCCTTGTGTTAGGATCCAAGGGTTTGGATCTGTGTTCACCAGGGAATTGGTGAAGTCCCTCAAGACTACCCGGGGAAAAAGGAAGTACTTGGGAGTGGTGGCAGCGATACCAGATCTAAGCTAGTAATTAAGCTTAGAAGTGTCCATGCAGGTCCCCACATCTGTATCCTATAGTTCAGAGTGGGGAAGGAACCTTGACAAGTATCATCTGCAAACTTTGCCACCTTTCTGTTTATCCCTTTCTCCAGATGATTTATGAGTAAGTTGAATAGGATTGGTCCTAGGACTGACCCTTGGGGAACACCACTAGTTACCCCTCTCCATTCTGAGAATTTGCCATTAATTCCTACCCTTTGTTCCCTGTCTTTTAGCCAGTTCTCAATCGATGAAAGAACCTTCCCTTTTATCCCATGACAGCTTAATTTACATAAGAGCCTTTGGTGAGGGACCTTGTGAAAGGCTTTCTGGAAATCTAAGTACACTACGTACACTGGATCCCCCTTGTCCACATGTTTGTTGACCCCTTCAAAGAACTCTAATAGATTAATAAGACACAATTTCCCTTTACAGAAACCATGTTGACTATTGCTCAACAGTTTGTTTTTCTATGTGTCTGACAATTTTGTTCTTAACTATTGTTTCAACTAATTTGCCTGGTACCGATGTTAGACTTACCGATCTGTAATTGCCGGGATCATCTCTAGATATTTTAAATATTAGTGTTACATTAACTAACTTCCAGCCATTGGGTACAGAAGCTGATTTAAAGGACAAGTTACAAACCTTAATTAATAGTTCCGCAACTTCACATTTGAATTCTTTCAGAACTCTTGGGTGAATGCCATCTGGCCCCGGTGATTTGTTAATGTTGAGTTTATCAACTAATTCCAAAACCTCCTCTAGTGACACTTCAATCTGTGACAGTTCTTCAGATTTGTCACCTACAAAAACTGGCTCAGGTTTGGGAATCTCCCTAACATCCTGAGCCGTGAAGACTGAAGCAAAGAATCTATTTAGTTTCTCCGCAATGACTTGATCGTCTTTAAGCACTCCTTTTGTATCTCGATCATCAAGGGGCCCCACTGGTTGTTTAGCAGGCTTCCTGCTTCTGATGTACTTAAAAAACATTTTGTTATTACCTTTGGAGTTTTTGGCTAGGCGTTCTTCAAATTCCTCTTTGGCTTTTCTTATTACACTCTTGCACTTAATTTGGCAGTGTTTATGCTCCTTTCTATTTGCCTTACTAGGATTTGACTTCCACTTTTTAATGGAAGTCTTTTTATCTCTCACTGCTTCTTTTACATGGTTGTTAAGCCGCGGTGGCTCTTCTTTGGTTTTTACTGTGTTTTTTAATTTGGGGTATACATTGAAGTTTGGCCTCTGTTATGGTGTCTTTAAAAAGCGCCCATGCAGCTTGCAGGAATTTCACTTTAGTCACTGTGCCTTTTAACTTTTGTTTAACTAACCCCCTTGTTTTTGCATAGTTCCCCTTTTTGAAATTAAATGCCACAGTATTGGGCTGTTGAGATGTTCTTCCCACCGCAGGGATGTTGAATGCTGTTGTATTATGGTCACTATTTCCAAGCAGTCCTGTTATAGTTACCTCTTGGACCAGCTCCTGCACTCCACTCAGGATTAAATCTAGAGTTGTCTCTCCCCTTGTGGGTTCCCGTACCAGCTGCTCCATAAAGCAGTCATTTAAAGTATCGAGAAATTTTATCTCTGCATTTTGTCCTGAAGTGAAATGTTCCCAGTCAATGTGGAGATAATTGAAATCCCCCACTATTATTGAGTTCTTAATTTTGATAGCCTCTCTAATTTCCCTTAGCATTTCATCATCACTATCACTATCTTGGTCAGGTGGTGGATAATAGATCCCTAATGTTATATACTTATTAGAACATGAAATTTCTATCCATAGAGATTCTATGGATCATGTGGATTCACTTAAGATTTTTACTCCATTTGATTCTACATTTTCTTTCACATATAGTGCCACTCCCCCCCCCCCCGCACAATTAGAGAAGTAAGGGTGGCATGGTATATGGTGTATTACCACCTTACTTTGTGCTACACCATGCCCCCTCTGCCCATAACCCCTACACCCTTCCTGTTCCCCTAACTCCTGCACTTCTCTTCTGTGCCCACATGGGGGAACTGACCTGGATGCACAGAGCAGCAGGCACAGCTGCTCGTGCACCCCCAAGAGGACTGGGGGTTGGGGGAAGATGAGGAGCAGTGTCAGGGCTCCTTGCATCCAGGTCACTTTCTCCACCCGGGCTGCATAAGGGGAGGACAGGAAAGGAACAGTTCCTGATGCTCACCTCACAGCACAGTCTGGTTGGGAAATGACCTGGATGCATGGAGCACTCATTGTTGCTCCTTGCCCTCCACTTATAGCTCCCTAGGTGGGAATGGAGGAATGTTACGGAGAAGCGAGAAATATCTGTGTCTCACCACTCGCCTCCCCCATGCATTGCCTTGTCAAGTTTGTGGTTCTCCCCTGCCACCTGGCAGCTCACAACTCTGCACTGTGTCCCCCTAACCACAGTGCCTTGAGCGGTCACCCTGGTGGCTTGCCCTATAGGCCAACCCTGAGGAGCCGCCCAAGGAGTTTGGGCTGCTGTGGGGAGCCCTGGACCCTCCACTTGCCTGGATGGCACTCCCTGGGGGATGGGCACATGGGCCAGGGGCTGCCCTCAGGACCCCTCAGACTCCCGCACAGGAGAGATGGAAGTTCTGGGTTTCCCCGCAGCAGCCTGGGCTACTCTTACTATGGCCCAGCTCCAGCTTCTGGCCTGGCCAGGGAGCAGGGCCTTGGAGGAAGAGGAGGAGCAGTGGGCAGAGCCAGAGATCCGGTTTTAATGCCTCCACCCCCACACTTCTATCCAGGTTCTTGCGCTCTTGTGAGGGTCCTCAAATTGGCTAGGGCCCCTGGGCATGAACCCCCTAGGCCTGTGCATTATTCTTTCACTGCTTGTTACCCTCATGTCTTTATATCCTGCATTTTCTTTCAAACCTGGGATCACATTCCTGGCACAATACTTTGGTACAGTGCAATATTACAATGTCTGAAGTTATGCATGATTGGCAGGAATTTAACAGATTTATATGCATTTATGAAAAGGAAGTAAGACAAGTTGCATGTCTGCTCCATTCTAAAAGAGCCTGTGGTTGACATGATAATGATTTAAAGGTTTCTTTGTACACTTGCAGCAAATACTATTGCTACTTTCTATCTTTGTACTTACATGATTTAACAACTTTTATTAGGAATGGTAGAGATGTCAATCTGTACATATTCCATGGTCTGCCATAGTAGATAAATGTTATAGAATTTTATGCCTATTATCAACAACTCAAAAAAAGCAACCCTGATCTGATTTAAAGCATTTCATAAGAGTTTGTAACAAATTTGGAATTTCTTCTTGCCTTACTTCAGTTTAAATTTTTTAGATTGAAATCGATTTTTGTCTTTCAGAGCATATATCAAGATGTATCTTCTGTATTTGTCGCTTACCAATCTTTGTTCACTCTTAGTTTTGCACAAATGTTATTCCAGTAATTGAATTCATACATGTGCATCCCAGTCTCGAAATGGCAGTATGGGGCTGAATGTCAGAAGCTGTATATCAATTTGTTTTGTGATGTTATATTCATTTTTAATTATGGGGGGGGGAGAATCTTTGCCTAAAAAAGTGAACATGCTGTTTTAAATATTGAAATTAAAGTTCTTCTGATTGTGAAGTAGTTATGAATGAAATCCTCCGTCATACTGCCAGTGTCACGCGTAGTGTCTCACTGCATCAAGTTGGCTGTTGTTTGCATTAGGGTCAGAATTTCCATTTGTAATTCAGCACTTTATTTTGAGTCATTCTTTATCTATAGCAAAAGGTCCTTGTCTTTTTCCTCATCCAAGATTTTATAATCTTTGATGCTTACTTTGGTTATTAGCATCATAATTTCTTCCATTGTTGATTACTCTTTATAAAAATTAAATGGACTAAACATAATACACACGTATTGTGAAGGCACTGATACTAGTTCCATCGATAAAGTTTATTCAGCCTTTAGCCTTTGACAGGATGTTAAAACCTATATGGAACTGAAACAGTGGGTTGGTTAAAAAGTGTCAGATTTAGAGGATATTTTAGTTGTAGACATAAAACACACACACACACGTATGCATATATATCCAAATATAGCCAAGCCAAACTTTAAAAAATAGATACGGTTATAAGTCCACATTTAGGCACTTAAGTAAGCTACTGAACTTCACTCAGTATTTTAGAATATTAGAGATCCTATTTAAGTGCCTAAATGTATTTGGGCCAAGATTTCAAATACTGGTGTCTACAGATAAACCTCTAATTCCATATTTAATATTTTTCTGACTTTCCAAGAGGTTGAAGTCAATGGAAAGAGCCTAACATTAAGCACTCATTTATTTATTTTAAATCTTGCATATATTGCACGCACACACAAAGATTGTTAAAAGAATGTTATTTAGCTTGCAAAGTCAAGAACTTAAAAGTTAGGAAATCCCAGTTTTGTGTTTGACCATGCAATCTTAATCTGCCATCATGTATGTCTATTCAGTGCACAGAATCAGTGGTTCTGTGTAATTAAAAAAAAAATCTCTATTTATAGATATAGGTGTGTGATCAAGTAATTAGGGGGAAAGGATAGCTCAGTGGTTTGAGCATTGGCCTGCTAAACCTAGGGTTGTGAGTTCAGTCCTTGAGGGGGCCACTTAGGCATCTGGGGCAAAAATTGGTCTTGCTAGTGAAGGCAGGGGGCTGGACTCAATGACCTTTCAAGGTCCTTTCCAGTTCTAGGAGATTGGTATATCTCCAATTATTACCTAACAACTGTAAATAATGCCTGTTAACAAACTTGAAGGGGTAAACTTGAAGTTAGGTTCTTGTATTTATGTATAACCAATTTTTAAAAAAAAATTTGATTATATTATGTAAAATAATTTAGCATTCTTGCCACCCTTCTTTAGTTTGTTCCTCTTCCTGATCTATTAAATTCATTTTGCCTTATCTTAGAAAGAAAGCACTCCTTTACAGTATCTTGGATGTTCATTTCCTTTGTGAACAGTGCATAATATCAGCCTGTGTACAAGAAAGCTACATTAATTCACCGATATCAAAAGTCAAGATTTCCAGTAGTGAAGCATTAATGCAAAATGCAAGCCACTGACCCACCTAATACCATGGGATTGATGGCTCTTTACTTATTTCTCATTGTTATTCTTTGACAGTGAGCGTGATATTAGAAATCATTTAACCAGAGCTACAGCAGCAGTGGTATCTAGCCTCAGGTCACTTCTGCCTATTGAGATTTGCAAGTCAGTCACTTGGAATTCATCACTTTTCAAAAGACAGTTTTCTTGATAATGCACTGCAGAAGTTATGTACCCAGACTAGCTGCTGAAGTGCAGTGTGATGGTTCATGGGGTCCCCAGAACTCAGTCACCCTGCCTCCAGCGTGAGGGAGACTTTCTTGTGCTTGACTGGGTGTCATTTTCCTGACACCACCAGGCTATGCCATCCCTGACTTTACCATGCAGGTTCAAAAACAGTGTAATCCAATCCCTGAGTCCCTTTGAAGCATTCACCTGGAGTGTCCAGACCCTTCTCCACTGAACACTCATGGAAATACCAAGTTGGCTGTCCCTAGGGGAACAGTGTACACACCACCTTGTCTGATACAACTCAGGATCAGCTCCTAGCTTAATATCACAACACTTAAATATATTTTATAGTGAAAACTGTAAGTTTGTTATCAAAGATTCAAAAGATAGTAAAGATAATGGAAACAAAAGGTTACATATAAAACTAAGACATAACATGTTTTCTAGAGATTAATCTTAACTATTAGGTTAACTTACTGTCTTCTGAAATGTCTGTCACCCAAAGCCTTTTGCAGTGTCTTCAGCCCAGGCTGGTTGTGATATCCCATTTTCATTAATATTCCCAGGTACAGGATTTTCCTAGTATTCCTAGGTACTCCTCTGTTCCCCGAATACAGCCCAGTAAACATTTGAAGTGTATTTCAGGGTAAGGTTTTCTTCCCCCAGTGTGTGTTCTTCCCGTGAATTTCATATCTCTCTTGTGACTTCATATATAAATGTGCCTGCATTGTGTTAAGGCTTAATTTACATGCTGACAGAGATGAAGGTGAGTAAACATCTTTTGACTGACAGGAAACTGGTTGCCTCACCTTTGCTTTGATACAGAATCTAAGAACATATTTTCAGTTTACATACGTAGCTCCTTACATAGTATCTGTACATACATTTCACAATGACATTTATGACCAGTGTGATCTTGGCTTTCATTTAAGACGTTGCAAGATGTTCTTTGAGATAGAATTTGCATACCAGAATCAGGATATTCCTGTAACCCTTTGCTAGTTGGCATTGAGGGGTTATTGGGTCACATGTAACTTCTACTTAAACCTCCTTTTTTAGGCTTTGCATGTATCTATAAATGTTCATTTTAAGAAAACCCCCCACCAATGCATATTTAAAGATTTTGTGCTAAATCAGTTGGTGTATGTTAATGCATGCCATGCCACTTACAATTTCCATGATGATAAAAAGGGACAAATTTATAAAATGGTGTAAAATAGACGCATCAAAGCCAGTACTGTGCACATTTTGTTGGGTATAGCTAGCATCTTGTAGATCTTACAAATATCTGATACATGGTAAGTTAAGTATAGAAACAAGATAAACTGATTTTTATCCTTACCAAAAATTGCCAGAAGTTGTCTAGACATGTTTTAGTTAAATAGATTTTTTAAGATCAGTAGTTTTTCCTTTGTACCTCATTAATTGACTATATTCTTCGTGCTCAAGAATCTCCTCAACAAACAAGCACAAGATTTACTTTTATTAATAAAAACAAAACTAGTACCTGTAATAGATGACTTCCGTCAAAAAGATTACTTTTGTACTTGTTGCCTAATGATTTTGAGTAAATAGTAGGGCTGCAAAGTGATTTTAAAAAGTAATGATGGAATTAACAAAAGTAAAACAGGGGTCGCTGCTTGCGTAGGGCTAGCCCCTGGTGGGCGGGTCGGTTCGTTTACCTGCCCCGTCTGCAGGTCCGGCCGATGGTGGCTCCCAGTGGCTGCGGATCGCACCTCGAGGCCAATGGGGGCTGCTGGAAGCGGTGACTAGTATGTCCCTCGATCCTATTTGAGAAATCCTGTGTTAAACAATAATAGAATACCATTTATTTAAATAGTTTTGGATATTTTCTACACTTTCAAATATACTGATTTCAATTACAACACAGAATACGAAGTGTACAGTGCTCACTTCAGTATTTTTCAATTCACCTAGTGCAATTGTAATGCAATCTCTTTATCATGAAAGTTGAACTTACAAGTATAGAATTATGTACAAAAAATAACTGCATTAAAAAATAAAACAATGTAAAACTTTAAAGCCTACAAGTCCATTCAGTCCTACTAATCCTACCTCTTGTTCAGCCAGTCGCTCAGACAAACAAGTTTGTTTACATTTGCAAGAGCTAATGCTGCTTGCTTCTTGTTTTCTCAATTTCAGGTGACATTGTACAGGTGTTTGCATGGCAATTTTGTAGCCGGCATTGCAAGATATTTACGTGCCAGATATGCTAAACATTTGTATGCCCCTTCATGCTTCAACCACTATTCCAGAGGACATGTCCCTGCTGATAACGGGTTCTGCTCAATAACCATCCAGAGCAATGCATACCGATTCCTCTTCTTCATCTGAGTCAGATGCCACCAGTGGTTCAGGTTTATAGTTTTCCTCTCAAAGTGTTGCTCCTGTAAGATTTCTGAAAGCATGCTCTACACCTCATCCCTCTCAAATTTTTGAAGGCACTTCAAATTCTTAAATCTTGGGTTGAGTGCTGTAGCAATCTTTAGAAATCTCACATTGGTACCTTCTTTGTATTTTGTCGAATCTGCAAAGAAAGTGTTCTTAAAATGAACAACATGTGCTGGGTCATCATCCAGGACTGCTATAACATGAAATATAGTAGGAGACATACAATTCTCCCCCAAGGAGTTTAGTCACAAATTTCATTAATGCATTTTTTTAATGAGCATCATCAGCACATAATCATGTCCTCTGGATTGGTGGCCAAAGCATGAAGGGGCATACGAATGTTCAGCATATCTGGCACGTAAATATCTTGCAATGCCAGCTACAAAAGTGCCATACGAAAGTCTGTTCTCATTTTCAGGTGACATAAATAAGAAGCTGACAGTATTATCTCCCGTAAATGTAAACAAACTTGTTTGTCTGAGAAATCAGCTGAACAAGAAGTAGGACTGAGTGGACTTGTAGGATCTAAAGTTTTACATTGTTTTATTTTTGAGTGCAATTATGTAACCAAAATAAATCTACATTTGTAAGTTGCACTTTCATGATAGAGATTGCACTACAGTATTTGTATGGGGTGAATTGAAACCTATGAATTCTTTTGATTATAATTTTTACAGTGCAGATATTTGTAATAAAAAAAAATATATAAAGTGACCACTATACACTTTGTATTCTGTGTTGTAATTTAAATTAATATATTCAAAAATGTAGAAAAAATCCACAAATATTTAATTTCAATTGGTATTCTATTGTTTAACAGAGCGATTAAAACTGCGATTAATCACGATTAATATTTTAATCACGATTAATTTTTTTACGTTAATCACATAAGTTAACTGCAATTAATCGACAGCCGTAGTAAATACCCTATGGATAAAGAAGACAGATTAATTGGTCTGGATTTTATGTAGCTTTATTTCTACAAATTTCTCTCATTTTTCCATCTTTTAACACATGTCCATTTCCCTCTGTAAACTTTTTCACACACCTGTTCTTGTGTCATGCTTTAAAACAAAACCAATATTTGATAATTCTCACAGAAGCATATTAAAATTAAATGGTTAAAGCAGCCAATGGAATTACCATGTCTTACAGAGGAAACCTAAAAGTTCCAGAAAAATAAACAGCTTATAGTGAACTGTTTTTTAATATAGTATAAGGATACCAGTTGGCATTTTCTGATTATATTTCATTACCTCTGTTCTTAGAAATGCTCACTATTGTGAGGGACCTCAACAAGCCCAAGGTTGCATAGATGGGGTATCTATCTATACAGAGATCAGTCCATGCAAGCAAGTGAAAAACAGGTGGATTTTTAAGTGTCAGGATACAACAATATTAACTTGAACAATTTGGGGTGGCTGGGGGTGGAAATGCAGCTCTTTCTGATCAGTCTGCCCTTCAACGACCAGACATTTTATTAAGTTCAATGTGGAGTTTAAATAGGTATCACACTTTATAACCAGCAAATTTGGGTTGACCCTCTTCTGACTGATCCCTATCACTAATCCCAGCAATGAATTCTCCTCCTCTTCTTCCTGCAAGGAGGAATTGAAGGTACTTCTGATGGGTACCTCAATCCGTGAAGACTTAAGATCACTGCTGTCTACAGACTGAAAGGTCTACCAGGCATCTTGTTAATATTTACTTCTAGCAGCTGCCCTTTCCCCTTTTATCCATTCTGGACACCAGCTGCAAGTAGTGCTATGGCCCAAGAATCCTTTAATGCCAGCTGGCAAAGGGATTACAAGAATATCCTGATTCTGGTCTGCAGGGCCTTCCCTAGGGGGATGTAGGGCCCTGGGCAGAAGTGACAAATCCATCATTTCCGGGGCTCCACCAAACAGCCATACTCCGCCTCCCCAGGTCCCTGCTTTGGTGGTGCCCCTGGGCTCCAGAGGGCGGGGCCATGCCGCCTATCTTCCCAGGGCTGGAGAGGCTGCGGCGGCACCATGCGCTCTCCCTACTGATGCTTTGGGACTGGGGAGGCAGTGCCGTTACATGCTCTCCCTCCCGGCTCACTCTCCCTCGGAAAGAAGGGGTGGGGTTGGGTGCTAGCATCCCCAAGCTAGCAGTTCACATGATATCCATGTGCCCCAGCCAAGCACGCTGGTCCGCAGGGCCCCCACAAAGCTCAGGGCCTGGAGCGGTTGCCCCGATTTGCTGTACCCTAGGGACAGCTCTGCTGGTGTGTACATTCTGATTCACCAAGGAATGTCATGTGAAGTCTTAAATGAAAGACAGGGTCACACTAACCCTTAATATTGTTCATAGAATCATAAATTATGAGGGTTGGAAGGGACCTCAGGAGATCATCTAGTCCAACCCCCTGCTGAAAGCAGGACCAATCCCAAAATCCCTAAGTGGCTCCCTCTAGGATTGAACTCACAACCCTGGGTTTAGCAGGCCACTGCTCAAACCACTAAGCTATCCCTCAGTTGTGCTTTAGGGGAGGTTTGAACTCACAACCTCAGCATCAATTCACAAAACACTTCTCTATCAGTACTGTGTGCTAACCCATTGCACGACTGGAGCCAACTCCCAGCTGTAAAATATATTTACAGGTACTATGTAAGGAGTTATGTATGTATGCAGAAAATGTTTTAAAGTCCATATCAGTGCATGTTAATCTTCAGACTGATTAATCTAAGGTTGTGTTAATTCCCAAATAAAGATGTATTTTTTTTCAGTTCTGAGCTCAAGAGAAAAATATCAGACTTTATGGTATAGATGTATTCAATTTGTTTATAAGGTATAAACCTACAGGGGAGTTCATTTTTTTATTAACGTATGTCTTCATGCAGATAGAATGTGATTTTCTGTAACAAAGTATTGAAAGTTTCAGATTTTAATTACTTTTATATAGCTCCTGTATTGTATGTTACACAAAAAGTGAAATGTTTGTCATTTTTCATTGCGCAGCCTGCAGAACCAAAATCTTCAAAATTGCCAATAGAATGACTCATGATACTTTTAATGGAGGGGGAGTAGGTGTCTCTTAATATTTTTATTTAGCTGACAAATATTTTTGTCCATGGCTCTTAACATTTTTCAATGGCATAACAATTTAGTAATACAGTGAAATAATAAGGAATGGGAAATCATGCAAAAGAGGGAAATAAATGAAGACATGCTATAATTTTTTTCTGGTCTTCTCTTGTAAATATTGAGTTATTGACAAGATCTGATCATCTAGCAAAGATCTGAAGCAGGGCTAATATGCAGTAAAGCAGACTGAGAGATGGTGTTTATTCCACTATACGGCACATGAACAGAAAAAGAAATTAAAAGAAGCAGATTTGGGAGAAGATACCCAAACACCAGTTTGAGAACAAAGTAGTCTATGAAGTTATTTTTGCTTGGAGTTGGTGAGAATTGAGTTTGAAATTCCTCATAAGAAAGTATTGTACAAGATCGTTCTTTTTAAGACCATTCTCATTACGTGTGGTTGGGATCAGAATGCTTTGGGCTGAGGACTGCCTCACCAGATAGTGATACAACCTAACTTCTGATAAAGTACGATGAGTAGGAGCTATCCTAGCTGTCATTGTTTTCAACTGCAGACTGTTTAGGAATTTACTTCTGCAGGTGAAGTGTTGAGGTGCTTTGTCACTTAAATATCTCTTCACAAGTTGGAAGCTGTCTTTCTCCAGCTGAGTCTTACTGTTAGCTCTTATTCTTGTGTAAACAAATTTTGGATGAAGTGCATGGAATACTTGACACCTCAGTTTTGTTAATTGCCCTATTTTTGTTTTTATAGATGTTCTCTTTGGACTGTTTGTGCCCTTGAGACTGTCCAAGAAGTGAAAGTAATGTCCCGAGCCACTCTTAAACATTGTCATTGTATTGTCTTGGGGTTGGGGGCATTGCTCATCAGATTGCAAGTTGTGAAACACTGTTCCAAAAATTTCCAGGAGTAGATAGTCAGATGTTGGGTGACCACTGCTGACATAGCCCAGAATGTGACACAAGCTTTCAAAAGGAATAGATTGGGGTTATTATCAGCTGACTGGCACATGTCTGATTGGATAGGCCTCACAGTATTGCATTGCTCTCTTTGGTGTCTCAGTTCTCCTTCCTACTTCTCCCTTCCCACCATCAACTGATGGTGTTGCTTTATGTCTTAATTAATGCCTTCCAGTGTATGGCTGTAGCCTTAATAAACGTACATGCATTCTACCAACAAGGAACTGACTGCTACTAAACTAGTGTTGAGTTTCTGCACTGAATACATTGAAGCTGATTTATATGCTGCTGTATGCAACCCTTGGTATGTTTGGTTATATCAGTGGCATTAAAAGAGATGACATTCAGTGTCATCAGTCTCAAAACCTTCATTGTTATAATGAACTTCAGCTTTATTTACACATCAACTTCTGTGACTGGTCAGCAATGTGAAGTACACTGGAAAGAGGTTAAAAAACCCCCAAGATTCTCAGGTAAGTGCTACTTGTAGACACTACACACCACTGAAAATAGATGATCAAGTAGCACTTGTAGATACCAAACATATCACTGCTCTTTGATCATCTATTTTCAGTGGTGTGTAGTGTCTACAAGTAGCACTTACCTGAGAATCCTTTTCTTTTCTACCTCTTTTCCTCTTTTGTTAATGGTTAGTATGATATTTTTTTGCTTTAGAGCATGCTAAGGACTCAGTAACCTAGAGCAACCCTTATGTAGCGAAGCAAGACTCACTGGCACGGCACCTCCTGCTGCTCATCTTGAACGTTAGCCCTTGTCCAGCCTGGAGCATCCTTTGCAGGCTGATGTCTCACCTGCCTTAGTGCCCCCGTGTCCCTCCTGGTGCCCTTTCACCTTGGGATTCTGCCCCAGCAGTACTCCACTCTCTCGGTCTCCCATCCCAGGGGAACCCCCAACCCTCTAAGCCCACCTCGCCTCAGTGGTTATTGCCAGTCATCATATAGCCCCTGTTCACTGGGGCAGACTGCAGTGTAATGGCCACTCATCATTGACAAGGGGGGTTTGGACCTGCTGCCTTTCCCTCCAGCCCAATACCTCTCTAGGCCTTCCTGTCAGGCCACAGCCTGGGAGGTCACCAGGTCTGAGCTCCCCAGCTCAGCCTACCCCTTTTCCACGATACCCTTCCCCTTTTCCTACCCCTGCTCTGTCCACGATACCATTTGCTCCTTCAGGCAGCTAGGTCCATCTCTCTCCAAAGCTAGAGACTGACTCAGCTCCTGGTTCACAGCCCTTTTATAGGGCCATCTGTAGCCTGACTGGGGTGTGGCCCCAGCTGTGGCTGCTTCCCCAGTCAGCCTAGCCTTTCACAGGAGTGGGGCAACTGCTGCTCTATACCTTATATATACTATTCAGCAGGAGGACTAACCTAGGTAGGGCACCTCACTGTAGATGTTTTCAAGTTTGACACAACTGAATGACCAGAAAAAATAAGACTGGTGGAATGACATTAGAATTCTTGGATACAAAGAGTACTGAAGGCAGAATCTCTGAAAAAAATATTTTGCTAACTAGTTTACTACACTTGCAAGCACTCCATAGTACTTGTAAGGTATGGAACCAAAAGTACCTTTTCTTCGTGGGAAAGGGGTGAAAAACAGAAGTAACATAATATAATAATTTATATTATCATATATTTACATGCTCTAATTGAGTTTTGCTCATTTCAGTCCAGTTAGACTCAGAGGTAGTCAAGGGGCATCAAGGAGTGGCTCTCTTTGACTTGTCTGCTTCAGGCCAGAGAAGTCCACACAGCCAAATCCTACCCTGATTTGTAGTCACTTGATCCAGTTCCATGTCATCAGCTCTGCCACTGATCCAATCAGGTCCTTGCTGTGCAGACAGCTCTGTTCTGCTGCCACTACCACTAGTTCAGCCTGGTCAGAATCAAATCAAACATGGTTCAGAGTGTCCAGGTCGGGATACTAGAACAAAACAAGATTTGTGCATAGAGTCCTCTCCTTGTTGAGCATCCCAAACTAGAATCCACTATTCCCAAACTAGAGTCTCTTACCTGTAAGGTCCAGGTGGCCTCCTTACTCCAGGATGATTTCCAACTAAGGCAACAAAACACAGTAATTATAATTAATGTAAATGAGACTATCAAGAGCTGTCTTTCTCCCTGTAGAAGGAGCAGCGTTTTCTATCCTTGGAAGCGTTCTAGCTCTGGGTCTTACACATATACATGTGGTAAGTATTTTTGCCCTTTGGTTTGGCTGAAAACTGGGTTCTAAGTAATGTACTCTGTTCTGAAGTGGCTGTTCTGAATTCTTATATTGTCATTTTGGAACTATTCTTAACTTGCTTTTTTATTTGTAAGATATATATTTTGGTAAGGTAAATTTAGTGCAAAGGAAGAATTTTAGAAGTGTGAGGCTCATAATAGATTTTTGACATAATGACAAATCACATGAGTAAAATTAACACATTTTGAAAATAATATATTGAATAATTTCTTATCAATGTTGCTCTGATACGACTTTCATTAAGGTTCTGTTGTATGTACTCAAGTCATAAGACTGAGTTTTAACTCCAAACTCTTCAGTAGGTAATGGCTGAAATGCTCATGATTTAGTTCAGATAGACATCTGAAAATTAAATGCTTCTACTTATTTAAAGCCTTTTGATTTAGAAGCTGAGGGGGAATTCTTATAGGATTCCCTGGTTTCTTGTGTGTATTCATTTGGAATGGAAATTCTATGAGAACAATGTTTCTTACTGTATTCTAGAAGTTCTGCTTGTAGTCCTGGCCAAAACCAAGGAACAAAGGTGTGTCAGATCTCCTAATTCTGTAAAAATTTGCTATATCTGAATTTAGGGTAAATTTATTTCTATTTTTTAAATAGGATTAGCTTGTACTAGAGATGTAAGAACACAGTTTTGGGAAGAGAGCACAGCCTAGTGGTACATACATGAAGGGATGGTTTCTTGACTTGTTTTAAAGCAGTTGTATACAGTATATGGCCCATAATTTAGGTTAAAATGTCTCTTCAGAATAAGTGACTGTCATACATTACAGACATTACACAAAGAGATGTGGTACTGAGAGTATTGCTGGTTTGGAGTAACTTGGAAAAGTGTCCCATGTTGGTTAATTTGAATGAGGGTCTCTCATGTCTCTTATTTCTCATTTTAATGGAAATATGGAACCAGCAAAAGCTCAGTCACCTTCTGCACTATGGCAGTGTGCCTTCATTTGTGCTGCAGAAAAACCATATTTAGACAGAGACATAAGTCAATTTCCATACATATTGACTTTTTGGTATTTCTGCTGACACTTGCTTAACAGTTATATTATTTACTGCCATTTGTAGTGGTGGATACTGGAAACTATCCTGGGACCAGCAATTCATTTGCCTTTGATTTTTAAACAGCTAATATTGGTCACTATCAGCCTGCACAAATTTTAACCATTGAACCAATAGGAAAAGCTTTCTGTCCCATTACTTAGTCCCAACTCTCCAGTCCTATATTAATATTAATAATATACTAAAAGATTTGTAGCTAGCATTTTGATGTGTTTTGGTATGATTTTATATAATAATGTCAGAGGAGTTACATAAAAGAGGAGATTGGCTCAATGTGGGAATACATGAAATGTTCTAATTAGGTGAATTTTAGATCACGTTAACAGTTTAAGTCAAATCAAAAGTACTAATAATAGGTCTAAGTTTATGAATGATGAGCCCTTGAATAAAAATGTAAGCATTTTCTTACCAGTGAAAATGGACCACTAAGTAAGACTAAACAGATAATGATATTGAAAAGACAGTGTATAAAATTGTATATAATTGTATAAAAGCATGCATGAGCAATAATTTTGAATAGCCAGCTCCATCAGTGCAAAAAGTAGGCAAAAATACATCATAAATGATCCTTGATTGAAGTTCTTTCATTCAAAATCTTAATTTCTGAAATCTAGGACTTAGTCCCACCTTCCAGTCTTATACTGCTTTTTACAATCCATAAAATAACAAGTACATATTAATGCCAGACCGTTGCTGTACTTTACAGAACACATTACTACAGCAAAGGTCATTAAGAAGTACCTGATAGCTGTGGGAAGGCAGTATATCGTTATGCAGATTATACTATTTGCGACAACGCAGCATGTAGTATCGACAAAGAGCTTCTAAGCAATCTGCAGTGGAAATCTATTAATTTGTCACACTTTCTCAGTGTTTGTCCTCCTTTTCCCATTATTTAAAGTGTGGGTCCTATCCTATGTGTAAATGGCAAATTCTTACTCAATAAATCTGTCCCCTGTATGTATTCAGTAATATTCACTGATTTTTAGTGACATAAATAAGATTTTACTACTTTGAATCCTGTTAGCACTGCAGGATGAATATATATATAGCAGGAGAAAAAAATGCCAGATTCATGTTTGGCTTGCATATCATTGACAGAACAGGTGGACTCTTCGGGTCTGTTACAGTTCATCCTCATCCTCCTCAACATCTCTGTTGGTTTAGGAATTATTAATGATTTCTTTTTTCTTGTATACAGTGTAGTTGCATACAAGGGAAAGAGAGGGGTGGGTAAGGTTATATCTTTTTATTGGACCAACATCCATTGGTGAGAGAGAGAAGCTTTTGAGCTTACACAGAGGTTTTCTGTTCTGAAGAAGAAGAGCTCTATATAAGCTCAAAAGCTTGTGTGTCACGCCAGTGGATGCTGATCCAGTAAAAGAGAGAACCTCACCCACCTTTTCTATCTTCTTTTTCTTTTATATCCTGACCTTCTTTAGTTTTCCTGTGGTCATTTGTGTCTCTCCTCTTCCATTCTGATCGTAATTCACTGTCTCCTTTGATAGATTTTCTTCTACTCTTTCTTCCAGACTATGGAAGACTCTTGGTCCTCTTCTCTCTCTACATTCTATCACAGGGTGAGCTCATCCACTCCTACAGCTTCAAGTGTCATCTTTATGTTGATAATATACAAATCTACCTCTCCAACCTATCTCCGTCAGATCAAGCCTGCATTTCAGCTTCTCTGTATGACTTCTCTCCAGAAAGTGCATGACTTAAACATAATATAACTAAACTGAGTTCCTTGTTTTTTCTCATAAACTTTCTACTTCCCTCATATTTTTTTTTGTCCCATTCTTTTTACAGCAGCACCTACCTGATACCAAAGCTCATAATCTTTGGTTCTTCCACATTTTCTTCTTACATTCAGGCTGTGTCCAAATCATGCTGTTTTTTCACAGCACATTTCAAAGATCTCTCCTTTTCTCTGAGTCCGAACAGCTAAAACTCTTATCTCTTGTCTTGACTACTGTAATATCCTCCTCTCAGGCTTTCTGAACACACACACATTCTCTCTTTAGTCCATCCAGAATACAAAATTTGTCTTCCTACCCAGTTGATCTCACTGAGTCACTATTTTTCCCCATCAAAAGATTCTTTGTACTTTGCTCCATGCTGTGACACAGAGGCTCCTTAGCAAACAGTCCCCTCTTCTTTGAAAACCACTCTCATCTCAGACCTGACAAACTCATTACACCATTTAAAACTTCTGTTTGCATTAGTTTCTCTCTCACATGTGCATGCACACATATTCTGCAAAGCAAAATATGCATAAAGTTTAGATAAAAATTCCCTGATGTACAATGTTATTGTAATCTACTGGTATAAAACTATAACAGTGGACTTCACTTCAGACATATTCCTTACCCGTGCTAATCTAAGTAGTCTCAGTATTTATTTGAAACTTTCCAAATGATTCTTTGAAGCACACCAAACAATGCTGCTGTCATCCTTTTTAACACTACCACCATTTTCCTTAGGTGACACTTCCATTGGAACAGTGCATCTGGCAGACTGGATCAGTTGGATAAATAATATGTTTGAAGCCCCATGTAAGCAGTTTAGGTCATTAAGCCAATCTGATTTATGTACTTATGAAAAATTAAGTAGCTCCTTGAAGAACTTTGGAATCATAAAGCAAATGTACCAACCATGTACATTTATGTAGAAACTACCTTGTCCATATCTCTCCTGTGCTTGGCCAGTTTCCCTTTTAAAGGACTGTGTTATTAATGATAGAAACATAAATATTTAATGCAAGAATTGAATCATCAGGTCTTTATATTTATTGCCAGTCTAAAAATCATGTTGGACCCCACATAAATATGTCTACTATATCTCTTCCTCTAGTGCTGTAGAGGCTTAAAGTACATCAGGTGTCTGTTCTCAACAGTAATATCTAATTATCTTCATTTCAAACTAGTGAGTAATTATCTTCTTATTAAATTCAGAATCAGTGCTAGTTCATAAATCAGTCTGAAATGGGGCACAGCAATATAAAACAATGTAGTCTGCATCTTTTCCTTGAAAGGCAGCTCACATCACAAGCAATTAACTGTGTCTTCCTAGCAGGTCCGGCTCCAGGGGTTTTGCCGCCCCAAGCAGGCCTACCCCCCCCCCCCCCAAAAAAAAAAAGTCACGATCTGCGGCAATTCAGCGGGAAGTCCTTCGCTCCGAGCGGGAGTGAGGGATCCTCCGCCGAATTGTCGCTGAATATCTGAAAGTGCCGCCCCACTCCAGAGTTGTCGCCCCAAGCACCTGCTTGATAAACTAGTGCCTGGAGCTGGCCCTGCTTCCTACCTAAATTTGGCAACTGAAGATGGAGTCTTCCAAATGTCAGTTGAATTCTTACATACCTAATTATTTTTCTCATTTTTGGCTGTTCTTCACTGTTTAATTGGAACCCGGTGGTATGCCTATTTAATACAAAGCTGTGTTAAAGTAACATTAAATATCCTGTCATTAACCAATGAATAAACTGAGGTTCTAAACTGATGTTGTTTTATCCACAGGGGCAATATTTTTAGGGATAGATCTGGTTTCAGTTGCCCCATGACCATGCATGTGGCTTGAATTAAACATGTTTACTGCCCAAATCTTGTACTTTCATTGATAACCCTAAAAAAAAAAAAAGAAGAAAGATTCCGCTTATCAGCCCAGAGAACTGTGTAGCATTTCATCACTCCAGAAATCAAAAAAATTCAGATCTCTGAACAAAACAGCATAATGGAACAGACACCGAGGGTGAAACTTGTTGCACATTAACTCATGCCAGTATTAATTATGGATAACTGCAAAAAACACAACTTATTCACTAATTAAACTCCAAGTATTTTAAATTGAAAGAAAGGATTTGACTTTCTTCACTCAGAATGACTAATTGTTTTTTGTTTTTGCCTTTGTTAATTTATTCAATTTGAAAAAATTAGGGACTTGAAAAATAGTGTTCATTCCTGTATTCATCTTTGTTCTGCCTGTTCACTGCCTCACTCATAGTACCCAAATGAGATGTTAAAAATAAATAATGCAAGTTATCTTATATGTATAATGTGATATTCAGGCACTGTGCATCACATTCATCCCAGGGGAACTCTATTGCCTTCATTGGATTACACCAGGGATTAATGTATTTCCCTGAGATTAACCAATTTTCAATCTAACCCAATATAAATTCACAAGTTACTATACCTATAAAGTATGGACTAAAAATAAAAGACCTGCCTGAATTATAACTACAGCATCACTATCTATCTGTTCTACTGTATTCATGACTCTGTAAACTATGAATCATTTACAAATAAAATGAAAATAGCCCCTGTGGGAACCATATCTTTCAGAAATAGTGATTCAGTGTCTGGCTCTGTTGTCTTTGAAAGCCACAACCATGGTAATAACATGAAACAAGATAAAGCTCAGTCCAATCTGGGATGCATGGGTTAAATACTGTAACTGTTTACCACAGTACAGAGAAAAGTAGAACTCTATTTCTTTCATACACACACTTTACAGAAAAAGGAAATATACTTTTATAGACTGTTCTTAGTTCACATTAGCCATAGCACTGTGGAAAATTCTGCACCAATTAGCCATCTTCATGTATAGTGGTTCAGCATCATTTTCTTTTATCGCCTAGTTGTATTAACCAAGATTTTAAGAAGTGATATTTGAATGCCCAATTTGAAGATGGCTGCTAAAGGACAACAGCACCTTACCTACAGGATGAGGAGTCATGCACCTGGTGAATCACTACCAATCTGCACTAGTCTTGACTATTGACATGTTAGTCCCCATACTGTCCCTTTCTCCCCATCTCCCACACAAGTCTCTTTGGTTTTCTGACACCCTGCAATGGATGGGGGGGGGGGGAGGAAACTCAAGCACCAGTTGCAGGAAAAAGACAATTCAGACAATATGGAACAAAATGCATTCCTTATATCCTGTGCTGTTGGTGTGTTACAAGCCAAGAAAATCTTCCTGCCAGTGTCCATTGAGGGTGCCAATTCCTACTGAAGGAGTGGTAAATAGCTTTAATTCTGAAATCGTAGAACCTTCATCGGAACCAAACTGCAAATGTTGTGAAGAATTATCATCCTACTTCGCTGAAAAGATCATACACATTTGAGAAGCCTTCTCAAACAGTATGGATCCACCCTGATGATATCCTCCAGCCAGCAACCCACCTGCATTCCCAAAGTGAGTACATTCACTCCTCAGGTAGTTCTGGACATCCTAAAGGAGTCTTGACCAAGACTTGATAATCCGACCCAGGCCTTTCTTGGCTTGTGAAAAAGAGGCATGACCAATTAGTGCCATTCCTGACCAAAAACAGTAAGTGCCTCATACACAGAAGGAATTTTCCTTTTTCTTTCATTATACTAACTGAAGTTAACATTCTAGTCCTAGCACTATCTGGATTCAGGCCAGGACGTGGAACTGAAACAACCTTAGTGTTACTGATGAATGATCTCCTTATGTCAATGACTAGAAGACACACAGACATTCTCATTCTCCTGGACCTGTCTACAGCATTTGCCACTGTTGACAATTTGATTTTGATGTCTTGCCTGTGAGAGATGGCAAGGTCCAGGGTAATACACTAAACTGGTCTGAGTCCTTACAAGAAAGACACACTCAACAAAAAATAATGGAGTTCCACTCTCTGGTCCTTTTTCAACATTCACACGCAACCATTAGTTGAACTAGTCAGATGACATGGACTGAGGTGCCAGCAATATGCAAGTGATACATAGCTCTAACTCTCCTTCATCACACAAGACTACGCCATTACCACCAAGATGGCCGGGTGCTTTGGTGATCATTTGGATGAGCTTCATGGGTGAAGAAAAGCTGGCTGAAGCTGAACTCAATCAAAAAAGAGGTGATGCTGGTGGACAAAGGAAAGTCTTCTGAAAGGCTTGCAGCCATGGGGCAGTCTCCATTGACTGAAGATACACACCGCAGTTAGTCAATTAAGTCCATAATCTAGGAGTACTCTTGGCTTCTTAGTTGACTCTGACTCACATAGCCGCATCTGCAAATAACACTTTCTGCTATATCTGCTTGGATAGGAGATGCCATCCTATCCTGGCGGATGAACACTTGACCTCAATTATTCAGACTGTCTTTGCTTCTCGACTGGATCACAGAAATGCATTATACTGCACACGAAGCCTTCAGCATTTAGGAAACTCTAACTAGTACAGATGTTGCGGAACATCTCAGCAACACAGGCTCCTCAGGAACACATCAGACCTGTCCTTTGCTCTCTACACTGATTTCCCAAAGAATTTCATCAAGTTCAAAGTCTCAGTCCTTATCTTCAAAACACTCCTGTGGCCTGAGCCCAGGATATCTAAAAGATCATTTAAAGCACCAGGATGATGACGGTGGTTGACAACTATGCTTTTCTGGAACTCTCAACAATAAGAGTTCATCTCATATATCCACAGACAGAACTTTTTCCAGGAATGGTCTGAGCCTGTGGAATGAATTCCTCCAAGAACTAAGGGTTATCACAAATCTCACAATTACCACTCCAAGTGCACAGCACATTTCCTTGACCTTGCCTTCTCTAATATAAACACATAGTAACAGGCATATTTTACAT
This sequence comes from Gopherus flavomarginatus, assembly GCF_025201925.1. Taxonomy (NCBI): domain Eukaryota; kingdom Metazoa; phylum Chordata; order Testudines; family Testudinidae; genus Gopherus; species Gopherus flavomarginatus. Next base: position 34,291,623 of record NC_066617.1, read on the forward strand.
TTAAAAATATAAATAAATAAAACTATCAAAAAAAGACACTCTACTGCACGTTTCTTCATCTGGAGAAGTGATGAGAGAACAAACAACATATAGCAGATGTGTAGTCACGTTGCTTAATGCACTACTGGAGGGCACTCACATACTACTGTGGTGAGCACAGTATAAGAGTCTATATAGAATGGAATAGATTTCTGAAAATCAGTTATAACAGGCCCCCTTTAAGATGTCTGAAGTTGAGCACCAAAGAATGGATCAACTTTACAACATTATATGGTTATATATTTTTTTCTTAAGCAGTTGTGCGCTATATATTAACACAGGCAGTATTAATACAGATAGGGCCTGATTCTCATTTATACTAAGGTCACTTTACACCACTCAAGAAGTGTAATGGGACCTCTAGAGTGAGCATAAATTACGTTTACTTAATTACATTTAAAGTCATTTTATTCTTCCAGAGTTGTGTAAAATGGCTTTAGAATAAATAAAAATTAGGCTAATAATCATAGAATCATAGAAATATAGGGTTAGAAGGGACCTTGAAAGTTCATCTAGTCCATCTTACTGAGCTGAGGTAGTACCAAGTATACCTAGACCATCCCTAGCAAGTGGTTTTTCTCACTTGTTCTTAAAAACCTCCAGTAACGAAGATTCCACAGCCTCCCTAGGTAACCTGTTCCAGTGCTTAAGTATCCTTATAATTGCGGCAGTTTAAGCTGATTACTTCTTGTCCTATCTTAATGGAGATGAAGAACAATTGATTGCTGTAGTCTTCATAACAGCCCTTAATATATTTAAAGACCATTATCAGGTCCACCCTAGTCGTCTTTACTCAAAACTAAACATATATTTTTAACCTTTCATCAGGTTTTCTGAACGTTTTATCACTTTTTGTTGCACTTCTCTGGATCCTCTCCAATTTGTTTACTTCTTTCCTAAATTATGGTGTGCAAAACTGGACACAATATTCCAGCTGAGTCCTCACCAGTGCCTACTAGACTAGAATAATTGCCTCCAGTGACTTAGATACGATGATCTTCTTAATACATCCCTGAACATTAGCCTTTTTTTTTTGCAGCTGCTCCACATTGTTATCACATATTCAATTTGTGATGCATGATGACCCCCAAATCCTTTTCTGCAGTACTACTGCCTAGCCAGTAATTTCCCATTTTGTAGCTGTACCTTTTATTTTTCCTTCCTAAGTGTGGGACTTTGCACTTGCCTTTATTGAATTTCATCTTGTTGACTTCAGACCAATTCCTCCAATTTATCAAGTTCATTTTGAAATCTAATCCTGTCCTCCAAAGTGCTTGCAGTCTTTTCCAGCTTGGTGTCATCCACAAATCTTATAACATATGCAAGGAAAGGGATAGAGGGAGAAGCATAAGAAAGTAGTCATACTATTCCACAACAAAACCATTTTTAAGATTAAATGAGTTAATAATGAAGGTTTCCAATTTAATACAACGGATAAAGGATCATTCCTGAAAATACTGTACTTTGAGGGGGAGAGAGCCAGTCATTTCCCCTTATTATGCTTCATTTAGATTAATGATTGTGTTTGAACTCTGTTGTGCTCTCATAATACATTTATACAGTCTCATGGTTTAGCTGTGACTGTAAGTATTGGTACAGGGTTTTTAGATACAAAGGACAGAAACTGCAGAGTGCCTACACATTTAGGAATTGTTTAATTTTTATCACAGCAAGATCAGAAGGAATCACTGTAATTAAGTTTGCAAAATGGTTTCAATTATATAAAGCTTTATTTTCAGACCATTGTAACTTTGTGAAGCATTCATCTCCTGAGCTGAAATTTTCCATGCTTGGCCCCTTCTCAGAAGTGAGAGAGCACCAAAATAATCTTCATTGAGAAACAGTGCTAGTGTTTTCCGGTACAAATTGGTTTTGATTTTACAAATGGATGTTTGAAACTCACATGCTGAGTATGCAAAGTAGAGTTCTACTAAACTGACTGTACTCTTAAAGGAAGCTGAGATTTCTTACACATGAGACATCCCAGGCCAGTTTGGGGACTATTTTCCATATGTTTTGGAAAACCCAAAGAGCTAGTAAAGCTAAGGTCCTTCAGCAGCTCCTGCTGCTATTCTCATCAAAATATCCCATTCGCTTAGCTTAGTGTTCACAAGATTGGGAACCAGGAATGCCTGAGGTCCGTTTTTATTTCTTCCATTGATTTATCCTAACCAGCCAGGACTCAGGATGCTGTGAGGAAGGTAGAAAAAGAAAACACTAGGCATCTTTCCAAGAGGGAAACATTTCTTCCTGACTCCTGAAAGGGAGTTCTGGCCAGACCCACAAGAAATCTAGAAACCCAATTCTAGCATCTGCAACACCCCATAGGGAAAGGAAAGCTGGATGCTTTGACCAATTAAAATGGTGACTCAGGACCAAGAGGCCCTTAAATGATGCAGGGAAGGAGTGGAGGGAGATAGTTGTCATCATCACCTCCTCTAAACTCAGTTCTGGTTAGCCATTGGAGACAAAGACTCTTCCCTAGCCATTCATCATCACCCCCTGCTTCTCTGGCCGCAAACTCTACGTTCAAACATAGGAAGATCCCATCTATCTCTCAAGTAAAGAACCATAGCTCTGCCAGTCTGATAAAGTCCCTTCTTTCTCTCCCAAACCCAAGCTGGGAAGGCTTTAGGGGAGGCTAAATCTGTTTTGTGGTATGATACAATTTTGATGCCATGAGCTATTCCAGTTTATCAGCAGTATAGTACACATTTATTTTATTTAACCAGTGGACTGTGAATGAGCTTTTAAAATGTAACTAATGTTTAATAAAAGAAACAATCAAATGGAAAAATCAGTGTTCAATGTTAAGAATGTCAGAGTAACAACGGCAAACAGTAAAATGTTAGGGCAGGAATGTTATGGCATTTCTTTTTCGACAATCCTGTGAATCACAACCACTAATCAAACCTGTTGAATTAATAGTTGCATCTTTTGATGTTGCTGGTTGGATATTTCTAGTTGAAGTCAGATCTACAATAGAGTGAGTTTCATATAGATAGACAATGGCATAGTAATTGCCATGAAAAACACAGCACTGTATTTCTTAATTAACATTGCAATTTGTGTGGCTTAAATAATATTATATGTTCCCTAATAAAGCTCAATAATTCAAAAAATGGCAAATATCCCTCTTCCAGTTAAAAAAAAAAATCTAGTTTTTCAAGCACACTTTTAAAAAACATTTAAAAAAACTGTTTTACTTTCACCAACTTGTGATTTTAATGAACTGGGTATGTTCACAAATGTCATAACCTCTAGTGAGATTCAACCCCTTTTCAATGAAAAATTCCATTGGAAACGCATGATATGGTTGCTATTATTTTAAATTTTGTGGTATTCGCTACAGAACTAGCTGGAGCAACATTTCTGATGTCAACAAATGGTGTTAAAACTGATTGATTGTGTTAATCTAGTTGAACTGGTAAAGCAGTCCTCCTTACAACATTCTTTTTCATAATCCCATTAAAAAATTGAACTAGTCAGCCTTTTATGCCTCTGCCCCCTCCAGAAAGCAAGCATGTGTCACTGTCAAAGTGAAAAAGATTTTAAATGAGAATATTCAGAAAAGTTTAACTAGCAAGCAGATATGAAGCTTTCAGAGAAGAGCTCACTTATTGCTCACTAGAAGCAATAAAGTTGTAGTTTACGGTGGATTTCAATCAAAAAAGATTGTATCTGATGTTAATTATCTGCTTAAGGATGACTGCTTTTAATGGCAGTGATTCATAAAAGTCCACACTATTTCTGATATGTATGTTGTCCTTTTGGTACACTGATTAACAGGTATTTTAGATTTGAGATTCATTATAAACCTGCCACCTGAAAAAAAATCTGAATGTGTCTCAGGAGGAGTTTAAGCATTCTGGTATTTTGACAGTAAGGTGCTAACTAAAGGAGAACAAAAGTCTGCAAGTGTTGCATTAAAAAGATTGCATGGTCCATCCTAGGAGGAAAAGTAATCTGAAGTAGGAAAAATAATTCATATGGCCTTAGATTTGGCATAAGTCATTTCATGTGAGACTAAGTACTGCATAACAACAAAAAGTACAAATGATTATTTTTTTCTGTTATGGCTAGAGACCTGCAAAATTCACGGCCATGAAAAATGCATCACGCACTGTGAAATCTGGTCTTGTGTGCTTTTACCCTATAATATATAGATTTCCCAGGGGAGACCAGTGTTGCTCAAATTGGGGATCCTGACCCAAAAGGGAGTTGCAGGGGGGGTCACCAGCTTATTTGAGGAGGGTCATGGTATTGCCACCTGAGTTCTGCGCTCTCTTCTGATCTGGGCATCCGGAAAGGGGCGGCTGTTAGCTGTGCCAACAGCTGCACAGAAATAAGGATGGCAATAACATACCATGCCACTCTTACTTCTGCACTGCTGCCTTCGTATCTGGGTGGCTGAAGAGCGGCAGCTGCTGACTGAGGGCCCAACTCTGCAGGAAGCAGTGCAGAAGTAAGGATGGTCATACCATACCATGCCATCCTTATTCCTGTGCCACTGTGAAGAAGTAGGGGTAGAAGTACCGCAACCCCCCCTACAATAACCTTGTGACCGCCTCCCCCCCAACTCCTTTATGAGTCAGGACTCCTACAATTACAGCACCATGACATTTCAGATTTAAATAGCTGACCTAATGATATTTACTATTTTAAAATTTCAACGACAACGACATTGACCAAAACGGACCGTGAATTTGCTAGGGCCGTAGTAATGGCACTGTAACATAGTCTGAGAGAACTGTACTTACAGATTAACCACAATTAAACTATTTTTGTTCTTTGAACACTTTAAAAAGTCTCCTTAGCTTGGAGTGTTTGGTGTCAATTAAAATCTAAGCAATGTTATTAGCTTTTAGGATTAAAATGAGTTTCATCTGCTGTGGTTAGCATTAGCTGAAAGTTAGTGTATGCTAAGAAGTTTTAATTAAAAATGTTTGACCAGTTTGAATAAATGTTATGGTGCTTGACTATAAATACTCAAGAATTTAGTTAATTTGATCATTGTATATATGCTCATGATAGTGCACACAGTAGCTTTTCCGTGGTGAACACTCTATAACAAATTTTAAAAAGAGAGAGAAAACATTTCCTACATATAGTTTGAAAGATCATTGTACTGGTGCTCACACCTTTGTTATTTGCCTAGAAACTGCAGAAAATAAGGTTAACACACTTAGCGGTCAATATTAAATCAGTGTTTGTTTAATTGTAAGTGACTAACTGAAATTTATAACCTCTCCAAAAGTAGCTTGTGGCGTACTGCATGAAATCTTTTTAGATGATAAAAGAAAGAAGTCAGGCTCAGTGAGTTTAGAGTAATGTTTTCCTACTATACATTTTTGGTCATGGTCACTCATTCTGTGCGTCACCAGGGTCTGCTGTAACATATCAGAAGCAACATGCCCCAAAGAAGTAGTAGTGATCCTGATAGTTTATTAAAAGGTGATGCAGATGAAAGTATGATGAAATGTGGGTGTTGGAGAGGAGCGAATTGATTTTTAAAAACTCAGAGTCCAACTAAATAAATGGCAAGAAGGGACAGGAGACTATTAAAATCATTTTGATGGTTGAAACAAGAAAGTTTCACTCTCTAAGCCAAACATAATACAGTTGTTCAATAACCAGAGAATTCTCCTCTTAAACTTTTTCCCATTTGAAAAAATGGCAGCACCTATATGAATCATTTAAAAAGGCCTCTGCCAATGTATGTGGGGGTATTTTTGGCACTTGGTCGATTTTTTTTTTTTTTTTTTTTTTTTTTTTTTTTAGTCATCCAAAATGAGTACCCAGAATTAAACTGGGCATTTCTCTTCACATTACCTTTCAACTTTAAATATCACAGACCAAAGCAAACTGCTAATTTACAAACTGATAGACTTATTTCTATGAAGTTTTGTGTGTTTTTACCAGATATAAAGGACATGAATGGAAAACTCTGCATAGAGTCTTTATTTTTCTGGTGTGGAAAAAAACACTATGAGGGAAATAGGATGAATGCATTTTAACTAATAGCATTTGCATGAGGAAAAAAGGTTTAAATTTGTATATATTTACATATAATTGTTGGAAAACTAAGATCAAGGTCTTTATAAGCAGCAGGGAAATTATTTGAAGATTGTCACACCGCTGTTTGAGGTAATTACCTTTGTCTGTTGGAAAGAGCAGTTTTCTTGAAACAAGTAACTGGCATTATATTGAGAATAAACTTTATACAGTAGCTCTTCTGGAGAATACACTAGAACTTTTTAAAACTGTGGGTTGTTTAACATTCTTTATTTCTGGTATTTTTTTCCTATTGTTCCTTTAAAGCATGTTTTCCATTGATCCTAGCAACGAAGGCAGTTGATCCCAGCAAGCAAGAGGTAGGGTATGTCTACAATGCAGGATCTCCCAGCCCAGATAAATAGATTCACACTATCAGGTTTCAAACTAGCATGCTAAAAGTAGCAGCATGAATGTTTTGGCTTGGGCAAAGCTCAGGCTGTCAAGCGCACGCAGCCCTTTAGGCTTCAGCACCTGAGCTCCAGCCCAAGCCAGATCATCTACACTACTATTTTTAGTGTGCTGCTCAAGCCCTGCTAGCAGAAATCTGTCTACCCAAACTGGGACGCTTGCTCCCATCTGTAGTGTAGACATACATGTATAGATCCTCTTATGTTAGTGGCCACCAAATACATTGGGAACTGGCCTTTCCAGGTGTCTTTGACCTAATGATTAGCTAGTTTGATGAAAAAGGAGAAATGAAATAAATTTAGATAGGGTCTGAAAAAATTTAGTATAAACACTTTACCTCAAATCTGTTTTCCTGAAAATTACAAGCAGATAAGATTTTTAACTAAGTAAGTGATACATTTTAATTAGGTGACTTGCTGTTTATTTAAAGCACATTTTTACATTTCATTACATTGGCTGAAGTGATTGTGTGAATAAGTTCTCACTCTAAGAACAAGGCACGACTGATGGTTCATGTTTTTTTGTTTTTTTCCCCTGCTTTAAGTTGCAGTAATGGGGATTGCTCATTTAATTCCAAAGAAACCATGCATGCTTAATTGGTCATCAACCAGTTATATGCATGTTTGTGTGTCTATATGAATATAATAACTTGCAATATAGGTATGAGGAACCGCAGTATCTATTGACAAAAGTTAATGGCAGTTGTATATGGTGATGAGTGTTGTACATGGAGTTGAAAAAGAATATTTAATCCAAATGTTGTTTACATCCTTTACAGTAAATATTTTAGAAATATACTTGTAAAAAAAATTCAGTGGCACCCACATTTATTAAGAAATAAACATTTTAATTTGAAACTGTTGGTGACCTCCCATTGCAGACAGAGCATTCAAATTGCTAAATAGAATCAATTAAGAACATGCTATTCAGAGAAAGGAAACAAAGGCATAGGGGAAATGAATTGCCTTCTGTCAAATATTGTAAAATGAATTGCTTTCTGTAAAATAGTTGCGGTTATGTAGTGTAACTTCCCTCCAGAGCCAGTTTGGTTTTACAGGGGAAATTAGGGAAATTCATCTAATCAAGTCATTTGAATACAGTATTTTGAATACATTTGCCTCTTGTTTATTCCTTCATGTGAGAATTATATACTGCATCTTATTATATACACCATCATATTGTTAACTTCTAATCATTACCATAAAATTACACAAAGGCAAAATAATTTTGCAGGTGTTTTTACCATAGCAGATATTAGTTTCCTTTAAGCAGAGTTTTTATGGTGACTGATGTTTAACAATGGCTAATTTTGGTACTAAAATGTAATCAGAGTGATGTAATCATTTTCTTTTACTCATTTGCTTGAATTTAATTTGTATGAATCAAACTTTTATATTTATAATAAGTTAACCTTTTTGCTTTTTCCTGATTGAGACGTTACTGTAAACGCAATTGTTCCCAGTATTATTTTCAGAATATTCTGCTGCAAATTGCACAAGAAAAGGGTAAATCATTTAAAATTCACAAAGCTATATACAAGCAGTGTTACATATTTTATGTAATCAACAAATACTAGGAACCCAAACTTTCTACTTTTTTCCCTATCTTGCTTCATCATGCCAAGATATTGCAGGAGACTGAGGCCCTGATTCAGAAAATAATCCCTATTTAGGAAAGATGCTTTAGTTCTTACAGTTAAGCATATGTTGAAGTACCCTTCCTGAATAAGGATGGAGTTAAGCACATATTTAAGCAGTTTTGTAAATTTGGCACCTTTGTTCATTATGTAATATTGTATATGTCAGGAGTCGGCAACCTTTGGCACGTGGCTCACCAAGGTAAGCACCCTGGTAGGCCTGGCTGGTTTGTTTACCTGCCACGTGCACAGGTTCGGCCAATCACAGCTCCTGCTGGCCGCGGTTCACTGCTCCAGGTCAATGAGGGCAGTGGAAAGCAGCAGCCAGCACATCCCTCGGCCCACACCACTTCCCACCGCCCACATTGGCCTGGAGCAGTGAACCGCAGCCAGCAGGAGCCGTGATCGACTGAACCAGCAGATGTGGCAGGTAAACAAACTGGCCTGGACTGCATGCCAAAGGTTGCCGACCCCAGTATATGTAAAAAGGCAGTTTCCCTTATGTTATCAACCATGAGAATTGCCTGCTTCTTCTTGTAATCATTGTCCATACAGATTCTACTCTTGGTGTGTGTGAGGTTGGATTATTTTGAGCAGCAGCATCTGTAAGAGCTGCATCTGCACCCTGAGAAGCCTCAACCACTGGGTGATTCAGATCCTTTTTACCACCTGTGGCTGTGAGCTAGAACATCTTCAGTATCTGAGTCCCTTATGACTTTACCTTTAGTGTTTATTAATTGTCGTTAGTATAAATAGTCAGCTAGTTAATTCTTATTCTGTTGGTTTCCTTTGGCTATACTATGTAATCTGTCTCAGTATAGATGTATAAAAATTGTAGACAGTTTGTCAATGGATTTTCTTTATTCCTCCTCCTTCCACACCCCCATATCCAGTTTCTTATGTTACTCAAACACCTAGTCATTGGGATTCAGGTCCTGCCCCTCCTGTGAGGCACCAATGCCAGTTAATAACAGGCATTCTAGGTGTCTAATTTGCCTAGGAGAGAGACATGTCGCAGAGCTCTGCTCTGTGCGCCAAGCCTTCTCCAAACGTTCTCAGAAAGCAAGGGAGGTAAGACTTAGGATTTCCCTGGCACACTAACAAAGAAGCTTCGCCAGTAGGGTCAGTCACATGCCTCCAGTGCCCTGGTGAACCAACACACCATTCCAAGCCCGTGGACCACTTCTCACAAGTCCCATTCATCTGCACATAAGCGTCAACTTCTGAAAGGGCTGTAAGGAGCACTGCTCCCTTGATCAGAATAGACATCACTTTCCTTCTCCAAACAGGAGGCAAGTACCTTCCCTATAAGCCTCTTCTACAATAATCCTGAAGCCAGTTCTGTTTTGGTACCTCCATGGTGAAATCAAAATTGACATAGATGGTTGCATTGCAGAAAAAGGACCACACTGCCTCTAGTAGCGATCACTCAGCACCAATCTCAAAACCAAGTGCCACAGAAAAGCACTATCAACCAGTTTAGTACCTTCTGACTCCAAGGCACCAGATGCCGAGATGCTCATCTTATTGGTATCAGTACAATTCGCAGCAACTTTGCTGTAGGCCCAGTACCAGAGACTTTTTTCTATCAGGAGACTCAAGGAAATGATCACCAAACGCTTAACCTCTCAACCACTTATGGTACCAGCCACAATTTTCACCAAGCAAGCAACTTCTGACAGGACCACCCAGCTCTTAAAGAGGTATGCACCTTTTCATCCTCCTCAAAGGAACACAGTAATGTCATTAGATGTTTTTAGACATTGGCTGTGAGTGTGTATTCTCTGTGTGTTATCCCAGCTCTGCACAGATAGTTGCCACGGTAGACCTCAATTGAACTGTTCAGTGACCACATACTTGGTTCATAGCGAAGGCACTTGGTCAGTTTTATTGTCTATGAAGCACAGTCCTAATGTCCTGGCTCAATGGTTACAGGTACACGAACATATGTATGCCCATTGCAATGGACTAGCTTAGTTAATAGTGGGACTTTTCCACTCTCTTGTAGGCCAGCCAAAGACTCTGAGATACCTCTTTATACACCAATACAAACAAATTATGTATTGCCCCTCTGACATATCTAGGTGCCACTCATTATTTTGTACCTGTTGGTTCAGTCAAAACATCTCTATCCATCATGCTGTCATCCTGACCTTATGTTTAGGATGGGTCAGCGTGTTCTTGTTATATTTAGGGAATTTATTGGCAAGGCTGGTTTTAGGCCAATTCACCCTATTCTCCAGAATCAGGCCCCGCGCCTAAGAGGGCCCATTGCCCAAGCCCCGGTACGGCGTGCCGGCATGAGCCAGTGCGTCACACTGGGGTGGCCCAGTTTCCCCGGGGGGCAATTTAAAGGGCCCGGAGCCCCAGGCCCTTTAAATTGCCACCAGAGCCCCACTGCTGGAGCCCAGGAGTAAGGCTGTGGGGCTCTGGGGGCTATTTAAAAAGTCCGGGGCTCCCGTTGCTTCTACTGCCCCAGCCCTTTAAATAGCTGTAGGAGCCCCGCTACTTCCCCAGGGCTCCCTTGGCTATTTAAAGGGTCAGGACGGTAGAAGCAGGGGAGTCCTGGGCCCTTTAAATAGCCCCCAGAGGCGAACCCTGGGGTAGAGGGGGGGCTCTGGGGGCTATTTAGAGGGCCAGGGCTCCAGCTGCCTCTGCCACCCCTGTCCTTTAAATAGCCGCGGGAGCCCTGCCGCTTCCCCAGGGCTTCCGTGGCTATTTAAAGGGCTGGGGTGGTAGAAGCAGGGGAGCTCCGGGCCCTTTAAATAGCCCTCGAGCTGTGGGCTGCTGCTGCTACCCCGGTGGAGGCGGGAGGAGGAGGGGACACTTACTGTACAGGGTGGCCTGTACCCCCTGCACCCATACCCCCTGCCTGCAGCCAGCCCCTGCTGCACCCCCTGCCCTGCCCACAGTCAGCCCCTGTCTCCAGCCAGCCCCGCACTTCCCTTTTTTTTACATTTTTTTTTGGTCATCCTTGCCGGGGCCCCACCGAAAATGTTTCAGTTGGGCCCCGCACTTCCTAAAGCCAGCCCTGTGTATTGGTATCGAGGTGTTCTGGTACCGCCCTTCTGGAATGTGTTTGCAGGTGTGCCCTGTGCCTAGCACTTCTTAGGAATGTGTGTTTCTGCAATATCAGCCCTGTTCTTGGCAGATTCTGTGAACAGAGCTGTTTTTTGCTCACAACCTGGCTTTGCTTTATATCAGCAAAGCTTTGACCACTACTTTAGCCTATGCTTCTCCCTCATACCAGGCCTCTGATACAAGGGCTTATGTCTCAGGCTCTCTTACGACACAGTTCTAATCAGAAAACTAGTTCAGAAATAACGTCTGATTAACCATACATTTTAAATAAATATTTTCTTATGCATTTTATTGCCCCAAAACCAAAAATATATTTGAGCTAAAAAGATATATTTTAAAAGCCATTATTTATTGTTTGTTTATTAAAAATAGATGTGTTTTGAATTAAAAAGATATAAAATACTGTCCTTGCTTCAGCATCATGTGCTTCCACATACAAAGAAAAAAATAATAAATGAGAGTTCAGCTTCCTAATTTGTCTGTCAGCTTTGCAGAGATGTAATCTACGTTTTGAGGACAGGCTGGTAATGATCTTTCTAGATAGAAGCAGTGTGCACAGTTGTATATGGAGAAGGTAGAGATTAAGAATTGCCGTTATAATAAATAGGATAGTGATAGTCTGTGGATTTAGCCTTATAGGTTTTTTATATATTAATATATAAAAACAGGGCTACTTTGTATATGTTAAGCAGAAGTGAGTGTCTGTTAACAGATTTGGAAATTAGTATTGAAGTTCTGAATATACTTTTCATTATCAATAGGATAACTATTCAGGCCAGGTTTTTCGCTCTATATAATAGCAATTGACACACAAAAGCTGACAATTAAATCCAGATTATTATCTTACATCATTAATATCAGCTTTAGACCCCTCTTTTAAACTGTTACATGCTCTACTTTATATATTATTTATGTTCTTTATATCTGTCTCTTGTAATCTATACCTAAAAGGTATTTATTTTTGTTACGCGTGCATTCATCTGTAAGAGTGAGGGAGCATGAAAGAACGCCTTCAGTAGTGTCAGATGAAGTGAGGCTCATTACCATTCTGTGTGACTACTCTTCCTGAGCAGGACTATTCTGTCCTTGGTATTCATTCTCTCACAGTGATGTGATAACAGAATAAAGGAGCTTTACAGCTGATTGAAGTCAAGTAGCAGGGCCATGGTAAATGCTCACAAGAAGATCACTGATGAAGACTATTAATGCTGGAGGCTGGGCTAACAAATGAGTATATCTTTACTTTCCCCTTGAGGGGTGGATCATGGCATGGAGGATGGGCTAACAGTTGAGACTATCCATTCTTCCCCCCTAGAGGGAGGATGCTAGTGTCCTCTTGACTTTTGAATGTCTAACATTTTCATAGAAATGTACATTCAACCTATTTTGAGCCAATAGTAAGCCAACACACAATATGCCCTGCTTGCATATTAAGTCTACAAGAAGCAGGTTGATGGGGGGCACAGAGAGAAATTAGCATGAGACGCACCAAGGCTACAGAGAGTATTGATTTGTCCCTGGGATCAAAACAATTAATTTTGGGAAAATACTGTTTAGTTTCCTCTCCTCATCTGTTTAATGGCCATGTTTCTGCTCTGTTTAACAGTTGTCACACAGATATCGCACTCCCAGACCAAAGGCCTTTGAAAATGCTGAAATGCCATTGATGCAAGACCAATCCAACATGACTTCTTTGGATATAGAACCTCTTGCTGTCAATTGACTATCCAGAGAGATAAAACTGTTCACTCATTCAGCATTCAATATCATTGTCATCTACATGTAGCATCGGTAGGTCTTTGGTTTGTTTTATAGGAGGCATTCACAGCTTTAGTTTTATCACCATTGACCTTAAGTCGCATAGATTCCACAGTTTTTCACATTTCTTCACCATTAGCTGTAGTTGGTCAGTAGTCTCTCCAAATAAGATAATATCATCCATATACTCAATATCCTCTAAAGATGAATCTTTAAATTTCACACCACCTTTTTTGGCCTCAATCTGCTTTGTCATAGGATAGTCTATTAGATCATTAAGTAACACAGGTGAGAGAATGCAACCCTGCATATTCCTGATTCTACTGAAAACCAATCTGTAATATAACTGTTGACCCTCACGCAGCTACATACTGCCGTACTGTTCCTCCACTGCGAACTTTGTCTTCACTCACCCCATATTGATTTAGCAGTATCCACAGTGGTGATCAATTCACTGACTCAGAAGGAGCTGCAAATGCAATGTCTATAAATGCAATGTTAATTTCCCTTTTGTCGCTCTAGTATTTTTTCAGTAATATTCTGCAAAGCATATATAGCATGGATTGTAGGTCAACCTGTGCAGAAATCACCCTGCTTGTGTCTCATTTCTGTGTTGAGACAGTATTTCAGTAGTTTGACTATGAACCCTGGGACTGGCAGGAGTGACATTCCTCTATATATTGAGCAAGCTGATCACTCTCCTGGTTTGGAAAAAGAAAAAAAAAAGGTCTGATGTAGCTCATTTTCCAATCTTCTGGAATTTTACCTGATTCCTTAACTTTTAAGAGAACTGTGTCACAGTTCAGAGCAACTGTACCTGTTTCCCCCTTGTGGTCCAGCAAGGGCACCTACTTTTAGGCTTCTGGCTCCCCAGCCATCACCTCTCTTATGTGGAGATATGCATCTGTCTCCCTCCTGACTGGGCTATTTCCAGACTGCACAGTTCCCTGCCTATACCGTGAATTTCACAACAAAATCAGACTGCCTGAACAGGCCTGCACTGCTTTGCTTTCTCTTCAAAGGATGTGAAGAGGGTAGTTGCCACCATTATGAAATAGCACACTGCTCTTTCTAAGCAAGCACATTTATCTTTATGATTAAAGCATTAGATGAAAGAACCTATACACATGCTAATAAACTTACCAGAAGTCAACAGCTGAGTCCAAGGGCTCTGGCAGATGAACTGTCCTTCACTCACCAAGGGGGTTTTCAGTGGTTACAAATTCATAACAGCTCTTAGCTCAGAACAAGCACACCCATGAATCTGAGTGTCACTCTTTTATCCAGTCTGGACCTCTGACCTGGTCCTCTTGTAACAGGTGATCAACACACTATAGGTTTCTCCTCAGAGCACAACTTCAAAAGATGGGTCCAGAAGTGAGAAGTTGCTTTCCCCTTCTCCCAACTATTTTCTAGGAATCTCCCTCTACTTTGTTTGTCAAAAACTTTGTTCAAAGAGCTCATAACACTTCCCAAGGTTCACATTAGTCATGTCTCCTAGAGAAGTTTCATACAATACTACAATAACACACAAACATTTCCATTTTAATACAATAAGCTCTTAAGATGAAACTTATTTTAGTGAAGTTTGTCCAGGAAATTGCCATATTTGTCACAAACTCCATGAAGTCAGTGAACTAAACGCAGGCCTTCACTCTTTAGCAGTTCTGATGAAACATTGTCAAGACCAAGTGCTTCATCATTTTGTAACAATTTGACCACAAGCATCACTTCCTCTGGCCTGTTTTCTGCTGGATTAAGTTGTAGTTTATATATTGCTGGAGATCTGTTCATTAATTCACAAAAATGCTCACACCAATGCTTAAGTTCTGCATCAATATCCTACCAGTATTCTCCTTTTTTTTGTACTTAACTAGTGGAAACTACAAGAATGGATGTGCAGTTAGGACCTTCAAAATCACCAGTACACATTTCTGGTAATGTCTTTCAGAGGCTTCCTCAGTGCATTGCACCATACTATTTTACCACTGATTATTATCTTTCTGACAGGCCCTCTTGAATGCTCATTCAAGACATTTCTTTTTGTCTACTACCCGTTTCCTCCTCTTTTCACTAACTTAACTTTGACCTTCCAGCGTATCCCTTCTGCTCGGAGACTCTTTTTTCCTTCTTTCCCATGATCTGATAAAATTATCTGTAATCCAGTGTTGCTTTAATCATTTCCTTAGTTCCAGTTGTCCTGCAGCAATTTCTGTGATAGAATCCCAAAATCCCTTTCAGGTAAATCTCCACATAAATGTCCTTGAGCTAAGAGCAGTTCACCTAGCATGCACAGCATTCTTACCCATACTGCAGGAATTATAGTACTTATGGACAACACTACAGCAATGTACTACGTCAGCAAGTAAGTGTGGCGGGGTGGTGGAAGGAAGAGCATACACTTTCTGCCAGAAAGAAATGTTTCTGGAACTTATGAATCAACTGTTAAGTCACTCTCGTGACTCTACACCTTCCAAGCCTACAAAATGCCCTAGCAAATCAGTTCAGCAGACACTACTCGGACAAATAGCCTATTGAGAACTCCATTCTACAAGACATCTTCTAGAAAGACCTCTTTGCCATGGACTAAAATAACAAGTGTAAGTTGTTTTGCTTGAGGGAGGAGGCAGGAGGGAGTGAGCCAGCCCAAGGTCTCTCTCTCTCTCCAACACTTGCCTCATTTCCTGTGCACTGGAACTCATGTATGCCTACTTTCCCATTCCATTGATACAGGTCTTGAGAAGGGGCAGGCATAAGACAACCCTATGATATTGATAGCCTATTATGGCCCTGGCAGTTTTGGTACTTAGATATGATGAGCCTTCCAGTTCAACCACATGTGATCAGGAGCTGTACTGAAGTCTCATCATGCATACCGAGGGTCACAGTCTATACTCAGACCAAAATTGCTGCACCTCACGGCCTGGATGCTGGTTGGCTAATGGCAGAGAAAGCCTTCTCCAGGAAGTTCAAAACCATTCTAACTTGTAGCAGAAAGGATTCCACTAGACTGATCATGTAGCAAAAAGGAAAAGGTTCTTGTATGTGGGCAATGCAGACACATCTATCCCTGGTAGAAACCCCAATAGCTGCTTTCCTTGATTACTTGACAGCTCTAAAGCATTTGGGACTCTGTGTCAGCTCCATGAGTCCATTTGGGGAAGAAGGAAAGGTGGGTACACAGAGCCTCTGGCATGAGGGGTGTTGAGAATGTTGCAGGGAGTCCCTGAAATACAGGAGGATGGTGAAAGTGTGGCACATAGGGAGCTTGGAGGGGAAAATGGAGAAATGCAAGGAGCCTCTGGTGTGTGCAGTGAGTTCAGCCTACAGAAGCAAAAAAAGCATATGACCCGCTAGCAGTTAGTAGTCTCATTTTTTTCCCCACTAAAATCTTGGTTTTGTCACACAGCTTCCAAGTTGCTGATTCTTGGGTTGTCTGTTTCTTTGGTTTCAACACTGCATTTTTTACAAAAGGCTCATTAATAAGTTCTGCTGGTAAATATCTATTGCTTGCATGCATACCTTGCTGATTATGAAGCTTTAGACAAAATTCATCTTGGTCTCTTTGAAAAAGAAAATGAGTTTTTTTGATAAAGCTTTTTATTACTATGTTGTTATAACATTAATGAAAGGGGTTTTAGAAAATATCTTTTGGGAAGTCATTTTTCTCATACTACCATTAAAAGAACATATTACATGAGAGTTGATATCTGCTGAACAATTTTGGACAGAACACTCAATGCTTTTTCTGAGGCATATATAGAGGATTTTTTAAAAAATTTTTCTGAAGGTGATGTAGAGCAGGAGCCATAAAATTCACTGGGGTATAGGGTGTTTAGCCCTCATTGAAGTTAATGGAAAATCTCCCACTGACTTCAGTGATTCCTGAATTGGACCATTAGGGTTCAGCTTTGTCAGGTGCTGAACACAGTGGTACTGATCCACCAAAAGCACTTAAGCACTGCTTAACTTTAAACATGTAAGTCCTTGAAAAATTTGAATGCAATTAATTAAAATTTTAATCTGTTAATTTTAGTAAAATGTTTTACAAAATATTAGTTTAATTTGGAATTCATGTCCTTTTGAGAAATGCATTTGCTTTGATTATTTAGATTTTTATATGTACCTTGATACGGTATTTTAGCTGAATTCTAAATGATTTATATCAGAAGTCTCAAACTTTGTCATAGAGTGGATCACCATGTGACCTCAGTGGAGCCCCAGTGTTCCAAGAAACACTCTTTGAGAATCACTGTATAACATTGCAGTATTTAAAGGCACAGTATCAACATTAACAAAAAACTATATTTCACAGTTTTGATTGCATCAGGACACACCTTATACGCACGGAGATCAGAAATTCAAGTAAATGTCTCCTGTAAGACTTGCCACTTTCATGTAGCATACAGCAGTGGTTCTCAAACTGGGGAGGAAGGGCTGCCAGCACGTCCCTTGGCCCACACTGCTTCCTGCAGCCTCCATTGGCCTGAAATGGCAAATCATGGCTAGTGGGAGCTGCAATCAGCCGAACTTGTGGACGTGGCAGGTAAACAAACCAGCCCGGTCCTCCAGGGGCTTTCTCTGAACAAATGGTGGCCCTAGTTTGAGAACCACGGGCCTACAGTGCTATCAGTAACACTCTTCAATGCCTTATAAGCCTTCACTTCCATCTGCAACACAAGTTCATCAATCTCATGTTCATTAAACATGCAATCCAATGCAAAACCTTAATGGTGACCTCAATAGATTGGCACAGTTGACTGTCACACATTCCAAGTATTTGGGAAATTAATCAGCTTTATCATTGCTGAGGTTACTATTCAGGTTTTACTTCAGAGTACAAGTTCTGAAGCAGCTTAAACTGTCACTAAACATACTTTTTGTTTGTAGTGTCTGTTTGTATTATTTCCTGAGGGGAGTGGGTTGTTGGACTTTTTTCTAATACAGTAAATAGCTCCCTGGGATCAGAGAGGGGCAGAGAGAAAAATGGGAGCTGGATGTACCTGCCTAAAAATTGGAAGGAAAAACTGCACTACCAAAGTTGCTCCTGGCTATGTTGAAGTTACTGAAGGATATGAGAGGCTGCAGCATGCCTCAGTAAAATCTTTTTACCTCAAGCATTTTATTCCTCTTTAAAAGTATGTAGTGAGTACTTAGAGCAATCCCCCATATTTAGCAGTGATGACATATCTTGTCAGCTGGTGGGTGTGACGGGTTGCAATCCCCTTTCTGGGATGCCATCTGATGTACTGGGATTTCACTGAGCCCACCGGCTCCACTAGACTGCGCTCCCTCTCCCAGTTTTGCTGAATCAGGCTCCCCGGCCTCTGGCAGCACGCACACACAGGTAGGGAAGAGCCAGCTCTAGAATCACAGAATCTGCAAACAGCTCTCTGAGATGGTTCAGCTTGGAAATTGCCCAGCACTCAAGTGCAGCTCCTTCTGGAAAATACACCCAAGAAAATATTGTCTTGCGTTGTATAGAAAGATATGCACACCACAAGCTCATAAAAATTCACCCTCTTCCTCAATGTGAAGAGAGAGATGCACAACTTCTTGCCCTCCCGGTTATAATTGCACAAACTGAGTTGTGTTATAAACAAGAAATAAGTTTATTAACTATAAAAGGTAAATTTTAAGTGATTGTAAGGGATAGCAAACAGAACAAAGCAGGTTACTAAGCAAATAAAACAAAACACGGATACTAAGCTTAAGATCTTAAAGAGACTGGTTTCAAGAAGTAATTTCTTACCCTGAATATTATTTTAGGCAAGTTGTGGAGTTTCTGTAGCTTAGAGATTCAGTTATCTCTTCTTACAGACTGGTTCCTTGTCTCAGTCTGGACTCACCCCTGGCTTTCCCCTCAGATTAGTTCCTTTGTCTCTTCAGGTATTTTCAGCAGTCTTTCTTCTTGGGTAGGCAATGGAGGAGAGAGTCCTGATAGCCTTGCCTCCCAGCCATAAATAGAATTTACATGAGGCGGGAAGCCATTGTTTCCAGTGGAAAAATACCAGCAGTGTCCAAGGTGGTATTTTGCATCAGGTGGTATCACCTGACCTTGTACTGTCAATGCAGCATCCCAGTAAACTCAAGAAGGAGTGAGATTAGCATTTTCAAAGTTCTGTTGTTCTTCTTAATGGCTTATCCAGGAGGATTGCTTACTGTCTGGGCATTCCCCCAAGTACACACACAGATGTAATTGTTACATAGTCAGTATTCCTAACTTCAGATACAGAAATGATACATGCATACAAATTGGATAATCACGTTCAGTAAATTATAACCTTTCCAATGATATCTTACAAGACCCATCTTGCATAAAATACATCTTAGGCCATATTCATATCATAACAATATTTCTATTAAGAATACGGGGTGTCAGGCCACAGTGGGAACCTCTGTGAAGGAGCCTGTGTTGCCACTTCTGAAAAAATAGATACAGCCAGGATTGACTGCAGCTGTAGTATGCCTTCCTCTACGCCACTAGCCATTCTGCCCACTGTATTGCCTCTTCTTCTGGGTCACTCATCCCTGCCAGTGTGAAGTATGCCTCTCAGCTTTCAAGCCTGCAAAGCAAAATGTGTGACAAATAACTGAAATGTGAAGCTACCTGGTTTCTTTTATTCATACAATAATTTATAGATTATCATGGTTTAGAAATACAGCCATAGCATAGGGCAGCTGCAGGGTTTCCACTCTGGAACTTTAGATCCATAGCTCAGACTGCTGCCATTTGAGCCACAGGAGTAGTTGCTAGCCTCTTTGTAGATGCAACACGAATGGAAGATTTGATAAACAGCTTGCCAGTCCTTCAAACAACTATTTGCTGGTCAGCAGCAGAATATTGAGAATCCTGAATTCTATCCCTGAATTGTTTAGTGTGGTTTAGTGGTTTAAGGTAGGATAATAAGCTGAAATTGTCAAACTAAGAGTCAGCATATCTCAGGTAGATCAGATTTGGGTATGCCTGTTAGAAATTCAGGATTCAATTCCCGATTCTGACTGCAGTAACCTTGCATAGCCTCTCGTTAACTTGATAAAAGTGGGAGCAAGGCAGCAACTCACACTTGAGTACCTTTTTATATTTCCCCAGCCTCAGCCTTCCAGAACTGAGACAGTGATGTAGTACAGAGAATGCGAGCCTGAAGCATTGTCTTTTTGTGGGGAGTATGTTTACCCATAAAGTGACACCACAGGGTTCTCACCAGAGAACATGTAATGATGTCAGTCTTAATTGTAATGGGTTCATCTTGGTGTGTGTACTCATATTTATTTCTAAAATATGAGAAAATGTTCTCTAGACAAATACTATTTGTATATAACTGATGGTCATAATTAGCACAGGAAGAGAAAAATACAGATTCAATGTGTCAAGAGTTCTTGCAATTGGGTTTGGAAAAAAGGGTGAGATAGTCCAGTGGAAAAACTGCCAAAAGGGTGGTTTGGGACCACGTTCTCTGTTGTATCAATTCATTTTTCAAATGACCATGAACAATATTGAGCACTTTTAAATTTATCTTATCTTGTGGGTTTTGTCATTTTTTAATGAAAGTTTTATAAGTGAAAAGTTTAAAGCTCCTGTTAAGTTTGTAGTTAGTTCAGCTCAACAATGAAGTCATGGCCAGTTCCGATATAAGAAATCCTCACAGTACTTTTATATGGTACATTAATATAACTGTCTCTATATGTTACAGAAAAGGGGAAATTGAGACTTGTGGGGTTTCCCTAGATTAAAAAAAGAGGTCAAGATCTGTTTTGGGTTTAGCTAAACCCCGAACCTGTCACATCCAGAGGAGCGGGTTGCAATCAGAATACCAGCCTTCTTGCTGCTGAGGTCTAAATGGTTAGTTTCCATCTCCTGCGCTGATATGCCAAGGTCACGCATATACTTTATGGGTGTTTTGACCACGATTTTGATGATCATGGTAATAAATGTCTCTTCTGGGGAATATTGGAAAAAGTGACTAAAATAATTTTAATATTGCTATCAAAATAGTCTATATTATCTTTGTGTCCAGTTTCTATTTAATTTTAATACAGGATATCGTAATGGCCATTCAGATTATTTTTGTTTAAGTTTTGGGAACTCAAGTTACCCCTTTTTTTCTTTATACTTCTGCCCTTTACGTTTTATCTTGTAATGTGTATTAACCTAAAAATCTATTAATCAGACAGAATGTGAAGTACATTAGAAAAATATCGTAGTATCTATGAAACCCTGGGGCTGAAAACTCTAGTGATTACCCTATTCATTTATTTTGTGTCGCAGTAAAATCTAATAATTGATGAATATCTGTGAAAATGGATATGATTGTGTCCCTTTTAATGAGCTAACAATTTCATGCACAAATTTCATCAGTCCTGTTGTCTCAAATAAAAGAAGACATGTAAATGAGGCCTATGCTTTAATTGTATTGAAACAATGCTGGCAGTTTCTTTATTGTATCCATTAATTAATTTCCCAACATCAAGGTTCTCTGGGAATGAACTGGAAAAAAATAATTAAAATGATACATGAGATAAATAGAAATTCAAAAGGTGAAGTGGAGAATTAGTTTGTTTTTGTGTGCATACACTTTTTAAATGGGTTATTGAAGAATTATGGGTCTAATTTTGATCTAGCATGGTCTTGACTTGGTATCCTTTTTGACTTTTACCACATAAGTGCATAGGTTACCCTAATGAAAACTTTTTTCTAATAAATGGGCACCTGTGCTTAGTGCATTTTTAAACCAACTCTACTACAAAGCAGAACAATATTTATTTTGTAACATTTTGCTTTAAAACAAATCAATTTTGCTGTACTTCTGGCTTGGTAGTGTGCACGTTGGGAGCTAGATCATATCTCGAAGCTGAGTAGAGGCAAAGGAACTGCAAGTTTTGACATGCAGTTTCCTTTAACTTCTATCTCCAGGTACGTGTGACTGTACTACTAACTCCACGTGCTATGGAAGGTGAGGAGGCCCTGTACCTCCACTCTGCATAATGTCCCCAGCCCTTGGCCCCCACCAGCTCTTTTAACGGCACCACTCTTATAGGAGTTACTGCCAGAAGAGCTCTGGCTGTCCCCAGAATCCTCCTCCCCCAAGATAGATTCTAAACTGCAAAAGGAGAATCTTAGTAAATTTTATGGTCCCTAGGAATTTACCTATAAAAATCTCAAAAGGCTTTTGTTCTTGTTGGATGAGATTATATGCAACCAATACCATCCCTTCTTCTTCTAGTATATGCAGCCAGATTTCAAGGGAAGCCCTTGTGGAGGGACTTCCTTGGGATTAAGGAAAGTGGGGAATTTAGATTCTGTGCTCTTCTGCACCTTTAGGAGACAGAATGCAATGGATCCCTGTGCTGTCTGCTGGCAGCAGAAGCAGGGGATCCCCTCCAGTGCAGCATTCATTGCATAGTGAGAGATACTGGATAACTGCATTTAAAGAGACACTATACTGCAACATTATTTGGTATAAAAGTTGAGTTACCGTAATAGTGATCCAAACTGGATTTTTTTCAGTCTTTTAACAAATTAATCACTGTTGCCTCAAATTTTTTTACTATAAATCTGTGTTTCTCTCAACAATGACCATTAGGAGAGCCAGTACTTGTCTGTCTTCTCTTGTCACCTATGTCAAGTCCCTCGTGGACTTCATACTCCTGTGCTCATGTATCCGTGCTCTCATGGTATTCAGAGGCTGTGAGTAAAGGTGGCTGCTCCCTGCAGCCATGCTTCCCACTTATAGGAATAGAAACAGGAAGAGCTGAGGGATGAGCTCTCCACTCAGCACAAAAAGCAGTTAGTGGACATCTTTAATGTCTCTGTGACTAGGCTCAGTGGCATGTGAGCTACCACAGAAGAAGATGAGGATGAAGCAGCAGCTTTTCTAAAAGTATCAGGTTCCCTGTGATTCTTCCTCATTCATTACTCTTCAAAGGCAGTGTGAGCACTGGTCGGGATGGCACAGTTGTTCTCATTGAGTAGCATTCTGATCATCCTATTCTCAGCCTCCTTGTATTGACATGAAGTATATTCTCCAAGGAGACTGCATTATAGCTTTGGCTTCTGTGAATGCCTGATTCAGCAAGGAGAGATTGATATGATGCTGTTAAACGCGCACACTCGCAGACATATAACCATACAAGAAAGATCTGTTTGAGTGTCAGATTCAACTGCAGATAAGCTAACCATGTGTTTCCTCTTTAAGCAAGAATCTACATACATCATACCATTCATGAAGAATCTCATCAAAGCAAATCAGAAACACTTCATGTTTTATCATTATGGTTTGTTGAAGTTCTAGAGAAGCCAGGACCAAAAAAAAAAAAAAAAATCAGAGATGCACTAAAGAAAAGTTTTATTCCATTTAAATTTATCAACCCAGCAAGTCAAGACGATGGTGACTTTAATCTCTTTATTCTAAAAATAAAGATTAATAGTGAAACTCCCTTGAAAGATGGAATAAGGAATACTTAATGGGAGGCAGATTGCTCAGAGGTCTGGTAATGTGATGCATAGCCTTTCACCTATAGATCAGTAAAATCCACCCATGCTTGCTATTGATCAAAAGTTGTTGCCATCTGGTTTCTGTTTGCTATGCTACGTGAAATGAATAGGTCACAATTAAATTACTAACAAATGGATTAAATTTTAACCCCTTTACTTCAGAGGGGCTAGAATTTCACACTAGATATTGGCATCACAACCCTCCTCTTTCAAATGTACACTAATTTGAAATGTTGTGAATGTCTCAGAGGGCTCTAGTATTGAATGGATTTGAAATCTGAACTGCCATTTCATCTCTTGGGGTCTTTCCAGAAAAAAATTCAGGGACACTGGTGGGGTAATGTAGGGAAACTTTTTATTGTTTTTACATCTAAATATTTTTAGAAGAAGTGGACACTATGAACATACATCATGTAAGACTATTTTTTTTAAAGCAGAATATACTATAATTGTTCTATAAAGAACTCCACTCTACATATAAAGTTCAGTGAGTGGCTTTTTTATATATATTATTCCTACCTATACATTTTAATTAATAAAAACAAACAGTTATGACAAATAATTTACAAGGAAGAACATCAGAGGTAGCAGTTTCCCCACGATATTTTGCACGTGGAAGAATCTGCTGTCTTACTATTTACAATCTGGAAACTTAGTAGGTTCCACTGTCAGGTTCTAGTAAGCGTAAGAGTTTGTAATTATGCTTGGACCAGACTTTGATTCTAAAGAGAGAGAGAAAGAGAGTGTGTGTAAAACGCACCATAACACCACAGAAATTTTCTTCTTACTAACTGATAGGTGCTTAAATTAGGACATTATCTTTTACTCTTCACTACATATTGTATATTGATTTTTCTAGAATTTGTTTGGGTTTTGCCTGATTTTCTGTAAAACACAGGGATGCACTGTCTCTTCCTGCATGTAAGTTTTACAGTGTCACTCAAATTGTTGGTGTTAACTGAACACACAGATTAAGTGTAAACATAAAATTGTATTATATCAATTAAATAACTCAAGTTTTCTATCAGCAATTATTGAAATATAATGGCAGGGAAGGCAAATTATCAGTGTTGACTCACCTAGAGAAAACAGTCAGGCTGTTTACGTGATCATGATGTAGTTGGGAGTAGTAACTTTATTTACTGTTGATTAAAAAGTAATACTTGAGAAGTGCAGACTTCTAAAAGGCTTTCAATTTCAGCTAACAATGTAATGAATCCCACACACTTCCCAATTAATCATTTAAGTTTAATGCTACTGGATAAATGATGGATACAAAAATTATTCCAAGTGCAGTGAGATTGAGGGACTCCTCTAGCAGTTCAACACAAAGTACAGATTAAGGTAACATACTTCAACTAGAATACAAAAATACTAGACCTGCATTTTGCTTCTCTAGAAAGGATTTAAATGTGTTCCTGCCTTCAGAGGAAAGAATTTTTAATAGTCAGATATTATTCAGTGCTAAAGGCATTTTATTAAATATTGAAGAACCACAATGGTGTGTGACTTTTTTTAAAATACAGGGTTGAAGGAATATTTTTAATATTTGATGGCTTGGCAGTACTGTAGATCTAGAAAAATGCTTTTTAACATTTAAAGTTTATAGAGGTGGTTTATAGATATAGAAGATTGAAGTTTGTAGTCTCTACTTGTGGCTGGCAGTGAAAGCTGTAAACTGTTCAGCTGAAAACCTCTTGATTGGTAAGAACAGTACAGTGATAGTGTAAAAATAGGTCAATCTTCTAAACACATGGGGATATGTATGTAGTACATAAATACTCTTTTCAAAAAAGGAGAGCTTGAAAATGTTTTCCTTTTGAACTACTTTTAAAAGTTATGTTTTCCCAAAGTAACTGGTAAATTTAAAACCGGAGCACTTAAATGTTTTCTTTAAGTGGAGTAGTTAGAGATAAGTCTCATATCAAAGATTTGTTCATGCAGTCCTTTCCTAAGCACCTTGCACTGGTCTCTGGAACTACTCCTGCATTAAGGCAGTGTTGCAAAATTCTTTCCTGTTCATTTTTTTTATTGGACTACCTTCTTTTGTGGTATTTGTTTTAATTATGCATGTAGTTGCTATTAAACTCAGAGAGGTGGTATATACATATTGGTGATTGTTTATGATGATGATTATCATAGGGGCATTTTACTGTGATTAAAAATCTTTTTCTCTGTTCATGTGAACATTCTATTTCTTGTTTAAAAATTTTAACTTCATAATACAGCTAAAGTATTTCATTTTCTGGAATTAAGATTCTTATTTCCGGTTCTCCAGTGCATTAAAAGGGGCTGATATAAAGCCATTCAGAGAAACAACCCTTTTTTAAAAATTTATTTATGAGTATTATAACTTAATTCCCAGCAGTTAAAAGGAGGGAGCTTATATCCTATTACATGCAAGAAACTGTTGAAGAATATTAGTTAGGTTGTAAACTCAAGCAATCAAAAGTTAGGAAATACCAGATTTATGTATGCCCATGTAATCTTAATTCTGTCCTTTTGTGCATCTCAGTTGTGCACTGAATAAGGCCAGGGATATTGACAAAAAATAGCGTGTGATCATGTGTTTAAAGACCATGTGACAGAGTGGGATATGGCTGTATCAAATTATGAAGGCCATTTTCCATTTTGTGTTGAACACATCTAAACATGCCTACAGCTAGCCTGTTGAATTGCAGTACAGTCAGTGACCCTGCCCAGCAAAGATGCTTAACACCGTATTGAAAGACTATCACTGAGAAGCCATCAAGATGGCAGTCTAGGGCCATTGGATTTGGAGCCCGCCTCAGACCACCCTGGGAGCTGGAGGAGCTCTGCCCCATGTGGTGTTCTCAGAGGGAGGATGAGACACTGGGGCATGTGTTCCATCCTGGGGGAAAGACCTGTTTGGCCCTCTCTCTCCACTCTGCCCAATGTGATTTGGAGGAGCACTTGTCCCATATGATGACTCAAAAACAGTCATGGGACAGCGAGGCCATGTGCTGGATCCAAAAGTGGGTGGCGGGTGAGTAATCTGTCTCTCCTCACTACATTTGCTCTGGCAGTTCACAAATGTTTTCATTGCATTCTTTGCTGCTGATGCCACTTTGATGGCAGCATTAGCCCACCCTCCCTGTCAGAATGAGCTATGATTTTGGCAGTGTGCCAAAATTTCCTGAGGAAGGCAGGTTAGAAAAAGGAAATGGTGATTTTAAACGCTTTACATTCAGATGTAGTTACATTTTAATTTCATATGACGAAGAATCTTCTGAGGGGATTCCCTCTACAGAGTGTCAAAATCCTGCTGCAGATGATGGAGGTATTCCTCAGAAGGTTGCAAGAATCCTTTATAATGGAAAGTTTTAGACAACCTAAATATAGGAGTCACTACCAACTCCCCCTATATTATTTCTGGCAATCATTTTCCTATAATATGCTTCCCTTGAGTTTGATGGTGAAGTTTTAACAAAGAAATCCTGGGAGATCCTGTGATTTCAGAGCAACAGCACATCACTGCTCAAACTAATTCAGTCAGTGGCCTAGTGAAAGTCTCTTTGCTTTGTTTTGTATGTTTTTTGCTCTTTGCAGAACTCAGTTGAAAATGTCAAAACGTCGGGGAATGAGAATATACCAGATTTGTTCCTTAGGTTTTCTAGAGTCAAAAATAAGTCTCTCTGAAAGCAGAAGACACATCCAGTTAAATTTTGAAACCAGCAGTTGACATCCTGAAAATACAAGAAACAATTGGTTGAAAAGTTGAATTTTCCCAACATTTTGTAAAAGGATAAGGCCTCAAATTCTGATTTTATTTGTGTATCTAACAGGCATAATGTATCTTTCAAAAAAGATACTCATGGCACACAATTTTATCCTTTCACTAATGATTTGAAGAAGCATAGTTATGGTTAAAGTAGAGGACGGAGATCTTAAGATCTTATTTCTGTTCCTACTTCTTCTACAGACTTCTTGTGAGATGTTGAGAAAGTCATTTAACCTCTCTGCATCTCAATTGCCTGATCTATGCAGTGAAGATATCTATGAACAACATAGGGGTTCTTCTGTTCTTTATTTATAAAGTGCTTTGAGATCCTTGAATAGAAGTCTCTATGGAAATACAAAATGTTCTTGCATTATTTTCATTGCATATCTTTACCATTATTAAGTATTATTGGTCATTTGATAGTTTAAAAATATAACTTTAAAATATGCCTAGCTATTCCTCTTACAAATATAAATTACTTATAAACATAATGCAATCAGATATTAGCATTTCATCTTCCCTGATGCAGTGTTGTGTATGGGCGGGTGGGTTAGATTATTTTTTTGCTGATTAAGTCTACATCCATTCAGTGATTCAAGAAGTTCTGAGAGTGGAGTATGAAAGAGAGCCTTTGATTTCAGCTGAACAGATCAGCTTTTGCAGGACAATGTGATATCTCTGATGTTAGCAATCTAAATGATTTTTATCGATGATGACAGATGGCTCTGTGATAATGTGCTCTGAGTCACGCATAATGTGGTCAGAATAAGTCTTCTGGAAGGCTGTACATCTGTCTTGAGATATTTTGCTAAAATATTTAAATCAATGTCATTGTTTATATTTGATTTTAAACAGCCTTTAGCTTGTAGTCTTTATTTTTATACATTTAGAGATCAAACTGTTTGCAACTTCAAGGCTACAAATGGAAAGGTATAATAGGTAGCAGGTGTTAGAAAAGGCAGTTATGTGTTAGCTGTTTTGCTCAATTTCCAAAACTGTCTAAGACTATTCATTGGAAATACTTTGTAGCCTAGTTTTATCTCTGAAGCATGATGAATTCTTAAATCTAAAGGGAATATGCATTTTTCTCTAATGAATAGAATGTTTAAGTCTATTTGGTTTAATATAAAGGAACCTAGGAAAATGGTATTGAAAAGAAAGGTAGAAGAGGAAAATTTTAAGAACAAACACAGGCCTTTGGTTTTATACTGGATATTTTTTATGCATTTTCTTGAAAAGCTTTTTAACATTCCAATAAGAATGCTAGAGTTTTGGGATGTATTTTCTTTCAAGTTCTCCTAAACACTTAATTTTGATCTTTTTCTACGATATGATTCTCTATAGTGTGGGACAACAAACTGATTATTTGGTATCAAAAGCAGAATCTTAAAAGAATAGGTATCCTTTTTTTGAGCCCACAAAACAACTGAAGAACAAAAAAGTAGTTGTGCCAAGGGTTATGTTGAATTGAATTTGAGAGACATGGAAAAAATAGCAAAATTTCAATATATCCTAAATTTAATTCATGTCCCTCTCCCCACCAACAATACATACAGTGCTTGACTTGAGAAAAATGAAATGTCTGGTATGCACCACCCACACAGAAAAATTGTCTACTGTTCATTTCCGTTCCCCCTTTTCAGCCAAGACAATACAATAAAATATAGGAACAGTCATACATAACAGAATTTTTAACCTTATTTATATGTTGTTTGCTTTTTTCTTTCAAATTATTTCTGTATTTTACTCTCATTAATTTTTCTTCTTTTCCTCTGTCTTGTCCCCTTTTTCTCAGACCTGCCATTTGCCCTCCCAGCATCTCCAGATTAACCCCTCTTCTTTCTGTTCCCTTTCCCACACAATCTTTCTGTCCTACCCATTCTCAGGCTCCCTCACCATCACAAATGATCTTGTTCTTGTTCTTCTTTTTACTTGTCCTTCCCTTCCCCTACTCTTTCTGTACATTCCCCCCCACCCAACAATCTCAATATCTTTTCCTGTACTTGTTACTCCTGAGGGAATTCTGTGCCAAACAATAAAAATTCTGCATCAAAAAAATAAAAATTATGTGCACAATATTTTAAAATTCTACACATTTTATTTGTCAGTAAATAAATGTGGAGGCTCCAGCATGGCAGGGGGGAACACACTGGCTGTACCGAGGTGGAAAATGAGTCTGCAGCTCCCTCAGCAGTGAGGCTGCACCAGGCCCTGACACATCACAAGGTGTGCTCAGGCAGGCTCAGCCCAGCAGGATGCAAGTGTGGAAAGGCTTAGTGGGTCTGGGGGCAGGATCCAGATGGGGATGACTGGTTTCTGTGTGGGGCAATCTGGGTGCAGGCAGCTCAGTAGGGGGCCTGGGTGCGGAGGAGAACTGGACACTTCGAGCACTCTCCTTTGTACAGAAAACAGGATCGTGGCCATGCAGGGCGGCTAGCACACACAGAAGGGAAAGACAACCAGCACTGGGAGTCAGAAGATGGTGTCCAACTGCAGAGTCAGCGAACCCAAGTGGCCACCCTCCATCATCCAGCATGAGAGAAGCTGTTCTGTACCACATCCTCTGCTTCTCACCTGGGCCCAGCTTGTAGGAAGATGGGCCGAGCGAGCTGGAAACATGCCAGGTGGGAGGCACAGCATGGGAATGACTGGGTCCCCTTTGGCCCCAGTGTAATCCACGCACCTACTGGGTGTGGTGTTCTGTCCCATCTAGTGGCACTGATACCACTTAGAGAGAGATTAATGAGTCTGCTCTACAGCCTTAACTAAGAGCCATATGGCTTTTAGATCATGCAGTAGAATCTCATGCACTTAGCTCCAGAGATCCCAGGTTTGATCCTGCCCTGCGACGACTGGGGTCTGTCGGTGTTACACCAGCAGGCCAAGCAGAGCAAGTCCTAGGCAGCTTAGCACTTATAGAAATTGTGGGTGGCAGGGGCATGTGACCCCGCATGCCCCCCGCCTCTAGGGGAGTGATGTCCCCTCTGCTCCCCCGTCCCCAAAGTTCACCCATGGACGTCCCCAGCTCTTGCCCCACCCTCCTCAATTGCTTACCTTTCTTCCAGGTGCTCTGAGTACCAGAAATGATGTACCTGCACAGCTGGGGAGGGCAAATGACGGTGCTTGCAGCTTCCTTTTGCTTCCCGGTCAGAAAGTAATTTTTCTGAGGGGCAGCAAAGAAATATGCAGGGGACGTAATTCTGTGGGTGCATTGTGGCGCAGAATTCCCCCAGGAATAACTTGTCTATACCCTTCCCCACAAATCTCCTTCTGTACTTCCTTTGCTTTCTTCTCTCCCTTCCTCCCTTGAGTGCAGATTCTTAGACTGGTGCCAGCTTTTTATCCTATTGTCCATATTCCTAGGCAGATCTAAACTCAGACCATAGGTTCATCAGGCAACTCTGGTTTGCTAACTTCTTCTATCTAGCTTCTTGAACAGGCTCCAAGAAAACAGATTCTTTTCTTCTTCATCAACTGTAGCCTGTCTTCTGGGGTGTGGGAATTTTATTTCAGGTCTGGAATGTGGGGTCTCTTATTTAGGCCTTCAGATTTCCTACTGCTGTGCATGGCCAAAGGCCTTTTCTGTTGTTTTCCTTGAGGCCAAAGTTTATTCTTTCTTGGACTCTTGAATTAGTTTAAACTTCATACAAAAAGTCAGAACATCACAGGGAGTTTACAGCAAGATCATCATAGGTGGTTTGATGTGTTAGTAAAATGTAGTAATTTGGCACAATTCCAGTGGTGAATAGGCCTCATTTCCAAAGCAAGGAGAAAAAGGCAATAGTTCAAAACAACATTATTGAACTTTACCAGGCCTTCTTTAAGATAAAATTTATATTTACGTGATTCTTGCAGTTTGAATTTAGCAGCCAGCTGTTGTACTCACTGTTCGTTTCATGGGAGTAAAATTGAAGTGTACTTCGTACAAACTCATTTTATTGATACTGTAAAGTTAACAAAAACCTCAAGTGCTCTCTTTTGCCTTTCACATTATGGTTCTTTCCCTCAAAATGTTAAAAGTATGTTGGTAACTTTTAAATGGCTACATATTATACTACTAATAGGTAACTATGTATTCATTAGTTGAACAATTTAATAAATGCTTAAAAAGCAATCACATGTGGCATTTGTTTTATTTATGCTAAAGCAGAGACTGGCTGTAATCCTTTACTAGTAAGAAGTAACACAAAAATATTGTGTCTGTAATTAATCTAAAAAGCTTTGATTTTATTTATTTTAATTTCTTGATGTCAGCTGACATCTTTTTTAAATTATTGTTGTTCTTCAAGTGCTTGCTCATGTCCATTCCAGTGTAGGTGTGCACGTGCTGCATGCATTGCCACCGAAAAGCTTTTCCCTCAGTAATATCCTTCGAGTTGGCTCTGGTGCTTCCTGGAGATGCACCCTCATAGCGCTGATATATAGGGGCCTGCTGATGTACCGGCCTGTCAGTTCCTTCTTATCGCCTGTGACAGTCGCTGGAACTTGTTTATCCTTGCACTTGCACAAGTACTCTCCCCAGTGCAGTTTGTCTCATTTTCCCCGTATATAGCTCATAAAACACTAGTTAGGATAGTTTTAGTGTTAGTTACTTCTCGGGGCAGTAGGACCTCAGTCTCTGGGGTTTAAGCCATATGAGGCTTGCCATAAGCCTATTCCAATTAATTACCTCCACTTTACTTGCTTTAAGTGTTTAGGGGAATTTTTACCTGTGGGACCATTGCAGGATTTGTAAGGGGTTCAAACCAGTGAGACTCAAATTCTTCCTCATGGAGGCAGCTCTTCTTCCCTCTCGGAGCCAAGTCATGTCTCAGCACTGAGTACCTCCACCTTGTTGAGAACCGTGCTGGCTTCTCTGAGAGATAGCCAGCATAGCTTGGCCTCTCCAGCAATGAGAAAGGACTCTGTCTGTTTCCCAGGATTCAGCACCACCAGGGATCTCCAGTGCAGAGGAGATCTACCCCTCACAGGGATACTCGGTATAGGGATACTCAGTCACCAGTGCCACGCAAGAAACAATGAAAGATGGACAGTGGACGCTTTCCAACTCCAAAGCCCACCCGTCACAAGGAGGCTGGCAGAGTGAGATCCATGTCAGGCCACTCACGCTCAATGGCTGCCAGTCTGGTACCATTGACTCTAGCCTAGTGAGGGGAACTGTTGAGTCCGGTAACATCGGACTCTCCTCAGAGGAAGAGCTATTGGAGTGCAGTGCTTGTGCTTCCATCTGTTCCAGAGGGTTTTGAGGCAGCAAAAGACCTGTTATCCCTCCCAGTACTGCCTTCCCCACCAGGTGGGAACAGAAACTGGAAATTAGAACATCTATGGCATCAAGACCACAGGTAATGGCAAAGGGAGAACTGGAGATGAATTTGCAGCACTGGTCACTCCCCTCCTGGCACCACTCTGGTACTATCAGACACAGCTCCCCTGTGGTGACTGGGCAGTGACTCCTCACCATTGGACTCTGAACCAGGGTCCTACAGCTCCCACAGGAGCCAGCACAGGTCTGACCGCCAGCACCCAATAGTTGATATGAGCTAAGGGTTTCTACCAATGGCCTGGCCTGCACAGTGGCAGGTGCCTATGCAATGACCTTTTTGGACCCTCTGGGCTTTTAATCAGACCCAAGGGCCTCAGTCAAGGAAGTCATATTATATTGTGTCAGAGAACAGAGCTCCCCCACCTCTTCCCTCTGTGTAGGAGCTAGGTCATATTAATTAGGTATATCTCCAATTATTATTATCTCCTAGAACTGGAAGGGACCTTGAAAGGTCATTGAGTCCAGTCTAGCCCACTGCCTTCACTAGCAGGACCAAGTACTGATTTTTGCCCCAGATCCCTAAGTGGCCCCCTCAAGAATTGAACTCACAACCCTGGGTTTAGCAGGCCAATGTTCAAACCACTGAGCTATCCCTTCCCCCCCCAGCACTCAGCCCGTTACTGAATTTCAGGACCTGGCATCGCAGGATTCTTCAGGCGCTGAAGGAAGGAACAGAGTCTGGTAGCAGTCCTAGCATCTTCCTCCTCCTCCCCAGATGAGGCAGTAGCAGGAACTTCAATTGCACTCACTCAAGATGACCATAGGGCACGCCAGGAGCTTCTGGACAGCCCAGAACCTGGGAATCCAGGTGGGGGACATCTCAGAAGCCTCCCATGCCCTGGTGGACATCTTGGCCCCTTCAGGCCCATCACAAGTGGCTTTGCCCCTGAACAGTTCCATCCTGGAACTCATTAAGGCCCAGTGGCAGACCCCAGACACCTTGCAACCCATGGCAAAGAGGGTGGAGAGAAAGTATTCAACCCCAAAAAGGGTACACCCATCCTCCCCTAGTGTCACTAGTGGTATCAACAGCGAATGACTAAGAGAGGTAGGGGAAACGAGAGCCTACCTCCAAAACCAAGGATGCTAGGAAGCTGGATCTTTTTTTGGCAGAAAGATCTACTCCACGGGGGGACTACAGCTTTGAATTGCCAACCAGCAGGCAGTCCTGAGCCTTTGACTTTAACACTTGGGGGCACTGACTAAATGTAAGGAGTTGCTGCCACAGGAATCTAGGACTGAGTTCTCTGCTCTGGTCGAGGAGGGCAGAGCAGTGGAGAAAGCGTCCCTGCAAGCAGCAGATTTTTCTGCACAAACCATGACCTTAGCAGTGGCTATGAGGAGAAGCTTGTGGCTGCAGGCCTCGAACCTTCCATATGAAGTGCAGCAAGCAATTCAGGACCCTCCTTTCAATGGATGTCTCACTTTTCAGAACAGACCAACTCTAAGCTCTGCAGCTTAAAAGGTTCGAGGGCCACCTTAAAGTCACTAGGCCTACTCACACTGGCCCCGTTGAGGAAGTACTTTAAGCCCCAGGCTTTGCCTTGTTTCTACAAACCCCAGTCCAGGTAGGATTATAATAGGAGGTGGGGTAGGAGCTACAAAAGGAGGCCTCCTCCCCAGCCCTCGTCAGCCCATGCTTGCTCACAGACGCATTCCTTCTCCCATAAAAGGACCATCTCTTCTATGCATTCCGTCCCATTCCACTCATAGACAAGTTTCTGCTGAAGATCAGAAAGGAGGGAATGAGCTTGATCCTGTTAGCCTTGGCCTGGCCATGTAAACACTGGTTCACACCCTTCTGGACCTCTCGGCGGAAACACCAATCACCCTACTTCTGTTTCTGGATCTCATCTCCCAGGATCATGGATGCCTACATTATCCAAACCTTGAGTCCCTCCATCTCACGGCCCGAAAGCCATGGCTGAACCCTTAGAGCTAGCATGCTCAGGTCCAGTTCAAGAAGTTCTTCGACGGAGCAGAAATCCATCCACTAGGGCCAGCAGAGAAAAGGGTCTCACCCACCAGAGCATCAGTGTAGTGTATTCTGGACTATTTGCTACACCTAAAGCAGCAAGGGCTATCAGTGTCATTGATTAGAGTACATCTGGCAGCAATTTCGGCTTTCCACCCAGGTGTAAATGGCAAGTCCATTTTTGCTAACTCACTCTGTAGCTACTTCTTTAAGGGGCTGGACAAACTATACCCCAGCCTGGGACCCTCACCCAACCTTTCTCCCAAAGGTGGTGTTGCATTTCCACAATAACCAGGACATTTCTTCCCATCTTCTACCCAAAGCTGCATGTAGATAGCCAGAAACAGAGGCTATGGGCTTGTCTACATCACAAAGTTGCAGCGCTGGTGAGGGGGTTACAGCGCTGCAACTTAGGAGGTGTACACATCTGCAGGGCATCACCAGCGCTGCAACTCCCTGTTTGCAGCGCTGGCTGTACTCCCGTTTTGTCTCGGGTGTAGAGGATCCAGCGCTGGTGATCCAGCGCTGGTAATCAAGTGTAGACACTTACCAGCGCTTTTCTTGACCTCCGTGGAATAAGCAGGTATCCCAGCATACCTGAGGAAGCCTCTCTGGTAATCAAGCAGGTCTCCTTCCCCGCGGTTTGCT
Organism: Gopherus flavomarginatus; assembly: GCF_025201925.1. NCBI lineage: Eukaryota > Metazoa > Chordata > Testudines > Testudinidae > Gopherus > Gopherus flavomarginatus. The sequence goes on from NC_066617.1 coordinate 34,326,785, forward strand.
CCGGTGTTCTCCGAATCCCACCCCCAAGCGGGTCTCCTTCCCCGCGGTTTGCAGGGGGGTTCGGGGAACGCGAGAGCAAACCGCGGGGAAGCTGGTCTCCTTCCTCCGGTTTGCTCTCGCGTTCTCCGAACCCCCGTGCAAGCAGGTCTCCATCCCCGCGGTTTGCAGGGGGGTTCGGGGAACGCGAGAGCAAACCGCGGGGAAGGAGACCTGCTTGCTCGGGGGTTCGGGGAACGCGAGAGCAAACCGCGGGGAAGGAGACCTGCTTGCTTGGGGGTTCGGGGAACACTGGAGCAAACCGGGGAAGGAGACCTGCTTCCCCGCGGTTTGCTCTCACGTTCCCCGAACCCCCCTTGAAGCCGCCCAACAGCGCTGCAGTGTGGCCACATCTAACACCACTTGCAGCGCTGGTTGCTGTAAGTGTGGCCACTCTGCAGCGCTGGCCTTATACAGCTGTACTAATACAGCTGTAACAACCAGCGCTGCAAAATTGTAGATGTAGACATACCCTATATTTGCTAGACGTCAGGTAAGCATTGGCCTTCTACATAGAAAGGACTAAATCATTTCAGAAAACTCCATTGAACTCCAATCCCACCTCCTACGTCTGCTTGGGAGCCACTATGTTGGAATGGACATGAGCAAGCACTAGAAGAAGAAAAAACTGTTTCTAACCTTCTATAACTGTTGTTCTTTGAAATGTGTTGCTCATATCCAGTCCAAAACTGACCTTCCTACACCTCTGTCTGAGTTGGCTAGCAAGAAGGAACTCAGGGTGATGGGGCAGAAGGTCCCTATATATCAGCGCTATGAGGGCGCAATTCCAGGGGCACCAGAGCTGATCCGACAGATACCACTGAGGGAAAAACTTTCCGGCGGCGGTGCCCACTGCATGTGCACGCCCATATTTAAATTGACATGAGTAACGCGTCTCAAAGAACAACAGTTACAGAAAGTTAGTAACCGTTTTTATTAATTGTAGAGCTGAAAAAGCTATCAAGGAATTTTAATGATGCAACTAAACAAAAAACATCTGTCATGTTCTGTTAATTATGTTCAGAATAAGGTAGAAAAGGATTTTGACCTCTACTGACCTTCTAGATTTTTAAAGTAATTTTTCAATTTCTTCATGTTTTCTTGAACAAAATCTGATGTGATAATTGATGTTTACTGCTGTTCCTACAGCTGCATCATCTTCAGCTGTCATGTTATCCAATTTCATATGTTAAACAGTCAGCTCTGAACCAGTATTTAAATAGAAATTCTCTAGGAGTATGTCTGCACTAGGAAAAAAGTATGGTTGTTACAATGAAATAGTGAATACATGATAGCTCATATTCTAAAAATCCTAGCGCAGAGCAGGCAAGTTATATTTTAGTTTTATTAGCTGATCAAAATGAATCTTAAAGGGGAGTTTAGGTAAAATTATAACTTGTCCTGTCTATACTAAGTTTTATGTGTTAATTATCATATATTAGCTATCATGTTGTAAAAACATGCCTTTTTCCTAGTGTAGGCCTTTTTCCTAAGGCAGTTATTCTAAACTTTCTCCTGCCATGATTCCCAAATTAATCAACATTTTTTCCTCCTGGCACCCCACATCTGAGTCCCTTGTTTCAGTTCAAGTGGAAATTCAAAAGCTTCCTGAACAGATTGGCACTACCCTGTTTTTGTGACTACTTGATGTGGTCAGACTTATCTTTGGACTCACCTGCCTGCTAACAGGGAATGGAAGGTTCCGCTGACTTCTTCCCACTCCCATCTCCCTTGCACTCACTCTCGTGGTATGAGAAGCGACTGCTAAAAGGGGTGTTTTCCACTCTTTAGGGTACTGCAGTTGTTCCAGTGACGCTCCCCCTCCCCCTCGTGCAAGGAGCATTCATAAGTACTTGGGCAATATGTATTCCTTTCCATTGTCAGATACGTAAGTATCAAGCAGAGAAATTAGTGATCTGTCCTGCCTGCATTGAGTCCTTAATTGTCCAGTGTACTTGGGGCAACAAAGCACCTTTTGAGTTTTACGCCACAACTGGATTATTATTATTGTTTATATAATACTAATTATTATTATTATACAGGAAAATATGGTCAGTGATAGATTATGTTCTCTCTAAATCAAGACTGAACTAGTGCTACTTCATAATTATGGAGCACTGGCATTGTCTTTCAAGTAACAAGCAAAACTGAAATTCTGATGTCTGCCCTCACTGATGGTGTTCAAGACCGTTGTTTTTAATCCACGCAAATTCCAACACAAGGATTTACATTTTCTTCTTTGAGTAGTGTCCCTATCGGTGCTTCACTGCAGGTGTGCTTGTGTCCCTGCACTGCTGATTGGAGACCTTCAGCAGCAGTGTCTGTTAGGCCTGCACATGAGCTCTTTCCTCATGCCTTGCCACAAGGCTAGCGAACCTTCTCAACCGCCCCTGGCTAGAGATGGAGCTATTCAAAGACTCTTATAACCTTACTTTCATTTTACATTTCTATAGCTAGTGAATCTCCAAGTACTTAGTTGTAAATGTAGGTTTTTTCTCTCCTTATTTTCTTCCTTAAAAAAAATAAATAGAAGACTTTATTTTCCCCCCTGCTATTTTCTTGCTGGGGACCCTTCCCACAACTGAGCATGCCTGGTTCTCCGGGCTTCAAGAAGTACGTCTCCTGCAAAGAGGCTATCCCTGTTGCAGACAATCACTCCTCACTCAGTGCATACTCTGACTCGGGGAAGGCCACATTCCACAGAAGTGTAGTGTCTGCTAGACTCCTTCCTAGTGTGGGCCCAATCCTTTCCCCAGTACAGTCCTTGTTAGTTCCAGCTCAGGTGGTAACTAGGGGATTTATCATGACTGACCGCTCCCTTTGTTCTGTTCCACCCCTACTCCTAACCCTTTTATAGCTTTGGCACAATGCAGGAATCTTATCTCTCTGGGTCCCCACCCCTCCTTCTCAATGAAAAAGGTTTAAGATGGATTCCAGTATCATGTGACATGGTCACATATCACTGTAAGACTTCATTCTTCCAGGGCTGACCTGCACGTATCCAGAGAGGTTTGCAAGTAAACAGAGCCATTTACAACCAATTGTCTTGTCAATGGGAGCCATCAAGGTTCTAAACCACCATTATTGGCCCACACTTCGCATAATTACAATAGCACTTCAGAGAATCATAGAATCATAGACTATCAGGTTTGGAAGGGACGTCAGGAGGTCATCTAGTCCAACCTGCTGCACAAAGAGTTATACTTCATATTTCTAGCTTCAGATACAAGAATGATACATACATACAAGTAGGATGTACACACTCAGTAGATTATAAGCTTTGTAAAGAGACTTTTTGCATAACGCATATTCCAGATGCATCATATTTATATTCATAAGCATATTTCCATAAAACACATGTAGTGCAATGTCACAGAAATGAATATCAGATGGAACTTCCACACTCTAATAGTGGACATGGGGCAAATGGGTGTAACATTGGGTTTGGGGGAGTGTGCTTGAGCTTGCAGTAATTCATAGAACATAGTTACTAAAGGAAAAAGCGTGGGAATGGGCTGGAAAGAAAGTAATTTAACTTTGAGAAATATGCACCCAGGCCTGGTTCTCAGCACAAGATATAGTCCAGGGGTCAGCAACCTTTCGGAAGTGATGTGCTGAGCCTTCATTTATTCACTCTAATTTAAGGTTTCACGTGCCAGTAATACATTTTAACGTTTTTAGAAGGTCTCTTACTATAAGTCTATAATATATAACTAAACTATTGTTGTATGTGAAGTAAATAAGGTTTTTTAAATGTTTAAGAAACTTCATTTAAAATTAAATTAAAATGCAGAGCCCCCCGGACCGGTGGTCAGGACCCAGGCAGTGTGAGCGCCACTGAAAATCAGCTCGCGTGCCGCAGGTTGCCTACCCCTGATATAGACTATAAATGCTTATGGCAGAGATGAAGTCATAATACGTTTGGGATGTGAAAAATAGAGGTTTAAGTCCCTTAAATCTAATAAGATTCTAGACCCAATGAAAAGTAAGAAAGCACATAGTCTGTGTTCTTTGTTTCTCTTAAACATTTCATATCATCAACCACCAGTCAATATTGAATGTCTTATAAATATAATTGGGGTTAAATTTCATAAGTAAAGTAATGACTCAGTAAATTTAATTTCTATGGTTTTTGTGTTTTTTTTTTGTTTTTTTTTTTAGTCTGAACCTGAGGGTTTTTCCCATTTTCACTTGTACGTCTGTGCTGCCTTCCTTGTCAGGTGGAGGAAAGAGATACTGGAAGAAAGAGACTTTCAAGTAAGTAAATGCATTTTTATTCAACCCTGCAGGTATCTAGGGATATATTTTTCCCAACAGGAGGTTATTTATTAAATTGCTATTTACAGGATTACTCAGGTATGAATTTGACAGAGCAACAACAGTTGCACTAAAATTGACAATGTTTGACTCTTTGTAAGTGTCAACTCTTGTACCTGAAGTGATTGACTGTAAACAGCAGCAGATAGTGGGGTGCAGTATATGGGGGGATGTACACTTTGAAGAAAGTTTTACTTAAACTGAGACAATCACTGAGGCAAAGATTTCAGGAAACATTATAACAAGGAAAGTTTTGGAATTTCACAGTGAGATTTTCTGAAAAAGTAAGTGGCTGAGGGTAAATTGATATATATGTTTTATCTTAAAATGTGGTGGTCATGTTGCCTATTTATTATGATTAACATTTGTATAGCATCAGCGATGTGCATGGCACTTCTACATAGATAATAAAGACTTAGACCCAGGCAGACACAATTCCACATCTTTGAAAACCAGATTGTTTACTCCAGTGCCTAAATATGATCTAGGTGACTTATTTTGGGTGCCCACATTTGAAAACTTTAGCCAGTTTTTGTCCGAAAGAGCTTACAATCTAAATTGTGCCTAAAAAAGATGGGAAATGACATTAGGTATGGACCAGAGAAGTGAGAGTACACGGAATACAATTCTAGGACTGCTTTGTTAGTACAATTCATGTTACATTAGGTTCTTTTCAGAGATTATTCAGATTGTTAGCACACAAGAATGAGTTATATTGCTGGAATGTTTCTGAAATAAGGTGGATAGTCAGGGAATGGGTTGCAAGATGCAGAGATTAGTGAGGACTTTGTAGTTGTTTGCACTGGGATTTACACCAGTGTAGATGAGGAAGAATTTGGCTGTTTTTTAAGATCGCCTGTATATGTAGAACTTAGATTGTTTAGTTCTCGCAAAAATAGTAGTTTGTTTTTTATGATATTACTTTTCTCTAAATACTACATATGTAATAGCTAGGAAGATGTAAAAGGCTGAAATATACTGCCCCCTTGCAAGCCATGCCTGGGAGCCCTGCCCATTCTAATAGAGCATTTCCCCGGCTGCTTGGGTCCAAAGAACCCAGTCTCTTGCTGGCTGAACTCTGCTCTGCTAATTAATGTCCCACACACATGAACACTGTATGCTGCCCCCAGAAAACATGTACTAATCAATCAGTCAATGCTGCCTTTCCCCACAAAATGAATTGATTTATGAATGAATTGAGGCAGTTTTAATTAATGTAGGGCTGACTTACTAATCACAATTAAAACACTTAATGCTGCCTCCTCAACAGTAGATTAACTCTGAGTAGCTCCCCATGAATAGCTTAATTCATACTGCCTCCTAACGTGCTACCAAGCTACTTCAATTTATGCTGTTTCCCAAACAATATCTTAATGCTGGACACCTCTCCCTCCACTAAATCCATTTATGCTGTTTCCTGCTCCCAGAGCCTATAGCGTTTTCCTCATCTCCTACACACACTCAGTAGATAAGACACATATGTAAATGGAAAATATCAGGTGAAGTATTATAGTCTTTTTTTCTTCTGCGTGTCTACATTTGATCAAGGTAAGATAGTTTTTGAAATTTAGTTTCCATTGATGTCATTAAAATCCGTGTAAATACGTAATTCAGAAAAGTTTTAAAACACCTATTATTAATGAAACAGATCTGAGTGATTCACCACATATATATGCAGTTATGAACTCTTGGGGATGAATATGATTTAATCTGTCGTTTTTGAAGGTATTATGAGTTATATGTACAAAATGAGTAAAAAGTCATAGACAAAAACAGTTTCATTTTAGGCCTAATATTGGCATTAACTAGGATTAACTGTGAGCGTCTAAAATTACTGTGTCCTTATGTGACGGAATGCTAGTTGTAGCACCCTGATCACTGAAGTTGCTGGAACACAACCAAGGCTTCAGGCTTAATTGGAATCAATCCAACAGCTAGGGATTACAATATTGCTGGCAATTGTGCTGATGAGGTAGTTGGCTTAGTAAGTGGGAGGATATGTAATTGGGAGGAACAGGAAGTAAGTCTGGGAGTTCAGAGGGTGAGCAAGCTGTGGAAGACTCCTCCTGCTGTATACCTGTGCTATCTCCTGTCATGTTGGGAAACTGAGGATTAAAGACTGGTTGTGTTTGGGACTGGAAGACCACAAAAATAGGCTCGACAGTGCTGCTCTCTGCGTAGCTGAAGAAACACCCTGTGACACCTTGCCTACGCTATACGTTTTCATCGTGTTAATTAACACATGTGAAAACACTAGTGTTAATGAAAAAGGATTAGATATTTAGTATGGATTATGAGAATATCCACAGTTACAAGGGCAATATGCTGGTAATATGCTGTCCATTCCACTTAACTTTTTCCTTGAAACTTTTGAGGAAATGTTTGGTACTGGCCATTGTCAGAGACATTGCCAGAGGCAACACTGGTCTGGTCTAGTTTGGAAATGCCTATGTTTCTAATTTTTTTTTAATCAGGGAAAGGATATTCATAATGTATTGACAAGTCTACCCAATAAAGAATGAATAACCAATATTTCTAAACTGGTTTGAAATAATCAAATGGAAAGTCTCTGTAGTACCTATGTGGAGTAAAATTGTGTAATGGTTTGGTCCCTATTTTATCAGCTATCACAGTTTCTAGAATTGATTGGATTTTTTTTAACTTCTTTCTAAGAAACTATTCAGAACAGAATATTTCAGACATGCTATTAAAAACCTTGCCTGGAAACAGAAAAGGTGTTATAAACGTGCTATAGAGATGTACATTTTTAGTTTTGTTAGTAGCGAGGTTGGGGTAGTTTGAGTTAGAACAGTGACTCTCAAACTTTTATACTGGTGACCCTTTTCACATAGCAAGACTCTGAGTGTGACACTCCCCCTCCTTATAAATTAAAAACACTTTTTTTAAATATTTTTAACATCGTTATAAATGCTGGAGGTAAAGCATGGTTTGGGGTGGAGGTTGACAGCTCGTGACCCCCCATGTAATAACCTCACAACTCCCTGAGGGGTTCCGACCCCCAGTTTGAGAACCCCTGAGTTAGAAAGTCCTTTGGGGCTTTTCTGAATTGAAACATCCTTAATTTAGTAATTATTTAATGGAAGGCATTGCATGTTTTCTGATATACATTTATATTTTAGTTTTATATAGGCTTGGAAGTCACAGGGAAGTAGACTTTTAAATAAATTAACTTTTGTTCTTAAACTCACTTAGGAAAAATGGCTGTAGTAAACGATCATATTTTTAGGTGGAGAGGAAATAAAATGGAGATGATATATGTTGAGCCAGAGACAGCAGTTGAAAAGGAGGGTAACTTTAATACCATAATATAAGTGTTAGATTTCAAAGCTTTTCTTGGAAAATTATTTACTTGGAACTATTACAGTTCATTGTTTATTATAATCAGTTTGATATCTACTTACAAGATATTAGGATGATTTGGAAAAATAAATGAAAGATGAAATACTAAGTTGGGATATTATTAGATTGGTTCCACATCCTCAAAATACTTAGTTAATTCAAGAGCTCAGAGGACATACTCAGCAGGAATATATCTGGCTCAAGATTGCCTTTTGCCTTTCAGTCAGCATTCTTGACTCTCGGAATAATCAAATTAAATACATTCATTTCAGCTACCAGGACTTTACTGTTAAAAGATCCAAGCTTTGATGCAACATCTGAGTATTTTATGAGAGAGATCCGTACTCCTGCATTATTAATATACAAATGAACAGATTCTGCCTGTTTGTGTGAGCATATTGCCTGCTACTGCTTTCTACCACTCTTTCAGTCACCTTAGTGCCCCGCAAATGTTGGGGATGAAATACATTAAACTCTTTTCTTGTAGACACGATGGTAGAGATGGTGCACCAGGTCAGATAAGTTAGTGTATGGAAGAAACTGTAAATACTCTTGTCACTGATCCCTTTGACAGCACACACTATGTATTAGATGATCTTTCTGAGCAGGTCCGCAGGCCACTGCCCTCTTTTCATTCATATTGCTCCTACGAGACCCACTTCTACCATGACTTCTACAATAAATGAGTCAGAGATATTTTTATTGCATTTATTTTAAGAGTTGTTTTTTTGTTCTACCATGCTGTGCTCTAGCCTTTGCTGAGTCAGTATGTAATCTCATTGATGTTTCTATTGCCTCTCCTTCCCTTTTATTTTGTTACCCTCTTTGTTGCATTACCTGTACTTTCCCATTCAGTATATTCAAAAGATTTTCCCCACAAATACCTTTACAAATCTAGGTCCGCTACCTAAAATGGCACTCACTAAGAACTTGTCAGGATTTCAGTCCTGTGGGCTGAGTTTTTGTGCTGTTTAAAATACAGTAATATCTCTCAAAGGATTTAGGCTTTCAAAGCTCTATCTAAAGAGTAGTTACAACAGTTTTTGAAGGGAAATGTTACACATGAGGAACTGGAAGCACGGAGGTTAAATGATTATGCCCAAAGTCCCATGGGAATTGCCCAAGATTAGAACTCAGGAACTCATGGCTCTCAGACCTAAACTCAGTCCTATAGACTACACTGGCTCATAAAATAATGCATTGTTTGGTGAGCCATACGGGGTATCATTTAAAAGTATGCTAGACTGATAAGTATATATTTGTTCTTCAAGGTTTGAGTTTATGATTATATATCCACCTTATTTTAGACATCTCTTTTAGTTTTATCACCATTGTATTGTCACTGCCAGGAGGCTTTGACCTTAAAGAATAAGAGCAGTGCTTTATGCTATACTGAATATTTTTCAATTGTAGTTTGCTATTTTTCTGATACATTACCACAGTTATCATGAAACTAAAACTATGTTGTATTATCTGCCACAGTAACTGAATCATACTTCGGATTGTTACAATATTCAGTGGTAACAGGTACTTAAAATCTTTATTTTGTAAAATATCTCACTGAGATGAAAAAATCCTAAGTATACAATATAAACTGAGAGCGCTGGTTGAATTTTTCATGGTGGCTTGATCAAAAATGAATTGGTAGAAATAATAAGGAGAATTTAATGGTAATTTCTATTGATATTTCCATTCAACTCGGTACCCTTATTATTGACTAAAGCCATGAGCCTCAACCTCAAAAGATGTTTAGGGAAGAGCTGCTGAACTCTTCCTTCCAATTTTTTAAATAAGTTTTGGTACAGAGTTTATGCAAGGTCATTTCCAGCTCAGAACCCAGGTCTCTAACAGGATAAATCCAAATCTAATTTACTGCACAATATTCCCTTTCAGAGTTTATCCTCTCTCTAAATGGTATAAATCACTCTCTTCTCTGAGAGCTGGGGATAGAATCCAGGATGATCACCAATATTCTGCTGTAGACTAGTAAATATCTCCGAAGCCCACTGAGAAAGTTTGTGTCAAGTTCTCCTCCAGTGGCTAGTCTACAAAAGAGCTGGTAATTACTGTCACAGCTCAAACAGTAAGGATATAAGCTAGGGGTCTGAAAGTCTAGAGTTCAGGCCCTGTTGCTGATGTATGCAGGAAATGATGGTGTGGTTGTAGGAGAGTTATGAAATGAAAAGACATCTTTAAAATACATGTTTTTTTGTTTTGTTTTTTTCACTGAAAAACTAATGTGCAACTTATGGCCTGAATCATCATACACATTGTAGTGAGGCAGGGTAGCCTCCCTCCAGGCTGGAGAGCAAGGGACCACTATGATCCATTGGTGGGTGGAGCAGAACTCAGCCCGCCCTCCTCACTGGAAGGACCAGGGCGGGACAGGAAGTATAAAGGGAGGGCTCCGCAGCTCTGTTGAGTGGGAGCCAGCAGAGAAGACAGATGCCTCTGCCCTGCTGCCACACCCAGGAGCTAAATCTACGTTCTGCCACACTCTGCCCCTGGAGGAGACGGACCCAAATGAGGAGTTACCTGGACTACCATCAGCTGTCTACCCAGAGGAGCCCGAGAACTGGTGGATACCCAAGATACCAAACCCTACAGAGGTAGGAAGTAGCCCAGGGGCAGCTAACAGCTGACCAGCTACAGGGCTCACTGCTTCTAAGTCAGCGTGTTGCGGCTGGATCCCTGCCGACCCAGTGGCAGACCTGTCTGCCACTGCTAGGACCCTGGGCTGGGACGCAGTGGAGTAGGGCTGGCCTGCGTCCCCCTGCGCTCCCAAACTCTGGGGTGGCAGACTCCTTATGCCAGGAGGTCTGTGCCCCCCTGAAGACACCTGTCAACACCCTAGATTGCTTGCTGGGTGCTCAACCCATTTTGGAGCCCTTGAAACTGCGTGGGTGGTCACCCCTACCTGAACTCCGAGACCGTATGGGTTTGCTGGCTGTCTGAACCCCAAGCTTAGGCTAAAGTGTGCCCCCTGCCCCGTCCCGCCCCACCGTAAGGGCCAGGGCTTATTGACGATCTGTTTGCTGGCTGCCTCATCCCAAAGTCCAGGCTAAAGCCTGCTCCCTTCTCTGCCCCGCCCAAAAGGCTAAGGCTACAGACTGTGTATATTTGCTGGCTGCCTCGACTCGGAGGCATAGGTGATAGCATGCTACTAGTCCAGCCCCGCCTGAGGGCAGGGACCTCAGACTGTTAATTGATGCCAGCCCCAGCTGAGTGGGCTGAGGGCTAAAAAATATGTCGGCATGCCCCCACCCAAGAGTGGGGACAGGAGCCCAGACTATCATGTGGTTGCTTTTGTTAGACGGACCCTGCCAGGGCAGCCCAAGCCCGAAGACTACCACCCTTACAATGAGGCAGAGTGGCCTCCCTCCCCACTGGAGAGTGAGGGACCACTACACACACATTTAGTCATTTGTCATTCATTTTGCCTGTGTAACCACTGGTAGCGTGTATGCTGTGATCCTCTCTATATCTAGTCCAGTGAAGATGTGTATCTCTGACAGTTGTCGCTTGAGAGGCTGGCGCCTTAGCACATGCTGTAAAGACTGAACTCTCAAGATCATTTTTTCAGCCCCGCTGTTGGCTGAGATGGTGGCCTTCGTGCTTGTGGATTCCCACATTGGCATTGGACCTTACCAGTGACAAGACAGAAGAACTTCCCAAATGCCTGGGTTGTGTGATAGTCAGGTGTACTGATCTGTTGATATAAAACCAAGTGAGGTCACCATAAGGTTTTGTGTTTGAGAGCATGTTGGAGGAAGATGGAGTACATATTTCTGTTTTAGATCTGTTGGTGTTGGAAGTGAAAGCCTTGTGGAGTTTAGAATATGTTATCAGTAGCGTTGTAGGCAATATTAAGGTGAAAAATAAAGTACAAGTCTTCCTTCTTATTTCTATTCCTTTAACTTTTGGGAGAATGTAATGTGTACTGCTGCAACCTTAATTGGCACTAAATGTAGTTTTTGTTTGTTTCTTAGCTTGTCTGAGTGAGAATAATAGACTTAAACAACTGATCTTTTGGCGTGTTTTGTATCTAATAATGCACTTGCAAAGAGACAGATTTTTTCTGCTGTGGTGCAGATGAGGTGGGAATATTGTAATTAGAGGAGACTGGCTGGGATTGCTGATTTAAAATGTTAGCATCTAAATAATAATTAGTACTTTGTCTTGTTTCTTAACTAAAGAGAATAAGAGAAGTGGCCCCAAGCATAGGGAAAACAGGAGAGAGAAAAGTTGATTCCAGCAGAGAAAACTATACAATGGAGAAATGAAAATGTAATAGATGTTGAAGTAATAGTATTGATTTTATTTCTTAGCTACATAATAAAATTAGTGGTTTGATTCTGTGTGAGTTGCTTATGAGCATATAAATATGTTGTGGAAAACTGAACTAAACATGAGAGGCAATGAAGGAAAGTAGAAATTAAAGAATACACAGTAATACTGCATAATGGGGAATTATTTACAATTATAGCTATTTGGGAGTGATTATCTGAGAGCTATATAGTCAAGCAAAACTTGTCTCTAATAGATTGTTGTAGGAAAAAAAAAACTTTAAAAGACCCACCAGTATTTAGTGCCATTGTAATTTTTTCCTGCAGAAATAATTAAAAGAAACAAATTATTTCTATAGGAACAAAAAACACTTCCATAGAGACAAAGTATTACTATAGTGATGAAAAGAGGTTTTCATTGTGTGAAATCTGCTTTTAAAATGAGAGAGAGAGAGATGGTGATAAATGAATAGGAAATGTTCGGTTTATGTTCAATTATTTTAAAAGTTAGAAAAATTAGGAAGGAAACAGAAGTGAGTGTAATCAATCTTAGTCACTTGAGAATTGCTGAATGTACAGCCATGGACTGAATTCTGCAAAGGTATATACATGTGCTTAATTTTACTTGCTGCGATTGGTCCCATTAAATTAACTTCACACAGCGAGTAGTTCCATTTAAGTATACAAGTCTCCGCAGAATCAAGGCCCATTTTCAGAAGATATATATCACCCATGCTACTAAATGTACTAGGTACATGTTGATGTTCTCTTGATTTCAGTGATGTCAGTGAAATATGACAGCACATGCATAGGTGTGTCAGGATTCAGTTTGGAAACAGTAAACATCAGGTGTTTGATATTGAATTTGCAAATGTGAATCTGATTTTAACAAAACCATTTATTTCCTGCATTTTCAGAAAATCTGTTTAGCATGTGGTCTTCCGTTTTAGGCTTGCTCTAAGACACACAAAACATATGGGCAATAGTCATTGCATTCATTTAAAATGCACACTTGATACAAACCACTCAAAGGTATTTATTAAGGTCTTTAAAGTATGAAATGTTGAACTTTTTTTAGAGACTTGAATCCTTATTTTTCAGTTTTTACAATAAAGTAAACATGGTGTTTACTCTACATTCTACAGGTAAAGTTGTACACGTGAGTCATCTGCTTTTAAAATGTGTTGTCTGGCTATGCTGAAAGAATGACAGGAGACATTAGATATGGTTTAATCAGGCCACAACTTTATTATTAGACTTCAGGGACTAACCCAGCGGATAAAATGTGTGCAGTGCAGGTACAAAATTTATATCTCTCCAGCGGATTCACTGCCAGGAACTTACCAATTCCAGCCAATTTGGGGGTGGGGAGGCCTTCCACAGCTCTCCCCTTCCCCTCCCCCTTTCATCCAGGTCCCTCCAGCAATTCCCTTTCTGGAACCTTACCGACCACCCCCCCCCCCTTATAGGAGGAGTTAAGGTGGACTATAATGATGGCAGGGTTGGCTCCCTGTTGTACCAATCATAGGAGTCCCCAACTGTCCCCCACTTGCTCAGTTACCAAGCACCTCTCCTTAATTCCTTTTCCAAGCCATTTTTCCGTTTCTTTGTGCTTTAATTTATGGAGTACCTGCACTGAACGTCCGCTATACACTTAAATAAAGAGTTGTGACATATGGCTTATCGCCCATCATGCTACGCATGAACAGAGCCTACCTGAACCCCACTGCACCTGGCCAATATGGTGGTAAGGGAAAAATTCCTTCCCAGCTCCCCTTAGCGGGGCTGCTAGCGTAATGCCCACAGCAGATGTACCTAAACACCAGGCATATTTGTGGCCTAATTAGGGAAGGAGGGTGGGTGCCGCCCAGCCTGATCTAAATAATATGGGGAGGGGCCAGGCCCAGACTGACTGTTTTAAACCCCTCATTCCGAGGTGGTGAGTCATCCACTGTGCTGACTGCTCTTCCAGCAGTTTTACGTCTCCCTTCCTCCCCTAAGCCAGAAAGCATTGCCGCCTTCTCCCGGCCAGCCAGCCAAACTCCTCCCTGCTTAAAGTGCAGGCCGGTGATTGTCCTCTACGTTTTCTTTGCAAGGCAAAAAACAAACAACTATTTGAGGAATAAGCAACCAAAAATTGACAGTCTGAACTCTAAGGTGAACACTTCTGCAAATCAATTTGGCTTGACAAATTCAATATTTTATTCCTTGCACTCACCTTAAATAAAGTTGTGCAACACTGAACAAATGCTTTCAATAATAAGACTATGTCCGATAGTTTGAGGCTATATGATCTTATTCCTACAACTGTGCAGATAATTTTGTGCAGATAAAATATCCTGGGCATTTTAGTGACTATAAGAAAGTAAATGAAACTCATTTGAGAAAGGACTTAGTTTCTTAACATGGAGAATGATGAAACATTTTATCCTATTAGTAACATATCATTCCCACCTCCAGTGAGGAGCTCTATTAAATGCCTCAGCAGATGGAATGATGACTGAAAAGTAAACTGCAGTAATTAGTTATTTTGACATGATATGACAGTCCCTTGCAATTTTTCTTTAATATCTGTTTTAATGAGAACAACAATATAAGTTCACGTGGGGTTTTCCGTGAGCCTGACTTTGCCTTGTCCATAGTTATATAATAGATGCTATAATTTAAGCATCTTTTAAAGCTGTATTATATTTAAAGGTACCCTTTCTTAGTGTCTTTGACACATGTTACACTTAAGAAAATCAGTGTCTTACAGATGGATGTGCCATTCATTGTACCGTTCTGAAGAAGTTGAGGAACATTAGTCAAGAATCATGGAAAAACAGTCCTAATGTAAGACTTTTCCTCACCCTGTTCATTGGCTTATGTCCTGAAGCATGAGAGCTCAGATCTCTTATGTTTTTTTTCTGTCCAGCATAACGGGGAATGAGCCTGGTAAGCTCTGGGACAATCAGAGGGCGTAAGTTGAAAACCTAATGTGGTTACTGTTCTCAAGAAAATCAAAGGCAGTATCAAACTGCTTATTTTAAGAAGCAGCATCACAGGTGAAAGACCTCCTTTGCTTCTGTGATTTGAACAAGTAATTTATCCTCTGGGAAGTAAGTGTTGATGTTTTACCAGAACGCTCAGTGCTAATCCATTTCAGTTCCATTTGCCTTTTCTACTTACCTCATATTCTTTCTGCCTGGCAGCTCATCTTAATGGACCAGTAGGTCTGAAATTACTGGGGGGGTGTAATCATTTGCATTGTCTGCTTAACCTTAACTTCTTAACTGTTTTCCTGTTTGGGAATTTCCTAATGTGTGCTTTTTTAATGCTCAAATGAGTCCAGGAATACCTGGGGATCAGGTACTCCAGGGAACCCTTCAAGGTATGCAGAGATGGACTCGACTGATTTCTATATATTTCCACCTTCCTATGTATGACTCCTTCTACGTGTGGCTGTCACTCATCACAAATAGTCTCCCTACAACTTTGTGATCATATCCTGGACATCCGGATCTGAGCCCTGATCACTGTGTAAAACACCTATTACAAACTTCCTTATGTGTTTGAAAACACAGTTACTTTCTAAATTCCGCCCCCCCCCCCCCCCCAAATACAATGTACCTAAAGTTAGACTGGCTTCAATCCTGTCCAACGTAATGAAACCTCTTGAAAGTTGATAAGTCAAGTGTTTTCTGAGATATGTTAATTATTAAAAAAAATGTTAGGAACATCTTTCAAAAATGTGACTTCACTACATGTTTTAGTCCCCGTATTTCCCCAAAGCTTTGTCTGATTTGCCTCAAACTTTCCAAGAAAATTTTATGGTAGGGCTAGAACTGGCATGGAAAATTTCAGTGAAGCTATTTTTGGTTTTTGCAAAGTAAGGTCAGAGTGGTGGTAACGATGAGTTTTCAACACTGGGTTATAAAAAGAAATGTCTTAACTATGAGGAGACTAACATCTCGTTATATGCCTCTTGATACAAGCCAACATGCTGCTTTCTTTCCTGCTCTTGATACCGATGGAAGACTGTAAATGACTTTAACTGATTTGCTGCCATTTAACCCGTGTTTAGCTTCTTTATATTTTTCTGTCTAAGTGAATTAATTTGCATGCAGACACATCACATTTCATTTTCCACCTCTCAGGTCATTAACCCAGACTCATAGTGATCCTGGGGAAAAAAACCTGCAAAAACAGATTCTTTTTATATGTTAGTGTCAAAAGAATTTTCTGTGTTTTCTTAACAAATCTGTTCTTTATGTAGAAGAAGTTGATGGTGCAAGTATTCTGAAGTGAAAAGGTGTTTTATTTTAAATAAGTGTTGCGCTCTCTTCTTTAAGAAAAAGCTGATCTTGCAAAATAAAAAAAATGACATCAGATGAAACTCATGAGTAGGGTATTTAATGGAAAGTGTGCTTGCTCGTAGCCATAACTACCATTTTGAACTCTCATG
Organism: Gopherus flavomarginatus; assembly: GCF_025201925.1. Lineage (NCBI taxonomy): Eukaryota > Metazoa > Chordata > Testudines > Testudinidae > Gopherus > Gopherus flavomarginatus. Next base: position 34,343,228 of record NC_066617.1, read on the forward strand.
GGACATTCACTCCTTCCTCCCCGCCCCATGGGCTAACACTGCTGCTGAAAGTGGGCCTTCTTCATTTGAGATGCAGAAGTTGTTGGGCCTTGGTTCATCCATGGGGATGTAACAGTAGTGTTGTATGGTAGGTCAGCATCAGTCTCTGGGAAAAATATGGTCTGTGAGCCTTGGATCTAAAAATGTTACCTGCACTATACTTCACAAAGCTTTTTCTATACTTTAGGTGAGTGTCCTGATGGCAGTGGCTGTCAACATCTCACAGGGTAAGGTGGAGTGGACTAGTCAAATCTTCCTCTGCCCCGGCTTCCTTGGGGCACTGCCCCTCCCCAAGCAGAGCCAAGAGTTTAGGGTCACATGGCCCCGACGTTTTCCTTCTGCTAATCCAAGAGTATTGGGCAGAAGAAAGGGGAAGAGAACTATGACAAGCTCAGACCCTCAGTGATGTCATCTGTCCTACAATGTGAGCTATTTTGTTGAATTGGGAGGCTTTTGTGTGTGAGAGTGAATGAAAAGAGGAATAACTGAGTAGAGGCCTCGGTGGGCACTAATGTCATCTTCCCAGCCCCACACTATGGAGATATCTGAAAATACATTCCTTAATTGATCTTAATGCCCTCTTCTTGCACCTGATACCTGCATGGAGCCACTCCTGAACTGCAGCAAAGTGACAATCCAACTCAAGGAATGAGTTTGTGAAAGTTCCCTCATCATTTGAGGGAACTGAGGATAGTTTTTAGTTTGTTTGTTTTCTAAACTAATAATATAGCTAAAGAGGGGTGATTGGGTTATGTGAGGTTACGTAATAGTTTTAAGTAGATAGTATGTTTAAATAGACAGCAGTTTTACTTTTTAAAACCATAATTAAAAATGTTTAAATGATTCAGAAACATCAAGCTGTGCAGCATTAGCCTATATAACAATGTGAGATTATTACTTATACGTTCATCTTCCTTGGCCATTTCCCTCTTATTTTTTTGTTACACTCCGTTGTCTAGGTTTGTCTATCAACTGTAATCTCTTCAGCATAGAGAATATATCTATGCTTAAATAGCACCTAATACAATGGAGTTCAATCCTAATTTACTATACTGTACTATAAATAATAAAACTTAAAGCAAGCATTAGCTGGGCCTGTTTGTGTGAAAGTTAATATTTATTATTCATCATTTTAAATCTCCACAGTCCTGTACAACTGTGTTGCACCCAGAAGTGAAAGTGCAGAGAGAGAGGCCATATCCATGATACTTGCTGCCCTACTGGAAGTAGGAACACCAGGAATCTCATAATAGAACCTTATTCTCATATGATTTGTAGCATAGTTTTGCAGATCTAAGATATCAGGATGAGCTTTTCGGGTTCTTATCCAAACCTTTTTTAAAAAACCAAAAACCAAATATTTTATTTTTCATTAAAGTATCAAACTACTTCCAAACCTTTTGAGATCTGCTCATCAGTAATCATTAGTTGCTTCAGATTCTTCTTGCATGCATAGCATTTTTCCTCCCAGCAGGCAAAGGTGGTGCAATCTGACTAAGACTGGCATCAGTGCAGCTGAACATTGAAGTGGTTTCCTATAAATGGGTCTTGACCTTTATTAATGCTAAGTATTCCCATCACCATTTTACTGAACTGAAATGTGACTAATCTTTTTGAATTGCTTATAATGTATTAGCCTATAGAGGATGGAGATTTACTTGGTCAGTGCCACCTCTGTGAATAGAGTGCAGGGGCAGGCTATTTGTTTATATGCATTTCTCACTAGGTATAAAGAACTGTGTAAAATGAAAAAAGAATTGCTTATCATTGGTTAACAGCTTTTCTACATTCTACTTGTTTTAAAATTATGGAGAAACAAGTTAAACGGAATATAGCTCTCATACAAATTTTCTGTTCTTGATGGTAACAACTAATAACTATTAATTTATCAATAATAAAAAATCTTGACCAGGTGGAAGAGAGAAAAATCAAGGGGTAAGCAACTCAAAGATTTTAGCATGAAACTTCTCCAACATGTTTGCTTCTGTGTGGGATATTTCAATGCAGAGTTTATAGTGTCACTTGCTAGTGAGCACTGATCAGTGAGCAATAAATCCAACTTGATGCACATATGTTCTCTGATCTTCTTTAGTCCTTGATCCTTTTGTGACCCAGTCTCGCTCCCTTATTTTCTTCCAAGTATTAAAGGATTGCAGTCATTGCCGATCGGATTTCTTCAGCCTTTCTTTATTCCAGTTATGCCTACTGTATTTGGGAAAGGAAAAACTCAAACTTAGAGTTAACTTTGAGTGCCTTCCTTCCTTAATCTACAGATTATGCCTGTGACTTTCTCAGATACTGCCTCAGTAGCCGTACTTTTAACTTGAGATTTCAATATGGATCAAAATATGCAACAAAAGGAATATCAACTCTAAGCTCTTTCCCACTCTTCGTATCAGTTATAGTTTCTGCCACAGCATAATGAAATTCACAGAATGTAGCAAAATATTATTTTTCTTTCTATTATTTCTGCAAATTAGCAAGAAACTAAATTGTACTAACATCTTCTGTTGGTGTGTACATTTTTGGTTGACTTTTAATACTGGCAAACAGTCTCAAATACCTACTGATAATCCCTGGCTAAATCAGGAAGTTGTGGCCTCAAGACAACATTCCAACTAACTACCAGTAAAATGGAGTAGGACAGACAGACTGTAATGGACTAGAGAAGTCTTTGGATGGTGGAGCTACTTGGTAACCAGGGAGAAGATACTTTCAAAACACGTTATGGAGTGTATCCTGATTTTCCATTAAGAATCAAAAAATAAGGTTGTTATATTCAGTGAAGTTACAGTTGCGATGAAGAGATGAGTCTAAATCCCTGAATGTTCCAACAGCGGAGAAGGATCTTTACTCAGAAAACTGTTGAGGACACTGGAACCTAAGCATGACCCAACAACTCAAGTATCTGGTTCAGGTGCTTTTGTCTGGATTCAGACTTCAAATTTTTAAATTTGCCTGAACAAATCTACAGTACTCAAAGGTAGGACTGATCAAAAAATGTAATTTTTGTCCTATGGGAAATTCCACTATTTTGGTATTTGTTGGTCCTAAACCAGGACAAAAAGTTGAAATATCAAAACTTCACAGAACTAAATTTTGTTTTGGAAATGTAGTAATGTTTCATTTTGACACTTTTGATCGAAACAACTAATCTGAAACAGAATGTCTTGTTTAGATTTTCCTGAGAACTAATTTTTTTAATTCCCAAAATTGATGTTTCTCTGCAGAAATTTTTGTGGAAAACACATTTTCCATCAAATACGATTTTGATGGAAAATTTTCAACTAGCTCTACTCAAACTTTTTAATTTAGTTCAATTATTTGTAGATATGAACCTTATATGGCAATGCATATGAGTGTAGCTAACGTTTTATATGTGTATTTATGCTTAGAGGCGTAGAGTACTGATAAGACATTCAAACATATGCATGATAAATTTAAATGTCACCACCTATGCAGGGATCACTTCTAGCATTCCAAACTTCTGAGCAACCTCAAACTGCTGACATATTTCTTTAAATAAGCTTGTAGGACAAATGTTTCCATTCTCTCCTTCTCCACCCTCTACCTGAAGTATGGAATTTCCTCTCAAAAATACAAAGGCGCAGTCCGGCCAGTATTAATTCCTGGACCAGTGTCAGGTTTAAGATCTGTATCTCACAACTCATAAGGGAAGAAACTTTGGGAAGGCTGAAATCTTAGCTTTCTAAAGGGGATAAGGCATTTCATTTCAGCTGTTAAAGGTCAAAGATATCAGACCATGTAACTATGATATGGTTATGTTTAAATTAATTGAGTATATGTACAAGTTTCTTTATTTTATTATAATTTTTTTCTCCCTCAGAGGCCAGTAACTTTGGCTAAATATCGTAAGGGAGTCTGATATTATTGCAAGCTGGTTATGGTATTTTTAATTTTGTTGAATGATTCTTGTTATAGAGATGAAGCATCAGCAATTCATTGAGTATTTGGTATTCAGTGTTAGCTGAGTTTAGTTTTGACTGGATACATAGATACACATATGTTTTGTTCTCTGGATGAGTATAACTCTCAAGGTGTGTCTACAGTGCCCTGCTGTTTGGACTAAGGGGGCGTAAATAGCAGTGCTGTGAAGCCAACATCCGGACCTTTAAGTTTGTGCCCACAGCATTCCCACGGAGGAGTTACAGCCCAGCACTTTGGTATGCACTGCTATTGAGACCCGTAGTCTGAACTGTGGGGCAGTATAGACATGTCTTCAGATTCCAGTACAAATATTCTCATTCACAGATTTGTAAGTGTGTTCCATGAATATTCTCTAGTATTAGCTTAATAATTGCTGTTTGTCTGAATATTACCCTTCTTCACTTGAATATTTGCATAAAGTGAACATAAAAGAGGAATAAATGCAATGAAAGGGAATCTGTTTTAAAGTGTGAACTAATATTCATAGATTTTTTTTTCAAGTTTTTGCCTGGCTCTTATGAGTTCATTAAAGAAACAAAAATATATTTTAAGAAAATACAACTTTAAAAAAGCAGAAAATAGCAAGCATTAAAATACTGAGGAAGAAGTAAAAGCTATGATGTATTATGGACAGAACATGGATTTGATAGCTGTGTGAAAAATAAATATAACTAAAATGCAGAGCATGTTATGGCAGTTGAAGCTGACAGCATCTCAGACTCTCACTGCTGCTGATTAGAATCTGTATCTTTAGAATACATGTCTTTGGAATATTTGTATTCACTTATGCTTTTGTGTGGTTTTGAAATTATCTGGAAGAGCTTCTGCTACAGTTCCTGATCAAATTGTATTGATTGTTCTCTGAGAAGTTAAGAACCTCTTGCCCCAAGCTAATGGGTGTACAAAACCCCACACTGGGACAACAAAAAGAGGTTAATGTTCAGGTCTGCAGACAGACTGCAGTCAGTTCAACCTTGCAACACCTACCAGAAAAAAACATGGACTTGGTGCCTTATAACTAGGAAGTAAACAGGGAATAAAAGGGAGGAAGTAGACTTCAGATGTTTGGGTGCCTTGGCAAGGGAAAGACCTTCTTTCCATTCTTAAGGGAACTAGATTTGTAAAGCTTGAGAACTGCAGCCAGCCATATACAAAGCCTTCCTGAGGAGTGGCAAACTTGCTTTTCCAGTGAGAGAGACTGCCCAGGTCTCCTTGAGCAAAGGAAAAACCTAAGGACAAAATTGCTTGCTGTTTGTTTGTTTCTCTGAATCAGCTGATACTATTTGACCTCTGAGTGTGTGGAAGATGGGGGTAACTGTGACTCCCTCAGGAAAAGGATCACTTAAGAACAAGTTAACAATTACTTAGACAAATTAGATGTCTTCAAGTCACCAGGGCCTGATAAAATCCATCCTAGAATATTCGGTGAGCTGACTGAGGAGGTACACCTCTACCCTGATATAACACGGTACTCGGGAGACAAAAAATCTCACCGCGTTATAGGTGAAACCGCATTATATCAAACTTGCTTTGCCCTCCGCCATTCCTTGTTCCCTGACTGACCCCTCCAGAGACCCTCATCCCTAATCACCCCCAGGATCCCACCCTCTACCCACCCCCCTGCCCCCTGACTGCTCTGACCTCTATCCACCCTTCCCCACCCCCTGACAGGCGCTCACTGGCAGCGGTGGGAAGTGGAGTAGCTCAGCCCCAGTCCACTCCACTCCGCCAGCTCCCAGCCACGGCACTCCGCTTCCCGCCATTGATGAGTGCGGAGAGGTTGGGAAAAGCATGCCCCCCCCCCACTCACCTGCAGCAGGAAGCGGAATGACTCAGTCCCAGCCCGGTCCGCTTTCCTTGCCCCAGCCCCAGCCCCAGCCATGTCACTGGAGGGTGGCTGCGGAAAAGTCCTGCACTCACCTGTGGCGGGAAGTGGAGCGCAATGGCTGGGAGCTGGCAGAGTGGAGCAGGCTGGAGCTGGGCTGCTCTGCTTCCCGCCGCCAGTGAGTGCGGTGAGGTTCGGGAAAGGATGCCCCCCGTACTCACCTGCGGCGGGAAGCGGAGCAAAGCAGCCCTAGCCTGCTCCACTCTGCCACTTCCCAGCCGCGGCGCTCTGCCTCCCGCCCCAGGTGAGTGCAGGGAGATTGGGGAAAGGATGCCCCCCATACTCACCTGCGGCGGGAAGTGGAGCGCTGCAGCTGGGAGCTGGCGGAGTGGAGTGGGCTGGGGCCGGGCTGCTCTGCTTCCGCTGCTGCTGGTGAGTGCAGGGGGGGATCCCTTCCCCTGAGCGACATGGCTGGGGCCGGGGCGAGGGAAGCAGAGCGGGCTGCTCCCAGCCCCCCGCTAATCCCCTGGGCCACTCTGGGACTGCGGGGCCCCCAAAAGTGCCGTCCCACAGCTTCTGCCCCCCAGATCCTGGGAGGGGAGCCCGAGACTCTCTGCCCCTTATCAAACCTGTCAGCCCCGGCCTGGCCCGACACCCTTAACATGCTGCTCACAGCAGCGTGTCAGAGCTTTACCATGTTGAATGTGAATTTGCGTTCTATCTGGTCGCTTTATATCGGGGTAGAGGTATATCTGAGACGTTAGCGATTATCTTTGAAAAGTCATGGAAGACAGGAGGGATTCCAGAAGACTTGAAAAAGGCAAATGTAGTGCCAATATATAAAAAGATAAATGACAACCTGGGAAATTACAGATCAGTCAACTTAACTTCTGTACCCAGGAAGATAACGGAGCAAATAATTAAGCAATCAATTTGCAAATATCTGGAACCGCAGTAACTGGGAGCTGTGGGGGGCCGTGCCTGCGAACAGTCAACATCAGCAAAATGTCTCGTGGCCTGCAATCAGATTAACCTGATGGGCTGCATGCAGCCAGCGAGCTGCAGGTTGCCCACCACTGATCTAGAAGATGATAATGTGATAAGTAATAGCATGGATTTGTCAAGAACAAATCATGTCAAACCAACCTGATAGCTTTCTTGACAGGGTAACAAGCCTTGTGGATGGCGGGGAAGCGGTAGACTTAGTATATCTTGACTTTAGAAAAGCTTTTGATACTGTCTCACATGACCTTCTCATAAACAAACTATGGAAATGTCCCTAGATGAAGCTACTAAAGGTGGGTGTATAAGTGATTGCAAAACCATTCCCAGAGAATAGCTATCAGTGGTTCATAGTCATGCTGGAAGGGCATAATGAGTGGGGTCCTGCAGGGATCAGTTTTGTTCAGTATCTTCATCAATGATTTAGATAATGGCATAGAGAGTACACTTATAAAGTTTGTAGACAACACCAAGCTAGGAAGGGTTGCAAGTGCTTTGGAGGATAGGATTATAATTCAAAATTATCTGGACAAACTGGAGAAATGGTCTGAAGTAAATAGGATGAAACACATTCTGGGATGTATTAGCAGGAGCTATGATCCCTGCTTACCTGATTTAATTTGGGGTTTTGAATAAAGAAATACTACTTTTTCCCTACTTTGCAGCAGAGGCATGTCCTCTTTTTGTCTCCAGCCACAGCCTATTGAGCTTTTATTGATGGAACACCCACACACACTGTCATTGACACAGCTCATGAGAGTAGAGTGGAGAGATTTTGCCAGTATAGAAAAACTGCAAATGCCCAGGATGTAATCCATGCTAACTGTTTACCAGCTGTATTGGTTCTAGAGACTGATTATAAAAATCCCTGTAGTTCTGATGAACAGAATGAAGCAACAAAGGCATTTTTATGGGCAGACTGCTCAGAAATCAAAATAATTCCAAAAACAGTAGGAAACCTCTAGAGAGGCTCTAATATAGCTAAATTCAGTTACAATATTTATTTTGATATCCACCTAAGTATTAGATTGGGTTTTATACTAAATTGGGGGGTATATGCAGGCTGTAATTCATTGCTTAGTGCAATGGTTCTCAACCAGCAGAGGTCTTCAAGGGGGTACATCCGCTCATCTAGATAGTTGCCTAGTTTTACAACAGGCTACATAAAAAGCACTCGTGAAGTCAGTACAAACAAAAATGTCATACAGACAGTGACTTGTTTATACTGCTCTATATACTATACGCTGAAATGTAAGTACAATATTTATATTCCAATCAATTTATTTTACAGTTATATGGTAAAGATGAGGAAGTCAGCAATTTTTCAGTAGTTGTATGCTGTCACTTTTGTATTTTTATTTCTGATTTTGTAAGCAAGTAGTTTTTAAGTGAGATGAAACTGGGGGTATGCACGACAAATGAGACTCCTAAAGGGATACACTAGTCTGGAAAGGTTGAGCCACTGGGCTAGTGTATTTGTGTGTCATTTGTGGTCTACAGTTGTGGTGGATAACCCGCAGGCTCTTCATAGCCAGTCAAATTGTTTGTGCTTGTGACATCGCAGCTTCAGCACCATTTAAGTTCTTGTAGTTTTTAAAAAAGTCTAGGCCTTATAGTTACAAACAAAACATTCTGAATGCTAATATGTGCACTTTTGTCTAGCTGAGTCTGTTGATGGACAGCTTGATCCAGTATCTGTAAGAGAAGCGTGAACTTCTCCTGGCTTCTGTGTGATGATACCAAGCAAGCCTTGGATGACAATTAAAATATCAACATTATTGGTTTTATTGCTCATCACTTCAGCAGAAATATCCACCTATTTGATTATCCATTGTGATTTGAAATTGTTAGTTACCAGTAGAGAAGATCTTCTGCATTCCTGGAGTCTTAACATTTTTCCTGCCCTACAGGAGGGGTTTTGTTTGTTTTTGTTTTAACAAATTTGTTGGTAGGGTTGATCAAAATATTTCCATCAAAACTGCTTTTCAATGCAAAACTCTTTTGATTAAACATTTTTTTTCCTAAAAGTGTTTGTTTTCCACTGAAAATTTTGACTTTTTTCATTAAAAAAAAATCTAATACACAAAAATAAAACAAAAAAATCCTGAAAATTGGAAAATTTTGGCTGAGAATGAAATTTTCAGCTGAAAAATTATGCAGAAAACTAAAACGTTTGGTTTGGAAATGCCACCATGGTGCCTCAGAGTTGTAGACTTGGTGTCTCATGCCCCATTCTCAGATTCAGGACTGGCTCTGAATCTGAGCTACTCTCACCCAAGATGTACCACAGCAGCTCAGCAAGTTGGAGAGGTCATGGTGCAACATGGGAGATGCAGTCTAACCAGGGAATCCCACCCATTGAGAACAACAGGGGCAGGAGACACTCAAATTACAACTCCCGTGAAGCATTAAGGCAGCATTTTCTAAATTTTGACCAAAAAGTAGAAATTTTCTGCACAAGGGGGTTTAAGGCTCCGGAATGCCACTCATATTCTCAATAGTTTTACTAGATATCTTAAAAGAGGTGTGTGAATCTAGTACTGACAATATAATTATCATATTACAAAGTTGTGATTTTTTTACACATACATTAGTATGTCTTTCATTTCATGCCTTTTGAGCAGGTTTACTATTTCTTCTGACTCCTATCCAGTTGTTTAGAGATGTGTAAGAAACCAAACCAATGTAGAACTTTTAACAGGTTTATGTGAAACCACAAGCCAAGGTCTTTGTATCAGCTTTTGTCTCCACCATGTCATGGTATAATTCCCCACTCTGAACCTTAGCGTCCAAAAGATGGGGTACCAGCATGAATTCCTCTAAGCTCAGTTACTAGCTTAGAACCTGTAGCGCTGCCACCAGCCAGGAATTCCAGTGCCTGGTACACTCTGGTCCCCCAAAACCTTGCCTAGGGACCCCCAAGACCCAGTCCCTCTGGATCTTAACACAAGGAAAGTAAACCCTTTCCCTCATCTTTGCCTCTCCCAGGCTTCCCCTCCCTGAGTTATCCTGGAAGATCACTGTGATTCAAACTCCTTGAATCCTAAAACAGAGAGGAAGATCCACCTTTCCCCCTCCTTCTCTTTCCCCTTCCCAGACTCTCCCTGAGAGAGAAAGTAATCCTAACACAGAGAGAAATTAAGCTTTCTATCCCCCTTCCCTCCTTTCTCCCCACCAATTCCCTGGTGGATCCAGACCCAGCCCCCTGGGGTCTCATCAGAATAAAAAAACAATCAGGTTCTTAAACAAGAAAAGCTTTTAATTAAATTTTACTGTTTTTCTTTCTTTATCTTTGTAAATTTAAAATGGCATAGGTACAGGGTCTTTCAGCTATAGACACTGGGAATACCCTCCCAGCCTAAGTATTCAAGTACAAATTAAAATCCTTTCAGCAAAATACAAATGTGAACTCCTTCCAGCCAAATACACATTTGCAAATAAAGAAAACAAGCATAAGCCTAACTCACTTTATCTACCTAGTACTCACTATTTTGAATCTATAAGAACCTGTATCAGGGAGATTGGAGAGAAACATGGTTGCGCATCTGGTCCCTCTGAGCCCCCAGAGTGAACAACAACCAAAAACTAACAGCACAGCACAAAAACTTCCCTCCCTCAAGATTTGAAAGTATCCTGTCCCCTGATTGGTCCTCTGGTCAGGTGACAGCCAGTCTCACTGATCTTGTTAACTCTTTACAGGCAAAAGAGAGATGAAGTACTTCTGTTCTATTAACTCTTACTTATCTGTTTGACAGTCTTACTTTTGCAGAGTTCACTAATATGTAGTGTTTAATGATTCCTCAAAATCCATTCAATCTTCAGTGTTCAAAGAGAAAATAAAACACTAGATTTTAGGTACTCTGTAAAAATGTCCATTGCTCTGTTTTATTGTAGCTAATCCTGATTTTGCTTGCTACACTGCTGCAATGAGTTGTTTGTGACCATTTCCATTTTGCACTTCTTATAACTTACTTAGAAGCTTTTGCTTCCAATTTGAAATTTGACAAAGTCTCAGTCAAACAGCAATGTTTTGCATGCAGTTTTGAAATGACCTAGTATAGTTATTTGATTGCAATGAATTTCTTAAGGTCGAAGAGTGGCAGATTAAAAAAATGATGCAGTTAGCCTATATCAGGGATCAGCAACCTTTGACACGCAGCATGCTAGGGTAAGCACCCTGGTGGGCTGGGTTGTTTACCTACCGCATCCACAGGTTCGGCCAATCATGGCTCCCACTGGCCGCGATTCACCCCTTCAGGCCAATGGGGGCTGCGGGAAGCTGTGACCAGCATATCCCTCAGCCCTCGCCGCTTTCCGCAGCCCCCATTGGCTTGGGAATGCAAACCGTGGCCATTGGGAGCTGCGATCGGCCAAACCTGGAGACATGGCAGGTAAACAAACTGGCCCAGCCCACCAGGATGCTTACCCTGGTGAGCCGCATGTCAAAGTTTGCCGATCCCTGGCCTGTATTATAAAGTAAGTATTGTTGAAAAGAGACACAGTGCTATAACCAGAATTAGAATTTTGGAGTTCCTTGCTCTCAGTTCTGTGCTCTGACCTTTAGACCATGGGCTGGGAGTGTGAACCAAGATTTCATACTAAACATTCACACTAGTCTGGCTTTTAATGCTTCAGTCTCTTTGGGGTATAGGGAGTGACTGTGCTGCAGGAGCAGGTCCCGAAGCACGAAGGCATCTCATTTCTGAGTTAGTCAGAATGCTTCTGAGAGCACATGCCACCAGATCAGCTACCGTTGTACGCTTCATGTGGTTACTCTTCCCTTACCAGTCTTTCCCTCCCACTTTCTGTATCAGTTCTGGTTCACTGGGAGCTGGAGGAGGCCTTGGAGAGTCCAGTGCTGTGACTCCCCACTAACCCTTTTATTTGTTGCATCTTCCTTCTTGCATGCCTGCACTAGCCAGCCATATTCCAGCTCTAAAAGCTTAATTTCCATGGATTTGAGGTTTAAATTTGATAATTATCAGTATTTAAATGTATATTTGTCTAAACATAGCATATTTACAGGATCACAATCTGTCCAAAATAAGAAAACATTTCTTCTGTAAACTTTTGCATTCTAGCTGATTTTATTAACTAGCATGCATATGACATTACTTGATATTTTATTTAGATTTGTGCTGTATCTACTAAATGTATGATAGCTACTGTCAATGTTAGTCTGAAATTTCTGACATGTACTGAAATGAGGCATTAGCTGAATAGTAAATTTACATACTACTTGTAAACAACCAGAGGCATATGTTGGGAATGTGTTCAAATAATGTCGTCATTCTCATGAGACCTGTAGTGAATAGAGCTTTTTGATTCTACACTTGAGAAGGTGAGAAGTGGCATGTGAAATTTCAGGTGGACTGACTTTCTTTTTTAGGAAGTTTTGGTTGGGGATTGGAATTCAAGTGCATAATATTTGCAACTGTAACTATGGAGTGGTCATTGATGTTCTTTAATACAATTCTGAACCCATAATTTGCCTCTGCAAACCCTCTAGTAATATGGCGATAGCTGCACGATAGTAAAGACATCATAAAACTTTAAAGTACCTGTTAAATCAGTTTGCCTAGAATAAACCTTCTAAAAGAAAGTAAGGTATCCAGCAGGATAAAGCAAAGTCATTTACACATGTTCACACAATTTTCTTGTTTTAGATCTTCAAAATTTCTTATCAGTCATCTCTTTGTAGAAAGATTTATAATTCCTGCATTTTGTGTACTTATGCATTAATCATACTGTTATACCAGATTTTGCCATTTTTGCCATTACCCTTTGTCCGCATAATTTAAAATAGTAGAGTTTACATGTCATCCTTTTACTCTCTTTTTCTACCCAAGAGTCTACATTGGGCCAAGAGTATTTATACCTTTTTAAATTGTGTTTGTGTGTGTGTTTGTACATGCAAATATATAAATTACGAGGACTGATTCCTATTCATAGTTTATACAGATGTAAATCCAGAATAACTATCAAAGATTAAATGAATGGCATTACTCTGTATTTATATTGATGAAACTTAGGTCAAGTCCTAGCAGTTGGTCTATTACATTTTTAATCTCAGGAATTTGAAGTTTTGAAGATGATTTTGTTTGTAAAATTTAAGGCTTTATCCTGTAATTGAATGTATGTATGTATGCATGCAGGTGCACCCTCATTGAAATGCGCTGCAGGATTGTGGTGTAAACTAGTTATTACCAGTAGTTTGAAGTTTGTTAGCATCTTTTTATATTCTATTTCATGAATTGCTGTGGAAAACCAACATCTGGGCTTTGACTCTACCTTGCATAATGAGTTCAGCAAAGTTACATACTCCTCTCTCTCTAAACAGTAATTTGGATGTAGTCTGAAACATGCTGAACACGCTCAACTCAAAATGACTTAATTGAGTAGTTCACCGTGCAACAATTGCTCTTCACAACACAGGACCTAGCATTTTATTCTTGTCTGTTGTCATCAACATATAGGACCTAATTAAACTGGAGTTCAGTTACTGACTCCACTGAGGCAGTTTGGGTTCACAATCCCATATTTCCGTACCTCACTCAAAGTAGTTTACCTCACAGATGGAAAATAAAAGAACAATATCTGAGACAGAAAATAGCTGAAGTTAAAATATGACACAATTTTCACATCCTTCCCTGCGTGGATTGAGAATCAATTGTGTAGAGCTTCCAGACAGCCGAGTAGTGAGAAACACCAGGTAACTCCTGATTTCCAGTTTTTCACTTAGTTGTAAATGTGCTTTCCATTACACCAACCCTAACATTTTTTTTTAAAGTACATATATATTATATGTTGAACATTTTTTAAATGTTGTAAAATCTGCCTTTGATTTGAGTGCAAGATGTAAAATTCATTTAATTTGTCTGGTCCGTGTTTAACTCATCACAGAGCTAAATGATGAGTTCTTTCATATTCGTAAGCGTGTCAATTTCCCTAACTGCTGCTATAATTCTGAAATTTTCATAGATTCAAAAGAAATAGCTCTGTGAATGGTTGGCACTGTTAAAAATAAAATATTTATGCATGAAATTGAGAATATATGGTATTAAAATGCAAAAGGAAAAATATGACTTTCTGCTGATTTTAATAGCATTAAGCATAGTATAATGTTTGAAACATATGGAAATGAAAATTAGGGACCAAATTCTGCAGTAAGTCCAGAGTGACTTTATTGACTTCAGTGATTTAGGTCCAGGTCCTTGACTGGTGTAAACTAGTATATCTCCACTGGTTTTAACTTAGCTACAAAAATTTACACAAGTTGAGGATCTGGTCCCTAGTGAATTATTCTGAATTTACACCAGTGGGAGAGCACAATTTGACCCATTAGTTATGCCCTAGATAGTTATGTACAGACATTTCAACATAACCAGTCCTGTATCACATTGTCTCACAATAAAGTGATGTCAGTTCTGCATAATTAATCTTTACAAATTGTTGTTGCACTGTCTTTGGTGGTTCAGATGTAATTCAAGGTGTTGACTTGACCTTAACAGCCATAGCCTGTATGGTGCCTAGAGTTCAAATGTATAAAGTTTATTAATTGAAATTGAGCTTGTTGGTTATTTGAGATACGATCTCTTCCCTCATGCCGTGCTGTTGAATGTGTATCTCTTGAATGAAATTTTATAAATAAATAAGAATACTGTAATAGAAATCCAGGTACTCACTGGAATTTAAATATATCCTATTTTGAGAGTTTAGACCTGTCTTCAATCAAACTAAAATCTCTGCCTGTCTCTATGACAAAGCCCTTCCCACTACGGTACTTCCTTTCCTGTTCACAACTGACAACATCACCATCCTGCCTGTCATGCAGGCTCATAAGCTTGATATCATCTTTGACTCAGGCATCTCTAGGTCCTCACATTCAAACTAGCCAATTCTTTCCGTATAATATATAGGCCTTTCCTATCCATCTACCCAGCTAAAACTCTTGTCCAGGCTCTCACCATCTTGTCTTGATTACTGCAACATCCTTTTTTTCTTACCCCAATGCTTGTATTTGCAAGAGGAATGGAAACACTTTCCTTAGTTAAATGCAAAACAGACATTAGACCTGATATCCACCCTTTGAATTCTGTGGTTGTGGTACAGATATCCCGCTGTCTATGTAAACAGACTGGGCTGGACAGCATGGAATCGTGCATGCTAGTTGCAAGTCTTGGTCCTTCAGACTCCTGGGAAAGTTTGGCTCCTTTGCTACCATAAAGTCTCCTCATATCCCACTACTGGATGTGGCATGTGCCCTTGATATGATATTTAAAGGAGGTGGCCGTCCTGCTACTAGTCTGACCAAACTCTCCCCCATTTTCCTTGCTGAAACAGGAAGTGGCCGTACTAATAAATGATTTTAAACATTTGTATAAAAGCTGAAAGTAACTCACCTGTGAATCTTATATCTGGAAGCACAACAAAAGACCTATTTTATGGCTTGTTAGTAGCATTTAGTATACCTGATATATATCATACCACAAAATTTCAGTGTGTAGGGAGAAGGATAGCTCAGTGGTTTGAGCATTGGCCTGCTAAACGCAGGGTTGTGAGTTCAGTCCCTGAGGGGGCTATTTAGGGAATGGGGTTAAAAAAAAAACTGTCTGGGGATTGGTCCTGCTTTGAGCAGGGGGTTGGACTAGATGACCTCCTGAGGTCCCTTCCAACCCTGATATTCTATGTTTAACCTTTTCCTGGAGAATAATATAGTACTGGAATCTTATCAAACCAGCAAAAGCAGTACGGGAGAACATACACTGTATCCTGCTCGCTAGTAATTTTTCTGATCTCTGGGGAAAAAATTACTTTGTCTGCAGAGATATGTATTTCCCTTAAGTTACCACCACACAAACAGAGAAAGCAGCTCCTTTGTATAAAACAGACTCCATTTGTGCTTTCATTATTGTAACAAAACAACCTCAGTCAGAATTTTAAAGCATGCAGTTCCAATAACATTTGAAGGAAAGGATTATTTTATTCCTGGTGAAAAAGGAGAAGAGCAGTGCACTTGTAGCAGTCATATTTTTTCCATGGAAACAGTGAATGAAATTGGCAAGATATGTATTTCTAGACATAAGCAAAGGAAATGTATTGCACATACAATTCTGATTCAGTCAGAACAGAGCAAAAATATTTAACTGTTCCAAGCAATTAACCTTTCTTTCTTTTTCCTAAGTACTTTTTTTTTTTTATAAAGACACAAATTTTCTTGTTCTTTTATTTCCGGGATCAGCAACCTTTGACACACGGCTTGCCAGGGTAAGCACCCTGGCGGGTTGGGCCAGTTTGTTTACCTGAACCATCTGCAGGTTCAGCCGATCACGGCTCCCACTGGCCGCAGTTCACCATCCTAGGCCAATGGGGGCTGCGGGAAGTGGCGCGGGCCAAGGGATGTGCTGGCTGCGGCTTCCTGCAGCCCCCGTTGGCCTGGAGCAGTGAACCATGGCCAGTGAGAGCCATGATCAGCCAAACCTGCGGACGCGGCAGGTAAACAACCTGGCTCGGCTCGCCAGGGTGCTTACCCTGGTGTGCTACGTGCCAAAGGCTGCCGATCCCTGTTTTATTTCATTCTTGGGGCTGACTAGTAGTTCTCTGGAATGCAGTATCATAGGCTTGTTTGACTGCAGAGGGCTTTCCAGGCTGCATTTATCTTTCTTTGGACTGTTACCTTTGTTCGGTCTCCTTCATGTGAACAAACATTCCCAACAAAACTAACATGACTGAAATTTTTCTAAAGAAATAGAATCTCCAATACTACGTGGAAACTCCATCAAAGATTTGTATAAACATCTTCTACAGGAATAAATTGCAAAAATGCACTACAGATTTAAGGGATAAGAGAATATGTTGCAGTGGTGACAGCCTAACACAGTGGGATCCTGGTCTATGACTTGGGTTCCTAGGTATTATGGTAATACAAATAATAAATAAGAGGTTGGTCATCCAAATTAGTGTGTCTTTCTGCAGTGTCTTGCTAGTGTTAAAATACACATTTCTCCTTGAGGCTTTAACGAAAGATGTCCAGGCACTTTTGCTTACCAATCTCTTATGAATGCTAGTATATACAATTTTATTTTTTCATCTAAATAAATATCAATTATTTGGTTGGAAACTGCAGACCTGAATCCTTCTCTTTTTGCTAAAACTTGTTCAGTGAATACTGTGGGAGTAGGAAGAGGTTGGATGCGAGACAATTTTCAAGTAAAATTGCCAAGAGAAAACGAACAGACAATTATCAAAATGAATAATTGGATGAAACAACAATTACATTGAATTAATTAATTGCTTCTCATTAGACTAGTTCAGAAAAACCTAATCAAAAGATGGATTTATAGCGTATGGTTATTTTTAAAACTGTGCTCAGGGTAGTCCACATAAGATTATTTTTTTCTAAACACCAAAAGATGTCCCAGAATAAACAATTGTACTTGACTTTAAAACAAAAAACATTTAATTTTAAAATGAGTAAAGAAACCAATAAACAATTAAATTGACAGGGATTATGCAAATCCTTTATATTATGTAAAAGAATAGTAAATAAAATGCAATATATCAATATTTAAAATCAGCTTCTGATTAGCAATTACATCTTAAAACATAAGATGAAATCACAACAAAATGTGATTTAACTATGGTAGAACTAGTATCACAGATGAGTAAAATTCAAAAAGCCATAAAATCAGCAACCATGTTATTCAATCAATTAATTACTCAAGGCCCTAAGCATATTGGCATATGTCTCCTGTTGAGAGAGGCTAATCACTAAGCATCATTAAAAATTCAATGCATCACTTAAATATAATATCAAATAGCCAAGACAAATTCAATGTAAATAAACTAGTTTACAACACTATAACTTACTTTAATCAAAAAATCTTAACAATTATGATAAAAGTTGATAAGCTAAATATGCTGATATACTTGAAAATAATACCAACTTAAACAAGATTAATAAAACTAGTAATTCTTCTCAATTCTCTCAAGAATATAGAATTCTAGAATGAATCATAATTCTTAAAGCACATTTAGTCATATGACCACTGCAGCTCAAAATTGAGGAGTGTTTACATACATGCTCCATGCTGGTGCAGAGTGTTGGGGTGCAGGAGAGGGTGAGGGGTGTTAGCTCTGGGATGGAGTTTGGTGCAGGAGGGGGCTCCAGGCTAGGGCAGGAGATTGGGGTTCAGGATGGGGGTGCAGGGTCTGGGAGGGAGTTTGGATGTAGGAGGGGGTTCTGACCTGGGCAGGGGGAGGATGTGCAAGGTTCGGGCTCTGGCCAGGAGGCACTTACCACAGGCAGCTCCCAGCGGTATTTCTGGCCAATGGGAGCTGTGAGGATGGTGCTGGGGGCTGGGGCAGCATGTGGAGCCGTCTCCCCACCACACACTCTGCCAAGGGCACACAGAGACATGCCAGCAGCAGCCGGCCACTTCCGGGACTAGCGTGGAGCCATAGCAGAAAGGCAACCTTCCTGAGTGCCCCACTGTGCAGCAGGACTTTTAGCAGCCCAGAGATCACAAGGGGGCAGCCAGCGAACCTGGTGGGCGGACAGAAATGTTAGAGGGGCTGGATTCAGCCTGCGGGCCGTATTTTGCCCATCCTTGTCCTAGAAGAAGTGTGTTACTATGACAACATAGAAGGCAAAGATACAATAACCACATACATCATAACTGTTACAGTAACCCTGCAGAATGAACCAACTGGTTTTGGGCTTAGTGGGTTAAACAGGCTAAAGTTTGGAGATGGTGAAAGATAGTAATATATTCTAAGTGAGTATTAGGTGATGTGTAAATTGAAGAAAGGTGAGCAGTTTACAAAATGGGTTAGGTGTGAACAGGTCTTTCTGTCTTTCAGTTACTTTGCATAAAAAGGAAACTGTTTGGATGGTCACAGACAAAGCACATTCATAAAGTATAAACACAAGCAAGATTAACATGCAGGAAAGTAATTAAAGGAGAACAAGGCTCTTAGTAATTGGAACAAACAAAGGTAAACCTGTAACAATTTAAGGGTATGTCTACATTGCAAAGAAAACTCTGTAGTGCCTGAGGCCAGGTCTACACTACAGACCTACAGCACAGTGGCTTTCAATCTTTCCAGAATAAATACTCTTTTTAGGAGTCTGATTTTTCTTGCATACCCCAAATTTCACCCCCTTAAAAACTATTTGCTTACAAAATTAGACCTAAAGATACAAGAGTGTCACAGCACACTGCCACTGAAATTCATAACTTTCTCATTTTTACCATACAATTATCAAATTCACTGGAATATAAATATTTTACTTACATTTCAGTGTGTAGTACAGAGGTCGGCAACCTCTGGCGGTTCGCCAGTGGGAGCCGTGATTGGCCGAACCTGCCGATGTGGCAGGTAAACAAACTGGCCCGGCCCGCCAGGGTGCTTACTCTGGCAAGCTGCATGCCAGAGGTTGCCGACCCCTGGTATAGTATATAGAGCAGTATAAACAAGTCAAGTCATTGTCTGTATGAAATTTTAGTTTGTATTGACTTCTCTGGTGTTTTTTATGTAACCTGTTGTAAAACTAGGCCAATATCTAGATGAGCTGATGTACCTCCTGGAAGATCTCTGGGGTACACGTACTGCTCACTGAGAACCACTGCTGTATCGGTATAACTGCATCGCTCAGGGATGTGAAAAATCCACACCAGTGAGCGACGTAGCTATACCAACCTAACCCCGGTGTAGACAGCACCGTCAACGAGAGAGCTTCTTCTGTTGACACAGCTACTGCCTCTTGGGGAGGTGGGTTAACTATGCTGACAAGAGTAGCTCCAGCCCAAGCCTGAAAGTCTACACTGCTATTTTTAGCCTTGCTGCCCAAGCCCCACAAGCCCAAGTCAATTGATCCAGTCTCTGAAACCTGGTGCTATAACGTTTTCTTTGCAGCGTAAGCATACCCTAAATTATCACATACAAAAATGGAAACAAAGCTAGTTTGCAATGAAAGATCCAACATGTTATATAACTTTATAGTTAAAAATGCACAGTGCCAAGTCAGTATCAAATAAAAATATTCTGAACTTTATCGACACACACACAGAGTGAAGTGAGATTGTGAAGTTAGAAGATAGCTTTTCTGACTCTCACATGCAATATATTGTTGCAAGGGAGAGACATCTCTCACCAGCAGGTGATTCTCCCTCGCACTGGCAGAGACAGCACAGCTGCAGGATGTTAAGTGTGTCAGATACAAGGTATGAGCAGAACAGTTATTTAACAAAGTTGCTACCATTCAGTAGCACTTAAAGTGAGGAATTAAGTTTAGACAAAAGAACAGTTAACCATCAAACAATGACTTTTCACAAAGATCTAACATAATACAGTACAGCACCAGATTCTTGAAAATACACAGCAAGACAGTTATAAATTCAGTGTTATCTCTTTAAGCGACAGTAAAATAGCTTTAGAAGGCTGTCAGATCATCCTTAACATACCAAAAATGCAAATATTTCCTCAAATTACAGTGCTCTATAGGTGGAAAACAGATAATTGAATTTAGGCACAAGTACTTAGTTACACAAGATGTTAGATTTAAATCCTGTAACTCAGTTCAATTATGAATCTTAGAATATTTCAAATCTTAAGGCTACTTTAAGGCTCTATTTCTTTCCTGCTCCCATTTAATCTTTCTTGGTGTTTATTTGGTATCAGGATATCTTAATACTATCTACAGAAATTAAGTTAATTAATTTGGAATTTCAATTCCAGGATTCAGAACCGTGGTCTGGCTACATTGAGCAAGAATCTGAACTCAAAGGGAGTTCAGAATTCTAGAAAGGCAGTAAATTCTGGCTTTGTTCAAAGCACGAAAATTCCCTAGTCTTAGTAGTAAATACTGACTTTTAAATCTTTGTGTGTTTTGGAGCAAAGTGGGATTCATCTCACCTTTCCTTTAGTTTCCAGGGAACCTTCTGGTGTGGTGATGATTTTTTCTTGGTATATTTGATTTTCAGGAAAGCCCTTGCTTTTCTAAAGCTGCTTATATATGGGACTTTGGACCTTTAAGGTCCAAAACCCAGGTTCTTGTCTTTAAAGGACTTTTAGTTAAAAGTAACTCTTGGGAGAGAAACATCACTATACACTGCTTCTGCGAATAGAGAGGCTCATCTTGGATCAGAATTAGGATTCCATGATGTCTGGAATCTCAGGACCTGCAGCGAAGACTGGATTGCTCCGATGGAGAATTTAAGTGGAGAATGTGAGTGGAGAGAGAACAATGAACAGGGATTTGATGCAGTTTTTCTTCCATGCAGTTGTAGGGAGGGGCTTGATCTACATATCCGGTGATTTTCCATTGCACCTTTTAAATCTTGGGAAGGTATTTCCTTTTATTGCAAGTGATAATTCATTCACTGGACAATTTATGGCAAGTTTCCTACTCATCCAGTAGGTGACATTATATATTATTTGGCTTTAAAATTTTATTGTTCCCTAGTTGTAAAACTAACATTGGTTGTTACTTTTATTAATTTTACAAATTAGGGAATGTTATGAGGGTACTTTTGAAATTACCTTATTCCTTTGCATATTGTTAAGAAGTGCATTAGTGAAGTGAGGTATTGTGGTCCAATAGTTTCTCTTGTACTTTTCTAAAAGCCCTCATGGACATCCTGACAAACAGACTGGCCAAGTTCCTTCAATAACTTTATTGACAGTAAGCCGCTCCTTCCTACTATGAGGCAAATATAGTTATTATTCTGGAATCAAAAAAGACAAAATTGAATGTTCCTTTTATGGGCTGATCTGAATGCTTAACTTGGATACTAAGATTTTTGCCTAAATTGTTTCTGAGGATTAATCTGATGTTCCCAAAGTTGGTGAAGAGAACAGACTGGTTGTGTTTAAGAGCATTATTAGCTGACAATATCTGATTGTCATCATATGCAGAAAAGTTGTTTGACTCAGTTGAGTGAAATTATTTAGAGAAAGTTAGGGTGCCTAAGTTTGGCTGAAATAATAATACGTGGTTGAATTAGAACACTACATACCTTCCTTACTGATTGTGACAAGGTTGGGACTCACCACCGCAGCGCCTCCTGCTGGTGACTCCAGGAATTCACTCAGTCCAGTGGAGCGCCCTCTTTCAGTGGTGTTCCACCCGTTGTCTTGCCCTCAGTTGGCGTGTCTGGACCTGCTCAGCGGCGTCCTCTTCAAGCCACTGCTCTCCGGCAGTGCCCCTTAGTCCATCCTCACCACCTTCCAGGGAGGGTGGGGATCAAGCAGCTGTCTCTCTACACCCCAGCCAGTGTGGGCCACTGCACCCCCAAAGTCACACCCCTCTTGGCAGGGGGCTGGTGCAGCCCTAGGCGGCCGCTCCCATCGGGAAGGGGGGGACCTAGGTCCGCCCCCTACTCTGGGTCCCAACCCAGGGACCCTCTAGTGGCAGCCGTCCTGCCATCCTCCTCTCTCTCCCTCTGTCCATGTCCCTGGGCTGCTTTCCCTTCGGCCCCTCACACCAGCTAGGCCCTTCCCCTCAGGGCCTGCAGCCTGGCAGACACCAGGCTGGAGTTTCCTTCTGCTCCCCCAGGCCTGCCCAGCACTGCGCTGTCCCAGGTGTTAATCTCCCAGCTCTGGAGACAGACCGTCCCCTCTCGAAGGCCTGGAACAGACTGACTCTCCTCTCCTTGAGCAACCTTTATATAGGACTGAGCCAAGCCCTGATTGGCTCCCTATAAGCCCTTCTCTTATTGGCTGGTCATCGGCGCAGGCCCACTGGCCTGCTGCAGCCTAAATTCTCAGGGATTGGGGCAGGCACCCCACCACACTGATGAAACCTTTTATGTGTAAAATTAGAAATAATGTTAGCAATCAACGATATTCTAACTGGACAGTTCTGAACACAAACTATATGATAGTCTTGTTTGATGGTATCTGAGCCTTCAGTCTTCCATCTTCAACATCATGCTAGAGAATAAGGAGTTTGAAGAAGTCCCTGACTTCGGAGGAATCTATTCAGTCTGAGTGAATGAAGTTAGCTTGTTTGCAGTTGAAATGCGACAGCAGTACTTTTGTAGTGCTGCAGCCGCGCTGCTGTATTACTTCAGTGTCTATGCCGATGGGTGGGGTTCTCCCATTGCCGAAGGTCATCTAACTCCGTAAGATATGGCAGCTAGATCAACAATAGAAGAATTTTTCTATTGACCTAGCACTGTCTAAACTGGCTTAATTACATCACTTGAGTGTGGATTTTTCACACCCTTGAGTGATGTGGATGGGTCAGCTTAACTTTTTTAGTGTAGACTAAGTCTTAGTTTATGAGATCACAGTTCATTACGACATGTGAGATTGTAGAACTGATGAATGAAATTGTTTTTAATTGTTCACTTTATTAATGTAACTTCTGTTCATCATTCACTACACTTGCCTATACTGTAACTTCTGTTCCATATTGTAATTCAAACCCCATTTTAAAACACTCACTACATTTTGTAAAAGCTTCCTCCAACCTTCATTTTTGCAAACCCTGCTGTAAGCTTTAGTTTAGTTTAGATGTGTGAATGAGGTATGTATGAATGATGGAATCAACCTCCAGCCCCAGCCTGTCCTGATGAGATAAAGTTCAAATACCAACGGCTGAAGACCTAGACAACAGCCCTAAACAAAGTAAGACGCATCCACCCTAAAAAGAAAAGGACAACAGAAGGAAGATCAAAGCCAGGTCCAAGGCTGAAAGTCACGCCTGCAATTGATGGGTGATCAATCTAAACCTAGAGGCAGCGTGACACAGCAAGACCTATAGACTTTGAATCCAAACTAAAAGCCTATAAAAAAGAAGGGTGAGATGAGAGACTCTGGGTAACATTCTGCTGCCAACATGGAAGAACATCGGTGCCTGCCCAACAGAGATCCAGCTCAGCCTTGTGCCCAACTTTCCTGGCCAGTTAGCTGCCATAAGCTACGAACCCAAGCTGCAAAATCAAGCCATGAACTTAAGCTATCTTCAGGACTGGTAACTATGCAGCAGCTGCAGAACACATGATGAATGTGGATGTGTGTGTGTGAATGTATGTGTGTGTGTATAGGTATTAGGTATAATGTGAATGTGTGTGTGTGTGTGTAGGTAATAGGTATAATGTGTGTGTATAAGAATTAAGATATTAGTTATTACTCATAAATAGTTATCATAATAAATGTGGCATCTTTGTCTTGTCCCCTTTAATAAGATCCTGCTGATTTTTACTGGTCTAATATAATTGGTACAACAAGATCAACCAGCATACCGGATGTCTCACAGTTAGGGTTCAGACCTGTGCACAACAGATAGTTCCAGTGTCTCTATTTAAATTTTTTAATAAATTACTATAAAGCATATTATAAAAGGCATGAATCGTAAATTCTTCATAGAAAAATATAAACATCTGTCATTGCATGCATCATGTAGACAGATATAAGCACCCTATTGCAAGTTAAAAACACAGAATTAAACAGCAGCATTAATCTCAACAGCCAATGGACCCAAACCTCCTGGAAAACAAACAAAACTCCGCAATAGTCAATTAAAAATCATGGACCAGATTGAAAGCAGGGCCGGGATGCTTTCCACCACTCTGATAATTCAAAGCAGAAGTAAACCTGGCTTAACCTTTCAGTTAAAGTGGGTTGTTGAGTGTTCCATGTGTTTAGGTGTCCTAAAGTACCGTATTTCATAAACAAAATCTAGTTTAGTGACAGCTGTTATTCATGGTCAAAGTCATTCCTCTGAACACTTCAGCTATTTCTCCAAACACTTGTTGGGGAGAGGGGAAAAGGACAGTTTTTTTTATTTTTTTAGAGGCAATGAACCTTCACATACTGGAAGTAGAGACTACTGCATGTGTGTGTTATGGGGTGATGGGGTGAAAGGACCTGCCATGGGTACAGCATCTCTGAAGACCAGTACATGATAGAGCTGAGGCCACTGCTCAGTGGACCCCTAGCAGAGGTGGTGGCTGAAATGCCTAAGGAGAACATGAACGATTATAAACTTTTTCAAACCAAGGCCAGAATCAGAATGGGGCTAACACCTGAGCATGCCCGTCGGAGGTTCAGAGCCCTAAGGTGGAAACCAGATGTGTCATTCACCCGACACGCCTACCACATTGGGAAGAATTATAATGCCTGGATATCAGGAGCCAATGTTAAATCTCTGGACGACATGCACCTCCTAATACAATTGGAGCAGTTCTTAGAGGGTGTTCCTGAAGAAATAGAAAGGTACATCCTAGATGGGAAGCCCAAAACTGTAACTGAGGCGGGGGAGATTGGAGCCAGATGGGTGGAAGTGGCAGAGAAGAAAAAAGCTACTATCAAGGGGAGCGAATATCACACGGGTCACCCCGACAATAAACCCTATACCTGAGGGCAACCCAAGACCCCACCTGCAACCCCAGGAAAGCCGCCAACTCCCTATTCTCTCACCTCACCAATCTCCAGTAACCCACCTCGGCCCAGTGACCAGTCAGCTGGGCGATGCTTCAAGTGTAATGAACTGGGACATATAAAGGCCAACTGCCCCAAGAACCCCAACCGAGTGCAGTTTCATAGATTCATAGACTCTAGGACTGGAAGGGACCTCGAGAGGTCATCGAGTCCAGTCCCCTGCCCTCATGGCTGGACCAAATATTGTCTAGACCATCCCTAATAGACATTTATCTAACCTACTCTTAAATATCTCCAGAGATGGAGATTCCACAACTTCCCTAGGCAATCTATTCCAGTGATTAACTACCCTGACAGTTAGAAACTTTTTCCTAATGTCCAACCTAAATCTCCCTTGCTGCAGGTTAAGCCCATTGCTTCTTGTTCTATCATTGGAGGCTAAGGTGAACAAGTTTTCTCCCTCCTCCTGATGACACCCTTTTAGATACCTGAAAACTGCTATCATGTCCCCTCTCAGTCTTCTCTTTTCCAAACTAAACAAACCCAGTTCCTTCAGCCTTCCTTCATAGGTCATGTTCTCAAGACCTTTAATCATTCTTGTTGCTCTTCTCTGGACCCTCTCCAATTTCTCCACATCTTTCTTGAAATGCGGTGCCCAGAACTGGACACAATACTCCAGCTGAGGCCTGACCAGCGCAGAGTAAAGCGGAAGAATGACTTCTCGTGTCTTGTTTACAACACACCTGTTAATGCATCCCAGAATCACGTTCGCTTTTTTTGCAACAGTATCACACTGTTGACTCATATTAAGCTTGTGGTCCACTATGACCCCTAGATCTCTTTCTGCCATACTCCTTCCTAGACAGTCTGTTCCCATTCTGTATGTGTGAAACTGATTGTTCCTTCCTAAGTGGAGCACTTTGCATTTATCTTTATTGAACTTCATCCTGTTTACCTCAGACCATTTCTCCAATTTGTCCAGATCATTTTGAATTTTGACCCTGTCCTCCAAAGCAGTTGTAATCCCTCCCAGTTTGGTATCGTCCGCAAACTTAATAAGCGTACTTTCTATGCCAACATCTAAATCGTTGATGAAGATATTGAACAGAACCGGTCCCAAAACAGACCCCTGCGGAACCCCACTTGTTATACCTTTCCAGCAGGATTGGGAGCCATTAACAACTACTCTCTGAGTATGGTTATCCAGCCAGTTATGCACCCACCTTATAGTAGCCCCATCTAAATTGTACTTTCCTAGTTTATCTATAAGAATATCATGTGAGACCGTATCAAATGCCTTACTAAAGTCTAGATATATCACATCCACTGCTTCTCCCTTATCCACAAGGCTCATTATCCTATCAAAGAACGCTATCAGATTAGTTTGACACGATTTGTTCTTTACAAATCCATGCTGGCTATTCCCTATCACCTTACCACCTTCCAAGTGTTTGCAGATGTTTTCTTTAATTACCTGCTCCATTATCTTCTCTGGCACAGAAGTTAAACTAACTGGTCTGTAGTTTCCTGGGTTGTTTTTATTTCCCTTTTTATAGATGGGCACTATATTTGCCCCCTTCCAGTCTTCTGGAATCTCCCCCGTCTCCCATGATTTCCCAAAGATAATAGCTAGAGGCTCAGATACCTCTTTTATTAACTCCTTGAGTATTCTAGGATGCATTTCATCAGGCCCTGGTGACTTGCAGGCATCTAACTTTTCTAAGTGATTTTTTACTTGCTCTTTTTTTATTTTATCTTCTAAACCTACCCTCTTCCCGTAAGCATTCACTATATTAGACATTCCTTCAGACTTCTCAGTGAAGACCGAAACAAAGAAGTCATTAAGCATCTCTGCCATTTCCAAGTCTCCCGTTACTGTTTTCCCCTCCTCACTGAGCAGTGGGCCTACCCTGTCCTTGGTCTTCCTCTTGCTTCTAATGTATTGGTAAAAAGTCTTCTTGTTTCCCTTTATTCCCATAGCTAGTTTGAGTTCATTTTGTGCCTTTGCCTTTCTAATCTTGCCTCTGCATTCCTGTGTTATTTGCCTATATTCATCCTTTGTAATCTGACCTAGTTTCCATTTTTTATATGACGCCTTTTTATTTTGTAGGTCATGCAAGATCTCGTGGTTAAGCCAAGGTGGTCTTTTGCCACATTTTCTATCTTTCTTAACCATCGGAATAGCTTGCTTTTGGGCCCTTAATAGTGTTCCTTTGAAAAACTGCCAACTCTCCTCAGTTGTTTTTCCCCTCAGTCTTGATTCCCATGGGACCTTACCTATCAGCTCTCTGAGCTTACCAAAATCTGCCTTCCTGAAATCCATTGTCTCTATTCTGCTGTACTCCCTTCTACCCTTCCTTAGAATTGCAAACTCTATGATTTCATGATCACTTTCACCCAAGCTTCCTTCTACTTTCAAATTCTCAACAAGTTCCTCCCTATTTGTTAAAATCAAGTCTAGAACAGCTTCCCCCCTAGTAGCTTTTTCAACTTTCTGAAATAAAAAGTTGTCTGCAATGCAGTCCAGGAACTTATTGGATAGTCTGTGCCCCACAGTGTTATTTTCCCAACATATATCTGGATAGTTGAAGTCCCCCATCACCACCAAATCTTGGGCTTTGGATGATTTTGTTAGTTGTTTGAAAAACGCCTCATCCACCTCTTCCACCTGATTAGGTGGCCTGTAGTAGACTCCCAGCACGATATCACCTGTGTTTTTTTTATCCCTTTTAGCCTAACCCAGAGACTCTCAACACTTCCGTCTCCTATGTCCATCTCCACCTCAGTCCAAGTGTGTACATTTTTAATATATAAGGCAACACCACCTCCCTTTTTCCCCTGTCTATCCTTCCTGAGCAAACTATACCCATCCTCACCAACATTCCAGTCGTGTGTATTATCCCACCAAGTTTCAGTAATGTCAACAATGTCATAGTTGTATTTATTTATTAGCACTTCCAGTTCTTCCTGCTTATTACCCATACTTCTTGCATTTGTATATAGGCATCTAAGATACTGATTTGATCTTGCCTCCCAGGTTTACCCTGACCCTCCTTCCTCACTGCCATTATAGCCCGTGCTCCCTCCTGTTTCCAACCCATCTCCCAGGTCTTGTTCCCCACTTACCTGTGGGGTTTGCTCACCTGTCCCCATCGAACCTAGTTCATTATATCTCCATCACTCCAAAGATCCCCAGGCCCAGATGCCTCTCAAATACTCTTGGAGCGAAGGGAAATTTTGAGAGTGGGCGATAAGAAGGTTATCGCGTGGAGAGACATGGGGGCACAAGTGTCAGCTATCCACCAATCCTTAGTGGACCCCAAATTCATCAACCCAAAGGCCCAAGTGACAATTTACCCCTTCATGTCACAAGCTGTAGACTTGCCTACAGCTAAACTGCCTGTCCAATACAAAGGCTGGTCAGGAATGTGGACTTTTGCAGTCTACGACAATTATCCCATCCCCATGCTACTGGGGGAAGACTTGGCCAACCAGGTAAAGTGGGCCAAGAGGGTGGGAATGGTTACACACAGCCACGCCAGGCAAGCTTCCAGACCCATCCCTGTTCCTGAGCCGTACACAGAGGCCCCATCTGTGTTAGCAGAGACCCAGACTGAGGTAATGGACCCGGATCCCCTGCCTACGACTGCAACAGCCACAGTACCTCCAGTCCCAGACCTAGACCTGGAAACGCAACCAACACCAGAACCATTGCCAGCACTGACGCCAGCGCTTGCAAACACATCTTCAACCCCAACGCCAGAGGGCGCCAGCGAGCCTGAACTGGCAGAAGCAGCAGACAACCATACCCAAGAGGCTCAGCCAAATCCTGAAATACCACCTGGTGTACCAGCAGAGAGCGGTTAACCAGCCGCGAAAACAACCCCATCACCTACATCACTTCCCAAAGGACCAAGCCCAAGTCCACAGTCTAAGGAAGAACTGATGTCTCTAGCCTCCAGGAAACAGTTCCAGACTGAGCAGGAAGCAGATGACAGCCTTCAGAAAGCTTGGGCGGCGGCACGGAGCACCCCACCGCCTCTCAGCTCTGCTAACCGATCCCGGTTTGTTATAGAACAACTTTTTAGTTAGAGGCTTTTTAGTAAGGAGACTCTTTCTGGTGGACACCGGGAAGACTGGCATCCACAAAAACAGTTGGTGGTTCCAACTAAATACCAGGGGAAGCTCTTAAGCTTAGCCCATGATCATCCCAGTGGCCATGCTGGGATGAACAGAACCAAAGTCTGGTTGGGGAAGTCCTTCCACTGGGAGGGGATGGGCAAGGATGTTGCCAAGTATGTCCGGTCTTGTGAGGTGTGCCAAAAAGTGGGAAAGCCCCAAGACCAGGTCAAGGCCCCTCTCCAGCCAGTCCCCATAATTGAGGTCCCATTTCAGTGAGTAGCTGTGGGTATTCTGGGTCCTTTCCCAAAAAAAAAACCCCAAAGGAAAGCAGTACATACTGATTTTTGTGGACTTTGCTACCCGATGGCCAGAAGCAGTAGCTCTAGGCAACACCAGGGCTAACACTGTGTGCCAGGCCCTAACAGACATTTTTGCCAGGGTAGGTTGGCCCTCCGATATCCTGACAGATTCAGGAACTAATTTCCTGGCAGGGACCATGAAAGAACTGTGGGAAACTCATGGGGTGAATCACTTAGTTGCCACCTCGTACCACCATCAAACCAATGGCCTTGGTCAAAAGATTTAATGGAGCTTTGGGGGCCATGATACGTAAATTCGTGAATGAACATCCAATGACTCGGACCTAGTGTTGCAGCAGTTGCTCTTTGCCTACAGGGCTGTACTACATCCCAGTTTAGGTTTTTCACCGTTTGAGCTTGTGTATGGCCACGAGGTTAAAGGGCCATTACAGTTGGTGAAGCAGCAATGGGAGGGGTTTACACCCGCTCCAGGAACTAACATTCTGGACTTTGTAAGCAACCTACAGAACACCCTCCAACACTCTTTAGCCCTCGCTAAAGAAAACCTAAAGGATGCTCAAAAAGAGCAAAAGGCCTGGTATGATAGACATACCAGAGAGCGTTCCTTCAAGAGACTTACAGGTTTGTCAGTTTACAGCCCAGGGAGGAGATGACTCTGAGTGGCCTGACAGTGTCTACTGCAAAGGAAAAAGTGACAGTGGCGTGGAAGAGGTGAACCTCTCCACAATCCTGGAACGTCTGCAGCGGCAACAGATCAAGGAGTTGATTCACTCTCCCGTGAAAGTTTCCCAGAATCAACTGGTTAAAAATTGTCCTTACAATGTGAAGAATCTTGTAGTTTTACATAATTAGTAGTATATGTAATGACGTATGTGTTTATTAATCTGTTTATTCTAAAGTTCTAGGGAGAAATCACCACCAGTGTGGTTCCACACTGTCAGTGATTTGGGGGGCGTGTCATAAACAGATAGTCAAGGGTTAATAGAACAGAAGTACTTCATGTCTCTTTTGCCTGTAAAGGGTTACGTTCAGTGAGCCTGGCTGTCACCTGACCAGAGGACCAATCAGTGGACAGGGTACTTTCAAATCGTGAGGGAGGGAAGTTTTTGTGTGTGCTGTTAGTGTTTGGTGGTGGTTCTCTCTCGGGGCTCAGAGGGACCAGACGTGCAACCAGGTTTCTCTCCAATCTTTTGGTACAGTCTCTTATATGTCCAGAATAGTAAGTACTAGGTAGATAAGGCAAGTTAGGCTTATGTTTATTTTCTTTATTTGCAAACGTGTATTTGGCTGGGAGGAGTTCAAATGTGTATTTGGCTGGAAGGATTTTAATTTGTACTTGTACACTTAGGCTGGGAGGGTATTCCCAGTGTCTATAGGTGAAGGACCCTGTAACATATTCCATCTTAAATTTACAAAGATAATTTTTACTGTTTTTTCTTTCTTTAATTAAAAGCTTTCCTTGTTTAAGAACCTGATTGTTTTTTTTATTCTGGTGAGACCCCAGGGGACTGGGTCTGGATCCACCAGGGAATTGGTGGGGAGAAAGGAAGGAAGGGGGAGAGAGAGGTTATTTTCTCTCTGTGTTAGGATTACTTTCTCTCTCAGGGAGAGTCTGGGAGGGGGAGAGAGAAGGAGGGGGGAAGGTGGATTTTCCTCTCTGTTTTAAGATTCAAGGAGTTTGAATCACAGTGATCTTCCAGGGTAACCCAGGGAGGGGAAGCCTGGGAGAGGCAACGGTGAGGGAAAGGGTTTACTTTCCTTGTGTTAAGATCCAGAGGGACTGAGTCTTGGGGGTCCCCGGGCAAGGTTTTGGGGGGACCAGAGTGTACCAGGCACTGGAATTCCTGGTTGGTGGCAGTGCTACAAGTACTAAGCTGGTAATTAAGCTTAGAGGAATTCATGCTGGTACCCCATCTTTTGGACACTAAGGTTCAGAGTGGGGAATTATACCATGACAGGCCCCCTTCCTAAGGCTGAAGCCTTTGGACTTCAGCTTTGGCTACCCACGCTTGGGGTGGTGGAGCTTGGACTTCAGCTTTGCCCCCTCCTGGGGCAGCGGGGCTCGGAAGGCCTCAGGGTTTAAGCCTCCCTCCTGTGGTCATGTATTAATTTTAGTTGTCAGAAAGGAGTCGTAGTGCAATGAAGTTTGAGAACCCCGATCTAGTTCATTTCTCTACAAATACAGGAATGTTTTCTATAGTTATCTTTCTACCATTGTAAAACTCAGAAGCTATGGACCTCCAAGCCCTTTCATTGGGAGCTATTTCATACCCACAAATATCTCACTGTGAAGAAACAATCATACCTTTCTCAATTTAATCAAAAAAGAACTAGATAAGTTCATGGAAGGTAGGCCAAGCAATGGCCGTTAGCCAGGATAGTTAGGGGTGGTGTCCCTAGCCTCTATTTGCCAGAAGTTGGGAATGGGCAACAGGGGATGGATCACTTGATGATTACCTGTTTTGTTCATTCTCTCTGGGACACTGGGCACTTGCCACTGTCGGAAGACAGGATACTGGGCTAGATGGAGCTTTGGTCTGACCCAGTGTGGCTGTTCTTATCCCATTACTCCTGAGTTACAATGAAAAAAATTCTCTGCTTCCTTGGCATTGACCCTTTTTAGAACTGAGCGCAATATTTACACCAGAGTCATATAGAAAAGGGGTCTCCTACTCTATGATA
This sequence comes from Gopherus flavomarginatus, assembly GCF_025201925.1. Classification (NCBI taxonomy): domain Eukaryota; kingdom Metazoa; phylum Chordata; order Testudines; family Testudinidae; genus Gopherus; species Gopherus flavomarginatus. The sequence continues at coordinate 34,375,556 of NC_066617.1, forward strand.
TGTAGCTTAAACTTGCATTGACCATTTTGCAGCCATATTGCACTGTAAAAGGTCATTTTATCATAGTATTACAACACTAGGCAATCTTGTCTACCAGATGTACAAACTGTCCCCAACAGAGATAAATTATGTCATGGCATCCTTAACTCTGCTTGTCTTTTGCTTGTTTATGTCTTATACTCAAAGCTGTTTTAAAACTGGAGTTTTTTTCCCTCCTGTTTAAATATTGTGCTCTTGCCAGCTAAAATAGGCTTCTGGGTCCACAGTGTGAGGCAGTGTCATGGCTGTGATAGTTTGGTTTTGCCTGAGTTCATCAAACCCCATTCCCGTGAAGTGCTTCCAAAACCTAAAATAATAAAATACTAATTTCTTTGCATTCTCCTCTTAAACATCCCTTTGCATACAAATGTTTTCTTCTTTAGCCATCCGTGCCTTGCCAGTTGTCATTAAAATACTTGGTCATTGACTATTATTTAAAATCAACTTAATTCTAAGCAGTATTTTAATTTAAATTCAGTAGTACGTGCAGTTACTGCGCATCTTGAAAGACGAGGTTATTAATTTTTACATGATCTAGGGCAGATAAACTTCAGGAAGTATCCTGTTGAAAAATGTAATTACATTTCGGGCTTTATTGAAGTATCTCAATATCATCTCAGTTTCAACCATCTCACATTTCTTTTTTTACAGACATTAGAGATATCCAAAACAAATCTAGTATGGAAATTAAATTACTTATTACCCTGGAGAGGGTGGACCTTGAATTTCTGTGTTAAATTCATCGGATAGACATTTTAATAAATATTATTAGCTCTTTGTCCAACAAAAAATGTTCTGTATAGTTTTTCAAGTTTCCATGGTTACATAAGAGATAATTCTAGATAATTTCTAGTTGGTAATGTTTGTATGTATTATGTCCAGTGTAACAGGCCTAAAACATCTTACCCTAAATGTTATTTTCTAAAAGATACTTATTGTTTGTACACCACCTAGTATATTGGGGACTTTGAATGTCGTTGCAACGTAAAGAATGAATTGTAAGAAGTATAGATCTCAAAATTTAGGATTCCCAGAATATAGGTCTCTTAAAAACCAGTAACTTTTGTATTTCATTTCTAACAAATCCAGGAAATTTTGTGCAACAGTAGAAATTCAGCATCTACTTATTTGTGTACATGGAGAAAGACAAGGTTTTTTTGTCTCATTTTTAGAGCTTTTGTTGCTGCCAAGTTTTGTTTTCAGAAAATCTTTGTGGAAAGTCAAGCTACAGAGCAACAAGAAAAAGCAACTTTTAAAGTCTCATTTTAACCTAATGAGGTAGACAGTCTTTCTTTTATATCAGTGAAGAAATAGAACTGTATGCCAATAACTCACGTATAAGAAATAACAGGAGAACCAAGAAGAGGTCACTGAAAATAATCTGATGCTTTTCTACCCAAAATTAATTGGATTATATTTAGGAAATAATCAACTATGATAGTGCAAAGTTACTGTTGCATGTCTGAGTTAATTATGACTCAAGATTGTTGAAATTACAGGCTCAATTAGAATTCTTTAATCAAAGATTATTAATCAGCAATTAGGACAGTACTACTCAGAATACAGAAAGAATAGATACGTTACCACCCTTTGATGTGGTGGTGATGATAAAGAGCAGGCTCTTTCTCTGTTCTTCACTGTATCTGGAGGGATGTAGCAGATTCATTCCCCAGCTAAATTCCCACACCAGTATCATTATATAGGGTTTTCAAAGAAAGAAAACCTCTTTTGCTAAAAGAAATGTGTTCTGATGTTGTTTCAATAATTTTCAGTTTCCCTGATTTATATGTGAAGGCATGATTACATACAGCTGAGAGGTCTAACAAGATAATAGATTTCAGTGGGTCTTTCTTCCCCCATAATTATTCTTTTCTATCTGCTGTAACAGTTATCTCTTATTAGTCTCCTAGGTTGATATATGCTTATGTAAGCATTATATATATTAAGGGAATGGTTTCCCAAACTATCTGGAGTTCTGTGGACATAGAGGCGCTCAGGATTATTATATACAATCTAACATACAGAAATCCTAAATAGGGTCACTTGTCAGTCAAGGACCAGCATTCTGGGCTTTAGATAAAATTCAGCATATTCTTTGTTAATATCCTAAAGATTCTAAAGAATAGTAACTATATAAATGAATCATATTTACAGACAGTAAAGGACTAAAAGGGTTAATCATAGAATCACAGAATTGTAGAACTGGAAGAGATCTTAAGAGGTCATCCAGTTCTATGCACTCAAGGCAGGACTAAATATTATCTAGCCCATCCCTGACAGATGTTTGTCCAACCTGCTCTTAAAAATCTCCAATGATGCAGATTCCACAACCCCTCTTTCTTCGCTTCTACAGACTAAACAAATTCAGTGTTTTCAATCTTCTCTCATCGGTCATGTTTTCTAGATCTTTAATCATTTTTGTTGCTCTTCTCTGGACTTCCTCTGATTTGTCCATATCTTTCCTGAAATGTGGCACCCAGAACTGAACACACTATGACATGCAAATTCTTATTATCCAAAGATGGGTTAATGCCAATCTCTGATCTGGATCCCAGCTTCCCCAAAATTCAGAAATATTTAGATCCAAGACTTTGGTTCAGGTCCATCTCTGTTTTGTAAAATGTAAAAACATTTGAATATCTTTTCATGCAGGTTACTGCATCAAACAGTTACTTGCTTGTTAAATCCAAATCCCCTCAAACCTTCATTTATTCATTGCATCAAATATGTCAATGGAAACAACGAAAATTGGGGAGTGGGTGAGGAGAAAAAAGTGATACAGAATAGCAGGAACGTGAACGGCAGCTGTGTATCTGTCAAGGTTGTGCTGTTTTCTTATTCATTCTTTTGTACTGTTGTCTGATTTTTGGGCTGTTAAAATATATTTGGAATTCCCATGTAGGTTGATTGTTGCGGTGACAATGATAGAAAGAGGGTTAAGAACCAGGGCACTCTTGGGAGACTGGAAAATTTAAAGGCAATAAAGAAAATAGATTTTGTGGAGAGAGAGCATTCATCTTTTTCTGGAAATTTCATTAGAAATCGTTTCCAGCCACCTAAAAAGAAAAGGTTTATAGAAATTCAGCACAATCTGAGGGAACAATTAACTGACTCTGGTCAGTAAATTACCTGTGATGCTCTCACTGTGATTTTTGCTCTTGCTGAAGATAAATGTTAAAATAAGTATGATTTAAAACAAGTGTTAAAATAAGTATGATTTAAAACAAATAAACCAAGGAAAGGTTTGTGTGCCTTGGCAACAGGCTCAGGAAGAAAAAGCTTAACTTTTTAAACATTTTTCCCTATACTGGAACAGAAGTTGCTGTGATATAACTAGCTAAAGTTAGAGTGATATTGGAATATTTTTAATGTCCATATTAAATTGTTGGATGTGAAAATGAATACATTATGAAAAGGGAAAAAGTAAACTACTTGTAAGATGAATTTATTTAAGAAGGATGATATGTAAATGATTGTCTGAGCTGGGGATGCCATAATTCTGCTTTCTTTCTCTACGTTTAACATTACAGCTGTATAAAGCTTATATGAAACTGCACGATATTTGGGGAGTAAATATAAAAAAAATACACATCGCACACATGTGTGCATGTGTGTATATATATATATATATACACGTGTGTGTGTGTGTGCGCACATGTGCATATGCACACCTGTATATATACACACACAATATAAAATAACACTTTGAGGTTTATTTTTCCAGGGGACAGGAAAAAAAGCATTTATATTTACCTCCTTCAGTGTCAGGCCTGAAATGTGGGCTCTAGTCTGAAACATAGTTTTTAATACTGAGAGTCGTATACTTTTGATGTGCTTTTTTGTTCATACATATATCTTTTTATTGGACTCTTTCTTCAGGAATTACAAAACATTTGAAAGGCTCAAGAAGCCAATAGCATTGAACTCTAAAATTCCCATGGCAAAAACATTTTTTTTCTAGTGGTTTGTTTTATAATCTCTTTATTTTTTATGATGTAGGAATATTATTCATAGCTCTGGAGACTTCTTATTATTATTAGATTTCCAATAGTGCCTACAGTCCCCAACTGAAATTTGGGGCTGGTTGTGCTAGACAATGTACAAAGTAATAGATGGCTACAATCTGAATAGACAGGACAGACATAAATTCCAGAGACAGAAAGGGACTGTGGTGATCAGCTAGTCTGATGTTCTATATGACACAGGCCATAGAACTTCCCCAAAATAATTCCTAGCGCATAATTTTTAGAAGAACATCCAAGCTTGATTTAAAAATTGTCAGTGATGGAGAATCCACCGCGACCCTTGGTAAATTGTTCCAATGGTTAATTACTCACTGTTAAAATGTATGCTTTACTTCTGGTCTGAATTTGTCTTGCTTCAACTTCCAGACGTGTTTTAGACCTTTCTCTGCATCATTGAAAAGCCCATCATTAAATATTCATTCCCCATGAAGATACTTAATGACTGTAGTCAGTAACCCCTTAACCTTCTCTTTCTTAAGCTAAATAAATTGAGCTCCTTTAGTCTGTCACTATAAGGCATGTTTTCTAATCCTTTAATCATTTTTGTGGCTCTTCTCTGAACCCTCTCCAATACATCACCATCCTTAAATCGTGGGTGCCAAGATTCAACATGATATTCCAGCAGCAGTATTACAATCACTGCTTCCCAGGTTAGAGTCCCCCATCCTGCAAGTGTGGCCTACATTCTTCGTTCCCAGATGTCTACATTTACATGTATCCCAGGTTTCCAAGCGAGCCAAATTTCTGTCAGTGACCTGCCCTCCTCATTATTTACCATACCCCCAATTTTTGTGCCATTTGCAAACTTTATCAGTGATTATTTTGTTCTTTTCCAAATCATTGATAAAAATGTACTGTGCTAACGGTACCTCTGGTTACATCAGCTAGATAGGAAGACCCTGTATGGTCTCATTTCAGCTTTATGGTCACAGTTCACATACATTAGAACTCTGGTATTTGGCTTCCCTGTGACTTGAGCCACAAAGTATACAGCACTGGAAAAACTCCTTTGCATTCAAGATACCTTCTACCTTTTCCAAAAGCATCTGTCTGATAAAATGGATTTGAACCCAATGGATAATCCTTCAGGAGGACAGATTCAGCTGGCAGTGCTCTTAAAGAGCACTGCTGGGATAAGAGGGAAGAATCCAAAGAGCACCTACAGTCAGAGGTAAAGGAAGCAGCTTATTTACTATTCTGGAATCTTAGCTTTTGGGGGCCTAAGAGAATTTTGACTAAATCAGTCATTCATCCCTAATACAATTTAAAGATAGTTTTAATCCTGTCTTATCAGTAAAAGTTCTGACTCTCTTATATTTTCAAATCCTCCTCTCTTTTGTCAGTGATTTTGTGGACGGAGTTTTTATAGAAGTCGTTATTATGGAGACTGAAGGAAACTCTGAAGTACCTAGGACCAGTCCCCTAGAGGTCTTTGATTTTTAGGAAAGAAACATTGAATGGAACTCCATTTTCCATAGGAAGCTATTGCAGAGAGCAGAGGACTGGGGTAATGTGTTCATAGCAGCCTAATTTAGCAGATAGTCTTCTCTATTTGTACCAGCTGGAGTTTTTCAGAGAGTGTTGCTCCAGTAACAAATGTATGAGGACTCATGACCTCAGTAGAGGGTGATACTGTAGAGTGGCTAAATTCTTCATGACCCTTCCCTCTTCTTTATCAGCATTCCTTCAAACTTGCCTAGGTTCAACTTTTGCTAAGTATTTTCATACAGTTGCTAATTTTTGGCTAGACATTGCGAGAGGCTGTGATGCTGTTCAGGTTTTACCTTTACAGTAAATCTAGTGCTGGGTGTCATCCACATGTTGATGGCACTTCAGCCTAACTTCTCATTCTCTCCAGGAGGTGGAAGTTATTTGACTAAGATAGGAGGAAGTCCTTACAATTTTTATGTTCACATCCAGACCAAGGTACTGTAAGAAACCCAAAGTAGAAAGTTTGGTTAGGAGATTTTGGATTAGTATATCACAAGCTTCATGCAGATAGATATTGACGTCTGTGTCTTGCGAACTTATCAGCTTCTCTGAGCAGCCTTGGTGGCTGGAGGTTTATAGATTAGTAGGATGCCCAGATTAGTCTGGTCTCTAGTGGATTTATACTGTATTTCATCTTGAAAAGGAATAGAATGTTTGCTGCACCTCTAGATTTGTCTTCTCTCTGTCTCGTCATCTCTTTGTGGGTGTGTAAAAAATAACCTTCTCCAGGTTTGGATAAACGTATTTTGGTAGAGAAGATATGAATCCAGCATTTACTTTATTAATTTAAGAGACAATTTTCAAAAGCACAAATGGTTTTAAGTGTTTAGCTGCCATTACTTTTCAATGAGAATTAGGTGCCTAAGTGCCATTTGTGCATTTGAAAATCTCACTCTTCGCTATTAATTTTTAAAAAATTGTATTAGCTTTGTCTTTGGACTCAAATTAAATGGACACTCAAAGGATTTTGTTTTCAGTGAGCTTTTACTGCATTTGAGCCAAAGGAAAACATTCTGTTCAGGCAGAATTTTTATGGTTATTCTGTAAACCTATACTGAACATATGTATATTCTTGCCAAGAATTGATTGGATGTATTTTATTGATTTGTTTTAAATGCTGCCATTACTATTCACTTCATGCAGTAACTAATTAGATAATAACCATAACATAGCAACCTAAGAAGTATATCACTTGCATACTACTCCGTTTGTCTCTGAATAACTGCAGATATAGCATCTTTAGGGTCAAAGTTTATTCAGGAAGAAAATATAAAGGACTGCGAAGGACAGAGCTTGTGCTGTATAATGTGTATTTAAGGACTTTAGAGGTCACCCAGTAATAGTAACTTACTAAGAAATCTTTTCTAAGGCTCACTTTACTGTACTAATTCTGTGATCCTAATATTGTAATCCTGTAAATCTTAACTTTAATACCTAGAATCTTAGGACTGGAAGGGACCTCGAGAAATCATCAAGTCCAGTCCTCTGCACTCAAGGCAGGACTAAGTATTAGACCATCCCTGACAGTTGTTTATCTAACCTGGTCTTTAAAATCTCCAATGATGAAGATTCCTCAATCTGCCTAGGCAATGCTTAACCACCCTGACAGTTAGGTAATTTTTCTTAATGTCCAACCTAAATCACCCTTGCTGCAAATTAAGCCCATTGCTTCTTGTCCTATCCTCAGAGATCAAGGAGAAGAATTTTTCTCCCTCCTCCTCATAACAACCTTTTATGTACTTAAAAACTGTTATCATGTCCCCAGTCAGTCTTCTCTTCTTCAGACCCAGAACAAACCCATTTTTTTCAATCTTCACTCCTAGATCATGTTTTCTAGACCTTTAACAATTATTGCTCTTCTCTGGACTTTCTCCAATTTGTCCACCTCCATCTGAAATGTGGCACCCACAACTGGACGCAGTACTCCAACTGAGGCCTAATCAGCATGGGAGTAGCGGAAGAATTACTTCTCGTGTCTTGCTTACAACGCTCCTGCTAATACACCCAGAATGATGTTTGCTTTTATTGCAACCATGTTACATTGTTGACTCATATTTAACTTGTGATCCACTATGACTCTCAGATCCCTTTCTACAGTACTCCTTGCTAGGCAGTCATTTCCCATTTTGTATGGGTGCAACTGATTGTTCCTTCCTAAGTGGAGTACTTTGCATTTCTCATTATGGAATTTCATTCTGTTTTTTTCAAACCATTTCTCCAGTTTGTCCAGATCATTTTGAATTTTAATCCTGACCTCCAAAGCTCTTGCACCCCTTCCCATCTTGGTATCGTCTGCAAACTTTGTAAGTGTACTCTATGCCATTATGTCAATCTTTGATGAAGATACTGAACAGAACCGGACCCAGACTTATCTCTGCGGGACCACACTCAATGTACCCTTCCAGCATGACTGTGAATCACTGATAACTACTTTGAGAATAGTTTTCCAATCAGTTAGGCATCCATCTTAAAGTAGTTCCATCTAGGTTGTATTTCCCCAAGACATAATGCGATACATAATGCAGTGTTTAGAAGTTTGATAAAATGCAGATTCTTGTACGCTCTTTGAAACTTGTATATTTTGAATGTGATTAGGTCAACTCCATTAGCCTTGCAGTGTCATGGGTCAGCTTTTGCTACTTGCCCCAGAAATCCTTTCTCAGTTTTATAAATGAAAAGTGCATAGTGAAATTTGTGCTAATTGAAGTGTTTTTATCTGTTGTCTTCATTAATTATTTTATTTTAATTGCAACATGTTTAATGTGGCATAGTGTCCTTTACTTGATTATATTTGTTCAGGGTTGTCATTTTCGAGTTTGAATGATCTGACACAGAACAAAAAGCCCCAGATGTAGCAACAATAAGTGAATAACAAATGCAACTGTTGGGTGGCAGGGCACAAACTGGCCTTGACTGAATAGAGTTTAATCATTTTGGTTTTAAAGGAAATGTCATTGTTAACAATATTTTAGTGACTTGAGTTCTCAGTTGCTTGCATTCTGATGAGTTCACAAGAGATGCAGGCATAAGGTCATTAAGGATCAACTGCTACATTTTGCTGAAGTGAACACTGATACATTGTTCTTTTACAAAGCATATTTGTATTCTGAATTTGTTTCTAGAAAGAGAGAACCATTTCTGGTGATTAGCAATGCTGTGTTCTGTAACACCAAATAATTCATTAGTAATAAACTTTATACCAACCAGTACATGAGTATCACCCTATGAACCTGTCAAAAAGCTAAATACTATGATATTTTTATTACATAATCACTCTTGATTAATTTCCTTCTGTTAAATACTCATCTGTGATTCTGTCTCGGCACCTAGCTACATTAATATCTCTTTATTATCTTTATTGGATGGCATCTCTGTCACTTCAAGGATTACAAGCAGTGATGAAGACTGAGTTGAAGCCAAGCAGTTTCTAAAATAATTATTTGCTTTTACAATGTGCAGCAATGGACATAGTTGGCAATAAAGATTACAAGCTAGCTACTCATTTTGCCATCAGCTGCTTTAGATCAAACACTTTATCAGTTGAATGTTCTAATTACACATGTGCTGCTAGTTAGACTGTAAAACCAAAAATATAGATCTATCTCATCAGCTCTGTATTATATACTAAATGGCAAAAAAAAAAAAAAAAAATAAAATATCCACCTTCATTAACAGAGTTAAAATTGCCAGATGATAGCTCATGCCTTTCCAGAATGTAAAGTTCTGCAAAAGTCCAAGTTAGGGTAAATGCCCACACAAACCTAACTCTGCCCTGCTGGAACTGGCAATAGCAACTGCGAATTACCTGTATGCAACTCCATCTGCATTCACTGTGTTAAGCGTAGCTGTATTAAATGATGGAGGAGTAAGTTGGAACAGCTTGGAAGAGGTGTGAGTGTGATATGAGGAGATCTGGATCTGAGCTCTCAAAAGAAAGAGGTGTATACACACTCTGAGGCTTTATCTTTCAAACCTCTTGGCCCCAAATTTGGATCACTAACAGAATCCTGCATCTCATTGAGGTACACCTAATTTCAATGCAATCTGAGTAACCATGTTGATTTTCTTGCACTTATAAGAGTCAACTTGAAACAGAAACCTCGTCTTAGCTATAGTACTACTGTTACCCTGCTATAATATAAAATGCTGCTCTTAATTTTGGTCCCACATGAAAAGAATCCTGTAGACATGCTGTTACTGCAGAAGGCACGTGTATACATCTGTGTTTGTTTTCAGATACCTTCCCTCACATGCACAAGACACAGCTCTGGTGCTGAGAATTGTAAAATACTACTACAGCAACTAGCATGTATAGAAGTACTACGGTTTTGTAGTGTTCTACTGCAGAACCTGAGCAGGAGGCTGTATTTATAAACGAACCCTGTTCACAGATATCAGCAGATACCATCTATGATGCTGGTGTACAAACAGATATGTGAAAATATCATGCAGTGCTACAACTTGCAGATCAATGTTTTACCAATAAGGATAGGATTAAATGGATCTGGGAAATAAAATGTATTTTTATGTTTGAGACAATATTACAGACAATGAGGAATAAAATCAAACTAATGGTGGGAAGTATCTGACGAGCTTTCTCTTTAAACATATGAATATAATGAGCAGATCTATTAACAGAAGGTTGTACAGCATTGGAAAAAATGTAGTTTGGGCCTAATATACTTAAGTAGTTCTTTAATGTGTTTTTTAAAAGAAAAATAATATATCTTATGACAATTTATAACCATGATTTCACTGGGATGCTAGGGTTGTTAATTAGTTCAGTATAAATTCTAGTTATAAAACTACATTTTAGATAATATAAACACAGTTGTACTTTTCCTTGCTCTAGTAAAAAGAATTAGTTGAAAAATATTTTGATAGAGTGCAATTTGTGTAAAGAAGGTTATTTGTATAGCAAGCCTTTGGAAGTGGCACACAGAATAAAGAATCATTTTTGTTCATTCATCCATAAAGCGTTCCCTTGATATTCCTCTAGGTCTCTGGTTGGCATTAAGTCAACCTTTCATTTTTGATTCAGCTGAGCTCTTAGATAAATTTTGGATTCTTACTGTTTTTACTAGATGTTACAGTCTACAGTTAAATTAGATAGTGAGCGGAGAACATATAGCTCCTTTGAATAATTTACGTAAGTCCTCAGGATTGGGTGACACAAATCCTGTGAAATAAAATGATACTTCCTTTCAAGACGCATTCACTTTGGGTATATTAAGTCAGTAAAATAAAAGTCCAATAAATGAGCATAAAAATGAAAAATCCTTTTTTAAAAAATTACTTTGCATCTGTACAGTGCATTTCACCCATAGATTTTGGAACACATTACTAAGATGTCTTAACTATATGATCCCCATTTTACAGATGAAGATCTTGAGGCACAGAGCTGCCAAGGCTATTTAATAAGTGAGCGTAAGAGCTGAGCTTAGAAACTGGGCCTGTAATTTCATGACTACATTTAAGCGTTTGTCTGATTTTGAAAAGTTTTCAAGCACCTTCCTCAGTGTCTTTTGTCTCCCAATCACTGGACTTCCTTCTTTATTTTTCCCCTCTTCCTTTTTTCTGTATGGTAAGGTGAAAGATTTTGGCATTTTAGGGCTTGTCTTCACTATGGGGTAAGTCGACCTACATTACGCTACTCCAGCTACCCCCAGTGTCCCGATATTTCATGTCTCTCATCTGGTCACCGTAGAAACTGGACTTCTGGCCACCCTATTCCATACATGCCATCCCTTTGTTAAAGTCCAACATATCTCAATCTGTGCCCCAAACTTTCCCTTTTCCTGTCCCTCTTTGAGAAATGCAAATGAAGAACTTCATAATATGATAATTCTTTTCCTTTCTGACATGTTTTGTGCATTTAAACAGTTAATGATGTTTATAGTAAAGTACTACCATTGGCCTCTGAATTAGCAACCTTTTTGAATGGGACAGTTCACAATACACATCTATCATTTTAAGCTCTCTGCAAATTCAGCTGGATATCTCTGCATCAGCCACAGGCTACATCCTCACTGCAAAAAGGTGTATTTTATGTTGAGATACAAGTTTGATGTAAAAACGTACCTTTTTGCGGTGAAGATATAGCCACTCACTTCACCTTTTGAAGGTTTTCTTCACAACCATAACAGTAAGAGAATAACTTACTTTTTTTTAATGAAAACTGACACTTTGAAGTACAATTAAGATATTTGTTCATATCTCCCTTACAAACACAGTATTACATTCATGTAAATTAACTTTTTGTAAAAATAAAAATCAGTTCCATTATATATTAATTTGTAACCTTATCCTAGTGCTAAAATAGAGAATATGTTGTGTTAAAAATAGATTAGAAAAAAGAACAGTTATGCCTTAGGACATCTATAAAAATACTACATTAAGATGAAGTCAAGAATAAAGTAAAATGGCAAATGCTGGAAAAGTGTGAAATAGAAAGGTATTTTAATATGTTATGGTAATGGCCATTTGTACAAAAATATTGGGGGAAAATTAGAAACAGAATAAACATTGCAAGTGATCTGAAAATATTGTGTTAGGTAATTTAGCCAGTGTCATGAGTTTAAGCTGATTACAGAATAAATTGGGAGATATTGCGATGTTTAAGAGGTTAGGAATTCAGCAGTGCGTTTCAATATCACAGAATGGTACAGTATATTGAAATGATTGCATGAATTTAGAAAAAAATTACTAGATCTGCGTTAGAAAAGGGGATAGAACATTACCTGGAGCTTTGTGTATAGTCTAGCATTTGTAGTATGTGAGCAGTATTATCTAGTGGTTGGAGCAGGGGGATGGGAAAGTAAGATCTGGGTTCTGTTCCCCCTTCTACCACTAGCTCATTGTATCTTCTTTGACAAATCACTTAAAATTTACTTGTACTTTGAAAACTGACCATTGCTCAGAGTGTCTGCTTCCTGCATGTAGTCAATCCTCTGTTTTATTTTAGCAAAAAAAAAAAAAAAGTTTTTGCAACTGTTTACTCTTTTAGGCTATGTTGGCTTTATGAAGTTAAGGACAGCTAAGATGGATTCTGTTCCTTCTGTGCACTGTCAACCGAATTGTTCACTAAATTCAAGTCAGTTACACCATTGAAGAGAAGGCCTAATCTGAAGACAATGGTATTAAATATGTTAATTAACTTACCTTACTGAGATCTAAGATTCAAGCCATATTTGAAGAAAATCAGTTCAGTAGTTTTAGAGCTTCTCTTCACTAGGCTTTACCTTTTAATATACTATCAGAGGGGCAGTACGTCCCTCAGCCCGTGCCGCTTTGAGCAGCTCCCATTGGCCTGGAGCAGTGAATCGCGGCCAGTGGGAGCCGCGATCAGCCGGACCCTCGGACGCGGCAGGTAAACAAACCGGCCCTCCAGAGGCTTTCCCTAAACAAGCGGGATCCCAAGTTTGGGAATCACTGCTCTAGAGAATCCAGGTTTAACTAGCATATGTGTATCTCTATGGGGGAGGTTTAGGTTGGATATTAAGAAAAACTTTTTCACTCAGAGAGTGGTGAAGCACTGGTATAGGTTACCTAGGGAGGTGGTGGAATCTCCTTCCTTAGAACCTTTTAAAGTCAGGCTTGACAAAGTCCTGGCTGGGATGATTTAGCTGGGAATTGGTCCTGCTTTGAGCAGGGGGTTGGACTAGATGACCTCCTGAGGTCCCTTCTAACCCTGATATTCTATGATTCTATTATTCATCTCTTCGGGGAGGCTTCAAAAGCTGATAAATAAGGATATTTCTCCCCACCCCCCATTCAATTCCACAATAACATGTACACAATTGCATTTTAATCTAGTGTCTCCAAGGATGTTAAATTAAATATTGATAATTAAGGTTAACTCAGTAAAGCTTATTTTAATTCCATGGTTTGTTCATATCTTGTCAGTCTGTCACAACCTTCACCTCTATTTGTAGCCTGGATCACATGAGGGCCACACTGTGAAATAATACTCAAGTTTCATTGTCCACACTGGTGCAGTACTCTACTCTTATGTGATGCTAAGATTTCTGGGATCACATCCTTTGATTCTTAGCGCTGCAGTAAACTAAGTCACACATGTAATATCAGAGCTCTCATAGAAATCTAGAGCTGTCAAAGTTTGACTGTGAAGATATAAGGTTGTTTTGTCTTGTCTTTTATCTTCTTTTATGATTTTTGAGTTCCTTCACTAACAGCAAAAGACTTTTGCCTCTTGTAAAGAGGGTGAAATTATGAAAGGGAATGATTAACTATCTCTCTCTGCTGCTCAGATTCCTGACAATTATTCTGAAGTCTTTTGAATACAGCTGCTAGATAAAATTGCTGAAGTGGTACCCCATAAGAAGCGCTTAGGGTGACCAGACAGCAAGTATGAAAAACCAGGACAGAGGGTGGGGAGTAATAGGAACCTATATAAGAAAAAGCCCCACATATTGGGACTGTCCCTATAAAATCGGGACATCTGGTCACCACAGAAGCGCTAAAAAGATCTGTAACACAGTTCTCCAAGACGTGAAAACTCCAACCATATATAACCTCTTTGGATCAAAAAAAGGGTGTCTCTGTCACAGTATTAACTGTAATGTCATCCTTAGGGGATAAATAGCTAAATCCTTGGCTAGGAAAAACTACATATGTTTGAGTTATCATTCAGATATAATCACACAGGATTATATTTTAATCTCTAACTCTTCTTTATTGGTAGAATTGATTTAAGCAGAAGTGTAGTCTTCATATATTTGAATGCAGACAAACAAGTGTTGTTTCTTCCTGACATGTAGTTCATCTTCCACTCTACTCTTCAGGCTCTGACCATAATGAAGGGCCCCATTGTAAAGTAGTGTGATAGCAACATAAATATAGTGTTATAACAGCATAATTTAACAGCATGAATCAGCAAGTGGACTACTGTGGCTTTCCTACTCTGTAATACAGCCCTGCTATCTCAACAGAATGTTCAAAAGAAAATGATGTGACATTATGTTTGGAGTGGTTCCAGTCATCTTAAGTAGACTAAATTAATGTTTCAGTGATGCTGCAAGCATGCTGTCTTGTCCTATTGCAGTCTTGCTGAGTGCGTGCTACCATTTCCCTTGAGGCAGCATGATCCCCCACCAACAAGTGATGTGAAATGTGCTACTGTAATGAAAGAATTTGACATTTTACTTCCTTTGTTTATGGTTCTTAATTCTGAAAAATTATTTAAAATGTCTATAGGAATAGAAATTCTGTTTCCTATTTTAGATATTTACTTTTACAAAGATTTTGAGCATCCATTTGTGTTTTTGGTGACATCCATATGTATCACAGCATTTCAAAATTATTTTAATGTATGATGAATTCCCCCTTAGTAAGAAATATTTTGCAAGACACAAGATAGTAGCTAGTATTGTAAGGACTTTTCGGATTGTCAGAGTAAAGAATCTGTAACAAAAATCTGTTTGATTAGAGCAGTAAAGTACAAAAGGATGCAATAATTAGTCTAGCCTTCCTTTTTAATATAAAATTGAAGGTTACATATTTCACCAGAAATAGTTTTGTTGCCATTTCCCCCCCATATTGGCTTGCAATAACAAACTTGTAATAAAGAACAGGTTTGTTCATAACTCTGTGTATGATTATGCATAATTCGCAGAGAATGAGTGGTGAGACAGTGATATCTATATCTTTGTGAATATGATAAATGATTATATATTGTTTATAAGTGTTCTGTCTTTGATCTTTAGGTTGTCCTTTGCCTATCCACATGCTCTAAGTGTGGATTTATCTTTAATTTTCAGATAAGGGTAAAATTGAGAATACATTTCCTAATGTTGCTCCAAAGACCTTAATTTCTGATTGTGCAAAACGTTACCCCTAGAAGTGAACACTCCTAGGCGTCGGAGTAAAGCCAAAAACACATTTCTGTGGCCACGTCTGAGGAGCAAGTACCTATTAAAATATGGGGCTGCTATTGGTCCTTTAGAGCCCTGAAGATCCAGGGAACCTCTACAGTCTATGAAATCACACAAGTAATTTAAGACTGGATAGGCCCCTAAGACAGTAGTGTATTCCAAGAAAGTGGCAACATCTCTTCCGTATTTACAGTTGTGACCAGCATTTCAAAAGTCTGTTCCAAAAAATTTGTTTATGTAATTTCCTCTTTAAAATAAATATTTAACTATCTAAAATTACCTCTTCCATTGTTGTATGCAGTGTTGTTGTAGCCATGTTGGTTCCAGGATATTAGAGAAACAAGATTGGTGAGAGAGGTTCCGTTGGTTATGCAGGTTTCCTCTGAGGATTAGTACTGCAGTGTTTTTCTCTTTTACTGTTTTCCTGTGTGTGTGTTCATTTGAGAGCATAGTGAGTGTCTGCTTTCACCCACATAGTTGCTATTGGTGTTTTTAGTGCACTGGATGAAGTACACCGTATGTTGTGATATGCATGTGTAGGAAAAGACTAAAATACCACATCACTGATGGGTGAACACTTTTCACAAAGTGATTAATATATGGGCAGGTCTACACTTAAAATGCTGCAGCGGCTCAGCTGCTGTTCAGTGAAGACGCTCCTATAGTGATGGGAGAGCTTCTGTCACTGGCATAGGTACTCCACCTTCACAAGAGGCAGTACCTTACATAAGAATGCCCATATTGGGTCAGACCAAAGTGACCAATGCCAAGTGCATCAGAGGGAATGAACAGACTACGTAATCATCAAGTGATCCTTCCCCTGCCACCCATTCCCAGTTTCTGGCAAACAGAGGACACCATCTATGCCGATCCTGGCTTTCACAATATCCTCTGGCAAAGAGTTTCACAGGTTGACTGTGTGTTGTGTGAAGAAATACTTCCTTTTGTTTGTTTTAAACCTGCTGCCTATTAATTTCATTTGGTGGCCCCTAGTTCTTGTGTTATGAGGAGTAAATGACACTTCCTTATTTACTTTCTCCACACAAGTCATGATTTTATAGACCTCTATCATATCTCCCCGTGGTTGTCTCTTTTCCAAGCTGAAAAGTCCCAGTTTTATTCATCTCTTCTCATATGGAAACTGTTCCATGCCCCTAATCATTTTTGTTGCCCTTTTCTGAACAGTTTTCAATTCCAATATCTCTTTTTTGAGATGGAGCGACCACATCTGCATGCAGTATTCAAGATGTGGGCATACCATTGATTTATATAGAGGCTATATGATATTTTCTGTCTTATTATCTATCCCTTTCTTAATGATTACCAATATTGTTAGCTTTTTTGACTGCTAATGCACACGGAGTGGATGTTTTCAGAGAACTATCCACATTGACTCCAGGATCTATTTCTTGAGTGATAAGAATTAATTTAGACCTCCTCATTTTATATGTTTATTTGGCATTATGTTTTCCAACGTGCATTACTTTGCATTTATCAACATTGAATTTCATCTGCCACTTTGTTGCCTAGTCACCGAGTTTTGTGAGATCCCTTTGTACGGCCTCCTGTCGACATAGTGCTGTTGACAATGCAGGTTAGGTCGGTATAACTGCATCGCTCAGGGGTGTGGATTTTTAACACCCCTGAGCAATGAAGTTACACTGATGTAAGTTTGTAATGTAGACCTGGGCTAAGCTCAAAAGCGTGTCTCTCACCAACAGAAGTCAGTCCAATAAAAGATACTACCTCACTCACCTTGCTTTCTAGAATAGTCTCTCTAATTTTCTGTTCAACAATTATTACTGGCCCCAGGTCATATTAAGATGAGATAACACTTCTGTATTTCACAGATACTAATGAATTGAGTTCAGCAATTGTGATATTGTTTCTCAAGCTATTGAACATAATGCAGAACCCTGTTAGCAAAAACTGAGTATACTTATATAGTGTATTATGCAAGGGCCTAGTGGTCAGGAGACCTAGCTTCTAATCTTGGTACTGATGTTGACTTGATTTATATCCTTGGGCAAGTCACTTTAACCTTTCTGTGTTGTGGATACTCACTTTATAAAATGGGGTTAATAATTATGTACCTTTCTTTGTAGAGCTGTTTGATATTTCCAGCTGAAAATGCACTATATGATGCTAAATATTACAAACAAAAGCATGTGTATTTACTCAGTAAGCATTACACAAAGGTCTCTGTTATCCCTATATACACCTAGTCATTTTATATAATCACAGAATTAAATCATAGAAACTATAGGACTTTTTGTTCTGTTAGGTCATCTTGCCAGTTTTCCTACCAGTGAGCCATATGTTCTCTTATGTGTGGAAATACTGGTTAGGAGCAGGAATTCTGAGAGTTTCAACTCATAGAACTTCCTCCTTGCCATTCCATTTGTGGGGCAGGGCTACCTAACACCATCACTTCTAGAACAGGCAGGATGTTTTCCCCTCCTTAAACCAGCAGATGTCCAGAGATCTAGAAAGGCCCTTTAGAACATCATCTCTGCCATGCTTAGCTTGTGACTGGCAGAATGGTTCCCTCAGGGACTATTCTGCCATTAACTACACCCCCTTCTGTGCCCAGAAGTGGATACTGCAGAAGTTAATGATGTTTACACCCACAGTATTATCAGCAGAGAATGCTGTGTAGTGTAGCTGCTCTCTGATTTCACAGCCTCCTGCACCTCAAAACCCCAGAGATGCAAACCCATAGACATCTGGCAGAGTGATTTCCCCTTTTCAATATCTCTTGGCAAGGTTTTTGGCTCCCCTCCACTTATCAGAAAAGAGGAGGAAATACAGCCCAACATTTGTATAAGATATAGAGATTTTTTCATAGGCCATATTATACTGGATACACCTTACAAAGAGACATTATTAATTGTCAAATCTTAAATTAGCTGTATTTTACAATGGTGGGTTTTACTGGCCTGTAATTATCTAACAGAACACTTTCAAGTTAATTTGACATTTCCCCCCAATGTTCACATTTATTTTCAGTAACTACACAAAGATATCTGCATGTGTTCTTAATGTCAGTATAAAAGCCCTTTCAGGAAAAAAGAAAAACTGCTCTGCTTCCCCACCAATTTAAGTGGCCATCTCAACTAAGTGCACTGGCAGTGCTTCCATTTAGTTAGTAATTCACAGGTATCACTGGAGACACCTCTCTCCAAAGAAAACTGTTTTCTTTCCATGTTTACTTCTTCAGCAAAAATTGCTGAATAACATTGTCAATTATTGGCCTTATCAGTGTGTAACCTCCGAGAAGACGAAAATCACAAAAGCCTGTACACTTAACTACCAAATTCAATCAAAACTGCTGATAAAAGAACAAATAGAAACCAAAGACTTTTGGAGTATGAGCTAAATAATAGGTGACACATGCCTTTCTTTCAGACAAACAGATGGAGGAGGATTAATTTTCTTTTTCTTTTCTTTCACTGCTCCGTCTCGTCTCTTATGGTTTACTAAATGCTAGTGCATGTAGATTTCATTATCTTACAACAAAATTGTCACACAGCAACAGCCACACAGTAAAAATAACAAGAATTATAATGTTTATTGTTTTGTCATCTAATTGTAAACAAATTGGATTTAAAATTCCTTACTGAAATGCTATTATAGCTGATAGATAAGACTATTGTTGTTATAACCCCTAGTTAGCTCTTGCAGTTGCTGTAAAGCTGAAAAATTTTGCACATGACAGCTCATCTGCTCTCTTTTGGATTAGACCCCCACATACAAATACATTTGGAGTTTCGATTTGTCCTGATATAATTCACTTTCTGCACACTTACATTAACATGCTGTCAATGGAGTAAACAGTAATGGCTAAATTCTGCCTTTAGGCCCTGATTCAGCCAAGCACTTTAGTCCATCACTGTTCAGCACAGCTCTTAAACACATGCTTAGCTTAGTTTAGCTTTGTAGAGAAAGCTCTTAATTACTCATGCAAAATGATCATTGTAAGAACTATTCAGTCAGTTTGGGCTGGCATTTTCAACAGAGCTTAGGGGATTGAAGCACTGTCACCAAAGAACCTCTTACGCCAACTAGCAAGGAGGTTACAGGAATGTCCTGATTCTGGTAGGTACATTTTCGTTCACCAAAGAATGTTATGCGACATCTTAAACAAAATCTAGGCTCACACTGGTCATTAATATTGTTGTGAAATATATGTGTAGGGAATTACATATGTATACTGAAAATATATTTTAAAGTGTTGACAAAGGTTTTCTGTCAGACAAGAAATGTTTATTCACCCGTTTCTTTGTCGGAATATAAATTAAGCCTTGTGAGCTGACACAGTGGATAGATATTTACATACTGTGTCAATAGGGAAATGTAAAATCAACAGGAAAGAGCACCCAGGAATAAAAAGCCGTGGGTGGTTATCCTGATTTTGAGTAGAGACAATGAACTTCGGAGATATATGTAGAAAGCAAGGAAGACACTCCTTGATCCTGCACCTGGAAAGTAAATGGACAGTGTGGTGACTGACATTCATCGAAATGTGATCACACCCACAAACCAGCCTTGGTTTAAACTCTGTAGAGGACTTTGAGGGTGAGGTAAACTTCTTTAGGTTGGAGGTTACCATTAACTTAAGTTTAGTCTCTAGAAAGCATGTTATGTTTTTGTTTTATGTGTAACCTTTGTTTTCATTATCCTTACTCACTATCTCTAGAATCTTTGGTAATAAACTTCTTTTGTTTTCACTATAAATGTATCTAAGTGCTGTGATATTAAGGAGGGTGCAGATCCTCAGTTGAAAGAGACAAGCTACATAAACTGTTTTTTGGGGGACAGCAGACTGGTGTTTAGTGATGAAGGGGCTGGCCTGCCACAGGGGAATACTTCAATGGGGCTTGGGACTGGGATGCACCTATCGATAACCTGCAAGGCAGAGTAGGGGCTAGCATTGCCCAGAGAAGAGTGCTTGGGTAGCTAACAGGCTGGTGGTGTCCGGGAGCTGACACCCAGATAAGAATAAACAAGGCTCCCTCATACTGGAGGCCCAGGAGATAGCAAGGTGATTCACAGTCCTGCGTACCCGGAGAACCATCACAGGCACCCAACCCAACTCTCATTGACTTTCAGTGGGAGTTGACTACTTCACAACCATAAGTCCCTTGGAAAATGCCAATGATAACCATTAATTTCATTTCCTAGTATCAGTCCTTCACATCAGCTACCATATACTGATTTACATTAATTAGTTAACATTAAGGAGTGATAGCTTATTAATTAGATAACAGAAGAAACTTTTAAAGTTCAGTAATTAATTATATTAACTACAAGAATAACATATCAGTGCTTAGTGCTCAGCACTTCAGTATTCAGTTTTAATTAACCTTTTTTGTATGTATCAGGAACACCTCCATATCCATGGGAGAACACTTAAACAGATTAAAATTCTATCCTCTTAAATGTTGAGTCCCTCATGCCTGTCCTAAAGGAATCCTCTCTCTCCCCCACCTTTTTGTGAATGTGCCCAGACAAAGCATAGGTTTGCAGATGGCCAGTAGGGGAAATCATTAAGTATTAGTAGACTAAATTCTTATTTATGTCCACCAAAATATCTTAAGAAGTCAGGCTGTAGCTAGAGCAATTATCAGTTAACAGTGTCTTGTCTCTTCTAAATTAAAATGCCTAATCCCGCTGGAAACAGGTTTCTGATTATTATTATCACTACGCCAACATTATTCACCCTTTGCCAAATTCTGTACTTATCCTCTGAAGTCACTGAGGTTGCACAAGGGGAAGTCAATGTAGAATCTGGATCCCTATTTCAATGTGTTCTACTTTCTTCTCTTACAATAATTTATTTCAAGAAAATTGTTTTTTCTGATGCCTGTCATATTAGTTTAGTACATTACATGTTTGTGTTCTATAGCTGGGTTGTTTCCAGTTCTTCCTGGGTAGTGTTTAGAGTCAGAGAGTCCAGAGGTGAGTATTTCTGGCCTTGGTAATGCCAAGAATTAAAAGTCATGAGTCAGGCCTCAAAAATATCTTTTTTTTTTTAATAATTTTTAATTTTGGTTTAAGATTAGAGCTGGTCAGAAAATTGGGCAGGGTGCTCTATGGAAAATTTTGACTTTTTGACAAAAAATCAGAAGTGTAAAATACTTAGCCAAGAACCAAAAATATCTCAGTGAAAAACTTTCTCTAAAACAGAAAATTTGGATTGGGAAAGGCTGCTGTGATTCCTATGGGAGTTGGATGCCTCATACTCCAATTTCCTCTAAAGGGAGGGCTCCCTAGATGGACTTCATCTTTCATGATGCACAAGCATCTCTCCTCTTGCTGGGTCACTGCGATAAATTATGGAAGTTCCTGGCCATGGTGCATTTTCTAAGGTGCAGTCCAACTGGACAACCCAGCCCCTAGAGGAGAACAGGGCAAGAGGTATTCTAACTATAACTCACATGAGGCACCAAGGCAGCATTTCTGAGTAGAAAAGTTTGAGATTTGGGCCAAAAACCAGAAATGTTTCTTTTGAAGTGTTTTTGACAAAAAGTAAAAACTTTCCATGAATAGCAGACACTACTTGTGAAAAAAAATCTTTTGTTAAAAGCCCAGTTTTCCATTGAAAAATGGTTTTTGTTGGAAAAATTTCAGCCAGACCTATTCATTTTGTCTTCTGGTTTCTGAGATTTAAGTTCAGAATACACTCAGGTCATATTTTCAAGCTTTTCTCCATAACAGGAGGGCTAGGAAAGCTGTTTAAACATATTGGCAAGTTATGGTCAGAGAATTCAAACCAGGAGGAGAAGAGGATAACATGTGAAATAGAGAGAGAACAAGTGTTGTAAATGCTCAATTTGAATGTGCTAGACAAATATTTTGAAGTTGCTAGACTACAGAGAAATCAATAGTATTCACTGGCTTATGTGTAGTAACACATTTCAGAAATGGAATTCTGCTGTAACTGCAACATTCTTGATAAGTACAGCAATTCCTGTGCTTGTTTTTAAGTCATTAACTTCTAGTTCCGCATAGTCTGCAAATAGATTTTCCATGGCTTTATATACTCAGGATAATTCTATCCGTTCTTTTACTTGCTAATATTGGTAAATAGTGACAGGTGGGGGGTTGATTTTCTTTTGAACTTCTTGTTTTTGCAGTAATATATATTTGGCTCCTCCAGCAGTCTCCATCCCCAGATCCTTGTGCCACTGCTTTAAATTAGCATCGCATAAAAAAAAAAGAACATCACATGGGCAGCATATGGTGTTTACCAAATGTAATTAAATAGGATTGGCAACTGTTAACATACTAATTTTTTTCTAAAGGTGGGGTAACAAGGTTTGTTTTTCATGTGTGTCAATCTACCTAGGTACTTGAACTACTAGTACTACTATGAAAACTGGATGGTGAAATACCAACCCCAATAAGTGAATGGGAGTTTGGCCATTGAGTTCAATGTGGCCAAGATTTTACCCCTTTTGCACTTTTCACCTCCAGTTTTGACTTTTAAAAGCGGCAGTTTACTTTTAACTTTCTTGTCAGATACAAGTCAGAATTTAAAAGAATAAGATGTTTTCCAGCCAGCTCTAAAATATTGCTTGTATGACCTATCCATATTACTCAGAATCGGGCTTTTTGAATTCTGAGCTGCAGTTGTGTTCTTACAGACAGACTGCAAGATTTTTTGGTCAATATTATTTTGTTGTAAAATATTAATTTCACTTATATCCAGTGTCCTATGTGTATGAAAGGGTTGCTCAGGCATATTCCGCAGTAGGTGACTTTTATTCCCAAATTGCTAAATTAATATAATCCAAGGAAACAACATTGGATGGGCTAGATTAGTAATTGTTTTTCATCATGTAGCTTTTGGGAAATGACCCCCCTACTTTTTTCACACACAGGTTTTTACTATTCTTAGGGGATGCCATGACTTAAGCACTCAAAGTTTGACTATTCTACAAAGAATGTAATATAAAATAAGTAATGAAACAGTGTTACTCTACATACAATTCCTTCAGTTTTGACACCTTCTTGGAGAGTTACCATCAGATTATGCTTTCTGTAAGAGTGAGAATTGTATCCTGTAGAGAGTGCTCTTTTCTAGATGTGCTAGTACAGCGGTTAATTATCCCCCAATTAATTGGTGGTCCCTCTCTAATTATCGCATATAATCCTAATGATTTATACATGATGAAAGGAAGTTTATAATGGATTGTTTTAGCTAATGTATTCATGGACAAAAGTAAGTGTTAGTATTAAGTCTTTGGAAACTGTGTATCTGACGAAGAGCTTTAATTCAGTCATTTAAAAAACCCATATGAAGAGTGTTGTCTCAAAAGCTCAGCATGTATTTTCACCTACTATTTTGCATAGAGTGATTTCAAACAGGCAGCGTTGATGAAAACTCAATCTGACATTCAGATTACATCACATGTGCAGTCTCTCTGTTTTAATATAGTGTATTTACCTGTCCTCTCTAGGAATACATTGCTCTGCTATTCGGGGTTATAGGAAAATCTGTTCTCTTTACCTTTAAGCTACTCTAGCATTCCAGTATCCAATTAAAACAATTTCAGTATTGAAATAAATATAACACTTGTCAGGTTACACAAGGGTGGGGTTTTTTAGCCCATGAAGCATCAAGTTCGGTGATGGCATCCTCCTGCAGAGCACTACAGGAGCTGAAGGATTTTTCATGGCCTCATTATTGGTCCTAGCTTCGTCAAGGCTGCTTCTTTTCTTCATAGTGGAATGAAGAATCCTGTGGCACCTTATAGACTAACAGACGTTTTGAAGCATAAGCTTTCGTGGGTGAATACCCACCTCTTCAGATGCATGTGGTGGAAATATCCAGGGGCAGGTATATATATGCTAGCAAGCAAGCTAGAGATAACGAGGTCAGTTCAATCAGGGAGGATGAGGTCCTGTTCTAGTAGTTGAGGTGTGAAAACCAAGAGAGGAGAAACTGGTTCTGTAGTTGGCAAGCCATTCACAGTCTTTGTTCAATCCTGAGCTGATGGTGTCAAATTTGCAGATGAACTGAAGCTCAGCAGTTTCTCTTTGAAGTCTGGTCCTGAAGTTTTTTTGCTGCAGAATGGCCACCTAAAGGTCTGCTATAGTGTGGCCAGGGAGGTTGAAGTGCTCTCCTACAGGTTTTTGTATATTGCTATTCCTAATGTCTGATTTGTGTCCATTTATCCTTTTCCGTAGAGACTGTCCAGTTTGGCCGATGTACATAGCAGAGGAGCTATGTACATAGCAGAGGGGCATTGCTGGCATATGATGGCGTATATTACATTGGTGGATGTGCAAATTTGACACCATCAGCTCAGGATTGAACAAAGACTGTGAATGGCTTGCCAACTACAGAACCAGTTTCTCCTCTCTTGGTTTTCACACCTCAACTACTAGAACAGGGCCTCATCCTCCCTGATTGAACTGACCTCGTTATCTCTAGCTTGCTTGCTAGCATATATATACCTGCCCCTGGATATTTCCACCACATGCATCTGAAGAAGTGGGTATTCACCCACGAAAGCTTATGCTCCAAAACGTCTGTTAGTCTATAAGGTGCCACAGGATTCTTTGCTGCTTTTACAGATCCAGACTGACACGGCTACCCCTCTGATACTTGACACCATGCAAGGCACTGCATTTAGCCGTATGGAGTGGAAATCCATCAACCTCATGAAGAAACTTGCACAAATACAGATAGATATCATCTTCCTTTCCAAATGCAAACGGATGGATATCATACCAAATGGACTAAAGGTAAAAAATCCACTGCTATCTACATACTACACAGACCACAGTGAGAGATTATGCCACACTCTATCAAAAAAACTGAGGAACCACCTGATCAGCATCCTATACAGCAAACAGGAAAACATCAAAAAAGAGCTCTCCAACCTGGAGACTCTCATTAATAACCAAACTTCTATACAAACGGACTTCACTAGAATAAGACAGGAGATCTACATTACTCACTTCACCTCTCTACAAAGGAAAAAGGACTGTAAGCTGTCTAAACTCCTACCTGCCACATGGGGCCACAACCGTGGTACCCCTAACCCACCCAGCAATATCGTCAATCTATCCAACTACACACTCAGCCCAGAAGAAAAGTCTGTCCTGTCTCGGGGACTCTCTTTCTGCCCTGCCACCCCCACCAACATGATACAGTTCTGTGGCGATCTGGAAGCCTACTTTCGCTGTCTCCGATTCAAAGAATACTTCCAGGACAACACTGAACCGTGCACTGATACACAGGTGCCCTCCCACCAACAGCACAAGAAGAAGAACTCCACATGGACTCCTCCTGAGGGTCGAAATGACAGTCTGGACCTATTCATTGAATGCTTCCGCCGGCGTGCACAGGCAGAAATCGTGGAACAACCACATCTCTTGCCTCACAACCTAAGTCGTGCAGAACGCAATGCCATCCACAGCCTCAGAAACCACCCTGACGTTATCATCAAAGAGGCTGATAAAGGAGGTGCCGTTGTCGTCATGAACAGGTCTGACTACCAAAAGGAGACCGCCAGACAACTCTCCAATACCAAATTCTACAGGCTACTTTCCTCAGATCCCACTGAGGAATACACTAAGAAACTACAGCATCTACTCAGGACACTCCCTACACTAACACCAGAAGAAATCACCATACCCCTAGAGCCCCGACCAGGGTTATTCTATCTACTACCCAAGATCCACAAACCCGGAAATCCTGGACGCCCCATCATCTCGGGCATTGGCACTCTCACTGAAGGACTGTCTGGATATATGGACTCTCTACTCAGACCCTATGCCACCAGCACTCCCAGCTATCTCCGTGACACCACTGATTTCATGAGGAAACTACAATGCATTGGTCACCTCCCAGAAAACACCATCCTAGCCACCATGGATGTAGAGGCTCTCTACACAAACATCCCACACACAGATGGAATACAAGCTGTCAGGAACACTATCCCTGATGATGCCACAGCACAACTGGCTGCTGAGCTCTGTGCCTTTATACTTACACACAACTATTTCAAATTTGATGACAATATATATCTCCAGATCAGTGGCACCGCTATGGGCACCCGCATGGCCCCACAATATGCCAATATCTTTATGGCCGACCTGGAACAACGCTTCCTCAGCTCTCGTCCACTCACGCCCCTTCTCTACTTACGCTACATTGATGACATCTTCATCATCTGGACCCATGGGAAGGAGACTCTGGAAAAATTCCACCATGATTTCAACAGCTTCCACCCCACCATCAACCTCAGCCTGGACCAATCTACACGGGAGGTCCACTTTCTTGACACCACGGTGCAAATAAGTGATGGTCACATTAACACCACCCTATATCGAAAACCTACCGACTGCTATGCCTACCTTCATGCCTCCAGCTTCCATCCCGGACACATCACACGATCCATTGTCTACAGCCAAGCACTGAGGTACAACCGTATCTGCTCTAACCCCTCAGACAGAGACCAACACCTACAAAATCTCCACCAAGCATTCTCAAAACTACAATACCCGCACGAGGAAATAAGGAAACAGATCAACAGAGCCAGACGTGTACCCAGAAGCCTCCTACTGCAAGACAAACCCAAGAAAGAAACCAACAGGACTCCACTGACCATCACATACAGCCCCCAGCTAAAACCCCTCCAACGCATCATCAAGGATCTACAACCCATCCTGGACAATGATCCCACACTTTCACAGGCCTTGGGCGGCAGGCCAGTCCTTGCCCACAGACAACCTGCCAACCTGAAACATATTCTCACCAGTAACTGCACACCGCACCATAATAACTCTAGCTCAGGAACCAATCCATGCAACAAACCTCGATGCCAACTCTGCCCACATATCTACACCAGCGACACCATCACAGGACCTAACCAGATCAGCCACACCATCACTGGTTCATTCACCTGCACATCCACCAATGTAATATATGCCATCATATGCCAGCAATGCCCCTCTGCTATGTACATCGGCCAAACTGGACAGTCTCTACGGAAAAGGATAAATGGACACAAATCAGACATTAGGAATGGCAATATACAAAAACCTGTAGGAGAGCACTTCAACCTCCCTGGCCACACTATAGCAGACCTTAAGGTGGCCATCCTGCAGCAAAAAAACTTCAGGACCAGACTTCAAAGAGAAACTGCTGAGCTTCAGTTCATCTGCAAATTTGACACCATCAGCTCAGGATTGAACAAAGACTGTGAATGGCCTGCGAACTACAGAACCAGTTTCTCCTCTCTTGGTTTTCACACCTCAACTACTAGAACAGGGCCTCATCCTCCCTGATTGAACTGACCTCGTTATCTCTAGCTTGCTTGCTAGCATATATATACCTGCCCCTGGATATTTCCACCACGTGCATCTGAAGAAGTGGGTATTCACCCACGAAAGCTTATGCTCCAAAACGTCTGTTAGTCTATAAGGTGCCACAGGATTCTTTGCTGCTTTTACAGATCCAGACTGACACGGCTACCCCTCTGATAGTGGAGTGAGTTTCTCCTGATCTTCCTTTTCTTTTTCTCCTCTCTCCTTTTCTTGTACCATTCCAGTTGTTCCTTTCTAAATTGCATCAACTTTCAGTAGCTGTTATTTCACTTTCTTTCTCATTGTGTTCACTGTAGATGGAGAAACACACCTTTTAGATGTGGGTATCAACTCTTTGTCCCTTCTCCATGGCTCATCACTTTAAGGGTTTATTTTAGTCCTTTCTTCAGTTCAGACATATTCAGATGGAATCAAATTCTTCTTGAAAGATATTTGACTTTCTGATCTGGCTGAGATAGATTTTAGAATCTCTTTGAAGTTTTACTTTTAAAACTTTTTCCTTGGATTCTTTCCTAAGTAACCTTTCAGCTTTGCAAATGTTTGAGTCCATAAAAGAGCCCTTTCACGCGAATTTAAACATAGATTGTCTATTTCAGTGTATTTTTGCTTTATAGATGCAGAACTTTAAAAGTTCATATACATTTAGTTTATATGTGGTATTCTCTTAGATATCCTTTAGGATTCTTCTTACATCTTTGCATTACAACTTAATTGATTACCCATATAATATGGTCATTATTTTCAGATGTGCTGAGAACAAGGAACTGTGGGTGCTCAGGACTGTGAAAATCGTGTGTGTACATTTTCAATAAACTAAAATTTTAGCAAATATACAGTCATTAACCCTCTGAAAATCAGTCCATTTAAGTTGGGCTCCCAAAAATTGAGGCAAAGAATATCACTAGTCACTTTTAAAATGCAGTCCTCTGGTTCTATGTTTATAGCCCTTGTACATAATTATTCACTTAAAACAGCATTAAATATTTTGTTAAGTAATGCTTACATTTAGAAATGAAATACTGACAGCTAAGGACATAGGTAACTTACAAAGCTTATAGAGCACAAGTATGTATCTTTTTAAGATAATTAGATATTTAGGTAATTTAACCTCTTCTCTGGATATGCACCTCATGCACATTTTTGTGAAGACAATTTTATTTATTTTCTTTTAAAACAGATCTTGGGAATCGTTAATGATCACATCTGAGTTTGCATCTAACAAATTTATGGTAGATATTTTACATAAGCAGCAAAATGACTAAATATATTCCTTCTAATACAGTATAAAAGAAAAGTATAAAATGTTCATAAAACAAAATATACATTTAACATAAATTATAATAATGTATATTATGGTAGCACCTAACAGCCCAAATAAGGTTTTGTGACTATATTGTATTAGGCACTGTCCAAACTTTTATTAAAGCTTTTAGGAGTTTACAATCTAGGTTATCGTGGAACATATATATATGCAGGACAGCATGGGAGAAAGAAGGGAGGAGTTATGTGAGGAAAAGCTGACAGGACAGTGAAGGCCTCCAATGGATTTCCAAGATGCTTAAATTCAGCATGAGACATTAGAAAATGAGGACCTGTTTGCTTTGATTAGACAATACAGAATAAGATCCTATGACTTGATGGTATATCTACAATTAAACTGCTGTTGCTGCACAGTTGCAACGGCCAAACTGAACAGTCTGTACGGAAAAGGATAAATGGACACAAATCAGATATTAGGAAAGGCAATATACAAAAACCTGTAGGAGAACACTTCAACCTCCCTGGCCACACTATAGCAGACCTTAAGGTGGCCATCCCGCAGCAAAAAAAACTTCAGGACCAGACTTCAAAGAGAAACTGCTGAGCTTCAGTTCATCTGCAAATTTGACACCATCAGCTCAGGATTAAACAGAGACTGTGAATGGCTTGCCAACTACAAAACCAGTTTCTCCTCCCTTTCTTTTCACACCTCAACTGCTAGAAGAGGGCCTCATACTCCCTGATAGAACTAACCTCGTTATCTCTAGCTTGCCTGCTTATGTATACCTGCCCCTGGAAATTTCCACTACTTGCATCTGACGAAGTGGGTATTCACCCACGAAAGCTCATGCTCCAAAACGTCTGTTAGTCTATAAGGTGCCACAGGATTCTTTGCTGCTTTTACAGATCCAGACTAACACGGCTCCCCTCTGATACTTGAAGCATTACAGCTGTGCAGCTGTAGTGCTTCCCCAATGGAAGAGGTTCTTTACAAGCTTGAAAGCTTGTCTTTCTCAACAATGGAAGTTGATCCAATAAAAGCTATCACTTCACCAACCTTGTCTCTCTAAGTTGAAAGTCTGTTATGGTCTATGTCAGTGATCTCCAAAGTGGGGTGCATAAGAGGATCCTTCGGGGTGCATGGCAGGAGGGAGTGGCTCTTGGGTTTTTTTTGGTTTCGGCAGTTCGGGCGTGAGTCCGAGCGCCTTTTTTGTTGTTGTTGTTTTTGTTTGTTTTGCTTCAGGGGGCAAAAATTGTAGAGCCGGCTCTGCGGTGTGGCTGGGGTGCATGCCCAAATATTTTTTACTGATAGGGGTGTGCAGTGAAAAAAGTTTGGAAACCGCTGGTCTATGTCCATGCTTTCTCAGTTTTAAATTTTATTAACCATGTAGACAGCAAAATCTGTGAGAAACCTGCAACTTTCACACAGGTATTTTATGTTTTTACTTTTTCATAATGTATGAGAGTGAACATATGACCTACCTACCATATTAAATATTAGATAAAATGAAGTAATTTTGTCATTTTTCCTGTTTGAATTAATAAATTCTCACTATCAATCATATTTTCAACTGCAAAGCCCTGTAAATGAAGATATAAATCCTCTCCCCACTCCAAATAATAGAAGTAACAACTTTTTTGACCATGTTCTTCAAAACATAATATTTTATGATTAGCAAGTAAGGACAGAAGTGCCATGAAGAAGATAGATTCATACAGGATCAAACAAGAATCTAATTGCTGTTTTTAGTGTTTTAAATATGCTGTATAGTGATCAGAAAGTCTTTGTCAGTAATCATGAAAAGAGAAACATGAAAGTGAAAAATAAGACCATCAACTTGTCATAAGCTTTTATTTTCAGGACCCTAAGGTGTATTTCTCTATAGAATTATTTCTTCTGAGAAATATGAAATTAATTACAAGGACAATACAACGCCATATGTTATCAGAAGATTAAGAGAAGATTGTTCTGTCAAAGTGTCACCTTCTATTTTTCACTTTGTTGAAAACCATGATCCCTCACCGTTGGCCAATTTCAGAAGCTGGTATTGGAGCTATATCTAGCAATCGCTATTTTCTCTATTTTTAACAATGGTTTCTTCCAGAATATAGCAAGATTTTCTAACTAGTAAGTGGATTGTCAAAGAAATCCTCTATAGAAAACTGTATTAACTAATGCTTTCAGAGTGGTGAATGGGGAAGTTTCTGGCCCTATGTCTGAGATCACCAGTAATTTTGAGGAAAATGAGTAAAAAGTCAAACAGTGCAATCTGCAGTTCAAAATATTAATGCACAGAAAGACTAGTGACATTTAAAGGACATCAGAAATGCACTACAAATATAAAATAAGAATATTTTCTTCAGAGCAAGTGATCTCTCTGCAGTTGAATTACTGAGTGTGATGTGATGTCAGGGAAGATTTACTTTTACGTATTTGGAATCAAAAAATGCATGTCTCTTAAGATCTAACAATTCTAATCAGTGTATGGAATGACCTTTTTGGTCCATTGTTAGTTTCATCTCTTCTGAGAGTCAGGTTGTGATCTGTGTTCTTTGATCCATTGGTTAAAAAGTCATGGAGTACGAAAGAAAAATTAAAATAAGATAAATAATAAGAATCTTTTCATAAGCAGTTTTCTTAAAAAACACTTTGAAACTCCCTTGAAGATGCATACTTCATGTGCTATTCAATAAACAAGATGTAAAAAAGCTCATCAAATGATACTGAATTTAATGAGCTGAATGTTCACTGTTTCAGCAAGTATTAATTTCTTTCCGTTAGACTATAATGGGGAAAAATATTGAACTTTTAAATGCATCGCAGGAGTTCTTAAATAACACACATTCCAGATATGCTATAAATCAGTATCTTTTGCAGCATATCTTGAATATACATAGAGAGACAAAGTAATGAGGTGTAATATCTTTTATTGCACCAACTTCTGTTGGTGAAAGATACAAGCTTTCGAGCTACACAGAGAAGAGTTCTCCCTATCTCAAAAGCTTGTACATTCCACCAACAGAAGTTGGTCCAGTACATATTACCTCACCTACCTTGTGTTTCTCATATCCTGGGACCAGCACAGTGACTATAACAAAGCAAATAGCTATTGAATATACATAGTAAATAATTCAGAACTTTCTATTCCTACTTTGTATACTGTAGACACCATACATAAAACCTCTTACTTTGTCATACCTCAAATGCCATATTTAATTTAATATGGAGATATACCTATCTCATAGAACTGGAAGGGACCTTGAAAGGTCATCGAGGCCAGTCCCCTGCCTTCACAGCAGCTCCAAGTATCATCCCTGACAGATTTTTGCCCCAAATGGCCCCCCTCAAGGATTGAACTCACAACCCTGGGTTTAGCGGGTCAATGCTCAAACCACTGAACTGTCCCTCCCCACTACATCTATCTAAGTAGATAACCTAAATATTTGCAATATTTTAAAAAGTTTAAATTAGTATATCAATAGTTTAGTCATATTTTTTGTAAATTTTTCATTACTACATTTTTATGTTTTTTTCCTTATCAAAATATTATATGTGTTTGGTGTTCTTGAAAGTGACTCAGTATAATCACTGACTAGAGAGTTTGTGCTAACACACCTCAGTTCTGAGCTGCAATATTGTCATTCCAATTGCAAGACGGTTCGTTCAGAGAACACATGTGGATGAACGAGAGACACTGGAATGGATTTTAAGCGGCAGGCCACAACTTTATTAATTTAACACTGGGTATGGGTGGTATATGTTCACCCATCTCATATACTAGAAATTTAAGTGGGTCCAATGTGGGGTTAGCACAGCTCCCACCATATAACCAATAACCCTGAGTAGACCCTTTGGCCTGCTCCCTAGGATTAGGCTCATTTATGAGTCCTCAGCATTGGCCTGATTCTGCCCCTGGTTGAAGCAAATAGTTTGGTCTAGATAATAATTGGTCCTGCTATGAGTGCAGGGGACTGGACTAGATGACCTCTCAAGGTTCCTTCCAGTCCTATGATTCTGTGACTTCAGTAGAATCAGAATAAGGCCTGTGCTGAGAGCTTTGAAAATCCCCTCATTTGTAAATAATTATGTGATAGACCTGGTGTTTTCCATTATATATGTATCACCTTTGCATTAGGTAGATAGATAATTCTATTTGTACCTCAGTATTTGCAGAATGGCCTCTACTTCCCTATCTTTACTGTACAGAGGTCTATGCTGCATATACTGCACATACTGAGGAAATGTTGAGTTAACTAAGAGAATTGGCAAATTTTTGAGTGGCTATTGTATATAATATAGCTGCTAATCTTCAATAAAAGTTCGTAACTTTTTTTTTTAATTACAGATCTAAATTAAATGTATGATTGGGGACTGTCATATAAAGCTTTAAGCAATTAGAATAACTAGTGTAAACTAAATGAAGTTTTATGATAGATGTATTCGTGCTTGTCTAATAATGAATTGTTGAATTTCAAGTGGTCTAGAACCAGGCGTCAAGAAAGAATATATATTATCTCAAATACTCTGGAGTAAATATGCAACTGGAATCTTATGGGGTATTCAGATATCGCAGTACTTTTTCAGTATCATGTTTTTATTTTTTTTGTAATTAGTTATGAATTATGTACTTAGGATCCCATCCAGTCCCTAATTTACGTGGCAGGAAGGATGTGTAGGTGCCTACAGGCCACATAAATTGACTTGTACTGGGCTGCCTATTCTGATAATGGTCAGCACTATGCAGCAGAGGGATTGTGTGTGGTGAATTGTGGAATCTGTCTGTATAACTTATGAATTCTGGTTTATGATAAGAAGTCATGGAATTTCTGTATCATGGAAAACCTATGTATGAGTATCTGCTATTGTCAACAGGGCCTGCAGCAAGTACACACCAGACTGAAGACAATGGGAAATGCTCAGCTTCAATGACACCTAATAGCTATGCTAAAGAGTAACTGCATGTTTAGGGAAAACAGGAATAGTTGCGGCACCTTAGAGACTAACAAATTTATTTGAGCATAAGCTTTCGTGGGCTACCATCCACTTCATCAGATGCATAGAGTGGAACATATAGTAAGAAGAGATATATCCATACAGAGAACATGAAAAGGTGGAAGTTACCATAGCAACTCTAAGAGGCTAATTAATTAAGATGAGCTTTTATCAGCAGGAGAAAAAAAACTTTTGTAGTGATAATCAAGATGGCCCATTTCAGATAGTTGACAAGAAGGTGTGAGGATAGTTAACATGGAACACAGAACAAAAAATGCCAAGTGGTGGTAGGGGGATATATAAACAGATACCGAAAACCACACAAAAATTGCATGGGGAACAACACACAGGAAGTTCAGGAGGGAGAAGGGAAGGGGATTAGACTGACCAATGACAATGAAACAAGCTGACTTAAAGAAGTAAGGATCCATGTTTCAGGACAAACCAGTCAGTGAAGCAGGAGGACTCTAGATTATTCAAGTGACTTCAACCTCAGACGAAAGAATGCTTTGGAGTGGGAAGGAAACTGTGGCAGGGAAATGTGTGTAGAGTTTATTTTTGTATGGATCTATGCATGTCTTGTGCTATCAAATAAAGACGATTACAGCATTAGAAACGTGCAGGGAGTCTGTATGTATTACATGCTTCACATCCGCCATCTGCCTTCCGATACTTAAAGGTAAATCAGAAGGGTCAGGTAGAGATCTGGGAGAGGTTGTGTTTAAGCTACAGGAGATACTAAAGACTCAGTACTGAGCCCAGGAGTTAGGCAGACGGTCTCTGCCGCAGAGTGTGCCTAAGGACCCCAAAGACTGGGGCAGTAGCTGGATGCTGTTCAGCTTTGAGAGGTTTAGAACATCTGGGGATCCAAAGGCTTGGATTCTCCTCACAGCAGTCTAGTGAGTGACCAAGAGGGACAGTTGACTGGGACCTGTGACACTGTTCCTGTTCTGTGTAGGAAATGCACAGCTACTCACAGAGCAAAGAACTCATGGGAATTAACATGCCCTTCCTATCAAACAGCTGTACAGATACTCTGACTTTCTTTTTTTCCCTGCCGCTGGGACCATAGTGGGCAGGGGAGTTTCTCCTAGGGCTGTAGTATCTTGTAATTAGGTTAGTGTAGCAGATGCAGGGAGAGAGGACCAAGGATGAGCCCCCAATATTCTACCATGCAGTCAGATCCCAGGTTTGAGAGATGAACACAGTCAGATAGCCCAGTTTAAGTATCTGGTGAAATTCTGGTGAAAATCTGGTGTGGAATATAATTTAGGTTGCTGTCAATGCATTATTGCCAAGTATAGCTGACAGTCATTGGTCCACTAGTTCCTCCCTGTGGCTAGGAAATATTTTAGAACTACCAATAGTTTTGTTACAGATCTCTCTTCAAAAGATAGTAGCTTTTGTTTGTAGGAGAAAGGTAGTGTTGACTACTGATAGAACATTGGACTAGGACTTTGGAGGCCCGGGACCTATTCCCAGTTCTGTCAATGGCATGCTGTGTGGCCTTGGGAAAGTCATTTCACCTGTCTGTGCCTTGGTTTCCCCAGCTGCAATAATTGTACTGACCTCCATTTTAAAGTGCTCTTACATTTACTGATGAAAATTGCTATAAAAGGGCTAGGTAGTGTTGTTATTCTGTGACTTTGTTTAGTTGTAACTACAGTGGATGTTTTTTAATGGACTCTTGTGTTCTCTCTTTTTTTCTGTGTATTGTATTTGGCAGCATAAGCCCACAGAGTCAGCAAGTGCACATAATGAACTGTTATTAAACATGGTATATAAACAGAATAGTTTAGGAACAATCTCTCAAAGGCAGCTGCAGAGTAAATAGGTGGAAGTCTCATAGATCTATAAGTGTCCTCCACAAATAATGGCTGTTTTTGTGTAATTCACAGGGTAGGAGCATTGATTTTAAAAAACAGTATTTAGAATCTGCAAAACATTCCCCACAGGATTATGACAAATTTGTGGATGGTAAAATTTAGCATTTGAACAACTTGAGAATCCATTTAATATGCAGTATTATGAAAGTTATTAAAATGCTAAATGGGGAAAAGCTACAGACTTCAAATCATCTTTAAAACCTACATGACACTACATAGCTAGCTCAAAATAAATAGATTGCTTACAAAGCACTTCCAACGTGAAAAGTGTTATATAAATGCTAAATATTATTAAAAATGAAAAACACCAAGTTGATAAGAAATCTTGCATTTTTTAAATGTAAAACTATTAGTCAAACGTATCAGGTCCAACCTCATGCTAAGGAGAGGACCGAATCTTCTCATATGTCTTACGTTGTTGTTCTCTATTGGCTGTGTTGAGCTACTATTCCATTAACAGCTATCCTTTCAAAAAGTGTTGAGGCTGTGCATCATAACTTGAGGCCCTAAAGAGTAAGGATCTGTGGGAGCAGATGCATGAGGAGAAAATGTGACACTGTCCTAATAAGAACTGGATCAGTTTAACCATAAATGTGAAGATAAAAACAAAACCTCTGTGGTGGCTGTGTGATGTGCTCAGATGGAGAGAGGAGACTTCCATACTCATTTTCATTTGTAACCTGAGCAACAACAATAACCAGTCCTTTTGAGGGAGTACTGAGGGCCTGATCTTACAAGGTACTGAATACCCTGAACTCCCATTGACATCTTAGGGAGTTGAGGGCACTCAGCACTCCTAGGGACGTTTTCAGCATCTTATGGCATCAGACTGTAGGTCACTGTGCTACCTAGCTCAACTCCTAACATGATGTTCAATGCTATTATTATAGCTTACTTGAAGGTATTATACAGTGGCAAATTGTGTGTTTTCTTTATGGAATTGAGAGGAGATTTTTTAAAAAGTGTGTGTGTGTGTATATTTCCTTTCTTTTTCTCTCTTTCTCCTCCAAAGCCACAGACCAAAACACCTACAAAGTTTCAGCTTGGAGTAAATTTCTATGAATGCATTGCTAACCCTTAGAAAAGAAGGATTTCTAGTAGGGCTGTCAATTAATCGCAGTTAACTCTTGTGATTAACGCAGTTAATTTTTTTTAGATTAAAAAAATTTGTGATTAATCACACTATTAAACTAATTGAAATTTATTAAATATTTTTGATGTTTTTCTGCATTTTCAAATGTTTTGATTTATAGTACAACACAGAATACAAAGTGTACAGTGCTCACTTTATATTATTACAGTAACTCCTCACTTAACACCCTCCTGCTTAACATTGTTTTGAAGTTACATTGCTGCTCCATTAGGGAACGTGCTCGTTTAAAGTTGTGCAGTGCTCCCTTATAACGTCATTTGGCTGACTTTACAAGGGAGCATTGCACAAGTTCCTCTTCTCCGCCTCCTCCCCCTCCTTCCTTCCCTCCCTCCCGCTGCCAATCAGCTGTTTGGAGGTGCTTAGGACTTTCTCGGAGGGAGGAAGGGAGGGAGCGGGGAAGCTGCCCTTGCACCCCCGGCAGGCAGGGCCACCCGGAACACAGGGGCTTTAGGGGCTGCAGGGCCCAGGGCTCTGGGGCCCTGGCCTACAGCTCTAAAACCCCTTTCGGAATGCACCCCTGCGAGCACGGGCAGGAGGAGGAGGGGCAGCCAGTGGCCAGAGAGGAGCAGTGCTTTCCCCTTCAAAGCACCGCTTCTCTCCAGTCACTGGCTGCACGGCTGCCCCTGCTTCTCCTGAGTCCTCCGGCCTGTGCTTGCAGTGCTGCATTCCGAAAGGGGCCTTAGCCCAGGACCCTGCAGCCCCTAAAGCCCCTGTGTTCTGGGTGGCCCTGCCTGCCGGGGGGGCAGAGGCAGCTCCCAGAATTGTGGCCTTGGGGGCAGTGCCGCGCTGTGCCAAACCACTTGAACACCCCCTGTGCCAAACAGGAGCTGCCCAGGTATGTGCTCTGCACCTCCTGCCTGCCCCAGCCCTGAGCTTCCTCCCGCACCCCGACCCTGAGCGCCCTCCCACACCCTAACTCTCTCCCAGACCCTGCACCCCCAACCCTGAAAATGGGGAAGCGCCATGGCTCTGCTCCTTCCCGTCCCTCCCAGAAGGTTCTAAGTGCTGCCAAACAGCTGTTTGGCGGCAGGGAAGCACTGGGAGGAAGGGGAGGAGCAGGGATGCAGCATGCTCTAGGGAAGAGGTGGACTGTGGGTGGGAAAAGGCAGGCCTGGAGTGGAGCGGAAATGGGAAGAGGCAGGCCTGGAGCATCCCCCAGCAAAGTCAGCACCTGTTCTTCTGGGGGGAAGCTGCTGCTGTGCAAGGTGCTTCCTGGCGTCCTTGCCTACCTCATTGTCTGCTGCAGAATAGTGTCTGTCTGGGGTAAGCCAGGGGCACCTCCCCACCACTGTACAGTATATAATGCCTTTTGTCTGTCCCCAAAAAATTTCCTTGGAACCTAATCCCCTGCATTTACGTTAAATCTTATGGGAAAATTGGATTCATTTAATATCGTTTCACTTAAAGTTGCATTTTTCAGGAACATAACTGCAACGTTAAGTGAGGAGTTACTGTATTTTATTGCAAATATTTGTACTGTAAAAATGATAAACAAAAGAAATTGTATTTTTCAATTCACATCATACAAGTACTGTAGTGTGATCTCTTTATCGTGAAAGTGTAACTTACAAATGTAGATTTTTTTTTTGCTACATAACTGCAGTCAGAAACAAAACAGTATAAAACTTTAGTGCTCACAAGTCCACCCAGTCCTACTTCTTGTTCAGCCAATTGCTAAGGCAAACAAGTTAGTTTACTTTTATGGGAGATACTGCTGACTGCTTCTGATTTACAATGTCACCTGAAAGTAGCCGGCATTGCAAGGTGTTTACATGCCAGCTATTCTAAACATTCATATGCCCCTTCATGCTTCCGCCACTATTCCAGAGGACATGATTCCATGTTGATGATACTCGTTAAAAAAATACCGCCTTAATTAAATTTGTGACTGAACTCCTTGGGGGAGAATTGTATGTCTCCTGTTCTGTTTTACCTGGGTTCTGCCATATATTTCATGTTATAGCAGTTTGGATGATGACTCAGCACATGTTCATTTTAAGAACACTTTCACAGAAGATTTTACAAAACACAAAGAAGGTACCAATGTGAAATTTCTAAAGATAGCTGCAGAACTCTACCCAAGGTTTAAGAATCTAAAGTGCCTTCCAAAATCTGAAAGGGACAAGGTGTGGAGAATGCTTTCAGATGTCTTAAAAGAGCAAGACCAATGCGGAAACTACAGAACCCAAACCACCTTAAAAGAAAATCAACCTTCTGCTGGTGGCATCTGACTCAGATGATGAAAATGAACATGCGTTGATCCACTCTGCTTTGGTTGAAGCATGAAGGGACGTATGAATCTGGCATGTAAATATCTTGCGATGCTGGCTACAACAGTGCCTTGTAAACACCTGTTCTCACTTTCAGATGACATTGTAAACAAAACAGCATTATCTCCTGCAAATTGTAACCAAACTTG
The DNA here is from genome assembly GCF_025201925.1 of Gopherus flavomarginatus. Taxonomy (NCBI): domain Eukaryota; kingdom Metazoa; phylum Chordata; order Testudines; family Testudinidae; genus Gopherus; species Gopherus flavomarginatus. The sequence goes on from NC_066617.1 coordinate 34,415,060, forward strand.
TTTTTCTGAGAGATTGGCTGAAGTAGGACTGAGTGGACTTTTAGGCTCTGAAGTTTTACATTATTTTATTTTTGAATGCAGTTATTTTTTGTACATAATTCTACATTTGTAAGTTCAACTTTCATTATAAAGAGATTGCACTACAGAACTTGTATTAGATGAATTGAAATATACTATTTCTTTTGTTTTTTACAGTGCGAATATTTGTAATAAAAAATAAATATAAAGTGAGCACTGTACACTTTGTATTCTGTTATAATTGAAATCAATATATTTTAAAATGTAGAAAACATCCAAAAATATTGTTTAACAGTGCAATTAATTGCAATTAATTTTTTAATCATGTGCTTAGTTGTGATTCTTTTAATTGCATGATTAATCGCAAATCATTTTTTAATCGCTTGACAGCCCTAATTTCTAGTAGAAATGCTGATAAACCTGTTACTATAGCAGTGAGTGCCTCAGTATTATAAAATATCAAGTGGGTTCATAGCATATTTAAAATCCAGCTGTCCAGACCTGCTGTAGCATTTTCCAACACCTGCTGAAAGATTTATGGAGGAAATAAAGCAAGCAAAACAGCAGGAAACTAAACAAAGAAAGAAAGAAGAATGAAGATAAGCAAAATAAATAAGAAGATTAATAAAGAGAAAAACTACCTTATTTTCCTACTTATGAAAAGGCTTAAATTAAAAGGATTTGTACAGTTAAAGTTCTACTAATATAAAAGGCACATATCTCCTCATTATTCTGTAAATATTAACCAGGAAATTGAAGTTGTAGGGACAAGTTTTTATACTTCTCCAATTTCTGACCTATTTGAGAAAGTTTGCTCATCTAAGGTCATTTCACCAGAGTCTTGCTACCATGAACACATTATAATTCATCCTGCAGATGCATACACAGCAGACAGTATCAAATCTCTTTGGTTATAATTTAATGTCAGATGATACTGTATCTTTCCTTTTTTACATCCTCGCTCTCTCTCTCTCTCTCTCTCTCTCTCTCACACACACACACACACACACACACACACACACACACACACACACACACACACAGGTAGAGACATTCGTCTTGTAAAATTGAACTGTGCCAATTCAGTATCATAAGAAATAAAAGCTAATTTCATCTGTATAGTCTATCAAAACATGCAACCATTTTTGTAAGTACAAACACCTTCTGACCTTTAAGTTACTTGTTTTGTAGTGATTCTCTACAGTTTCTGAAATTAGAATGTTGGATACAGTTTTGAGCCTTTGTCTTTGGTGAATAATTTAAATAGAACTATGGGCTAATTAACAGATTCCCCTGCCAGATGCCTTTACGGAAAAAATTAAATGGACCAGAAAAATGACTGGTGGAAGCATGTTTTACAAACTGGTTTTCAAACTCAGCAGAGCTTCCTCATTCGAAAATATATTCTTCAACAGTTTATCACCAAAGAGTTCTTCATTAAAACAGATAATGTAAATAAAATAAACAAGGAGAGCGGCACAAATTAAACTCTGAAAGTGGATGGGAAAAGTGAATTATATTAATTAATCTGGCTGCCTTACTTGCACATAGACTTTAATGGTTCTTGCTTTATCTTTATCTGTGAGAAAAATCAGAACAATAATCATAAATAAATTAATCTAGTTTATCTCAGTCACTACTAATTCCTCATCTTTGCTCTGTTGTAATTATAAACTGCATAAATGAGTAGCTTTTAAATAGCCTTGTCGTATACTTTGTTAAATATTGATTAGCAGATGCTGTGTATCTCCTCTGATTGAAAGGCATAAGAACATACTTCTCTTAGGCTATTTCACATTCAGGCTACAATGAACATTCCCCTGGCATGTTTGGCATTAAAAGAAAATGTCATTTTCTTGAGAAGGTATTTTTCAAGTTATGCTTTTTATTTTAAACAAGTTGTGAGGTTTATTTTTATCCAGATCTGTTTTGAAGCTCTGTTAAGCAATATATCTGAGTAAGATCAACCTCGTCTTAAGTAAATTACTAAAGCGATGTGTCTTGGTGATTGCCAATTACCTTACTTGGATTTATAATGCATATTCCCCAATCATGACCAATCTTACTTTCTTGAACAGTTTGGGCCTGATCCTTTTCCAATCTACGTCAATGGCACAATTCCCATTTATGTCAATGAGAACAGGATTGGACCCTCAACAAGTTACTGTGCCATGAATTTACATATTCAGCCCTGATGAAAATCGTGAATAGAGTTTGGAAGTAATCATAGAAGCATTTAAGCAGTGTTGTTGTTTTTTAAGAGGAGCCCTCTGTCTTATTTAAGCACTGTGTTAAATGTAGTACAGTGTTTAAATGAAAGATGAACTTTCATGATGTAGTTTTGCATATGGTGTATTTCATGTGGTCTGGTGGAGTGTGTTCTCCAGGAACTCCTGGATTCTGAATCCAACTTTCCAACAGACATATTCTGTGGTCTTGGAAGACAAGTCACTGTCTTTGGTTGTTTCCATATATGTTAAAAAACCACAATGTGGTTTGTCAATGTATCTGACAGGTGTATTGAGACAACAAGTAAGTTAATATATCTCTACAGTAAGCTAATACCTACAGTGCTTTGAAAAATGTAAGTATACCATATAATAAATATTATGGAATATTATTTATTGAGTGGTAGTAGTTTTATTTCTTTTAATCATGGTACAGTCAGGATTTATAAAAATATTCATCAAGATGATTTCAAGGGGTAAAAAAAAGCAGGTTAGTTTGTCACCATTTTATGATATTCAAAACACAGTATAATTGTCACATCTATTTAAAAGAGAGAGTATTACACCTTGATGCCTTGTATTTGCAATAAGTGTTTTCTCTCTGAAATTTGTAACATTTCTTATCATTTGAAGATTATGAATGCATATTTTTAAGGATGCTCTAATTTTTAAATGTGTTTGAAAGACATTATATTCTAAAATTATTTTTCCAGCATGTTTGTAAATTTCATAAAAATGAAAGCTATTTCTCTGTATTAATATATCCTTTTAAAAACACTGTCTTTTTATGAAAATTAAGTGAAACTAAGCAATATATAACAATTACAAGACCCCACATTTAGGGCTGCTGACATTCACAGGATTTCTCCTGCCCCAGATTTTGGGAACTTCTAAATGTTAAAGCTAATCTCCACTTTCATTTTTTAAAAATTACCTTTCTTGTCCTTGTACAGATAGCGTTGCAAATGGAACTGATGATTAAGGAAGAAAGTTTGTGAAGATGGTTTTTCCTACAGGATACATATTTATTCACAGCACCCACTCCAACTATAATGGGTTGCTCCCTGGGACCCATGAAACAGTTCACTCAGTTTTTAGGGAGACTTTCCCATATCAGTGTACGTGACAATAATATATTTTGAATAAGATAGGAAATTGGTTAAATATAAAGTTTGGTCTCATGTATACATCACTTGACAATTGAGTGAATGTTTCTAAAAACTTTCTGTATAATCTTCAATAAAAAAGCAAAAACAGAAGGTCATATCCTTAGATGGCATACATTATTTATGCCAGTTTATACCATAGGAGGATGCGATCCAGCAAATCTAGAGATTTTTGATGACAAGGTTAAAACGGCTAATTTCTCATAATTACATATGACCCTAATTTAATTTTGTGACTGTGGCTAGTGTATTTGTTTAGATTTAGGGTGACCAGATGTCCCAATTTTATAGGGACAGTCCCAATTTTTGGGTCTTTTTCTTCTATAGGCTCCTATTATCCCCGTCCTGATTTTTCACACTTGCTATCTGGTCACCCTATTCAGATTACACGTCTTAATTTTTTTTTGTGAACTATGTAGTTTTCTCTGTTTAAAAGAGATTCCTACTCTATAGCGCTAATCTATTAATTACAGTTAACAACACAGCTGTCAGACAAGCAGAATGAAATGAAATGACAAAGATTTTGGTAGTACTATGACAACTATCCAACAATTACATGACTGCATGTGACAGAGCACATTTTAAAAGATATTCTGATGCTTTTTCTGTTGTACTGCTAATTATCAGCTTTGCTTATGCTTTGTCAGATTTATAACATTGCTTGTTTTACAACCTCCTTTTTCCATTTTATGAAGCAAGATTCCTTAAAGCAAATGATACCTTAAGCTGCCAGGAAGCAGATGAAGCCAAAACAACTGCAAGCCATGTTAGGTATAGGTCTGGGCACCTGAACTGAGATCAGCGAGCCTGTCTGTCTTGGACTCTACATGACACCCACTAATGGGCTCATGCAGCCTGGGGGAGGGAGGAAGCTGCCTGACTGAAATGCAGAGGGGACAAGAGCGGGACCTGAGGTGGGATCAGGGATAGTATACTGGGATTAGGAGCTTGGGGGAGTAAGTTGGAAACTGAGAGTAGCTGGACATGGAGACTGGGTCTGGCTGGGTGAGAAGGCTAGAACTGGAACAAAGAGCCAAGGCTAGGGAAGAGACAGGACAGAGACAAGTTGGAGGGGATGATGCAGAAAGGGTCATGCTTAGCAGGAACATGTTGAAGAGTTTGTACCCACTTAAGCAGAGGTCCCCAGTCTGTGGAGCCCGCCCCTCTGCAAGGGCATGGAGGAACGTTCGGGAGGCTGCAGCTGGGGCCCGGGCCAGCCCCCATAGGGGGCGGGGAGAGGGCACCACCTAGCTCTGCTCCCACACCCGTCTGTGGCCCGAGTCTTAGACCTCTTACCCTATCCACGTCTTTCCCCTCCACCTGACTTGGTAGGGGGTGGACAGGGTAAGGGTGGGCATGAGGTAAAATTTTGGCCACCGCTGCACTAAAGCCTGGAATGGAACCAAAGTTCCCTGAATCTCACCATTCCTCTATTACCACATAGCTATGAAACTGTCAAGGTTTTTTCCCCACTTTGAACTTTAGAGTACAAAAAGTGGGGACCTGCATGAACACTTCTAAGCTTAATTACTAGCTTAGATCTGGTACACTGCCACCAGCCAGAATTTAGTGTCTGGCACACTTTCTGTTCCCCCAAAACCTTCCCTGGGGAACACAGATCCAAACTCCTTGGATCTTAAAACAAGGAGAAATTAACCATCCCCGCTCCTATCCCCCCAGACTTTCCCCTCCCTGGGTTGCCTTGAGAGGCTTCACACCGATCCAGACTTCTTGGATTTTAAAACACGGAGGAATTAACCATCCCCCCTTTTTTCCCCCCCACCAATCCCTGGTGAGTTCAGACCCAACCCCTTGGATCTTAAAACAAGGAAAAAATCAGTCAGGTTCTTAAAAAGAAAGCTTTTAATTAAAGAAAGAAAAGGTAAAAATTATCTCTGTAAAATAAGGATGGAAATGCTTTACAGGGTACTCAGATTCATATAGACCAGAGGGACCCCTCCCCTCAGCCTTAGATTCAAAGTTACAGCAAACAGAGGTAAAAATCCTTCCAGCTAAAAGAAACATTTACAAGTTGAGAATACAAAAATAAGACTAATCCGCCTTGCCTGGCTACTACTTACAATTTTGAGACATGAAAGACTGATTCAGAAAGATTTGGAGGACCTGGGTGTACGTCTGGTCCCTCTTAGTCCCAAGAGCGAACAACAAACAAAACAAAAAGCACAAAGAAAGACTTCCCTCTACCAAGATTTGAAAGTATCTTGTCCCCCTGTTGGTCCTCTGGTCAGGTGTCAGCCAGGTTTACTGAGCTTTTCAACCCTTTTCAACAGGTAAAAGACATTAACTCTTAACCATCTGTTTATGACAGAAACCTATTGGCAAAGTGTCCCATCGCCCTCTGGTCCACAAAGGAGATTACAACCTACTACTACTATCAGTTACACTGTTCGCTCAAGAGGCACAAGTTCATGTGGTGAATCAAAAATTTGAACCTTGTTAATGACCCATGTGGATATCAATATGTTTCCATGTGAAGGAATGTTTTTTCAGTTTCCTTTTTTTAAAACTTAGGAAATGATACAAAAAAACAAAACAAAACCCTGTGTTAAATGAGCATTATTAAGGCTGCAAGGTCAAGCACTCAGATATTAGGAAATGCCAGAATTAAAGTTGTCTGTGCCTTATGTGTATGTATCATGATATAATCTTTAATTACATGATCCTATATTATGTTTTCCACAGGGCACAGAATGGACAGTGCTCACTGCATGAACAACTATTTAATATTTTGTTTTTAACTTGTTGTTCAATGCCTTATGTACTGCACACTATTCAAACAGTGCTCTGAAGGCAGAATTTAAAATTTTCTCATGTGCTTTCTATGGCAGTCATCACTATATGGAAGCTGAATACTTCAAAATGTTAGTTAATTTATTACCCAACACCCACATGAGATAAGTGGGTATTATCCCCATTTTACAGATGGGGAGCGGAGGCATAGAAGGATTAAGGTAAAAATGATTCATTGATTTTGGGTACCCTATTTGAGACACCTAAGACCTGCTTTTTCACTGTAGCACTCTTATCTATTCAAAGCTCCCATTGACTTCAAGTTTCACCTGTGAGTGATCAACACTTCTGCAAATCACACCCAGGGTCTTAAATTAGGTGCCTAGAAAATGAGAGAGTCACTACTAGTGACCACATATGAAAAGAGTCCTGTGGCACCTTATAGACTAACAGACGTTTTGGAGCATGAGCTTTCGTCGGTGAATACCCACTTCGTCAGATTCACCCACGAAAGCTCATGCTCCAAAATGTCTGTTAGTCTATAAGGTGCCACAGGACTCTCTGCTCCTTTTACAGATCCAGACTAACACGGCTACCCTTCTGATACTTGACACATATGAAAAGCTTTTTTAAATAACTTAATGAGCATCACATGTAAACTGTTTGGTGCAGGGGGAGATAGAATCTAGTTCTCCAGGCTAGTATTCAGCTTCTTTAACCACAAGACCATCTTGTTTCTTCTTGCAGTCCTCTGCCTCATTTGCTATCCACCTTCCAATGAGTGCAACACATGAAGCCAGAGCCCTACAGACAACAGTTCCCTTAACTACACAGTCCTGATTCGTTGTCTCTCAAGTCGTACAGGATTGTCCTAACTACTAACAGGAGACAAATCTGAAAGTTTGCAGCAAATACATAAATAAACACATAATTTTATTTTTTTTAAAGGGAAGAAAGGGGTAGATACATTATTAATTATTGTGATTGGAGAAGTGACCTACTGCCTGTCAGAGACTTCTTCATAATGTGCCAGAGAAGGTGAAAGGCCCCTAAATAGTTGATCAGTCTATATTATTGGGAGAAATTCCTTTCCACCCCAGACATTCTGATTAGCCATGGCTCTGGCCATGTAAGCAAGGGCAATTATACAACATCCTATACTTAAAGATCATGCGAAGGTTAACAAGGATGTATTTTGGCTGACGAAAATAGATGTGTGGGAAACCATGTTCTTTCTGGTCACTGGATTATGGAACAAGAAGAAAACCAGTTACCCCAGGGACCCCTTATCCCCAAAAAAGTGGAGTCAACTGCCAATCCTTGTAAATCACTGGGATTTAATCTTATCCATGATGGATTTCACATACTCCAACCACAGCTATTCAGTTGGCCAACAGCACATTTGAAATGTCTTCTGATGCCATGTGGCCACAGTAATACATAATTCCCATAGTGGTAGGAATCCATATTTTAGCAAAATATTTGTATATGTTTTAGTTATTAGTTCAAAGTATTGTTGGAAGTGGAACCTATTTTAATCTGTTAAAAAAAATTCATAATGAATGCTGAAGTAAACTGAACTAATGTAATCTTCCAAAAAATCCCCAGAGTTGTGGCTATTCAGTAAATACTTCAGAAGTGAATTGTTTTTATCAGTGTATAAATAAGGGAGCAGTTAAAAAAATGCAAAAAGCCAGATTTTACCAGATTTTATTTTGCTATGTGTGCTTTACTTTATGTAAAGGCCAGCTGGATGGAATTTTAATCTCCAGCATTTCAGGTGGCTCAGTACTGAGCATTCTTTGCACCATCCATTTAGTGAACCTGGGTTACTAAATTAAATTCTGAAAGTGAATGTGCAGCATAGTCAGTAAGTTACAATAATGGTAGTGCACTGCGTTTCACCCTGAAAACATAGACATTATGGTAAGATGAAGTAAAGTGGGTTAAAGATAACAAAATAAGTATTTATTTTACAACCTTCTAAGAAATGAGTATAGGATTGATATGCCAAAATGTTCAGAGCTAGCATATTGATTGTTGAAGTGACCCGGGTAAGAAGTGTTAGTAACTGTAACTAAATCCTTGATTCAAATCAAAAGGTCCATGGAATGTACAATACTTGTCTGGAATTTTAAAAGAGCTAAAGGTGGAAGACACGGTGAGTGGAAATTGGAAAGAATTCTCAGTACTTACATGATGCTGCATTCAGTTGGAATTTGCAAGTGTGGAACCAGAAAGTGTGAATAAAATAACTGGGGAAATAAATTAAATTGCTATTTATATTAAGCAAATTTACTGTAATTTGATAAAACTAGATTGGAGTAAGGATAGTCCTGTAAAGGCAACAGATTGGGACTCTGGGGACTGGAGTTTAGTTTCTGTTTCTGCCAGTGACTTTCAGTCTGACCTTGGGCATTAGATCCCAGTACTTCAGTCCCCCATCTGTAAAATGTGGATAAATATTCCTTTCCCCTCACTCTTTGGCTGCTTTGTCTATTTAGTTTTGTTGGGTGTTTGTTACTGTGTGTTTGCCTAGCATGTTTGATGCATGAATGGAGGCCTAGGCATTACCATGTACAAATAATAATAACAGATGGTTAACTTTTCAGGGTAGGAACGATACAACGTGTAGGAATAGCACTTAACACAATGGAATATCAGCGTTGGTTGGGGTTTCAAGGCACTACACATATACAAATAAATAATAACAAGCTCACTATATTACAGTTCAATTTTAAGACCATTCATCTTCCTATTTCTTTTTTGTTGTTTCTCCCCAGGAGTTGCTGATTTTTTTACAGAATTTGCCCACAATGCACTGGGGAAATGAAGATATCAGTGTTCTCCTAGCAGAGGCCTACAGACTGAAGTTTGCATTCGCAGATGCCCCCAATCATTACAAGAAATGAGTATAAAGAACCAGGAATTTTAAACCAGCTTGTTCTGGAGTATTATGGCTTTCATTATTCTGGTTAGCACTTGCACATAATTACTAATCATTGCATTTAAAACAAAGAATTCTGTGAGCATTTACAAAATGAGACTGGAATACCAAAGAGATGGACAGACCAGGATATTGAACATTATCTTTACATAAAAGTAAACCTTCTTGCTCAACATATAAAAGCAACATAAGTTCAATTGTTTCATAGTATTTCATTTTTCTTACTTTGATAATTATTGGAATTATGTATGAATATGGAATGCATTTTACATTCATCTCTGCCTAGTGATTGTCATGTGTCCATGAGCCTTAAAATCTGTTATGGGAATGATTGTGAGCTTGTATAATTATTCCTATCTAAGCAATACTAGTCTCTGATACCTTTTGCCTGCTTATATTTGTCTGTGATAGGAATGATTCCCCTTGGTAGAAAACAAGGACACATCATGGGTATGAAGGTGAATTTGGAACAGAAGGGCTCACAAGTGTGTTTATTTTTATTTTTTTATTTTGAACCTGAGAGAACATTTAAATTGTATTTTGTGTTGATACAGAGAACCAAAATATGAAAATTCTACTATAATAACAATAACACAACATATGGAATCTGAATAGGTGGCACAATTTGCACATTTTCTAGACATCATTAAGGTTGTCCTGAGAGCTCTCTCAGGCCCTGTGAACCACTGTAACCACATGTTAAGGATTTAAGTGGCGCTTAAGGATACATGTCAGCATTGGATGAAATTCTCCCATAAGCCTTATATTTTGGAGTATTTCTAAAACAACTGAATAAATTAAGAAATATGCTTTTTCTGTCATGCTAAACAAATTCATAATTATAAAGTTTTAAAAGACCTGAATGTTTGTCAGCATGAAAGTTCACTTGGAAGGATTTTATATTCAATGGCTTAATTTACAATGCAAAATGTTTTAAATGTCAGTTTTTGCCTTATAATCCATTTCTAAAATTTTAGAAAAGGAAAAAAAGTAATACTTGTGTCCTTCACTTATTTGTTGAATAACTTACTTGATGATTTGTTCTCTCATTGTGATGCAGGGAAAGAGCAAAGGTTGTTCCTATTAACAGGCAGCCCGAATCCCCCCTTTCAACATTAGAAGAATAAAAATCCCCCCAAACTTTCTACAGTTAATGTTCCTTCATGTAATCATAGGGTTCTGAATGAATGTTTACTGTCCCTTAATTTACTATACTGTAAATGGAATATTTATTTTCAGGGAATCTTATCAAATGGGAATTCTGCCTGAAGTTGAGAACTGCAAGGGGCACGTTCTATGGAACTCAGAGTTGTTTTACTTTAACACACTTTCAGAGTGTTCATGGCACAAGTGTAGAAGTAGCAATGCATTTTTAAATTAGGGGAATAAAAGATCTTCAGGAGGACTTTGTCTTAAGATATTAATAATAATGAATTATTTGCAATCTCTTACAAAATATTATCCACTAAGTTGCCTTTTTTCTTTTTCTTTTGGGGGTTGACATTAGCTAAATAACCCGTTTTGTGGGCCATGGTTTTTTACAGTGTTTTGACTAATTTAATAGCAGAAACAAGGTAAATGAGGAATCAGTTTGTGCTATTATACGGGATTTGTCTTTTAAAATGGCATGAAATTATTGATGGAGGTGAAGGAACTAACTTAAGCAATTCATAAACTGATGTTTGGCATCTAGGGCATGATTCTGTTCCATTGTAGTCAATGGGAGTCAGTCAAAGCAGGATCAGGATTCCTGGATTACTGTATTTGTGTCTAACGTACATAGTCTATGTATGTGTCCATCTTCCATATCAGTGTAGTCCCAACATTTTTGTTTATCTTTAATGGTCACTGTGTGTCTAGAATTAACCTTAAGGTGACAAAGAATGTCATATTGTGCCTAACCGAATATCTTCCAGTAAGAGAATACACAAAGCCTGAAACTTTTATGTGACCATTTGTGGTGATTATAGCTATAAAACATGAATAAAAATAATCCTTTAATAACGATTCAAATTATTGTAACTAATTCAGAAGAGAGAAGGCACCCAGCAGTAAGCATATAATGTTTTGTGAGATTTGTATAGTTAACTTTTTTTTATCGAGACATTATTTAGGTAGTTATACAGGACATGAAAAGTCGACCCAAAGCTGTTTGCTGTGTTAGATGCTAATATGTAACATTTATAAAGCTTGGTATGTATTTTTAAAGTTTCCTTCACAAGTTACACTGACGTTGACTGCTACGTCTTCCAAATTCCAGTGGTAAATATCACTTTCTTTAAAGGAAATGCTGTCATGCCCCCAAAAGAGGCTACGTTTGCTGTTGTGCCCATGTCAGAATTTAAAGATTGTAATTATGCACATTGTTTAATGAGGGTGCTGGGGAGTTTCCTAATGTGCTGATTATATAGAGAGGATATTTTAGAGTACATAGGAGGCCAACATATTTTTATGTAAAATCTCTCCAAATTTATAATACTGTAAAACTTAACAGAAAAACATTTCACTTTATAAAAGTAATTATGCTTATGTTTTCATAAATATGCATCTCAGGCAAAGTGTCATTCCAACCAAACTGTTACCTAAAGAGAGCAAATAATTTTCTCTGTCATTTTTACATCCATAGACCTATTTTTCAAAATCAAGAATCAGACTATTAAAATTGGTTTGTAATTTGTATATTCTTATGGGTCAAAGATTTTAAACATATAGGGGGCATCTTGACACATCATTACTGAGTCCAGTCTGTAATTTCATAAAATTGATATGAAAACACTGAATGCTGTGTTGTCTAAAATGCAGTGTCTTATAGGATTTTTGTAATAAAAATGTACAATATAGAGAAACAGCTTTATGGCTTCAGTATTCACATAGGAGTGTAAATAACAAATTAATCAACTATGTAAATATAATACTTGGGAGAACATAAGATTCTCAGCTTGAACTCTTATGTACATCTCTAATACATTATAACAAATCATGTTACAATGTTATTTGGCTTATTTTCATATGGAAAAATCCATGAATTTGTATTCAACTTCAGAACTATAAAATAAAATATAAGTACCCAAAGTTCAGTTGTATTTTTTGACAAACAGAGAGATCATAGTTTCAACAGACACTGCTTTTAAAAACTGTAAAATTAATGATAGATAATGCAATAAATACATATTTCTAAAGTAATATGTTATTTAGCATGGAAAGCCCTTTGTAAATCAGAGAGATTCAGAATTGTATCATTTTTATAGTAGTAATACACTCCCAATCCTGTATCACAAACCACTAAACTTAATGGGCCAAGTTCTACTCTCATTTATATTTCTGTGACTCCCTGCCTTGCAGACTTTACAAGCTAATAAGTCAAGCAACATACCATGGTATATCCCTGCATAATAAGCCACATGAAGGGAAGCACAGGGATGTTTCCATGAGAAGCAGATGAGGCAGGTGTGGTTGGCAGAGCAGAGGTGGTGGAGGAGGGAAATGCAATTAAAAAAAACCAAGAGCCAATCAGTAGGGAGTTGCAGAGTTGTGAAGGGCATTGTGAAAGTGAGGACAAGGAGCTTAAACTTAATGTAGTGAAATAGCAAGAACCAGTGGAAGGTTTAATGGGGGGGAGGTGATTTGATAAGAAAAGTGAGCTTGAAAGATGATCTTAGCAGCTGCATTCTGTTAGGAACCTTTGGAGGATAATACGGGTATGAAGGTAGCCACAGTGCAGGTACAATAGTCAAGATGGGAGGTGATGGGAGAATGTCATTGTCTTGGTTGTCTAGACAGAAAAAGGATGGCACGTAAAAATGCTTTGAAGAAAAACTGGGTCTGCAAAGGCAAGAGAGGGGGAAGTGGTACAGACAACCATTATGTTCTATATTTGAAGCACAGGAAGAATTGTGACCAAGGGGAAGGTCTCACATTCGATGGCCCTTATGCTTCTACATCAGGTAAGCTCTTTTGAAAATCTCACCCGCTTAGTTTGTTAATAATGAGACCTCCAGAAGATGTCAGAGAGGCAGGATTGAGTAAAGGAAGACAAGTCAAAAGTGGAGAGAGAGAGAGAAGAAAGAGAGGATGTAAAGTGATAGAGACAGAGCCCAGTGAGTGATCTTGGGTAACAATACCATGGAGAGTGAGTAAGTGGAGCCTCCAAATGAAATGATGAACAGTAGGAGGTGAAGATAAGGTCTGGAAAATCAAGAGAGAATGAGATTTCAAGGAGGTTAGGGATGGAATAGAGTTCCTGAGATTTGACCAGGAAAAGATTTTTGGAAATCTAACCAAAAGCAGTTTATTTTATTTACTTATGCATTTTATTTATTTTGAATGTATAAAGTATAGCGACAGGTGCCCATGCAATATTCCAGGTGTGTCCTACAGATTTAAATATAAAATAATAGGAAGGGACTGTCCCAAACATTGGTCCACTCCTTCCTCAACAGCCTGAGAAAGAGAGATCAAAAATGGGCTTTTGCAGCTTGTCTGAAAAGTTAACAAATCTAGTCTCTGATGAGCGGGGAGTAAAGGGTGAACAGAGAGAATTCCAAAACCAAAGACCCCTCACTGAGAATGCCCTGCTAGTACCTTTCCATCCTTCATATCAAGTGGTTCCACCTCAAATGCCTTTTGCTGATCACAACAGTAGCAATGTGTCACGAGAAGAGAGATAATCTTGGCTAAACTGGTTCCACTAACTCTTCCAGCTACAACCACTTGCCTCCCATCCCCACCAACATACAGTTATGTAAAATGTTCCAGTACACTTTAGGATAAAACAGCGTGTTATAATGAATTAACAAACAGCATTAGGTGAAGCTAATTTCTTAGGATTTAAATGCACCCTTCCAAGCCATAAAATTTGTGTGTGTGCAGTCTTTTAAACAGCAAGATTATTTAACCTCGAGCTGTCTTAAATGTATGAGAAACAACTCCTGAGTCACCATTCTCAAATTCTGTGAGTCTAATCACACACATCTGCATGTACACACATACTCACTCTGCCTGTTACCTGATGGTTGGAAAAGAGATGCAAGAAGATTCGCTATGCGTATCCTCTGGCGAATAAGCATTTAATTTTTTAATAGATTCTTATGAAAAATGATTGTCATGACTTTGTCATTCAGCTTCAGGAAGTTGGTACTGCAGATTTGCTGATGGTTTTCTTAGCTGCTTATTGTCCATGGATTTGTTGGCTGGCCAGAGGCTTTTTGCTTGTAGGTCATAGATGCTGTAAATTTCTCCACCTGTGCCTTGGTGGTCAGCCAGAGAGGTGGAGAAAGTACAGGCCTTTTTCAAGGATTTTGGAATCACAAGGTCAGAAGACATGAGCAGTGGTTTCACCTTTTCCTCCAGCTTTTCAAGATTATGCATTCCTTTTCTCTCCCCCGTGTAATTTCTCCTCAGGAATTCCTTAGTTATTCAGAATGGAGCATCCCCCCTCTAAAGTCACTGGCATCACCTAATAAGAATCAGTTAGGTAATCTTTATGCAAATCATTTGTCCTCCCAGTTTTAGCAGATGTCACAAAAAGCCTGCAAAATTCTCCCCATGTAACTGCTGACATCAGCTTCTTTTGGCATGAAGTCTATCAAGGCATTAGGTCAGCAATAATCTTGCAAAGACTGACTTAAAATCTTATAAAATAGCTCAAAGATACAAAGCTAGCGTAAAAATTAGAACTGAAATCCCTCCAAACATCCAGCCTACATACACTCACCCGACAGAAAAACGTTCTCATTTTAAGATTGTGCAATTGATTCTTTTTGGACCAGTGTTTAAAATTGTCTTTTATATTTTTGTTGTCCATTAGCTGTTAGCAGCTATAGCTTTAACCAGCATTTCACCACAAAAATCTGGGAGAAATTGGACTTTGTCAGCCACAACAGTCTCTTCCTCTTAAAAATTCATTCAGTTTCTATACAGGGCCTCTTGTGCCCACACACAAGTACGCAATAAGCTGAAGGATATGCTTTGACTTGTTTGTTGCAGCTACTGTACTGTAACATCAGCCTTACTTAGCTATGTTTTAGCTCCAGCTAGGTTTCTGCTCAGCCCATTAGCTTGCTGGTTATATTTGCTATTGTTCACACTGTGAATAAACTATAAATCTGTGATACAGCCAAAGAGCTAACTTGGTGTCTCTGCATGCAAACTGGAGCTCATGAGAAAAAGAAATTTTAATAAATAGTTTTATTTCAAAATGTTAATTGCACTTCTTTAAAAAAAAAAATTCATAGCAAAAACTAAAGGAGACATAACTCCACTCTCCAAGCCTGAAGGTAGTGGTGGTGGTGGTTCATTATTTTTATTGCAGTGGCATCCAAAAAATGCAAGATGTTTTCCAAACACTGAAGAAGACCCAGTCTCTGCCCCAAAAAGTGTACAGTCTATTTCAAGATCTCCTGAGATAGCTTGCTAAGCCACATTAGGAACTGGAGGCCAGGATGGTATTGCTCAAGGTGGAATAAGAACTTCAGAAATATCCAAGATGATTCTCGCTGACTGACCAGATTCCCAAGCAACAAATGTATCTACTGATTGTGAACATGTATTATTTTATATTCCTCTGGAAGCAAGGAATGGCATGTTAAAAGCAGAGTGCTCTGATTATTGCTTAACTGAATGTATTTCTAAAAGAAATGATGCTAGGTAGGTTAATTGAAGGAAAGCCTTGCAGAATAGTTTGCCATTGTTTTGAAACAAGACAGCATCTTAATAGTCTTTGTTCAGGTACATATCAAGCAAAAGAAATTATCAAGCAATCACAAAACTTGAAACTCACCTGTAAGTTTCTCATGAGCTCAAAAGCCATTAAATTGTATCAATAAGCCATAAAAAGTATTCCACATAGTAGGTGAAATATGTTATCACGTAAGATTGTAGAGGCCTCACCAGAAATCATGGTTTTAAAGAACTTGCACAAAACTTAAGTGAAGCTAATGTTGCTTCTGCATATCAGAGTCTTACCCTTCAAGAACATAGGATTTCAAAACCCCAAGCTCAAACATTTCTTGTTACCAAGAGAAGATTATACATCCACCAGAACAAGCTATCTGCTTCCTTAAACCAAGCTAGAGCTGGGCAGAGAGGAATCAAAGGAGAACTATATATTATCAAATCTTTAGAAGAAGCTAATAGCATTAATCCTAATAGCATTAATCATTTGTGACTCATAGACTCAAGGACTGGAAGGGACCTCGAGAGGTCATCGAGTCCAGTCCCCTGCCCTCATGGCAGGACCAAATATTGTCTAGACCATCCCTAATAGACATTTATCTAACCCCACATGCTTATGCTGATTTATTATTTCATTCTATAAAACATGTTTACTAAGAATTGGTATAGATAGTGAAAGTCTCCATGATGTTACCGAAATATTGGGTCTGCCTAGCTGAGAGCCAATTAACAGCCTGACAGAGACAAGGAAAAATGCTTTATTCTGCAGAAAAAGGAGAGCCTGTACCTTGGTACAAAAGACTCTGTCTTACACAAATTTCACAAACCTTTTATACACATTCAGACAAAGACCCTTGCGTGTTAATACTTGATTGGTAAGTGTAAAATCTCATGTTTCCCTTATCTAAGTAGAACTAACTGGTTTGAAGCAGGATCTTCCTGCTTTGAGGCAGAGGAAAAGAGAGAGTGCAAAAATGCAGGCTACTGTGTCCATGAGCTGTACTTACTCTCCCCCCACCTACTGGCTGCTTGTAATCTATTAAGTGAGGTCAGCCAGCTTTCACAATCCCCACTTCGGGCCTGGCAAGCCCAGATTGCCAGGCCCGTTACGTAATTTACGATCAAGCTGAAGAGACAGGTACTGAGTTGTCTTACGGACAGCAGAACCTTTGGTTACAGCGTTATATAGACATTTTTTCCCGATGCGAGCACAAGCCCCCTCTATTTCAGCATTTATAGCATCTAGCACATGTTTATTTTTTCAAAGCCACTTCTGCTACTTCATCAATCTCTTTTTGTAACTTTTAAAAAGCGTCTATTAATGCATTAGCTGCTTTCTTAAGCCCTGCAGAACTATTTACAACTGCCCTCTCTAGTTCAGCTACCCCCAACTCAGGAATGATTGCACAGACAAAAGAATGGAATCCTGTTTGTCTGACAACTAAGGGATTGGGGCACTGACTATAAATTAGTTAGGTATACCAGGTGGTCTAATTTCCCAGATGTCTCGGTGAATAACCCCTCAGACAGAGACCAACACCTACAAAATCTCCACCAAGCATTCTCAAAACTACAATACCCGCACGAGGAAATAAGGAAACAGATCAACAGAGCCAGACGTGTACCCAGAAGCCTCCTACTGCAAGACCAACCCAAGAAAGAAACCAACAGGACTCCACTGGCCATCACATACAGCCCCCAGCTAAAACCCCTCCAACGCATCATCAAGGATCTACAACCCATCCTGGACAATGATCCCACACTTTCACAGGCCTTGGGTGGCAGGCCAGTCCTTGCCCACAGACAACCTGCCAACCTGAAACATATTCTCACCAGTAACTGCACACCGCACCATAATAACTCTAGCTCAGGAACCAATCCATGCAACAAACCGCGATGCCAACTCTGCCCACATATCTACACCAGCGACACCATCACAGGACCTAACCAGATCAGCCACACCATCACCGGTTCATTCACCTGCACATCCACCAATGTAATATACGCCATCATATGCCAGCAATGCCCCTCTGCTATGTACATCGGCCAAACTGGACAGTCTCTATGGAAAAGGATAAATGGACACAAATCAGACATTAGGAATGGCAATATACAAAAACCTGTAGGAGAGCACTTCAACCTCCCTGGCCACACTATAGCAGACCTTAAGGTGGCCATCCTGCAGCAAAAAAACTTCAGGACCAGACTTCAAAGAGAAACTGCTGAGCTTCAGTTCATCTGCAAATTTGACACCATCAGCTCAGGATTAAACAAAGACTGTGAATGGCTTGCCAACTACAGAACCAGTTTCTCCTCTCTTGGTTTTCACACCTCAACTGCTAGAACAGGGCCTCATCCTCCCTGATTGAACTGACCTCGTTATCTCTAGCTTGCTTGCTAGCATATATATACCTGCCCCTGGATATTTCCACCACATGCATCTGAAGAAGTGGGTATTCACCCACGAAAGCTCATGCTCCAAAACGTCTGTTAGTCTATAAAGTGCCACAGGATTCTTTGCTGCTTTTTCAGTCCCACATGCATCCTCTCCATGGACCCGTCAGGATTCAGTATGTGAAAGCGCACACCCCCCTAACTGGTCTAAATGCTTGGAAGGAGCACTGTGAATGTCCACACTTACACTCAGAAAGTGTTCAAATATGTCTCCATGACCACAGATCAGATGGTACTCCTGAGGTGTCTGTAAGGGCAGTGGGCCAAGTCTGGTGCTCAAGATCACTCCGAATGGCCATCAGCTGGTCATTCAGGAAATCTTGAATTTTTAAACATACTAGATCCCACTGCAATGCCTTCCCAGCCTCAGTGATATTCAATACCATCTCTGTTAGTAACTTCTGGGTCATAGAACTAAGGGTGGAAATAACATGTAACTCACCAACTCTAGCCTGTACTTGAGTTAGCGGAGCTCCAGAAATAAGGCTATTGGCCTTTTCTAGTTGGCCCGATTTCTTATCATGTTCTTAGCTTTTAATAATATTCCAAATGGCTGCTGCACTATTGGCCCCATCCCATAGGGATCCGGTCAGGTCCCTCTTCTTCCAGAGGAAATAACCCAGGCCCTCTGTTGTGCTAATCTAATGGCAGCCCCTAGTGTTGTATTAATCACAGTCCATTGATATCCTAATACATATCTCTTTGGTGTAGTACTATATCACATCTGTCGGTTGTATACCTTTAACTAATCTCAGGTACTTTTAAGAGGCATTGACATTAATAGCCTAGGAGGGGGTGTATTACAGAGTAACAGGGGAGATGGCAGGGGCAACAAGGTGCCTGTGGTACCTGTCATTTTAAATCCAGTTAGGGAGAGCAATACATACTGAAGGATTTATCCAGAACACAGGGCGCAGCCTATAGAACAAACCCCAAAATCCAATTAATATCACAATCTCAAGCATGGGTCCCACAATTTTTAGTGTATAATTCGTTGTTTCTTCACCAAGGTCAGTTTTTAATGTCCTTTCTAGTCAGGAATCCCTGGACTTTGGCAATTTTAGTGGAGTGAGTGTTCCTTCTTCTTCCCTGAAACAGTCATGGTTCAGCATCCTACAGGGGAGAGGTTACCAGCACATCACCCTGTAATGGTTTTGATTCTTCTAGAAAAATTCAAAGGCACAGTAGATCTGCCAATGGACAAGGGAGAGGTTACTAGCACTTCACCTTGTACTTTTTTCCTGCTGTCCAGAAGGCACCGTGGAGCTAGAAGGCGAAATAGGCTAATCATCAGTAGGAGAATTCTCCTGATGTGGAGGGGTCTTTTTGCAGTGACAATCATGGGTCCAAGCAGTTAGTCTTTGGCACTTCACAGCGGTGTTGGTAGTCAGCGGGACTTAATAAGGGTCTTTCCAGCATGGAGCCAGAGCAGTCTTTCGTTGGTGGACCTTTACATTGATCCCGTCTCCTGGTTCCAAGGAGTGGCAGGGCTGCTAGGGTCTTTGGGTAGCGCTTCTTTACCTATGAGAAAAGAACCTAACACATTTCATTAGTGCCTGGCAGTGTTTTGCAGATCTCATAGCTGCTTGGGCACATTCAAGCCCCCCCCCCCCCTTTTCTTGGTTATCAGCCAAGTCTTAGCTGTGAGCTGTGTCCTTGAATGGAGCCAGTGTCTTATCGTCAGTCTGCTAGCTATTATTTTTTTTCTTTCCAGTTAACTCAGTCTGTTCTTTTTTCCTTCTCCCTTTTTGGTTTCTTTTAACCTACAAAGGAAACTTTCACTCTTCACTCATACACCTTTTCCCAACAACGAACGCATAAACATTACCATTATACAGTACATTATTATGTACAGTCTTATTATTCAATGTATGCCACATATACCCTTCCACTAAAATAACTTTATTACAGAGCTTTGGAGCAACAAGCCAGGACAAGCTTGACACTTTGAGGAGTTCATTCAGTACAACCTTTAGTCCAATAGCTTCCCACCATCCCCAGCCCTCTGACTAGAAATCTGAGGTAGCCAGAAGGATCCCATGTACAATATGGGGAGTGGGTTCACC
Organism: Gopherus flavomarginatus; assembly: GCF_025201925.1. Taxonomy (NCBI): domain Eukaryota; kingdom Metazoa; phylum Chordata; order Testudines; family Testudinidae; genus Gopherus; species Gopherus flavomarginatus. Next base: position 34,435,362 of record NC_066617.1, read on the forward strand.
TTTCATGTCCTTGCTCCCAAAAACTGTTGGTATGCAAATTTTAATAACAATTTTAAATTAAAAGATTTGGCCAATGAAGTTTCTTTTTTTTTTAACTTAAGCAAATGTGTTAGGAAAATGTGACATACTAAAGTCTGATTTTTTTACTTAAGCAAATGTGTTAGACTTTAGTATGTCACATTTTCCTGATTTATCCAAACACTTTGTATTCAAAGTTGAATAAAACAAGTATCTGCATTCCAATCCAACCCCTCTGCCTGATTTCAAACCAGACCATCCCATGAAAACACTAAACACAACAGTTCCAGCCATGAGACAAACACCACAAGACAGAACATAGAACACACAACATAATTTCTATTGTGCAAGTAAATGCATGATATGTTGAATACTGTTCAGCTGGCATCAGTTTTCTCTGATTATCTGAAAGACAAAAAACAGAGGTCTACCCCTTCTGGGCAGTCAATCATTACTTAAATATACAAATACCCTTGCTGATTTCAGGCAAAACAGAGGAATTACCCCTTTTTTTTTTTTGTATTTGTTTCATAGGCAGCCCAGGTTTCAGTGGCTTCTACCTTATCAGTTAGATAATTCGCATTAATACAGATGCTTTCTGGCTTGCTTTTGGATCCAAAGCTATCCACAGCTTAAAGATTCTTACCTTAAAAGGGACATAATTAACTTTACCAGAATTTTGATTGCTTTTTACTTTTAACTCCTGCTTTCAAACACTGAAAGAAAACATCACTACTTATAGTGCCCCTTAGAGTCTAATAAAATTTCAATTACATAGCACTGTATATATTTCTTTAGCTAATTCAACTAAATTGTTCATAGCCAAATGATTGCAATCTAATAATTTCTTTGCCTGAATTATTTACAAACATTTCAAAGACACCAAGAACTTTCCTCTTTAGCATTTTACAAAGTTCAACTGCTGTTCCGTCCTGCAACTACAGAGTTAACTTCTCACTCTTCCTTAAATCACTTGCTTGTCTCCTAACAGCCACTTTTATCAACTCAAATCACCATTTCAAGATATTGTCCTGGGTATTTGAAATCCCCATGCTTACACTTACTTACTCCTTCCTTCCACTATACCCTCAGAATTTCCAACCTGTTTTCCAATCTCTCTGTCTGTTGCCTGCCCGCCTGGGCCCAATCCTGCTTTTCTCGCTGAACTGCCCCTTCCATGGGCACCAACTTGTTCCACTACCAGTTTAGCTAGGAGGATGGGCTTCTCAACTAGCCCCCACCCTTCCTGGTGTCTTCCCTTAAACATTCTTACTCACAAGACTACCTGAGTCCTCCCTCGTGAGGCTTGCCACCTGGGCAAAAATGCATGGTCCATTGGCATTTAACTATTCAATTTCCTCTTGACATTCCTTTCTGAATGGCCAGGTAAAGGCCATTTACTTAACATGGCCAGGTAAAGGCCATTTACTTAACATATAATCCAAACCCCTTTAGAGGGTTTACCCAGAGACCCACCCATCTGTCTGCTGACACTCAAACAGAAAAGAGAATTACACAGAGAACAGAGGGAATTACAGTCTAATCCAGGGTTTTCTACTTCTATTACACTGACCGCTACAGGGGACGGGACAGAAGGATCTCAATTCAACCTCAGAGCTTCCTCATATGCATGGCTTCCACTTGAGGAATTATGAATGAGAGGTTCAGTTCCGCCCACACTCCTAATGCCCAAATGTATACAGAGCAGAAAAACAACAGTAACTGGTTAAACAGAACAGAACCAGAACCAGATAGTATTTCCTTATCCTATTAGGGCTCACCTTATCGGATTACAAACCCCAGGGGCTGCAGAGAAGTGAGGAAGAGGGGTTAAGCACCCCAGTGGCGCTGCTCCTAGTTTGCCGCAGCCGTCCAGAGTCCAATATCCGAGCTAGGAGAGTCCCGTCTGGAGTCGCCAGAAACTGTTACCGAAATATCGGGTCTGCCTAGCTGAGAGTCAATTAACAGCCTGACAAGGATAAGGAAAAATGCTTTATTCTGCAGAAAAAGGAGAGCCTGTACCTTGGTACAAAAGACTCTGTCTTACACAAATTTCACAAACCTTTTATACACATTCAGACAAAGACCCTTGCGTGTTAATACTTGATTGGTAAGTGTAAAATCTCATATTTCCCTTATCTAAGTAGAACTAACTGGTTTGAAGCAAGATCTTCCTGCTTTGAGGCAGAGGAAAAGAGAGAGTGCAAAAATGCAGGCTACTGTGTCCATGAGCAGTACTTACTCCCACCCACCTACTGGCCGCTTGTAATCTATTAAGGGGGGTCAGCCAGCTTTCACAATGACTAAGATAATGACTGTATTCTTTCAATTTCAAATTATCCCAAACCCATTAACCGTTAGGGTCATGTCAAGGAGAACTAAAGGAAACTACATTCAGATTTATTGAGCAGACTTATTCTGAAGGCATGGTTTTTTGTTCTGGATTATAGTTTTCCTTAAAAACGGAATTGAGGAACCTACTGTACATTGAGTTTGTTTTATGGAGGTGTTGCACTACGATTTGATAAACAAAACAACCCCAATTTTTTGCTCTAGTGATATCAAAAGTGTTTGGGGAAGATGAGGATGTTGGATAAAGCAGCATATCCAATGCAATTGCATAATGCATTGGTGACCAAACTGAAATTATCGGACAGGAGATATTCACTGAAACAGAAGATGAGATCATTTTGGTTTCAAATAGCTTCTTTTCAGAATTCTGAGTCATATATTGTATTTCCATAATGTATGCTGAACACTTTACTGGCCACTAATAAACCTTGCCAGCTATGTCTGTTTTAAGTTTAGAATTTAAAGGGACACCAGCAATGCAAAATGCTGTCCTTTTGGGTGTTTTTTTTAACCTATTCTTACATGTAACACCTGTGATTACTACCACCACAAGAAAGGGATGAAAAATATTCTCTTATTTGTGCATTTGACAGCAATTTGTATATAATCAGTTTCACACTAATTCAGCAAATTTCTCTACACAGGCATTTCCTGGGACCACGGAGAATCCCCATTGAATTCATTGGTAATTCTTTCAGGCATAAGGGTCTGCCCATGCACAACAGCTTGCTAAATTGGGGCCTAATTCTCCTTCCCTATTTGCTTGGGTCTTTCACACAGTAGCAAGGGAGAAAAAATATTTTAAGAAATAGAAAAATGTGATTGCAAAACCAGAAAAATTGGCAGGGCTCTGAGTGGCAGATGCAGGACCTGAAATTACTTAACTCATTTTTTGTAATTGACTAGCTTTCAAGTTGCCTGTTTACTTGGCTAGCTTTCAAGTTAACTATTCAGCTTAAAGGGCAACTTTCTCCAGTAATCTGCTGTATAAAACTTATTTCTCCTACGCGCACACACTGTTTTTTTTAAACATACATTTCTGTCACAGTCATGGTTTATTGTACAGATAACTTTTATTGAGCTTGATAGAAAAATTTGCCTGAATTCCTTGGGTTTCTCTATTAATAGAAGTTTGCTATGTAGTAGAAGTAATGGAATAAAGTGTTAAGAAGAAAAAACATACAGAACGTATTTTTTAAAGTGCCTTATTCCATTGGCAGTTGATCCACACCAGTTGTGTAGTGTAGTTTTTCTACTTGTGTTTTCCTAATTTAGTGCTCCATGTTATACCAAGAAAATAAAAACCCAGCAGGATCTTATTAAAGAGAATAAGGCAATATGCCACATTTATTGTGAATACAGAAAGAATCATAGTAAGCAGTCAGTTATAGCTATAACATTCTATTCAATTTCACATTCATTCACACATTCATTCATACATGTACAGGTTCTGCAAGGTTGTCATCATAGTTACTAGCCTTAGAGTTGCTTGTGCCAAGCCACTGGCCAGGTGGCCTGGACACGAGGAGAGAGAAGGGCCTTGTCAGCTGCGCATCTGATGCTCCTGGAAGTTGGTTTGCAGAATCAGACCCAAAGTCCTTAGTCTTCAGAGTCTGTTCTTACAGGGGTGCATCCTCATGTATTTGCCTTGTCATGCTGTTCTCCTGTTTGAAGTGATATTCAATGCTTGTTCTCACGTTTGAAGTGATAGTCAATCACACAGAATGCACAGCAATGACAGAATGACAGTATGTTGTTATCTTGTTCTTCCGTTCTTTGGCCCTCCTGTCTTTGGGGCAAGTGTGCCCTTAGGGTTATCGGGCTATCTCATCCACTGTATTCTTCAGCCAAACGGTCTTATTTTAAGGCTGGCACCTCAACCTTTAATCTTCATTTCCTCATTCAATCATACATAAAATCACACTCACACTCCGACATATTTCCTGTCGCATCTGCATTTTATCACCTACCCATCCTTTAACATAACCATTCTAAAATCACTGGGACATGGCAGATTTCAATAAGTCTATTCATCGCACTTGTTACATCTAAAAGGAAACAAACAAGATAAGCATGTGGGGATGGAAGGGGTCTCACAAATCTTATTCTGGGGTTCAGGAAAACAAGTTGTACCAGTCATAAAGGACAGCTGTTATCTTGTTACTTTTAGAACAAACTCTTTGTCTCTGGATGTTTTTCTACAATTAGCACAGACTTTGCAAACTGGCAGGCCTGTTTCAATTAGCACAAACTCAGCAGCTGAGAGACATATTTCTTTCTAATGATCAGACCAAATCCTGGGTCTGTTCTGGAATCATTTTTCTTACCTTTTCCACAACATACATGTATTAATTATTACTTTTAATCCATCATCCAAACCAACTTTTTTGTATAATGTTTGTAGGCACCAATTCAATAAAGCATTTAAGCATGTGCTTAAATCTAATAAATGTAATTCACTGAATTGGGGTCTTGATCACTAAGCTATCAACCAGTCCCTACAATGACAATATTATTAACCCTTCACACCTTCCCTTGTACTGTGCCCAAAAATCATCTACTTTATTGTAACATTGTACGAATGAGGCATTATAAAATTATTAAAATTAAATGCTTTTTCATGTGCAAGAATAAGATTATTGGTTAATTTTAAAGTCAGCACCCATCTTTAAACCAGACATTACAAAAATCCAGAGTGACTGTAGTTTTCAATTCTGGAAATTGGATGACTTCCAAATAATTTGAAATATGATTAGCTATAATCATAAATGGATTTCCTGGCAGAGCATGCATTTTTGGAATTTCTCTAAGCATCAATACTATATTTTAAGTTTGTACCATAAAAACAACTTGCTAGTCATTCTTATTAAATACTCTCATTGTACTCTTTAAATGTATTTGATTACTGAGTAATCACATATATTTGGCAGGTTCAAACAGCCTCTCATTTTGTGTATGATAAAAGTTTCTTATAAGACACCTCTTTTTCTAGGCATCTTAGACATGCAAAAAGGAGCTTGAAAGGGAGTAATTCCTAGAATTACAGCAGTGGTTATTGATCTTTTGAGAGGTGAGTGATTGAAACTAAGAAGTGGTTGACGAGCTGTTTTTCTTTGTTTGGAAGCTACGTCTCTGGGCCTGATTGAGTGAGTTGAACTTTGTCATTTTGAGGCACGGAGGCCAAGTTCCAACACTGGAATTAAAAAAGGGAGAAAATCAAATGCTTAGGTGAAAAGAAGAGATACTGTTGGATCCCAGGCAGCCTGATGTGGAAGACATTCTAATTTCTGAATGAAGATGAGTATGGTTATTTAGGTCTAAAGTCCAAATTGATTTCCTGAAGAAGATGGAGAGACTGAGACAGCGGCTGTGAAACCAGATCCATGCAGGGAAAAGCACGATTAAAGAAACTGCCAGCTGGAACAATGGGTGGGATAATTGTGGATGAGGAAGATGAAAAAGAATGTTGACTAGGAACAGTGGAAGACAGCAAAAGGAAAACAGATATAGTATGTTTCAGCCTAGATTCTTGCAGTGGAACAAAGAAGAAAAACTTGACGGGAGGTTTTTCAAGATGTGTGGTCCTTATGTGTGTTCCACTTCCCATCCTTTTCCCCCTCTGCTTCAGATTTGTCATATTCACAGTGGAGAAGGAACTGGAGACAGGGTTGGTCTTCCCCACCCTTTATCACCTTGGATGGAAACAAGGCAAGCCAGGTTGCATGCATGGAGCCAACAGACACTACTTTCAAATTCTCCAACTCTGGACACATGGTGCATATGTGTAACCCTCAGTGGAGGAATATAGATTGGCATGTTTTCAGTGCCTAACAAATAGTTATCTAAAATTACCTTGGAGTTGATGTGAATCATGACATAGCAGAAAGCAGTCCCCCTAAAACGTCATTAATTGTAGCCAATCTGCCTCTGTTTTGTGGAAATTGCACAGAGTTGCTTATACCTCTAACTGCACTGAGGTTTACAATCTCAAACCAGTTGTATATTATCTTAAAGAGGTATAAGAAGGCTAAACATCACTATGATGGTAAACGCAGTGGGTATTCACCCACGAAAGTTCATGCTCCAATACGTCTGTTAGAATATAAGGTGCCACAGGACTCTTTGTTGCTTTTACAGAAACAATGTTCACAAAGATGCAGCCCCCTTCCCCCGCCCAGTTAGTCCTCATCTTCGCAACCGACCACCACCAAGCCACAGTTTTGAAGTTTTGGTCAGGGGCCCGAATGACCTTCCCCACAACATGGCACTCTCAACTACTTCCACCAAACCTTTTGGCCATCACCTGCAACCATTCCATTATGCCTGAGCAGCAATAACAACGGACCAATGGGTACTGGAGATCATAAGATCAGGTTATGCTATTCCCTTTCTTTCCCACCCTCCTACCCTACCCACTTCCCCATCCCTCTTCAGGGACCCTTCTCATGAGCACCTTCTACAACAGGAAGTGAACCATCTTCTGCAATTGGGTGCTGTGGAGCAAGTTCCCACTCAATACAGGGGGAAGAGTTTTAATTCCCATTATATTCTCACCAAAAAGAGAAATGGCAGATGGAGATCCATCTTAGACCTTTGGAAGCTCAAAAAAATTATGCAAAATCACAGATTTAAAATGGTCACAATGGCCACAATTATACCAGTGATAGCCAGCCCTTGACCTCCAAGATGCTTATTTTCACATTACTATACACCGGGCTCACAGACGATTTCTAAGATTCATGGTGGGACCAATCATTACCATTACAGAGTACTACCCTTTGGCTTTTCCAAAACCCCTGAAGTAGTGGCTGACCACTGATGAAAAAAAGGGGTAATGATTTTCCCAAACTGAGACAACTGTCTACTGAAAGGTACAACTCAGGAAAAAGCAACAATCATGGTGCAGACCACAATTGCTTTGTTCCAGACCGTGGGATTGCAAATAAATGTACAGAAATCTACACTGACTTCAGTGCAAGAACTGGAGTTCATTGGGGCCTACCTCGATTCCACACAGGCCAGAGCATTGCTGCCTAACCACAGATTCATTACACTAAACAACCTCATCTCAACAGTTATCAGCTGCCCTTAAATATCTGCCAAAACCTGTCACATGTCAGCCACAACATTCGTTGTGAGACACACAAGACTTACATATGCATTGCCCACAGAGCTGGCTAAGCAAAGTCTACACTCCATCAAACACAGTCTAAACAAAAGAGTAACTGTACCTCCAAAGGTCATTGCATCACAACAATGGTGCAGGGCCGCCCAGAGTATTCCTGGGGTCTTTGGCGGTGGCGGGCCCCTGCTTCGGCGGTAATTCAGTGGGGGAGGCCCTTCCGTTCTGGCACCCATTGCCAAAGTGCCCCGAAGACCCGCGGTGGGGGCCCCCCGTCGCCAAATTACCGCCGAAGCGGGACCCGCCGCCGAAGTGGAGCCAGGTCTTCGGCAGTAATTCGGCAGTGGGGGGCCTTCCTTCCGATCATACAGAATGAATCAATCTGCATACTGACCGACATCCTAGCATGCATATTTTATATCAATTGCCAAGGAGGGGCTCATTCCCATTCACTCTGCACTGAAGCCATGAAACTATGATATTGGTGCAGATACCACAACATAAACATCTCAACATCTTATATTCCAGGGTGCCAGAACACAACGGTGGACACACTAAGCAGATGTTTCTCCCAGGAACCCCAATGAGAAATACACGACAGTGTCCTTCACTCAATATTCCGAGAATGGGGCTTTTTATCTGTAGACCTGTTTGCATCAGCAATGAAACACAAGTGCCCACTTTTCTGCTCCAGGGTGGGTCTGGAACCCAAGTCCTTAGGGCAATATTTACCTCCAGAAATAGAAGAGATTCTCACTATAGTACTAACAAAAACAGTTTACTGCAGTCACAGCACCTCTCCCAGTCATACTGGATTACATATTGGCACTCAAGAATCAGACTTATCCATAAGCTTTATCAAAGTACACCTAGTGGCTATCACAGCCTTTCACCATAAGTTGTATGGAACGTCAGTCTTTGCGCACCCAATCGCTAAACACTTCCTCATTGGGATACAGAACATTTACCCAACAACCTATACCCCTTGGGATTTGACTTGTACTTAAATGTCTCACCGGAGCATCTTTTGAACCTTTAGCGACCTGCTCACTCCTTCATATGTCCATGAAAGTCGCATTCTTGGTTGCAATCACCTCAGCCAGACAAATTAGCAAGACTGGGGCACTGATGGCCAAGCCCTTGTACACAGAGTTCATTAAAGACAGTTACTTGGTGACCACACCCAAAAATTTTACCTAAAGTATCTACATCCTTCCATATAAACCAAACCATACACCTGCCCACGTTTTATCCAAAACCACACGGGAACTCACAAAAGGCCATGCTATATACACTCAGTGTCAGGTAAGCCATAGCATTTTACTTAAACAGACAAAACTACCTTGAAGCAGATGAACTCACCACCTTCTGTAGCCAGAAGCAATGACATGCCTGCTGGAATGGTATATCAGAGGTTATATGCTGTAGCAGCCACTAACGAGCACAATGAGCAAATCAGCAATGATAGAGGTCAGAAAGGCACAATTTGTTATCTGTTGCTGTTGTTTATTATTTAACATTCATATTATGGGATCACACAGAGGTCCCAGTAAGGATGAGGACGCTGTGGAGGGCACCTGTGGGGAAACACATATATAGACAAATGCCTTCCAAGGGAAACAAAACTGGGGAAATGACTAAGAATTTGAATTGGGATTAAATGCAATTGAATTGGAATTTGGGCACCTAATTCCCTTAGGCTGCTTTGAAATGTCCCAGCCGAAGGCAACAAAGAACATAAAACTAAGTTTTACAGCAAGACACTTTTCCTCCTGCACTTTCTGGCTTTTAGCATCTGCAGGCCCATTCCAATAATCCCTTACTGAATGTTCCCAACTACTTATCTTTAATTTACTCCTTAGGGCTAGATTGTGACTAACCCGGCATGTGCATGCAAAGGAGTGGAGGGCAGAAAGAGCCTCCTTCCCTCTTGCACTCTTGGTGACAGGATGAGGCCTAATTAAGGTCTTTGTGCTCCCCTTGAGGGGAAAGACTGCTCTTGACTAATGGTGTTATGCAGCAAGACAAAAGGTGCAGCCATAGTCCAGCTTCCCCTGCTCCCTGCACCAGCCAGCACTGCTCCCCAGCATGCTGCAAGTCCCTAGGAGCACAACTGAGCCATAAGATTTCCATTGCCAAGTTTGTTTGTTTCTTGTTTCTGTTTTGAACCCCAGTGCTCTTCTGTGAGCAAACACCCCCCCCCCCCTCCGGCAAATATGTCTGAGATCTTCTGATAGCCTTTGCAATTAGTAATGGAGCTAAAAAACTATTCAAAAACAATAGGAGCTGCACATGGACATAGACTGCAGCCATGGAGATTAAAATGGCAACAAATTTATCTGAAAGTAGCTGGCAGTGTGGGCACTTCAGAAGTGCAGAACTTAACTATAACTGGTAGCCAGTAAGATGTGGGTTGTGTTTCAGTGTACAGACTAATTGTTTCCTTAATGGGGTAATGCTTCTGGAGGCCACAATTTGGAAGTGCAATGGCTTGGAAAATGGAAGTCAATAAAACAATACAAGGATAACTGGCGTTACTAAAGGGGCAGAGAATTCAGGTGCAGACAGTTTAATCACCAAACTGATTCCTCATTTGTTAGGTATGGAAATGCTGGTTTGGAAGTCGACAGAGCACATCAGGAGTTATGGTTTGTCCTGAGAGTGCCGGCTACCAAGCGTTGTCATGGCAATGTTTGCCCTTCAGGGCAGAGAATACCTTCATTGCAGCAACTAAAACAGAACGCATCCTTTTATTTTATTTTATTTTATTTTATTTTATTTTTTCTCCTCAAAAGATGTGGCCAGAATTAATTTAACAATGAGATGTTAAGTCAGGTAAGAACAAGGCTGCGAGTCAGGTAAGAACAAGGCCCCATGTGTGATGCATTTAAGCATCTGTGCAAATAGTTGCATAATTTACCTTCTTGCTAAGTTACAACATAAATCTTTTTACCACTTCAGTATTAAAAACTTACTATTTGCCCATTGGTTGATCATTTGTCAGCACTGTTGCTTGTCTTCCCATCATGATGCTGAAGCTCTACCTTGTTGAAAGGTGGTGGAGTAAAGAGGGCTCAGAGGAGAGGGCTACAGCTGACATCTGAGGCTCCTGGAGCCTGCAAGGACTCAGCTGTATGTCTGGCAAGTGAATGTGCCTAACAAATGCCTTACCTTGCTACATAGCTCCTGATTTGCACATCACAGTTCAGCTCTGCTTTGGTGAGGCTTAGGAACCCTGGATGAGAGATGCCACCTCCTGAAAATCTCACCTCTACTCTCCCACCATGTCACTGCTTCCTCCTCTGTCTACCTCTACTCCTCCCAGCCTAGGAACCATTCAAACTCTAGAACCATTTTCTTATCAGTTAACATCACTGTAAAAAGAAGTCTAATATGCTGCTTAGTACATAGAGCCTCGAGTAAGAGGTATAGCATTTAATGCAAAGAACATGTGGAATAATCTACTGTTCAGAATACAATCTTGTTCAGGCTCCCCTGTTGAACATTTCATGATATGGCACCCCAGGCTAAGTGCCCCCCCCCACTTTTTTTTTTTGAACTACAGTGCCATGTGATGGGTTTTTCATTTTATTGAATCTTCTGCACTTTAAAAAACAAAAGATCTTTTCTGCCATTGATATTTTAAAAACATTTTTACCATCCCATTGACTGTCCTTTGGACTTGCACAGTAAAATTGAGAGAAGAAAAAAATATATCCAAGTCAAGCGTAGTGATTTTCAATATTATTAAAAAAGTGTAGAGACTTTTGAGTCCGCACAGTGCTGAGCTTCAAAAGAATAACAGCCAAGAGGGAGACTGATGTACCAAGGAGACGAGGGACAATTCTGGACAAAGGGAGTCAGGCAAGGTTACCTGTCCAGAATAGGACAAAACCAAAGGATACTTATGGAGAAAAAATATGGAGCTAAGAGGTCAGTGATAAACAAAGATTCAAGGATAAACAGTCATTTAATAAGGTAGGTGGTGAGCTGCAATGTTTACTGTGGCATTGATTTAACATGCTGAGAACACCCCTGTTGGTATTGTATGATATCTGACCTTTGAATAGCACAGTCTAAAGTGCGATGATCATTTCTGCTTCAACATTCTCAGCCAAATAAGTGTTGAAAACAATACGTATGGAAAAATTTGATTAAATGTGTAATATAAGCATGTGATCTGTACCAAAATGTTATATAGAATAACAAAAATATGGAAGGAAGAATTTCTGGAAAAATGCACCACAAAACCAACAGTATACCTGAGATACACTGATGATATTTTCATCCTCTGGACAGAGGACCTAAACTACCTCATAAATTTCCACCACAACTTCAACCACCACCACCCTTTCACCAGATTCTCTCTAGATCACTCTCACACTAGCGTCGACTTCCTGGACAACACGTTTGTATTAAACAAGGAACCCTAGAGACAACTATATACAAGAAACCCATGGATCACCACACTTACTTCCAAAGATCCAGCAACCAACCCAGAAACCAGTTATTTACAGCCAGGCACTGAGATACCACAGAATATGCTCCAAAGAGAAAGTCCAGGATACACCTTAAAACACTTAGATCACTTCATGGAAGGGCCACCCAAATACCCCAGGAGAACCTGCAGAAAACCTGACTGCATACCCCTAGGTGTCACCCACATTGGAACACCTATGGGATATTATCAAAAATTACAACACATATTTGATGGGGGCCACATCCTGAAAGAATTCTTTCCTGAATATCGTCACTGGCCTTCAAGCACCCCAAAAGCTTGCCAAGCTCATCATCAGAAGCAAGCTTACCATAGAATGGGACAACTCAAAGCAACATGAGAAGCTATCAGAAGAACAGATGAAAAACATGCAAACATATCTCCACTGCTATAATGATCAATGCCTTCCGCAACAAATCTTTCAAGCTCCCTGGGTTCTATGCATGCCTCTCCTGATATGGGGTGTACCTCATATGCCCCAATAACAACTATGTGGGTGAAATCTGACTATCATTGTGCTCTTGAATGAACTCACACTGAAAAATATGAAAATACAAAAATACTATATCACCTGTGGTTGAACAGTTTTCACAAAGCAATCACTCTATACACGTCTACCCTGATATAATGTGACCCAATATAACATGAATTCGGATATAAAGCGGTAAAGCAGTGCTCCAGGGGGGCTGCGCACTCTGGCTGATCAAAGCAAGTTCGATATAACGCGGTTTCACCATAACGCGGTAAGATTTGTTGGCTCCCAGGGACAGTGTTATATCGGGGTAGAAGTATATCTGATTTTTCAGTACTCATCATCAAAGGAAACTTGCACACTGCCTTCAAAAGGCAAGCTTGGAAACTTTATATTAGTGGTGGTGCTAGACACTAAAAACCACAAACTTACCAGGGAGACTGGTTTCATGGCTCATTTCAACAATCTGTAACACACACCTGCTAACCCTTAATGGCCCATTTCAAACACTTTTGCATAACAATGTAACCCTTATTGCCAACTCCATATCAAGTGACTTCTTACAGTGTTACCCCTTATGCTTAACTATTTGTCCCAACTTGTATTTAGCTCAGACATTCTGATTTCTTTCATTAGACCTGAAGAAGAGCTCTTTGTAGTTCAAAAAACTTTGTACTTTCCACCAACAGGAGTGAGTCCAATAAAAGATATAACCTCAGGGCTGCCCAGAGGATTCAGGGGGCCTGGGGTCTGTCCCCCCACCACCGAATTGCTGCTGAAGACCTGGCACTTTGGCAGCGGGTCCTGGGGCGGAAGGACCCTCCTGCCACCAAATTGCCGCCAAAGACCCATAGCAGAAGCAGCTCCGGGGGCCCGGGCCCCGCAAGAGTTTTCCGGGGCCCCTAGAGCAAGTGAAGGACCCCGCTCCAGGGGCCCCGAAAAACTCTCGTGGGGGTCTGGGGCAAATTGCCCCACTTGCCCTCCCCCCTCTGGACGGTCCTGTACTACCTCACCTACTTTGTCTCTCTCAAAAAACACTGTTGTCAGTTCTGTAGCTGAAATAATTGCTTCTCTTGTTTTTAATACATTTTTAAACTGTTTGTGGCTAATTTCTCTCAAAGACTGGATGAATTTTGGAAGCAGTGGCTGTGATGGAATTGGTGCTGCTTTGTAATAATTTATGAATACTGTATGTTGACCTGTTTTAATGTATATTGACCTGTTTATTGGGAAGTTTACTGTGTGCATTAGTTTAATGGGAGGCTGAAAGGAAAAATAAGCAGGAAGAGAAAAGAATCCTTCTGGATAAGCCACCTCTACATAACCCTTGTCAGAGGCCTGCGATTTGAGGGAGAGCTCTCAGAGAGATCCAAAAGGAGACAGAGCTGCAGCTAGCCCTGTGACAATGCTGTGAGCTCTGTTGTTCTTTCTTTGTAAGCGTAAATATGAAGAGCTGCAGATTGCTTTTTTGGTATTTCTGAACACCGGAAACAGATGGACAAACAAAAAACAGAGGAGAGCGATTAATGACTGCCAGCCGAAACAGGAAATAAACTCTCAAACATAATAGAAGGTGGCAATTATAGTGTAGACTAAAGGAGAAATGAAGATGTTAGATTGCTGCAAACTCCTCATACCATATTGCAAGATCTTGTATTAAAATCTAGAGCAGCTGGGGTCTTGTCTTTAATAAAACACAAAATTTCAGAATCTGAAGCATTCCAACAGCGACCAAAAGGTCCTGTTCCATTAGCAAAACAACTTCATACTATCTTGTTGACTTGGACCTCAGTTTTGGATCTCAGCAGTGTCAGCTTAGCATTCAATCCTCTAAAGGCAGGATAAGTTGAGTTCCAAGCAGTATGCTTTGTGTGCGGTCTTTCAGAGGAAAACTTTAAAATGCTGAACAAAGGATGCCATTTCAAAGTAAACATTTGCCAAAAGATACTTTACATTTATTTCTTTTTTTAAGCATAATGAAAATCTTCTTTCAGATAGTGCTGTGAGGCAGTCATGACTAAAAGTAACTTTTCAATGGCCACCCACAGGTGCCGTCCCCGCAGCTGCCATTGGCCATGGTTCCCAGCCAATGAGAGCTGAAGATCTAGCACTCACGGTGGGACAGGGCTAGTGCACAGAGCTGCCTGCCACGCCTCCACCTAGGAGAAGCTGGAACAGGTTGCTGCTTGTGGAGAGCCGCCCGAGGTGAGCGCCCCCAGGATCTGGCACCCTGCACCCCTTCCCGGGCCCCAATCGACTGCCCCAAGCCCCCTCTCATACCAAAACTCCCTCCCAGAGCCCGTGACCTGCACCCTCTCCTGCACCCCACCCTGCACCGCCTTCCACCCAAACTCCCTCCCTCTTAGTTAACTGGCATTTTTAACTTACTGACCCCCCATTTCCCGACCATACCGGATAAAACAGGTTTTACTGTATCTCCATTCTCACCCATCTCTGCAGTATCTGAGTACTTGCCAATAGATGAGAAAATCAAAATCATGATAGGCATAGATTTTAAGGCCAGAAGGGACTAATATGACCATTTAGTCTGACCTCCTGCACAACACATGCAATAGAACCCCATCCAGTAATTCCTGCTTCAATTCCATAACTCCTGATTGAGATAGAGCATACCTTTTGGAAAGACGTTAAGTTTTGGGTTAAATATTTCAAGTAACAAAGAGTCACTTTTCTTCTCTATTCCCGGGCAATCAGAAGTATTTTTTTAAACTTCGTTCCTCCCTCTCCCTCTTTCCCTCATCACATTTTTCTTTGGAGTCCCTTTGAGGCAGAATGCCCTGTACAGATATGCTAAATATTATTAGTATTTATTATTGATTAATAGATTTTAAGGCTTGAAGATGTTTTATCACATGTTATTAAATGTAAGATATATCCACTAGGAGACTTTATAATGTGCTTTCTGTATGGTAGTTTCTTTATCAACATCTCCTCAGGACTGACTTAGTTCCCTCTCCTGCTGAAAAAAGTTAAAACGTTTCTCAGATTATAATGGTAAAATGTACAAGAATGTTAAAAAGAAAACATGGGTACACAAACGGAACACTTTGCCTGCCCTGAAAATACACACCGCACTACATGACCCAGAAAAGAAAAGGAAACCAAAAAAATCCGATGTTTTAGAAACATAACCCCTCGTCTTCCGTCCAAAAAACCTACCATTTATACGAGAGAAAGCCTAAGAGGGTTGTGAACAATCACAATTAAAATTTACACAAGTGACACTTGCCTATCCAACACTTGCATAGGTGCAGGAACTAGGGATGTGGGGATGCTGCTGCACTCCTGGTTTGAAGTGGTTTCCATTATACACAAGGTTTACAGTTTTTAGTTCAATGGCTCTCAGCACCCCTACGATACAAATTGTTCCAGCTCCCCTGAACACTTGAGCCCAGGAACGAACAACCTCAATCCTCAAAAGCATACACTAAACGCATTAGTCCTGCTAGTAAAGAGACCCACCAGATGTAAATGTGTTGTTTTTTCTAGGCAGGTTGCCTTAACAATGGTCTTGTGCTGGCAATACACTGCAGAAGGCTGCAGCCATGTTTCTTGTAACTGCGTTGAAAGCCACTTTGGCCCATTTACACTATCTGTTATTTATCACCGGCTGGGAAGGACCCGTTAGAAGCAAACATTCCCTATTTCTGATCATCCGACGGACCCGCTAGCTTGATTTTTTTGGAGTACTGCACACCTGGGGTTTGCAGACAAATGGGGCTGTGTGCCCTCATCCCTTCAGAAAACCAGGCCGTGAGTACTGAAGTATAGTCCCTATTTTAACCTTATACATAAGCACTTGTACCAAGTGATAGCATTATCCAACTCCCACTAAATCAAGGAGAGTCTTCCTGTATATTTTTACTGGGCTGTATATGGATCATGCTTTATCTTCACTTCAGGAATTCTTTCAGCAGTATGTGGCTATTTGTAGCCAAAAGTGATTAGGGGTCTAGGTGGCTTCACTTAAAAGTCACTCTGCATTTGAAAAGAATTAGTCTGTCTTTGGCTGGTAGTTTATGTAAGTTATAGAATTTCTTCCCTCGTAGTGGGCTTACTTATCTTTAAAAATGTTTCTATTTTTTAATCTTTTCTCTAGACGTGCTTATGTATTTTTCTTGAATCCCTGCAGTAAATCTTATCGGGATTATCTGAAATTCACAGGACTTTGGAAGCTCCTGGATTTGCCTATGTGCAGTAGAGGAATAAGGGGATGAATCTGAATCATACCTAAATAACTGACAGTTCTAATCCTATAGAGATAATAATGGTCCCCCAACAAAGCTACACAATTAGTACAGGCTAAAAAATGTACCATTTTACTCACAGCCAGAGAATACTCGGGTGCCTATTTGATGCTGAATTACTGTAGCATGTTATGATTATTAGCAATTAGTAGCAATTATCTTTGAAAAGTCATGGAAGACAGAAGAGATTCCAGAGGACTGGAAAAGGGCAAATATAGTGCCAATCTATAAAAAGGGAAATAAAGACAACCTGGGGAATTACAGACCAGTCAACTTAGCCTTACTAAAGTAAAGTGAAGTTTTTGATATGGTCTCACATGACCTTCTCATAAACAAACTAAGGAAACACAACCTAGATGGAGCTACTATAAGGTGGATGCATAACTGGTTAGGAAACCATTTCCAGAGAGGTTCACAGTCAAGTGGGGTTGCACACAGATCAGTTCTGGGTCCAGTTCTGTTCAATATCTTCATTAATGATTTAGATAATTGCATATCGAGTACATTTATAATGTTTGTGGAGGATACCAAGCTGGGAGGGGTTGCAACTACTTTGGAGGATAGGATTAAAATTCCAAATGATATGGACAAACTGGATAAATAATCTGAAGTAAATAAGATGAAATTCAGTAAGGAAAAATGCAAAGTACTCAATTTAGGAAGGAACAATCAGTTGCACACATACAAAATGGGAAATGACTGCCTAGGAAGGAGCACTGCAGAAAGGAATTTGGGGGTCACAGAGAATTACAAGCTAAATCTGAGTCAACAGTGTAATACTGTTGCAAAAAAAAAGCAGACATCATTCTGGGATTTACTAGCAGGAGCATTGTAAGCAAGACACAAGAAGTAATTCTTCCACTCTACTCCATTCTGACCTTGTGTCCAGTTCTGGATGCCACATTTCAGGAAGGATGTGGACAAACTGGAGAAAGTCCAGAGAAGAGCAAGAATAATTGTTAAAGGTCTAAAAAACATGACCTTTGAGGGAAGACTGAAAAAATTAGTTTTGTTTAGGGTATGGCTACACTTGAAATTTCAAAGTGCTGCCGCGGCAGCACTGCGAGAGCGTTGCCGCGGCAACGCTTGGAATTGTGAGTGTAGTCGGAGCGCCAGCCCTGGGAGAGAGCTCTCCCAGCGCTGCACGTAAACCACATCCCTTACGGGTGTAGCTTGCAGCGCTGGGAGCCGCGCTTCCAGCCCTGCGGCACTGATTACACTGAGGCTTTACAGCGCTGTATCTTGCAGCGCTCAGGAGGGTGTTTTTTCACACCCCTGAGCGCGAAAGTTGCAGCGCTGTAAAGTGCCAGTGTAGCCAAGGCTTTAGTCTGGAGTTGAGACTACTGAGAGGGGACATGTGATGTGGTATGATTGAAACATATATAATTAATATTGACATTCTTAGACAATTACAAAAAATCTTGTACAAAGTGTATCATGTAAGGTGTCAATGGAAAAGTTATGATTAGCCAAGTATGATTGTCCTGTTTATATGCATGTATCATCACTGTATCTTAAGTTATGAATATTGGCTTTATATTCAAATGTGTGTTTACATCCAGCCTATCCAGCACATTGCAAATGGACCATTCGGGTTGATGGCCCATTAAAACATACTTAACTCTCTGAATGGTCCGTAGAAGAAGCCTATTTCCACCTGGTGAGCCTTCCTGTGGATGCCTTTGAAAGAATATGGGTCATGGTTGCTCCTGTGAGTCACCAAAGCATGCAAGGACATGTGACTTGCTCATGTGACCCTGGACTCCATCTTGTGCTAGTAATTTCCCACAAACTAAATACTGAGAGTATTCCTTCCACATGGGAGAAGGTATGCAAAACCCTGGAAGTATCTCCATTTTGCCTCTTTCTCACTCTGATCTCTGGACTGTAGACTTATACCAAAAGCAGTATATTGACTATGGTCTGAGGACCTCCAATCTTTTGGAAGTTGCCAGAGACTTTATCAGCCAGCAGTCTGCAACATCACTGCTACAAGCCTGATCCAAGAGCTTTGCAATGATAGTATATATCTGATTTCTTTACCATTTTAACTCTTCTTATACTGTTCTTTTATAAAGAAACCTTTAGATATTCGATACTAAAGAATTGGCAACAACATGATTATGTGGTAAGATCTGAGTTATATATTGACCTGGGTATGTAGCTGATCTTTTGAGATCAGAAGAGCCCTTTGATGAAATTGGTTTTTAATAATCACCATCATTATTAAGTCTAGTGTGTTGGTGGTGAACTAAGTGATGGAATGCCTAAGGAGGTTGCATTTCTGACTTCTTGTTAACCAGTGTGGTGAGAAAGAGGTTTATTTTTGTTACTAGCTTGGTATATATAATGGTAGAATAACTACCAGCTTGGGATGAGTCTGCCCTATTTCTCTGCAGTTTGTCCTGAGTCTGGCATCTTCAGCTGTCACCCAGTGAGACACGGTGACAGGACATAAGTTTTCAAGTACATAACAGGTTGTACAAGGAGGAAGGAGAAAAAATGTTCTCCTTAACTTTTGAGGATAGAACAAGAAGCAATGGGCTTAAATTGCAGCAAGGGCAGTTAAGCTTGGACATTAGAAAAAAATTCCTAACTGTCAGGATAGTTAAACCGCAGAATAAATTGCCTGTGGAGATCGTGGAGTCTCTATCATTGGAGATTTTTAAGAGCAAGTTAGATAGGATGGTCTAGATCAGGGACTGGCAACCTTTGGCATGCGGCTTGCCAAGGTAAGCCCCCTGGCGGGCCGGGCTGGGCCGGGCTGGTTTGTTTACCTGCTGCGTCCACAGGTTCGGCCAATCGCAGCTCCCACTGGCTGTGGTTCGCCACTCTAGGCCAATGGGGGTGGTGGGAAGCGGAGGCCAGCACATCCCTCATCCCGTGCCACTTCCTGCCCCCCCCCATTTGCCTGGCACAGCGAACTGTGGCCAGGGAGCTGTGATTGGCCAAAGCTGTGGACGGGGCAGGTAAACAAACCAGCCTGGCCTGCCAGAGGGCTTACCCTGGTGGGCCACAGGCCAAAGGTTGCCGATCCCTTGTCTAGATAATGCTTAATCTTGCCATGAGAGCAGGGGACTGGACTAGATCATCTCTTGAGGTCCCTTTCAGTCCCGTGATTCTATAATGCAGAGGGTAGTGTGGAAAGTCCGGATACTATGATGGAATAAAGGGGAATTTGCTATGAAATTAAACAATAGTATAAGATAATAGAAGAGAAAATGGTAACTTAAGCTAGCCTGTAGTGTGCAAAGGAGGATAATGTATTATTCCATGAGTAAAAATACCTTTGGCAAAGAAACATTGGGATGAGATGCAGCTCTGGAGAAGGGAAGAAGTGATGTGCTAATGTAGGCATAGCTAGTTCTAGATGTACATAAACACTGAGGCCCTTCAACTGTGGGAGGACAAGTAAATTAGTAATTCATTGGCCTTCAATCTGTTTCTGGCAGACTGGCAGCAGGGTGTTACCAATGAGTTGTTAGCTGTGCTAATATTCTTAAGGAATTGCATCTGTTTTTGCTGGAGGAAGATATTGGAAGAGAACACAGTGGGCCTGTTATTGGCATTAATTAAGAAGTGTGAAATGTCATTTACACCTCTGCATTATCTTCCAGCTCACTCAGTAGGCATCTAGGAAACTCAGAGGCAGAAACTTTTAGTGACAGTGTGGCCTGATATTTTTTTTTCTTAGTATATTGTGCTCTTTAATTGAAAGCATTTTATACATTTTAATTTAAAAAGATACAAATTAGTCTTTTGTGAAAAGGTTCGATTACCTGAAAGGTAACACAATAAGGCTGTGATTTCAAGTGACCTTTCATGTGATATAAAAAAAGGCATGGAGAAGAGAAGAAAACATTTTCATTTGTTATCAATGAGTTTGTATTTTTATTTATTAAAATGAGCCTCGGAAATATTTTATGTTACACTGAAGATATTTATTAGTATTTACTATTAGCAGTCAAAAATAATGGGCCTGACTTTCAAAGGAGTTTTGCAGCAGCTTCCAGTGTCCTCTGTGGGAGTTGTGACTGCGTCTGTGTTTCTGAAATTGAAGGTCAATTCATTTAACCCTCTTGAAATGTCTGTAATGCTAACAATGTCGTATCCTAGGGAGAGTACCGATGATACCTGAGTTTGTTTATTGAGATGTTGATTTGAGCTTATTCTGGCATGATCCTTTCAGCTGGCTTTTGCACTGTTGTTGTTGATCTGTTGTGATGAGAAGCACCAAAATATAAAACATGTATCAGTTCATGCAGAGTCTATCATTTTCATTAATTTCCTAATCCAACTCTTCCTATCTCCTCTTCCTTCCCTGTTGTTGTTCAATAGTTGCACCAGTGCCCATCCTATGACACTTAAACTTTAGGTCAAATTTTCAAAAAGTTAGGCACTTAAATAAATGGCCTGAATTTCAGAAGTGCTAAACACCTTTGGCTTTCATTGCCATCTGCATATTGTTGACATTTCAGTCCTTGCTGTATCAGCCCACGCTCCCCTCCCCCGATGGCTTCCCATAGATGTGGAGAGAGGATGGATTCCTGTGAGACTACATAACCAAGGACGCTGAAGACTGAGGAGTACCCATGATGCTGTCAGTGTGGTCTGAGAGAGATGATTAAAGCAATGTCAGTGCAGCTCCCCTAACCTCTACTCCATTTCTGAGGAAGAACAACAGTCATCCTGGGCAATTGTATCAGACAGTTCCAGCCACAGGAACAAGTGTGATCTTTGTGAGGGATCATCCATTAGTTCCTCCACCATTATATTCTTATATTGAGCTCATGCTCAGTAATGAACCCTTGAATGGCTTTGCATAGACGTTGAACCAAACTCTTTGAATAAATAATTCAATACTATTCTACCACCACTATGTCTGTTGCATGTCCTGGCCTGAAGCCTGACTGAGATGGTTTCTAGGATACTGCCTGTATCTAGATGAAGTTGGAAATAATCTTTGGGGAACTTCTCAGTTTACTTTCATATAATGGGCAGTAGTGGAAGAGGTTGGTAGCAATAAGCTATCGTTTAAGTAGTGGCTGGACTATGGCATGTTTTAATGTGGAAGGCAGCTTCCTTCTTCCAAAAAGATGCTGAGTATCTCTGTTTGTATGCTTATTACTCTCTTTCACTAGGGAATGGATCAGCAACACAGGTGGTAACTCAGATCTCCTCCAAGACTTCCTGTTTTTTAAACGTGTCAGGGAACGTGTTGTGTTTTGGGTCTGTGTGCTGTGAATGGTTCCCAGGGCATTGAAAACCACCTGATATGCTAGGCCAGTTGCTTTGGACACCATGATGTTGATATTGACCAGCTTAACTGAATTGTTGTGCTTGGATCAGATTGGGTCGGAGTGTCCACACTCATTCCTTTTGAGTAAGTTCTGTTAGAACGATACTGAATTATTTATTCATGGTGTTTGGTTCTGTCTTAGAATCACAGAATTGGAAGAGACCTTGAGAAGTCATCTAGTCCAGTCCCCTCCACTCATGGCAGAACCAAGTATTATCTAGACCATCCCTGACAGGTGTTTGTCTCACCTGTTCTTAAAAATCTCCAATGATGCAGATTCCACAACCTCCCTAGGCAATTTATTCCAGTGCATAACCATCCTGACTGTTAGGAAGTTTTTCCTAATGTCCAACCTAAACATCCATTGCTTCTTGTCCTATCCTCAGAGATTAAGAAAAACAATTTTTCTCCCTCCTCCTTATAATAACCTTTTATGTACTTGAAAACTGTTATCATGTTCCCTCTGTCTTCTCTTTTCCAGACTAAACAAACTCATTTTTTTTCCACTCTTCCCTCATAGGTCATGTTTTCTAGATCTTTAATCATTTTTGTTGCTTTTCTCTGGATCTTCTCCAATTTGTCCATATCTTTCCTGAAATATGGTGCCCAGTACTGGACATAATACTTCAGTTGAGACCTAATCAGAATGGAGTAGAGTGGAAGAATTATTTCTTGTCTTGCTTCAATGCTCCTGCTAATATATGCCAGAATGATGTTTGCTTTTTTTGCAACAGTGTTACACTGTTGACTCAGTTTTAGCTTCTAATCCGCTATGACCCCCAAATTCCTTTCTGCAGTGCTCCTTCCTAGGCAGTCATTTCCCATTTTGTATGTGTGCAACTGATTGTTCCTTCCTAAACTTTGCCTTTGTCCGTATTGAATTTCATCCTATTTACATCAGACCATTTCCCTAGTTTGTTCAGACTATTTTGAATTTTAATCCTATCCTCCAAAGCACTTGCAACCTCTTCCAGCAAACTTTATAAGTGTACTCTCTATGCCATTATCTAAATCATTGATGAAGACTGTCATAAACACATAGTTAAGGGTTAATGTCTCTTTTACCTGTAAAGGGTTAAGAAGCTCAGTAAACCTGGTTGACACCTGACCAGAGGACCAATAGGGGGACAAGATACTTTCAAATCTTGGTGGAGGGAAGTCTTTGTTTGTACTTTTAGTGTTGTTGTTGTTCGCTCTTGGGACTAAGAGGGACCAGACGTACATCCAGGCTCTCCAAATCTTTCTAAATCAGTCTTTCATGTTTCAAAATCGTGAGTAATAGCCAGGCGAGGCAGATTAGTCTTATGTTTGTTTTCTCAGCTTGTGAATGTTTCTTTTTTGCTGGAAGGATTTTTACCTCTGTTTGCTGTAACTTAGATTCATATAGCCCAGAGGAAACCCCCCCTAGCCTTAGATTCAGAGTACCCTGTAAAGTATTTTCCATCCTGATTTTACAGAGATAATGTTTATCTTTTCTTTCTTTAATTAAAAGCTTTCTTTTTAAGAATCTGATTGATTTTCCTTGTTTTAAGATCCAAGGGGATTGGATCTGAACTCACCAGGGATTGGTGTGGGGGGGAAGGAGGGGGCATGGTTAATTCCTCCTTGTTTTAAGATCCAAGGAGTTTAAATCTGTGTTTACCAGGGAATTGGTGAAGCCTCTCAAGGCAACCCAGGGAGGGGAAAGTCTGGGGGAGGGACAGAGAGTGCGCCAGACACTGAATTTCTGACTGGTGGCAGTGTTACCAGATCTAAGCTAGTAATTAAGCTTAGAAGTGTTCATGCAGGTTCCCACATTTGTACTCTAAAGTTCAAAGAGGGGGAAGAAACCTTGACAAAGACATTGAGCAGAACTGGACCCAGACTTATCCTTGTGGGATCCTACTCATTATGCTCTTCCAGGATGATTGTGAACCACTGATAACTACTCTCTGGGAACAGTTTTCCAACCAGTTTTGCACCCACCTTATAGTAGCTCCATCTAGATTGCACTTCCTAGTTTGTTTATGAGATGGTCATGTGAGACAGTATCAAAAGCTTTACTAAAGTCAAGATTTACCACTCTACTGCTTCCCCCCTATCCACAGGGCTTGTTACCCTGTCAAAGAAAGCTATCAGGTTGATTTGTCATGATTTGTTCTTGACAAATCCATGCTGGCTTTTACTTATCATTTTATTATCTTCTAAATGTTTGCAAATTGATTGCTTAATTATTTTCTCCATTATCTTTCCAGGTACAGAAGTTAAGCTGACTGGTCTGTAATTCCCTGGGTTGTCCTTATTTCCCTTTGTATAGATTGGCACTATAGTTGCTCTTTTCCAGACGTCTGGAATCTCTCCTGTCTTCCATAACTTTTCAAAGATAATCACTAATGGCTCAGATATCTCCTCAGTCAGCTCCTTGAGTATTCTAGGATGCATTTCATCAGGCCCTGGTGACTTGAAAACATCTCTCTTGTCTAAGTAATTTTTAACTTGTTCTTTTCCTATTTTAGCTTCTGATCCTCCTCATTTTCACTGGCATTCACTGTGTTAGACGTCTAAGCACCACCAACATTCTTAGTGAATACCAAAACAAAGTAGACATTAAGCACCTCTGCCATTTCCACATGTTCTGTTGTTATTCACACACACACATTGAGTAACAGGTCTACCCTGTCCTTGGTCTTCCTCTTGCTTCTAATGTATTTGTAGAATGTTTTCTGGTTACTTTTTATGTCTCTAGCTAGTTTGATCTTGTTTTATGCCTTGGCCTTTCTAATTTTGTCCCTACATACTTGTGTTATTTGTTTATATTCATCCTTTGTAATTTGACGTAGTATTGTGCTCAATGTGTTCAATGCAAAGCTATTCCAGGGGGCATTTCTGACCATGAGCTGATTATAAGATGATCACATTTTGATAGTGGTTAGGACAATTTTTATTTCTCTCTGAAATACTGGGAAGTTGCATCATTTCTGCAAAAGTCTGTGACAAGAGTGTTACACAAGGCAGACTCACTATGCCATTCTAATCCTGTGGGAAATACATTGGTGCCTTGTTAAATACTTCATTGATTTTAAGATTGTTTTAAAGGACTATAAAGAGTATTGCACAAGTCTTAACCTGTGTATCGATCTGAGCTGCTGTTTTTGCAGTGAACCGAGGTATTGTACAGTTTGAGTTCATCCAAAGCCAGTCTATTGGATGCTCCAACATATAGGTGCAAGAACATGTGTTCTTACTTACTATGCATCACACTTTTTATATTAACTTCCTGCTGGAGTCTGAAATGCTGAGTCAATAGGTGTGTTTAAATCTTCCCATTTCTTTACTCAGTAAAATTTTTTTCTCATAAATTATTTTGATATTTGTTAGTTTGTTGTCAATAACTAGGGAAGCATTCACAGGAAAGATATAATAGAGATTTATTTTGCTGTATTTTATTTTAAACCAGAAAAAGAGAGCCATAAGGAATAGTAAAACAAACTGATTTTTGTCTTGTGTTTGGCATGGTTGTCACTTTTTCTTAACTAAAATAAAGTGAACACCAGAGTACAAAATGTCATTTTGAATGCCCAACGCTCAGGTAGTTTGTACAAGTGGCTGGAAGAAATTTATAATGCAGAGAGATCGAAAGCCATTCATTAGTTGCGTACCCCCAAGCAGTTATTTCATATCTGCCGAACTCTGGACCACTAATATTTGAGTGTGTCCTTACCAGTGACCTCACAACCCTGAGCGTGACATGACCCCAACTGTCTGACAGCCACGACCCGCAGCCCTTTCACCATGAACAGCACAGTGCTCTGCCTTCAACACAAGGGGACTAGCAAGAGCTGCCCTATATCTACTTGTTGCAAAATGCCTCTATGTAATACCTGGAATACAGAGCCCTCTGAAAAGGCTGCTGCTGTCACAGGGACAAGCAAGCAAAAAAAGCAAAAGCACCTAGACTATAGCTGCATTCCCGTCCCACTCCTCCTGTGAACACATTGATATCACACTGTCATACCAACTTTTTTCTTTGACCATAGACACCAGGCTGTTCTATTAAGACTACATTCTTCAACCCTGCATCTGAGGGTGAGAGACTAATTTCACTGTATACAACCCTTCTCGACACAATTATTAGCAATCAGTCTGCTCTGGTAGCCCTGAAGTTCAGCCCGCTTGTGTGCTAGCTTTAGTTCCCAGCTCCACCACCTGTTTTTCGTTCTTACATCACTTCCTCCTGCTGAATCCACAGCCCCCACTCATTTTCACCCTTGTTAGCTGCATTCATTAATTCATTATGCATGATGTTTCCAAGCTAGGGTACTCCATACAACATGAAAGGGATACCCTGTTAATCTTTATAGGCACATATTTATTGTAATGTGTCATGAGTCCGATGACTCCTAAATCTCATTTTGCGAAGACCAGATGATCTTTCTATAACCATTCTGGTAGGTTTAAGTGGACTATTATACTAATAGTGTGTCCTTGTATGAGGATTCACTATGGAGGTGTCAAGTCAGGTTCTCAAGGAAGCAATATTAGATAGAATGAGCTTTCAGTCATCATGTGCATGATAGTTGTAATAATTAGGCCCAAAAATTTACTTTTCACAGTTGAGATCACAGTCAGGGTAAGTGAAAGTTGATAAGATGTCACAATAGCCTATAATAACCAATGTTGATGGGAAATGATACGAAGGATAGACAAACTGATTTCGTTCAAACAAAAAGGTCTATTGATATAATTCAAGGACTGTATTAAGATTATGACTGGTAAACTAGAATAGTGTGAATAGACCGAAAATGAATGAACCAAAATTAAAGTGCTGGAAGTTAGGCTTAACTGGTAGACAAAATAATGAAGGGATGGGCTATTCCAACTTGCACTCCCTTGTAGGTTTTTTTGAGGGGGTCCTTAAGAAAGAGACTTTGGGGACAAAAATTGACTACTAGAGGAACTTCATCATCATGTTTATCATTTCCACTGTCTCCTGGGACCAACTGGGCTTTTCCATTTTGATTCTGAGAGGTACCCTGACTGGACCAGGCCAGAAAGAGGAACCCAGAGGACATCGCTCTCTCTACCTTGGCTGCATATCAAGATATAAGACTTTGTGTTCTTCCCACTTGCATCTTCTTTTCCATCCCTACCCTATTTCTGCTCTTTCCTATCTATTTTTTCCTTCTGTCTAATAAGAATCTGGCTTGGATGGCCAACACTGAATATGTTGCAACACTGCTCTAAGCCTGTGATCAGACAGGCAACTTAAAAGCAATGACCTAAACCACCCAATGCTGATATGAGGTTGCCAGGTCTTGGAGTGGCTGAAAAGACCAAGTGCTGTGCCCCTTGTGTTTTTTCCAGCACTGAGATTTCAAGTGAGAGTCCACAACAGAGGCAGAAGCTCAATTTTCTATCTTTGGTGGTTTTTTGCCTTCCTCAGTTGTCTATGTCTGTCTCATTTTGTCCTACAGGACATGGGATTGAAGTTTAATAATAACAGCAGCCGCAATACCAGTTCCGATCCATCTCAAGTAACTTCTTTTCTTTTTCTCCAAATGAGAGTGACCACCTTTAATTCCATTTTCTTTCCTTTATAAAAATTCTCACAGCTAAGAGAAAAGGGAACCAGGGATGTTGTTGAAATGAAAGGGTTAATCTAATACTTTGCATTTCAAATGCTTTAGCTGTTTTTTCTTCTTTTCTATATCTTTAATAATAAGTTAAAAGGACACTGACACTATGTCCACCTAAATGTGTAGTATAGACTCGCCTTCTGTATTTGAAACTTTGAACCCAAATTAACACTGCTTAATGTTGGACTGTGACTGGGTTATGTTAACACTTTTGACTTTTTTTGCCCATATATTCCATCAAAATGAATAAAACAGTGATTATTCTTGTGGGAGTTTGCAGAGATTACACAGTATTTTTTGACTTTTCGGGGCTGAAGGTGAACTTGATGGCACCACTCTCAATCGGTGAAGGCAGGGTTGACAGGCTGGCACATGGGAGCGATGGTATGATTGGAAAATCTGGTCACAACAATGATAAACTGCAGCTGATAATCTCTCAGTTTCTCTCTCTCTCTCTCTCTCTCTCTCTCTCTCTCTCACAAACATCATGTTCATGAAATATGTGTGCATCCTATTTCTGTAGGGAATATTGCTCATCCTTCAGCCATCTGCTCCACCTAGTATGGATGGGAAGTGGCCTGCCTCCTGGAATCCCTGCATGCTATTAAATTGTCTCTTTCTTTTCATGTATAAAGTTATGTATTGGGTAGCCTTCCCCACCATGGCATTAAGAAAGTCTTCCAACTATTGTGAGACAGCTGAATTGTCTGCTTCCAGTGATGTCTCCAATGATCCACTAGGAAGACTCAGTGGCTGGTATGCTCAATGCAGTGATGATCTTATTTCAACCGACAGAATGTGTGACCCTCTTCAGCTCAGCTCATCACACAATGGAGTAAGGTTTTAGAGTGGGATGAAATGCTCCTCACTGAAGGCAAGAATGGGGCTCCTTGGCTTATAGAGGCTGTTTGGAGGACATGGGTGCCTCCTCTGCCTATGCACAAAGATAAACTTTACCCTCATTTAGAAATGACAGACCCAGCTCCCTCTCCTATCCTCGCCTTTGTGAATCTCCTGACTCTTCCTGCCCTGACTTCGCTGTAAAGCCACTTGATCAGCTGTTTTTATTAATAATATTTTATTAAGGAATTATCAATATGCTCAATTACTGTATCAGTTGATTATTAATATTTATTATTGATTCACTATTTTATTACTAATTATGTATTGTTGATATTTTATTTCTTTGTATTGTGGTAGCCCAGTTATGGACCAGAGTCCTATTGTGCATGGAATTGTACAAACACATCATAAAAAAGATGGTCCCTGCCACAAAGAGCTCACAATTTCTGTATAAGGCGAGCAACAAGGCAAGAAAATTGTCTTTGCTGTAGCATTTTGAAAGAAAACATGTGGAACAAGATGGCATTTGTCAAGGCCAGAGAAGAGGATGTTGCAATATTCAAGATGTGAGATTATGACAGCCTGGACAATTTTTAGCTGTGTGGATGAGGAGGAAAATCTGAATCTTAGAGATGTTTTGCAGGAAGAATTTGCAAGATTTATCTATAACGGGGGTGTGATGATCTAGAGAGAAGGCTGAAGTGAAGACAATGCATAGATTATGGGCCTGAATGAAAGGGAAGATGGCAGTGTTGACCATGGTGACAGAGAAGGAGTGAGTGGGGGAAGGATTAAGATTAAGAGCTGTGTTTTAGAACTGTTTGTTCCCACTTTCTCTCTGGGTATCAGAAGCACTTGTGCTCCCTTGTTCATCCTTCCGTTTTCTCTGCAGCTCTTGTACTTGTGTGGGTGGGTGGGGCTTTTGATCAATTTGGGGAGGTGTTGCTTCATCTGTGTTGTGCTGTGCAACTAATGAGTGGCTGGGGCCTGTGTAGATTTCTTAGTAATGCCACTTACACAAAGTTAAGAGCCTCTGGCTGACCATGTGGAGGCCCAGGGGCAATTTTGAAAACCCTAATTAACTGCCAGCCGCTTGCCCCTATGATGGACTTGGCCTCAGTGAGTGCTCAGGCCTCAAAGTACTCCAGAGAATTTCAGCTCAGCTGACAAGCTTCAGTGAAAAGCCCTTTGGTACCCAAAGCTGTGCCCAGGCTCATTGGGAACATGAGATCACTGACACTCCTGCAAGCTTCTGAAAACACTGGGAGCAGTATAGACACAGCCCTTTTCAAAGAGAGGTATAGGCTGTATTTGTCCCCAGCGCCCTCACCCCCATTTTTCTTGTGCGCATGTTAAGGTTTATCTATCAGCTTCAGAGACTGAAGGTCTCTGACATGAGATCAGTAAATTCATTCTCAGGCCCTACCAGAGCAGAATTGTGTCTGACCAAGTGAAGAAAACAGGGAGGTACAAGTGCAGGTGCCAAGTTGAGCTTCTGCAGTCTTCCTGCATATGGAGCTCATATCCCCACGAGATCAGTAGCAGCAGCAGGAGTGAGTGGCTCAGATTCCAAGCTAAGTGAACATAAAATTTCCATTAATAAGACAAATTTAAATAATTACAGAGAAGCTCAATTAACATATTATAGCTAATCAAAAAGAATCTGTTACAGCAGAAAAATGACCCTGAACTTGTTTTGGCACTTTTTTCACCCCTTAACCTATACCATCCAAATGAAATGGTATTAAAATCCTGCATTTACAAGCAAAATTGCACAGTTTCTTACTGGCCCTGGCACTTAAAGGCTGTATTGCTGCAAAGATGTTATTTCTATAATTTCTCACTGTTGATACCACCAATTCAGCTCCACCACTGGAAGTATTAGCATACACAGGACTCAAAGCATTCACTGGTGTTGTAAGCATTGTATTATCTGTACCTTGTTCACAGCAAGGTCTGCTTAAAATTCCAGCAGCCTCACTGGCCATGCCTATGCTAATGTTTCCATTCTGTCTACCACTTGGTTACTTGACCACTGGTGGCAATGGTGGGGAATTTCTTTTAGCAAATTGTATCCTCAAGGCCAAAGAATGCCAAGTAGCATTTATGTAGTAGTTTTAGGCCTGTTTCAATTCATTTAATAAAGTAGTGGGTATTTGTCTCTAAATGTGTCCATGTCATTTATATTAGTGTTAATGGGAGTTACTGACATATATCAGAGGAAGAATATCCCTTACAATTTTCAAAGATATATAACTTTAGCGCTCTCGTGGCCAAGATAGAGTCTGCTCTGCAGGCAGCTGTGGCCAAGAGAAGGTGTGCGCAGGAATGCAGCAGGAGAAATCCCTTCCACCCCAGGGGCACCTGTTCCAACCCCCCCGAGTGAACACACCCACAGGAAAAGTACAATGGATATCAGAAAGGGAAATACTTATTTACAGAGGGATGAGAGGAGAAATACAAGGGGAAATATAGAGGGGTCAGTAAAACATCTGCATCCAAGCCAAGGCCTCACGGGCCCAGTGGGAGCACAGTCTGGAGGGGCAGACACCGAGCAATGTGTCTACACACAGAGTTCAGGGGTCCTGAGCAAAGTTCCAATCCAGTGGTGAGTCTTGGGTGCTCCTGGTCGTCTTCAGCACTAGTGAACTCTCCCCAGCAAACCCCTCCGGTGCCCTCCTCTGCCGCTCTCTGCAAAGCCACACAGAGCGACCACCTCCCCACTTAACTAGCTAGACACCTCCCTCCTTGTTCCCAATGTAGAGTCACAAGCCCCAGTACTCAAAGCCCCATGCAGCTCTGGGCAGCCGTGAATGTGGGTCCAGCTCCACCCTGTCCTTCTCTGGCGATTCCTCCCTGGCACAGTGCTCCTCCTGGCTCCTGTCCTGGGGTGTCCCCGATCGGCCGCCCTTTCCTTCCCAGGCTTCAGGCAGGTTCTTTCTGATTCCTTTGCGAGGGCTTGCAGACTGCTGCCTCTCTCTCCCTCCAAGCTCCAGAGTCACCCCCTGGAGTTTCCCTCCTTTTTTCTCACTCTCCCCTTCCCCCCTAGGAAAAAGATTTAAAGGGGCCATGCTCTCTAAACCCCAAAGGGGTTAGAGATATAAAAGGCAGGTAGGGGCCCAGCTCTCACTGAAAGTCAAGTGCATAACTCCCATTGGTCTCTTTGAAAATCTCCCCAAAATGTCTTTAAGAAATAATACTTCTCCACTTGTGATAGTTACTCCTCCCAAAGTAGAATGTTTGTTTTTGGTATAATATTTGGAATTATCCTCATATTTCTATCTGACTAACTACAAATGCCCCATTATATGTACAAGTTAGTACAAGACAGAATGTATGATCATCAAACTAAATAATTTAAACTCTACAGATGAGACACAAAAGTAAATGTACAATATGAAGACCTAGATCTTCTCCCCTTTGAAATCATAGACGTTTTGCTATTGACTTCAGGGGAGTTGGACACAGTACCAGTGGATTCACTATGTGAATATGTAAGATGTCATGAATTTGTATTTCAAAACAGACTGTGTTCTCCTGAAGTGGCAACTGGATAACCATGGTCGTACCTTTATAGGCATCTTTTGGGGCGAACAGATAGATTTTTAAAAAGTTTTCAGTTTTATAGCCTGAACAGAAATTAGTTGACTAGACAAAAACTGGTTTCATGAACACCCATTGTATTCTAGTCCGTTCCTCGCTCTCTGATGAAGCCTTCATTGTTGAAAAGGTATGCTGTTGATGCCAAGAGTTTGAGTACTAATGTATAGGAAGAAAGTAGCTTTGTTTAGAACAGCATCGAGGAAGTTGAACAGAGAAGCTGATTTCTCTTTAATTTTTACTAGACCTCTGTGGTGTACTGAAAACTGCATTAAAATGGTAAGCTATCACTTTAAATCATATGGGGGGTTTCCTGATCCTGCTTGCAGGCTGGGGGCAGGGGGGCTCTGTAGGGAAGTATGTAATCTGGGTCTCTCAGCAGTCAGTGTACAGAGAACCAGCACAGAGCAAGGTAGGCTGAGTTGTGCCTCTCTGCCAAAGGAGAGGTCTACACTGCAGTTAGAAGCCTGCCTTGCAGCCTGAATAGGGAGACTCGCACTAGCTTTGCTTGAGCTAGCACTCTAAGGTCTGGTTTATGCTACAGGTTTATACCAAATTTAGCAGCGTTAAACCAAATTAACCCTGCACCCATCCACACAATGAAGCCCTTTATATAAAGGGCTCTTAATATCGATACCTGCACTCCTCCACGACGAGGGGAGTAGTGCTCAAATCAGTATTGCCATTTTGGAATAGGGTTAGTGTGGCCGCAATTCGACGGTATTGGCCTCCGGGAGCTATCCCACAGTGCACCACTGTGATCGCTCTGGACAGCAATCTGGAGTCGGATGCACTGGCCAGGTAGACAGGAAAAGCCCTGCGAACTTTTGAATTTCATTTCCTGTTTGGCCAGCGTGGAGAGCTGATCAGCACAGGTGACCACGTAGAGCTCATCAGCACAGGTAACTGTGCAGTCTGAGAATCGAAAAAGAGCTCCAGCATGGACTGCACGGGAGGTACTGGATCTGATCGCTATATGGGGATAGGATTCCGTGCTAACAGAACTCCATTCCAAAAGAAGGAAAAGAAAAAAAATTTGAAAAAATTTCCAAGGCCATGATGCAGAGATACCACACCAGGGACTCAGTACAGTGCCGTGAGAAAGTTAAGGAGCTCAGACAGGCCTACCAGAAAACCAAAGAAGCAAATGAAAGGTCCGGGGCAGGGCCGCAAACATGCCGCTTCTACGTTGAGCTGCATGCAATTTTAGGGGGGTCCGCCACCACTACCATGGATTCCGAGGTGGGGGTAATCTCAGCCTTGCGTGAGGATTCTGTGGATGGGGAAGATGAGGAGGAGAAAGAGGAGGATGAGCTTGCAGAGAGCACACAGCACTTCTTTCTCCCCAAAAGCCAGGAGCTTTTTCTCAGCCTGACAGAAGTACCCTCCCAGCCCTCCCAAGCCACTAGCCCAGACAATGAAGCCATGGAAGGGACCTCTGGTGAGTGTACCTTTGTAAATATAAGACATGGTTTAAAAGCAAGCATTTTTTAATGAATAATTTGCCCTGAGGACTTGGAATGCATTCACGGCCAGTAAAGTTACTGAAAAAGTCTGTTAACATGTCTGGGGATGGAGCGGAAATCCTCCAGGGACATCTCCATGAAGCTCTGCTGGAGGTACTCCAAAAGCCTTTGCAGAAGGTTTCTGGGCAGAGTAGCCTTATTCCGTCCTCCATGGTAGGACACTTGACCACACCATGCATGTAGCAAATAATCTGGTATCATTGCATGACAAAGCCTAGCTGCGTATGGTCCCGGTGTTTGCTGGCATTCAAGCAACATCCGTTCTTTATCTCGCTGTGTTATCTTCAGGAGATTGATATCGTTCATGGTAATCTGGTTGAAATTCAGGAATTTAATTAAGGGGACAGAGATGGTTGGGCTGTTTGCCTGTGGCTTAAAATAAATCCTTCCCTGCTTTTAGCCAAGTAGGGAGAGGGGTGGAGTGATTGGCGCTGAGCTTTTTCACGTTTGGCTAGCTGGGATCTTCCCTGCTACCAGCCACGTGGTGCGGGGGAGGGTGGCTAGCAGCAATCTTCCATGATACCATCCATGTGGTGGAGGGAGAGGTAAAGCGATCATCCCAGAGAATTGGATGGGGACAGTTCTGGTGCTGCATGTTAACAGGAAATAAGCAGCACTCAAAGGGCTTTGCTTGCTATTTAGGAAAGGAGGGCGCTGGATATATGAAGGCTGCAGAAGCCGAAAGACAATGGATTACCATGGCCACATGCAAGCTGAATTCTGATGCCCGGACCTGCGTCTGTGATCTCTAACACCAAAGCCGCAGGCACTCAATATTAAGATGCAAAATGTGACTTTGTAGTAAGATTACATGTGCTATGTAAGGTGAATAGTGTTGTTCACTGTGAAAGAGTATAACCATTGTTCTGTAAAATGTATCTTTTTAAATACTTCTCTCTCTTTTTTCCCTCCCTCCTGCAGCTGCAAATTTTTCAAGTCTCCCTCCTCCATCCCGGAGGCTGTCTCAGATAAGGCAGCGGAAAAAAAAGACGCGAGATGAAATGTTCTCGGAAATCATGGAAGTGACCCGCAATGAAAGAGCTCATCTGAATGAGTTGAAGGACGTGGTATCAAAGTGCAGGAAAGATGCCAGTGACCGTGAGGACGGGAGGGACCAAAGTGAGGATAGGAGAGACGCTCTAGATGAGAGGTGGCGTCAGGAAGACCTGAGGTGTCGGGATGCAACTCTGGGGCTGCTGCGTGATCAAACGGACATGCTCCGGCATCTGGTGGAGCTTCAGGAACAACAGCAGGATCACAGAGTGATGCTGCAGCCCCTGTATAACCGCCCTTCCCCCTCACCATTTTCCTTATCCTCCTCACCCACCAGACGACTAAGAACGCCTGGGGGGAGGCTTTGTGCACCCGCCCATTCCACCCCAGTGGACAGCCCAACCAAAAGGCTGTCATTACTTTGAAATTTTTTTAGTCGCCTTTTCCTATCCTCCTTCCAAACCCCACCCGGGCTACCTTGTCAGTTATCTCCCTCTTTTTATAATTAATTAATAAAGAATACATGATTTTTAAATGAGAGTGACTTTATTTCCTTAGGAAGCAAGCGGTAATTGAAGGGGGAGGGTGGGTGGTTTACAGGGAATGAGTCAATCAAGGGGGGGGGTTCATCAAGGAGAAACAAACACAGCAGTCACACCGTACCCTGGTCCATGATAAAACTGGTTTTCAAAGCTTCTCTGATGCACACCGCTTCATGGTGTACTCTTTTAATCGCCCTGGTGTCTGGTTGCACGTAATCAGTGGCCAGGTGATTTGCCTGAACCTCCCACCCTGCCATAAAGGTCTCCCCCTTACTCTCACAGAGATTGTGGAGCACACAACAAGCAGCAATAACAAAGGGGACATTGGTTTGGCTGAGGTCTGAGCGAGTCAGTAATGTGCGCCAGCGCACCTTTAAACAGCCAAATGCACATTCTACCACCATTCTGCACTTGCTCAGCCTGTAGTTGAACAACTCCTGACTACTGTCCAGGCTGTCTGTGTATGGCTTCATGAGCCATGGCATCAAGGGGTAGGTTGGGTCACCCAGGATAACTACAGGCATTTCAACATCCCCAACTGTTATTTTCTGGTCTGGGAAGTAATTCCCTTGCTGCAGCCATTTAAACAGAGTAGTGTTCCTGAAGATGCAAGCGTCATGAACCCTGCCTGGCCATCCCATGTGGATGTTGGTGAAACGTCCCTTGTGATCCACCAGTGCTTGCAGCACCATGGAAAAGTACCCCTTGCAATTTACGTACTGGGTGCCCTGGTGCTCCGGTGCCAAGATAGGGATATGTGTTCCATCTATCGCCCCACCAAAGTTAGGGAATCTCATTGCAGCAAAGCCATCCACTATGACCTGCACATTTTCCAGAGTCACAACCTTTCGTAGCAGCAGCTTAATGATTGCTTTGGCTACTTGCATCACAGCAGCCACCACAGTAGATTTGTCCACTCCAAATTGATTCCCCACTTACTGGTAGCTGTCTGGCGTTGCAAACTTCCAGAGGGCTATTGCCACTCGCTTCTCCACTGTGAGGGTTGCTCTCATCTTGGTATTCTGGCGTTTCAGGGCAGGGGAAAGCAAGTCACAAAGTTCCATGAAAGTGCCCTTACACATGCAAAAGTTTTGCAGCCACTGGGAATCGTCCCAAACCTGCAACACTCTGCGGTCCCACCAGTCTGTGCTTGTTTCCCTGGCCCAAAATCGGCGTTCAAAGGCTAGAACCTGCCCCATTACCAGCATGATCTCCAAGGCGCAGTGGCCTGCTGTTTGAGAGAATTCTGTGTCCATATCCTCATCACTCTCGTCGCCGTGCTGCCGTATCTGCCGCCTCCTCGCCTGGTTTTGCAGGTCCTGGTTCAGCATTAACTGCACGAGAATGTGTGAGGTGTTTACAACGTCCATGATTGCTGTCTTGAGCTGAGCAGAGTCCATGCTTGCCATGCTACTGCGTCTGCACAGTTCACCCAGGGAAAAAGGCGCAAAACGGTTGTCTGCTACTTGCACGGAGGGAGGGGTGAGGTTGTACCCAGAACCACCTGCAACAATGTTTTTTGCCCCATCAGGCACTGGGATCTCAACCCAGAATTCCAATGGGCGGGGAAGACTGCGGGAACTATGGGATAGCTACGGGATAGCTACCCATAGTGCAATGCTCCGGAAATCGACACTAGCCTCAGTACATGGATGCACAGCGCTGAATTAATGTGCTTAGTGTGGCTGCGTGCACTCGACTTTATACAATCTGTTTTAAAAAACCAGTTTCTGTAAAATCCGAATAATCCCGTAGTGTAGACATACTCTTTGGAAGGGGAGAAAGGGGATGGCCTGGGCTAGCCTTCAAGTCAAAGCCTCCTCATTCCCTGGTCTGAGTTTGGGTTGCTAACTTGAGCCACTACCTGTGCTGCAATGTCCATGCTGCTATTTTTAGTGTGTTGGCTTGAGGGACGCTAGTGCAAGTCTGTCTAGCCAGACTGGGAGGCTCGCTCTCAGCTGCAGTGTAGGTGTAGTACAGTGAACCCACAGGGAGCAGCTTGCTTTGTCTCTCTGCTTTGTGGGTCTCATGTGTTCCAGTTCACAATACCAAGCAATAAAGCAGTTTTACATTGCAGCCTTCCAACTAGAGTATTTTATGTCTTTCTCTAACTTCTCTGCATGTCTCCTGTGAACATAACATGTCTCAGTGTGCCTCCTCTCTCATTTTTACTGAGTCTGACATTGTGCAAACAGATGTTTTCACTACAATCTGGGTTGCAACTGAAGACAGGACTTATTTGCAGTACAATCATTTTAAACTATATTTGAAGTGTTACACACTTTTTCCTTACAATGATTTTTTTTCTGTTTAGTTTTGCATAGAGCATTTTTTTAACAAGCCACTGGAGAATCTTTCAGCAAGCTTGCAAGCTCAATAGCTTTTTGTAATAGATGTGATCACTGCTGATACTTGATTTAATACACAATCTCTTTCAAAAAATTCCAGTAGCCTCCGGTCCTGCAAACATTTCAGCATGTTCTTAACTTTAAACATGTGAGCCCCATTGAAGCAAGTGCGTTTACTCACTCAAATACGCTTTGCAGGTTTGAGGGCTTACTTCTGGAGGATTGTAACAAGTACTTTGCTCTCCAGCTCACCTGAGAAATACATGTTGTTCTTTGTTTTTGTTTTTCTTTTAAATAATTGTTGTTTAAAGCAATTTTCAGGTGATTTTTTCCAGAACATTAATTTGACCTTCATCATTTAATTTGTTGTTTTTAGTTTATATTTTTTTAAAAAATGGGAACAAAATCATTTTCTATTTTTGAGATTGGGTTTATAGTCAGGTATCTTTTAATTGCTCTATAATTGATAGTTTCAAAAATAGAGATAATAAAAAATCTATAATATGCATATTGATATTCTGTTTTACAGTTTCTGTTAAAAAAAATCTCTCAAACATTTAAAATAATACCTAGATCTGGAAAAAGAATTTAAAATGCGCTTCTGTGAAATATGTAGAAAGATTCTGGATAAAAGCATAATTAAATAAAACTAATGCATGAGAAAGAGAGCCAATTACCAGTCTAACTCCTATAATTATAAATATGATAAATATCACTCCTTTTCTTGGCATGTCTGCCATAAACAGATAGCTAAGGGTTAACGTTCTTTTACCTGTAAAGGGGTAACACCAGTAACCTGAAACACTTGACCAGAGGACCAATCAGGAAACAAGACTTTTTCAAATCTGGGTGGAGGGAAGTTTTGAGTGTGAGTTCTTTGTCTTGGGTCTGACCCTCTCGGCTCTGAGAGTGATTTTTCTATCTTCTGGCTTTCTAATCTTCTGTTTCCAAGTTGTAAGTACAAGGATAGTAAGACAATAAGTTTATATTGTTTTTTTTATATTTACATGTGTGTAGTTGCTGAAATGTGTTAAATTGTATTCTTTTTGGATAAGGCTGTTTATTCACTTTTTTTTCTTAAGCAATTGACCCTGTATATTTTCACCTTATACAGAGACTATTTTTAATGTATTTTTCTTTCTTTTTATAAAGCTTTCTTTTTAAGACCTGTTGGAGTTTTTCTTTAGTGGGGACTCCAGAGAATTGAGTCTGCAGCTCACCAGGGAATTGGTGGGAGGAAGAAGTCAGGGAGAAAATCTCTTTGTGTTAGATTTACTAAGCCTGACTTTGCATACTCTCTGGGTGAGGGGGGGAGAGAGATTAGCTTTCTCGGTACTTGTGTTTCCAGGACTGGAAGCAGGGAATCTCCTAGGGTCGTCCAGGGAGGGGAAGAAGTAACTAGGAAACAAGGGGAGGAGGTTATTTCCCTTTGTTGTAGGACTCAAGGCAACTGAGTCTGGGGGTCCCCCAGGGAAGGTTTTGGGGAGACCACAGTGAGCTAGGCACTGTATAATTCCTGGCTGGTGGCAGCTTTACCAGGTACAAGCTGGTAACTAAGCTTGGAGGTTTTCATGCTAACACCCATATTTTGGACGCTAAGGTCCAGATCTGGGAAAAAATGTTATGACAATGTCAAAAAGTTGACACATGAGATACTGCAACCACCTGCTTTTATAAAAGGAAATAATACAGTGTTGTAGGCAATAGATGACTTATTTTTATTTATGTGGAAGGTTTTTTAATACCATTCATCAGCTTTGGTATTGAAAAGTTCCATGTTTATTAGAATTGTGATGCACATATAAGTTTCATGCTCACCACTTACCACATGCTTCTGATCACCCCCATCCAATGAGGTTTAAGTTTTATTCTGATTTTTATGTGTACTTTTTCTGGCAGTAGCATGCTCCTTTGTCAAGTTTAACAGTGGCAGGGTACCTGCTCAGCTCCAAAGTTGTATTCCATTTTGTGTTTTTCTCCAGTATTGCAATGATCTTAAAGTTTCTGCAATTGCCAAATTGAGAGCAAGCCCTGGGGGTGATATAATGCCCATGTGTGCCCATCAGCCACAGAAATGGTGGCCTTGGAAGTCTAATTTTAATCCTTGGACTGTCTCTTTAATCAGCAGTTGAATAGCATGGGGGAATTACTACACTGAAGAGAGGTAAATTGGTTTGTTACATTCCTGGACTACTGCATACTGGTGGTATTTCAAAGTGCTGCTGAGCAGACACCTGCTTACTTAGCTGTTAATATAAGCTTCTTATGTTTTTTTAACATTAAAGGTTAGCACTTCAAGAGGCAAGGCTGTGGAGACTGGAGTTATAAAAGAGTGTCCTACCACGTACATTACTCTGCAATGTTGTACAATATCATTTGAGGTATTGTGGTAAATATACTGGATAGCTCCTTTGTAGTTAGGATAGCTCCTTTGTAATTAGGATAGCAAACATATGAGAATTGCTTTATATAAGGAGGGCAGATATAACTCTCAGTCTCGCAACAAGTTGGGCACTCTAGCCCTGATCCATCAAAGAACTTAAGCATGTGTTCAACTTTAAGCATGTGAGTAAATTCCCTTGACTTCAAAGGGACTAGGTAGAGGCTTAAAATTTAACAATTTCTTAAGTGCTTTGATGGATCAGGACTTATGTGCTTAGCATCTTGCAAAATTGATTCCTAAAAATCTACCACCAACAGTACAAAAGGAAAGTTAAGGGTAGGGATTTTAATGAATCTTGAATCTGGAGAAGAAAGACGGGGAAAAAAAGAAGAACAGTCAAATTGGGTGAAAAGATCCTCCTTTTTAAAAAGGAAGAAAAATGTAAACTTGGTTCTAAAATTAGTGCGAAGCCAATGGAGACCTTGTAGGGTGTATGTTTATAGTTGTGGAAAGACAAGATGGGGATATTTATTAATTTAAAAGAGATGCGACACAAATCTGAAGTGTTAAAAGCAAACAGAATAAACCTAAAAATGTGAAAGAGAGTAGCATCTATGCTATGTGTAACATGGAAACCAGATTGGAAATGATCAGGAAAAGCACTAAAAGAGAAGGATAAAGAGGAGAGAGAAACACACCTCTTCAGGGATTTCACTGACGAAAGAGAGATTGATAATGTGAAAATAATAGACCAGAAATACTGAGACTGAGGGAAGATTTTGCTAGAAAAGGCATCACAGTGGTGGTGATTAAATCAAAAGGTTATATGTATACTTTAGTAAAGGTATTTTTTTAACAATGCCTTTGTATAGGGAGTGAGAAGGGGGAGAAATACAATGAGAGTTGGAAGTAAATCAAAGGAAAAAAGGTGCTTTTGTTCAAACAGAACAGTGTCAGTCAGATCATGAACAGATTTGGCGAAAGAAAACAGGAGAAGGTGGCAAGGGAAGGAGTGAGGGAAAAGTGAGTTAAAGGGGTTGAGTGCTATGAGATGAATCTAGTGTGAAATGTGCTACAAAATGAAACATCTTTAAAAAATGTAATGAAGAAAAGTTGCAAATTCTTCTTACTTACTAGTCAAGAAAGGAGCAAAGAGTGTGACGTTAGGTGACAGAAGACGCCTTATCAGAGGAAAGAAGGTAGCACCTGTAATAGTATCTGCAGTATAGAAGTGGGATAGCACAGACTGAAACGATTTCCTTAAAAAAGATCAGAGGGGGGATTTTTGGGGATCCCAGTGGACAATCTTTCAGCTCTTGCTTTTCAACATGTCAGTGTATATTAAGATAAAAAGATCTGACATCATTCTGTCAAGGTGACCTAGAGATAAGGAAAGTTGGACAGGTTTTGAGGTAGACATTTAAATTGTGTTTTGGGAAAGGATTAATTAGCAACTGCAGTCTTGAGCAATGCAGTTTGACGTATCAAAAGGTTAACATTGCAAGGTACTGATGATGATAATGGGTTTACTGTCTGTTTTATACTGCTATCCATCATGGTTGTATCTGAGCACCTTCCATGTAAAACTGATACCAGTATCGAAGCCCCTGGTGCACTTTATGGAGTCTCTGACATTTTTTCTGAGTAAAACCTTTGCTTGGGGTCCTTTTTCAAAAGGTATGCTAAGCTCAATTTCATGCAGGCATTTTATTCAGATTCAGTTTGCACTGTTCCAAAACCCCAAACAGATCTTGGGGTACTTCTGGGCTCCTGGCTTCCCTTCAGCCTGTCAGGTAGGTTATCAAGGACGTAGGGCTGCCTGGGCTTCCAGACTCCCTGGGAGCCTGCCAAGGGTGTCTTCCACGGAGCTGAGGACTTTGGAAGCCCTGGAAGCTGCAGACTGAAGGTATGTCTACACCGTAGTGTGACAAGGGCTCTGATACATGTTTAAGCTCAACCCCCACCTCTGTCCACACACACTCCTCTGACATATGCCTGCATCCCCTCAGAACACAGGCTTACGGGCTCATCCAGAAGATAGGTATGAGCTCGTGTTCTGTGACCAAGCCCACCCACTTTGCAGTGAGGATGCAGTAAAAGCTCATGTTGCCAGTTTGGGACACTGACCAGACATTTGTTATCCTGAGAAGTTCCATCGGC
The DNA here is from genome assembly GCF_025201925.1 of Gopherus flavomarginatus. Lineage (NCBI taxonomy): Eukaryota > Metazoa > Chordata > Testudines > Testudinidae > Gopherus > Gopherus flavomarginatus. The sequence continues at coordinate 34,477,401 of NC_066617.1, forward strand.
ACTATTCAGTGATGGGCAGACATGGCACTGGCATGAATCTTGTCAATTTCAGTCAGTAGCTGCCAGAGTTTCCCGGGTCCCCAGCAAGTGGGCAGCTGGCTATGCAGGTGCACATATTTCATTTTGGGGACATCTCATTCTGTCACAAAATATTGAGGGATTTCAGTTCAGTGAAAATGTTTGTTTTTTGGCTTTTCATCTTGATTTGTGTTGGAAAATCTAATATATATATATATATATATATATATATATATATATATATATATATATATATATATATATATATATATATATATATATATATATATATATATTAGATTTTCCAACACAAATATATATATATCTCAAATGTGTTAGGGGAGAAAAGGAGTGAGCAGAGCTGGGCAAGATTTTTTGGACAAATAGTTTATTCACCCAAAAAATCAGTTGAAATTGACTTGAAACTATTGCTGAATTTGACAAATAATTTTTTCTGGGGAAGGAAGTGGAGATTAGTTTCACCAAGCTAGGGATGAGTAATGGTGCCCACCTAATAACTTTTAACCCAGTGATTAAGGTGTTTGTGTGGGAAGACCTAGATTTGAATCCCTGCTGTGGAGCAGGGATTTGAACTCAGGTGTCTCCCCTCTCAGGTAAGTGGCCTAACCACCAGGCTATTCTGGAGTGGAGGTGCTTTCATTCTCTCCTTATGAAGTTGTTCCACTTTGTATAAAATACTGGGCCGGTCAGTGACAGAAAGTGTGAGAGTGACTCTCTAGCCTCATGGTTAGGTCACTCATGCAGGATGCGGGAGCCTGGGTTCAAATTGCTGCAGCAGAGTAGGGATTTGAACCTGGGCTCCCACAAGTAGTACCTGAACCACTGGGCTAAAAATTATAAGGTAGGCACTACTGCTCATCACTGGTACTTCTTCCTTTTCAGGCCAGAGGTGTGAGGGATATCCTTTAAAAAGTGGGAGTTAAATCCTAGTGAGGAAAATAGAAAGGAGCATAAACTCCAGCAAGTGAAGTGTAAAAATATAATTAGGAAGGCCAAAAAATAATTTGAAGAACAGCTAGCCCAGGGGTAGGCAACCTATGGCACGCGTACCGCCTTCTGCACACAAGCTTATTTTCAGTGGCACTCACACTGCCTGGGTCCTGGCCACCAGTCCAGGGGGCTCTGCATTTTAATTTAATTTTAAATGAAGCTTCTTACACATTAAAAAAACCTTATTTACTTTACATACAACAATAGTTTAGTTATATATTATAGACTTATAGAAAGACACCTTCTAAAAACATTAAAATGTATTACTGGCACGCAAAACCTTAAATTAGAGTGAATAAATGAAGACTTGGCACACCATTTCTGAAAGGTTGCTGACCCCTGAGCTAGCCAAAGACTCAAAAAGTAATAGCAATTTTTTTTTAAGTACATCAGAAGCAGGAAGCCTGCTAAACAACCAGTGGGACCACTGGATGATCGAGATGCTAAAGGAGCACCCAAGGATGATAAGGCCATTGCAGAGAAACTAAATGAATTCTTTGCATCGGTCTTCATGGGTGAGGGTGTGGGGGTGATTCCCAAACCTGAGCCATTCTTTTCAGGTGACAAATCTGAGGAACTGTCCCAGATTGAGGTGCCGTTAGAGGAGGTTTTGGAACAAATTGATAAACAGTCACCAATAAGTCACCAGGACCAGATGGTATTCACCCAAGATTTCTGAAGGAACTCAAATGTGAAATTGCAGAACTACTAACTGTAGTCTGTAATCTGTTATTTAAATCAGTTTCTGTACCAAATGACTGGAGGATAGCTAATGTTACACCAATTTTTAAAAGGGCTCCAGAGGTGATCCCAGCAATTACACTGCTCTACAGCCAAAATGCTTCTGAAATAAATGTAGTCCAACTTTACTAATTCTGGGTCACTGAGAACGAAAATGATGCTTAAAATTGTTGATTGGCTCTAGTTTTCAAGATATGCTATTGGGTCAGTATATACGACCCTTGACTTGGGAATGGCGGAGGATAAGTGAGTTGTAAAGGGAAGGGATCTCAATTTAAACCAGAAATGACTAAAATACATCTTTGACTAGATCTATGAATAAATCTATGACTGGGTTTGGACAGTACTTGCTTTTGAGGCAAAACAATGAATGATGCAATCTGAAGCTGGTATTGCATCATACATGATATGAATTGTATCATGTTATTCCCAGAAGTCATGGATGATGCAATCATAAGGAAGCTTACATCACTCTGCTGAACAAACTGCCCTATATCAGCTCTAGAAATCATACAGTGTCGTGCTCTTTTATTTGTCAGTGTTTGATTTTGCAAAGGGACACATTTCTGTTTAGCCAAAGTGAGCAGAGATGCCTCGTACTTGTGTGAACAGTGCAGATAACTTCTGCTATGTTTGTGGTGACTTTTGCATCACAAAAGCACAGTATAACCACTCTGGTTAAGAAAGCCTATCACCTTTATTTTGGCTGCAAAATTGGAGATCCCGACAAGAGGTGGGCCCCACACATATGCTCCAACACTTGTGCAACAAATCTTCGCCAGTGGTTGAACAGGAAAAGAAATCTGTGCCTTTTGCAGTGCCAATGATTTGGAGAGAGGCAACAGATTATACCAGCAATTGTTACTTCTACATGGTGCCTCCAGTTAGGAAAGGTGTGTCAAAGAAGAAAAAGTGGACTGTGCATTATCCAAACATTCCATCAGCTATACGCTCAGTACCCCACGGAGAAGGACTGCTGGTTCCTGATGCACCAGAATCATTCTCACTTGAGTCAGATGAGGAAGAGGAAGAGGATGAAACTTCTGGTCCTGAACCATCAATGTCACAGGACCCACATTTTCTCCCATCCTCCTCCTCCTGAACCACACCTCCTAACACAAGATGAACTGAATGACCTTGTCAGGGATTTGGAACTACCCAAGAGTAAGGCAGAGCTGTTGGGCTCCAGACTCCAGCAGTGGAATCTCCTGACAGGCTATCTGGGCAAATGGAGCCCATCAGTGCTTGCAGACTATTGCTGGACAGTGACAAGAGATGCTCCATTTAATGAATACAAGAGACAAGCCAAGAAGCGCTGAGTAGACACTGAATAGGACTAAACTATGTACAGAATAGTTTTTTGCCTTTTGTTTCATAATAAATTTTATTTATATAACCCTTTTGCTGATTTTTAAAGTGTTACATAAACAGGACAGGTGAAATATTATCATGTAAAGCAACCATAAACACATGAAAAGACCTAGGTTTACAATTTATGATTAAAATTCTACTATCTACACAATATACATAGACATAAAATGTAAAAACTTAAATATCTTAGAAACAGTAGCCAATCAGTTGTTTTAATTGTCATATTTGAATTCAGCACATCAAAATACATAATAAATATCACATTTTATCTCTGAAGCAAATGACTTCTCAAAAATTGTAGACCAGTGTTACAGGCCAGTAAGCCTGACTTCAGGACCAGGCAAACTAGTTGAAACTACAGTAAAAACCAAAATTGTCAGAAACATAGATTAACATATTTTTTAGGAAAGAGTCAGCATGGTTATTGTAAAGAGAAATCATGCCTCACCAATCTACTAGAATTCTTTGGGGGGGGGTGTCATAAACAGATAGTTAAGGGTTAACGTCTCTTCTACCTGTAAAGGGTTAACAAACAGTGAACCAAAAACACCTGACCAGAGGGCCAATCAGGAAACAAGATACTTTCAAATCTCGGTGGAGGGAAGCCTTTGTTTGTGTTTTTTGGGTTTGGCTTTGTTCTCTCTGGGTCCTGAAAGGGACTAGACGTGCAACCAGATTTCTTGCCAATCTCCCTGCTACAGTCTCTTATATATTCAGAATAGTGAGCGTTAAGTAGGAAAGGCGGTTATAGTCTTTTGATTGTTTTCTGTATTTGCAAATGTGTATTTTGCTGGAAGTATTTTAAATTGTATTTTGCTGGGGAGAGGCTTCTCTCTAGTGTCTATAAACTGAAAGACCCTGTAACTTTTACCATCTAAATTACAGAGACAACTTTTACTTTTTTCTTTCTTTTTATTAAAAGTTTTGCTTTTTAAGACCTGTTTGATTTTTTCCTCCTTGTTGAGGCTCAAGGGAATTGAATCTGTACTTACCAGGGAATTGGTGAGAGACAGGGAGAGAGAAGGCCGGGGTGGGGGGAAACCTGATTTCTCTGTGTTGTGATTCAAAGAGTTTGAACGACGATGATCTCCTAGTGTACCCAGGGTGGGAAAGATCTGGGAGGAAGAAAGGAGAAGGGGGGGAAATGATTTATTCCCCTTTGTTGTAAGATTCAAGGAATTTGGGTCTTGGGGTCCCCAGGGAAGGTTTTTGGGGGGACCAGATTGCCCCAAAACACTATATTTTTGGGTGGTGGCAGCTTATCAGATCTAAGCTGGTAATTAAGCTTAGAGGAATTCATGCTGGTACCCCATTTTTTGGACTCTAAGGTTCAGATTGGGGAATTATTGTCAGAAACATAGATTAACATAATTTTTAGGAAAGAATCAACATGGTTTTTGTAAAGAGAAATCATGCCTCACCAATCTACTAAAATTCTTTGGGGGGGCGGGGTCAACAAGCATGTGGACAAGGAGGATCCAGTGGATATAATGTACTTAGATTTTCCGAGATCCTTTGACAAGGTCCCTCACCAAAGGCTCTTAAGCAAAGTAAGCTGTTATGGGATAAGAGGGAAGATCCTCTCATGGATCAGTAACTGGTTAAAAGATTGGAAACAAAGGGTAGGAATAAACGGTCAGTTTTCAGAATGGAGAGAGGCAAATAGTGGTGTCCCTCTACAGGTCTGAACTGGGACCAGTCCTACTCAACATATTCATAAATGATCTGGGAAAAGGGATAAACAGTGAGGTGGCAACATTTGCAGATGACACAAAACTAATAAAGATAGTTAAGTCCCAAGCAGAGGGCGGAGAGCTACAAAAGGATCTCACAAAACTGCGTGACTGGGCAACAAAATGGCAGATGAAATTCAGCATTGATAAATTCAAAGTAATGCACATTGGAAAACATAATCCCAACTATACATAAATTAGCTGTTGCCACTCAAGAAAGAGATCTTGAAGTCTTCATGGATAGTTCTCTGAAAACGTCCACTCAATGTGTAGCGGCAGTTAAAAAAGCTAACAGAATGTTGGGAATTATTAAGAAAGGGATAGACAATAAGACAGAAAATATCATATTGCCTGTATATAAATGCATGGTACACCCACATCTTGAATATTGCATGCAGTTGTGTTTGCCCCACCTCAAGAAAGATATATTGGATTTGGATAAGGTTCAGAAAAGGGCTACAAAAATGATTAGGGGTATGGAACAGCTTCCCTATAAGGAAAGATTAATATGATTGGTGCTTTTCAGTTTGAAAAAGAGATGACTAAGGGGGAATATGACAGAGGTCTATAAAACCATGACCGGTGTGGAGAAATTAAATAAGGAAGTGTTATTTACTCCTTCTCATAACACAAAAACTAGGGATCACCAAATGAAAGTAATAGACAGCAGGTTTAAAGCAAACAAAAAGGAAGGTTTTTTTTCCTCACACAATGCACAGTTAACTTGTGGAACTCCTTGCCAGAGAATGTTGTGAAGGCCAAGACTATAACAGGGTTCAAAAAAGAACTAGATAAGTTCATGGAGAATAGGTCCATCAATGGCTATTTGACAGGATGGACTGGGATAGTGTCCCTAGCCTCTGTTTGCCAGAAGCTAGGAATGGGTGACAGGGGATTGATCACTTGATGATTATGTGTTCTGTTCATTCCCTCTCGGGCACCTGGCATTGACAAATGTCGGAAGACTGGATACTGGGCTAGATGGATCTTTGGTCTGACCCAGTATGGCCGTTCTTATGTTCTTATATATAGCATCACAGAACCTACCACCAAATAACAGCCATCCATTTTTACAGGGACTGCTATTAGTCATGTCTATGCTGTCTTAGAAGCTCTGTGATTGGACAATGGCTGAATAAGTACATCCCATAAAAGATGTCCCCAGGCAGAAGAGAGTATCTTCCTGTTCCACTCCACCCTCCTTCCCTTCAGTTAATTGGCTACATGAGGTGTTAGTTTCTTAGTTATACTGACTGCATGGCTTTATGTACTGCCCATCAAGTTATTGTGGCTTTCACTGTTGGGATCATTGACTTGTATGAATACAGGTAGACTTTGATAGGTGATAATTATTTATTATTATTTGTATTAAAGTTGCACCTGAAGGCCCCAGTCATGGATCAGCACCTCATTATGCTAGGCACCATACAAACACTGAACAAAAACTTGGTCCCTGACCCAAATTGCTTATTGTCTTAATGGTTATTATACAGGAATCTTTAGGTAGTTGGTCTTAGCTGCAAAGGTTAGTCTGCTTTCAGTTGAGACAGGATTAGTGAAGGGTGGCAGGTGGGGTCTCCTGACTTTGTAGACCTAGAACCTGCAGATAATAATTTCTGTGAATTGATGATCAACCTTTTCTCTCTGTTGAGGGGCTGGATTCACAAGAAAACTCAAACTATTATTGTAATCTGCACAGGGCTGCAAAAATATTCAAACAAATATTTGCAGATTTTTTTTTATGCATTCACCAAGCTGTAATAGTTAGCGAAAATATCTGACTACTTGAGCTATTCAGGATCCATTGAATAGGCCCAAACATATAGTAAGAGACTGTCTTTGCCTGGATGTCAGCCAAAAGAAATATATTATCCACCTTTTATAAATGGGAACTGAAGTACACAGGGGGATAGTGACTTTACTAAGGCCTCATAAGTGACTGATTCTAGGAGTGGGTGAGCAGGGCAGTAGTCCTGGGAGTCAACTTCCAAGGGGGTAAGACTCTTTGATGCTCAGTTTTTTCCCCCCTCCAAACTCTGATTGGCTGGTTATTTTTGCTCTGTTACTTGGCTCGTGTTTTTTTTGTGCTCGGCTTCTGAGGTTTGTGTGAAAACATTTTTCTCCCTGGATGGCAAAATGCCCTGGTTCTCCTGGTCACACAGGAACTGTGGTAAGGCCAGGTGCTGAAGCCACACCTTCCATGTTCCAGTTTAGTCCCTTAACCACACACTATCCTTCTTCTCTCTACCTTTCAGTTTAACTCCTAGCCTGTTCTCTTCTGCCTCTTTGCCTCATACTACCATCACTCATTGTTACCTGGTAGTCTATATCTGAACCATTTAATTTTTATTAAACTATTTTCTCCCTTGGTTCAAAGACCTAGTGGTGTTCAGTTCATCTTAATTTTTTTTCACTCCATAGCAAATTACTTCTTGCTAAAGAAGATATTTTTTGCTTGACTGAAACCTGACACACTGCTTCTGATCATTTTTTCCCATTCTGAATCTACTCATCCAAGTAATTCTTTTCCAGACGAGTATCACCAGCTGGCCTTCATGGAACTGCGAAGTTAATTTTATCTTCCAGTTCTGGGCCATATCCCCAGCTGGTGTAAATCTTCATAGCTCCTTTAAAGTCCATGGGAGTTACGATGATTTACACCAGTTGAGGAGCCCCCAACCCTTCTGTGTTCACAGTTTCTTTCCATTAGCTTCAGTCATTTCTGTGCACATCTTATACTCTTGTCCTAAATTCCCACATAGGTGCATTGCCCACCTACTTCTACCCTCTTTTCCTTGCTGAATTTACTGACTGCAGTATTTTTCCAAGCCTGCAGTTTTCTATTTGTTATTTTACTCTTGCTAGAGACATTAATATCCATTCTCAAGCCTCTTATTTATTTTTCCCTTTCAAACTCCAGAAGTTTCATCCAATCTGTCAAGCCTCTTTCATAAGTGTGGTCATATTCTTGACCTTGTCACATGTTATTTTATTTATAAGAGCACAGGAGTTCCAAATCAGAAAACAAACCATCATTCATCTGCCCTGGTAACCTGCCAGAGAGGGCAGGAGGCTCATAGTGCACTGATACAGCAGCTTAATATTATGTAATGGGAAGTAATTTCTCTTTGACTCCAGCATTAATCAGTTTATAATCAGAGAATTCATAGCCTTTATTATTTTTATCTTAACTAGTCTTACCTGCATTTTCTTCTGGTTATGCACGTGTATTTGATCCTTGTTGAATCTTAGTATGAGGTTTGGCTTAGTAACATTGTGTGGCAATGGATTCCATAAAGAATGATATTTTCAACACCAATGAACACTTTACTCCTAAAATAAATCCATAATTTACCTAAAAATAAACAGAACGACAAAAAAGTGTTTATGTTGCATTTTGCCTTAAGCAGGACCTTCCTGTGAGGTGCTGTTTTCCTTAGCTTTGGTGCTGCCTTTGTCTATTAGTCTCAATCTCTTTAGTTTTGCTCAGCTGTTAACTGTTTGCCTCTCCTGCCGTTTTGTTTTTGCCAGCAGCATTGATTGATTCCATTCTTCAGCCTCATCCAACTGGAGTCTGGGTCCATCCTTAGCATGACACAAGACAAAGAAATGCAGTTTTATCAGTTCGGTCTCTTAGGAGCTTTTCACCAATGCAGCACCATTTCATCCCATAAAAATCTGCTTACAAAAACAGGGTAATCTCTTACATTTCCCAAATGACAAGAACAGTTGCTTAGGGTATATATGCAGTTTTTCTTTAAATTCTATAGCAGGAAGCTATGCAGGAGGGAATGGTTATAAGCAAAAAGCTCTACAGGGAGGCAGTGAGAGAAGCCATAGCTTTAAGGGCTGGATTCATACTATGTCTAGGGGACAGTTCCAAACCAAATAAAACATATATACAGCTACAGCTAAAGCTTTATTTTATTTTCTCCCAGGATTTAGAAACTTAACATATAAATGCCCTCATCACCTTTAGAGGTGGCTCTTCTCCATTCACAAGCCCTTGGGAATATGATACCACAATACTCATTATTTGGGTAAAACACAGGTACCGTCTATGTACCAACAGAAAAAAATTAAAAGCAGCAAGGAATCCTGTGGCACCTTATAGACTAACAGATGTTTTGGAGCATGAGCTTTCGTGGGTGAATACCCACTTCCTCAGATGCATGTAGTGGAAATTTCCAGGGGCAGGTATATATATGCTAGCAAGCAAGCTAGAGATAACGAGGTCAGTTCAGAAAAAATTAGTAAAACCTAGTGTATTGGGACATGGTCAACTCCACAGCCCCAATTAACAGATGTCTGGCTTGTTGACACTCAGAACTCTTATTATACAACATCCTCTCACCTGAAACCTTCACTCACAAATCCAAATAGGTTCAGTGTTACTTGAATTGGGCATCAGGGGGTGGCTTTTCTCCTCCAGTCCAGCAAAGCATGGCTTCATGAATTGGCTCCATTAGCTCAGCTCTTGCCTGGTCTGGCCAGTGTGAAGTTAGCTCTATCTGCTCAGCTGCTGTCTGGTCCCCCAAAGTCGTTCCACCAGCACTGGTCTGAACAGGTTTTGCAAAGTCAGCAAAGTGATCACCATCAGTCTATCACTGCCAATTTCACTTCTCCTCCCCGGTGCCGGGTCAGCTTTACATACAGCACAGGATCTGTGTGGGAAACTCAGAGCAAAACAAGATTCTAGGACATAGCCCCAGCTTTCTTGAACAAAGCTCCTCAGCTTAGCTTGTTGAATTTGGGTTCCCGGATCCATTCAGAATCTCCTACCTGTTAGCTCAAGTTAATGAACTTTCTACAGGGCATATCCTACCCAATTCATGTGCCCTTTCATTAACATAGTTACACAAATAGACTATTATAGTTCATGAAATCAGAAAATGAACTGCAGATAATACAGCTCTATGCACGATATGGAACTATGGGTAGGTAAAAATTATTATTTATGTAAACTAAGCCTATCAGTAGCTAGACTTTCCCTTTCCCCTGTAAGGGGAAGCAGAGTTCCATCCCTCTCAGCTTTCCAGCTTTGGGGCTTATAGAAGAAAAGAGACTCTTTACCTTTATCACATGAATCAGCTTTTAAGCTTCGGGAAAGTGAATCCAATCTTCAATGGTCTCCTTTCCTTCTTGCATGCTTAGTCTGAACAGGTAGCACTCAAAGCTTTTGTTCTTTGTAGTACTACATTGCTTCTTTACAGCATTAGTGTATGAGTATCTCCCCTTCCCCGTAAGGAATTTGATACCCTGATACACTGAGGTCCTGGCAGGAGTAGGTAACATAACTACATTTCCCTCTATTTACATGGACTTTGACAGCCTTCATGTACAGAAAGAGGTTGTGATTAAACATTATCCGTACTTCTGCCATGTTTTCTACCAACCACAGCTCTGTCAGATGTTTCAGTAACTGAGTTTTACTGACTGGAAGTCAAGGTGTTCCAAACTTCAGACACCAGGTGTTGTTTTAAAACAAAAACTTGTTGATTAGAGAAGCACCCAGAGAGACCAACTGCATAAAGCCGAACCAAGGAGATCTAGCTGGTTTATTCCAGCCTGAATGAAACAGCTAGGGTATGTCTACATCTACAATTTTGCAGCGCTGGTTGTTACAGCTGTATTAGTACAGCTGTATAGGGCCAGCGCTGCAGAGTGGCCACACTTACAGCAACCAGCGCTGCAAGTGGTGTTAGATGTGGCCACACTGCAGCGCTGTTGGGCGGCTTCAAGGGGGGTTCGGGGAACGCGAGAGCAAACCGGGGAAGGAGACCAGCTTCGCCGCGGTTTGCTCTCGCGTTCCCCGAACCACCCTGCAAACCCCAGGGAAGGAGACCTGCTTGCACGGGGGTTCGGGGAACGCGAGAGCAAACCGGGGAAGGAGACCAGCTTCGCCGCGGTTTGCTCTCGCGTTCCCCGAACCCCCCTGCAAACCACAGGGAAGGAGACCTGCTTGCTCGGGGTTCGGGGAACGCGAAAGCAGACCGCAGGGAAGGAGACCAGCTTGATTACCAGAGGCTTCCTCAGGTATGCTGGGATACCTGCTTATTCCACGGAGGTCAAGAAAAGCGCTGGTAAGTGTCTACACTTGATTACCAGCGCTGGATCACCAGCGCTGGATCCTCTACACCCGAGACAAAACAGGAGTACGGCCAGCGCTGCAAACAGGGAGTTGCAGCGCTGGTGATGCCCTGCAGATGTGTACACCTCCTAAGTTGCAGCGCTGTAACCCCCTCACCAGCGCTGCAACTTTGTGATGTAGACAAGCCCCTACTCTTGGTAACACACGCACACTCTAGAGGGCTTCTTGTATGTTGAATTGGACATCACTCATGGTTCAGCATGATGGATTATTGCTCTCTAAATGTAGGTAGCATATGTAGACATTCATTTTGGTCACCTAATATAACTAGTGGGGAAACCTCTCCCTGTTTGATATATATCTGCTCTACCCACCTGAAACATCTTTGATGCTAAATTGATATTGTTATATCTTTGAAAGAGAGATAGTGTAAAAAAGAAAATTATGCTCCTTAAAAAAACACTCCATGTTATATCTGAATGGTAGCTCATATCTGGGCTTTTAATGCTTCCTAGGCTGAAGAAACAGTTTACTCTTGAATGCTCAGCAGTTGTTTCAACCCTGGCAGATTAGATAAAGACAAAAGAATGGAAGGATATTAAATCCAAATAGAGCTGTGGTGAGTAATCCAAATAAATGAAAAACCCTTTATTGATAATCAATACATAGTGGATTCTGATAAAGAACTCCCACATAATCAGCAACCCTTTTACTCACCCCAGCCCTGGAATGTTAATGGAGGAGCGAATTCCTCCAAAATAGAAATTAGACACTAAGCCTGCTATTAGAATAATTACAAATCTTTAATGCAGGGAAACAAAAAGTTATTTGCAGCTAAAATGCACCCTATTTTCATGTTTCCATAGTAACAGAAAATGTATGTATTTTTTTAAGTGAGAAGGTTACTGTTTCTCAGTAAAGCAGTGAGAACCAATGAATGAAAGTACATAGGTTAAGTTATAATATTCCACATCTCATGTAATTGTAGTAAAGGTATTTTTCATGTAAAAGAGCCCCTGTGTCATACTGGCAATATTCTGCAAGATCCTGGACAAATCTTATCGAATTCAGATACATTTTATTGCATTAAGTTAAACCCGATTGAGTCAGGTTTAATACCTTTGGGATCCATTGTATTAAAATGCAATTGTGTATGTGGTGTTGTGGAATTGTATGTAATTCTTCTAGGAAGAGGGAGATGCCAATGTAATTCTTCCAGTTATCAGCCCCTGTGAAGCAACCCCAGGAAAGGTTCACATAGACTACTTCAAATTGGATTATCCAGGGATCAACAGACAGAAAGGATTTTTTGGATAAATAGCCTGGCTTTAACCAGGCTTAGGTTTTCTCCCTGATCCAGCAAATAAACAGGATTTCTGGTCCATAGACAGCCCCAATCCCTAGGGAAGGGTTGGAAAGTTTGGGCCTAATAAAGTCCCATAAGATTGTGTTCTTGTTCTGAGCTAAAGCTGTGATGAACTTAAAACCACAAAGAAACTCCTGGGATGGAGGACTGCTCTTGCCAGAACCCACGTTAGGGTTGGGGTGATCTCTAGTAACCATGTAGCATGTGTGTAGGTTCTTTTTTTTTTTTTTAATACCTTCTCTTTCTAGAGGTTTTACTTTCAGAATAAAATGGGCTTGCATAAAAAGAGTTTTGTTGTAACTATATCTGTGGATAGTCACAGTGCTAGCTGTCTCGGAAGAGAAAGCAAGAGGGCCAGCTTGGGCAGCCTGTCTCTGTTGGGGATAACACAGTGTAGGTAGGAAACTGGTCAGCCTGGAGAAACCCAAGTAGGTGTTGGCCAGAGAAGCCTGAGAGTGGGTGCCCTTGCTGGACCACTGAGGAGAAATACTATGTGGTTGCCCTGAACTCTGACAGCCCCTTTCATGTCAAAGGGTTTTTACAACTGTATAAATTCAGCAACCACTGAAATTCAGGCCTCTCTAGGCAAGAGGGAGGCCCTCATGTACTCTGCTGGATCAGGCCAGAGCACTCAGCCCCTTGCAGAATTGAGCATTCTCTGTTTGACTTTCTGCTATGTGAAAGCAGCAAAGAATCCTGTGGTACTTTATAGACTAACAGACGTTTTGGAGCATGAGCTTTTGTGGGTGAATACCCACTTCGTCAGATGCATGCATTTCGTGTATTCACCCACGAAAGCTCATGCTCCAAAACTTCTGTTAGTCTATAAGGTGCCACAGGATTCTTTGCTGCTTTTACAGATCCAGACTAACATGGCTACCCCTCTGATACTCTGCTATGTGAGTTACTTGTAACAGTAAGAGGTAAAAGATTTTAGTCTAGCACCTCAGGAGTTAATCAGAACTCTCTCTCTAGCTGCCAGCCACTGTTGGCTGACCAGTTTTGGAGTAGGCACCAATCAGAGCCACCCATTGAGGAAAGCAGAAAGGTCTTCCTGCTATCCCAGGTTTTCAGAACCCAAAGCAGTGGTAATTTAACTGTTTCATCACAGGTGATGTCAGGAATAAATCAATGGGAACACAGCAATTCTGTATGATGAAAGACTGGTACAAGCAAGTGTGCTCTTATCAACAACTATTATTTATTAGTTTTAAGCACATACAAACATAAGCAATAGATTTAGAACATCCCAAATAATTACCTAAAATCTGAGATAGTATTGAGTAATTAACAGGAAAACAATGGTTGGTCGCTTCCCTGCTGTGGAGTAGGGTGTCAGGAAAAAGTCTCTCAGGATAGTTCTCAGGATAGCTTCAGAGAACTGCTCCAAAGTGCACTCTGTTATCTAGCCTTTTTATAACTAGCTTTTACAAAACAAACAGCTCATGACCGCATACTGGGTCATCACTTCTCCTAAGTTCAATGAACTATTTATCAGTAAAACACTCTTAACAATCTTAGCCATAATAAGCTTCTATATCAAAGGTACCCAAACTCAAGATCTCCAGCCACTTATTTTCTTTCAGTCTCATAATTTGTTGATTCTTTTCTCCCCTCCTCCCATTCTAATTAGTAGAAACTGCAAACCTGCAGCTAGTATTTGACCTTGCCTCTAAAAACTTTGCTTATCCAAATTAACCATTAACTATGTGGTGTTCTATTTTATTAATTAGTGGTGGCTGATGTACACACTATGGCTGCAATAAGCTTGATCAAATTCTGGGGTAACACACGCCTCAATTCTGGGGTAACATTCTATGATGGGTTGGGTCACAGAGACCCCCTTGGGACTGCCACCTGATGTTCTGAGACTACCTCTGAGCCTGTTTTCCCTGCCAGCTTGGGATTTCAGAACCCTGCCTTGTTGAGCCAGACATGCTTACCTGCTGCAAACACAGACCCAGGTCTGAACCACATCCCCAAAGGCTGCAGACTTAACGAAAACAGCTTAGAAAGTGCTCCCGTCTCACACCCAGACACCCAGTGGGATCCATATCCAAAATAAATCTGTTTTACTCTGTATAAAGCTTATACAGGGTGCTCATAAATTGTCCACCCGCTATAATACTGATAGAGAGAGATGCACAGCTGTTTGCTCCCCTAAGTATTAGTCACTAACTCTGGGTTCAATAATAAGCAGAAGTGATTTTATCAAATATAAAAAGTAGGATTTAAATGGTCCAAGTAATAACAGACAGAACCAAGTTATCAAGCAAAATAAAACAAAAACATGCAAGTCTAAGCCTAATACAGTTAAGAATCTGAATACAGGTAAATCTCACCCTCAGAGATGTTCCAATAAGCTTCATTCACAGGCTAGACTCCTTTCTTGTCTGGGCCCAGTCTTTTCCCTTAGTACAGTCCTTGTTCCAGCTCAGGTGCTAGCTAGGGGATTTCTGATGACTGCTGCCCCCTTTGTAGTGTTCCACCTCCCTATATAGCTTTGTCACAAAGCGGGAATCTTTTGTGTCTCTGGGTTCCCACCACTCCTCCTAAATGGAAAAGTCCCAGGTTTAAAATGGATTCCAGTATAAGATGACATGGTCACATGTCCTGTGAGACCCCAAGCCTTCATTCTTCCCATCCTGACTCACAGGAAAGCTTGCAAGCAAACAGATACATCTACAATTAATTGTCCTGGTTAATGGGAGCCATCAAGATTCCAAACCACCATTAATGGCCCACTCTTTGCATAATTACAATGGGCCCTCAGAGTTATATTTCATATTTCTAGTTTCAGATTCAAGAATGATACATTCCTACAAATAGGATGAACACACTCAGTAGATTATAAGCTTTGTAATGATATGTACCAAGAGACCTTTTGCATGAAGCATATTCCAGTTACATTATATTCACAGTCATTAGCATATTTTCATAACATCACGTGGAGTGCAACATCACACATTCCCAGCTTCAGGCCCACTCACCGATGACATTTTCATAGCTGAACACTCTCAGCATCAGAAACCCACTCACTGTTATCCCCAGCTCCTCCCAGCACCCCATCTTAGTCCCAGGATCCCGCCACAACAGCAGTCTCACAACCCTGTGCATCACACTCCACCACTCACGTCAGTAACAGAGACCCTAAACAATCATGACCAGAGCCACCAGCCACTAGTTGTTTAAATTCTCCATTTATCCTCATCCCAGTTCTCTCTTACTGACCAGCCATCTCTCTGCTTCCCCATCTTAGTGACCTTGTCATTAACTCACTGCCTTGTTACTCTCTTGGTTGATTATTTGTACAAATTGTTTCTTTTTCCAATTGACTTATTGCATTATTAGTTCTTGCTGATTAATTTCTCTATCAGCCCTACCATTCACTTGGCATTAGTGTTCAGTCATACTTACCACACTGCTTGCCTGTTTCCTTCTTTGCTCCTCCCATGCATGTCCCCTCTCACACCTGTCACCTCCAGCTCCCAGTTTCTTCTATCACTCTTTCCTGGTCCCACCTCTTCCTTTCTATTCCTTCTGATACTATTGCCTTCCACTGCTGTTTACTCCACAAAGCCCTATGACCACTTCCTCCTCTGGCTCTTCCTTGGTTCTGACAGTATCTCCACCAAACACTGGCCCATACCTGGGCTCTTTATCTCTTTCTTTGTCATCACCACCAACTCCTTCCTTGATCCCTTTCAGGCCTTGTCATTGCAGTGAAAAAAGGTGTGTTTTTAACTGAGTTAGCTAATCTAGTGAAGACAAAGCAGTTTGTAGTTCTCACACAAGTTAGTGTGTTGAGGTACAGGCTACATTCCCCCATTGGCTTTAACTCAACCAGCAATCTTGAGTGAAAACAACAAACTATCTCGTCTTCACTAGTATTTTACCTTGAATTTGCTTACTGATCCCTGCACTCCAGAGAGACTGCTCTTCTATGCACAATATCCTGTGCTAGGATGATGTTGGGGGGGCATCCCAGAACAGTGGTTGAAGCTGACACTGCATTGAGATGTGTGGTATAGTTTACATATTTCAGAGCTATTATTTCAGGCTGCCTGCAGACTCAGATAGACAACACTACATCAGTTACACCCGTGTCACACTTTCAAATGCTTTTCTTTAATCCTAAGTGCTAGAAACATTTTTTCAAATGAAAACTGATGAGATGTTGATGTTATCACCTAGAAGGTGGGCCCTAGTCTATAATCCAGCCTTGGTTCTGGCCCTTACAGTCCTTCATAATTCCCTACTTGTCAGGGCAGGGCCATGGGTGGCCGTTGTGCACTGGTCAGTTACCAAGTTGTGGTCAAGAATCTGGGTAGAACTGAGTTTGGATACCAGGAAATCGGGATCAGGCACCAGGTACCTGGCAAGGAGGAGGCAAGTAGCAGAGTCAGGGATGAACTGAGGGCAGGCGCTGGAGTCTGAGGTCACAGTAAGGTGAGGTGTGGTATGGAAGCAAGCAGGAGGTCTGACAACATCTGCCTGTAAAGGCTTCCTGGTTTATATACTGGCATGGACTGGTCAGTGGGCTACGGGAGGGCCACCATGCAGGGTGGTACTTCCTACAGTGCCTAGCTTCACAGCTCATGTGAAAACCCAACTTGAGCTCCCTGTTTTGATGCGGAGGTGTCAAGCAACCCAGAACCTCCATGTCCCAGGTTTTAGCCCATCAGGTGTTCACACTACTTAACTCCTTCTGCAATTTCTCACGTTACTCCCCCTTATACTCTGGCAACAGCGCCAGCTTCCATTGCCTGTTCAAACACTTCTGCAAGTACCCTTGTGCTTTGTACCATGTACCATGGAGATCCTCCATATTAGTCAATAAATCCACTATCCTTTTTTTCCTCCACAACCCCTTCCATAAGACTCTACAACAGTATATCTGTAGGATACAATAGCTGCTAAGACAAGGTCCAAAAGGGATTTCAGGTGTTTATCTTATTTATTTGCCTTACATAACTGCTTGTTCTTGTTACTGTTTTCTTGTCCTCACTGTCCCATCCCCTTTGACTGTTGCACTGTCTTGCTGCATCTCGTCCTAGTACAATTGCAACTTTCATTCTGGAACCATCTTTTACTCTTTAGTTTGTACAGTGTCAAACATGAGATCCTGATGGGGATGTTAAGGTACAGCCGTAATAGAGAGACATAATAATAATATAGAAGAGGGTTTTTTTACAGTTGACTTTCTCCATTAGAGTGGGATGGAAATGTTCCATGTTAGTTAGCCTACTATTATGCCTTTCATTTTAATTTTCTTAGTATAAAACATCAAGAGACCTTAGCACTTCTCATATTTATCCTTGGACGCTTGGACTAGGTTGTTCTGCTTTAATGATGCTATTCATGCTATCCATGTAAAATGGATTTTTATTTAATTTGAAATATCATATATGGGGGGGCCTTTCTTTTTTATCTAATGCACAACTTGTCTTCATCATCATAATTTACTTGCTGCTGGAGGAGGAGACCAATGAAGTGACATTTGCATTGGGAAGCGAACATGGGATCATAAATCCTATGTGATAAAAGACGTTCTGGCAAAGTTTTGGATGCTATTGACCGTTGCTTCCAGTTAGATTAAATTTACTGCCCTGATACTTAAGTGACAGATACTGCAGCCCATGAAGTGAGGTGTTGACCTTGTCAGTTACAGGGGTTACATTTTGGAGATGCTGAACTGTTGCTGCATAATGTCTCTAAGTTATCATACAAAAATGTGCTTTTCATTGGCATCTGATAAACATGTTCTGTTATATGAGTCCAGAACATATATGTTTTATACAATCTCCAAAAGCAGAATCACATTCTTCATGTAACATCTCTCCCATCCCAAGATTGTTTGCTCTTGGTAAAGTTCATGTTCTATACCTATATATGGTATGAATGGGATCACACGGGGGCCGTGCCCAGATTGCTCAATTAGGGCAAACTGCAAAGAATGGGTCAGATGATCCCCACAACTGGTGGTTATTCTAATACTTAGATTCACCAAGCCAGCAACAAAACAGCTTCTACAATACCTTACTGGTTACCCAGAAGCCAGAAATACAGTTACCTTACAGCAACCCAACCTTGAGCTCCCACTCATATAGCCAAGTCTAATATGATAAGGATTACTGAAAATCTTGTTCATCATATAAAATACCAATCCCAAAAGTTCAGACACATTACTCACAGGTTAATGAATATTTCAGATCTTACCCAAATACATGCTTATAGCCAATTCTTGTTAACTAAACTAAAATATATTAAAAAAGAAAAGAAAGAGATTATTGGTTAAAAGATCATTATATATACAGGTATGATTAGTTTTCTTAGGTCAGTTTCATAGTAGAGAAGATTAGTTTTAGAGTTACAAAAAGTCCTTTCAGAATTAGTCCATAGGTTACAGTTCAATGTCCAATATCCAGGCGATCTAGAATGTAAATGGAGACCTCAGTTTTGTGACTCAAATTTCCCCTGATGAGGCTTAAGCAGATCTGAGATGAAAGGATCAGGGCTGAAGAGTTGTTTTCATAGGTCTCTGGTAGGACATCCATGGCATCTTGACAGCATGTAGTCCTTAGGTGAACAACAGGCAATTATCCTTCTAGATTTGAAGTAGATCTACTATTTCCTAAGCATCACTGGTAATTAGCTACATGGATTAACATAAGGCAATTACCTCTCTCCAGCTATTTACAGGTAGTTTACTACATACTTCAAAGAGAAATGAAGACAGTGATATCACTACATTCACAGTTCATTTAAATGTTAACAGCTCATTTTGATCACTGAATTAACAGAATACAGCGATAGACAGGAACTGTCAACCTCTAACAATATATGTGTAAACATATGTCTCTAAATGTTTAATCTGGGTCAGTTAGCCTGCCTTTCTGGCCCAGTGTCACATATAGTTTTTAGTATTCCCTTCAAACTCCATTGACACAGAACAAGAAGTGGTGCTTAATGATGACCTGCTTTAGTAGCTTTCAGACAGGAATCTAAATATAGTTTTCGCAAGTCAGTGTGTGGAAGTTCAGAATGACTCCCTTGTTGCATCAGCTGAGAGCACGTATTATCACCAACCCGACAGAATACATAATTGGAAGATTGTCAGGATCTACTGGAGGATCTGCATGAAGAGATTGTATTGAGTCAGTTCTTCAGACCTATACCAGGAGTCTTATTAGCTACTATGCATAGGCTGATGTAGGCTGCCCCTTTTTGGATAAATACTGCAGGACAAAGTGTACAGTTAAAACTTAGAATACACAGCGCCTTCAGATGGTTTAAAGACAGATAATCTGTCTGCCCATATGGTAAACTTGCACCCAAGGATACAGGCAGCCAAATTCCTCTTAGGTGCCAGGTCAGAAATGCACATTGTAAGTTGTTTTCTACACTTCATCTATTTAAAATATTGGGATAAAAATTGATGATGTACAGAATGGCGTACATTAGAGAGACAAGGTGGGTGAGGTAATTTTTTTTTATTGAAACACCTTTGGTTGGTGAGAGAGACAAGCTTTCAAGCTTACACTGAGCTGTATAGGCCACCTCTTTCTGGGACCAACCCTGCCTGCTGATGGGTTCTTTATTTCATAGTGGTTTATACTACTCCCTACATAGATTAAAGCAGCCAAAGGCTATTTTACTTCCAATGTTTTCACCTGAAGAAGAGCTCTGTGTAGGATCAAAAGCTTGTCTCTCTTACCAGCAGAAATTGGTCCAATAAAAAATATTACCTCACTCACCTTGTTTCTCTGATATACTGGGACCAACATGGCAACAACAACATTGCATACAAGAGTGATCACGTGGAAAATTGCTTAACTAGGGTTGTTTGCATCCAGTGAGTGTGTGAAATGAGTATGACTTGCATGCAAAGGGGCGATATGGGGGAGAGGAGGATGAAGCAGGAAAATCCATTATGTGTGTGTGTGTGTGTGTTGGGGACGATTTGCTCCCCCTCTTTTTTTTGGCCTCTCTTTTTAGTAGTTTTGGCTGCTGTTCTGTCCTTTTCATTTCATTGGCTATAAGAGCCAGAGTGCAAAGTGCTCAGCACCCACAACTGGAATTGGATTTTCAAAAGAGCTGAGCACCGCATGTGCACCCAACAGCCTAAATCTGACCATTTAATTTGGTGCCTAAATATGAACTGAGATCTTCTGAAAATCTCGCTTCAACCGTAAGTGAAAATTATTGTGTAAGCTACGTGTTTGACACACTCACGAATGACAAACCAGTGTCCTTTGCCACTTATGTACATTTTCTGACTCATTTACACTCACATGTTATTTACATGTTGTGCATGTCATTGCTTGATTTATCTCTGAGACTTTCTGAGGGAATTGCCTTGTTGATGCTAGGTCTGAATGTGGTCCAATGTGTTTGAATTTCTCACACATGAAGAAATGGTAGAGCTAAAAAACGCCTTACATACTACAAATGGATAGGATTGTGTGTGGGGATCACAGGCTAGGAAAGGTATGTTTATTGGCAGTAACCCTTATGAATAAAGTGGAAGCCACAAGTCTGAAGGGATGTGTGATATGCATGTGGAGGAACCTCATTAACATGATGATGATGATGCAGGTATAATTTTTCAAGGAGTTTGTCGCACTAGAGTCATTCACAGAGATTTTCAAGAGAGTTCAAGGGAGTGAGACATCCAACTTGTATTGAATTTTACTGGGAATTGGGTGCCTAACTCCCTTGGGCTCCTTTGTAAGTTTCTGCCATTTATTCTAATGAAATCCTCCCCCCCTCAAGTTCTCTAGAGAGGAAAAACAATCTCCTTTTGCCTCCCACTTTCCTTCTTTCTTGGGTGGAACATTTGTCATTTTTATTAATAGTTCAGCAGTCTGGGCATATTTAATATTTATGGCATGTACTTGTGTGCGGTGTTTTGTTTATGCCACGTATGAAGATATGCATATATACAGTATGTGTGTTCTATTCTGTACGCTTCTGTGACTCAAGTGAGAGTTGATGCCAGTATGATTAGTGATAATTTGCCTGGAGATCATCTCCATGCTGTCAGTATAAATTACTGGAGGCTTGTGGGGGCTATAGTTACTTTTGCCTAATGTATCTTTCTCTACCTAGGATTACAGCCCAAATTGATTCCTTTCCCACTTTAAGCAATTCCTCCCAGTAGACCACATCTGGAAACCCCAACTTCATTTACAGGTGTAAAAACCCTAAATGAGCAGAAGTGCTATGGTTCTGCTGCACAGTGTGGGTGGGTGGGCCATAGAAGAGCCATGCCGTGGGACATCACATCTTTTGCACACTACTATGCAATGTTTCTCAGCAGCTGTCTCCTTGGCAACATGTGAGCAAGACCAAAGTGCCATGTCCAAAAGAAGTGAAAGAACAGCATCATTGGACTGTACTAGCAAGCTGTGGGGCACCTGCACTGGTGCTTTGCTGCTCATAGGAGAATAGATTCTATTCCCCTGTGTGTAAAGCTTATTTTCTCCTGCTTTTTACAGAAAATCAGGATTTGTCTCTGCCCACAGTTCATTTTGAAATATCTCCTTCACATTCTTGTTTTCCAAACAATTCTGCTCTTCCAAGACTCATTGGGCATATATTTAAAATCATTTCAATATGTGATAAACTAATTTCTTAAGAGCAGGCTCAGAAATAGTCTATTACAGAGGATTTTAGTTGATTTGCCAAATTAATGTTTTAACTCGCCATGCGGCAGCAGATATAATTAAGTAGCAGAGAGAGAGAGCTAAATGCGTGAATAAAATATCTTTTATTGTATCATTACACTTTTATAATAAGATTGACTTGTCAACTTAAAATGTAATAATGTAACTAACAAGATAATTTATTTCTGAATATAATGAAGATGTGCGGGAGGAGGAGGCAGGGTCTTGCAAGATGTCAGCTTCACTCTGTTGGCAAGAGCCTGCCTCATGGAGTTGTAACTATGCATTTGACAATGGAACACCCTGCTGAAATAAGGAAGGGATATGGGGGAGATGAGAAAGGCATGAGGTGGGTAGGGAATGGAGGAGGTGACAATAAAAGAAAAAAAACTTTGGGGCTAGAGAAGGAAGAGGAGTAGGGAAAAAATTGAGATGACTGAGGAGGGGGAAATAATAGGGGGAATGGATGAGGAGGGAAAAGAGATGGGGTTGAGTGAGTGGTCAGGAAAAGAAGAGCAGGGATGTGGTAGGCTGCGATGAAAGGCTCTGGTAAGGCAGCTGTGTGTGCACTTGGCAATGTCAACATTCCTTAAAGACTGCCTGGTCTCCCTTTATGAGCCCCTTAGAACATAAGAACGGCCATTCTTGGTCAGACCAAAGGTCCATCTAGCCCAGTATCCTGTCTTCCAAAAGTGGCCAAAGCCAGGTGCCCCAGAAGGAATGAACAGATCAGGTAATCATCAAGTCATCCATCCTCTGTCACCCATTCCCAGCTTCTGGCAAACAGAGGCTAGGGACACCATCCACTTAATTAGTAAGTAATGCAGAAGCCTTTGCTAGAATGAATGAAAACCCCATGTTTTCTCACTACTTCCCTGAGCAATGCAAGAAAATACCCTGGGTCATGAATTCCCCAGGCTTCCTGCTGTCTCAATATTCTTTCGTTTCACTTCGGGCCAGATTTTGCTGTTCTTTCTCCACAAATACCTCACTCCAGTTAATCAGTGGAACTACTTGTTGAATGAAAGTACTACTCAATGTCAGTAAGGCTACATCCTTTACGCTAGGTTTGCAATTTTCAGCTCATGTAGACGTACATGGGCTAACACAAGCTAGCACACCACAAATAGTAATGGAGCCAGGGTAGCGTGGACAGTGATGAGTAGCCAGCTAGAGTATGTATACAGGGGATCCCGGCAGGTTTGTTCGTGGGGCAGCTAATCTGTGTTACCACTTTTGGCTGTCTACAATGGCTACACTACTATTTTTAGTATGCCAGCTCATGTCTATGTGAGGTGGGAATCACACCCCTAGCTCCAAGGGTAGACATAGCCTAAGGGGAGATTGCAACAGGGTGCACTGGCTAGGCCAGAGTCTGCATCACCTGTCACAATGTGCATGCCAATTGACGGAATGAACACATGTACCAAAGAGAAATTCACAATAGGATACACATTGGATATAAAAGTGAGACTAAAGCTGAATAGGTTGAATGTCAGTTAGAATGTCCCAGTGGTGACACCTGTTAGACTATAGAAGAGCTTTCTGTGGCAAGAGGTGACAGACTATGAATAGGAGCATTTTATAAATTTAAAGAAATAAAATAGAGAAATAGGTCTGTGGTTTGAGACATTTAAACTTAAACTCCACAAAACACTGGAGACTATAACCTAGGGAGCAATGTTGCACTTGGAAGGAGATGAAAGCAATGACCTGAAAGGTCTTTCCCACCTCTGTCTCTTACACACAAAAAGGAAACAGAGTACAAAGCATGCACATGTCTTAATGTTGCTAGTGGGAGAGCATGTTTATTGCTGTGCTGATAATCAAGGACAACAGAAATTTGCAAGGGATTTCTTCCAAAATTAAGCAAATCTGATTGGAACCAATATTTTTAAATCAAGACTGGATGTTTTTTCTGAAAGATGAAACTCAAACTCATTCAGATACTATGGCCATGATGCAGTTATTAGCAGGAGAAATTCTATGGTCTGTGTTATACAAAAGGTCAGATTAGATGATCAGATTGGTACCTTCCAGCTTAAAAACCCGTGACTGAATAACTGCAGCATATTTGTTTCACTGTTTTTATTTTCTAGTTTGGCTGGCCCTCCTCACATATTTTATTAGCACATTTTATTCCAAGAGAAGGTTTGTCATAAACAGATAGTTAAGGGTTAATGCCTCTTTTACCTGTAAAGGGTTAAGAAGCTCAGTAAACCTGGCTGACACCTGACCAGACCAATGGGAGGACCAATGGGGGGACAAGATACTTTCAAATCTTGGTGGAGGTAAGTCTTTGTTTGTGCTCTTTGTTTTGGGTGTTGTTCGCTCTTGGGACTAAGAGGGACCAGACGTCAATCCAGGCTCTCCAAATCTTTCAGAATCAGTCTCTCATGTTTCAGAATTGTAAGTAACAGCCAGGCAAGGCAGATTAGTTTTATTTTTGTTTTCTCAACTTGTAAATGTCTCTTTTTTGCTGAGAGGATTTTACCTCTGCTTGCTGTAACTTTGAACCTAAGGCTAGAGGGGGTTCCTCTGGGCTATATGAATTTGATTACCCTGTAAAGTATTTTCCTTCCTGATTTTACAGAGATGATTTTTTTACTTCTCTTTCTTTAATTAAAAGCTTTCTTTTTAAGAACCTGATTGATTTTTCCTTGTTTTAAGATCCAAGGGGACTGGATTTGGACTCACCAGGGATTGGTGGGGGGAAAGAAGGGGGAATGGTTAATTTCTCCTTGTGTTTTAAGATCCAAGGGGTTTGGATCTGTGTTCACCAAGGAATTGATGAAGCCTGTCAAGGCTGCCCAGGGAGGGGAAGATTTTTTTTGGGGGCGGGGGGACAAGAAGTGATCCAGACATTGAAATTTCTGGATGGTGGCAGAGTTACCAGATCTAAGCTAATAATTAAGTTTAGAAGTGTCCATGCAGGTCCCCACATTTGTACCCTAAAGTTCAGAGTGGGGAAGGAACCTTAACAAGGTTATTCAGAAATACGTATAAGCTTATTAAATTGCTCTGCCTTTGGTCCAGCTGGAGTAAATTTCATAGAGGCCCTCACAAATTCTACAAAAAGCCCAGGAGATTTATAAACCAAGACACTATGCAAAAAAAGGTGTCCATTAGCTGAATAATCAAAAGAATTTTTTACAGAATATTTAAATATCTCTGTATTCAAATTGCCCAGCTTTATTCCTGTGGGATGCCCATTCAAATGTATGACAAATCAAGATGCAACAAGCATCCAGTTGTGCTATACCAATTCATGAGCTTGTAATTTTTGCTGTGACTGGGTCCAATTCTGAAAGATCCTGCGCACCATCAACTCCCTTTCAATGGGAAATGCCCTCAACCAGCTTTTAATGGGAGCTGAGGTTTATTAAGCACAGAGATGGTCAACAAAGATGCCAGCAAAGAACTTAAGTGTGTCTAACTTGAATCCCACCAATAGTCCCATTGATTTCATGGGACACCTTACATGCTTCAAAACTGGCATATCCTTAAGTACATTGCTGAGCTGGGAGCTTTATGTTTTCCTAAGAAATCACAGCGCCTACATTTAGAAAGTCATACACTGAGGATTAACTTTGCTGTCTTTTATTACTATAATGAGCAATAAAATCCTGGGGCCAGAAATTCAGGTGGTGTAGATTGACATAGCTTCATCCACTTCAGTGAAGCTATGTTGATTTATACCAGCTTTTGATCTGGTCCCCATGATCTTCACATGGTTCCATCATGAATGGCTACAACAATAAAGATATCCATGAGGGTGGCTATGTTAAAGTATAGTCCATTTTAGTGTAGCAAACTGCAAAACCATTCTTGAGCACTATTCAAATTAACATAGTGTGACTTACAGCCTATATGATTTTATAAAAATATGTTAATGAGTGAATATAATGAAACTGGAATATGCTTCATGCAAAAGGTCTCTTGTAAGGTATCATTACAAAGCTTATAATCTACTGAGTGTGCTCATCCTATTTGTATAAATGTAACACTCTTGTATTTGAAACTAGAAATATGAAATATAACTCTGAGGGCCTATTGTAATTATGCAAAGTGTGGGCCATTAATGGTGGTTTGGAATCTTGATGACTCCTATTAACCAGGGCAATTGACTGGATGGCTCTGCTTGCAGGCAGGCCTTCCTGTGAGTCAGGCTGGGAAGAATGAAGGCTTGAAATTTTGCAGTGATATGTGATCATGTCACCTGAACTGGAATCCATCTTTAACCTGGTGTCTTTCCATTGAGAAGGAGGGGATGGGAACCCAGAGAGGGACAAAAAGATTCCCGCCTTATGCAAAAGATATATAAAGGGAGAGGAGCCATCATGAAGTATACCCTAGCTACCACTTGAGCTGGAACAAGAGCTTGTAGCAGGGGAAAGAATTGTGCCCAGGCCTGGAAGGTGTCCAGTCTGAGAAAAAAATTTACTAACACATCTCTGAGGGTGAGATTATCTGTATTCAGTTTGATTAGACATAGATTTGAGTGTTTTATTTTATTTGGCTTGGTGACTTACTTTGTTCTGTTTGTTACTACTTGGAACGACTTAAATCCTACTTTCTTTATTTAATAAAATCACTTTTTACTTATTAATTAACTCAGAGTTTGTGTTAATATCTGGTGGGCAAACAGCTGTGCATATCTCTTTATCAGTGTTATAGAGGGCGAACAATTTATGAGTTTACCCTGTATAAGCTTTATACAGGGTAAAATAGATTAATTTGGGTTTAGACCCCTTTGGGAGTTGGGCATCTGGGTGTTAAGGACAAGCACACTTCTGTTAGCTGCTTTCAGGTAAGCCTGCAGTTTTGGGGCAAGTAATTCTGACCCTGGGTCTTTGTTGGAGCAGATGGGCGTGTTTGGCTCAGCAAGACAGGGTGCTGTGGTCCTGAGCTGGCAGGGAAAACAGGAGCAGAGGTAGTCTTGGCACATCAGTTGGCAGCTCCCACGCGGGTTTCTGTGATCCAACCCGTCACACACATTCTGCATCTTTATACCACTGCATTGATAATAAAAAACCCACCGTGCCTGATCAGTGTCAGAGGGGTAGCCGTGTTAGTCTGGATCTGTAAAGGGAGCAAAGAATCCTGTGGCACCTTACGGACTAACAGACGTTTTGGAGCATGAGATTTCGTGGGTGAATACCCACTTCGTCAGATACATGCATCTGATGAAGTGGGTATTCACCCACGAAAGCTCATGCTCCAAAATGTCTGTTAGTCTATAAAGTACCACAGGATTCTTTGCTGCTCTCACTATGCCTGAGTTTTTCTTTTCTTTTTAATCTGAGGCTTCTTATGAATTATTTTATTAACACTAAACTGGAATAGCTACATCCTGAAACTGTAGTATATGCACAAAGAAAGTGATTCCACAACCTGTTAATTTAATAAAAGTCTCATTTTCTGGTTTTCTCATCATAAGTTCTTTGCCCTTTGAATATCAAAGTTGTTTATTGATCACCCTGGCAAAAAAGTTCATGTTTTCGGTAAAGCTAATCAGTCAAGACATGTATGCAGTGTTGTTGTAGCAGTGTTGGTGTCAGGATATGATAGAAACAAGGTAATATCTTTTATTGGGCCGACTTCTGTTGGTGAGAGAGACAAGCTTTCCAGAGTTGCTCTGTGTAAGCTCAAAACTTGCTTCTCAATTGAGAGGGCACACAGATTTACTGAAAAGTAATGTGAAAAATTCTAGACTGAGCTAGAAACCACTTTATTGACTTGGGTCTAATTGGCTTCAATGTGGGGCTGTTGCAAAAGAACATGTAGAATCAGATCCCCCATGCTGCAAAAGGATACACAAAATGTTAAAATGGTTTTGCTTCAACAACCAGATGGCTATAAAATGAAAGCAGTGCGATGTGGCTATGCCTGTAGCACTTTCTGAGTGTCCAATGAGTATCATACTAGACTGGTGCTAAGCAGTCATTTACATGCTGTCTCTTATCACATGGGTAAAATATAAAAAATCATTTGTAATTGAAATGTACTCCACATGGGTCCTCACCTTAAATCTATCCAGAAACTTAAGCTGGTGTGATGTATGGCAGGACACTTATTAAATGACACCTCTTGTTGGCAGCAGGTGTTGTTATTGTTGATCTCGGCTGGCTGCCCGTTGCTTTCTAGGTGCAGTTTAAGGTGCTAGTTTTGACCTACAAAACCCTAAGCAGCTTTAGACCTGTCTTGCTTCGCTCTTGCTTCCATCTTGCTGCAGCTGTGATCAGCACAACCTCCTGAGTGTGATCCCCATCATTCTAAAAATAAAGCAGGCTGCTGACGGCATTTCCCATAACAGCCCCTTTCCCTCATAATGCTCTCGCCACTCTCAAGGTCTGAAATAGTTCAAGTAGCTAACCTGAACGTGCTGCAAAGCCCATTTGATTAAGCAGGCATTGGAGGAGGACTGAAACAGGTGGGGTGAAATTTCTGTTGGTCAGGAAAGTGCAGTGGGCAGATTAATCTCTATGGTTCATGTGACTGGTGATTAGAGGATCTGTGGCAGAAAGAGGGAAATGCTGCACCGGGAGATGGCTTTATGTTATACAATAAAATGTACATCAAGGGACCCCAGAGCTTGGGATGGGCACCCTTGATTAGGGACCAAAATCTACAAAAACAAATGAGATGAACATCTTCTATAATGATTTATTAAATCAACATATTCCTTTCAGAATACAGTTTTCAATCACACCATGTTCTATTTAGTTCTGTAGTACTTCAGGTCTAGAGTTGGGCTAAGAACAACTAGCTGTTGGGTGGAGAGGAGGAAAGAAATGCCATTAATGGTCACACATTAATAGGTTCTCAATTTTACAAAAGGTGGCACTTCCAGCAGCACAGTGCCTGGGCTTATAATGAGCTCAGAAGGAAAAAGGCACTTACTGAACCACCTGCATCGACTCCTGTCGCACCTAAATTTTCTTAGAGGCATTCCATCAAAGCATTGATTATGCCTGATCCTGTTGATTTCAATGGAGCCCTACATGGGTATAAGAATGCCCATGGATGGACACCTTTGGAGAATTAGGGCCACTGTTTCTGAGATTTGATGATATTCGTGCATGAAGGAGTATGGTGATGGGCCATAGGTAAAGAATGATGACTGCTATTTATAGCTGGTTATCTCTGGGTACCCACATGGAAGAAAAAGCATCTACCACATGGTAGAAAAATAGCACGTACAGGATGCTCCAAATTCTATGATGGTACTCTGTGGAATGTATGTTAATAATATCATGCCTCAAACTACAGTATATTACACGTAGAATGTATAGCTATGCAGTGCATAGGATACATAATTACACATAAATAAGTATACTCCTGCATTATGTCACATAAATTAGAGTTTAGTAAGACAGTACTGCACTTTAATTCCTTGCCTATTGTGCAATATGTCATGACAATTAGTAGATGATGGTACATTATTCAAGTGTAAAGTACAGTATCTGTAAATTATATTTTGTTTTCTCCTCGCAGCTGCCAGATGGTGTGGAACCACTTACACTACCTCGGAGTGCTGCTGAATTTTAAGCAGGCCTTAAGTAAGATTATGCTCAGCATTTTGTCTCCTTCGGATTCTTGGCTACATTGTCAGCCCAGTTGATCCTTGTGTGGAATAAAAGAATTTGGTGCTTTGTGTTGTCCTTGTCTTGTCTTTGTCTCCTCGTGAATTTACTGAGAGAATGCTGTGTGTGCTTTTCTTTCAAAAGGCATGTAAAAGACATTCCCAGGTTTTGCTTTTATAACACCTTTAAAATATAGAAAAGACTATGAACCATGGTTGTTTAGCTTCTGATGTGATGCCTTGACTTGATGGTACCATACCTGGGTAGCAACTGAACCTGTTGTACTCATTTCAGGAACAATTTGTGCTCTCTGTACATAGTAAGAACATGTGTACAGCACATACACTAAATCCACACCTAAATAGGTTATCATTAAAATGGCGTCCTGTGCAAAATAGCAGGACAAGAGAAGAGAAGTTCACAGGTTAATTTTGGTCATCATCAGTGGGCCACATCCCACACTCTTTGTATATACTGTAGTAGGAACCCTGCATGTGTATGGACCATAACATTTGCCTATGAAAAATTTATTCCATTGCTATCCGGGAAAGAGTTGAGGCATCTGATATGTGTAGTTCTGGCCATTGCTGCAGAAAATTATTGGCCTAGATGTACAACTGGTTTGAACCTGTTTGGGCAGTTCTCTGTTTGGACTCAAGTGTACTAAAAGTGTGGATGTTTGTATTCTGACCTCTGCTATGAAGACCGAGATTCACCCTCACAAATTGTGTTTGCTCTGGTGGCTATTCCACTTGATCTTTTCTTTGCTTCAATAGTTTCTGCTCTCTACAGAATAGGCAAAGGAGGAATTCAGATCCCAAAAGAAAGCTTCATACTTATTCACTACTTACTAATTTATTCACCTTTTCTTCTAAAATAGAAGAACTATTTTCTTCTTGCATTTAAATTTTAAAGGAAAATATTTCCTGAATTAAAAAAAAAACATTCTGCAGAATTTTCCAACTGGACTACTACAATTTCACATAAAGAATGCAGGATTTTGGGTAGCATTATAAGCTTTGTTACAAATATATTTGAAAGGAGAAAAGGAGTTGTTTCCCACTTTCAGTTTCCAGCATTCTCCGGTCTGGTTACTTAAGGTCCTACTATAAGGAATAGCTGTCATTCCAAAGTCAGATTCCTAAAGAGTCTGAAGAACTTAACCTCCCTTACATGATAAGTTGGTACTAAATGACTTCTGTTTCACCATGGGGGAAGGAAGAAGAGGGAGGAGAGAGAGTATCATATTACACCGAGTTTATCGAGATCAATCAACCTTATGTAATGCAACATAATTTGGTCTAATCTGATTTAGTGCAACTGAAGAAAGATATTTTCATAGTGGGAAGAAGGTTGTGGGCAGGTAACAAAATTCCTGAAATGACCAGATATTGGTTGGCACATCTGTTTCTTGACTACTTAAATTACATTGGGCAGTCTCTGGCACCTATCCCATGTTCTAACAGAGTAAAAATGAAAGAAGAGAAGAGTGTAGCATAAGAAAATCCTGTTGGGATGTAATCTTCCCTTTTGTACCTTCTAGTTTTTCTCCCTCCAGTAAATCTGTCACATCTTTGTTTAGAGACCCATAACATCCTTTATCTCTCGGATATATTCAGAACTGCCTGTATGCTTATTTTGTTTAGGTTGATTAGACACATGCCAGGCTTCATCATTAATTAAAAAGCATCACAAGAGAAAGAGAGAGGTCTCCATAGAAATGTTTTATTGTAGGGAATTTCCTGTGGAGCTACATCAGCCCTACAGAAGAACAATCCCTGAAAGAAAAGCAGGCCTCTTTCAACCATTATTGCTTCTTCCCTTCTTTCTCTCTATGCATGGTAATTCTCAAAGCTAAATACCATCCACACCTCTTCTGCATGCATCAGTCAGTCCTCTGTATGATCTGCACCTCCTCTGTATGATCAGTCGGTCACAAGGGTTGGAAGCAGGAGGTGGTTAAAATTCATGTAAACTCCCTCCTCTCCCACTCCAAAAATGGACTGTGATAGGCTAACTAGTTATCATGCCCATTTTAAAGTTACTTTTTCCCAGTCATTTCCCCCTATTTCTCATTTTTAAAATTATATCCTGATTCTTTTTAAAACCCTGTAGCTTTGCACTAACAGTGTTAATGAAGTGTGACAGCCTTTTCACAATGCTAGGAATGTAGTTTGGCTCAATGTAACATCTTTTCCAGGGAAAATAAAATCAACAGCACCAATCATTAACTCAACTTGAAAAGAGCAAAGTGATACTTGCAGCTCTGAGTAACATGGCACTTTTTGTAATTGATACTAACATCACCTTACATTTATTTAGCACTTCTCATTCTGATGAATCCCAAGGTTTCTTATTGTCTGTTTATACCAAGATTATTTCACCTATCACTGAAATGCAGCTGTCTCAAGTGTAGAATGTGGTAATTATAGTGCAACAGTAACCGTACACAGCAATGATTTAGTTAGGCAGTAAAAAATAATGCATCTAGTTTAACTAGGTAAGGATTTAGTTAGAATCCAATGACTTGGGCACCAGTTCTACAGCTGCATCCCACACACCATCCGTTACAAGATTGGAGCTCTAGTTCAGATGGGGCCTGAATTTATCTCATGTGAATGATAATCCCTCCAGCAGCACAGTTTGCCTTAGCACCATGCACAAACATTAAGTATTCACATTCATTCCTTCATTCATTCAGGAATACATTCACACACATTCATTCTCGGGTATAGTCCCATCGTAGTTTGTTTGCATTAGTTTTGGTTTATGCATATAGGATAGCTCCTGAAGATCTTACTCTTTTTTTACACTTACCTGAATCTCACAAATCTCTCATTTGGAGCTGCAATTGCTCAACAACTCTGAAAATAAGGCTACCCATTTAGGTGCCCAAATATGAATCAAGTTGCCTAAATTTACCCATCTATGTACTTTTAGGCCTTGATTCTTTGGAAATGGCGGGGCAACATGGAGTCTAACTTCAGATGTCCTTCAATTGTCTGACCTCAGAGGATGGTACAGCTGATATTTTCTGACAAAGAAGTTTGAGAAATCATTTTCAAAATATTCTCATAAAGCTAATATGCATACAAATAAACACATACTGATTTAAATAATAACAACAAAAGTTATAATAATGATGTTTGGCCCATATTCTTGGTCGCATGAAAATTCTGTTATCCCTTCTACAACTCAGAGTTGCATAAAATTGAGATCCCCGAGAATCTTTTGTATGTCCTATGGGAGAAGTACGACATTGTAAGTATATTCTATCCAACAAATATTTTAACCCAGAAGGTGATTTTGACAGTGTGACTTGGAAAAGAGGCAGCTGACAAAGATCTTGGCCATGAATGATGGGACAGTTTCTACACTAAGAAGACACTTTTGTACATCTTTCAGGTTTGTACTCTATTAGTGTTTCCGAACTGACAGTCTCTCTCCTCACAATCTCAAACTAACTTGGCTGCAGTGACACACAAAAAGACAGTGCAGCTCATCAATCTAATCTGTGAATTATTTCATGTATTGGTACAGGTTACAAAATTCTTGCTGAAGTGCAAAATTCTTCTACAAGAATGATCACTCCCTGTTGAATCCTACACAAGGTCATTAATTTGCACAGTCCAAGCATGCTTCATCAAAGCATTTTTTTTGCAACATTAAAAGACCATTAATAATTTACTAGCAGCCCAAACAAAACACAAACAAAAACTAAACCAAAAGAAAAATATTCTACCCCCTTCCCCACAGCAAGATTTCTCTCTCTGTTTTATTAAGGCCACATCACTATAGAATCTGAGCTCCTTACATGTATTTAAAATCAGAAATAACAATAAATCTCCCTCTTTGTTCCTTTCCAGCCTGTAGGAGTAATAGGTAGATTAATTTATTACTATGTGTGAGAAAACTTCCTTTCAATAAGTTCGAGTCTAAGGACATGGCTACACTTGCAGATGTAGAGAGCTTTGAGTTAAATCAGCCTTCGTAGAGAGCAGTAGGGAAAGTGCTGCAATCTGTCCATACTGACAGCTGCAAGCACACTGACATGGCCACATTAGCAGCTCTTGCAATGGCCACAGAGAGCAGTGCATTGTGGTAGCTATCCCAGCATGCAAGTGGCTGCAATGTGCTTTTCAAATGAGGTGTGGGGTGGGGTAGAGTGTGACAGGGAGTGTGTTGTGTGTATGTGGGGGGAGAGAGAGTGGGTTTTTGGGGGGTTGAGAGCATGTCAGCATGCTGTCTTTTAAGTTCAGACAGCAACAGACCCCCCCGCCTCCCTGTCTCTTTCTCTCTCTCTCTCTCTCTCTCACACAGCATTCCACAGTAATGGTTGCTTTGTCTCAGAGCAGATAAACATGCCAGCTGTCAGAAACAGAGCTTTGAAAGGGCATAGCGGCGTGCCTGCAGTGATTCCAAAACAATGACGAGAGTGGCTACTTGCCTTAAGGGGATTATGGGACATTTCCGGTGGCTGATCAGAGCGCAGTAATGCAATACCCTGTTCACACTGATGCCCAGGCATTTCAGCCAAGGCACACCAAGTATTAATTTTTTGCCGAGGTGGAGTACCAGGAGCGCTCTAGCCCTGGAATCAGAGCGCTCCTCGTGCCTTGCCAATGCGGACGGGTAGTGAGCTAGTGCGGCCAGGGCTGGTTTAATGCGCTCTAACTCGCAAGTGTAGCCAGGCCCTAAGAGACGAGTTTTGCTTTTACTCTGGAAAGGAGGAGGTCCATAGTGATTCTTGACTCTTGTGAGAGTAAGATCTACAGATTTGGCCTAGCCCACGGGGAAAGTTCTGTCTCCTGTGCTCATATTCCTCCTCTCTTGTTCAACACATTCCAGAGGGAAGTTCATAGTCATGCAGTCAGCAGTGAGATTCCAGGGATTGGAAACCTTCACCGGGAGACAGCATAAACTGCAAGGACACTAGGGCAAGGTGCTCATGGTGACCTGTGTTGCTGAGCAGACTGGCTGCTGCATAGTGTGACAACTGGAACTATTTCAGCTTCTGCAGCTTCATTCCTAGACATAAGTGGCAATAATCAGAAATCGGTAATTCCTACATGCCAGTGTCAGATCTGTGTCCAATAGAATGAGACACAATCTTCTGCCCAGTCATAGATGGAAAGAAATGTTTGCTGTTATGGCTTTTGGAATATCCAAGAATATTGGGCAATCCACAGAGTCTGAGGCTGTGGAGTGTCCAAACAATCTGGGAGCAGATGTTCTTGATACTTGAGAATGCTATGCAGCAGGCTAATTCTTCAGTATGCTTCCCAGGGCTTGTCTACATCAGAAAGTTGCAGCGCTGGTGAGGGAGTTACAGCGCTGCAACTTAGGAGGTGTACACATCTGCAGGGCACCACCAGCGCTGCAACTCCCTGTTTGCAGCGCTGGCCGTACTCCCGTTTTGTCTCGGGTGTAGAGGATCCAGCGCTGGTGATCCAGCGCTGGTAATCAAGTATAGACACTTACCAGCGCTTTTCTTGACCTCCGTGGAATAAGCAGGTATCCCAGCATACCTGAGGAAGCCTCTGGTAATCAAGCTGGTCTCCTTCCCCGGTTTGCTCTCGCGTTCCCCGAACAAGCAGGTCTCCTTCCCTGAGGTTTGCTGGGTGGTTCCGGGAACGCGAGAGCAAACCGCGGCGAAGCTGGTCTCCTTTCCCGGTTTGCTCTCGCGTTCCCCGAACCCCCGAGCAAGCAGGTCTCCTTCCCTGCGGTTTGCTGGGTGGTTCGGCGAACGCGAGAGCAAACCGGGGAAGGAGACCAGCTTCGCCGCGGTTTGCTCTCGTGTTCCCCGAACCACCCTGCAAACCGCAGGGAAGGAGACCTGCTTGTTCGAGGAACGCGAGAGCAAACCGCGGCGAAGCTGGTCTCCTTTCCCGGTTTGCTCTCGCGTTCGCCGAACCACCCTGCAAACCGCAGGGAAGGAGACCTGCTTGCTCGGGGGTTCGGGGAACGAGAGAGCAAACCGGGAAAGGAGACCAGCTTCCCCGTGGTTTGCTCTCGCGTTCCCCGAACCTCCCTTGAAGCCGCCCAACAGCGCTGCAGTGTGGCCACATCTAACACCACTTGCAGCGCTGGTTGCTGTAAGTGTGGCCACTCTGCAGCGCTGGCCCTATACAGCTGTACTAATACAGCTGTAACAACCAGCGCTGCAAAATTTTAGATGTAGACATGGCCCTAGTCTTGCCTGGATTCAAAAGTTAGCCAGTCTTCATCAAGGTATTGTTTTCAGGGTGCATTAGGAGAGCTGCAAGATGAGGCTGTATATATTTGATGTAAATGGCTGTATATAGCTAGTTGTCACCTGCCTTTTGCTAGCATTTCACTCAGATTGTGTCTGACCACCTCTCCCAACAGCTTTCTGTATATATCTGGTAGTAGGAAGGAAAGGACTGATCTATGCTTGGTTCCTCAGGTGAGGGATCTGGAGGTGGAAAAACAGTTGCTCATAACAACCGACTGGAGTCAGTTTTGAGCGGACGAATCTGAGCCATTTCATTTCGTATTTTCATTTAGTCGATGGTTTCTGTCCATTTACAGAAATTTACCTATGAAATACATTTAAAAAAATGTGCTATAGGTCTTTTTAAATATTTAATGATCTAATTAAACCTTATTAATGCAAGATTCTTTATTTTTCAGAGTGCAAATTCACAAAGACTTTCTGCCCTCCAATTTTTATTAGAAAGCATGTTTGTTACAATTATTTGTTATGCATAATTATAAAGGTTGCATGAATACACACTGTTTAAAATATAAATGATTTGAGCTGTAATCATAATCTAGCGATTCCATGAGTGCACAAATAAGTGGTGATAGTGCCTCCGCAGGAAATCATTGGGCCTGTCTGATAATTTTGTCAAAAGGGGCAATTATTTCAACCATAACTGAAATCTAAAGGTATACTAGCTACATTGTCACAGCCACCCATAGATAAGTAGGTGTTATCATCATTGTTTTGTGGATGGGGAAAAGAAGGCACAGAGAATTTAAATAACTTCAGGGCATGGGAGGTCTGGTGGATTACACATAGGATGCCTCTGAATTCTAAACTGGGTTCTAATGCAGACTTGCTTTATAGTCTTGGGCACGTCACTTAACTTCTCTGAACTTCAGTTTCTTCATCTGTACAATGGAAGTAATGATATTTACCTACTAAATAGTATTTACAAGGAGCTATATAAGTGAAGAGCACTACTGAGGCCATCAACAGCAAAACTGGTAATATATTGATAGGGTTTATGGCCAAAAGAGACCATTATGATAATCTAATCTGACCTCCTTCATAACAGAGGACATGGAATTTCACCTGTGATTTCTGCATCAAATATATAAATTCTGGTTGAGCTACAGCATATCTTTTAGAAAGACATCCAGTCCCTATTTAAAGACTTTAGGTCAGTGATTCTCAAACTTTTGTACTGGTGACCCCTTTCACACAGAAAGAGTCTGAGTGTGACCACCCCCTTATCAATTAAAAACACCATTTTATATATAACACTATTATAAATTCTGGAGGTAAATCAGGTTTTGGGATGGAGGCTGACAGCTCTCAACCCCCCACATAATAACCTCATAATCCCCTGAGTGGTCCCAACCCTCAGTTTGAGAACTCCTGCTCTAGGTGATGGTGAATACACTACATTCCTAGGTAAATTGTTACAATGGTTAATAAAAGAGTTGGGCAAAATATGTGGTTTTTTGTTTCATGGGGAGTTTTGCAAGTTCAACTTTTTTTTTTTCCTGTTCTGAAATGGAATGAAGGCAAAAAAATTGATATTTTCACTGAAACAAAATTTCTATTTTTGGGGGGCTAATCAAAATGTTTCAATTATACAACATAGAAATGTTTTGTTCTGATTTTGACTTTTTAAAAAAAGATAAAATATATAAAATGGGGAAAAATGAAGTAATTTCAAAAGAGAAAATGGAAATGTTCCGTTTTCAATAGGCTGATATTATTTAAACATTTTTTTCTAATGAATTTTTGAATTTTCAGATATTTTGTGTTCAATAATTTTCAGGACCTCCCCGCTCCAAACTTCTCAAACATTTCAAGAGGTTCAAAACTGGTGAACAAAAGTTTTCATCAGTGTTTATGTGGCTGTTATAAGAACCGCCCAAGGCCTTGATCCTTCAAGGGGTCCCTGGGAAGGAGACCCTTATGCCAGTGTGGATTCCTCTGCAAATTTGGACCCCAAATCTGTCCTAAGCTTCACATTTTCTAGAGGGGCCCTGTCCAGATTTTCAGGCTCAGAGTTTCAGAAACATCTCAACACTTTTGGATT
Organism: Gopherus flavomarginatus; assembly: GCF_025201925.1. Lineage (NCBI taxonomy): Eukaryota > Metazoa > Chordata > Testudines > Testudinidae > Gopherus > Gopherus flavomarginatus. The sequence continues at coordinate 34,515,286 of NC_066617.1, forward strand.
CTTTGAGTATCTACTGGTTTGAGTTTTAACATATTATAAAATAAATGGTCGAATAATTAAAAAAATAAAATAAAATTAGCTCAGGGTGAAAGCAAGGACACCAAATTCCAGTTTAAAGGGAAATTTATGTATTTGTTCACATTATAATTGATTGAAGTCAGGATTTATAATGGAAGTGTCATCTTAACCATAAACATATCATAGCTACTCTGATATATACTGATAAGATTGAATAGGTATAGTATATTTTTAGTAACATTAATTTAACCTGGAAAAGTGTTAATTCGTTACATGAACATTTTATGTGCTGTTTTATAATTGAGCTCTGCGATTACCACAGCATCCATCATCTGATTATCTGGAGATCTGTTTTTGCTTTATCCATTACAGAAAGAAGACTAAATTATGAAGGCAGAGTGGCACCAAGCAGGAGATGAAGACAGCGATTTCTGGAGGAGCTACTCCTTGGTAAGGACAAATGCAAGCTGTGTACCCACACAAGAGTGGTGAGCAGCAGGGCTTGCTGCATCTGTAGAAAATCAGTCTTCACCTGGCACAGCATTCTTGGCACCATATTCTCGAGTTCAGGGGAAGTAGGGCCCTGGCCTTTCCCATTTCCCACCCAGACATATGCCTTCTTTGAGGACTAGTCAGCACTCGCTTGCAATTGCCAGTGCCCAGAGTCAAGTACAGATAGCGATTACATGTTTCTGTGGAGGGGCTCACTGTACCCTCTCCCCATTCTGCCATATCAAAGAGAAAGGTATACTTTGGCCTGCATGGTAGAAGGCTCTTGCACTCATAGGTGATGACTCTGTGGGTGGTCCAGGGCTGAATTAGTGGGTGCTTAGCACCAACTGGCAGCCAGCTCCCCACCTCCTTTCCAGCACCTACCACCCACAGTGAACAGCTGTTCCGCGGCATGCAGGAGGTGCTAGGGGAGAAGGAGGAGGAGTGGGGATGGAGTGCACTTGGGGGAGGGGGCAGAACTGAGCAGGAAGAGGCGGGGAGGGCTTGGGAGAAGGGGTGAGATGGAGGCATGGCCTTAGGCTGAGAGGGGGTGGGGGCTTGGAGGAAGGGAGTGGTGGGGGCAGAGGGTTGAGCACCCCCTGGGGCCTGGAGGAAGCCGGCGCCTGTGCTTGCACCCTTAACATACTGATTCTCAGATTAGTTGATAATTTGCTTTTTACTGAACTCAAACAATTAGGAGATATTGTATGGACTTGTCATGGGGTTCACTCACCTCTGAGATGCCTGCTCCTGGCTGCTATGGGGTTTATCTGCTTCCAGGTCTGATGCCGCCATCTGTAATTCATTCATGCACCCTGCGCTCGCTCTCTCTCTCTCTCTGCAAATCAGGGTGCTCGCTTTTTATGGCTGGGCCTTCTGGCCATGTCACTATAATCCTCCTCTTCCAGGGCTGCAAAGTCCTTTCGGACAATTGTCCTAAGAAGTCTTCTGCTCCACTGCCCAGTCTGTGCCACTTCCTCACTGGCAGGTAAGGGAAATCAGGCCCACCCTCTACTCCAGGCTCCAGTCCAGGGACCCTCTGCCTAGCAACTGTGGTCTGCTTTCTCCTAGACTCAGTTGCTCTTCCTCTGGACTCCTTCCTACATCTCCTGGCTCCCTGCACTCTCTGGATTTACCAGGCCAGACTCCCTCATCCCAGCGAGTAACTGAAGGCTATTTAACTCCTTAGTCCCAGACACACCTTGCTTCTCTCAGGGAGTGACTGCAGACTACTTCCCCTGCAGCCCTCTTTCTTTTCATCTTTTCCTTTTTCTCTTTTTTATGGTGAAGCACACTTGACTGAATAGTCTATAGCCACCACCAGCTATAATTCCTCAGTACTTAGTGGTTTATATCCTCTCACTCTGCCCTGTGTCTTTTAAGTAATATAACAGAATCTTTTTAATAATGCTTCATTTCCTCAATGCTTTTACTAAATCACATAATTCAATTTTTTTACCTTAAAATGTTTGAAGTTCTCAGAAAGTTTTCTCCCTTCTTTATGAGAGCCCTTTCAAATCCACAAAAGGTGATCAGTTGTTTCTTCCATCTTCTAGAGTACACATAGTCCATCTTTGTGTCTTTTTATCTGAAATAGATTTTTGTTTAAGACACAGTGGCCGATAGTACTCTTAACAAAAGCACTTCATTAGTACTATCCAGGCCCTGAAATATGTCATCATCCTCAGCTCTAGGGCACAATTCAAAACATCTTCATCTGCTCTTTTCATTAATCCATCTTCTTTGCCATTCCTCTTGTAAATTTTCAGTATTAGATTTTTGATTTCCTGTTTACTCTAGTATTTCTGTGTCAACCCTTCCATTTCTTACAGCATTTTTAGCTGATAAGTCTGCCATTTAGTTCTCTGTTGTCCCAATATGTGCTGGGATCCTAGTTAATGCCACGTGTCCCCATCTGTATTCATTCTGTTATTAGAAACATAACTTCATTGATTAAATCACTTCTACATACTGAGATACTGTAAGATTGAATCTGAAAAAATGACCCGTGTGGCTGGGCTTACATCCCTGATCCAAGTTAATGCTAGTATTATTACTACTAGTTCAGCTGTCATGACAGCTATATAGTCAGATATGTTTTTAGATGTACTAATTCCCAGTTTTGGTATACAATATAACATACCTACTCTTTCTGTTTTTTTTATTTTTTGGACCCATCTGTGTGTATTGGACAAAGCCAACCCCACTTTTCATCTACATATTGGTATACTTCATTTTTAATCCCTCCTGTCTCTGTTTTTTACCTGCAAGTTTATAAAATAAATCCAAATCCACATTTGGACATGAGACTTTCCCTCCATAACTAATTTCCCCATAAATGAACGTTTTGACTTTGTTCAGCTTTTCCTTATCTTTCAACTCCTACATCAACAACTTAACTTGAACGGCATGTGGAGTTCTGACATTATGAGCTATAGTTTGCCTATCAAATCCTCATAAATTTCTTTAGCACATTCATCGTTGCAGTTCTTATTAACTTTGGACCAGAAAATTTTGTTCAGTAGTTTCATTCATAGTGTAATTGGCATTTAACTAGAAGCTACCTGTAGTGTGCCTATAGGTGTTGTAATAAATGCACCTTACCCAGTTCATAGTGCCTGGTCTTGTATTAAATCTAATTTTTTAAGTTATAATTTTGATGCTGAATCAAAAGCTTGGCAGACAGAGTCTATAACTGGTCAGATTAAGGCTCTGTATTTCATCAGCCATGTTTTCTTATCTGCCCCCTAATTAGTCCCAGCAAGACTTTTAAGCATCCTTCCTGTACATTTATCTTTATGATCTTCACAAAGTAATTTATTATCAAACATTACCCCTAAGAATTTGAAGCTTTTAACTATGCCTATTTGTTCTCCATGCAGATGCAGTTTACATTCCTTTGTAACTTTCCTTTTTGTAAAGATCAGTTCTTTGGTTTTAATAATGGAGAACTTGAAACCCCATACATTTCCCCACTCACAGGTTTCTTGTAAAGCTTTGTTGATTCTCTTTTTTGCTAGCTCAGTATTTCTGCTCCTAACCCCAGAGCACAATTATCTGTGAACAGAGTGACACCTACCCCAGCACTTGTCTGTTCTGGGAGATCATTTATCATAATATTAAGGTTGGGCTGATAACACTTCCCTGTGCTGTACCATTTTTAATATTGTATATATGTGCCATAGCTTTTCCAACTCTTACATGCACAGTTCTTTTACTCCAAAAGTCTCTAATCCACCCATATATTCTTCCCTTTATCCCTAGTACACCTACTTTGTACAATTAGCCTCCCCCCCCACAGCATGTCATATGCCTTTTCAGTATCTAAAAAGACAGCTACCATGAAACCCTTATGCCTCATACTTTTTGTATTTCAGTTTCTAATTTAGCAATGTGATCAATGATGCATCTTTCTCTCCTAAAATTGTAGATAAATCTCTGTATTAAGCATCTTAACATAACTTTCATATGTTTTGTATTATGCTTCTTCATATAGCCCTGTATTAAGCTATTTTCATACAACTTTGTATCAAGTCCTTTGATATAGGAACTTTGTATCAGATCCCCTATGCAGAAAAACAGAGAGAAAACTTTTTGTTAAGCCTTGATATAATGTTATAGCCCCTAAGGATAGTTAAAAGTAGAAGAAAAATGTCTTTTTGCTAGTAGAATAAGATCTTCCGCTCCACTCCCTTAATCAATTGCCCTGTTGAATGAAGGAGGTGTGAATGAGCAAGGTGTGAAAGGCAGCACCTCCAGACAGTTGCAACCCTTGGAGAGGGGATGGAAGCCAGATCCAAGAACAATAAAACCTGTCAAGTGGGCTCGTTAAAGAAGAGCAGACATATTGATGGCCTTGGGGGTTAGAAGCAAGCACCTTCTTTTGGAAACACCCTCTTTGCAGCATTGGGACAACACTCAGAAGGAAGCAGCACAAAGGACCAATGGACACAGAAGCAGATTTTGACTCTGGTATAGATTTGCATAAGAGGGCAGCTGCTATAAATGTGAGGTGTCTTGCAGAGGACCCCGGGTCTCGTCTTGTCAACATGGGAGTATCGATCTGGATCGGCAGAAGCCCAGCTCCACCCCCTCCCCCATCTAACTCAGCTGGCTGGTGCAGTTAGGGGGAGCAACTAATTGGTAACAACAACAGGACAGAGTGTGTGTGTGTGTGTGTGCATAAATGTAATATATATATAGAGAGAGATCATATGCATATGATACAGTGTTAATTAATACATGTATTACTAATAAATGTGACATTTTGCCTTATTTCCCCTGAAAAGATCATGTACAGTACTTTAAGTACAACAAAATGACTCTGCACCTTATCTATAATGCCATTGTTTTCTAAATAGGCAACCAATCTTTCATTCACTATTCTCTCTGTAATTTTATCCAGATGGGGACATAAGGTCAATTGTTCTATATAGGCATCCACTTTTGTGAATTGTTTGCCTGATTTTCGTACTGAAATTACTACTTGTTTCCACTCTATTGGTATTACTCTTTTTTCCCATATAATGTTAAATACTTGAGATAACCCTCAAACCGCTTTCAGAGAGACATTTAAACATTGTTACATATATTATCTGTACCTCGGGATGTATTATTGCTTGTATCAATAGCTTTCTCAAGTTCTTGCATACAAAACCACTCATTCAGCATAGTACCTTCATGGTTACCCCAGTTAAATAGATCACGATTCTTTTCAATGAATTGTCTTTTAATCTGGTGGAAAACTCCCTTTTGGTTCTCCTAATTTCTCACGCCTCAGAAAGTTTCTGCTAAAACTTCTGCTTTTTCATTATTGGCACTTCTAACTATGTTGTCAGTCCCAATAAGACCTGGGATGTGTCTTTTAGTCTGAATTTGATTCATTCTGATAATTTGCCTGTATATTTCTGATGTCTTGGCATCTTTGTTTATCCACCCACAGTACCTTTTTCCAGCTCTTTCTTTGATTTTTAAAAACAATTCTTAGGTCTATTGCTTTACTTCTTTTATACTTCATTAGATCATTAATTTTTTTCTCATTTTTTTGCTTCTTTACAGGCTTTGTTCCTTTCTTTAACTGCCATTTTGTACTGCTCAATTCATCATGGAAGTGAATTTTTAATTTTGGGATACTTCAATATCTTAGGTATGGCTCCAGTAGTTGCTGCTATTAATTCCTTAGAGAATTTCAATGATAATTAACAATGTCATCACCCGCACAGTGATTCCCTTCAACCTTACCGTGCCCTTGGAAAATAATAAGTATAGGGAAGTGATCACTCCCCATTCCTTCTTCCTTGTATATTTCCCAGTTGAATATACTTGTAATAGCTGCTGTTATCATTCCCAGGTTTAAGCAGGAAAAACTAGCATCTATTCAATTAAATTTAGTTAGGGTATCATCATATAAAACCACTAGATTAGTGATGGGCAACCTGCGGGCTGCACGTAGCCCGCCAGGGTAATCTGCTGGCGGGCCACGAGGCAGTTTACATTGACCATCCACTGGACAGGCCGCTTGGAGCTCCCAGTGGCCACAGTTCGCTGTTCCTTGCCAATCAGAGCTGTGGGAAGCGGCGCGGGCCTCAGGGATGTGCTGGCCGCTGCTTCCCACAGCTCCCTTTGGCCAGAAATGGCGAACGGCAGCCACTGGGAGCTGTGGGTGGCCGTGCCTGTTGATGGTCAATGTAAACAAACTATCTCGTGGCCCGCCAGTAGATTACTCTGATGGGTCGCATGTGGCCCGCGGGCTGCAGGTTGCCCACCAGTGCCCTAGATTGTTTTCATCTATGAACTTTTCTATTTTCTACACATTTTTATCAGTTGTCTTACTTCACCACAATTTATTATGACAATTTAGGTCACTGAATATAATACATGGTCTTTTAGCACTCTTCACTATTTCTTGTAGCTCTGAACTTTCTAATTTCCCACATGCCATAGTTGGCGCATGACTCTTTCATTTATGTGAGCGCTGAAAACTCCTTAGAAGTGGGTGGGGTCACCAGTGCTCGGACTGTGGCCCTGTTCCCTGCTCCACCCCCAGGTTGTACCCCTGCTCAGCCTTTTCCCTGAGGCTCTGCCTCCACTCCACCTATTCCCGCGAAACTCTGCCTCAAATTCCGCCTCTTCCTGCCCCACTCCATCCCTGCCCCTGTTGCCCCCACACCCACCGTTTGCTCCTTTCCACCACCTCCCTGTTGTCACTCGCCCTTAAAGAAGGAAAAAAGTGATGGGGCCAAGGCCTTCTGGTCCGCCTTGTTCCAGTTCCCCCAACTGAGTTGCTCTGGCATCAGCAGGAGGAGGAGTCCCACAGTTGGGCCAGCCAGTGAGAGGCTGTGCATGCTGATGCCAGACCAACTCAACTAAAGGGTGCTGGAACAAGAGGAACCAGGAGGCCATGGCCCCATTACTTTTAAAAGTGGGAGGCCTATGTCCTCCCACTTCTTTCCTCCCTTAGGGGCAAACAACGGGGGGTGGGTGGAGAGGAGCAGATGGGAGGCTTGGAGAAAGAGGTTTAGTGGAGATGGGAGGAGGCAAAGTGAGGACAGACCTCAGAGGAAGAGACAGAGTGAGGGTAGGACCTTGTGGGAAGAGTTGGAGTGGGGGGGGGGCAGTGGAAAGAGGCCGAGTGGGAATGGGACCTTGGGGCAGAGCGTGGGTGTGGGGCACAGCCTGGGCACCAGTTGCTCCCCTACTTCTAGGGATCTTCTGGCTGCGGCGCTGCAAAGGCAGTGGGTGGCGTGTCTCCAAAAGGAGATGACTCATGCTGCATCCTTCCTTTCTTGCCCGCAGGGCCGGCGCTACCATTTAGGCAGCCTAAGCAATCACCTAGGGCAACAGAATAATTGGTGGGTGCCGTTTTGCCGGAGGGGGCGGCAGGCGGCTCCGGTGGTCCTGCCGCAGTGGTGCCTGTGGAGGGTGCGCTGGTCCACGGCTCCGGTGGACCGCCCGCAGGCACAACTGCTGCAGCTCCACCGGAACCGTGGAGCACCGGACCCTCCGCAGGCACCACTGCAGCAGCTCCACCGGAGCCATGGGACCAGCGTGCTGGGAGGCGAAATTGCCGTGCGCCTAGGGTGCTCAAACCCCTAGCACCGGTCCTGCTTGCCCGCTGCATGGCCAGCCTTTTCTGGGGAGGCTTAGCCTCTCCAAGCGTCTTATATGCACTGCCCATGCCACATGGGTTATAGATATAAATCCTTAAATAAATATTACTCTTCTGCATTGGGATCTCAACAGTAGTATATTCTAGACTTCTTCATTTTCTATAGGTATGTAGTTTAATAGTTACCTTATGAAAGTACAAACACCACCTCCTCTTCCTAGTTTTCAGGGTTGCCTAAAGGCAACATACCCTGGAATTTTAAAAGCAAGCTTTTTAACCAACCACATTTCCTGGATACGTGTGACATCTGGTTTAACTTTCATTTCCAGAATATTTGCTTTTAGTTCTTGACCATGTTCTATCAGATTGTGAGCTTTCCAACAAAAGATTGAGATCCCCATATGAGTCATATTTCACTATTGACTTCATTCAAAATTGCATGACTACAGTTCATTGACAAGTTGCTAATCAACAAGTATTTTTTCTGCTGCCCTTGCTATAATTTTCACGTTTTCCCCCCCCGTTTCCGATATGCAATTAGATGCAACAAACCTTTCTTTCTCATTACTAGTATATCATAGTCCATTCCTTCCTAAGTGTTTTTCATATTTTTTATAGAATGAGCCGGTGTCTACAGTTCCCCTTTTCCTGTGCTGATTTTCTCTTCCTTCTCCATTTGATGCTTTGAGAGCCTCCGTACAGTTTTCGCATAAGATATATTATTAACGATTTTTTGTCTTTTGTATCTCTTCAGCTTGCCTTGCTGCAATACACCCTGCATATGCCAGACTGTGATTACACCTCAGTTACTACATTTTACTCTGTCCCTTCTATACGATTTTCACAGCAATGCTTTCCCCCACATTTACTGCATCTTGTTTTTCCTTTAATAACAGTTGCTACCTACCCATACTGTTGGCACTTAATAACACCTTCAGGAAAGGGGGGGTTTATGGCTTGATTGTGAATATCTGAGATCCTAGTGTTACTTTCTCAGGTAGAGTCCCTCCCTTACATGTAATCAGTACAGCTGCTGATGGCTTGCCTTTCCCCTTTATTTACTAATTAGTCACTTACTTACTAATATTTTTATCTTCTCCTATGCTTTTTGTTATCTCATCTTTGGCAAGCTCTAGTGGTACTGCAGGTATTACCCCCTTTATTTCAGTCAAATACTTGGGTGGCTGGAAACTTATTCTAACTTTTCCTGGCATTTTAGTTTTTAGCAATTTATCAACTTGCTCTTTGCTTTTATATTCATCTCGCAGCCTCCTAGCTCTTACAACATTCCCCATGCTTTTTTATAAGACAGCTAATTTAACATCATCTGATATTATTTCTTTAGCTTGGGATCTTACAATTATAATATTTTGGTTTATTTACTTCCCAGCTTTGCTTTTTTGCTGATATCATCATCATCTGATTCTGCTTCTACTCTTCCTCACCCCCTGCTTTGTACCCATTCTCCCTCTTTAAAAGACTCTTCCTCAGTTTCTAGAGTGACTTTATCTGGGGACAAATAATCCTCCATCTCCCAGCCTACTCTTTTTCTGCTGTCAACTTCCTTGCTTTATACCAGCTCCGCCTATTCCTTCTCAGCTGGGCTCCATCATCAATCAGCCTTCTGATTGATGGTCCCTATTGTATTCCACTGAGGGTTTCTGCATGCGTGCCATGTGTCCAGAACTGGAGAATTTGAAAGTAGTAGTGTCTGTTGGTCCATGCATGTGCACTTGCTTTGCTTCATGGTTTTGTCCAAGGAAATAAAGGGCAGGGTCAGGGCAGATGACTAGTCCTGCAGTTTCTTCTCACTGCTGCTTGGTCAAAGTTGGATCTATTAGTGTCCCCTTGTCTCTGCACACTTAAAAAAAAACTGGTTCAGAATTGTACATAATTCATTTTATTCTAGTTTTTGTTGTCTTTACTGTAGTTTTAGTGGTTAGTAGTATGATGTTAACTGGCTGGGATTACAATTTAATTTGGAAAAGTGGCTACTGCACATATAGATTAGTTGTTTTCATAAGGATTTTTGCTGCAAATTTTAGAAATATTCTGAATATATATATATGGTATTACATAATTAGATTGTGACTGCTCCAGTAGAGCTGTTATACTCCATCACATCCATAATACCAATTTTTAAAACTCTTTTAAAAAGGATATACGCAATAGAGACTATGAGGTGAATAATACATCTTTTCACAAGTTCCTGAATGACATTTGCATAATTTCATTTTTAAAAGTCCATAAATACATATTTATGTGCAAATCCTTGATGTTATGATCTGCACATAGCAGCTCCGATGCACCCTAATGAGGATTAAAGACATTAAAAATCAGGGCATTGCTGCGGGAAAAATAAAAATGAACATATACAATAACCACAAAACGACGACATGAAGGAACAAAAACCAGATATGTTTAAAATTAATACTGACACTTTGTTCTGAATTCACCCTACCGTGTCAAGGAATTGCTGAACAGTGGGTGTTTTAGTCATTGTTTTTCAAACTGAATTTAATTCTCATGAATGGTGATAGACTGACAGAACTAGAATGCAGGGTTTTTTTTCCCCCCTTCAATAATCTACATAGCAGATGCATCTTCTCACCCAATCCTGTGAAGTGTAGAGCACCCTCCAGTGTCAGTAAACTGAATAGGAGCATTCAGCACCTCATGGGGTTGACCCCAAACAAAGCAGAAGGAGAGGTTTCCTCTACACTGACCTTTAATTATTTCTCAACCCTGTTGCATAGGAACCAGCTCCAGGGTAGGAGTGAGTAGTTTGGTTTCCATGCCCGTTCAGCCATTCTTTTATCTGCTGATGCTGCCAAAACAGTGGCCTAGTATTACGTTTCATGCTGTAGCAATATGGCCACCAAGTACTGGCCTGACAGCATGAAATCATTTCACATAGGCCTTGATACAGATAATACCAATGTCTTTTTTGCACAAGTGACCTGGACCATATTTGAATCAGTGGTAATGAACTAAAGGCTCTATTTCTCCTTCCCAGTCCCCTCAATCATCCAGTCTTTCTGAGTGGCTGATTCTTGCGTCTTTAAATCTTCCCATTCACTTTAGTGGTGGTGTTGACTGAGTAAGGAGCGCAGAACTGGTCCCTGGGGATAAACATGTTGTATTCATCAGGGTCCCCTGGGGGAGAGCAGCCAGCACAAGTGTACTCCAGCATGTTTGAAATTATAATTTTATTGTCGTTAACCACAGATTTGTGTAAAATTGCAACAAAAATTGAACTTCTGTAAATGTATGATTTTTGTTGCACTCATTTACAAGCTCAAAAATTGGCCCATTTTACTGAACTCACCCCTCGCCCCTCAAATGTGGCATATCTCTTGATAAAAGTCCCATTTCCTGAACGAGTCTGCTTTGCTGAGCTCATGGTAGGACCAGGGCCTAAAAATGGATGCAGTCTGAGTGAAAGGTAGTTCCCAAATTAAAATTCAACATTTTGTGGGTTTGAATTAGAAAATGCTGTGTAAAAGCCATGTGTCAATTTCACAGAAAAATAAAATGTGTGACGAAATCACCCAAAACAAGATTGCAGAATTTGTGAAGTGAAATTGCACAGAGAAAAATGCATTCATTTTTTTACAGCTCTTAACCATATATAAAATGCATGTTTGATATATGAGGATAGTAGGTTATTCTGACTGTTTTGGGCTGCTACCTTGAAAACCTTCCTTCTCATTAACAGATACTGTAAAACGAATTGACTGGTGTAAGCAAAGCATAAAATTTCAGTCTGCATCTGAAAAAGTGACAACAATAATTATTAACATATGAATATAATGCAATGAAACTCTTCTGACAGTGTCCTTTGGAACCTAGAAGAAACTCCTTTACTTGTTTCTTATCTAAGAGAGAGCAACTATTTTCTAGTCCATTCAACTTTTCCTCTTATACAGCAATGAGGAATTGGGAAAGCGGCAGTGGGCTACAAGACAGAATCTCCTTCTTTGGATATAATTTGGGAGGTACACATCTCGAAGGAGGCAAACTACCTAGAGCTGGGCCAAGGACCAGAGATTATCAGGCCGTAATACTGACAAAGTAAATAATCAGCTTGAATTATGATGGGTCATTTGGATCAAGGCTGGTGTATGTGCTACAGTATCTGTGATTGGTAGGATCCGAAGGGATTCTTTTTTTGTTCCATGTCCAATGTAGCTTCTGTTATATATATTCTCTCAAAGGTAAACAGATTTAAATTATTTTTAAATTGTGCATTCAAGTTATATAGATCTCATTTTACCTACTCCTGAGAGATTGTAGAAACCAGATGCTGTTCCTTCATATGAATTTGGAACAAGAAAGCTCTATATGAAACTACATATTATAATACTAACCCAGTCGGGGATATCAGAAGATGTGAGGTGAATTGCTTCAAATGGATCTTATTGATTCTGCTCTGCAATGATGTGCATACCTGAAGGTGGAAGCCTCATTTAAACACATTGGCACTACAGTAATTACATGAACTCTTGTACAATTTACAGAACAGACTAACTGTTCTTCAGAAAAAAATGAATTTCTCTCTTAAACATGAAACATTTTAGTAGCAAAACAGCTCATTTATGATAATGAAATGAAAAAATACCATGCGGCACCCTTGGAGTGCAGATTATGCTACAGCAAGTTATTGTTCTGATGAATATGGATGTTGCTCTGCAGATAGATTGGGAAAGTATTCTAAGGAAAAGGTGAATTCATTTCTCATTCTTTATTAAAAAGGATTATTCAATCCCTAAATTCTTCCACTAAATCTCGGGTGCAGTATTTGAGTGCTAGAGCCTTCCTGATTCCTACCAGACACAGGAAGATACTCTTGCAGGCTATGGATGGCGATGACTGCCTAGGTTGTGTAGTGAGTGGGAGGGTTTGTGCAGCAGGGCCGGCTTTATGACCCACAGGGCCTGAGTGGAATACTCGGCAACGGTCTGAGGCTTCGGCAGCACTTCAGTGGCGGGGAGGTCCGCTTCGGGTTTTCTGTGGCACCGGACCACCCCCCCCCCCACCGCTGAAATGCCACCAAAGACCCCCAGAGCGGGGCCCCCTTAGGCGCGGGCACGAGGCCCTCTTTGGCACGAGGCCCGATTCTATGGAATCGGGTGAATCAGCTTAAAGTCAGCCCTCTTGCCCAGGAAATTATTTGCTCCCACAGAGTCAGAATCTGCTTCTCAATATCAGGCCTCAAATGGGGTCACTGCCTTGTGAGCCTGTTTCCAAGTGCAATTCAAGGTGCTGGTTTTCATCCCTTTGATGATTTTGGCACTGTGTACTTACAGACAGTCTCTCTCCTTAAGTATTACCAGTTTCATATGGGGACAGAGCTCTGACTGGAGAGTCCTTGATGCTGGAACTGACCTGAATCTCAGTAACTGATATGTAAATTAACTCTGTTATGAGAGAATCATGGCATGTAACCTGCTAAAATACATCACTGGAGATTAAAACTATGTGAGAATATTTTAAACTCAGTTGAAACAGGTAGGTTTGTTGAAAGTTAGTGACAAGTCATATATTGCCCAAAGTAAGGTTTCATTTATACACATGTTGTATTTGCCCTTACAATAACTATGAATAAATGGCCAGATATGCTTATTTCAATCTGCACCATGTATCAAGGAGCTATTTATTCACAACATAACAATCATAAATCTGGTTTCCTAAGTGATTTCCCTTGTGAGCATGAACCCTGGTTTCTGTTGAGATTCTTTTTACTGTTAGATCAAATTGTTTCTTCTTTGGGGAAGATGCGTGAATGTGTCAAGTGATAGAATAATATGGCTGATGAAATTCTTTGGTGCAGAAGTGCTTTTGTGGTTGATTAGAAGATGCAGCTTGGATTGAGGAAATGTATATTTATTGTGCTAAAAATTATGAGCTAAATTATCCTTCAGCTTTTATGTGCAGAGATGGGATGGAATGTAGCTATTAACCAGAACTCTCTTGTAGTGCGTTTGGGGAAAAGGAGTGTTATCAGATAGTGTTCACAACAAACAAAACATAAATCTCGTATGTTTGCCTATTCCTCGGGATTTTCTCCACCTGGATCCCTAACTATAGTTTATTGTGCATGAGAGATAGGGCCTCAAATCCTTTTATATTATATCCTGCATTGGTGCTAACAGGAGCCACCTGATCAGCCTTGAGAAAGAGTCATAAAAATTAACCCAGCATCTCTATGTATTATTCAAGCATCTGAAATCAATATGGCTCAACAGAAGAGCCCTGCATTTCTATGCAGTGTCCTTTCCCCCAGTACAGAAAGCCTAAGTGGAATCACTACTATCCCACTTCCACTGGCTTCGGATCTGCAGAAAGCTTTCTGTGTGAAGAGCAGACATCTGGGATTCTGTGGGCTGAGGGGGCATGGTCAAGCACAGGGATATGGAAATGGAGAAAGGCCATTCTACTCCCCTCCCACCCCACAGGAATTCTTATTGTGGTTTCCATTGACTCCCTCACAGTATTAACTTCCACAAAACTCTCTTCACATTTTCTAAGACCAGGGAGACGTGGAAGCTTGGGAGAATGAACATGCATAGTCCCTCTGTGTGGATAGTCTGAGATCTGTAGAATTTCTCTAGAGATGCTGAGTTAGTCACAGTGTTAGAAAGCTAAGTTCCTGCTTACTCATCAGGGCTATGCAGACTTTACTCTATCCTGTCTTATTAGAATGCTCACCCATGAAGCTTCTGAGTTTCCCATTGAGTTGTGGCTTTCTGGCAGGTTTTTAACACCAGAAAGCACCATACACACACCTATGGTGCTGAATAAATAACAACAATAGTCTGGCCCTGTGATTTCTGGATCTGTATTCTTAGCTTTTATAAGCATATATGTATTATTTGTATTATGATAGCGTTGGAAGACCCAGATCAGGCTCAGGCTTGATTGTGCTAGGTGCAAGAGCATGAGTGTAACATACTGCTGGGCTACCCAGTGCTGTGATCCACTCTGTTACCTCTATGCCTGAGTAAGAATGAGCTTTGCTGGCAGTTAGACTATGTGTCAGCTCCCTGCCACACCAGTCTGTCTTCCTCACCCGCAAACTCCTCAAGGCTTTCCCTGCCCAAACCTCGCCTTGCAGGTAACAATCAGTGAACTCCAGCCCCCCATCACCTCAGAGATGTTTCTCTGCAATCCATGATGAAGGAGCAGGGATTAAGTCATACCAAGTGAATGAGCTAAAGGCAGAGATGGTTACAAGCAAATAAAAGTGAAATCATACATTTTACAGTCTAAAACTTAATCTAGAAAGATGTTCAAGACGGTTTCTCTATGCCACAGTCTCCTTTCCAGTTTTAAACTGGCAGACTTGGCCTGGACCCACCACAGAGATTGTCACTTGGTTTCTTTGTCTCTTAAGGTGAAGGATAAAGAAGGAGTCTCTCTCTCTCTCTGTTCCTTATATTCTCCAAGGGATTGCCTTTGTCTTACAAGTCAGGAAAGCCTCTTGGGAATTCAATGTCCTGTGTGACTCTAGGGTTCAGGGGCCACATTAATTCTCTCTTTTGTTCAGGAACAGGAAAACCCCTTGATGATTTAGCTCAATAGCTTTGTTTGCTCTGAGATGAAAATTGATGTAACCCCCCATTCCTTTGTCTATCATCTTTACATAGAGTAGACTGTCTTATCTTAAACATGTTCTTTTCACGTTATACAGAGGGAACTCATAACTTCACATATAAGGATGACACATGCATTTTACAATGATATTATTAATCATAGTGTGTCTGTTTTTATAGAATACCTCCCAAGGCATATCTTATACAAATATTATTACAGTAGTGTGTAAGGTGTGTGGGAGGAAAAGGGTGCCTTGGGCCACAATGAGTCATGGAAGCAGTGGGTTTTCAGGAGGGATTTGAAGGTTTGATGATAGTAGCTTTGTTGATTTAGTTCAGAAATGGCATCATTCCATATGTAACAGGCAACATGGAAGAAAGCACAGGGATGTTTGTGGGAGAAGCTGACAAATAGGCCATCAAGGTGGCATCATTGTAGGGTGCAAGAAGTTCACCTTTGACAACCCACACAACCGCTCTCCATGCATGGGGGACGCTTAGAAACAGATAACAGAATTGTACAAATGTTCAGATAATTACTTTAATTCTAATTCCCACTCATCTTTTTATAACATTACTGTATTCAACTGTGTGCCATAAGACGTCCTGAAGAGTTTTAGAAACCTAAACAGCAATGCAACACTTTACACACAGGCCATCTTTGCCTCGTTTTTATCAACATTAACACTTGATTTAGTTGCCCACCCTTGTGTGATTGTAAATACACAATTACCTTTTATTTAAATACTACTTGACTGTGCTAAAGAAATGAAATGCTTACAATAGAGACACAGTGTACAGGAAAGGAACTGAGAGGTTAGTTCTTATGTGAAAAATTTTTTTTTTTAGAAATCTGAGATGTCTGGTGCATTAACTTAGGAATTGATCATTTTAATGCACAGGAGGATTGAGGGTGGTTTGGGACCTAATTTTTACCTGCAAGATACAAGTAACTCCTTCTCAAGTCTCATATATTGCAGGAAGAGAATCTCTGGTGTTTAGCCCCTTGGGTAGCTCAAGATGTATAGTGCAGTTGTATCCAGAACTTACAGAGCTGTATTGAAAGCAAGACTTGCTATGGCTCATCGTGATAATTAATTGGTAATCATTTTGACAGTAATGTAGCCCCTAGATATTTCGGAGAGGTGCATTCTTTAATGGTTTAATGTTAGCATAAAGTCAGCATTATGCTATTCATTTCTTTTGAAATCCGCACCCAGGAAAGGGAAACGTAATGGACACTAGCAGTTAGCAAATGGCTTGCTATAGCGGAGGTGTATCACAATGTGTAGGATAGATCTTGCCTATCTTGTTCAAGATCCAATACAATGTGAACTTTATTCACTGCTTAAAAGTGCTCTGAAGATATTCTTCTGCCTCAAATGTTACCCATCGCTTCTAGTTGCTAGCTAATGACCCAATACAAAACTAGCTTGGTGAATTGTAACCCTCTGAGAAAGCATTTCTTAATGATAGAATTGACCAATTTTAATGGAGCTCCAACTGGTCTAAATGCAGCCACCTTAGCATCATAGTTAATTTTTTAAAATTACATTTGTAGTGCAATTAAATTAAGATATTGGCCAATCTCTAATGGGTGTTAAATGCTTTCCACCACTGAGCAAACAGGTTTTCTCTGCTCTTCTTATCATATTTTTGAGCAGTGCTTGCCTTGAAAGGGTCCCCTACCAGCTGTGAACTTACAGTTTGTTGTTTGATGTCTGAAGGTATAATGCTTTGGTTAACTGGCTGTTAATTATGTTAATAGATGCTTTGGAAGGGATTGTTATGAAATGTAGTTAATGGTCCTGTGCTGTGCAAAAATGTTGCCTTAGTATCTAGAAGAAAAGCTATGAAGGAATCATCTTAGTGTGACTCAGATAAGAATTTAGTGCAAAATGTGAAAAACACCTAACCAGGTATCTGTGCACAGCTTAAACTTTAAAGAAAGATGAGGAAAAGGTTTCAAATTATATAATTTCAACTGGGACATTATTCTGGCAATGTCTAGTCATTACCTCAAGCCTCTTGTAATGTAATGTTTCATCCCAATTGTTACTTAAATGCTCAGATTCCACAGTGGTGGGCATGGTGTAAGAACTGGAATAGATTAGAAATAATGAGAATGAAAGATCCCTGATGAAAAGTCATGTGATGAGATGTCACATTCTAAGACGTAGCACAAGCAGATATTACATGATGAACAATATGCTATTAAAATTGTACATATGTAAAGCTAGATTCAATGGAACAAATCATACAGAAAATGAAAGAGAGAACATCCTATTGCAATAGAGACTGAAATTGTTAGCTATTGTCTGTTATGCAAGACAAAGTAGCTAAGAAAGTAAAAGTGTTTGCTCCATAAATGAGTAGCAGTACAACAGTTACTTTCTGTCTTTCATTTCGTCAGGCTTAAAACTACTCAGAGAAATAGAAGAAGCCTTTGCAGTAGTGATCTGTAATTACATTTACTGGGTTTATAGTGTAAGGCTCAAACATGGCCACATGACACTACTGTTGCTGTTCTATCACACTTTCAGCTACAGATTGAAATGGCTCTTTGTGGAAAAAATGTTGCACAGCTGCAATAAAGAAGACTAGAATGTTCAGCTAACCTTTGATGTATGGGTATAAATATAACACTAGGGACAAATTCAGTTCTCATTTACACCTTTGCTAATCTGGAGTAAGTGCATTGATGCTAATTGATTTATACTGCTGCACGAGAGTAGAATTTGTCCTTTGTTTCTAAACTAAGTAACTTCTCTTATAATAAAGTTCAAACATTATATCTCTAATATACTCCTACACTTATTTGCAGGTGTGTGTTCAATTTTAGGGTTTGGGGAATTGATAGGAAGTAAAATTCTAGGGTCAATGCAGGACAGTGGATGTGACCATAGGCAGTGATGAGATGGTTCCACAAGGAAAAGGTATTGGTTTCAAATATTTAATCAAAAGTTTATCAATTGGAAAAGCATATGCCACTTCACTTAGGGCTAAAACAGGAGAAATTTAATTCAAATCAGTGAAATAGCAGCAGAATATATCACAGTTTTCATTTATTCAAAAATATCACTATACCATCACCACCGCTCGGAATGACACACTGATGTGAAAAGAACACACTTTGATCAAGGCTTCCTGTAAGGAAATGTTTTCAGAAGTCACATGAACAAAATGGTGTGCAGATTTTCCTCTCTTGCTGTTTTCTCCCATAATTTATACTGTAGAGAGCAATGGGAGACAGTAAACTAATTTCACACACATTATGCATTGCACACTACAGAATAATATATAACTTTCTTTATTACAAAAACACTGGGAACATGTTAGTGTTGCTCTGCAGAATACCACTCACTCAGAAATGCACAGAAAATTATCCAAGAACTTCAACAATCTGTTAATGCATTGTTCAGAGAGCAAAAATTAACCAATATCTGCACTCCTGCCAGTGCCATGAAGATGGCAATTAAAATGTAAATGCATATAAAACCAAATGTGATGTACACTTAATGGGCAGCAAGCATAGCACAGTGCACATCTATTACTACTATTATTTCTTTATTTTAATCATTGGGCTGGCTACACTCAAAACTCCAAAGTGCTGCCTTGGGAGCGCTCCCGCAGCAGCACTTTGAAGTGCGAGTGTGGTCGCAGCGCCAGCGCTGGGAGAGAGCTTTCCCAGCGCTGCAGGTACTCCACCTCCCAGTGGGGTTTAGCTTGCAGCGCTGGAAACTGCGCTTTCAGCACTGGGGGCACTGTTTACACTGGCGCTTTGCAGCGCTGTAACTTGCTGTGCTCAGGGGTGTGTTTTTTCACAGCCCTGAGTGAGAAAGTTGCAGCACTGTAAAGCACCACTGTACCTAAGGCCATTGTTTAAGTACTAGTCTCTTTGTAATCCCACAGTGATATAAAGAGACTAGAATACTGTAGAGAATCTGGCTCATATGATCTGCCACCTGGAATTTGCAGTCTAAATAGGTGGATTGACTACTTAAAACTCACTGGGACACCCAGAAGATGATGCAAACTCAATAAAGCATTAGTGTTAGCAGTCCAATGACAACATTTCTGCTGGCAGGTGGCTATCATGATAATTTTTGCAAGAGACCATGATTAGAAGCTCAGCTTTAGAGGTAGATAAGAGAACCTAGAAATGTCATAAGTACCTCAAAATGTCACAACTGAAACCTTTAAAATGAGATTTTAGTACTAATTAGGAAATAGTGCATTGTCAACTACATCTGTGTGGGACAACGATGGACAGCTTGTCACCAGCTACGAAAAAGCTTGGTTCATAGTTCCCCTTCATTTCAGTAGTAATATAAGCCAAGTTTTTACAAAACAGGTGCCTATGCTCAGGCTACCAAATCTCTATTTAGGCATCTAAATAGATTGCCTGATTTTCAACAGTCATGAGCATAACTCCTCACTACAGTAATTGGTAGTTTTACCACTGACAGAAATGAGACTAAAGTTTTACTCAATTAGAGTCTGGGTGTGCAGGTAATGAAGGCTCTGTTCCCAACTTTCTAACTACAAGGTTAACTTAAGCACTGGACCAAGTTGCCTAGGAAAGTTGTGGATTCCTCATAACTGGAGTGTTTAACAACAGATTTGACCAACATCTATCATGGATATTGTAGATATACTTCATCTTGCCTCAACACAAGGGGGATGGACTAGGAGACCTCTTGTGATCCTTTCATGACCTAGAATTCTATAATTCATGGTTTTATGAAAGAGGAAGGAAAGACTCCTTCTCTGAATGAGACACTGGCTATTTTGGTATGAGTGGCACCAGTTGCTAGGCCTCCAAATTCAGTAGCATCCTGCAGTTATAATATACTTTAGCTAAATCACCAAATCTCTAGGGCCAAATTCTGCTTTCAGTTTTACCTCCTCCTGGTATCAGGGCTCATAACTGGTGGAACACTACTCCCACACAAAGGTATCCATAAAGATACTTGGAATTCTCCAGAAGGAGTCACTAGGAACCAGATTGACCATCTATATATTGGAAGGAAATTCAAAAAAACTCTACAGGGCATATACACATACAGAGGAGGTGATGTGAGAAGTGACCACAATTTGTATGTGGCCAGACTCACGATCAAACTTAAGAAAAATAACTCCCCAAATGCACCAAGAAAACTGACAAACAAAGGCTAATGTACATGACATTATAGAAACAATTTTAAATTGAATGTATGAACAAATTTCAGGTGCTACAAGACTTAGATTCACCATAAGAAGTTAATATTGACATGTCATGGTCATTTCTGCTTAATAATATCATAGATGCTGCAATTACTGAAGCTGGTTTCTAGACAAGCAAAACTGTCTCGATAAGTGAGCATATGTGGAATTGTATGAGAGAAAGAAAAGAAGCAGAGCAAACATCAGCTCCTCAAAAACATCTCCAGAAAGAGAAGGAACAAAAAATCTGTACAAAATAAAGGACAAAGAAGTAAAAAGAAGCTCAAGAAGATATAAGAGGAAATACATGGATAACATCACCAAAGAAGCTGAAAGCAGCTGCCAAAAGAGTGATGTAAAACACTTTATCAACTCAGCAAGATTCTAACTGGCAAAAGTTTATACCAGCCAGAGGGCCTATTAAGAATAAATAAGAAAAGATCTTCATAGAAAAAAACAGAGAAGGGTGATGGGCAGAGCATGTTCAGTGGTGCTAGACAGAACACCACCATAAAAACTGTAGACTTTGACAGATTTAAACACCCAGAATTAGATAGACTAACATCTCACATCACAAATAAAGAAGTGAAAGATGCAATAAAGAAGTGAGGAAACAGCATTATAGTCAAAATACCAGGGAAAGTTGACTTAAGCAACTGCAATAACTGGGGAGACATTTTACCCATTTCAGTGCCAGGCAAAATCTTCTGCACTATAATCTTAAACAGAATGAAGGAAGCAGTTTTTACAAAACTAAAGGTAGAGCAGGGTGGATTTTGACCTGGAAGACCATGTGTTGACCAGAGTTTTACTCTAAGAATAATTATTGAGGAGATCTTTGAATTGCAAAACTCATTCATCGTATCAAATCAGGGACATGGTGTTGGGAATGAAGCCACAGTATTTGCCATGGCAGACGTAACATTGGGCAGCTGGAGGAACACATAAAAGGGACTGATCCAAAGAACCAGGGTTGATAAAAATCAATGATTTTAAAAAAAATCAGATTTTTTTTGATAAAATGCTTTTTGAGGAAAAAACTTATCTAAAGATAGTTTTATTTAAGATACATTATAGCTCAAAGATATCTGTGCAGGTTCATATCCTACCAACTATGCCAGGGGGAGGGATAGCGCAGTGGTTTGAGCATTGGCCTGCTAAACCCAGACTTATGAGTTCAATGCTTGAGGGATCTGGGGCAAAAATCTGTCTGGGGATTGGTCCTGCTTTGAGCAGGGGGTTGGACTAGATGACCTCCTCAGGTCCCTTCCAATCCTGATATTCTATGATCTCATCATGGAAGAGGGATTAAAAATTCTGTAGTATGAGACAATATATTCATGAAATGTTTAAGAAAAGTTTTGTAAATGAGTTCCAATTGTTCATAGATTAGGGACCCAATCTTATGGGATTCCAGGGGCTTCTGTATAGATTATTTAGATTAATCTTTCAAGCTACACAATGGGACTCAGTGCTCAGTCTAGAAGAGATGCTTAGTTTTGCAGTTCTCAAACTGTGGATTTGTGTCTCCAGAGATAACATGCTCGTTAACAGCAAAAAATGTTTTAAAATAAATAAATATATAGAGGTGAGAAATAACAGACCTCAACCCTATTGTCCCTCTGTAAATTTGTGTACACAGAGTCAATCCCTTCCATCTCTCTAAAAATGAAATGTTTCAAAAAGTTCAATGAATAGAAGATTGTTGGGGGTGGAATAAATCTGGACAAGGAGAAGAAGTCTGGAGATAAATGTGAGAAAGGAGGAACAGGCAGTAGAAACACAAGTGAAACTGGAAGCATATTCCAGAAGTCTTGAGGTCTTTCTGAGTGTAGTCTTCATTGATTTGAGATCTATCACACCATTATCTCACTAGAAGGGAAAACCTGTAATGGCAGTAGGCCATAAAAGAGACTCAATTTGGGAAAATTTTAATGAAGTTCCTCTACCTGTGAGTAAGACAGGAATGCGTGCAAAATGCAAACAGTGCAACAAAGAAATGCAAGGCCTGAGTGCCCGAATGAAACAACATCATGAGAAGTGTTCCTTCTCAGGGGGAAGCTGTGTTGAAGATGATGAAAGGAACATGTCTGAACATGCAGGATCTTCAGGTTGGAAAACTTTTTTATTTCATACGTCTTTCTTAGGGACTGCCTGTCTTCCTTCTGGACTATTGTTGAATTCTCATGTTTGAGTAAAAAACATAGTTGTTACTCTATGGTACTATCATTTTAGATGCAGCTGTGATAAAAAAATAAATCACTGAAATAGACAGATCTTCCTTTTACAATTTCACCTTTAAAGTAGAACTGAGTGTACTCATTGTACTACTAAAGTAAGATTACAGAATCTGGAGCAGAAGTATATCAATATTGTTGTTTTAGTATTAGCTTAATATATTTCAAACTGAAGTACTTTTATCTTGAAAATTTTGGTGTTTAAATAATTATCTATGAAGAGGCTATTGCTGTGTGTTCTGGGGGATTTAATGTATTTATTGCTCTGTTTTAAAATGGCACTTAACTCGAGGTCCAAAGATTTTGTTGTTATGCTTGTTGTGCCTTCATATTAAATGAATCCCCCCTTCCCCCAGGAGATGTTATCCTTTTTTCAGAGGGTGCATTTTGCGAAAGGAAACATTTGTAAAGCAAGAACTAGGAATCACATTTAGATGACTGCTTGTTTGAGAGCAAGTTTGAAAGAAATTGTATGCCATTGGGAACCCTAATGCCACTTTTTATCAAGGCAAAGCAGTTTCATGATGAAACACAGGACTTGTTTAAATGTTTTAGATTCCTGAGGATAAAGAGTTATTGTGCAGGCTGCATTTCAGTTAAATATTTATTTCTCAGTGAAGCTAAAGAAAATGTTGTTATGTACAGAAATAAAAGAGTTGTGCATTCAGACAAATGATGGTGAAATTCCCCAGACACTGTAGAGCTGCAAGTACAATGTTGCCTTGCCAGAAATCTTGGAAATCTCAGGTGCCTCATGGCTTGAGTAATGAGAGGGAAGTCAATATAGATTATTTGTAACATACTGTACTGTGCTTTTAAAGTTACCAAATGTGGATGGAAGAATGTCTAAACATAGCAACTATAATACATCACGCACAGCTCAGACTGTGCCTGACAATAGATGGTTTCCTAGTTTATAGCTCAGGAAAAAGCCAAGAACAGTTAAGTCCCTAAACCTCAGCCTTGCTCGCTATTGTGAGGACTAAGAATGCTTGGAACAAAGTTAGTTCATGGGCTTCTTTGGGGAGTAATTTTTAAATATATTTATTAAGTCGCACAATAATTTTCCACAATAATAATAAACAGAACAGTCATTGTAGGAAAATCATCAATAAAAAAACCCTCTGACTGAAAACACCTTTGCTTTAAATGGTTACGAAGCTGTAGTTTGATATTTGATATCTAAAAATATAATGCGAGAAACTGGCAGCTTAGAATGTCCACAAATATTTTCAGGAAGCATTATATACTGTGAGTAATGGGTGTGTGTTGAGAAGTACATTGTATGCCTCTCCTCTACCTACTTCAGAGAAAATATGGAACATGCAAGTTGAAAATTCCAGCTGATGCCAGAATGATTTTTGAATTGCCATTTAAACTGTATCAGTTATTTAACCATTTCACCACCTAGTCTACTTGCCACTTATTTTATTAAAGGAATGCAATGATTCTGGGGGCTAATCTTGCTCATAACCTGTAACTCTGTTCCATTTAAAATATATATTATTTTGTCTCTGACAGACTTTGTACTTTTTAAATAACGCTAAGGTTATCCGTTCCCCCAGATTATGGGCTAAATCTCTGCCAGTCTTGCCTAGGGTAAAGAGGGTGGACCTAAGAGAATGTTCCTGCTGGACTCCTGAGGACAATGGGGTAGAGTCCCTGGGGAATATAGCCAGCCAGTTTGTTGATTAGTCAGATGCTGAATTTTCTTCACACCTGCAGCATCTGGCAGCAGGTGCTAGGGGACGTGCATGCACCTTATACCAGCAGGTGTGAGGAGAAACCGTAATGTGCTCCTCCCAGTACTTTCTGCCTGCATCTGCCTTGTTCATTTGGAAAGTCTCAAGCCTCTATGTCTCTTCCCTACTAGCAGCTCAGAGAGGAACAAGGGCATGATTTGGTCCAATACGATAGGAAAATTCTTCCCACAATGCTGATGTTGATGAATGTTGTACTGCTGTCATATATATAGTATATTGCTGTCAGTACAAGGAATAACATTGATGTCAAGATTTTGTGGTGTGGAAACAATTGCTTGGCAATGCATGAACCAGTCATCATCCCAATGCCAAGATGGCTAACTGTCCAGTTGTCATATTTATAAAGAATGAGTTATTTGTGAAATTTTTGCATTGGTAATTACAGTTAGAAAACGTAGACTGTCAGGACCTATAAGATGAGGAAAGAGATTTTTCCATTACAGTGTTTTAGTGTAATTGTTCTTATACACATGCCTGGGTATATTTCACTGTATGGCTCAAATTTTCAGAAATGATTGTATGTAAAAATGGATGCCTGATTTACAAATGCAGTTGTGGTAATTATATGCCTGACTGAATGGATGAATGAACAACTGGTCATTTGCATAAGCAATTGAGGTGATTGAATATACAAATTCACATGCTTTTTGGCACATACAAATATGTGCATGTTTTGCTATATGTGCTACTTAAAGATTTAACCAAATAGCTTGTAATATTAAACTATATGTGATAAAGGAGGGGGAATAGAAAAGGATGTAAGTGGATATGCATAGATTTACATAAGGAGAGAATGTTGCTATACTTTATTATCACTTATAACATTATTGCTATTGAATAAAATCAGTAGATCATCTCCTTTACCAGGTCATCATTGTGCATTTTCATATTTTACAACAGCTACTGATTTGTTAAGCAGAATGTTTGATGCTGTTCTTGTGAGTGGAATGACACCTCTCACACTCATAGTATTCAGGGCTGCCAAAAGGTGGTTCTCCCCCAGTCGTGTCCCTATAGGAGTGGTGGCTGTGAGGAGGGGTGACGCAGGGCTGGCCATGCCAGTTTTCATCACCTGGGGTTTCTCAAAACTGAGGGAATCATCAGCTACTCAGTTAGGTTTATGTCCCTTTCTGTTGCCAGAGCAGAAAAAGAGGGGCCATTTTGGGGTTAGGATATTTATTTTTCATAGTTCAATACCAGAAAGAGCTTGAAAAACTGAAGAGATTCCAAAGAAGAGTTTCACTAATGGTCAGGGGCTGGAGTTTTGAATTATGAGGGAAGATTAAAGAATTAAATATGTTCAACTTTACTAAGAGATGACTAAAGGAGACGTGATAATAGTCATTGGACATTTGAACTTCAAGGAAGGGGAAGAAATATCTGAGGTGGTAAAAGGGACTATAACAAGGGAAGTAAGCTCTATGGAAGATAGAGAGTTTTCTTGTTCTGTGTTGGTATAGCATATAACACACTGGGGTCTTGGTCCATGACCAGGCATCCTAGGTTAATTTGCTTATAGGGAAAAGCATACTGATAGATCTAACTATCTGGGCTTTGAATAGTCTCTCAAGGATAGTGGTAGAAACTCAATTGTTTGTGACATTTAAAACTAGACTTGAGAAAATGCTTCTGCTGCAGGGAAAAATCCTGGGTTAGCAAAGAAATAGATCTCCTTCTCTAACTTCTCTGACTGTATGTAACTTAGTAGTAGTGCAATGTCAAAGCATAAATTAACCTCAATTAAAATGGAATAATATCCTAATTGCTACCATTCAGGCAGTCAATTCCTTAATATGATACTACCAAATTTCCTAGCTCAGAATATGGCAGCTGCATGGCATGACTAATATTGGGTAAGTAACAAATCATATCTGTCTGTCTAGATAGTCATATCACACAACTGAATGTCATTGAACTGTAAATCAAGCATTGCTCCTGGGATCACAGTTTTTCTATGGCAAAATCTTTTATTTCCTGCCTGAACAGGAGGAAGATGCAGTAGTTAAATTTCTGCAGGAAAAATTCGGACAAACCCAGTTATTTTTGTGTCACTTTTGTCAAAGTTTACAGAGGAAAATATACCTCCTTTTTCTGATCAACTCTACTAATAACCCTGATGAATAGTTTCAGTTAATGAGAGTCACTTACCACCTTCCCCCAACACTTTTGTGTCCTTGAAAATCTCCCCTCCCCTCTTTTCAATTAGTCTTTGGCCAACTCCTTATGCCTTTGCCAGTTCTTCTGTTTCTTCCTCTATATCACTGAGTTATTTGTCCTTCTTTCTCCATCCCTCCAATCATTACCACTACCCCCATCTCAATCTTTCTTGTTTCCTCACAGTACAATAATGTTAACCATTTTGAGCCTGATTGTAGAACACTTACTCATAATGGAGAGACTTACTCAAGTAAGTGCCATGTAACTCGGCCAAAAATGATGGAAGGAATTGGTAGAGGAGGGAGAGGTGAAATGGCAGGGGTGATAGTCTGTATTTCTATGTCCACACCTTTTTCAAGACTATGATAAAATTTTTACAAATATGCCTAGTAAGGTGTCATCTAAACCACTGGTTCTCAAACTAGGGCTGCTGCTTGTTCTGGGAAAGCCCCTGGTGAGCTGGGCCAGTTTGTTTATCTGCCGTGTCCACAGGTTCGGCCGATCGTGGCTCCCACTAGCCGTGGTTCGCTGCTCCAGGACAATGGGGGCTTCAGGAAGGGCATCCAGCACGTCCCTCGGCCCGTGCCACTTCCTGTAGCCCACATTGGCCTTGAAGCTGTGGATGCAGCAGGTAAACAAATTGGCCCAGCCTGCCAGGGGCTTTTCTGGAACAAGCAGCAGCCCTAATTTGAGAAACTCTGATCTAAACATTATTATCCTGGTAAAATATGCATGGCAACATAAAGTTATAAGAGTCTACTGTATAATGTTACTAGGATATATCCAAATCTGGGGAAACAGCCACAAACCAGTTCCTCAAAGACAAAAGGTTAACCAATGCCTCTAATGGACCATCACCTGTTTAAGCTGCCATTCCTTAGCAGGAACAATGCTGCGATTAAGAAATTAATTTACATCTTGGCAAAGAAACAGCTGAAGGTTCTGCTTCCCATAGACTTTCTGACCCCTGAACCCCAGCTAGAGATGATTCTCAAAGAAGAGGAAAAATTATAAAGAGTGGGGAACAGATGCCCCAAGTTATTCATCCCTTTTTCTCTACCCACAGTAGCCTCAATACCTGAGGAACAAAGAAACAGCTTAGGACTGAGGGAGGGATCCTGTCCGAAAGGATTTCAGCCAACAAGACCGCTGAAACATGTGGTGAGAGAGGCTTCTGCTTTAAATTCACTTAGCATGTTAAGTGAGGTATTAGTTGCATTTACTTTCATTTTCTTGTAACCAATTCTGACTTTTATGCCTCATTACTTGTAATCACTTAAAGTCTATCTGTCTGTAGTTAACAAACTTGTTTTATTGTTTTTTCAAAACTAGTGTACTTGGATTGAAGTGTACGGGAAACTCCATTTGATTTAACAGGATCTGTGCATATCATCTTCTATTAATAAAATGATGGACTTTATATGAGCTTGTGTTGTCCAGAAGAGAGCTAGGCAGTACAAGAAGCACAATTCTGGGGGAAATTCTGGGACTAGGAATTTGCTGATGTTGCTCTTCAGTGTAATTCAAGAGTGGCTGGCCATAGCACTCATACTTTCTAGCTAGGAGTAATTTACATGCTGGGGGCTGTGTGGGGGCAGACCAGGAGTAATTGCTGTCACAGTGAAGCAGTGAAAAAGGCACCCCAGACTGGAGGATTGAGGGAACACAGCTATTCAACAGTCCAGATTGTACCCTGAGTAATATCACACAGGAACCTATTGCTTTCACACCCGTGCCTGGGTGCCTCCCTCTGGAATCTCTGGGTGAAATCCTGGCACCATGGAAGTCAATGGGGACACAATTTCACCCTTTGTCTTCAGTGAGGCTGAATGTGTGCAAACGATGGCAGCGTTTGGTCCTGCAGTCGGAACTTAGTTAACAAGGGTTTTGATGGTTTGTGAGAAGAAATAGAATCCAGTTCACTCTCCCTAGGCTGTATAGCCTGTGTAGGGATGAGAGGGTATGATGGAGCAGGGAGCAGGGGAGTTACATTGGGGATGAGAAGAATCTACCTGGGCTGTAACCTGAGCCAGGAGAGGGGCTGGGAGAATTCTGCCTAGGGAGACTGAACAAAGAGAGGAGGGGCAGAGGAGAGGAGGAAGAGAGCGGCTGGAGGGATTTTTAGTTTTCAGTTTGGGCTGGGTGGTCAATGAAGGGAACTCCAAGGCTGGGGTCTAAGCTCCCTGAACTCCCAGAAGGACTTGATTGAGGGGTCCTGGTTGTGCCTACAAGCTCTGCTGCAGACTGAGTTCCTATTGTCCAATAAACCTTCCGTCTTACTGGCTGGCTGTGAGTCACTGTGGATCCCAGGAAGAGGGGTGCAGGGCCCCGACTCCCCGACACTACGTGACACAGGGGTTAACCTTTTATTTTATAACTATAAACTAAGCAGATAGTTCACAAAATACCCACAAGGAGCTAATGTTTTGACTAAACAGGGTGACATTGACGTGTAAAATAACACTCTTTCAGTGGTGGTTTTGGGGATTGAAGCAATGCATTGTAAAGCACGAACCACTCTTACCTGAGCCAAAGAGCCAGGTATATTAACTCAAAGGCTGTAATGGACTCCAACCTATATGAACTAGCCACTAGAGGGGAACTGTCATGGTATAATTCCCCACTCTGAACCTTAGCGTCCAAAAGATGGGGTACCAGCATGAATTCCTCTAAGCTTAATTACCAGCTTAGAACCTGTAGCGCTGCCACCAACCAGGAATTCCAGGCAGAGCCTGATACACTCTGGTCCCCCAAAAACCTTGCCCGGGGACCCCCAAGACCCAGTCCCTCTGGATCTTAACACAAGGAAAGTAAACCCTTTCCCTCACCGTTACCTCTCCCAGACTTCCCCTCCCTGGGTTACCCTGGAAGATTACTGTGATTCAAACTCCTTGAATCTTAAAACAGAGAGGAAAATTCACCTTTCCCCCTCCTTTTCTCTCCCCCTCCCAGACTCTCCCTGAGAGAGAAAGTAATCCTAACACAGAGAGAAATTAACCTTTCTTTCCCCCTTCCCTCCTTTCTCCCCACCAATTCCCTGGTGAATCCAGACCCAGTCCCCTGGGGTCTCACCAGAATAAAAAAACAATCAGGTTCTTAAACAAGAAAAGCTTTTAATTAAAGAAAGAAAAACAGTAAAAATTATCATTGTAAATTTAAGATGGAATATATTATAGGGTCTTTCAGCTATAGACACTGGGAATACCCTCCCAGTATAAGTATACAAGTACAAATTAAAATCTTTTCAGCAAAATACCAATTTGAACTCCTTTCAGCCAAATACACATTTGAACTCCTCCCAGCCAAATACACATTTGCAAATAAAGAAAACAACCATAAGCCTAACTCACTTTATCTACCTAGTACTCACTATTCTGACCTTATAAGAGCCTGTATCGGAGAGATTGGAGAGAAACCTGGTTGCACATCTGGTCCCTCTGAGCCCCCAGAGTGAACAACAACCAAAAACTAACAGCACACACAAAAACTTCCCTCCTTCAGTATTTGAAAGTATCCTGTCCCCTGATTGGTCCTCTGGTCAGGTGACAGCCAGGCTCACAGATCTTGTTAACCCTTTACAGGCAAAAGAGATATGAAGTACTTCTGTTGTATTAACTCTTATGACAGGGACAGAGAGCCCCACGCTGCTAGCATATGCTACAGTTACACAGTAGCATTTAGATTAGAAACAGCTTTAAACCAAAATTAAAACTATAGATTGCAACACCTTGTGGAGCAAAAGGTGCTATATCAATGTAAGATCCTATTAAGTAGCAATTTTGTAAACTATTCAGCCCTTTTGCCTCATTGACAGCCCAATTTTGCCACCCATAAATATGCTGACTAGGACTTTACTGTCACAAATACTCTTGTTGAAGTCCATGATGCTACATGCTCAAACTAAGGAAGAATGACAGAATCAGCCCCTGAATGTGTGGTTCTGAATGGCATCCTGATGATGATCCATGTGTTGCATTTGATATGACACAATATTTTGTAGCAAATGAGCAGAGCTGATTTTAACAAAAAATATGTACTGGAATCAGGTTTATAAAGCTGGCATGAAAATGACAAAACCAGGGTCAAAATCTTGTGGGGATGTGGTGGAGGGGTATGACCCACTCTATGTGAGCTGAATTTTGCAGGGCTGAAATGAAAAGCCATTTCAGCTCTGGCACTGTCAAGTTTAAACATTAAGTGGGAGTTGTGGTACTGCTTCATAACACAACTCCTGCAATAGTGGTTAGCATGCACTGTGTGCATAGAGGAGACAGAGTGAATGAAATTTAAATGGTCTCAGTACAAAACAAATGGGGAACATAAGGCTTTTGAGTCAGAGAGGTTTCACTGCCTCTTATTGTTTTAGCCTTTCCCTCTTTTTATTGTAGACAGTTGAAGTTTATCCTTAAAATTTCAAAGCTTCTGTATTTTTCTACTAAGCAGCTGGTGCTATTTATTCCGCATGATTTAATTTATTTATTACCCCCTATTCAAAAGGCACATAACTCTATCTCCTAACAATTCTACTGCAGTCTCTTTAAATTTAAACAGTCGATCAGTTGTTTTGGTACATTGTCTTTTGGTTTTCTTTGAAAGAGCAATTAAACTTCAATGCATTTTTCCCTAAAGAAGGAATTTAATCAAGGTGAAGGATAGATAGAAGTAATGCTGTACTTGCAGTCACTTACCACAAAATATTATGGTTCTATAAAAGCTGCAATTTGACTTTGTTCTTTGACTAAGCAGTTGTAAAAGGTTGCCTTGCTGTTGCTATGTCACATCTAATCTGTAATCCAGAGAACTTGTCAATATACATTAAAATAAAATGTGTTTATTTTAATTGCCCCCTCCTCCCCCATGCTTAGTTTTAGGTAACAGTTATTTATTTTGGTATCCATATTTTATTGTGCTGCACAAGCAGGAATGAAAGAATCGTACACAGAGAAGAACAATAGATTCTATCACCCCAGCACTTGATTTCTGATTCTTTTGTAAGAGATTAAAAATACATCTTTTCCTCACTCGCTTTCTTTTTGCTGCCTTTTTACATTGAAGTGATAAGCCTGTCTATTGAGGAATCATTGTTAGGTAGGTAACCTCTTTTGATCTTCATGAGAGTTAGCTGTGGAAGAGGGAAATGACTTTACCATAGAGGAATTGGAATAAGAAGTGAACAATGGCTGGGTAACATTGCCTTTTTCTATGTTTTTCTTTCCCTATTGAAGGAGAAGAACAGAGCTCCTTAATAAAGATGCTATTGCTTGCAAGATCTTCTATCTTCAATGAACTTTGGGGGGAAAGAATCAGCAGTCCCTCACACATGCAAACTTTATAGCCTTTGATGCAAAATCTAAAATAGCAGTTGAGTGTTGTCACCGCTGGATCATAATTGTCTTGCTGATGTACTTGTTTACCTAAAATAATCCTTTTGGAGGCCACTGTCTACATTTACTAGTTGGCAAATGGGAGAAGCACCAGCTGAATAACAAAATCAGATTAGAGAAGTTTTGATATTGTGAGGGAAGAGAAGTTTCTGGTTTATACAGTGGATTCATTCACTACTAACTTGTCAGGTTTCTTTCTTGTCAAAATGCCAAGAGAGGTGGCTGCTCTGCATTTTTCCTATTCTGAAGTTTCCAAGTGTATGAAGATTAAAAAGCCAAATTGCACTCTGGGAACCTAGAAGCAAGCTGATGTTATAACCCTCCGTGTTAGTGCAATCAGGGGCTGAATTTAAGGGAAAATCTATAGCTACTTAACATTCCATCTCCCTAAAAGTTCAGCTCTGATTTTTTGGAGAGAGCAATTTACAGCACACATGTGCCTCCCTGCAATCCCTCTGATGTTTCAACATGGAAGATGAGCAGGGTGGGGGTGGGGGAGGAGTCAGGTAAGTATTATTTCCATTCAGCTCATGGGGAAAGCAGCGCAGGGAGGTTATGTGACCAGAACCATAGAGGATTTGGTGTCAGAAAAGGAAATAGTATGCAAGAGTCCTTTTCACTCAGTCTTAGTACATTAGGTCATGCCGCATTTCACTCTGTTGAGCTGCCCCTCCTCAGAGCCAGACATTGCACAGGTTACTTAAGAGAGGAGCCATCTCTGCAGCAGGCAAATTGCACCAGCCTGATCCACTGACTGCAGAAGTGCAGCTTAGTTCTTTGCTGCAGGTTCCCCAGTATCGCTGCTGGTGCAGGTACTGAATTAATGCATCTCCTGGGTGCTCCAACTATGCTGCCTTCAGAGTTATAGCTAAACACATTTGGGAAAGTGTGGGGTCTCCTGAGCAAAGGGAATCTGTGGGTACCTTGTGCATTTTGTGGCTGGTGGTCTTTTCACAGCTGAGGCAGACCTGGTAATTTTTTCACTGCTCAGGACAAGTATGAATTCATTCTCTCTCTCTCTCTCTCTCTCTCTCACACACACACACACACACACACACACACACACACACCATTTTTCCATAGGTATCACTTTCTGTTTGTGATAGATACCTAATGGCAGTCCCAGAGACTGAATTTATGCACAGAAAAAGGCAATAGCAGTACAAGCTTCCCCACAAATCTGACCTGGATGTACCACTTCTTTTATGGCTCAGAACATAGTTCATACTCCATATCTATTTAGTCCTTGGCCTCTCTGCTGAGACTATTAGTAAGGGGATCAATTAGACTATGGGTATGTCTACATCTACAATTTTGCAGCGCTGGTTGTTACAGCTGTATTAGTACAGCTGTATAGGGCCAGCGCTGCAGAGTGGCCACACTTACAGCAACCAGCGCTGCAAGTGGGTGTTAGATGTGGCCACACTGCAGCGCTGTTGGGCGGCTTCAAGGGGGGTTCGGGGAACGCGAGAGCAAACCGAGGAAGGAGACCAGCTTCGCCGCGGTTTGCTCTCGCGTTCCCCGAACCCCCGAGCAAGCAGGTCTCCTTCCCTGCGGTTTGCAGGGTGGTTCGGGGAACGCGAGAGCAAACCGCGGCGAAGCTGGTCTCCTTCCCCGGTTTGCTCTCGCGTTCCCCGAACCACCCTGCAAACCTCAGGGAAGGAGACCTGCTTGCTTGGGGGTTCGGGGAACGTGAGAGCAAACCGGGGAAGGAGACCAGCTTCGCCGCGGTTTGCTCTCACGTTCCTCGAACCCCCCTGCAAACGGCAGGGAAGGAGACCTGCTTGCTCGGGGTTCGGGGAACGCGAGAGCAAACCGGGGAAGGAGACCAGCTTGATTACCAGAGAGGCTTCCTCAGGTATGCTGGGATACCTGCTTATTCCATGGAGGTCAAGAAAAGCGCTGGTAAGTGTCTACACTTGATTACCAGCGCTGGATCACCAGCGCTGGATCCTCTACACCCGAGACAAAACGGGAGTACGGCCAGCGCTGCAAACAGGGAGTTGCAGCGCTGGTGATGCCCTGCAGATGTGTACACCTCCTAAGTTGCAGCGCTGTAACCCCCTCACCAGCGCTGCAACTTTGTGATGTAGACAAGCCCTGAGTCTGCACTATGGATCTTACATTGGCACAGCTGTACCACTGCTTCCGCGCTGCTGTAAGGTTGCCTGTGTAGCCGCTTGATACCAGCGGGTGAGAGCTCTCCTGCCCAATGAGCAGCGATAGCTATGTCGGTGGGAGACACTCTCCCACCAACATAACACTATCCACGCTGGCAATTTTGTCAGTGAAACTTACGTCGGTGTTTTTTTCCACACCCCTGACCGAGAAAAGTTTTGCCAACAAAAGTGCTAGTGTAGACAAAGCCTAAGTTTCAGTTGTGGCAGTGGTTTTAGTGATATAGACAGTTGGTCTACTGGGGTATGGACTGAGATCTTCTCACTGTAGGAGAGAGACCTCAATATTAATGGAAAATGTTACAAAAATATTGTAACTTTTTTTAATGTGAGGTCATTAAACTTATCTGTGCCTTTACTGAAGCTTGGGATGTATTCACCATTATTTTCACACATACAGTACTTAGAGAGCAGTACCTCACATGCCCATGTTTTTGTTTGTTTAATTATATGAAATATTCAAGCTGGCCAAAGGAATTCGAGGAGGCTTTTTGCTTTCTGTCATCCCAGGGACAGACAAACCAAAAGAGAGTTTTATCTGGACCAGGACACTTCTCTTTGTGTCAATGCCAATTTGGTACAAATGTAACCTTCTCTCAAGAAACCAAACATATAAAACATTAACGTTTTAGGAAAAGTCCTGATTGTGAAAAGCAATACAGGGCTGTGTGATTGGAGCAATAAATCTAGATATAAATTGAGCTTTTTCAGTCTCTCAAGAAAATTTAAGTAAACCCACACAAAGAATTTTTTTAATGAATTTTATATTAGACCTTGATGCTAAAAATATAATTCAGAAAACCCTTTGGGAAAAACATGTATTTGGAAATGTTTTAAACCTTTGCTTATTTCTTAAGTGTTGAAATGGAAAATTGTTTGGAATGACATACTTGTGAGTATTTTAATTAAATACAAAGCATCTAATGTAATTTCATAACATTCTTGATATGTAAATAGAAAAGTGCTTTATGTACCAGCATAGAAATCTAATAATCTTGCAAAACTAATTACTAATGTAAGAAGCCATTTAAGTAGAGAATATTTATATAATACTAGAAGACCAGGTGCCAGTTCACACAAGAGCCCCAGGCCTAACTTAATGTTTACAAATGCATAGCCAGGTCAATTCACTGTGAATTAGCATAGATGAAAGGGATGGTTAAATGTATGAGAGTTTGAACTTCATGAAAACGAATGGGAGATTACTTGCATTGTATTTACTTATCTGTTTCCTGTTATAATGTAGTCACAAACATTTACATTGTGTATATCCCTGAAACTAAATAGATTATCAAATGGAAAGAATTTCTGTGGAATGCAAATGAAGCATTTTAACAGAAAAGAGTTAATTTCAAAGCAAGTGATCATTGTGTGTGATGGGTGTAGGCCAAAGACTCAACATGCATTCCTTGCTCTCCATCATCAAAGGAAAAGCCCCTGTGGGTAGTGACACTGCCAGCTTGTTTTCTGTGAGAAGAAGGTGTAAGCATGAATTCAAGGAAAGATCCTTCATCTCTGGACTGTTTGGACTCTTACAGAGAAGTGTACCCGATGCAAAGTGGAAATCCCCAGTGACAATCTGGGTACCTTGAAAATATTTCTGGGAAACTGGTAGTTTATTACATCACTGCCATCATTTGGAATTACAAACTGTGACTCACCAGTGCATGTATTGCACCTGCTTTAAACTCCCAATAATTTTCATTTCCTTTTCTTAGCTAATAAATCTTTAGTTAGTTTACTATAGAATTGGCTGCAAACGTTATCTTTGGTGTAAGATCTAGAGTACCAATTGATCTGGGGTAACTGACTTGTCTTTTGTGAATGGAAGCAATCTAATGTGATGTGATTTTTGGTTTGAATGACCTTTTATAACAAAGTCCACTTTTTCTTGGTGGCAAAATAGACTGGAGAGTCTAAGGGAACTGTCTGTGACTCCATGATAGGACTGGTATAGTTATTCAGGAGTTCACATTTGTTACTGGCTTGGTGAAATCTAATTATAGAACGTGCCACCAGTTTGGGGGTGTCTGCCCTCTTTTCTGACCGTCTGCCCTGAGGCAGGCACTCACAGTTATGAGCCACTCCAGACAGCATGACAATTTATATTAATGAAAATTAATTACTGGCAGTGCTCAAGCAACTCCCTCATCCAACTCAGGAAGACAAGAAGAATCATCTCTCCAAAAATTGTTATAAACAATCAATAACTTCTTTAACAACTATTTACTCTATAATCTCTTTAGGAATTACTGAATTTTAAAAAGAATGTTTTGAGAATTAAAAATATTTCTATAAGGAATAGGACTTTTTGGACTTACTGAAAGCAGAATTTCATTTCCTCTTGAATTCTAATAAAACTAGAAAGAGATCTCAGAAATGGACTGAATAAAAAGAAAAAGTTAAAACTCTAACTTTAAAGATGTTCTGAGAATCTCCCATCACAAAGACGATGGAAATATTAATGTCCAGAAAGAATTACAGGCTTCGCACCTATATGCACTAACAAATGCATATTCATAAAACGAAGAAGTTCCTAAGGACAGTCCATTAAAGTACTGAGCCAATAATGATGACAGCAGCCAATTTGAACCTAAACAAGCCTGAAAGAGGTGTAGTTTCCTATAATTATATGGAAATAGGAAAGAGAAGAGTATAGAAAAACTCTAAATTGAGCATACCTCTCTCACTCCCCACCCCACCACCCGCTGAACAACACAGAGCACTCATCAACATATCCTATCCATATCTACAAGCAAACTACTACAGGCAGCTAAAAAAAAACAGAGAAGACTCAAGAAGAAACCAGCCCAAAGAAAACCTCCCCGAGACTTCAACATGGAGTGATGAGAGGAAGTTA
The DNA here is from genome assembly GCF_025201925.1 of Gopherus flavomarginatus. NCBI lineage: Eukaryota > Metazoa > Chordata > Testudines > Testudinidae > Gopherus > Gopherus flavomarginatus. The sequence goes on from NC_066617.1 coordinate 34,552,282, forward strand.
ACTAAGACAAAGAGATTGTCTGAGTACACCGCAAGAAGGACAGGGACTTGTTGTGGGTTTTAAACAGGCCACAACTTTATTATATAGATATCTGGGACTACTCAGCAGATAAATTGTACAGTGCAAGCAAATCCATGCTTATTCAAATCAATTCTCCGGGGCTTCCACCAGCTCCCCCCTCTCTTTGTTTCCATCCAGGTTCCCCAGCCTACTCATGGCTTGGACCTTACCATCCACCACCCTTGTCAGAGGGTTAAGAAAGGCTATGAGAATGGGGGGGAGGGGGACGTTGGCTCCCTGCTATACCAATCATAGGAGTCCCCAACCCTCTCCCCCATTCTGTTCCTTTATCCAGTATGTCCTTTTAAGTCCTTTACCAGGCCATTTATCTGGTCACTGTCTGCCCTCTCTATGGAGTACCTGCACTGAACATCTGCTCAACCTTACAAAATAAGTTGTGACATATGGCCTACCACCTTTTCTACTCGCCAGAAAAGGTCTTTCCTCCCACCCGCTGTGGGGAAAGCGAAAAAAACACACTCCATCAAAGCCAATTCTGGTGGTGTGGGAAAATTCCTTCCCAGCCCCCCTTTAAAAGGGGGCAATTAGCTTAATGCCCACAGCAGGTCCTAACCCAGCCTGCCATTCGCCTCCACTAAGGGAGGGAGGGTGGGGCTGGCTTCCTCGCTGCATGGAACAAAGAGACTTGCCCCACCCAGGTTTCATACCTTTACTCCCATTCCTGGGTAGGGGCTCACTGCTGCAAAGCTGATCACTAAGCACCCTTTTTACAGCAGTTTCTGACCTCTCCCCCCATGCCCCCCAAAGCAGATCTGCCCTTCCTGGGTAAGCCTCAGACAAACTCTACGCCACCTTATTTGTGGTGCAGTCATTAGATTTAAAACTCTCATAATGATTCAATTGGGAGCTGGAAATGCTGTTGTAATTTAAGGTACTAACAGTTTCTTCTGTCAGTCACCAAATACTTACACCATGTATTCCTGGAGAGGAGACAGGGGCCAAACACTGGTAAATAGAGAAATACTGGGAGTTAATTGGATTGAATATTCTTTTGGATTGAATGTTCATAATTAGCTCTCCAGACGACTCCTTAGATGTCTTCTTCTAAGTAGATGATTTAATATTTTCTTTCATTTTAAAAGGTTTACTTATGATTACATACTTTTCCCAATAATAAACTTTTTTAAGTTATCAATGATATACCAAATAGGCTCCACCTGCCCTTATGTTGCCAAAATATATATCGTTTAAGTATCTGTGAGGAACAAATCTAATAATTTTGAGAAACCATATACGTTAGTTTTAACTTGCCAAACATAGAATGACCCAAGGGCAGTCCACTCTCAAAGGTGTAATCTTTGTTAAAAAATGTCTACAGAGAGACATACAGAAGAGAGAGCAATGAAAGTAACCAGTGTATCATTTGTGTTGTTTTGTTTAATGCTTTCTTTTCAAATAAATTCCCTATGGTTAGCAATTCTGATTATTTTGCTTATTTTTAAACTTTAAGATATGTAAAAAAAAAGTCATTAAAAGAGTGGGAGTTACACCCCTGAGTTGGCAGCACGAGAAACAATTACTAAGAGCACGTCTACCATGACTTGTTTCTCTAACCTAAATATTTTTAGTAATTTTTAAAATATGTTTATTTGACATCCAACAACTTAAAATTAGCTCTTTCTACTCCACATAACTCATTTCACAGAGCCACGGAACAACAATCTAATTTTAACAGAGTTCAGTTACTCTTGACTGGGGCTGGATTCAAACCAGCAACCTCAATGTGAAAAACTACTGGAGCCATTCAGACTTCTAATTTCCATATGTAGATCTCTTCAGCAGTATGATTTAATGGTAACTGACTATGACATGGCAAATGAAGTACTCTTATTTATTCATATGTAACAGAGGCATTCTAACACACTCTGCTCAGAACTGGAGAGCAAACTGTGTTCCTTCTAAATTAAACATCAAGGCAAATAATTTCCTACCTAGGAAAAGGCAAATCATTTGAGAATAATCTCAAATGATCTTTAAAAGAGTTTTAATCATCTCGGAATTTTTTTTCATTCAGTTGCTCCTTGTTTGCTGTGCCCAATTAAGCGTGGTGAGGTGGGTGTACTGCTGCCATCTACTGGATGGCATGTGTCATGTTGATTTAGGAAAATTAAAAGGGTGGAACGAGATTATGAAATTGGAGATGAAGGGTGGAAAATTAAGAAGACCGTAGAAACAGGGACCTGTAACCAATGGTGCTAGCCAAATTGCTGTACAATGTCCTTAGGAGAGATGAAGACATTGTTACCTGTGAAAATATGATACAGCCAAAAACATCAATACTACCTTATCCACAGACTACTGACATCCATGAACCATCAGCTAGTACCTGCTTGTTGTTCAAGGGTCACATAGCACTTTGTGTATCTAATCTCTCATAGATGCATTGCCTTGGTGAAGTTATGAATAAGGCACCAAAATTATAAATGATATTTTACATTTTTCTTCTTTCCTCTTTTTTTATTAGAAATTATACCATGAGGAAGAGAAAAAAAAATTGCAGGATTGAGGACATTAATCCTTTATGTGGTTTTTGTTTTAGTTTTTAAAAGTAAACAAGAAATTGAAGGCAATAAAAGGAATTTGAGATACAAAACAGCACATTTCAGTTTAAAATGGTGGTGATGTCTGAGATCTGAGCAGGGTAGAAAGAGAGCCATAATGCCAAGTAGTCAAAAGATCCAGATTTTCAAAAGTATTCAGCCACTAACAGTTTCAATTATGATACTTAAGACCAGATTTCAAAAGAGCTCAGCGCCCAATGAGCATCCAGTATGCCAATCTCTTTAGAAAATCTAGCCCAGTTCTGGATGCTGAATTCTTCTGAAAATACTGGCATGTGTGTGTGGACTGGGACATGCATACTTCCTCTCCCGGGGGTGGGGAGAAGGGTTTGAGTGTGGGGACCCAAGATGTAAGTCTGAAGATAGGAAAGCATATTTACTTCCCTAATGTGTGTCTGGGGGAAGGAGGAGAGGATGTACTCCCTGTATGTTGCCTTGGTGGTATTGTTTCCTGGTTAAGTACCTCAGCTACAATGACTAGTATGGCTTTCTTTGGACTTTTCCATGGGTCATTTGGGAGTAATTTAATATTAGCTTTAAAAAAGGTATTTTTTTTGCTGCCATCCCGCTTACCATTTTGGAAAAAATGTTTGTAAGTAGTCTTGGTTCCAGCGTCTAGGCTTTGCAGTCTGGTTGAACCTGGAGAATGTTTAAAGAAATTGATGACAAATTGCTCATCATGATGTTTTTCCAGTGTCTATCAGCCTAGTTTCAAGACTTCATATCTACTAGGCCCAAATTCATTATTAATTCCACTGACGTCAAATACCAGCAAAGATGAATTTGATCCATTGTCCTTAAAATTAATCAATTCTTTGTTAGAATTGAAATGTCATCCATTTTTCTTTTAAGACACTCTTTCAGGAGCAAGAATGTCGTCAAGAAGCAATTAATTTCCCCATATGGTATCTCTTCCAGCATTAACCATTGCATCATGTTTTGCATAGAGAACATGGGTGTAACATCATGCCTTATATTTATCTGATATCTAAACATCTAATATTGCCTAAAATGTGGACACACTTAAAGGCCAAAACACACCTGTCATAAACAGATAGCTAAGGGTTAATGTCTCTTTCACCTGAAAAAAAAGTAACCTGAAGCACCTGACCAGAGGACCAATCAGGAAACAGGATTTTTTTCAACTCTGGGTGGAGGGAAGTTTGTGTCTGGGTTCTTTGTCTTCTGCCTGAATCTCTCTCAGCTAGAGAAGGATTTTTCTATTTCCTGCTTTCTAATCTTCTGTTTCCAAGTTGTGAGTACAAAATGGTTTGTTGTTTTGTATTTACATGTCTATAGTTGCTGGAGTGCTTTGATTTGTATTCTTTTTGAATAAGGCTGTTTATTCATATTTCTTTTAAGCAATTGACACTGTATTTGTCACCTTAATACAGAGAGACCATTTGTATGTATTTTTCTTTCTTTTTTATATAAAGCTTTCTTTTAAGACCTGTTGGAGTTTTTCTTTAGTGAGGAACTTCAGGGAAATTGAGTCTGTACTCACCAGGGAATTGGTGGGAGGAAGAAGTCAGAGGGAAATCTGTGTGTGTTAGATTTACTAGCCTGACTTTGCATTCCCTCTGGGTGAAGAGGGAAGTGCTTTTGTTTCCAGGACTCCCTCTGCTTAGATTCACGGAGGTTGCTTCTGTGTATCTCTCCAGGAGCACCTGGAGGGGGTAAGGGAAAAGAGTTATTTCCCTTTGTTGTGAGACTCAAGGGATTTGGGTCTTGGGGTCCCCAGGGAAGGTTTTTGTGGGGACCAGAGTGCGCCAAAACACTCTAATTTTTTGGGTGGTGGCAGCAGTACCAGGTCCAAGCTGGTAACTAAGCTTGGAGGTTTTTCATGCTAACCCCCATATTTTGGACGCTAAAGTCCAAGCAATTAATTTCCCCATATGGTATCTCTTCCAGCATTAACTATTGCATCATGTTTTGCATAGAGAACTTGGGTGTAACATCATGCCTTATATTTATCTGATATCTAAACATCTAATATTGCCTAAAATGTGGACACACTTAAAGGCCAAAACACACCTTTTAAATATTTAACATTTTTCCTTTTTGAATAGTATGTAAAAACCCTCTTGACTTGCACACTAAAGACATTAGCATAATATGACCATTTAAATTGCTTAGTGATGGGTAGCATCCTCCTAGAGCAGCAGGTACTCCAGTCTCTACAGTATCATAAGTAATAATTGAATCGAACAAACTTTTTATCAGACATCCTAAAGGTTAACCTGCTCCAAAGAATGTTCATCCTGCCCTGTGATAGATAGATATTCTGTGCTATAAAAATCCAACATAAAGAGAAATAATCTTGAAACCATAGCATTTCACGAACACAGTACTTGAATCATCCCAAGAGCAAACAGAGTTTAAGATTAAATGGTGATTGTAAGTGCAAACCTGCTTAGAGTTTTTTTCCTGAGAAAATCACCCCTAGCAATGTTTAGTGAAACATTAAGTACTTAGAGGTAAAATTATTCTTGTTACATAAAAAATTGTTCAAGTGTGGTGTTTCCTCCAGTTGCCTGAAACAATCAGGGGGTTATTAATAGCTTACATGTTAAGGAGACTGGCAGTTTGGTTGCTTCTAGTAAATAATAAAATGTGCCTGACGGATTCAGTACAGAATTCATCTAAGCTTGTGGAACTGTATTAATTCAGTATATCATTGTTATAAGGATTGCTTTGTGCAGTTAGATAAAATAATAAAGGGTAATTTAGTACTCTTATTTTCAAATAATGTTTTTATGCAATGTTCGTTCTCGTTTCCCTTTGTTTCATGTTTACAATTAATGTAAAACAATATTTTTCTGTTAGAGAAAAACTCATTTAACTATACTAAAGAAATGTTCTAAGCTGGATAATAATAAAAATTAATTCCTCTATTCTCTAGAGAGCTCTCGAATGGTTCAGGCGATGTAGTCAATGGTTTTGGTTAGTGTATTCTTCCCTAGGGTTATTGTCTGCCCCAGAAATTGATGAGGATGGGCCTACTCATACCTCACTGCACAGAGGTAGAAGTTTTATTTACCCAGGATGTGACAATCTAAGGCATGGATTCAGTAAAGCACTGAGGTACTAGCTTAACTGTAAGCATATGCCTTAAGTCCACCCCTATTCAGCACTGAATTGTAAGCACATGCTTAAGTCTCATTGGAGATAATTGGATTTGAGTATGTGCTTGAAGTTAACTCCAGTCCTAAATTCTTTGCTGAACAGAGATCCAGGTCTTTCCACATTTTGGAGCATCACCCCCTAAGAGTTACACTGAGTGCTATTCCACTCTGAATAAAGCATGGTGGGGGAATAGGGAGGTGTATATACTAGTAGCAGTCTGGCATGGCAGAACCTGATAACATGCAAGTGGCAAGAGTAATAGCTGGGTATTGTGTAGATCTGCTGGAGCAAAGTATTCCTGGTGCAGCCATCACAGAAGCATGCGACTGACAGGGATCACAGTTAAAAGTAATCAGCAAGAACAGGGGAACCTTGAAGGGTCTTACACTATTAGCCAGATCTTTCACTAGTGTAAATTAGCATAACTGCTTTAATGTCATATGCTTCCTTCTAGTGCAGGGATTGGCAACCTCTGGCACGTGGCTCGCCAGGGTGCTTACCCTGGCGGGCCGGGCAGGTTTGTTTACCTGCTGCATCTGCAGGTTCAGCCGATCGCTGCTCCCACTGGCTGCGGTTAGCCATCCCAGGCCAATGGGGGCAGTGCGAAGTGGTGGCCAGCACATCCCTTGGCCCGTGCCACTTCCTGCAGCTCCCATTGGCTGGGAGTGGCAAACCACCTGGCCCGGCCTGCCAGGGTAAGCACCTTGGAGAGCCGCATGCCAAAGGTTGCCGATCCCTGATCTACTGAGTCCAAGAGAAGCTGAGTCTTCTGTTAATTTTATTGTGATTTTACAGAGATGATGATTTCCCCCTCCCCCCATGTTTTTTGTGTTGTGGCATAATCACTGACTGCCTAGGAGAACAGTGCTCCAGCGACTGCAGCACCCACTGCATTGTCATGGAGTGTGCCACATTGTTCCACTTTTGTAACACTCCTTAAGAATTTCCCCTGCTCTTTTTTGGTGTGGCGTATTTTGGGCTTACATAGCACAGATGAGCATGATGCCGAGTAATGGTGGTCAGGTTTTTTTGTTGAAGCAGTTTTTTGTCAGAAAATGCAAATTTGTTGAAACCAAAACTTTTCATGGGATTGTATCAGTTTTGTTTGATGAAATTTCATCAGCAAGGTTTGGATGGATGAAAATTCCACAATGGAATTTCTGGTGAAATTACAAGAGGCAGACACCTCCCATTCCATAATAGCTTGGTGGTTTGACTTCTGGCTGGAATATGGGTAATCAGGTTCAAGACCCTGTTCAGAATCAAGTAGATCCAGGATTTGACTCTGAGTCTACAACGTGAATGCCCTAACCATCAGTCTGCTATTTTGGGATGGGTCTCTCTCAGTCTTGCCTGTTGGAGCTCTTCCACTTTGTATAAATAGTGGTTGGGTTAGAGACAGTGAGACTGACTCTATAGTCTGGTGGTTAGGGCACTCAGCTGGGATGCTGGAGATGCAGAGACTTGAACGTGGGACTTGAACATCCTGGGGTGTGCCCCCAATCACCAGGCTACAGTCTGTCTGTCTTGCTTTCTCTCTCTTGTGTTCTTCATGGAAAATTTCAAAAAGTTTTGGTTTCATCTTGATGCAAATTGAGAAAACATTTAAAAATCTAATTTTTTTCCATGGGACAGGAAAACCATTTCCTGCCCAATTCTAATGCAGACAATACTTCTCTTACAATGTAATTATGAGCACAGAGTCTGTCCTTGTGCACTCAGATACACTATTGGCAGTATTCTGGACACCTAAAGTATTCTGACCTCTATGTTTGTAGGTCAGAGAGAGCAAAGGAAATTGCTAATGTCACAACGCATCAGTTAATTTATAATTAGTAATGTTTACGTGAAAGTTGGAAGATTATTGTTGGAAGTACAGTGCAGCCTTTTGTGATCCATCTGTTTTTAAGGGATTTGGTGGACAGGTTATTTCAATAACTAGAATGTGCTGTCAGGAAGTTTCTCTTCAATATTCAGAGTATTACTTCTAGCAATTACATTTTTTCAGCAGCGTTACACTTAGTACTACTTTTAATGCTTTAACCCAGACACTAGAGTTAATTCAGACTATAGGCTGGTTTGCTTCAGGGGATCTCTTGGGTTTCCTGCTTTCCGGAGAGGTACTTACCTACAAGGTTTAATTCTAAATCTTCACTTTTATGGAGAAATTTACAATCTCCTCATTTTCCTAAGGGTTCACTCACAACTCAAATATTTTTTGGATTTTCTTCCACCACTGGTGTAATTCACAGATCTTTTTATAGGTAAGTTCCAAAGTCCAATCAATCCATTGAATTATATGGTTTTTTCTTGCATTTTTTCCAAACCTCTTCCCCCTCTATCTCAAATACCAGCATTTTTGTGTATTTTTGCTGTTAAATTGACATATCTGCTCTGATTTTCTCCCATAGTTTCTTCCTTTGGTGCTGCAGTGATGAGCTGGCATCGTCTTTGCAGAGACTGAGTATGTCACTTAGACAGCTGTAGTGGCATGCATCATGCAGGGAGAAGTAATTCATGCCTACATTTTCCAAAGTGATTAGTGATTTTTGGTGTCTCAGTTTTCGGAAACAGCTGAGCACTGCCTCTGAAAATGAGATCTTATTAAAGTGTCTCAAACTGGGCAACCAAAATTAAGGCAACCAAAATCACTACTTGCTTTTGAAAATTTAAGCCTGGCCAATACCTTGCTTGAACAAAATAATGCTGGCCAGTCTTTCACTTTAAATCGCCAAAGTACCTTGTGGAACATAATGCTGATTCTAAGGTCCATCTAAACCAGTATCCTGTCTCTGACAGTGGCTAATGCCAAGTATTTCAGAGGGAATGAACAGCATGGGCTAAGCAGCAGTTCTGCAGAAAAGGATCTGGGGATTACAGTGCGCAAGAAGCTGGATATGAGTCAACAGAGTGCCCTTGTTTCCAAGAAGGCTAACAGCATATTGGGCTGCATTGATAGGAGCATTGCCAGCAGATCAAGGGAAGTGATTATTCCCCTCTATTCGGCACTGGTGAGGCCACATCTGGAGTACTGCATCCAGTTTTGGGCTCCCCACTACAGAAAGGATGTGGACAAATAGGAGACAGTCCAATGGAGGGCAAAGAAAATGATTAGGGGGTTGGGGCACATGACTTACAAGGAGAGGCTGAGGGAACTGGGCTTATTTAGTCTGCAGAAGAGAAGAGTGAAGAGGAATTTGATAGCAGCCTTCAACTACCTGAAGGCGGGTTCCAAAGAGGATTGAACTCAGCTGTTCTTAGTGATGGCAGATGACAGAACAAGGAGCAATGGTTTCAAGTTGCAGTGGGAGAGGTCTAGGCTGGATATTAGGAAACACTATTTCACTAGGAGGGTGGTGTAACACTGGAATGGGTTACATAGGGAGGTGGTGGAATCTCTGTCCTTAGACGTCTTTAAGGCCCAGCTTGACAGAGCCCTGGCTGAGATGATTTAGTTGGGGATTGGTCCTGCTTTGAGCAGGGGGTCAGACTAGATGACCTCCTGAGGCCTCTTCCAACCATAATCTTCTATGATTCTATAATTTTCATAGATTTAAGGACAAAAGGGACCATTAGAGCACCAAGTCTGGCCTCCTGTATACCACAGCCTATATAATGTCATACAGTTACTCTGGTATCGAACCCAATAACTTGTGTAATTCCACTAGGCTACCTCAGAACATGTGGACTATCTTCATATATTAAGTGATAAACCATTACAGAGAAATAAGTAGACATGAATTTTCTTATGTTTGTTTACATGACCACTCTTGTTCAAATTTTCCCCTCTTTGATGCTCTCTTAAGTTAATTAGGTTGCATAAATTTGACTAACAATAGAATTTGGCTCTCCGTGTCTTAAAAATAGATCCAAAGTATATTATAATCTTAATTAAATGACAGAGGAAGGAAAAATACTGTGTATTGTGAAAGATTTAATTTTTTGCTTGTGGAGTGAGGGGGCAAACTCTGCCCTTAGATGTGTGTACAGACTCCCATTGAAAACAATGAGAGCTACAGGTATATATATGAGGTCAAAATATGACCCTAAAAGCATGACAAAAGTCTTGGACAGATTTAAATAGTAAGTGTAAAGTTGTTATGAATTCTCTTTGGCTGAATGTAGTAAGAGGGAAATAGAAATATGTCTCACAATAATTTATAGGTTTGGAAAGATTAATGGAGGAAAAGGTGGAGATATACAAGGGAAATAAAAAGGAACCCTATCCAGGGAAACCAGACACAGAGACTAAAGATAATTTGAAAACTTAAATATTTAATGAGGAAACAGAGGATAACTAATGCTAAAGTAAAGGGTGGGTACCACTGAGGAAAAGAAACCATAAGTTAAAGAAGAAACTGAAGATATCAGGAATTGTAGAGAATCTGTAACAGAAAAGAAAAGGAAATCAGAAAGAGGGATATAGTGCTAAGAAAGTTTCTAGGATTGATTTAAAAAGTATTGATGTGAGAGAGAAATTTGAGAAAGCCAGACTGTCCGAAGAATGAAACAGAGAAAATGGTGAATAGAAATACTGAATAGGATAGGGATTTAGAGAAGTGGGAAGAGGTGTGGTGAACACACAATATGGAGCCAGAGTCTAGGATGAAACAGGCTCTGCATCATTGTGCAGATAATGTGTGATCAATTGTTAGTAAGCTTGCTGCTATTTTCTAGATTGAATACATAAGAAGTTGACATTCAAAGTGTTAATTAAAAAAGCAAGAGAGAAATGTCCCAAAGCAATTGGAATATCTGAAGAGACAGGCCAAGATAATATGTAGGAAAGGAAAGATAATACATTGTTGTACCAGAGAGAGAGAGGGATTTTGTCTCTTTCTCCCACTCCTGGCTTTGCACCTTCATTCATGCCATCTTCCACACAGTTCTGCTATGGTGACCTTCCCTTTACCCCATCACAAACTCCCAGGGCAATAGCTGAGAAAACTAACACAATCCTTCAATGAATACGCAGGGAAATATCAAGTAAAAGTAGGGATTGGGTATTACTTCTGAATATGGCATTAGTGAGATGGATGGGATATTGTGTCCACTTCTGGTGTCCATACTTCAAATTGGAAAGGTTCCAAGAGCTACAAGACTAATATAAAATCTGGGAAACCTGCTTGACAGTGAGAGACTAGAGAAGCTATTTAATTTATGTCACTCTATTTAATTTATCCACAAGAAGTTTAAGAGGTGACTTGATCATGGTTTACAAGTACCTACATGGGGAAGAGATTTCTCATAGGGTTCTGATTTAGTCAACAAAAACATAACATGATCCAATGGCTGGAAGCTAAAGATAGACAAATTCAGACTAGAAACAAGATGCCCATTTTTAATAGTGAGATTAATTAACCATTGACCTAAAGGTGGATTACCTGTCCTCTGAATTACTTATATCCATAGGATATCAGAGTGGGAAGGGACCTCAGGAGTTCATTTAGTTTAACTGCCTGCTTAAAGCAGGACTAATCCACAGACAGATTTTTGCCCTAGATCTCTAAACAACCCCCTCAAGGATTGAACTCAACAATCCTGGGTTTAGCAGGCTAATGCCCAAACCACTGAACTATCCCTCCCCCCAGACTAGATAGCATCCAGACTAGATATTACTCCAAAAGCTATGCTCTATCTTAACCAGAAGTTGCAAGGTTGAAGCAAATATTATTGGGTGACAGTCTGTGTCCTGTGTTACTCAGGAGGTCAGACTCAATGGTCACAATGGTCCCTTCTGATCTTAAAATTTAGGACTATTTCTTAAAAATGCACCTCTTTTGTGAAGATTTTCAACCCTGATCTCTTCCAGAACTGCTTCTATGCTGCATTGTATTTGAAGTGGTATTCATTTTTGTATGCCAGAGATAAGATTATAAACTCTTTGGTGTTGGGACACTGGTATTTTATTTTGTTTGTTCTCTCTGTGGCACCCATCACAGTATTATCTGAGTGCCTGGAGAAGCACTGGGTACACTTCTGGAATGCTATAAATAAAAATAGCAAAAGAAAAAGTAGTAATCAATTTTGGAATATTAAAGCCTCAAATATCTTCTGTTTCTTGTAACAAAATGGGACAGATTCTGACATCCTTACACATATGGAGTAGTACCACATGTCACAAATAATCCTATTTTCTTCAACAGCACTACTCATGGAGTAAGGTGTCAGTCAAAGTATAAGCCTAAAATGGTTACAGCACTAATATCTTTGTGTATATATGATTTCAGCTAGACTTTAGGCATAGCTCCACTAAAATACTATTATTTATAAGACTTCACTGTGTCGGCTAATTGTGCCTTCCTTTAAGTCATGAGGTGCCAGGAGCATTCAAGGGCAGTTTCTTTCCCTCAGTTATCTTTGAGGGCATTTGCTGATCCTAGCTGATTTTACTGTTGCCTTTGAGGCTGAAGAGCTTTGAATTAAATCTGATTTGGCAAAATCTATGGCTGTTGTTATTAACATGGCACCAACTTGATTTTTTTATTGACCAACAAGCTGTTTTTGAATTTTCTTCCATGAGTTATACTCTAGGGTACCTGAGGCATTCTCCTTTTGGCTCACTGTTATTCCTTAAATATATGCTGCTGCTCGGGGATCTGATTCATTCAATGCAATATGAGTTTTCACATGTAATGTTTGCAGATGACTCATGCAGTATTTATCATTCATTGGGCTGCACTGCACTGTCAGTAATGCTCTATTGAAGATGTTTCTCAGATTCCTAAATTGGATGCATTGCCAAATTATGCAGCTAAATATTTGGAGGGGGAATTCTTAGGATTCCTGGAAGCATTTTACTTACTTTACATTTATTTTAACCTGGCTTGGCTGATATTTGCTGTCACAAAATTTAGGTCCTTCATCTTTAGGGCTTATCTTTCAGGTTTATGTTTATTAGGTCACAGGAACATTTTTCCAGTTAAAAAAATGTAGCCCATTCTGACTTTTCTTGGACACGCTCACTTGATGATGCTTTAGTGGTGTGTATTCTTTTGACAGTGCCACTCATTTGTCTACATGCTACACGTGTGATTTTACTGTAAACTTCCCTTTCCTCTTTCTGTACAGTGATTCTCTCTTCCTGAACGGTCCTTTAATGATGTCAGAAATATTTCCCTTTCATCAGCAGAATTCTCTAGAGACTTCTTTGGATGTGGTGCTCAAAGAAATATGTTTTGCTGGAGAGGCTGATTTGTCGCCAACGAAAAGTCATTTCTGAAAGTGCTGGAGGTGTCTACCTCCAGAGTACAATCTGTTAGAACTCAGGAGACAACCCACATTTAGAATTCTGTAGCATTCAGAAGCACTTTAATTTTGCAGAGTGTCATCTTGTGTAGCTTTCAGATCATCGGGGAATCCGAGTGGCTGGTAAAGATGCTAATTTCCTCCTAGTGGGATGTGTTCTAGTCTGTGGATCGCAAACCCTAGGCTTTTGGTTTTTGTTAGACATCCTCTTGTGAAGGATTGTGAAATGGGCATGGTCACAACCTAGCCCAGTACCCCTCTGTACCTCTCAACCAGTCTGTGTGGAGTGGACCCCAACCAATGTTGCCATACATTTTGATAAAAAAAGGACTTGAATATAAATGCCAGGTATGCTGTTCCAGAAGCATCTATAAGTATGTTGTGGAAATAATACGTATGTACTAAGTAAAGAATATTTAAAATACTAAGGTGCAAGTATGTAGGATACTTCAAAATATGTTCTTAAGCATATGAGAGCACTGATCCAGCCACATGATCCCACATGCTTCTAAGCCATGTAAGTTTGGGTAGAGTTTAGTAACCATACTGAGCTCTGAGTCTCTAGGTCTCATTCTCAGGCACAGACCTCTTATCAGACCCCTTCCCTGGGACATGCGAGTCTGCACTCCAGATGCTTTACACTTCCCCTCATTACTTACACACATTCCCTCAAGTTCCACCTAGCAGCAGCTACTCTGGGCCTCTAGAAGGATCACAGGGTTAGCCAAGGAATTTCTTAACTACAGATACTTAACTCTTTGAAAACACTTGAGAGTTACAGATTTTTGAAAGAATAACAGAACTCATTAGATGCACCCTCTGCTCTCTGCTTTGGTGAATTTAAGGTTTGTCAATGCTCTGCCTGGGCAGAGTTCCTCCTGCCTTTTCCCTCCTTTTCCTTCATGTCCTGTTTACATGTGGCAATGGTCACCTCCCCATAACAAAAAGACAGAGAAACACCCTCCCACCCTCCTAAATACAGTCTCTCTCCTCTTGCCATGTGCCCAGGTTGGGAAACTGCAGTTCTACCAGCCAGACTGTGTACAAAATTCATTCCGAGGTTGAGCCAGCACCTGAGAAAGAATCAAAGGTGATGGCTCCAGATTTCTCGGTGATGGCTTCTCAGTGATGGACCTTCAACAAAGCATCAAGCATCTTTCCTGGTCTGGAATGCATTACAATAACTGGCCTTCAGCTATGTTTAAACATGTACTTAGCACAAAATTACCGTCCTAGTAAAAAGTGGAGGTTACAATACAAAACTGAATGTATCCCATATCCATATCCCATTATTTCACAGGCATCTTCCAATCTCACCATGTATTATGCTCTTGCACATTTACTGCAGGGATTTTCCATCCCTATTCTCATTTGTATTATGGTAGCACCTGAGGGTCCCAATCATGGATCAGGGCCCCGCTGTGCTAGGAAACATCATACACAGAACAGACTGTCCCTGCCCTGAAGAGCTTACAATCTAAGTATAAGTTGAGATAAACAGGTAGATGCAACCACCAGATTGGGCTGCACAAGGAAACAATGAGGCAGTGCTGGGCAGCAGGATATTCTCTTCTTCTTCTCTTCCACATTCTTATGAGTCTTGTTCTTTATTTTTTTTTTACTGATTCTGCTGCCTGAGCCTGAGACCTGAACATATGGGTTACTCCTACACTGGCTGCCCTACAGGGAACAGTCGGAGCAGGAGAAAGGAAGGTGTGTGGCTTTGAAATTAACATCTCCTGTTTTATATGCATCCACTAGTGCATGCTTATAGTAGAGATGCTGGGAAGATCCACGGTCATGCAGATATCCCTGCCCTCCCACCCCCACTCCTCTGTGTTTCCCCCTGCACTAATGTTGAGCTGTTCCATGTACATATGCCAGAAGATGGGTACCTGAGAGCCTGTTCAATTATATCTCTACCAGTAATAGATCTGAAATTGTGCTGCACTATATACAGAACGTGTTAAGCGCTATTAGTAAGAATACAGCACAATTTTAAAGGGAGACTCCAGAGATTTTTCAAAAATTCGAGCATCAGTTAATCATGTACTAATAGCAGCTAAACTGCCTGCAGATGTATTTGGAAGAAGTGACAATAAAGCATAGAATGAAAGAAAATGGAGCAGGAGAATCTTTCCAAATCTCTGAAAGCAATTTTTGGTTACCAGGGTTGAACTGGGTAGGTCACAAGCCTGGGACCTGAGCTACAAAACCAGGCCACAGCTGGCATATTATCTTCTTAAGGCAGAAGAAAACCACCGTCCTCCTCCACCAAAGACATGAGCAAGGGATGGTTCAGAGCCACAGTGCTTTAAGAGTGCCTTTGGGGATATAATTCCTTGAAGACTGCAGTGCAGACTCTCTCATCTCTTCGGATGGGGTCGCATACCTGCTATGGGCCCAGTCCGATCCATGGGAAGTGCCAGGGGCCTGATTCCTGCCCACCTTCTCCCCTTTGGGGTACTTTATGAGCCTGTGTTTGGTAGGAAGGAACAACTGTCTTTGTCTTTGATCCTGACCATTGCAGGGGGCCCTTGCTTCTGCCTAGCTTCTGCAACCATATAGGGCCAGGGTCCAGCAGAAGCTAAAGTCTGAGACACAACTTGAACTCTTTGTGGTTGATGCTGATCTCAGCTTTTAAGTGGCAGATAGCATTAGTTTCTACCCCTGCTGGTTCATAAGATACCCACACCCTGAAAATGTGCCTTTGCCCTCAGATCAGCCAAAATTCAGGGCATTTGCAAGGCAGGCTAGGATGCTGTCCTGGGCAACTGTCTCTCTCTCTCAGGCAAGCTACAATATTACAGAGACAGATTGTTTCTACCTCATGACAGTGTGCAGCACTGTTCTAATATCATTTGTCTTTCTTATTATTTTCTTGCAGATTTTAAAACTAGGACAGATAAGCTGTCCTCCCCGACCAAATAATGTGCACCAAAATGCATTAACATTGTTTCACCCTTTACCTTACACCCCCAACAATCTATTGTGCTCCATCTTTGTATGCACCTGCCATCAGTTAAACTAAGGCTGTAGAGGTAGATTTTCAGAGGCACAAGTGGGAGTTGGCAGTTGATCTCTTGTTGAAAGTCAGCAGGAGCTGGGTACATAACTCCCATTTGTACCTTTGAATATCAATCTTGTAAAATTTATTATTGATAATTATTTATTATTTGTATTGTGGTAGTGCCTAGAGCCCCAGTGCTGGAGCAGGAACCCATTGTGCTAGCTACAAACACAGAACAAAAAGACACTTGGCAGAGAGCCAACTGGTGTAGTTTAACAGTAAGAGGCCTGGTATGCACTGGAACCTAGCTACATTGCTCAGGGCTGTGAAAAATGTTGCACTCTTTGTGACATGGTTAGGTTGACCCAGAGGTTCTCAGACTGTGGTTCGCAGAGCACTGGTGGTCTGTGATCTCCATTCAGGTGGTGTGCAGATTGTTCCCTCTAAGGTGCATACCTGCGTGGCCACACATGAGAGAATGAAAGTCTGCGCACCTAATTAATGGAGCTGTGCATGTGTGGCTCCACTAATTAGGTGCCTGGACCCTGGAGAAGATGCACATGTAAGGTGAGGCGGTGGCCTTGAATGGAATAAGGGGGGTAGGTGGGAGGGGTCAGTGGAGTGAGAAGACGGGGTGGGGGGAATTTGGAATGTGCAGGGCTGCGGCAGCCAGAGAAAGAGGTGACTTTCCCAAGCTTCAGGGCTGTGGGTGCTGGGGAGAGACCCCCCCTCCTTCCCAGCCTCAGCTCTGTGGCTGCTGTGGTGGGGGAGAGACCCCCCCTCCTTCCCAGCCTCAGCTCGGGGGCTGCAGCAGTGGGGGAGAGAGGACACATCTGTCACATTAGAAAGGTAAGACTACTGATATTAAAATATGAGTTATGTGCTTTTATTTGTAGAACAAAAAAAGTTAATTATGATTTTTTTTTAATATAGTGCTTTTATCCAAAGCACTTTACAATAGCTAGCTAATGGTACAAACATTTGGAAAGATCATTAAGTGGTCTGCTGAGACCCTCAGCAATTTTCAAGTGGTCCTCAAAAAAAAGAAGTTTGAAAACTACTGGGTTGACCCTAACCCCCAATGTAGACCCAGCTAGGTCGATGGAAGACTTCTACTGCTGATCTAGCTACTCTCTTGAGGGGTAGAGTTAGTACAGAAATAGAAAAACCCCTACACTACAGCGGTGTAGCTGCTTCTGTGTTGCTGTAGAGCATGTGGTGTAGACATACCCTGAGATAAGTTGTTACACAGTGAATGTGTGACTAAATGAAGTTGAAGTGAATATAGTTCTTCCTACTTGTGCCAAGGCTGAAGTTGATCTCATGTTTCCAAATAGATGAAAATCTGTGTGTATAAAATGTTGAAAAACTATTAAAATGTTCAAGGTACAGTAAGAGCAGGAAACAAAACTGTTTTCAGATAACCTTAACAATGCTACCTTCTGCTACAATGGTGAGATCATGCCTCTGTTTATAATTCCAAGGTCCTGATTCTCTTTCCACATCAGTTTTAGACTGGTGTAACTTCACTAATTGCCGCGGGGCTTACTCCTGATTTACAGCAATGTAGGCGAGAGAACATTCAGGCACCATGTGGAAAAACAGAATTTCTGTAACCAACTGAAGCTGTGTTCTCTTTGAACAAATATGCCTACCACTTTAGTTCTGTTTCTTACATATAAACAGGAATTTCTAGTCTACTAGCACAGAACATTTTAACCATATTTGTGCTATCAAAGCTACTGATGTCAGAAAATCTGCTCTGCTCTTCATGAGGCTCCTTTGTTTTAAACACAGAGACATTTTTTATTGCAGTCTTCTCAGCTTTATTAAAAATGTTATTAATATTCTTGCTGCACAAAGGAGCAATGGAAAAGAGCTTTACACTCTTGGGTAAGTGTTCCATTATTTAAAATGTAAATAAGGCAGGCTGCAAAAAGCTAACTATTGTAGTGGGGAAAAAATAACCTAGTTCTCCAACAGAGATGGTCTCATCACAGATATCTAATTCATGCATTTGAAATAGTTTGACAGCCCTACCTCTATAATCTCTGCAACAGAAAATGGTATGTTGCTCACATATGAAATCTTTCATTAAAGGGTCTGTCTATTTCCTCCCTAATTTTCTTTCTGTCTTGCTCCTTTGATTAAAAAAATCTTTATGAGAAATTCTCTAATTCAGCCTGTAAAGTCACGTTATTTTCACAGACTAATTCTGTTGGTATTATCAGAAAGTTGTCAGAAGAACCTGCCAGACATTTTAAGATTATGGATCCTTAACATGTACAAGACTAATATAAAATGGATGCCAAGAGAATAAAGGTTAATGGGACTGAATCTCTATGGGGCATAGGATAGCTGTAATGCTCATGAACATTGCACTGTCAGAGTTATGCCGATGTGTGTAATGTATTTTTCATTCTTTCTTAAGTGGAATGCAATGTATATTACCAAGACTTTCTGAACAACCCACATTGTTTTGTATCCACAGGAGACATTGTGATGTGTAATTCTCTGTTTTATGGCATACCACCAGCAGGCTTATAAATATCATGTCCTGTTCTGTGTGTTGTTGCTGTGGCTAAGGCCATCAGTTACTCAGGGGAACAGCTATTTAAAAAAAAAAACATCCTAACTTAAAAGCAGTGCAGAATGTCACAATTCCATCCATCATTCAGGGGATATTGCACTGAATTATACCAAGCCTCTGAAGCCAAATGGGACTTTTAAGGTTCCATAACTCTAACACCATAGGCGTGTTTTTGGTATATTCATTTTTGAACTATGGATTGATGATGTGTAGTCAACTTTTGAACTACCAAACATTTTTTTGAAAAATTCCCAACCAGCTGTTGTGACATTGCCCACTGTAGGGTATGGCCTTTGCTGACATCCCATTGCAGCCTCATAATCCTTCAAGTCTGCTCATCTTTGAACCTGTCTGCCATTTCTTGCTTGTATCATCACTGTTGGTGGGGTCCAGCTTCTGCACTGTTTCTGCCTTCAGTCTGTTGGGCGGTGTCCTGTTGGTCCTCTGTGTTGTTTGCTTCTCCTGACTCTCTTACACCAGACCACATGATGGATGAATCTCTTGCTATGTCCTCTTCATCCTGGCCTTGGCCCCATCTGTCTGGGTGTGCCGTCTGCCTGCCACAACTTCACTGTTGCCTTTGGTTTTGTCTCCATTTCTGTCAAGAGTCTGTAGTTACGTCATATGACTTTTATCTCAATGCAGATTGGACTGTTGTCTTTTGCCATTGCTTTGTATGGCTATTTGTATGGCTATTTGGTTGGAGTCAGACTTAGGGGCTTCTCAATTGGAAGAAAGAGAGGAGGAGAGAAACCAGGGTGTGTTGTTTGATCACAGGATGACTATGAGCTACCAACTTGATATGGCTGCAAAAAAGGCAAATGCAATCTTAAGATGTAACAGATGAGGTATTTCCAATAGCGATAGAGAAGTATTAATGTCACTGTACAAGGCACTGATAAGATCTCATCTGGAATACTGTTCTAGTTACCCATGTTCAAGAAAGATGAATTCAAAGGGGTACAAATGCAGAGAAGAGCTACTAGTATGATAAAGGGAATGGATGGCCTATCTTATCAGAGGAGACTAAAAGAGTTTGGCTTGATTAGCCTACCAAAATGAAGTCTACGATGGAATATGACTGGTCTCTATAAATACATAGGGGGGTAAACACCGAGAGGCTGAAGAGCTATTTAAGCTGAAGAACAGTGTTGGCACAAGAACAAATGGATATAAACTGTCCATGAAAAAATTCAGGCTGAAGATGAGAAGATTTTTGACCATCGGAAAAATGAGATTTTGGAACAGCTTTCCCATAGGAGTTTTGATGTGGTGCCCATGCAGATATTTTTTTGGAGAGGGGAAAATTCTGGCCCCTGACCTCTCCCCAGTCAGGGACTCCATTAAGAGACCACTAGTGTCTCTCAGTTGGGGAGTTTCCCCTCTCTGTCTTACCCACATAGTGCAGGAGTCATTGCTGCCAGGAGCTGAGCTCTCAGTTGGCTCCCCTGTTCTCTACTGTACAGCAACAGACTCTTGAATGGCCAGGTTGCAGCACCATCCTACTGAAATTTGGCCCAGCAGCCCCTCTGCCTGTACAGAGAGTTCCTAGGTCAAAAATCAGTGATGTTGTGACCATGCAGCTGGAGTGATGCTCTGGACCACTCTGGCATCAGCCATACTGATTTAGCCAGGGACCGTCGCTTAATAGTGATTGAGCCACGACCATCCCCCAGGTCCAAGGCCTGTGGAATTTTGAGCAAGTGAAAAAACCTTGGAAGGTTGTTCACCCTCCCAGCTCCCCTCACTTGGCACCATTGGAGTTGTAGGGGGGAAACAAATTAGTTTTAAGAGAGAATTGGGGAAATTTAGGACTGGGATGGTATGACAGGGTTGCTTGGGATGGTGGAGGAGATGGCTTGGTAGCTCTGAGGGTCGCTTCTGATTCATGTTGGATGTTCCTAAAATCTCATGCTTCCAGGCTTCAGCAAATACTACGCATCAGTGTTTCCCACCCCCCAATTTCCATGCCAGATGCTAAAGAGAGAATTGGAATTATTGTCCCAACAATGACATTATGCCTATCAGGTCCCATGTATCAGTTCTACTAAAGGTCACAATGGTTTCTTTCAATAATTGTTTTCATCCTGCCTGAGGATCTGCTCTTCTATCCTTAGATTTAAGACACTCACACACTGCTGCAAGTGCAATGGTGGAGGATGGCAAGAGCATTTCTTCTAACCTCTCTTACCAACTTGGGCCCTGACATTCTTTGTGATTAGCACTGCCACACCTGCACTGGGACACAGGTTACAGATATATTTATAGTTGGATACATCTAGGCAGATGTACAGCATAGCGATTTGAAAATGTCTGTTTTGTATTTATTTCAATATTTATTAAGATGCAAGTGTGGAGCATAGTTGAAGAGACTGTGTAAAGAAGTAGGATTTGAAATAGAAAAAGGAGGTAGTGCTGAGTGCATGGTGATGAACATTCTAACCACCAGGGTGTAGCGTGGTAGGAAGCACAGTTTCACTCTTGGTAGAAGAAGGTCATAAGCAAGACCATTAAAAGAAGTACAATTACAATGTCTGCTTTCCTGATCATTATTTTGTGGTGCATGTGGCAACTTGCTATACAAAGCACAGTACAGGTATATACTGCATCATATTAACATAGTGCAAAGTATTTGATATTATCTCCTGGTGGTAAGAAGATCAGTTATTCAAACAATGCTACATAGTTCCCAAGCTACAGAACTGTGTGTCATGGGATATGGGAATATTAATGACCGCTAATAAGCCTGTTGGACCAATCATAAGAGAGTACTCAGGAACTGGACACTCACATGTTTGTGAACAGTACCAGAAAAGAAATGACCACTTCATCTACCAGGAGAATGCTATAGTTAAGTATTTTCTTCTTTTGCTGTATCTTAAAAAGAGTTTAGCTCATAATTGCTTTTATGATGGAGATGGTACAAAGACCTAAACTACACTGCTTTATGTATGTATGTATTTTTTCTACTATATCTTCAAAATACCTCTTTGGCTTTATCTGGCTGTTTTAACTGGGAAAATTCTAGCTGTATTGAACCATCTTTTTAGAGTTTATTTATAGACATGCACAATTATCTTTAAAAATCCAGTAACAGTTGTTTACATGAAAAAAAGTCTAACATTTTTCTGCACTTGCATCCCTTCTGTTAGTTTTCCATGAATATTCCTAGCAAATTAGATTACTGGCAAGAATTACTGTGAGATTACTGTGGGTATTTCCACTGGAAACCCAAATCTGAGAATTATGCTCTTCTAATAAAGGAATGTAACTAATTTAATATAAACCTCAATAAGGATATATTTCAGATATAGAATATTTACAAAAATTACTCTTAATCTGTAGACAAAGAAGTGTGGGGGTGCAGAGAGAAGCAGACACGTTTTTTAAATTGGAAATAAGGATGTAAATATGTATCAAAACCCTTTATAGGACAATGAAATGTTAAAACCCACAAATGTCTGAAGGTTAGCATATCCAAAGGCAATGTTACACTTATTTTAAAAACTTCTCAAATGTATTTCATTGTCCACATCTCACAATAGATATTTCTGACATATCATTTGTCATCTTTAAAGTTTAGTTGTCATGTAACATGTCTTCACATATCTCATTTATTGTCCACTACACTATTAATGAAAGGACAATATATGAGGTTTAATAAGAAAGTGATATCTGGATCCATCTAATTAAATGGATGACAGAACAGAGAACAGATTAGCTTAATATATGTTAATATATGCTAACATCTTGAGCTATGCCACAACAATACAAAGGTCAAAATGATCAAATGTGAGTGCCTAAAGTTAGGTACCTATATGCTTATTAGCCACCCATATAACTGACCTGATTTTCAGAGAAGCTCAGCTCACTGAGGGTTGCAAACATTCAAATGGGACTGTGATTACGCTACGCCTCTCAAAATCAGGTCAATTAAATATGGATCTAGTTGCCTAACTTCAAGTACCCAGGTTTTCAAACTTTTGGCCAAAGGTCTTTGGTATTAAATGTGCATTCTATCAAGTTGACTGAGATCACAGTTGCTATTCATTGCATAATGCAAATTGTCCCAAGAAAGATGTTTAATGCTATTGATTGGAAAGCATAATATGACAAATAATGGACTCCACAGAGCAAACTGTGGCACAATCAAGACATGAGTGCATACCAAAGAGATGCCTCATTTTTCGTGTAATGACAAGTTAAGAGTATCATTTCACCTAACAACATTAAATACTTTTGTTAGTATAGGAAATATTATGGGCTTGATTCTGCTGCTATTAAAGTCAATCATAAAACTCCCATTGGCCTAAATTGGGCAGGGTTGTGCCCAATTGTCGAATATGCAAAGAATACTAGACCATATATATGAGATATGTTAATACTGACATTTAATACCACTGAGTGAGAGAGAGAAGCTTTACGATTTGCAGTGTTATTGTAGATGGGTTAGTCCCACGATATGAGACAGACAAGGTAGGTGAAGTACTATCTTTTATTGGACCATCTTCTTTTGGTGCCAGGGACAAGCTTTTGAGCTTCACAGAGCTCTTCCTCAGGTCTGGAGGAGGTAACCAGTGTGTCCAAGCTAAAAACAGCTAACATTTATTCTTTAGGCAATCTCTCAAGCTTTATGATGGACATTACACATTAGCAATAATAATAAGATAATTCTCCGTTAGACTTAGAGCCCTGTGAAATTCATGCATCTTACACAAACTGCATGAGTACTGTGTAACATCTTAGATTGAATATACAGATACAAGTTTTAAAGTTTTCTATTCAATTACAATTATGGGGAGATGTCTAAATCTCACTATGCATTTAATGAGGTAAATTAAGTAACATTCATGAAATTCACACATGGCTTGATCTTGTGTTTCTTGCATTTTTCAAAGTGCCATTGTCCTCACCTGATTCAGGTGCTTTCCCTTGATTACAATTATTAACATCACTAAAATGTACGAGACCTAATCCTCTCTCAGGCTATATCTACACTACAACTTATGTTAGTGTAATTTATTGCACTCGGGTGTGAAAGCACCTAGAAAAGCTTATACTATTTCAACCTTAAATGTTTTAAAGTTTAATTGGTTCTACTAATATTTTCCATTCTATGGCTAGGAAATGAAAGAGGAGTAAGGGCTTTTAAAATGGCAGAACTATTTTAAGAGTGTTCACTGTATTTACATGCTTTAACATTATGCTTTCAAGTTTGAATATTTTGCCCAGGCAATCTGCAGAGAAGTCCATGGGGGCAGAAAAATTAACTGTTTATTAACCAATATTTGTATTAAGGGCGCTTTCGGTGGTTTGTACAGTATAACTGGAGAGCTGCTCATTTTTGAAGCATTTTATACATAATAATCTAGTATGTCTGAGGTCAGATCTGTAAGCTAATTCTTCTTTAAGGTCTTGACATGATAGGAGCCATTAGTCTATCATGTCAAGAATCCACTTTGATAACTCCATAATTACATAATTAAATGAGGTAGTGAATATTAGGCATTTAACAACATCCTAATTACACGTTGTATTAACTTATTTGTTCCTATTTGCTCAGAAAGAGCCATTGCAGGTTATTGAGTAAGGATTTAATTAGAGGATATCTAAAACATGTAATTTCTGTCTGGAAAAAATAGTCTGATAACGTTAAAGATTTTAGCCTGGTACGAGCAAAGGAATTTGTGAGGAAATTTTTACTGTTTGTATAAAACTGTAGAAGGAAGCCAGGCACAAGAGGGGCAGGAGGAAGTTCCAGGCAGAAACTCCGGGTATGTCTACACTTGAACAGTTACAGCCTCACAGGGTATGTCTACACTATGGGATTATTCCGATTTTACAGAAACTGGTTTTTTAGAACAGATTGTATAAAGTCGAGTGCACGCGGCCACAGTAAGCACATTAATTCGGCGGTGTGCGTCCATGTACCGAGGCTAGTGTTGATTTCCGGAGCGCTGCACTGTGGGTAGCTATCCCATAGCTATCCCATAGTTCCTGCAGTCTCCCCTGCCCATGTGAATTCTGGGTTGAGATCCCAGTACCTGATGGGGCAAAAAACATTGTCGCAGGTGGTTCTGGGTACAGCCTCACCCCTCCCTCCATGCAAGAAGCAGACAACCGTTTTGCGCCTTTTTCCCTGGGTGAACTGTGCAGACGCCATAGCATGGCAAGCATGGACCCTGCTCAGATCAAGACAGCAGTCATGGACATTGTAAACACCTTGCGCATTCTCGTGCAGTCAATGCTGAACCAGGACCTGCAAAACCAGTTGAGGAGGAAGCAGCTACGGCAGCACAGCGATGAGAGTGATGAGGACATGGACACAGAATTCTCTCAAACTGCGGGCCCCTGCGCTTTGGAGATCATGCTGGTAATGGGGCAAGTTCTAGCCATTGAAAGCCGATTTTGGGCCCGGGAAACAAGCACAGACTGGTGGGACTGCATGGTGTTGCAGTTGTGGGACGATTCCCAGTGGCTGCAGAACTTTCCCATGCGTAAGGGCACTTTCATGGAACTTTGTGACTTGCTTTCCCCTGCCCTGAAACGCCAGAATACCAAGATGAGAGGTGAGTGGTGATAGGCCTCTGGAAGCTTGCAACACCAGACAGCTACTTGTCAGTCGGGAATCAATTTGGAGTGGGAAAATCTACTGTGGGGCTGCTGTGATGCAAGTAGCCAAAGCAATCATTAAGCTGCTGCTAGGAAAGGTTGTGACTCTGGGAAATGTGCAGGTCATAGTGGATGGCTTTGCTGCAATGGGATTCCCTAACTGTGGGGAGGCAATAGATGGAACACATATCCCTATCTTGACACCAGAGCACCAGGGCACCCAGTACATAAGCCACAAGGGGTACTTTTCCCATGGTGCTGCAAGCACTGGTGGATCACAAGGGACGTTTCACCAACATCGACATGGGATGGCCGGGAAGGGTTCATGACGCTTGCGTCTTCAGGAACACTACTCTGTTTAAATGGCTGCAGCAAGGGAATTACTTCCCAGACCAGCAAATAACAGTTGGGGATGTTGAAATGCCTGTAGTTATCCTGGGGACCCAGCCTACCCCTTGATGCCATGGTTCATGAAACCATACACAGGCAGACTGGACAGTAGTCAGGAGTTGTTCAACTACAGGCTGAGCAAGTGCAGAATGGTGGTAGAATGTGCATTTGGCTGTTTAAAGGCACATTACTGACTCGCTCAGACCTCAGCCAAACCAATGTCCCCATTGTTATTGCTGCTTGTTGTGTGCTCCACAATCTCTGTGAGAGTAAGGGGGAGACCTTTATGATGGGGTAGGAGGCTGAGGCAAATCACCTGGCCACTGATTACGCACAGCCAGACACCAGGATGATTAGAAGAGCACACCAGGAAGCAGTGTGCATCAGAGAAGCTTTGAAAACCAGTTTCATCACGGGCCAGGGTACGGTGTGAGTGACTGTTGTGTCTCTTTCTCCTTGATGAAACCTCCCTTCCCCTTGATTGACTCATTCCCTGTAAGCCATCCACCCTCCATCTTCGATTACTGCTTGCTTCCTAAGGAAATAAAATCACTCTCATTTAAAAATCATGTATTCTTTATTAATTAATTATAAAAAGAGGGCGAGAACTGACAAGCTAGCCCGAGTGGGGTTTGGGAGGAGGATAGGAGGGACGCAAAAGGCCACTAAAAAAATTTCAAAATAATGACAGCCTTTTGCTTGGGCTGTCCATTGTGGTGGAATGGGCGGGTGCGCGGAGCCTCCCCCCACGCGTTCTTAGTCATCTGGTGGGTGAGGAGGCTAAGGAAAATGGGAGGGGGAAGGGCGGTTATACAGGGGCTGCAGCATCATTCTGTGACCCTGCTGCCATTCCTGAAGCTCCACCAGATGCCGGAGCATGTCCGTTTGATCACGCAGCAGCCCCAGAGTTGCATTCCGACACCTCAGATCTTCCTGCTGCCACCTCTCATCTCAAGCTTCTCTCCTCTCCTCATGTTCGTCCCTCCTGTCCTCACGGTCACTGGCATCTTTCCTGTACTTTGATACCACGTCCTTCCACTCATTCAGATGAGCTCTTTCATTGCGAGTCACTTCCATGATTTCTGAGAACATTTTGTCTCGCGTCTTTTTTTTCCGCTGATTTATCTGAGATAGCCTTCGGGATGGAGGAGGGAGACTTGAAAAATATGCAGCTGCAGGAGGGAGGGAAAAAAGGGAGAGAAGTATTTAAAAAGACACATTTTACAGAACAATGGTTACACTCTTTCACAGTGAACAACACTATTCACCTTACATAGCACATGTGATTTCACTAGAAGGTTCCATTTTGCATCTTAATATTGAGTGCCTGCGGCTCTGGTGTTAGAGATCACAGATGCAGGTCCAGGCATCAGAATTCGGCTTGCATGCGGCCATGGTAAACCATTGTCTTTCGGCTTCTGCAGCCTTCATATATCCAGCGCCTTCCTTTCCCAAATACTAAGCAAAGCCCGTTGAGTGCTGCTTCTTTCCTGTTAACATGCAGCACCAGAACTGCCCCCATCCAATTCTCTGGGATGATCACTTTACCCCTCCCCCTCACCACGTGGCTGGTATTATGGAAGATCACTGCTAGCCACCCTCCTCCCTACTGCGTGGCTGGTAGCAGGGAAGATCCCAGCTAGCCAAATGCGAAAAAGTTCAGCTCCAATCACCCCCCGCTTCCCCTACTTGGCTAAATGCAGGGAAGGATTTCTTTTAAGCCACAGGCAAACAGCCCAACCATCTCTGTCCCCTTAATTAAATTCCTGAATTTCAACCAGGTTACCATGAACTATATCAGTCTCCTGAGGATAACACAGTGAGATAAAGAACGGATGTTGCTTGAATGCCAGCAAACACCGGGACCATACGCAGCTAGGCTTTGTCATGCAGTGATACCAGATTACTTGCTGCATGTATGGCATGGTCAAGTGTCCAACCATGGAGAATGGAATAAGGCTGCCCTGCCCAGAAACCTTCTGCAAAGGCCTTTGGAGTACCTCCAGGAGAGCTTCATGGAGATATCCCTGGAGGATTTCCGCTCCATCCCCAGACATGTTAACAGACTTTTTAAGTAACTTTACTGGCTGCGAACGCATCCCAAGTCCTCAGGGCAAATTAATCATTAAAAAATGCTTGCTTTTAAACCACGATTTATATTTACAAAGGTACACTCAGCAGAGGTCGCTTCCATGGCTTCGTTGTCTGGGCTAGTGGCTTGGGAGGGCTGAGAGGGTAATTCCGTCAGGGTGAGAAAAAGCTCCTGGCTGTTGGGGACAATGGAGTGCTGTGTGCTTTCTTAAAGCTCGTCCTCCTCTTCCTCCTCCTCATCTTCTCCATCCGCAGAATCCTCAGGAATGGCTGAGATTACCACTCCCACCTTGGAATTCATGGACAGGGGTGGGGTAGTGGTGGCGGACCCCTCTAGAATTGCATGCAGCTCAGTGTAGAAGCAGCATGTTTTCGGCCCTGCCCCAGACCTTCCGTTTGCTTCTTTGCTTTTCTGGTAGGCTTGTCTGAGCTCCTTAACTTTCACACGGCACTGTACTGAGTCCCTGGTGTGGCCTTTCTGCATCATGGCCTTGGAAATTTTTTCGAATGTTTTTTCATTTCGTCTTTCGAAACGGAGTTCTGTTAGCACGGAATCATCTCCCCATACAGCAATCAGATCCAGTACCTCCCGTGCGGTCCATGCTGGTGCTGTTTTTCGATTCTCAGGAGACTGCATTGTTACCTGTGCTGATGAGCTCTGTGTGGTCACATGTGCTGGTGAGCTCTCCACGCTGGGCAAACAGGAAATGAAATTCAAAAGTTCGCAGGGCTTTTCCTGTCTACCTGGCCAGTGCATCCGAGTTTAGATGGCTTTCCAGAGCGGTCACAATGGTGAACTGTGGGATACCGCCCGGAGGCCAATACTGTCGAATTGTGGCCACACTAACCCTAATCCGACATGGCAATACCAATTTCAGTGCTACTCCCCTCGTCGGGGAGGAGTACAGAAATCGGTTTTAAGAGCTCTTTATATCGATATAAACGGCTTCGTTGTGCGGATGGCAGGGCCAGCTCTAGCCATTTCACCGCTCCAAGCACGGCGGCACGCCGCAGGGAGTGCTCTGTCACTTGCCAGTCCCACGGCTCCAGTGGACCTCCCGCAGGCGTGCCTGCGGATGCTCTACTGGAGCTGCGGGACCAGCAGACCCTCAGCAGGCATACCTGCGGGAGGTCCACCAGAGCCGCCTGCCGCCCTCCCGGCAACCGGCAGAGCGCCCCCTGCGGCATGCCTCCCCAAGCACGCGCTTGGCGCGCTGGGGCCTGGAGCTGGCCCTGGTGGACGGATGCAGGGTTAAATCAGTTTAACGCTGCTAAATTTGGTATAAACGCGTAGTGTAGACCAGGCCACAGTGTCTGTGCCACTGTAGTGCTTCAGAGTAGATACTACCTACATTGATGGGAGGGATTCTCCCATTAGCATAGATAATCTGCCTCCCTGAGGTGGTAGCAGAAAGCTTGCTAACCAATCACTGGGGCCACTGGATAATTGAGATGCTAAAGAAGCACTCAATGAAGACAGGACTGTTGTGGAGAAGCTAAATGAATTATTTACATCACTCTTCACTGCAGGGGATGTGAGGGAGATTCCCACATCTGAGCCATTCTTTTTGTCTGACAGATCTGGGGAATTGTCCAAGATTGGGGTGTCAATGGAGGAGGTTTTAGAACATGGTGTCACTAGGAGGGCTTTGGCTTCTTTGAGCACAGGATGCTGTTCTGGGAAGAAGGACTGCTAAGCAGAAATGGGGGTCCACCTATCAAGGAAAGGGAAGAGTAGATTTGGATACACATTGGCTAACCTAGTTAGGAGGACTATAAACTAAGTTAAATGTGGGCAGGAGACAAAAGCCCATAGATAAGTCAAAAACATGGAAACCCAGGAGAAGAGTTGGAATCTGAGGCTGTTATAGCAGGGATAAAGGATACACAAGAGAAAACATAAGTGGGAAATCAAATAAGTATCTGAGATGTCTGTATATTAACGTGAGACGTATGGGGAATAAGCATGAAGAACTAAAAATTCTAGTTAATAAATACTACTATGACATAGATGGCAACACAGAATTTGGTGGGATTATACATGTGACTGGAATATTGGTATAGAAGAATACAGCTTGCTTAGGAAGGACAGGCAGGGAAAAAGCAAGGAGGTATTGCCTTATATATCAAAAATGTATACACTTGGACTGAAGCTGAAATGAAAATAGGAGACAGTCTTGTTGAAAGTCTCTGGGTAAGGATAAAGGGATAAAAATCAAGGGTGATGTCATGGGAGGGGTCTACTACAGACCACCTAACCAGGAAGAAGATTTGGATGAGGCTTCTGTGAAAACAACTAATATAATCATCCAAATCATCCACAGGACTTGGTGGTGATGGGGGACTTCAACTACCCAGACATCTGTTGGGAAAATAACACAGCAGGGTACAGATTATCCAACAAGTTCTGGGAATGTATTGGAGACCATTTTTTATTTCAGAAGGTGGAGAAAGCTTTAGGGGAGAGGCTGTTCTCGATTTGATTTTGACAAATAGCAAGAAACTGGTTGAGAATTTGAAAGGCAGCTTGGGTGAAAGTGATCATGAAACAATACAGTTCATGATTCTAAGGAATGGTAGGAGGGAAAACAGTACAATAAAGATAATGGATTTCAAGAAGGCAGACTTTAGCAAACTGGTAAGATTCCCATGGGAAGCATGTCTAAGGGGAAAAACAGTTCAAGAGAGACATTATTAAGGGCACAAGATTAACATTTTCTAAGATACATTACTAAGGGCACAAGAGTTAACTACCCACTCCATAGGAAAGATAGGAAGTATGGCAAGAGAGACAACTTAACTAGGAAATCTTCAATGATCTTAAACTCAAAAAAGAGTGCTACAAAAAGTGGAAACTAGGTCAAATGGCAATATAATCAAATAATACAAGTATGTAGGGACAAAATTAGAAAGGTGAAGACACAAAATGAGATTAAACTAGCTAGAGACATAAAGGGTAATAAGAAAACATTCTACAAATATGTCAGAAGCAAAAGGAAGACCAAGGACAGGATAAGTCTGTTATTCAATGGGTGGGGGGAACAATAACAGAAAATGTGGGAATGACAGAAGTTCTAAATGACTTTTATGTTTCAATTTTCAACTAAATTTTAGTAGCAATTGGAATCTAACAGTGAATGCCAACGAAAATGAAATAGGATCAAAGGCTAAAATAGGGAAAGAACAAGTTAAGAATTACTTAGACAAGTTAGATGTCTTCAGGTCACCAGAACCTGATTAAATATTTCTAGAATACTCAAGGGGCTGACTCAGGAGATATCTGAACTATTAGCAATTATTTTCAAAAAAGTCATGGAAGACGGGAGAGATTCCAGAGGACTGGAAAAGGGAAAATATAGTACCAGTCTATAAAAAGGGGAATAAGGACAATTTGGGGAATTACAGACCAGTCAGCTTTACTTCATTACCTGGAAAAATTTAGCAATCAATTTGCAAACACCTAGAAGATAATAAGGTGATAAGTAACAATCAGCATGGATTTGTCAAGAACAAATCATTTCAAATCAACCTAATACCTTTCTTTGACAAGCCTTGTGGATGGGGGGAAGCAGTAGATATGTTATATCTTGGCTTTAGTAAGGCTTTTGATACTGTGTCACATGACCTTCTCATAAACAAACTAGGAAAATACAATTTAGATGAAGCTATTATAAAGTGAGTGTATAACTGGTTGGA
Source organism: Gopherus flavomarginatus (assembly GCF_025201925.1). Lineage (NCBI taxonomy): Eukaryota > Metazoa > Chordata > Testudines > Testudinidae > Gopherus > Gopherus flavomarginatus. Next base: position 34,583,687 of record NC_066617.1, read on the forward strand.
AAACCATTCCCAGAGAGTAGTTATCAGAGGTTCATAGTCAAGCTAGAAGAGCATACAGTATCAAGTGGGGTCCTGCAGGGATCAGTTCTGAGTCTGGTTCCATTCAATATTTCATCAGTGATTTAGATAATGTCATAGAGAGTACACATAAATTTCGCGGACAATACCAAGGTGGGAGGGCTTGCAAGTGCTTTGGAAGATAGGATTAAAATTCAAAAGATTTGGACAAATTGAAGAAGTGGTCTGAAGTAAATCGGATGAAATTCAATAAGGGCAAATGCAAAGTACTCCACTTAGGAAGGAACAACCACATACAAAATGGGAAATGATGGCCTAGGAAGGAGTACTGCGGAAAGGAATGTGGAGGTCATTGTGAATCATAAGCTAATTATGAGTCAATGGTTGAGGTGGGGGGGGGTATTTCAAGTTTAACATTGTTGCAACAACAACAATAACAAAAAAGCAAACATAATTCTATATTAGCAGGAGTGTTTTAAGCAAGACACGAGAAGTAATTCTGCTCTACTCCATGATGATTAGGCCTCAACAGGAGTATTGTATCCAGTTTTCCACATTTCAGGCAAGATATGGACAAATTGGAGAAAGTCCAGAGAAGAGCAACAAAAATGATTAAAGGTCTAGAAAATGTGACCTATGGGGGAAGATTGAAAATTTTGGTTTGTTTAGTCTGGAAAAGAGAAGATTGAGCAGGGACATGATTTTTCAAGTACATACAAAATTGTTGCAAGAAGGAAAGAGAAAAATGATTCTCATTAACCTCTGAATATAGGGCAAGAAGCAATGGACTTAAATTGCAGTAAGGGAAGTTTAGGTTGGACATTTGGAAATACTTCCTGTCAGGGTAGTTGAGCACTGGAATAAATTGCTAGGGAGGTTGTGAATTCTCCATCATTGGAGATTTTTAAGAGCAGGTTAGGCAAACACCTGTCAGGGATGGTCTAGATAATACTTAGTTCTGCCTTGAATGCTGGGACTGGACTAGATGACCAGTCCTAAGAGACTATGATTCTATGATATAGTATACATGGACTTCAGAAAGCCTTTGACAAGGTCCTTTACCAAAGGATTGTTATTTATTCCTTCACATAACACAAGAACCTGGGGTCATCCAATGAAATTAATGGGCAGTAGATTTAAAACAAACAAAAGGAAATACTTCTTCATACAATTCACAGTCAACTATGGAACTTGCTGCAAAGGCCAAAACTATTACTGGATTTGATACAGAATTTGGTAAATTCATGGAGAATAGATCCACCAATGGCTATTAGCAAAGTTGTCAGGAAAGCAATCCCATGCTCTGGGGGTCTCAAAACCTCTGACTATCAGATGCTGGGACTGGATGATGAGATGAATCACTTGATCCTTTTCCCATTCTGTTCATTCCCTTGGAAGCATCTGGAATTGGTTGCTGGCATTGGTTGCTGTCGGAAGACAAGTTGTGGGGCTAGATGGACCATTGGTCTTATCCAACATGGCCATACTTATGTTCTAGGTTGATGGAAGAATTCTTCCATCCACCTAGCACTGCCTACACTGGGGGTTAGGTTGGAAGAGTTATATCTCTCCAGGGTGTGGATTTTTCCCTCCTTTTAGAGTAGTTATTGTCTACACTGAAGTGCTGCAGTTGTGCAGCTGTGCCACTAGAGCATTTCAATTGTAGACAAGCCCTGAGAGAGATGGAGGCAAAAAGTAAGACAGTGACTCTGGAAAAAGTGTGTTTTGGGGTCTGGTGTTGGCTAAAGAGTCTTGGGACTATAAGCTAAGAATCTATTCTTTTGTTTTTGGTTCCTTCTCCATTTAGAGAATCAGGACCCGGTACGTTCTTTGTAAATGAACAAGATTGCATCAAAGAAAATCCCAGACTATATCATCAGTTTCTATCCTGAACTGTAACTTCAACTAATTGCTTGAGTTAGAAAGGGGCAACAATACTATTTCTCTCATTATAATAAAGTTCATTGTTCAACAGTATGAGATAACTATGTGACTATTTTTTTTGTTGTCGTTGCATATCACCCACGCACACACGCAGCAGCTCATAGCCCAGGGCTCGGCAACCTTTGGCACACGGCCCGTGCCACTTCCCGCTGCCTCCATCGGACTGTTTACCTGCAGACGCGGCCGGTAAACAAACTGGCCAAGCCTGCCAAGGTGCTTACCCTGGCATGCCACGTGCCAAATCCCTGTCATAGTCTTTTGTTGAGTAGGGGCTTCGGATGGGTGATTGGAGGTACCTAATTGGAGGGTTGAGAGAGGGAGGGGGCAGAAAAGTAAAATGTGAAAAAAAGAAAAAGTGAGCCAGTTACCCGATGAATAAGAATTCCTCCACAGGTGCATTGACACAAACAGCCGATTCCCCACAGACTCACTAGCTCAGACCCTTCATGTTGGCCAAACTGTGTTTGGTGGAAGTCCAGAGGCAGAGCTGTGGGGGGCACAGAGGTGACTTTAACACACCTTTGTGCTGGCCCCATCTGCTTTTCTAGCAGCTGGTGATTACTGATGTGTAGAGATGCCCTAGTCAGACCCACTTTTCCCTAGCTACTTCTCCTGTGTCAGAGCAGGTGCAGAGGTGGCAGAGGGTTGCTACAGTGGCTCTGTACCCAGGGATTTCTCTCAGAAGCATGACCATGCTGTGTCAGACCAAAGGTCCATCAAGCCAGTATCCTGTCTTCTGACAGTAGCCAATGCCAGGTGCCCCAGAGGGAATGAACAGACCAGGTAATCATCAAATGATCTATTCCATGTCACCAATTCCAAGCTTCTGGCAAACAGAGGCTAGGGACACCATCCCTGCCCATCCTGGCTAACAGCCATTGACGGCCCTATGCTCCATGAACTTACCTTGTTCTTTTTTGAACCCTGTTATAGTCTTGACCTTCACAACATCCTCTGGCAAGAAGTTCCATGGGTTGACTGTGTTTTAAGAAATACTTCTTTTTGTTTGTTTAAAACCTGCTGCTATTAATTTCATTTGGTGACCCTTAGTTCTTCTGTTAACCCCTCTGTCATAGCATTCTTTCTCAAATCTGAACCTTAGAGTCCAGGAATGAGATACTAGCATGAATTTCCCTAAGCTTAATTACCAGCTTAGATCTGATAGGCTGCCACCACCCAAAAATATAGTGTTTTGGGGCACTCTGACCTCCCCAAGCTTCCCTGGGAACCCCAAGAACCCAGATCCCTTGGGTTCTTAAAACAAGGAGAAATAAACCATTCCCCCACCTTCCCCCTCTCAGAACTTCCCTCCCTGGGCTATCCTGAGATACTGATCTAACCTCTTAAATCACCATACAGAGAAGCATCTCCCTTCCCTTCCACAAAGAGGCAAACAGATTTAAGGAAAACAGAGAAAGATTTTATCTCTCCCCCTCCCGTCTCCCCACCCGTCCTGGTGAATTATCCCAATTCCCTGCGATAAAACAAGGGAACCAGAGAAAAAAACAATCAATCAAGTTCTCTAAAAAGAAATCTTTTAATAAAAGAAAGGAAAAAGTTAGAATTATCTCTGTAACTTCAAGATGTTAATATTACAGGGTCTTATAGCTTACAGACACCAGAAAGAGACTTTCCCACTAGTACCAATACAAATCAAAATATTCCCAGCAACTACACATATAAAAGTTAACCAGCCAGATCCACAAATGAAAATAGTGTAAAACAATTAAAAAGCCTAAACTGCCTGTTTTACTTACTATATGAAAAGAAACTTAGAGAGCCTGTAGTAATGTATGGTCTCTCTCAGACCCTCCGAGAGAAGAACAAAGAACAAAGAACTCACACCCAAACTTCCCTCCACCCGAATTTAAAAGTATCTTGTCTTCTGATTGGTCTTCTGGTCAGGTGTCCAGTTTCCTGCTTGTAACCCTTTACAGGTATAAGAGACATTAACCCTTAACACTCTGTTTATGACACCCTCATTCTTGTGATTGTCTCCATAGAGACAATCTCCTCAGGGCCATTTGAAGTAGGGTCACAGCTTCTTTAACCAGCTAGAGAAAAACAAAGCATCTGGAGAATCAGGCCTACTGACTCCGAACCAATTTTCAGACAGATAACTATTTTACTGCAGACTTGCTGATACATGATCATTTTTGCAAGGATTCTGATATGCAACCAGTTCCCAAGTGTAGTTATTCATGCATAAACAACTTGCAATTAAACTTAAAATAACTTTATAGTTAGATTTAAAAACAAGCAAACAAATAAAAATTGTTCTATATATTCATTCTAAGTGCCTAGGAAGTTTGAAATAATAAAAGCCATTTAATATGAGTTATAAGTGATTTCCCAAAATAATATTAGACACATTTTTTTGCAGAAGTCCAAAACATGTTAATTTTGCAGAGCCTTGTAACTCAGAAATGTCTTGACTTATTTGCTTCAAAATTTCCACAACAAAAATAAATCATTGCTTGGCCTGAGGCAAAGCATGAGGATTTTCAGGTCAAGTGTTCAAAACAAAACCTGAAACCACTTGGTTTGGGACTTTATTACATACTTGGAACTCAGGCCAGATTTCTTAAAAGTTCACTAAGTTTTATGAAATCTGTGCCAATTTATAGTTTCACCTGCAAGTGACCTGAAATATGCAGGATGACCTGATTTTTCATATGATACTAGATAAAATGCAGCAATTCTAACTTTTACTTTGTTTTTGTATTCAGTGAAGCTCCAAAAACAAAGAAAAATGAAGGTCATAATCCTACATGGATAGAAGCCAAAGGTATTCCACACACCCCTGCAAAGTAAAATCTTTGAGAATAATAACTAGCGGTATATGGTGATCTTTAGGGCTGTACAGCGGAAAAGACCAACCATTAATAACTTAAGTAGAATTAACAAACCCAGGCATACATGAAAACAAAAATAGATTTTGAGGTTAAAAATGGGAAAATCTGGACAGAAATCTGGACCAAGAGTTTTTAGGCTGATAAAATTCAGGCATCTGGGGATTTTCTTTAGGCCCATCTTTATTTGCAATAATTAATTATTCTAACCCTCTGTCCCCATCCAAAAGTAGCAAACAAAATCAGACCCTTCATACTCTTTTAATGTAGGTTTTTTTTTTGTTTTGTTAAACAATGGGTAAATATAAATCATGTTGCTAAGATATTGCTTAGACATTTTTCAGACCTAAATATAATGTAGGAGGTCAGCTTTGTCTGCCTCAGACACTCCAAACAGATGAGAGGATTATTTTCACTCTTGTTCATCTGTCAAAATCCATTCTTCTTACATTTAGAAAGCTCACTTATCATATTTTAGCATGTAGTTCTCAGTATTGCTCTTTCTGTTGTTACTACTTTGATATGGGCATTTCATTTGGAGTCTGAAATTACTTCTCCTGAACTGACACTCTTTCAGTAGCTGGTTTGTAGCTATTCCTGGTTTAGTCAGTCTATGCTATCAGGTTTTAAGCACAAGAGTGTCTTTTATTATATACTCCAATAAACATAATCAGGGCGGCTCTAGGTATTTTGCCGCCCCACGCATGGCAGGCAGGCTGCCTTTGGCGGCTTGCCTGCAGGAGGTCCCCAGTCCCGCGGATTCGACGGCACGCCTGCGAGAGGTCCGCCGAAGCTGCGGTACCAGCAACCTGCCTGCCGCCCTCGCAGCGACTGGCAGAGCGCCCCCGGGGCCTGCCGCCCCAAGCACGGGCTTGGCATGCTGGTGCCTGGAGCTGACCCTGAACATAATTGAACTGCATATACTATGGCTGTTAGAAATTCTATTATCTTTTATCTTTTGTCTCCTTGGAGTCCCACTCACTCAAACATCTACATGACTGACAACTGTTTGGCATTTTTGGTAGTTTTAAAAAAAATATTAATTCTCCAACTATTACTTCAGGATTCTCTTAAAACAAGAGCCTAAGTCACTCACATGCTTTAGGAAATGTTACCTGCTGTCTACTTTTGGCTTTCAATTCATCCTCCTCCTGCTACCTGTACTGTTTTTCCTTAGCTGGGAACAAGGAAGAGAGCCTGCCCCATGTGACTCACTACCTCTCCACAAGCTATAGTGGTCCATGGATAAAATTGCTTGAAGCGGGTTGTGAAACTTCAGTAACTGAGACGAACACCTCTTTAATCTTGTGACCTTGTTGTTTTGTTTTTGTTTTTACCTTCCTCTTCAGTGTGTGGGTACAGATCCCAGGATTATCGGGGTATATCTCATTTAATTACTTTCTTGCCATTGTGGGGGACTGGAGCACTGACGTCCCTTCGTCCCTCCTGTTCTCTGCCTGTGGCACGTAATAGTTAGTTTCCTGTAGGCTGTAATACTTTGGTCTTATTTCAGTTGTTGGATTTAGTGTGTGGGTGTTAGGTGGTGTTGGTGGCCTGTGATGTACAGAAGATCAGACTAGATGATCTAGTAGTCCTTTCTGGCCTTAAACTCTATAACTTTAATCTGATATTGACAGTTTTTTCATTTAATTTTGTTTTTATCTAGACTGTTATATTCTGTCCCCTTACATGCACCTCCATTATGGCTTTTTGGAAGGCAGAGGATCAACCAAAATGAGTTGACAAAATATTGATAGCGATGGGCTTAAACTAGACCTGAGTTTAAATTTCATAGAAGCTAAATTTAAGGAGTATTTGGTCTGGGGTTTTGGCTCATCTTTACCATTAGTTCAGAGGCATATTAACAAACCTGTATCTCGTATTATATGTCTAATGAAAATGTGTCCATTGACGCCTTCATGAGAATGAGTCTTTGTCCAGCTAACTGGAAGAAAAGAGGTATGGCCCCTTTAAGGGCTCCCTTATAGTTAGTGAGGAGAAGGGGGAAAGCTTACATGAGTGGACGATGAGGGCAGGAGGCCAGTGGGGCCTGGTCACTGCATTGCTTTTCCTGCTGACCGGAAGAGTGTGTGTGTATGTGTGTGTGTGTGGGGGTTATACCCCATGCAGCCCTGGAAGGCCGTCTTTACCAGTATTGGGCTGGTAAGTTACACTGTGCGAGGTACAATCTATTATTTGACATCTTAACTTTGCATGCTGAGTGGTGTCCCTGGGGCGCACATTTTGTATCAGGTAATCTGCTGCCATCTTCAGAATAGCAAAGCCCAGCCATTTTATAAGAGTTCATAAAGAGATGGAGGCGGCTTTGGGGGTTTCTGAATGAGTGTAACAGTTTCTTTTTGGAGAGAGGAATGGATTTTAGAGCAAATTTAAAGATTCATTCAGATACATCATGAGGAATAGGTTTTGGAGTATTTTGCCAATGTAGGTGGTGTGCTCAGAAATGGCCCTCAGATTGGATACAAAGAGGAATAGTAAAGGGCATAACATTCTTGAAATTCTTTCCCATATTGATAGTAATTACTATTTGAGACATGAATTTTGCAAACAAAAGAATGTTTTTAAAGTGATGACACATGTTATCAATGGCATATATTATCAGTTACTAGTTCTCCAGATCGCCCAGGGAAGTGAGATTGATAAGGACATTTATATTAGTGTTTAAATTTTAATATGTGTTTCTCTGCTAAGCATGTGTCCAGGATTCATAATGGCATAGCCAATGCATTGTCTGGATTTCAGATGGACACGTTTTGGGACCTGGCACTGGGGGACAACAAAGAACCAGATCAGATGTCAGTAGCACTTTGGGACCTTGGCTTATGATTGTTCTCAGGGTAGTACAGAAATCAGTAGCACCACGAACATTTAGGGCCCATTGCAGGAGGTTTAATGATTTTGCGCAATTTCAGAGGAGGGAAGGCCTGCCAATGACATTGCCTATTCCAGAAGACCAGGTACTGCAATACGTGGCCTGGTAGCATCTACCATTTCTGGTTACCTATCAGCCCTTACATCTGCCAGTAGGATGAGAGGTTAGCTAGATTCTTGTAGCAAAGATTTTAGTGAGGAGGTTTCAGGACATGGGCCCTGGAGAAGATTTACATCATCCCATCACTATTCAAACAAGCACTTAGAGATTTAGTGTAAATTCTCATTTGCACAAAGGGCATTAAGAACTTACACAACGAGACTCGTTGGAAAGGATTCATGGTGATGGAAAGCCCTTCACAACATACCAGTTAGTTACAGTTTTCAATAAGGGGCTTACAATGTTGGGGCTACCAGTGCATGAATTTGGTTCCTGATCTTTGCAGATAGCAGCTGCAATGACGGTGGCCCTGCTAGGGCTAGGGGCCACGGTGATTCGGGCAATTGGATGATGGCATTCAAGTACATATAGGAGTACATGAGATCCCAGGTAGAAAATCAGAGCAAATTTTCTTGTATTTCCACTTTCAGGATTATGCACATGGGCCAAGCAAGTAGTGTTGTGGACTTGCAGGCACAGTATTGTATACTGGGTGCACTGGCAGGGCCTTCATATCACTGGGCAGTTCACATCTGGGTTTCAGGAGTGAGGCAATCCTGAGCGAGCATGAAAAGAAGGGTGATGCACTGTGTACACTGTTTGGTATCTGGGAGTAGACACTGGAGGTATATATAGTTCACACTGGTTTTAAAAAAAGGAAGGAATCTGTGAATATCTAGGGTCCTGATGGGTGGATGGGGAGAGGCAGTCAAGCATTTTGCTGGTGCCTCCTTTTGGCAGATGTTCAAGGCAAGTACTCAGTATGGAAGGAATATGGTTAGATAAAATGGACTGGAGTAAGGGGGGTGGTCCTATGTCTTATACAACAGGGAGCTGACCCCCTTGTTTTTGGAGTCCCGTTTAAGGGAGCTGAAGAAGAGGGCTTGGGGATCTTACATCTGGAGCACCGGAGAGCCGACACCCTCTCCCAAACTGTCTATTTGTTTCCAGGTACAGGCAGATATTTTAAGTGAAAAAAGTGGCAGCCTAATTAAACCACATCCAATGCCTCTCGTCTTTCTTCCAGTGTGGATGAAAAATGCATAGCCTTTAAGAGACAAGTGCTAGCAGAAACCAGATACAAAAATTGTAAGTGGGAGCGTAATCACTGTTCAGTTCCTGGGGATGGGGTCTTGTGGAATTGTTAGTTGTTTTGAAGGTTGTATTTTACAAAAAAGCTAAGTCTAACCATTTTCTATCTTAGGGCCTTATCTACGAGGCACTTATGACATCCATTATAGTCAATGGAAGTAGAGGGTGCTCCAGGTCATTATAGGGTGTAGTGCTCTGTTATTAATTCATCTGCAGTGTTATGGCATGCAAGTTGTCATATATAATGCATGATTACAGTGCTATTTGATGTATTGTATTATGCAGCATATCAGTTTTGAAATGGAGTTTAGTTTGTCAGCGTAATCCTTCCCTCTGAACTCAAATAAAACTGCACCAACCTTGGATCAAGGTGGCTTTGGGAACTTATGTGGTTTTAATTCCTCTGTCATGTTCTGTTTGTATTTATTGAGCCTTTCACACTTGGATTCCATGGAATCTATTCTTCATACATGTGTATAAGCCCCTTTTGCATCAACAGGAGTAAAGTATGCATTCAGAGAAAAATCTGTCTATGGATCTTTAATTCCTCTATTTACTCAGTGTCCTTACATGCCTTGCTCTCCCTTCACACTTCCTATTGCTCACACATGTTTTGTGAGTTATTTGCAGCATCTTGCCTCACAAGGTGTTGTCACAATTTCCACTTATTCTCATTTATTTTTAGTTGCATAGCATCTCACAGAAATTTCAGCTGCACAACCCAAAGAAGGTATTAAATGATGAGATAGTCTTGTTTTTTCCCTGGCTGTTTTCTGTGTATTGCTGGAGTTACCCAAGCTTATTGTACTTGGCAATTTAGGAATAGTCCTAGGCTCACCATGCCAACATGGCAGTAGATGGCCTACCACGAGCCATCTCAATTGATTTCAGGATCTATAGAGCTATCAATATTTTGTTTTGTCATAGTCAAAACATCTGTAGTGTGAGGTCAGAGCTCTGCTTTGCTCCTGTCAGAGTAGAGAAACTTTTCCATTGGTGCACCTGTGGACACAGTACATATTGTAATTCTTTCATTCTGTTCTTGAGCTCAGCCAGCTCATCGTTCTGCCATCTTCAGCTGGCTATTCAGACCTCGGGAACATATCGTACTTTCATATAACTTGGAGTTTTTGTTAACTGGGGTTTGGATAATCAAGATAACGCTGCATGTTTGCATTAATAAAAATTCTTACAGCAAGCTTTCCTCAATTTCTGCTGTATTTTTTCCCATTACGTTAGAGGCTTATACCACTGAGCTTTCACCTTGCAAAATGACAGCTTCAAATCCTTCTGCAGTTGCATTGACTAAAAAAACTTGTTATTCTTGCTAGCCTGTGGGGGGTTTCCATTCTTCCCTGAAAAGTGCAAGCAGCATTTGCCACTATCATATTTCCTATCACTACATTGCATTTTCATTTTCTCTGAGTCTAAGGGATCATTTTTACTGAGGGAACTATGGCACCATGTGCTATGGGAGGCTTCCTAGTTTGAGAGTTAAGATTGTTACAACCAATTCCCCTGTTTCTCCTCTGAAGTGACTTATCTAGCCACAATACCCTTTCCTTTTAGTGACATCTTGTCAGCCAGACACCCCTTGTGCTGTTTTCATGCTTGTTTTACATAGTCAGATATAATCCATGCCATTTCTTTGGGAAATAACATTCTAATCTTTAGAGGCGGTTCCACTGATATCAAGTAACTTCCATCATGGTGTGTTCTAATCAACCATGCTTTTTGCCAGCTGCCACATTTACCATCCAAGACAACGGAGATATGCAGAAACCTGTGATATGCAAAATGTACTTTGAAATCTAGATCTCTCTTTCTAGTCTGTCTCAGTCCAGGCTGTCAGATGGGTGTGCTTCTGCCCATACTTTCCCCCTATAAAACAGGAGACCCTTTTTTGATACAGATCTCTTGAGGATAGATGCTTGGCTATTTATTTAGAGAACTGAAAAAAGTAAGAAGTCCTGTCATAAAGGCCATGAATTGCTCTTCGATACTTATTCAGATAAGGCTAATAACTCACATATAAGCAAACAAAGATGCATATGCACCTCTACCTTGATATAACGCTGTCCTCAGGGGGCAAAAAATCTTACCGCATTATAGGTGAAACCGAGTTATATCGAACTTGCGTTGGTCCACTGGAGTGCACAGCCCTGCCCCCCCAGAGCACTGCTTTACCTCATTATATCCGAATTAGTGTTATATCGGGGGCGTTATATTGAGGTAGCAGTGTATATGTAGCAATCCTTCAGGAAATGGACAGTATTTACTACTTCTAGTAGCAACAACCTTTCTAAGAACTTGTTCTTTTTATAGGTCCTTTTGAAAATTAAGAGGAGGACTCACTCTCTGGGGTGAAATTCACTCTCCTAAGCTTATCTGTTACAGTGCCCAGCCTGCATTTCTTTAGCTTGGGCCATACCTCCCATACCCAATTAATGGGATACACTGCTTCATGGTAGTGTAGTTTGACGGAAGGTAAGGAGCCTGTTAAGGCCTGTGGTAACTCTCAAATTATGAAGAGGAAACAAGGGAGAAGCTGACCCCAACCTTTTACATCTGTTGTCACAAATTTCCCCCCATATTTGTGAGGAATTCATTGAACCTCTCATGTAAGTTATCAGTTGGAGGATGGAAAACTGAGGTAGGAAACAATCTAATCTTCAGCAGTCTCATGCCAGCCATGTTACATGAGACATGAAGTTTGTCTCTTATTCTGTGATCACCCTGAGAGAGAGCTTAACTCAACTAAACATTTGAAATAATTCTTTGGCTACAGGCTGAACAGTTACAGGCCTCAGAGAAATGGCCTCAGAATAATAAGCACCATAATCTGATATAACCAAAATATACTGGTGTCTTCTCACATTCTTTTCAAAAGGTCCAGCTGCATGCCTATCCCAATTTGCCCAAACCAGGTGTAGACAAAGACCATGGGAGTTAAGTGACATTCAAAGTTGTTTTTTTTTTTAGAGACACTTGTTGGCACTCTGGTCAGGAGGCAAAGAAAGTTGGCTGTCTCCTTGTACATCCCTTGAGAAGGACATCATATCCACTCATTTCAGTGAGAGTGATTGGCCTCCTGGGGGTGCCACTTTCTGTCCTCATTTTCTGGTGCCATCTGATTCACAGGGCAGAGCTCACTCCTCAATTTCTATTTGCCAAGCATGCTCCTGGTCTGCAGGAGCAAAACAAAATTTGCATTAAGTCCCAACTACTTGCATGTCCTTCCAGTTCTCCTGCCATTCTCCCACCCTTAGTCCAGACATGTCAGGCTAGAATTCTACCATTGCTTGTCTTGTGGATATGCCAGCTATTTCCTTTCCAGAGTTGTGGTACGAGATGCATGTCTGATGCAAGTACATTGAATGACTTATTCAGCTGATAGCACTGGGAATACTCCCTAAGGGATATCTGTGCTGGGTGGAGAAATAATTTAAGAAATAAATTGCTTCAGCTCATATATTTTTATGAATCTCAGACTTCGTGGGGATTATGAGCATACTGTAAACTCACTCATTTTGTGTGTGGACTTTATTCCATCCTATGTAAATGTAATAGGGCACTAAATTCAACTTTTACTTTATTTCTAAGGGTTACTGCATCTTTGTATGGTTAAGGGATCAGAGATGTTATACTAAGATTCATATCATTATGAAGGAGAACTTTTAAATAATCCTGTTCCTTAAAATACTTCGGTTTTTTTGTACCAGGTTTGCTTCATTTCCTGCATTTAGGCTGAGCAAACATTGAATTATCAGACATTTTAGACTGCTTTGTAAAGAAGGCACAAAGATAACTGCCTGACCTGCTAATTCAGAATTCCAATGCTTAATTAATTACTTATGTGATTAGAGCTTTGTCGCATGAGTTTCTTTTGTGTCCACGTTTTAGACTATTCAGTTTTTGTGTGGAGCCAGCGTTTATTAAAGGCAAAATCAGTTTTGCAACAAGGATGAAAATAATATTTCTAAAAAGATTAGAATAGTGTAAGGATTGTGAAACTGCAGCCTGATGTCCCGGTTCTCATCCAGAAGAGTCTGGGAGTCTGACAAAAGCAACAATGAGTTCTGTGGCACCTTAAAGACTAACAGATGTATTGGAGCATAAGGTTTCATGGGTGAATACCTACTTCCTCAGACACATGTAATGGAAATTTCCAGAGGCAGGTATAAATATGCAGGCAAGAATCAGTCTGGAGATAACAAGGTTAGTTCAATCAGGGAGGGTGAGGTCCTCTTCTAGCAGTTAAGGTGTGAACACCAAGGGAGGAGAAACTGCTTTTGTAGTTGGCTAGCCATTCACAGTCTTTGTTTAATCCTGATCTGATGGTGTCAAATTTGCAAATGAACTGAAGTTCAGCAGTTTCTCTTTGAAGTCTGGTCCTGAAGTTTTTTTGCTGTAAGATGGCTCTCTTTACTTCTTCTATTGTGTGGCCAGGAAAGTTGAAGTGTTCTCCTACAGGTTTTTGTACATTGCCATTCCTAATATCCGGGAGTCTGACAGTTATTACTAGGTGACCTCTGGGACAAAACCATACATAGCCTTCGAAAAGACTTCAGATAGTAGGTATGCACAGACGTGAATAGTAAATACTAAGTATTGTGATTTATCATATTTGGGAGTCCAGATGTCACAGGGCCAGATTGTCCAGACACTAGTATGATTACATCGTTGTTATGGAACAATGGAGTGATCTGGGTCATGGGCTAGTGCAGATGGCTGAAATAGAATAACCATGACCAAGAAGTAAGGTTAGTGAGAGGCCAAGGTATAACGTGTCAAATGGAGGAAGGGTATAGAGATGCTGAAATTATTGCTAGCTGTCATCATCACTCTGGTAGGATGTGTGCGGGAAAAGAAGCAGGATGTACTTCAGAGCTTTGGGGAGCTCCAGAAGCAAAACACTTAGTGGAAAAAAATCTTTAAAGTTTGATATTTGCGGATTGAGATATGTAATGCCCAGTGGCCAAAGCAGGCTAGGAGGTAGTCAGAGCAGTAGTCAAGTTTGTGTAGTAGAAGGGTGCAGGAACAATTTTTATAGTGGGGGAGCCAAGAGTCATTGAACCAAACTGTAAATCCTGTATATAATGGAAACTATTTCAAATGAGGGGATGTGGCAGTACCCCCAGCACCCCTAGTTCCAGCACCTATGTGCAGTAATCAAGTTTGTGGGGTTGGTCGGGCAGCCGGCAGGTCAATCCATGTCAGAGGCAATCTAGGGCAATGGTTGGAGTTCTTTCAGGAGCCAGTAACTAGAAGATCCAATCCAAGGGGCTGGGTCAGTGGGTTGGACTGATGAGGTCAGACAAAGTGGCAAGTTGGGTCAGGCAGAGTAAAAAGGTAGAATCAGGCAAAGCAGCAAGGCATGGTGGTCTGGGAAGCATATTGAGGATTGGGCAAGAGTAGACATTGGCCCAGTAGCGTAGCTGGTGGGGTTCAGTGGAAGCAGCCGCTTCCCCTCAGGCTGGCAGGCACGGAAGCGGTGCCTGCCGGCCGGCGCTGCCAGCTGCATGGCCAGAGAAGCCACGGGGCAGCAGCCCGACGCGGAAGCGGCGCTTGGCCACCGGTGCTGCCGGCCACGTGGCTGGAGGAGCCATGGGGCGGCAGCGGCAGCCCGGCGTGGAAGCGGCGCTGCTGGCCACATGGCCAGGGGAGCCGCAGGGCTGCAGGTCGGCGCGGAAGCTGCGCCTGCCGGCCGGTGCAGCCAAACACTGGGACAGGAGCCGGTGACAGGCGGCAGCGCAGGAGGGAAGGTGAATGGGGGTGGGGAAATCCAGTCTGGGGGCATGGCCAGAGGAGGAGCGAAGGGAGGACTCCTTTTTATGTTTTTTGCTCCCCCTACACTGAAAACCTGGCTACGCCACTGCATTGGCCTTGCATCATGCTTGACATACAAGATAATAGGTTTTTCATAATTGTTGCAAACCCTGTTCACATGCAAACTATATTTCTATTTAATATTTGAATGATCCTGTCACTGAATTCTAGGCTCCCTCTCTTTGCAGGGATGATAGGAACTCCACCCCACTAATACAGATAATGGTTGAGGAACAGTTTTCTGAGTCACCTTTATCTTCTCTTATGTTTTTGATTAAACCCTGTGATTCTGTACACCATATGCTCAAAAAAACAGAACCAAATGTCTCTACAGAATAAACCTCACCTTCCATGCAAATTAAAAATGTGACATCAAAGTTCAGCTCTGAAAGATTCATTAACATTGACAGAGTAGCAATTAACAGTTTGTCTGACATGGTTAGAATACATCACCCACAAAACTAATGAAAAACATGTTTTCCATGGTTTTGTGCCAATTTAATTGTTTTTACAGGTTTCCCCTCAAGTTGGTTGCTGTCTTCTTCAAACACAAAAGCTGAACTTCATAAATAATTTTTTTTTTACCATGAATGTGTTTAAGATGTTTGTGTGTGTGTCTGGAAATGATATATTAACCCTAGAGCAAATATGTGAAAATGTCGTCCCGGGCCAAACTCGAGAATTTCTCTTAAAAGCTGAACAAAATCTCAGTTTTTGCATGTGAATATTCTCAAACCAACAAACAGCTTCACGCAGTTCCAGTTAAGGGTTCTTCAGAAGCAATTACTTAAAATAAAAAATAGAAACAAAAGCACAGTAAAAATCTAATATTTTCAACTGAAGATGCTTTTTAACAGCTTCCCACCTCTTCTAATCATTCTCAAATAAATCGAGGCATAGTAAAGAAGTGTTATTAGAATGATTTACCCTAATCAAGAATAACTTGTTGTTCATACCTCTCCAGTTTGGACCTGGCTTGTTTAATTTATCTAAAAGTTCTGGGAAGAGCTCTGTGGTCAGCAGCTGTACAATTTATGGGTGTGTTGATTTTGCCTTTTTATCTTGTTAATGAAATCTGTTCCTGCAAAAGATGGGCCTGGTGATAACATTGAACCAATGTCAACCTAGATGTTAACTCAATTGGAGTTGATGAAGTTACTTCAGTATGAGATCTCATTCTGGCCCAGTGTCTTTTATTGCTTGATTGACACAGGGCTTCTTGTGCTGGACAACTACTTCATATTACCGCTAAAACATTCAGGTTTTTCTATTACTGTACAATATGTTTCAATACGTTTAAATTCGCTGTCTATTTTGGTGTCTTGGTGTTCGCTTTTTTAATTTTGTGCACTTCAGATCTTTTAGCATACATGAAAGTGGGAAGATCTAATTTCACTTGCCATGCAGTACAAAGTCCAATTGATGTGCTGTCTTTCTCACTAAGCTATCAGTTATAAAACATTTAATGCAGTTTCTAGTAAGGGATCTGCGTAGAGTTCCACATTCACAAGACTTTATTGCATAACGCTGCATGCAGAATAATGGTCGAGTTGCTGGTTTGTTTTTATTGTAAACATGCTTTTCCCATGTGGTGATTTGATATGCACTGCATTAGTTTTGAAATATTTTCAAGATTTATGTCAATTGTTCCCTCTCTATTCTTCAGTTAGAACACAAAATAAATCTGGAGTGCTCTGGAAGTTGGTTCATGGAGCTGTGTCATAGAGCTTTCACACCATGAATGTTGAATTGTTTACGTTGATAATCTTCATTATTTATCCAACTTGAAAGAATACAGTAGTTGCCATTAAAAAAGCATTACCCATGGCTGCTGTATCTAAGATATCACAGTCTCCCTGGGCTTAGAAAAAGACATAATTATGGTATCTCATATTCCACTGCCTGTTGATATTTTAAATGAGAATGTTATATATAAAACCATTGTAGGATAGCTCACTTATTTTGCATAAAGGTCAGGCCAGCACAAGGCCTATGAACAGGGGGTTAATTTCACCGGCTGAACAAACATTCTGAAAAAATCAGGAACTTCTGCAAATCTGAAACCTATTTTTGCTTGTCAGTGCATGGCCACTTTGTTGAACCTACCAATTTATGAACAATGCTACAAATTCTTATGTTTCAGTAGATGAGACTATTTATATTAACCATCTATATAAACAGATTTCTCTCTCTTTATATAGCGCTGCTGCAACAACAAAGACTGCAAAGGGAATAGGTAGGAGTAAGAAAGAAGCAGGGCCATAGAGCAGACCCACTCTTCAGTGGTAATAAGAAACAACCTCTGATGCAGCAAGTGTGCATCCCCTGTGTGTGGGGAGGTCAGGTAGGATGCCTTAGGGTTGCAACCCTCCAGGATTGTCCTGGAGTCTCCAGGAATTAAAGATAATACCGTGCGATGAAACCTCCAGGAATATGTCCAACCTAAATTGGCAACCCGAGGATGCCTCCTAGTACTCCAACTGAGGCAGCGCAATTCCACCATGCTCTGAGCTGTGCCTATATAGCACAACTGAGCGGTAAATTATTGACTCCCACTCTTGGATCCTGGACAGCACAGGCATATTCTCTTTTCTGTACGCTGCAATGTGAAACTCTAATGTGTCAGAGTACTTTTATTCTAAACAACTGCAAGATTCTGACGTGGTGGCTGTGTTAAGAATGTTACGAGTGAGGATGCTGCTTCAGATATCAATTGTGATAATTTACTATTGAGAACATGGTCTCTGAAAAACATCAATTCTACTGAAAGGTCTAATCTTACAGGCCTGAGTTAAATGAGATTTTTTTCAGAGCAAGGAACTGAGAAGTGGGCCCTTATATTGTCTACACTTCATGGCAGGGACTTTGATCTTTGATGTACTTCTACGAGCATAAATTCATAAGTGAATTCATGTAATTTCTATACTTTTCATTCTGAACCTTTTTTCATTCCTAAAATCAGCTGTTTGTTCAATCCAGGATGGTAGATGGGTCACATCAGCTTCTTTTAAGAAGCTGAAGTGCATGCACTAACATCTGAATTAGCTGTCAGATCTAGGTAAGAAGGTAATCCAGAGGAGCATGACCGCAATTGATTTTAGATGCCTCTTTTTTTTATACTATCCATGATACCTTACATCTGCAGGTTCTCATTTTACACCTTGAAGTTTAATCTCAGAGAGAGCTTTATTCAAGGCTCATTCTTTTTAACTGAACAAGGTATTTTATTTTCCCTGAAGTTTAATGTGATAGTTGTATATTTCCCATGTATTCCTGCTTCCCCACTACAGTTCAATACCATATTTTCAGAAGCTTAGCTCACAATAGCTATATTTTCCCCAGCCCCATATAACCTGTGGTTGAGGATTTTTTTTAGTTTTCTCCAGTATTGTATTCAGGGTTACCATGGACAAAACTCACAGCTGAATGATAGTTACAGTGCTCAGGTCTTAGCAGCTGTCTTGCACCACTGTCTACTATCCAGCGCCTGATGTGCTCGTTAGCTCTGTCTGTCAATGATGTGAATGAGGTAAGTGATGCGAAGTGCACTAATACATAAAAGCTTTGATGCTCAGTGCTTTTCCAGCATCACACACTGTAATCATGTTATTACTTGGAAATATATTTTAATAACTGTATTTTCATATTGTCCAAATGTGAAATGTAACTCGGGGAGAAAGATGAGATTTAATTTTTCCTTATTAGTTTCCTTCAATTACACTGCGTTGAAGTGCTCCTATCAATATTTTGTAGGCTTTGGTCCAGGAATACATTTAGAATATTCTTGTGAGTACAAACAAAAATGAGCCATGGTAATTAAAATGCTTTTCCAGCCATGACATCTTTCATATATTTATTTTTTCCAAGTTGATGTTTTACATTCCAGATAAGTTAAGAATTATTCAAAAATCCCATTTTCAATATGCTTTCCTTTTCACCTGTAATTGAGTCATCAATATTAGCAACCAGCTACAAAACCAATTTGGCTTATTGGGTTACTCATCTTCACTTCTTATTTAATTATTGATTAATACTGCCACTGACAGTAAAAGGTTCTCTTCGAAGTGCAATTACTGTGTTGTAGCCGTGTGTTACGATTGACTCCAACATCCTCAAAGCCACAAATGTCGCTTATAATTAAAATAATAGGTTTGAGTGGGAGACAGACAAGTATGTGAAACCTAATACATTAATATGTACAAAAAGGATAATTTGTAATAGCGGACATCATGATATACTTTATTACTCCAGAAAATGAACTCACCAGCTAAACTAATTACTTTGTGGCTTTTGCCATTTGCTGACCCTTTTTCATCATCCTCTCCACCCGTTGGGAAATATTGTTTCCTTTTCTAGAACCCAGTGTTGCTAGGGTTTTAGGATCCCAGAATGGCTGTTTGATTTTTTTCCTTTGCAGTTCTGCTAGCATATTACATAGTTATTTACATAAAATGATGAAATTATGTAGTTTAAGGAACAGGAACATCTTATAATCAGATATGCCATACCTTGTAGAGTGCAGGAGTTTGAACAGATAGATACCTGCTATCAGTCTGGATAGAGGTCACGTTCTTATATATAAGGAGGTCTGAGCCATGAACCAAACACTGCAAGCTCATAATAGGCTGCTGTATTCATTGTTTACTAGTGAGAATGCTCAGCTGTTCCCTGGAAAATTGTCCTTTTGGGGTCAGAAATTACTGCTTCTCTCACAGCAATGGACTCTCTGAGGGACTATATTGTAGGGGATGAGGTGACAGTCAATCTTCCTCTCTACCAATTGGGTGGCCCTATGTAACACAAGATCTTTTGCATCACAGCCTACTTAGTTCTGCCAGTGATGAAAGCCATTTTGCCCTCCCTCAGTTGATTCCAGTCTTCCAGGCTGCTTCTACACACAGAACACCTAACTCAAGCTGATATACTATGTCACTGTCTTATTCATATCCCTCCTCATGACCTATATCTTCTACAAGAAAATAACCAATGAATAATCACTGATAAGATAGCATTTGTAGATAATTTACTCATACAAACTCTTTTCCTTACCCAAAAGAAAAAACTGTTATGCCTCCCTTTGTGTGTTCGTTTCCTTTCAAATTGTGAATCGTCAGGGATCATCTTCCTTTATGTACGGACAAGGCCTAGCACATTATGAATTCTCCTGTAATAATAATAATAATCATAATCATAATAATGCTACTCAAACAATAGGCAGTAATACCCCTATGTTGGTCTCTTATCAACTTAATAGAGATTTTTTACCATTAAAAAGAGAACAGTGGGATTTGGCAGAGGAATTTCTGGTTCCTGGTGACTTTACAGGGCACTGGCATGAACTTATGGGATCACAAGAAAGGTATTAAATTGCACACTTTTAGCCTTTTGCATTGCCTCTCTTTTTATACATCTTCAGGTCAAACGCCCCTCCCTTTCTTCATCCACACATTTATACAGAGACAATCTTTTTGTTTTGCCTTTTACACAGTTCCTCTTCCTCTGTCATGTATGCACACACATATGCACTTTCTCTTCTTTTGGAATCTTCTCTTCTGGCTAAGTTTGGGGGTATTTTACTTAACTAGTGTTCCCAAACCTGTTTTACAATCATCTGCAAGTTGTCCGTTTTTGTTACATTTCTCTTGATACTGAAGACTTTGCATTTCTGAATTTGGCCATAACATTTCTGAAGTTTGGCTTGCCATTTGCCCACGTGAGATTTGAGATATCTAACCAGCTCTCCAGTTCATCCAGTTTTCATTCTCCGTCTTTGGTTTTACATCCTACTGAGGTTAAAGTATTCAGCATAACATCATTCTATCACAAATCATTTCCAGCATTTCTTTCATTGAGTGGAGAGGAGGAAGGATCTATGATGCATTTAGACCCACAAAGCTATCAAAGCTCCAAAGTGGGTATAATGCATTTTAAAACCTTTTTCTCCATTTAGTGCTTTAGTTAGACATTCTTGCTCTCCATGTAAGAATTTTGCCATATCAAATCAAGCCAATTCTGTATCCAGCAGTGGCCAATATCAGACACTTCAGAGGAAAGTACAAATTGTCCATGATGAATGTCTATAGAATAGAATATTTACAGGGAAGGTTCTTCCTAACTTCTGGCAGTAAGAAGTTGATTTATTTTCTAATAGTGGATAATATTCTTGTTGTTCATATAAATGCCTAATGTGTTTCTGAATCTCACTCAGTTCTTAGTCGCTAATGCCTTGTGGCAGTGAGTTTCAGAAATTATTTATGCATTGTCTATTTTTTTTAAATCACTTTAAATTCATTGATTGTGCCAATATGAGCATTTGACTGGTTTTCTCTCTTCCATTCAGAACATTAGATCTCTCTTTCTCCTCTTGTCTCTTTTCCAAATAAGATAGATCTAATCTTTCTAACCTCTTCTTATTCAGTGAGAAAGCTTAACTTTTTTGTTGTGACTGATTCTCCTAGTTTGGGAGAGTTTCCTTATACATATAATGGGGAATACTGCTGAGCCCAATATAAAGTGTCAGAATGGTGGGAAGAAATTTAAGATTGCCCACTGTGTCTTTCTACCTCCCTAATTGTTGACTTTCTTTGGACAATTTCTATTTCTGCTATCTCCTTTTTTGAGATGGGGTAATTAACATTCAGCTGAGGGCCAGATCCTCAACTGGTTGGCATATCTCTACAGAACTTGATGGAGCCAGGCTGAATTACACCAGCTGAGGTTCTGGCTCTCCATATGTACCTTAATTTATACAATGCCATTACAGTATTTTTAGTTTCTCTATCACTTCTGTTACAGAAAGGGAGAATGAGAAACATTGAGGGGAGAGGACAATGGGCAGCCTTGTCCCATCCCAGATGATGAAAGCCTCAGTGTTTTGCTGACAATCTGATTACTCTGTCTCATTTGGCCCTTCAGCCTTTCTGGGATTAAGCCCTCTCTATACAAGGTCCACTACCCATTCTCTGCTTTCCACAGATGGCCTCTGTATTATATCTACCTATAGTGCCTCTTCTTTCTAGAGAGTGCTAGAGACACACTAATGGGAAGGCTAAGAACTCACATGCAGTTTTGCAGGCAGATGACAGGAGCTCATTAGGGGAGCTGGTGGAAAGGGTAGTTAGATTGGATATTTATGTGATAAAAGCAGTAGGGTACGGGAAGAGGGAACACCTGTAGGAGAATTGCCCTATTTTAGAGCAGTATTCACCCAGGCCACAAAGCATTATGCAGTTGAATTTCAGTTCAGTCAGAATTCCCAGCATGTACGCAGACTGGGAGGAGAACCACTGAGTCTCTCAGTCTCCTGAGAAGCACATCCTTTCCTACTCACACCAGACTCCAATCCTACAAACAATTTCTAAGGAATTAAGTGCATTTTAACGGCATGACTTAATGTTTATAATGCACAGAGTACAGTATGGTATTTAGAATAACTTGCTAAGAGATTCATCTCAGGCAACCTTCCAGGTACTTCACAAGTACTTTAATTTTTTTAAGAACTGGAAACTGCCTTTTATGTGAATGGGTGTATTTTTTTTATCATGAAACATTGAGCTACCCCGAGATTTTATGTCAAAAGTCCTAAGCTTAACTAGCATATTAAAATATTATATTTTTAAAAATCCAGCATCCGTCAATATATAACTTATTTTATTGAAAATATACATTTGCCATTAGCCATTTTTAAGAACTATGTGTAATGGTACTGCAATATGGCCCTCCAAAACTTACTGAAATAAAGCAGCTATGTAATAGGAGCACCTACCTGTTGAATACTCAGTCATAAGTACTTTCCACTCCTCTTGCTGGCAGGGGTCTTTGGAGAGAGATGACTAATCTATACTTGTGGCACTGTTTCAAAGCCACAAGATTTACAACTGCATCATTGCCAAAAAGAGAAAAGACTTTCATTCTATGATGCAGGAAATCAAGCATCTAGCTGAAAGTGGTGAAAAATAATGGAGCATAATTGGAGAACTTTTTAAGCAGGATTTCTGCTTTGTTGCCCAGCAGCTGGTGCAACTGGAAAACACTGGCAAACAAAAGGTACCATTGCTTCTTACAGCTGTAGAGTAACAAGCAATTGATGTATGCATTCCCCAAGGAAACAGAAAAGTCAATGCAGCCACTCTAGTACATATAAGTGGGGAAGTAATCATTAGAACTATTGACTCTGAAAAAACACCAGAAACATAAAAGGGAAAGTAATTTCACATGACATTACCTGCAAAGTAATGGCTAGCCAATGGTGACATGACTATAGGCTAATAGAACAGTCATAACCTCTTATTTGGATGCAAAATATAGTAACAACAAATGACTCGGAGGCTGAATTGCAGCCCCAAACTGTTTTTATTTAAATGGTTTACACGTAAGTTGCATAATCAGTGAGAAACTGAAGTCCTCTCATCAGCTACTGTAAATTGGCGTAGTTCCACTGAAGACAGGAAAGCTGTGCCCATACAACCAGCTGAAGATCTGGCTCTGGAAAGAGGTGAGTGTAGATTAAAGAGTATCAGAGGGGTAGCCATGTTAATCTGGATCTGTAAAAGCGGCAAAGAGTCCTGTGGCACCTTATAGACTAACAGACGTATTGGAGCATGAGCTTTTGTGGGTGAATACCCACTTCATCTACACGCATCTGATGAAATGGGTATTCACCCACAAAAGCTCATGCTCCAACTAGATTAAAGAGCAAATTTAAGCCACAAATACTATTGGAGTGTTCAACCAATTGCATGTGTAGCTGCTGTATCTGTGCACACAAATGGATGTTAGCCCCTGGAAAGTGGAAGGTTGTGTGCCTTTCACTTTTCATGTTCAGTTACCTGATCTGCACAAACTTGCATGATCTACACATATAAACACACAAACAAAAATCCCACAACCATATTTTACTATTTGTTCTAATGTCAGAACAAATTCTTGAAGTGACCAGATATGGCAATCATGAGCAAGCTGGCATCTAGATTCATAGGCAAAGGCTAGGAGAACAGTTTACAAAGTCCCTTATATACACATGTAATTACAGGTTGGTTTGACTAGGTCACAGTGTCTTCATTTTGGGTCAATTAAATATCTTTTCTAAAAGTGTCTATGTTTTACTAAGGATCATGTTAAGTTACTGTGCTGCACAAGACATGGCTGTTGGAGCAAAATAGGCACTTTGGTTAAAGCAGAGATCTGTTGCCACTGGCTTTTTAACACAAAAGCTGAGTATTTGTTCTTCTGAACTATTCTGCAGCTCTGTCAAGTTTAGTGGTTGAGGCTTGGATACCTGACAGACTGCTGACAGAGTAATAACCAGTTTTTAAAAGTCTATGTACATTTGATTATCTCAGTCTAATTCCCGACACCTATCTTTGTAAGAAAGTTATTTATTTAATTATTAACATTTGTGCCTACAAGCTTTCTTTTAAGATTTTTCCAAATCTCTTAAAAGCATGTAAGCAGTTATACAAATTGTGCTCTGCAAGCAAAATCTTTAGGGAAGGATTAGGTTGGCTTTTCACACTTTCTCCTGACTTTGTTAATCGACATCTTTTGTGAATAACGCAAAGAGCAAGTGCATTAAATCACAAAAGACAATTTCGTTTCAACCTCACATTTAACATTCTTTTTAAAAAATCTCATTCTTGCTGCTTCATGCTGCTTTCTGTGATAGCAAGATTGAATTTTGCTACAATTCAGAACATGTAATATCTGAGGCAATAATACTCAAATGATCATGTTTAATATAAACCTTCATAGAGTGTAACTGTTTTCAGAAGCTAAACACTATAAATCCTAAGTGACAGTGACCATAAATGGGATAGAAGATGATTTCTGTCATTCTCTGAGGGATATTATAGAATTAATCTTAGTCGTCTTAGAAGCACATGCTTTTGTTTTGATGTGCTTAATACTAAACCTTTGTTGGCAAGGATTTATATGCATGTATAGTTATTTGGTAGCTGCTAACTTAGCAAATATATATAGTTTCAAAGGCTGTAGTCAAGAAGTATTTTGTCAGAGACATGACTTTATAAATTACTTATTCATCTTCTAAAATATTTTTTTCGGAATGATTTTTTTGTGAGAACAACTTGCTTGATTCCTCTGTTTTTAATTCTTTATTTTTGCCTTCATATTCAAATAATGTATTTTGTGTAGACATGATTGCAGATGTAAATAGAAATATTAAAAATAAGAGAAATTAAGGGCCAGATTGTACTAGCTTTGATCATTGTCAATGGGACTGCTTGCACAGTAAAGTACTACTCAGAATTAGCATGAAAGTCAGAAGTAAATGCTTTATTCTTTAAGAATTATACACATCACTTCCTAATACTGTAATCTACTTCATAGTTGCTAGTTAAGAGAGGATGGGGTGGACAACTGAGTCAGTGTTGAAATACTATAGCTAAGAAATACTCACTGAAGTAGAAGAACATATATGAAATTATGGACCAGAAGTGAAAGGAAGTGGCAGTGATAATGAGAGCCAATACTACTTTCTAAAAGCTGGGGCATCTGAATTTTCCTCCTAATGCAGGTAAAAATGAAACTAAATGGTATCATTCAATCAAATTTTTAAATAAGGAGCTTATAAGAAGGTTGCTTTGTTACTTAAATGTGTAAATTCACTCAGTAACTCTGGTAAACTACATTCTGTTTTAATTAATGCCTTTTAGACTGAAAGACCTTAACCATAAATCAGTTGGTACAGTCCAATTCATTGTAGTGCAAAACTACACATTACTTTGTCTATGCTGTGTCTTAAAAAGAGTAAAGGAGCAATTTGAACCATCATCTACATGCAGGAAATCACAGTCAATTTACGTAAAGAACACACTGCAATTAAAATAACTTTAACTAAATATTATAATAGCCATTCAGATAACAATTGTATTAAATCTAGTTTTTCTCTCTCTCTCTTTCATTCTGCTGCCACGACTGGATGGTTTTGGAGAGTACCACAACTTTTCCCCACTCCAGTCAGGAAGATACCTAGCACAAGAAGCCTAAAAAAATGCAGAGAGACATCTAGACTCCACTACATAACAGCCAAATCCAAAGAGCTCAGTAGGGCATGTGAGCCCCAGCTAGGGCAAGCTGAGCCCAAGGCCCCCAGCAGAGTCCAGAGAGCATACATGATTATATTTTGAACATTAGAACCATGTACTGTGAATGGAATCTCATTCTGGTGTCTCAGGCAAGCACTTTCTTTATGGGTGGACCTTGATTTGTGGATGGAGCTTGGAAGAGCACCACAGGTCTTTTTATTTTTCATTTTGACCCCTGAATTTTACCCACTGTCATACTCTCAAACACTGACTTGTCATAAGCTGGCTGCTTTCTAGAGATACTATAGATACTGGAGATGGCTATAGATACTGAAACCTCTTTGTTTTGTTCTTTACTGCTTGTTTGTATTTAATTTATTCCGTATCTTGCTGTTTCCCTAAGTCTCTCAAAGTTTGTAACATTTCCTCAGGGCATAGTTTTTTGGTAAAATGTACCAAGGTGGTGAAACTGAACCTATTCATTAGTTCAAATGGGGGGGAGAGAGGAGGGAGGAGGGAAAGTAAGTTGCCACAACTTGACTTCTTGAAGTCTTCACTGTCTCTTTAAAAAAAAAACACAAAAAAAATCCCAACTGAATGGGCATCCATTGTCTTAGTTTACTTTCAGTTTGTGATTAGGTTGCAAAAAGAGGTCTCTAAATGTAGCTGATCCCTGAGAATATACCTTGCCCTTAAACTATGTCAGGTAACAAAAAAAAGTCCGTTCTTGGGCTAACATAACAAAACTAACAGGAAAGGTTGGATTATTTTTTCCTAACCAAGTCATGGATATCTGTATTATAACATCTCCGATGACATCGGTTTATATGGAAGTGGTTCTCCATACTTTCTTGTCTTCACAGAGAAATGCCTGAGAGAGATAACACTCTGAGACATAAAGGAGCGAGAAAAAAAATAAAAAATAAATAAATAAAGAGATTTCTAAAACTGAGCCATCCTAATATACAAGGCAGCTGACAGAGTGTGAAATGGTGGTTGTAAAAAACCAATACACTCCACATCACCCAGCATTACAGCCTGAGAAAAAGAGCAACATTACGGACTTGATACATTGTCTCATGATTCCATTCTCTGTGTTTTCTGGGAAATTTTGCCATTACATTCATGTCTGCAATGCACCCATGTCTCTATATTCCTCATTGAGTATTCTTCAAGCAGACTCTTGCAGAGACTTAAGGAGATGTGCACAGAAGTGTATCAAACAATCTTATCCAAGCAGAGGGTCATCATGTTTTTCATTATAACACATGTTGAACAAGTGGTCAGTTTACATTTGAGATAATCTTAAAGTCATACAGCTGAATTGTACAGTAAAATTTTTGCATTCAACCTAGTGCAGAAATAGAAAAAAAAAATGGAAGGTGTTCTCCCTGATAACCAAGTCTCTCAATATTTACCATTACAAAACACAAGATATCAATTCCCCAAATAAAAATGAAACCATTATGGAAGAATGCAGAGAGGAAGCAAGGCTGGAAGAACTAATAATGCTAAACCTCCAACATTTTTTTTATAAGAAACATAGAACTGTAGGAATGGAAGGGACCTCAAGAGGCCCCTAGTCCATCCCCCATATGCTGAGGCAGGATTAAATGTATCTAGAACATCCTTAAGAGACAAGGTGGGTGAGGTAATATCTTTTATTGGATCTGTTGGTGAGAGAGACAAGCTTTCGAAGTGCTCTTCTTCAGGACATCCCTGACAGATGTGTATATGAAAGGGAGAGGGATTTATAGCATCAAAAAATGTTAGCATGCTCTTTCCATCCCATTAAGGTGGCTATAGAAACAGCAGGGCTGAGATTTTCAAAAGCAGTGCAGGGGATTTAGCCACACATCTCCCACTGATTTTAATACCAGATGTGTAGCTAACCTCCTGCACAACTTTGAAAATCTCAACCAAGATAGTTTAAAATTTCACTTCTGAATTATTATGAAAGTTCTGCCTGATTACTAAAATGATGAAGGTATATTCATGGTAGCATATACAGCAACATCTACTGGCAATTTGAGTCCAAAAGAAAAAAGGATCCTACTAAATAATTCACCAGGCACTCTACTAGCCAAAAGCTGTGGCCCATTATTGGCATTTGTTTCTCTGGTCTGTGCACTTGCCTCCATGCCTGTTTGCCACATCATTGATGAGTGAGGTCTGATTCACAAGATAAGACCGTACCGAATACCGGAAGCTAAAAGGGAAGAAATTAGGATGGAAGTGAAGAAGATGCTGGAACTTGGGGTTATTGAAGAATCCCACAGTCAGTGGTTCAGCCCGATCGTCCTAGTCCCCAAGCCTGATGGCACCCTGAGGTTTTGCAATGACTTCCGGAAATTGAATGAAGTATCCCAATTCGATGCCTATCCAATACCATGCATTCATGAGCTAGTTTATCAGTTAGGCAAGGCTCGATACCTAACCACTCTGGATCTGACCAAAGGATATTGGCAAATTCCCCTGGCCAAGAATGCCAAGGAAAAGACTGCCTTCTCTACACCCGATGGCCTGTTTCAATACACTGTCCTCCCTTTTGGACTCCATGGGGCCCCTGCAACATTCCAACGACTTATGGATAAGTTACTGCGACCCCATGCCAAGTATGTCGCCGCCTATCTAGACGACATAGTCATCCATAGCCCTGACTGGGAAACGCACCTAGGAAAAGTAGAAGCAGTGCTAGATGCTCTGCGGAAGGCCGGCCTCACTGCTAACCCTCTCAAGTGTGTGATAGGACTAGCTGAGGCCAGATACCTCGAGTCTGTAGTAGGGAGAGGTTTGGTGAAACCCCAATGGAACAAAGTGGAGGCAATACAAGGTTGGCCTTGACCAGTGTGCAAAAAGCAGGTCAGAGCATTTCTAGGGATAGTAGGATACTATCGGAGATTCATCCCTCATTTCGCCACGAGCAGGACCATTGACGGATCTGACAAAAGCTCGGGGCTCTAAGATAGTAAAGTGGACTGATACAACAGAAGAAGCATTTGCAGATTTAAGGACAGCCCTGTCCTGCCATCCAGTACTCATAGCCCCAGACTTCGAGAAAGAATTCATCCTACAAACAGACACTTTGGAGGTGGGGCTAGGAGCCGTCCTTTCACAGATGGTAGGGGAGGAGGAACACACAATCTTGTACTTCAGCCGTAAACTCCTCCCCAGGGAACAGAAGTACGCTGTTGTTGAAAAGGAATGTCTGGCGGTAAAATGGGCTATGGAGACTCTCCGCTACTATCTACTGTCTATTTGTGACAGACCACGCCCCACTCCAGTGGATGCACAGGAACAAGGAGAAGAACACACGAGTGACTAGGTGGTTCCTCTCCCTGCAGCCCTTCCATTTCCGGGTATAGCATAGGGCTGGAAGCCAACATGGCAACGCTGGTGGCCTATCGCGACAACACTGCCTCTTGTCCCAAGTAGCCCAACCCCTTGGTGTTGAGCAGGGGGGCGGGGGGAATATGTGATACAGCATGGCCAGAGGGCAGCAGGAGAGAGTTAGAAGGGAGCCTTATTCCCAGTAAGGGGAAGAAAGTTTGCTATAGATTAACTAGAGCACCTGAAGCCAATTATAGCACCTGCAGTCAGTCACATGATAAAAACCCCTGCTTCAATCAGACAGTGTGGGAGAAGGAGCAGAAAGGATTGGTGTTGGAGCAGAGAACAGTTTGAAGGGAAGCAGAGGAAAGTTTGGAGGAGTGCTGCGGTGGGCTAAGAAGCCCAAGACCCTAGGTAAGGGGCACCTGGCTTGTGCAGAGGGAGGGCAGGAAGCCCCCCACAAGCTGAAGGACAGGAGAAGGAAGTAGCCCAGGGGAAGGAACTGCCAGTTCAATTGGTTCACCACTACCCTCCGGGCCCCGGGGCTGGGACCTGGGGTAGAGGGTGAGCCCAAGTTCCTCCCTCTCCACTCCCCTCCTCAAGGACACTAGTGGGGCAATTAATATTCCAATTTAGGGGCAAGAAATGGTGCCCTGACCCCCCCCAAAGAAGAGAGACCGCAAGACCCATCATAATAGTGCCAGCAATTTGCCACAATGGTTAATAAATAACAATGTTATTCAGTTTTTGTACCCCTTGGGATGGAATTTTGCCATTTTGCAGGATGGAATTTTGTTGCTTCTTGGTGCAGACTCGATTCACTACTGTGTGAATGGAAAAATTACATGTAAGCAAATCCACAGGATCTCACAAATACATGCAAAAACATCATTCATTTTATCTGAAAAAACTACTTAAAAGATGGACAGATCTTGTGCTGGTTCTCTGCACAGGAGTTTCATCCTGAGTTTCTAACCTATGAACACAAGAGTGAAAACTCTCTTTCCAACTGGGTACTCTCATGAGCTTGAACTTTAGACTTCCTGGCAAGGAGTGGGAGGTTTGTCAATGGCATAAATCCATTACCTGTTGAAGATGATTTTGCCCCACCAGCTGAAAAAGTATTTGAAACACAAAACCTATAGCTTGGTAAAGCCATTCACATGCTACAACACTTTACAGTGGTGTAATCTTGGGCATATCCTAGTGCTTTAGTCTGAACTTATGCTATGTCAAGACATCTAGGAGAAGAGAGTATGATAAGGTCAAACAGTATGTCTTTGGTACAATTCAGTGAGTTTGGTCATTTTTTCATTTGAAAAAACCCAGTATTGATACAATGATGGTTATAATTTTTTCTCATTCCAAATCTGATGATTATTTTCCATAACCTTTGCACCTAGCTAGAGTCGTTATCTTTTCATTGAAATATATAATGTGCATTCAGTTAGTTCCTCTGCTCCCTAACAGATAATGGCAGAGAGCTGCCTCCCCTATGGAGCTTCTTTTCATCTGCAGTTCTCAAGCACCTGAGTCACTCTTCTTCCTGCTCTCCTCTGGCGAGTTCTCTGCTCTCTATGGGCTTCGCCACAGGGCTTACATTGCAGGATTCCATTGGTTATCTAAGTCAAAGATGAACTCCTCCTGAGGAATACAGAAAGGAGTTGGTTATACACACAGAAAACCAGTGCTGGAAGCTCTGTGTGTGTGTGTATGTGTGTGTGAGAGAGAGAGAGACACTAAAGCAGTGTGTGTGTGTGTATGTGTGTGTGTGTGTGTGTGTGTGTGAGAGAGAGAGAGAGAGAGAGACACTGAAGCAGTGTGTGTGTGTGTGTGTGTGAGAGAGAGAGAGAGAGAGAGAGAGACAGACACTGAAGCAGTGTGTGTGTGTGTGAGAGAGAGAGAAAGAGAGAGAGAGACACTGAAGCAATGTGAAGAAATTAACAGAGATTGCAAGAGGGTTACAGTGTGTATCATTTTAAAAATTAGAATTTACTGCCATTTGGTATTTCACTTTACTATGTTATTTGTGACATTGTTGACACTTAGAATGGGAAATAATGTAAATTCCACGGTAACTTCACTGCCGTGGGCAGTATGTGGTGATTTATTAAAGGGGACTAGTGCCAATATGCTAAGTGAATGTTTGAGTTCATGTGGAGAGAGGTATCTTGCAACAGAGGGCTTGTCCTTCATATTGTCATTTAATATATATATATTATATAAAGTGTTTATATTGTAAGGTGTGTGGTTTATATTTATATAGCACTTTCTTTCAAAGAACTTTACTTAATATTAATGAAATAATCTGGGAGCAAATTGGATCAAAAATGGGCAGCAACCAAACCAGAATGACAGTATGTGACTGATTTCAGAATAGCAGCCTTGTTAGTCTGTATCCGCAAAAAGAACAGGAGTACTTGTGGCACCTTAGCAATGAACAAATTTATTTCAGCATAAGCTTTCGTGGGCTACAGCTCACTTCTTCGGATGCATAGAATGAACACACAGACAGAAGATATTTATACATACAGAGAACATGAAAAGGTGGAAGTACGCATACCAACTGTAAGAGGCCAATCGAGATGAGATATCATCAGCAGGAGAGAGAATAAAACCTTTGAAATGATAATCGAGATGACCCCATAGAAGGTGTGAGGAGAACTTAACCTGGGGGAATAGATTTAATTAGTGTAATGACCCAACCATTCCCAGTCTCTGTTTAAACCTAAGTTAATTGATCTAATTTGCAAATTAATTCGAATTCAGCAGTCCCTCTTTGGCGTCTATTTTTGAAGGTTTTTTGTTGCAAAATTGCCACCTTCAAGTCTGTCACTGAATGGCCAGAGAGGTTGAAGTATTCTCCTACTGGTTTTTGAGTGTTATGATTCCTGATGTCAGATTTGTGTCCATTTATTCTTTTGTGTAGAGACTGTCTGGTTTGGCCAATGTACATGGCAGAGGGGCATTGTTGGCACATGATGGCATATATCATGTTGGTAGATGTGCAGGTGAACGAGCCCCTGATGGCGCGGCTGATGTGGTTAGGTCCTATGATGGTGTCACTTTAATAGATATGTGGACAGAGCTGGCATCTGGCTTTGTTGAAAGAATAGGTTCCTGTAGTGTTTATATTGTATCATGTGTGGTTGCTGGTGAATATTTGCTTCAGGATGGGAGGCTGTCTGTAAGCAAGGACTGGTCTGTCTCCCAAGATCTGTGAGAATGAAATCTGTGGGACTGAATTAACTATATGTTAAAAGCTTTTAAGTGAAGAAGCCAGGGGAGTAGAACTGTATCTTACCTTTAAACAAAAATAAATGCAAGGAAAGTAAAACGATTTCTTGGTACAGATAATTTGGAGATGGCATAGCCAAACTGTTCGGTCTGTCATAATACAGCACCAAGGTAAAACTGGATAAATCCAAGTGACTGAAACTGCAACTTTTTAAAAGGAACAAGGATTATGTGTTCTTGTGCACTCTAAAGCAACATGATCAAAAGCACCTCCTTGTCTATGGAAAAAGAGGCTCAGGAAAGCAACTTATATTACAGAACTGGAATGATTTTTCAGCCCACTTGTCACTTCAATACAGTATGTTAACAAAGTAGTGCAATAAGTAGAGCTACTAAAGAAATGATTTATAGATACTTTAAGGCTTGTTAAAACAGGTTAATGTCAATACAATTAGCTCTTGGATCAAGTTGACATAATGGTGTTAAAACCACATTCCAACCCTGGAAGAAGTATCACTTGGCATTCAAACCTGGGGGGATACACAAAGTAACTAGCTTTAAAGCATGGTCCAGAGAAGAGTCCCCTCTAATAAAAAAGCAGGCGCATTTTGGAAGAACAGTTTCAAACAATAAGCAGAAGATTGATATAATTATAGAGAAATTTTATTGAAAAGGCTGGCAGGACAGGAGGGCATGAGAACCAGAAGGTAGCAATACTGTACAGTCAGTAAGTGGCCGGGGAAGAGGAGGTCAACACCACTTGCTAAATGTTAGATGCTAATTATACTGATTGGAAAAATTCTGCTGGGAAAGTGAATGAATTCTTCATAATGTACTCAATTATGTAGTGCCATTATAAATTAGCAGACAAGAATTTAGTTGAGTTAAGGTTCCTGCTTACCACTAAAGTTAAAAAGCATGTCTACCAAGGCATGGTAACATTAAGAAAAATAAGCATTTACGATTATGAAAATGTGCCATTAAAAGAGGGAAGAATATTCTCACATTTCACCCAGTTACTTAAAGAAATATACATGTGTAAAGCATCATATTGCATATTCAAAAAAATTGTGTCCAGTTTCAACCCGAGGCCTCATAACCTCTCATAGCATCCACCTTTCATCATATACATTTTGAATATGGGCTAGAAACTTTCATAAGCCATTATCTGTCCACACCCACATAACAAGTAGTTCACAGAACTACAGTATTTCAAAATGGCTGCACAATCTGGTTAACACCTTTCGATGACCTGTATGAAAAGAAACTTTAAGTGTGAGACATTATAGTGACATTTAAAATAAGTTAGGAAACGAAGTATGTTTGCTTTGAATTGCTGTTCTGAATTTTAACACCTTTGTGCTAATCATAAGCCTCTGTCAGCTTCTTTATGTTGAAAGCCGCAGCATAGACATGTAACAAGATGCTCAGCACAAAGCATGACAGGAGTGTAGTAGGCTGACAGGCTCCTGATTTTGGGTCTTCATTTTCAGAGCCAGCTAAGAAGTACTTGGTGAGGAGGGATAGCTCAGTGGTTTAAGCATTGGCCTGCTTAACCTAGGGTTATGAATTCAATCCCTGAGTGGGCCATTTAGGGATCTGGGGAAAAAATAGTTGGGGATAGGTTCCCCCATTGAGCAGGGGGTTAGACTAGATGACTTCCTGAGGTCCCATATAACCCTGACATTTTTCTGAAAAGGGTGCTTGTGAATTTCTGGTGTGTGTATGCTGGAAAACCAGTCAGCCCTGGGGCCATCCTGGCTCTGGTCTTCAGAAGAAATTAGAGCAACTTTAGAACTGTTCTAATTAGCATTGGTTAGCAATGTCCCTCCTCTCTCAGGAGCCAGTAGAGAAAGAATCAATCAGGTGCAGGTGTGCTTCAGCCATGCCACTTTTCTTTTGGTCCTCTACTTACAGGAAGTTCTCCAGGGGTTAGCTAAAGCAAATTCAGGGCTGCTTTGTAACTCTAGAGCAGCACAGTGAAACCCTAATGTTCTATCCAACACAGACAGATTAATAATTCTGTAAAACAGCTGAACTTTTATATACATTTCTGAATGCATAAATTGTATTTATATGTTTGCCAAACAGCTCACAAGAGGGCCAGAGAACAAAACGATCAGCTTTAAGGGTAATGATTAGATAGCAGGAATGGAAGTGCATACGAAGAAGAGGATATTGCATAAGTCTTGCATCTTTGGGGGGCTAGAATGAAGCAGGAGCTATATTAACTATATTCAGTTGGGTTTGTGATAACAATGGTTTAATGTGGGACTGTATTATGCCAATATTCTAACGGACTCCTGAGCAGCCAGCTTTCGTGAGCTATAGCTACATTGTCTACAGTTTTCAGAGTAGCAGCCATGTTAGTCTATATCCGCAAAAAGAACAGGAGTACTTGTGGCACCTGAGGCCACGTCCAGACTAGGGTATTAAAATTGATTTTAGATACGCAACTTCAGCTACGTGAATAACGTAGCTGAAGTCGAATTTCTAAAATCGAGGTACTCACTCGTCCAGACGGCGCGGCATCAATGTCCGTGGCTCTCCATGTCGATTCCGGAACTCCGTTCGTGTTGATGGAGTTCCGGAATCGATGTAAGCACGCTCGGGGATCGATACATCGCGTCCAGACTAGACGCGATATATCGATCCCCGAGCAATCGATTTTAACCCGCCGATGCCGCGGGTTAGTCTGGACGTGCGCTTAGAGACTAACAAATTTATTTGAGCATAAGCTTTCATGGGCTACAGGCCACTTCATCGGATGCATAGAATGGAACATATAGTGAGGATATATATATATACATACAGAGAACATGAAAAGGTGAGAGTTGCCCAACCAACTCTAAGAGGCTAATTAATTAAGATGAACTGTTGTCAGCAGGAGAAAAAAAACTTTTGTAGTGATAATCAAGATAGCCTATTTAAGACAGTTTGACAAGATACTTAACATGGGGGAAATAGATTCAATGTGTGTAATGGCTCAGCCATTCCCAGTCTCTATTTAAGCCTAAATTGATAGTAACTAGTTTGTGTATCAATTCAAGTTCAGCAGTTTCTTGTTGGAATCTGTTTTTGGAGCTTTTCTGTTGCAAAATTGTCACCTTTAAATCTGTTACTGAATGGCCAGAGAGGCTGAAGTGTTCTCCTACTGGTTTCTGAATATTATGATTCCTGATGTCAGATTTGTGTCTATTTATTTTTTTGCGTACAGACTGTCCTGTTTGGCCAATGTACATGGCAGGGGGCCTTGCTGGCACATGATGGCATATATCACATTGGTAGATGTGCAAGTGAATGAGCCCCTGATGGTGTGACTGATGTGATTAGGTCCTATGTTGGTGTCACTTGAATAGATATGTGGACAGAGTTGGCATCGGGCTTTGTTGCAAGGATAGGTTCTCGGGTTAGTGTTTTTGTTCTGTGGTGTGTGGTTATTGGTGAGTATTTGCTTCAGTTGGGGGACTGTCTGTAAGTGAGGACAGGTCTGTCTCCCAAGATCTGTGAGAGTGAGGGATCATCTTTCAGGATAGGTTGTAGATCTTCGATGATGCACTGGAGAGGTTTTAGTTGGGGACTGAAGGTAAAGGTTAGTGGCATTCTGTTATTTTCTTTGTTGGGCTTGTCTTGTAGTAGGTGGCTTCTGGGTACTATTCTGGCTTTGTCAATCTGTTTTTTCACTTCAGCAGGTGAGTATTGTAGTTTTAAGAATGCTTGATAGAGATCTTGTAGGTGTTTGTCTGAGGGATTGGAGCAAATGCAGTTGTATCTTAGAGCTTGGCTGTAGACAATGGATTGTGTGGTGTGTCCTGTATGGAAGCTGGATGCACGTAGGTAAGTATAGCGGTCAGTAGGTTTTTGGTATAGGGTGGTACTTATGTGATCATCGCTTATTAGCACAGTAGTGTCAAGGAAATGGACCAGTTGTGTGGATTGGTCTAGGCTGAGGTTGATGGTGGGATGGAAATTGTTGAAATCATGGTAGAGTTCCTCAAGGACTTCTTTTCCATGGGTCCAGATGATGAAGATGTCATCAATGTAGCGCAAGTAGAATAGGGGCATTAGGGGACGAGAGCTAAGGAAGTGCTGTTCTAAGTCAGCCATAAAAATGTTGGCATACTGTGAGGCCATGTGGGTACCCCTAGCAGTGCCACCGACTTGAAGGTATATATTGTCCCCAAATGTGAAATAGTTGTGGGTGAGGACAAAGTTGCAAAGTTCAGCCACCAGGTTAGCGATGACATTATCAGGGATATTGGTTCCTGATGGCTTATAGTCCATCTTTGTGTGGAATGCTGGTGTAGAGAGCTTCTACATCCACAGTGGGCAGGATGGTGTTTTCTGGAAGATCATCGATGGATTGTAGTTTCCTCAGGAAGTCAGTGGTGTCTCGAAGATAGCTGGGAGTGCTGGTAGCGTAGGGCACGAGGAGAGAGTCCACATAGCCAGATAGTCCTGCCATTAGGGTGCCAATGCCTGAGATGATGGGGCATCCAGGATTTCCAGGTTTATGAATCTTGGGTAGCAAATAGAATACCCCGGTTGGGGTTCTAGGCATGTGTCTGTACGGATCTGTTCCTGTGCTCTTTCAGGGAGTTTCTTAAGTAGATGGTATAGTTTCTTTTGGTAATCTTCAGAGGGATCAGAGAATAATGGCCTGTAGAATGTGGTGTTAGAAAGCTGCCTACCAGCCTCTTGTTCATATTCCAACCTATTCACGATAACAACAGCACCTCCATTGTCAGCCTTTTTTATTATGATGTCAGAGTTGTTCCTGAGGCTGTTGATGGCATAGTGTTCAGCACGGCTGAGGTTATGGGGCAAGTGATGCTGCTTTTCCACAATTTCAGCCCGTGCACATCGATAGAAACAAACTATGAAGAAGTCTAGTCTGTTGTTTTGACCTTCAGGAGGAGTCCACACAGAATCCTTCTTTTTGTAGTGCTGGTAGGAAGGACTCTGTGGGTTAGTATGTTGTTCGGAGGCGTGTTGGAAATATTCTTTGAGTCGGAGACGTCGAAAGTCAGATTCTAGGTCCCTGCAGATCTGTATCATGTTCGTGGGTTTGGAGTGAAACAGACTCTTGGACTGGAGACACATGCACCTTGATGGCACACTGATAGATAGGCTGGAAGCAGCTGGTTGAAACAAAGGGCTCTCCAATGTGTAAAAGCTTTGCTTCATCTTTGTTAATTCAGTTTTTTGAGATAATCCAACAATCCTCAGAATCTAAGAAATCCCCATCAATGAAGGTACTTAATGTTTAAGTGACTAGCTTTGCTATCAAGTGTTGGTCAAGAGGGCAATCTAGTCTTGTGGCTTAGTTATAGGATATAAATCTAGAGACTTGAGGCCAGATTCATCCTTGGTTTAATGCCACTGAATTAGGTGGTGGTGCAGAGGAACCACTTCCTCTGCAGTTTCAATCCTAGTTTTGATTTTGACATGCTGTGTGACCTTGGGCCTAAACACCTAGATTTAAGTCTCAGTTTTTTCATTTCTAAATGGGGAGGATAATCATGATTATAATATTTGGTGAGTGCAAGTGAAGGTTATTAGAAAGGTAATTCAGATGGGAATAGAACTCAGAAGCTCTTGGCTCTTAGCCCTGTGCACAATCCCCCAGCAGCTGCTGCTCTTGCTTCTTCATCATCAGTAGTCACAAATGGGAAATTTCACATGAAAGTAGCTTTTCAAAATGTCACATTCGTCACCATGAAAAATGTTCACTCTCCTAAAATTTAGCGACAAGTAAAAATTTCAAGAATGCTAAATCATGCAAAGTAAATTGTGGAAAAGGACGAATATTTTGTTGCCTATATTTTAATTACAACTAAACATTCCTTAATCCTGAGTCTCTTGAATTGGCCTCCATGGGACTTTAAATGCATCTGCCATGGATCTTTCACATCTGTCATCATAAGATTTTTACATCATCCACCATAAGCCTTTCAATATGCTCTCCAGGAAACTCTTCCAATAACCACTCAGGGCCTTTCACATTGATTTGCTTGATATTAAAATTTTCTTAGCACTCAGTAAAAATACTGATTGTCATGCAAATAGAAAGAGAGGGATGTGCAACCTAATCTTTAACTTTCCATTGCAGAAGTACAGTGTTAGCTACCTGAGCAAGAAGCCAAAGGTGCAGGTAATTACATTTTTCTTTATACATTACAGTGGGCAGGTAGATGACGCTACCATAAACTCTTGATATGCATATTTATTAAAATAAAGATCCACCATCACAACCAAAGCAAAAGCACTGGGAAGGATAAATAAACCTGCATGCTATCTTAGAGTTACACACTACACATCCACATCAGAGGGTGGGAGAAATTGATGGGGCTGGCGGTGAAAGGAGAACAGTTCCAGTAGCAAGGAGGGGAGATGCTTGTCAAGGGGCAATAGATGGCTGAAGTCTCTAGCACCCATTGGCCAGCATTCCTCAGCTCCCAGGGCTTAGCACGCTGCAGGGGCCATATGGAACCTTTTATGGAGCCTCTTTTTGCTCTGTTCCAGCAGCCCAGCCTACCACCTCCCCTACATATTTATTGTCCAGTTGCTAGAGTCTATCTAGAGAAGAAATTTATTGTTCTGTGTTACGGCCAGTGGCAATGGCAACAGCGTTCCACAAAGTCTGAGGGCAGGGCAGTGGCCCCGTCCGTTCTCAGCTCAAGTAGACACGAGTGGCTCTCTGCCCCAAAGGATTCAGGTGGGATTATCGTTATGGCAGCTAGGCCCTCCTGCTGTGACAAAATGCTTACCAGTGGCTGTGTGCTTATGCTGTTGGGGCGGCTAGGCTTTCTCGCTATGTGCATGTTTGCATAGGTATGTCTCCTCAAGTCGTGAATTATACTTTCCAGTTCTGGTGTAGACATGTCCTGTACTGACCAGCAGAGCCAATAAATATAGTGGAAAAGGCATCCAGAATACATTTTGAGAGTGGCAAAACTGCTGAAGCTGCAGCATGTACTTTCCCTGAGCGTTTAAAGCAAAACCTAGATCTAAATATCGAATGCAATTATTTCTTATTGATCAGCCAGTTTATTAGCATCATAGCTTGAATATTTTTAAATACTCATTTTAATGCTATTTGAGTTAAAATACAATGGCATTAATGCAAGAACAATAAAAATAAAGCAGCATAATGACAAGACACATGGAGTTAAATAGTTAGAAATCAGCTCAACTGAATTAGCTCCAAGTGCTCTTCTTTAACATAAGAAGTGGGTTGTATATATTCTCATTCATAGAGCCACAGGGAATATATACTCTATTTTGGATTTTTCTAAATGGCCACTGGATGATACTGTTACTCTACCAAATTGGAGCTTCAAGCGTATATTTTCTGGCAACAAATCAAGTGGTTCTGAAAAGGCAAATCTGAGCAGATGACTCATCTGTAGTCATTTTCACTTGTTCTTACTTTTCATATGATGTGTTATCAATACTTTTATCAGTAACACTATCAGAGGGGTAGTCGTGTTGTCTGGATCTGTAAAAAGCAACAAAGAGTCCTGTGGCATCTTATAGACTCACAAATGTATTGGAGCATAAGCTTTCGTGGGTGAATACCCACTTCGTCAGACGCATGTGGGTGACATGCATCTGACGAAGTGGGTATTCACCCACGAAAGCTTATGCTCCAATACATTTGTTAGTCTATAAGGTGCCACAGGACTCTTTGTTCTTTTTATCAGTAATAGG
The DNA here is from genome assembly GCF_025201925.1 of Gopherus flavomarginatus. NCBI lineage: Eukaryota > Metazoa > Chordata > Testudines > Testudinidae > Gopherus > Gopherus flavomarginatus. Next base: position 34,623,799 of record NC_066617.1, read on the forward strand.
TATCCAGTCTTGTATATATGTACAGTATGTTGCTTACTTTAACTAGACTTCAAGTATTGTTCTCTGCCTTGTTTTTGTTTGTCTTGTCTATGTGAGTGCCTGGATAGGACAGGTGCTGATGACTTACCAGGCACCTACTACTCCTACTACAGTCTAATATTCTATTCTATTCCAATTATACTTATCTCTACTAGTTGCAACACCCCAACAGGAAATGGTCTATAGTTTCTCTCCATAACTACTGCTCTGATTTGTCAGTTTTAGTCATTTATATCATGTCAAACCTCATGTCTTTTCTAATAGAAATTAACCAAACAAAATAAACCAAGCAGATTTAATCTTAAATCATTATTAGGATCCTTCATGGAAAACCCTAGGTTTGGTTGTTTTTTTTTTTGGAGGGGAGGGTTGGTACATAAGTTTTACACTAGCCTATAGATACTGATGAGAATTATATGCCTGATCTAGGAATCTATAGATTGGTTTAAACATTCTATAGAATGATGACCCGTTCTATTACATTTTATAGTATTTTATATAAGGGATCTGTCTTTAAAACTACAGTCACTTGAGGGTTCAAATCCAACCTTCAATGGTTTCTGCATAGCAGCTGTACTTCTGTGGGATACATTCTTTCATTCTGTACATCCTAGTGTAGTAAGTAGTTTGTTACTGGTTCTTAAAAGAAGGAGAGTTAATGTCACTTGGATGGATTTTCTGAGTTTATTCCACAGAAGCAACTTCAGTGAATATACCGAACCTGCTTCTCTGCTGCCTTGCACCTTGTGTCATTATTTGAACTTATACAAGGTGAATGGAAAGTGGATGTAAAACGATAACAGTCTGATCTAATAGCTTTACACTCCCTGTGCACCAGTGTAAATGAATACACCTAAAGAGGATGTTTTAGGCTGTAATTAAGTTTATGAATTCTGCTAGCAAAGCACCATCCTGCACTCCCATTTGTGTTCGTATGTTTCAGACTGAAAATGTCCCCCCTTCCTTTTTCAACCCTCACTCTGCCAAGACCTCAGCTCCTTTCAGCATTTCTCTCCTGTTGTGTGCAGATCACTTGGGTGTGGTAACCAGATTCCTTTTCATGTTTCCTTTCTTCCTGGGACTTCTACCTCACTTTGCCCCCTTACAGCATCTATGCTTCTTGTCACCAGACCACCTGCCTGTTCTCTTTTTGTCTGGATTCAGTAGTTTCCTGCTCTGCTGAGACACACAACTGGGATAAGAGAAAATTCCTATAATTGCAGTTGAGACTGTAGGAAGCCAGAGCAAAGGCAGCAAAAACTGAGCAGTGGAACTTCTGACTTTGGTAGTAAATGGAGGGAAATGCAATTCTATTATTTATACTTTTGATTTTATGAGCTATGCATTCCATTAACCGGTAAAAACAAAGTCCCTGCCACAAAGAGCGTACAGCTTGAAGGCAGCTAGAACCTGGGAAGTGCTGAGTGCTTTCAATTCCTTTTTATATCAATTGACTTCAAAGGTGCTTAGCTTTGTAGGAGAGGGTCAGCACTCTACAGAATTGGAACCTAATTGGCAATATTATAAATTGAATTGGTATCACTACCTTTGGTTTTCAGTTTTTTATAACTTTGCCAAAGATAAACCATTTGGGGTGAAATTTTCGTTGATGTGTGTTTGACTCAAAATGAACATTTCTGGAAAGTTTGCACTAAAATGATTCAGCCATTTTCTGAGAATGAGGTAAGTGGAAAATATGTTGTTTTGCTCATGTTAAGTTCTTACAGCCTTTTCATTGTGAAAATCTGTGCTTTGGAGCAGAAACTTCAAATTTGTCAAGGATAAATGGGATATGCCTTTTGCCAGACTCATGAAAATTTGAAAATCAGTTTGTACATGCTCAGTAGAAACTTGTTAGAGTACAGCAGCTAATTTATCTATGTCATCCACAATGGGCATGCTCCATGTCCACACAGCTCCTACATGAAGTAGAGAGTAGACATGCACCATCCCCACAGAGAGACTGAGCATGCTCCATCCTAGGTCTATAGGGGCTGAAATTGCTGCTTCCAAGTACTAAGGACCAATATGGTGCCAGGCAGAGGATTTGAGAGCAGAGAAAATAGAAAATGGGGAAAATAGTACAACCTAATTTCACAGAGGTGGTGTGAAGATCAATTTATTAGTGTTTATGAAACACTTACAATATGGTAAGAACACCACAGTAATACTCACGAGGAAATTAATAACTTTGCATTCAGTACCAGGTTTTGGCTAGAGTGTCAATGAATGTGGAGCATAAAATGAAATACTGAATAACTACCTATTCCCTGAATGACATTGGGGGCCCCTGGAAAAATAGTACATTATCAAGTAATTAAATACTATATCATAATGTGTATATACACAAGGGAGCCAAATTAAAGTTGCACAGGCGTCTTAATTCTAACATTTCCTGACTTGTCAGCACTTGATTTTTTAACCTTAATGTTCTTTTAACATACTTTTTTGGGATGTAATGTAGACTGCAAATATGGGCAATAGAATGCAGATTAAAAAGTATAATTTGCATGTTTTGTATTACTTTCACGGTTTTATTTTTGTTATTAAATATCATTTTATTTTCTATTTTTATTTTTAGTGATGTTGTTTCCTAGTGGAGAAGACAATTTAAAGAAAACAATTTGGACAGAAATTCAGGAGAATCCAGCCGCTGTTTAAGTGATCTCCAGCAACCCAACACTATCCCAAATTACCAGGATTCATGCTAATTTATAAAGTAGGAAAATTGTTGAAAATTCTACCTTGTCAAAACTCTTCAAGTTCTGTTTTCTTGAATGTATAAAGTGAGATAGTGACATATTTTAGATCTGAGTTGCAAACTTTCTGTGACATTTTGTAAACCAAATGTAAATAAATAGATAATAAAATAAGTTTTGCACTGTGAGCCCAAAATCAAACGTTTCAAAGTAAAAACATCCTTCCCCCCTCAATCCCCAGACATTTTAGAAAATAGTTCTGCATGGAGTATAAGTCAGTCAAAATTTGATCCATTGTCCGAGGGCAAGTTGCTGTTTATTTTAATCTCTCTAATGTGTCAAGAAGGAAAAGAACTTTATCAGAGTGCTGAGTGCTATTTTCTTCTTCATCCAAAGCCCAGCCAGAACTGTGTTTGTTTTGTGTAATAAGGAAACATTTCATGGTATCCGACTGCTGTCTGTGTTCTCCTAGGAATTTGCATTGAGCTGAAGATGGTAAAGCATTTCAGTTAATGAAACTGAGCAGCACACCCAGACTAACTCTTGGAAATGAAGTTTAAAGTACATAGCTTGAGACTGAGTTGTGCAGATCAATTTGATTATTGTAACCTAACTTAAGTAGAGAGTGTTTTCCTTGCAACAAGGTAATGCAGACTAAGTGTAGAAGGGATTTACTGTGTACTTCTTGATCGGTCTCTGTATATGGGTGCAGCTAGAGAAAAGCATTAGTTCCATCATGTTATTTAAGGAAATGAATCTATTTCTCTTGCAAAGACTATTTCCTAGTGATAAATATTCATCTAATTTATGTTTAAACAAACTGAAAGAAACATTTTAAAAGGAAGGTCATCCATATTAATTTCCCCAGAATAGCTTTTCTCCTTGTAGATCTTTTCCACAATAAGAAACAATAGGTTTAGGCTCCAAGAAATATATTTCTAAAAATTGTACAGTAACAGTAGTCACTTTCAGGTGGCAAAAATTAAATAAGGATAAAAAATAAATAACATGATACAAAAGGAAAATCCTTTGGGACCCATTTGTAGTCTCTGACCATGGCATAATTGTGGGAAGATCAGGGTCTGCATACTTCGTTACCCAGAAAATTGGTTTTGCCCTTGGTCAAAATTGTGCTTCCTGCAAATGCCTGGTTGAAATATGAGCATTAGGTCACCAGCTTTCTAAGACAACTACTGAGATTTCAGATTATGCTGTACAGCCTCTTGGCAATTACATTCACTTCTTCATTAGCAGGTCACTTGCAGGAGTGAACTAGTCTGTCATAGAATGTGTTTGTGTATATTCATGATAGGTGACTAGCCAGAGTGTTTGTGCTGTAATCTGGAAATGTAGGATGTCTCTTAGCAATTGTACTTCATAATAAAATGTTGGTAATCCTGGATATATGGAGTAACAAATGCATATGTGGGAAGCAGCTTTATATTTCCATTCTACTTGCTGGTTAACTTCTTCAAAATATGTGTGTGTGTGTGTGTGTGTGTGTATATATATATATATATATATATATATATATATATATATATATATATATATATATATATATATATATATAATTGCTCTACATTACTCTTAGACCCTGTTCCCAGGGTAATGATATGTCAGCATAATATTGATTAAAATACACCATTGTAAAATTAAATCATATTCTAAATATCCTTTCTTGATTATTGTAAGGATAGCTATTGAATTTACTCCTGGGGAAATTCTGCACAAATTCTGTGGCGCAGCAGAAAAATGCCCCCCCCCCCCCTCCCCGCAGAATCCCTTTGCTTCCTTGCAGAAAATGGTTTCTGCAGGGACGCAAAGAGAAGCTGCACCACTGTGCACTCACCCTCCCCAGCAGCTCGCCAGCTAAGACGGATCTGTTCAGGCAGCTGGGGGGCGGAGGTACGTCACTTTGAGCGGGGAGGGCTCTGGGGATGCCCTGGCCATCCAGGGACGTTAAATCCAGCTGGGGAGGGGAAGGAGGATGGAGACGGAGTTCCACCTCCCACTTCCCCGCATGGAGCAGCCAGGGCTGGGTCAGGGGACGCCCTAGAAACTTCTCCTGGCTGCACCCCGGGTGGCGGTGCCTGGGGGCAGGTTTGTGTGTATGAGGCTTGGGGAGGATTCCAGGTTTGAGGAGGTGAGGCTCAGTGGGGGGGGGGGGGGGGGGTTGTTGCTGGAGGGGTCTGGCTGCATGGGAGTTGGGAGTTGTATAGTGACCCTTCCCCCCACCCATGCACCCGGACCCCTCCCATCAATCCCCCTCCATATCAGAAGCCCCCTACACTCAGAATCCCCCACCAAGCCCCCCAAAGCCTTACGTCACCAAGACTCATCTCCTGCATCAGGAGCCCCCCATACCTGGACTCCCACCCCACTGAGCCCTAATCAGCTGCACCTTGACCTCCCACCCCACCAGGCCCCCCTCCCCTGAGCCCTAATCACCTTCACCTCATGCCCCTCTTGCAAAAATCCCTTTTCCCCGCACCCAGAAACCCGCACTGAGCCCCTATGCACCCGTATCCCCCCCTGCACCCAGACCCCACACTGAGCTGAACGCACCCAGATTGTGCCACACAGAACCCTGGTGGTCTTGAGGGAATTCTGCACTGAAAATTTAAAAAAAATAAAATTCTGCAAAGTCCTGCATATTGTAATTGTCAAATTCACACAAAAACACAATAATAATATAATCACACCATTTTCAATTATTTGCTGACAAGTATTTTAAAATAAATTACCAAAATAATTGAAAATGGTGTGATTATATTGTGTTATTTTGACAAAATATGAAGACTTTTGCAGAATTTTAAAATGTGCATCTAATATTAATTTGTTTTTGGCGCAGAATTCTCTCAGGAATAATAATTGCAATATGAAGTGTCTTAGATCAACATTTACTGTGTGGCAACCTGGGGGGGGGTGTAAATCAACAGTGCACTAATGTGCCGCACACTAACTGTCCATGTGGACCCTGCTGCCATGCACCCGAAGTTCCATAGTGTGCTTTGATTTAGGTAGCAGCGTTCCCATGAACAGTTAGCGTGTGGCATGCTAGTGCACTGTAGATTTTCACCCCAGTTTGCCAAACACTCTTCAGCCCTTAGTACAGGAGTATGTTTGTATTGGACTACTTATGTCTATGAGGGACTAGTCATGTATGAAGTTACTTGTGTGTATGGTTACAGATTCAGACCTAAAAATGTAAGCTCCTAGGGGGCCAAGATGGTCTTATTTTATGTGTTTGTATAGCACCAAGCATGTGGGGCCCCTAGTCTTGATTGGGGCCTTTGCTTTGCTAGCTTAGTATAAGTACTAATGACAATAATGAGCATCTCTGCTGATGCCTGTGTTAAACTGAGCATGCCCCGATGTTTTCAGGACCATGTTCATTCAGTTCAGAATATTGCTGTGTTTACCAATTCACATAATTCAAAACTTAAAAAAAAATCAAATACAGATTTATTTTCAACCATCTTTGCAATTTTTTCAGTTGATGCTAGGGTAGCATGAGGATAGGAGATGAAATGATGTGTAAGAAAATATTTGCCATTCTGTCTCAGCAGTAGGGAAAACTGTATTAACACAAACCATCCATAGACTCAGTTCTCCTCATATTTTACCAACAGAGGTATTTAAGTAAGTGTAGTTGAATTTTTTTCCATATCTGTCAGCTGCAATTCTCTATAGCACATGTGGAGATGTGTGGTAAAAATAAATTATTAGAGACAAGGTGAAGAGGATGCTCAGTTAGTATAATGATTTCATTGTATTGCCTTCACAGCACACAGCACATAATGTGAATAAAACCCACAGATAAAAAGAAAAGACAGAATAACACTGTGCTTTATCTAGGAGTTTCTGTAATATCTTTTCCTGTGGAAGATTCCTTTCAGAAGCCATGATTCAGAAATCCATCCCTGTTCAGCAAAGTTTTTAAGCACCTGATTTGAGGGCACAGCAGTGGGAAAGCAGGATCTTGATTCCTCCTTCAGGGTGGATAATTCTGAAGAATTGAAAATTGTACATGGATCTGTAATGATCAGAGATCCAAAGATACCAGGATTTGGACTGAAAGCCTGGATCTGAACACTCCAGAACTCTGGAGAACTTCTCATCTGGATACAAATTTCATCTCTGGCACCACACTCTGTAAGGCACTGAAAAGAAACTCTTGATTTGAACCATTCTTGGATGTAACAGCTCAGGCCTATTACTAGTAATGATTAAAGAAAGGAATTTTCTCATTTGTCTGGAGTGGAGACTAGTCTGTTGAAGAAGAATTGACATCATCATGAGGGCAGGGGCTGTGATATGTTTTTTTTTTTTTTGTTTTTCTAAATTGGCTGCTCCAAAGAGGCCTGTATGAAGAATGAAAGTAGGCTGAGTTTCTTGAGTACTCATCTGATCACAAAATCGGTGTCTGCTGTAGTTTTAAATGACATAATTCTTGGATGTCCTGATACTATAGTTCTGGGTACCGTTTCTATCCTAATTATTGATATAGTCCTGATTATAAGATTCATTCATATGAATTTCATGTGTTTTACATGAAAATCAAGACTTTCATATATAGTGTTAATTAGACCAGATCAGACTCATTTACTATCCCTCCCCGCCTTATTTCAACCCAGAATCCCGGGGATCTTTGCTTAGGAGGCCTTTCACTGTGAATATTTTGCCTGGCTCTATTTAAAATGGGAAGAGACTGTCTAGGAAGGAGTACAGCAGAAAGGAATCTAGGGGTTATAGTGGACCACAAGCTAAATATGAGTCAACAGTATGATGCTGTTGCAAAAAAAGCAAACGTGATTCTGGGATGCATTAACAGGTGTGTTGAGAGCAAGACACGAGAAGTCATTCTTCAGCTCTACCCTGAGCTGGTTAGGCCTCAACTGGAATATTGTGTCCAGTTCTGGGCACCACATTTCAAGAAAGATGTGTAGAAATTGGAGAGGGTCCAGAGAAGAGCAGCAAGAACGATTAAAGGTCTTGAGAATATGACCTACGAAGGAAAGTTGAAAGAATTGGGTTTGTTTAGTTTGGAAAAGAGAAGACTGAGAGGGGACATGATAGCAGTTTTCAGGTATCTAAAAGGATGTCATCAGGAGGAGGGAGAAAACTTGTTCACCTTAGCCTCTAATGATAGACAAGAAGCAATGGGCTTAAACTGCAGCAAGGGAGATTTAGGTTGGACATTAGGAAAAATTTCCTAATTGTCAGGGTAGTTAAACACTGGAATAAATTGCCTCGGGAGGTTGTGGAATCTCCATCTCTGGAGATATTTAAGAGTAGGTTAGATAAATGTCTATCTGGGATGGTCTAGACAGTCAGTATTTGGTCTTGCCATGAGGGCGGGGGACTGGACTCGATGACCTCTCGAGTTCCTTCCAGTCCTAGAGTCTATGAATCTATGAATCTATAAAATGGATTTTTAATGTGTTTTTGTATTTAAATATATTTAATACTTTAGAATCTTTCTTTGTGTACAATTGGTAACTGAATAGGTCTTTGAAAAGTGTTGAGTGAAGCTATCCTACACTGTTTGTATAATGAGTGTGAGGAGAAGTGCCAACCTTTTTGATTATTTCAAGTTCTCTGCAATATAATGCATAACCCAGGAGGGATTTTAATATTTTTATGTCAAGAACAAAAAGAGTAAGTTTCAAATCATTTGCCTGCTCAAGTTCTGTTTCTGTGCACTTTGAAGTGTAATGTGATCAAGATACTTTGAGATAAAATTTAAGCATTACGCAAGAGAAATAAGCAGATACGTTTTGATTGTAAATGAAAGGTTCTGAGTGAGTCTTTGTCAATTGATTGCTTTGAAAGTTTACCCTTTTATAAGTTCATATGCTACAGTGAAGAAGTGCCCTCAGGGACAGTCAAAAACATTTTTGAAGGATTTATACAACTTGTTCATTTTAATTCACTGTGGGCCTGATCCAAAACCTATTAAGTTAATGGAAATCTTTAGAGCTCAGAGATGCTGGAGAATAAAAGAACTGGAGCTGAATGTCTAGGCTTCACCATGAAATTAGACATCTATATGGTATGCCAGTATAAAGGCTGTGATCTATATACTATGCCTACTAATAATACATACCTAATTTCCTGTTCACAGAAAAGCAAAATAAAGTTTCACATATGATTTTCACAAACTGCCCCTTGATATTATTTGTGTTTCCAAGTGAAAATTAGAAACAAAGATTTGAAGCCATATTTGATATTATTGGATTTGTGTTAATACTGGAGGTAATCAAAATAATACTGAAAAGATTTTTCCCCATTGATGGACTATGCATTAACCTTCCATATTTACTGAGCTGTGGTGTAGAAAAAACATTTTTCTATATGATCAAGGAAATCAAGCTTGCCCAGTGTGATTAGGCAATTGCTGACATCAGGTATCAGAGAGTGCAAACACTGGTTGTTCTCTTCATGGCTTTATCTATTCACTAATCCTCCCACTGTATGGCAATATAGATGTGATGGAATGGATAAAACAGAGCCTGTCTGGGTCAAAATCACTTTGGGGAAGAAAGCTATCAGAGGTTCTCCATGGATAGTGCTTGGGGTATGCTACAGACTCCCAAAATACGAGCTGGAAAAGGATAGAGACCTCTTTAATGTTTCTAATGAAATTAATACTACCGGGAATTGTGTAATTATGGGTGACTTTAACTTCCCAGATATAAATTGGAGGATAAGAGGGCTCAGATTTTCCTGGATGTGATAGCAGACCAATTTTTTCACCAAACAGTTACCAAATCAACAAGAGATAACACTATTTTAGATTTGGTATTGGTGAGCAGTGAGGACATCATAAAAAACCTGGTTGTAGGGGAAAATCTTGATTCAAGTGATCATGAGCTAATTCAGTTTAAATTAAGTGGAAGGATAAACAAAAATAGATCTGCAACTAGGTACCTTGATCTCAAAAGGGCAAACTTAAAAAAATTAAGGGAATTAGTTAGAGAAGTGGACTGGACTGAAGAACTCAAGGATCTGAACGTGGAGGAAGCTTGGAATTACTTTTAAGTCAAAATTGCCGAAGTTATTTGAAGCCTGCATTCCAAGTGAGGGAGAAAAATTATAGGGAAGGGTTGGAAGATGGGATAGATCAACAGGAAAAGCTACCTCTTGGAGGTCCTAAAGTGTAGGGAAAAAGTGAGAACTGCCAAAAGCAAGCAGAGTTGGACCTTGTAAAGGAGATTAAATCCAACAGTAAATGGTTCCATAGCCAAGTAAATGAAAAGAAAACAAGGAAAGAAGTAGGACTGCTAAACACTGAGGATGGCATGAAGATTATAGATAATCTGGGCCCAGCCACACCTAAATGAACACTTTGCCTCAATTTTTAATAAGGGACATAAGGAGCTTAGGGGTAGTGGCATGGTGACTAATGGAAATAAGGATGTGGAAGTAGAAATGATCACATCAGAGGTGGAAGTCAAACTCAAACATCTTACTGTGACTAAATTGGGGTCCCTGGATAACCTCCATCCAAGAATATTAAAGGAACTGGCACATGAAATTGCAAGGCCAATATGAAGGATTTTTAGTGAATCTGTAAACTTGGGGGCCATACCCTGTAACTCTAGAATTGCTAATAGAGTACCTATTTTTAAGGAAAGGAAAAAGGTTTTGCAAGGTTTTGGATGAAATTTTGGAAGAGAAAGTTATTAAAGATATAGAGGTAGACAACAATTTGGATAAAATACAACATAGTTTTATAGTAGGTAGATTGTGCCAGACCAACCTGATCTCCTTCATTGAGAAGATAACTGAATTTTTTTAGACAAATGAAATGCAGTAGATCTAATCTGCCTGGATTTCAATAAGGCATTTGATACAGTTCCACATGGGAAATTATTAGTTAAATTGGAAAAAATGGAGATTAATATGAGAGAAAGGTAGATAAGGAACTGGTTTAAGGGAAGACTACAATGGGCCATACTGAAAGGTGAACTGTCAGGCTGGAGGGAGATTACTAGTGGAATTGCTCAGGGATTGGTCTTGAGACCTAACTTATTTAACATTTTTATTAATGAGCTTGGCACAAAAAGTGGGAGTGTGTTAATAAAATTTGCAGATGACAAAGTGGGAAGCTATTGCCAATATGGAGGAGAAACCAGTATATCATGCAAGATGTGGATGGCCTTGAAAACTGGAGTAATAGAAATGGGATGAAATTAAATAGTGCAAACTCAAGGTCATAGATTCATAGACTCTAGGACTGGAAGGGACCTCGATAGGTCATCAAGTCCAGTCCCCTGCCCTCATGGCAGGATTAAATACTGTCTAGACTGTCCCTGACAGACATTTATCTAACCTACTCTTAAATATCTCCAGAGATGGAGATTCCACAACCTCCCGAGGCAATTTATTCCAGTGTTTAACTACCCTGACAGTTAGGAACTTTTTCCTGTCCAACCTAAATCTCCCTTGCTGCAGTTTAAGCCCATTGCTTCTTGTTCTATCATTAGAGGCTAAGGTGAACAAGTTTTCTCCCTCCTCCTGATGACACACTTTTAGATACCTGAAAACTGCTATCATGTCCCCTCTCAGTCTTCTCTTTTCCAAACTAAACAAACCCAATTCTTTCAGCCTTCCTTCGTTGGTCATGTTCTCAAGACCTTTAATCATTCTTGCCTCTCTTCTCTGGACCCTCTCCAATTTCTACACATCTTTCTTGAAATGTGGTGCCCAGAACTGGACACAATATTCCAGTTGAGGCCTAACCAGCTCAGGGTAGAGAGGAAGAATGACTTCTCGTGTCTTGCTCTCAACACACCTGTTAATGCATCCCAGAATCACGTTTGCTTTTTTTGCAACAGCATCACTTTGTTGACTCATATTTAGCTTGTGGTCCACTATAACCCCTAGATTCCTTTCTGCTGTACTCCTTCCTAGACAGTCTCTCCCCATTCTGTATATGTGAAATTGATTGTTCCTTCCTAAGTGGAGCACTTTGCATTTGTCTTTGTTAAACTTCATCCAGTTTACCTCAGACCATTTCTCCAAGATGTCCAGATCATTTTGAATTATGACCCTGTCCTCCAAAGCAGTTGCAATCCCTCCCAGTTTGGTATCATCTGCAAACTTATTAAGCGTACTTTCTATGCCAACATCTAAGTCATTGATGAACATATTGAACAGAGCCAGTCTCGAAACAGACCCCTGTGGAACCCCACTTGTTATACCTTTCCAGCAGGATTGGGAACCGTTAATAACTTCTCTCTGAGTACGGTTATCCAGCCAGTTATTCACCCACCTTATAGTAGCCCCATCTAAATTGTATTTGCCTAGTTTATCGATAAGAATGTCATGCGAGACCGTATCAAATGCCTTACTAAAGTCTAGGTATACCACATCCACCACTTCTCCCTTATCCACAAGACTCATTATCCTATCAAAGAAAGCTATCAGATTGGTTTGACATGATTTATTCTTTACAAATCCATGCTGGCTATTCCCTGTCCCCTTACCACCTTCCAAGTGTTTGCAGATGATTTCCTTAATTGCTTGCTCCATTATCTTCCCTGGTACAGAAGTTAAACTAACTGGTCTGTAGTTTCCTGGGTTGTTTTTATTTCTCTTTTTATAGATGGGCACTATATGTGCCCTCTTCCAGTCTTCTGGAATCTCTCCCGTCTCCCATGATTTTCCAAAGATAATAGCTAGAGGCTCAGATACCTCCTCTATTAGCTCCTTGAGTATTCTAGGATGCATTTCATCAGGCCCTGGTGACTTGCAGGCATCTAACTTTTCTAAGTGATTTTTTACTTGTTCTTTTTTTATTTTATCTTCTAAACCTACCCCCTTCCCATAAGCATTCACTGTGTTAGGCATTCTTTCAGACTTGTCAGTGAAAACCGAAACAAAGAAGTCATTAAGCATCTCTGCCATTTCCAAGTTTCCTGTTACTGTATCTCCCTCCTCACTGATCAGTGGGCCCACCCTGTCCTTGATCTTCTTCTTGCTTCTAATGTATTGATAAAAAGTCTTCTTGTTTCCCTTTATTCCCATAGCTAGTTTGAGCTCATTTTGTGCCTTTGCCTTTCTAATCTTGCCCCTGCATTTCCATGTTGTTTGCCTATATTCATCCTTTGTAATCTGACCTAGTTTCCATTTTTTATACGACTCCTTTTTATTTTTTAGATCATGCAAGATCTCGTGGTTAAGCCGAGGTAGTCTTTTGCCACATTTTCTATTCTTCCTACCCAGCGGAATAGCTTGCTTTTGGGCCCTTAATAGTGTCCCTTTGAAAAACTGCCAACTCTCCTCAGGTGTTTTTCCCCTCAGTCTTGATTCCCATGGGACCTTACCTATCAGCTCTCTGGGCTTATCTAAATCCACCTTCCTGAAATCCATTGTCTCTATTTTGCTGTACTCCCTTCTATTCTTCCTTAGAATTGAAAACTCTATGATTTCATGATCACTTTCACCCCAGCTGCCTTCTACTTCCAAATTCTCAATGAGTTCTTTGCTATTTGTTAAAATCAAGTCTAGAACAGCTTCCTCGCAGTAGCTTTTTCAACCTTCTGAAATAAAAAGTTGTCTGCAATGCAGTCCAAGAACTTATTGGATAGTCTGTGCCCCGCGGTGTTATTTTCCCAACATATATCTGGATAGTGGAAGTCCCCCATCACCATCAAATCTTGGGCTTTGGATGATTTTGTTAGTTTAAAAAAAGCCTCATCCACCTCTTCCACCTGGTTAGGTGGCCTATAGTAGACTCCTAGCATGACATCACCCTTGTTTTTTTATCCCTTTTAGCCTAACCCAGAGACTCTCAACACTTCTGTCTCCTATGTCCATGGATGAGTAGCATGGGGTAGGTAGTAGTCAGAGGGCTGGGTAATCCTCGACAATGCCTCTGTAACTTCTCGAATATGGGTCCCCGGCAGGCAGCATACCTTCCGAGATGAAATGTCAGGGTGACAGATGGGCGTCTCCGTCCCCTTCAGCAGAGAGTCTCCGACCACCACTACCCTACGTTTCCTATTCACAGTGGTGGCAGCAGACCTCCCAGCCTTAGGGGTACGAGGCTTCTCCTCCTTTACTGTAGGGGGAGATTTTTTCTCTCCTGTATCAAGAAGAGCATAACGGTTACCTATTACCATGGCTGGAGGGTTCGGAGCAGCGGTGGAGCACTGCCTGCTGCCAGAAGTAACCAGCTGCCCGTGTCCACCCTGAGCCATCTTCTCCTCCATCAGTGGTGAGTCAGCAGTCATGTGTACTGGGACAGCTACCTCAGCTGTCTCCACATGGACACTGTCCAGGAATTGCTCGTGGATTCGGATGCTCCTCAACCTAGCCACCTCCTCCTGTAGCTCTCCCACCTGCTGCCTGACAGAGTCCACCAGTAGGCACCTTTCACATTGGATGCCCCCCCTCCCAAACCTGGATATCAGTAAGTGGAAATTGCAAGTTACAGTCCCTGCAAAACCACACCAGGATCTGGGTAGAAGCATCCATGCTCAGGTGCTCTGTCTGGCTACGGGCGCAGGTGGAGGAGATAGAAGCAGTGCTGGCACAGGTGTTGCAGGTCTTCCTAACCATCATAAGCCTCTCTTTGTCAAACTCCCTCTCAAACTCCCCTGTCTGCAGCTCCCTGTCCACTCTGCTCCCCTTGGTTGCTGTGCCTCTGGCTTTTAAAGCCTGCTTGCCTAGTTCAGTCCCACCCCTCGTGAGTCACACTGGGGAAGGCCAATCAAAGGCAATCAAGGGAACAAGGTCAGGCACTCAATTCCAACTGCCACAGCAGCTGTAACTGAAACTGAAGTCACCTGAAATCAGAATCACAATTAAAATTCAAACAGTTGAGCACACTCACTCACACCAACAGCTAGTACTCTCACCTGGTAGCCTGTTCAGCAGTGGGATCTCTTGCTCTCCTTCTCAAACACCCCTGTCTGCAGTTCCCTGTCATGTTCTCAAGGACTAATAACAAGAAGTTTTGCTACAAGCTGTGGATGTGTCAGTTAGAAATGCTAGCGAAGGAGGAAGACATGAGCGTACTGGGTGATCATCAGATGCCTATGAGCTGCCAATGTGATGCAGCCTTGAAAAAGGCTAATACAGTCCTAGAACGCATCAGGAGAGGTATTTCTAGCAGAGAAAGGGAAATATTAGTACTGTTATACAAGGCACTGATGAGACCTCATCTGGAATACTATGTGCAATTCTGGTCTCCCATGTTTAAGAAAGATTAATTCAACTTGGAACAGGTGCAGAAAAGGGCTACTAGGATAATCAGAGGAATGGAAAACCTAACTTATGAGAGGAGACTCAAAGAGCTTGGCTTGTTCAGCCTAGTCAAAAGCAGGCTGAGGGGAGATATGATTGCTCTGTATAAATACATGAGAGGAATAAATACCAGGGCAGGGGAGAAGTTACTTAATGTTGATTACAGATTGCTCTCGCCCCTCGCTCCACCGATATGGCCACCAGGTGCCCGTTATCTACCGGGTAATGAGCGTTGGAATAGGGCGGAGGTTCGATCACTGGATGCCCTGGGGGGGGGTGACAAGTGCCCAAGGGTAGTGACGGGGATAACGCAAGCAATCAGTCGTAGTGTTAAAGATTGAGGATTTATTAAATGAGTCACAGATAAGGATAAGGGACCACACGATTAGTTACAACTTGGGCTTACAATATAATACTAGAACAAATAACACAAACACTACAATTACAAATAGAAGCTGGCCCTGGTATTTTTCTAAGTCCCAGTAATTATTCAGGTCGTCCCAGGGTTTAGTAAAAGTGATATTGGTGCTATTAGTAATCATAAATGCAGCAACTAATCTTATTAAACACAAATTGCGAGGCTCAACTGGTCCCCCTTGCGTTCAAGGTTTCCTGGTCAACGGGTTTCCCCTAGCAGGAGCCTTGGGGCGGCTGGAACCAGTCTTTGCCTCTTATCTAGCAACACAGATATACAGATATCCTTAACAGCTAATTCTACTTACACATACAAACCACAAAAGTTTCATTACGGCCGGCAAGCAGTCAGGCTCTGGGAAACGCGTGAGCCAGGAGAGAGCTTCAGGTTGATCGGGCCTGGATACGGTTCGACGGGAATTCGAGTTCTCTCTCCCCGTCCCCGGGAGGGGGCCAACAATATATAACGAATTTTTCGTCATAATTTATGATAAGCCAATTGCGGGGTCGCGAGTGGCTCATGCCCATACAAGGGAGGCAATCGGGCCCCAGCATCTCTACCCAGGAAGCGACTGTCTGGGGGAACTTCCCCTCCTCAGGTCGGCCGACCGCAAGGTTGCTGTTTCCTGTTACAAGTTCTGCTTTCTGAGCAGCTATGTGATCAGTGGCAGTTCTGGGGGCTGGGGGAAAATTCCGTTGGGGGGTGGAGGCCGGAGCACCTGCTGTCTGGCCCTGGGGCCCAACTTGGGGGTCTAACATGCCCCCATGCTCCGGCCGACAACGCCCAACGTACCTAAAACTCAGTGTCCGAGTCAGCGTCCGCTCCTACGAGCGGACGCGTCTCAGCGGCCGAGGCAATAAGGGCACTTCCCACCATCCGCCGAACACAGGCCTTAACAAAAGCACACCCGAGGCAGAGGAGGCAGAGGCCCACCACGAGCGACACAAAAAGGGCCTGAAAATAAGACTTATAGGCTCCAAGGCCCAGCCACTCCAGCCATGACCAGAAGCGGAAGGTCTCTCTGGACTCACGCACAGCGGTTCCCAAGGCCTGAAGGTCATTAATCACTTCAGTTAAGTTTCCAGAAATAGAAGACAGAGAAATACAGCACTTATCTTTAAACTGTGGATACATAGATACGAGGGTTTCACAAAAATCCCGTGATTGCAACAAAAATTGTATTATTAAGCGATTCTGAAAAGAATAATCTGCTAATTCACCTAACCGCTGATTAACTAAGCTAAAGCCCTTTGCAGTGGTGTTGGCTAGCATTTCTATAGCCAACGATTGAAATAATACTTGCTCACGCAATAACATATATCCCACGGGGTTAAATGAGACCACTGAAGATACTACAGAGGACAAGGCACCCCTTGCCCTCTCCCACCATCCCCAAGAACGTCGAACCCGCCCGGCCGAACTGGGCTGCCGGGTCTTGACATAAAGACCACCCCCTTTTATTAGGACAGACCCAATGGTACATATACCTTTGGGATTGGGGGGGAGTGCCGCAAAGGCTGTCTCGCCACATAGCCAAAAGTGACCGGGTCTTAATTTGTTTAAAACCCAACTAAAATAAAAATAGGTGTGCCTAAGAGGGTTAAAGAAGTCGCTAAAGGGTGGGACCATGACATCCATTTCCACGACAGTTTTATTGATTATTGGCAGGGGGGTGTCCCAATCCATAACAACGTTGCCGTGGGACACGCTGTCATAGACAAGGGTTTGGGAACAGTTTGGATACGTGCCTACCCAGTAGGGTGAGTTTGACTGGCCTCGTCGTCCCTTATTGCCAAAAAACACCCAACAGTGGGACGCCATGGGTCTCTGTCCGGGTGACAAGGGGAGTGGGCCTAGATAACGTGCCGTAGTTTTATTAAAAATAGGAAAGACACGGGGGGAGATGGGGTTAAAATAATCATTTGTACAACCTGTCCACTGCACGATAGGGAGCCACTGAGCAAAGGAAGAAGAACAATTAAGGGGACTATTAATACTACTAAAGTTAAACACTAACGGCAATAAATCAAACAAAGGCCTATTTACAGACAGCCTATTGGAACATGCAAGGCAGTTGTCAGATGTCAGTGAGGATAAGTCGATGTTTCCTCCCAGGACTTCTTGGATCCAATAGGCCGCGAACATAAGCTTATGGGCGTTCTCATCTACAGGATACGGCTGTCCTAAGTTCCGCGGATCGGGGCCCTTCTGGTTGTCGTCCCGTTTTCCTGCTGCCATTGCGAGCTGCAAGACAAACAGAAGGCGGCCTTATTGGCCCCCGTTAGTTCGTTCCTGACTCGGAACGCTTGCTTATCCAGTTATGATGGACCAAGGTGTGGGTGCCCCGGGCATCCACAATCGTGTAGGTATTAGGATATTTACCTGCACTTACAATTTGGGCAGCGTAGGGTTCTCGGTGACCTGAGGCCTGTGGCTCAGCCACCCAGACTAGTTGGTCAGGCTGATATACGGGAGTCCAGGGGCCTCTAGGTCTGGGGCTGATTTCAGGCCAACGAGAATAGTTTGCATTGAGAGAGATTAGAACCTGCGGTAATAGTGCACTCCAACCCTTATAGTCAGCGTTGGGATTAACTGAACGTATCATGGTTTTCAGAACCCCGATTTTCCGCTCTACAACACCATTACTTTCGGGGTGATACTTCAAGTGAATATGGAGGGAAGCCCCCCATCCCAGCACTAATGCTTCAAAACGTTTGCTGGTAAACGGGGGTCCTCCATCTGCTTGAACTTCGGAGGGCACACCCCATGCTGCGGCTACCTGTTGCAGTGCCCCAGCCACAGCCGCAGCCGTGGTGGTATTTAGAGGGATACAGTGAGTTTGGCGGGAGCCCAAATCTACCACTACCAGAGCCTTTGGGTGGCGACGGGCTCCAGGTAGGGGTCCCATTAAATCTATTTGCCACACCGCGCCAGGAGGGAAATACTCCGCAGCGTACGCCCACCGCTCATAACGTGGGCGGTTTTGGGACTTGATTTGTGCACACTTAAGGCAGGACTGCACGATTCTTTCACAGTCCTGCCGCCGTACCTCAGGTTTTCCCTGAGCACCTAGGGCTAACTGATTGTAAAGGCGGCCGCTAGGCAAATGCCCCCAATCCTCATGAAGCCATCGGAGGAATGGGTCGGTGTTTAGCTGGGGCTGCTGCCCCAGGCACACTTGGGGAGCTTGAATTTCCCTCATTTTGTGATCCAATTCGGAGTGAAGGGGGTTAGAGTCAGGACGATGTGACGGGCAATGGGTTATAAACCAGGGCCGGGAGAACTTACGTACGAGGTCAAAAATAGTCTCCCACAGTGGCATGAACGCTGTGGGGTTAGCCTCTTCCGTGAGAATGCTGAGACAAAATTGTGAGTCTATACCCAATACGACCTGAGCAGAAACGGAATGGGCCTGGGTAACGTGCTGGGCAGCGAGAAGGACCCCATGAACTTCGCAATGCTGGGCCGATGAACCCGGGGGAAGGAGATCAACCTGAAAGTGGTCGCATTTAGTACAGAGAACTCCTGCCCGGGGGGTCGGGGAAGTGCCCCCGTCGGACACAATCCAGGGGTCATATTTTGTTTCTATACACAAGGGCTCCGAGGCCGCTGGGAATCGGACATCGTTTGGCAGCGATTTAAGCGTCCATTCCCGCCACGTGATTTCCCCCAAATAACACAGCTGTTGCCACGTTAGGCTGGTTCCGTGAAAACTGGGGGGGGGGGCAGCCGCGTGAGCCATGGAATGAGGTGTACCTCGGGGCCTATCAGGGTCCCTTTACTAGATAGCGGGGCCCAAATGCGTGCCTCGCCTGCGGCTAGTAACATAAGTCCTATGGGTCCATATCGATACTGAGGACCCTTAAGCCGTCGGGCCCAGTTATAGACCGGTTGCCCGTCTTGTGATACCGAGTACCCATAATGATGTTGTGTAAAGAACAGGGTAATGATAAAAGGTGAATCCCTTTTATATCGCGCTAGCCGTGGGTTAGAGGCAAACCAGGTGGCTATTCGTTCCAAGCTTTTTTGGGCCTCAGGACTCGATATTTCCCGTTTCCGTTTGGACGAGAGGGGTTCCTGGATCGTTTCCAGGTCTACAAGGTGTTTATCTGGAATGAAGTGTCGGTGATAATTAATCAGGCCTAAAAGTCTCTGCAGTTGCTTTTTATTCTCGGGTGGGTCTTTAACCCAAGGGTCTAAAATCCCCGAGGTGGGTTGGCCACAGTTATAGGGGTCATAATGTTGGCCTAAGAAGGAAAAGCTTTGAGAGGGCACGAGGTGGCTTTTTCTCTCATTAATTCGCCACCCATTGGCCCTTAGTTCGGCTACCACGGTGTTAGTTACGTGTTGGACTATGTGTTCGTTGGGCCCAATTATAATTATGTCGTCCACATAGGCCAAAATGGTGGTGCCCCCAGTGGCTTCTACCCCCTTTAAGGTTTTTGCAAGAGCGGACGTGGCCAAGGCGGGGGAATTACAGAACCCTTGAGGGCACACCTTCCACTGATACTGTGCGCCCTGGAAAGCGAAATTTAGGATTTGGGGTTTGTCCTCCAACGGGATTTGATAGAACATATCCTTTAAATCTAGGGTGCAGGCCCACCTCCCACTGGCATCGCTTAGCTGTTGCCGTATTTCTGGAATGGTGGCTGGGCCTGCGAATGGGAGGTGTCGGACTCGGCTATTTGCCTGCCTATAATCGATTACCAATCGAAATTCAGAGGGGTTGCCGGGCTTGGGGATACCCCAGCCGGGAGATAGATAGTTTGACGCGGTCGCCTGTGCTATCCGTCCCTCCTTTAATAATTGGTCGAGCAGTCGCTTAATGAGGGGGATGCCTTCAGGCTTCGTGGGAATGGGGGAAAATTTCCATGAACTGTTATTAACAAGCTCGGGGCAATAAGGGGGGGGGCTTCGGGCGACAGGGTGACAGGCAGAGCCTGACAGACTTGTTTTTGTAATCGCAGTCGTTTGATATCCCCAACCCCCAGCAAATTTGTTCCTCCCAACAAAGCCTTAACTTTTCGCTTATACCCC
This sequence comes from Gopherus flavomarginatus, assembly GCF_025201925.1. Classification (NCBI taxonomy): domain Eukaryota; kingdom Metazoa; phylum Chordata; order Testudines; family Testudinidae; genus Gopherus; species Gopherus flavomarginatus. Next base: position 34,644,250 of record NC_066617.1, read on the forward strand.
TTATGAATCAAAGTAAAGCTGACTACAGGCTTTTCTTCAATACTGTTAAGACCCTGAATAAACATAGTAGAACTTGTGGGTACATGGGGCACATCGGATTTTATAACAGAGATTTGAGCTCCGGTGTCCAACAAAAAAGATACAGGGGTGTAAGGGGGTTTGGGACCGGCTACCAATAGGGTGTGATATGGTCGATCATCCCAAGTGTCTGTGGAGGCCGGGGCGCACCCGGCCTCTACTCGTTTTTTGTTCTCAAATAGTCATCCCAGTCCTTCCATCCTAACTGTTTCCCCAAATCTTGCTGCTGGGAAGCGGACATCTTCCGCAGTGCTTCCTTGGGGATCCCCTTATGTAACAGGAACCCAAAAAGTGCTCTTTCAGCCTTGGTTCGTTCAGGGTGTTTAGGCTGACCCTTGTTAACAGGGCTCTCAGCTGGAAGGGCTGAAATGGGGTTCTTCGGGGCTGGTGGCATATGGAGCCGGGACACGGCCTCATATAAGGTAATAAGGGGTTGCCCAACCCAACCATGCAACAGCAGGAGTCCCCCTGTGTCAATCGGTGGGGCGCCATCTACGGCCAAGTCCACCGCGTCCCGTTGGACCGGAATTTGAGTGGGGTCTGCGACATAAATAAAGGGGACACCTGACTGAACCTGTTGCTGGTCTAAATTTAACGGTACCGCTTGTGGGTTCCACACTATGATGGACGCTCCGGCAATAGCCCAGATGATCTCATGGGGTGTATTTACGCTGCCGGGAGGTACATACAGTCCCTTAAAACTGCCTTTCATGGCCAAGACGGCCGCGGCCGGGGTGGTGAGCGGCCATACCTCATTTCCCAAGAGATGATGACCCGGGAACCCCGACGCCCAATTGGACGTTTTGGCCAGAACAGCAGCTTCCTCCCTATCTACCATCTCTGCCCCGTGATCCAGGGCCAGACGACCCAGCCACACTAGGGGTGCCTCGCCCTCCCTGCGCCTTGTGTCTGCTAAGAATTCCTTCATCTCCGCCTTGGTGCGAGTTCGGTACTCGGTAGTCGTAACTGTCTGACCTGTATAATAATCCACCTTACTTTTGGTGATAGCAACAGGCATGGCCTCCATCTGCCCCTTCTTCTCAGGCGCAGGTGGGGCTGAGGGGAGTGCGGGATAAATTAAAGGGCAAGGGGGGGCTTCATAAGGGGGTGGTCTCCCATCCTCCTGCTCTTTGCCACTTATCTCACACTCTGCGCTGTCGGTGTCGTTAGCAGCGGCTTGTTTAGCAGCAAACATAGTGCTTCCATGAAGGAGCGCACAGAGGTCCAGCGCTTTGTTTAGTGCGCTGAACAAGACCGTGGACACGTCTTCCAACTTATACTCGTCTGGTCTAAGTTTCCTTGTCCGCCTGGTCTGTTCCAATTCCTTCACTAAGTGGACTAACAACCCGTGGGCTGGATCACCCAGCTGTACCCGGGGCGGGGGTATGAGTTTGGGAACGGTGGCCCCGGATCTTTTTATGATACGGCTACACTCCTTCCAAATGCCAGACGGTGTCTCGGTCCGACTAGTCTCCGCAACCCCCGTGCACTGGGGTTGCAGGGAACTATCGGCCGGCTGACATTTAAAGGTGGGATGGCAATGGAGGAGACATCCTACGGCAGGCAGGGTTAATGAGGTCGTATAGCTTTTTGACCCTGACCCTGATTCTATAATACAAATCCAATCTAGGGTGGGCTTCGCAGACTGTCTGCTGGCCACTTGGTGAAATTGCAGGTGTTGAAATTGCTCGAGCTCAGATTGTTCACGGTCCCCACTACACCACGGGCACTGACCCTCCCGAAGGCATCCTGTTCATGACGCCATGTTGATTACAGATTGCTCTCGCCCCTCGCTCCACCGATATGGCCACCAGGTGCCTGTTATCTACCGGGTAATGAGCGTTGGAATAGGGCGGAGGTTCGATCACTGGATGCCCTGGGGGGGGGTGACAAGTGCCCAAGGGTAGTGACGGGGATAACGCAAGCAATCAGTCGTAGTGTTAAAGATTGAGGATTTATTAAATGAGTCACAGATAAGGATAAGGGACCACACGATTAGTTACAACTTGGGCTTACAATATAATACTAGAACAAATAACACAAACACTACAATTACAAATAGAAGCTGGCCCTGGTATTTTTCTAAGTCCCAGTAATTATTCAGGTCGTCCCAGGGTTTAGTAAAAGTGATATTGGTGCTATTAGTAATCATAAATGCAGCAACTAATCTTATTAAACACAAATTGCGAGGCTCAACTGGTCCCCCTTGCGTTCAAGGTTTCCTGGTCAACGGGTTTCCCCTAGCAGGAGCCTTGGGGCGGCTGGAACCAGTCTTTGCCTCTTATCTAGCAACACAGATATACAGATATCCTTAACAGCTAATTCTACTTACACATACAAACCACAAAAGTTTCATTACGGCCGGCAAGCAGTCAGGCTCTGGGAAACGCGTGAGCCAGGAGAGAGCTTCAGGTTGATCGGGCCTGGATACGGTTCGACGGGAATTCGAGTTCTCTCTCCCCGTCCCCGGGAGGGGGCCAACAATATATAACGAATTTTTCGTCATAATTTATGATAAGCCAATTGCGGGGTCGCGAGTGGCTCATGCCCATACAAGGGAGGCAATCGGGCCCCAGCATCTCTACCCAGGAAGCGACTGTCTGGGGGAACTTCCCCTCCTCAGGTCGGCCGACCGCAAGGTTGCTGTTTCCTGTTACAAGTTCTGCTTTCTGAGCAGCTATGTGATCAGTGGCAGTTCTGGGGGCTGGGGGAAAATTCCGTTGGGGGGTAGAGGCCGGAGCACCTGCTGTCTGGCCCTGGGGCCCAACTTGGGGGTCTAACACTTAAATTAAATGCCAATGTTGACCCAAGAACAAATGGACATAAATTGGCCATCAATAAGGTTAGGCTTGAAATTAGATGAAGGTTTCTAACCATCAGAGGAATGACGTTCTGGAACAGCCTTCCAAGGGGAGTAGTCGGGCCAAAAATCATAACTGGCTTCAAGACTGAGTTTGATAAGTTTATGGAGGGGATGGTATGATGGGACTGCCTACAATGGCATGTAGCTGATCTGCAACTGCTAGCAGCAAATATCTCCAATGATGGGTGATAGGGCACAAGAAGGGGGTAACAACACCTAAGAATATTAAACTGTTCAGATTAGTGGATTTAAAATGTTAACACAAACTATAAAAAACTATTCGTCACTGAACACATTGATGGCTGGCAAATAATATCAAAGCTTGAAGGATTGACTAATCGGAAAATAAGTGGAATAATTCATAGTGTGTCATTTATGTAACAAATTTAGCTAGAACTGGCTGGACTACTGATTGTGAATACATTCTGCCAATAAGCTCTTCCATTTGTTTGGGTGAATGGCTCAACAAGTATGGGCTGGATGAATGGACTATAAGGTGGATAGAAAGCTGGCTAGATCATTGGGCTCAATGGGTAGTGATATAATGGCTCCATGTCTAGTTGGCAGCCGGTATCAAGCGGAGTGCCTCAAGGATCGGCCCTGGGGCCAGTTTTGTTCAATATCTTCATTAATGATTTGGAGGATGGCATGGATTGCACTCTCAGCAAGTTTGCAGATGACACTAAACTGTGAGGAGTGGTAGATACACTGGAGGGTAGGGATAGGTTACAGAGAGACCTAGACAAATTAGAGGATTGGGCCAAAAGAAATCTGATGTGGTTCAACAAGGACAGTCCTGTACTTTGGACAGAAGAATCCCATGCACTGCTGCAGACTAGGGATTGAGTGGCTAGGCAGCAGTTCTGCAGAAAAGGACCTAGGGGTTACAGTAGATGAGAAGCTGAATATGAGTCAACAGTGTGCCCTTGTTGCCAAGAAGGCTAACAGCATTTTGGGCTATATAAGTAGGGGCATTGCCGGCAGATTGTGGGACGTGATCATTCCCCTCTATTCGGCACTGGTGAGGCCTCATCTGGAGTACTGTGTCCAGTTTTGGGCCCCACACTACAAGAAGGATGTGGAAAAATTGGAATGAGTCCAGCTGAGGGCAACAAAAATTTTTAGGGGCTAGAGCACATGCCTTATGAGGAGAGGCTGAGGGAACTGGTATTATTTAGTCTGCAGAAGAGAAGAATGAGGGGGGATTTGATAGCTGCATTCAAGTACCTGAAAGAGGGTTCCAAAGAGGATGGATCTAGACTGTTCTCAGTGGTACCTGATGACAGAACAAGGAGTAATGGTCTCAAGTTGCAGTGGGGGAGGTTTAGGTTGAATATTAGGAAAAACTTTTTCACTAGGAGGGTGGTAAAGCACTGGAACGGGTTACCTAGGGAGGTGGTGGAATCTCTTTCCTCAGAGGCTTTTAAGGTCAGGCTTGACAAAGCCCTGGCTGAGATAATTTAGTTAGGGATTGGTCCTGCTTTGAGTAGGGGGTTGGACTCGATGACCTCCTGAGGTCCCTTCCAACCCTGATATTCTATGATTCTGTGAACTGATCCTTATTTGAAACTTCCTTTTCTCTTTGTGAATTGTTATGATTTTCTCCTCTATGTTTAAAATTATTTGCTGGATATTTTGTATTCATGGTTCTTAGTTTGTACATTGCTTATAAGAAAATTCATTGCAAACATTCAAAATGGACTAGTTTTAAGTAGAGCCAGAATAGTTGCATCTGTGACACCCACTCCTGATCTCACTGTTGTTTGTAGTAAAGTTACCATTCAACAAGTTGATTTATATTTGCTATTGAACCAACAGATCTTAGTGAATGCCACTTTTTTACACTTAGAAATAAACAACTACAAAAGAGAGGTTGCTTTTATGTACCATACATCCTTTCACTTTAAGATAGTAACATACAGGAAAGTGTGAGAAACTGTAGAGATAGGCATACGTGCAGAGTTACAGTGTCTGTGCTGTATCTGGATATCTCTGCTTCAAAAAGAAACACAGTGCTCAACTTTATACATTTTGCCTTTGTAATTAGAAAATATTACTTAACATTCCATGTATTTATACAATAAGAACATAAGAATGGCCATACTGTATCAGACCAATGATCCATTAACTCAGTGTTCTGTCTTCTGACAGTGGCTGATGCCAGATGATTCAGAGAGAATGAACATAACGGCCATTATTGAGTGATTCACCACATGTCGTCCAGTCCCAGCATCTGGCAGTCAGAGGCTTAGGGACACACGGACCCTGGGTTGCATCCCTGAACATCTTGGCTAATAGCCATTGATGGACCTATTCTCCATTAATTTATATAATTCTTTTTTGAGCCCAGTTATACTTTTGGCCTTCACGATATCCTCTGGCAATGAGTTCCACAGGTTGACTGCATTGTGTGAAGAAATACTTTCTTAAATTTATTTTAAACCTGCTTCCTATTAATTTCATTGGGTGATCCCTGGTATTTGTTTTACATGCAGAGTAAAATAACACTTTCTTATTAACTTTCTCCTCACCATTCATGATTTTATAGACTTTTATCATACTCCCCCAGTCATCTTTTCTAAGATGAACAGTCCCAGTCTCCTCATATAGAAAGTATCCTGTACACCTCATCATTTTTGCTGCTTTTCTCTGTACCTTTTCCAATTCTATTTTTTTGAGATGGGGCAACCAGACATGTCACACTATTCAAAATGTTGGCATACCATGAGTTATATATTGGCATTATGGTATTTTCTGTCCCTTTCCACATGGCTCTGAACATTGTTTTCTTTTTTGATTGCTGCTGCATATTGCATGTATGTTTTTCGAGAACTATCCATGATGACTACAAGATCTTTTGTGAGTGGTAACAGCTAATTTAAACCCCATCTTTTTGTACGTATAGATGGGATTATTTAAAAAACTGGCATTACATTAGCTATCCTCCAGTCATCAGGTACAGAGATTGATTTAAGTGATAGGTTACACACCACAGTTAGTTGTTCTGCAATTATGTATTTGAGTTCCTTCAGAACTCCTGGGTGAATGCCATCAGGTGACTTATAACTATTGAATTTATCCATTTGTTCTAAAACCTCCTCTAGTAATACCTTAATCTGGGACAGTTCATCAAATTTGTCACCTAAAAAGAATGGCTCAGGTGTGGAAATGTCCCTCAAATCTTTTGCAGGGAAGACTGATACAAAGAATTCATTTAGCTTAGGGAATATTCAGGAATGCTACAAATACTGAGGTAACACCTTTAAATGACACCTTTAAATGAACTCAGGCAGTTGAAACATGTTAAGGGTGACTGCTGTTAACTTTTGCAATAGAGATTTTGGGACCACTGACATAATGGAATGGCTCATGAACAGCTAATTAGGTATTGTCAGATGACAACACCACCATTGTTGCAGAACAAAAAGCAGCCTTGGCATATTGTATAGTTTCAGAATTAGTCCTCACGAGTAGTTGACTGAAAAAAGGATGATTATCAGCTCTACATAGTCCTAGAATGATTACAGCAATTCTCCTGTGCTCCTATGAACTGATCTAAAAGCCTGTTGATGTCAATAGCAAGTCTTCCATTGACTTCACTGCATTTTGGATCAGGCCCCAAAGAAGGTGCAGACTCAAAGGTGAAGATATCACTAATAATTAGGTAATTGTTTTTCTTATTGTGCCTCATTGTGGAATGTTCATCTGAAGATCTCTGTTCTCACTGTAAATAGTACACACAGTATTTCAATGGATTTCCAAATTTTCAGGCCATCAAGTGTTTCTGATATATTTGTAGGTGTTTGTGGCAGCCATATTGGTTTATCTGACATGAATTTTCCAACCTCTTTAGGAGAAACTGCAGCAAAATTCCTGGGAAATTTGTGAGGTCTTTTAGACAAAACAGTGCAAATTCCCTTCAAGACAATTAGTACTCTAGCCTTTGATTATCAAATGCATTAGATGTTAGGAGGCATATACTTTTGCCTTACCTTGTTTTTTTCTCCTACTAGAAATCGAGAGAGAAATGCCTCTACATTCTTAGAGTTGAATCTCTTAAGCCTAAGTACTGTGTGCCATTTGGGATGTGGATTTAGTTCTGAATAACTCATCTGAAATAGATATTTCTCTCTGCTCCCTGAGGGATTTATTGGCAAAACTAGCCATCTATTAACATTATATTGGGACTGCACAGTGAGAATAGATACTATAAATCTTCGTTGTATAAAAACCCAGAAGCTATAAGGTTTTACTGGTCAGCAAATAGAAAACTCCAATAAATTCAGACCTGTTTATTTTACTTTGAGTGAAAGAACATTCTGAGTGAAGCTGGCCTGGAAATATTTTTGGAGATAGTCATCTTACGCATACACACTATACACCATACAGCATGATTGCTGCTTCACACTCATATACACATTGTCGAGAATGCTTGTAATCAGCTGTTTGCACTGGTGGTTCAAAATAAGAAAACCCTGTGTTAGTAATTACTGTGCCAATGTCTTGGTTTTGCATGAGATTAGAATTAATAAGAAAAGAAATATTTAATACTATTTTATATTCTGTAGTAGTAGCAAGAGTCTAGAATTCAAATACTCATTACTTACTAGTACAAGGTTACATCCATAATACTGAATGTGTATTAGCACACTTACATATCAGATACATTCATGGAGGATAGGTCCAGGATGGGCAGGGATGGTGTCCCTAGCCTCTGTTTGCCAGAAGCCAGGAATGAGAGACAGGGAAAGGTTTACTTGATGATTATCTGTTCATTTCCTCTGGCGCACCTGGCATTGACCGCTATCAGAAGACAGGATACTGGGCTAGCTGGACCTTTGGTCTGACCCGGTATGGCTGTTCTTGTGTTCCAGATATACTTAATCCTGTCTCAGTGCAGGGGAATGGACTACATGACCTCTTTGGGTTCCTTCCAGCCCTACATTTCTATGATTCTGTACTGAACTGAAATGCTATTACTCCACTCCCTCTGGAAAGTAGTATTGCACCTCCAAAATATCACTGCACCAGCTATTCAACATTAACCAATCTACAACTTCAGCCCTAGCTCTCAAAGACATCATTTTCAGCAACAGTGTCAAACACTTGACAGTGCTAACTACTCTTCAAAACAGAAACAAGTAACAAAATACCCTTGGTATCCACAAGTCTCTGACCATACATATGGGGAGGTGTAGTACCAGATTTCTTCAGAATCAGTTCAGCCCATTTCTATTATGTTTTTATTGGAAATTATGTCTGCTATATGGGAAGTATACTGCTTTTCATCCATACACTCAATTCCTACCGATTTCCCATTGATATCAAATGTAGTGGAATGCATGGATGAAGGATAGAATGTAGCTCTTAAGAGCTTAGGTTTGAGGCAGTTGTCTCACTACTGCACTGGTCTGATTGTAGCATAATATACCATAGTTAGGGTATTTTTCAAAACCCCATCAGATGTGGGACTTTTCTAGGAACTGATGAAGCATGCAGATAATGAACCACATTTTCCAAGTAACTAATAATGGAGATAAGGGTTCACTGTCAAATTTCTCTCAGTCCTATTTATCCTTCCTTTCTTTTTTCTTCATATGTGGTTGAATGTCAGAGGCCTTTCCAGATCAGTCCTTCAAGTTAAAAGGAATAGAATAGTACACTAGTTTTTACATTATTATCAACTCATCAGCAATGTGAATTTTCCCCCTTCTTTTTAACTTATAATCTACATATAGTATTTTATTTGTAATGCTTTTATTTTGCTTTATTGTTATTTTTGTTTTGCCAGGGAACCATCTTCTGCCAAAGGATCCAATAACTCACTATCTCTCATCACATTTCATAATGACCCAGAATTCAGCAGAGAGTTTTCATTCCCTTCCTTCTGTGACTATCATTTCTAGTAAAAGGCCATCATTGTTGTATTTAGCTGCTTTGTAGTCATGCTTTTATAGCACAGCTTTATATGGGCAACCTTCAGTGAGGGCAATAAAAATCTTGTGCTCTGTCCCGGCAGCAGGAGATGCACAGAGAGCGAATGTCCATAACTGAGACCCTCAAACTGCAGTGCATCACCTCTTTGATATGCTTGAGTTCCATCAGCTCAGAGAGAAATTTGCCCTGAGGCCACTTCTGAAGTTGGGTGTCAGCTGGATTCAGTATGCTGCCAAGAAAATGCTGGGATAGCAACAGTATTGCTAATATTATCTGTCTGTCTCACCAGCTTTATTCAGTATGGATTGGATTCTGTAGTGATCACAGCTCTTTTTAAAAAAGTGCTTTAATTAGCACACAAGTACATAGAAAGTCTGTTTGAAATTCACGTGGAATCTTTCTACCTGCTGTGCTTAATTTCAAGTTGGAATGCTCTTTCATCTCTGCACTGTACTGCACACAAGTCTTGGGGAAGTGCATTCTACCCCCTCTTCATCTTACTTTAAAATCTTTAGTCCCTGCACAAGCCTGTCTGACATGTGAACCAGGCAAAATATTTCCAGGCTTTTTTTCCTCAATTCTTTATTGCATGATTAATGATTCCTAATGAACAAAGAGGAAATGGAGGTTAACTAATTCTCAACTAAAGGTTCTGATGAGTATCTTAAATCTGGAATATCATAAGCACAACAGACCAGAGAGCATGAGAAAGAGAAAGTTAATGTATTTCATTTGGAATATTTTCCCTCACTTAAAAACTGCAAAGATAAAACCAGAATAAGATGGCCCAAATACACTTTTGCTTTCTTATTTACAGGTGCCAAGAGAAATGGCATTGTATCTCTTCATTAGTAAGTATATATGAGGTTTGTTTAAAAACTTGTCTCTGGAAACATTTTAGGTTCTGATCCTACAACACTCATTCATATTAGTGGTCTTTACTCACAGTGGTCCCATTGACTTCAATAGAAAGTTGATGGGACTATTTGTTTTAGTAAGGACTACTCTTGCATGACTAAAGGTTGTGGAACTTGGTCCCGAATTTGTCAGTTCTTTACGTGCCACACAAACTTTATATATCTTTAGTGTTGTCTGTAAACTACATTGAATAATGTTGTGAACATTTGAAATTATTTTTATTTTCATATGAAGAGAATTATACTGTACTCTATGCATAGCGAAATGGAATATCTTTAATTATACATAGACATTGATTTCCCTAAACCACCATATTGAATTCAATTAACATTGTCTGGAATTAGAGCAGCAGAGACTCTTTACGTCTCCTAGCACGGTCATTCTCCCAGGTGCTCCTCTGCTGTTCTGAGATCCCTACTGATAGAAGACTGTTGTTCATAGACATCCCACGTATACGTGGTCCATTTTCCAGTATTTCTGATTGGGCTGAGTGAGAAGCTGAGTTTCAGTCACTGGAGAATCTGCATAATTTTTTTCTCTCATCAGTGCTTAGCTTCTTCTCAGCCCCATGGTTCAAGAAATGGACTGTGGACCAATCAGAGGCACTGAAAGATGGATTAGTTGTGGGGGAGTTGCATCACTGATGAAAGAGGCAAGGGAAACCTGGGCAATCTACAGAAACTGTGGGGAAAGTAACTGACAGCAAAATTTGACCCTCACTCTTCAGTGAAAGCATCACCATTTCACATGTGGTGAGTACTGCCCAGGACTCCTGTCATGCTTTCTTCTTCACTGCTCTAACTTGTCCCCTTTCAAAGGCTCTTTAATATTTATAATGATCATCTACTTAAATATCCCTAATGTAAAGAATAAAAGGTATCCCAATATAAAACAAAAGCACAAATGTAATTATGCCTGTACGTCTGCTGGACAGATCTGTTATAGCCCTCACAATCCTGTTTTCATCTCCCCATTTGTTGTGTCCCTGTAAGATTTTCGTGCAGTCTGTACATGGCTTCTCTGTACTCTAGTAATGTTGTCTATAGTCTTTGTGCTGTGTGGTTTATTTTGCTTATTTTCAATTTGCTGAATGCAAAGGCAGAAGCAACAAAATAACTATTCATAAGTGAGGAATTCCAAGTGAATCATGCAGGAAGTGTTTTAAGATAACAGCCTGTTCAGATGCTCTGAACCAGGCACACTGCACTTTGTGTTTCAGTTTAATGTGCTACCACTGGTTTATTAAACCATTGAAGGTAAGAAAAATATTTTCAGGGACAATGAGCACTGGGAATTTTCACAGTGGATCAGTACAAAGCTTTTTAAGCATTGTTTCTATAATTTTAATGCAATGGGGAATTCAAAGTGTTCAATGACCCTCCAATTCCAAATTCCACCTGCATATTGCGATGCATTAGTGTTATTCCAGTGGTGTATAAAATTAAGCATCTAAAACACTGACTGCCTAATTGTGTGGATGCTTTTTGTTACCTTCTCTATGTTTCTTTATTTAGCCTGATGTGTTTTGTTGCTGTTTCCTTTTCTTAAAAATGTCTTCTTTATTTTTAAAAGAGGGCAAAGCACACGCAAGGCTGGAAACTTGGGCATCTTCAAATGTGGTGCACAACCCACATATTCATGGGCAACAAGTGGTTTGCTGAGCCGCCACTTAAGTGGCTGCCCCTCAGTTTCTCCAGAATTTAATTCTTTTTTTTTTTGTTCTCACACACCATCAGGTGCATAGAGCTTCCACCAGTTTCCAGCATTTATTTCAGTCTTCTGCTGGTACATTCAGACTTCTGAGTGTCATGTCGATGGCTTTGGCTTCTTTCGCTATTGTTCTGCATAACACGTCTCTAGATTGTTCCCTTTTCTCTTTCCAGGTGGTGTCATCACCTGCTATGGAAGTCATGTCAGTAGCATGTCCTGAATAGGCCCATTGTCATATTTTTACAATATTTGATGCTTTAGGTTGGTTCACTCTACTTAGAATTTTTGATGTTGGAAGAAACTCTTTCCAAAGGTCTCTGAAGATCTTTTGCAGGCATTTACTTGGAATGAGCTGTTCTTCTTATTTATTTCAATTGTAGATTTCCATGACTCTGCTCCATAAAGGACGACAAACATGACTCTGGTGTTAAAATTTTGCAGCTTTGTGTCAGTGTCAGTCATGCTGCTTTTCCCAGTCTCTTCAAGTTTCTGAAAGTTGTTTGTGGTTTTTACTATTTGTTGCTTGACATCTAGCATGGTTTCACCATTGTTGCACATCTTTCTCCCTAGATAGGTAAAATGACTCACTTCTAGTGTTTCTTCATTTACTCCAATGTTTACTTAGGGGACATTGATAGCCATATATTTTGTTGATGAACAAACCAACCTGTTTTGCTGTATCTGCCAAAAGGTGGATCTTTTCTTCTATCAAGCAATATGCTGGACTAAGCAGAACAATGTCATCAGTAAAAACAAGGTCATGCAATTGTGCTTTAGCAATTGTCCATAAAATTCCTCAGTTGTCTTCTGTGGCTACTTTTCTTCTCACTTAGTCAATGACCCGTGCAAACAATAGTGGGAACATAATACACCCTTGCCTTACTCCAGCTGCCATTGTAAACCATTGGCCAATACCACCATCTCTGATTGCATGTTCATCATTATCACATATATCCTTGATTGTTTTAATTATTTTTTGCTGTTATTCCATAGTATGCCATGATTTTCAAAGACTGTCTCTGTATATGTTGTCAAAGCTTTCTGGAAATTTATAAAGTTTATCACAAAAGGGGCTTGCCACTCCATACTTTGTTCTTTATTATGTCTTAGGACAACAGTATGATCTGCACATGATCTCCATGGTCTAAAATCCGCTTGTTCCTCTAAGTTGAAGATCTATTTATTTCTTGATACATCCGGGATAATGTTGCACACGATTACTCTCAGTACCTGGGAAAATGTGATTTGCCTCCAGTTTTTACAGTTTTTACAGTCTTGTATTGTATGGCCTCTCTTCCACTGGGCTGGATTCTTTTCTTCATTCCATATTCTGTCCACGGACTGTTTAATCACTTGCATCGCTTACATCTTTCCAGTAATGTTATCCTCTTCAGCTATTGTCCCATTTTTGAGTATACCGACATCTTCTGATGTAACGTCTCCTAAATTAACATCAAGCTCTAGTGTTAGGTCTTCATCACATATTTCTAGTAGTTTGCTTGGACTTTATCAATTTAAAACATCCTTAAAATGTTCTGCCCATCTTTTCCTTTGTTCTTCTGTATTAAGGGTCTTTCCATTTTCATCTTTAGGAGGGCCTCCAGTACTCCTAAAGTTTCCTGTTAGCTGTTTGATTGTCTTAAACAAGGATGTAAAGTCACTTCTTTGACTAACATGTTCATCCTCTTGAAATTTTCTCTCAATTTCTTCTCTCTTATCCCTTCTAGTCTTCTTTTTTACTTCTCTATTTAGAAGAAGTATTCTTCTTTGCCACTTGTTTATATTTCCACATATCTTTAGCATTCATGAGTTTTTGCTTTACACCTCTTCTCTTTTCCATTGCTGCCCAAGTAGCTTCCCTAATCCAATCTTTCCTTTCAGATTTCATTGTTACTAGAACAGTCTTTGCAATTTCCAGATAGGATTCTCTGTTTTTCCAGAGAGTATCAGTGTCTCGGTTTTCTTCAGTTAACTCCATTAGAACACTGAACCTATTCTTTAGTTTGATCTGAAAAACACTTTTTGTGTTTGGGTCTTTAAGTATGGGCTGTTGCTGCATTGCCTTCTTTTAACTTTCTCCGTCCTCTTTTACTTGAGCTTCAATTTAGCAATACAAAGGTTATGGTCATTGTCCACATCTGCTCTCCTGTACACACCTGTATCTGACAATGAGCTGAGAAACAGTCTTGAAACACAGAAGTGATTTGTATAGTTCTTTGTAGTACCATCTGGGGAGTTCCATGTCACTTTATGGATTTCTTTATGAGGAAATATTGTTCCATCTCTCAGGAGGCTCTTCACACTAATTTTTTACTAATCATTCATCTTTCTGTTCATGTCCAAATCCCTGGTGCTCTTGCCCATAACTTTATCAAGCCCATCATTGCTGCTTCTAACCTTTGCATTACAATTACTCATCACTGTATCATATTTGACCTCTTGGTTAACACATCCTGTAATAAATAATAAAAATCACATTTTTCATCATCTGGCTTTTTGTTGGCTGATGGATAGGATTGTATGATTGTTAGTTTGAAGTCTAAAAGCAAGCTTTAATAATTCTTTCAATGACTGATTCCCACTCAGTCAGTACCAACTGTGCTTTATTGAGTATTAGATTTGCCACACCTGCTTCCTGTCTGCCATCCACATTCCTGGAGTAGAGGATGGTCTTATTTTTTTCTCTAAAGTAAGTTTTTTTGAATCTGTTAATCTGTACCCATTGATTCCAAGGACATCAAGCTGGTATCTGTTCATTTATTTAATTACTTGAGCAGTTTCAGTGGCTTCGTACATTGTTCTTACCTTCGAAACTGCAATTTTCATTATGGAGCTGGCCTTGAGCAAAGGACTTTTCAGGACAGAGGCTTCCTTACAGGTTTGATCAATGCCCATCATATTCTTCACATAAAGTTGATCTCTTGTTCAAGCCTGCTGCATATCAGCATGGCTCCTGGTATTTGTTTTTGTTGTAAGTTTTTTTTTTTTACATGGTGAGGTTACCAACTCCATGCACAACCTTAGGTCCATGGCTCCTTATTCATTATTTGGAACTGGCCACATGTGGACACTCACCTATCTGTGAGCTGGGAGATGTACTTGCTTCCTTTAGGTGCCCCAGGGCATACCAAATTTAAGTTTTCTTTAAAAATAATGTACCTGGTCATCCTCTTGGATAAATTGACAAAATCCCATTGGTTAAAATGAAGCTGTGGTGATTTACACCAGCTGAGGATCTGATCCAAGGTTTCTGATCATTACAGTTGTGAGCGGGAAAATTTTTTGAATATGACCAATGCTATGTTCTCTCGCTAAGTCTGTAAGCAGACAAACTAAAGTAATAGCTCTAATAGAAGTGTGTTCTGCATTCTGTCATCTTAATGATGTGTTCACGACTAATGATGATAGCACACACATCAACACTCTTAACTACTTTACAGCTGGTTATTTTAGCAGAATTTGCATCTAATGTGTTTATCCATTGTTGATGGAAATCAGACAAGTTAGAAATGGCAAAGACCTATTGGGTTTGCAATGTACCACCTATAACACTTGAACTTCAGCCATCTTTTTTTTAAACTTTTGAAGGAGTGAGAGTTGGTGCGGGGAAAAGAATTCAGAAGACCTCTGTGTGTGCCAGATAGCCTGAACAGATCTGACTGCATCAGAATGGGTATCAGCGAAGCTTCAGCAGAATGAACTTTCACATTTCAAAAAATGCTGCAGTGATATGAGGATGAGAGGAGTTGTACCTATGCTGAATGGATCAAAAAAAACCACATTTTGTTTTATTAACAATTAATAGATTTTCAAAAGAGCAAAGTTGTTTGTAGAGCCATTTCCAGAGATTTTAAGGCCAGAACAGACTGTTGGAATCATCTAGTTTGAGCTCCTGCATAACACAGACCACAGAATTTCACTCAGTGATTCCTACATCGAGCCCAGTTACTTCTGGTTGGGTGAGAGCACATCTTTTGGAAAGATTTTCAGGGGAACCCAAAATGTTAGGGTGTTACAATAGAATTGCTTGACTCAAGCCACAGTCTGCTTCTATCTATGCTTCATAGACAGAAATCCTTACATATCTATGAATGCCTGTTGTGAGTCAGATAGTCAGATGTCACAGAAAAGGGCTGCAAGCGTTTTGGGAAGTATTTAGAGCAGTGAAGAGACTTTTTGTGTTCGGAATCTGAAAAAATCAAAACACCACAACTGATGGCAGAGGGAGAGTTGATACTCCTGCCTTTGCAATCTTCAGCTCTTACATCTTTTCCTTTGTACAGTACTTTATACACAAAGGACTAAATTGTGGCCTGTTCATGAGTGGTCATATGTGGAGGGAAGAACGTTCAGGGAACTTTCCCCTGCCCTTCCATCTTCCCACACAAAAACTAGCCATGTAGCTGTGGTAGCAGTCTGCATGCTCTCCTGAATGCAATTTCTGCTCACTCCTGGCTGGCACTCTCATGGGCCAGCACTCGAGGGGCAGATGGTGTAAGGCCACTTTTGGCCTGGCTGACAGCAGAGTGAACTGCTCATCAGTTGTACTTCCCAGGAGTTCCTGAAAGCATTGTCTTTCAATTGAGGTTTTGTGGAGCTGCCCCTGGGGCAAGCCGCCACCTCCTCAGTGACACAATCAGGCCTTTGTAGCACTTTGGAAACACAAAAAAAATCTGTGTGCTTCAGCACTCCAGATTGTGTAGTACACATGAGAAGCACCAGAACGACTTCACTGAGTAGTCCAGCAGCCTCAGTAGAAGACCCAGGGGTACATTGTAAGTCTAAAATCTAATGATCTTAAAAAAATGAGCACAGGTGCATCTTAAAGGTTACAAAACCCACTTGATATTTTTTAACCTAGAGCTGCCACTATCTTCAGCACAGCAAAGCCAAGCATGGCCATTATAACCAAATAAAATGCATTCTCCAAAGTTTACACTATAGTAGTTAATGAAGTAATTATTAATATGATTGTTTCAGGTATTAAATAGGCAAGATTACTGGTGAGGATTTAGGTGATAGCTGCTGGGCATTTCAGACCCAGCCCATCTCTGCGTTTATTACATATAAAAGATGTTAATGTTGCTCACGCTTGTTCCATATTGTATAAAACTGTTCTCGTCATTTCCTCTGCTTTCTATTCCCTCTAGTGCGCCTGCAGTTCTGATTAACAATTTACCACACAGTTCCATAACAGTGAATACTCTACTGCTGCTGTTAATTAAATCTGTGTGGGTAAGTATTCACTCACAAGAGACAATCATTTCAGCAAGCTATTGTAAGGCCTCAGGCTTTGCACTAATAGAATCTGTACATATCCCCGAGGTGACATGTTCCATATCTGGAGAGGAAGCAGAAAGCCAGATCTTCTAACATTTTAGCATGGTGATTCCATCAGTGCCATGGAGACAAGCTTCAAAAGATGATGTTCCTAAGATGGGCAAAATAAGATCAAAACAATTTAGATACCTTTTAATTCTTGGTCTAATGCAGTATCATAACTTGAAATTTAGTACCATAGGTTTTTTTTTTAAATTGGCATTTACGATACGTGACTGACATATAATACATTAAGTCATTAACATGAATCATTTAGGTATCTATTATAAGCATAGGATGGTATTGTCATATCAGGCTCATTGAAAAGGTGAGAGAGATGCTGTAAAATAGGTTTATAGCTTGATACTAAAGAATTACATAAAAGAGTTTTTAACCAAACTATTGAACAAAAGGTGTTATCAGTTAATTAAAGGGTGACCGTTAAAAACATGCTAGTTGACTTTCAGGTAGATAATGACAACATTCGCAATATTTGAGGTATTTCCTATAGTATGTATGGGACATCTTCAGTTTTCAAGGTAACCTTAGATATTTGTCATAAGTGAAATGAAAAGTTTTCAAAGACTACCATTGTCTTCAAGCAATCCTACAATATCTACATGTGCTATAGGATTTATTTCAGTGCTTTGGAGGAATCCTTTTGTTGTGAATTAGCATTAGCTGTATTACATGGATGGTTTAGGCACTGTGTTTTACAAAACATAAGTTTTCTTCGTTTTTTACCTTCTAGTAAACTATACATGAGATTATCAATTAACTACTTGTTGGTACTAATTGAGTGATTTAAACATGAGCTTTCTTCATACAGAGTTAATTATATTTTCACTTGGGGATTTGTTGTGACAAATGAAACCAGTATTATGTTAATTGATGTAAGAAAATCCCTGGTTAGTTAGTACTGAATATAGTTGCTTCAAACTTTGGTATATTTTTGCCAGTACAAGTACTGTTTATTTAGAGAAGTATTTACATTGTTTACAGAATAATTATTATGCATTCTTCATAGATTACTTCATAGAAGACTAGGAATTGCACCCAGCCTCCCAAATCAGTTAGTAGACAGAGCAAAGTTTTCTTGTTGTTATTTGGGCGTATCCATCTAGGAAAGGCTCTCTTCCCCCGCCCCCCACATCTCTCATTTGGGCCTGGACATGTGATATAGACCCAGTCCTGCTAGCTGTTGAGTGCTCTAAGCTCTCATCAGTGATACCTTTACTAAGGTCTTTACTACATAATATATTTGCTCCAGATTTTCCCCTCTTCCTGTCCTTCGAACACGAGTGTTATCCTAAAAAAAAATCTCCATATCATATCTCTTTGTAGCATGGTACTTCTGCATGAGTAATCAAGCAAGCAGCTCCCTACAAAATTGGCTCTCACATAATTCTGTGGATTGGCCAACAGTTGTCACTGTAGATCAGTGCAGGCACAGCTTCCTCCTGAGGATCTCAAAGTTATCTGCTGACTTGTATACTCAAACAGTGCTCTGATGGAACCTGAAGTTCTTTCAGAGACTTATAAAAATGAGAGCTGCTTCAGTTCAGCAGCTATACTGGGGAGTTGGAGTGAAGCTGGAATTTGCACTGGTGTATCCCTCCACATTATGCTCAGCTGAGGCAAGATCATTTACCTTTGCACAGTCAAAACTAGTTTAGTCCATCTAAACATTTTGGTGCTGAGATTCCGCTGCCTGCAGCCCTGAATGGGCACCGTCAAGGGGCGAGATGACCAAGCCAGGCAGCAGAGATAGGCTTTAAGGTTAAGTAAGGTTTGTGTTACTCAAGGGAGTGAGTGATGACTATCTCAGTTATCTCTGATGTAACAATACCACTTCTCAGGCTGCTCTACCTCCAAGGGGAAGTTGTTAATATGAAACTGATACAATGGAATGGCTTAGGTGACCTAATAAAATTTAGCTTTAGTGTCATTATGTTGTAAAATTGCTACAGGTTCCGGGATAGAGACTGTCTTCCTGCCCCTCCCACCACCTGGCACCTTGGCCTAAATAAGCAACCAAGTGTGGGATCCTTTAGTTATAGACTGAGGGCTAGAGATAGCTGTAGTTCAGGTTGCCTAAATGTTTTCATTTCAATCTTTGGTGTTCAATTGCTAAAATGTTTCTAAAACTCTCATCAGATAGGTTGAAACTTTCCAGACTTCTTGTCTGCCTGAGGATGAATGTTAATGGCAAATCTGAGTGGTAGTCATTCAAGAAGAATGAAGGGGAACCCTCCCCCAAATCTTTCCACACCCAGTAATAAAATATAATCTTTTTAGAAATAGCTTTTGCTAATGGTAATGCTAATGGTAAGCTGCTAATGGTCAAAAGTTGAAATTTGACTGAGAAATAGTTATTGTGGAGAAGTGCATTTGAGTGTTCTGATGACAAAGTGACAGTTATGAGCCATTGATACTTCCACTTCATTTAGGCACAGTGCAAGTGGTATGATTTTTCTAGCAGTTTTAGCAATGTTTGGAGAAAAGGCAGATTGTGTGGTCTGGCAAAAAGAGTAGAGCCCAGCTTTCTTCTGTCTGCATCTTGTACAAGGCATCAGTAGAGTGTATACATCAGCCCAGTGCATGAAATCACACATGGCCTTATGTGTGCTTATGAAGAGTCGAGCCCAGTCTCATTCAGTGCACCTTCTCAGGTGCTCACTTTTAAGATGTGTACTTTTCAGAAGTGCATTGTCCATGGTGTGTAGTGATAGAAGCAAACCCTGTAGGAGTTTTAGTATCTGTCATTCATTGTTCCTCTTTGATGTGGCTTTCACAGGTTCTGTTTGTTTTGCACAAAAAAGAAGATAGGCCATAGAACGGTCTGATACTCTATTGTACCAAATGTGAAACAACATGTGATTATGTATTTAAAGACTGTACCATAATACACATATACATGAGGGCATTTTCTAAGTTTTGAGTGTATAGCCATGCTACCTTAATGTCCTTCTGGCTTATTTTTTGATGGAATAATACATGGAGTTGTAATCTGGTTCAGGTAGGGTAAAAATTGAGTCAATCAATTTACAAACTATTGAAAGCAAGTGAAAACCATAAATTGGGTTTGGCTTTTAAAGTAATTAAACCCAGGAGAAAATGGGACTGTATTCCCCTACTTTCACCTACTATATGAGGTACTAGGCTTTATCTCATCCCTATATATTGAGAAAAGAGATGAATGGTTCTGATAAGAGTTTGCAAGAGAAACTTTTAATTTGATTTAGAATTCCTCACTTAAAAATGACCAATTTTCTTCATAGTTGATAGTATAAACATCCAGGATCGCTTATAGTGAAATACACTTGATGGGAAAAAAGGCTGGATTTGTGGATGTCAGTAAGGATGACATAAGGAATGATTGCTAAACGCAAACACATTGTGTTTCATTCTGATAGTGACAAGTGACACCAGGAAATTACTCTGAAGATATGGCTTAAGAAATAGCTGGGAGGACAAACATTGACAGACCTACTGTTTTAGAGTCTGATGAGGTTATGTGATTGACAGATATTTTATCAACAATTTTTCTGATTGTGTTTCATCTGTAAAGCCTTCAGAGATCCGTTGTATTCCCAACTTGCTGAAGTCTTACTTCTCTCATCCAGAAACACACAGTTTATATTGTCGACCTGTCCTGGAACTTGCACTGAGAGATAATACCTAAACCTGGATCTGCTTAATTATAGCACATATCAACTTGTCAGTTCTTTGCTAAGCCTTACTAACACAAAACATTATTATTTGTTGTTGCCCAATACACAGGAAACAAAAATGAAAGCTTGGAAATTGCTCCAGTCCTGCCCCCTACTCTGCCCCTGACCTCCTCAAGTGACTGACTTCATTCTTTCCTCTTCCAGGTCGTCTGCCTAGTCCTTTGGTGTGGTTTTTTGCTTTTCTTTTTGAATCAGTTTCAGTTCTTCACAGTGTGTTCGAGCTCTGTTGGACTGTTACAGTGAGCACAAGGGAAAATACATGACTTAGTGAAATTGTTAATAAATGCTTCATGAAATTGCTGTGCTGTCTGGAAAGTGGGTAGTAACATGAGATATAGCTTGATGACAGCAATTTAAAAAATGCCATTTAGAAAAGGCATTCCTGGGGGAAAATCATCTGCACAATTTTACATTTGAGTTTATGAAGGCATTTCTTTAAGACAAATAATTGTTCCCAAAGAGAAATTGCTCATTTCCTTGGGCGATATCTCCTGTATCTTTAGTACCGCAATCTCCATCTGCTTCAGACATACAACATGATGCATATACCTGAATTAAAGAATATTTTTGTCTAGTTGTTGATGACAGGCAAATGATACTTGTTAGTTATGCTTCATCACTCCCCTTTACAGAGCTGAGTGATAAACTGAACAATGAGGGCAGGATGAAAATTAAGAATGGAATCATTTTCTATTTTGTTTGAGATGTCATGTCAGTACCTATAAAACCACTATATAATAGGCATTAGATTTTTCCTGGGAATTCTTTCTCATTGTAAGTATCATAATGGAAGTTTATTACTTCATTGTTTCAAAGCAATGCAAGGATTAATGATGGAATATGATTGAGAATGAGAGTCAACAATGCAAAACATTTAGGAAAAGGTAAATATATCTGCAAAACATCATATTCCATCAACAATATGTAAATAGCAAAACTCCATCATTCAGTACTAGTGTGGACTATTTATTTACTGAAAGGGACAGACACTTACCTGTGTTGCAATGGAGTCTAGCCTGTTTGTGGTACTATAATTTTTGTTTGCAGGAACACTTTTTTTGGAGGGAGGAAGAGGTCAGTGTGATTATTACTGTATGTCAGAGCTTAGAATCTGGTTATATGTTTTGTACTTTGCTACAGAGTGAGTTACTGACCCATTTATGAGCTTCATTTAATGTTTATTCAAATAGACTTCTATCAGAGTAAGGGGCATAGAGAACATAATTAGAACTGGATGAAATTTTTCAGCTGCAGCGACACTGAAACATTTTGCAAATTCACATCAATTTCAACTAATTGTTCATTGAAAGAAAATTCTGAAAAAAACCTGGAACATATTTTGATATTTTAAATTTGATATATTTTGATATTTCCATTTGAAATGCTTTTAAGTTTTTTACCCTCCCTCTAAACATTTTTAAATGGTCAAAATCAAAATGAAATCATTTGTTCAAACCCCCTCCCCCAAATATTTTCCCCATCATTTTAAAATTGTCAACAAACAAAATCTGTTATTTGCCCAAGTTCACCTATTATGTGATGTGAAAGAGATTAAGACATGTTTGAATATCAAAGGAATTGCCATGTTGGATGAGAACAGTTGCCCTTCTGGTCCAGTATTCTGTCATGTATGGCAATGGCAAGTACCAGATATTTCAGAAGAAGGTGCAAGAAACCCTGCACTAGGTGGTTTTGCAATAAGCTACCCAAAGAGGAGGCTTTCTACTAGCGCTAATAACTAGAACTGGGTTGGGCCGTGCAGCAGAAGGGTTTATAGCTCTTCCAAAACTCTTTCTTCTTCTTTTAATATTTACAGTATCAATCCTGGGTGGTCTGTTCATACAAATTTCTATTTACTTTTTAAATCATATTCTGCTATTGACCTCAAGGATCTCTCGTGACAATAATAAAACATTGTGTAAAAAACAATAAAAGTAACTGATAATTTAATGATCACTTTTGGTTGGTCTTCAATAAATATATTTCTCTACTTTCTCCCTCTTTTCTCCTCATGTAAGTGCGGGCCTATTAGGTCCCCATGCACCAGAAGGATGCTTTTTACTTATCTAAACAATCTGAGAAGTAATAGTGGAAACATCCCCACGCTACCGCAAAGTTGACTTGGAGGAATCATGTCTAGAGGGTAAACCATCAGGCTATTTTCTCATGGTTACAATCCATGTAGTCAAGTAATTGGACACACAATCCATTGCTATCTTTTCCCACATGTGTATTTTTCAGTCTAATGATTTTTATTCTAGATTAAAGAAAATAACCATGAGAGAACAAATATAAAGACTTCATGGGCAAGAGCTAGTATACGCACTGACTTTACTCAGTAATATTCTGCATCTGTCCCACCACAGCTGGTGCTGCAGCAGATGAGTAGACTCATCCACTTTTAAAATGGTTCAGTAAAGAGAATGACAGTATTTCCTTTCAGTTATAATCAGCACACTCACAAAGCCTGCAGGCAACAAAAATCCACAGGACATGTCAAGTTTTAGTTGTGTGATTTACAGAAATATGCTAAATTGAACCAATGTTAAAGTCATTATTGATATAGATTCAACGGGAAAATGGGTCAGCCATATCCATTTGTGATTATTTTTAAAGAACATCAATAGCAAGTAGGCAATGGTAAAGCAAAACATTTAGGATGGCTGATATATCAGAAAGCCTGCACAAACATACTGCATATTATCCACAAAAAGCCAAATATATATATAATGTTGTGTCAATTTAGGTTGCTTTTTTTGTAGTTTCCTAGATTTTAAAGAAAGCAAACTGAAGAAAGAGAAATTCCATCCTCTGGCATCATATTGACTCCAATATGGTTCATCAACAGGGTTGGAACCTTTAGATCCACTGTCCAGAGCTCTACTACTTGAAGTAACAAAGCAACTGATAGCAACAGTAGGTTGTCTTCCCCGTGTGGGTCAGCACTAAATGGGGATGAGACATACTTTGCCAGTGAGTTTTACTTATATTTGTTGATGGCAGAAGAATGTTGAGATTCGGACATGAGCATGTACTAGTGGGCACAGCCTCTTTCCCTGAACCTTGACCCCTTCTGTCTCATCCCCTCCAACTTATCCGTGTCCCAGTCCTGTATCTTCTCCAGCCTTGGCCTTTTCTCCCTATTCCTATTCCAGTCTTCCTTCCTGGGTTTCTCTCCAATCTCAGTTTCCTTTCCCTTTCCCCCCGTGGTTCCTAGTCCCAGTCTCCTTGTCTAGCCAGTCCTAGTTTCTCCCCTCCCCCCAGATCCTCATCCAATCTGTGTTCCCCAGCCAACCTGGTCCCAGTCCTAACTAGTAGGAAGAAAGCCTTAGGCCTGGGTTAAAGTAGTGGTCAAAGTTTTGCTAATTTAAAGCAAAGGCAGGCCCTCACAGATCCTGGCAATAACAGAGCTGATATTGCAGAAACACACATTCCTAAATAGGGTCAGGTATAAGAATATACATGCAAACGCATTCCAGAAGGGTGGTACCAGAACATCCAATACCAACACATCCCCCAAAGATAACAGGAGCATGCTGACCCATCCTAAAGATAAGGTTAGGATTGTATGGGGAAACTTTGGAAAACCAGTAAAGTGGCTGAAACCACTATTGCTTATTGCTAAAAGTAGCCAGGTCAGCAGGCCATAAATTGGCCATGCAGCAGCTTTAGCTTAACCAAGGCAGGAGGGGAGGGGTTTTGGGTGCCACAGAAAGGGCAGCTTAACCCTGCGTCCTTCCTGCTCAGAATGCTGAAATTGCTGATGTATGTATTTTAGAAAAAACAGGAAGCTTGTCTATAATGTGCCCTTAGGAATGTGACTGTCAGGATCCCAAGGCATGCACACTCTGAAAAAAACATATCTGGTTAATTGATAATCATAAGGAAACCTCTTTCTTAGCCTTTAAAAACTGCTTGCTTAGCAAGTTTTCTTTAAGGGATATGTCATTGTATTCGGGAGGGTTTCTTCAAGGGCACTTCCTCTGGACACACATTGGGGGCCCCACTAGCAGATGGAAGTTTGGCCAATGGAATCCTGTCACTGTGCCACTCAAGAGCCACACTCAACTTTGGTAATTATCGAGGGTTGGCGGTGTTTTACTAACTTGTTGTGGACGTGTGTAAGTGCTTGAGACTAAGTAAAGTTAAGCTTTAAGTGAAAGCACTCTTCTGTTGTCCTGTTTGTGCCAGCCATCTATCAGTCGGACAGCTGTGTCTCCCTTGATTTATTTCCTGATACCACCTCGCGCAGAGTAAAAGTTTCCAAGAACTTTGGATTGAAAGAACCCCGGGTAACACGATGACAGCATGATGGATAGAGATGTTCTGATCAATCCAACAGGTACAAGGCAATGGATGGTGCCCAGATACATCAGGAGCAATAAATAACTTGTTTGTATTGGTGTATAAAGAGGTATCTCAGAGGGAGTGTCTTTGGCCAGTCTAGGGGGCATTGGAAAGTCCCAGCACTGACTGAGCTGCCTCCATTGTCATGGGCATACATGTGCTTGTGTAACTGTAGACATTGATCCAGGGAGCTAGGACCGTGTTTCATTGACAATAAATCTGGCTGGGTGCCTTCGTACCTTAAAGGATCTTCTGGTCATTGGGCGGTTGCTCAAGGTCTGCTGTGCCAGCTGTCTGCGCAGAGCTGGGACAGCACACAGAGAACACACATGTAGCTGAACATCTGATGACACTAATCTCACTGTCTAACCGGTCCCAGACTCCCCTAACTCCCATTCCCAGTTTCCTTGCCAAATTTCAAGTCCCTGCTCCAAATCATGGGGGAGCTAGAGCTTTTCAAAGAAAAAAATGACAGAATTTTTTAATATGGGGCAAATAATGTATTTCCTTCTTAAACTCATTCTCATAAACAGCTATATTGTTTTGGCTGAAATTCCCTGTCCCCCTCTCCCCTAAAATAAAAGTCACTCTGAGGCAGTTGCCTAGCAAATTTCTGATACAGAAATTTTCTGCTAAATGTTTAGCGTTTTGCAAAGTTACAAGCAACTGAAATCAAGTTCTTATTCTTGGAAGTTTTAATAAAAGATGATGCTACCAGATCAGCCTAGAATGACCGTGTGGAAAATTACTAACTGGAATCACAGACTGTGCAGGAGATTTTATAGCACAGGAAATGGTTAGACTGTAAACCTTTCAGGGCACTGGGTCTGACTTTTTGTGCTTGTACAATGGAGCCCGATCTCAAACTGGGGACCTTGGGCACTATCACAATACCAGTAATAAATAATGACAACAGGTATTATAGTATAATTATCAAAAACATATACTATTCACAGCTTGCTGTTATAATAAATGTGGAAATGGAATGGGACAGAACATATTTGAAATGTACTATACTATCCATTTACTATGCACTGGGGAGGGAATAGGGAACGAAGTAATCTAAGAAACAGGCATGGAGTACCAAGAACCTGTGGAAATGCATTCAGACTCCAGCATGGTGGATCAAACTTTTAATCCTTCTGAAGCAGTTAAACTGAGTTCATGTAGTTTAACTACACATTTGAGTATTTTGGATGAAAAACTGAGGTTTGCTAGTTCTGCATGGACACTAAAGGGCCATGGCACTTTTTGTAAGAGTGTTGGCTGTTACCCTTCTCTCCAGAGGGGTGGCAGTTCTGAGACAAGGTGGTGAAGTATGCATAGCATACATTTATGAAGTTCTTTGGGATCTTATGCAAAGAAGGATGGTATGTCAATGTGAACTATTACAATACATGCTGTGGGAAGAGAGGGAGAAGGATGAAAAGTAGAGAGGCGGGGAATGGACCATTAGGCCTCTGATGTGCTGATAAATTATGCATTTGTAGATATTGTATATGATAAGATTAGGCTTTACCATCACTCACAAGGTGTTAAATATCCTCAACTCCCATAGTTTCAATCCATTTACCTAGATTTGTTTTCTAAGTCTGCCCCTCACTTAAACATCTGGGCACCTTCAGTGGGAGGTGAGGGCACTCAGCACTTTCTGAGAGTTTCTAAGCCCCATGCAGAATCATATCCTGCAAGTGCATGCTGTGTGACTTTTAAAATGTAGATTATTGACTAGATAATGGAAAACGGACTACAGCTGGGCTGCTATTATGACAGACATCATAAATAAGTATTTAGTCATTCTTAAGAGTGTGTTACTGATTTAAAGACTGTAATTTTTTTTGGGAGCTATGAAAGCTCATCATGTAAATACATATTTAAATAATTTTAAAAAATAATATTCAGTCTTCGTATTAAAAAATGGAAATTAGTTACTGTTCTAGCAGCTACATTTTTCAAGTTAAATATTACAGACAATTGAGGCTTTTATTTCAGAAAAAAAGGGATCTAACAGCAACTAGACTGTTATGAACTAATTGCTTGCTATTAAAAAAATATCTAAACAATCCTGAGGGTTCAGAATGCAGGAAAACTTCTCAAATGTAGTTTTTTCATTCACTAAACTTTTAAATCAGGCAGGCCTGGCCGCATGGGAAGAAGGAACTGGTTCTTATGCTGCAATGCTGTGTGCTGCAATGATGCCAGCAGAGTTAATAATGGAATGGTGCGGGAAAGTGTCCTTTCATGGTGGACGAAATAAGGCAGCCCTTGCTAGAGACCTTCTGCAAAGGATTGCATAGTACCTCCATGAAAACTTCCTGGAGATCTTCCTGGAGAATTCCCGGGCCATCCCTGTGCACATAAACAGTCTTTTTTGGAGATAACCCTCTGCTTAGCTGGCATGGCCACCAATACCCACTATACCTACTTTTTTGTTCAGATTAAACATAAAAAATAATAGCCTGTAACCCCTATAGTTTGATTGGAAATGTGTACTCACCAGAGGTGCCTTCCCCGGCATCATGCTCCACTGCCAACTGGTCCTGTGAAGGGATGGGCTCCAGGATTAAAAAAAGTTCTTGGCTGTCAGGGAGAATGGATCTTCCACTTGCCTGCCTCACATTCTCCTCCTCCTCCTCATTGCTTGAGGACACTTGCGGCTCCTGGGAGGTATCCACAGAGTGTTTGGGGTAGTGGTGGGTTCACTGCCAAGAATCGCATGCAGCTCCTCATAAAAGCGGCATGTCTGTTGGTCAGAGCCAGAACAACTGTTCACCTCCCTTGTCTTCTGGTATGCTTGCCGAAGGTCCTTTATTTTCATGTGGCATTGTTGTATGCCCCTGATATAACCCTTCTCCCACATGCCCCACACAATCTTGGCATAGATGTCAGCATTTTTTCTGCTGTATCGAAGTGCTGCCTGCACAGACTCTTCTCCCCACACAGCAATAAGATCCGCCACCTCCTGTGTACTCCATGATGAAGCACCTTTGTGGCCTTGAGTCTCCATGATCTGCTGTGCTGGCAAGCTCTCCATGCTGATCAAACAGGAAATGAAAATTCAAAAGTTCCCAGGGTTTTAACAAGGGAGTGGCTATTTCCTGTGTACCTGGCTAATGTGCAGTGTAGTTGAAAGTGCTCTCCAGAGCAGTCACAGTGGAGCACTGTTGGACACCTCCTAGAGGGTAATTCATTCAAATTACACAACGCAGTGTCCACTATCCTCATGTTGACCAATGGATATTGAATCAAGTGCTATGCCTCTTGCAGAGGTGGAGTGCAGAAGTCGACTTTACCACCACTTAGGTTGGCGGAAGGGACTCGGTAGTGTAGACACATACATTATTAAATCTATTTAACATGGCTTATGTTGACTTAAGTTTGTAATGTAGACCATCTGTTAGTGTGCAAGAGGTCACTTTGCATAGGAAAGGAGGTTATTACTTTGCTTGGTACTGGTTTTGGAGTTCTTTTTAGCTAGGTTTGAGAGGGAGAAAGATGTTATTCCTATGCAAATTATGAGAGATTCTTGCCTAGGTATTTAACAATAATCTCATTTAGCTATTTTAGTTTCTATTCTTGGGAAACCGAAGTCCCAATCTTGACTGATCTGTGGGTCCTTAGACAAAATGTCTCATATGACATCAACCATTTTCTCATTCACTTTATTTTCTAGATGGATCCTATTTTGGGATAAACAGAGGTTGATAGCATTTCTAATATTTGAGGGGCAGGAGGAATTAATAGCTATTAATCATTCAAGGAGTATCTGTTTTCTCTACCCCTTATACCATCAGGAGTCTGCAATAACAGATTGTTAAAAATTGTATGCTGTGACTGTTAAGGAGGAGAAGAAATCAGTTTGTCTCCCCTAAGTCACCTGCAAGAGCCTGACCTGTGGAACTGTTCCAGTTGTAAACAAACTGCTTAGGCCACATTGCTTTTGTCCAGTATGAGACTCAAGTGTGAGGAGTTTGATATTATTCTGTGGATAAGTGCCTATATCTAGATTGCTACCATGAGTGCAGATTACTGAGAGCTGTTCTTGATGGAGATAGATGCTGGATATTTTTTCTGCTTTGCATTTCAGCTTGTGATATTTACTTTCTGCTTTGCATTTCAGTTTGTGACATTTACACAGGTGCTGGAGGAGTTGCAGGTTATAATATGAGTTAGATCCATTTCCCTTATTGCTGGTGAATGCAAGGGTGTTGATGATGGAACTGTTGCTGCTGGAGTTGTGTTTTTAGGGTATTTCTACACAGGGATAAAACCCCCTAAACTGGCTCAAGTCAGCTGACTCGGGCTCATGAGGTTCGGGCTCCAGGGCTGAAAAATTGCTGTTTAGACACTGGAGATTGGGCTGGAGACTGAGGTCTGGGACCGCACAAAGGTAGAGGTTCTCAGACCTCAGGCTACAGCCTGAGCCCGAAGTTCTACACAGTAATAAATGAAAGCAGTGACTCAATCATCTGATCCAAATTGTCTCTATTACAATAAATACATATGGGAAATTATTAGTAAAATTGGAGAAGGTGGGGATTAATATGAGAATTGAAAGGTGGATAAGGAATTGGTTAAAGGGGAGACTACAATGGATCATACTGAAAAGTGATCTCTCAGGCAGGAGGGAGGTTACTAGTGGAGTTCCTCAGAGATCATTCTTGGGACCTAACTTATTTAACATTTTGATCAGTGATCTGTGCTAATAAAATTTGCAGATGACACAAAGTTGGAAAAAACAAGGAGTCTGATATATGCCATCATGTGCCAGCAATGCCCCTCTGCCATGTACATTGGCCAAACCAGACAGTCTCTATGCAAAAGAATAAATAGACACAAATAAGACATCAAGAATTGTAACATTCAAAAACCAGTAGGAGAGCACTTCAATCTCACTGGACACTCAATAACAGACTTAAAAATGGCCATTCTTCTACAAAAAAATTTCAAAAACAGACTTCAACGAGAAACTGCAGAACTGGAATTAATTTGCAAACTTAACACTATCAAATTAGGCCTGAATAAAGACTGGGAGTGGCTGGGTCACTACAAAAAGTAATTTTCCCTCTGTTGATCCTTATACCTTCTTGTCAAATGTTGGGAATGGGCCACATCGACCCAGATTGAATTGGCCTTGTTAGCACTGACCCCCCCCACACTTGGCAAGGCAACTCCCATCTTTTCATGTGCTGTTTATTTATACTTGCCTACTGTATTTTTCACTCCATGTATCTGATGAAGTGGTTATAGCCTAAATAGTTAGTCTCTAAGGTGCCACAAGGACTCCTCATTGTTTATGTGATACAGACTAACACAGCTACCCATCTGAAGCAAAGTTGGGAGTTATAGCCAATATGAAGGAGGACTGGAATATCATACAAGAAGATTTGGATGACCTTGAAAACTGGAGTTATAGAAATGGGATGAAATTTAACAGTGCAAAGTAATGCACTTAGGCACTAACAACAAGAATTTTTGCTATAAGCTGAGAACTTATCAGTGGGAAGTGACAGAGGAGGAGAAAGACAAGGGTGTATTGGTTGATCATAGGATGACTATGAGCTGCCAATGTGATGCGGTCATGAAAAAACTTAATGCAATGTTAGGATGCATCTGAAGAAGTATTTCCAATAGAGTTAGGGAAGTTTTAGTCCCACTATGGTGAGACCTCATTTGGAATCCTATGTGCAATTCTGGTCTCCTGTGTTTAAGAAAGATTAATTTAAACTGGAGAAAAGGGCTACTAGGATGATCAGGGGAATGGAAAACCTACCTTGTGAGTGGAGACTCAAAGAGCTTGACTTGTTCAATCTAAACAAAAGAAGGCTGAGGGGAGATATGATTGCTCTCTCTAAATACATCAGAGGGAAAAATACCAGGGAGGGAGAGGAGTTATTTAATCTAAGCACCGATGTGCATGCAAGAACAAATGGATATAAACTGGCCATAAACAAGTTTAGGCTTGAAATTAGATGAAGGTTTCTAACCATGAGAGGAGTAAAGTTCTGGAACAGCCTTCCAAGGGGAGCAGTGGGGGCAAAACACCTAACTGGCTTCAAGACTGAGCTTGATAAATTTATAGAGGGGATGGTATAACAAAACCGCTTACAATGGCATGTAGCTGATCTGCGACTGCCAGCAGCAAATATCTCAAATGCTTGCTGATGGGAGACTAGATAATACTAAGTCCTGTCATGACTGCAGGAGACTGGACTAGATGACATCTTGAGGTCCCTTCCAGTCCTATGATTCTATGGGGAGGGCTCTGAGTTACAATAATGAATTCTTTCCCTGGTGTCTGGCTGGTGAGTCTTGCCCCCACATTGCTGAGAATTTAACTGATTGCCACATTTGGGGTCAGGAAGGAATTTTCCCCTGGTCAGATCTCCCTCTGTTGCAGCTTGGGACACTGTTCACTTGTAGGTTTAAATTAGTGTAAATAGTGGATTCTCTGTAACTAGAAGTCTTTAAATCATGATTTGAGGACTTCAGTAACTCAGCTAGAGGTTATGGGTCTATTATGGGGCAGGGGGGAAGAGGAGGAGAAAAGGGGAAGTTCTGTGGCCTGCAATCTGCAGGAGGTCAGACTAGATGATCATGATGGTTCCTTCTGGCCTTAAAGTCTATGAGTCAATAAATCTTGACTTATAGTAGCAAAGCACAGGACAATTACAGGAAATGCTTGTATAAGTGTCAAATACAATAAAAGTTTTTTTTGACAAGTTAGTAGAATAACGTTGCAAGGGAAGCAGTGGAATCTTATTGCTCAAAACATTTGAAATGTAGACTGGGTGAAGGATTTGAAAATATAGTTTAAGGAACAGTGACAGGGACATGGCTTAATACTTACTCGATTTCTAATTTCTTTATTCAATTCTTTTTCATTTCTATTCTGTAAGGAAACATTTAGAATTAATTGATCTAAAAGTTCTTTGCTTTTTATCCTCCTCTTTGTTTCTATGTCCACATAATTCTTTATACAGAATAATATTTTTAAAAAAATGTTTTGATGATGCTGATCACTCAAATCACAGCATACATGGTTGCCAGTGCAAAAATGCTTCTGTGTGCGAGGGAGGCCGTTTCAGTGAGGAAAGAGATTTCAGCTTCAATTCAGGAGGTTTAAACAACAGTGAGTAAAATAATGAACTGAAGTGTATGTAGCAACCTTTGCCATGACATTTTGAAGTTCTTATCCCCCTCTCAAAGGATACCGTTCATGCCTGTGGGATGTGCCAACACAATTTTGCATAAGTGGGACTTGAGGGATTAACTCTACAGCGGTCAGTTACACCCCAAAAGTAGAGAGGCATAATGGCCAAATTCATCCTTGCTACTAAAGGGAGGCAAATGTGATCCTAGGACATACCAAGGTATTTTTAGGAGAGATAAGCGAGTATTAAAGGCATTGGTAAGACCTTATCTGAAACACTGAGTACAATTCCAGTGATCCATGTTTTAAAAAGATCTATTCAAACTGGAATCGGGGCAGAGACGAGTTACGAGGATGATCAGAAGAATGCAGGTCCTATCTTTCAAGAGGAAAGGCTTGCTTGGTTTATCAAAACAAAGATGCAGAGAAGATATGATTGCTCTCTATAAATACATCAGAGGAGACACCAGGGAAGAAGCAGAGCTATATAAGTGAAAGGACCATGCTGGCACAAGAACAAATGGGTATAAACTGGCCATGAATAAGTTTAAGCTGGAAATTAGAAGATTTCTAACATCAGAAGGATGGGGTTGTGGAAGAACATTCTTATTAGGAGTAATGGAGGAAAACAATCTAACTAGTTTTAAGATGGAGCTTGATAAGTTTATGAAAGGTAGTATATGCTGGTGTTAGCTGAAATAGCAAAGGGCTGGACTTGGCGACCCCAGAGGTACCTTCCAGTCCTATGTCCCTAAATTGAATTTATCTAGCATAAAGTAAGGATTATAAGGTTGAGCATTACATTTGTATGGGTTTGTGTGACCCCAATCTTCAGCGGGGGCCATGGCCAGGCGCTGCTATCGGGGCCATGTCAGGGGCTGTGGCCTGCTGTTGGGGCCGTGTGCCCCCAACCGACCCATGGCTTGCAGCGGGGGCCACAGCTGGGGGCTGCTGTTGGGGCTGTGTGCCCCCAACATGCAGCTTCCTTGGGCTGTGCACCCACCTCCCCCCGGGCTCCAGTGGGGGCTGTGAGGCTGTAACTGTCCCCCACATGTGTCCTGATATTTTATTCTTGCCATCTGATCACCCTACTGGCAAGACACATTGACATTACATAGGATGGGATGGTGGATTGTATGCAGTTCCCAATTTCATGAATAGCCATGTGCAGGAACGTGAGGACAGATTTAGACCCTGTGTGTCACTGTTTTCTTCTAGACTAGAAACTAACAAACACTGTGCACTGCTACCTCGATATAACACCACCCGATATAACATGAATTTGGATATAACGTGGGAAAGCAGTGCTCTGGGGTGGGGGTGAGGTTGTGCACTCTGGTGGATCAAAGCAAGTTCAATATAACATGGTGTGACAGACCCAGACCAGTGGGGTACAGGAGTCTGGTAGAAGGCAAATATACTGGTCACTGGATGAGTACTTTTCTGTTCCTTGAGTGACCAGAGCAGGGGTTGCACTAGAGTAATCAGGAACCTGGTAGAACCAAATAAGGGAGACAGGCTGATTAGATCACCTGCAGCCAATCAAGGCAGGCTAATCCGGGCACCTGGGTTTAAAAAGATGCTCACTCCAGTCAGGCGAGGAGGAGCCAGAGGAGAAGAAGTGCGTGTGAGGAGCTGGGAGCAAGAGGCACAATGAGCTGAGAGTGAGAGGGTGCGCTGCTGGAGGACTAAGGAGTACAAGCATTATCAGACACCAGGCGGAAGGTCCTGTGGTGAGAATAAAGAAGGTGTTTGGAGGAGGCCATGGGGAAGTAGTCCAGGGAGTTGTAGCTGTCATGCAGCTGTTACAAGAGGCACTATAGACAGCTGCAATCCACAGGGCCCTGGGCTGGAACCCGGAGTAGAGGGTGGGCCCGGGTTCCCCCCAAACCTCCCAACTCCTGATCAGACACAGGAGAAGTTGATCCAGACTGTGGGAAAGATCACTGAGGTGAGCAAATCTGCCAGTAAGCGCCGGACCCACCAAGGTAGAGGAGGAACTTTGTCACAACTGGTGTGAGTAGTGGGATATTTGGTGTGCACAGCACGGCAGAAGGAGGAGGATGATTTAAAAAAAAAAGGTAGAGGGTTTATTTTTTTTCACCACATGGATGACTTAGTACGGGCATTGATACAAGCTACGGCGTCCCAGCAGGAGGCTACCCGTGTCCAGGCAGCTGCCCAACAGGAGGCAGTGCGGCTGCAGCAAGAGACTAATCACCTGCTGATGGATCAGGCTTCTCAAGACTGGGCTATGTTGCGGGAACTGGTAAACCAGGTAAAGACCCTTACAAAGCTGGACCGCAGCCATGATGGGATGCAGATCATACAGGCCAGCCACTGGCTGCAGAAAATGACACGAGAGGATGATGTAGAGGCATACCTTCTGGCCTTTGAGAGGATAGCCCTACGGGAGGCCTGGCCTCAAGATCAGTGGTCTGGCATCCTTGCCCCATTCCTGTGTGAGGAGGCCCAGAAGACTTACTATGATCTGCCTGAAGAGGCTGCAGCAGACTACCCCCAGCTGAAAGCAGAGATCCTGGCCAGATCTGGGGTAACGACTGCAGTGTGGGCCCAGCGGTATCATGAGCGGAGGTACTAGGAAAACAAAACCCCGCGGTCCCAATTGTGTGACCTCATCCATCTCACACGAAAGTGATTGCAAATGGAGTCGCAGAGTCTGGAAGAGATACTAGAGGTTCTGGTCATCGACCGATACATGAGGGGACTACCGCCAGATCTTTATGCCTGGGTAAGCCAGAACGAACCCTCCACCTATGATGAAGTTGTTGCACTGGTAGAGAGGCAAAGGATGGCGAGGGAGCTGACCCGACCAGTTAAGGAAGAGGCACCCCGGGTTAAACTAGCAGCAGCAAGCCCTAGAACTCGGGTGACTGGGCCACCAGGAGGGCCCAGGTGGAAAAAGAGAGGGGCTGAAGGCCCACCAGAGGCCACAAAGAGTCGGAGCATGGAGGAAGAAGAGGATCATGATGTTAGATTGACCAAACCAAGAGACCAGGGAATGCCTAGGGCTCCATACAGATGTTATGCCTGCGGAGAGTGGGGACATATAGCTGCACAGTGTCCCAATGCTGAGGAGCAGATGCAGTGTAACCTGGGGAGCAGTGTAACCCATGCTCCCTAATCCACCTTGTGGGGGTCTCACTAACCCCACATATGTACACCAGACCAGTGAAACTAAATGGGGTAGAGACCACGGCACTGGTTGATTCGGGGAGTGCTATCATGCTTGTCTTGGGGAAGCTTGTCAAGTGTAGTTAGCTGCTGCGGGCTAAGCGTAAAGGGATAACATGCGTCCATGGGACAGCTGGTTATTACCCTACCATCCCAGTAAAACTCGAGATTCAGGGGAACACTACTGAGGTAGCAGCAGGTGTAGTCCCTAAACTCCCATACCCGGTACTCATAGGGAGGGACTTCCCAGGGTTTAGAAACTTACTCTCAGTAGGAGAATTGGAGGAAAAGAGGAACCCTGAAGTTAGTGAGGCATCCACAGTAGACTGTCAACCTCCAGTCTTCTCTGAAATATCCCAGATTTATTTTCCATTCCCAGTCAGGGTAGAAAGTCAAAAAGGGAAAGGAGGGCAACTAAGGCTTTGGGAACTCAAATACTGACTCAAAGCCAGAGGGTTGCTCTTGTAGGTAGGAGGACCCGAGCAGCTGAAAAGGAGGCCACCCGGGAGGGAGAAGCACCCGAGACTGATCCTCACCCTAACACTTCTGAACCAGTAGAGGCAACAGAGACTAGGCTCCTAGATCTTGGGCAGATTAGCCCCAGGAGAGGAAATTTTGGATGGGACCAGACTGAAGACCCAAGGTACGACAATATTAGGAAGGAGGTGACTGAAATAGATGGGGTCCCAGTGGAAGGGAAAAACCCAGGGACCAGGACCCTACTTCATAATGAAGAAGAATCTTTTATACCGGGTTGCATCAGTACAGGGGCAGAATGTACAGCAGATCCTAGTACCTCAGAAACACCAGAATGCTTTATTAAGTCTTGCTCATAGTCATCTTTTTGGGGGGTATTTGGGAGTAGAGAAGACCCTAGCACGAGTCCTACGACGATTCTTCTGGCCTGGAGTACATGAAGAAGTGCGGAGGTACTGTGCGTCCTGCCCAGAGTGTCAGTTGCACAGTCCCCATCCCCACCTGAGGGTGCCTTTAGTACCTTTTCCCATCACAGAGATCCCCTTTGAGCGAATAGCCATGGACCTAGTGGGACCCCTGGAGAAGAAGGCTCGGGGCCACCAATATATACTTGTTGTTTTGGCCTATGCTACTCGTTACCCAGAAGCCATCCCCCTGCGGAACACAGCCTCTAAAACGATAGCCAAAGAGCTGGTGGGGATCTTTGCCCAAGTGGGGCTACAAAAGGAGATATTAACAGACCAAGGAACCCCATTTATGTCAAAGCTAATGAAGGACCTCTGTACGCTGCCCCATATACATACCCTGAGAACTTCAGTCTACCATCCGCAGATTGATTGGTTGGTAGAAAGGTTTAACCAAACCCTCAAGGCTATGATACGGAAGGTGGTAAGTCAGGATGGGAAGGATTGGGACACCTTACTACCCTATCTTATGTTCGCTATCCGGGAGGTACCTCAGGCCTCAACTGGGTTTTCCCCCTTCGAGTTATTATACGGGCGTCACCCCCGTGGCATACTAGATATCGCCAAAGAGATCTGGGAAAAGGAACCCAATGAGGGGAGAAATATAATAGAACATGTAATACAGATGAGAGACCGGATAGCCCGGGTCACCTCTATTGTACGGGAACATTTGAAAAAGGCACAGGAGGCCCAGAGAACCCATTACAATTGCCATGCAAAAGTCCAGCAGTTCCAACCAGGGGAACGGTTGATGGTGTTGGTACCCATGACAGAAAGCAAGCTTCTGGCCCAATGGTAGGGACCCTATGAGGTGGTTGAACCCATGGGGGAAGTAACCTACAAAGTGCGGCAGCCAGGACACTAAAAACAAGAACAGATTTATCACATCAACCTTCTGAAACCCTGGCATGCACAAGAGGCATGCATAACTGTCCAAAAAGACCTAACCCAGGAAAACAAGCCTTCCAAACAGGTGAGAGTGTCTCCCGATTTAACACGACACCACAAGAATGAGGTGTCTGAGATGATCTTCTGGAACCAAGATGTGTTCTCGACAAAACCGGGGAGAACAACCGAGACATATCACCACTTCATCACGATCCCTGGGGCCAGAATAACAATGAGGCCCTATCGGGTGCCAGTGGCCAAAAGGGAGGAAATAAAAGCAGAAGTAAAAAAAATTGCTGTAGTTGGGGATCATTGAAGAATCCCACAGTCAGTGGTCCAGTCCAATCGTGCTGGTGCCCAAACCTGATGGCACCACAAGGTTTTGTAACGACTTCCGGCGACTAAATGAAGTATCCCAGTTTGACGCATACCCCATACCTCGCATAGATGAGCTAGTGGACCGTCTGGGTAATGCCCGGTATTTGACTACTCTAGACTTGACAAAGGGGTACTGGCAGATTCCCCTTGTGGAAGATGCAAAGGAAAAGACTGCGTTCTCTACACCAGAGGGTCTTTTTCAATATACTGTCCTCCCTTTTGGACTACAAGGGGCCCCAGCTACTTTCCAGAGCCTCATGGACAAGCTATTACGCCCACATAAGAGTTATGCTGCTGCCTACTTGGATGATGTGGTCATTCATACCCCAGACTGGGAAACCCACCTAGAGAAGGTAGAAGCAGTTCTTGATACCTCCAGGCAAGCTGGCCTTACAGCAAACTCTGCCAAGTGCGCTGTAGGGTTTACAGAGGCCAAATAACTTGGCTGCATTGTGGGAAAAGGTCTGGTAAAACCCCAAGTGAACAAGTTGGAGGCCATCCAAAATTGGCCCTGACCACGTCGCAAGAAACAAGTCCGAGCATTCCTAGGTGTAGTGGAGTATTACCGACGATTTATCCCCCACTTTGCCACAAGGGCAAGCCCCCAGATAGACCTAGTGAAAGCCTGTGAACCTGATCTGGTGAGATGGTCTGACGCAGCAGAGGAAGCATTCACAGACCTATGGACTGCCCTCTGCAGTAACCCCGTACTGATAGCCACTGATTTCACCAAGGAATTTATCCTGCAGACAGATGCATCGGAAGCAGGGCTGGGGGCCGTTCTATCACAGATGGTTGGGGAGGAGGAACACCCAATTCTCTACCTCAGTAGGAAACTCCTTCTGAGGGAACAAAAATATGCAGTGGTGGAGAGAGAGTGCCTCGCCGTAAAATGGGCCACGGAAGTATTGCGCTACTACTTGCTCGGGCGCAGATTCGTCCTCGTGACCGACCATGCCCCTCTTCAATGGATGCAGCGGAACAAGGAGAAGAACACAAGGGTGACCAGGTGATTCTTACTCCTCCAACCTTTCCAGTTCCGTGTGCAACACACAGCAGGGAGCTGTCACGGCAATGCCGATGGCTTGTCACGTGTGCACTGTCTGGCTTCCCAAGCTGCCCAACCCCTTGGTGTTGAGCAGGGGGGAGGGATATGTGACAGATCCAGACCAGTGGGGTACAGGAGTCTGGTAGAGGCCAAATATACTGGTCATTGGATGAGTACTTTTCTGTTCCCTGAGTGACCAGAGCAGGGACTGCACTAGAGTAATCAGGAACCTGCTAGAACCAATTAAGGCAGACAGGCTGATTAGATCACCTGCAGCCAATCAAGGCAGGCTAATCAGGGCACCTGGGTTTAAAAAGATGCTCACTCCAGTCAGGCGAGGAGGAGCCAGAGGAGAGGAAGTGCGTGTGAGGAGCTGGGAGCAAGAGGCACAATGAGCTGAGAGTGAGAGGGTGTGCTGCTGGAGGACTAAGGAGTACAAGCGTTATCAGACACCAGGAAGAAGGTTCTGTGGTGAGGATAAAGAAGGTGTTTGGAGGATGCCATGGGGAAGTAGCCCAGGGAGTTGTAGCTGTCATGCAGCTGTTACAAGAGGCACTATAGACAGCTGCAATCCACAGGGCCTTGGGCTGGAACCCGGAGTAGAGGGCGGGCCCAGGTTCCCCCCAAACCTCCCAATTCCTGATCAGACACAGGAGAAGTTGATCCAGACTGTGGGAAAGATCATTGAGGTGAGCAAATCTGCCAGTAAGCACAGGACCCACCAAGGTAGAGGAGGAATTTTGTCACAATGGTTTCACCTATAACGCAGTAAGATTTTTTGGCTCCCAATGACAGCATTATATCGAGGTAGAAGTGTATTAATAAAACATATATAACAAATATGGATAGATGTTCAAGGGAAATTTGCATTCTGTAACAACTCTTTAATAACTTTTATCCCCTAAAGAACCACTAAAAGGCATGCAGAGCTGTTCAGTAAAAGCCACTATGCACTTAACAAGTAGAAACATCTCATTACAATGAAATGTTTAGAAAGAGGAAATTTTCAGTATTAATGTATTAACTTTGATTGAGTCTGCAACAACTTTCTTTAAAGTTAATATGGTGACCTAAGTTAGTCAAATGAAGGCAGAGGGGCTAATTGTCATTAAATGTAGTAGACATTGGATTCTTACTGTTGCCGTAGGAGGCTGTTATGGGTTAGATTTAATGGAACATTCTAAAATTCTGCAGATAGCAATAGAACAATGTACTCTTCTGCAGCTTAGCAGAAAGACTTGCACTTTTGGAGAGAGATCAGGGAGCGAAGGTATTTAGCTTTAGCAAAAGGTTAAATATGTCATGAAAGAAGTTTTGCTTAGAGAAACTTTATTAACAACTTTCAAACCTTTATTAATGTCAGACTTGATCTACTGTAAGAGCCTCTTGTTAAGTGGTAATGATCTGATTAAACCTTGAAGCTTTTCCCATTTACGATATAAATGCCATTAACCATCTGAAATTCCATAGATTTACAGCAAGCCATGAGCAAGAGTTACAAAAGAAATGTCTCTTAATGTGGTGAAAATGTCATCAAGAAGACTTAGAATACTACAAGCCAGCGAGAACACATTGCAGTTAATGAACTATTTTCTCCATAGCAACCACTATTAGTGTGGATTTGACTCTTAGTAGGACTAAATGAAGAAATAAACTGTTGGGGTACCATTAAAAGCAAGTAAATATCAAGGCTATAAAACACAAAACACCTCAAAATTTGTAACATACAAATCTGGACAAAATTAGCTGAGAAAAGCTTGCATTACATAATCAAATTGTTTAAAACTTGTATGGTCAACAAAATTCATACATTTAGGCTTTTTAAAAAGTAGGTGTAATTTTGCTGCAGAAGAAAGGTGATTTTTGACTGAGATCATGATAGTCTATATCTTTTACTCACAGAATGAATATACTATTTAAGTTTGTAGGTGGAAACTTTTCTGTTGTACACCTTTGAAAGAGAATTACATCTGTTTTTCTCACTACAGTATAGTGAATGATAACACTGTATCACAGTCAGTGGAACCAGAGTCAAGAGCCCAGGTTCCCCTGAGGGACTCTTGTTGAGGGGACACCATTGAAACTTGGGGCATAGGTTGAAAGCAATTCAGCCGCATGGTCAGTGCAGTCCTCAGGATTAAATAAAATTACGCTTTTTCAACTGGATTCAGCATCTCTTTTGGGAATGAAACATGATGACAGCATTGGAGCAGAGAGTTCTCTGTAGTGCAGCAGCTGCCAGTTTGAGTCGTAGAACTTAGCCAGGGAATCCTGGATTGTGCAGATGCAAACTAGTCCAGCGATGGATGTGGTAGATGTGGGAGTTTGAGCTGTACACAGACCTGGTCAATGGCAGGAAAGTAAAAGTATTGTTTTACCCTATTGGGGAACAAGGCAGAGAGATCTGCACTACTCTGAAACTCACCCCTGCCTCAAGCCTCACAGCAGTCTTAGAAAACTGGGATACCTTTTGCTCCCCAGAGCAGAACAAAACTGTGGAGTGACAGAGGTTTTCCACAAAGAGACCAATTCGAAGGGGAGGTAATAGACTGCCTTATGCACACTGATTTCTACATGCAATTTTGGAGACTTGACAGACTCCCTGATTTGGATCAGAGTGGCCTGCAGCACTTTGGACACCAGCTGTGGGAGCAGCTGCTCTGGGAAGGCAATCTCACATCAGACAGATGCTTACACATAGGGCGTGCAATGGAAACTTCAAGAGATGATGAAAACCCTAGGAAGCACAACATTCCCATAAAGTGAGAAAACAGTGAAGACCGCCAGGTGGCCAGGGTTCCATACACATATACTGTAGAAGACAGCATAAGTGGGTAAAGGAGAAGTGCCCCACATTAGCATTGCAAGGATGTGGCAAGTTGAACCATTTTATCAGTAAATGCAAGAGTAGAGGAAGGTTCCAAAAAGATTGAGTCTGATTTGTGCAAGAGGGGCATGGCTCATCAGACAGTAGTGATGACATTATTAGTCTCTGCTTAACTCTGTGAATATATCAGGTTTAAGCTGTCAGGACAGAAAAGTACTAACGGACAATACCTATCTCCGTGCATGCAACAATGTTAATAGGGAAATAAAGTATCTGATGGAGCTCAGACACACCTCCTTCCAGCCCACTCCTCATCACCAAAATGCCCCTTTCCTTCCTTGCTAAAGCCGTGACACATCTCATGGTGGGAGTAGCATGATAAGGGCAGAGGAACAAGATGTGGACTGATGCACATCAGGAGAATTCTGTGTTTGGTATTCATGGCTCAGTAAATCTTGGCCACATTTTAACAGAGAGATGAAGCCTGAGGGCCAAAAAGCTATTATTTACCAAGTTATGTGAGGTGAATAAGGGATGTTGCTCAGCTCCATTGCAGCCTGTCAGGACTCATTGGTTTATTTGTTATTCGATTGGCTGACAGTACCCCAGAGCTCAGCAAGCATTGTTAGCTCTGAAGAGTTAAATAATACAAATTAACTGATTTGCCATGACTCTTTCAAATCAATCACTGAGCACTCAGAAGACAAGTTAGTCAGAAGAGCACTGCTCCTTTGCTAAGCTCCAGACCAGCAAAGTAAGTAAGCTTACTTTTGTATATAGCAAGTTAAAGATGGCAAATTATATTTCATGGGAAATTTTGAAAAAATATTTTAAAATTTTGTACAAAAAATTTATTTTGAGAAAACTCATACAAGACATGTAAACATTTCCATTTTCAAAAAAAACATTTTTTTGGTAAAAATGTTCATTTTTTTGACAGCCAAGAAGCCAATATGTTCACTGATAAAAATTTCATTTTGGTTTCTCAATGTAATGCTGAAAAATTTCAACCACAATTTAACATTTTCCATTTTTTTTAAATTGAGAGAACAGCTCCTTTTTTGTTTAAAAAAATAAAAAAAAAGAAACTTTCTGACTATCCCAAATTTTAACCAGATTAATAATTCTATTACCTTGTATGAGACAACTTGTGGTAGAATTAAGCACATGAAATAATCTGTTGGCTCAGAGTTTGCTTATGCTTAGCTCACATTCGGCATGCTGAGAGGCTTTACGTAGGCAGTATCATAAGTGCTCCCATAATATTTTCTTACCTCCTTTGTGTATACAATTTCATACTAGGAACTCAATACCTCTCGTTTGAGCTATGATTTTGCCATCCTCACAACAATATTATGAGTCTTATTTCATCACTGTTTGTAAAGCATTTTGAGACCCTTTGGTGATCAGTATTGTACACATGTAAGTATTTTCAGTGAAGAATATTTCATCCTGGGCCTGATCCTGAGGCCTGTGAGCAAAGGCAGTTTGTATTTGCTGCCATTGGCTTCGAGTGAGACAGAGATGGAGTTTTTAGTGTGTGAAGAGAGGGAAGAGATAAAAGGAGTGTCCGGGGTGCGGGGGGAGTGAGTTGGTGGTGTTCTGGAGAAGTGACGGTTCTGTGGGGAAAAGGAAAAAAAGGGACAAAATTATGAGTGGAGTGTCTTGAAGGAGAGGATGAGAGATGGGGTTGACCTGGGTGAAAGGAATATGAGTATGTTTGTGGAAAATTACAAAGAATGAGAGGGAGAGTGGTAGTAGTTAAAAGTAAAGCTGAGTAAAAATCTGAATTTCTATCCTGTGGAAAATCTCAATATTTCAACTTTTATTTTTCATCCTGAATTGGGAATTTTCACAGAACGGAAGGTTCTGAAACACTTATATTGAGAAATGACTAAACATTTTATTTTTGGGAGTTTCTAATCACAATGAAATTATTCTATATTCCAAATCAAAAGTTTTGATTCATTTCAACATTAAACTGTATTTTCATGTGGTGGCACATTGCCTCACATGAGCTGGAGTACAGGTTTCCCCATGCCCCTATTCTTACCTGCAGTCCAACCAGAAGTCTGGCCTATATCTTCCATCATAAACCCGCAGACATGCAAATTCCATGATGCACAATCTTGCTAAGCCAGGGAAGAGTCTGTTGCATCATGGGAAAGGTAGTCCATTCTGGACCCAAGCCCATAGAAGAGAATTGGGGCCCAAAATACAGCTCCCATGAGGCAAAGCACTGCAATAGGGAAATTAAGTTTAATATTGAAATGCTCAAAACAAAATGTCTTGGGTCAATTCAGCAATCTGAACTGTTCCAATTTGAATTGAACCCACCCAAAATGAAGTATTTTATTACCAATTTCCCAACATAATTTTTTTTGGCAAAATCAAAAATTTTCCATGGAAAAATTTGGTTTTTGTGGAAACTACATTTTCCAACAGATAATCACTCCGCATGAAAATTCCTGACTAACTCTAGTAAAAAGAAAGCTACTGCGGCAAGGTGTATGTCTGTGTCTGTCCTTGGGAATAAGGTAGCGAGGTAGAGCAAGAGAGAAAATGAAGGCATGTACTGGAGGAGAGTGGGGAAGTTCATCCCATTTGAAATAAATAAAACTTCTTTTTTTAGTATATTATGAGTCAGCTAAATGTGGGTGGGCCATGAGTCATGTTGCCAACGTCCCAAAGCTGGCCTTAGCAAGTCAGGAGA
Source organism: Gopherus flavomarginatus (assembly GCF_025201925.1). Classification (NCBI taxonomy): domain Eukaryota; kingdom Metazoa; phylum Chordata; order Testudines; family Testudinidae; genus Gopherus; species Gopherus flavomarginatus. The sequence continues at coordinate 34,688,299 of NC_066617.1, forward strand.
AGACCAGGGAATAGAATCCTGGCATTCTTGCTATTTCTGTGCTGCAGCTTGAGTTGTGACTTCCAGCGTGGTTAGATGTATACACACACCACATCTGTCAGAATGACTATAGTCAAAATAGCAATGTTGCTGTGGCAACACAGGCAGTGGCTTGGGCTAGACACCTGAGTACGTACCCTGGATCTTGAGTGGGGCTGTACTCAGGCAGGTGGCCCAAGCCACTGCCCATGATGCTGCATCCACACTACTATTTTTAGCACTCCAGCTCAATCAAAGCTACCACATGTACATCTACCTGAGCTAGGAATGATACTTTGCAGCTGCAGTGTAGACATACCCTTTGTTTCCCAGTCATGTGCTCTGACTATTATCAGATATTTGCTATGAAACTTGAAGTCAACATTTTTTATTAAAAATGAAAAATTCCTGAGCCATCTGTTAGAGGGCTTTCTCTTCACCCCCTCCCCTGGTTCTTGTCACGTAGACAGAAAGCGGAAGACCAGAAGTCCGAAGTGCAAGCAATGCAATGTTTATTGAGACTAGTTTCCAAGCAAGCATAGTCCGAAGCCCTTCACACCAGTCAGGCTTATCTCTATATGCCGATAGAGTCTTTTCCCCAGTGTTCCGTTCCCAGCTCTGACGCCACAGAGTGTTTACCTCATGTGCCTGTTCCCTGTTCCTGTTCCTCCCCCTTAACAAACATGATTCCGGTTTCCCCTTCACTTCCTGTTTGACCCCAGTTTATATAGTAATATTCTCTGCTATACCTTAACCAATCATTTTACTGAAATTTAACTAACCAATCCTAACATATTGTAACATAATTCTCTAACCAATTATATCCCACTATCCTAATTAATGTACACCAAGCAAAATTAATTATACAGCAGACAGAAACAATTAGAGAACCAGACAGATTAACAATAGAAAATTGGGGGCTATAAAGATAGAATACAGAGATGAGGGTTTCAGAACCACTGATAAATGATTTTTTTGCTATCAAATTAAGTTTTCTTTAACCATCTTAAGATCTGTTTCTTTATCTGGTGGTGATGGGCACTATCAGGACAGGATCATTTTCCAAACAGCCCAATACCACAATGTGACTAGTTTGGGATGTGAGGATGTGACCCGGGGCCGGCCTTAGGATTTATGGTGCCCTAGGCGAGATTATTAAATTGGTGCCCTGTGCCTGATCTGCTCTTAGCAACACAAACATAAGCTTATAGTATTGGAAAACTTGCCACATTCACATTATTAAAACCAGTTTAACTTAATTAAGCACACTGTAATGCTGATGGACTAGCACTAAAGAAGCAGCACTATAGAAAAAATTCTGATATGACAGAATGATGCAAATAATATATTTTTTTTAATTTATCAAAATTTTATTGGAAATTTATATGAAGAGGTATTGAAACAAAGATTTGTTTTTAATTAAAAGCAATCTTTCTGGCTTTTTTGGCTGCAAAATCAGTAATAATGTCATCGTATGACAAAGACAAAGTCGTGTCTTGTTCGATCACAAGAATAGCAAGACCAGTCAAGCAAGATGGAGGAACTGGAGTTACTCGTGCAGGAAGTGAAGCCAGATATTATAGGGATTACCGAAACCTGGTGGAATAGTACTCATGACTGGAGCACGGGTATTGAAGGCTATGTGCTGTTCAGAAAAGACAGGAAGAAAGGCAAAGGTGGGGGAGTAGCCTTGTACATCAATGATGAAATTAAATGTAGCGAAATAAGATGCGATGGAATGGATAAGACGGAGTCCGTCTGGGCAAAAATCACGCTGGGTAAAAAAGCAACTAGAGCTTCCCCTGAGATAGTGCTTGGGGTGTGCTACAGACCGCCGGGATCGGATTGGGATATGGATAGAGACCTCTTTAATGTCTTTAATGAAGTAAACACAAAGGGGGAATGTGTGATTATGGGGGACTTCAACTTCCCGGATATAGACTGGAGGACGAGTACTTGCACAAATAATAGGGGTCAGATTTTTCTGGATGTGATAGCGGATGGATTTCTTCATCAAGTAGTTGAAGCACCTACGAGAGGGGATGCCATTTTAGACTTGGTGTTGGTGAGCAGTGAGGACCTCGTAGAAGAAATGGTGGTAGGGGACAACCTTGGTTCGAGTGATCATGAGCTGATTCAGTTCAAACTAGATGGAAGGATAAACAAATGTAGATCTGCGATTAGGGTTTTTGACTTCTCAAGGGCTAATTTTAAAGAGTTAAGGAAATTAGTTAGGGAAGTGGATTGGACGGAGGAATTAGTGGATTTAAATGTGGAGGAGGCCTGGAATTACTTTAAGTCACAGCTGCGGAGACTGTCGGAAGCCTGCATCCCGAGAAAGGGGAAAAGAACCATGGGCAGGAGTTGCAGGCCAAACTGGATGAGCAAGCAACTCAGAGAGGGGATTAGACAAAAGCAGAAAGCTTACAGGGAGTGGAAGGAAGGCAGGATCAGTAAAGAAAGCTACCTTGCTGAGGTCAGAACATGTAGGGATAAAGTGAGGAAGGCTAAAAGCCACATTGAACTGGAACTTGAAAGGGAATCAAAACCAATAGTAAAAGGTTCTACAGCCACATAAATAAGAAGAAAACAAAGAAAGAAGAAGTGGGGCCGCTATACACTGAGGATGGAATGGAGGTTAAGGATAACCTAGGCATGGCCCAACATCTAAACAAGTACTTTGCCTCGGTTTTTAATAAGACTAGTGAGGAACCTTGTGATAATGGAGGGATGATAAACGGGAATGTGGATATGGAAGTGGATATTACTGCAACTGAGGTAGAGGCTGTACTTGAACAGCTCGATGGGTCGAAGTCGGAGGGCCCGGACAATCTCCACCCGAGGATATTAAAGGAACTGGCGCGTGAAATTGCGAGCCCGTTAGCGAGAATTTTTAAGCGATCGATAATCTCGGGTGTTGTGCCGTATGACTGGAGGATTGCTAATGTAGTTCCTATTTTTAAGAAAGGGAAAAAGAGTGATCCGGGTAATTATAGGCCTGTTAGCTTGACGTCTGTAATATGTAAGGTCTTGGAAAAAATTTTAAGGGAGAAAGTAGTTAAGGACATAGAGGTCAATGGTAATTGGGACGAATTGCAACACGGATTTACTAAAGGTAGATCGTGCCAAACCAATCTGATCTCCTTCTTTGAGAAGGTGACGGATTACTTAGATAAAGGAAATGCGGTAGATATAATTTACCTAGATTTCAGTAAGGCGTTCGACACGGTTCCGCACGGGGAGCTGTTAGTTAAATTGGAAAAGCTGGGAGTGAATATGAAAGTTGTAAGGTGGATAAGGAACTGGTTAAAGGGGAGAGTCCAGAGGGTCGTATTGAAAGGTGAACTGTCGGACTGGAAGGAGGTCACCAGTGGAGTCCCTCAAGGATCGGTTTTGGGACCGATCTTATTTAACCTTTTTATTACTGACCTTGGCACAAAGAGCGGGAATGTGCTAATAAAGTTCGCGGATGACACGAAGCTGGGGGGTATTGCTAACACGGAGAAGGACAGGGATACTATTCAGGAAGATCTGAACCACCTTGTAAACTGGAGTAATAGAAATAGGATGAAATACAATAGTGAAAAGTGCAAGGTCATGCATTTAGGAATTAATAATAAGAATTTTGGATATACGTTGGGGGCGCATCAGTTGGAAGCGACGGAGGAGGAGAAGGACCTTGGGGTACTGGTTGATAGCAGGATGACTATGAGTCGCCAATGTGATACGGCTGTTAAAAAAGCAAATGCGATTTTGGGATGCATCAGGCGGGGTATTTCCAGCAAGGATAAGGATGTGTTAGTACCGTTGTATACGGCGTTGGTGAGACCCCATCTGGAATACTGTGTGCAGTTCTGGTGTCCCATGTTCAAGAAGGATGAATTCAAACTGGAACAGGTTCAGAGACGGGCTACGAGGATGATCCGAGGAATGGAAAAACTGCCTTATGAAAGGAGACTCAAAGAGCTTGGCTTGTTTAGCCTGGCCAAAAGAAGGCTGAGGGGGGATATGCTCGCCCTATATAAATATATCAAGGGGGTTAACATTAGGGAGGGAGAGGAATTATTTAAGTTTAGTACTAATGTAGCCACGAGGACGAATGGGTATAAACTGGATATTAGGAAGTTTAGACTTGAAATTAGACGAAGGTTTCTGACCATTAGGGGAGTGAAGTTCTGGAATAGCCTTCCGAGGGAAGTAGTAGGGGCAAAAGACTTTCCTGGCTTTAAGACAAAGCTTGATAAGTATATGGAGGGGATGTTATGATAGGATCGTTAATTTGGGCAATTGATCTTGAATTACCACCAGACAGGTCTGCTCAATGGTCTGCGGGGAGATGTTGCATGCGATGGGTACTGAGTTGCTGCGGAGAACTCCTTCTTGGGTGCTGGCTGGTGACTCTTGCCCACATGCTCAGGGTTTAGCTGATCACCATATTTGGGGTCGGGAAGGAATTTTCCTCCAGGGCGGATTGGCACGTGCCCTGGAGGTTTTTCGCCTTCCCCTGCGGCGTGGGGCACGGGTCGCTTGCTGGTGGTGTCTCTGCAGCTTGAGGTCTTCAAACCATTTTTGAGGATTTCAATAACTCGGTCCTGGGATAGGGGTTGTATAAAATTGGATGGGTGGGGTTCGGTGGCCTGCCTTGTGCAGGAGGTCAGACTAGATGATCAGATTGGTCCCTTCTGACCTATGAGTCTATGAGTCTATTCCTGACTCATTGTAGAGCGGAGATAGTTTTTAATGAGCTTTAGTTTTGAGAAACTCCGTTCTCCTGATGCTTCTGTTACAGGAATTGTCAGTAGAATACGAGTGGCAATGTACACGTTAGGATATATGTCAACAAGTTTGCGGGTATGAATAAACTGTACAATGTCCATCACCGATTTTGCATGTGGCAACATTGATGACAGTGTACTCAATTCTTCGTACAGTTCAAGTCCATTTAAATCAAAACTATCACCGTGCTTCAGGAGGCTCTCTAGATTCTTGCACTTTGTCATTAGTTGCTCTTGTTTTCCTATTTTGTTGAATTTAGTTATGTCATACAAAAATCCAAACTGTTCATGGTGTACTTGCAAGGTATTAAACCTTTCATCAACAGCAGATACTGCTTTATCCATCACAACGTTAAAAAATTCAACCTCAAATTTCTTTTCTGGATCGTCTATGGGCATGATCTGCTGTACAGATTCTTCACAAAGAAGTGTCCCTGGCCTTTTTAACTCATATTAACTATGTATTTACTTTATGAAAGTTGGAGAAAACATTGTGAAAACGTAAAACATTGGCTGCCCAACTTCTGGGCTGGCAAAAGTTATACTGACTCACAGGGAAAAAAAAAAGCAGGAGAATCTTAGTACAACATATGGTCACTCTATACCAGGGGTCGGCAACCTTTCAGAAGTGGTGTGCCAAGTTCACTGTAATTTAAGGTTTCTCGTGCCAGTGATACATTTTAATGTTTGTAGAAGGTTTCTCTCTATGTCTATATTATATAAATAAACTATTGTTATTATCTGAGGTCTTGGCCACCGGTCCTGCTCAGGCCACTGCCAGCTGAGTAAATGAAACCCCAAACTGGCAGCGGGCTGGTGGCTGGAACCCTAGACAAGGATCTCAGGCCCTGCTCAGCCTGCTGCTGGTCTGGGGTTCTGACCACCAACTCCTGCCAGCCAGGATCCAGGCCGCCAACCCCCCCTCAGCCCGCTACCAGCCTGGGATTCTGCTCACCCAGGCTGGCAGGAGGCAGAGTGGGGCTGGCGGCTGAGCTCCTGACTGGCAAGGAGCCGGCAGTCGGAACCCCGGAGTAGCAGTAGGCTGAGTGCTGCTGGCACCCCAGACTGGCAGCAGACTGAGCCACTCAACCCCCCACCGGCCCTGCTCAGCCCACCACCAGCCCGCCACCAGCCCACTCAGCCCGCTGCCGGCTGAGTGAATGGAACCCCAGGCTGACAGCAGGTTGAGTGGTTCAGCTGGCCTGCTCAGCCCACTGCCAGCCTGGGATTCCTTGGGGGTCCCCAGGCCAGCAGCAGGTGCTCAGTGGGGCCGATGGCTGGTGTCCCAGCTGGCAATAGGGCAGCAGCTGGAACCCCCGAGCAGTGATAGGCTGAGCCGCTCAGCCTGCTGCTGCATACCATCAAAAATCAGCTCACCTGCCACCTTTGACAGGTGTGCCGTAGGTTGCCGAACTCTGCTTTATACACTAGTAAGGAGATGAGCATATTACAGTTGTTGGAGGGCTCTTATTAGGAGTAACAGGCTATAGGAAAGTCAGTCAACATTTTTTGTTTCTCTGATGAAAACTGGCCCACTCCCTGCCTCAAACCAAACCTGTCACTAATAATTGTCAACAACTTAATTTTCTGTTTTTGGCTAAGATATTGATTTAAAAAAAACATTGAAATTGGATTCAGGATTGTTAGCAAGAATTTTTGGCAAACAAAGTTGTTAAATGACAGTCTAAATGGCAACACAGTACTGCTTCATGCTTGGCTCACCCCCCAGCCTGCTGGTCCAACAGCTGCAGTAGAGGAGGAGATAGGTGAAAAACTGCAGGACCCCAAAATCCACCTTTTGGGGTGCAGAGTGGCAACAGCAGCAGCAAACCCTCAGGTCCAATCACATGCCAATGGGCACCGCCGCCAGTCCAACAGACCATTGTGAAGTTAGCACAGCATCTGATCTCAGGGACGGGGCACCCATGGAGCCACAGCAGCTCGTCCTGCCCTGTGCAGCTCCCCCTGGATGAGATGGATCGCTGGCAGCTGCCAGCCCGGGGGAGAGGCGCTCCCCAGCTAGGGTGATATATCCAGATGTCCTGATTTTATAGGGCCAGTCCCGATATTTGGGGCTTTGTCTTATATAGGCACCAATTACCCCCACCTAGAGTGACCAGACAGAAAGTGTGTAAAATCAGGACAGGGATGGCTGGGGGTGGGGGGGTAAAAGGAGCCTATATAAGAAAAAGACCCCAAAATTGGGACTGTCCCTATAAAATAGGGATATCTGCTCACCCTACTCCAATCCCCTATCCTGATTTTTCACATCTGGCTAACCCCAGCCAAGCCCTGTGTGACATTCCAATTCTGGCTGCCTGCCGAGGAAGTGAGTTACTTTCACTTTCATTCCTCAGCAGGCAGGCAGCCAGCCTCCCCTCCCCCCACCTACCCCCAGTACCTCACCAACCCAGCCCTGACGGAGGGGAGGGAGGAGAGAGAGAGGGGTGCCCCTGGGGAGGAGGGAGAAAGGAGGGGGTGCTCCGTGGGGCGGGGGGGAGAAGAATGGAGGTTATGGGAGACAACAAAGGATACTGGTTCCGGAGCCACAGAGCCTGCCTCACCTGACCTCAGCCAGGGGGAAAGAGTCACACTCACAGGTGAGCTCCTTTCCCAATCCTATCCCCTCCCCTTCCCAGAGACCCCAGCAGCCAATCCCATTCCTCAGACCGTGCTGCATTCGGCTCTCTCTAGGACCCAGCAGCCCTGCTTCTACACTGTCTGGGCTGCCTGTAGAGTGGTGCCCCCAGGCAGAGTGAGGCCCTATGCAGCTGCCTATTCTGCCTATGCCTAAGGACAGCCCTGATGTGACCATACGCTTCCCAGTTTATGGCTGCCCTGCTGCTTAGCCAAAGGCCTTACCCTAAGAACAACACCTTAGATTATCTTAGTGAGAGAAGGCTCATACACCGGTGCACTTGTGGTTTTGATTCTTTGTTTTTATATCCCTGTAACTAGCTAAGTGATAAAAATACACGTAAATAGGCCTTTATAAGCAGGCCTGAATAGCTATAGTCTAACACCATCTACTGAAAGTGAATGCATTGCTGAAAAGTAGCATCTTCTCTGATAACATCAAGTATGGCAACCTCATGTTAGAGATTCTAAAACCATTTGCTATCTGACTTTTAGTCTAAATCAGAAGCATAGAACTTTACGGTTTAATATGTAAGTATTAAACTGTACAGTTCTGCTTCTGACAAATTGTATTAAAAGCTGGGTAGAAACTTAATTATACGATGAGACATTAGGCCCTCACATTGCTGGTCACAGACTAAGTTAGTTTTCAGCAGCACATATGCTGATGGCTCAGAAATGTTCATGTTAATTTAAAATAAAATGTATAATAACCCATGCCTGCTGATAGTGAGGAGGACACAGGGCAGCTGGCTTCAGTGGTGTTACTGAGCATGCTCAGTCCAAGCCAAGTAGCAAATCAGGGAGGGGCACTTGATTCCACATGCCTCCCCAATCCATTGCCTCTGGCATGCTTCTCACTAGGTTATTCTGTGACGTTTCAGAATGCCGCACTGGGGAAAACTGGTGCAACTTTATGTTGGGTTATTCAGGCTCTAAATGTGAATCTGATTGCCCATGGGTAGCCATTGCGAGTAGATTAGGAAGGGAAAGTACTCATTGATTAGACAATGCCACATAATTATTCTCTTAAAAAAAGAAAGATGTCAACTGACCATCTAAATTCAATGCTTATTCCTTGTAGGTTTAATTTTATTCCTGATACAGGCTACTAGATTAAAGTGGCTTAATTTAGAGCAAAATACGTTTTTACTGTTTTTTGGGGCAAGGTTTCTGAGTGATTTAAATGAATGTGACAACATGATCTTGTTGAATAACAGAGGAAACTAATACAGTACATCATCTTATAGAATTGTTCTCTCCCCCTACCCCAACATTAGTAAAAGCATTACAAAAAAAAAAAAAAAACCCAACAAATCAACCTCAGACCTGATAAAAGACCAAAGCACATTTACTTGAAGTAGAAAAGAAATACCTTTGTGCATCATACATGCGATTATTTGCTCTTATATCCTTTCTATTCAATCAGAGGAATGTGTTAGCACTTTGTTCTTGTCAAATTTGTTGGACAATGCATTACAAAATCACAGGGTTTTTTTAGTTAATTGCAAATTCATGGCTAAAGAAAAAGAGTAGTGTTTGATTGACCTTTCTGTCAAAACAAAACATGGAGACCATTTTTCATTGCAACCATCACATCTATGCCATAAAGATGATTCCGTAAGGCTTATAATTATTTCACACATCTTTAATTTTATCTCTTATTGGAAAGGAAAAAAGCTTCTGTTCAATACTTTTACATCAAGGAGAAAATTTCTTCATTACATTTCAGTGAACATTTTAGGGAGCAGCTTTTAAGTCTTTATTTGAAGCAGAGTAGTATGTATTTTTCCTTTGTTTGTTAAGAGGCATTCATGGATAATACATCTAATCAACTAGATTCCCAGACATTTTCGCATCCACCTGCTCCTTTCATCTTTCAGTAATTTGCTTTTTATACTTTGTGTGGGTGATGTGGAATCTGTATTTCTGAAACCTTGCAGTAATGTTATGAAAATCATGGCTGTTTTTTGTTGTTGTTTTTAATCTTGGCATTTATGTAGTGCTTTTTATGCAGCTTCTCAGTGCAATTATGTGTACCCTACCTATACTGGACTAGTTTAAATGCAGAAAAATGTGAGAGTGATCACTATAGGCAATATTAAGGTTATATTTGATTTAAATTTATAATAACCTTGTTAAGCACCCACTCTATACATTAAAATGTCCAATACAAAATGCAATGTGAAGGATTTCTGATCCCTTCCCCCAACAGGTGAATAAATACCTACCATCTAATATGAGGATAATGAAATAAACCAACTTGAGCTTTGTACAGTGCCTGGGAGTTTAACAAATCCAGGCTCTGGCAGACCAAGGGACAATGATTTCCAAAATTAAGGAACCATTAGATAGAATGCCATGCCAGCAGCTCCCTCCTCTTTATAACAAAGGAACTGTTCCCAATCACAGGCTCATGTACCAATATTTGCACTTCAGGCTCCTGTCACCGGTGCTTTATGCTCCACCTCTACACATTCATAATAAATCTCTGTGTTGCCCCCCATGAAGTTATATGAGTTACAACCCATAATGGAACTGACTACCACAAACCTAAGTCTTGCAAATGTAGGGCACACTGTATTATCAACTAGGCTGCATATAGATGAATGACAGGTAGGTTAGCTTCTCATTAATAAATGATGCATGCTAAATGTTAAATACTGGAAAAAATTATAATTACATCTTATGGCAGGATATATACAAATTGTATTAGTTCAAATGGTCTATGAAAATATTTATGCTGCATTTACTGATATTACTGACAAATAACCATCACTTTTTTAGGCTGTGTGTGCAGAACACTAGTTAAATCCACTACCAATAATAAGACAGAATGATGAAGAATTTTGCAAATAGATCAGCAGAATCTTGTCATGATCTTTGGGAATAAATCTCTCTAATTGAAATCTACATCTACACTATTTCATAATTGACAAGATAAGGAGCTCACATTTCCTTATTTCTGCAGACATCCACTTGTTAAAACCTCCAATAGGTGGAATAAGCATCTCTTCTAACAAGTGGAATATTTCACTAAAATCCACGGAAAAGAGAATGCAAGCAGCTCAATATATCTCAGAACTATTGCTTAATACTTTGATAGTAGAAATATACATTGAGGTTCTAGGATCCTCCATTGCGAGCAGACGAAATTTTAACTCTTATTTATGAACAAAATACTTTATTATTTCTGTTCAGTAAAATGTGTTTTACTTAATTTTACTGTATAAAGATGCTTCCACAATAATGCAAGTGATAATTTATTTGAAAAATTGCTTGAAGCTGAAGTTGAAGCCCCAGTTCTCTGAATCCTCTCTGGTGTTGCCTGTGTGGGAAATTATAGGTAAGGATATTGGACTCTAGAATTCAAATGCCACAATATAAAACCAGCTGATTTGTTGCTTAATCACCTATCTTGCATCTTAGCATATATTTTTATGCATACTTAAATTGAAAGTAGTTGCTATTAAAATCTGTACAAATGTTATTCATAAATAATTATTGATATTGTGATATCTACTCTGCTTTTGGGAAAAGCACATACATTTGTTTCATGGGACAACATTTGCTGAGTGTCTAGATTAGCATTTATAAAGGTGTGTGTAGCTGTTGATCCCCAGAATAGCAGAGTAGAAAAGAAAAATTTCCCACCTCCACAAAACTCTGATCAGTGACTGGACAGAGAGGGGAGTCAGCCACAGATACTTAGTTGGTTAGGATCTGGGACCTAATCCCACCCTTGATTTCCTGTTGCCACTTTGCTTCTTGTTGAAAGATACAAATGTCACTCTAGAGTAGGTGTTTGGGATGGGACCACATGAGGGGGAGAGGGATTGGCTGAAAGCCACCTGATAGGGCTACAGTCAATCATCTGGAATAGGAGTGGTCCTAAAGAGAATATTGAGCCCTGACTTCATCTGAATTGTTGGCTGCAGTGGCTGCTAGAGAGAGAGAACAAGTAGCAATGCAACCTGAACCTGTGGCTAGAGGAGCAAGCCGGGGAAGCAGCCTAGACCCAGTAGAGGAGCTTGGATCAGCACAGTAACTATGGTGATGGATGCCAATCAATGCAGCAGAGACCAGGACGCAGAATTTTAAGCTCACTCCATACCCAACCAGGTTAGAAGGTACCTGTTTTAGGACTGAAAGACTGGGACTGGGGCAAGTTAGCCTCTTAAATCAGTTTAGAGAGCATTAAACTTCGATGTTTGGTACTGACCATCCACAGTAGATCAGCATGTCCTTGACCATTTACTTGAGAAAGCCACCAAAGAGGATCTCAATCTCCCTCCATCAGTTGAAGAAGTTATAAAAGCCATCAAACAACTGAACTCTGCCAAAGCATCCGGAAAGGACTAGATGATACATCTGAGGGAAGGGAGCAGAAGGAGACTCTACCAATTGGAAGGCATGAGATGCACTGTCCTAGGGATGGGGGTTCCACGACCACCACTCCCAAGAGAAGGAAGTGGGTGGTGGTGGTCGGGGACTCCCTCCTCGGGGGGCTGAGTCATCCATCTGCTGCCCTGACTGGGAAAACCAAGAGGTCTACTGCTTGCCAGGAGCTAGGATTCACGACGTGACAGAGAGACTGCCAAGACTCATCAAGCCGTCGGATTGCTACCCCTTTCTGCTTCTCCACGTGGGCACCAGAGATACTGCCAAGATTGACCTTGAGCAGATCACTGCAGACTACATGGCTCTGGGAAGAAGGATAAAGGAGTTTGAGGTGCAAGTGGTGTTCTCGTCCATCCTCCCTGTGCAAGGAATAGGCCTGGGTAGAGACCGTTGAATCGTGGAAGTCAATGAATGGCTATGCAGGTGGTGTTGGAGAGAAGGCTTTGGATTCTTTGACCATGTGACAGTGTTTCAAGAAGGAGGACTGCTAGGTAGAGACAGGCTCCACCTAACTAAGAGAAGGAAGAGCATCTTCGCAAGCAGGCTGGCTAACCTAGTGAGAAGGGCTTTAAACTAGGTTCACCAGGGGAAGGAGACCAAAGCCCTAAGGTAAGTGGGGAAATGAGATACTGGGAGGAAGCACGAGCAGGAGAGCGCAAGAGGGGAGGACTCCTGTCTCATTCTCAGAAAGTGGAACTATGAATGATTTATCTTAAGTGCCTATGCAACAAATGCAAGAAGCCTGGGAAATAAGCAGGAAGAACTGGAAGTCCTGGCACTGTCAAGGAGCTATGATGTGATTGGAATAACAGAGACTTGGTGAGATAACTCACATGACTGGAGCACTGTCATGGATGGATATAAACTGTTTAGGAAGGACAGGCAGGACAAAAAATGTGAGGGTGTTGCATTGTATGTAAGAGAGCAGTATGACTACTCAGAGCTCTGGTATGAAACTGCAGAAAAACCTGAGAGTCTCTGGATTAAGTTTAGAAGTATGAGCAACAAGGGTGATGTGGTGAGAGTCTGCTATAGACCACCAGACCGGGGTATGAGGTGGACGAGGCTTTCTTCTGGCAACTAACAGAAGTTACTAGATCGCAGGTCCTAGTTCTCATGGGAGACTTTAATCACCCTGATATCTGCTAGGAGAGCAATACAGCAGTGCACAGACAATCCAGGAAGTTTTTGGAAAGTGTAGGGGACAATTTCCTGCTGTTAAGTGCTGGAGAAACCAACTAGGGGCAGAGCTCTTCTTGACCTGCTGCTCACAAACTGGGAAGAATTAGTAGGGGAAGCAAAATGGGATGGGATGGGAGGCAGTGACCATGAGATAGTTGAGTTCAGGATCCTAACACAAGGAAGAAAGGGGAGCAGCAGTATATGGACCGTGGACTTCAGAAAAGCAGACTTTGACACTCTCAGGGAACTGATGGGCAGGATCCCCTGGGAGAATAACATGAGGGGCAAAGGAGTCCAGGAGAGCTGGCTGTATTTTAAAGAATCCTTATTGAAGTTGCAGGAACAAACAATCCCAATGTGTAGAAAGAATAGTAAATATGGCAGGTGACTAGCTTGGCTTAACAGTGAAATTCTTGCTGATCTTAAACACACAAAAAAAGCTTACAAGAAGTGAAAGCTTGGACAAATGATTAGGGAGGAGTATAAAAATATTGTTCAGGCATGCAGGACTGAAATCAGGAAGGCCAAATCGCACTTGGAATTGCAGCCAGCAAGAGATGTTAAGAGTAATAAGAAGGGTTTCTTCAGGTATGTTAGCAACAAGAAGAAAGTTAAGGAAAGTGTGGGCCCCTTACTGAATGAGGCAACCTAGTGACAGAGGATGTGGAAAAACCTAATGCACTGAATGCTTTTTTTGCCTCTGTCTTCATGAACGCGGTCAGCTCCCAGACTGCTGCACTGGGCAGCACAGTATGGAGAAGAGATTGACCAGCCCTCTGTGGAGAAAGAAGTGGTTCGGGACTATTTAGAAAAGCTGGATGAGCACAAATCCATGGGGCCAGATGAGCTTCATCTGAGGTTATTAAAGGAGTTGATGGATGTGATTGCAGAGCCATTGGCCATTATCTCTGAAGAATCATGGTGATCAGGGGAGGTCCTGGATGACTGGAAAAAGGCCAATATAGTGCCCATCTTTAAAAAATTGAAGGAGGAGGATCCGGGAAACTACAGACCAGTCAGCCTCACCTCAGTCCCTGGAAAAATCATGGAGCAGATCCTCAAGGAATCAATTCTGAAGCACTTAGAGGAGAGGAAAGTGATCAGGAACAGTCAACATGGATTCACCAAGGACAAGTCATGCCTGACTAACCTAATTGTCTTCTATGATGGGATAACTGGGTCTGTGGATGAGGGGAACGCAGTGGATGTGTTATTCTTTGACTTTAGCAAAGCTTTTGATAAGGTCTCCCGCAGTATTCTTGCCAGCAAGTTAAAAAGTATGGGCTGGACGAATGGACTATAAGGTAGATAGAAAGCTGGCTAGATCGTCGGGCTCAATGGGCAGTGATATAATGGCTCCATGTCTAGTTGGCAGCCGGTATCAAGCAGAGTGCCCCAAGGATCGGCCCTGGGGCCGGTTTTGTTCAATATCTTCATTAATGATTTGGAGGAAGGCGTGGATTGCACTCTCAGCAAATTTGCAGATGACACTAAACTGTGAGGAGTGGTAGATACGCTGGAGGGTAGGGATAGGATACAGAGGGACCTAGATAAATTAGAGAATGGGGCCAAAAGAAAAATCTGATGAGGTTCAACAAGGACAAGTGCAGAGTCCTGCACTTTGGACAGAAGAATCCCATGCACTGTTGCACACTAGGGGCCGAGTGGCTAGGCAGCAGTTCTGCAGAAAAGGACCTAGGGGTTACAGTGGATGAGAAGCTGGATATGAGTCGACAGTGTGCCCTTGTTGCCAAGAAGGCTAATGACATTTTGGGCTGTATAAGTAGGGGCATTGCCAGCAGATCATGGGACATGATCATTCCCCTCTATTCAACATTGGTGAGGCCTCATCTGGAGTACTGTGTGCAGTTTTGGGCCCCACACTACAAGCAGGATGTGGAAAAATTGGAATGAGTCCAGCTGAGGGCAACAAAAATGATTAGGGGCTAGAGCACATGCCTTATGAGGAGAGGTTGAGGGAACTGGGATTATTTAGTCTTCAGAAGAGAAGAATGAGGGGAGATTTGATAGCTGCGTTCAAGTACCTGAAAGGGGGGTTCCAAAGAGGATGGATCTAGACTGTTCTCAGTGGTACCTGATGACAGAACAAGGAGTAATGGTCTCAAGTTGCAGTGGGGGATGTTTAGGTTGAATATTAGGAAAAACTTTTTCATTAGGAGGGTGGTGAAGCACTGGAATGGGTTACCTAGGAAGGTGGTGGAATCTCCTTCTTCAGAGGTTTTTAAGGTCAGACTTGACAAAGCCCTGGTTGGGATGATTTAGTTGGGGATTGGTCCTGCTTTGAGCAGGGGGTTGGACTCGATGACCTCATGAGGTCCCTTCCAGCCCTGATAGTCTTTGATTCTAGGTTGGTATCCCAGCAGAATTGTATAAAGGAACAGACCCAAAGGTATCGAGGTGTTTCATGACATCCTGAGTAGCATTTAGGAGGAAGAAGAAATGCCACAAGACTTCAATGATGCTGTTATTGTATCACTGTTCAAAAACAAAGGCAACAAACTGACTGCAGAAACTACAGAGACATTGCTCTCCGCTGTACAGCAGGCAAAATACTAGCTCACATTCTACTGAACAGACTCCTTGCAACCATATGTGAGGAGAATCTGCCACAAGCACTGTGTGGTTTCAGACCAGGTTGTAGCACTGTAGACATGATCTTTGTTGTAAGGCAAGTCCAAGAAAAATATTTAGAGGAGAACATGGGCCTGTATGCAGTTTTCATTGATTTTGACCAAAGCTTTTGATATGATCAACAGAGAGGGTCTAGGGGCTATTCTATGTAAACTGTGCTGCCCAATAAGATTCATACAAATCATCCATTTGTTCCACGAGCACATTTTGGTACAAGTACTCACCAGTGGTGACTTTTCCGATGCATTTGAAATCCTAAATGGAGACTGCATACTTGCTCCAGTGCTGTTCACCTTGTCCTTTGCTTGTGTTCTCAGCCATGCAACCAAGGGACTTGGATCAGGGATATACATCCACTACTGACCTGATGGCTCCCTCTTTCATCTTCAAAGACTCAATGCTAAGACCAAAACACTGGAGAGGCTTCTTGTTGAGGCACTTTTTGCAGATGACTGCACCTTGATGGCTCATAGACAAGACGGCCTTCAGGTCATTGATAGATTCTCTGAAGCATCTCAGCTCTTTGGTCTCACCCTCAGTCTCAGGAAGACAAAGGTCTTGTTCCAACCAGCACCTCATTCCAAGTGCTGACCATCTTCATCCAAGACACACAATTGAAAAATGTGGATCAGTTCCAATATTTGGGCAGCATCATATTTGGATTCCCTCAATAAGGATATCTCCTCCAGAATTAGTAAAGCCAGCCAGGCCCTTGGCCAACTTTGAACAAAAGTTTTTAACCAACACAGCATCCATCTCTCCACCAAATTGAAGCTCTACAATGCAATGGTTCTAACATCTCTCCTGTATGGACCTGAGATGTGGACTCTATAGATGTGAAATTGTTCAGGCTGTTTAACGTGACATGTGCTCCCTCCGCACAATAATGAGAATTTGCTGGCAGGACATAGTGATCAATATTAAAGTCCTGCAGAGAGCAAACACAACGAGCATTGAGAAAATGTTATTGAGAGCACATTTTAGGTGGACCGGGCATGTTATCAGAATGGAAGACCACTGCTCCCAAAACAGATCTTGTATGGGGAGCTGAGTCAGGGGGAAAACAAATAATTAAAAAATGTAGTGTCATCCATACAAGTGCTTCAAAGATAATCTGAAGAGTAGTCTCCCGTTGGCATCAGTCCCAAAGAACTTGAGCAAATGGCACCAATGGAGAGTCAAAATCAGCCATTAGTGAGTCTGCTATGAACGCCTGAATGCAAATTAAACCTGTCTTTTCCCTGTCAGAATCTCTTAATGGAGGTGATACCACACAGTAACAATATGACTTTGAATAAGGCATTTTAATGTTTGTAGCCTTGGATTAAGCTGGGAGGGAAGAATCCAAGATCATGGGCTCCAGCCTGAGTCCAGAGGCCTACATCGCAATGAAACGGCCTTGTGTGCCAGAGTCAGCTGGCATGGGCCAGACAAGGGTTTTAATTGCAGTGTAGACAGGAAGTTAGTGGCCCACTGGATGCCCAGAACAGTGTTTTCTTTCACATAGCACCTGCTGAGGGCCCATACAAGACTGATTTTGGCCTCCCCGAGCCTTGCAGTACCCTGGAAATGTAACGGTCCCTAGCTTTCTGGCATCTCTTTCTTTCTTCTCCCTGCCTAAACCCCTGGACCGGCCAAGCCAGAAGACCAAGACAGAGTGGAACTTCAAACTTTGCTTGTAGAGACTTTGAAATGCTTCAGCTGACAAAGAACTCAGTTAGCAGCTTGCACTGTTGATCCTCTAGAGTGGGGAGGTATAGCCTCTTCTTCCCCTTACAGTCAATCTGTTGGTACAGATTGGACAGTCATCAGAGGGCAAACTCTGTTGTCTAGTTTCCAACCAGCAACTAACTACAGTGAGAAACCTCCACCTGTTAGTCTTCACCCACTGCTCTCTCATCCTGAGTTCACTGAGGTAAAACCCCTTCACATTCCCCATGAGGGTATCTCTTCTATATTAGGACAATGGGGAGTGGGAGGGAATTCACTGAGGGTTACAGTTTACTGGTTCCAAAAAAAAAATGTTGCTCATTTTTGATTCTTCCCATTGTTAGAATTCATATGGAAATTGTTCTGCCAAATGTTTCTGTGGACTTTGGACTTTGCTAGGGTCTATCCCTTGAACTCCTCCAGATTTTTGTCTGATAGCTTTATGGGGGTAGCATATAGATGTCTGCAGCTTGAGCAAAGCGAGATCCTACACTCAAGTCAAAACCACATCTGATTATTTCCAAAATTTCAGGTATGTTCTTAGGTATCAGTGTGCAGAACCCTGTTGATTTCTGGTGAAAATCAGAAATCTAGAAAAGCCAGATTTCCACTGAATTCACTACTTGGTCATTCTGGCTACGAGACTGAGGCAGAATCCTCAGGGTTCAGGTTAGTGGGTTTCCTGCCACACTCTGGCTAGCCTTCGCTTACCTGGGCCTCTCATTCCTCCATTCTAGCCCTCTGCTCCTCCAGATGGGCTGCTTATTCCCATTTTGCCCGGGCTAGAAATTTCATCAGTTTCTGTCCAAATGTGAACTTAGTGTTAATACTGTGAAATTAGAAAAAATTGGATGCCGGTTTAAATGAGCAATAGAAACAAAGCTTAATTCTTTCGCATAGTATATATGAGCCAAGTTTACCTCAAAAATGTGAAGCAGTATTCATATCATATCTCTTGAACGCTTCCTAGATTTTGAAAATTTAAGGAGTGTTCAGAATCACCTCCAGTTCACCTTCCTTTGCTGATTCCCCTATTACAGTAAATAACATTTTCCCATCTTAGTGATTTCCAAAGGTCATTTTATTGGCTCAAAATACATGCATTACAGAAATACATTATGTAATCCATTTGCATTTGCTCTGTAGTTAATAACAATCCTAGTTACTTACATTATACTTAAAATGCATATGCTGCATATGGCATAGCAAATGATTAGGGCAAGGTCTTCTATTAGGCAAGTATGAAACAAGGCTTTTGGCCAAAGTTGATTAGGATCTTTGTGAGAAATTTTGTTGAATAGTGGCAGTAAGAAAAATGTGGCAGCTATAAAGTGAAAAATAAAAAATCTAGGAAAAAAAGGTTGGTTATCAATTCTGTCCTCAGTCACTGTAATAGAGCGGGATTAACCACTGCAGCACCTCCTGCTGGCCATCCTGGGAATTAACTCTCAGCCCTTCCAGTCTGCCTTCAGCTAGAGGTGTCACACCTGCCATCACTGCTGTCTCCCCTCCTTAGACCCATGTCACTCCCCAGACCACAGCATCCTCTTTTGGGCATGATCTTGCAGCTGTGCCCCCACTCTGGTAAATGCCCCCTTCCAGGGGACCTGACAGTCCTCAGTCCAGCCACTTGCCTAAGTGGCAAACTGCAGTCCATGCACTGGCCATTTTCCTCAGTGGCAAGTTGATCCTGGCATGTCAGCTACTCTGGATCTCAGCCCAGGGACCCTATGGCCAGCAGCCACATACTGCCCTTCCTCCTACTCTGCCATCTGTTTTCCTGGGTCACTTTTCCACAGCCCCAGCACTTCCTCAATCCTTGTATCAGGACCTCAGTCTGGCAGCCATCAGGCTGGACCTCCCTCTTGCTCCCCTGACCATGCCCAGCTTTGCTTTGGCCATGGTGCTGTCTCTCGCAATGCTCCTACAAGGCAGCCAGCCCTCCTCTCTTAGCCACCAGAGAGAGACTGCTTCTGTTCTCCTTAGCAGCCCTTCTTATATGGACCAGTTTGGCCTTGATTGGCTACTCAACTAAACATTTTCCCTATTGGCTGGCTCAATAAGCCCTCTTCTAATTGGCTGGGTTCTGCGTAGCCTCCCCAAGGCTGCTTTAACCCTTCTTTTGCCTGTGTGGGGCAGCCACCCCACAACAGTTACATATATGCAGTCTCATGAAATTCACTGCAATTTGCATCTTGCAACTCACAGAATGATTGGTCCCTGAGGTTGTGAAAGAATGACATTTTAAGGTTATTGATCTAATAAATAATAAAATGGGCATTTAAAATAAAAATAATTGTAAGGTAGATGTATCAGAGGGCTTTAATGATTTTTGGAGAGACTACTTCAGAAAGATAACGCCCAGTATCTAAGACTGAAAAACCCACGGAAACATTTGTGTTCCTTTCTTTCCCCTTTCCTTTCCAAGCTTTTCTCTGTTAAGAGGCTTTCACATTCACCATATGTTATCACAAAACCTTGCTAAAAGCACATGCTCAGTGGCAGTTGTCATTTATTAATGTGCTACAATAAAAGCAGATAAAATCCCACATGACTTAATTATAAATCCAAGCTGATCCAGAGAGAACCTAAAATTCTTGTGCTTGTTACAGGACAGTGGAGGTTGTCCTTTGTGAAATAAAAAATAACATCTTCAAAAGTGAAGTTTGGTTTAAAGAATTTAGGTACTGATTCAGAAAAAGCACCTAAGTACAAATTTAATTTTCTTTTACTTGGTTAAAACAGTGCTGAATATGGGTGAATTTAGGCACATTAAGTTCTTCACTGAACAGGGACCTTAATTGTTGTTTTTTTAAAGCTGGTAAGTGGAAGAAATAGAGTGGGGTTCATCAACATGTGATTGACTGGAACTCAAGGTAAATATAGCCATTTTCTAACTGAAAAGTGAATTTGAGAATTGTTTTCTTTCTCAATGTTTCTAAAATCTGTACCAAATCCTCTGAGGATGTTCTACTTCCGGGGGGTCCCTTATTTGCATAGTGCAGTACAAAGATCCACCAACCATTTTTTTGTTGTTGTTGCAACTTTCAGTCAAGCAGGTTTCTTATGCCAGTATTTTAAATCTTCTTCTGACTGAGTTGTGTCATTTGTTTCTTTTGTTGCTACTCACAGACAGAATAATACTACCTACTGTACAATCACTGCCTTTTTCTGAAGTGCTCACTGGTCAACTTCAGAAACTGACAAAATAAGTCCAGTTTGGACTCATTCATGTTTAATTGGACCAACTTCAGAGGGATTGATGAAGTGTGTCTTGAAACCCCGTAGAAAGCTTATGACTGGCCATGTTAGACACACTTAAATACATTTTAAGGAGATAAAAATGCTTAATCCCTTGAAAAGATCTCCTTGCCTAACTTGGTCCAACTGGCTTCATTCACTGAGAGTTGGGGAAGAGAAGCCCTTGCTACTAGTATCCTTTAGTACAAAGTATGATGGGAGCGGCAGAGGGCTGGGGCCCTGTAACAGTCTCCTCTAACTCAATGAAGATAAGAAGAGTTATCACCAAAGAAAAGGGGACACAGATTCAAGCTGTGCTAGGGGAAAGGTTCCAGGTCAAAATGTGCTTGCAGAATGAAGAGAAGCATCTGAAAAGAAGGTACTGGATTTGGGACTTTGGGTACATGGGCTGGGGACGAGCTTGCCTCTTTAAAAAGACTATGGATTCCTCAGAAGACAGAAGACTTGGGGCACAGTGAGTACTCAAATTTATAGGGAAATGGGATTGAATGTATCTACTGGTGAAATAAATACCTATATATTATTTGTAAGAACTGTCTCCCTTTTTCACACTACTTCTGTGATGAGCTAATCATTCTGGCCCAGTAGGGAATACCTGGTGACATTGGTGAAGCACAATAGAGACACAAGGTTGGAACTGTAAGAATTATTTTAAATTATTCTAGGACTGGGCCCAGAACATGTAGGAGAAATCTGGAGTTTATGGTTTGGAGCATTACCAGTGAATGCAAAGTGGTGGAAAGTCACATAGAATTTAATCTCTGAGAATACATGCAAGCTCCACTAGGCGTGGGCCGCAAATGGATCTTTAGTCAGGAAGTAAACTTTTAAGGGTATTCTCCTTTCTGAATTAAAAGAAATTAAAGCTGGAAAATATCTATTAGATTATCTAGGCCATCTCTCTCCTAGCATAGGATGGTTCCCCAGAGTACAGGAGACTCTATTTTCTAGTGCTTTCTCCGGGTTAGCTTTAAATGTCTCATGCAGTTTAGCTTCTGTGACATCCCCCAGAGTACAATCTGGACCGATGGACAGCTGTGTCCCCTCATGTCATAAACAGATAGTTAAGGGTTAATGTCTGTTTTACCTGTGAAGGGTTAAGAAGCTCAGTAAACCTGGCTGACACCTGACCAGAGGACCAATAGGGGGACAAGATACTTTCAAATCTTGGTGGAGGGAAGTCTTTTGTTTGTGCTCTTTGTGTTGTTGTTGTTCACTCTTGGGACTAAGAGAGACCAGACGTACATCCAGGCTCTCCAAATCTTTCTGAATCAGTCTCTCATGTTTCAAACTTGTAAGTAATTAGCCAGGCAAGGCGTGTTAGTTTTATTTTTGTTTCCTCAACTTGTAAATGTTTCTTTTTGCTGGAAGGATTTTACCTCTGTTTGCTGTAACTTTGAACAGAAGGCTAGGGGAGTACCCTCTGGTCCATAGAAATCTGATTACCCTGTAAAGCATTTTCCATCCTGATTTTACAGAGATAATTTTTACCTTTTCTTTCTTTAATTAAAAGCTTTCTTTTTAAGAATCTGATTGATTTTTCCTTGTTTTAAGATCCAAGGGGATTGGATCTGGACTCACCAGGATTGGTAGGGGAAACGAGAGGGGATAGTTAATTTTTTTCCTTGTTTTAAGATCCAAGGGGATTGGATCTGGACTCACCAGGATTGGTGGGGGAAAGGAGGGGGGATAGTTAATTTCCCCTTGTGTTAAGATCCAAGGGGATTGGATCTGGACTCATCAGGGATTGGTGGGGGGAAAGGAAGGGGATGGTAAATTTCTCCTTGTTTTAAGATCCAAGGGGTTTGGATCTGTGTTCACCAGGGAATGGTGAAGTCCCTCAAGGCAACCCAGGGAGGGGACAAAGTTTTGGGGGAACAGAGAGTGCCCCAGACACTGGAATTCTGGGTGGTGGCAGTATACCAGAGCTAAACCAGGAATTAGGCTTAGAAGTGTCCATGCTGGTCCCCACATCTGTACCCTAAAGTTCAGGTGGGGAAAGAAACCTTGACACCTCAACTCTCCACTTGGGGTGCCTTTTACACTGTTTTCTGTGAGAACAACCACTTCTGGTCTGTTTACACACAGCCTCTAGCATGCAAAATCCCTCCCAGCTGAATTATATGACTGCTTTTAGCCAGTCATTCCTGAATTATATTGCAGACTGAAACCCGCAAATTCCAAGTCCCAGATTTGTCCCCAGAAATGTGTATCTTGTACTGCTCAGTCTTTCCTTCTGGGAAGCACAAGCTGATAGAAAGTTTGTCATCTCATTAATAGAAAATTATATCCACAAACCCTGTTATCCCAAATGGAAGTTCCAGACACCTCAAGCCAAACACACACTGTTTTAGATAAAACAAGTTTATTAACTCCAGAAAGATAGATTTTAAGTGATTACAAGTAATGAGGCATGAAAGTCAGAATTGGTTACAAAGAAATAAAAGGTAAAAGGCAAACTAATACCTAACTTAACAAGCTAAATGAATTCAAAGCAAAGGTTTTTCTCACCATATGCTTTTACTAGATGAATTCCTTTAGTCAGGACCCCTCTCCCAGTTCAAGTGTTCCTTCAGGTGTCATTGAGCAGAGAGAAAGGGAGGAGAGAGGTGATTTGTGTGCTTTATTCTCTACTCTTATAACATTTCTCTTCTTTGAGAATCATCTCCAGCTGGGGTTCAGGCACCAGCAAATATGTTTTGGATGGGAACCCCAAGCTGTTCCATTGCCAAAATGTAAATTTCTTACTCACACCCTTCTTCTTGCCAAAGAATGGCCACTTAAGCAGATGATAGTCCATTTGATTATGATGACACCTGGATGAGGTGCTGACTAGCCTTTTGTCTCTTAGAACTGGGTTGGGCTGCCTCCCCAGAATTAGAATATGCCTTAGTGACGTCATACAGTAGACTCTTAACTTTACATACAATGTTGCCATTCATATTTTACCAGCACAGTAATGATCTGTGAATTATGAGTTTTCAAATGGTACATCACAAGGCATAATTTGTACAAAATTTATCATAATTTTGTAAAAGTGGTGAACATAAGCCTACAGTTACAGCTTCTATTTCGTATTTTTTTCATATTTAGTTTGTATTCAGGTCCACATAAGAATTAGATGCAACATTTGTTTCTTGAAAATTTCAGGTAAATCCCCCTGTTCTCAGGTGTACTTTGCACATGAATGCAGAGCACAATCCAATAGTAAAATATGTGCCAGTGACTGAGGTTTCATGAAAGGTGTAACACCGGGAGAAAATGAAGGCCTTGGCTACACTGGCACTTTACAGCGCTGCAACTTTCTCGCTCAGGGGTGTGAAAAAACACACTCCTGAGTGCAGCAAGTTACAGCGCTGCGAAGCGCCAGTGTAAACACTGCCCCAGCGCTGGGAGCAGCTCCCAGCGCTGTAAGCTAATCCCCACGAGGAGGTGGAGTACCTGCAGCGCTGGGAGAGAGCTGGCACCGTGACCAAACTCGCACTTCAAAGCGCTGCCGTGGGAGTGCTCCCGCGGCAGTGCTTTGAAGTTGCAAGTGTAGCCATACCCAAAGGGTTTAAAAGGATATAGCTGCCAGTGTAACCTGCTAGCACAGGTAGAAGATGCAAACAAAAGCAGACAAAAACAAGAGTGCCAGCTATAGACTTCCTCACGCTATTCAGTGCAAGAATCTATTTTATTAATAATAAATGCAGAATCCCAAAACATAGAATTAATTATCTGAAAGAGACTTAGGGACAAATATTAAAGAAATAGAAGTGCCACAAGCACTGGAAGGGACCTTGAAAGGGCATTAAGTCCAGCCCCCTGCCTTCACTAGCAGGACCAAGTACTGTATTTTAGAGTTAAACACATAGCTCTGATGAAATTTCTCAGAAACACCACAATTTCTACCTTTTTTTGGCATAGTATCTGTCTGGTGATATGGTATGGAGGGCAAACGAAAAGTTCTGCACACTGCTGATTTTTTTTAAAGTAAATGCTTATCCCATTATGTTCTTTTATTCATGAGGAGTGAATTCAGTCCCCCTCTCTATTAGAGAATCAGCAGGGAGCTGCTACAACTTCTGAGCTGATTCAAACATAAATGCTCTTTTTCTGTGAGTGCCTCAAGATTACTTTGCATAAAAAAAAAGAAAGGAAAAGAAAACTCAGTGTAATTCTCTAGGGTTTTTTTTCTCTGAGGGGAAAAAAAGGCACAAAGAAAGCAAGCAAGAATACCCCAAGAGGTATTTGTTTGGCTTAAAAACTGCTGCTTTTACCATTTTAGGAACAGTTTGCCTGCTTTTAGTTCGTCAGTTTCTGCCAAAAATCCCCAAATGAAGCATATTCCAATAATTCTCTTCGCCAAAGGATAAAAGCAAAACATTCTAGAGTAAGTTTTCCTTCAGCCTACTGCAGAAGATCACGAGGGAAGGCCCCAAAGCAAAGGTAACATTCCTGTCTTCTTTTCTTAGGCTCTACCAGTTGATAAAACCAGAACTCAGTAGAACGAAAAGTAAAACTTTCCCCTCTGACTTATACTGTGTTCTCAATTGAATATTCTGTGTGGGTTCAACATGTGGAATATCCAATGACATGAGTGGAATGAGTGGAGAAAGTGCATCAGAGATCCACAGTGAGGATGAGAGAGGGGAAGTTTCCAATAAATTTTAAGTGAATTGCTCAACTCTTTAGAAATACAGGAGTAAAATGTCTGCTTTTCAACACCAAACTCCCCTCTGTAAAATCCTTATACTAAGGAAGAGGGCTGTACTATACTTGGATTGGGAGGATGCATTAAATGGCAAAAAACTACACTTCAAGAAATGTGAAATGTTCTGCAGTAGGGCTGGCAGTGAACATGCTCTAATAGCCTCTGTAACTGTAAGCCACACCTAAGTTACATCTAAATAAAGTTACATTTAAATAATGCGAAAGATCTGAGGAAAATGTAAGGAAAAGCAAAATGATCATGCCTACTTTAATCTTAACTCCTCTAGTTGTGTCCAGGTGTTGGATTATACATAGCTACACTGTCTTGTATTCTATGCCATTTGGAAACCCTGTGCAATACAGAAACACTATACAACAGAATGAGTTAAAAAAGGTGTGTGAATTACTGTCATTTATTCTGGTTGGAGTGGTAGAGTCTAACTGGCATTTGAAAACAAAATAGTACAGCATGGACCACAGCATCCATACAGAATCCCATTGAACCACCCATACGTATCCTTTCAGTAACTTTATGAGCCATTAAAGGTCCCCTCAGCACCAGGATTGATAACTTTGTTGGTCTCGCCCAAAAGAGTTTGCTGCTGAGACTGGATGCCACAGGAGAAATCATTCGGGATTGGTCAGTATTCTAATGTCACTTCTTCAAGTTTCCTTTTTGGAGTTGTACCTCCAGGGTTAACATAATTCAAAACAGGAGCTAAAAGAGTGGGACTGGAAGCTTTAGTGTGGTCAAAGCAAAGATCAGAGCAGGTCCTATGAGGAAAGTATTATTTGCCCATTCAATAAGGGTGGTTATTTTTAATGCTTGGAATAGCTTGGAGACTGGCAGCACTGGAGACTCGAGTCTTCTATTCACAGAACAGATAAGCAGAATCAATACCAGTTTCAGTTTTTACAGCCTGTTCAGGATGTTCCATCCCTTGAAGCATGACAAGACTTTTACAGACTATGCCCATCAGTCTTTAGTGCCTCTGCTGATGTGGACACACTCCTCTTTGTGCTGAACTAATTCACAAAGGGTACCAGACAGCCATGAAGGAGGTAATGATCTTCTGTCAGACTTTACTTGGGTTGGATTTGCGTTAAGTCCTAAAGGCAGAAGACACATATTTCAGTACAATTCAATGGCTCGTCCAGTCCTGTACATGTTACATAAAATTCTGGCCTTATTCAAGTCAGTTGTGAGTTTTGCAATTCACTTCAGTGGGGCCAAGATTTCACCCATTATTTGCTTTAAATATGAGGAAGAGGTACCCAGGGAAAGAGGCATTTTTGTGGGATGGGTGCCAATTCTAACTCGGGTTTGAGAGAGGAGAGTGTGGAGTTTTCTGAATCTTTTGGGTAGAAGTTCAAGTGCAACCAACTTTCTATGGGTTGTCTGTTAGGCTCAAGTCCTGTACAGCAGAAGTATTCAAACTGTGAGGTGCGCTCCCCTAGGGTGCAGAAGAACGTTGGGGGGGGAGAGGCAAGCTGTAATGTGACTCCTGTGCAGTAGGTCTTGGGGAAGGAGCACCACCTCTTCTCTCAACTCACCTCAGTGGGCCACCCAGCCTTGCATGTGTCTATTTTTGTCTGGGTTGGGGGGGGCACAATTACAAATTGTAACTCAAAGCCGGGGGCGGGGGTGCAGCTTAAAAAGTTTGAAAATTGTAGCTATATTAGGAATTCTGTGAATTTAATGTGACTGTACATGTGCACAAGATTATGGGGATTTGGGGTCAAGGAGGGAGGAGATGAGAACAGAGGATAAAGGTGGAAGAATACTCTTCAGAGATGAGCATTATTACTAGTTTTGGTTTTAAATAGCAGATGTAAGAATGGTATCAGATGGCACTGGATCAGAGACTAGTCATGGAATGTTAACAGAAAGAAGTTAGTTTTGAGGAGGAATCTTTCATTTCAAGCCTTTGAGTACAGATAATTAAGATGATTCTCACTAAACCACAAGGGAGGAAGAGAATTTGGTGGGTGGTTTGTTTGTTGTTGTTGCTGCTGTTTGTTTTTTAAACTCTCATATTCCTGACAAGGTTATTTTTGATGGTTGGTGGTTGGGGATTCTATGCTGAGGATAGGAAACAATCAGAAAAAATCTTAAAAGAAATTCAAAAGGAGGATTTTTTTTCTTTCATAAAATGTTAACAGGATTGTCGGCCTCAGAATTTAGGAGTGACCATGAAGTAATTTTTCCTTTTTGTAGTAGAACAAAGTGGATTGCAGCTCTTGTTATTAGAACACCAGTGTATCTTCAAGGTAGTATATGGTCACACAGACAATGCTTGATATCTCTAATATAAAATAAATCTGTGCCTGATATTTTGGGATGGTCTAAAGGATAGTTACCTCACTTCCAGTCTGCATAAACTTTTATCAGGTGAAAAATGGAACCATCTCTAATAAAAATAAAGCCAAGGAAATGTTAAGCAGAAGCTTTGTTGAGAAGAAATTTCATCTCTTTCAAGCTCCAGTCAACAGGAGCTTTAAATTGTTAAAGAAGCCTTTAGGGCAGACCATAGCTAGACTGTTAAACACTGGTTACTTTATTTTAAAGGATTTAGAGTACTTATCTAAATTTGAGATGATTATTTATTCTGAGATCGAGAAGGGGATGAGAGGCAGTTGAAAGTCTCTGGGTAAAGTTAAATGAGAACAAAATAGGGATGATGTAACAATACGGAGTCTACTATAGACTGCCACATCAGGAAAAGGAGTTGGATGAGGCATTTCTAGAACAAATATCATAGATATCCAAAACACAAGACCTGGCAGTAAGGGTGGACTTTGACTACCCAGACATCTGTTGGAAAAGTAATACAACAAAACACAAAATGTCCAATATGTTCTTGGAATGTAGTGGGATAAGTTTTTGTTTCATAAACTGAAGGAAGTAACCAGGGGAAAAGCCATATTAGTCTTGATTCTGAGAAACAAGGAGGAATTGGTTGCAAATCCGAAGGCAATTTGGGCGAAAGTATCATGAAATGATAGATTTCTTGATAAGAGACCAGTATGGAGCACTTTAATGATCTTAAAATCAAAAGGGAATCCTACAAAAAGTGAAAAACATGGACAAATTGCCAAGGAGGAATACAAAAGAATAGCAGGGGCATGTAGGGACACAATTAGACAGGGCAAGGGACAAAATGAGTTCCACCTAACAAGGAATATAAAAGGCAACAAGAAGAGGTTCTTAAAAATACATTAGGAGGAAGAGATAGACATAGGAAAGTGTAGGTCCTCTACTTGGCGAAAGAGAGCTAATATCTAATGACATCAAGAAGGCTGAGGTGTTTAATGCCTATTTTGCTTCAGTCTTCACTAAAACTGACCAGATACTCAACACAATTAATATTAACAATAAGGGAAACTGAACACAAACCAAAATAGGGAAAGATCAGGAGAAAGTATATTTAGATAAGTTACATGTGTTCAAGTTGGCAGGGTCCAATTACATTCATCCAAGGGTACTTAAGGAACTATCTGAAGCAATCTTGGAACCATTAGCAATTATCTTTGAGAACTCATGGAGGACAGGTGTGGTCCAGGAGGCCTGGAGAAGGACAAATGTAGTACCTATATTTTTAAAAGAGAACGAAGAGGACCTAGGAAATTATAGACCAGTCAGTCTAACTTCAACATCTGAAAAGATACTGGAACAAATTATGAGACAATCAGTTTGTAAGTACCTACAGGGTAATAGGGTTATAAGAAATAGCCAACAGGGGTTTGTTAAAAAGACATCATACCACACCAATCTAATTTCCTTCTTTGACAAAGTTACTGGCCTAGTGGGTAGGGGAAAGCTATAGATGTGATATATCTTGATTTTTAGTAAGACTTTTAATACAGTCCCACATGATATTCTCATAAGCAAAGTAGGGAAATGCAGTCTAGGTGAAATCACTATAATGTGGATGCATAACTTGTTGAAAGACCTATTCAAACAATAGTTATCAATGATTGGCAATCAAACTGGGAAGTGGTATCTAGTGGGTCCCACAGGGGGCAGTGCTGGATCTGGAATTAGTCAATATTTTCATTAATAACTTGGATAATGGCATGGAATATTTGCATATAAAAACTGTAAATTATATCAAACAGGGGGTTGCAAATACTTTGTAGGACAGCATTAGAATTTAAAATCACTTTCACAATTTAGAGAATTGGTCTGAATTCAACAAGATGAAATTCAATAAAGACAAGTGCAATGTGCTTCGCTTAGGAAGGAAAAATCAGTTGCACAATTGCAAAATGGGGGAAAAGTGGTTAGTTGGTAGTACTGCAGAAAAAGGCCTGGGGTTTATAATGGATCACAAACTGAATGAGTCAGAAGTGTGATGCAGTTGCGAAAAAGGCTAATATCATTCTATATGTAATAGACAGGAGGAAATTGTCCCATTCTGCTCAGCAGTGGTGAGGCCTCAGCTCAAGTACTGTGTCCAATTCTGCGAGTCACACTTTAGGAAAGGTGTGGACAAAATTGGAGAGTCCAGAGAAGGGCAACACAAGTGATGAAAGGCTTAGAAAATCTGACATATGAGGAAAGGCTTAAACTGGACTTATTTAGCCTCTAGAAAAGATTGAGGGGGGACCTGGTAAGATTTTAAATATGTTAAGAGCTGTTATGAAGAGGAAGTGGTCAATTGTTCTCCATGTCCACAAAAGGGAGGACAAGAAGTAATGGCCTAAATCAGTAGCAAGGGTGATTTAGGTTAGATAGTAGGAAAAACTTTATAACTGTAAGGGCCATTAAGTGCTGAAATAGGCCCCCAAGAGAGGTTGTAGAATCACCATCATTAGAGGTTTCTAAGGAAACACTTGTCAGAGATGGTCTAGGTTTACTTGGCCCTCCCTCAGCCCAGAGGGCTTGACCTGATGACCTCCCAAGGTCCCTTCCAGTCTATGATTCTTTGAGTTACATATTAAATATATGGTTTATAATTCTTTAGAACTTTTCCTCTTCAAAGTCATTATTTTATTGATTACATGTTTATCTAGTGCTCTACTTTGCACTCTTACCTTGTACTGAAGAATATTTAAATATCTGATGAAGGCAGAGACAAGATGCAAGAGGTAATATTTTATTCTGTTGGTGGCAGAAATAAACTTTCTTTTTCCCATGGGTAAAAAAAATGTCACTGATCTTCCAAGAGAAATCTTTCACATAGAGCTGACCAAACACTACTCAGGCAAGTAGGAAGGATTGTTATTATGGATAATGGTTTCTCTTCAGTGCTTTTAAAGATATTTCAAACACATATTTAATTGTTTTCAACATAAAGTGAAATAAATCAGAATGGATGATCTTGGGAGGACTCCAAGTTGTCTGAAACATATCACTATCCAGTAGCAGCTGCTTAAGTGTTACAGAGGGCAAAAGTTTAGTACCTACCTCCTGTGTCTTTTCTCACCTAACTATGTATTGAAGTACTTATATGCTCTCATCACCCTTCCAACATTCTGTAGTATACCTTGTCCTAGATATTTCTTAATAATAAGACACTTTTCTCCACATTTGAAAAAAAAAAGATGATATCACCGCAAAAGTATTCATGCAGTAATTTCCTTTTTTTTTTTTTAACATACGACTTTAGACTAAGTCTTAAGTATGTTTTATTAATGGAGTACAATCACTCTCTTGAGAGAGTGATTTACAGAGTTCACCATGGGGCAGAGGTTTTTTTGAAATGACTTATCTGTGTTTGGCATGGTTTATACGGAGACTGCCTACATACCATAATGTTGATTCCAGGAATTATGGCAGAAAATATAGAATATTGCATATATTTGCTGAAAGGATTGCTAGACAAGTGAAGCGTTTGTCCTTAAATATGCTTCTCTTCTTCAAGTCATACTTTTTGCCTTTTACCTTCTATTATTTTGGATTTTTTGTTTGGTTTGGCTCAATTTTTGTAATGAGGTTTGAATTAATTGGGCTGTACATGGGGCCCAGTCCTGCAACATGTTAATCACAACAGTTATCCTTTCTTATGTGAGTAGACACCACTTGGAAAGACATTTACTTGGGTGAAGGTTTATTTGTGTTAACAAGGGTTTTTGGGATCAGGCTGTAACTGAAAGCATTCCTGTATTCACACCCTACGTGCCTTTGTAATAATCTTTGTGCAACATACACCTTGGGAGGTATCATTTAAAATATAATAACACTGATCATCAATATTCTTATGTAATGTATGTACAAAATATGTATTAAGACAGTGTTTCTCAAACTGGGGTCTCTGCTTGTGTAGGGAAAGCCCCTGGTGGGCCGGGCTGGTTTGTTTACCTGCGCCATCCGCAGGTCCAGCCGATTGCAGCTCCCACTGGCTGCGGTTCGCCGCTGCAGGCCAATGGGAGCTGCTGGAAGCGACGTGAATTGAGGGACATACTGGCCACTGCTTCCAGCAGCTCCCATTGGCCTGGAGCAGCGAACCGCGGCCAGTGGGAGCTGCGATCAGCCAGACCTGCAGACCGGGCAGATAAACAAACTGGCGCAGCCCACCAGAGGCTTTTCCTACACAAGCAGTGACCCCAGTTTGAGAAACACTGTATTAAGAGTTATGAATATAAGCTGAAATTATGACTACAACGTGTTTACCACACAAGTCTGGTGAAGGGGTCAACTGGCGTCTCATAGACAAAGGGAAAGCCAATGCCTCTAGCCAGGTGTCATCAAAGCTGATTGGCAATCACCTATCAAGTGGCTATTCTTTGGCAAGGAAGGACAGGAACAGATCGATCTGCATTTTAGCAAACAACAACATGGAACCTCTTTCACCATAAGACTCCATTTCTCAGTCCTCACAACTGAAATTAACTTTGTCTATGAGTAATTTCAAAGGGTGACTGTACTGTACAAATGATGGGCAAAAGCACCCCAAACTCTCTTTCCTGATCTCCCCCTATCTCTCTCTCTCTCTCTCTCCTTCACCTAAGACAACAAAAGAAAAGACGGTTACTCACCTTTGTAACTGTTGTTCTTTGAGATGTGTTGCTCATATCCATTACAGTTAGGTGTGCATGCGCTGCGTGCATGTTCGTCGGAAGATTTTTACCCTAGCAACACTCAGTGGGTCGGCTGGGTGCCCCCTGGAGTGGCACCATCATGGCACCGGATATATACCCCTGCCGACCCGACTGCCCCTCAGTTCCTTCTTGCCAGCTACTCCGACAGTGGGGAAGGAGGGAGGGTTTGGAATGGATATGAGCAACACATCTCGAAGAACAGCAGTTACAAAGGCGAGTAACTGTCTTTTCTTCTTCGAGTGCTTGCTCATATCCATTCCAGTTAGGTGATTCCCAAGCCTTACCTAGGCGGTGGGGTCGGAGTGAGATGTGGCAGAATGCAAAACTGCTGAGCCAAAGGCTGCATCATCTCTTGACTGTTGAACCAGAGCATAATCGAAGCAAAGGTGTGGACCGAGGACCAGGTAGCTGCTCAACATATCTCCTGGATAGGCACACGAGCCAGGAAGGCGGCAGATGAAGCCTGAGCCCTGGTAGAATGCGTGGTGATGTGGCTTGGGGAAATATGAGCCAAATCATAACAAATGTGGATGCACGTTGTCACCCAAGATGAGATCCTCTGAGAGGAAACAGGTAGGCCTTTCATTTGGTCTGCTACCGCGACAAAGAGCTGGGGCATTTTACGAAACGGTTTTGTCCTCTCAATATAAAATGCGAGCGCTCTACAGATGTCCAGGGAGTGCAATTGTTGCTGCCGTCGTGTTGAACTGGACCTTGCAAAGGGAATCAAAACCAATAGTAAAAGGTTCTACAGCCACATAAATAAGAAGAAAACAAAGAAAGAAGAAGTGGGGCCGCTATACACTGAGGTTGGAATGGAGGTTAAGGATAACCTAGGCATGGCCCAACATCTAAACAAGTACTTTGCCTCAGTTTTTAATAAGACTAGTGAGGAGTCTAGCGATGATGGAGAGATGATAAACGGGAATGTGGATATGGAAGTGGATATTACCACAACTGAGGTAGAGGCCATACTTGAACAGCTCAATGGGACGAAGTCGGAGGGCCCGGACAATCTCCATCCGAGGATATTAAAGGAACTGGTGCGTGAAATTGCGAGGCCGTTAGCGAGAATTTTTAAGCAATCGATAAACTCGGGGGTTGTGCCATATGACTGGAGGATTGCTAATGTAGTTCCTATTTTTAAGAAAGGGAATAAAAGTGATCCGGGTAATTATAGGCCTGTTAGCTTGACGTCTGTAGTATGTAAGGTCTTGGAAAAAATTTTAAGGGAGAAAGTAGTTAAGGACATAGAGGTCAATGGTAATTGGGACAAATTGCAACACGGATTTACCAAAGGTAGATCGTTTCAAACCAATCTGATCTCCTTCTTTGAGAAGGTGACGGATTACTTAGATAAAGGAAATGCGGTAGATATAATTTACCTAGATTTCAGTAAGGCGTTTGACATGGTTCCGCATGGGGAACTGTTAGTTAAATTGGAAAAGATGGGGATGAATATGAAAGTTGTAAGGTGGATAAGGAACTGGTTAAAGGGGAGACTCCAGCTGGTCGTATTGAAAGGTGAACTGTCAGGCTGGAAGGAGGTCACTAGTGGAGTCCCTCAAGGATCGGTTTTGGGACCGATCTTATTTAACCTTTTTATTACTGACCTTGGCACAAAGAGCGGGAATGTGCTAATAAAGTTTGCGGATGACACAAAGCTGGGGGGTATTGCTAACACGGAGAAGGACAGGGATACTATTCAGGAAGATCTGGACCACCTTGTAAACTGGAGTAATAGAAATAGGATGAAATACAATAGTGAAAAGTGCAAGGTCATGCACTTAGGAATTAATAATAAGAATTTTAGATATACGTTGGGGGCGCATCAGTTGGAAGCGATGGAGGAGGAGAAGGACCTTGGGGTATTGGTTGATAGCAGGATGACTATGAGTCGCCAATGTGATATGGCTGTTAAAAAAGCAAATGCGATTTTGGGATGCATCAGGCGGGGTATTTCCAGCAAGGATAAGGAGGTGTTAGTACCGTTATATCAGGCGTTGGTGAGACCCCATCTGGAATACTGTGTGCAGTTCTGGTGTCCCATGTTCAAGAAGGATGAATTCAAACTGGAACAGGTTCAGAGACGGGCTACGAGGATGATCCGAGGAATGGAAAAACTGCCTTATGAAAGGAGACTCAAAGAGCTTGGCTTGTTTAGCCTGGCCAAAAGAAGGCTGCGGGGGGATATGCTTTCTCTATATAAATATATCAGGGGGGTTAACGTTAGGGAGGGAGAGGAATTATTTAAGTTTAGTACTAATGTAGGCACGAGGACGAATGGGTATAAACTGGATATTAGGAAGTTTAGACTTGAAATTAGACGAAGGTTTCTAACCATTAGGGGAGTGAAGTTCTGGAACAGCCTTCCAAGGGAAGTAGTAGGGGCAAAAGACTTTTCTGGCTTTAAGACAAAGCTTGATAAGTATATGGAGGGGATGTTATGATAGGATCATTAATTTGGGCAATTGATGTTGGATTACCACCAGATAGGTCTGCTCAGTGGTCTGCGGGGAGATGTTGGATAGGATGGGGACTGAGTTACTGCAGAGAATTCCTTCTTGGGTGCTGGCTGGTGAGTCTTGCCCACATGCTCAGGGTTTAGCTGATTGCCATATTTGGGGTCGGGAAGGAATTTTCCTCCAGGGCGGATTGGCAGGGGCCCTGGAGGTTTTTCACCTTCCCCTGCAGCGTGGGGCACGGGTCACTTGCTGGTGGATTCTCTGCAGCTTGAGGTCTTCAAACCAATTTTGAGGATTTCAATAACTCAGTCCTGGGTTAGGGGTTGTTATAAAATTGAATGGGTGGGGTTCTGTGGCCTGCCTTGTGCAGGAGGTCAGACTAGATGATCATATTGGTCCCTTCTGACCTATGAGTCTATGAGTGTGGCTTCAGGAAGAGGACCGGGAGAAAGATGTCCTGGTTAACATGAAAGGCCGAAATCACCTTAGGGAGGAAAGCTGGGTGTGGTTGCAACTGCACCTTGTCTTTGTGGAACACAGTGTACGGCAGATCAACCGTACGAGCCCTAGGATCAGGAGACTAGTCTGGCCGATGTAATGGCTACGATGAAAGCTGTCTTGCAAGACAGGTATAGTAGCGAGCAGGTTGCTAATGGCTCGAATGGGGGAGACATAAGTTTGGTTAAAACCGGGTTGAGGTCCCAGGTCGGGGCTGGGCGGCATACTTGAGGGTATAAGCGCTCCAAGCCCTTGAGGAACCTCGAAACCATAGGGTTTGAGAACACGGAACGACCACCTTCGCCTGGGTGGAAGGTAGAGATGGCTACCAAGTGTACCCTCAGTGATGATACTGCTAGGCGCTGCGGTTTGAGAGACCAGAGGTAGTCCAAAATAGAGGGGATCGAGGCATCAGTGGGAGTAAGATTAAGCGTTTCGCACCAGCAGGAGAAACTCTTCCACTTGGCCAGGTACATTGACTGGGTGGAAGGCTTCCTGCTACCCAGGAGAACTTGTCGTACAGATTCAGAGCAACGTAACTCTGACTGGTTTAGCAACGCAGCAGCCACGCTGTGAGGTGAAGAGCCTGCAGGTCCAGGTAGGGAAGCCTGCCGTGGTCCTGAGTTATGAGGTCTGGGTGGAGTGGCAGGGTAATTGGGTTGGCTATCGAGAGGTCAAGCAACGTGGTGTTCCAGTGCTGCCTGGGCCATGCTGGAGCAATCATGATGATGCGCGCTCTGTCCCTGCGGAGTTTCAGCAGGACCTTGTGAACCGGTGGGAAGGCATAAAGGAGCTGGCTCTTCCATGGCATCAGGAAAGCGTCCAAGATCGATCCCAGGGAGAGACCTTGGAAGGAGCAGAACATCTGGCATTTCCTGTTCTCGCGGGAAGCGAACAGGTCTATGTGGGGAAATCCCCACTTCTGGAAAACAGAATGCATAACGTCCGGGCGGATCAACCACTCGTGAGACAGGAAAGACCTGCTGAGTCGATCCGCCAGGGTGTTCCAAATGCCTGGGAGAAAGGACACTACCAGATCTACCGAGTGGGCTATGTAAAAGTCCCAGAGTTGGATGGTCTCCTGACAAAGGGGGGAAGACCGTGTCCCTCCCTGTTTGTTTATGCAGTACATGGCCGTTGTATTGTCTGTAAACACAGAGACACGGCCTTGCAACTGTTGCTGGAACGCCTGGCACGCCAAGCGGACTGCTCTCAGTTCTCCAACATTTATGTGTAATGCCAGCTCCTGAGAAGACCAAAGGCCTTGAGTACGAAGGTGACCGAGGTGAGCACCCCAGCTGAGAGATGATGCGTCCATCGTCAGGGATATTTAGGGTTGGGGCGGATGGAACGGCATCCCTGCACACACCAGGGAGGGAGTTAGCCATCATTCTAGGGAGACTAGGGTACTGGAGGGAATGGTGACTATCGTGTCTATTGGGTCCCTGCACGGGCGGTATACCAAGCTGACCCAAACTTGGAGGGGACGGAAGTGGAGCCTGGCGTGTTTGGTTACAAACGTGCAGGCAGCCATGTGACCCAGGAAACCGAGACAAGTGCGAGCCGAGGTCGTCAGGAAATTCTGTAGACCTCGGATGATTGTTGCCATGGCCTGAAACCGCAGCTGTGGTAAGCAGGCTCTGGCTAGATTGGAGTCCAGGATAGCTCCTATGAAGTCTAACCTCTGCATGGGAACCAGAGTGGATTTTTCTATATTGATCATCAGGCCTAGACATGTTAATGGGTCCTTGATGATGTCCACATGCTGAGTGACTTGTGTCTCGGAGACCTCTCGGATGAGCCAATCATCCAGATACGGAAAAACGTGTATCCAATGTCAGCAGAGGTAGGCGGCGACTATGGCCATACACTTTGTAAATACCCTTGGGGCTGTAGAAAGGCCAAACGGCAGGACCGTAAACTGGAAGTGCTGACGGTTGGCTACAAAGTGGAGGTATCGCTTGTGCGGAGGAAAGATGGCTATGTGAAAGTACGCGTCCTTCATATCAAGGGCGGCATACCAGTCTCCAAGGACGGGATAATGGTCCCCAGGGATATCATGTGGAACTTCAACTTTATCATAAACTGGTTGAGTCCTCGCAGGTCTAGGATAGGTCTGAGACCTCCCTTTGACTTGGGGATTAGGAAATAACGGGAGTAAAACCCCTTGCCCCTTTCGTCCATCGGTACCTCCTCTATAGCTCCTATGGCGAGGAGCGTCTGCGCCTCTTGTAAGAGGAATTGCTCGTGAGGGGGGTCCCTGAAGAGGGACAGAGTTGGAGGGTGGGAGGGCGGGGTTGAAATAAATTGGAGGCGGTACCCATACTCCACCGTGCATAGGACCAGGGATCTGAAGTTAACTGGGACCACGCTGGGAGGAAGTAGGAGAGACGGTTGGAGAAGGGAGGAGAGGGATCCTGGCCTGTAACTGGTACACCACCCACAGGTGCACCTTCAAAAGTTCATCTTTGGTCCCGGTGGTGGTTTTGAGGGACCTTGATTTTGGCCCCCTTGGGGTCCTGACGGTCATCTGCGACCACCTCAGCCGTGTCGCCTGCCAAAGTCCTGTCTTTGTCTAGGCACAGAGTATGGGCGGTGAGGCTGGGGACGGAAAGGCCTGCGTTGGGTCACCGGCGTATGCATGCTGAGAGAACGCAATATGATGCTGTTGTCCTTCAGGCTTTGCAGTCTGGGGTCAGTCTTTTCCGAGAAGAGGCCTTTACCATCAAATGGTAAGTCCTGAATGGTGTACTGCAGCTCTGGTGGGAGGTTTGAAACCTGAAGCCATGAGATGCCCCTCATGGCAACACCCGAGGCCAGAGTCCTGGCTTCTGAGTCTGCTGCATCCAACGAGGCCTGGAGGGAAGTTCTGGCCACCTTTTTCCCTTCCTCTCAGGTTGATTGGAGGAGGGCCCGAGGAGGATGTTCCTGCCACCGCCTCGTCTGGAGAAGAGGAAGAGGAGGTGCCAGCGACAAGCGGGTCCTGGGTGGCCTGTTGCTCATGGGCGATCTCCTGCTCCAGAGGAACCTGGGAGTCCAGTGGGTGAACTAGGGCTTCCTCCGTGGCAGTCGGAGGGGGACGGCTAACCGTCGCCTCTGGCACTCGGTGCTCTGATGAGACAGAGCGGGACGGAACTACTGGTACGCGTTGGGCCTGGTGGTACGCCCAAGGTGTCCAGAAAGACCACTGATGCGGTCCTTGGTCCTGGGCCTGATGGGGTCCTCTGGTGGGCACATCAGAATCACGGTCCTGAGCATAAGAGCTGTCCACATGGGACGAC
Organism: Gopherus flavomarginatus; assembly: GCF_025201925.1. NCBI lineage: Eukaryota > Metazoa > Chordata > Testudines > Testudinidae > Gopherus > Gopherus flavomarginatus. The sequence goes on from NC_066617.1 coordinate 34,726,918, forward strand.
ACTGATGCGTGTCTGGATGGCCATGGAGGTGCTGAAAAGCCCTGGGCAAAGTCTGTGTTTCTAGCGGACCTTGCCCTACTTGGCACCGGGGACCTGTATTGGGAGGCATACCGGTACCGGGAACGAGATCGGGACCAGCGACCGAGCAGTGCCGGGAGGTCAACCGAGATCTCGAGGCTCGACGTCGGGAGCGGCTACGGGAGTCACGGTGCCTGGAGCGGTGCCAGGAGCTGGAACGGTGCCGAGAGTAGCCGGCTGGCGAATGGGATACCGACCAGTGCCGCGAGTGTGACCGGTAACGAGGAGGAGAACGGTACCGGGACTGCAAGTGGCAATCGGGAGCGTGAGCGCCGACGGGACCTGGAGCGTCTGCGGGACTGTGATCGTGAACAGTGCCGCTCTGCAGTGCCAACAGAGGATGGTCTTATCAAGGCAGGCTTGCCGTAGACTGTATTACCTGCACTGGCGGTGCCGGGGGTTGAGGCAGCGTAGACTCTGTCATGGCAATCGGATCCCTCGCCTTTGAGAATGTCTCCAGTGTGGAGGGAATAGTAAGCTCAACCACAGCGCATACCAGGGAGCTGTCAGGCACCGGATTTGACGGCCCTCGTGGGTACCGACGTCATTGGTGCCACGCAATCCGACTTAGATGAGCTCTCTGGCTGCGGTGCAGGTGGCACGGAAGCAGCAGAAGACTTAGGCTTTCTCGACCTCGGGGAGAGGGAGCGATGCCGAGTCGACTTCAGTGCCGGCGACGGCCGGTGCCGAGAAGCCTTGGCAGTACTGGCGCAGTCCGATGCCGAGGAAGTGCTTCTGCCTGCCGATTGACCAGCGCTCGGTGCCGAAGGCAAAGGGGTAAAAGCTGCCTCCACGAGGAACTGCTTTAGCTGAAAGTCCCGCTCCTTTTTTGTTCTCAGCTTAAAAGCCTTGCAAACGTGACACTTATCTGTCAGGTGAGATTCCCCGAGGCACTTAAGGCAGGAGTCGTGCGGATCTCCTGTTGGCATCGGCTTATGACAGGCCGAGCACAGTTTGAAACCCGGTGAACCTGGTATGGGCCCTGGCACCGGGTGCGGGGAAGGGGCTAATCCCCGAACCCCTCTTAACTATACACTAACTATGACCAATAAAAATTAACTATAACTATATAACTTTGAACTATATACACAACAAAACAACCAGAGAACTACAAGTAGCTAGGAGGTGGAGGTCAGTGAAACCATACTCCACTGTTCCAACGACCGACACGGGTGGTAAGAAGGAACTGAGGGGCGGTTGGGTTGGCAGGGGTATATATCCGGCGCTATGGCGACACCACTCCAGGGGGCGCCCAGCCGACCCACCGAGTGTTGCTAGGGTAAAAATCTTCCGACGAACATGCACACGGCGCGCACACACCTAACTGGAATGGATATGAGCAAGCACTCGAAGAAGAGCCAGCTCTTTGACACTGGGGGAATTCCTGACATGAGAATTTGGTCAGCAATGTTGCTGGGAACCTGTGGTAAGGATTTTACCTTGAACCAAGTCTAGTTTGTTTTATCTACCAGAAAGCGTTTTATCTTTTTTTCTTTTGTAACCATTTTTACTTCAATGCCTTATAGTAGTACTCACTTAAAATCTATCACTTTGTAGTTAAATAAACTTGTTTTGTTTTTAATCAAAACTAATCCAGTATTGTGTTTAAACTGAGCTGTTTGGGTAACTCTAGTTATGGTAGCAAACTGTTATGTACTGATCCCATACAGGGGTAATGGAATTGCTAATATCTGAACTTCCCAGGAGAGGCCTGGGAAGAACACATGTTTTGGGGAAAATTCAGAAATGGGAGCCCAGCATGTAGTACCGAAGGGTGGAAGCCAAGGTGTGGCTGGAATGTTGCTGACAGGCTGCAACATGCTGGGCCAGAGCTGTAGCAACGTACAGATACTCAGGGTGTAACTTGCATGCTATTAGGCGGTTTGTGAGTGACCCAGGTTGGGAGCTATAACAGCAAAACATTGTGAGGCACTCAAGCTGCAGGGCTCACTGTCTAGATTGCACCCTGGAATGTGATACAGGCCCCATGGTCATTTGTTTGGGTATATAAAGCTAACAATTAAGGACAAACTCCTGCTTGCACTGAAGTCAATATATGTTACTCAGTGGTTCTCAAATTGTGGGTTGGGACCCCAAAGTGAGTAGCAACCTTATCCTAATAGGATTTGCCAGGGATGGTTTAGACTTGTTGGGGCCCGGGGCCAAAGCCCAAGGGCTTCCACCCTGCACTGCGGGGTTTAGGTTACAGGCTCCTTCCTGGGTCTGAAGCCCTAGGGCTTTGACTTTGGGCCACCCTCTCCCCAGGGCAGTGGGCTCTGGCTTTGGCTTTGGATCCCCCACCCCAGCACAGCAGGACTTGGGCAGACATAGGCTTTGGTCCCCTGTGTAGTAATTTTTGTTGTCAGAATGGGAGTCAGGGTGCGATGAACTTTGAGAACCACTGTTGTAGCCAATTCTTAGCTGCAATTACTATATTCAAGAATATGATCCCAGATAAAGGCTCAGCAAGTCCCAGAATCTGAGGCCTAGATTGAAACAAAGAGAAGGGTATCATTGTATTCCCAGATGTAAAATGAGTGAAATTATCTTAGTTACATGTTGACTACGGGTTATGAACCAGTTGAAGAAAACATGAGCTGACTTGAATCTTTGCCAAAAACTTAATCTGATCCACATTTCTTGAAAATACCATTGTTTTGTCCAAGTCTTGAATAACCAATATCAAATGAGACTATTCTTGTGGTTTCTTTTTACCAAAATGAAACCAAGAAGTAGTAGAGGGCAGTTTCGTAGTAGAAATAAACTTTCATAGCTCCATTGACTTCAATAAAATCAATAGAGCTATGTCACGGAGTCACCGGGCGATGCTCTGGAACTGCTCCCCACCAAGCCAGTCAGGACTTTGGGGAGCCTCCTCTCCCTTGGAGCAGACTTGTTCAGGGCAAGAAGCTCACACCGCTTCACCTCCTGGGTCTCTCCTTGGGGCATTCAGCATCCTCTGCCCCTCCGTGCACTTCCCACAGCGAGTCCACCCCAGCGGGGTCCTGGGGAAGCCACAGGGTTCTGCACCCCCACTTTGCAGTCAGACGTGACTCTCAGCCAGCCAGTAACACAGAGGTTTATTCAATGACAGGAACAGGGTCTAAAACAGAGCTTGTAGATACAGCGAACCGGACCCCTCGGCTGGGTCCATTCTGGGGGGCAGTGAGCCAGACCCCCAGGTCTGCCCTCCACCCTTGACCCCAGCCAGCTCCAGACTAACAACCCCTCCCAGCCCCTTTCCCGGGCCAGGAGGTCACCTGATCCCTTTGTCTCCAACACCTTCAGCTGGCACCTTTGCAGAGGAGGGGCCCAGGCCATCAGTTGCTAGGAGACAGAGTGTCAGGCATTTAGGTGCACTGGCCCTTTGCTCTGCCAGATACTTAAGAACTGCCATGGGGACACTGAGGCACCAACATAGTATTCAGAGAAAACATTAAGAACTTTCCCAGTTCGTCACAAGCTATGACAATATACACCAGCTAAGGGATAAACCCCCGGAAATCTTATCAGAAAGTCTACTATAATGAGTGCCATCCTGATTGCTGGAGGACACTGATCTACGTACCTGTACATCTATTGGTTGACTGGGAGCACTGAAACTACTTGATGGCTAAGGTCTTGCTCTATTCTTGGTTTGCCCAGATCTAAAACATTTTAAAAATCTTCTGTTAGTTGCAGGTTTTGTAACACCCTTGATCCTTCCTTGGATTGGTCTAGAACAATACTCCAGAGCATTGAGGAGTTATTGCTACACTGAAGAGCAGGGTATTAATGGATAGATAGAACTGAAAAGCCTACCAGACCCCCTTGTGCAGTTGTTTGGCTGGAGAAGCACTTGGGGGAGGGGACACGGGGGAAGGATCTGGAAATGTGCAGTTTTCTTCTGGGATGAAAGTAAAGGCAAGAAAGTACTATAATAAATCTGAAGGAGCCACTAAAGTCTAACCTGTTTGTCACTAATTGACACACTGAGGATTTACTCAGTAGTGACACTAATCTGGGTTTAGAAGTTCTCAAATATGTTCATATTTTTTAAAAAATCAGTAAATATTGATTAGTGTGGTCAGCCTGAATGACTCCTCTGGAGACCTTTACTGTATATGGGCTGAAATGCAATATCATGCAATAGGTTTCCGTAATTATTTAAGAATTATAATTTTGTATTATTGATGTATCCATTACAGTGTATGCAGTGTCACACTATAGGAATTATGTCTAGAAATAGTGTAGCAATTGTAGTAATAACTCCTGGCTTTATTGCTATAGAGTGTATACAGCTTCAGAAATATAGACCTTAAATAGTTCTGATGCCACATGGAAAATGTAGATGATTATGTAGTGTACACTATGATAGTTTTTTGCTAGAAGTGTATTTTCTATACTTTTTGTCTCTCAATTTTTATTATTAAAGTTATTTACATAAACACAATATCTTCATTTAGAAAAGAATGGATTGGACTTGTTTGGTTCATATAAGTCTTGATCCTTGAATTCAAATCCCAATAACATTTCAATGGGAGTTTCATAGATTTTAAAGGCTAGACGGGACTGCTAATATTGTGTCTAGCCTGATCTCCTGCATACTGTAAACTATGAGATTTTATTCTGTGATTCCTGAATGTAACTGTGAGGAGAGGGGTTCACACTTTTCAAACCTGGTGGGAGATAATGTGGGCCAGAAGGGACCAATTAACCTTATATGCTATACCTGGAGGGGAACCAGGAATTGATGAATTCTAATTGCAGAGGAAGTCCAACTGGGATAGGATTGTAAAGCCAGGAAGTGAGAGCAGGAGGAGGCTACAGAGAAGGAGCTACAGTCACTCTCTAGAGTGAGAGAGAGTTGTTCAGGGACAAGGAGGAAATACAGGGAGAGAATAAGCCCTGGGGTCTTGCCCTGCACTAGGGAGTCTGGCAAGAGGCCGAAAATAGAGAAGGAGCCAGGGTGAGCAGAGGAAGTTCTGGTAGTAAACCCATAGATTCCAGGACTGGAAGGGACCTCGAGAAGTCATCAAGTCCAGTCCCCTGCCCTCATGGCAGGACCAAATACCATCTAGACCATTCCTGATAGACATTTATCTAATCTACTCTTAAATATCTCCAGAGATGGAGATTCCACAACCTCCCTAGGCAATTTATTCCAGTGTTTAACCACCCTGACAGGAACTTTTTCCTAATGTCCACCCTAAACCTCCCTTGCTGCAGTTTAAGCCCATTGCTTCTTGTTCTATCCTTAGAGGCTAATGAACAAGTTTTCTCCCTCCTCCTTATGAAACCCTTTTAGATACCTGAAAACTGCTATCATGTCCCCTCTCAGTTTATAGACCAGGAGAGAAAGAGATGGAGTAGGGAGGTGCCCATGGAAACAGCAACAGTGACTTAGACTGAGCAGACCTGGACTGTAAATTGTAGAGTCCCTGCATTGGAATCTGGAATTATGAGTGGCGTGGGTTCCTCCTGCTAGTCACTGGGAAGTGGACCTAGAGGTGGAATAAAAGACTGTCTGAAGTTATATCCGGACAGCTTGTCTGGTGGGAGTTTGATATCCCAGAAGTGGGGACTGTATTGTGATCTGGCCGTAGGGCCAAATCACAAAGAGGGAGCACTTTGAATCACAAAGGGAAAGAGGGACCACAGTGCCAGTGACCAATAACATGGGGAGCCACATGAGGCAAAAATTAATTCCCAGACCTAGCCACAGGAGGTGGATCTGTAATAAGTGAAGCCCTTTACAGTAACCCCTAACTTCTGGTGGAGCTAGAGCGTGTGTTTTAGACAAACATCCAGTCTTTAATTTAAAGACTCCAAGTGACAAAGAATCCATGACATCGCTAGGAGAGTTGTTCAAATAGTTAAAAATGTGCACCTTATTTCTAGTCTGAATTTGTCCAACTTCAGATTCCAGCCACTGCAGACTTTCTCTTCTCTTTCCCCCTCCCTTGCTCCTTTGCAAATATACCCTTACTGCCACAGCACTTGAAGTTGATATAGATTTTTGCCTGAAGACTTCTTTTAAACTTACTTTTGACGCAGCTTTTAGTATCATACTGGCCTAACTACAGTCACGATCCAAATTAGATTTGTATAATTTAAAAAATTTTGACCTTGAAAAAAGGATTGGGTCTATTGATGATTCTACTAATAAATTGGAACATAAAACTATTGAATTGAAACACAAAATTAGAGTTTAAAAAACATTTAACTGGTGTCATTATAAAAGCTCGCATGTCCTTACACTATAAAATAGAGGTTATGGTGAATAATAACCAAGTATGTAATATTTGTATTTGTGGCATGCCAGAAATGCTAATAATTGATTCCTATAATGAAATTTAATATTTTTGGAATTGTTTTAGAATAAACCAGGGCAAAAGGGTAAAGATTAGAATAAAACAGGGTAAAAGATTACCCTTTCTTGCTAAATTCTTAAATGTTTTAAAATATCTAAAGAAAGTAACTAAGAACTTAAAATTGTGTTCTCAGCTGCTTTGCTTTCCTTAATTCTTCTTTACTCAATAGAAATTTAATTGTCACTTGTATCATTTGATAAAGAAATATTATGTAGATGGTTGGGATTTGAAAAAGTTTTCTAAGGAAAAAGATTCACCTTTTCCCTGAAATAACAGACTATGCAAACATAGGGGAGGAGGTAGGCATAGCTCAGTGGTTTGAGCATTGGCCTGCTAAACCTAGGGTTCTGAGTTCAATACTTGAGGGGGCCACTTAGGGATCTGGGGCAAAAATCAGTACTTAGTCCTGCTAATGAAAGCAGGGGGCTGGACTCAATAACCTTTTGAGGTCCCTTCCAGTTCTAGGAGATAGGTATGATGAAAATATCTGAGTTTGAGATATTAAAAAGGCAGATCATTATAACTCCCATTTGTGACTTTGAAAAGCTCCCATGACCATTGCTGATAAGCAATATGGGCTTTATCCTCAGCTGTGCTGTTGACCTCACCCTTGGTCCAGCCTATGGTAGGGTAAGCAAAGATACCTTTTTTCCTCTGTGGTCCTGGGGCCAGTTGGAATAAGTTAATGGCTATGATGGCTGGAGCAGTCCTAGATCCTTTCCACTGACTAGAGATCACTGGAGTGCAGCATGCTTTGGCCATGCCCTCTCAAAGCTTCAAAATGCCCCCTTCTTGCTAAAGCCCTTGGTCCATGCTCTGGTCACTTTTAGCCTTCTTTGCTGTAACTCTTTTCTCTCTGTCTCACCATTATTTCACCATTCCTTTCTAGTCTGTTAACATCACCCAAGGTATTTTAATCTCCCTTCTCCCCATTTTCTTTCAATCATCTTCTCCTCCTCCTCAAATGCCTTTGCTTCCTTCTTCTTTCCTTCTCATCATGGTAAACCTCCTCCTACAAAAGATCTCCATTGGCTTTAGTGGATTTTGGATTGGGCTCATAATGTACAAATACAACTCTTAAATGCCTGTTATACTATACTGTGTCTTTATCCACTTGGTCATTAGGCTGTAAACTGTTTGAGACAATGGGCTAGATTCACAAAGGGACTTAGGTCCTTAACTGTCAGTGTAGTCCCAGGTGCTACTGGCATTCACAAAACTCCCACTCATCTGCCACCTAAACTTGCTGCTGCCTAAACTTACTGAGTGCCTTAATCTTTGCAATAACTGTTTGCTTGGTGCCTATGTTTCTGCCTTCTTGCATGTGCAATGCTGCCTCACTGTTGGTGTCCGGATACCTATGCCACAGTGTGATCCACAAATTGGAGAACATAGGCATTTCTCCATGTGCCTCACCAGCGGGACCTGAAATGTTAGGCCTGCTCAGAGTCCACCTATCTCCGAGTAAACTGCTAGGACAGGAAGGCAGGGGTGGAAGAGAAGGTTACAGTACTGGTTACGGTACTCACCTGAGATGTGGGATGCCCTTTGTTCAAGTCCCCACTTCACCTGATGAGGAGAAGGAGAGATTTAAACTTCTCAGGTTGTCATAAACAGATAAGTAAGAGTTAATAGAACAAAAGTGCTTCATATCTCTTTTGCCTGGAAAGGGTTAACAAGAACAGTGAGCCTGGCTGTCACCTGACCAGAGGATCAATCAGAGGACAGGATACTTTCAGATCTTGAGAGAGGGAAGTTTTATGTGTGCTGTTAGTTTTTGGTGGTTGTTCACTCTGGGGGCTCAGAGGGATCAGACGTGCAACCAGGTTTCTCTCCAATACAGGCTCTTATAAGTTCAGAATACTGAGTACTAGGTAGATAGAGCAAGTTAGGCTTATGTTTGTTTTCCTTATTTGCAATTGTGTATTTGGCTGGAAGGAGTTCAAATTTATATTTTGCTGAAAGAATTTTAATTTGTAAACAGTGTCTATAGCTGAAAGACCCTGTAACATATTCCATCTTAAATTGACAAAGATAATTTTTACCTTTGTTCTTTCTTTAATTAAAAGTTTTTCCTGTTTAAGAACCTGATTGTATTTTTTATTCTGGTGTGAGACCCCAGGGGACGGGGTCTGGATTCACCAGGGAATTGGTGGGGAGAAAGGAGGGAAGGGGGAGAGAGAGGTTAATTTTCTCTCTGTGTTAGAATTACTTTCTCTCTCAATGAGAGAAGAGGGAGAGAAAGGTTAATTTCTCTCTGTGTTAGGATTACTTTCTCTCTCAGGGAGAGTCTGGGAGGGGGAGAGAGAAGGAGGGGGGAAGGTGAATTTTCCTCTGTGTTTTAAGATTCAAGGAGTTTGAATCACAGTGATCTTCCAGGATAACCCAGGGAGGGGAAGTTTGGGAGAGGCAACGGTGAGGGAAAGGGTTTACTTTCCTTGTGTTAAGATCCAGAGGGACTGGGTCTTGGGGGTCCCCGGGCAAGGTTTTTTGGGGACCAGAGTGTACCAGGCACTGGAATTCCTGGTTGGTGGCAGCGCTACAAGTACTAAGCTGGTAATTGAGCTTAGAGGAATTCATGTTGGTACCCCATCTTTTGGATGCTAAGGTTCAGAGTGGGGAATTATACCATGACACAGGTGAATGCCCCAACCACTGGGATATAGGGAACTCTGATGTGGGTAACTCTCAAGCTTTCCTGTTGAAGCTGTTGTACTGTGTAAACATTCATTGGAGCAATACTAATAAAGTGCATTTAACATACAAATTTAGTTGAATTACATCAGGTTTGCTGCGAACCTATGAACAGAGTTTATCTGACTGATTCTGTCATTATGTAATCAAGAGATTACTGACTTTATCACTGGGTGCTGTTATCTGGTTGCCCTCTGAAGCAGTGTATTAAAAATTAGTCTTCTGGTAATTAGCAGTGGTAAACGAAGGATTTGTATGTGAAATATTTCTGTTCATAGGAATTGGAAGAGGGTCTGGCCTTGGAGTATCATGCTGGGAAAAGGAGTGGAGAAGCAGAAGACTTTAACTTTAATGTTACTATAATCCAATAAACATCTATTTCTAAAATACCTAAGGTCATCTTGGATCCACCTGGAAGAAAGAAATTGCAATGAGCAATTAAGAGAGCTCAAAGCAAACTGATGATTTTCATTTACAATATCTCATAAGCCTCCTATGAACTGAACTCAAATTGACTTCAGTGGGAGTTCTTTGCATGGAGGGATAGGAATCTAAGACTAAAACCAAAAATGTTTAAAGTGAATGTGAATCTGCAAGTGGAAAAGGCAGGGCAGCTGTTGATCAATACAGAAGATGTTCACTAAGTCTCTTGTCATTGATCTGGTAGCCTATGTCACTTTGCTTTTCCACAGAGATTTAATAGCAAATCAAGGTGTGTGTGAGGAGGAAGGTGAGATAGTGATATGTTACTAACACTGTGAGGGGGAAGGTGAGATATTGATATGTTACTAACACTTCATTACTTTTATAAAAGATACTAAATAACTTTTGCTCACATAATGAAAATATATATTTAAATACTTTAAAATAAATGATATATATCATAATAAAAGAACTATATTCTATGATGCGATATCCTTGATTTCTTGTTTTCTCATTTCTATATTTATTCTCCTCTCCCTCCCGCCCCCATTTTTGCCTTATTAGTTGATTCAGGTTTAAGATTTTTGTCCTCCTCTTCAAGGCTCTGCAGAGCTCAGGTCCTGTCAGCAGAGCTCAGGTCCTGCCTGCAGAGCTGTTCTCTTTTATCCCATCCCACCCTGTCCCCTTTGCTCTATGAAATGACACTAGTGTGAAACTGGCACAAAGTAGGAGTGAACCAAACTCTATACCAATACTCTACATGATGGTTTAATGCTTGAATTTTGCAGATACTATATTTGCTATTTGTCACTGGTAAAGAGCCACAGTTGTACAAACCATTGCATACGGTACCTAACTAGATCTTTCCCTGTCTCACTCACTCTCATTCTGTAGTATGATATGCTGTTTAACTCACTATGCTATTTGTAAAGTGGAATTTAATCCTATTTATTCATTTCACTTACAGAAAGCAAGTAAATATTCCTAACTGACTACAAATTGAAAACTTGAAATTTGTTTGTTGGGCATTAAATCCTATAATTCTAATCATGGTGGTATTCTAGGAGAAGTGTAATATTTATTACTGATTAAAGTAGTATAACAGTGATTAATGTCCATTATTAAGGAATAAACCACTTCAAGTTGTGCACTTACTGTGTTCTGACCACATGTATGAGGTGCAAAAGGCACAATATGAAATTGAAAGCTTTCTTCCCTGAGGAAGACTTTAAATGTGGGATTTCATTTGGTGTTGACTTCAATAAAATGAAATTGTGTTTACTGTTTGCCTCATCTTGAGACCACATTGGCTCTAATGACAGAAAGCATTAGTAATAAATTACTACTGGGAAATCTAGATACCTCAGACTGAGCATCCCATCTGGTAGATGGTTGTAGAAGATAACAGGCCTGCTCCAAACTATATATTCTCTGGCACAATTCATAGTGTCATGAATACTGAAAAATGCAAGACATTTTTTCTATATACTAAGTCAGTGTGTATAGATAAATAAGAAATACAGTCTCTCAGTAAAGGTCCCATTTACATTTCACACAACAGCAGTTTTCTTCAGTTCCAACTCTCATGTTAGGCTGGCTGAGCTACTAAGTATTATACCTAGGTTCAAACAACGTACTGTAGCATAAAGGCCAAATTTGCTACTGTAGTAAATGGATACAACCTCAATTAAAAATAATGGGACTTGTGCCTTCTTATTCCAGGGCTGAAATTGGGCTCTTGGTATCTGAATCTTTAAAAAAGTACCAATGTTGTTGCTTTTATGAATTACTTATATTACAATAATGCATAGAGGCTTTAATAAGATCTTATTGAGCTATGCATCGTACAACCATATCAAACAAAGGCATGCATCCGACAAAGTGGGTATTCCCCCATGAAAGCTCATGCTCCAATACGTCTGTTAGTCTATAAGGTGCCACAGGACTCTTTGCTGCTTTTACACATCAAACAATGGTAATCTTTATCCCTCACGGGTCAATGTCTAGGATTATGACAAGACATAACCGTGAATAAACAGACAGGGGTGGGATGGGGGCAATTGTATTAAGGAGTTAGTTCCAGATAACCACCTGCCTTGCTGGTGTCAAATAGTGATTTGTAGGCATCCTGGCACCTGGTTCAGATACATTCACACAGGGAAGTTTTTATAACATATCCAGAGTTGGGCAATATTGAGTGCTTTTGAAAATTCCACACTAAAGAATTACATATATGCTGAGTGTCAAAGGCCCCACTTGCCTACAGTGAGAAAAGCAGAGGACTCCAAGAGACTTTTCTGTACAGATCTCACTTACCTGGAAAGTGCTTCTATACTATGGCTTTGGGTGCTATACAAGACAGGTACCCCACAGATAAGTAGAAGGAAGGAGACAATCAGATCAAGCCACTGATGGGCTCAATAACCATTGTTAAACTTGATTTTTTGTGTAGTAAAGATGGGACCTTTGACCATTTCAGCGTCAGTTTTTTTTATGTACCATGAAAAGTTGGTACATAGTTTAGTAGATTTTTTTTGTTAAAGAATCTGTTTCACTTTGAATAAAAATGACGAGAGGAAAATATAACTCAACGGTATGGTGAGAATGAGAGCCAAGATTACACTATGCTTTTCTAGCTCCACTGAGGTCTGTAACCTTATACAAAAACAACAAATCGCAAGGAACATTTTAATTTTGTTGTCATTGATAATTTTCTGTTACCTTTGTTATGCTAGCATTCAGCTGGATAGATCCAGGCAGGGCAGTGTGCATTTTAGTCATCTACTGAATTCAAAGGTCATGATGTATGAGCAATACAATCACCCAGTCACAAAGCAGTTCAGTGATTTTTTTCAAAAAATTCATACCAGGAGCTGTGAGCTATATTGCTATTGAATACAACCCTTTTCCACTTGAAAGTTTTCACATAAAATGGAAAAAATAAAACCACTTGCGAGAGTGTGGGTATCATATACAGTGCTCTTCACTTTCCCTGGGGATTACAAGCCTTCAACTGTTTCTTGTGTTCCACACCTCTGCTATTGAACTGATTATCATGTGATAAACACAGTGCCCATCCCCATTCTTACCCACATCCCCTCCCCCTTCCCCTCCTCCAGTTTTTTCCTTTTGCATAATCTTGCAAGTGAGTAATTCAGTATATCAAGATCATTTAAAGCAATCTCCAAGGTGTCTACACAGCATTCCATTACAGGAGCTCTCACCTTCATTTAGTAGTTCCCCCCCCCAGTGGGTTTTTAACTGTATAATGTGGAAATTACATTTAGTTTGCCAATAATTTTCTGAGTCAATGTATATGGATATCAGTAAATGAGTGAAAGCAAAACATTTCCGTAATCCTAATGTCAGCAACCAGGTATTTATTTAACAGGCATTTTTTTTCTCAATGACAATGTATGCACTTAAAATGACACTGAGCACTTAAAATCTTCAGAGCACTTGGCAGACATGAATACTTTTAACACTCCCGTGAGGTGTCATGTAGTAACCTTACTGTGTTACCACAGGTTTCATCTTGACTCCTGCAGAAAAGATGCAGTCCCTATAGTCAAGTAAGTATTATGTCCTTTTAACAGATGGTTGCAAGGAAAGTCAATGTCAAAATCAAAATTAGAACTCAGGCGTTGTAATGCTATGCTGGTGACACAGGTCCATTAGCAAACATTGGAAGTTTGCTGGCATGTATGCCATAGGGTTAATTTTGTCCCATCCAGTGGAAGGAGGAGGATATGGGGGCATGTGAAATATCCTGCTATTAGGGTAATCTTTGATGACAAAAATTTGATGGAGTAAGAAAGCAGTGCTAGGCATCAGTGGTAGGGCGTTGTACATTCTCTGTTCATATATCAGGGGGTAACAGTGCTAGTCTGTAGCTGCAAAAACAAGGAATCCGGTGGCACCTTAAAGACTAACAGATTTATTTGGGCATAAACTTTCGTGGGTAAAAAACCCACTTCTTCAGATGCATGGAGTGGTAATTTTCACTCCACGCATCTGAATAAGTGGGTTTTTTACCCATGAAAGCTTATGCCCAAATAAATTTGTTAGTCTTTAAGGGGCCACCAGACTACTTGTTGTCTCTGTTCATAATTATTGGAAGTGTTGCTTCAAAAGTAGTCATCCTTTGGCTGTGTGGCTGAGTGGGTGTCAAAGGGTTATGTGAAGGTAAATGGTATCCTCAGAAAGTAGGGGCACTGTATACAAACGAAGCGGGGAAGACGTGCTATGAATATTAATAAGTCTTGTTATATTCACTCTCTAAACTTTTAACTTCTGCCTTTGCAGCTGTTAATGGTGTTAAGATCAGCATAAAGATCTTATCAGATCCTCTGCATGAATTCAGTATGTGGTCCACGCTCATTTGATTTAATTGACCATTAATAAAGAAGACGTCTGACAGGGAAGAAAAGATTTTGCTCTTGTCTCTGAAGGGAGGAAAAAGCTCTGCTATGTCTTTTTTTGAAAAAATACCCATCAATGAAAGAATATTTCAAAGTCTTAGAAATTAGATGTCCCATGTGAATTGAAACTGTGAGCATCACAAGCTGAAATCCTTTGTGAGCATGATGATGGTTGTTTGGTACAGAAAAAATCACCAAGGCTATGGAAACAAAAACAGTTATTGCAACACATGTCTAGATTCAAGGCTGTAGGCCTCCTTTACATTCTTAAAGCTGATGACAACTTTGCCTAACATGAAAAGGATTTCAGAGCTGTGTTTAACCTTTCAAGACTGTTTGAGCAATTTACTAGAATGTTTAACTTTCAAAGATTGTGCTTTTTAAAAGCACTGGTAAGGGAATGTAAGCTAATATTGATTCACCAGCTCAAATCCGAGGCCTAAGTGAAACTCAGGAAATGAAAAGGCAGAGTGAGAATCATAGAGGAATATCTGAAGCTAGAAACACAATTGGAGTAAGCCAAAGTTTCACACTGCGAACACACTTACCCAGTGTTAACAGGTTATACCTGTCATGGCTGGCTGATTTTTGTCAATAATGAAGATGAGTGGTCAGGGACATAATTTATACCCAGTGTGGTCTCAAATACTCATTCTGCCATCTGGTAATCTGAATAGCAGTAGCTAACATGTTTTTGATGTATCCACAGGACAGAGCTATTTTTCACTTGGACTTGGGCAAGTAGGCTTTTAAGATAGAAAATGAGTGGACATTAGATGCAGGATTAATAATAGCCAAATCTGTTGTTTTATAAACATATAATTTGCATAACAAGGCTACGAAGAGAGAACTTCAGGGAAAATCAGCACATTTCAGGTTTATATGCAGAGTGATCAAAGCCCAGATTTCTCTTATTGTACTCTATTTACAGTTTTGTCAGTTTGACTTAAAAGTGGCCCAAATCAAACCCTGTTTCTTCCCTCGCAAGTATTTCCCAACTGCCTCCTTCTCTATTCCAGTCAACACTTCCTCCTCTAGTCAATCGAGCCTGCAACTTTGTGGTTATTTTGCTCCATATATACAAATTCTGCTGCCTTGTCCTCTTCGGTATCTTTAAGATCTATCCTTTCCTTCCTCTCTGCAGAGCTAAATCTTTCATTCAGGCCCTCATTATATCCAGCCTTGACCACTGCAACATCCTCCTCTTGGGGCTCTCTAAAATCCATATTGCCCCACTCCAGTCCATACACAAAATTACAATGAAAATCATCTTCCTTCACTGTCATTTTTACCATGCCACTCTCCTCTGTGAATTCTTCATGGGCTCCCCATCTTCTGTCACATTGAATGCTTCCTGTCACAACCTTTCAAGGTTGAGAGAGCTTTGCCTTTCCCTCCTTATGAGTTGATTTTGCTTAATTTCCCTTCTTTTTCCCTTCCAATGGCATCTCCCTCAGTGTCTCATATAAACATTTCCATTCCCTCCCTATAAAATTAAAATGATGATAGTCCTTCTCTATGCCCATCCCCACACTGTTTGTCTTGTCTGTTTAGATTGTAAGCTGTTTGGGGGCAGAGACTGTCTATTACTTTGGGGCCCTGATCTAGGTTGGGGCCTTGAGACACTACTTTATACAAGTTACAAATACTACTAATACTACTTGTTCCTGGAATTGTTTCCCCTGTATAAGTGCACATCCTGGAATGATATTATTGCATTAGCAGTGCTTCTCTTCATTTGCTACCTGATGCAGAAGGGGTGGAGGGGTCTATGGACAAGGTCTTTTTTAAAGAGTTTTGCATTTCTGGCTGTGCTAAGCAACCCCTTGTCTTTGTGTTTAGTGAAGGTCCTTGTACTTTGTGAGGGGAAGGAAAAGGACCCTGTCTGTTCCTTGCTCACACATGCATGGTAGGGCTTCTTGACCCAATATGCACCTGTACAGAGCCAGTCACAATATTTGAACTTCACATAAATTCCTTTAAAGCAGTCCCCTGATTTTTATACTGTATGTTTGGCAAGAATACTCTACAATGATGAGTGTCCTAGGAAAAGGAAAAAAGCAGAAGAAAGAAATATGGCCCTGAATATTTACCTATGGGTAACTATTTCAAAGTAGTCCAAAGGAAAGTACTGTGGAGATTATTATCTTTTCCAAGGTAGCTGAGCCTAAGAGTTGGAATTTGGAAGTAAAGGGAATTAGCTCCTCTGAACTTCACTCTCTATGTTAGAATGCTTTTGATCCATTGGATTTTAGTATATTGTTAAGTCTCTGGTAAAAACGAGCTAAAACATGCATTCTGTTAACCAGCTAAGGTTGCTTAACTACGAAGTGTCTCAGCATTCTCTTCAGTTTGGGAATCTACTGGGATTAACTAACTCGAGTGCTATTATTAAGTTATTAATCATATCAGACTTCCTTCTATACCTGTCAATTGTTCAAAATAAGTGTCGTTATTCTTTTTCACATACAAAGTGTCAACGTTTTTAAGTGGCAGATGAGAATGAAAAAAATATGGATTTTGTGTATGTGTATAATTTTCAGTTCTGCACATTTTCCACATTACAGACCAAATTCTCAGCATGTATAATCACCTTAACTCCAGGCAAGTGAAGGAAGATATGCCAATTAACACCAGCTGAGAATCTGGCCCTGAATTTCATGTACAGTATAGCTGACAAATGCTGGGATGAGTTGTATAAATGAAAAACATAGATTTGCAGGAGAAATGTACTCATCTACCTCCTCTGCCTCACTGTAAGATTTGGCCTAGTTGCAACAGTATCACTTCCACTGATATGTTTTCTTGCAATTAACGTATTTATTTTCATTCTTGTTGCAGGAGGGACTATGGCTAAAGTATGGTTAAAAGATGAAAAAAAAAATGAAACATTTATAAATGAAGTTGTAAATGGAAAGGAAATATGTGTCAAATACAAATTTTCCAAGTAAGTACATGAAAGGAAGATCAATTGTTTTCAGCAGCCCATTGCCATTGTAAAGCGTATAGTGATGGTGCGGAAAGAGAAGTACACTCTGGTGCTTTTCTGGGCTTCACTGGGTCTTATAATTCATTTGGGTTTTTCAGAATTACCAAGGCCCTGATTCTGTGAAGTACTTAAGCGTGTGCTTAATTCTATTCCCGTTCAGCAGAGCACTTGAGTATATGCTTAACTTTTGACTTTAACAAGCTGTAAACACACACTTAGATGCAAGATCTATTTCCAAACAAACAAACTGCAATAAAGCACTCATAGTGCATGCATCAGAGTCCTGGCTGGATGTCCTCCAAGTCTATTTGACCATCACAGAACCAGATTGTGACACATGGCCAGAAAGGGTTAAGCAGCTCGCAGGCTAAATGACCCAAAGTCAACCTTTAGAGATATGTCAGAAAAGTATGTAAATAGTATTTGGGACCATTCCATGTTAAGTAGGCTAGAACTTTGAAATGCAAACCTGTATTGTTAGAGAATTAGAGGTCATACTAATTGTATATGCTTACTTATATCTTGTTAGATGTTAGCCATGTAATCAGACAGGGTGTATTCCTATAGCAATTGATTCAGAGATCAAAAGGAAATATTAACATTTAGATGACTCTTGGGTGAAATAATGTCATTGTCTATATGTCTCTTTAAAGTTTGTAATAAACTGCTTAATGGATAAATTGCCTGATGTTACTCCATACAGTAATTACTGGTGATGTTTAGGAAATAGGTTACGTCAAAAGCCTGTTGTACACCCACGGCTGTATAGTCAAGAGACTGCTAGAAAACTGTATAAAAAGACTCCTGGGTCCTGATCCTCTCATCTTAGATCTACTTGATGCTTTATGCAGAGAGCTTGAGTGGTAAGACTGAGATCTCCAGTCCCATCTGGATCACCCTGGATATGAACATTAGACTATAACCTATGGACTAATTCTGAAAGAACTCTTTGCAACTACCAAGCTCACCATCTCTACTGTGAAACTGATCTCAGAACTGTACTCATGTCTGTGTATATGCGGATCTTTTAACCAATACTCTCGCTTTCTGTTCTTTTTTAATAAATTTTAGTTTAGTTAGTAAGACCTGGCTGTAAGCATGTATTTAAATAAGATATGAAATGTTCATTAACTTGGGAGGTAATGTGTCCAGTCCTTTGAGATTGGAAGAACTTCCTTCTATGATGAATAAGATTTTCAGTAATCCTCATCATATCTGACTTATCTGGGTGGAAGCCCAAGGCTGGGTTGCCTTAAGGGAATTGTGTTTTGGCTTCTGGGTAACCAGTTAGGTATTGTAGAAACTGTTTTGTGCTGGCTTGGTAAATCTAAGTATTGGGATATCCACCAGCTTTGGAGATTGTCTGCCCCATTCTTTGCAGTTTGCTCTAATTGAGTAACCTTGGTGTGGCCCCCCCTGGGGCCCCAGTCGCACAGACAGAGAAGGTGGGTAGCTTTGTATCCCTCTTTTCTTCAAATATCAAATCCAAAAGAGGTGGCTCAGGTAAAAAACAAGTTCATTTGAATTCATTTATCTAACAACATCAAAGACAGCAGATTTTAACTTAAATGAAAGCCCCTTCCCAAAATCTGAAGGGTTCATAAAGGAGCTCATTGATTCTTTGTGCATAATGGTGATGAAATTTCAGTGTCCAACCTGACAAAACCCCAGTAATAATATTACCCATCTCCTGTATTGCACTCTTCATCAGTAGACCTCACAACACTTACACAGAAAGTATTCATTATTATCCCCCTTTTACAGATGGGGAAACTGAAGTGCAGAGAGATGAAATGGCTTGCCTAATGTTACTCGAAAGGCCAGCGGGAGAGCTGGGACTAGAACCCAGCTCTGCTGAATCAGTGCAATGCTCTGCCCATTAGGCAATACTACCATTGCTCCCCACTTGCCTCTCTAGGAATCTTACAGGTCATCTCTGGTCCACCTTGGACCTTTTCTTTGGTTTAGATGTCAGTATCAAGGTTATCCCAATCCAGCCACTATGTTGGACAAACCAGCATCTCATTAAGGCCGTGGTCAGAGCTCTCTTAATTCCCAGGCAATCATGACCCTGATTTGACCAAAAAAACACTTACACTGCATCAACTTCCAAAGGGTGCTAAAGGACAACAGCAATCCTCTCAGCACATGAGTCAAGGATCTAGCGAGTCACACTCATTATATACTAGCCTCAGCCTTTGTCACACTGACCCCCAAAAGGTCCCTTCCTCCCCATTACCTACACAAAACTCCTCTCAGGAACAAAAGACCATCCCAAACCATCTTCCAACTACCCCCAAACCTTATCCAGACAAAGATTCCACTGCACACACAAGTATCCCCTGGGGAAAGGATGAGAGAGAGAACAAAGCACATGAGACAGATTTAAGTCATGTTGCTTAATGCACTAGTGGAAGAAACTCATATAGTATTGTGATGAGGCCAGGATAAGAAACTATTTAGAATAGAATAAAATTAATGTTAAGCATTTGTTTTGCTGAATTACGGTCTCAGTTCCTAGTGGACTAACTCTTATATAGTTTAGCTTTTGACCTAAAAATAAACTATAACTTTTAGTATGTGGAGGCTATTATTTTGTTGACATGTTTCATTAAAGTATCATAATTTTGGAGGAGAGACATGCTGCATATTAAAGAAAATACATTGTTTCTGAGATGCAAAAATAGTTTTCTTTAGTGCGTTTTAGTTTACCCTAGAAATCTTTTTGGTTAATGAGAAGTGAGGTAGTTTTCCTATTATATGCATAATCAATGTGGGATTGCCATTATATGTACTAGTTGAGCTCAAAACTACTTTAAACATTTTTCTTCAAATTTCTAACTTGATCTACTGAGTCGTATTACTCTAGTTTTGGTCAGATTAGTTAATCAGATGCAGGCCTACGTGACATAACATAATGTGTTTTGTTCTTTATTCATTGTAGTCGTCCGCTGTATGTACAATATGTAGCAAATTAAAAAGAAACATTTGCAATTGAAAATGTCATATAATCAATTACCTATTTTCTAGAATTGGACAAAAAACTGGAATTTCTCAAGTTTCAGCTAATATGCCCGTAAACTTTAGAGAAGGGCTCAAGATGCAAAGTTCAGATCTACAAAGATCCGGGAATGTTTATAATTCAGGTATTGTCCAGGTCCACCTTTAGTAAGATACATTTGGTTTAAATGAAATATTATATTCCGTGAAGCTTTCTCTAGTTTGTGTAGGGTCTAGGCCAGAAGGTGGTATTTGTGTTATGTTTTGAGGCAATGCTGGGTGTAGTAGGGTCAACTCTAAAAAACTAGACTGTCAGGGAATGCAGTAATTGGCAGGACAAATGAGCAAGGAGCAGGTTGGATAGCAGAAAGATAAATACAAATTGCATACTGCATTAACTGAAGCTTATTATTTTAAAAAAATATTTCAACATATCCAGCAAAGGTAACCTAACTGAGTTTAGGAATTTAATAATAATCACTCTGCTACACATCTGTGTTTTACATGTTTATCCAAAGTTTCCAAACTTCTTTGGTCTGGAAATCAAATTTAGAATCTTGAAATGATGCAGCTTCCTTCTGAGTTTTCCAGTGTTGCTTGGAGGCGGAATCTTTTATTGTGAATCCTAACTTTGTTAAATGAGGCCAGTAATATGACCAAATGACTATACTTATGGAGTTGTCCAAATAAATACAAACTTCCCTGTCAAGATTTTTCCTTGCTAGTACTCTGGATTTTCAGTCTGTGCCCACAGGGTATACAGTATGTACTAAACCACATATAATAAAGGGTCAGACCTGTGGAGTCCTTTTCAAAATACAATTAACATTTCCCCCAGACAGAGGTTTTTCTCTTCCCCTAGGTTCTGCATAATCCACTTCTAAAGGGAAAACCCAGGATATTATTTCTCTAAACAAAATGGTCCTTTCCAAGGGTTCCTTTCCCCTCCCTATGTTCTTGAACAGCTCTGTTTTCAGCTCCTTTCACTTAACAATGTGTAACTAATATAAACCACACCCACTTAATGTGGCATTCTGTCCTTGTCTAGTGGTGGCTGGACAAAACATAGAGGTTGATGAGCCTGCTACATCTGTGGCTAACAGAGGTGAGGCTTTTAGCTCAGGGAATAGTGGCTCATGCTTTAAGATTCAGAGATACCAGACTTGGTCCATGCTGCCAACAACCCACCTGCGCACCTGACATTGCACTAATGCTGTCTCTCCGCACAAGATCTAAGACAAAGTATTTCTTAAACTTAGGGTTTCCTTCCTCAGCTTCCAGACCTAGGTTGGCATCTCAGGTCTTTCTTCTAAGTAAAACCAAGGTGTGAGACAACATTCCATAATATCCTGAACCTTATGGAATGAACCTTAATATTACAGTTAAATCTTACTCAATGAGGGTTAACACTCTTGGGGTACATTGCATTAAAATTCAATTGTGTACGTGTTCTTGTGGCATTGTATATTCCTTCTCCAGTAGGGAGCAGGATGCTAACATATATATTTTATTATCAACCCTTTGAAGGCACCCCCTTGGAATGGTGCACATATACTAATTCAAACTGGATTTTCTGGGGACACTAACAGCCAAGGTAGAGTTGCCATCCCTCCTGGTTTTACCAGAAGTCTCCTGGAATTGGGCGCTGTCTCCTGGAGGCTACTGAAGCCAAACTGGGAGATTTTAGGGAACTATGGCCAATGGGAGTTGCGAGGATTATGCCTACAGGCAGGGGCAGCATGCAGAGCCCCCCGCCCCAGGGGCTGCAGGGACATGCCGGCTGCTTCCAAGAGTGGCATGGGGATAGGGCAGGCAGGAAGCCTGCCTTAGCCCCGCTGCAACACCGACCAGGAGCAACCCCTCACCACCTCCCACGTCCCAGCCCTGAGCCCCCCTCCCAGAGCCAGCACCCCAACCCCCTCCTACACCTCAACCTTCTGTCCTGGCCCTGAGCCCCATCCTGCACCCAAACTTCCTCCTAGAGCCTGCACCCTCTTCAGCACCCCAACCCCCTGCCCCAGGCTCAGCCTGGAGCCCCTTCCCACACTCTGAACCCCTTGACCCCAGCCCAGAGCCTGCACCTCAAACTCCTGTCCCAGCCCAGTGAAAGTGAATGAGGTGGAGGAGAGTGAGTGATGGAGGAAGGGAGATGGAGTGAGTGGGTGAGGCCTCAGGGAAGGAGTGGCACGGGGCAGGGCAAGGGTGTTTGGATTTGTGTGTTTAGACAGTTAGAAACCCTAGACAAAGGGTTTTTGGAAAAAACAACCTGATTTTAAACTGGCTCAGGGCCTTCTTGCTGTCCCAGCAAACAGACAAGTCCTCTGCTCCATTGAGGGCCTCAATCCTTAGCATAGGGCTGGAAGGACTGAGCCTACTGAGGCCTCATAAGACTGAGTCTTTGTTCTGAGCTGAAGCTGTGATGAATTTATAACCATGAGTAATCTCCCTTTGGGTGACAGTTTGAAGGACTGCTCCTGCCAGAATTCCCATTAGGGTAGGGGTCAGCAACCTTTTGGAAGTGATGTGCCAAGTCTTCATTTATTCACTCTAATTTAAGGTTTTGCATGCTGGTAATACATTTTAACCTTTGTAGAAGGTCTCTTTCTATAAGTCTATAATGTATAACTAAACTATTGTTGTATGTAAAGTAAATAATGTTTTTAAAATGTTTAAGAAGATTCTTTTAAAACTAAATTAAAATGCAGAGCCCCTGAACCAATGGCCTGGACCCGAGTGGTGTGAGTGCCACTGAAAATCAGCTCGCGTGCCGCCTTCGGCACCCATGCCATAGGTTGCCTACCCCTGCATTAGGGTTATTAGCAGGCATGTAGGTTCTTTTATTGTTTTTGATGTTTTCTCTGTAAAGCATTCTACTTTAAGAATAGAGTAGGCTTGCACAAGAAGTGCTGTGGGATACTTTATACCTGTAGCAATTATACATGTTAACCGTCCCTAAAGAGAAAGCAAGCAGGTTCTGCTTGGGCAGCCTGTTTCTGCTGGGTATAACAAAGTGTAGACAGGGAACTGAGCTGCCTGAAAATATGGTAGTCAGAAGGGAGAAGGACACATGTCTCCACCAGGAGAGGCAACTCACTGAGAAAGCCTGAGAGTGGTTGCCCTTATTAGAGCACTGAAGGGAAATACCGGTGCAGTTGCTATGACACAGGGCACAATGCAAACAAAACTGAGCAGAGTTTACTTCCCTGTCCTCCAGGAGATTCTCATCCCTTCTTGCCTCCGCTGTATGAACAGATGTCACAACTCACTCCTTTGTCATTCATCCTTCTCTCTCCCCCGGGAGTATAAAATGCACAGTGAAAAGGACTCACAATGTAAGTCTGATACTAGAGGAGACCTGCTGGTGTAAATTCGTTAGGGACCAGTGGATACCAATTCTGCCAGTCAGTCTCTATGATTTCTTAAAAACTGAGAAGAGAAATAGTGACAATAAAAAAGAAGGGCTATCTTTTTCAAATACTAGATAATGTGACAAAAGACAGACACCAGTACTGTAGGTAGAATGTGTGATTTGTGTGGGTGTGTCACTTTCTAAAAGATGAATTAAGCTCCGGATTGTGGAAAAAATTTCTGCATGTCTCAAATGTCATGTCATGAAAACGGTAATTTGGCTGTGAAAACACCATCAGTTATGAAGTTGCACAAGGTTTTGCAGTTGAAACAATTTTGCTTGAGAAAAGGGCCCATTTTTGAGAAAAATGATGGTGTAAGTACAGAAACTTCACAAAAGGGGAATCAACAGCTCATGTATTGAAGAACAATCTGAATAGTTTGTCTCATATCTCTGAATGGAGAGCTTCCTGGCAGAACATAATGCACCTCTTGTTTTTAATAATAAGTAACCAAATCATATTTATTACTTACATAATACTGTTTTATTATGACTAATAAAATAAGGTTATGACTAACTTGAATTATGATTAAAGAGATTACACAGAACTGAGGAAAAACAGATTTTGTGCATTAGAAGTTATAAAGGAATATTTATCTAACCTCTTTTCACTGCTACAACTTAATTTAGTATGCCAGAGACATTATATAACTCTAGTTTGCACTTAGGTGGCTCAGAGGTTTGTTAATGGTTCTCACAGGGTACAGTTACTGATGAACATATTGTTTTTAAAATTGACTACTCATCCCTGCCTCATCACTAACATATCTTTTTTTTAACCAAGCTTTGTTATGCTAAACAAAGGATACAATTTCCACCATTCTCTGCCCTCTTAAAATTCTTTGGACAGTTAATTATTTTGTCACATTTATGTCAGTCTTACATCTTTTAACCTGATTTGTAAGCAATATGCCATGTTTTACTGGGAAATTATGTGTATTTTATGCAAGAGTTGATGACATCTACATTATCTAGAACCTTGTTAATTTGCATTAACGATGGGGGAGAACCATAGTGAATTAAACAATGCTGCAAATTAACTAATGAATGAACAATGAAAAAGCAGTGTAATTAATCAAATATGTTTAGTTTATTTTGACATTTGTAGATCAGCTTTATTTATATTATTTGCTAAGTGCTGACAACTTTTGATGGTGTACCTAACAATAAAGACAATTCCTACACTGAGGAGTTTACATTGAAGAAGACAGCCTATGATGGGGCTTAAACCTCATCACGTGTAAAGCAAGGGAGAGACCCTCATTAGTTATACTCTGTAACTGGAAGGTGATTAAATTATTGTTTTCTGGCCAGAGGAGGAGGAGCTAGAGTTCAGTAGAGGGGAAAGCCAGGTGAGAAGAACTATTAGGGAGAGTTCCTTCTCCCTGGGAAGGGCTGGGAGGAAGGTCCAGTAGTTTAGGATTGGCTGGGACCAGGAAGCAGAGCTACAGGAGCATGGTTAACTCTGTGGTGGTGCCCTAAACTGGAGAGGAGCCTTGAGCTAGTGTTTATGAGGACCAGGGAATGAGAAACAAGTCCTAGAGGGGCAAAGTATCTTTTTTTATTTGGAGCTGAACCACAGGAGGGAATCAAACTGTTCTGTGACTTGGCTGGAGGGCTGAGACACAGAAGATGTGCTAAATCAGTCGGAGAAGAGACAGGCAAAGACTGACCATTTCTGCTGAGGAAATGGCCACCAAAGGTCATGTGAGAGGCAAAGTCTTCTGCACAGCCATGTCTGGGCATGAGGGAGGCACCCTAGAGGTAAGGACACATGTTTGCACTATCACAGAGAAGACAGGCTACAGTGGGAAATACAAGGGAGGGAATAATCTGTGATTCTTTTTTATCTTACCTCTTGTGTGGCTATTATAGTACTCAGAAAATAATAGTTTAGATTTTCCTGGTAAAAATTCTGTGAAAATTAAGTCTCTGTGCTATGAAGAAGACGGACAGAATTTTGTACAGATTATAAAGTGTTGGGGGGTAAGTGAAATTCACATCAGTGAGGTATTGGTGTATGATACCTTTCATTCAGAAAGATATCAAGGAATCATTTTGTCTATTACTTTTTAACCTTTGAATTGTAGGGGAATTTAGGTGGGTAGGTCTAACCGCACAGTAGGAATTTGACTAGGAAAACCACTTGCAAACATAGTTGTGGAATGTTTAATGGCCACAGTGGTCAGGACTTAGGTTCAATGTCTTATCCCAAAGGCAGCAACGCAATGTCCTCTAAAACCACAAAGTGCAAAGTGCCACATTTTGCTCATTAGCAATACTTCCTGCAGGCTTTAATCGCCTTGGTTTTCCTTTGAAATCACTTATCCAGTACTGAGCAGCCTTGTCCCTGCTAAATGTATGCAATTTGACAAGGTCACAGCTCAAAGTGAAATGACTGTTGGCTGTGTAATATTGGTGGTGGAAAAGAAGAGGAGGGTAGGGGTGGGTAAGCAAATGGAAAAACACAATTTTTATTTTTTTAGAAAACATCAGTGAATTCATGAACAATGGAGTAAGTGTATGGATTTTGCTTTTGTCAGAATTGGCAAAAATGATAGTACCTGTGACATATATTGCAACTCCCACAATATCATTGGAGACCAAATTGTGTTAAATTTTGTGAATGATTTGTATCACTGTGGACCAGGAATTATATGCAACTCTGGGAACCAGAAACAATGGGGAGTGACTAAGGCTAATAACTTAGGTTGTAAACACCACCAGGAAGGTATCACCTTGCATATATTAGTTAAAATTGGGTTTTCCAGGGACCAACAGACAAAGAGTTTTTTGATATAAAAAGGCTGGATTTAAACTGACTGGGAACCTTACTTCTGATACAGCAAATGGACAGGACCTTGTTGAAGGATTGGAAATACTGTGCCCTAGTAGCACCGCATAAGACTGATGGGTGACTACTGGTATATTTAGGGTGTGTGTTAAATCTGCTTGTTGGTTTTTTTTTTATTTGGTTTGTTTTCTATTATGTTTTCTCTGTAATGCTTTTACCTTAGAAAGAAATGTGTGGTAACTTGTAACCTGCTGACAATACACTATTCATAGACCTTGGAGTAGCAGACTGATTTGCTGGTGATATCATAGCATAAGGCAGAGATCTATGCAGCCTTAAAAAACCCCGGCCAGAAGGAAGTGGGACAAGGATCCCTCCCAGAGACAGGTGATGGCTGGAGATCTGAGACCTGACTGGGCACTCCTGGAGTGGACAATGGCACAGTTGCCTGAAACTGAAAATGATACATCAACAAAATGGCCCTATTACATCTCTGTTGTTGTGGAAGCAGCCATTCAACCATGAGAGGCAGTAGATAACTGAATCAACCTAATTCATAGTATTATGGCAGGCACTACTGATGAAAATGACAATGAACAAACAATTCATCCACTGCCATATTTCCTTGTGCTCGGTAGGAAAATGGAGAAAATGTTCATAAAGTGTGTATGTGGGGGGAAAACATAACTGGTATGGAAAGAAATGTTAATTTTAACCCTGTAGTGGGTATTGAAAACAACAGGAAAATCTATTTATGCTAAAGTGTGTGAAGGTGCCCCCATATATTGGTGGTTCCCAAACTGTGGTCCATGAATCACTGTGTTCTACAAGCATGTGCTGATGGTGTGTGGAGAGCAAGCTGGTTATATGTGCTGGTCACGTCTACAGTCATCAGGCTCCTCTTTGCACAGAAGAGCATTGGCTGGTTTTAACTGCGTGGTGGAAATGAGGAGGAGACAGCAGCTGTACACTCCAAATAATCCAAATAATTTCTTCTAGGTATGGAAGATGAATTTTCATACCTGATTCAAGCCTTACACAGCATTGCTGCTCTGTCCTTGCAGCCCAGAGAACAACGACAAAGGGGAAGTTTCTTTCCCAATTTTAAAAGGTTCTACCTTCCCATTGGCTCTTTTGGTCAGGTGCCTATTCCTTTTCTTTTACTGTGGGCTTGTTAACCTTTTACAGGTAAAGCAAGCAGAGAACTGACCAAGAGGGATTTTACAGCTAACTGGCTGGCTGGGTGTCCATCAAAGGTGCCTTTCATGTATCACAACATGTAAATGCTTTCTTGATATTACTTTCCTGTCTAATTAACTGCTATTATTGCTATAAGGACATTATGCAAATATGAGAAGTTCTGTGCAAGCACAGTTGTCCAGGGGATTTGTTCATGAAACAATATCTCTATTAAGATGTTGTCCACACTACGAAAAAGTTAGAGAATCTTGGCCTTCGATTAAACGGAGAAGAAATGCTCAGCAATAAGAGGGCATTCATTAGAACCGTTAAAAGTTGAGTTCTAACCACTTAATATGGATTACGTTGGCCCTTTAATGTGCCACTTAATAAAAACTGAGTAGTTTAGTGTGGGAAATACAACGGTATGTCACTCACCCATAAAGCAACTTGAAAGCAATAGGAATGTAGGGCATAACAGTGTGAATGCAGAAAGCAAAATAGCATATACTGTAAACCTGCTACCTAACTAAAGATTGTAAATAGGTGTAGTGGAAGTGTGAT
This sequence comes from Gopherus flavomarginatus, assembly GCF_025201925.1. Lineage (NCBI taxonomy): Eukaryota > Metazoa > Chordata > Testudines > Testudinidae > Gopherus > Gopherus flavomarginatus. The sequence continues at coordinate 34,754,822 of NC_066617.1, forward strand.
TACAATGGCACTAATCACATTATCTTTACTTTAGTCCTGCTTCCTTGAAGCTTGACATACATGCTGTTCCATTCTGTGGTGCTGTGTGTATACTGAGTGCTGCTGTTAGACACCCAATGGTGTTATAGCACTGGGGATAGGACAATTCAGTGGCTGACACCCTATTTGTTCCCAAACCTTAGGATTAAAGGTCCCTCTCTCCTCACTTTGTGAAGGATCACATTCTGAGCCTCCCTGCAATGTCCCCTCATGACCAGGGCCGCCCAGATGATTCAGGGGGCCTGGGGCAAAGCAATTTTAGGGGCCCTTTCCATAAAAAAAATGCAATACTGTACAATACTATATTCTCATGGGGGCCCCTGCGGAGCCCAGCACCAATTGTCCCACTTGCAAATTGCCCTACCGGCGGCCCTGGGAAAAATAAACCTTCTGCATCTCGGCACAAACCCAGTTTTGAGAAAACTTCTTTACAAGGTATCTGGTTCTCAGCATCAGCTAGTGCTGAAAGGCACTAAAACTCATTAAAAGGGTTGGACAAATATTTTCCGTCAAAACTTTTTCTGGATTGAAAACTAGGCTTTTTTAAAAAGCAGAAAAAAATCAGACAATTTCTGCTTTCGTTCAAAATTTGTTGTGGTTTTTTTTAATTGAAAAGCTGAAATTAGTCTGCCAAAACCTGAATATGGTTTGGGGTTTCAGAAGTGTGTGGCCAAATATTTGCTGCTTGCTGTGTTTGATTGTCTAAAGAAACAATAAAAAAAATTCTGCTAAAAAAAAATCCAAAACTTTTGAACCACCTCAGCTTGTGACCAAACGCCTGAGCCCATCCAGTCAGAGATTTTTCCAGGTTTCTGATACTCTGCTGGCTTCCTTGACTTATATCTGTCTCTATAACTTTGGGTACATTTAGGTTAGAACATAAGAACAGCCATACTGGGTCAAAGCAAAGGTCCATCCAACCCAGTATCCTGGCTACCGACAATGGCCAATGCCAAGTGCCCCAGAGGGAGTAAACCTAACAGGTAATGATCAAGTGATCTCTCTCATGCCATCTATCTCTACCCCCTGACAAACAGAGGCTAGTCACACCAATCCTTATCCATCCTGGATAATAGCCATTAATGGACTTAACCTCCATGCACTTATCTGTTTCCTAGAGACTGGCTCCATTGGGGTCCCTCACAAACTGGAGACAATTACTGTGGGTTTGCCTTTAGTATAGCTTTTGAACATACTCCACAAACTGAGCATTTGAGCTTGTTGCAGAATCTGGGATGAGCCTATGTTGTGAAAACTGAAATGCTCAAAATAGCACATGCATGTGAATGGACACAGAGTGCTAAAATTAAATTAACACAGGGGTTCTCAAACTGGGAGTCAGAACCCCTCAGGGGGTCACGAGGTTATTACTGGGGGGCACGAGCTGTCAGCCTCCACCTCAAACCCCACTTTGCCTCCAGCATTTATAATAGTGTTAAATATATTAAAAAGTGTTTTTAATTTAACATAGGAACATAAGAATGGCCGTACTGGGTCAGACCAAAGGTCCATCTAGCCCAGTATCTGTCTACCTACAGTGGCCAATGCCAGGTGCCCCAGAGGGAGTGAAGCTAACAGGCAATGATCAAGTGATCTCTCTCCTGCCATCCATCTCCATCCTCTGATGAGCAGAAGCTAGAGACACCATTCTTTACCCTTCCTGGCTAATACCCATTTATGGACTTAGCCACCATGAATTTATCCAGTTCCCTTTTAAACATTGTTATAGTCCCAGCCTTCACAACTGCCTCAGGTAAGGAGTTCCACAAGTTGACTGTGCGCTGTGTGAAGAAGAACTTCCTTTTATTTGTTTTAAACCTGCTATCTATTAATTTCATTTGATGACCCCTAGTTCTTGTATTATGAGAATAAGTAAATAACGTTTCCTTATCCACTTTCCCAACATCACTCATGATTTTATATCTCTAGCATATCATCCCTTAATCTCCTCTTTTCCAAGCTGAAGAGGCCTAGCCTCTTTAATCTTTCCTCATATGGGACCCTCTCCAAACCCCTAATCATTTTAGTTGCCCTTTTCTGAACCTTTTCTAATGCTAGAATATCTTTTTTGAGGTGAGGAGACCACACCTGTACACAGTATTCGAGATGTGGGCATACCATGGATTGATTTAAGGGCAAAAAAGATATTCTCAGTCTTATTCTCTATCCCCTTTTTAATGATTCCTAACATCTTGTTTGCTTTTTTGACCGCCTCTGCACACTGCGTGGACATCTTCAGAGAACTATCCACGATGACACCAAGATCTTTTTCCTGACTCATTGTAGCTAAATTAGCCTCCATCATATTGTATATATAGTTGGGGTTATTTTTTTCCACTTTACATTTATCCACATTAAATTTCATTTGCCATTTTGTTGCCCAATCACTTAGTTTTGTGAGATCTTTTTGAAGTTCTTCACAATCTGCTTTGGTATTAACTATCTTGAGTAGTTTAGTATCATCTGCAAACTTTACCACCTCACTGTTTACCCCTTTCTCCAAATCATTTATGAATAAATTGAATAGGATTGGTCCTAGGACTGACCCTTGGGGAACACCACTAGTTATCCTTCTCCATTCTGAGAACTTATCATTAATTCCTACCCTTTGTTCCTCATCTTTTAGCCAGTTCTCAATCCATGAAAGAACCTTCCCTTTTATCCCATGACAGCTTAATTTACGTAAGAGCCTTTGGTGAGGGACCTTGTCAAAGGCTTTCTGGAAATCTAAGTACACTATGTCCACTGGATCCCCCTTGTCCACATGTTTGTTGACCCCTTCAAAGAACTTTAATAGATTAGTAAGACACGATTTCCCTTTACAGAAACCATGTTGACTATTGCTCAACAGTTTGTTTTTCTATGCGTCTGACAATTTTATTCTTAACTATTACTTCGACTAATTTGCTCCATACCGACATTAGATTTACCGGTCTGTAATTGCCGGGATCACCTCTAGAGCCCTTTTTAAATATTGGCGTTACATTAGCTAACTTCCAGTCATTGGGTACCCAAACCGATTTAAAGGACAGGTTACAAACCTTAGTTAATAGTTCCTCAACTTCATATCTGAGTTCTTTCAGAACTCTTGAGTGAATGCCATCTGGTCCCAGTGACTTGTTAAAGTTGAGTTTATCAATTAATTCCAAAACCTCCTCTAGTGACACTTCAATCGGTGACAGTTCCTCAGATTTGTCACCTACAAAAGCCAGTTCAGGTTTGGGAATCTCCCTTACATCCTCAGCCGTGAAGACTGAAGCAAAGAATCCAATTAGTTTCTCCTCAATGATTTTATCGTCTTTAAGCACACCTTTTGTATTTTGATCGTCAAGGGGCCCCACTGGATGTTTAGCAGGCTTGCTGCTTCTGATGTATTTAAAAAGCATTTTGTTATTACCTTTGGAGTTTTTGGCTAGGCATTCTTCAAACTCCTCTTAGGCTTTTCTTATTACACTCTTGCACTTAAGCTGGCAGTGTTTGTGCTCCTTTCTATTTGCCTCACTAGGATTTGACTTCCACTTTTTAAATGAAGTCTTTTTATCTCTCACTGCTTCTTTTACATGGTTGTTAAGCCACGGTGGCTCTTTTTTAGTTCTTTTACTGTGTTTCTTAATTTGGGGTATACATTGAAGTTGGGCCTCTATTATGGTGTCTTTAAAAATAGCCCATGCAATTTATAAGGGGGGGGTCATACTCAGAGGTTTGCTATGTGAAAGGGGTCACCAGTATACAAATTTGAGAACCACTGAATTAACCCCTCTGAAGCCTCAGGGAATGCAGGCGAGGGAGGGGTCTCCATTGGTAGGGTTGGGAAGGATATTGCTCTTCTCATGTGATCCCTCCTCCAGTGGCTAATTTTAAATGAAGCTACCCTCCCCTGACATGAATCTCCCTATGGCACTCAAATTAAATATAGACTATAATTTGGCATTTGAGAAGTGGAAGGGATGGTAGCGCGAATAGGAAAGCTAACAGCTTGGGTCTTCTGCAAGCCTCAAACTGCAGAATGAGCGTTAGGGTAGGGAGTGCTGTGCCTCCCAAACAGCCTGGCCCTGCTCCCTATCCAACCCTCACCCACTTCCTGCCTCCTGACTGCCTGCCCCCCTCAGAATCCCTGACCCATCCTGCTCCTTGTCCCCTCACCATCTCCCAGAGACCCCACCCCCTGCCACCACTCCGGGACCCCACCCCTGCTCCCTGTCCCCTGACTGCCCCAAGCCCTATCCGCCCCCCCCCCGCTGAGTCCTGACAGACCCCCGGAACGCCCACGATCTAACCCCCTCATTCCCTGTCCCCTGACCGCCCCCCCAACCTCTGCTCCCTCCCTATCCCCAGGACTCCCTGCCCCTTATCCAACCCCCCTGACCCCAGCCCCGGCCCCTTCCCCCGGCTCCCCCCTCACCCGGAGCCTCAGCACGTCCAGGAGCTTCGCTCGACAGCGGCAACGTGACTCCAGCAGGGCCCCTGAGCTCCGCCCCGCTCAGAGCCGCGTGATCAGGGGGCGGGGCTGCGAGCTCCACGGCCAGCAGAGGGAGCTGAGCTCAGCCTGAAGCTTGTAGTTTCGCCCCCTGACCACGCGCCTCTGAGCAGGGCGGAGCTCAGGGCCCGCCGGACCCATGCTGCTCGGCTGTCCAGGGACACTGCTGGATGCGCAGAGGCTCTGGGAGAGGGGTGGAGACTGGATCGGGTCAGGCTGGGGCCAGGGAGGGAGCCTTAGCCATTCTGGTGGGGGCCCCTGCAGAGCCTGGGACCTGGGGAAAATTGCACCACTTACCCCCCCCCCCCCGGGCGGCCCTGCTCATGACATGCAACAGCATAGTTGTCAGAATTTGCCTGTTGTCCTCCATAGGCCTGATTTTTCTGTTTGGTTTCTCTCTTCCAAGCCACTCCTGAGCTATGTACTTATAAAAATTCTGCCTTCCATTTCTCACTGTATTCTTTATTCCCCCCCCCACACACACTTGTTTCCCATCACTAGAGTATCCTACTCTTTCCTTCCTGTCTCCTCTTCTTTCTCTCTCCCCTTCCGGTTCTTTCACTCACAGTTCTCTCCCCTTTCCATTTTCCCTTCCTCTTCTAGTTCGCTCCCTATTTATCTTGCACTGTCCCCTTCTCACTTTTCCTCTCTCCCAGTTCTTTCCTTCTCTTTCTCAGCCCTCTTTCTTATTCCTTCTTTCATTCTTTTCCTTCTCTCCCAGTTCCCTCAGCCACCGCCTTTCCCTACTCAGTTCTTTGGCCTAATCTTGCTCTCACCTTTTCTCTTTTCTTCCCTTGGTGGCTTCCATTTTCGCCTCCAATTTCCCCACTCTACCAAAGGGATACTTACTGCTTCTGTGCTGTTGTGGGAGAAGAGATGAGGCACTGTCAGTGAAGCGAGTAAAAAGAGTTATTGGGTGGATGGCTTACAAGGAGCTGGCAGCCATTCTGTCTCACTAGTTTGCACCCCAACTAGACAATGCATCTGTAGGAGGGAGCCGGTATGGCAGATTCTAATGCCCTCTCACTTCCCCCCACTTCTCTCTTCCTTTCTGTTGGCATCACTTGCTGCTTCAGCCCTTACCTCTACCTGTCTCAAGGGGGATAATTGGAGATACGAGGAGTGGGTAATGACAGGAATAGTCTTTGGAGCTTAAAAGCAGAACTGGGTGAAACCTTTCAGGCAAATACTTTATTTTCACCCAGAAATGCAGGTTCAGGTCAACTAAAACCATAGGCAAATTTGGGTCAAATTGGCAAATAGTTTCAACTGAAAACAATGAAAACTAAGTTTTGGAAACATCAAAACACTTTGTTTTTGACATTTCTGAAATGAAACTTTTCATTTCACAAAGACATTTCATTTTGGAATTTACCTAAATTTAATTAAAAACAAATATTAAACATTTAATCCCTTCCTCAAAAAAACAAAACCATAAACCTTAAACAAAAAATTACTTTAGATCAACTAAACTTCTTGTTTCATCAAACCAAAAAATTGATAAGTTTGCCTAGCTCTGCTCAGAAACTCCCTTTGCAGGCAGAATGATGCTGGAAGTCACATGTTTCTGGAACTCCTGTATCTTCCCTCTTGGCAATGCAGTCTTATTCTTCTACTTGGAGGGCCCTGTCTTGTAGATTGGGAACCACCCTATATGTTTCTGCAAGCTCCCTTAGGGAAACAGTAAAATTCAGATCACGTACTCTTTTGTTTTCAAATGTTGATAATGAATCTGTCAGGATATTTCTTTTAAAATATCCTTTATTGTTAGAAACACTTATTCTTTCTATAGTCCAGTGTTGTGAGCAAACACAAAGTATGTCTGGTATTTTGTCAAAAAGTCAAATCTTATATTGCAGAAACTATTTCCGTGGTTCATAGGGTTCTTTTTAAATGTAATATGATGTGCTCTACATTTTCTTAAGGTATGTCTACACTTAAACTGCAGCTACTCCACTATAGCGCTTCAGTGTAGATACTACCTATGCCAACGGGAGGGCTTCTTCCTTCAGTGTAGATAATCCACCTCCTCGAGAGGTAGTAGCTAGGTTGATGGAAGAATTCTTTCATTGACCAAGTACTGTCTACACTAGGAGTTAGTTCAATATAGCTATGTCTCTCAGGGATGTGGATTTTTCACACCCCTGACGATGTAGCTATTCTGACATTAAATTCCCAGTGTGGATCAGCCATCAGCAATGAATACTTTTACAAAACTTTATGTGGGTAATCTATTCATATTGTATCTGTCAAATATTAATTATCTCATAACATGGTGTACCAGGAACTGGTTCAGCCAAACGCTGTTGTCATGAATGCAGCAGCATGTATAGTGGTACTGTAGCAACTACTAATTAAAATCTTGGTTGGAGGATGGTGAGAGCGCAGGCATAATTTATTTCCTCTAATCAGTAAACATTAGTGCTAATATAATATCTTCAAGTAGCCTTCGTACAATATCTGATGCATTGGTAGCAGATGCCACTCATTTTAGTGGATATTATATAATGTGTGCCGCCTCTAATACACAAGGACAGCCATTTAAACATGGAAAATATCTCTATCATAGATTTTTTTCTATACCACCATCACTGAGGTGTCTAAGCTATGAGGATTGACATTATATGTTTCATTAAGGAGATATTCTACAGTTGTGGCTAGGAACATATGCTAAGCCTAACATAACTAACTGGTAGAAGCATTTTGTCACACTGTTTGCTAAAGAATTTTTCTTCTATGCATATTATTTTCAAATCTTCAGTAGTGTGTGTGTGAGACAGAGGGAATATAGAGAGGAGGGAGGAGGATGAAAAGGATATTAATGAAAATGTATATCATATTTCATAGGACTTCAAAGGGGCAGAAGAAAATTAAAAGAACAATTTTGAGGTGAGATAGGGAGTATACTACATTTTGTACAGTGTTTGGAAAAATGCTATCTTTAGTTTGTCTTAATGTAAACAGGTACAGTTGTGGTGTTAAATTCTTGGAGAAAAGACAATTCCTTTCTGACACCACTCCTTTGGAATCCCAGAAAAAATAGATGAGAAGGTTTCAGTGATTGCACTGTGATTGTTTAGCTGTTCTAATCTGTATAATAAGCATGTTGTCGTATGTGCTCGTTTTCACTGTAGAGCAAATTTTTATATCTGATTTGGAAAACTCTGAAATAGTGTTTTACAACGGAAATCCTGGAGGCTCCCTTTACATAAAGGGCATACACTGGTGCCCATGATAAAGCACTGAAAGTTGGAGTAATATTCAGATGTATGGTTTCTGAGAAGAGAGATCAGGGATGCGGCAAAGGAGTGGTGTTAGGATTTAGACCCAGATTTTTGAACAATCTCTAGTCTCCACTAGAAACTGTAGACATACCTCTGGCATGGCTGTGCTGTTTTCTGCTATTGTCCACACCTGAACCACAGAAGGGTTTGAATGAAGGCAAGCAGAGGGCGAGTAAGTTAGCACACCTGAGGGGTGTGGGTAAGTACACCCTTGGGCTGTGGCACAGCCCCCATACCCATGTCGGTTTGTATTGTGGATGGGGGTAAGTGGCATACCAGGTTTTTAATTCAATAATCGTCCACTTCCATTCCCACAATGCACTGAACTCTATTCTTCCTGTCCCTTTACTCAGTCTATAAAGGTCCCTGTCTCCACTCTTTTCACCAGCTGTAGTATTCTGTGCTGACCACATCAGAACAGTTTTCTGCTGCATTCTCTACAGATCCATACAGGGGAACATGGATGCAGCTCCGAGAGCAGCTGCCTGGCCTGCCAACCACACCTAGGTTCTGATCGATGTGTGGTCCATATACAGTATCCTCTAGGACTTCACCTGGAATGGCAGGAACATTCACTTATACCAGGAAATTTCATGGAGGCTGGAGCAGAAGGGCAGTTAGCAGACTTGAGCTCACTACATCCCACATCACTTGAGGCTATAGTACAAGGCAAAAGACTCCTACAGTTGCCCTAGGATGGATCGTCATACATGCCCTTTCTATGATGAGCTTGATCATGGTGCTGTCAAGGCATCCAGGACAGACTCTGAAGTGTCTCTCAAACCCCTTCTCAACTCTGCCAGTCTCAATGTCTGATGGGATGCTGATGAGGGTCAGGGCAAGGAGGCAGCAGGGACTGTGGAAGATGCCCCAGAAAACTCTGAGGACAACGAGCATGTTATTCTGGTCCTGTACCCAGAAGAGCCAGTTGAAGAAGTTCTCCTTGAGAAGCCCGAGGAGGATCCTGAGCCAATAACCAGAATCCTAGTCTGGTAAGTTACAATGGACCCTACCCTCCTTACCACTATCTGCTTTTGTTCTGATGCCACATTCCTGATTCTACATTCAAAGAGTATTTGAAATACTGTGCACTGACTTTTCCTCCCAGACATAGAAATGCCAGGTATTTCTGTGTCTGTGTGTCTGAACTGCAGTGCTGAACCCATGGCTTTGTCATGCACTATCCCCTCACTTAGATCATCCCCTTCCGTGCATTCCCTACTTGATCCGCCCCAGAATAGTCCCCAAGCAAGACATGACTCTAAAACAATGATATTATTTTGCTTTTTGATAAACCACTGTTATGCATTTGGCTAAAGCTAAGTCTTAAAAACACACTAACACAAAATCATTGTGCCCCAGGGTCAGTGCATTTCTCAGAACGCAGTCAGGCACTGATGGTCCCAGGCAATGCGGAGTGGGGGATGGGAGAAGGCATGTTAGAAATGTCCTGGCTGGTTGGGTATGGGATAGTTGTAGAAAAACTTATACTTGGTTGTCTAAAGTTAGTAACAGATGTCATTTGTCCTTTGGAAGGTTACAAAATTTTTATTGTCCCCTGATGTCTGGTCTCTCCCCACACTAAGCTTGCTGCACAGTCTAGGGGAAACTGGGATGGGAGACAGATCTGGTTTGCTGGTTGGATAAACACAGTGCGATGTCTCTTTGGAGTGGAGAGGCAAGAAGCTTTTGGTGCTGATCTGAAATTTCATGGAACCAAATAAAGTTGCAGTGTGTGTATTTCTTTCCCTGTCCATTTCACTGTTGTTGGGCAAGTACAGGGACAGGATTTTCTGGTGATATCAAGTTGAGGGTGGGTGGGCACGCACTATTCACAGTTTGCATCTCCCTTTGCTAAGAAACTCCTTATGCTAGCTGAGAATATAGTCAATTTACAGTCAAATAGCCTCAGAGTCCTGAAAAATTTCAGAAAAAAGTTTCAGAAAATTTCAGTTGTTGCAGAAATTCCAGCTGAGTCTTGAGGTATAACAACCATGCAAATCTGCTTGGTCCACCTTCATATCTGACCAAACTCCTCCATTCAGCAATATGTAGAGTGGTGATCATCAGCAGAAACATCTCTCTGGCATAGATTGACAGATCTCCACAGGACTGAAAACTCTCCTCTCCTTTCCATGCTGGTACCTTGAAAACCACAATGTTTTCCAAATGTTGGCCAGTCTTTAAAGAAGAACTTGCAAACTGGTAACAAAGCCACTGGAAGGAATTGCCATTCCTCCCCAAGACACTATGAACGTTTTAATTTTTAATAATATTACTCAATTTTTTCTTACCCTTAGTAGCCTCTGCTCCTTCTTCATGGACTACAAAAGTTGTCTGAGATCCAAGGATAGATTAATAGTTGCATGCCTTCTACAGCAAAGTTATTTGAGGGAGGCAGGAGAGATTTCTTGGCTTCTTACAAGGAGGGGGAGGAATAATGCTATGCTTTTCTCTGAATTGCCAGCAACTTCGACTCCTGAGGGGAAACCATTCTATGAGCAAGGCAGGATCAGCACCCTAGAGATAGCAGAGGCAGAGTGAGAACAGCCCTGGAATAACTGCTGATAGGGATGGACAGGAGAAAGCTGGAGCAGTTTGAATTCTTCAAAGCATAGGAGGGTCAGGCTTTTCAGCTGAGGAGACATTGATGAACCAGTTCATGGAGCAGGAGTTAGGCTACAGGGAAAGGAAGAGGCTCATTGAACTGATGGTTGAATGAGTTTGGAGTCTGCCTGTTTCCAGGGCCACTAAACCTGTCCATTAACTGCTGTCACGACATCTAGCTGCCACCCAGGGTACCGTTGAGCCAGAGGACCCTCTTTCAAGGACCCACACCTCCCGTGACTGGGAGGACAACATGGAGCCTGCGGGAGCCCAAAACATCTCTCGGGGGATCTCCCTGAGCATCCAGGAAGTGAACAGTAAGCTTGCAGGAGACCCAGAACCCCCCAAAGTGCTCACTCACAAACCCCGTGCAGGAGATATCCCTGACTGTCCCCAGGAGTGACTTTTTTCCCTTGTCTTTTTCTTCCCCTCACCCCACCCTCCGGAGGAAGGTGAGGAGACAGGTGTAGAGGCAGTAACATTTGGCCAATGTTCAATGATGCGTTTTCTTAATGTTTTAAAGATTTGCTGTTGACTTTTCTTCTTAAAATACATGACTTACACATTCCATCTAGTTCTTTTAATGAATGTTATAGTTTCCTTGACTTGTGTGTGGCCCCTCCTTCCTAAGAATCTGGTGTCATAATGTTGCAAACAGTTTTCTGTGTCCTACCCCCATTGCTCCAGGGTCAGAAGTCTCTGAAGTCCCAAGGATACACAAGAGAGATGGGAAAAGTGCAGTTTGTGTTATGTGCTTATATAGAGCGCTAGTGGTTTTCAATGCAGCAGAACTCTACAGCACAGAAAAGGGGTAGATCAACCTCTTTATGGTTTAGTTCACATGCAGACAACTGAAACACAATGCCAGTAACAATGCAAGCAATGACACTATAAAATCATCAGTGTCTGTGGTGTTGTAGCACTCAAGGATGATGGCAAGGTAAACATCAATTTTTGATTGCAGTCTGATAACATATTCATTCCAGGGATGACTCCAAAGTTTTCTGAAGCCATCTCTGGCTACACCAATATGCTTCATAATGTCATTGTCAATCATTGCATCTTCTGAAAAGACCTTGCCTAGGTAACAAAACTTGTCAATCGATCTTGAAGGGACATCATCGAAGGACACAACTGGAGTAGATACATTACTTCCTGGCTGAGGTTGGACTATGACTTCTGTCTTCTTTAGGCTGATTGTTAACCCAAAACATTTTGCTGCATGTGTAAAGCACTCAGTGAGCAACTGACTATCCCTGAGGTTATGGGCCAGTAAAGCACAATCATCAGCAAACAATAATTCATAAAGAATTATTACATAACATTTACATGCAGGCGCTGCAGATTCAAGACAGTATTGCATATAAATGCCACAATCAATGTCTCTGAATCATCTGTTAGAACAGCTGCAAACATGATGCTAAATAATGTCAGAGAAAAACCAGCCTTATTTTCCTCCATTGGTGATGACAAAGGGAGCTGAGACACTGAGAAAAGATTTAATAACATTGACAAACTAATCAAGGCAACTGAACTTGCAGAGGACTGTCTACAAGCCATCTTAATTTGGAGAGTCAAAGGCCTTGGTACAATTGACAAAAATTACCTATAGATCTTGATTCTGCTCATGTCCTTTCTAGAGAATTTGCCAGATTGCAAAGATCATGTCTGAAGTACCACACCCAGCACTAAAGCAACATTGACTTTCAAGCAATATCTTCTCTGCAAGTCAATCAGTTAGCATGACTCAGGTCAGTGTCTTTCCTGCAGTGGCAAAAGAATGAGATGCCAGATGGTAATTGCAAGAAGTGTGATTGCACCATCCTTTGGTAAAGGTGAACAATGCTGGCATCTTTAAGTTCCTGTGGCATAGCCTCCTGTTCCCAGGTAATGTCGGTGAGATTTCAGTCTACCATATGTGTACTTTAGGATCATTCTTTAGCTACTGAGCTTGTAAGTGAATTCCCTTTTTATTGATATTGGGGGTATGGTTTCCTAAACCAAGTTTGGAGCAGGTATGCAGGGTCCCACAAAATAACAGTTGTCACAGACACTTTGTGCAGAACAGTATCATTTAGGGGGAATAAAATCCCTTTCCCTTTCAAGTACAATCCTGATCCCCTCAGAACCATGGCATCATGAACCTTGCCAGTGTTTCCCATGTTTGTATTCATTAATTTGCCTCTCTGGCCCACCAATCCTTGCAGAATGAGTAAATAGGAACCTTTCTGTTTCACATACTCATTTGGCCTTGATGGTGAATAATGTATTGGGGTATAAGTGCTGCTGATAGCCCTGCACAGTTTGGCAACCCCATCCTCTCAAATCCATCTGTTATTTCTGGAACTTCTCTTATTGCAACCAGCTGTGGGTAGAACAGTGTTAATTGCTATGCAAAGCTGCACAACCAGTGGACTTTAATAAATACAGATATCCTATGTCCGAGAACTGGAAGGGACCTTGAAAGGTCATCTAGTCCAGCTCCCTGTTTTCACTAGCAGGACCAAGTACTGATTTTTGCCCCAGATCTCTAAGTGGCTCCCTCAAGGATTGAGCTCATAACCCTGGGTTTAGCAGGCTAATGCTCAAACCACAGAGCTATCCCTCCCCCCCACTTTCCAGCCCTAAAGTGGTTTGAAATGGACCTATAGCTGTCTGGTGTTGCCAGCTTCCACAGGGCAACAGCAATCTGCTTCTGTACTGATATAGCTTCCTTGAATCAAGTATTCTGGCACTGGAGGTTTGGTGCAAGCTCCTCAGACAGCTCTGTGAAGCTGTTTCCTCATTCAGAAGTTGTGAAGCCACTGCAGGTCTTCTTAGATTTTCAAAATGCCATGGTTCCACCACATTATGCCAGTTGTCTGGTACCTGATGTGATACTCCACCTAACGGCATATGGCAATATTGGCCTGCACCATATCCATACCATGTGAGTGAATGATTTGTTGTTGGCCCTCATGATCTGCCACTCTCAGCATATCAGAAATTTCTGCTGAAATTCCAGCTAGCATTTTATCAATACCTACTCCACTCCGTAATTATTTGTTCTGCACTAAGGAACAGAAGCTGAACCAGATCGTAATTCTATTGCTCCATGTCTTGCCATTTTGGCAGGGAATAACAGTGAAGGGTGATGTGATCAGGAAATGCAATCAGCAAATGTTTGAAGGTGGGGGAACACACATCAAAGCAGTTCCTAGAGTGTGCTCCTGTTTGCACAGAACCCTGGGATACCGCCCCTGAAATGATAGTACTAACATCAGATAACAGTGGCAGTGTGGAGATGGCTATACGTGTGTACACAGTGCTATACCCATGTCCATCACAGCATAATGTGGACACTCTGTGTGGATATAGCAAGCATGTGCAAGCTTGTGCATGATCCATGTAGTGGTCCCTTGGGCTCACGCTCAGAGGGAGGCCACTCTGTTGCTTCGTCAGGCAATACTTAATTAACAATCTATGGCTCTGGCCCCTTAGCAGGCACAGCAACAAGCGGTCCTTAGCTCAAGCTTCTTGGTTAGGGCAGGGGCAATCACAACCAGGGGCCCTGGCTACCTGGGTGGAGCCAAGCAAGCTTTAGCTTACACCTCCTGGCTAAAGCAGCCAGCCAACACAGTTTAGGGCCCTGGCCCTCTGGGCAGGGCAGAGCAGGGAGCAGGATTTGCCTAAGCCTCCAGGCTAAGGCAGCCAGCAAATAAACAGTCTTGGGCTCTGGCCCTCCAGTTGGGGCAAGCCACAAATAAAGCACAGGCCTTCTGGCCTAGGGGTCAGTAAGATGCCACCTTAGGCGTAGGGTTGGCAGCAGGAGGTAGGGGGACCTGGGCCCACCCTACTTCACTGGGTCCCAGCCCAGGGTCTTAACAGTTGTGGATGGTCCTACCACAGGAGGAGGAGGCCCATAGTCCAAGGGGCCTCCGTTTCCTCAGGGTATACTGCAGACGGCAGTCCCGGCAACTTCTCTCCAGGGTCAGCCTTCTCTGAGGGCAGGCCACTGCAGAGCATAAGTTCAGCTCTAGAATTCTGCAGTGGCTCTGCCTCCATCCCCAGCACCGGCCTAACTGAGCTGCAGGGCCCGCCTCTTCTACTTCCTGCTATGCCCCTCTGCTTCTGGGACCTTTCACTTCTAAGGAGCAGTGTAGTGGTCCCTCAGGCCCAGAGGGAGGCCACTGGGCCTCACTACAATCCAGTACTTGATTATGCGTGCCAGTGTAGACATAGCCATAGAGGGGGCAGTCTGCAGTCTGGAATGCAGTGACTCAGAAAAGGACTTAGGAGTCATGTAAGATAATCAAGTAAAAATGAGCTCACAGTGCAATAATGTGGCTAAAAGGGAATAACACAATCCTGGGATGTTTAAAGTGGGGAATGCCAAATAGAAATATAGTTGTGATATTACCTCTCTATACTTCATGAATGAGGTCATTGCTTGATTATTATGTCCAGTTCTAGTACCTGCACTTCAAAAAGTTTGTGGAAAAATTGGAAAATGTTCAGAAAAGAATTACAAGAACAATTAGAGGTTTGAAAAACTGCTTTGCAGTGAGGGATTTTAGAAGCTCAATCTATTTAGTTAATCTAAGAGAAGGTGATTGATCAAAGATTTTAAGTACCTACATGGAAAGAAGATTTATGATAGCAGCAGGCTCTTTAATCCATCAGACAGAGGCATAACATGTTCTAATGGCTGGAAGCTAAGCCTAGAGAAGTTCAGAATACTGGAATACTTTTGTCAAGTTCTGGTGTCTACACTTCAAAAGGGATGTAGAAAAGTTGGAAAGGATTCAGAAAAGATACACAAGAATGAAACCGCATACTGAGAAATGTAAGCAGCTCAATCTATTTAACCAATCTAAGAGAAGATTAAGAGATGGTTTGATCACACTCTATAAATATCTACCTGAAAAGACTTCTGATGGCAGATGGTTACTCTAGCAGACAAAAGCATAACAAGGACTAGTGATTTGGAAGCTGAAACTAGATTAATTCAGACCATTAATAAGGTGCAAGTTTTAATAGTGAGGGTAAATAATCATTGCAACAATTTACCAAGTTTTGTGGATTCTTCACCACTCGAAGTCTTTTAAAATTAAGAATTTTTTTTCTTAAATAAGTGTTCTAGCTTAACCAAAAGAGGCTTGATGTGAGAATTATAGAGTAAAATTCTATGGACTCTATTAGGCAAGGAGGTCAGACTAGAATACATCATTATGACAATCTAATCTTAAAAATCTATGAAATATCTATTTAAGTATTCAAAGAGATTTGAGAGGTCAGAGCATTTTGCACGGTCAAGAGCTTTATAACTCTGTCATAAACAGATAGCTAAGGGTTAATGTGTCTTCCACCTGGAAAAAAAGTAACCTGAAGCACCTGACCAGAGGACCAATCAGGAAACAAGACTTTTTCAAATCTGGGTGGAGGGTTTTTTGTGTGTGAGTCCTTTGTTCTTGGTCTTCTGCCTGACTCTCTCTTGGCTATGAGGGGATTTCTATTTCCTGCTTTCTAATCTTCTGTTTCCAAGTTGTGAGTACAGAGATCATAAAAACAATAGGGGTTATTGTTTTTTTTCTTTTGTATTTACATGTCTATAGTTGCTGAAGTGCTTTGAATTGTATTCTTTTTGAATAAGGCTGTTTATTCATATTTCTTTTAAGCAATTGACCCTGTATTTGTCACCTTAATACAGAGAGACCATTTTTATGTACTTTTTCTTTTTTTTTATATAAAGCTTTCTTTTTAAGACCTGTTGGAGTTTTTCTTTAGTGGGGGACTCCAGGGAATTGAGTCTGTGCTCACCAGGGAATTGGTGGGAGGAAGAAGTCAGGGGGAAATCTGTGTGTGTTAGATTTACTAGCCTGACTTTGCATTCCCTCTAGGTGAAGAGGGAAGTGCTTGTGTTTCCAGGACTGGAAATAGAGAGGGTGGACTCCCTCTGTTTAGATTCACGGAGTTTGCTTCAGTGTATCTCTCCAGGAACATCTGGAGGCGGGAAGGGAAAAGATTTATTTCCCTTTGTTGTGAGACTCAAGGGATTTGGGTCTTGGGGTCCCCAGGGAAGGTTTTTGGGGGGACCAGAGTGCCCCAAAACACTCTAATTTTTTGGGTGGTGGCAGCTTTACCAGGTCCAAGCTGGTAACTAAGCTTGGAGGTTGTCATGCTAACCCCCATATTTTGGACGCTAAGGTCCAAATCTGGGACTAGGTTTATGATAAACCCGTCAGGCAAAAAACAGAACTCTGTTTATATTCATTGAGATATTTACTTCCACATGCAAACTGGCTTCAAAGTAGCCTCCAAGGAGCTGCCGCTCTCTTTATCAATCTGGAAACTGTGGGGCATGACTTCATTAGCCTTTGCTAAATATCGGAATGGGTTGGAACCCCAAAATTGGACCCAAGGCACCCTAATAATGGCCTGCCTATAACTGTAAACCAATTGTCAATTTGGCCTGTCTAAATGCGTAACAGGAGGTGGCCTGCCCTAGAGGAATTACCCAGGTTTTACCAGAGAGTTTGTCTCTAACCCTCAGAGGACTCCCCAGAACAGACTAGTTCTGTTAACGTGTGGGAGGACACAGGATACGCTCACAAAGTAGTTCTTTGAAAACAAAATAACATTTATTTAAACATAATATTAAATTACAGTGCACCTAATCAAGAAAGAATACAGTGTAACACATAACACAAGCTACATAACATAATACAATGTTTCACTGCTTGATTCAAATCATATGAGGTGTTATATTGTGTGCATTTAAGAGTTATTTTAATCTGTCTGTTCATTTGGAACATTAACTCTCAATTAAGTTTTATCATGAAAACTGAAGAAAATGTAATTTTCTACACATTGATTTTTAGAAACAAAACAGTATATGGTACAAACTTGTACAAGAATGAGTATGTACTGTACGGACTATAGATGTGTGCCTAAAATTGGACTTAGAAAAAACATTCATAATAAGAACATAGTTATAAGGATTGTTAAAATATGCAGAAAACTGTGATTCTAACTAAAGTACAGCATAGATCAACAATTTACTAAGGGTTGTGGTAGATTCTCTATCACTGACCATTTTTAAATCAAGATTGGATGTTTGTCTAAAATATATGCTTCAGGAATTATTCTGAGGACTTTCTATCCCCTGTGTTATACAGGATATCATACTAGATGGTCACAATGGTCCCTTCTGGCCTTGGAATCTACGAAAGGTCTACATAGACCTAAAATGAGAAATAAGAATCAAACAGTAAAACTAAGGCCAGAAAGAATCCTCTTTGCATTATTCAGGTGGCACAAAGGGGCTGTAATCTAGCTGCAAATTACCAGCACAGAATCCCCCTAGTGTAGGGTTGCTTCCTGCTGGGGTATCTGTGCCACTTGCAGGCCCCATGGAGGGTCAGAGAGAGGATTGGCAGAGTTCTGCTACACTACATCAATCCTCCATTGCACAGGCTACATTAAGTGTTAGTGGTAGGTAGAACTAGTTCTGAAATCCATATGCCCGCAAATGCCCAGTTGATTTTAATGGACATTTTTTGTATTTGAAGATATGCTTCAACTCATATTTGCAACAAGAAAAGACTAGTGATTTCTATTGACTCCTGTTTGTTAACTTCAATGTGACTACTCTTTTGAGTGTTCCGACACACAGAAAAGGCTTGCAAGACAAAAAATAATATTCAAGTAGACATCCAATCCAGTATTTAAAATCCTGGTCCTATTTATAAGACAACATAGAATAAAGAATTCTGTGCAAAAAGAATGCATCAAACAGACGTGTTTAGTCTTGAAACTAACAGATGCTTACAGCAGTTAGTGATTCTTCATGCCTTACTTGCCTTAAATATAACAAACTACTAATCATCCTTTGTGCTATGACTGCAGAGGTATTAATTGTCCACTTCATTATAAGGGGTTTCTTGGGACATGCGTTAACCCTTTATCAATCTATCCCACTTTGTATTGAACTACTACATTGTGGTTACCCTCCCAAGACCTGAAGAAGAGCTTTATGAAGTTCAAAAGCTTGACTTTTTCAGCAGCTAAAATATATTATCTCAAGCACTTTGTATCTCTTAAATATAATGTTTTTTTAAAAAATCCTGAGCAAGTAATCCAGTAGGTCATAAATGCCAGTAGAAGACTGTGAGAAGAACTCAGCTCTCAGTTCAATGAAACAGTTTTCTAAAAGTCTTTCAGACTTTGTCTATTTTGAATTTGTGACCCTTAGCCTGTATGAGGTGGTAGTTCCTCTCAGGATCCTTCAGCACCATCTACTGGTTGAAATGACATCCCACAGTTTCAGGAAGAGATGCAGAACATAAATATATGACTTTGGAAAAAGGCAAAATAACCTTTTTCCAAAATAGCATATTCACGTAACTATCAGAACTGTTATTATGAGTGAAGTAAAAGGTTTCCAAAACACTGGGTTTGCTAGCCTTTCAACACCAAAAAAAAAAAAAAAGACAGTTCTTGCCCATTACATTTGCAGAGGTTTAGAGAACATAGTATTGCCAGTGGGTGCAAATCAGTCTCATGCCCTTGCCAGCATGTTGTTTACTTAAGGTCAGGTTCTAAGTTTCCTAATCATTTCCTAACTATTTTGTTCAAAAAAGGTTGCATGGGAAGCTCATATCTTTAATTGAAAAAATGACACGACACGTATCTTTTTGGTATAAAATATTCTGCTAAAGTGAAACTCATCTGTGGTGAAGCGGACTGGCACAAGGTCCCCTTGCCACTTCAGCCTAATGGGTTTGGCTACATGCTGGGAGTGAGGAGGAGTAGGTGGACCAACTTCACAGAAGGATATCTGTGCCACCTTTCTGCCTTGGAAGGAGGGACTGCATTCATCCCAAAACGGTAGGTATGGGGTTGGAGGGAGAGGGAACAGTGCTAGAGCCACAGTTTTCATGACTAAATAGATCTACTGGTCATAGCCCTTGTCATAGGGCTTATGCTGTAGGTGACCTCTGTTCCAGCTATTCAGTAATAGCTGCTTCAACTCCTTACAACTCCCATACACAACAGCTGTCAGTTCTCAAATGCTTTTTCCTGATTTTTTTGCCCGTGTATAGATATGATGCAAGGATATCTAGAGTTCATAGATATTAGGCCAGAAGGGACCATTGTGATAATCTAGTCTGACCAATACAAGCCATAGAACTTCCCCAAAATAATAATTACTGGAGCATATCTTTTAGAAAAAATGTCCAATCTTGATTTAAAAATGGCCAGTGATGGTGAATCCACCACGACCCTTGGTAAGTTGTTGCAATTGTTAATTAGCCTCATTATTTTCTTTTTTTTAGAAGTCTTATTTCCAGTCCAAATAGCTTAAAGTTCTCGCTATTGGATCTTGTTATATTGTTGTCTGCTCCATTGAAGAGCACATTATCAATGTTTTGTTCCCGGTGTACACTGTGATCAAGTCACTCCTGGGAAACAGTGACTTTGAATAAGACTTTGGGGTCATGGTGGATGAGTGCCCAGCAATGCTGTGACCAAACAGATTCATGCAGTCCTTGGATGCATAAACAGGGGAACCTCGAGTAAGAGTAACTAGGTTATTTTACTTCTGTATTTAATACTAATGTGACCACTGCTGGAAAACAGTGTCCAGTTGTGAGGTCCACAATTCAAGAAGGTTGTTGATAAGTTCAAGAAGAGAAGAGCCCTCAAGATGCTCTAAAGGACTGGAAAGAGTGATCTATAGTGATAGACTCAAGGAGCTCCTTCTATTTAGCTACACACACATGAATAAAAAGTTTAAGGGATAACTTGATCACAGGCTAGGTGTACCTTCATGTGGAATATAAATTTGATAATGGGCTCTTCAGTCTAACAGAGAAAGGTATAACATAATCCAATAGCAGGACGTTGAAGCTAGACAAATTCAGGCGGGAAATAAGGGGTAGATTTTTAACAGTTAGGATAACTAATCACTGGAACAATTTATGAAGGGTTGTAGTAGTTTTTCAAGAACCTTGATAGTCATGTATACTTCTGGGCATTATTTTCTGTAATTTTATTTGAATTTTTAATTTGTTTATTTGAATACATAGGTAGTAGTATATATGAATTGTATGGGTTGAGTCCAGTAAGTAGAACAATAGCTCTCTACATGATTAATGAATGATGAAAAATTTTGATAGAAAAGCAAAAATATTGCGATTTCACACAGAAAATAACTACCAGAGTTGGCCGCAGGATGACAGTTCTATGTTGTGACAATATTTAAGGTTTAAAAATTAGTTTTGGTTCCTTACTGGGATGAAAACAAAGCCTTTTGACCACTTTTGCAAAATGGAATTTTGTCAAAACTTTCTTTTTCAGATTGAAAAGGTCATTTTTTTATTTGGATCTCACTTTCTCCTTGGAACTGACTCTGTATCTCAGAAACTTTCCCATCAAAGACTTTGTCAAAATAGGTCTCCATGAAAGATTTTGGCTTTAAAACAGCATATTTCAATGAAGGAAAAAAAAAGAAACATTTCATGGAAAATGTTCCAACCAGCTCCAGGGACCATGACACAGCATCTCCAGACTTCTGTTTACATTAGGCCTTGAAGTATGTATGCAGGTTAAAAGGTTCGGACCTGGGAGAAGACATAGAGTACATATGCCTGTAGATTGTAACCATACATTTCACTGAAGTGATTTCTTTATACATCTGAGAATTATGATGTGTCCATTACCAATTAGGGGCCTACTTTGGGTGTGATGGCCGAGCAACATTCATAGGTGGTTGCTAGATAGACATCTTATCACACATTCTTCATCTGGTCATGTGTGATAGTTCAGGAACATGATCAGAAAAGAGATATGGAAAGAAGATGTTATCCTCAACAGCTGACTGCACAAATGTGATGTATTCATAAGTCACTGATAAATAACACCATTTTATTTTTTCTCATTCCTAGTATCTATAAAGTATAATCATTGATATTCATAAGTACAATATGCTGGAGATATCAGATATCACACTTTAAAGTATCACCACATACATTTAAATATATGCAGATTGTATTGTCACACATATGGGAGTTGTGAGCTCTGAGAGAAATGTTTTGGAATTAGTTCAACAATTCAAATGTATGTGACAAGTATTTAAGTGAACAACAATGGAACCATAAGGCACCTGACTAAAGAGACTTGTAAACATAATGACTTCAAATGTTTTGCTTTTGCATGACAGCTGTTTTTAAAATAAAAAATAATTCAACACTTTTAAGGAGGTGAGCTGAGTGCAGATATTATGAAAAGTAGCATACAAAGAAACTAGATGCAATCAAAATAAATGTAAAACCACATTTGGATGTGTAATAGAACCTTCTGTCATTCTCACTGCAAAAAACAGTGTGGTTAATCATGTGAAAATATTGGTGCTTTTTCCTAGCAAGTGTGACAGGAGCCTTAATTGCATACAATCTTTAGCATCAGCCTTTAACTACTCTTGCTAGAAATATTGGATGCATAGTATTTCTTTGAGTTTGATGTCAGGATTCTTCTTCAGTAGTTTACTGCCTTTCTTTCAACTGATAAATGATTTAACTATGTAAATGTAAATCTCTTTCATATTGTGTCTATATATCTTTGGCTTTTCTGTAGTGCCCACCACCATAGTATCTACGTACAGATATAAAGGGTATGTGGAGTCTTGGCCTTCACAACATCCTCTGGCAAGGGATGTCTTGCCAGAGGATGTTGTCCGAACCATGTGCTCCTCCGCACCTGTCGGTTTTCCTCTAGCTCTTAGTTTAAAAACTGCTCTACAACCTTTTTAATTTTAAATGCCAGTGTTAGACCCCCAAGTAGGGCCCCAGGGCCAGGCAACAGGTGCTCCGGCCTCCACCCCCCAACGGAATTTTCCCCCAGCCCCCAGAACTGCCACTGATCACATAGCTGCTCAGAAAGCAGAACTTGTAACAGGAAACAGCAACCTTGCGGTCGGCCGACCTGAGGAGGGGAAGTTCCCCCACGACAGTCGCTTCCTGGGTAGAGATGCTGGGGCCCGATTGCCTCCCTTGTATGGGCATGAGCCACTCGCGACCCTGCAATTGGCTTATTATAAATTATGACGAAAAATTCGTTATATATTGTTGGCCCCCTCCCGGGGACGGGTGGAGAGAACACGAATTCCCGTCGAACCGTATCCAGGCCTGATCACCCTGAAGATTTCTCTCTCCAGGCTCACGCGTTTCCTGAAGCCTGACTGCTTGCCGGCCGTAATGAAACTTTCGTGGTTTGTGTGTGTAAGTAGAATTAGCTGTTAAGTATAACTGTGTTGTTAGATAAGAGGCAAAGACTGGTTCCAGCCGCCCCAAGGCTCCTGCTAGGGGAAACCCGTTAACCAGGAAGCCTTGAAAGCAAGGGGGGCCAGTCAAGCCTCACGACCTGTGTTTAGTAAGATTAGCTGCTGCATTTATGGTTAATAATAATACCAATATCACTTTTACTAACCCCTGGGACGACCTGAATAATTACTGGGACTTAGAAAAATACCAGGGCCAGCTTCTATTTGTAATTGTAGTGTTTGTGTTATTTGTTCTAGTATTATATTGTAAGCCCAAGTTGTAACTAATCGTGTGGTCCCTTATCCTTATCTGTGACTCATTTAATAAATCCTCAATCTTTAACACTACGACTGATTGCTTGCGTTATCCCCGTCACTACCCTTGGGCACTTGTCACCCCCCCCCCAGGGCATCCAGTGATCGAACCTCCGCCCTATTCCAACGCTCATTACCCGGTAGATAACGGGCACCTGGTGGCCATATCGGTGGAGCGAGGGGCGAGAGCAATCTGTAATCAACATGGCGTCACGAACAGGATGCCTTCGGGAGAGTCAGTGCCCGTGGTGTAGTGGGGACCGTGAACAATCTGAGCTCGAGCAATTTCAACACCTGCAATTTCACCAAGTGGCCAGCAGACAGTCTGCGAAGCCCACCCTAGATTGGATTTGTATTACAGAATCAGGGTCAGGGTCAAAAAGCTATACGACCTCATTAACCCTGCCTGCCGTAGGATGTCTCCTCCATTGCCATCCCACCTTTAAATGTCAGCCGGCCGATAGTTCCCTGCAACCCCAGTGCACGGGGGTTGCGGAGACTAGTCGGACCGAGACACCGTCTGGCATTTGGAAGGAGTGTAGCCGTATCATAAAAAGATCCGGGGCCACCGTTCCCAAACTCATACCCCCGCCCCGGGTACAGCCGGGTGATCCAGCCCACGGGTTGTTAGTCCACTTAGTGAAGGAATTGGAACAGACCAGGCGGACAAGGAAACTTAGACCAGACGAGTATAAGTCGGAAGACGTGTCCACAGTCTTGTTCAGCGCATTAAACAAAGCGCTGGACCTCTGTGCGGTCCTTCATGGAAGCACTATGTTTGCTGCTAAACAAGCCGCTGCTAACGACACCGACAGCGCAGAGTGTGAGATGAGTGGCAAAGAGCAGGAGGATGGGAGACCACCCCCTTATGAAGCCCCCCCTTGCCCTTTAATTTATCCCGCACTCCCCTCAGCCCCACCTGCGCCTGAGAAGAAGAGGCAGATAGAGGCAATGCCCGTTGCTATCACCAAAAGTAAGGTGGATTATTATACAGGTCAGACAGTTACGACTACCGAGTACCGAACTCGCACCAAGGCGGAGATGAAGGAATTCTTAGCAGACACAAGGCGCAGGGAGGGCGAGGCACCCCTAGTGTGGCTGGGTCGTCTGGCCCTGGATCACGGGGCAGAGATGGTAGATAGGGAGGAAGCCGCTGTTCTGGCCAAAACGTCCGATTGGGCGTCGGGGTTCCCGGGTCATCATCTCTTGGGAAATGAGGTATGGCCGCTCACCACCCCGGCCGCGGCCGTCTTGGCCATGAAAGGCAGTTTTAAGGGACTGTATGTACCTCCCGGCAGCGTAAATACACCCCATGAGATCATCTGGGCTATTGCCGGAGCGTCCATCGTAGTGTGGAACCCACAAGCGGTACCGTTAAATTTAGACCAGCAACAGGTTCAGTCAGGTGTCCCCTTTACTTATGTCACAGACCCCACTCAAATTCCGGTCCAACGGGACGCGGTGGACTTGGCCGTAGATGGCGCCCCACCGATTGACACAGGGGGACTCCTGCTGTTGCATGGTTGGGTTGGGCAACCCCTTATTACCTTATATGAGGCCGTGTCCCGGCTCCGAATGCCACCAGCCCCGAAGAACCCCATTTCAGCCCTTCCAGCTGAGAGCCCTGTTAACAAGGGTCAGCCTAAACACCCTGAACGAACCAAGGCTCTGGTAGTGGTAGATTTGGGCTCCCGACAAACTCACTGCATCCCTCTAAATACCACCACGGCTGCGGCTGTGGCTGGGGCACTGCAACAGGTAGCCGCAGCATGGGGTGTGCCCTCCGAAGTTCAAGCAGATGGAGGACCCCCGTTTACCAGCAAACGTTTCGAAGCATTAGTGCTGGGATGGGGGGCTTCCCTCCATATTCACTTAAAGTATCACCCCGAAAGTAATGGTGTTGTAGAGCGGAAAATCGGGGTTCTGAAAACCATGATACGTTCAGTTAATCCCAACGCTGACTATAAGGGTTGGAGTGCACTATTACCGCAGGTTCTAATCTCTCTCAATGCAAACTATTCTCGTTGGCCTGAAATCAGCCCCAGACCTAGAGGCCCCTGGACTCCCGTATATCAGCCTGACCAACTAGTCTGGGTGGCTGAGCCACAGGCCTCAGGTCACCGAGAACCCTACGCTGCCCAAATTGTAAGTGCAGGTAAATATCCTAATACCTACACGATTGTGGATGCCCGGGGCACCCACACCTTGGTCCATCATAACTGGATAAGCAAGCGTTCCGAGTCAGGAACGAACTAACGGGGGCCAATAAGGCCGCCTTCTGTTTGTCTTGCAGCTCGCAATGGCAGCAGGAAAACGGGACGACAACCAGAAGGGCCCCGATCCGCGGAACTTAGGACAGCCGTATCCTGTAGATGAGAACGCCCATAAGCTTATGTTCGCGGCCTATTGGATCCAAGAAGTCCTGGGAGGAAACATCGACTTATCCTCACTGACATCTGACAACTGCCTTGCATGTTCCAATAGGCTGTCTGTAAATAGGCCTTTGTTTGATTTATTGCGGTTAGTGTTAAACTTTAGTAGTATTAATAGTCCCCTTAATTGTTCTTCTTCCTTTGCTCAGTGGCTCCCTATCGTGCAGTGGACAGGTTGTACAAATGATTATTTTAACCCCATCTCCCCCCGTGTCTTTCCTATTTTTAATAAAACTACGGCACGTTATCTAGGCCCACTCCCCTTGTCACCCGGACAGAGACCCATGGCGTCCCACTGTTGGGTGTTTTATGGCAATAAGGGACGACGAGGCCGGTCAAACTCACCCTACTGGGTAGGCACGTATCCAAACTGTTCCCAAACCCTTGTCTATGACAGCATGTCCCACGGCAACGTTGTTATGGATCGGGACACCCCCCTGCCAATAATCAATAAAACTGTCGTGGAAATGGATGTCATGGTCCCACCCTTTAGCGACTTCTTTAACCCTCTTAGGCACACCTATTTTTATTTTAGTTGGGTTTTAAACAAATTAAGACCCGGTCACTTTTGGCTGTGTGGCGAGACAGCCTTTGCGGCACTCCCCCCCAATCCCAAAGGTATATGTACCATTGGGTCTGTCCTAATAAAAGGGGGTGGTCTTTATGTCAAGACCCGGCAGCCCAGTTCGGCCGGGCGGGTTCGACGTTCTTGGGGATGGTGGGAGAGGGCAAGGGGTGCCTTGTCCTCTGTAGTATCTTCAGTGGTCTCATTTAACCCCGTGGGATATATGTTATTGCGTGAGCAAGTATTATTTCAATCGTTGGCTATAGAAACGCTAGCCAACACCACTGCAAAGGGCTTTAGCTTAGTTAATCAGCGGTTAGGTGAATTAGCAGATTATTCTTTTCAGAATCGCTTAATGATACAATTTTTGTTGCAATCACGGGATTTTTGTGAAACCCTTGTATCTATGTATCCACAGTTTAAAGATAAGTGCTGTATCTCTCTGTCTTCTATTTCTGGAAACTTAACTGAAGTGATTAATGACCTTCAGGCCTTGGGAACCGCTGTGCGTGAGTCCAGAGAGACCTTCCGCTTCTGGTCATGGCTGGAGTGGCTGGGCCTTGGAGCCTATAAGTCTTATTTTCAGGCCCTTTTTGTGTCGCTCGTGGTGGGCCTCTGCCTCCTCTGCCTCGGGTGTGCTTTTGTTAAGGCCTGTGTTCGGCGGATGGTGGGAAGTGCCTTTATCGCCTCGGCCACTGAGACGCGTCCGCTCGTAGGAGCGGACGGTGACTCGGACACTGAGGTTTAGGTACGTGGGGCGTTGTCGGCCGGAGCATGGGGGCATGTTAGACCCCCAAGTTGGGCCCCAGGGCCAGGCAACAGGTGCTCCGGCCTCCACCCCCCAACGGAATTTTCCCCCAGCCCCCAGAACTGCCACTGATCACATAGCTGCTCAGAAAGCAGAACTTGTAACAGGAAACAGCAACCTTGCGGTCGGCCGACCTGAGGAGGGGAAGTTCCCCCACGACAGTCGCTTCCTGGGTAGAGATGCTGGGGCCCGATTGCCTCCCTTGTATGGGCATGAGCCACTCGCGACCCTGCAATTGGCTTATTATAAATTATGACGAAAAATTCGTTATATATTGTTGGCCCCCTCCCGGGGACGGGTGGAGAGAACACGAATTCCCGTCGAACCGTATCCAGGCCTGATCACCCTGAAGATTTCTCTCTCCAGGCTCACGCGTTTCCTGAAGCCTGACTGCTTGCCGGCCGTAATGAAACTTTCGTGGTTTGTGTGTGTAAGTAGAATTAGCTGTTAAGTATAACTGTGTTGTTAGATAAGAGGCAAAGACTGGTTCCAGCCGCCCCAAGGCTCCTGCTAGGGGAAACCCGTTAACCAGGAAGCCTTGAAAGCAAGGGGGGCCAGTCAAGCCTCACGACCTGTGTTTAGTAAGATTAGCTGCTGCATTTATGGTTAATAATAATACCAATATCACTTTTACTAACCCCTGGGACGACCTGAATAATTACTGGGACTTAGAAAAATACCAGGGCCAGCTTCTATTTGTAATTGTAGTGTTTGTGTTATTTGTTCTAGTATTATATTGTAAGCCCAAGTTGTAACTAATCGTGTGGTCCCTTATCCTTATCTGTGACTCATTTAATAAATCCTCAATCTTTAACACTACGACTGATTGCTTGCGTTATCCCCGTCACTACCCTTGGGCACTTGTCACCCCCCCCAGGGCATCCAGTGATCGAACCTCCGCCCTATTCCAACGCTCATTGCCCGGTAGATAACGGACACCTGGTGGCCATATCGGTGGAGCGAGGGGCGAGAGCAATCTGTAATCAACAGCCAGCAATCTGGTTCCATGTTGGTTTAGGTGGAGCCCATCCTTCCTGTATAGGCTCCCTCTTTCCCAAATGTTTCCCCTGTTCCTAATAAATCTAAACCCCTCCTCCCTACACCAATGTCTCATCCAAGCATTGAGATCCTGCAGTTCTGCCTGTCTAACTGACCCTGTGTGAAGAACTGGAAGCATTTCATAGAATGCTACCATGGAGGTCCTGGACTTCAATCTCTTACCTAGCAGCCTAAATTTGGCCTCCAGGACCTCTCTATCCTATTTGTTTGTGTAACATGAACGTGTTAGTCTATGCAGATAATCAAATTTATTATTGTGTGCTTTTGGAGTTGTGGTAAATGCATATATCCACCCCACTGCATTTGGGCTTGATCACCTCATCATAGTGTTGCTGTATACCAGGGGTCAGCAACCTTTCAGAAGTGGTGTGCTGAGTCTTCATTTACTCACTCTAATTAAAGGTTTTGTGTGCCAGTAATACATTTTAATGTTTTAGAAGATCTCTTTCTATACGTCTATAATATATAACTAAACTATTGTTGTATGTAAATTTTTTTAAAATGTTTAAGAAGCTTC
This sequence comes from Gopherus flavomarginatus, assembly GCF_025201925.1. Classification (NCBI taxonomy): domain Eukaryota; kingdom Metazoa; phylum Chordata; order Testudines; family Testudinidae; genus Gopherus; species Gopherus flavomarginatus. The sequence goes on from NC_066617.1 coordinate 34,783,226, forward strand.
ATTTAAAATAAAATTAAAAGGCAGAGCCCCCCCAGAACAGTAGCCAGGACCCAGGCAGTGAGAGTGCCTCTTAAAATCAGCTTATGTGCCGCCTTTGGCACACGTGCCATAGGTTGCCTACCCCTGCTGTATACCAATAAAAAAAACCCTCAGTGAGGAATCTGGATTCAAGCTAATTTCTTGGGAACTGAGTGGAAAAGATCATGGAGAAAAATCCCAACACTCCTGTGCTCTCAGTGACCCCTATGTTAGCATCAAGGCTGCATAGAGGGGAAAGCTGCCTGACTCCAATGCAGTGGGGACAAAAGTGGAACTTGGGGGGCTGGCAGGAAAGGTGGGGAGGGTAGAGTGGGACAAGGATCCTGGGTGGAGGAAACTGGGACTGGAAGTCAGGGGCAGAGACTAGGACTGGCTGGTACTGGGAACCAAGAGGGTACTAGAACTGATGGGGCAAGAAAGATGGACTGGAAGCGAAGAGACACAGATTGGGACTGGTTGGGTGAGGACAAGGAGCTGGGAGTTGGGAAAGAGGAAACTGGGAACAGCTAAGCAAAGAGACCAGAAATATTAAGGGGAGATTGGCACTGGGATGGGGAGTCTGGGAGGGCTGAGGCTAGGACTTGTTGGGGAGAGGGTTTGGAACTGGAATGAAAGAGTGGAGACTAGGACTGGGTAGACAAAGAAAATGGGAATGGGACAAAGACCCAGAGGTGGGGAAGAGACACTACTGGGACAGACTGGTTGGAAGAGATGGAGCAGAAGAAGTCAAACCTGGGAGGAATGGGGAGAAGAGACTGTTTCCAGTAGAGCACACTTCTCTCCAGAACCTGGATCTGTGAGTCCCACCATTCCTCTGCTGTCAGTAAATCTCTGTCAAACCCACTAGCAAAGTGACCCATCTCCCTCCAGTGCTGGTCCACATAGAGGAAAACAAGTGACTGCTGCTTTCACTTACTCTAGTAGCTCAAGTGGTAAAAGTTTTTTGTGGTAGATCTAAATTTGCTGACAAACAATGTGGGTATCAATATGATGCCACATGATGGAATTTTGTGTTTTTCAGTATTCTTTTTGAAAAGCACAGGAATACTGGCTGCAAAGTCTCACACGCACGAAAGTTAGAAAAAGCCAGAATTAAGGTTCCCTGTGTAACCTTAATTTGGCCCCTCATGCAGATAGGTGTTATGATATATGCTTTAATTACATGCTCCCATACTATTTTTTCTTCAGGAGCTTTGCCTCATTCAGTGCTTTTAAAAATATAATATATTTAAATTTAAAATGGGAAATGTGGATAGAACAGGTAATACATATTCCATTGATAAGAGGGTGTCTTGGGCCCAACAAGGGAGAAAATTTTAATAAAAAACCTTGTTCATTGTTCCAATATTATACAGTTAAGTGTTGGTCCAGGGTTTCAGATCAATCTATTGCTGGATTACTCCTATTGTAAAACTCACCAGTAAAATCTTTTTACCCTGAAGACACAGAAAAAGATGGGGATGGGGACAGAAAGCATTAGAAATTTAAAACATTAAGATAGTCTTGTATTACAGTCTTTTTTTAAAATTTTCTTTCCCTAATTGTTTTTAGAGATTTTTAAAATGGAACCCCCCTTTTTCACAGTCTTTTAAAATGTTATTATAGGAAAATCAAAAAAATCGTTTACAGGGAATTGCTGCTGATGATGATGAAGTCCAGCCCTGTTCCTTCCTGCAAAGCAGGAAAGAATGGTATAGCAAAGATAGAAAAATGCAGTTTCTGTCTCAGATGCTCAGTCTCTCTTGTAACCTAACTGCTGGAGAAACACAGGCACAGTGCACAGTCTGATCAGTTACTCTGGGACCTGGCAAGTGGTGTACTAGCGGTGGGCTGTTTGCAGCTCACAGCAGTGTTACAAAAGGTGGAGTTGTCTTGAGTTGGCTAAACCAGATTCTTGTTGGACAGAAAGCAGGATGAGACAGACAGGAAAGAGGAGAAATAAGGCAGGAAAGGAAAATGACTCATAAGGAAGGGGGTAACAGCATGACCTGAGGCCAAGGTCCTAGGTGATGGTCAGGATTCAAATGAAGCCAGTGGGGGTGACGTCAGCTAGTTCTTCTCTCTGGCCTGGTGAGGTCATGATACCTTCAGGATGAGGTCCAGCAATGTCATGGTGAATCCTTGGGTTCCAGGAAGTGGTGAAACTCTCTTTTTCCACACAGTCCATGTGTTCCCCAGCTCCCACAGTGACTTCCAGATAAACAAAGTCCAAGGAGGGGTGGTAACCTCATCCTATTAATATCCACCAATTAAAACATATTTTGATTTTTACTATTTACATTTCCTACCATTTCTAGAACCTTTCTGCTCATCCTTCTGCCAGTCTGTGGATGACTTTAGCAAGAGCCTGGAAGACCCTTTTCACAGTTTTCTAACTTAAACAATCCAGTTTGTACCAATCTATTTGTCTCAATTTTTGCTGACTTTCAGAAACAATTTTATGTAATAGACTGAGATGGACTTTAATTACATTGGACAACTTAAGAGTACAGGCTTCTGCACAACCTATTTCTAGAAGCAGAAAAAACTTTTGAAGAGCGCCAGCTGTAACAGCTGATATGTGGGCACGTGATCAAAGAGATGACTATAGGGCAGTCACAGTTCACTGAGCATCATTCATTTCCAGTGCAGACTCTTCCAAGCCACCTCCTTCTTTATCACTCCCCCATAATGTCCCAGTCTCACAGATATTTTTAGAGACAAGCTGCCCTTTCAAATGCTGGCTCTAAGAAAACAACGTATGGCAAAAGAAAAAAATCTTCCTAGAGAGACTGAGAAAAAGGAATGGCTCACCTCAAATGGCCTTTGCTATGTGTTGGCATTGCAGATAATGGGGCCAATGTGGAGATAAAAAATGGTGCACATACCATGCTTTGAACACACTCTGAACATGGCTAAATGTGTCTTCTTGTATAATGGACTCTAGTATAAATACTGTTCTAGCTGGCAAAAGAGAGCCAATAGTGAACTGTACTATCTCTTTCCATCTCACGCAATGCACAATCAACCTGTGGAACTCCTTGCCAGAGGATGTTGTGAAGGCCAAGACTATAACAGGGTTCAAAAAAGAACTAGATTAATTCATGGAGAACAGGTCCATCAATGGCTATTAGCCAGGATGGGCAGGGATGGTGTCCTCTGTCCTCTGTTTGCCAGTGTGATTGCTGTGATAAAGTCTTATCAAGCAAAAGTATTGTCAAGCTTATTCAATGTTAGGCCTGAAACTTCCGGAAGCCTCAGAGATTAAGCAACCAGAGCAAGTGTAGCAAGTTCAGACTAGGAAATATTGTAGACTTGTGGTCAGCTGCAAAAAGCAAGCTTTGCAATATTAGGCGTAGCAAATTTGAACTAGGAAATATTGTAGACTTGTGGTTAGCTCCAAAAAGCAGGCTTTGCAAAATTAGATACAGACTTGTGGTGTAAAGCAACCAAGTGCTTCTTTAGACTGATTCAAATATTTTTATTGCGAACTTGTAGTCAAGGTGTAAAGCAGCCAAGTACATCTTTGGGCTGTTTTCATGTTTTGTGTCTGACACATTGACCACAATTAGGACAATTGACTGTATTCGGAAAATATGAACTGTGCACCTGGGCATAGATCATAGTTTCAAAATAGCCACAACTACCACAGTAAACATTTGGCCTAACCTGATTGGTTGACCTGCTTTAAAACATGGCGGATAGATGAGATAAGATGTGTGGAGACTCAGGTGGGTTTGTGTGTGCGTCTTGGTCTAAGAGGTAGTTCTCTTTGATCGGTCAGACTCACACCCCCTGAACCAAGGGAACCTGAATCACATCTACTATCTGTACCTGGCCAGTGCAAAGAGTGGTCGACTAAAGGGTAACGTATTTTCGGCAGGGTAAGGTTTTGAACTAAAAAAGTTTGGTTGCATGCAGTATAAAGTAACAGAGTAAAGAAGTCTGGGTTGCTCGAGCTAATTTGATCTCAAGTTGTGTTGGCACTACAAATGGTAGCGTCAGGATAATTTGACCCCAAGTCATGTCAATGCTGTAGTATTATAAATAGTAGTAAAATATTAATAGAAGTATTATGATGTTTAGGAGTAGTTATAAGTTGCTAATATAATAGTTTTACTTATGTTTGTGTTCACTGGTGGCAGGAACAGTACGTGCAAGGTTGGTAGTCAAGTAACAGTAGGTTTGCATGTACTTGTACCTGCCATTTATATTCAATGCTAATAGTATGCGCTATAGTAGTAAGTAATTGATGCATAATATTACCTGTACTTGTGCTTGTTTGCAATATAACTTGCCATTTATATTGATCCTTATTCAATGCTGGTCTCTATTTCTCCTTTTCTTGTTTTGTCTGTGTTACATTTATAGCCATAAGTCATTAAAAACCTTTTCTGAGGAATAATTAGTAGTCTCAGTTTTTTCTTATATGGATGCTTCTCAACCTCATTACATCTGTGTTGGGTGGTGGGAAATAGTGGTCACCCAGGGCCCCGTTGGGGTCCTGACATATGCCTCTTTCTTCCTTTATCTCCACAGCCAGAAGCTGGGAATGGGCGACATGGGATGGATCATTTGATGATTACCTGTTCTGTTCATTCCCTCTGGGGCACCTGGTATTGACCACTGTTGGAAGACAGGATACTGGGCCAGATGGACCTTTGGTCTGACCCAGTATGGCCATTCGTATGTTCTCAATTTAGATACTCTGCTCCCTTGTTGTGGAAAGGGTACAATTGTCATGAAAGTGGGAGAAGGTTTGTGGAGGTGTAGTAATTTTACTCTGTATACAACTCACTGAGCTGTTTCAAAGTGTTGCCTTCTGCTTTAGTGCCTAAGTCCCCATTCAAATACCATGCATTTTGTTTCTAGAGCAGTCCCTTTTATGCTCATTGCACACTATGAAGATAATTAGACATTGCAAATGGCCATTACTCCATCCTGGCTAAAAGTACATACAGCAAACAGTGCCAGAGGCACAGTTCTGCAACAATTTATCACACTGTAGTTAATACATGGGCCTCTCAACAACTAGCCAAACTGAATGTATTGCTCTTCTCTGGGCATTTTGCTTTCTTTTGGACAGGTTCTGTGCTACTTCTGTTCACACCCATCCACAGTCTTTCAACAAGAATTCTACTATAGATTCTCCCCATCACAAGGTGACTGGGTCTTCATGCCATGCTGCAATCTTGCACTAATCTCTCCTTCAGAAGGAGGAATGCTTTAAAGCCACTTCTGCTTATACCCATCACTAACTCATCCATTAATATCACTGGTCTACAATTTTTGAGAAGTCGTCTGTTTCAGAGATAAAATGTGATATTTATTATGTATTTTGATGTGCTGAATTCAAATATGACAATTAAAACAACTGATTGGCTACTGTTTCTAAGATATTTAAGTTTTTACATTTTATGTCTATGTATATTGTGTAGATAGTAGAGTTTTAATCATAAATTGTAAACCTAGGTCTTTTCATGTGTTTATGGTACTTTACATGATAATATTTCACCTGTCCTGTTTATGTAACACTTTAAAAATCAGCAAAAGGGTTATATAAATAAAATGTATTATGAAACAAAAGGCAAAAAACTATTCTGTACATAATTTAGTCCTATTCAGTGTCTACCCGGCGCTTCTTGGCTTGTCTCTTGTATTCATTAAATGGAGCATCTCTTGTCACTGTCCAGCAATAGTCTGCAAGCATTGATGGGCTCCATTTGCCCTGATAGCCTGCCAGGAGATTCCACTGCTGTAGTCTGGAGCCCAACAGCTCTGCCTTAACTCTTGAGTAGTTCCAAATCCCTGACAAGGTCATTCAGTTCACCTTGTGTTATGAGGTGTGGTTCAGAGGAGGAGGATGGGAGAAAATGTGGGTCCTGTGATGTTGATGATTCAGGACCAGAAGTTTCACCCTCTTCCTCTTCCTCGTCTGACTCAAGTGAGAATAATTCTGGTGCATCAGGAACCGGCAGTCCTTCTCTGTGGGGTACTGGGCGTATAGCTGATGGAATGTTTGGATAATGCACAGTCCACTTTTTCTTCTTTGACACACCTTTCCCAACTGGTGGCACCATGCAGAAGTAACAATTGCTGGTATGATCTGTTGGCTCTCTCCAAATCATTGGCACTGCAAAAGGCATAGATTTCCTTTTCCTGTTCAACCACTGGCGAAGATTTGTTGCACAAGTGTTGGAGCATATGTGTGGGGCCCACCTCTTCTCCTGATCTCCAATTTTGCAGCCAAAAGAAAGGTGATAGGCTTTCTTAACCATACTGTGCTTTTGTGATGCAAAAGTCACTTCACCACAAACATAGCAGAAGTTATCTGCACTGTTCACACAAGTACGAGGCATCTCTGCTCACTTTGGCTAAACAGAAATGTGTCCCTTTGCAAAATCAAACACTGACAAATAAGAGAGCATGACACTGCATGATTTCTAGAGCTGATCTAGGACAATTTGTTCAGCAGAGTGATGTAAGCTTCGTTATGATTGCATCATCCATGACTTCTGGGAATAACGTGATGCAATTCATATCATGTATGACGCAATACCAGCTTCAGATTGCATCATTCATTGTTTTGCCTCAAAAGCAAGTACTGTCCAGACCCAGTCAGATTTATTCATAGATCCAGTCAAAGATGTATTTTAGTCATTTCTGGTTTAAACTGAGATCCCTTCCCTTTATAACTCACTTATCCTCCGCCATTCCCAAGTCAAGGGTCGTATATACTGACCCAATAGCATATCTTGAAAACTAGAGCCAATCAACAATTTTAAGCATCATTTTCGTTCTCAGTGACCCAGAATTAGTAAAGTTGGACTACATTTATTTCAGAAGCATTTTGGCTGTAGAGCAGTGTATTATATTTTCTCTTACTTCAGAATAATAGACCTTCAGAATGTGCACCGTGGGAGACAAGGTCCCATGAAAAGATATGGCATGTGCTGCTGGCAATTACCTTTTTGTTGTTGGAGCAGTAAGGATGCAGTTTGTGTAGTTGAGATTGAGGGGGCCCTCAGTAGACCATTTTTCCTTTTGCTCTTCACTTTCCTCAGGTGCTGTTTAACTAAAACCATTCTGTTTCTGTGAGACAAAGGAAATAATTGAGGCTATATTGATCAAATACACAGCTCAGTGCAGAAGTATGCTATTCTAGACTGAGAAAAAAATTCTGCAGAAAGAAAATAGCGTTACCAAGTGATTTCTGTATATAGCCAAAAAACACTGGTAGTTAAATCATAGAACGTAGTGGTTTTACACTGGAGGAACTTGTGGTTAGTCTACGTTCTAGTGTCACGATTCTTCATTATACTGTTGAGAAAAGAAATTTTACTATTGTGGAGCATTTTACTTCTTTTTATGTGCTCTGTCTCTGGAAAAGGACATAACCTAATGCAGTTGGGTATGCAGTTCCATGTGAGCTTTGATCTCTGGGTTAGAGTGTGACTTTCTGCTCCAGTGGATGGTGAAGTGCTGGTCTGTGGAGTTTGCATGGGTTGGAGTGTTTCTTTCTTGTGAAGACAGTAGAAGGGTTTCTGGCCAACATGTTCCAGTCATAATTTCCCTGCTTAGATAAATGAACTGGGATACTTCCTTTTTATGCTCAATCATTTTCAGAATCTGGGAATGTTATTTGGATAAAAACCTGAGTCTAACTCTGCACATGTGTTGCCATTTGCTCTCAGTGGCTCTTCTGTGCCACCACTTCAAAGTTATGTTTCACCAGGTGCTTGTTCACTATCTGCTCCATTCCAGAACTTTGTGTAGTTAGCTCTAGCTGATTCACATTTTTGATCCTACATTCCTTTTAATATTTCGGTGTTTATTGCTTCTTGTGAGTCCAATACACTTCCTTATAGTACCTGCCGAAGGAAATTTGGAATCTTTCCCTGCTTCCTAGAGGCCATAAACCCCAAACCAACCTCAGTCATCTTTGACAAACCAAAGCACAATGAATGAAAAGTGGAACAGTCTCCTGCTCCTGTCTGTATGAATCTGATAGAGACCATAACCCTTCCTGCACTGCGAAATTCATTGCAGCAGAATGGGCTGAGCCTATTATGACTCCCTGTTTTTGAAGGCAGAGCTGTATTGGTATTGGCCTAGATTAGTATAGCCAGGAGGCTTAAAATGATACTACACCAACTAGGGACAGTTGGAGCACACACTGTCAGCCCCCAACGCTGGGACTAGGTGGGGAGTAGTGTAAGCTGGATATGCCCCCTCTCCAAGGGAGTTCTCAACTGAACGGATCTGCCTGCTTTCTAGCCCCCTTGTGTTGTTAGAGCAACCTGAATGTACCAGAGAATCTGCCCCAATGACTTAAAAATATATAGAAGGTTGCACAGCTAAGGCTGAGCTTTCCCTTTAACTTGATTTCTCAACCTTAATGTTGTGTTAGAGTTAGTGATTTCACCTAGAATATTTTTTTCTTTTCTTTTCTATTGGGCATGAATAGTTCCTGCATTATTGTTCTCATTCTTTAAGGCTGAGTCTAAAAGATCACTGACTAATGAGAAATGAGCAATCAATCTATGTAATTAAAACAAAATCTATTTACCTTTTGTTTCAAGAAAAGCTCCTGCAAGGTTAGGCATTTAGAAAAGATTCCTGGGGAGATTGTTATTTACCTACCTGGGCACCCAGCTGTTTTAAATGATTTAATGTAACAAACTTGGTAAAAAGGTTGTTCTTTTCACCTCTTCGAAGCTGCACTATTTACATCATGCATCATGTTCTGCATCACAGAGCAGGGGGAGAGTAAAGACTGATCACTCAGCATCAGCAGTTACCACTGCATGCACTCCAACACTGTCTCTGCACTTTTACTGCATTGTGTATTTTTGCTGTAGACCCTGGCTGCTATTGCACTCTGGATTCAATAAAACTGTTTCAATAAAATATTTTTTTAAAAATATGTAAATCTCACATCTTAACCCCCCAAATAAGATTTGTAAGCAATCAGAAGCAAAGCAAAACAAATGAACTAAACACTCTGTAAGACATTCCATTAGTATTTCCAAGGTTCTAAGTGTCTATCACTCCCATTTTTTATCCCCATTAGGCTTTATCCTGCAAACACTTAAATATGTATATAAAGCAACTGTGATTAAGTGCACGCAAGATCAATTCCATAGTTATCATGTACTTGAGAATCTAAAAGGTTTTCCTCCAAATGCTGCATCTAATAGCAGTTGTGTGTGCCATTGAATTGTTCTCAAGTTTTAAACCCAAATAACAATAGATTTTTCAAATGGATTTTCATTGTCACTACACTTTTCTCTTAGAACAAAGGCACTTTTGATTGAAACCCTTTGTAGAATTGAGGTATTTGGATTTGCGTTTTGAGATCAATAATCATTTCAGAAGGCATGTTTAAAAATAACAGCTGAGTGAAAATATTTTTCTCTTCTAAGCTTTTATACATAAATATAAAAATAAAAATCAATAGATATTTTGCATAATATTTTTCAACACTGCGCTGCAACAAAACCTAGAGCTATAACCCCACTTTGTGAAATGCTGACCTGACTGAAGGCAATGGCAAAATTCATCTTGGCTTCAGTTGTGCCAGGAATTCCACTATCAACTTTTGCAACCTTTAACACTGCGTGCAGATCCCTTAATTTTAGGATCCTTGAATTTCACTTTGAAGTTTGGCATCACTGAAACCTCAAAGCAAAATTTTACAAACTCTGCCTGGTTATTCAGAATTCACCCCTCCTCTGAAATGTCCCAAGACTCATTATTTGCTGCTATCTTCTGGAGGGTTAACCCCTGTCTTAAGAAGAAGAATCATAGAACTATAAAAATGTAGGATTGGAAGGGACTTTGATATGTCATCTACTCCAGTCCCTTGTAGGACTAAATATTATCTAGACCACTGTTTCTCAATGACCGGTCCGTGGACTGATGCTGGTTCCTGAGATCTTCCTGACACAATTTAGAAAGGCAGCAAGCTGGTTCCTTGTATCAAAAAGGTAGAGAAAGATTGATCTAGACAATCCCTGACAGGTGTCTGTTTAACTTGTCTTATAAACCTCCAGTGATGGAGATTCCGTAAGCTCCCTGGGTAATTGGTTCCACTGCTTACAGTTAGGAAGTTTTTCACAATGTCTAACCTAAATCTCCCTTGCTGCAATTTAAACCCATTACTTCTTGTACTGTCCTCAATAGATAAGGAGAACAATTTATCCCATCCTCTTTATAACCACCTTTTACTTACTTGAAGATTGTTTTCTTGTTCCCCCTTCCCTCCTCAGTAGCCTCTTCTCCAGATTAAAAAACCATCTTTTTCAATCTTTCCTTGCAGGTCATGTTTTCTAGACCTTTACTTATTTTTGTTACTCTCCTCTGGATTTTCTTCAGTTTGTACATATATACTTCTTCCTAGGCAATCATTTCCCATTTTGTATCTTTGCAATTGATTAGTCCTTCATAATTATAGTACTTTGCATTTGTCCGTACTGAATTTCATCATGTTAATTTCAGATCATTTCTCTAGTTTGTCAAGATCATTTTGAATTCTAATACTGTCCTTTAAAGTGTTTGCAATCCTTCCCATGTTGATGTTGTCACAAACTTTACAAGTGAAACTTTTATGCCATTATCCAAATAATTTACGAAGATATTGAATAAAACTGGATCTAGGACAGATCCCTGTGGGACTCCATATGACTGTAGAAGGGCCTTCTCTCCTTCTTCTGTGCTTTTCTGGAGATAGCGAGCCACCATGCTACCCAGGGGCAGCTCCAAGCCCCAGCACGCCAAGCGCGTGCTTGTGGCGGTAAGCCGCGGGGGCGCTCTGCCAGCACCGCGAAGGCGGCAGGCAGGCTGCCTCCGTGGTTTGCCTGCAGAGGATCCGCTGGTCCTGCGAGAGGTCCACCAAAGCCGCGGGACTAGCGGACCCTCCGCAGGCAAACCGCTGGAGGCAGCCTGCCTGCCATGCTTGAGGCGGCAAAATCCCTAGAGTTGCCCCTGATGCTACCCTGCCAGTAGCCAGTGAAGGCGAGTGGAGAGTCCATGAAGAATCATGGAGAAGCAAACAATTTAACATTAGGATTAGAGTTGGATGATCCCGATTCGGAAAATTTATGAATATTTCAAAAATGAAAAGAAAAATACAAAAAAGCAAGCCAGCCCATTAGTATTAATCTGGAATTCTCTACCAGAGTAGCATATTATGTCATATTAACACACTAATAATTGTGCACTTAAATTACAGAGCCTCAAATACTTTCATGTATTCCCCATCAAAAGCAAGTATAAACTTTGTATTTATTTAAAACAGAACAAAATAAAATAAGGACTAATGTAGCAGGTGATTCACTTCCCTCAGGAAAAGGACTATTGGGCCATCAAGCTGAGATCCCTTCCCTGAATTTGTACACAAGTAGTAATGAGATATGCATAGGTTAGTAAGAGTCTATAGTTTTAGGGGGAAATGTCAAGAAATAAACATTTTAACATAAGTTCAGATGTACTCACAGATCTCCCAACACCCTTGTTTTCTATAGAATCATCTCATTGGATGTTTTCTAAAGTAAATTAAGCATACTCTTAAGTTTCTATTGTTTGTAACATTTTGTCATCAAAGTTTTTGTATAATTGTTGTGGGGGAGGGGAGGACCAGGTCACGTATGGGAAGAAAGGAAAAAGTACTCATAGACTCATAGGTCAGAAGGGACCAATCTGATCATCTAGTCTGACCTCCTGCACAAGGCAGGCCACAGAACCCCACCCATCCAATTTTATAACAACCCCTATCCCAGGACCGAGTTATTGAAATCCTCAAAAATGGTTTGAAGACCTCAAGCTGCAGAGAAACCATCAGCAAGCGACCCGTGCCCCACGCTGCAGGGGAAGGCGAAAAACCTCCAGGGCACCTGCCAATCCGCCCTGGAGGAAAATTCCTTCCTGACCCCAAATATGGCGATCAGCTAAACCCTGAGCATGTGGGCAAGAGTCACCAGCCAGCACCCAAGAAGGAATTCTCTGCAGCAACTCAGTACCCATCCCATCCAACATCTCCCCGCAGACCATTGAGCAGACCTGTCTGGTGGTAATTCAAGATCAATTGCCCAAATTAACGATCCTATCATAACATCCCCTCCATATACTTATCAAGCTTTGTCTTAAAGCCAGGAAAGTCTTTTGCCCCTACTACTTCCCTCGGAAGGCTATTCCAGAACTTCACTCCCCTAATGGTCAGAAACTTTCGTCTAATTTCAAGTCTAAACTTCCTAATATCCAGTTTATACCCATTCGTCCTCGTGCCTACATTAGTACTAAACTTAAATAATTCCTCTCCCTCCCTAACGTTAACCCCCTTGATATATTTATATAGAGCGAGCATATCCCCCCTCAGCCTTCTTTTGGCTAGGCTAAACAAGCCAAGCTCTTTGAGTCTCCTTTCATAAGGCAGTTTTTCCATTCCTTGGATCATCCTTGTAGCCCGCCTCTGAACCTGTTCCAGTTTGAATTCATCCTTCTTGAACATGGGACACCAGAACTGCACACAGTATTCCAGATGGGGTCTCACCAACGCCTTATATAACGGTACTAACACATCCTTATCCTTGCAGGAAATACCCCGCCTGATGCATCCCAAAATGCATTTGCTTTTTTAACAGCCGTATCACATTGGCGACTCGTAGTCATCCTGCTATCAACCAGTACCCCAAGGTCCCTCTCCTCCTCCGTCGCTTCCAACTGATGCGCCCCCAATGTATATCCAAAATTCTTATTATTAATTCCTAAATGCATGACCTTGCACTTTTCACTATTGTATTTCATCCTATTTCTATTACTCCAGTTTACAAGGTGGTTCAGATCTTCCTGAATAGTATCCCTGTCCTTCTCCGTGTTAGCAATACCCCCCAGCTTCGTGTCATCCACAAACTTTATTAGCACATTCCCGCTCTTTGTGCCAAGGTCAGTAATAAAAAGGTTAAATAAGATCGGTCCCAAAACCGATCCTTGAGGGACTCCACTAGTGACCTCCTTCCAGCCTGACAGTTCACCTTTCAATACGACCCTCTGGAGTCTCCCCTTTAACCAGTTCCTTATCCACCTTACAACTTTCATATTCATTCCCATCTTTTCCAATTTAACTAACAGCTCCCTGTGTGGAACCGTGTCGAACGCCTTACTGAAATCTAGGTAAATTATATCTACCGCATTTCCTTTATCTAAGTAATCCGTCACCTTCTCAAAGAAGGAGATCAGATTGGTTTGACACGATCTACCTTTAGTAAATCCGTGTTGCAATTCGTCCCAATTACCATTGACCTCTATGTCCTTAACTACTTTCTCCCTTAAAATTTTTTCCAAGACCTTACATACTACAGATGTCAAGCTAACAGGCCTATAATTACCCGGATCACTCTTATTCCCTTTCTTAAAAATAAGAACTACATTAGCAATCCTCCAGTCATATGGCACAACCCCCGAGTTCGTCGATTGCTTAAAAATTCTCGCTAACGGGCTCGCAATTTCACGCGCCAGTTCCTTTAATATCCTCAGATGGAGATTGTCCAGGCCCTCCGACTTCGTCCCATCGAGCTGTTCAAGTACGGCCTCTACCTCAGTTGCGGTAATATCCACTTCCATATCCACATTCCCGTTTATCATCCCTCCATCATCGCAAGGTTCCTCACTAGTCTTATTAAAAACTGAGGCAAAGTACTTGTTTAGATGTTGGGCCATGCCTAGGTTATCCTTAACCTCCATTCCATCCTCAGTGTATAGCGGCCCCACTTCTTCTTTCTTTGTTTTCTTCTTATTTATGTGGCTGTAGAACCTTTTACTATTGGTTTTGATTCCCTTTGCAAGTTCCAGTTCAATGCGGCTTTTAGCCTTCCTCACTTTATCCCTACATGTTCTGACCTCACCAAGGTAGCTTTCCTTACTGATCCTGCCTTTCCTCCAGTCCCTGTAAGCTTTCTGCTTTTGTATAATCCCCTCTCTGAGTTGCTTTCTCATCCAGTTTGGCCTACAACTCCTGCCCATGGTTTTTTTCCCCTTTCTTGGGATGCAGGCTTCCGACAGTCTCCGCAGCTGTGACTTAAAGTAATTCCAGGCCTCCTCCGCATTTAAATCCACTAATTCCTCTGTCCAATCCACTTCCCTAACTAATTTCCTTAACTCTTTAAAATTAGCCCTCGAGAAGTCAAAAACCCTAATCCCAGATCTACATTTGTTTATCCTTCCATCTAGTTTGAACTGAATCAGCTCATGATCACTCGAACCAAGGTTGTCCCCTACCACCATTTCTTCTATGAGGTCCTCACTGCTCACCAACACCAAATCTAAAATGGCATCCCCTCTCGTAGGTGCTTCAACTACTTGATGAAGAAATCCATCCGCTATCACATCCAGAAAAATCTGACCCCTATTATTCTTGCAAGTACTCGTCCTCCAGTCTATATCCGGGAAGTTGAAGTCCCCCATAATCACACATTTCCCCTTTGTGTTCACTTCATTAAAGACATTAAAGAGGTCTCTATCCATATCCCAATCCGATCCCGGTGGTCTGTAGCACACCCCAAGCACTATCTCAGGGGAAGCTCTAGTTGCTTTTTTACCCAGTGTGATTTTTGCCCAGACAGACTCTGTCTTATCCATTCTGAATAACAGTTTGTGAGGTCCTATGTTCGTGACCTTGAGTACAAACGTAGTAGCACGGCCCAATGGCCAGAGTCAGCGAGCAGCCTTTCCACACAGAGCAGCATGGCCCAATGGCCAGAGTCAGTAAGGAGCCCTTCGGCTCGGGCAGTGGGACTAATGGAACGCAGACACATTCAAAAAACATTGAAAACAGTTTTGGCAGAAATTTTTCAGCCAGACCTTCTGCTTCTATCAAGGTCACTCTTGCATCCTCTCCCAGGCTCTCTACCTCTGCTCCATGTGTCTGACTTATTAGGTCATGTCTCTTGGGTTTGGTCTTCTCCTTCCCTCTGACTTGGTTTCCTCCCCCTTCCGTCATTCAGCATCTCCTTTATCTCTTCCATCCCTCTTCCTTGAGTACATCTCTAGTGTAAACTGAAGAACATATAAAATAAATGTGTCTGATTTTTACTGTGATGACAGATGTGGAACCTATTTGTCACGTGAAGGCAGGGATTAAATATCTCCTTCCTTTTCTGTCAATGAAATCCAGGTTAATGCTAATAGCATCAGTGAGGTTACTGACACTGGGGCAACATAACTTTGCCATTTAAAATCATATCATGGTGCAACTTGGTATACAAGTTGTCAGTGTAAGTTACATGTAAAGGATGTTCGTTTGTTATTTAAGATTTTTTGATGCTGTTGAAAATCAACGATAAGTGCTTTTAAAAAATTTGCTACACATTTTTTTCAATTACAATTTCACAGGCAAATAATTGTTTATGTAGAGTGTTACAGCTGCCTTTTGTTATTTTATAACATTTGACTTGTGTTAGCAAGACAAAATGATTGAACTTTCTTGATCTTTCTGTCTACAAAATGAATCAATAACATTAATTTGGTATCTCTAAAGTTTACCTCAATTAAAAGTCTATTTTCTGGTGGACTACTTCACTTCCTGACATTCAAGAGACCTGGCTCTCCACTAGTTTTCTATATGACCTTAAGCAAATCACTTCATCTCCCTGTGTCTCAGTTTTTCCATCTGTAAAATGGGGATAATGATATCTTGTAAAGCACCTTTGTAACGTGCTTTGAGATCTATGGATGAAAAGCACAAAATAAGAGAGAGCTATTATTATTAGGTTGTATTTGGTGGAGACCACGTGCAATTTTCTCAGTAACCTCTCTATACAAATTATGGTGATGCCTTGCTGATATACCATGATGATAGGTACCATATAAGAACATAGATAAGTGGATGTATAGAGAGATACTTCTTCAGGGTTCTTTAACTACAGTTTCAGGTTGATGGTGTACTGCCACTGCCTCTGCCTGTTTCAGGAGCTACTGCTGAACTGGTTGCAGAGAAGTTTTCTTTCTTGTGCTGCCCTGAGTAAAGGTGAGGAAGGCACTACACTGGCTCATCTTCAATTTTATCAGAAAAGGAAATCATGTTTCTGAGCCTTGCCGTCCAGTAATAGAGTTTAAAGTACTTTATCAAAACTTTTCTGAGACCACATATATCCAACAGAACCTACAGTAATCAGTGCACATGCAATATCTCACTCAGCACTTTGAAAAATGCTTTGGGGCCTAAAAGTATGAAAGAAGTTATAGAAAACAAAGTTCTTTTCTCTTCTTTTCAGATATGATGTTGTCTCATAGCTCATGGTGGTGATAATGATGATGGTAACATAATGGAAAAAATACTAACTTCATAGTAAATGCCTCATTCTCTCTTCTAGCAATTATTAGTAACTTTGTTATGTTTGTAATACGTGGCTTATTAATATTCCTCAGAATTTAGAGACCTATGGTTTTATTTTGTGAAATGATTTTCGATCAGACTCTTCGTACATGTTGCAGAGTGTTAGACATTATGGAATTATTTCAGGCTTATATCTGCACTAAATAAATACTCATTTATGTTGGTGCGAGCATCAACATATATTCAAGAAAAATACCAAGTTTGATATGTGTGCCTTGAGACACATTGTAAATGTTGATGTCTGCCAGCACATGAAATCAATGTATTCTGAATATCTTCACCAGACATAGCTGAAACTCTCTGTTATGACGATGAATTTTTAAGTGAAACAGGCTTTAAAAAAAAAATTGGGCCTGCTGCCATCCCACTGCAGATGGTCTTTGTGGGCCTGATCCTACATGATGCTGAGTACCCTCGAGGCTCATTGGATTCAATGCCAGGTGCCCCAGATGGAATGAACAGGTAATCATCAAGTGATCCATTCCCTGTTGCTCATTCCCAGCGTCTGGTAAACAGAGGCTGGGGACAACATCCCTGCCCATCCTGGCTAATTGCCATTGATGGATGTATCCTCCATGAATTTATCTACTTCTTTTTTGAAACCTGGCTTTCAAAATATCCTGTGGCAAAGAGTTCCATAGGTTGACTGTGTGTTGTGTGAAGAAATACTTCCTTTTGTTTGTTTTAAACCTGCTGCCTATTAATTTCATTTGGTGATCCCTAGTTCTTGTGTTATGAGAAGTATATAACACTTCCTTATTTATTTCTCCACATCAGTCATGATTTTATAGACCTCTTAGCTGTTGCTTTTCCAAGCTGAAAAGTCCCAGTCTTATTAATCTCTCATCATATGGAAGCTGTTCCATACACCTAATCATTTTTGTTGCCCTTTTCTGAACCTTTTCCAATTCCAGTATATCTTTTTTGAGATGGCATGACCACATCTGCATGCAGTATTCAAGATATGGGCATACCAGGGATTGATATAGAGGCAATATGATATTTTCTGTCTTATTATCTATGCCTTTCTTAATGACTCCCAACATTCTGTTCACTTTTTTGACTGCTGCTGCACATTAAGTGGATGTTTTCAGAGAACTATCCACAATAACTCCAAGATCTCTTTCTTGAGTGGTAACAGCTAATTTAGACCCTATTATTTTATATGTATAGTTGAGATTATGTTTTCCAGTGTGCATTACTTTACATTTGTCAACCCTGAATTTCATCTGCTATTTTGATGCCCAGTCACCCAGTTTTGAGAGATCATTGGTAGCTCTTCACAGTCTGCCTGGGACTTAACTATCTTGAGTAGTTTGTATCATCTGCAAATTTTGACACATCACTGTTTACCTCTTTTTCTAGATCATGTATGAATATGTTGAATAGGACTGGTACCAGTACAGATCCCTGGGGACACCACTATTTACCTCTCTCCATTCTGAAAACTGATCATTTATTTCTACCATTTGTTTCCTATCTTTTAATCAGTTACCAATCCATGAGAGGACCTTCCCTCTTATCCCATGACAGTTTACTTTCTTAAGAGCCTTTGGTGAGGGACCTTGTCAAAGGCTTTCTGAAAATCTAAGTACACTATATCCAGTGGATCCCCCTTGTCCACATGCTTGCTGACCCACTCAAAGAATTCTAGCAGATTGGTGAGGCATGATTTCCCTTTACAGAAACCATGTTGCCTCTTCCCCAACAAATTATGTTTATCTATGTGTCTGACAATATATCGTTCTTTATTATAGTTTCAACCAGTTTGCCTGGTACTGAAGTCAGGCTTACTGGCTTGTAATTGCCGGGAGCACCTCTGGAGTCCTTTTTAAAAATTGGCATCACATCACATTGGCTATCCTCCAGTCATTTGGTACAGAAGCTGATTTCAATGATAGGTTACAGACTACAGTTAGTAGTTCTGCAATTTCAAATCTGAGTTCCTTCAGACCTCTTGGGTGAATATCATCAGGTTCTGGTGGCTTATTACGGTTTAGTTTATCAATTTGTTCCAAAAATTGGTAGGAACCCTACCTAGCATATGTGACAATGTGCTCTCATCATCCTGTATTGCTTTGTAGATTGGCTATTACATATTGGATTACTTGGAGATTATTTATGGCCTGCACTTTCATCTGATTTTGTTGAACTATTCAGGACACAGTTATTTGTATATGATATCTTACTGGTTAATGCTGTTCCAATATTCTTTATTAAAGAGTACTAGAGTATTCAGTATTATACAGTACTTAAGGATTCATCAGGTGACTGTTTTTTCAGCCAATCAAAAGCCAAGATTGATTGTTGTTGACAGAATATTACAATTTGTTTTCTTGATACAATTTACCCTTTGTTCTATGGGCATAATTTTAAATCTGCGAACAAGGGTCACTGGTTGAATGGTAGATAGAGAACAACACAGGCTATTTGGGATCACAGTAAATTTTGAGAGTTCTGTCATCGTATTTTTCATCATATTTTGCTGAAATGGCTCATTTAACTACAAGATACAGACTCTTCCTTTGCAAAGGTGGTTTAGATTGACAGAGTATTTCCAAATTAGGCCTTCAAAACATCAGTTTTAAGTTGTGATAGTATTTAATTCAGTAATCTCCTCTCAAATTCATATATAAAGCCGGTAGAACTGTAAATTGCATTAGGCATATCTGCATAATCTTTCTGTCCACTCTATTTTACAGACATGTTATACTGCTTATTGAGATTATGATTGCAATGCTCTTTCTTTATTACTTGGTGGTCTAACCTTTAGAAGTCTATGGAGCTTTCACAGTTTAAACAATAAATTTTACTATAACAGACTCATTTAATTCCCCTATAAAACTGATGTTTCCTGATGCTTGTTCACTGATGTGCTATAAATACAGCATCTATAAATTTTAGTCCCTTGTGGTCCATACAAAACAATAAGAACAGCTTATATAGTTGGAAGGAGTAATGAGAAGGTATTCACTGTATCATTATTAACCTGAAGCTTCACATTTTCCCACAAATGAAAAAGTATCTTTGAAAAATGTCTTGAAATAACATGTCATCTCCTCATCTTAGATTTACAAATTCAATTAGTTGTTAAACTATTTCTTTTGAGACCCACCCAAGGACTTGATGGTGACTTGGTCTACATGTCTGTTTAGGGGCTGGAGGTAAAGTGGGAGCAAGAACTCCCGAAGATAGGTAGGTGGATTTGGGTCTGTGCGTGTAGGTGTAAGCAGTAGCTTATTCCCTATAGAGAACAGACTGAACCCCTACTTGTTGGTGAGGACAGTTGACCCATCATTAGGGTGTCCTGAACCCTGGAGCAAGAAGGAAGATGGGGACAAATTGTGACTCAGAGGGCTGAGTCTGAGGCATGCTGTCTCCTAGAGCTGCAGATTACCCACCACCATTGCTCCAGGTTGTGCCTAAGTAACCATCTAGCTTTAAGTATATTTTTGTGGTACCTTTTATATTGTGTTCTTTAGTTATATTATTAGAAAAATTGCAGCTTTTGCTCACTGGATCTCTATTTGGGGGGATTTGTTGACCAGTTCCTACTGTACATTTGGGTGTCTTATAGTTATATGACCGAGCAACTGACACCTGAAATAATGATGTCTTTAAAAAAGAGATAGTTTGAACATGGGGAAAGCTAATAACTTTGAGACATAAAATAATCAGGGTAAAAGATATAAAATTAAAAGTAAAGGAAGGAGAGGGAACAAATGTACCTTAGAGAGTTGATTATTTTTCCATCACATAGCAACATTATTAAATGATCCCAGATTTGTCAGCACACTAGTACATTTGGCCCAGCTAAGCAATAAGTTGTAGATTTAAAAGATTGAGTTGTGGGAATCATCTTTAATAGCAAAAGAAAACTGACGGTATCTACATTCTTCAGTCATCAATTCCTCTGCTTTTGGTATTTTGTACATGTTCACTAAGGATTGTGCATTAAGATTTTTCAAACCCCATAACACATTTTCTTTATCATTGTCAACTTGAGACTATTCAGAGGAAGATAAATTGTTGTGGCACTAGGTTAGGAGAAAAAGCTCAAGGAAAGGAGTAATGAATCTTTAAAAATATAATTAACTCTCTCTCTCTAGATATGTGCAACATCGCTTGTGTGATGTCATGTCTTACAAAATTATGGTGACAGGGAGAGTCTGGGCAACAGTTTATAGCCTCACTGAAAATTGTAAGATTGAATTAAAGAGGATTTGGGAAGTTAAGTCAGCTAAAATTAGGCACACTTCAGATTAGGTTTACATCAATTTGCCATGCAATTTAGGCTAGGCACTCAGATTTCACAGTGAAGATTTCAGCATAAATGCTTAGACAGACTGACAGACAGATGGATACCATATATTAGAAAATTAGTTTACTTGTCAGCAACTAATTATCTTAGGCAAAGCAAGCATGGAATAGGAACCCATTATTAGTTTATTTTAGTGTTTTTATTATAGAATATAATATCTGTAGGTATAGCAAATCTCACATAAAGTGCAAAATATGAGTACATCCATTTGGTATCTGATGAAAGCAATGAAAAAAGTAGTCCTAGTGTCTTCTTGTTGAGTGAGACACTTGGTCAGAGTAAGGGTTGGCAGGAACATAACTTTATATTGTAAAGATCAGGTTTAATATCAGCCTATCTTTTAACATATATACACTCTAATATAGGCAGTTTAGGGAACTAGGTCATATGAAAAAAGAACCAACCTGTACCTTTATTTAGAACACAAATTGAACACAAACTTTTGCAAAATTTGAAAGCATTCAATTTATTCTCAAATTGTATTTCATTTTCTACATGCCTCTGCATATATATTTTTTTCAGGCTGGGATCAGAGGGAGTAGAACCAAATTACAGTGGAATGCTGTTTGTAGTCTTTCTGGCATGATTCATAACACAGAGTACCAGAAATTATATAAAGTCTATATATTTTCTTTTATGTTTGGAGAACAATGTGGATACATTGGGGAAAATCTATAATAAAATAACAATAAATAATTTAGATTTTCAGACCAGTCTGGAAACTGAAGACATTCAGACTGTTTGGCTAAGGTTTGGCTAAACATCTGAACATTTGTGTGCTATCTAGACATAGGGTATGTCTACACTACAGGATTAGTCGGATTTTACATAAACCAGTTTTGTAAAACAGATTGTATAAAGTCGAGTGCACGCTGCCACACTAAGCACGTTAATTCGGCAGTGTGCATCCATGGTCCGAGACTAGAGTCGATTTCCGGAGCATTGCACTGGGGGTAGCTATTCTGTAGCTATCACATAGTTCCCGCAGTCTCTCCCGCCCCTTGGAATTCTGGGTTGAGATCCCAGTGCCTGATGGGGCAAAAATCATTGTCACGGTGGTTCTGGGTAAATGTTGTCAGTCATTCCTTCCTCTGGGAAAACAACGGCAGACAATCATTTCGCGCCCTTTTCCCCTGGATTGCCCTGGCAGACGCCATAGCACGGCAACCATGGAGCCCATTCAGGTTTTTTTTTTTTTTTACTGTCACCATATGTGTACTGGACGCCGCTGACAGAGGCATTACTGCAGCGCTACACAGCAGCATTAGTTTGCTTTTGCATGATAGTAGAGACAGTTATCAGTCGTTCTGTACCGTCTGCTGCCATTGTAAATTGGCAATAAGATGACAGTTATCTGTCGTTCTGTACTGTCTGCTGCTATCATGGGTGCCCCTGGCTGAGGTTGGCCGGGGGTGCAAAGGCAAAAATGGGAATGACTCTGTCATAACATTTTTCCCAGATCTGGACCTTAGCGTCCAAAATATGGGTGTTAGCATGAAAACCTCCAAGCTTAGTTACCAGCTTGGACCTGGTAAAGCTGCCACCAGCCAGGAATCTATACAGTGCCTGGCACACTGTGGTCTCCCCAAAACCTTCCCTGGGGGATCCCTAGACTCAGATGCCCTGAGTCTCACAACAAAGAGGAATAAACCATTTCCCTTCCCCCCTCCAGGTGTTCCCTCCCTGGGTTCCTGGAGAGATATACAGAAGCAAGCTCCGTGAATCTAAACAGAGGGACTCCACCCTGCCTGTTTCCAGTCCTGGAAAACACAAGTACTTCCCCTCCTCACCCAGAGGGTATGCAAAGTCAGGCTTAGTAAATCTAACACAAAGAGATTTTCCCTCCTGACTTCTTCTTCCCACCAATTCCCTGGTGAGCTGCAGACTCAATTCCCTGGAGTCCCCACTAAAGAAAAAACTCCAACAAGTCTTAAGAAGAAAGCTTTATAAAAAAAGAAAAGGACATAAAAATGGTCTCTCTGTATTAAGGTGACAAATACAGGGTCAATTGCTTAAGAGAAAAAAAGTGAATGAACAGCCTTATCCAAAAAGAATACAATTCAAAACACTCCAGCAACTACACACATGTAAATACAAAAAAACACAATATAAACATATTGTCTAACTATCTTTGTACTTACTTGAAAACAGAAGATTAGAAAGGCAGGAGACAGAAAAATCACTCTCAGAGCCGAGAGGTTCAGACACAAGACAAAGAACAAAGAACTCACACCCAAAACTTCCCTCCACACAGATTTGAAAAAGTCTTGTTTCCTGATTGGTCCTCTGGTCAGGTGTTTCAGGTTACTCCTTTCCAGGTGAAAGAGACATTAACCCTTAGCTATCTGTTTATGACAGACTCCCAGAGTCAATTCCTCCTTTATGGTTTCTAAAAATAGAGTCAGTCCTGCCTAGAATATGGGGCAAGTGTACTAGAGAACCAGTGTATCAGAGAATCAGAGAGCAAAGCCGCTCCGTGTCAGATCCCACAGAAATGATGAGCTGCATGCCATTCTAGAGTGTGCTCCTGCAACAACCCCACCCATTGCTTCCCTCCTCCACCAACCTTCCTGGGCTACTGTGGCAGTGTCCCTTCCATTTGTGTCAAGAAGTTATAAAGAATGCAGGAATAAGAAACAGTGACTTCTTAGTGAGATAAAATGAGGGGGAGGCAGCCTCCTGCTGCTATGACAGTCCAGGCAGGACATTAAGCGGTGTGGGGGAGAGGAGCCCAGCATCCCGCTGCTATGATAGTCCAGGCAGTACAGAATCTTTTCTTTACGCATGAAAGAGAGGGGGCTGATGGAGCTCAGCCCCCAGTTGCTATGATGAGGATGGTTACCAGCCATTCTGTACCATCTACTGGAAATGACCAGGAATCATTCCTATTTTTACCCCGGCGCCCCTGGCCAGCCTCACCTGAGGCCAGCCAGGAGCACTCACGGGCTGATGATGACAATGGATAGCAGTCCTATTGTACTGTCTGCCACCAGGGAAGGGAGAAGAGTAGATACTGCTCTCCACTGCTGCAGCATCGCGTCTACTACCAGCATTCAGTAGACATAGAGTGACATTGAAAAAGTCAAGAAAGGATTTCTTTCTCTTTTCTTTCACGTGGTGGGGGGGGGAGTAAATTGACGAGCTATACCCTGAACCACACCAGACAATGTGTTTGAACCTTCAGGCACTGGGAGCTCAGCCAAGAATGCAAATACTTTTCGGAGACTGCTGTGGACTGTGGGATAGCTGGATTCCTCAGTACCCCCTCTTTCCCTCCCTCCATGAGCGTCCATTTGATTCTTTGGCTTTCCGTTACGCTCGTCACGCAGCACTGTGTAGCCTGGAGATTTTTTTCAAACGCTTTGGCATTTTGTCTTCTGTAATGGAGCTCTGATAGAACAGATTTGTCTCCCCATACAGCGACAGCGATCAGATCCAGTATCTCCCATATGGTCCATGCTGGAGCTCTTTTGGGATTTGGGACTGCATGGCCACCCGTGCTGATCAGAGCTCCACGCTGGGCAAACAGGAAATGAAATTCAAAAGTTCGCGGGGCTTTTCCTGTTTACCTGGCCACTGCATCCGAGTTCAGATTGCTGTCCAGAGCTGTCATAGTGGTGCACTGTGGGATACCGCCCGGAAGCCAATACCGTCGATTTGCGGCCACACTAACCCTAATCCGATATGGTAATATCAATTTTAGCACTACTCCTCTCATTGGGGAGGAGTACAGAAACCGATTTAAAGAGCCCTTTATATCTCTATAAAGGGCCTCGTAGTGTGGAAGGGTGTGCCGTTAAATCGGTTTAACGCTGCTAAAATCGGTTTAAATGCATAGTGTCGACCAGGCCATAGTGTATCATATTGCATGTGTCAAAGGCTGAACTCTTTGAAGTACTAAACAACAAGTTAGAACGTAGTTGGAATGATGTTGGCAATAGGGTCAGGTGGAAGACCTAAATGGTCTCTCTTGGCTATTCTAGCTATGCTTTTTCCTGCTAAAATTGTTATGCTAATTATAGATGACCATGGGCATCACAGCACTGAAAGTGAAAGGCAGAAAGAAAAGCAGAATGAAAATATTGTATAAAATTACATTTTTTCAGACTAAATCACTTTATTTATAAAACAAAAATACAAATTCATTGAACAAACAATTCATTTTTTAAAAAAAGATTTCTGTGTATGTGAATATAATTTGTATTTTTTGTTTTATAAAGTGATTTAGTCTAGTAAAACTTCAAGGCTTTCTTTGCGATGTGTGTGTACATACATATATTATACACACACACAAAATGGATTTCTAGTTTGCGAGGTATGTGTGTACATACATGTTATATATATACACACACACGTATGTACATATAACATGTATACACACACAGAGCAAACTGGAAATACATTTTATATTGCAAATATTGACATTTGATATTAGCAGCAAATTCAGAAGATAACAGAAAGGAAATTCAAACTATAATAAATCAAGGTGTACCTGGTCAGTTATTATATATACTTGCCAATTATACAGTGCCCATAGCTGGGTATGTATTCTTTTATTTATTTATTTATTTGGTTTGGTCTTTATAAGGATTTTTGGGTATTTCAGAGGTTAATGGATTCAAGCTGCTATCTGTATACATAGCAATGCAAAATAAAATTGGGGAAAAAAAACTGTGCTAAAAATCATGCAGTGCAGAAGAAAATACCAAAAGAAAACAGCTGCTGAATAAATATCACCTGGGAAAAATTCTAAGGAACCAGAACAACGAACAGTACAAGTGTGCTCACTAAAATCTTCCTGGCTAATTCAGGAAAAGCTTAAGCAGCAGTTCATGTCATTCAATAATATCAATTTTTGTTCAATTTTAAAATGCACAATTTGATTATGTTGGTTCCTTAGAGTAGTCAGTTAAGTTGGGGAATGGAATATATTTGCTAATGGCAATCTAAATGGATTCCAGAAAGACCCACAGACTGTTTATCATTAAAAGGCCAATATTTACATTGCACTGGTATCTGAGAAATCACCATTAGTCCCTGTGCTCAGAACAGGATATATCTATGACATGTTGAAAATGAGATTGTTAATTGTGGATAAATATTGATTCCTAAGGAGTGACTACTATACAGCCATAATTTTCAGCAACAAAAAATATGAATCAAAATAGGAAAAACAATGGATAAGACAGTAGCAAAAAGAGACCCTCCAGAGTTAGATAAGGCATGAGGGCCATAAAAACAGCAGATTTTGTGTTCCAACAGACAAAAAGCCTGGGCTTGCATCTATTACAGAGCTGATGATGGTCTAAATAGCTTTGAAGTAGAATACCTAACATCTTACAGAGGAACACAACTTGGTATAGTCGTCTCACAAAAATGAGTGACTGGAGAACAAAATGGCAGATGAAATTCAATGTTAATGATTGCAAAGTAATGCACATTGGAAAATATATATATATAAAATGATGGGGTGTAACTTATGTGTTACCAATCAAAAAAGTGATCTTGGATTCATTGTGGATAGTTCTCTGGAAACATCTACCCAATTTGCAGTGACAGTCCAAAAAGCAAACAGAATGTTGGGAATCATTAAGAAAAGGATAGACAATAAGACAGAAAATATCATATTGCCTTTATATAAATCCATGGTATGCCCACATCTTGAAGACTGCGTGTAGATCTGATCACCCCATCTCAGAGAAGATATATTGGAAGTGGAAAAGGTACAGAAAAGGGCATCAAAAAGGATTAGGTGTATGGAACATCTTCCATTTGAGGAGAGATTAGCAAGACTAGGACTTCCAAAATTTGGGAAAGGGATGACTAAGGGTAGGGCAGGGGTTGGGAACCTCTGGCACATGGCTCACCAGGGTAAGCATCCCAGTGGGCTGGGCCAGTTTGTTTACCTGCCGCGTCGGCAGGTTCGTCCAATCATGGCTCCTACAGGCTGTGGTTCGCCGTCCCAGGTCAATGGGGGTGGCGGGATGCTGCAGCCAGCACATCCCTCAACCGTGCCTCTTCCTGCAGCCCCCATTGGCCTGGGACGGTGAACCGCGGCCAGTGGGAGCCGCGATCGTCCAAAGCTACCAACGTGGCAGGTAAACAAACTGGCCCGGCCTGTCAGGGTGCTTACCCTGGTGAGCCTCATGCCAGAGGTTGCAGACCTTGGGGTAGGGTATGATTAATGCCTATACAATCATTACTGGTGTAGAGAACGTAAATAAAGAATTGTTATTTACTTTTTTTCATAATACAAGAACTAAGGATCACCAAATGAAGTTAATAGGCAGCAGGTTTAAAATAAACAAAGAAATACTTCCTTTTACACAATGCACACAGTCAACCTGTGGAACTCTTTGCCAGAGGGTGTTGGGAAGGCCAAGACTATAACAGGGTTAAAAAAAAGAACTAGAAAAGTTCATGGAGGATAGGTCCATCAATGGCTATTAGCCAAGAGGGGTAGGGAAGCAAAACCATACTCTGAAATGTCCCTAGCCTCTGTTTGCTAGAAGTTGAGAATGGACAACAGGGGATGGATTACTTGATGATTACCTATTCTTCTCATTCCCTCTGAAGCACCTGGCATTGGTCAATGTCAGAAGATAGGCTACTGGGCTAGATGGACCATTGGTCTGTCCCAGTATGGCTGTGTTTATGTTCTTAGCAAGTCATATATTCTCCTTGGTCTTTAGGCTTTTCCTTATTTTCACCCATCATAGCCCTTTGCAAAACCTCTTAATGGGAGAGGACATCTCTGTCCATACCTCAGGTGACTGAGACTACCAAATAGTAGCTTAGGCTCCAGTAATGCCTCACTCTTCAGTACCTCTCTCTGAGGCTAAGGGGTTGTAACTCCATTTTTAGGCCGTCTGCCTGAAATTACCTAGTACTTCTGAAACACAAGTTTTGATTAAAAATAGAGGGAAAATTGTAGTAAACAAAAGAAATGTTTTACATAAACTGAATACTTGGCAAAGCCCAGAGAGATGGATTTACAGAATATCTCTCTCATCTTTAGAAAGCAAGTTCCTTCTCTGATCTTTTTTGTGGTCAGGTTCTCTCACTCTGAAAGACCTCCCCTCTTCTTCATCCCACCTGCTCATCAAGACCTCACTATTAGAGTTCATTATCATATCATATCATATCCATTTCCACAGGAATGTTTTATCATGAGTACCTCCTGGAAGAAATGCAAAAGTCTGTTATTGCTTCCCATGCAAAGACAGTATTCCTTAATCACTTCTGGGAACATCCCCTCATCTTCCTGTCTCTCAGTCCAGTATTCCAAAAGTTATGTTCATTTCCACTTACTTCGACTCTCCTCACCAACCAAGGCAATTGACTTGATTTCTTTGTCCATTGTCCTTGACTAGAGGCATTTGATTACACCTGCTGTCAGGTGTATACACTTTCTGTCTAGGAGATCACAGAGGTAGCTGAATTTTGCCTCTATTTAAATTACTCATATCAATTGTCCCTTGCCATGACACATTTATTATTAATTTATTGACAAACCCCAGACTCTCAATCACAAGTATATTCTAATATTGTTTTTACCTTGACATCATTTTTCATGCTTACGTAAACCATTGAGGATGTTAAATATGGTGGTAATTTACTGGAATTGAGTGAGATCAACTCTGTGTGTAAAAACTGTATGGCATATGAAAAACAATCTTTCATAAGTGAAGAGAGCTATAGATTGAGTCTAAATTTTTTGCCAAAGTTTCAAGATAAACTAAATTTAAATCCTCAATAGAAATCACATTGAAATGCAAAACATTGTTTGCTAGATTTATGTGGAATAACAGAAATTTAAGAATGGGTCAAAACTAAACAGTTAGTGAAGCTCGATGAAATGTAACCTGCCATCTTCTAGAGTTTTCTTCACAAAAGTAGGATAGAATGTTTGGCACAGTTTCTTAAACACTTCAGATGGAGAGAATGACTTGGCTAAAAAGTATCCTGATATGAATTAATAATCTTGTGTAAAACCTTTAAACTTTATATTCAAGTGGAAGCTGAGTATAATTTGATTTAACACCTTATTAAAATGAATGTGATTCTCACATATAGCAGAATGATTGGCTAATGCAGAGACCTTCCATTGTCTTTCCAATTTCTTTCTGGCTTCTAGAAAGTTCATGAGCACCTCAGAGTATCAATGTGAAAGAAACATCAATAAATTCAACTTATGTTCATGACAGAAAGCATTTATTTTAACTAGTCGATTGGTTTAGATCAATTAAATGTCTCAAGGTCAATTAAATTAGACATTGTCATGAACAAAGGTGAAGGAGCAGCTCCTAAAGAAAGTGTATCAATATAAATGTGCTTAATCTGGTATGTAAGGGTCATTTATGTCCCTACTCAGCCTGCTCACACACCTTATACTGATGTCAATCTCTTCCCAAATTTACAGATTCACAAATTCCAAGGCACTACTGTAATCATCTTCTCTGACCGCCTGTATAACACAGGCCATAGAACTTCCCCCAAATAGTTCCTAGAGCATATCCTTTAGAAGATCATCCAAAGAATTACACACCAAATATCTATCAAGATAGTAATTGTCCAGTGATTTATAGGATATTGGAAATTCTCCCAGAATAATCAGTTATTGGGAGTTCAAAACTAATTCAAAAAATTCTGAGATGATATCTTTTAACAGTGTGATAGGTTTATGAAACAATAAAGCTATTTTAAAAAAATAGACAAGTGCAAGATTAATGTTCAAAGGAACCCTGAAAACTCTTGAGGAGATCTGGAACTTTTCTCAGACTAGAAAAAAAAATATATGCAACTTTTTGGGGGCAAGACCCTGTCATATACAAAAGGTTGTGTTAGTTGAAGCTCCGGACTGGGAATCATGAGATCATATTATTTCTATTGACATCTGTAAAGAATTTTACTGAGTGAAGGCTTAATTCAACTCACTTCATAGACATTGAAGGAATTCTATTGACTTCAATCAACCTCCTATTTTAGATTTCTATTATTTCTGCTAAGCAAAGAACATATTTCAGAAAGGGAAAAATGAAGTTAGATGGGGCTAGCAGATGTCTGTGTTGCCGTACTAATGTGATTATTTGGAGTATTACCCATGTTGTTAGCTAAATTTTCCTGGGAAAATAAATGTTTTGGTTTATTCTCTTGTGGCTGTTTCCATTATTATCAATATAATTTATTCAGAATAATTGTCACAATATAACTTGATGTATTGTCATTACTATTACCTGAAATCATAGGAAAATCCTACAAGAAGTAGTTTTGGAGGAGGAAAAATCCACGAGGTTCTTCTATTGGTGTTACCTCTGAATTCTGTGATTCCTGCTAGGATTTCCAGCTCTCAAGAAAGAAGAAATAAGGACAGCTTTGGAGAATTCAGGTATTACATTTAATTTGTGTGTGTCCAACAGGCTTGGGGGACCCAGTACAGTGCGAGGCAAGTGCACTCCATCTCCCTTAGGGTGTAGGTGCAGGGTGTACGTCACCTGCATCTATGGGTATGTCTACACTACGGGATTTTTCCGATTTTACATAAACCGGTTTTGTAAAACAGATTGTATAAAGTCGAGTGCACGCTGCCACACTAAGCACATTAATTCGGTGGTTTTCGTCCATGTACCAAGGCTAGCGTCGATTTCTGGAGCATTGCACTGTGGGTAGCTATCCCGTAGCTATCCCATAGTCTCCCCCACCCATTGGAATTCTGGGTTGAGATCCCAATGCATGATGGTGCAAAAACAGTGTCGTGGGTGATTCTGGGTAAATGTCATCACTCAATCCTGCTTCCGTGAAAGCAACTGCAGACAATCATTTCGCGCCCTTTTTCCCTTGGATTGCCCTGGCAGACGCCATAGCATGGCAACCATGGAGCCTGTTTTACCTTTTGTCACTGTCACCATATGTGTACTGGATGCTGCTGACAGACATGGTACTGCAGTGCTACACAGCAGCATTCATTTGCCCTTGCAAGGTAGCAGAGACGGTTACGATCCCTATTGCACCGCCTGCCATTGTAAATTGGCAATGAGATGACAGTTATCAGCTGTTTTATACTGTCTGCAGCTGTCATGGGTGTTCCTGGCTGGCCTCATTGAGGTCGGCCGGGGGCGCAGGGACAAAAATGGGAATAACTCCCCGGGTCATTCGCTTCTTTATGTTCTGTCTAAAAATAGAGTCAGTCCTGCCTAGAGTATGGGGCAAGTCTATTTGAGAGCCAGAAAGCACCGCTGCTTCGGGTCAGATCTCCAGAGATCCCGCAGAAATGATGAGCTGCATGCCATTCTAGAGTGTGCCCCTGCAACAACCCCACCCGTTGCTTCCCTCCTCCCCCAACCTTCCTGGGCTACCGTTGCAATGTCCTCCCATTTGTGTGATGAAGTAATAAAGAATGCAGGAATAAGAAACACTGACATTTTAGCGAGATAAAATGAGGGGGAGGCAGCCTCCAGCTGTGATGATAGTCCAGACAGGACATTAAAGGGTCTAGGGGAGAGGAGCGCAGCCTCCTGCTGCTGCTATGATAGTCCAGGGAGTACAGAATCTTTTCTTTAGACATGAAAGGCAGGGGCGGTGGGCTGATGGAGCTCAGGGTCCAACTGCTATAATGAGGATCGTTACCAAGCATTTTGTACCATCTGCCAGGAATGACGGAGTCATTCCCATTTTTACCCAGGCGCCCCTGGCCAACCTCACCAAGACCAGCCAGGAGCACTCACGGGATGATGACGGTTTTCCACCATTTTGTACCATCTGCCATCAGGAAAGGAAGGGGAGGGGATGCTGCTGTTCAGCGCCACAGCACCGCGTCTATCAGCAGCATACAGTAGACACACGGTGACATTGAAAAATGGCAAGAAACGATTTTTTTCCCTTTTCTTTCATGGGGGGAGGAGGGTAAATTGATGAGATATACCTTGAACTGCCCCAGACAATGTTTTTGACCCTAAAGGCATTGGGAGCTCAGCCAAGAATGCAAATGCTTATCGGAGACCGTGGGATAGCTGGAGTCCTCAGTCCCCCCCTCCCTCCCTCCATGAGCATCCATTTGATTCTTTGGCTTTCCGTTATGCTTGTCACGCAGTACTGTGCTGAGGCCCTGCTGTGGCCTCTGTCTATCATAGCCTGGAGATTTTTTCAAATGCTTTGTCATTTCATCTTCTGTAACGGAGCTGTGATAGAACAGATTTCTCTCCCCAGACAGTGATCAGATCCAGTATCTCCCGTACAGTCCATGCTGGAGCTCTTTTTGGATTTGGAACTGCATGGCCACCTGTGCTGATCAGAGCTCCATGCTGGGCAAACAGGAAATGAAATTCAAAAGTTCGCGGGCTTTTCCTGTCTGTCTGGCCAGTGCATCCAAGTTCAGATTGCTTTCCAGAGTGGTCACAATGGTGCACTGTGAGATACCGCCCGGAGGCCACACTAACCCTAATCCGACATGGCAATATCGATTTCAGCACTACTCCTCTCGTTGGGGAGAAGTACAGAAACCGGTTCAAAGAGCCCTTTATATTGATATAAAGGGCCTCGTTATGTGGACAAGTGCACGGTTAAATTGGTTTAATGCTGCTAAATTCGGTTTAAACGCGTAGTGTAGACCAGGCCTATGTCTCTGTAATCAGAGTCAATAAACTCGCCTCTGATAGCGGAGCAATGAGGTCTAATGGCCAAAGTCAATGCATTAGCCCTGCTCAGTGGGGCAGTATGGCCCAGTGGCCAGAGTTAATAGATCCTCCCTCTTGGCAGGGCAGTAAGGCCCAACAGTCAGGGTCAATGGATTTGCCCCAGTTTGCAAGGGCCAGGGGACCAAAGTCACTGTGTCTGCCCTTGTTAGCAGGGCAGGTGGCACAGGAGCCAGAGCCAATAGGTTCACCCCTCTTAGCAGGGCAGTAGGGCCTCATAGCTGAAGTCAACTAGAACTGCCCCAGTTCACAGGGCAGTAAGAGCTAGTGACCAAAGTCCATGGATCCATCCCCCTTTGTAGGGCAATAGGGCCTAGTAGGCACAGTCAATGGATATGTCCCCATTCATAGGGCAGTACAGCCCAGTGGCCCCAGTCAATGGATTCATCCCTGTCCCAGGGCGATAAGGCCTAATGGCCACAGTCAAAGGATTTGCCCCTGTTTGCAGAGCAATAAGGCCTAGTGGCCTCAGTAGGGGTAGAGGACCTCCATGCCCAGAAAGGGGGTAGTGGCAGCCCAGGTGAGGGGCTCAGACCCTCTCTTTCCATTGGGCCCCAGCCCAGGGCCCTGGTAGTGGCAGGAGCATGTGCCACTGAGTCAGCATGAGGATCTGACTGAAACATGCTGACTCAATACTCTGGTTTATCAACTGGGCCACTATTTTTTCCCCCGGGCTGCTTCCTACCATGTTTCTTGCTACTGCAGTCTGGGCGTCTCAGCTGTCTCTAGGTTCCCCAGGCTATGTTGTCCCCAGCAACTCTGGACTTTGCAGGTCCTCTGTGGATAGCCTGGTGTCTGCCTGGGTTGTGGCATCTCAGGCTCTCATGGACTTTGGCTTCAGCTGATCCTTGGCTAGAGACTGCAGCATGTATACTTCCTCTCCGGCGGTCAGCCCCAAATGAGCTGAGCCACTCCCTTTTATACTGGTGCATTTGGAGTGTGCCTAGTAGAGTTGAGAGGGCATGGCTTCCTCAGCCCACAGTGTAGAGTTAACCCCTCCCAGTCCAGTGCAGGGTGAGTGCACCCCGCCACAGTGCCATCCATCCACCAGCAGGAATTGTTGTTGTTCCCAAGGAGCTGCACGTGCATATATCAGAGTTAAATTTACAAAGACTTGTAAATAACGCAAGTATCTGTAAATACTGCATCTGGGTAGAAGACTAATTTCTTTCTGAAAGATATGCAAAAAGTTTTCTGGTAATTTTGTATTACTTTAGTTTCTGGCTGAGATTTCAGAACATTTGGTTCTTCAGCACAAATGTATGAACAGATTAAAAAATTACAAACAAAGAACAAACTCCATGTTAAGTGAGGAGTTTAGTGGAAGAATGAAGTCTAGTCTGTTTCGTTTTAGGAAAAATTAATATGACATGTTGAGACTGAAAGGTTAGTGATATCCTTGAAGAAAAATGACAGACCTGTTGCCAGCAGAAAGATGAAATCCAGCAAGCAAAACCAAATGAACTACAGATTGCTGCTTTAACAGTAAGAAAATCTTGTTAATCACAACAGACCTCAAAGCATTTCCTTTACCCCTTGTAGATACCATTAACTGTATTTTGCAAACCTAAGCTTCATGTTCACGTTACTCCCACTACCTGACTAATTATATTAGTGTAAAAAGCCGCATCATCCCCTCACTGTGCAGTGGAAGGCATCAAACAAGATAAAATGTAAGCCAAATCTGGCTAATAACCAAAGAGCTTACATGCCATTGTCCTTTGTGTCTTGTTATTTATTTGGATTACAGTAGTATCTAACAAGGTGCTGTGCAAATATAGTGCTAGGCACTGCACAGTCATACACTAAAAGATAGTCCCAGCCCTAAAGAATTTGTAAACAAACCAAAATAGCGAGAATAGATGAAGGGTGGGAGAGAAAAAAAGAGAGGTGAGGTGACTTGCCAAAGGACACATACCATGTCAAAACAGAGTTAGGAATAGAAGCCAGGTCTCATGAGTTTTTTGTTCAGTGTTCTATCCGCTACCTTCTATGAGATTTTGTGCACAGAGCTGGGGGAGTAGGGGAGTGTCTTTTCTGTGTGACATTCTACCCTGGCAACCTAGCAGATTTTCCACTGGAAAATCCATTAAAGTGAATGCTAGTCAGAGCAACATTAAGTTTGGATCTGTAGCTTCTTATATCAACTTTGATGGGAGTAGGTGTTGCTGATGGGCCACCAATGGGAACATGGGACCACATGAATAAGCATGCTTTGTCAGGATGAATATCAGCATAGGGACTCAGGAGTTCCACAGATTCCATCACTCTACCATAGCCACTGCCATCTGCAGCCATTAGTGTGTGGGCTAGGGGGAGGGATAGCTCAGTGGTTTGAGCATTGGCCTGCTAAACCCAGGATTGTGAATTTGATTCCTGAAGGGGCCACTTAGAGATCTGGGGCAAAATCAGTACTTGGTCCTGCTAGTGAAGGCACAGGGCTGGACTCAATGACCCTCCAGGGTTCCTTCCAGTTCTATGAGATAGGAATATCTCAAACCCTGTATGCTTAATCAAATTAAGATATCTAAGTACTGTTCCCTGCTGCATGTTTGTGTGTGGAAGATGCACCAACCAAACAAATATGGTTGCTGAAATTTTATTTATATTTTACAGTTTGTCTAAATGAGCACAGTTATTAAGAAGAGACAGGCAACAGGGGGATTAAATTATTACAAACAAATGTAGTTGAGTTTGTGATGGCCAGGAAAACCACATTGTGAATTGCAAACCCAGGGGGAAAGGTAATGGCTGTCAGAAGACATCTAGATAGCACTTAAGAAATTGCTGAAGAGAAGCTGGTTTTCATAGTACAAGGAAGTACCAGTGACATAGGAAAAGGTAGAAGAGATGTCCTGGAGGACAGATTTAGGCTGCTAGGTAAGAGATTCTCTAAAATGCTTCCAGTTCCATGTGCAAGGCCAGTAAGATAAGCAGAACTCCAAGGTTTAAATACATAACTCAGATGATGGGGAAGGGAGGAGAGAGATTTAGGTTTATTAGGAACTACTTTTTGGAGAATGGGGAGCCTATACAGGTGAATGGGCTCCACCTTCACCAAAATGGAACCACGCTGCTGGCACATAACATTACAAATGTTGTAGAGGATTTTTTTAAACTAAGGGTTGGAGGATAGCTGCCAAGTGTGGAGGAGCACACTGTTTGGGCAAAGACCTCCCTTAGCAATGAATTTATTAAAAAGGGGGTGCTCTACTTCCTGCTATAGGGGATAGAAAAGAAGTTGATAGAGTACTGGTAGGAGCAAGTGAGGAACAGTCAAACATAAAAGGGTCTCATTTAAACATGCAGCAAAGAATCCTGTGGCACCTTATAGACTAACAGACGTTTTGGAGCATGAGCTTTCGTGGGTGAATACCACTTCCTCAGATGCATGTCATCTGAGGAAGTGGGTATTCACCCACGAAAGCTCATGCTCCAAAACGTCTGTTAGTCTATAAGGTGCCACAGGATTCTTTGCTGCTTTTACAGATCCAGACTAACACGGCAACCCTTCTGATCATTTAAACGTAACACATGAAAGCAAACAACTACATGTTGACAAATTATATGAATGCTTATATACAAATACCAGAAGTCTAAATATTTAGATGAGTGAACTAGAGTGCCTAGCATTAAATGAGCTTATTGATAGAAACTCAGTGGAATGAGGATAACTAGTGGGACACACTAACACCAATGTACAAAATATCTAGGAATGACAGTGCTAGTGGGGGAATGGCACTACATTAAAAACAAGCATAGAGTCAAATAAGGTGAAAACTTAAATGAATCAAACAGTACCATAAATAGAAATTCATATTGAATAATAAGAGTATAGCAATAGGAATATACTGCCGACCACCTGGTCATGATGGTGATAGTGTTTGTGAAATGCTAAGGGAGATTAGTGAGGCTATAGAAACCAGAAAGCACAATAATAATGGGTGAATTCAGATATCCTCATGTTGACTGGCTATGTCACCTCAGGGCATGGAGAAATAAAAATTCTAGACACCATGAAAGACTGCTTCTTAGAGAAGCTAGTCCTGAAACCCAAAAGGGGAGAGCCAGTTCTTAATTTAGTTCTAAGTGGAACACAGGATCTGGTCCAAGAGGTAAGCATAGCTGAACCACTAGGTAATAGAGACCATAAGGTAATTAAGTTTAGCGTTCTTGTAAGGGAGACATACCCCCCAAAAAGGTGTGGGGGGGAAATCACCGTGGGAATGATACTTTGAAAGGGCAACTGCACAAAAATAAGGATGCTAGTTAGAAATTAAAAAGATCAGTCACAAGGGTAAAATGCATGCAACATGGAGACTGCATAAAAACAGCATTATAGAGGCTCAGACTAAATGTATACCTCAAATTAAACAAAAACAGTAGGACATGCCATGGTGGCTAAATAGTAGAGTAAAGGAAGCCATTAGAGACCAAAAGACATCCTTTAAGATTTGGAAGTCAAATCCTAATGAGGAAAAAAAGGAAGAAGCACAAAATCTGGCAAGTAAAATTTAAAAGTATAATAAGGGAGGCTAACAAAGAATTTGGGAAACATCTTACTAAAGACAATATTTTTTTAAAGTACCTCATAAGCAAGAAGCCTGTCAAACAGGCAGTGAGGTGTTAAAGGAGTAAAGGTGTTAAAGGAGCACTCAAGGAAGACAAAGCTGTTGCAGAGAAGTTAAATGAATTCTTTGCATCTGTCTTCACTGCAGAAGATATGGGGGGAGATATCCACAGCAGAGCTATACTTTTGGGGTGACAAAACTGAAGTATTGTAACAAATTGATGTGCCAATAGAAGATGTATTATAAGAAACTAATAATCTGAACAGAGTTAAGTTTCCAGGATCAGATGGGATTCATCCAAGAGTTCTGAAGTAACTCAAATATGAAATCACAGAATACTAAGTATAACTGAAATCAGCCTCTGTACCTGATGGCTGGAAGGTAGCTAATGGAATGCTGAATTTTAAAAAGGGCTCCAGAGGAGATCCTAGCAATTACAGACTGGTGAGTCTAACTTCAGTACTGGCAAATTGGTAGAAAACATAGTAGAAAACAGAATTATTGGACATAATAAACATGATTTGTTGGGAAGAGTCAACATGACTTTTTGTCAAGAGAAGTCATAACTTGTCTATTAGAATTGTTTGAGGGAGTCAACAAGCATATGGATAAGGGTGATCCAATCAACATAGCGTACTTGGATTTTCAGAAAGCCTTTGGCAAGGTCCCTCACCATAGGTTCGCAAGGAAATTGGGTAGCCATGATATAAGATGGAAGGTCCTCTCATGGATCAGTAATTGGTTAAAAGATAGTGAAAAAATGGAGGAATAATTAGCAGTTTTCACAATGGAGAGAGGTGAACAGCTGAGTCCTCCAAGGATCTGTACTGGGACCAGTGCTGTTCAACCTATTCATGAATGTTCTGGAACAGCAAGTGAACAGTGAAGTGCCAAAGTTTATGGATGATACAAAATTATTCAAGTTAGTTAAGTCCAAAGCAAAATGAAAGTTAGAGGGATCTCACAAAACTGAGTGACTGGGCAACAAAATGGTAGACAAAATTCAACATGTGTAAGTGCAAAGTAATGCACTTTGGAAAAATAATTCAACTATACATATACAGTGCCCCTGGAGAAAGATCTTGGCATCACCATGGATAGTTCTCTGAAAAATTCTGCTCAATGCACAGCTATAGTCAAAAAGGCTTATAGTATATTAGGAACAACCAGGAAAGTGATAGAAAACAAGGCAGAAAATATCATAATGCCACTATATATATCCATTGTGCACCCACACCTTGAATACTATGTCCAGTTCACGTCGCTACATCTCAGAAAGTATATAGCGGAACTAGAAAAGGTTCCAAGAATGAGCAACAAAGGTGATTAGGCATATACAATGGCTTCTGTACAAGGAGAGACTAAACAGATTTGATCTGCTCAGTTTAGAATAGAGACAAGATGACAGATCTATGAAATCATCAATGGTGTGGAAAAAGTGAATAGAGAAATGTTATTTACCCTTTCACACAATAAAAAAACAGGGCACATCCGATGAAATTAATGGTATCAGGTTTAATACAAACAAGAGGTAGTACTTTTTCATGCATTGCAAAATAACGTGTGGAATTTATTGGCATAGGATATTGTGAGGGCAAAAAAGAACTAGATATATTCATGGAGGATAGATCCATCAATCACTATTATCCAAGATGGTTAGGGGCACAACCCCATGCTCAAGGTGACCCTAAACATCTGGCTACCAGAAGCTGGGAGTGGAAGACAGGGGTAGATCACTACATAATTGCCCTGTTTTGTACACTCCCCTGAACTCCCCAGTGGGTCACTGTTGGAGACAGGATACTGGACAAGAAAAACTATGGTCTGACCCAATACAGCAGTACAAAGTACTGTTCTAACATTTACAGTACATTCTCCACTTGCCAAGGCTAGCTGCTTTAATTGGTTTTAAAGTTATAATGTGTTTGTTTTCCACGCAGATATTCTACATTCACTTCTGACCTGTTGTAACCCAGTGGGCTAACTTGCGTTTATTATATTCATTGTTTTGCATTATATTCAGCAGTAATTCAAGAAAGCAACGGGCCTTTATCCTGTAAGACATTAGCTTCAGCAAGATAGTATAAGGCTTGAGGCCTATGAACTTTGCACAGATAAATGGCCCAATGGAAAACCCCAAGTAGTTGGGCAGCTGAAAATAGAGTTTAAGGGGAAGTTCTGACCACAGGTACATGGGTCAATCACCAGAAGTGTCCTGGCAACGAACTGACATACATAACAGGTACATGAGAAACATCTAAGGTTAGCCTACTTGCTTGCCTAGATCTCTCTCTTTTTTTTTTAAATGTTTTTTTTTGGCTTGATTATTTGTTTTAATAAAATAGGGTTATAGGGTTATTTTAGAGTATATTTTGGCTGTAATGCAAGGGACCTACAGGCCACATTGTGTATGTTGAGCTAAATCAAAGTTAGCATACATGTGTATGGGACTTTTCACCTGGATAGATAGTGATGAACTAAAGTATATGGCTGCGACCTTTAACGTAAAGGATATGTAGGTTGGCATAGGGGGCTCCCTAAGTTCATACCCTTTTAAACTTAACAGGTACACCACAACTTGGAACTCAGAAAGAAACAAAATAACCAGTTAGGACAAAAGTAACAAATGTGATATTGAAACACAAAAAGTCCATGGTAATGACTTGATGTCTATGATAATAAGTTTAGATCATTAATATACTAACCTTATAGGAAAAAAAGACACTCCAGTGTTAGTAAGGTGAGGAAATACAAATAAGGAAAAGGGGGAAAATCCCCTACTGACTATGCATCAAATGTAGACATCAGCATAACATATTATGAAAGTGGCATCCCAGCCTAGGGCACTAGGAGATGTAGTCCTTGGGAAGTGCCAGCACAATGGCTACTGGTTACGATGGGAAAGGTGATGAGGAAGATGATGGGTAACATTTCAGATTGTTCTGCAAAGGATGGTGTGAGTATATGGATGTGCAAATGTACATTCTGTAGTACCTATCTACCTTACTGAGTTGGGGTGTTTGTGACTGTGCTAAATGTATTAATAAACTATAATTGTAAACATAAAAGTTCCTATAGTGTGAGTGTTACAACTGTGCACATCGGGATTCCCAGCTATATAATAATTTTAATACTGGGCCTGCTCTTGGGACAAGAACCTTTCAATCCTCCAAGTAATTACTGGGGATTCTTAATCGATATAATTAATACATAATCTAAAGATCAAGCAACACTGTACTAGCTGGATAGTGTGAAATGTTATACATTTTGTATTGCATTAAAACATCCTGAATTTGCAAGAAGTATAGAAAAATCAGAGATGTAGGACCAAAAGGGACCTCAATAGGACATCTAGTTTCCTGCACTGAGGCAGGACTAAGTATTATGTAGACCAGTGGTGGGCAACCTGTGGCCTGCGGGCCACACACAGTCCATCAAATAATCTGGAGTTTGGCCACTGTGAGTCTGGCCAAACTCCCTCTCAAACTCCCCTGTTCATTGCCCTGTTTGTATAAGGTAGTGTCACACACATTGGTATTACAATTGCTGTTCCTATGATGTTACACATGACTAGTGTGAGCTATCAATATCTGTCAGAAAATAATACAACTTGATTTTAAGTAATAAATTCCACTGACTAGTACATTACATGAGATAAGAGGCTGCTCTGAGATCTTGCCAAATAATCAAACGCATTATTTATTTTTCTGCAATGTATAACTAAAGGTAAATTGTTCCAATTATTTTGATGGACTCTTTGACATTCTTTTTTTCACATTTTTTTTCTGAGTATGTGGCACATGTTTTTCAATCTTGTAATGTAATATATCTGTTAGACTGATACATAAAAGACAATTTTCCTGTCTACTTAAGGGTTTTTTATGTGTAGGTGTTCCTACTAAGCATTATACCCATGGATGATTTAGCACAATCAAACTGACTAAAAGAGTATCTAAACATGAGTAATGTGACCTAAAATAAATTTTCCATTATTTGTCTCAGATGGTCACTAATTTTTAGCATGAAAATATATTGACTACCTGGCTGAAACAAGATCACCTGAGCCTATGATCTAAAAACAGGGAAGTTTCCATATAGGGTAGCACTGATGTTGCAGCTTATTTAAAGCACCTGGAACTGTTTTTCAGACATGTAAACTGATAGTTATGCAGTATTTAAACTTTGTCTTCTAGTTTTGTCAGTCACGTTGCAGGAAATCCTAAGGACCCGTCTGGTGGAAGTTGCACCAGAATAACTTAAATCAGCTTTTAAGCTAATATAATAAAAGGGGTGCAAAAGGCCGTGTGAATGATCCCATTTCAGTATGAGAGTGGCTTACTTCAGTTTAGTTAAATGCATTCCTAAGCAATTTAAATTTTAACTAAAACAACTATTTTTCTACTGAAATTAGAGTGTTCACATAGCTTTGTGCCCATTCAAGTATATCAGTTTAAATTCACACTTTAAGGTACACTCACGCAACATTTTCATGTAGACAAGACCAAAG
This sequence comes from Gopherus flavomarginatus, assembly GCF_025201925.1. Taxonomy (NCBI): domain Eukaryota; kingdom Metazoa; phylum Chordata; order Testudines; family Testudinidae; genus Gopherus; species Gopherus flavomarginatus. The sequence continues at coordinate 34,824,723 of NC_066617.1, forward strand.
TAAAAAGGCTGCAAGGGCATCAGAAGGTAGGTGCTAATTCCATTCACACTCAGAGCTTTATGGGCATCTTCTACCATGGTTACTGGGTAGAAAACTATGTTCAGAGCAACAACAACATTTTTAAATAAATGGGAGACAACTAATATTGAGTAATTTTTTCACTCGCTTTGATCCAAGATGGCTGCCAGGATAGGCCTGCTTTAAATCAGTGGGAGCTTTCTGCTGAATAAGGACTGCAGAGTTTGGTCCTGTTACTGCTGGACCTCTGCTCTTGAGTTTGGAGTTACTTGACTCTGTAAATTAAAACAAAAACCTTGATAGTGGTAACTGAAGCTACAGCACATTTGTGGCAAATATATATTTAATATGATGGGAGCAGATCTGGATTAGCTTTAAGGTTGGGTTCAAGTTTGGGTTTGACTGATGTGAAAGTGCATGAGCTGCTCTAGCATCTGGTTCTATTCCATAATACTAGTAACATTTCATTACAATTAATTGTTAGTTTAGGTTTTAAGGTTATACACTTCAAAAGCCTGGATTGCCTTAAGGATTAAAGAAGTCTCTTTGATTTGTAAATGAATGTTCATTTATGGAAAAGCCTCAAATGCATTTATCTAGGTAATTAAAGAGGGAATTCAGACTGGATTTGACTCTGCTGTCTTAGAGTTAATGATTCAGATTTGTGTTTCAAAGGAGTTTAATGCAAATATCAACTCTTTGATGGGATAGTGCAACTGTTAATTTTTGTTCAAGATCCTGGATGATGTAATTTGCTCAGTAACCTCATTAGACAGATGCTGAATCAGGTTAATTGGCCTGATAAGAAAATGAAAGGAGCACAGTAAAAATAAAAGAAATTTTTTTTTAAACAGAAGTTCAAGTAAAGATGAAAAAAATGGCCTGCAGCATTTTGCTTATGAGATTACCCTTGAGGTGACTTATGGAAACTAAGTTCAAGCATGCTACTATCCCTTACTCAGAATATTAACAACATGATGCTTTTTTCATGTGATATTTGTCTGCAGGTTATTAATTATTATAAATTATTTATGTATATAGTGCCATAACTTTTCATAGAATCATGGAAAGGTAGGTCTGGAAAGGGCCTTGAGAGGTTATCTGGTCCATTGCTCTGCACTGAGGTAAGACCAGGTAAACTTAGACCATCTGACAGGTGTTTGTCTAACTTGTTCTTAAAAATCTCCAATGACTGGGATTCCACAACCTCCCTTGGAAGCCTATTCCAGTGCTTGACTATCCATATAGTTAGAAAAGTTTAATCTAAATCTTTCTTGCTGCAGATTAAGCAAAATAAGAAATATTTTACCTTGAAGTGATCATTTTCCTCTTTATAATGGCCCTTAACAAATTTGAAGACTTATCAATTCCCCCTCAGTCTTCTTTTTCCATGATTAAAGATGCCCTATATTTAACTTTTCCTCATAGGTCAAGTTTTCTAATCCTTGCAGCCACTCACATGCATCTGAAGAAGTGGGTATTCACCCACGAAAGCTCATGCTCCAAAATGTCTGTTAGTCTATAAGGTGCCACAGGATTCTTTGCTGCTTTTACTAATCCTTTTATCATTTCTGTTGTTCTCCTCTGGACTCTCTCCAATTTGTTCACATCTTCCTTAAAACATGGAGCCCAGGATTATAAACAGTAGCACTGGTGACGCCTCAGCTGTTGAGTAGAGCAGGATAATTACTTACCGTGTCTTATATATGACACTCTTGTTAAAATACCTCAGAAAGATAATAGCCTTTTTAAAATAGCTGCTTTGCATTTTTTATTCATATGCAGTTTGTGATCAATTATAATTCATAGATCCTTTTCAGCTATACCATCACCTCGCCAGTTATTTGATTTTTCCTTCCTAAATGTACTACTCTGGACTTATCTTTATTGAATTTCATCTAATTAATTTCAGACCAATTCTGCACTTTATCAAGGTTATTTTGACTTTTAATCCTATCCTCTAAAGTGCTTGCAATCCCTCCCAGCTAGGTATCATCCACAAATTTTATAAGCATACTTTACATTCCATTATCCAAGTCATTAATGTAAATATTGAGTAATACCTGACCTAGACCCTGTGTGACCCTATTATATATTTCCTTTCAGTTTGACAGTGAATCATTGATAACTACTCTCCGAGTATGGTCTTTCAACCAGTTGTGCACCCACCTCATAGTATTTTCATCTAGACCATTATTTCCCCGATTTGCTTATGAGAATGTCATGTGAGACAGAAGCTTACTAAAATCAAGGTATAATCATGTCTACAGCTTCCCCTTATCCACTAAACTAGTAACCCTGTCAAAGAAGGAAATTAGGTTGGTTTGGCATGAGTTGTTCTTGACAAATCCATGCTTACTATTTCTTATGAACATATTATCCTATAGATGCTCACAAATGATTGTTCATATGTTCCAGTATCTTTCTAGGTATTGAAGTTAGGCTGACTGGTCTATAATTCTCCAGGTCCTCTTTACTCCTCCACTTAAAAAAAAAATCACCCTTCTGCAGTCCTCTGGGATCTTGTCTGTCCTCCAGGAGTTCTCACAGGAGAGTTTTAATGGTTCTGAGATTGCTTCCACTAGTTTCTTAAGTACTCTAGAGTGAATGGCATCAGGCCCTGCTGACTTGAATACATTCCTGATATTTTACAAAGATCTAAAGAAAGAGACTCCCTTCCAAGAGACTGTATAGTCTTTATCAAACATAGAAAATGAAGGTAGCAAACATCAGTGCCACCATGGTTCCTTCATGTGTTTAGCACAATGCGGCTCTCATCTTGATTGGGCACAGCTATAAAATTAATATTAGATAATGGTGATAATAAGGAAGGAACAGTTAGAGAATGGAGGGATGAGGACTGAAACAAATAAATAAAATATAGGTTGTATGATGTCAGTAATGAGTCTCATTAGTTCAACTGTTTTTCTCTTATGGTTTTGATAGTGGGTTGAATGTTAACAAGATAGATACCACTTCATAGTTTTTTGGCTTAATTTCTTTGGGCATTAAACATCTGAGCTCCATATTCTGACAGCTTTCTCTGAGGAAGTTAACTCCATGAAAGTTCATAAGCCCACAACACAATACCCCCTTGTAAATGGGCAGACTCACCCCCCCCCCCGCAGCACCTCCTGCTGGTTGCTTTGGGAATTAGCTCAGGTTCCAGCCTGGAGCACCCTCTGCAGGCTGGTGATCCGCCTTGTTTCCTGCTACAGGCCCCATGTCCCTCCCTGGACCCCAGTGCCCCTTTTACATGGGGTTCTGCCCCCTGGCAGCAACCCCTTTTCCTTAGGGGTTTCCCCTCCCTGGGAACCCTCCACCCTCTATCCCCACTTTGCTTCAGTGTAGGCTACTGCCAGTCATTGTCTAGCCCCACACCCTGGGGCAGACTGCAGTATCAGCCACTCATCATCAGCAAAGGGGCTTGGACCTGCTGCCTTGGCCTACCCCTGGTTGCACCCTACAACCCCAGTACCTCCTGGCCTAATTCTAGGCCACAGCCTGGGGCTTTCCAGGCAGGAGCTCCCCAGCTCCTCTGCCTTTCCCCAGCACTGCTTTACCCTAGGTACCTTATCTCAGCTTCCAGCAGCCAGGCCCTTCTCCCTCTGAACACAGAGAGAGACTGTCTGGGTGCCTGGCTTCTCTACCCTTATATAAGGGCCTGGGCTCAGTTTGGGGCATGGCCCCAGCTGCTGCCACTTCCCCAATCAGCCCAGCCTAAAAGGCTGCTTTCTCCAGCCCCAACCCTTATCCAGGGCTGTTTTAACCCTTTCAGGGCAGGAGCAGGGATCCACTCTGCTACACCCCTCTTAACTTTTACTTTTTCATTCTCTAAAATATTACATTTAGTGAAGTTAGCACAGACATTTCAGGTCAACTCTGCTAAAAGCTGCCCCCTGAACAATGTTATTTTATTCCTACTTTTTTCAACAAGGCAGAACTTTAAAGAAAAGATTACACTGTAGGTAAGATACTACAGCATCAAATTTCCTTTCTGCAGTGCAGGTAAACACAGGGGTCAGGGATCATGAAAGTTTGAACTCACTAGGAAGGAAAACTCCAAAAAGGCTACCTATGACCTCACCACAGATTGAGCAATGGGGGCTGTTGTCTGGCTTGTCAGAAAAAGTGTCTTGCTAGAGAGCCGGAGAATTGCTTGCTATGACAGCTTCATACTGGGTCAGTTTGGGGATACTGACCCATCCCTCCAGGTGACCAGAAGAGAGGTGAAAGTACCCCTTTTTTACTAGAAAGGAGACACGCATATCAAAGAAGATTGTGTTTGTTTGTTAGTTGGTTTTTATCTTTAAAATAAGCAACTAGAAAAGGAAAGATCCTTCTGAAAGCAAACAGAGTTAACAACATTAGCATAACAAATTCAGTGCAGTAACCCTGCAAACTAACAGAAAGGGTCATCAGCAAAAAGAGAAGCAAAAATTCCTCAAGAGACTACACTAGAACCAGAGGGGTATAGTTTCTTTTTTTCAGGCATGGCCATTTAAATGCTTCACTGCCATTAGTATTCAAGAGTGATAGCACAGTATGTGTGTAAAATCACAAGCGTTCAGATGAGAATTTATCCTTATAAATGGTGAAGTCTGTAGTTTTGGAGGACCTTGGCCTATAAAGTATTAGCTAATCCCTAGTTTTATTCCCTAAATCCAGTTGCCTGGATTTACAGGCAGGCTCTGTAGGAGCACTGTGCCAGAGAGCAGGAAGTGGGGTGGGATCTGGTGGCTCTGCTGTGGGATAGGTCTCCTTGCCTCACACATGACTGGCTTTCAGCAATACCCCTTTTGTTATGGCTAATCACCACATGACTCACCTCATCTTGCAGCTAGTTGTTGAATCTTTCCTAGTTCAGGCAGGGCTGCCCAGAGGATTCAGGGGGCCAGGGGCAGGGCTGGGTCTTTGGCGGCAATTTGGTGGTGGGTCCTTCCCTCCTAGAGGGACCTGCTGCCAAATTGACACCGAAGAATGAAGTGGTGGCAGTAGAGCAGCCTAAGTGCCACCGATCTTGGCTCTTCCCACCTCTGCCCCGGCGCTTGTACTTACCGGGCGGCGCTCCGAGGCTTTGGCAGCACTTCAGTGGTGGGTCCTTCACTCGCTCTGAATCTTCAGCTGCACTGAAGGACCCACTACCGAAAACCAGGAGTGGCTTATGGGGCCTGGGGCAAATTACCCCACTTGCTTCCCCCTCCCCCCGGTCGTGGCCCTGAGTTCAGGATTCAGCAAGGGCAAGGTGCTGTTGCTGTTGTGGGAGGCAAGGAAAGAGAAGATGGATTTAAGCTATGGATATCTGGCTCCCATCTCTATCTAAAGGACTCCCAGAAGAGCACACTCACTTTTAGCATCAAGGCTAATTTGTGGAAGGTGGCGGGTGCATTTCGAAGGCCGAAAGGAAGGACATTGAATTCATACACCCCCGCATGGGTGACGAATGCTGACCTCTCCTTGGCAGGTTCATCTAGCGGTACTTGCCAGTACCCCTTGGTTAAGTCTATTGTAGAGATGAACTGGGCACGTCCCAACTTTTCCAATAGCTCATCGGTACGTGGCATTGGATAGTTGTCCGGACGAGTTACAGCATTTAGCTTACGGTAGTCCACGCAAAAGCGTATTTCCCCATCTGGTTTGGGTACCAGAACCACTGGAGATGCCCATGCACTGGTAGATGGGCGGATTATACCCATCTGTAGCATGTTCTGGATCTCCCGTTCTATAGCAGCTTGGGCATGAGGAGACACTCGGTAGGGTGGGGTTCTGATTGGGTGAGCATTACCTGTATCAATGGAGTGGTATGCCCGTTCAGTCCGTCCTGGGGTGGCTGAGAACAATGGGGCGAAGCTAGTGCACAGCTCCTTGATTTGTTGCCGTTGCAGACGTTCCAGGGTGGTTGAGAGGTTCACCTCTTCCACGCCACCGTCTTTTTTCCCGTCGTAGTAGACACCGTCAGGCCACTCAGCATCATCTCCCTGGACTGTAAACTGACAAACCTGTAAGTCTCTGGAATAGAAAGGCTTGAGAGAATTAACATGGTACACTTTAGGCTTTAGTGAGGAATTGGGAAATGCTATGAGGTAGTTTACAGCTCCCAGGCGCTCTTGGACCGTGAATGGCCCTTCCCATGATGCTTCCATCTTATGGGCCTGTTGCGCCTTCAAGACCATAACCTGGTCTCCTACCTTGAAGGAACGTTCTCTGGCATGTCTGTCATACCAGGCCTTTTGCTCTTCCTGAGCATTCTCTAGGTTCTCTCTAGCAAGGGCTAAAGAGTGTCGGAGGGTGCTTTGTAGGTTGCTTACAAAGTCCAGAATGTTAGTTCCTGGAGAAGGCGTAAACCCCTCCCATTGCTGCTTCACCAACTGTAATGGCCCCTTAACCTCGTGACCATACACAAGTTCAAATGGTGAAAACCCTAAACTGGGATGTGGTACAGCCCTGTAGGCAAACAGCAACTGCTGCAACACTAGGTCCCAATTATTGGAGAATTCGTCGATGAATTTTCGTATCATGGCCCCCAAAGTTCCATTGAACCTTTCCACCAGGCCATTGGTTTGATGGTGGTACGGGGTGGCAACCAAGTGATTCACCCCATGAGTTTCCCACAGTTTTTCCATGGTCCCTGCCAGGAAATTAGACCCTGAATCTGTAAGGATGTCGGAGGGCCAACCTACCCTGGCAAAGATGTCTGTTAAGGCCAGGCACACAGTGTTAGCCCGGGTGTTGCCTAGAGCTACTGCTTCCGGCCATCGGGTAGCAAAGTCCACTAAAGTCAGTACGTACTGCTTTCCTCTGGGCGTCTTTTTTGGGAAAGGGCCCAGAATATCCACAGCTACTCGCTGAAATGGGACCTCCATTATGGGGAGTGGCTGGAGAGGGGCCTTGACCTGGTCTTGAGGCTTTCCCACTCTTTGGCATACCTCACAAGACCGGACATACTTGGCAACGTCCTTGCCCATCCCCTCCCAGTGGAAGGACTTCCCCAACCGGTCTTTGGTTCTGTTCACCCCAGCACGGCCACTGGGATGATCATGGGCTAAGCTTAAGAGCTTCCCCCGGTACTTAGTTGGAACCACCAACTGTTTTTGCGGCTGCCATTCTTCCCGGTGTCCACCAGAAAGAATTTCCTTGTATAAAAGTCCTTGGTCTATAACAAACCGGGATCGATTAGAAGAGCTGAGAGGCGGTGGGGTGCTCCGTGCCGCCGCCCATGCTTTCTGAAGGCTGTCATCTGCTTCCTGCTCAGTCTGGAACTGTTCCCTTGAGGCTGGGGTCACCAGTTCTTCCTCAGACTGTGGACTTGGGCTTGGTCCCTCTGGAAGCGATGTAGGTGATGGGGTTGTTTCCGTTGCTGGTGAACCGCTCTCCGCTGATGCACCTGAGGGTATTTCAGGCTCTGGCTGAGCCTTTTGGGTATGGCTGTCTTTTGCTTCTGCCAGTTCTGGCTCGCTGGCGCCCTCTGGCGTTGAGTTTGAAGATGTGGTTGCACTTGCTGGTGCTGGTTGCTGTTCCAGTTCCGGGCCTGGGACTGGAGATGCTGTGGCTGTTTCAGTGGTAGGCATGGAATCCGGGTCCACTACCTCTGTCTGGGTCTCTGGTAACACAGACGGAGCCTCTGTGGACGGTTCAGGAACAGGAGTGGGTCTGGAAGCTTGCCTGGTTTGGCTACGTGTAACCATTCCCACTCTCTTGGCCCGCCTCACCTGGTTGGCCAAGTCTTCCCCCAGTAGCATGGGGATAGGATAATTGTCATAGACTGCAAAAGTCCACATTCCTGACCAGCCTTTGTACTGGACAGGCAGTTGAGCTGTAGGCAAGTCTACAGCTTGTGACATGAAGGGGTAAATTGTAACTTTGGCCTTTGGGTTGATGAATTTGGGGTCAACGAAGGATTGGTGGATAGCTGACACTTGTGCCCCCGTGTCTCTCCACGCAGTAACCTTCTTTCCGCCCACTCTCAAATTTTCCCTTCGCTCCAAGGGTATTTGAGAGGCATCCGGGCCTGGGGATCTTTGGGGTGATGGTGGTGTAATGAATTGCACTCGCATGGTGTTCTTGGGACAGTTGGCCTTGATATGTCCCAGTTCATTACACTTAAAGCATCTTCCATCTGATGGGTCACTGGGCCGAGGTGAGTTACTGGAGACTGGTGAGGTTGAAGGGTAGGGTATCTGTGGCTTTACGTGGGTGGTATGTGGGGTCTTTGGCTGTCCTCGGTTGTAGGGTTTATGGTCTGTGTGCCCCCTGGGGTAATCGTTCCCCTTGACAGTAGCTTTCTTGCTTTCTGCCAGTTCCATCCATTTGGCTCCAATTTCCTCCGCCTCAGCGATATCTTTGGGATTTCCATCTTGTATGTACCGTGTGATGTCTTCAGGAACACCATCCAAGAACTGCTCCATTTGTATGAGGAGGTGCAGTTCTTCCAAGGTTTGAATGTTGTTTCCTGTTATCCAGGCCTCATAGTTTTTTGCAATGTAGTAGGCGTGTTTGGGAAATGACACCTCTGGTTTCCACTTTTGGGTTCTGAAGCGCCGACGGGCATGATCTGGGGTTATCCCCATCCTGTATCTGGCCTTGGTTTGAAAAAGTTTATAGTCATTCATTTGCTGCTTAGGCATTTCAGCTGCCACCTCTGCTAAAGGTCCACTGAGCTGTGACCTCAATTCTACCATGTACTGGTCTTCGGGAATGCTGTACCCAAGACAGGCTCTTTCAAAATTTTCCAAGAAGGCCTCGGTGTCATCACCTGCCTTGTAGGTGGGAAATTTCCTGTGCTGTGGAGCAATAATTGGCGCCGGGTTGTTAGGGTTGGCTGGCACATGCAGCCCAGCTTTTGCCAACTCCAGTTCATGTTTTCTCTGTTTTTCCTTCTCTTCATTCTCTTTTTGTTGTTTTTCCATTTCTTTTTGGTGCTTTTCCATTTCTCGGCGGTGGGCCAACTCTTCTTCTTCTTGTTTCCTTCGGTGGGCGAACTCTTCTTCTTCTAGTTTTCTTTTGTGTGCTGCCTGTTTGATTTGTTCTTCTCTTTCTTTCATCTCCATCTCTTTTTGTTTTATTTCCAGTTGTCGCCTGTGTTCAGCTTCTTTGATTTGCTCTTCGGCCTCAATTTTTGCCTTAGAAGTCATGATTCCTGTTTTCTTGTGTTGGGGTGCCCTCCGGTGTTTATCTTCTGAACTGCAGGCTCTGTTGCCTCCTGGAGTCTGCCTAGCAACAGTGCTTTTTTCCTTTTCTCTCTCTAGCGTAAACTAGAAAAACCACTTTATTTGCATATATATATAGTGCTGGTAATGACTCTCAATGGGAGTGCTATTGTGTGACAAAAGACCCTTAACAGTCTGGTAATGGCTTCTTGCTTAACATGCAAGCCACAAACTGCCAGAGAGAGCAGAAAAAAAAATTCTCTCTGGTTCCCTTTTAAAACCAACTGTTTCTCTCTGCTAAAAAGCCCTTAGCAGAGAAAAGAAAAATAAAATATTTCCACTGGCTTCTGGATTCTGTCTATCCCACCACTGCACACCATATCATAACCTTAGTCCCAGATTTGGACCTTAGCGTCCAAAATATGGGGGTTAGCATGAAAACCTCCAAGCTTAGTTACCAGCTTGGACCTGGTACCTGCTGCCACCACCCAAAAAATTAGAGTGTTTTGGGGCACTCTGGTCCCCCTGAAAAACCTTCCCTGGGGACCCCAAGACCCAAATCCCTTGAGTCTCACAACCAAGGGAAATAATCCTTTTTCCCTTCCCCCCTCCAGGTGCTCCTGGAGAGATACACAGACACAAGCTCTGTGAATCCAAACAGAGTGAATCTCCCTCTCTGTTCCCAATCCTGGAAACAAAAGTACTTTCCTATTCCCCCAGAGGGAATGCAAAATCAGGCTAGCAATCCAACACACAGATCTCCCCTTGATTTCTTCCTCCCACCAATTCCCTGGTGAGTACAGACTCAATTTCCCTGAAGTAAAGAAAAACTCCAACAGGTCTTAAAAGAAAGCTTTATATAAAAAGAAAGAAAAATAAATACAAATGTTCTCTCTGTATTAAGATGATACAATACAGGGTCAATTGCTTAAAAGAATATTGAATAAACAGCCTTATTCAAAAAGAATACAAATCAAAGCACTCCAGCACTTATATTCATGCAAATACCAAAGAAAAGAAACCATATAACTTACTATCTGATCTCTTTGTCCTTACACTTAGAAACAGAAGACTAGAAAGTAGAAACTACTTCTCCAAAGCTCAGAGAAAGCAGGCAGACAGACAGAAGACCTCAGACACACAATTCCCTCCACCCAAAGTTGAAAAAATCCGGTTTCCTGATTGGTCCTCTGGTCAGGTGCTTCAGGTGAAAGAGACATTAACCCTTAGCTATCTGTTTATGACAGCAGCAGACAGGAGACAATTTTGTAACAGTTTAGTAGCAGTAGTAATGTGAAACTAACCACAGGAAAGCCAGAGGGCCAGGAGATGTTCAGCCCCTCAAAAGATCAGAAACTATTGTTTCAAGTGCCAACCAATTACCCAAATGTCATTAGACACAGGGCTAGAATAAATAACCCTTCTGTTCCCAGTTCATAAAATGATAGAACTTACATGAGAACAGCAAAGGTTAATGTGTTGACAAAGCCTCACATCTAGTAGCAGAGATATGTAGGTATGAAATCAGTTATAAACCCCATGTTCTCTAGAGCTCTTTTTCAACACTCCACTCACTAAGAAGAAAAGATGGGAGGCTGCTGGTGGGCAGAGGTAAGGTAGTCTGGGTACTTTAAATGTGCAGGTCAATAATTTCAAATGATTGTGTTTCTTTTAAATTTAGCTTTCATCCCAAATTTCCTGACTTTTTAGTGGCTGTTGTTTTGATAACTACAATGCTTTTGTGTGGATTTTTACATTTAAGTTACTGATATTTACTTTCACAACCTGAATTTCACCTTAGCAACATTTTTTGTCTCAGACTTTCTTTAAATAGTCATTGAAAGAAAGTCCAGTTCCCAAAGAAAAGGACTCCTGAATCAGCATGCATGAGTAACTTCCCTTTTTGCACCCTCAGAGGGTGAAGAACAACCAGGAAGCTGTCGCTCATTAACACAACTGCACGAGAGCCACTCACATTAACACTTTCTTCAAGGTAGGTTTTGCCAGACTGGAGCCCCATTTCTGCCAACTCTAGGATGCACTAGAGTGATGCTCTCCTCCCACAGACTGCAGGAGTTCATATGAGGGACTGAGAGTGAGGTACATGGTGGATAAATGAGGAGAAATGGGATTAAGTAATGCAATTTTTATTATTATTTAGTGTTAGTACATTTGTTTAGTGGATTATATTAGGAAAAATAAAATGTAGGTGAATATCAGGAAAGCCTACTGATGAAAAGCTCTTGTAGGCTATGTTCTAGCCTAGCAAGATGAGTGGTGGGAGTCTCATTGATAGGGTTATTTAGAGTAGCTTGTACAAAACAGTAGAAAATATACATTTGGAAACAATCCTGAATTTGCAGAAAGATGGGTAGAATAACCAAATAGGTCTTCTCCATCTCTGACTTATATAAGTCCTCAAATGAAGAGGAAAAATAATCCGGTAGCCAAAATACAGTGTTGGGGCGTCGTATTTCTGTATAGTGCTCCTGGCTCTGCATCCAAATCCTATGCATTCTTGGGCAAATCACTGTGATTGGAAGTTCCCCTCTGCAAAATGGTTTTAGTTACACTTCCCTTTGTCACAGAGTGTGAGTTAACTGTTGAAGTGCTAATCCATGGTTAATGTTTATAAAGCACTTTCAGATGCAGACAGGGAAGGTGCTGCAATTCTGGGCCTTCTGATTCCTGTATTATTGTGGTTTAAATGTTGCTGATTAAAGTGGAGAATGAATAAAAGTCACTCCATCATGCCTAACTGTTATTATTCATATGAGTGCCAGTCAGGATAATCTTTTACATACCAATCACGTGATTAAATTCATTCTTGATGCAAGCCTGTGGAAGTCAGCATTGTTACACCCAGGATTCATTTGGCTCAACGTGTGCTACAATACCTCCAGTTACCCTGGCACTTCAAAGTGAATGGATCAGAGTTTCATCCTTAACTTTGAATTATCCAGCTTTTGTTGGTTTAAGTCAAGCCCTTCATATTAACAGGGATATTTTCATATTTCACTGTAATATATCATTCCTGAGGCCCTAATTCTCTTGTTTATCATATGCAAAGAACTAGCTGTGATTCAATGACTATCAACTGCCAAGACTCCACTGTATGAGATTGTTTTGTTTTTGTATTGATTTCCTGTGGTGTTGCCTTTTGCGGTCAGCATTTGTATTCTTTTTATAAATCTACCTCAAGTAAAAGCTACACCACACTATTTTGCAGAGCAGTGGTATCCTTTTCCTCATAAGCACAAAAATCTATGATAATTATAGGGTATTTATACTAGATGTAAGAATAAGGGAAGTGTGCCAGCACTTCTGTTACAATTAAAAGCAAATGAGGTCTGACGTTTATAAAAGGTAAAATCTCTTAAGAGGATTAATTTTCCTTTTGGTGGCATTATTATTTAATGATTTCTGCCTCCATAAGAAGAATGACATATGAATTTTTATATGGGTTTATTTCAAGGAAGAGAAACTGTCTGTGCTGCTTTGAAAAGAGCACTTCGAACCCCCACTGACTGAGCTGAGTTGTTCAAAGTGAAGAGTGATTGTTTCAGAGCTCACCCAACGTGCTGACTAGTTTAAAAACATGCTGGTTCAGATATATGCTTTGCAATAAGCCCAGATATCAGGCAGCACATTAAAGAAAAATAATCAATTTGAAACTTCAGAACTAGACCAGCAGGGTATCTTCACATTTATTTTTTTTAAAAGGCATTGCGATGAAATGTTAAATTCATCTCTAGATACCTTTTCCCTCTGCAGACTTTGAAAACCTATGAACAGTGGTTACTCTATTTAAATTAAGCAGTGCCAATGGTTAAGTTTCAATCTACCCTTCTCTAAAGTGTTTGGGGAGAGTTACTGTTCTTTTGGTGACTGCCAGGCTACTTGTAAAGCCTTCCAAAGACAGTGGTTAGCTGCTGCTTCCAAATTTGTGAATGGTAAACCACAGCTCAATGAGGCAGAGTAAACTGAAAAGGATATCAGGCAAGCCCAGTGATGAATGGTACTAGAGAATCCAACAGACTAGAGGTCTATGAGCTATGTTATAACTTCACTGTAACTTAAAGAAAAACTTTAATAGTCACACCCAGACTAATGATAACTGAGAATATGACAGTCAAAAAAAAATCAGTGGTGTAGATTATCCTTACCTGATAATACATGTCTTATTTCATTTCTGTTATAGCTATACTGAAATGTCAAGAGCAGAATCGTGAACTCTACACAACTTTTGTGGACCTCACAAAAGCGTTTGACTCTGTCAGTCTCCAGGGCCTGTGGAGGATCATGTCGAAATTCAGCTGTCCAGACAGATTCATATGAATGGTACGTCAATTTCATCACGGTATGATGGCTCGTTTCCTGGATGACGGTGAAACATCTGAGGCCTTCCCAGTCACCAACGGCATCAAGCAAGGGTGTGTTTTAGCACCCACTTTGTTCAGCATGATATTCTCTGCCACTCTGACTGATGCCTTTCAACACTGCAATGAAGGAGTAGGCCTGAAGTACACAACTGACGGGAAACTATTCAATCTGAGGCTACTGCATGCCATCACCAAGGTGAAGGAAACTGTACTTCGAGACTTTCTCTTTGCCGATGATTGTGCTCTGAATGCTAGTACAGAGCCAGAAATGCAAGCCAGTATGGACAAGTTTTCATCCGCATGCAACAACTTCGGTCTCACCATTAACATCAAGAAGACTGAGGTCATGCACCAGCCAGCTCCCCAAGCTCCGTACTCAGAACCATCCATCACTGTAAATGGACAGAGACGTCAGACAGTGGACCACTTAATGTACCTGGGCAGTACCCTTTCCCGAGCAGTGTCAATCGATGATGAAGTAAACTGCAGAATTGCTAAAGCCAGCTCTGCATTTGGCCGATTGCGTTCCAACATCTGAGAAAGTCGAAGGATGAGCCTACCAACGAAGCTGAAGGTCTACCGAGCAGTGGTGCTTCCAACTCTGCTGTACGCCTACGAGACGTGGACTGTCTATCGGAGTCATGCATGAAGGCTCAATCACTTCCACATTTCCTATCTGCGAAAGCTTTTAAAAATCAGATGGCAGGACAAAGTGCCCGATACTGAAGTCCTTACCAGAGCCAGTCTGACGTCAGTTCACACTCTGCTGATGAGAGCCGAGACCAGATGGGCCGGACATGTCGTGAGAATGTCAGACGAGCGCATTCCTAAACAGCTGTACTACGGAGAACTCACCCAGGGAAAGCACTCCCATGGAGGACAAAAGAAGCGGTTCAAGGACACGCTGAAGACCTCTCTGAAGTCCCTAGAGATCAACACCGCCACATGGGAAACCCTCGCACTGAACCCTCCAGCATGGCACAGCCTCATTCACACAGGCAGTAATACCTTTGAGGCGAGACGTATTGCTGAGTCTGAAAGAAAGCATGAGCTGCGCAAGTCCAGAGCTGTCCGCACATAATCGACAGTGCCATCACATGTTTGCCTGACGTGTGACAGGACGTTCCATGCCCAAATCGGATTGATCAGTCATCTTCAGACGCACAGAGCCCAGTCATCGACCGAATGAGTTGTTGAGGTCTTCATCGACAATGATGGACGAACATCATACTGAAATCCATGAAACTTTAGATTAGCACTGAGTCATTGCATCCCTAAAACGGACATTAAAGAGACAAAGTGGATGACGTAATATATTTTACTGGACCAACTTCTGGTTTCTGTTACCAACAGAATTTGGTCCAATAAAAGATATTACCTCAACCACCTTTGTCTCTAATATCCTGGGGCCAACATGGCTACAACAACACTGTATATAAGAGAGACATTGGCAGATGGCTTTAATTAGCAGATGTAAAAATACTGCTGATGTTTTCAAAGTGAAATTTCCTTGCCACATGCTGCAAGCTACCAGTTTGCCTTTCTCAGGTGACAGTGAGTGTCAAAAGGATAAATCTAGACAACTTCAGGTTCTAACCAATCTCTCATTGGCAACATATATATGCACGTTCACAAATATTTTCTACTTCTGCAAGCTCATAGGACTTGAAACATTAAAGTCAATAACTTCCTGTCAAGGAGATTATCAGTGGACTTCTTGATCTTTTGGCTAAGATCCAGTGGAATGTCAGTTTAAAATACAGGAATTATATCCATCGGCCATTCAATGATTTGGTAAGTCTACTGAATGTTTTTTAGGCATGATAACAGTAGAGCTGGTTGAAAATTTTCTGACAATTTTCCATCGGAAAATGCTGATTTGTTGAAACTGGAACTTACATAGGAACATATCAAATTCATCAAAATATTGTATAATAAGTTACTGAAATGTTTCATTTTGCTAATGACTTCATAATATCAATGCTTATATAAATTATTTGTAATATGTTACAATGTAATATAAATATCTAAGTGCTTTGACTTTTATATTATAAGTTATATACCAGGGATTGGCAACCTTTGATACGTGGCCTGTCAAGGAAATCTGCTGGCAGGCCAGGACGGTTTGTTGACCTGCAACGTCTGCAGGTTCAGCCGATTGCAGCTCCCACTGGCCGTGGTTTGCTGTTCCAGGCCAATAAGGGCTGCGGGAAGCGACGAAGGCCAAGGGATGTGCTGGCTGCCGCTTCCCGCACCCCACATTGGCCTGGAATGGTGAACTGCGGCCAGTGGGAGCTGCAATCAGCAGAACCTGCGGATCCTGCAGGTAAACAAACCGTCCCGACCTGCCAGTGGATTTCCCTGATGGGCTGTGTGCCATAGATTGCTGATCCCTTGGTTATACTATAATATTATTCTATAATATAAAATATTTAATAAACTATGTAGCATAATATATAAACATTTTACACTATAATATAAAAGTAAAAATGCTAAAGCAGAAATGAAACATTTCAATCAGGTCAAAATTATATCTCAGTAATAATAGTGGGAAATTGTGAGATATCTACTTGTTGTCCCAAATAAGGATGAAATGGCTTTTCAAAATCTTGATATTTCCTCCAGGACAGAAGTACACTGTTTTCACCAGCTGTAGCTAGTGGAAAATTCCTATTGCCTGAAAACCTTTTCATACAAGCTGATCAGTG
The DNA here is from genome assembly GCF_025201925.1 of Gopherus flavomarginatus. Taxonomy (NCBI): domain Eukaryota; kingdom Metazoa; phylum Chordata; order Testudines; family Testudinidae; genus Gopherus; species Gopherus flavomarginatus. The sequence goes on from NC_066617.1 coordinate 34,840,977, forward strand.
GATCTCATTTCTGGGTATTACAAATCTGATTGTGGAAGATATTTCCAGATTTCCGCTTCTCATAGCTCCATGTGATCAGCCTTTAGCTACTAGGATGTCTCATTTCACAGAAAGAGTTGCTCAATGTGCATTGCTCCAGCTGCAAATCACAGACCACTCCTTCACCTAAGGGTGCAGAAAGCAGGCCTAAAGATGGGTCAGAGCTGCAAACTCCAGCTCTGGATTTAGTTCATAAACACCCTACCTATGAGAGTGTTTGAATACCAGTCATTTTCTAGTCGCAAGAATTATGTCCAAATTCTGAATTATCCCAGACAATTCACACACACACTCCACCCTCTGCAAAAAATAGTTATAATATACATGAATGGAACATGTCTAACTTCTCCACCATACTCTTTGTCAGGCCTTGTTTACTGTCACTGAAAGGACAAGTTGTTGTCAGTTGCTGTCGGTGTCAGTGGCTGCGTGTGTGTTCTCTCTGTGTGCTGTTCTGGCTCTAGTCAGATAGCCGGCACAGCAGACCTCGATGGAATTGCCCAGAAAGACCACAGACTTGATCTACTAGCAAATGCACTTGACAAAGCGCGGTATGAGCACCCTATAAACTGTACAGGAATACAAACACATGTACGCCTGTGACAATGGACCAACTCAATCAGCGGGAGGACTTTCTGCTGCCCCCGAGGCCAGACAAAGGTTTAAGGCATGGTATCCCAACATTTATAGACTGAGACAAATGATCCAGGATAAACAACTTAGATACCTCTCCTTGTACCTTTCTCCTGAGGTTTCAGACAAAACATCCCCATTCATCACTTCTGTCAAGCCATCTTATTGTGTGCTGGAATGTGTTTACATATTTGGTGTCTTTTAGCAATGCTAGCAATACCGGTGCTGAGTTCATTTACCGGACACTTAACTTGCAGGCAAGCATATGCTTTTGATAGGCCCCGACTTTTGCTCATAGCATAACTTTTGTTAACTTTGATTCAGGCCTCATGCCTTGCACCAGGCCCCGGGCTCCAGATTCTCTCTGCCTACTCTCTGCCAAGTTTGAAAGAAAGTAGTGTAGTGGGAATTGCAAGATTGTGTGATATGCTGCATGCATGTCACTGAAGTTGTAAGAATGTGGCACCTGATATCCCTTACTAGTATGCCACCTGGTCTGAACTATGCCACAAATCAGCTGAGACAAGTGGGAGAAATACTTTCAAAAATACACAGTTTCTATGAAGCTTTAAATCGTACCTTTAAATCCTGGTGTTTATCATACGCTGTGTATTGGGATTACTTACAATTTTAGGAACTATAAGTAGCTAGTTTTAGTACTTTAAATATATATTGAACTTAATGGCTGAAATCACATGTTTGCTAGAAGGAAAGTGAGACATGCTTACTTCACAGGAAGTAAAATAGATCTGAAATGAAAAGTTTCCTCAAATGTTCCATGCATGCTGAGTAGATGTTGAAACAGAGGGAAAAAGTCTAATCTATGGTTCTGCTCATTTCACTGTAGTTCACTGTGACACAGAGGTCTATTGGTGGTTACTCGTCAGGCGTGACACACTCATTGCATCTAACACAATGTGCTAAGAGCAGTAACACAATAACTCACAATTTTGGGAACCTCAGCAAATGGTTACATTGGCAGATGATTTGGGGGAAAATTGGAACTGGCAGGCAGTTGGGGGTGACTCTGCAAAAAGTAACTGAGTGGTGGAAGCCATGGAGTGACCTGAACGCTTGTAGGCTGGCTATTGATATCAGGATCTGAGCCATCACAGCAGAGCATTTAAGGCAGTCAGAGTTACAGGGCAGGAAATGACAAAACCCCTTACAGGTCTGGGCTGAATCCCAAAATGTCACATTCACCAACTACTAGCACACAGGGAAGCCATACTTTAAGAGACAAGATCTGTGCCAACAAACTCTCAGAGAACCACATTTGAATCTCATAGCTTCAAATTTAAATGTCTATTTATACTTCTGAAAAAAATATAGCTACAATATTATTTAACATCAGAAATTATATAGGTAAAGAAAGCAAAAATATACTCTACTGGCAGTTAACCAAGAAAATATCCAACAGGATTCCTTGTAGTGTCTCTGGAACCAGAGCTAGTCCAGTAATTTGAGACAGACAATTTATAGGATAGTCTCTGCAGTTTTGCTGAGCTCCATTAGCACCTTTACAGTCTTCTGCTCTGGAACAGCTGTGCAGAAGTTTTGTATGGAGTCTCTTTATTTAAGCTGTCAGAAATGCAAACACCAAACCTGGAAGACACTATTATGAAGAAAGAAATACTAGAGGTCATAATAAAGCTATATAGCAAAGAAGATGCTGGATATGACCCAAAACCAAACTGGTTTTACATAGATTCATAGGTTCGAGGACTGGAAGGGACCTCGAGAGGTCATCGAGTCCAGTCCCCTGCCCTCATGACAGGATCAAATACTGTCTAGACCATCCCTTATAGACATTTATCTAACCTACTCTTAAATATCTCCAGAGATGGAGATTCCACAACCTCCCGAGGCAATTTATTCCAGTGTTTAACTACCCTGACAGTTAGGAACTTTTTCCTAATGTCCAACCTAAATCTCCCTTGCTGCAGTTTAAGCCCATTGCTTCTTGTTCTATCATTGGAGGCTAAGGTGAACAAGTTTTCTCCCTCCTCCTGATGACACCCTTTTAGATATCTGAAAACTGCTATCATGTCCCCTCTCAGTATTCTCTCTTCCAAACTAAATAAACCCAATTCTTTCAGCCTTCCTTCATAGGTCATGTTCTCAAGACCTTTAATCATTCTTGTTGCTCTTCTCTGGACCCTCTCCAATTTCTCCACATCTTTCTTGAAATGCAGTGCCCAATACTCCAGTTGAGGCCTAACCAGTGCAGAGTAGAGCGGAAGAATGACTTCTCATGTCTTGTTTACAACACACCTGTTAATGCATCCCAGAATCACGTTTGCTTTTTTTGCAACAGTATCACACTGTTGACTCATATTTAGCTTGTGGTCCACTATGACCCCTAGATCTCTTTCTGCCATACTACTTCCTAGACAGTCTCTTTCCATTCTGTATGTGTGAAACTGATTGTTCCTTCCTAAGTGGAGCACTTTGCATTTGTCTTTATTGAACTTCATCCGGTTTACCTCAGACCATTTCTCCAATTTGTCCAGATCATTTTGAATTTTGACCCTGTCCTCCAAAGCAGTTGCAATCCCTCCCAGTTTGGGATCGTCTACAAACTTAATAAGCGTACTTTCTATGCCAACATCTAAGTCATTGATGAAGATATTGAACAGAGCCGGTCCCAAAACAGACCCCTGCAGAACCCCACTTGTTATACCTTTCCAGCAGGATTGGGAGCCATTAATAACTACTCTCTGAGTACGGTTATCCAGCCAGTTATGCACCCACCTCATAGTAGCCCCATCTAAATTGTATTTGCCTAGTTTATCGATAAGGATATCATGCGAGACCGTATCAAATGCCTTACTAAAGTCTAGGTATACCACATCCACCGCTTCTTCCTTATCCACAAGACTCGTTATCCTATCAAAGAAAGCTATCAGGTTGGTTTGACATGATTTGTTCTTTACAAATCCATGCTGGCTATTCCCTATCACCTTACCACTTTCCAAGTGTTTGCAGATTATTTCTTTAATTACTTGCTCCATTATCTTCCCTGGCACAGAAGTTAAACTAACTGGTCTGTAGTTTCCTGGGTTGTTTTTATTTTATTTCCCTTTTTATAGATGGGCACTATATTTGCCCTTTTCCAGTCTTCTGGAATCTCTCCCGTCTCCTATGACTTTCCAAAGATAATAGCTAGAGGCTCAGATACCTCCTTTATTAACTCCTTGAGTATTCTAGGATGTATTTCATCAGGCCCTAACTTTTCTAAGTGATTTTTAACTTGCTCTTTTTTTATTTTATCTTCTAAACCTACCCCCTTCCCATAAGCATTCACTATGTCAGGCATTCCTTCAGACTTCTCAGTGAAGACCAAAACAAAGAAATCCATAAGCATCTCTGCCATTTCCAAGTTTCCTGTTACTGTTTCTCCCTCCTCACTGAGCAATGGGCCTACCCTGTCCTTGGTCTTCCTCTTGCTTCTAATGTTTTGATAAAAAGTCTTCTTGTTTCCCTTTATTCCCATAGCTAGTTTGAGCTCATTTTGTGTCTTTGCCTTTCTAATCTTGCCCCTGCATTCCTGTGTTGTTTGCCTATATTCATCCTTTTTAATCTGACCTAGTTTCCATTTTTTATATGACTCTTTTTTATTTTGTAGGTCACGCAAGATCTCGTGGTTAAGCCAAAGTGGTCTTTTGCCACATTTTCTATCTTTCCTAACCATCGGAATAGCTTGCTTTTGGGCCCTTAATAGTGTCCCTTTGAAAAACTGCCAACTCTCCTCAGTTGTTTTTCCCCTCAGTCTTGATTTCCATGGGAACTTACCTATCAGCTCTCTGAGCTTACCAAAATCCACCTTCCTGAAATCCATTGTCTCTATTTTGCTGAACTCCCTTCTACCCTTCCTTAGAATTGCAAACTCTATGATTTCATGATAACTTTCACCCAAGCTTCCTTCTACTTTCAAATTCTCAACGAGTTCCTCCCTATTTGTTAAAATCAAGTCTAGAACAGCTTCCCCCCCTAGTAGCTTTTTCAACCTTCTGAAATAAAAAGTTGTCTGCAAAGCAGTCCAGGAACTTATTGGATAGTCTGTGCCCCCGGTGTTATTTTCCCAAAATATATCTGGATAGTTGAAGTCCCCCATCACCACTAAATCTTGGGCTTTGGATGATTTTGTTAGTTATTTAAAAAAAGCCTCATCCACCTCTTCCACCTGGTTAGGTGGCATGTAGTAGACTCCTAGCACGACATCACCCTTGTTTTTTACCCCTTTTATCCTAACCCAGAGACTCTCAACACTTCTATCTTCTATGTCTATCTCCCCCTCAGTCCAAGTGTATACATTTTTAATATATAAGGCAACATCTCCTCCCTTTTTCCCCTGTCTATCCTTCCTGAGCAAACTATACCCATCCACACCAACATTCCAATCATGTGTATTATCCCACCAAGTTTCAGTGATGCCAACAATGTCATAGTTGTATTTATTTATTAGCACTTCCAGTTCCTCCTGCTTATTACCCATACTTCTCGCATTTGTATATAGGCATCTAAGATACTGGTTTGATCTTGCCTCCCCGTTTTGCCCTGACCCTCCTTTCTCTCTGCCATTATAGCCCACACTTCCTCTTGTTTCCAACCCATCTCCCAGGTCTTCATGTTCCCCACTTACCTGTGGGCTTTGCTCACCTGTCCCCGTCGAACCTAGTTTGTCCAATATATTGTCATATATTTGTCCAATGTATTTTTTAATCATCTTTAGCTTTATGTGACTGCATATTTGAAACAAAAAATCTTCCTAATCAAATGTTTACCAACATTATATTAATACTGTAAGCAAAAGAAAAATTTGATTGTTCTTCTCATAGCCAGTCACTTATTGAAAACAGGTATTTAATTATTATTGATTATTCTTAACAGTTATCAAAAGTTGTTACATAACTAATCTTACTCATGTAAGATGCTCCATTGAGTTGAATGAAACTACATGTAGTCTCAATTTTTCATGTGCTTAAATATTAGCAGCACTGGGGTACTAGTGATTACCTTCTTTGTTTATAAGGATGAATTTTGCTTTATTCCAGGAAGCTATTCCTTAGCTAATGTTAGGAAACTTTTAAATGTTTCTTATTTCATATAGACTTACTTTCCCCAAAAGCTTTGCTTCCCAAAAATGCTTTAGAGAGGATAAAGTGGGCATATATGGCTGATGATCGTTGAGGCTATGAATACAGGGGGAAATGTCATTACTAGATAAAGGGGCAAATAGGGATTACTTTTGTTTATTTATAACTTTTTTTAAAAAATGCAGATATGTATATAAAAGGTGCATATTAGCTTGTATCTCTCTTATTCCACATTTTATATGATATTTTGTTGTTAAGATCTGACTACAGGATTCCTGATCCTGATAGGCCGTTTGTTGCCACTCAATAGAAATATTACATAATAATTATTAAAAACAATGACACAACATGGCTAGGTATTCTATATAACTAACAAAGGACTTGCCAAAGTTGAGGTTTAAAAAATGTAAAAATCACAAAAAATCTGTGGGAATAGCATTAAATGTTATGGATATTACATACTGATGTTGCATACCCATAGGCTCAAAAATGAAAACAATTAAATATTTAAAAGCAGTATTCCATTACTTTTATAACAAATTTTATTTCAGAAAGTAATCAATATGAAATTAGTGGGGAGGGCTTGCTCAGTGATTTGAGCACTAGCCTTCCAAACCCAGGGTTATGAGGTCAATCCTTGAGGGGGCTACTTAGCAATCTGGGGCAAAATCAGTTCTTGGTCTGTGAAGGCAGGGGGCTGGACTTGATGACCCTTTGGGGTCCCTTCCAGTTCTAGGAGTAGGTATATCTCCATTAATTTATTTAAAAATATATATTTATTTAGATATTCTTACTTTTTGTTGGTTCCATATTTTACATAGATTCTGTTCAGTGTAAATATTTTACCAGTATAAACTCAAATTATTGATCCTTTTTCAGTCAGTCAGTGTCATAATAAAATATATTGTAGCAAAAGTAATTATACATTATCAATCAGTTATTATTTACCTATTATAGTTATCAAAGGTGAAAGGCAAAGGAGAAATTAAAACTGAATTAATCAGTTTTTTGGCTGAATGTCCCAATTTATCAGACAGTGGGACTTAAAAATATCCTGGAATATGTCATTCAAAAGCACATTTTGTATTTGAGTTGTTACATGTGATCTAAAGTCATAGAAGATTATGGTTGGAAGGGGCCTCAGAAGGTCATCTAGTCCAACCCCCTGCTTAAAGCAGGACCAATCCCCAGACAGATTTTTTCCCCAGTTCCCTAAATGGCCCCCAAAAGGATTGAACTCATAGCCTTGGGTTTTAGCAGGCCAGTGCTCAAATCACTGAGCTATTCCTCCCTCTCTGCTCCCCTCAAAATATATTGAATGAAGCAGAAAATCCCAGCAGGATTTTACAGCAGTGGGGGACACAATTTTTAAAGGTTATCCAAAACTCATTTCTACTCTCACAGTCTGATTGATGCTGAGTATTCTTAACATAAAACTGTGTTAACTAAATGCTTACTTTTCCCTTTGCAAATCCCTTGTATTTGTTCTTTTTTTGGCATTAACCTTTTGGTGTTTACAACTTGGGGACTTAGCAGTTCACAAAAGTTAAGAGATGGGCATGGAGGATCAGGATGAAGGCAGAAGGTTTATATCATCTGAGAAATGGGCCCAGGATTCTTGTTTTCATTGAGTTCAAACCAGCCCATCCTCCTGCCAGGACGGAAGCAGCACATATCAAGTTGTTGAACTAAGGTGGAGAAAGTGGCATGTTGTTGGCAACAAGGGAGGCACTACCACTATATAAGAGGTCAAGAAGGCTTGTAGTATCATTCTGTTTGCTCATGAGTGGGAGAGAGGTTTGGTAGCCTCATTGAGGAAGAAATATGGTAGAAGAGAGTGAGAGAGAGACTTTATTGTAGAGAAGAGAGGGAAGAGGAGTGGAGAGAGGGAAGACTTTGGGAATGAAAAGCTTCTGGTATGGTAAGGGAAAAAAGGATGTAGATTTAACCAAGATAGACTGGACTTCAGTATTCTTTTTGCTGATAGCTGGTTGAAGGATTTGGTAAGCAACACTTTAACAACCATCATAATTGCTAATATGCAGTTGAAATGTAAATGGTTCATGAGACAATACCTCTGACAAGTCCCCCCACTCCAGGGTGCAACCTGGAACTGGTGTACTGCTGAGCCCTCTGTCTCACCCGCCTGGGCTCCCTTTAACATGGTGATGCTGTGACAAGCAGCAGACCACTCCTGACCCTGCACTTACACAGGCAGGGATAAACATTGCTGCAGTTACATGGCTGCTTCTCCTCAGCCACCCATGAACTAACAAAAGACAGAGGATTCAGCCAAAATACCCCCAGCTCCCCAGCTGTACCACCCTGCCCTGGTCATAAAGTTGACCAGTATGAATTTATTACCCAGTCCGCCCTTCCCTTGATGTGGAGAGGACAATGCACCAGCTCCATTCCTGATCAGATTTCCCTTTGAAGTTCAAACAACACACTGTTTTAGGTGAAAATATAAAACAGATTTATAGCTACAGAAAGGTAGATTTTAAGTGATTATAAGAAATAGCATACAGATTAAAGAAAATTACCTAAGAAATTAAACAAAAACACAATTTATGTCTTATATACTAGTTAGGATTTGAATCAATGAGCTTCTCATTGTTAGCTACTAGAAGCAGATTACAGCTTTTGCACACACAGGAAGGAATTCTTCTATTCTGCTTGGGACTAGCACTTTCCCCAGTTCAGTCTTTGTTCCTCAGGTGTTTCCAGGTGTTCTCTTGTGTCGGGAGTGTGGCCCGGTGGTGATGTCACTTCCCCCTTTTATAGCTTCTTCCACACAGTTTATTATTATTAATAATCACTCAAATTAATAAAAATACTGACAGCAATATTTAAGGAATTAATGTACTTAAAATAAGAGAAGGGAGTGTATTAAAGAAACATATCTCTAAAGGTCAAATTATTCCTCCAAAACCATGGTGAGGGCATTCTACAGACCCTTCAGAGGTATTTGGTGAATAGGGCCAAGATAAGGCCTTTCACTGAGATGAACAGTTCAGTAGCACAAATAAATTTGTTAGTCTCTAAGGTGCCACAAGGACTCCTCATTGTTTTTGTTGATATAGACTAACATGGCTACGCACTCTGAAACAGTTTACATACTCTAGCATATACGTGTCCTGACCTGGCCATGGCACCACATCACCATCACCCTTTCCCCATATAGGCATCTCCTGTTTTTGGCAGCAATAATGGGGCCAATATCAATCAGAATACATGTACACAATTTACTTTGCTTTTTCATGTTCATATGGACACAGGCAAGGCCCAGTTCTACAAACATTCAAAAATAATGGGAATACTTATAGCAGCAAGTGCTACTCAATAGGGTTGAAAAAATGAAGAGTGCCAGAATCTGACATCTGAAGAACAGCACTGGCTCCTTAGGACTATTCAGTGCCATCATATGAAATTGATTGTGCACTTAACTGTTGTACAGACCCTCAGTTCCTCCCACTCAAGCTTCTAATTACCCTGTAAAAAGACAATGGGCTATTGACCCTGTGTCTCCAGCAATAATATCACCCATTGTTTGGAAAGATGAAAACAACCCTTCCATCTCCTGGAAATGTTTTGTGTAGCCTAGTGGAGTCCTTTTATATATTATTCATTGATAGTTTTAAATTACACAGTGATGTCCAGTTATAAAGAGTAACAGACATAATGACATTCCCATGCCTTTATAATATGTCTACTGAGTCATATTTTTCTATAGTTTAAACAAAAAAGCAAACAATCAGAGGAAAATATCCATTATTCTATAAAGTTCATAGAAGCAGAAAATTCAACCCTTCCTCCAACTCTAAAATAAAGTAACGAATATAAGTGGGAGATAAAGGAGGAACCTCATTACAATTTTCTAATAATGTCAGTGATTTGTGCACAGTAGAGGCAATGCACAAACAATCAGAGCGGGAGAGGGAAGAAAGAGGAATGAGAAAATTGAGAGCTCCTAAAAGGGACTGTGGTCATTATTATTATTTATTAATATGTATTATTATTATTTTATTAATTATTATCACTACTAAATTTTAGTTGCATGAATCAACAGGGCAGCCAACAGACATAGGTCATCAACCATAATTATTTTTCTATATCTTGTTCACCCATCTTCCAGGATAAGATCATACTGTTAAGGTAGCATACCATGACTGTAAAAATCTGGGCTCCGATCTTGCAAACTTTTATGCAAACACTTAATTCTAAACAAATGTGCAGGACTTTACAGGATCAAAAAGGCAGACACGGATCCTCCCCCAAAGAGCTTACAGTCTCAAATGGTGAGCAACATATGAAAGATAGGGAGAGTGAAACAATTGCACATATAAAATGTTTACATCCATATATATACCATTTCCATTAATCCCTCCTCTGTTTGCCCCTGTGTCTAGCCTCTAAGTATCGGTTGAATTGGAGTAGATGTCACTGCATAATGCATTGTTATGTTGAACAAAAAAATGAAAAAACAACAAACAATCCAAAAAACCAAAAGCAAATGCTATCTGTAAAAGTATTGACAGCTATTTGCTTGATCTCTATTAGGCTATCATAACTAGTCTGTAAAGCTCCTAGCACACTATTGGCGCTACAATAATAATAGATCTTCATTATTTGTTGAGGTCTTTCCACTCTATTTTATTTCAGGAAAAATATATTGTGTAAAGATATGTAACTAGATATGTGACTTTTGCATCTCATTTGGCCTCACTTTATCCATTCTAACAACCAGCCTCCTGTGTTTCACATTATTTGTACCTTAGAAGGGAAATTTAAGCATTTTAATTGCCAAAACAGAGGGTTTTCGCATGAAGAAAGAAAGCTTAATAACCTTCCTTTGGGTGATATAATTAATAAGGTTGTAGTCAAGAATGAAAGTTATTAAGTATATTTAGGATATAGAGGTGAAATCTGGAGACTATATATGGTAACACTGTATAGGGACAAATTGCTATGCAGATTTATAGAACTTTGCTAATAGACAGAAATTCAAACATTCCTCCCAGGAGTCATAACTTATTTCATGGAAGACAGTGAAAGGTGACAAAGTCAGGTCAAACTTACAGTAGATTTGCTCAGAGTTCCCAGGAGAGTCAAAAAGATATAGTGGGTTTCCATAGCAACTAAATGCACTAACATTATGTTTATTAATTACACAGAGCTAGCAAAAACTGCAGCAAACAAAATGTTGATAATGAGGTAGGCTGTCACAATGGGACTAGGAAGCTATTACTTATACTAAAGCCTGTATTCTACCTTGTTTGTTCACCATCATCATTAAAAGGTAAGATAAGATAAAATAATCAGGTGTCTAGTGTCAATAAGCACATTTTTATACAGTAAATAGATTCTTTGGTTTGATTCAATTTCATAGCCACTGTTATATGAAGGCAGATGTACATTGTTTGAGAAAAAATATGAGGTGTTAACTCAGTTCCTATTGAATAGGTTTCATCATAAACCAGCTGGACCACTGAGTGAGAGAGTCCACCTCCTTACCAACACAGGATCATTTATTGTAATGGACTGCAAATACCTTGCCTGTCTAGCTAATAAAGCTGATTTAAATGAGCTCAGGGCCTGGCTCAGAGAGTCATGATTTCTCCCTTGCTCTTCTTTTTGTTTCACAAAAGAAGTAATTTGCTACAGGCCTAAAAAGGGGGCTGTTCATTAACCACTTTTGCCCTGCCAGTTCTAGTGGCCAATATGTGGTGGGAGAGGGAGGTGCCAAGGCTCCTTCCATTCTCTGTGCCATACTCACCTATTGGCTTTGTAGCTGGAGGAGTATTGGGCTAACACCCATTGCTCCTCCACCCTATCCAGACACAAAGACTAGGTAAGTCACTACAGCATTGCATATGGCCTAGTAAAGGGGCTTTACTTCCAAAGGCCAGGGCACAGTCTAGCCCTTTGAGCGTAATATTGTGTGCAACATGTATTAAAGGTTTGACTACCATCTATCACATCTGCTGTTCTCGCTTCTTCCTCTAATTTTGTAATTCTGTGTTTTAAAAAAAGTTGTCAAATGTGTCTGGCAACATTACATTTACCCTGTTTATTGTTTGCGCATCCATTATCCTCTACTATATATGCTTACAGACATTTTGGAGCTCCAAAATGTCTGTTAGTCTATAAGGTGCCACAGGATTCTTTGCTGCTTTTACAGATCCAGACTAACATGGCTACCCCTCTGATACTATATTTGCTTGGCATTCCTTCCCGCCCCTTAATATTGTTACTCTATTTTATAAAGCTAGACCTGCAGGAAGGGAAGTGCCAAAACCAATGTTCTTTCCTTTTATGAGAGTTTGGAGAAATGCTGAAGTATCTAATAGTGAACAATACTCAATCCAGGGTTGAAGCAACGGAACAATTGGAACCATTACTGGTAGTCTCAGCAAAGAAACCCAGAATGGAACAACTTGGAGATGAAACTACCCTCATACCACAAGAAGTGGACTCCATGGAAGAGAATTGAGGCATACCAGGGTTGGATGTGAGGAACCTGACTCTGGGTGTGATTCTGTGCTGCCTTTAGAACTCACAGCTGAGGGGCAGTGACTTTAAGCCACCCTTGTGCCATCCTGATTCTGAGCTGCTTCAGTAGTTGGCTGCTCCTTTCACCACTCTGGCTCTCTGAGCTGATGTGAAGGAGCCAGAGTGGAGGTGAGAATATCACCCACTTGATCCCTTATGCTGCAGTATTTTTGTGCCTAACTAAAGGACTGCATGATTAAAAACCCATTGCACTTGAGGCACGTATATTTATAGTTAAGAAAACTGTGAAAAAATATTATTTGCAAATTTTGAGAACAGCAAAGAAAAACTTTGCCTGGCTGGCAAACAAAGTGCATCTGAACTCCAGTATGGACTAAGACTGGAAACAAAAGATACAAGTAAAAGGGTTATTGTAATGACTGTTGGCAGCAAGCTTCTGAAAGAGAATGTGTTCAGAATCCCAACATTTACTATGTTAGCAATAGGTAACAGATGACTTTCCAGCCAGTCTGCAGTAGTTTGTAATTTAAAATATTGGTATAGTTAGCACGAGTGAACCTCAAACAGGTTTCACCAAGCATATCGTGTTCAGATTGAATTGATGATTCATTAGAAGGCATAAAAATGAATGGGGAGATTGTGTTTCCCTGTTGGAGACTCATATGCACTGGGTGCGTGCTCAGCTCATAAATTTCATATCTGTGCAGGAACTTTATGGAAACAAGATGGGAAGAAAGGCTGTCTCTGATTGTACTCACAGTTTGATTCTTCTGACAGCTGAAGATTGCTTGTCTTGGAAAAGTTACAGTTTAGTTGGCGGAGAAGTTCTTTAGAAATTCCTCAGCCATGGAAGAGTGGAGAACAGATACAGCTAGCACACCTAGAGTACCTTTCATCTTTAGGTCTCAAAGCACTTTAGAGAGGAAGGATAAGTGCCATCATCCCCATGTTGCTAAGGCACAGAGAGGTGAAATAACAATCTCCAGGTCACACAGAGGGTCACTAATGAAGGCCATGAAGTGAAACCAGGTCTTCTGATCCTAAATCCACTGACTTATCCACTGGACCACACTGTACTACAGGAGTCTGAGCAAAGTGCTCATGTGTGACATGGCACCACCAAGTCAATGGCTGCATATAAATGCACACACAGTTTTGCAAGTTTTAATGTTGGGTTTCAAAGTACTACTTTGAAAAAGGACTTAATTAATTTCAAATTATATAGCAGATTCTTTTTTCCTGGTCTGTTTGGTTTTGCAAACGAGTCTGACTGTAAAGGATGAAGCTCTAGCTGCTGTAGAGAATGCTTCATTGTTCTGTCACTTATTAGGTTTTCAACTATTTTGGAACTCTTTTAAAGTTTTCCAGCTGGCATTATTCTTTCCCATGTAAACAAATGTCACTGAAAAACAAATAAACAAAAAAGCCTTGGGCAACAAGATCTAACAGAAAGGGACTTGCATACAGAAATGGGATTGGTGCTGTCACTGATTTGCTTTTTAATGATTTTGAAAGATACTTAGTTTTGAATGGAAAGATTTTATGAACAAGGTAAAAAGCAGCACAGATACATTCTCTCTGCCGCTTTTACGATGCTATAATTGTGAATGTGGATGTGTAGATTTGGATGTATGGTGGAGAATTAAACCCAATCAGAGTGATGGCATACAATGGAACTCTAAATGCTGTATAGAACATAGGCTGCGACTCCCAATTTAAAGACTCCCACTGACTTCAATGGGGTTTGGATCAGCCCCATACAGTGGAATTAGCATCCCGCTGTCCAGCAGTGTTGTCATCATCACCACACCCACCAACAAGGAACTAAATATCACCGACCACCCTCAGTCAGATCCCTTGTGAATGTATATCACTGTCACTTTATTGACGTCAATTATCTCTGAAACATCTCTAGATATTACTAAAGCCAGACATATGCCAAACCGATAAGTTAAGTTTGGTGGAATGGAATATGATGTGAACATGATATTTTTATTTTAAAGAGCATCAGCATGTGTAGGCCAAATGAGGAGAACAGTTCCTGGCACTTAGCCAGGAATGAATTGCGGGATCAAAGCAAGGTCATGACAAGGAAAATGTAAGGAAAAAGGAAAGTAATCATATTGTTGTGTAGAAAAGCTAAAAGGTGAACAATGCATTGCTGTATACACGGTGTGCTGCTTACAGTCCTTGTTTCCCTAACAGTTACAGATCAGTACAGTAATAAAGAGGGAAGGAGGATCACACTCAGAATGTTGCACTGGGTTTCTAATAAATGAACAGGGTGAATTTAACTCCTACAGGAGTGCCAGAACTAGCCTCATGCCTTATTTAAGCCCCACATAAGACCTATTTTCCCAAATGGGAATCAATGGAATTAAACACCCATTTGGATTCACTCCATTTAAGGAGGAAATCTAAGGCCAGGTTGTGACAGAAATATCTTGAAGTCCAGTTCTAAAATGGTAATCTTATATTTGTAGCTACAAATCAGAAAGAAATGTCTTAAACACTTTGCATTTCCCAAATCTGTTTTATTTTTGTATCTCTGAGGGATGGAGAAAAAAGAGAGTATTGTTTCCGACTAAAGAGAAGTGACATAAACAATTAACACAATGAAAATGTAAAAGGAATTTAGCAAAGGGGAGGCTTCTTAATAGTTATCTTATTTGCTCCTAATCATCAAATGATAAATAAATAGACTTGCAAATGTTCCTAGAATAGCTTAGTATTTATGAGGAATAATAACTGAGGAGAATCACCGCTATTCACATATCTCTAGCTTAAATCTACTTTTCAGAGGTCATGTTGAGATCAAAAGCAATGTGGTCTGTTTTTTTCCAAACTGCAATTTTGAGATGGCTGGCCAAATTTCTCACTGGAGCAACCCTACTGAAGTCAATAGACTCACACCAGGGATGATTTTAGCCCAATATGTTCACTCTTTGTAGGGACAGTAACAGAACCCTGAGGGCTAATGCACAGTATAACATTGATATTAGAGCCATTTAACCCATCTTGAAAGAAAGAATTGAAAACAACTGAGGAATAGCTGGAAATGTGCCAGTTTTCTCATAGCCATAAGTAATGGAATTTGTTCTTTCCAGGGAATGCCAGCATGTTAAAATTGAATGTTTCTGATTTCATTGTTTAAGATTAATATAATCAGATTTCAGAAATCCTTGTATTTTTAAATAATCTAGACTATACAGTATCCAGTCCGTGCCTTTTCCCCTTCAAGTCAATAGCAAAACTCCCAGTGACTTCAATAGGAACCAGATCAAACACTGTGTCAGTGGATGGGAGCTCTTCTAAGAGAAAATGTGTGTTTTCCCTCCAGCCCCACAGATGCATTCAGCAGCTCACCTAGGACAGGGATGCTTTGAAGGTAACTTTAAGATAGTGTTGCTCTATCCCTGATCTTCACTTTGTGAAGTAAGTTATAGTCATTGCCCAATACAAGCATCTTTTTATTTTAAAGTAAACGCTGAGTCCCATCTTAAGACTCTGTTCATGAATGCAGCATAAATCCCAGCTCTCATTAGGGGTCTGAGAGGAAAGTTAGGAGAGAGGCAATAGCTGCCATTTTGAGGCAGCAGAAGCTTTGTCATTGGTCCCTGCACCTGGCTGAGGGAAAGGGGAGTGGAGGACACCACCCAAAATTTTGGATATCTGATACTTAGCAGTGAATGACTAAGTGCTCTTAAAAAGTGAGAGGCAAGGGGGCAGGGAGAATCCACTGCCACACACCTACCTTAGCAGGAGGTACTGGGTAGCAATACTGCTTCCAAATCATATGATTTCTAGGGGACTGAAGGCAAGCTGGGAGAGCTAAGGCTAAACTAACTGTTGGAGATCTGATCTCTAAAGTGACCAGATTATTAACATGAACAATGGACAATTATTAACATGAACACCTGTTGCACCCCATCAAGAGTAGAAACACCAAGCACTCTAAGTGGCTCCTCCACCTACCAGTCTGGGTAATGCCAGTGTTTCTTCTACCCAGGCCCTACTCTTTCCAATGGTTATGGCATTGCCAGCAAGCCCTGGTGATAGCAAAGTGTTGGTGTCATGCTGGTATTGTTGCTAGGCTCTGTCTGGAAGTGCTACTGTTATTGCTTTTCTTGGGAGTTGGGGAAAATGGCTGCCTGGAGCCCACAGCAGTGCTATCTTTGAAGGAGGAGGAAAGAAGAGAGCTGCTACACATAAAACATGATATTTTCAACCATAAGCATTTCAACCAATTCTAATACATAACCATACCAGATAAGCACATTATCTGGGGATTCAAAACTAATTAATAATATTCACATTTATCTCATTATCTTTAGGATTCAGAATTAACATATTGGAATTAATCAGAGCAATCTATTGCTTTGTTACAGTTCCAGCCATCTACAGACTCAGGTAAGCCATTAGAAATATTATCTTTGTGACCATAAAAGAAAGAAACTGACATTTTGCAAAGGAAATCTTATATTCATCAGAAATGGATGGGGTCACTAGTGAGTCAAAAGAACGGCCATGGTAGCACTGCACACTACAGCAGTAGAATCCTTATAGAATTTAATTTTTCGGTATCTATTGTATTGACACTTTTAAGCATTTTTAGTTTAATGTTTTATATTAACAGCCAAAGATAAACAGAAAATATCCTTCCTTTCCCTGAAATCAATAGTAAATACTGCTTAACTCACACAAACTGTTCCTTAAAAGACAAACAATAATAGCAAAATGATTGTCCTTCCCTTTAAAACAATTTCGAAAAAAGCTGCTGCACATAGACACCTTTTGAGGCCACCAGCATTAATTATTCAGCTGCTGCCATAAATGTGATCTTCAGGTCACATAATTATTTCACTTAACTACAACTAAGTTAGGTTGATAAAAGAAATGGGTTTGTAAATGACAATCCCCTCCTTTCCCTTAATTTCTATTTTAATGTAAGTGACCCATTAATGGTTTTATAGAGCACAATTGTTTGAAAGGTGAAGAACTATTGTTTCTCCCTTGCTAGTATTAGTCAGTATATAAAAATGGCTTTAGAGATACAGGGAACAGTAGCAGTCATTAACATTTCCCTCCACTAATGGGATGGCTGTGGCTGTCCATAATTATGTTTACAATCCTCTCTATTTCCCAGGTACACTGGGTGACATTAAAAAGCCATATTTGCCCAGCGTTATTTCAGGGGGATATCAGAAATAATAGTATTTTCTACACTTAACAGAGAACATAGGAATTATAGATAAATGGGGACCATTCTAAAGACTTATGAGAAAGTATATACATGTAAACTTGATAGAGCAATTTAGATTCAGTTCATAATACTGTAGTTGGCCAAATTCATCCTCCACTCACAGTTATTATATAGCATCTATCATTAGGTAGTATATAAGCATTGTACCCAATTAAAGCACATGAAAGCTCAGAAGGAGCAGAAGGAGTTTCATTATGAAGTTATTATTTTCCTTTCCAACATTAACAGTTTTATCACTGTTCTTTTTCCCCACAGCTGTACATATATGCATGTTGAATCCTTGGTGCATCTGTTGTTTTCTTTTTGTATTTTATCAGAATGTTCAAAAAAAAACCTGAACATAAATTATTGCCTTAACTTTTAATACTTAATAGATTTGTAAGAATAGATCATGATCCCAGAGGTTTTGATTCAACAGGCATTGTATCAAGTCTCCTTTTTTTCAAATGAAAAGAACTCGTAGAATTTAAAGAGGATGTGTGAAAATCTTACCTGTTGACATCAAAGAGAGGTTTGTCATTGACTTCAGTGGGGCCAGAATTTCACCCCATATAGTCCCTACAGCAAAGTATGAGAAGGGTATATTTGCCCCTCCCCCCCCAAATGGACTTGATCCATCAAAATACTTACATGTTCAACTTTGGATTAAATGAAACTACTCCCATGCCTAAAGATAAGCATATGTTTAAGAAATATTCCTCCAAGAACTTCAATAGAAAGGATTAATTAGTTTCCTACTTCAGCTCATGGGTGGTTGTACATTTGAGAAAAGCTGCATCAAGATTATTTGAGTCCTTCATATATAATATTTGGGGCTTAATTCTGCCTTTTTTGTGTGCATTTCCTTTTTTAGACCAGCCTTAAGGAATTCTGTTGCATACACTGCTCCTAGACACCCAGAGATTTGTGCCCCCCACAGGCAGAATAGCTCATGGAAACTCCACTTGGTCTACACAACTTCATATTTCTCTCTTCAGCTTGTATAACAGGAGTCAGACTTCAGCAAGATACTTAATCACATGCATAGCACAAAGCATGTGGACAGTCCTGTTGACTTCAGGGCAACTGCTCATGTGCTTGAAATTATGTAGACATGTATGTATGTCTCTAATTGGGTCCTTACTATACCTGTAAGTGAACATTGAGTTGGAACATTGGGTTAAATTATTCTTAGAAGAACTCTAGATTTTTTAAAATTTAAATGACTAGTTCTATTGCAATATCCATCCTGCAATGTCAGACCATGATAAAATGGAATAGAATCTGAAATAGATTCATAGATTCATAGACTCTAGGACTGGAAGGGACTTCGAGAGGTCATCGAGTCCAGTCCCCTGCCCTCATGGCAGGACCAAATACTGTCTAGACCATCCCTGATAGATATTCATCTAACCTACTCTTAAATATCTCCAGAGATGGAGATTCCACAACCTCCCATGGCAATTTATTCCAGTGTTTAACTACCCTGACAGTTAGGAACTTTTTCCTAATGTCCAACCTAAATCTGCCTTGCTGCAGTTTAAGCCCATTGCTTCTTGTTCTATCATTAGAGGCTAAGGTGAACAAGTTTTCTCCCTCCTCCTGATGACACCCTTTTAGATATCTGAAAACTGCTATCATGTCCCCTCTCAGTCTTCTCTTTAAACTAAACAAACCCAATTCTTTCAGCCTTCCTTCATAGGTCATGTTCTCAAGACCTTTAATCATTCTTGTTGCTCTTCTCTGGATCCTCTCCAATTTCTCCACATCTTTCTTGAAATGCAGTGCCCAGAACTGGACACAATACTCCAGCTGAGGCCTAACCAGTGCAGAATAGAGCAGAAGAATGACTTCTCGTGTCTTGTTTACAACACACCTGTTAATGCATCCCAGAATCACGTTTGCTTTTTTTGCTACAGTATCACACTGTTGACTCATATTTAGCTTGTGGTCCACTTTGACCCCTAGATCTCTTTCTGCCATACTCCTTCCTAGACAGTCTCTTCCTATTCTGTATGTGTGAAACGGATTGTTCCTTTCTAAGTGGAGCACTTTGCATTTGTCTTTACTGAACGTCATCCGGTTTACCTCAGACCATTTCTCCAATTTGTCCAGATCATTTTGAATTTTGACCCTGTCCTCCAAAACAGTTGCAATCCCTCCCAGTTTGGGATCGTCTACAAACTTAATAAGCGTACTTTCTATGCCAACATCTAAGTCATTGATGAAGATATTGAACAGAGCCGGTCCCAAAACAGACCCCTGCAGAACCCCACTTGTTATACCTTTCCAGCAGGATTGGGAGCCATTAATAACTACTCTCTGAGTACGGTTATCCAGCCAGTTATGCACCCACCTTATAGTAGCCCCATCTAAATTGTACTTTTCTAGTTTATCGATAAGGATATCATGCGAGACCGTATCAAATGCCTTACTAAAGTCTAGGTATACCATATCCACCGCTTCTTCCTTATCCACAAGACTCGTTATCCTATCAAAGAAAGCTATCAGATTGATTTGACATGATTTGTTCTTTACAAATCCATGCTGGCTATTCCCTATCACCTTACCACCTTTGCAGATGATTTCTTTAATTACTTGCTCCATTATCTTCCCTGGCACAGAAGTTAAACTAACTGGTCTGTAGTTTCCTGGGTTTTTTTTATTTTTTATTTATTTGCCCTTTTCCAGTCTTCTGGAATCTCTCCCATCTCCCATGACTTTCCAGAGATAATAGCTAGAGGCTCAGATACCTCCTCTATTAACTCCTTGAATACTCTAGGATGCATTTCATCAGGCCCTGGTGACTTGCAGGCATCTAACTTTTCTAAGTGATTTTTAATTTGCTCTTTTTTTATTTTATCTTCTAAACCTACCCCCTTCCCATAAGCATTCACTATGTTAAACATTCCTTCAGACTTCTCAGTGAAGACCGAAAAAAAGAAGTCATTAAGCATCGCTGCCATTTCCAAGTTTCCTATTACTGTTTCTCCCTCCTCACTAAGCAGTGGGCCTACCCTGTCCTTGGTCTTCCTCTTGAGTAATTATAGCTTACCTTTACTTCTGTTTTAGTTTCATTATTGATTACTAGGCTTACCTTTATTACCTTTATAGCTTACCTTACTTTTATAGCTTACCTTTATTTATAGCTTTATAGCTCTATTTATAGCTTTATAGCTTACCTTTATTTCTGTTTTAGCTTCATTATTGATTACTAGGCTTGATTCTCCTCAAACAGCAGCCTTACAGCAGTATAATGCCATTAACCCTAATGTACATAAGAGCAGAACAAGGTTCAATATATTTTCTGGGTGTCCGACAATGTACTCATCATTCTTTTCTGATACAAAAGTGATATGAAATAATGTTGTGTCTACATTTTCACTCTATATCTGGTACCAATCACTGTCAGAAGACAGGATACTGGGCCAGATGAATTTGAGTTAGATTGGTATGACCCAGTATGGCCATTCTTATGTTCTTACAGCTACATGTAGTCTCATCAACTTGTTAGTGGACCTCGGGGAGCTGAACACTATATACTGTTGCTGGTTCATGCCAATTATTGTACTGAGTGATGAAACTGGCTGGTATCATTTCACCTGTGCATAAGAACAGCAGGTGAATGTTATAGTTTATGATTTTCAATTATAAATCAAGTACACTAAATTCTCAGTTCACCTAATAAGGGCTGTAAAAGCACTGGAGTGTGAGGAGTCTACTGATTCTTGTTAGAAAGGCTTTGAGATGAGGGCTTATCAGTGTTTTTGCTACATCACTGTTATATTTAGCTTTTACAACAAAAACTGAAAAATAATTAGGAAAGGAATCGACCAGCCAGAAAAATATCACTACTCACAGGCTATACTTACATACCAAACTCTATAGGCAGGTCCAGCAATGCCATACTCATGCTGATCTATTAATAATTATAAGCTATACCATGCATCACCCCTACACATATTCTTTTGCACAAAGGAAGCGGAAGGTGAATGCAAGGGGAAGAAAAGAGCCCTAGAGGCCATCTGCAAAAAATGTGTGGGACTGATCTTTATGCAAATATGTAACTTGGCAGGATGAGTTCATGGGCAGTGCCAGGAGATGACTGCTCATTCCCAACCAATTCCATGGGAGTTACTTCTCCTTGTTGTAGCATTACCTTCACCTATTCCTATACAAAGGAGGGGCAGCTGCTACTATGAAACCAATGAGAGCACAACTCTTCATGGAAACTTGATTATAAGGAGGCCTTAAAAGTGGGGGAACAAAGCCTCTAGCATTGATTTACTACACACAGATACTCCTGACCTTGGCACAGCTGCCCCAAGTTCAGTGGGGCTCTCTAGTCTCCTACTGATTGAAATGTCACAGCACTGTCTCCTTCTTAGGAGAGAAACCTTCTCCCTCTTGGAGGGGATGATACCATGAGAATGTGGTGAATTTAAGTATTGAGAGTTTTCCATGTAACGTATTGGGAAAGGGATAATCTGTGCTAATTTAACAAGTAATTCACAGGTTAGTATGGATAGCTAACACTGTAGTTTCAAAAACACTCATTTATGCTTCAATGTGCTTTCCTGAATCTTACAATATTTTAAAAATGTTGCACTTATAAGTAAGTGTTAGTGTATTTCCAGTAAGAGGCTGCATGGAGCAGTCTACTGGGAGTTGGACTCAGACGTCTGGGCTCCTCTGTTTGTATGCTTACTTTGTCTCTGACTTCTTCTGCAGCATTGGCATTCACTTCTGTGTGCTTCATTTGTTCCAGCTGTAAAATGGAGATAATCATGTTTTCTGACATGCCTCATACAGAAGTTGTGAATATTAATCAACTATCATTTGTGTAGTTCTTTGGAGACAGAAAGCACTAAGTGTTCAGTGCCATTGTTAATCTGGGACAGCTTCAACAACAGCAGTAGCCATGGAAATTTCTTGTGGCTGCCACCCCAGTGTGCATGAATCCAGACTTTGAGTGACCACATCTGAAGGTGAGAGGAGAATTCACTTAAAATTTGGCTTCTTGGTGAAGCTACCAACAAGAATAGCACAGTGGGAGAGATAATATCTTTTACTGGCAAGCTTGTCTCTGACCACAGAAGTTGGTCCCATAAAAGATATTACCTCAACCAATTTGTCTCTCTAATATCCTGGGACAGACACAGCTACAACTACACTGCATACCAACAACAGGGCCCGTAGTTGTGGTGTCTGCTATATGTATGCTTGCTTATTAAAGGCCTGATTCTGCAGCCACTGAAGTAGATGGGAGCTGTTATCATTAACATCATTGACCGCAGAATCAAATGCTAACACTCATTTCACAGGTTACAAATTTGCTCTTTGATGGTAATGATAAGTTTCAATCACCCTTGACATGGGCTGAATTCAGTTACTTGGAGTTGAACTGGAGTTAAGATCCCAGAACCAATTCTTTGTCTTATCTAGCCTTGTACCCACATTTCTGCTTCAATTCTGCTTTCAACTTATGAAATGATGCTACTCCAGCCACACGTTGTACTAGTCAAATAGATTGTTGATTAGTGAACAAGCCTTGTTGACAAATGCGGATTTCTTGTAATTATATGGTACATATAATTCTTTTTTCCATGCAAGTTTTTCATGTTAGCTATACAGGAATTGGCAGTGAGTGGGTGTAGTAGTCCTACCATATTAGGGTACTGATTATGTGCATTTCATACTAAGTTACTTTTAGAAGATTCTAATCCTATTGACTTGGAATCAGAAAGGTCCAATTTGAATTTAGCTCTGTCGCAGCTGACAAGAATGAGAAAAAAAAAAGCAGCATATTCAGCTCTTACTTTTACTTAGTCAATTCTTCAGGGAGTTATAACATTCTAAGATGTGCGTTCATTGACTGCAAAAAAGTCACATACTAATGAGGTCCCTAGGTAGATCTTCCAATACAGGCATACAGTAGTGAATACCATAGTTCATTATTCTCATGCATATGTGCAGTGCATTACACAGATTCTAAAAGAAATGTAATAATTTATGAAGTATGTGACATCCAGACATCCTCTTCCTCCCATTTTGAACACCCTTTTGTTTGTATAATAGTGGAAGTGCAGAGATGTGCAAAAGGTAAAAGCTGACAGGAAAGCCTTGAAAAAGAGATATTGCTACTTCCCAAATAAAAGTATAAATGATGTTTCTTAAAAAAATCCTGCAATTCCTGATTCTCATCTGCTTACTGAATTTTTAACATGATTGCTTAATAACAATGCAGTGAAATCACACAGCATAAAACACTGGGTTTTTAAAAATGGGGATTGGTAACACATTGTAACAGTTCTGTCAAAGTTTTACAACTGCATTGTTAACGATATATGGTGTTTCAAAAAGAGTAATCTGATTTAAGATGGAATGTGAGAAATACAGCTTAATATCAAGGGAACGTGTTTCTAAGGTACCAAAGGGCAAATGTAAAAAAAATGAACTTTTCAGCTCATTATGTAAAGGGTTGTGCATGTAATTAAGTGTATGCATGTTTAAAAAGTCCTTTGAACATTGAAATGTCAAATTCTGTCCTAAAAATGTGAGAATCATGATCCTTTTTTGGTCCTTTTATAGTTTTCCTTTAATTTAACCTAGAGATTTTTTTTCATATTTTATACTTAAGTTCCAGTTAGTTTATTTTCCTGTTCCTGCTTTTCCACAGTGTTTTTTTTATCTCAGTTTTTCATACTCTTATTTAACGGCTAGAGGAATACTGATTTCTATAGGCAGAAAAAACACCTGCAGGCTCACCCACAGATCAGTCCAGAAATGCACATGGTTATACAGATGGATGCTGTGCAATGGAAGCTTTGCCTTTTGTAAGGAATTATGAGGGATTTCATTGACCAGAGTTAGTACCACTGTTCAGTTGGTTAATTGGGGGAAACTATCATGCTAAAAAGTATGTATGGTATTATGACTCCAGTTCCAATAGTAACATCTTCAATTGCATGTCAATTATTGTGTCCATACTGCACACTTCAAAGGTTCTATCACCACAATCAGCTCTCATAAACTCATGGTCCTCACTAAATTTCAGAGCTTCCTCAGCGAAACTCATACACAACCAAAGAGCCAATGAGCAGATGATCTACTAAGATATGTGTTAGACATTTTACCAGCAAAATGCATCTTTTGACTCCATAATTCATGCATATTATCATGGTCTTCTGAATATCAGATGAAGCAGGAGGGAAAAGACTCCAGTAATGCTGGTAGAAAATACAATCAGATGCAGATAAACTAATACAAGGCTATTGTAAAATCTTGTCACACATGCAAGATTGCAGCTAAATTAGCTTTCTGCTCCTTTGCCATCACATCAAATAAAGGCTGACCTGCAGAATTTTTCCTCACTGTGGGCTGTCTCTCCAAAATGCTTCCATTCCACCCCAGATGCTAGCTCTGTTCCATGTAAGAAATTGGCAATATATTTATTGAAGATAATCCATATCAAGACCAACTCAGAAAACATACCTGCCTTTGCACACAAAATGTAGCATAGCAAGCAAGACACTATAGAAGCTCTAGAAGGAATCCAAGTCATCACCTGTGAACCAAACCCATGCCCACAAAGGTTGATGAAATGCAATACTTAGCTTCACTTTTCCCAGAGATCGTCAATACTCTAGAACATGCCATAATTGTGCCTATTCTCAAGAAAACTTCCCCTGACTGAACAGACTTCAGAAATTATCACTCAATAGCCAACCTTCCTTTCCTGAATACGTTTAGATGTTTGAGTTACCAGCAAACATACCTATTTACAACCAGTATCCTAGACCATCTCACAGCTGGGTTTCAGACAACTCATGGCACAGAGACTACCCTGATGGTGCTAATGTATGACTTCCCCTCTGCCACAGACGAAGACGGACAGCCATCTTCATACTGCAGGATTTATCTGCAGCCCTGCACATATAGAACCATGGAACACTATTAGCTGAGAGATGTAGCAGAGGTCAGCAGGAAAGCACTGAATTGATTCCATTATTTTTGTGCAAGGAAGTGATTACAAGTTAATGTTCCTGCACCATCAGATCATTCATTGGTAGAGACTCATAAGGCTTGATTGTCTCCCACAGCTTTTCAACTTCTACATTAAACCACCATGGGAAATTGTGAGACAACCCATGTCTCTGAGGCTAGCAGTATGCAGACTGCACCCCTCTGTACTATCATTCTCCTCTGATGCTAGCAACATCCATCTATCCCAGGAACAGCATCTGGATGGAAGTAAAGTGAGTAAAGTTATATACATGCATGTTTACAAGATCAGATCCTATGGCAATATTAGTAATTGATGCTCTGCCATTGTCAGGTCAGAGGCTTGGTATATATGGGGTGGAAGAAGGGAAGAGAGAGCAATTGGGGGCCTGATTTGACACTTCCTTGCAACTTGTGGAGTCCTCTACACTTGTGTAAAGTGGGCATAAAAAGCTAACCAATCAGAAGACTAAAACTTCACACTTACTTTGCACAAGTGTAAATGATTACCTGGCATGCAGAACTGTGAAGAAACAGACCCTAAGTCTTCAATCAGACCTGCTGGGCCAGCTTAAAAACCTCATGATCAGAACACTGGGGCCCAGATTGTCAAAGGTATTTAGGATCCTAATTTCCATTGAAATCCATTGAGGATCTGGGCCTTGATTTCTAAAACTATTCTGTTCTGACTGAGTCCTTACACCTCATCCATCATCATGGTTTTAGTTCACCTTGCCAGACACCCTGGAAGGACAAAAAAGGGATAGGTGTGAAGACAGTCAGTGGAGTTACTGGGAACAGCAATGAAAGGCGGCAGTCAGAAGCATACCCAGCTATGCCACACATTTTGAGTCTCCTTGCAGTCTGGTTTCTGTTTGCTATTTTGGGAAGGAAATATTGACCGCTCCCATATCATTGAAAAGTCTGCAAAGATGAGGAGGATAAAAGGGTTGACAAGGGGGCAAAAGGAACTGTAGTAGTGTAGTATGTGGAGCCTGGTTCAGATAGTTTTCATTGGATGACCTAAAAACCCCTACACTTGAAAGAGACCCCAGCATCACTTACTGAACTACAAGAGTTGTTGGGGGGTGCGATTAATTTGTGCTGGGTTTTGCTGGGGAAGAGCCCTGGCACGTATAGGCTTTGCAGTTCATAGCTCTGGCACCTCTGGGCTTCCAATGTCAATTATGAAAATAAAAAAAAATCTCTATTATTTTGCTCTGGAGAGCAGTGGCTGCTGGTCAGGTGCACAGCTCTGAAAGCAGAACCACTGCCAGTAGCAGCATAGAAGTAAGGATGGCATGGCATGGTACTGGGACCTGTGGGATCCTAGTCTCACAGCAGTGCTCCACCCCTAGGCATTTTTTGTCCACCCCATTTTTCCCCCTCCACCCCTGACTTTGAGCACTGGGACGCTGCCCTGCTTACCCTGCCCTGGTTATAACCCTAGTAGAATAGGTGGCTGGAAACATCTGACACTAGTACATACAGTAGGCTATTCTTTCAAATAAACTTGTTATGACTGAATGTGCGTCAGTATTATTGTCATTGGTAATGTGTAGTAATGAGAATAATACTGCCACACACTCAAAGTCATAAGTTTAAAATTGAAAATGAAATCATAGCTTGAACCCCAGCACCTCTTTCATTACAAATTAAGCACTAGTGAGACATCTGTGCATCTCCATACCATCAAAAAGACTAGTGAACGAGGGGCTTGGAGCATATGGGTCAGCAATCCCCTCCACATCCCACCAGAGAGAGTGAAGTTGAAACTAGGACTCTTGCGAAAAGTGGTATGTTTGATTCCCCATTTGGTATCCATTTTTTTTTTGTACTTAAAAGTTTCTTCTGATTTTATGTGGTTTTTTATATATTTACTGTTGTATAAAGTTCTACACTGAGATTTTATATCACTTTGATTTATTACTTCATATGTATATATTCTTTGGTGGCTAGGGGATTCAAGCATCAACTAATCTAAGTACTTAATTTTGAAGTTCATTTGTGTCCAAATCAATGTCAAATCAGGGAACTGTTACATCCCTAATAACAACAATGAATATATTATCCCTATATTTACTGAAAGGTTTGTCACATGCTTGAGCAATACTGTATATTCACAGAATGTGACTAAAAGCTTGAGAAGTTTATTCCTTGAGACACAGAAATCACGATGCCTGAGTAATGTGGCTAATGATGAATTCAAGGGAGAATAATTGGGGTTCCAATTCTGTCATCTCCCCAAACATAACCATCAACAAATATGTGCCTTTGGGCTTTTATCACACCTCCCTAGAAAATGAAGCAAACAATTCCACAGCTGCACAGAACTGCTTCATTGCTCTGCTGCTCTGATCCAGTACATTGCTCCTATCCCTGAGCAGACACCGAAACTCTTTGAAAATCCTCAGAGACAAAGAAAAGAGTCTTCAAGAGGGAACTTATTTGCCTTTTGTGCTCTTTTCCTCTGGTTAGCTGTACTGGAAACTAGGTTGCAATGTACGAAGCTAATAAACACCCTGTTGTGTTTATGTGCATATGCACAGAAATATTGACATTTGGGCTGTTTAACTTTTGTGCAATGACAAAATTGCCTTAGAACAGGAAATTTCCTCAAAAAGCTATGATGCTTACACAACATTTGAGTAGCTGTTTTCATTGTATTACACTACCATTCATCATCTCCACTAATTCAATAAAAAACACTGTCAATATGATAAATCACTGTTTCTATTGAATTAATGCAGATGAATGGTTACTAATAGGATAAGACTGTATTAGGGGAAATGTTTAAAGTAATATGATTAGCCAGGAAACATTTGATAAAGAATTCCAGTAATTTTCAGTCTTCTCAATTCCGCTCATAAAGGAATGGAAATATGTATTGTGAAGACAGCCATTCCTTAAACTTGCTTATTGTAATTATTTTGGATGAGTTCTGCCTGGCTATTTACCAGCTTCTAGAGAGTCAGAGTGGCTTTGTGGGAGACACATTAGCCTAAAACTGAGGAGACCTGCCTACTATTGATGGCCCGCCTGCTGAGTGAGCCTAAGAAAATGACTTCCCTGCTTTGTGCCTCAGTTTCCCCAGCTGTAAAATGAGGCTAATGACATTGTCCTTGTCAAAGGTCCATGAAGGAGAAGAGTGAGGTATTATTGTTACTATATGATGAGGTTTTATCTTATGAAAGATGTATGAGTTAATAAACCAAGTAAAGATCTGGGATTCAGAACCCCTGCATTCTAAACTTGCCTATAATGGTAGATCATTTTGCTCCATTGATAAGTCACATATGACCTAATTTTCAGACCTACTGAGCATTCATAGCTTCCTCTGATTCAACTGAGCAATTGTTATTATTCCATAGGGAAATAATATGTAACTGGCTGAGAATAAGATCAAACAACCTGAAGTATTATAATAAAACAAACAGTAGAATAATATATAAACTTAATTATCTACAAGGGAGTATAACTTTTGCTGTTTGCATATACTTCCAGATACTAATGAAGGAGTTACAAATGGATACTGTTTCTGTTTGTCAAGCACGAAGTACACATTCAGAATTGTAGAAGTAATTAATATGAACAACATGTAAGAAAATAGATGTCTATAACATTGTGTTAGGGCATCATCTTACAAACTCTTATTATGTGAGAAATCCTTACTTTTGCGAGTGGTCCCATTGAGTTGGTTCTGATCTCACTGATGCTGGATTTTCATTTACTTTTTTGAAGAAACCTCTGATTTCCTTGGTGTAAGATTGACTTCTCATGGGCGGCAGGATTAAGTCAATGTGTTTAGTGTCTTTGGAGAGGAGCTGGTGGGTCAAAAGAGCTATGGTTGAAGAAATGCATCCTCCACTAAATTAGGCTGGCGTTCAAATGAGGAAAAACAGTAAGATAGAAGTGATTTTAAAGTTTGCTATCTTGTGATCTTCCAGGACTGGCAACACTTAGGTGGACTTGTAACAACGCTTTCCTGACCAGCAAACATATTTTATAATGCTCAAAGGCCAGTGACCAGAAAGAAAAAAACATTTTCGTTCCCTGCATATCTGCAGCTCTGGGGCCTTTAAATTCCATGTCTACAGGGAATACTCATCATAACAAGCAATTAAAGTGAATAAAAGAACGGAAAATGTTTTTCTCTGATTTCTTATTTAAACATAAAGCCAGGGGAAAGGATGCAAAGATTGCACAAAATGACCCAGCTTTAGCTGGGACTGTACTACTGTTTTGTTTCAGATTCTATTATACTCAAAGTGGCAAAGACTTATGCATAGTGAAAAAAAAACCAATCTGCATGATATTTTAACTTAATAAGAAGCAGGATGTTAAACAAGGAGACAACATTTATTGTAGGCTGTAAAACATTATTCTTATATGGAAAGCTTGTGCATTTAATATGCCTCGAATAATTTGTATAATTAAAAATATGAAAGCTGTATTTCTAATGTAATTAGGATGACAATATTAAATTTTATCAGTTATATCACATTAATGCTCTGTAAAATGTAAGCTATTATAAAAGACTAGGACTTCCAAAGGCAATTGGGGATTCATAGTTATTATCCCTTCAGCATTTGAGTGCTTTAGATTTCTCACAAACATTTTTCCAAGTGCAAATGTAACCGTATCTTGCTTCTTTCTCAACTGAACTACAGAAATGATCACTAGGAGACTTTTCACAAAGGAAGTAGAAAGAAAACAAACAGTAGAAAGAAAGACACATCCTCCCATTGATTTTTAAGCAGAACTCCCCCACTGTAACCAAAAGACATTACAGTGTATCAAATATATATATTTGTCTTTAAAACACATCTTTCTATATGTAGTCCAAGTTTTAAAATAATAGCAAGCTCGGAGTAGAATTACAATCATTTCTATCAAACCAGTTTACCTGTATTGTTCTTTCAAATATAGAAATTCATTATAACATTCAGACTATACTCCCACATTGAAAAACTGCTATTTTATTCTCCTGATGGGCCATATTACGTGTGTAAATCCACTCAAACATTTCCAGTGGCACGTTTATCAGGGGAAAATACACTTAAACGTTAGTATTAAATGTTTATCATACCTGTGACATGTCAGAGAGTCACGCTTTTATTAAATGATTGTCAAGGGAAGAACTATATTAAAGCAATATATTTATCTTTGAATTATTAATCCTCCATTGAAATAATAAGGCTTATGGTTGTAGAATTTGTGTGTGTGCAATACCAGGATGCATAAGCTTCATTCCATGTGTTCAGTAAAATGATTCATTAGGACTTTAGCCAAAGAACTTTGTGCACTGCACAGAAGTCTAAACATTTTCAAGATTTTAGTGAATAATAATAACAACCAGCTGCCTCTCAATATACTAATCAGAGTCTTAGTGCCACTGTATGTCCTCTGGTGCTTGTTGACTGGTCTGCTACTTTTATCTTAATGGAGTCTGCCAATTAAAGCTAGACAGCATAAAGTGCTGAAGAGATGAATATCCCTCTACTGTTCCTCTTTAAAAACAAAATAACAAGGAGACATCAATTACAACGTGAGCAAAAGAGAACAATGCTTAAGCATGTACATTCTTCATTTTAGTGCCACTTTGAGAGCTCTAAAAATTCTTGCTAATACTTAAATCCAGAATGATCATGAGAGTGTTTTACAACACAACTGGTATTTAATTAGCCTCAAATCTGTGCTAGAAAAGGAACCTTTAAGTAATTTGTATACCAAGAACACTACTATACCCAAAAGTATTCCTACTGGTGTTTATATCACCACCAGCTCACCGCTTAGTGGCACATATTGTATAATCCAATGCAGTGGAAAGGTAATAAAATGAAAAGAGCTCTGTTGAGAATATAATATATAAATGTTGTTCAACGACAGTTACTAAAATGTCAAGATGACACTTTATATTTGCTATTGTTTGAAATAAGATTATTATGATCTTAGCCTTTGCTTTATATACAGAGGCTAACAACTGTGTATAGCTATTATTAAACTAAAGGTGCCTTATGTATTCTTACTGTACCTATAAATAGATGAAGGTGAGGTTGTGTATTGCCTACCTGCCTTGCAAATTCACACAGAAAAGTTCTGTGTTGGATAGAGGGGCAATTGTAATTGAATCAAAACTCAATTTTAGAAATATGAGTTTTCCCAGTCTTTAAGAAAAATGCAAATTCAATGGAGTAGCCCAGTGCATGCGCTCCACTTTTATTTCTAAAGCTGCAAATATTGACTCACTAAATATTACAAATGTGCAATATTTAATTTCTTAGTATGTGCATTATAGAGGATGGCTTTGAGAATTTAGTGGACTAAGCGTGTGGTTTGGGATTACCAGGATTTCTCAGGGCACAGATTCAAATCCCTTTAGAGTTGACTCATCATTTCCACATGGTTTACTGTGACATCTAGAACTGAAGTACAGTCTGCTGTGGGTGTTCATTAAAAGCACATGGTGGACCAAACAAGAAGAAACAGCAAGGATTATCCCAGTCATAGAACTTGGTGATGGAAGAGTGACATCAGATCTAGTAAAAAATAAATGACACATTCCTGTAGTCAAATGTATTCTAGGACTCCACTGAGAGACATGAGTAATGGAACATGTAGAAATACTAGACTAGATCTAGATGTGGAGGAATTCTCCAAGTACAGATCTCTCCATGCCTATATCAGTGTGAATCCTTCCCATGCCATCAAATGTTGCTAGTGACACGAACAAGACTTCACCATCCCTGATGAGGATGGCTGCCTTGGTATGTTTCTGTAACAACATTTTTTAAAGCTGACAGGGTTGTTGGAACACATAAGCCTTCCCACTACGCCAAAGTGCAGTCCCCAAGGAAGGCCCATGCCTTTATGGACAAGGTGAATCAGCCATCTTTGAACAATGTATCTTCCTGGCCCCAGTCGCAAACAGAGACTCCTCTGGGGATCTGTGTATGAGGTCAAACTGTTATCTTCTCCCCACCCCAACCCTGGCAAGAGAACTGAGTATTAACGTTCCTCTACGTTCTACAAACCCCACTAACAATGAATATAGAACCAGACTATTAACTACAGATAATATGCAATAACTGGTGTTGCAACTAAAAGCTCATTATATGATGATGGTATGCTGATCTGTTTCTCCAGCCCTCAGTCTCCCCTATCCAAAACATTGGACAAACATAGGGGATCTTTGAAGTTTCAGGACTAATTCTTAATTGTGGAGGGACTGCCCTGTTTAAAATTACTCCCCAATAATACGTTCTACATTGTAGATGAACAAACTTTCTTTCACATATTAAATACCTAGGAATATTTATTACCTCAAGCAAGGCGTTAATATATGACCTTAATTATAAAATGCTCTCAGATAAAACCTGTCAAGCCCTCATTAAATGGATGCAACTCCCCGTGTCTCTTATTAGCAGAGTAAATATAATTAAAATGACTATTATCCCTAAATGTAATTACCTATTCATGAACATTTCTTTATCACTTCCAACATCATTTTTTTAAAAGAACTTAGCACATCCATGAAGTGTGTGTTTGGCTACATAAATTATCTAGAACAGGAGCGACTAATGGGAGTTTTGCGAGGGAGTTCACCAGGTGAAGGAGGGGCGATTACATGACCTTTGGGGTAAGTTTGTTTTCTGTAGTGTGTGTATCTGTGGTGTGCTTGCTCCTTGACTGAAATACACCATGTGGTCTGTTTGTTTTGGGGGACTGTGTGCTGACGGTGTATCTGCTGAGCCTAGCGTTCTGCTAGGCAAGGCTGAGAGCTTCTTAGCGAGTCTTTGTTCACTAAGCCCTTTAGCACCCATCAACCCTTAATCAGAGGGGTTACTCGGGAAGACTAGGGCTTTAAAAAGCCCATTCCTAAGTGACCAGAAAAGGTAGTGAACAGGAGCGGCTAACAGGAGTTTTGCAAGGGAGTTCTCCAGGTGGAGCAGGAGGGGGGGGGGCTAGATAAATTTAACATTCTTTAAACTTAAAGCCAAAACGACCCCCTGATAAAAACAAAACAACATCAAAGGAATGAGCTTCAGGAGTAAAATCATAATGCAGGAAGAAGTCCAGCAACAGAGTTTACTGCACCCAATACAGCATGTATGATTATCTGCCCTATGGGCAGGTGGTGTATGTGTGCATTTGGTGCAAGGAGCTCCTGGCCCTCAGAGACCATATACGGGCTTTGGAAACCAGAGTGGCTGAACTGTAGGAGCTAAGGGAGACAGAGATGTACATAGAAGAGACTTTCCAGGACACAGTAGAATGGTCCCACCCCCATTGTGACAGCCTGTGTGCTGTTGAGGAGGATGAAAGTCTCAGGAAAAGAGAACATCCAACTGGAGCAGAGGGAAACGATTCTATAGTTGGGATGCTACTTCCAGATGATGTTGTAGTATCCTGTCATACTGAGGATACATCTCTGGGGGAGGGAACTCCAGTTTTTAGGAAGAGACAGGTATTAGTAATGGGTGATTTGATCATTAGAAACATAGATAGCTTGATTTGTGATGACCGGAAGAACCGTATGGTGACTTGCCTGCCTGGTGTGAAAGTTGAAGATCTCTTGAAACATCTGGATAGACTTATGCATAGTGCAGTTTTTAAACAGAAGGATGGGGGAAAGCTGACAGGTGCGGAGGAGCACGTGGTTCAGGCAGAGACATCCTTTAGGGGAGGATCTATTAATGGAGGTTCTCTATGTCCTAGTAAGGAGGAGAGGATGGAAGATGATAAAATACAGGTAGGATCTGACGAGAAACAGTTAACTGAAAAAAGTCCCCTTCAATTACATCACGTAATGGCAGACAGATAAAAAGTGACAAGTTTTTAAAGTGTTTATATACCAATTCTAGAAGTCTAAATAATAAGATGGGTGAACTAGAGTGCCTCCTATTAAATGAGGATATTGATATAATGGGCATCACAGAAAATTGGCGGCATGAGGATAATCAATGGGACAAAGTAACACCAGAGTACAAAATATATCACGACAGAACAGGTTGTGCTGGTGGGTAGCGGCACTATATGTGAAAGAAGGTGTAGAGTCAACTGAAGTAAAAATCTGAAATTAACCAAATGACTGCTTCTTGGAGCAGCTAGTTCTAGAACCCACAAGAGGACCTAAGTGCCACACAGGATCTGGTCTAAGAGGTGAATATAGCTGGACTGCTTGGTAATAGTGACCATAATATAATTAAATTTAACATCCCTGTGGCGGGGAAAACACCACAGCAGCCCAACACTGTAATTTCAGAACGTGGGGCGGGGGGGGGGGTCTACACAAAAATGAGAAAGTTATTTAAACAGAAATTAAAAGGTACAGCTCCAAAAGTGAAATCCCTGCAAGCTGCATGGAAACTTTTTAAAGACACCATAATAGATGCTCAAATTTAATGTATACTTCAAATTAAAAAACATAGTAAGAGAACAAAAAAAGTGCCACCGTGGCTAAACAACAAAGTAAAAGAAGCAGTGAGAGACAAAAAGGCATCCTTTAAAAAGTAGAAGTTAAATCTTAGTGAGGAAAATAGAAAGGAGCATAAACTCTGGCATGTGAAGTATAAAAGTATAATTAGGAAGGCCAAAAAAGAATTTGAAGAACAACTAGCCAAAGACTCAAAAAATAATAGCAACAATTTTT
This sequence comes from Gopherus flavomarginatus, assembly GCF_025201925.1. NCBI lineage: Eukaryota > Metazoa > Chordata > Testudines > Testudinidae > Gopherus > Gopherus flavomarginatus. Next base: position 34,876,159 of record NC_066617.1, read on the forward strand.
TTAAGTACCTCAGAAGCAGTAAGCCTGCTAAACAACCAGTGGGACTACTGGACAATCGAGATGCTAAAGGAGCACTCGAGGTTGATAAGGCCATTGCAGAGAAACTAAATGAATTCTTTGCATTGGTCTTCACGGCTGAAGATGTGAGGGAAATTCCCAAACTTGAGCCTTTCTTTTCAGGTGACAAATCTGAGGAACTGTGCTAGATTGAGGTGTCATTAGAGGAGGTTTTGGAACAAATTGATGCACTAAACAGTAATAAGTCACCAGGACCAGATGGTACTCACCCAAGAGTTCTGAAAGAACTCACATTTGAAATTGCAGAACTATTAACTATAGTCATTTAAATCAGCTTCTGTACCAAATGACTTGAGGATAGCTAATGTGACACCATTTTTTTTTAAAAGGGCTGCAGAGGTAATCCTGGCAATTACAGGCCGGTAAGCCTGACTTCATTACCGGGCAGACTGGTTGAAACTATAGTAAAGAACAAAATTGTCAGACACATAGACGAACATAATTTGTTGGAGAAGAGTCAACATGGTTTTTGTAAAGGGAAATCATGCCTCATCAATCTACTAGAATTCTTTGAGTGGGGGATCAACAAGCATGTGGACACGGGGGATCCAGTGGATATAGTGTACTTAGATTTTCAGAAAGCCTTTGACAAGATCCCTCACCAAAGGCTCTTAAACAAAGTAAGCCGTCATGGCATAAGAGGGAAGGCCTTCTCATGGATTGGTAACTGGTTAAAAGATGGGAAACAAAGAGTGGGGATAAATGGTCAGTTTTCAGAATGGAGAGAGGTAAAGAGTGGTTTCCCCCAGAGGTCCTTACTGGTACCAGTCCTATTCAACATATTCATAAATGATCTGGAAAAAGGGATAAACAGTGAGGTGGCAAAATCTGCAGATGATACAAAGCTCCTCAGGATAGTTAAGTCCCAGGCAGACTGCGAAAACCTACAAAAGGATCTCTCAAAACTAAGTGATTGAGCAACAAAATGACAGATAAAATTCGATATTGATAAATGCAAAGTAATGTACCTTGGAAAACATAATCCCAACTATGCATATAAAATTATAGGATCTAAATTAGCTGTTACCACTCAAGAAAGAGATCTTGGAGTCATTGTGGATAGCTCTCTGGAATGTGCAGCAGCAGTCAAAAAAGTGAACAGAATGTTGAGCATCATTAAGAAAGGGATAGATAATAAGACAGAAAATATCTATATGGCTTCTATATAAATATCTTATTGCTTCTATATAAATCCATGGTATGCCCACAGCTTGAATACTGTATGCAGATGTAATCGCCCCCATCTCAAAAAAGATATATTGGAATTGCAAGAGATTCAGAAACGGGCAACAAAAATGATTAGGGGTATGGAATGGCTCCCATATGAGGAGAGATTAATAAGATTGGGACTCTTCAGCTTGGAAAAGAGACAGCTAAGGGGGGATATGACTGAGATCTATAAAATCATGGCTGGTGTGGAGAATGTAAATAAGGATGTGTTATTTACTCCTTTTCATAATGTAAGAACTAGGGTCACCAAATGAAATTAATAGGCAGCAGGTTTAAAACAAAAAAAAAAGGAAGTATTTCTTCACACAACACACAGTCTATCCGTGGAACTCTTTGCCAGAGGATGTTGTGAAGGCCAAGACTATAACACGGTTCCAAAAAGAATTAGATAAATTCATGGACAATAGGTCCATCAATGGCTATTAACCAGGATGGGCAGAGATGGTGTCTCTAGCCACTGTTTGCCAGAAGCTGGGAATGGGCAACTGGGAGGGGATCACTTGATGATTACATGTTCTGTTCACTCCCTCTGTAGCACCTGGCATTGGCCACTGTTGGAAGACAGAATAATGGGCTAGAAGGAGCTTTGTTCTGATCCACTATGGTCGTTCTTATGTTCTCATGTAGAAGAGACAAAAAAAAACCCCTTTTCCTCTTAATAAAATACTAGACTTCTTACCGTAATTATTTGGAGGCTTGATTATAAATAGATGGCCATGGTTCAACATGAAAGTTTCCCACTGCAACAGATAGAATTGGGAAAGGAAAAGCACAAGTCAACAGATTTAGGGAGGTGAATTTGTAAAAAAAACCACTGCCACACTTCATTGGCCCCATCAGCTTCCCAGCAGAAATTAAGTTTCTGTTTACAAAACAAATAAACAAATGAGCTAGAAACATATTTACTTATGGGGTTGCAAAGTAAAACTTCAGAATGTTACCCAGTGCAGCGTGGTTTTCTTGAGTCCACAGACTTTGACAGCTCTATGATGAGGTCAAAGTACCCTTTTCTTTTTAACGGGTTGTTAAAGGTCAACAACAACATTGCATTTTTAACTGATTGTCATTTTTGAAGAAATATTGTATTCAGCACTTTGTTGGTTAGAGCATGGGACTTGGAATCAGAAGTTCTGGATTCCACTCCTGACTCTGCTACTGCCTCACTCTGTCACTTTGGGCAAGTTGCTTAGGCCTAAAGTTCGGTGTTCTCAGCTGAGGCTACAGGCTCACAAAACATTTGAAAGGTAGGCTATGTTCACTCAAATGCCCAAGTATTGATCCAGAGGCCTAACTTTAGCCATCAATATTTAAAAATATTGATTTTAATATCAATACCTTGGTCTTCCCATCTTTAAAATAGGTATAGTAATAATTGCCTAGCATTGGAAAGAGTTTTGAGAACTTCAGATAAAACATACTATAATAGTGCAAAGTAATATTTTTGATGTGTCTGAATACATCTGGTGGAACAATGGGCCCTGTTAAAAGAGGACTGCTCTAAGCACCAGCACCACACCGACCTTGTGCTTAAACCTGCCCGCTGATTTTCCTACCCCCTGAGCAGAAGTGTGAGGTGCAAAAAAGAGAGAAATGAGCTTCTGCTGAGCATCCCTGCCAAAAAGAGGGTGGACTATGGAAAATAAACAGGTTCTTCCGACCATACTTGCCAACTGTTCTGAATTATAACCCTGAGTCCCATTTTGCTGGCTTCCTGTCCTGGCTTAACTAAGGTTGATCCTGAGACTATTATGCAAGTTCATAGGCTCTATCTTTTCCTCCTTCTTCTCCTCACTGCAGCAGCACAGTAGGGAAATCCTCTCTAACTGCATGTGGGCATCTCTCTGATATTGGAGGTAGTGGAAGTGTTCCTAAATATATTTCACATTGGAAGCAAGGGCATTGCCAGCATGATGCCAGTCTGCAAAAAATGGGTACAAAGAGGAAAGATTGCCCCAAAGTAGCCATGGTAACAGCCCATTTACTCTGATGAGCATCACTGGTTGCTGCCTCAATGCTGAGGTAAGGGAAAACCTGAGAAGGGAGTCAGAACCTGGTGGGAAACACTGAAAGGTAGGTGGACAATATAAGACAGAGAGAAAGGCGACACAGCATGAGAAAAAGGAGAGGCCACAGAAACAAAGAAAAAAATAGATGTCAAGAGATGAGAGAAATGGGAAAACCTCAAGGTGGAGGTATGGTTCTAAGAGAACGATGAGTATCTCTGATGAGATAACTGGCTCTGTGGACATGGGAGAAGTGGTGGATGTGATATATCTTGACTTTAGCAAAACTTTTGATATGGTCTCCCACAGTATTGTTGCCAGCAAGTTAAAAATTACGGGTTGGATGAATGGACTATAAATTGGATAGAAAGCTGGCTAGATGGTCAAGCTCAACAGGTAGTGATCAATGGCCCGATGTCTAGCTGGCAGTTGGTATCGAGCAGAGTGCCCCAGGGGTCTGTCTGAGAGCCAGTTTTGTTTAACATCTTCATTAATGATCTGGATGGTGGGATGGATTGCACCCTCAGTAAGTTTGCAGATGACATTAAGCTGAGGGGAGAGGTAGATACACTAGAGGGTAGGGATCGGATCGAGAGTGACCTAGGCAAATTGGAGGATTAGGCCAAAAGAAATCTGATGAGGTTCAACAAGGACAAGTGCAGAGTTATGCACTTAGGATGGGAGAATCCCATGCACTGCTATGGGTTGGGGACTGACTGGCTAAGCAGCAGTTCTGCAGAAAATGACCTGGGGGTTACAGTGAATGTGAAGCTGGATATGAGTCAACAGTGTGCCCCTGTTGCCAAGAAGGCTAATGGCATATTGGGCTGCATTAGTAGGAGCATTGCAGGAAGATTGAGGTAAGTGATTATTCCCCTCTATTAGGCACTGGTGAGGCCGTACCTGGAGTATTGCATCCAATTTTGAGCCCCCCACTACATAAAGGATGAGGACAAATTGGAGAGAGTCCAGCGGAGGGCAACGAAAATAATTAGCGGGCTGGGGCCCATGATTTACAGGGAGAGGCTGAGGGAACTGGGGTTATTTAGTCAGAAGAAGAGAAGAGTGAGGGGGGATGTGATAGCAGCCTTCAAATACCTGAAAGGGGGTTCCAAAGAGGATGGAGCTTGGCTGTTCTCAGTGGTGGCAGATGACAGAACAAGAAGCAATGGTCTCAAGTTACAGTGAAGGAGGTCTAGGCTGTATATTAGGGAAAACTATTTCACTAGGAGGGTGCTGAAGCACTGGAATGAGTTACCTAGAGAGGTGGTGGAATCTCCACCCTTAGAGATACTTAAGGCTGGGCTTGGCAAAGCTCTGGGTGGGATGATTTAGTTGGGGTTGGTCCTGCATTGAGCAGGGGCTTGGACTAGATGAGGTTTCTTCCAATCCTAATCCTCTGTGCTTCTAAGTTCAAGGAAAAGAGAGAGAGGAGAATAATGTTGGGGGACAGGGAGTGGGAAGAGCAGAGGTGAAGGAGGTATGAGATACCAGAGTGGGTCTGCCTTATATCCATCCCTGTGAGGATGCCAGTGTGAGAAGCAGGTCTCTGCTGACTGCTCCCAGAATGCCAGACAAGAGCAGTAGTACCCCAGGCCTTCTCCCAAGAGAACAGAAACAGGCTTCCAGGGGCCTACTGGATGAGGGGAGCTGTTTATATCATAAAAAATGCTGACACATTGGATGGACAAAGAAAATCAAGAACAGCTTGCAAATAAGATCAATTTGCAGGTCCTGACTATTGTTATTCACAAGGGAAGGGTTTCCTCAGTGATCCTGGCAATGATTTCCCCTCCTACGACTGACATACTTTGTGCTCTGGACTATGACTGCCACCCTCCAGAGGCAGGGCTGCATTTCACTGCTGCGATATATGTACACACAGCAGAGTCCACCAAAAATGTAAACTTCCTGTGGTAATAAGTTTGCTGCTGCCATCCCAGTATTAAATTTTCCATAGGAAGAGTAACTTTATCATGGCTTCCAGCTTCATTTGGGATCCTTTGGAAAGAAAGGTGCTATATTAAAGCATAAATTGTAAGCAGTTGTATTAGTAGTTCTTTCTTGTATAACAATGGATTACAGAAGGGAAGGATGGGTCAGGATGCTTTCCTGGGACTTGGGAGAATGGCTTCAATTCCCTCATTGCAGACTTTCTGTGTGATCTTGGACAAGTCACTAATACGCTCTGTAAGATTGGGATAATAGCACTTTCCTATCTCACAGGTGTGTTGTGAGGATAAAATACATTAAAGATTGCGAGATGCCTAGATGCCACCATAAAAGGACCTGTATAAATACCTAAGTTACCTATCTAAGGCTATGTTTACCACAGTGAGAACTATGGGTTGTGAATTGAAGAGTGCCCCAAAATATTGCTGTCCTATATGGATCCAGCTGGTGCAAACTAAAACGTACCTAGTTCATAGTAACATAGTTGTCTTTCAAACAAGACTACATTAACATGAACTAGGTACCTTTTAGTATGTGCCAAGAACAATTCTGAAAAAAGTTGATGTGATGGCTCAGATCCCGCCCCCCGTCCACCATCCGGGATGCCACCTGACATATTGGAATTTCACTGAACTTGCATGTTCTAGTAACCCGGACTCCCTCTCCCTGTTTTGCTGAATTAGGCTTTCCTGCCTCTGGGAGCACACACACACACAGGTAGGGTTGCACAAGAGTCTGTAAACAGCTCTCTATGAGAAGACTCAGCTAGGAAATCGCCTAGCACTCAAGTGAAACTCCCCTCTGGAAAGTACACCCAAAATAATAATATCTTGTGCTGTAGAGAAACATATCCAACATAAAAGCAGCAAAGAGTCCTGTGGCATCTTATAGACTAACAGACGTACTGGAGCATGAGCTTTCATGCGTGAATACCCACTTTGTCGGATGCATTCACCCACGAAAGCTCATGCTCCAATACATCTGTTAGTCTAAAAGGTGCCACAGGATTCTTTGCTGCTTTTATAGAGCCAGACTAACACGGCTACCCCTCTGATACTTGACTTCATATCCAACATAAGCTCACAATTTTGCCCCCTCCCTCAATGTGGAGGAACATATGCCCAACTTTTTCTCCACCCCCCAGTTATAACCTGCACAAAGGTAGATTTTAAGTGATTATAAGGGATCACAAAGAGAACAAAGCATATTATCAAGCAAATAAAACAAAACACACATATTAAGCTTAAGATCTTAAAGAAACTGGCTTCAAGAAATAATTTCTCACCCTAAATGTTGTTTTAGACAAGTTGCAATGTTTCTATAGCTAGAGTTCCAGTTATTTCTCTTTACCGACTAGATTTCTGTCTTAGAATGGACTCAGCCCTTGCCTTTCTGATCGCTCAGTTCCTTTGTCTCTTCAGGTACTTTCAGCAGTCTTTCTTCTTGGGCAGGAAGGCAATGGAGAAGAGTCATGTTTTCCTTACTCCCCAGCCTTAAATAAGATTTACACAAGGCGGTAATCTTTTGTTTCCCAGTCTTGACCTCCCCCTCCTTTTAGTGGAAAATTAGTAGAAATCCAAGATAGTGTTTAGTACCAGGTGACAAGACCACTTAACCTAGTAGTATCACAGCTCTGTCCCCGGATGCCTCTCAGGAAGGAAAGAGATTAGCATCTTCAAAGTCCACTTGTTTCTTCCTAATGGCCCATCAAGGCTGATGGTCTGCTGTCTGGTGGATGTCTCCCAAATACATACCCAGTTGTAATTGTTACATAGTCAACATTCCTAACTTTAGATACAAAAAATGATACATGTATATAAATTAGATAATCACATTCAGTAAATTATAACCTTTCCGATGATACCTTACAAGACCCATCTTGCATAAAATATATCTCAGTGATGCCATATCCATTTCATAAGCATATCTCCGTAAAGAATATGAGGTGTAAGATCACAGTTGAAGCATTTCATTTTCACATTTTTTTCAAATGAAATGTTTCAATTTTTTGGTTCTAAATGACTGTTTCAAAATGTCCTTAAAAAAGTCACATGAGATAAAGATTGGAACCCTCAGAAAGGCAAATAACCATATTTAGACAGGATCTCTTATCCTATATTATCAAAAAAGAAGGATCCTAATCCTGAACTTTGGGGTACTTCACATCTAGGTCTAATTATCAACCTAGTTACATATTTGCTTTTATCTAACAATGTTAATTGTCAAAGTGGGAAATTTAATCAGAATTCTATTCTTAGCTAGTTTTGATATCAAAGAACAGAGTGTCTCTCCCCATTGGTAACTTTACTCAAAGCATTCTTTAATTAGCACATTGTGGTTATGACAACAGAATATGGGCTAAGATAAAAGTTGTCATTTTGATTCTTCTTCTCTTACTTTATGGCAAATGATCATCAGCTGGAAGGCCTTTGTCTATAAACATTTAAAGAAAATGTACTGTGATTTATGCCAAGTAGAACACAGTCTGAAGGATAAAAGAGTTCTGTCATCTCTGTGATTGCCTTTGCTTTGTATAACATAATTAAGGAGATGTGTGCCAAAATATGGATGATGTGCAGTGAGTCCACTAATTTTGCTACTTGTATTTATTCTCACTGCGTCACGGCACACATTTAATTTGGAAGTAGATTTCTGAAATAGAATGGTATTAAAAAGTGTAATGTGTTGTGCATTGATCATTACAATAGTTCAGTTTAACCACAATTTACAATAAAATGTGACATATTCAAATATCTGAAAACATTCTCTGTTATTTTTGAACAGCAACACCCTTCCAGTCGGTAAGGCCTGTAATGTGGATTTCCTCTTTGATTCCTCTTCCGGCCTTCCAACTCTTGCCATTTTTTCCTACATAACATTTCTAAAAGTCACCTCTTTTTTCTGTAAGCAGTGCTATTTCTTTTGTGCTTGAGCTCATTATCTCAAGATCTGAGTGCCACAACTGCCTCCTTGACACTGGAATCATCCCTCAGTTAATACAGAACACGGCTGCTAAGGCCATTGGTTTGATCCTTGGGTGTGCCAACATGTAGGTGGTTTTATGCCACCTTCTATTTTTGAGGGCTACCTAGGGAATCAAACTGGTCCTTGTAACAACCTGCAGCATCCTCAGTGCTAAGACTGAATAGGAGCAAATAGATGTGCACTGACAACCCTACTATGAGTACAAAACCCAGACACACGTTTTGCAGGTGAAAATTTTTCTTATAAAATGGAGATCATTTTTCTGATAAATTAATTCTAGGAGTCATAAGTTTTACTTAGAATGGTTTGAGTGAGACCATCATTTCTCACTCTTTGTATTTAATTTAAATAAACCCAAATAATGTGCTGACATACAAATGTATTGATTCTCTTAGGTTTATTATCCCAACAAAAAATCTAATAACACAGGAGTAAACCAATTTAAATTCTCCTGAGCCTAGAGTACTTACCTCTGTGGAATGTAGCCAAGCAAAAACTCTGAGTGGGTAATCTGATACTTCATCATCTTTGTAACCTGCAACTACTAAATTCAAAGTCTGACGCAGGGACAATGCCTTCTATGAACTAGAGATATATTGAACTAAAGAATATATATGCACTTTGTTGTTGACTGTGACTTGAAAGAAATAGACTATGAAGCCATTGCAACAAAAGAACCCCATCAGAAACGGAATAAGGGTGTGTGTGTGTGTGTGTGTGTGTGTGTGTGTGTGTGTGTAAGGGCCTGGGAGATGAAAGGGAAAGTGTAAAACATACATTAAGTTCCTCAAATAGTGAAGGCACTTCTAATTGCTTGTCTTTCCATGGAAATAGTGAAGAAACTGAAGAATGAGAACTGGTATGGGTCGGGTGGAGTGATAATTAAGTTATGCAATATGATTTTCAGTGCTCGTTCTTCAGAAATTGTGGATGAGATTATGGGTACACATTGCCATTTTAATTACTATTAATTTTTACTGTGTTATTCTCATTTTATAGCATCCAAAAGTATCATCATAAAATTGCAAAAGAAGAAGACATCAGGAAGTTTTGGTGGGCTGCATGAGATCATTATTTCGATTAGGCCAATGCTCTGGATTAAATATAAGCTAGAGTTGTTTTAGATCTGAGGCCAAATCAGCATTAATATTTGAGTCTGATTCATTGTGCAAAAACTTTTCCAAAATGGCAGAAAACATGTGACATCAATTGTTCTCACTACGCCTGGCTTGCTTCATCTATTGAAGAATACCCTTTGAATTTTGAAACTGATGCAAAATCAAAATCTAGGGGCAGATTTGAATCTGAGGGCTAAATGTGAAACACCTCTTTTCCCACCCCAAATTTAAAGTCCTTAGGAATTTCAGGGGCTTATATTGTTCCAAAACTAATGTTGATGTTCAATGTTAATTGAAACCCTAATGGAAACATTTCTAATATTTTCCATTAAAAAAACATTGTTTCTAGAAGAAAAATAGCCAATAAAGTAGAAATGTAGCAAAGTAAATGTCTTCACCATGCATCAGTTCTAGACTTGCACTATTGCTATGGTAATGCTCTTGTGCCACAAGCATCACTATGCTTCATTTATAATTATAGAGTCTTCAGAAACCAGCTGCTTATACTTTTTATTCTGTCACCTGATAGGCGTTTGTGACTGTCAAATTCATATCTTTCTTCCACAGAGAATGATCTTTGTCTTCCTGAACTCAGGACTGGTGCTGAAATGCTTAATACTGATGTACTTCTTAACACCGGGCTTGTCTACATGGTCCCCGAAAAGCACATTGGATAGGTGTGATTTGTGAAGTGCTGTAACATGAAGAACTCTAACTGCCGAGTGTAGACCCTATTGGTGCAAACTAAAAGGTATCTAGTTCACATTAACATAGTCCGAGTACATTAAGGCAAACTATGTATCTTTTACTTTGCATCAGTAGGGTTAACATGTGACAATTAGAGTGCAGCATGTTACAATGCTTTACAAACACACCCATCTAATGCGCTTTCCCAGCACCACGTAGACAAACTCTATATATTCTCACATCTACTGAACAAGATTTTGAGATCAGTACAGTATGTTTGACCAATTTAGTTTAGCCTATGTTATAAGCTACGAAGGAGTAAGTATGGCTTAGGTTTACAATGATCAATATGCCTGTCTACAATAAGTATGCACAACTTCTGAGAACTTGTATATTGTATGCTGTTTTTTACAAGTATTCAGGGTTGGGATGTGCATGCACATCTTTAAGTGTTGTTTCACCTAAGGCAAAGGAAACCTATTTCCTATCCACTTTTAAAAACAGAAAGCCCACTGCTTTTACAAAATGTACATGTTTAAGCAGAATGCAAGAGTATGGGTCTTGGTATTTACTTATGCTTAAAGTCAGGCACATACATCAATACTTTGCCGAATCAGGACAAAAGTGCCACTACTGTGTTACTCTAAGTTTCTCCCATATGGATTTCGGTAGAGTTATAATGAGCAAAAACCCAGAGTACAACAGTGATGAATCAAGCCCCAAATAGCAAACTCATGTTTTTATTTTTTTTCTGAGAGAGAGAGCGAGCAAGCAAGTAATACATTTTAGGATGATTGTAAGTAAGCAGTAGGTTTCCATACAGTGATAGGATGATGATGCAAAATATAAAAGATCAACCTGACTCAAAATATTCTAATTCCTCAGCTTTTTTCAGTAATTCTGAAGAAGGTTGATTTTAAGTGGATTTAAAAAGAAAAATAAAATATTTTATCTTAGTCAGATTTGCAAAAGAAATACCAACCCCTGTGTAAAAGAGCCACATTAAACTCTTGCACTCCCAAAGCTGGGTGTGCTCTAGTAATAAGGGCATCAGTCAGTCTCTCATAGTTTGTATAATTTATATACTGTAGTTCAGAGGTTGTCAAACTGTGGTCCATGAACCATCAGTTGTCCATGAGCTCCATTCAGGTGGTCTGTGGATAGTTTCCTCTAAGGTGTGTGCCTGGGCAGCCGCACACAAGAGAATGAAGGGCCATCCACCTAATTAGCAGAGCCATGCAGGTGTGGCTCCACTAATTAGGTGCCTGGACCCTGGGGAAGACACACATGTAAGGTGAGGTGGTGGCCTTGAGGGAAATAGGTGGGAGGGGGAAGTGGGGTGAGAAGAGGTAGTGGGGAGAATTTGGGATGTGCAGGGCTGTGGTGGCCAGAGAAGGAGGCGACTTTCCCCAGCTCCAAGACTGCGGCTTCTGGGGATAGAAGGCCCTCCTTCCAGCCCAAGCTCGGAGTCTGCTGCAGTGGAGGGAGGGTGGGCACATCCATTGCATTAGAAAGGTAAGACTACAGATATTAAAATATGAGTTGTGTGCTTTTATTTGTAGAACAAAAAATGTTAATTATTATTAAGATTTTTTATATATCACTTTTATCTAAAATGCTTTACTATAGTCAGATAATGGTACAAAGAACATTTGGAAAGATCATTAAGTGGTCTGCCAAGACCCTTAGCATTTTTCATGTGCTCTATGCAAAAAAAAGTTTGAGAACCACTGGCATAGTTTGATGTCAAGGGCCAGATTCTGATACCCTGACTTAAGCTGAGTATCATATTACTCCACAAATACCCTCTTTTCTTGTTAGGTAAGATGCTACTGAATGTGAGAAGAGGCATCAGAATCTGTTCATAAGTACTCGGATTCCACAGTGATGGGTGCTATAGAAATCTTGATGAATATATTAATAATAATGTAATAGAGTTTGACCAAATAATCTGACCTTAATGAATTTTCTAATGATAAGCACTCCTACTCTGGCATTTTTATATTGTATCTGTCTAATGAATGGTCATTTTCAATGGTTTAAGCCATCTGCTCACTGTATCTGTTGTTTTCAAGCTCCATTAACTCTTTTCTATTTATTGCTCATGTTATAAAACATTCCTCTATTTACAACAAATTATTGTAATCTCTTCTACTGCAGTAGTACCAAAAAGGTGCTAGGCTCTTTCCATATACCATCCCTATCTCAAAGGACATACAATTTAAAAAGACAGACAGGCAGAGGGAGGAGAAGGCATGAGAGTAGCACATACAAGCAAAGGCATGGGAGTGACAATAGATACCAGTAGGCACATGTCTTGTTCCTTACTTTTTCATATGCGGTTGGTTTCTGTTATTGGTTTTTTCCCTCTTTTTAATGTTAAAACAATAAATTATCCACCCCAATCCTCACTCCATCAATTAACACCTAAATATTCCCTGACCATCATTATCCTTATGCCCCTCACTTGTTCAATTGGACCTTTTTTTTCCCCCTCAGCAAAGATAAGCAGCTCATTTATAAAATAAGTAAATGAGGTAGACGGTCAATTATTCTAGAATTTAGGTTTTTTCAAAATATGATTTTTTTATTAAAAATTTAATCCAAAAACAGACCAAAAAAATCCCCTTTTTGGGAGGGAGGGAGGGTGAGGCAGGAGGGATCAATTGCAGTTGACTGGAATTTTTTGATATTTCAAAAAAAATGTACAAACCTCCCTCTAAACACATAGTAAAAACGTTCAGAAAAGTCTACTGATTTTGACTGTATTTTCAGCTCTCTCTAGTACATTAGTAGATGCTTAGCTGATTCCTCCTAGGTATGACAGAAGAAGGGGTTCAGGAAGGATTTAAATGAAGAGATGGTCATGACTTTGTGGGGCCATTTTAGGAAGTAGTAATAAGTGGCATAGGAGAAAGCACAAGAAGTAGCTGTGGGAGCAGTGGACAAATGGGATATCAGGCCTTGAATCAGAGCAGAGGAAACACAGTAACTAAAGCAGATGAAGGGGAAAAGACTGAAGGCATTCACAAGAAACTTGATCTTGATGCAGTCAAGAAAGGGGATCCAATGGAAGGGCTCATAGGGGAAATTATGTGGTCATGTCAATAGCCAAAAAAGATGAATTTACAGCTGCATTGTCTATGGGCTGGCAGGTGTTGGGTAGACAGCATGAAGGAAGTTATAGCAATCCAGAGGAGAGATTAGGACTGATTAAAGTTTTACCTGTGTGGGCAGAGAAAGGAGGCTGTATCTTAGAAAAGCTGTGCAGGAAGAAACAGCAAGATGTAGACACAACCTAGTTATAGCAACTACTATGAGGGAGGAGGTGAAGATAACCTCCCACCTCCACACACAAGAGACAACATTCCACAGTGACCAGAGAGGGTTTTTTTGGAAGATAGATAAATTCAGTTGTACCTACAGTGAATATTCCACAGAGACTAACTGAGCTGATTTTAAAATGATTGTGTATCCCCATACCAGACTCTGAAGGGTAGAGAGATAAGTAGATACAAGCTGACAAGATAATTTGGACAGAGAATGACCCAGACTTTCCAATTATGATGTGATGCTCAAAGAATTTGTTGCATTCAATCGAATTTTTGTGAGTGCAGTATATATATATATAATCCCAATAAACCATTGAAATGAGTTTAGCAAAGAGACAACTACTTTAGAAATTGCATTTATTTTCAGTTCATTGAATTTGTGATAAAAATGAACATAATATGGCAGTACAGTATGAGTTCATCATAATATCTATGTCGGGGGGTCAGCAACCTCTGGCATGCGGTTCACGCACCCTGGCGGGCCGGGCCAGTTTGTTTACCTGACATGTCAGCAGGTTCTGTCGATCGCAGCTCCCACTGGCTGGGGTTTGCCGTCCCAGGCCAATCGGGGTGGTAGGAAGCTGTGGCCAGCACATCCCTCACCGCTTCCCGCCAGTGGGAGCCGCGGTCCGCCGAACCTGCCGATGTGGCAGGTAAACAAACAGGCCATACCCATCATGGTGCTTAGCCTGGTGAGCCATATACCAGAGGTTGCCCTGATCTATGTTCAGGAAATAGAAAAAGGCTTGAAGAATTTACATGTTGGAAAGATAATGAAGCCAGGGAGTTCACTGTGTTGCCTACCATTTTCCAAACAGGCAAAGAACATAAGTGCTGGAGAAATGCCTCTATGACTTGACTCTTCTTCCTGTATAGGCCAAAACTTGTATAGTACTCCTGCAAAGTTTTGGTGCCATCACATCACTTCTGCATTCTAGCAATGAATAGCACATATTTTAACTAAGGTCACCTTTTGGTGTAGGTGCTACCGTTGTCATAAGACTTTTTAATTGAAGCCTGGATGTAAAGCCTGGATATGAACCTATCAGAAGAATGTTTTATGGGGTTCATTTTGAAACAAATAGTTGCATGCCTAATTTGCACATGCACTTACATGAATTGCACACAGTCATGGTTACTGAATGCCTAAATGGTTCTGCCTGGGCCATGGCCAATCTCCCACATAGTTAAACAAAATATAGAGAAATTGATTACAAAAGAATTATTACTCGTAAGAGTTTCATGAATGAAAAGCAGTTGAATCAAAAAGCAATCAGCTCATATCTTATATATGAAAACATATACAAAAATGATTATGAAGTTTGAGGAGTTATAGCCATGAAGTTTCCCTGTATTACACAGAGCAATACAAAGTCAAATATAGTAATATATTAAAGCTCATGAACCTTTGAGTCTTCTGAATATAGTTTCTTGCTTTTCATCTTTTATGAGTTTTTCAAGTAAAATATAAAAACAAACACAAATAAGTGCAACACAAGAAGCAAATCATTGTATGGGCAAGATTGTGATTAGGTCTAATGATGCTGGGAGTAAGGCCTTCCCTTTCTGTAAGACTGCTTTTGGGTCTGCACTCCAGGTGCTGCACCTGGGCAATGAGGGGACAGGGAGTGGGCAGTTAATGGCTGCGTGCATGGTCAAAAGCAAGCTGCACTTTTTCAAAGACTGGAGTAAATTACTTTACTCCCCTCTCCCAAGCAAGAGGGGAATATTGAAGGGATTGTTATTGAGTCTTGATGCTTCAGTGGTCTCCTCTTGGGGCAGTTCTTCTGTACATCATCTTGTACTCTAGGCTAAGGGCATAAAGCATAATCTAGTCTTCAATTAATAAAGTCATCAGGATTATCAACATCAGGACAAATGAATGCAAAATTACCAGTCTGTTTATGCTTTTAAATTCTGTTGTCTTTCTCTTTGAGTTGTTTAGATTGAAGCTGATGGCTAGAAACTTCATCTCATGCAGTTTACATAACACAGTGCAAGTTTAGTAAGTTTCTTTTGTGTTATGCTTTCTCAAGTCTACAGTGGCTGAAACTTTTAGTCAGAGAAAGTAGAGTACTACAGGCATTGCTGATCAGGGGTGTAGGGTAGGATGGGAGAGGGGGCTCGATCTCCCAATCACTGCACACACAAGGCTTTCCTTGAAGGCAAAGGGATTATTTGAGCTCAGTAAGAGTTTTTAGTGGGCATTGATTGCAAGATCAGGCCCAATATTAGTAGAAGAATGAGACCAATATGTTCCATTCACAAAGTGCTTATATTTCCTCTTCACCAATTGTAATTTATACTTGACATTTCTGTCCTGTACTTATGAGCTGATGACAGGCAGTCCAGACAGCAGAAAATATCATTTCAACTTGCTAACACATTTTACTTCAAGTATTAACAGGACACATTTTTGGTTGAAATTCACACTTGAGTGAATAACATGGACTGACATTTTCCTGATGTAGGTCTCCAGTAGTCAAGGAAAAGTCCCAACAGTGCCCCCACAGGGCAAAAGGAGACAGAAAAACTCAAATAACTGGGTAAAAGTGACATAGTTTATGAATCTTATTAGCTCAATGAAAAGTTAAAAAAAAAACCCTGAGCCCTTCTTAGATCAAAATCTATTGCAGACTGTTGTTTGTATTGCATTTTACCAAACTGTCCCCACTCTAGTTTGCTACAAACTCTTTATCCAAAGTGTCATGCTCTTCTTGGAAGTCAGACTGCCTTGAATGGAAGGGATGGGGGAACACAGAAAACTTCCATTAAATGTTCTTACTTTTTCTCCTACAGCTAATGCAATCCTATAAGTTTACTGCTTTCTCCAGCAAATCTGCCTTTGCAATCAAGAAGTGCAGGAGCGTGGCTTGCTTAGCCTAACCAAAAGAAGGCTGAGGGGAGATATGATTGCTCTCTATAAATATATCAGAGGGATAAATACCAGGGAGGGAAAGGAATTATTTAAGTTCAGTACCAATGTGGACACAAGAACAAAGGGATATAAACTGGCCATCAGAAAGTTTACACTTGAAATTAGACGAAGGTTTCTAACCATCAGAGGAGTGAAATTTTGGAACAGCCATCCAAGGGGAGCAGTGGGGGAAAAAGACATATCTGGCTTCAAGGCTAAGCTTGATAAGTTTATGGAGGGGATAGTATAATGGGATAGCCTAATTTTGGCAAGTAATTGGTGTTTGACTAT
Source organism: Gopherus flavomarginatus (assembly GCF_025201925.1). Lineage (NCBI taxonomy): Eukaryota > Metazoa > Chordata > Testudines > Testudinidae > Gopherus > Gopherus flavomarginatus. Next base: position 34,892,753 of record NC_066617.1, read on the forward strand.
TAGCGGTAAATATGCCCAATGGCCTATGATGGGACACTAGATGGGGTGGGATCTGAGTTACTACAAAGAATTCTTTCCTGGGTGTCTGGCTGGTGAGTCTTGCCCACATGCTCAGGGTTTAGCTTATCACCATATTTGGGGTCAGGAAGGAATTTTTCTCCAGGGCAAATTGACCCTGGAGGTTTTTCGCCCTCCTCTGCAGCATGGGGCACGGATCACTTGCTGGAAGATTGTCTGCACCTTGAAGTCTTTAAACCATGATTTGAGGACTTCAATGGCTCAGACATAGATTTGATACAGGAGTGGGTAGGTGAGATTCTGTGGCCTGCGTTGTGCAGGAGGTCAGACTAGATGATCATAATGGTCCCTTCTGACCTTAAAGTCTATGATTCTATTCTATAATCTTAAAAGTTATGCATTCCAATATTGAGGAAAATACATCATTGGCAACACATGGTAACCTGGAACATAAGTCTGTATATTCTGCAATAGAGAATATTTGGCATCTTAATTTTCTCACTTAGGCCTGGCCTATACTAGAAAATAAGATCGGTTTAACTACATCAGTAAGGGATGTGAATAATCCACACCTATGAATGGTGTAGCTAAACCGACCTAAGTCCCCATGTAGACACTGTAGGGTTGATGGAAGAATTCTTCGATTAATCTAGCTACTGTCTCTTGGGAAGATGGAGTACCTACACTTATGGGAGAACTCCTCCTATCAGCCTAGATAGTGTCTACACTGAAGCACTGTTCCTCTGTGTTTTAAATGTAGACAAGCCTTTACATTGATGCAAATCAGGAATAACTTTTCACTGAAGTCACTGGAGTCAGTGAGGCGCAAGATTGGGTTAAGTCAGAGGAGAAACTGGTCTTTTTTCTTTCCAGACAACAGCAACAAAAGGAAAAGTGTGTTTTCAATTTCACTCCTGATTAATTCAGTCTCCCAGATTTTGCATACTGTTTTATTAATAATTAGTGATCTCCCACCATGGGACACATCTTGGAGTGTTTATATGAAATACATGTCCTTTGAAGCTGATTCTGGTAGAAATAGCACATTTCCCCCCTATCTGCCTCATGATATTAACTGGTGTTAGTTGTAATGGCAGCATTTTGTGCATTATTCCAAAAAAATCATGTCCTTTCCTATCCTATGTGTTATCTGTCTCTTTCTGTTCAGTCAAAGATGTTTTCTTTCTAGGTATTCTTCTGTTATAGTTCCAGAGCTCTATAAAGGACCAATCCTGCCCTGTGCTGATCATACAACTCTCACTCAGCTCAGTGGGAGTGGATAGCACTTAGGCATTCTGAGGAAGCCTTCTGCACCTTGCAAGACTGATCCCTTTATTTGTTTCTTATCATATTCCTTCCTTCATTTCTTAGCTGTTATAAGATATATAGGAACCAGTTCTTGCTACAACTCATCAATGCTACTCCTGCACCATACAGTTACTACAATGGGCTGGGGGAGAATTCCCATGGTGCAGAAGCCTCTGGGGCTGCTCTAATTTATGCCAGGAGTCACATCAGCTCTCAGCCGACCTTAATTCAGGCAAAGCAAAGATGACTTAAAACTACCTATGTGCTCCCTCCCCTGTGCTGGGCTCTCTGTCTACCTCATTCATTTTGGGTTAGTATGGTCAGATGTGTTTGCTGTTTTCCATTTTTTAAGTTCTTGCTGCTAGTTTTGATTTTGGATTTTCTCTTTTGAGCATGAAATAAATGAGATTGAAATGGAAACTGATATGAGAAGTTAGAAATTTTAATTCTCCATTTACAAATACACTAGAGGAAGCTTATTAAAAATTGACAGCTGTCAGCACACTCTCTCTCTTCAACCTGTTCCCTTTTATTTTCTTACAGATCATTTTGAAGAGAGCGGGATGAATAGTTTGGGATGCAATCTTGTAAAAAGTTGGATCCATGTAACAGATATGGAGAAAAAAATATGGGTTTCCTGTTTGCAAACAGGTAGAGATCAGTTTGCAGGATGAAGTATCCAGCCTTAATTACAGGGAAGTAGAGGAATTCACAAAATGTTTTGAAATGTGCAATGATCTGTAATGAGAGGAACTAGTGGATACTTTGTTGCCAGGCTAGTTCTGGTTGCCTAATTAATTAAGAAGGGATAGTGGTGGATGAATAGATGTGAGAAGCTCTAGAATTTTAATTTGGTAAATAGAGCAAAGATAGGTTTCAGAGTGGTAGCTGTGTAGTTTGTATAATCAAAAAGAATGAGGAATACTTGTGGAACCTTTTTTTTCTCCTGCTGATAATTGCCCACCTTAATTGATTCATCTCATTATAGTTGGTATGGCAACACCCATTTTTTCATGTTCTCTGTGTATATATATCTTCCTATTGTATTTTCCACTACATGCATCTGATGAAGTGGATTTTAGACCACAAAAGCTTATGCCCAAATACATTTGTTAGTCTCTAAGGTGCCACAAGAACTCCTCATTCTTAGAGCAAAGATATTTCTCTTTTAGGCTTAAACAACTGAGCAGTTTTTGTTCTTTGAAATTTTGCCATTGGTGTCCACACACCATATTACATACTCATGCATTTCTATCTACTTTCAGAGAAACAAAATAAGCCCTAGGGGTATGTCTATGCTGAAATTAGGCACCTGTGGCCGGTCTGTGCCAGCTGACTTAGGTTTGTGGGGCTTGGATTAAGGAGTTGTTTTGGCATTTGGAGTTGTGTTGCAGTCCAAGCTCAAGACTGTCCCACCTTGCAGGGTCCTAGAGCTTAAGTTCCAACCTTAAGTTATTTTTAATCTAACAAATTTGCATTTTAATATAAAGGCACAGTCCAAATTTCCCACCTGACAACTGGGAAATTCACCAAAGATTTCTTGGGAAAACTTAAATGTGTGAAATTTTGCTAATGACACAAAATTTGAAGCAATGTAAATTTCATAGATCTATGATTTTACAGGTTCCACAATCATTTTTTTTGACTTTTGCATATTCTGTAGCAAAACTTGTTTTTTGATAATAATATATTTGCTAAATGGTGACAGTAAAAAAATCACAATAAGACATTTTTGCTGGGCATACAACAAAAGTCAACACTTTTTGGTTTCCCTAAGTGTCCAAGATTGTTTGGACACCTTTATCCCTCAGCATGGAATGCCTGCTGTTGTATACTGTATGAAAACTTTCCATATTGCTGAGAATTTAAGAGAAGACTGTAGGGGTTTTATGAACCTTGGCTCAGGAAAACAGATTTGTAGGCAGAAACTGATTTCTTGGCATTTGGGTAACAAGCAAACAAGTCTGTCATTCCTGGCTGGCTAACTACCTATTTCTCAATTTTTCTAAAAAGCTGCTATTGTTATGTTTCTCTGAAAGAGGTATGTAATATAATTACAATAGTGATTTGAGTCCTGTTACCCAGGGATAAATTCTCCTAATATCCACTGTATCATTTAACTACCAATTGCTTTTATTTGGAGGGAGGTTATCATTAGAAAATTCCTCAATAGCTGGGTTAGTTGCATACCACCTTAATCTTCTGAGAAACAAACTACAGTTACTTGGCACATCTCCAGGCTATGTATTAGGCATTCAAATGCTTGTGTTTGTCTTTTTTGGAGAGGTACTTCTTTACGTGCAGTAGCTCAAGCTAAATGAGTGGATTGTCGGTGTCAACTGTTTTTCTTAGCCACCTTAACTCCTTCCATGTAGTTAGGCAGCTGGCAGACACAGAAGATCTATTTTAAAATTTACAGTGATTGCAAAGTTTGGTATTTACACAACATTCTGTTTCTCTGCATACTGTTCTTTAACCTTCTGCAGTTACTGAGTATATAGGCCTTTGACTTCACAGAATATACAAAGCAGTGGTAAGGAGGCCTCCAATATATATGATTTACCAATATGCACAACCTGGCTGCAGTACAAGTATATCAGGCAATGGCCATTTTATGTGAAAACTCCATTGATCCTGGTTTGTTTCCATTAATTTTCATTTGAAAAGTGCAAATGTAAAGACTCATTCCTTATTAATCAAAACATAGTACCAGACTGTACATAACAGTGTATTAATCCTCTCCATTGCCTCATCCTCATAGCAGTTGGAGATGTTTGAGTTTCCTGATTAATTGATTTATTCATATTTATTTTAAAATGCCTATTCAATGTGCTAAGTGCAGAATAATTAGTCTTATATTTAAAGAAATTCAGCAGGCCAAAGTGTCAGCGAAGGACTGCACAACCCACTAAAATGAGGCTCACCTCCACCTTCATTCAGCTCCCTATCCCGAAAGCTTTGTGGTGTGTTCTGGCAGCCACAAAATGCACACTTTATCAGACTGAGTAGAGAAGTGAGATCAAAAATTGAGAACTTTTGGCCATGAATGCTCTTCCATCAGCCCTGTTGCTGCGAGCATGAGACTGGAAGCACAGACACCTCCTTAAGCACAACTCCCAAGACACTAGAAAAAGTTTGATAGTCTCTCTTAGGCAATCAACACCCAAACCTTTTATGGACACCTTAAAGCTTCACCCAGAAATCAACTGGTTACCAGTGCAGATTATAAATCATAGATGCGATGGACTTTCTCCAAGAAACACTGCTTAATAAGTGAAAAGCTGCATTCTGCACTAGCTTTAGTCTCCTAACAGAATTAAGATGTAGCGTCCATGTAGAGTGCATTGTGATGAGGAAAGTATTATTAATAGTAGTAGCAATATAGCCATAGCTATTGTCATGGACCAGGGCCCAACTCTGCTAGGTGCTGAACAACAGAATACAAAAAGACAGTTCCTGCCCCAAAGAAATACAATCTAAATATAAGACAGACAGGAGAGTCCAAGGAAACAATGGGACAAGACTGGTCAGCACATTAGGAGTTATCAAGTCTTTTGTAGGCATCATGGCAGAGGAAAGTGTTAAGGAGGGTGCTGAAGAACAATGAAATGGCTTTGAGGCTATGTTGTGTGAGTTCCTTGTAAGCATGAGAAGCAACACAGGAGAGAGCATAAAGTTTTCCTCAAAGACCCAGATAAAATGGAGTCCATACATAGAAGAAAAGGCAAGCGGCAACAAAACATGTTTTGCATGTTACTGCTAGCTGGGCATCCAAAGAGAACTGGGGAACCAACAAGCAGAATTGAAGTGAAAGTGTTTATCTGCACCCATGAAAATTTGAGATTTCAAATATTTTTTCATTCCACAGGAAGATGAAACTGAGACCAGAAGAGCCAAATGGCATGGCATTTGCCTGGGCTACAGGAAACCTAGCTTCAAATCCCTGCTCTACCTGAGTTGGTCGTTTGGAGTTATTATAAGGTAGCACAAAGTAATTGTCATTGGCCCACTCATGAAATTCAGTGGGAATTGCTGCTGGTGATTTCCAGCCATTTTGCAAGCCAAATCAAAATATGAATTGCCTGACTTCTCATGGGGGGAATTTGAATGTCGTATTACTGCCATATTATTACTTTTCATGCTGTGCTGAACTGGCTTTAAGCCAAACTTCCCAAATTGTGGAGTGCTGGGATGCTGTGCTTTGATTCAGTTCAGTATAGTGACAGGCACAAACTATGAACTTTTATCCAGGGAAAGATACAGGCTTATGTCTTGTTAAAAGTTATTACAAAGGATTCCTGGGCATTGCTTGACCTAATAGTAATTGATTAGGAAGAAAAGCAACTTCTATCAGTAATTATTAAAATAGTGTATTGATTGTATCGCCCTCCTTCCAACCTTCATGTCAATTTTGATCTTAACCTCTGTTCTTGAAGCTGTTTGTGTGCTGAATGCATTTGATTACTATTGCACCCATGTTCAATCAACTGCAAAATTGGAGCCTTAAATTGTAAGCATTTAAGGGTAGGGGCCAAATCTTCGTACGATGGCTGGCACAATAGTATCCAGCCTCGACTGAGAACTCTGGGCACTACAACATCAGTGTAAATAATCAAATTCTTCTTGTCTCCCTGCAATTTCATGGCAAGACTATAACATAAAGGTGATGATAATTATTAATAAACTTCGCTGTAGTATTATCAGTAAACTGAAAGGACAGAGGGGAAAATGATTTCTGAGTTCTAGAGTCTCACTTTTAAAAGCACTAAAACTTCAAAATATGCAGAAAAGTGTTGAGTTTTGCAAAAGCCTTTGACAAGATACTGGGGAATTAAGGGTCTCCTACTTGAATGATTCCCATTCTTTAAAAATGCTGCTTTCTGCAGATAAAAAATAATGAGCGGTTAGATGGCCCATTACCAGTATTCCTCTTTTTCCAGAGGTTTGCATCACAACACACACATTAGTTTTAATGTTCTATTAATTTAATTGTAACATATCCAAGTTGATGACAGAAAAATAACGATTAATTCTTACAGAAGAGAAATAGAAAACATCTAAAAATATTTCAGTGTGCTTGTCACAATAGCTTTTTCTTAGACTAGAACTAGATGAAAGTTAAAGAGTACAATGCAATAAATGTAATATTCTTTATATATTATTTAAAAAAAATCAGGAAGAGCAACTGCAGACTAGTTGTATGTATCATTTATTTTGAGTATGAATTTTTTAAATCAATTCGACTGTTCTTTTTACAGAGTATTACTCACTTATGGTAATATACTTTGAATAGATGTTTCATCGTTTACCTAAAGTAAATTCTGAACTATGCTAAAAATCAAACTATTATTTATTATTTGTATTACCGTTGTTCCCAGAAGCTCCAGTCATAAACAAAGAACCTATTGTGCTAGGCAGTGTAAAAATGCATAACAATTTGTTTGTTTTTCATGCTGTATTAGAAAGGAAAAGAAACTGATATGGAAATCATTTATTATCCCAGGATGCTCATAAGGATCTGGCTGGCACACACTGTGAAGAGTCCTACGAATCAAAAACAATCAAGTCAGAGCAATCACCCTAGATCAGGGCTGGAATTAATGAATAAAGAATTGACATTGTGCATTTAAGAAAATGAAGAAGAAAATCATCATTGTCCCTTTAAGAGATAGGAGGGCATAGGCAGGAATGAAATAGAATGTAATGACAAAACTTTGTCAGAGAATGCTAAGCAAATGGCACATGATTTTATTATGCAACAGCCTGCCCAGTCCTCGAAAAGCATACATTCAAGGTTAGGTCCACAAAGGGATTTAGGCACCTGTCACCTGTGGTATCTAAGTCCAAAATTGAGATCCTCAAAACCCCTACTCAACTGCTAACCCTGATTCCTTAGATGAATACATTTCTTACTGGTAAGGTCCCTGAGGTACCTAATGTCTGCTGGTGGACAAGTGCAAGGCACCTGGCACACCAAGCTGCTAAGTGCTTAAGCCCTAACAAGATTTTCAGACTAGGTATTCCCTTACCTATCTCCTGCAGGCCCAATCCGATAGCATTCTCAGAGGCCACATAATAGCATGCCTACTAGATCAGGCCCCCCACCTAATCCATCAATGCCTCTGTTATGGCCCAGGGGTTAGAACACTCACTGGAGATTTGGATTCAAGTTGCTGCTCTGAATAAGGTTATCTCTCCTGTTGAAGATGTTCTACTTTGTAGGAAATACTTAAATTTTCATGGGGACAGAGAAAGAATGACTAAAGAATGACTCTGTAGCCCAGAATTGTTAAGAGTGCCCACCTACAAGATCCATGTTCCAGTCCCTGCTCCAATGAATGCTTAAGTATTTCATATATACTGGAAGAGCTTCAAAAAAGAGATTAAGAGTCGGCTGCCCCAATAACCCACTCCCCTGAGAAGTGAGAAACCAGGATCCCCTGCTCTGAATCAGGCAGAGAGAGGATTTGAACCTAGGTCTCCCATATCCCTTATAAATGCTCGCATTATTGGGAGTAAGCAGGAGGGAACGCCCACAGCCTTCCACCTTTTCTTTCAGAAAGGGCTGGCCAGGTTTAGGAAATGGCTGACTAGGAGATGGTGCACAGCTCTGAATTCCATGTCAAGGGAGGTGCCTCCGTTAGGTGTCTAACTCCCTTTGTGGGGTGTCTGACTTTAAAAAAGTATTTTCATGCTGCTCCCACTACAAGCAACATTGTACTATCCCTCATACAGCTGCCCTATGACAGCTGTGTAAGTGGGACTGGCATTTCCCAGTGTGAGGTTGCTTGGAAGCAGTAAGTTTCTGTGAAGTAGTTTAGGCTGGGGGAAAGAACCAACTCACATGGTCTGGGCTTGCTCAGTGGAGAAGTTCTGAACCATGAACTCCATGAAATGAAGTGAGGGAAACGAGACTGCCAAGAGGAGTCAGCAGAATCCACTTTGCCTGAGGCAGACACTACCTTGGGTGGCGTAAGCAACTCATGACCCCCAAAATCTAGGTATGGCATCTTGAGGCTAAAGTTGCTGACCTGGAGGGTCACATAGAGTTGGAATTATTTCTAAAAACAGAGTATATGGAAATTGTGGAGTAGGCTTGCCTCAGAACTGGCTGCCCTGATACTCCAGTTAAGGAAGCCAGTCCAATGATGGGAAGGAGACATGGAAAAATGGAAGTATAAACTCCTTTACTTGAGCTGTGAGAGCCACAGACTGCTCGCTTTGTGTGTGTATCTGTGATGCAGATATGAAGGAGATCGAGATGGTGTTACAGCTATAAGACAAACAGGCTTTCATGACCAGGGATTCAACCTTTAGAAAGATAGATAACTGGCTATTTTGTGCTTGTGAGAATGGTTTGACAACTTATCTACCAAGTGTGGCAGATTTTATGAGGTACCTAGATTAAATAGTAATCAGTGTTCAGGAGGAGTCCATGGTCATAGACTCATAGACTCTAGGACTGGAAGGGACCTCGAGAGGTTATCGAGTCCAGTCCCCTGCCCTAATGGCAGGACCAAATACTGTCTAGACCATCCCTAAAAGACATTTAGCTAACCTACTCTTAAATATCTCCAGAGATGGAGATTCCACAACTTCCCTAGGCAATCTATTCCAGTGTTTAACTACCCTGACAGTTAGGAACTTTTTCCTAATGTCCAACCTAAATCTCCCTCGCTGCAGTTTAAGCCCATTGCTTCTTGTTCTATCATTGGAGGCTAAGGTGAACAAGTTTTCTCCCTCCTCCTGATGACACCCTTTTAGATACCTGAAAACTGCTATCATGTCCCCTCTCAGTCTTCTCTTTTCCAAACTAAACAAACCCAATTCTTTCAGCCTTCCTTCATAGGTCATGTTCTCAAGACCTTTAATCATTCTTGTTGCTATTCTCTGGACCTTCTCCAATTTCTCCACATCTTTCTTGAAATGTGGTGGCCAGAACTGGACACAATACTCCAGTTGAGGCCTAACCAGCGCAGAGTAAAGCGGAAGAATGACTTCTCATGTCTTGTTTACAACACACCTGTTAATGCATCCCAGAATCACGTTTGCTTTTTTTGCAACAGTATCACACTGTTGACTCATATTAAGCTTGTGGTCCACTATGACCCCTAGATCTCTTTCTGCCATACTCCTTCCTAGACAGTCTCTTCCCATTCTGTATGTGTGAAACTGATTGTTCCTTCCTCAGTGGAGCACTTTGCATTTATCTTTATTGAACTTCATCCTGTTTACCTCAGACCATTTCTCCAATTTGTCCAGATCATTTTGAATTTTGACCCTGTCCTCCAAAGCAGTTGCAATCCCTCCCAGTTTGGGATCGTCTGCAAACTTAATAAGCGTACTTTCTATGCCAACATCTAAATCGTTGATGAAGATATTGAACAGAGCCGGTCCCAAAACAGACCCCTGCGGAACCCCACTTGTTATACCTTTCCAGCAGGATTGGGAGCCATTAATAACTACTCTCTGAGTACGGTTATCCAGCCAGTTATGCACCCACCTTATAGTAGCCCCATCTAAATTGTACTTTCCTAGTTTATCTATAAGAATATCATGCGAGACCGTATCAAATGCCTTACTAAAGTCTAGGTATATCACATCCACCGCTTCTCCCTTATCCACAAGGCTCGTTATCCTATCAAAGAATGCTATCAGATTAGTTTGACATGATTTGTTCTTTACAAATCCATGCTGGCTATTCCCTATCACCTTACCACCTTCCAAGTGTTTGCAGATGATTTCTTTAATTACTTGCTCCATTATCTTCCCTGGCACAGAAGTTAAACTAACTGGTCTGTAGTTTCCTGGGTTGTTTTTATTTCCCTTTTTATAGATGGGCACTATATTTGCTCTTTTCCAGTCTTCTGGAATCTCCCCCGTCTCCCATGATTTCCCAAAGATAATAGCTAGAGGCTCAGATACCTCCTCTATTAACTCCTTGAGTATTCTAGGATGCATTTCATCAGGCCCTGGTGACTTGCAGGCATCTAACTTTTCTAAGTGATTTTTTACTTGCTCTTTTTTTATTTTATCTTCTAAACCTACCCTCTTCCTGTAAGCATTCACTATATTAGACATTCCTTCAGACTTCTCAGTGAAGACCGAAACAAAGAAGTCATTAAGCATCTCTGCCATTTCCAAGTCTCCCGTTACTGTTTCCCCCTCCTCACTGAGCAGTGGGCCTACCCTGTCCTTGGCCTTCCTCTTGCTTCTAATGTATTGATAAAAAGTCTTCTTGTTTCCCTTTATTCCCATAGCTAGTTTGAGCTCATTTTGTGCCTTTGCCTTTCTAATCTTGCCCCTGCATTCCTGTGTTATTTGCCTATATTCGTCCTTTGTAATCTGACCTAGTTTCCATTTTTTATATGACGCCTTTTTATTTTGTAGGTCACGCAAGATCTCGTGGTTAAGCCATGGTGGTCTTTTGCCACATTTTCTATCTTTCCTACCCAGCGGAATAGCTTGCTTTTGGGCCCTTAATAGTGTCCCTTTGAAAAACTGCCAACTCTCCTCAGTTGTTTTTCCCCTCAGTCTTGATTCCCATGGGACCTTACCTATCAGCTCCCTGAGCTTACCAAAATCCGCCTTCCTGAAATCCACTGTCTCTATTTTGCTGTACTCCCTTCTACCCTTCCTTAGAATTGCAAACTCTATGATTTCATGATCACTTTCACCCAAGCTTCCTTCTACTTTCAAATTCTCAACGAGTTCCTCCCTATTTGTTAAAATCAAGTCTAGAACAGCTTCCCTCCTAGTAGCTTTTTCAACTTTCTGAAATAAAAAGTTGTCTGCAATGCAGTCCAGGAACTTGTTGGATAGTCTGTGCCCCGCGGTGTTATTTTCCCAACATATATCTGGATAGTTGAAGTCCCCCATCACCACCAAATCTTGGGCTTTGGATGATTTTGTTAGTTATTTGAAAAAAGCCTCATCCATCTCTTCCACCTGATTAGGTGGCCTGTAGTAGACTCCCAGCACAACATCACCCATGTTTTTTACCCCTTTTATCCTAACCCAGAGACTCTCAACACTTCCATCTCCTATGTCCATCTCCACCTCAGTCCAAGTGTGTACATTTTTAATATATAAGGCAACACCTCCTCCCTTTTTCCCCTGTCTATCCTTCCTGAGCAAACTATACCCATCCACACCAACATTCCAGTCGTGTGTATTATCCCACCAAGTTTCAGTAATGCCAACAATGTCATAGTTGTATTTATTTATTAGCACTTCCAGTTCTTCCTGCTTATTACCCATACTTCTTGCATTTGTATATAGGCATCTAAGATACTGGTTTGATCCTGCCTCCCAGCTTTGCCCTGACCCTCCTTTCTCTCTGCCTTTATAGCCCATGCTCCCTCCTGTTTCCGACCCATCTCCCAGGTCTTGTTCCCCACTTACCTGTGGGGTTTGCTCACCTGTCCCCATCGAACCTAGTTTAAAGCCCTCCTTACTAGGTTAGCCAGTCTGTGCGCAAATAAGGCCTTTTCCCTCCTCGAAAGGTGAACGCCATCTCCGCCTAGCAGTCCTTCCTCGAATAGCATCCCGTGGTCGCGGAAGCCAAAGCCCTCCTGGCGACACCATCTTCGCAGCCAGGCATTCACCTCCACGATGCATCTGTCTCTGCCCAGGCCCCTACCTTTGACAGGAAGAATCGAAGAGAATACCACCTGCGCTCCAAACTCCTTAACCCGTACTCCCAGAGCCCTGTAGTCACTCTTGATCTGCCCAGTGTCACACCTCACAGTATCATTTGTGCCCACATGGATGAGTAGCATGGGGTAGTAGTCAGAAGGCCGGATAATCCTCGACAATGCCTCTGTAACATCTCGGATATGGGCCCCTGGCAGGCAGCATACCTCCCGGGGTGAACGGTCAGGGCGACAGATGGGTGCCTCCGTCCCCCTCAGCAGAGAGTCTCCAACTACCACTACCCTACATTTCTTATTATCAGTGGTGGCAGCAGACCTCCCAGCCTTAGGGGTACGAGGCTTCCCCTCCTTAACTGTTGGGGGTGATCCCTTCTCTCCTGTATCAAAAAGAGCATAACGGTTATCTATTACCACAGCAGGAGTGTTCGCAGCAGGGGTGGAGCACTGCCTGCTGCCAGAAGTAACCAGCTGCCAGTGTCCACCCTGAGCCATCTCCTCCTCCACTGGTGTGTCAGTAGTCCTGTGAACTGGGACAGCTACGTCAGCTGTCTCCACATGGATACTGTCCAGGAATTGCTCATGGATACGGATGTTCCTCAGCCTAGCCACCTCCTCCTGTAGCTCTCCCACCTGCTGCCTGAGTGATTCCACCAGTAGGCACCTTTCACATTGGATGCCACCCCCAGCCTGGATATCAGTAAGTAGAAATTGCAAGTTACAGTCTTTGCAAACCCACACCAGAATCTGGGTAAAAGCATCCATGCTTTGGTGCTCTGTCTGGCTACAGGTGCAGGTGGATGAGACAGAAGCAGTGCTGTCACGGGTGTTGCGGGTCCTCCTAACCATCGTAAGCCTCCCTCTGTCAAACTCTCTCAAATTCCCGTCTGCAGCTCCCTGTCCACTCTGCTCTGCTTTAAACAGAAAGGTTTTGGATGTGGCTTGGTTTATAGATTCAGGGGGACCAATGGGTCACAGATGAGACCGACAAGAGACCCCCACTCCCTTCCTACTCCCCTTCCAAACTCCCTTGTGAAACTCCCTGTTAGCATGGTACATACTGGTACCAACAGCACAACACAGTGTAGGAGAATGGTCCTGGAAACTAACTATAGTAGGGAAAAGGTGTAGTTCCCAGGCTTCAACAATAGTTTTTTCTGAAATGTTTCCCACCCAGCATGCAGGCCCAAGAACTTCAGAATCTCAACATGTAGAGTAGGAGATGGTGTAATGAGAAGTGCTGTTGAGACCTTTCTTGTCTGACCCGATGTTCTTTTTTTAATACATAAAAAATGCAACATCCCCAGTATGCGGATTATGCAAATTATTACAGATTAGTACATTTACCCGTTAAGTGGAATCGACAATTTTCTCCTCTGTGGTTCTAAAGCCCATAAATATGTGGGGCGGAGGGTGGAGAATCAAGCACAGGCTAAAATGAAGATAGCCATTACTTTGTGTTTTCCTAGCCACTTTATCAGTCTGAAACACAGCATTCAAACTGCTGCAACATGATGTTACTATGCAAGGTACTATTAATCACACTGTTAATTATATTGGTTTAAAGGAAGTTCTCCAAGAGATTGTAACTGTCACCCACAACCTGTCATTAAACGATGTTAGAAAAGATAACAGTGTATAATAAGAGATACTAATGTGGATATACTGCATTGTAGTAATGCTTTTCCTACTGTGAAGAGTAGTTATGTTTTGACTATTAAATTCATGTCCAGGTGTAGGTGAGTAGAACGCCATATAGGTAATCAGCCTGTAATCTGCATTCCTGCTTATCCTAATTATATATATCCTGCTGTCTTTGTTGAACCAAATATGTCAATCCTTTGTTTAAAGACCAACACACACAATTCCGTAATTGTGGAAGAAGCATATTGATAACTACAGGCACAAACGTTGATATTGTGTGAATGTTTTAATCTGGACTAAAAGTGCTAACAAAAAATAAACTAGATGACTAATGAAAAATGTACTGTTAGAGTTCAGGTATCTTTAGCAGAAGTTATATTGGGATATAGAAAAATGAGCAAGACTAGAGAGATTCATTAAATCTATCCAATCTGGCAAAACAGCTGAATTAGAGAAATTCCAGTAATGTCCCCACCAGGCTAACCTCTGGACTCCTATGGAATTCCAAAGGGGAAAAAGTCCCAGAGCTTTAAAGAGGGAAACTATATAAAATGTAGTAGAGTGCAGGGAACCTGTACAATTTGGGCCATGGTCACTGCTACAGACGATGGGTAATGGTAGTGGCTGTAGCCTTCTGCAGCATTTTATCAGGGGCTTTGGGCTACCGGATCAGTGCTATGTGCCAAAACACTGACCATCACACACAACCCACACAAAATGCTCTTCCCCATCATCCAGCACAGAGAGTCTCCACACTGATCTTCATTTTTCCCTGTTCCCTGCATCATTCCTTCCTCATACAATCCCCTATCATCTCTCTTTTTCCCTTCCAAAGTGGCCTTTGTTTCCCTCACCTCTTCCCTACTTGCCATCCAAACCTCTGCTCCCACATCTTGACCCCATAACCATTGACCCTCTAACTCATGTCCCACCCTACACCATTGTGCTCGCCCTAAATGGTGGACCTTGCCCTCCTTACCATCCCATCACCACACTGTTCCTCTCTCTGACCACTCCACACTCCATTACTTGGCCTCCCTGAGAAACAAGTGATTGTTCCTAGCACACACAGAAAGGCTTCTGGGGCTCATTCAGAATCTGCAGTGTCTGAAGCAGTGAGTAAACTGGATCTGCTGCCTTTGGGTGTGCAAAAGAGCTTGAGAATGGGCCAACAAAAGACTCGAGTTTTATGTGGCTTTTCCTGGCAGATTCCCTGAAGAACTGATGGTGTGAGCACTTAGATTCTTTAAAAAGGAGGTGAAGGGCATTGGGCGCTCTTCCCCCGTGAGGATTTCACTAATCAGACATTTAGTTCTGGTCCAGAGGGCTTAAAAGATCTAGGATGAATTATTTCTCGTCTAAAAACATTACTCAGTCTAAAATGAAAAACATACCCAATACAAATGGGACCTGAGCAGGTGGGGATAGCTACAGCTGAGCATATGGGATGAAATCAACGTAATCAGGATGAACATACTTCTCAGGATATTATGCATTCTCAGTGTGATATCACTGGACACAAACATTTGCAAAAGTTCAAGAGGGAACTGGGAAAACACTCAAGTTATCACTCACTAAACTTTAAATTTACAGAATTAGAGGTTTTAGATTTCCCACTGTCAAACTGTGTAATTTGTAGCCAAGTTATTTGTCAGGTAGTAAATTCATTTCCAGAACCTTTCCCTACATTTGCGGCTTTAACATCTGTTGAGCACATAACATTCATCTGGCCATGAAAAGATCATGATTCACAAAACATTCTGATTATTGGAAAAAAACTCTTAGAACTGCAAGAAATTGAAGTTAAATGAACACTGCAGATTTATGTCAGACATTATAGCTGAAGCATATATAATCTTCTCTCCAGAGTCTTTTCTTTTTATGTAACAGGACCAAATCCCATTCTAGGAATATACCCACTATATGACAATATGCTTTATGTAATGTACAGTTAGTGCAAGACTTCTGCATGCCAGCTGGCAAGGGTAAAGTAAAGACAATTCTATTGTAAGAATAGCTATCGATTTCAAGAATGAATTTATCAACAAATACTGAATAGAATTCTAGCAGAAAGCAGTGAAATGGGAAGATAGTATGCACAGCACAATAACAATATCCACAACTAAACATATAAAGTAAGTTCTTGAATAGGAAATTATGAGAGAGAGACCCCTATGTTTCAAATGGTTAGGATACTTACTGAGCATATGATAGATCCAGATGAGTGCACTGATCACCAGTCTTTTTCGGTCTCTCCTGTTAAAGCAATTCCACTTTGTATAAATAAATGTTCATTGGGCCAGACAGAGAGACATTGAGCTGAGGAATAAACAAAAAAATTTTCATTCTTCATCGAAACAAAAAAATTTTAAAACCTCAAAATGTTTCACATCACAGAACGGCCAGCCCTGCTTAGGAAACCTGTTTGCAGTGCTGCATATTCTTGAGCTTCACCTGCTGACACTTTATCTATCTATCTATAGACAGCTCTTTGATAGGGAACTTTCATAATACTCTTGGCCTCCCTGTGAGAGAGGAGATGGCCCCCTTCCTTTAAGCCAGTGAGAGAATTTCTTGCAAAGGCACTGAAGACGTCTAATGGTGATTTTCATCTCTAGTAGTAAGCGTGAGGAGCAGAGCTGATGAAAATTTTCCATCAAAACAGAAAAATGGATGAATCATGGTAGATGTAGTCCCTCCAGGAACTTGGCCCATACCAGAGACTAGAGGAATGAGGTCCCCAAACTACAACTCCCATGAGGCACCATGCTGTATTTCTAATTGAAAATTTTTGATTTGCCATCCCAAACTATTTATCCTGACTCCAGCCAGCCTCCTTTCTCTCACCTCCCCTCAACAGAGCCCCTTCTCCATTTTTCCCCAAAAGGCTCCATATACCTGTTTATCCTGTGTTATTTTATGAGAGAGGCAGCCCAGTGGTCTACTTCTCTTCCAGAGCTTTTTGGGAGTCAGCTAGCTAACATGCAACTAGCCCCACATGGAGCCAGTCATCTTCAAGGAATCATTGTCCTTCTCCTTTCACCCCACTCCAGCAGCAGTGCTACCACTGGCCTTTTAATCAGAGTAAGAGCGCTAATGAAAATTCAGTCTGGTGTGATCCTTCAGGATCTGGATAGGATCATTTTATCTGGATATTTACATGACCCCTCATCATTGTGATGGTTAGTCATTCTCCTCAAGATAACTCCATATCTATTTGGAGGGTTTCTTACTAGCCTCCTGCCTCTTGTCTTCGGATGCAATGAGTGAGAAAAGCTCATCCCAAAATACATCTAGAGAGGAAGGAAGGCTGAGAAAAAAATACTGAAACTAAAGTACTTGAAGGGCTAGGGAGCAGGGATCTGTTAGGAAGGAGAGGAAGCATGAGTTTATTAGCAAGATGTGGTTGGGAGTTTTAGTCCTGAGTTTTCTCCTTCCTCTGCATAGAAATCTGTTGTTTTAGTCAGCATGGATTTGTTAAGAAAAAAATTGTGTCAAACCAACCTGATAGGGGATGGAGGGAAGTGGTATTCATAGTGTATCTTGAATTTAGTAAAGCTTTTGATACTGTCTCACACGACCTTCTCATAAACAAGCTAGGGAAATACAACCTAAATGGAGCTACTGTATGGTGGATGCAAAACTGGTTGGAAAACCATTCTGAGAGATTAGTTATCAGTGGGTCACAGCTAAGCTGGAAAGGCATGTTGAGTGGGGTCCCACATGGTCAGTTCTGGGTTTGGTTCTGTTCAATATCTTCATCAATGATTTAGATAATAGCATAGACAGTACACTTACAAAATTTGTGGATGATACCAAGCTGGGGAGAGGGGTTGCAAGTGCTTTGGAGGACAGGATTAAAATTCAAAGTGAGCTGGACAAACTGGAGAAAGAGTCTGAAGTAAATAGGATGAAATTCAATACAGACAAATACAAAGTACTCCATTCAGGAAGGAACAATCAGCTGAACACATGCAAAATGGGAGGAGTACTGTGGAAAGGATCACGGGGTCATAGTGGACCACAAGCTAAATATGAGTCAACAGTGTATCACTGTTGCAAAAAAAGTAAACATCATTTTGGGATGTATTAGCAAGAGAGTTGTAAGCAAGATTTGAGATGTAAATCTTCCGCTCTACTTCATACTGATTAGGCCTATTAGGCTGATTAGGAGTATTGGGTCCAGATCTGGGTGCCACATTTCAGGAAAGAAGTGCAACAAAAATGATTAAAGGTCTAGAAAACATGACCTATGAGGGATGATTGAAAAAAATGGGGTTTATTTAGTCTGGACAAGAGAAGACTGAGAGGGGACATGATAACAGTTTTCAATGGTTGTCACAAGGAGCAGGAATAAAAATTGTTCTTCTTAAACTCTGAGGATAGGACAAGAAGCAATGGCTTAAATTGCAGCAATGGAGGTTTAGGTTGGACATTAGGAAAAACTTCCTGTCAGTGTGATTAAGCACTGGAATAAATTGCCTAGCGGGGGTTGTGGAATTTCCATCATTGGAGATTTTTGAGAGCAGGTTAGACAGACACCTATCAGGAATGGTCTAGATAATACTTAGTCCTGCCATTAATGCAGGCTACTGGACAAGATGACTTCTTGAGGTCCCTTACAGTCCTATGCTTCTATGATTCTTAAGCTCTAGAGCAAGGGAGTGGATTGAGGAATGCTGGGGATACAATCCATGACCGGGAGAAATCTCCATACTCTCTTCCTAGCTTCCCATTCATTCTTCTCTCCTGGGGGAATGAACTCACAGGGTGGGAGATATAGATGGGTTAAAAGCAATATTAGAGATATGTACAGGTGAGACCAAAAAGGAAAGAAAGGGTGAAAATATAGTACACTTTCTGAGCAGCTACCTGAACATTCAGGTAAAATAGCAATATCTCTGGTCTTTAATTTATGGCAGATCAATCAGATATTCCACTGATTTTTCAGACTCATGTCATGTAAATAAAGCACAATAAAAATAGTGCAGCTGTAATGTAAACCAAAAGGACTCTTGTATATACCTATAGTAGCTGCACCATTTTAAAGAAAACTGCAAAGAGAAATAAAAATAAAATGTGCATCATAAAGAGCAACTTGAAAGATTATTTTAAAAGTGTTAGTTATGAAGAAGAGACTCTACAATAAATCATGGGTCAAAATCAGTTTAACAAAAATACTACAGGCATATTTGAGAAATTATATAACCACAAGTCATTAAATTCAGAAAATTATTCTGATGTATTTTTGGTGGAAGATGGTTACATGCCACAAATTCTGAATCTCTTCAAAGTCAAAACCTATAATGTGAGTGAAACATCATGTTTTATCACTTCCAGTGATTCATGCCAGTAAATCACTGTCTCTTTCACAATGAAGGAGATTTAAAATTTGTTGCAAAAGTCAAAAAAAGCTAATGAAATGTACTGTGAGGTGGTGTATTTTTGCTGCTCCCCAGCAGTTCGACACTATGAAACTATGGCTTTAAGATAAAAACCCAACACTTCACATGCTGAAGAATCTGGATCAGTGCTATGTGAGAGAGCAGCCTGGTTTAGTAAGGCACCTGTTAGCATGCCTGCAGGCTGGAAAATGCGACAGTGCTTTCCACCACTTACAGATATTGACAGTTTACAATAGCATTAGGAACATAGGAATGGTCATACTGGATCAAACCAATGGTTCAATTAGTACAATATTCTGCTCTGATAGTGGGTAATACAAAACACTTGCAAGGACCAAACAGAAGTTTGGGTGACATGGGGCAAAATCTGAAACTGAGGCTCTCCCATCAAAACAACAACAACAACAACAACTTTGGAGAAGAAAGGCCCTGGGGGTGAGTTGGGGGAGAGACTGGAGAGCTAGTCTGTCCCACATTCACTTTGCAGCAACAGGGCTGTATTGCAGGCCTGGGTCTGGCTTTCCACTCCGGTCATTGTAATTGGGCACACCAGGTCACAGCCCTACTCAAACTTCATCGGTTTAAGAGCCCTTTCAAATGGGAGAGCCTGGGGCAAACTAGCTCCCACCCCTGCCCCTGCCCAGGCAGTCCTGCTGCTGAGGACAATGCAAGAAATGCTACAATGGACAAGTATGTAATAACCTTTCCCATAGGGGAAATTTCTTCTGAACCTCAGGCAGTTTAGTGATTTGCTGACACCCTAAAGCATGGAAATATTTACATTTTTTATATTTTGTCCTGTCTTATGTAACTATGGCTATTCTTATTATTCTTATAAATATTTAATACATTTCTGAAAGCTAAGCTCTTGTCCTCAATTTCTTGTGAATGGGGCTTGATCCAGCAGCTGATAGGGGGAAGTACCTTCACAGCACTGACAATGTATATAGAAAAGTAGTAGCTTGCCAGCCCCAACTATTACCAAACAGACATGCAGAATCGTGCAGTGAGACTATTTGGACATACGATTGATTTTTAATTGGAAATCCCCACTGATATTAATCTGGGTTTCTGTTTAAAATTTGATCGCACAACCTAGAACACAGATTGACCCAGACAATAGACAGCTGTTAGAATTGCTAAATGCACTTATAGTATGGGTTAAAGGACCCTCCTGCAAACCCTCCCTCCATCCATTATAGGAGGAGCATCGAGTAGAATAGTTTTAGCCCCAGTAAGAGCAAAAGTGCAGGTTTGCTATGTTGGAGCCAGTTTCCTGTGCAATTTTATGGGACTGCTCATTATTTGCTTCCCTGCAAGGCTGCAGGATTAGACAATGTATGGTATAAAGTGTCTCTAAAGTGGCTCTGAAGGAATTAGAGAGTCTATCTGCCAAAGATAAAATATCCCACCTGATTAGAACGTAGGGCCAGATTGTGCCTCCAGGAGTGTCCATCACTCCAAACAGGTCAGAAGCAGTAAGAGAGAGAGCCAGGGCCCACCCTTACTTTACTGGCTAAGGTAACAGGGGGAGCAGGCTACACTATCCCTTAGGCTAACACAAACAGCAGAGATTCTTGCACAATCCCTCTCCAAACTCTCCCCATGGCATACACCTCTGCATCCAACACCAGTGCAGATCTATATAGCTTGTAGGAAAAATCTAGCCCTTAATCAATCTATTTGCATTATCAGGGGTTCTAATCACGTGGGGGATGTTAGCAGCATCACTAGTACTGATCTTATTGAATCAGTACATAGCTTGCATATCTTTTTGAAATGGTCAAATAAGACTAATTTAATCAGGTTGGGCTTATTTTACAATAAAATAACTACAATTAGACAGATTGAGTGGTTATCTGATGTTGAGAAGAGCAGTATTTGGTCATGATTAATTGCACCCTAGCTATTGTAAAATGCTTACAATATGAAAATAAGGGAGATTTATGGCATTTTTTTAAATGTCAAAAAAAAAAAAAAAAAAAAGTCCAAGCAAATAAGTTACCATCCAGATGCTTCTTTGACAATATGTTGGTGGTTAAAGATTCTCAAGAAATTCACAATCTGAACTGAAGAGAGTTTTAATTCAAAGTCTTAAATAACTTCCAACACTCTTTTGATTAAATAAAAAGAAAGGTCATTTATGAGTCCAAAGAACTGGTGAGGCAATTATAGGAAACAGTACACATTTCTTTCCTCTCTGCAGTGAATACCTTCATTTCAAAAGAATTACTGTAAAGTAAAGAGTAGTTTACTAATTCTGGTAAATAGCATTCCCACTCAATAACAACACCTTGGAGTAACAGGAATAATTTTTGGATAAATTGATGTGAGTGAAGGGATCTTTCAGGAATTAATTGTATGACTCCTGTTGAACTCCATTCAATAAATCCCATTGAAAAGTCTTTTTATTTTCTCCACAGGTTCCACACAGGCACAATTTCTTCCATCTAAACAAAATCCACTATTAGGATGGATTTTGGAGAGCATTATAAAACAGCCGCCCACATCTACTCCTTACCTTTGTGTCACATATACTTGAAAATGACAGTATCATATTGGAACTGGTATACATAGCTTTTGTTTTTCATATATCAAATTCTTGCAACAGACACCTGGCCGACAATCTAAACATTTGTCCTTTGAACAGCACATGTGTTTGGGAAATTGTAAGCTGCTTACAGACAATTTAAAAACAGAGGCTCCATTTATCCAAGAAATTGCAATGACTACTTGAAAATATTCATTCTATATTAGGTTCATATAATAAATGTATTATGATATATCAGTGTATTGGGTCAATGACGAATCTAGGCCACTATATTGAATAAGGGAAAGGCTGATATTTAATGTAAGACAAGAAATCAAGTATTGATAATAAATAAAATAGTAGGAGGGACAGTTCCCACATGGGAATCAACAATTATCCTTTGTATAGAGGGATGACTCAGCCCATGCTCCCACTCACGGCCATTATCTTAAAACTCGTGGTGATTGGGGGAGGTCCCAGATGATTGGGAAAAGGCAAATAAAGTGCCCATCTTTAAAAAAGGGAAGAAGGAGAATCCAGAGAACTACAGATCGGTCAGCCTCACCTCAGTCCCTGGAAAAATCATGGAGCAGGGCCTCAAGGAATCCATTTTGAAGCACTTGGAGGAGAGGAAGGTGATCAGGAACAAGCAAGGTGGATTCACCAAAGGCAAGTTTTGATATAGTCTTCCACAGTATTCTTGCCAGTAACTTAAAGAAGTATAGATTGAATTAGTGGACTATAAGGTGGATAGAAAGCTGGCTAGATTGTCAGGCTCAGTGGGCAGTGATCAATGGCTCCATGTCTAGTTGGCAGCTGGTATCAAACAGAGTGCTTGGAGTCAGTCCTGGGGCCAGTTTTGTTCAACATCTTCATTAATGATCCGGATGATGGGATGGATTGATCCCTCAGTAAGTTTGCGGATGACACTAAGCTGGGGGGAGAGGTAGATATGCTGGATGGTAGGGATAGGATCCAGAGTGACCTAGACAAACTGGAGGATTGGGCCAAAAGAAATCTAATCAGGTTCAACAAGGACAAGTGCAGAATCCTGCACTTAGGATGGAAGAATCTCATGCACTGCTATAGGCTGGGGACTGACTGGCTAAGTGGCAGTTCTGCAGAAAAGGACCTGGGGATTACAGAGGATGAGAAGCTGTGCCCTTGTTGCAAAGGCGGCTAACGGCATATTGGGCTTCATTAGTAGGAACATTTCCAACAGATCGAGGGAAGTGATTATTCCCCTCTCCTCTATTCAGCACTGGTAAGGCCACATCTGGAGAATTGCATCCAGTGTTGGGCCCCCCACTACATAAAGGATGAGGACAAATTGGAGAGAGTCCAGCGAAGGGCAACAATAATGATTAGAGGGCTGAGACACATGATTTATAGGGAGAGACTGAGGGAACTGGACTTCTTTAGTCTGCAGAAGAGTGAGGGGGATTTGATAGCAGCTTTCAGCTACCTAAGAGGGGTTCCAAAGAAGATGGATCTAGACTGTTCTCAGTGGTGGCAGATGACAGAACAAGGAGCAATAGTCTCAGGTTGCAGTGGGTGAGGTCTAGGTTGGATATTAGGAAAAACTATTTCACTAGAAGGGTGGTGAAGCATTGGAATGGGTTACCTAGGGAGGCAGTGGAATCTCCATCCTTAGAGGCTTTCAAGGCCCAGCTTGACAAAGCCCTGGGTGGGATGATTTAGTGGGGGTCAGTCCTGTTTTGAGCAGAATATTGGACTAGATGACCTCCTGAGGTCTCTTCCAACCTTAATCTTCTATGTTTCTATGTGTGGTACTGCAGATACACCTCAGCTGACTTTATCTGAACTTGTCAACATATGTGCTTGCTCAGATCAGGACAATGAGAAACCATGCACATTAATTAGCATTAGTAGTCTCCTTTTAATGAAGCTCCATGAAAGGAGCACTTGGAAAACAGTTCAAAGGCCCCTACCTCAGGACCCAGGTTCAGAAATGCCAACTCTTAAAAGTCCAAAACAAAATTCTCTGGTCTGATCAGGCCAATCTCCAGCAATCCTGAGCGTGATCACCACCCTGTTGCCAGTTTGGCAACTTCTAGTCTCCACCCTTCTTGCTCAGCTTCTTTTTCTAGTTTACATAGGGCAGTCCCAATGCTGAGCGGGGAGCTTCCTTTTTTACAGGCTTGTGGTTCTGATTGTGGCTCCTGGCTGGCTCTTAAAGGGGGAGTACACTCCTTCACACTCCAGTTACATAGGATGTTATTTTTTCCATATCACAAGTCTTAGATAGTCTTAGCATAAATCCTACATTAGCACAGCACTGGACATTTAAAAAAGTACAGCTTTATTCTGACCTGATATTTTTATACTGTACAGTTTGAAAATCTTTATACATTTTACATTCATATTTTCTATCCCTACTTCTGCCAGGTACATAATTCAGTTTCATGGGATTATCTTAAGGTTTCTTGTCCTTATTTGGCTTCTTTTAGTGCATCGTGATGTAGTGCAGAGTACATTCAATTAAAAAAAAGCAATCATATTAAGCAGGTGCATACTGTACATCTGTCATGCTGGAATTACTATACTTGTACCTTTTTGATGAGGCTTGGACCTATAGGGGTTAGTTCAGTATGTCAGCTATGCATATTTTGTGGCTAATAGAAGATAATAATTGTAAAAGGGAGTTCAGCAATATATCTATATAGCTTCTTAACCGCATAGAATTTGTTCTGGAAGTAAACTACTTAAAATGAATGGGCAAATAATAGTGTATGTAGATTTTCCGTATATGCACACATACATGAAGCTAGCCCAATTTGTTTTAAAATATTGCTTCATCAATCAGTAACACCCCAGAGGCCAGTTGCAACTGTTATATAAATTCATCTTTAGAACAGGGTAATGTTTCATCATTATACGGTGTCATGATTACTCTGATAGATTAATCTGAAAGATAACATACTGAATACTTTGTCATATTTGTCACATAAACAACTGAAAACAGTGTGTGTCTGTGTGTTTTTCTGAAACAAAAAGGATATAACTATTTCAGAGTTACCAGCTGAAATCTCAGCTAAAAAAATCTTTATAGTAACTCTGGGCCACAAATTCTTTAATATTGAACAAGGAAAGGAGATATAATGTTAAATCATCACTTACTGGTATCAGTATATAAAGTTCCATTGACCCAATGGGGTCAGGATTTTACCTGCAGAGTTCCAGATGTTTGAATAATAGCATGACAAGCGAAAAAGTATATGTCCTTTCCTTCATGTGGTGATATTTACAAGTGGATTTTTGCCTCACAATTGTCACAGCTAGAACGATCCTTCGAGTCTTTAGCCCCCACACTCACCTTCAGCCAAGTGATTCCTAAACATCCTCTGACAAGTAGTCATAAACAGATAAGTAAGAGTTAATAGAACAGAAGTACTTCATATCTCTTTTGCCTGTAAAGGGTTAACAAGATCAGTGAGCCTGGCTGTCACCTGACCAGACAACCAATCAGGGGACAGGATACTTTCAAATCTTGAGGGAGGGAGGTTTTTGTGTGTGCTGTTAGATTTTGGTGGTTGTTCACTCTGGGGGCTCAGAGGGACCAGACGTGCAACCAGGTTTCTCTCCAATCTCTCTGATACAGTCTCTTATATGTCCAGAATAGTAAGTGCTAGGTAGATAAGGCGAGTTAGGCTTATGTTTGTTTTCTTTATTTGCAAATATGTATTTGGCTGGAAGGAGTTCAAATTTGCATTTTGGTGAAAGGATTTTAATTTGTACTTGTATACTTAGGCTGGGAGGGTATTCCCAGTGTCTATAGCTGAAAGACCCTGTAACATATTCCATCTTAAATTTACAAAGATAATTTTTACTGTTTTTTCTTTCTTTAATTAAAAGATTTTCTTGTTTAAGAACATGATTGTTTTTTTAGTCTGGTGAGACCCCAGGGGACTGGGTCTGGATCCACCAGGGAATTGGTGGGGAGAAAGGAAGGAAGGGGGAGAGAAAGGTTAATTTTCTCTCTGTGTTAGGATTAATTTCTCTCTCAGGGAGAGTCTAGGAGGGGGAGAGAGAAGGAGGAGGGAAGGTGGATTTGCCTGTTTTAAGATTCAAGGAGTTTGAATCACAGTGATCTTCCAGGGTAACCCAGGGAGGGGAAGCCTGGGAGAGGCAACAGTGAGGAAAAGGGTTTACTTTCCTTGTGTTAAGATTCAGAGGGACTGGGTCTTGGGGTCCCCAGGCAAGGTTTTGAGGGGGACCAGAGTGTACCAGGCACTGGAATTCCTGGTTGGTGGCAGCGCTACAAGTACTAAGCTGGTAATTGAGCTTAGAGGAATTCATGCTGGTACCCCATCTTTTGGACGCTAAGGTTCAGAGTGGGGAATTATACCATGACAAGTAGTCATCACAAGATTTATTTGTCTCACTTTTAGAAAGGGCAAAGATAGCCATTTTCATCTGTGAACTGGATGTCAGAACATGGTGAAAGAGTTGTCCATCTAGTCTGTGAAAACTCACTTCTTCACCTTCTTTTGGAGGCTTGAATTTGGAAACAACTGAATTCTAGAGCTTTTTGTTTCCTCAGTGAAAAATTTTAAGCAAAACATTGCATTCAGACATTTTGATTTTTCACAAGAAAATTTCAAAATGAAGCAAAACAATTTATGATAATGATGATTATTATTTTACACAACAAAGATTTAAAAAAAATGTGGATGCTTATTTTTTGGATGCTTAACCATGAGACAAGTTATAAAGGCCTAAATTTACAGAAAGTACTGAGGGCCCAAACTGTGAAAATCAACCCTATTCAAGGCATGTCAAATTAGACACCAAAAACTTGAGATACTCAAAATCATGAGATACTTTGAATATATTGGTACATGTTTCTGCACATATGTTTATGCTTCTATTATTTCAGAATAAAAGAATAGACATTGCAGAAACAAACAAAAAGAGTAACAAAAATTTAAACAAATGCTCAGAAGAATTAATATTTCTGGCCTTGGGGATTTGGGAATCAAGATTTTATAAGAGCTGGAGCTGGATGATTTCTTCTGGATCTATTTGGTTAACAACTCGATAGCTCTTTCATCAGAAACCTTTTGTTGCCACTGCTATATTATCATTTAAACCAGCTATACATAATGAGCCAGAATATTCAGACCAACAGGAAACTAAGCTGAGGACAAGGAAGGACATTTTCAAGAACCATATTTCGCATAATGTTGCAATTTTTCATGTTATTGAAAACCTTTTAAAATGACCAGGTTCTTCATCTGAAGTAAAATTGTTGGCACTACTAGCACTGCTTTAAGAACAAGACTAATCTTAAACATGTGTGAATGAACATCCAGTTTATTGCTCCTTTTCCAGTCCTCATGCTTGCCTTTGTGAGTTAATTAAAATGAGAGTTAAAAGTGACTGGAAGGGGAATTTCTCACAGTTGGCACATTTTTGGATTGCATGAGATGTCCGTGAAATTCCATGGCTGCCTTGAAGCTTGGGATTGCATGCTACAGTAGAGATGCTGGAACAAATCCATGCTGCAGACAGCAAATACAATTAGCAGATAAGTCACACATGTACAGAGTGATAACCAGGACAAGAATCTTGGTTCTACAGCCCCCAAAACTGGCCTTAATTATCTGAGCTAAGGGAGATCACCCTTAGCTAGCCATGGTAGTAATTCTCAAATCTACTCTGTGGGCCAGACTCTTTTGGTGATATGATCTTTCTCTCATATGCGCACACGCACATTTTCTGAGATGATGTTGACAACCATCTCCTTTGACAGGATTTTGGATAGTGTTTGTGTGTGATAACACGCACGTAACTGAACGGTGCTGTATGGTTGGTTAGTCAGGCCTGCTCAATGGAACAAAACAGAGGGAAGCTTTGCTGAGGTGGATAAGCTTCAGTAAACCCATCTGATGAGTTAGGTCTCTTATTTAATTTATTTATTTATTCATTCATTTATATAAAAGCTTTTAAGATTTCCCTAGCCTCTGTTTGTCAGAGGGTGGTGATGCATGGCAGGAGAGAGATCACTTGATCATTACCTGTTAGGTTCACTCTCTCTGGGGCACTTGGCATTGGCCACTGTTGATAGAGAGGATACTGGGCTGGATGGACCCCTGGTCTGACCCAGTATGGCCATTCTTATGTTCTTTTTATGTTCTTATGTTTTATGTTCTTAACCTTACACTGTATTATACTGGGCCTGATACTTCATTGCCTTGCACTGTGTGTCTGCACAAAGTGTAAACGATGTTATTCTGATTTGGTGGCATTTACACAACGACTTTGTACTCACTTTGCACTAGCACTAAGTACAGGGCAATGGAGAATCAGGATCACTAAGTTTCTGTAGGTGTGTTTAGGTGTGCGGGGTGGTCATTTCACTCACTAGAGGTTGACCAACAGGGAGGCTACGGGACCTGTTACAGATGGCTAGATAGAAGTGCTTTTGCATTTGCTAAGATTTTGCATATGCCAAGAATATAAAAAAGAAATCCAATAGCCCCTGTTAAATATATCCCTTAAAATGCCAACTCTGTTCTCCTGGATCAGGTAGTGTGTAATACGGCTAAATCCCTTCTTGTATTGCACTGTATCGATACAGTGGGAACAAGGGAGAAAGAGGAATAGATTTTTTTCTTCCACTGCATGAACAGAATGACATCATAAGAGTGCTAGGAGAGGTGAACAAAAAATGCCCCGGTCTGCACAATGAGCCCAGCATATGGACTATGCTTTACTCTTCCTATGTTTTTACCCCTCCTCCCTGCCCGCGGTCAATATATATGCTGCAATCAGCAGCAAGTACAGAGGCACACTTTGCTCCTGCTCAGAAAAGCAGAAAAGTGGACTCTGCAGCATAATCCCACACTGCCTTGAAGGATTTTGCACCAGCAAGCAGGAGTTTTTATTCATAGAACACCAGGTAGCATTTCTGTTTCCTCTCCATTATGTCTTATTATAAATTTGTATTCCAATAGTACCCAGAAGCCCCAGTCAGGGACTAAGGCCCCGTTATGCTAGGTACTGAATGTACACATGATGAAAAGACAATCCCTTCCTATACCAGTCAAGTCAAGGTTTACCCATATGTGTTGTTGTAATTTTGTATTAATTCCATAGCTAAAAAAGGATTCAATGGCCTTTTATGTCCACTGTGTGATCACAGAAAGCAAGATGCTTTAACTTTATAAGGAATTTTTAAATAGGATGAGGAGCACTTCTCTTTCATGTATTGTGGTACAGCACTTTCTTATTTGGATCAGCATTCAATTTAAAATAGATTTTTCTGTAACATTAGAAGTTCACTGAGCAAAAGCCACATCCCCCACTCTCCTTGAAATACAGGAGCAGCTCTGTCTATTTCCTATAATGTATATAGATTCTGATAGAGAAACAGCATCTACTGAGATGTTTCAGCAGTGCAGCAAAACTGCATGAGAGGAGCTTTTTGCATAATATGGACAAAATTCAAAAGTGTGTTGGGTTAATTTGAAGAAACCTCATGGAAAATATTAGGAAGATACTAATATGATGGATTCAGAGCCACTCTGTAATAATTTTTGGATACCATATGTTCTCTCTGTTTGCCTGATTGTTGTAAGAGGGGGTTTACTGTATCTTGACTTGGTTTTTGGGGTGTTTAATGTGTGCATATATTGAGTTAATTCAATAAGGGTCTGTCTACATGCAGATAAGAGGGAGGACAATAGTCCAGATAACAGCTTCTCAGCAAATACTCAGGACTATTGCTCAGGGACGGCTCCAGGCACCAGCATAGCAAGCACCTGCTTGGGGCGGCAAGCTGCAGGAGACGGCCTGCTAGTCACTGTGAGGGCAACAGGCAGGCGGCTTTTGGCAGTGTGCCTGCGGGAGGTCCGCCAGTCCTGCAGCTTCAGTGGCAATTCGGTGGCGGGGATGCTGATGGCGTGACACCGACAGACCTCCCACAGGCATGCTGCCGAATCCGCGTGACTGGTGGACCACCCGCAGGCATGCTGCTGAATCCACGTGACCAGCGGACCACCCACAGGAGCGCCACAGAAAGCCGCCTGCCTGCCAAAAACATAGAGCCACCCCTGCAATTGATTTTAATGTAATTTTCCCCAACTCCTGCTGAGCCACCTGAAAAGATTCAACCAGGCTCAGAAAACAGCCCAGAACAACAGGATTTGGACTGAATTTAAAGACTGACTCTCAGTGAAGGGAGAGCCAAGGTGAACCTAGGCTCCAGAGGTTGGTGGTCTGGGGGAAGTTAGACCTCCCACGGTCCCATGAGGATGATGATAAAACTCCATGTAACGTACATACATACAACATGCATAATATACATGAAGAGCTTTTGCTGTTTCAAAACCCTTTTTGCTTATGTTATGTTTTGTTCCTACTGTTAAGATTAAACAATATTTTGGGTTAAGAAGGCTGTCTGGTCACTGTAGTCATTACTCCAGAAGAGAAGAACAATAGGCACCTGGATGCAATCAGACCTGTTGGGGTAAGCATGATTGATTCATAGGATCCTATAATCCAGTATTCAGACTAGGAGAATCACAGGCTCCATCCCAAGAAAGGTAAATGCAATAGGCCTCCTACCTGCGGGGGTGCACTCAAGGAAACCAGAGAACAGGGCAGGGTTGCAGCTAGCTCTGTAACCATGACAACTATCACACAATTCATATAATTCATCCATAATATTTTCATTTATTTAGAGATTTTAATTTCTTAATTTGTTTTCTACTTAATACTTTTTGGGGCTTCCTTATTTTTAAAAAGTGGCCTACGGTTCTGTGATCACACATCTGTGGTTCCAAGTAATTTGGGAGCATTTTTTAGCAATGTGATGTCTAATTATTATTAATCATTTATTGTCAAGCATGCAACAATCTATGATACATAAAATACTGGAGACATTTCAGTATAAGCAATTGTAATGGGCCAAATCCTCAAGTGGTGTAAATCGTAATAATTCCATCAAGCTACATTGATCTAGTTATAGGTGTAAATCCTGCATGAGTCAACGAAGATATAAGGCCTTTAAAAAATAAAGTCAGCTTCACTGCCAGCCAAACAGAAGCCCCAGTGTTTCAGTAAATGTGACATTAACCATAAGGAAGGATATAAGATCATTATCAATCCAGTATAATGTTCTTTTCTAAAATATTAGAAACTGTATTTTGCATTTTTGATGATTGATTGATCTAAATCCCTGTCACATGTAGAAACATATTTCAATCCAAACCTAATGTGAGGTGTCTAAAAGCATATTTATTTTTAAAATTTTCTTCTGTCTCCTACTTGAAACCATCAGCTTTCCTCCCCAACTGCGGCCTGCCCCCTGGCAACTAAAAGTCAACAAAATGGTTGCTAGACCTACTTCCTGATCACACTACTCTTGTCAGTTCTCACAAACTCACACACAATGCCTAAGAGTTCACAACACATGCAGAAAAAAAATGTGGAATTTGACACTGATGCAAGTGCAAATTAGACAAGTTATGCACTTAAGGCTTGTGATGTGCATTATTTAGAAAAGTTAGATGTCTTCAAGTGAGCAGGTCTGATGAGATATATCCTAGAATACTCAAGGAGCTGACTGAGGAGATATTTGAGCCATTAGTGATTATCTTCAAAAAGTCATGGAAGACAGAGGACTGGAAAAGGGCAAATATAGTGCCCATCTATAAAAAAGAGGAATAAGGACAACCCGGGAAATTACAGACCAATCAGCTTAATTTCAATACCCAGAAAGATAACGGAGCAAATATCCAAGCAAAAAATTTGCAAACACCTAGAAGATAATAAGGTGATAAATAACAGAAAGAAATCATGTCAAACCAACCTAATAGCTTTCTTTGACAAGGTAACAAGCCTTGTGGATAAGGGGAAAGCTGTAGATACGATAAGTCTTGACTTGATACTGTCTTACATGACCTTCTCATAAACAAACTGGGGAACTACAAGCTAAATGGAGCTACTATAAGGTGGGTGCATAATTGATTGGAAACCATTCCCAGAGATTAGTTATCAGTGGTTCACAGTCAAGCTGGAAGGGCATATTGAGTGGGGTCCCACATGGTCAGTTCTGGGTCTGGTTCTGTTCAATATCTTCATCAATGATTTAGATAATAGTATAGAGAGTACACTTACAAAGTATGTGTGTGATACCAAGCTGTGGGGAGGGGTTGCAAGTGCTTTGGGGGACAGGATTAAAATTCAAAGTGATCTGGACAAATTGAAGAAACAGTCTGAAGTAAATAGGATGAAACCCAGGGAAGTTATGTAATCGCCTTCATTGGAGATTTTTAAGAGCAACTTAGACAAACATGTGTTAGGGATGATCTAGATAATACTTAGTCCTGCCTTGATTGCAGAAGACTGGACTAGAATACCTCTTCTATGATTCTATGCAATCCACACATGACATTAAAGACCCTAACTCTCTGATTAGATCTTTGCGGGCAGACAATGGACACAGATGCCCACTGAAGTGAGTGACAGTGAAAGTTCCACTCACAAGGATTTGACTGCAGAATTGGGGCTAGAATTTGCCAAATGCTTTGTGAACCAGCTTGCACAGACTTTGCAGCACTCTATGGCCCCAATCCTGGAAAGAACTATGCATTTACTTAACTCCGTGCTCTGTAGTTGAAAGTTTCAGAGGCCTATGGGACTTAGGTATCCACTTCTTATTGGCTTTCAGTGGAATTTGTGCACCCAACTCCTTTTGTTGTTTTTGAAAATCCAACTCTGTGAGTCCAAGGGGTCACACACAGTGCATAAACTTATGGCCATGCATAAGTGTTTCCAGCACTGAGGATTTAACACAAGTGGGGCATTGCATATTTGGCCGCCAGTGCTGCCTGTACTGTATGTATGCAGAGTGCTCCAGTTTCCCTGTCCATTTCATAAATTACAATAAGTCATTCAGACAGTGCACTGGGGCACAACCTGGGGTAAGCAGGCATGTGCAAGGAGTGCATAACCACTATTAAGCTTCTATCCATATTGGGAGCATTCCTTTTGTGAAACCAGGATGTAATACCATGGTCCGAAATAAAATAAGATATGGACGTTTCCTGTAATTGGGAAGTTACAGAGCATAAACTGTCCTAGGTCACTGCCTACCAAATAGCAAAGAGTAGGAGATAAAGAGCTAGTCTTTTTTCTTGTCTGATTTTTTTTGTTCAGTTAATCCTAGACTTCGATAAAAGGCAGGCTTGCTAGCTGAAAAATAAAGTGAAAATGACTTTTACTAACTCTCTTAGTCAGAAAGTGTTGTCCACATCCAGATTAAGAACACAGAAAATATGCAATAGGATTTCAGTCCTTGATGGACTCAAAGAATGGTAATCTCAAAAATCTAGGTAAAGGCAAAAACATTTACAGAGAGATTTGGCTGAGAGTTCACAGACAGAGTAAATTCTATTGAAGAATGCTAGTTTGCAAATGGATTTAGGAACTGAACCCTAAGCTGTTTTAAATCTTCTGTAGTTCAAATATTTTGCCATTAGGAAGCTGTCTAGTTACTTGTGTTTCTGAACATATTCTATGACTACTATTATAACTTCTAAAATTCTGAGCCTTTGTCTAGTGTATGTTTTTTAATCTTCAAAGCATCTCACAAATATCATGTATATTTTGGAACACACCTGTGAAATTAAGTTAAGTACAGGAAAGGTATACTATATAAGGCCCTGATCCTGCAAAGTCTTATGCATATGCATAACTTAATGCACTGAGAGTAGACTCATAGACTTCTTCACAGTATTGGGGCCAAAGTTTGTAAACAGGGTGGGACTAAATCAGATTGTTAGAAACGTTTAACATCTTTGGAACACACTTCCACTAGAACACCATAAGGAAAAAGCCTGCACTAGTTGAAAAGGTGTAGAAAAGATATTTAGTCTCCAATCTATATAATTTGTTCATAAAATAAATTGCAACATATCTAAAATTCTTCCAACTACAGAAAAGATTCTGAGATCACATTTAATAATTGTAAATTCAAGGGGGTACTAGTATTAGGTTATAATAGATAGGGTTACTCTATAACATGTATAAGTAGATAATCAAACATGTATAAGTAGATAATCAAACTTCAAATCTGTTCCCACTGAAGTCAATAGGAGTTTTTCTATAGATTTCAGTAGGAGCAAAAAAGTCCCTATACTGGGTCTATTTACAAATGACACTGGAAAAGAGAATCCATGAAAGCTTAATATTTGGGAGAAAGAGTTTAATATTTGCTAGAAGCTGGGAATGGGTGACAGTGAATGGCTCACTTGATAATTAACGGTTCTGTTCATTCTCTCTAGGGCACCTGGCATTGGCCACTGTTAGAAGAAAGGATACTGAGATAGATGGACCTTTGGTCTGACCCTTTATGGTCATTCTTATGTTCTTAATAATTAAGTTAATATTTTCCCAAAGATTATTACATTTTAAAAGTTACACATACCTATACTTATTTTCTTAAAAACATTAATTTCAATATTTTATTGGAGGTGTAAGGAATTACCATTTATTTCATTCACAGAGATGAGGGGCATTATTATAATTTAATTAATCTGATCATTATTTGTGTTACCGTAGCACCTAGGACAGGGGTGGCCAACCTGAGCCTGAGAAGGAGCCAGAATTTACCAATGCACATTGCCAAAGAGCCACAGTAATATGTCAGCAGCCCCCATCAGCTCCCTCACCCATGCCCAGCACCTCCCACCCACCAGCAACCCTGCCAATCAGCGCTTGCCCCTCCCTCCCCGTACCTCCTGATCAGCTGTTTCATGGCATGCAGGAGGCTCTGGGTAGGGGGGAGGAGCAAGGGCACTGCAGGCTGAGGGGAGGGGGCAGGAAAGGGTGGAGTGAGAGCAGGGCCTGTGGCAGAGCCAGGGGTTGAGCAGTGAGCACCCCCTGGCACATTGGAAAGTTGGTACGTGTAGCTCCAGCCCCCGAGTCGAGTACAAGGAGTCACATATTAACTTCTGAAGAGCCGCATTTGGTTCCGGAGCCAGAGGCTGGCCACCCTGACCTAGGAGCTCTTGTCATGGATCAGAACCCCACTGTGGTGGTTGCTGTACAAATTTGTTTCACAAAGCATTGAATTAAACCACAAAACTTTTTTTTCTATTACATAATCTGTTCTTTTGGTGACAAACTAATATAATAAAACTTCCCAGGGTGAATACTAATTGAGGGCAAATATTTAAAGCCAATACATCTTTTTGTTCTACTTCACTATAATACTTAAGCAATGAGAATGTCAGGATATGAGTTATGGAGCAATAATTCACACCTTGTGCGTTGTGAGGCAGAAGGCTGGAGACGGAGTGCTGTTAAATGCACAAGGTGTGAATTATTACACCGTAACTCAACATCCAGCTATGCCTTAATATGATTATAAAACACTTTTAAACAGAGAAAAATATAATTGGAACAAGGTAAAGTGGTGACTTTAAAAAAAAAAAAACACTGATAGTATGACCACACTTATTGTGTGTAACATTATGCCAAAGAAAAAAGTCCCTAGGTTAGCAGAGCAAATGAAGAAAAAAATAACCCCCCAATTTTTTTTCCTGGAGGTTTTCAGATGATTTGGAGATATTTATCTGTACGCTGCTAGAGACCATTGGGTTCTGAATGATGAATGCTGTGTTTTCTTTCAGCTGCTTGTCAGTTCTTGTGAGGTGTACTGCTTAGGGCTTCAGGAACAATATGGGAAAAAGGCAGCCAGACTTTGAAAAACAGACCATTTGTGATTAGATCAGGGAGTATCTTCCAAGTCACTGACTGCTGACTAAAATTCACTCAGTCATAATGTCTCTGAATCTTGTCAAAAACGGATCATTTAAATATCTGTTCATTCAATCTTAGAGACAGATGGATGGTCAGATATTGTAGGAGTTCGTGGGTACTTTGCTTAGAGTCCCACAAAAATATTTATGACTACATTAACTTCTCCTCTAACTGTTGGAGATGTGATTAAATTGTGTTCTCCTATTGAAGGCTTGTGGGAAAATGAGTTGTCAGGAACATTTTGTTTCTTTTTGATTTAATTAATCTCTCATAGCCCCAACTCTGAAATTCAGCATGCTAAATTATTGTTGGACCAATTATAAAAAATGTGGATCTGTGCTCAGGGTAAAAATATAAAACCCTAAGCTTCAAAGGAATTTGGAAAAAAGTGGGTTTATTTTCACCCAATATAGTGATAGTAGTCAGGACTTAGGTTCGATTCCTATCATACTCTCCCTTAAACTCCACAAAGCTTAGTATTTGGGACTTTAGTTTAGCTTTTCATAGACAACAATGTGTCCAGCTGTAAAATTTATATACATGTCCTCATTCAGAGTCTGTAAACCTCTCCTAAGCACTACCCTATTTGCCAAACAATTCAGTGAGGTTTGGGTCTAAAGGCTTGGCTCAGGGCCAGCCTTGATTCATCATGTATGATGGGGCTTTCATTTGTTTACATTTTGAATGTGTATCTGTCTGGTTTGGTTTTCATAAAAGAAAAGATTTTTCCAACCACGTCTGATACAAGTCTATCCTAAAGATCAGAATGTTCTGGGAGGCAGGCCACTTATTTTATTAGCGGCTTCTGTGAGGATTTTCTCTGAAGAACGAGGTGTATATCAATCTTGTACATATTTATGAAGTGTGGGAAGAGGAAGTGTTCAAAGGTCACACTAGTAGTTCTTGTTACAACTTGTGATGCAGTTAGAATTTAGCAGGCTAGATGTGAAAGGCTGATGTCTCAATACAATATTTCTGTTAAAAATGCAAGAGTCTGGTTTACTTACTAATACCACAAGGTCTAGTGGAGCACTTTTATTCTTTTTTTTTTCTCATATCCACTATCAAAAACAAAGTATAAGGAGAAGTGATATATGCACAGAATTCTTGTAAGGAATTAAGATGATGAATTCTGAGCACCTCATTATGTTTTCATAATGATAATGGTCTGAATAACCCATTAGTCACATTTCATATCAAGGTTCAATTAATAAATAATGTATAAAGCATTAATAAATGATTGATAGATGTTTAATGCATGTTTAATCAATTTAAATAAGTTGGTATCCTAGAGTCAACAGGTGAATAAGGTACTTATTACAATGCCTTAGAATCATATGGATGTGCTTATAATCATCTTGAAACATACTACTCATATCTGTAACATACTTATAATATTTGTTAATCATTTATTTAACTTTATAAACTATTTATTAATGGAATCTTTTTATTAAGTGTGACCAATCAGAATTCTTCAATTTCCTTGCCCCTTTTACAAATTAAAATAACTCATCTATTCAATAGCTGTAAAATACAAGCAAAGAGATCGATCCTCCTCCCACTGAAGTCAGTGGCAAAATTATGGAATAAGAGTGATTTTAAAAATATCTATAAACATTTTTGGTGGTTTTGATACTCCATCCCATTAAACAAATTTTATCCAAGCCTATTGGCTAAAGTCAACTGGTTAAAACTAGTGTAACAGTGTGACGAATTAGATCCTCAATCATTAAAAAAAAAAGATACGGCAGATCAAGCGATGACGGAATGTAATACTATGTTAATATAATTTAATTAGTAACAGAACTAATCTGACTGCAAAGAAAACAGATTTGGACTAATCTAAAAATGAAATTTTTGTTGCTTTTTTTTTCAAATGTACCTGATTCCTAATCAAATAGAGAAAGTAAGAATAAGAAATTGTGGTCATCAGATTTTTAATTGGATTTATCAGTTTAGAGATTCATAGATTCCAAAGCCAGAAAAGACTATTGGGATCATCTGATCTGACCTCCTTTATAACACAGGCCACAGAACTTCTCCAAAATTATTCCTAGAGCATAATTTTTAGAAATGTTTCAAAGTTTGTTTTAAAGTCCTTGATATTTAGATAAAGAGGAATTACTCTTTAGCAGGCTCTCTAGCATAAGCACAGACTCTCTAGAGAAGGGGTGAACTTGAGAGCCAAAACCTCCAACCCGAGCTGCAACATCCACCTTGCTATTTGGGATATTAGAAAAATGTTTTCACTAGGAGAGTGGAGAAGCACTGGAATTGGTTACCTAGGGAGGTGGTAGAATCTCCTTCCTTAGACGTTTTTAAGGTAAGGCTTGACAAAGCCCTGACTGGGATGATTTAGTTGAGGATTGGTCCTGCTTTGAGCAGGGGGTTGGACTAAATGACCTCCTGTCCCTTCCAACCCTGATATTCTATGATTCTATGATAGTAATCTAAGTTCTCTAGATAGAAAAATGAAACACTAAACTGTCAGTGTTATTAAAATATTTGAATACTAAAAATATGTCTAAGGAAGTCAGAAGAAGTCAGATATTCTTTCTTTTTAATTGCCTTTCTTACTGAGCAATCAATTCCTATCTCTTTGGTCAGTTTGCCAGTGTTGCTATAAAATACTTGTTACTGTAGTGAACACAAGAAGATAAGTCTACCTTTCTTTCCAATGAGGTCTCATAAACTATTTACAATAGCCATAGAGTTAATCATGATTCTTTTTCATAAAGGAATTCTCTTCATTAGGCCCGCCCTTCAGTGTTCACACACACAAAGAGATTAAAATAATCATTACATTATTTTCAAAAGTAATTAATATGCATATGGTTATGGAAAATATCAAGGAAAGTGATCAACTGCTACTTTATACCTTTTCCTCTGATATCGAAGAGATATTAAGTGAAAATAAAGTACAGTAAATTAATCAAAAGGAAGTTGGTTTTTTTTTTGTTTGTTTGTTTTGCTTTTTCTTTTGTTTTTAAACTCAGTGTTTGGCCAACCTGTGAAATTCACTGACACTGGAAGCCCCGGAGATTAATATACCTTTAAATGATCTAACTAAATTTATGTCTGTCAATAATATTAATAACTGTTCAAGATAAATACAATGGTTCATAGACTTCTGTCATTTTATATGGACAAAATGAAATCACCCAAAGGGGAATGTAAAAAAGGACAAGAGGAAATAGCGGAAAAGAGGGATGCTAGGGTGCAACTGAGGGGTAGCTTCATTCTGGGCCATTTTTGCCTCAGCTACAGTACTAGCACGTCTCCCAGGAGAAATCTGTGCTTTGGTGAAAACAGCGTTAGCAATTCCTCTGAGGATTTTCAGAGGAAGCAGGGGAGATTTATTGCTGAGAGGCTGACTATGCAGGTGCTTCAGGATGCATGAGCTGAGAACTGATATTCCTGTAGATCCTCAGAAGTAAATATATCGAAACCGCAGCTTAGCTTCTTACTTCACTAGAACCCATTATCAATGCTTGACAAACCCACTACCTGCTCACCTTTCGTGAGCTATAAGTCATGGCTGGCAAGTGGTTACAAGCTCCAGTAGGAGTCTCTGTCTCCTGTGGCACTCAGGAGCTCCACAGGTGGGAAGGAATCTATCTCATCCTCCCAAATCCTGCATGCAGTGTGAGCACTTTGGGGCAAGCAGGAAAAATCTTTTAGCTAGTGACCTAGAGAATGTTAATGAATAAGATATTACTGGGTCTGACTTATGCTGCATCACACCTGAGACATGAGGTCACACACAGTCTCAGAGCAGTTCAATTCATAGCGTCCCCCATTCCCTGTGAGAGGACCATGAGGTGCTAACTCCACTAAATGATAAATGCAGAATTTTTGAACTACTTAACCTTCCAGTGGATTTTCCATAGGACAAATCTTGGTCACATACTTCATATAAGTAGTCCCATTGGTATCAATGTCACGAGTTGTGTAAGGCATTGTAATATGGGTATTCCAGATCAATTCAAGGCACTATGGCCTGTGAAGATTAGACAGGACTTTTATCCCATGTATATTATTGAAAACAATGGCTAAGTGCATGCTGGGAAGGGTCTGCTGTCCGCTGGTATCTCAGGTATCAGTCACTGCAAAAGAAGGATATGAGATTAGCTGGACCCATGGTTAGAGCCAATATGGCAGATCTTGTATCTCAGGTTTATGTTGAATCAAGGAAGTATTGGTTTCAATTAGTGGGCAGCAATCTATAAGTGGATTTATGTAAGCAATTAATGCTGTATCTTGTATAGCCATTTTAATTATAAAGTATGAAAAAATATAATTCTTCACACTCATGCATATCCACACAGGCTCAAATATCAAGTAGTTTTCCTTACTGCTGATCAGACCTTTTATATATAATAATAAAGCCAAAATAATCATTAATCTTTAGAATAACACAAGAGTCAGGCTATGGCATAATATATTAACAGAGTAATAGAAAATCAGAGAGCTACAGAATTTAGTGTTGGTCTATGAGATAGTATGGTAATTGAGTTATAGGAAATCAAAGCTTCACAAAATTTAAAAATAGTATACCTGTTTGCTCATCTAATCCATTCCTTTGCAGGGCAGTACTGTTCCCTACAGTGTTTTTCTAATGCTGTCAAAACAGATACTTTTTTCCATTTTCCATTCTTGTTAAAGTGTTTGCTGTGAAAATAAATACTACTTAGAATAGTCAGATGAGAATGAGGCAGTTTTATTTTTTGTCATCTATTTATTCATATGTGATTAATGGGATTATCACAGAAGCTCAACTTCTGCAGCCCTCAGAGCATATTGTATGTTCTATTTATTTTGGTTTATTACTTACTTACATTTTATTTTTTCATCCTCTTTTATGTTCCTAGCAAAAGTAGGTTATAAATGGGCTTTGCAGCACTAGTAGCAGCAGCCCTGTATCATTTGTATGTTTCTAATATTTTGCACAACAGACCCTAGATGCCAAGGCAAGAGATATTATGCAAGTTGGTGAACAAATACAATTACATACATATTTTAATTTTGTGTGTTCTTATCCATATGGTAAAACATTATAATAAGAATAGTAACAGGGGCAAAATTCCTCCAGCTCCTCGACCTTTCAGCTTCCTCCTCCTTTATCCTATACCTTAGTGCTTCAAACTCCCGCCCCCACATCTGTGTTCCAGACAAACAGTTTGTAAGTTGTTATGACGTGAGGTAACAAAAAAAATGGAGTTTAAAAGAAAAGCTAAAAGCTGTTCACCATTTGCCTAGCCAGTGCCAGATAGTAGAGGTTTCTATGCAGCATGGCAGAAGCAGGTGTTAAGAGAGGATAAAGTGGTGGCTTTCCATATTTATGGGCCTTTTTCCTTTACCTGTCCTGGGGTTAAATCCCATGATTCTCTGTCTTCTAGAGTGGGTCCCCTGGATACCAACCATGATTCCTCAGCAAGACTGGGCTGAGCACCTGCCAGCTGTCCCTTCAGGAGATGCGATCAGTGGTTAATACAGAGCCTAAAGGAAAAAAAGGGATTTTAACACAAAACAACAGTCTATACACATGTCTAACTTCCTAATGCTTACTAGTCCCTGAAAGCATAGGAAGGCCCAGTGCTTCTAACCCATTCACAGGGCCTGGTTTCTGTGACAGCCTGTTCCCTGTGAACAGTCTCTGAAAACTGCCCCTGCTGCCCCTCTAGCAATTCACTTTTTAACTGTTTCAGGTCCTTCTGATCTGCCCATCCTCAGTCTTGGCAAAACAGCTGTTGGGACAGAGCCAAGAAATTAGCTTCCTCTCTGTTTAATAGCTCCACATTGTTACATAATGAACCAACGACATTTACTGGGAGACTATTTATCTAGAGCCATCATATTGCCTTCCTGCTCATTGCCTAATAGCCCCGCTATTTAACTAAATCAATGTATGAATACAATCGATACAATAACAATATAGCTATACAGTAACTATTCCAACAGCCAGGTCTGTACAGTATTCACACATTATTACAGATCAGCCACATACCTTCACAGTTCGCACTGGAGAAAGCATGGAGATGCTTGAGAGAGAAATGAACAAGCAGGCGAATGAAGCTGGTATCTCTAGCAGAATCAAGATGGGTGCTGATGCCTCAGTAAGTTCATAGATCAGATTCTAGTGCCTCCTTCCTTTTGGAGTTGCAAGTACCTATGAGGACATAGATCATCCCTGTGCTCAATGCAGGGTCCGCAAATGCAGCTGGTCCTTGTGTGTAGTGTGGAGGCCAATGAGGGAAGGAGGAAAGTTTATTATCCCCAGGGCTGCCCAGAGGATTCAGGGGGCCTGGGGCAAAGCAATTTTAGGGGCCCCTTCCATAAAAAAAATTGCAATACTATACAATACTATATTCTCGTGGGGGCCCCTGCGGAGCTCAGCACAAATAGTCCCACTTGCAAATTGCCCCATAGGCGGCCCTGGGAAAAATAAACCTTCTGCATCTCGGCACAAACCCAGTTTTGAGAAAACTTCTTTACAAGGTATCACTGGTTCTCAGCATCAGCTAGTGCTAAAAGGCACTGAAGCTCATTAAAAGGGTTGGACAAATATTTTCCGTCAAAACTTTTTCTGGATTGAAAACTAGGGTTTTTTAAAAAGCAGAAAAAAATCACGGACAATTTCTGCTTTCCTTCAAAATTTGTTGTGTTTTTTTTTAATTGAAAAGCTGAAATTAGTCTGCCAAAACCTGAATATGGTTTGGGGCTTCAGAAGTGTGTGGCCAAATATTTGCTGCTTGCTGTGTTTGATTGTCTAAA
The DNA here is from genome assembly GCF_025201925.1 of Gopherus flavomarginatus. NCBI lineage: Eukaryota > Metazoa > Chordata > Testudines > Testudinidae > Gopherus > Gopherus flavomarginatus. The sequence continues at coordinate 34,934,878 of NC_066617.1, forward strand.
GAAACAATAAAAAAATTCTGCTTAAAAAAAAATCCAAAACTTTTGAACCACCTCAGCTTGTGACCAAATGCCTAAGCCCATCCAGTCAGAGATTTTTCCAGGTTTCTGATACTCTGCTGGCTTCCTTGACTCATATCTGTCTCCATAACTTTGGGTTCATTTAGGTTAGAACATAAGAACAGCCAGACTGGGTTAAAGCAAAGGTCCATCCAACCCAGTATCCTGGCTACCGACAATGGCCAATGCCAAGTGCCCCAGAGGGAGTAAACCCAACAGGTAACGATCAAATGATCTCTTTCCCGCCATCCATCTCCACCCTCTGACAAACAGAGGCTAGGGACACCATTACTTACCCATCCTGCCTAAGAGCCATTAATGGACTTAACCTCCATGCACTTATCTGTTTCCTAGAGACTGGCTCCAGGGGGTCCCTCACAAACTGGAGATGGTTACTGTGGGTTTGCCTTTAGTATAGCTTATGTACATACTCCATTAACTGAGCATTTGAGCTTGTTGCAGAATCTGTGATGAGCCTATGCAGGGCCGGTGCAAGGAAGTTTCGACCCTTGGCGAAATTTCCACCTTGCGCCCCCCCCAGCCCTGCAGCAGCTCCCCGCCCCCCCCACCCTGAAGTGTGCCACCCGTCCCTGTGGCAGCTTCCCACCCCCTAGCCTGAGGACCCCTGCGGTACCTCCCCACCCCAGCTCACCTCTGCTCCCTGTCCTCTCCAAGCAGGACTGCGCAGTGGAACCCCTGGGCTGGTGGCTGCCGGCAGCGGCATGCTGACCCAGGGGACCTCCCTGGGTTGCCAACGGGGCGCCAGGGCAACCCAGAGGATTCCGGGGGCCTGGGGTCTTCGGCGGCGCGGGGCCCCTGCTTTGGCGGTAATTCGGCAGCGGGGGGCCCTTCCGCTCCGGGACCCGCCGCCAAAGTGCACCGGAGACCCGCCGCGGGGCCCCCCCACCGCCGAATTGCCACCGAAGCGGGACCAGCTGCCGAAGTGTAGCCGGGTCTTCAGCAGTAATTCGGTGGCGGGGGGCCCCCGCCGCGGGTCTCCGGAGCACTTCAGCGACTGGTCCCAGAGCGGAAGGGTCCCCCGCTGCCGAATTACTGCTGAAGACCGGGCTGCATGTCGGCAGCGGGTCCCGCTTCGGCGGTAATTCAGAGGCAAGGGGTCCTTCCGCCCTGGAGCGGAAGGACCCCCCACCAGCAAGGAACGGGAGCAGAAGAAGCTCCAGGGGCCCGAGCCCCACGAGTGTTTTCCGGGGCTCCCGGAGCGAGTGAAGGACCCTGCTCCAGGGGCCTCAAAAAACTCTCGTGGGGGCCCCTGCGTGGCCTGGGGCAAATTGCCACTCTTGTCCACCTCTCTGGGCGGCCCTGCTGGCGTGCTGACCCAGAGGAAGCCCTGGGCTGCGGGCTGCCGCGGTGGCACCCTGACCTGGGGAACCCCCTGGGCTGCCAGCTGCCGCGGCGGCGCGCTGACCCAGGGGACACTGTGGGCTGCGGGCTGCCGGCTGCCGCGGTGCGCCGACCCAGAGGAAGCCCTGGGCTGCCGGCAACGGCACGCTGACCAGGGGGACCCCCTGGGCTCCCGGCTGCCATGGCGGCGCCCTGACCCGGGGGACCCCCGGGTTGCCGGCTGCTGCGGCGGGGTGCTGACCCAGGGGACACCCTGGGCTGCCGGCAATGGCGCCTTGACCCAGGGGACCCCCTGGGCTGCGGGCTACCGTGGCGGCGCCCTGACCCCGGGAACACCCTGGGCTGCTGGCAACGGCGCCCTGACCCGGGGGACCCCCTGGGCTGCGGGCTGCCGCGGCGGCGCCCTGACCCAGGGAACACCCTGGGCTCCGGCTGCCACGGGCAGCTCAGACTCCCTCTCTGTCCCAGCAGCAGCGGCTGCTCAACCATTTAAAAAAAAAATTGGGGGTGCTTTTTGGCTCCCCCAAATCTCGGCGCCTAGGCAACCACCTAGTTCACCTAAATGGTTGCACCGGCCCTGAGCCTATGTTGTGAAAACTCAAATGCTCAAAATAGCACATGCATGTGACTGGTAACAGGAGTTCTAAAACTGGGGGTCAGAACCCCTCAGAGAGTCATGAGGTTATTACTGGGGGTCGCCAGCTGTCAGCCTCCACCTCAAACCCCACTTTGCCTCCAGCATTTATAATAGTGTTAAATATATAAAAAAGTGTTTTTAATTTATAAGGGGGGGGGGGTGTCACACTCAGAGGTTTGCTATGTGAAAGGGGTCACCAGTATAAAAGTTTGGAAACCACTGAATTAACCCCTCTGGAGCCTCACAGAATGCAGAGGAGGCGGGTGTCTCCCTTGGTAGGGTTGGGAAGGATATTGCTCTTCTCACGTGATCCCTCCCCCAGTGGCTAATTTTAAATGAAGCTACCCTCCCCTGACATGAATCTCCCTATGGCACTGACATTAAATATAGACTATAATTTGGCATTTGAGAAGTGGAAGGGATGGTAGCGCGAATAGAAAAGCTAACAGCTTGGCTCTTCTGCAAGCCTCAAACTGCAGAATGAGCGTTAGGGTAGGGAGTGCTGTGCCTCCCAAACAGCCTGGCCCTGCCCCCTATCCGACCCCCACCCACTTCCTGCCCCCCGACTGCCTGCCCCCCTCAGAATCCCTGACCCATCCTGCTCCTTGTCCCCTCACCATCTCCCAGAGACCCCACCCCCTGCCACCACTCCGGGACCCCACCCCTGCTCACTGTCCCCTGACTGCCCCGACCCATGTCCACCCCCCGCTGAGTCCTGACAGACCCCCGGAACGCCCACGATCTAACCCCCTCATTCCCTGTCCCCTGACCGCCCCCCCCAACCTCTGCTCCCTCCCTATCCCCAGGACTCCCTGCCCCTTATCCAACCCCCCTGACCCCAGCCCCGGCCCCTTCCCCCGGCTCCCCCCTCACCCGGAGCCTCAGCACGTCCAGGAGCTTCGCTCGACAGCGGCAACGTGACTCCAGCAGGGCCCCTGAGCTGCGCCCCGCTCAGAGCCGCGTGATCAGGGGGCGGGACTGCGAGTTCCACGGCCAGCAGAGGGAGCTGAGCTCAGCCTGGAGCTTGTAGTTTCGCCCCCTGACCACGTGCCTCTGAGTGGGGCGGAGCTGAGGGGCCCGGCCGGACCCATGCTGCTCGGCTGTCCAGGGACACTGCTGGATGCGCAGAGGCTCTGGGAGAGGGGCGGAGACTGGATCGGGTCAGGCTGGGGCCAGGGAGGGAGCCTCAGCCATTCTGGTGGGGGCCCCTGTGGAGACCGGGGCCTGGGGCAAATTGCTCCACTGCCGACTCCCCGCTCTGAGCAGCCCTGATTATCCCTCCGCTATCCATATGCACACACAACCGCCTGGCATTAGTTGTTCAGTACACAGTTCGAAAGAGGTATTTGAAGAGGGAGAGTTGTATTTGCTTATTGATAAAGCACCACTATCATCAACTAGCACAAGTGATGATAATGTATCTTTTCAAACGATGTAATAAAAATCCACTCTTACTCTAGTGAAATGTTTTAAGGTCTTAAATGCCAGTTCTTTATATGCTCATCAAGGGGACTTCTGTTGCCAGTTCTTACCAAGGCAAATAACATCAATAGAACTCACCCGAGTAAGGATTACCTGTGTGTGTAAAAGTTTGGTGATCAGGCTCTAACTTTGCAATTTTGTAGCTCATCTGGGGTCTTGCAGTATAATAATAATAAGCACATAGTGTATGCTATACTCTTATCTTATTTGATACACTAGTTATAACATTATTTAAAAGCAATGCTATAATTATTAATGGCTAGTGTCTGGGAGATCTATTGAGAAATAGAGAGTTCTGTTGAATTAGCAAGTGAACAAAAACAATTTAAATAGCAAGGATAATTAGTAAAATATACTTTTTTCATTTAATTGAACAATTGTCCAATTATTTTTGATACTTCATCAAGTGCTAGCGATTGTAATATATTTTATAAAAAAAAATTGAGTGCTTAATACCAGCACTAATTAATAAGAACACTATATTATTTAATCTTTGTTGAGAGGTGGAAAGTGACTGCCAATTTTATTTGCCTGGATTATAAAATCTGTGGATTGATTAAGTGAGAATTAAAAAAGTTATGCTGTGTTGAAAATGAATATTTTACCAGTATTTGTTTAGGGACTGATCCCTGAACTGAATTTTGCCATTAACTTCAGAGAGGGCAAAATCAGGCTGGGTTTTTTTACTATGAGTTTGGTCATGAGATGCACTTGGTTGACCACGCAGGAGAAGAAGTTTGGAAGTAGCCCCTTGGGGCAACTGTGGAAAGTATCTCATGACAGCAATCACCATGCTTCCTGCATTCTGGGCACCATAGAGACTGATATTTTCTGTTTCAGTCTCTAGCACCCAAGAAGTAGACAAAAACAAAAACCCAGAAGTAGACAAAGAATGTTTCAGTCTCTAGCACCCAAGAAGTAGACAAAAACAAAAACCCAGAAGTAGACAAAGAATGCCATTGAAAACAGTCCAGTCAGAAGGTCTTAGCCTTTAATATAAGGCAAGGAAGTTGTGCCTTTTTCTTTTGATTGTGAATGCTGCAACTATCAGCCATTCCTTTGTCACCTCAAAATTAGATTGCTGCCATATGATATATATTTGGCCCCATCGTAAATCTATCTGAAAACTAAAGCTGGGTCAGTATATAGCAGCCTGCTTTCTAAGTGATATATCTTACTGTGACGAGTGTAATGGGTATTCAGTCAACATAGAACAGATTCTAAGATGTGCTACAGACATGATTAGAGATATGGAAAGACAAATTTAATTTAGAGAGGAGATAAATAAGAGGAAATGATCAAGATATAGAAAAAAATGAATAGTATACAAATAAGTAAATCAGGAATTACTGTTTACTTCATGCTTCAGTGCATGAACTTGTCACTAACTGGTGCTGGGAAGAAAACTCTCATGTAAGCAGGTTACTGCATAATTTCTTGCACCTTCTTCCTAATCATCGGGACTGGTCACTCTTCAGAAAGAAGATATCGTGCTAGATGAACCACTGATTTGATCCAGAATATCAATTTCTGTATTCCTACCATTCAAATCTCTTGGCCCATCATTGGATGAGGAAGGAACCTTTAGTTTGCACATCCAGGCCTGCTTGATTTGCTAGGCTTTGGAACTTTACTTCCAAGCCTAAGACTAGATGAAAAGGATTTAGACTGATCTGCAAGGGATGTGCTTCCACTCAGTGTTAAGCAGCTCTCTCTTCACAGACTGTGCAATGGTCAGCACTTCATTTAATCTATACTTCAGCCAATTTATTAATTTTCCTTAATTTCTGAGGAAACTTTTTTCTCCTGAGCTGTGGCTCTTGCTGTCATTTAAGATAGTTGAGTGGCAGAACAACTGGAGGAAATGTTGTTTTAGAAGGAATGTACCACAGGATGCTAAAGGTCCTGTTTTCAGATTGGTTACTGATGCTTGCCTTCCAAATAGAAAGTGAACCATAAGCCCACCTGTGCTGATGTGGAATAAGAAAGTTAATACTTAAGAACAGGACTGCTTTAAACTATCTCAAGTTGTAGGCTAGTTTGAAACTTTGTGAAGATGCCGTGCATAACTCAGAATCCAAGGAGATTAAATGAGCCAATTTAAGCAGGGTTTTGTTGCTGAGTGCCTAAGCTCTACTGTTTGTGTTTTGTGTATATATATATATATAACATTGTCAGCTATTACTTTGAGAATGTTAAGAAAGGACTTGTTATTTCTACAAAAAACTGTATTGTACTTGACAAATTGTCTTAGTCAAATATTCTCTATAGAAGATAATTGGGAGAAGTCAGGCTAAGTTCCCACAGCCCTATCAAACTGAGGGCTTACTTAAAAAAATATTTTCATCCTATAGCTGGAGGCCTAAACAGGAGTATGTATGTGACAGTTCAGGCTTAGATGAAGACTCTACTACTTCATCTATCACACAAATGGGAAAAGCAGCTACAAGCTCTGTGTTATATGCCTCAAGTAAATTTACTTGAACAACTTCATTTAATACCAATAAAGTACCCCAGGGAGATTGTTCTCAATAGGAAAACAACTTAAAGATTACAGTGGGAAAAAAAAGAGGCTCATCATTAATGCATTCACATGACAAAGATTATAATGAAAATGGAAAAAGGCATACCTGCAGGTTTTCAGTTTCTCCTCTGCCGGCTTCAGCGTGTAACCATAAATACAGCTGGAAAAGAGCTTATATTTCACTAGTTAAGACTTTCCACCAGTTTAATAGCAGAGCTGGACAGAAAAAAAATGATGGAAAAAGGAAAATAAATTTCTGAAAATGTGTTTCCATTTTCCAATCAGCTCCAGTTATTAATAAAATTGTAGCTATATTACCTTTTTTTTTGCTTACCTTCATGTAATTTCATTGGTTAACATCTCATATCTTAGAGATTGTGTCACAATTAGCGATTTCTAACAACATGATACCACACCTGTCCAATGCTGCTTTGTTCTGGGAAATTATAAATTCAATTATTTTTAATAATACTAACAATAACAGGGGTTGGATTAAACCTCATTGAAACTGGGGTCAGGGCATTTTAACCTTCATTAAAATAATTGTAAGAAGTCATTAAGCTCTTTAACATAACCAGATAGCTGAAACAATAAGGGCCTGAAACTACAGCTGGTTGAAAATTTTCTGATGGAAGAGTTTCATTGGAAAATCCCAGTTCCTCAAACCTGAAACTTCTTAAAAAAGTGAGTCAGGTTTGGTGAACCTCCACTGCATCACAGCTTACTTGTGCTGCTAGGCAGACCTGCCATGAGGTCTGTTCCAGTGCCAGGACCCCAGGCTTCTAGAGTCCATGGCTCTGACTAGGACAGCCCTGCCATGTGGACTGCCCCTGAGTCAAGGATCTCAGGCTTCTAGAGCCAATGGCTATGAGGCAGCTCCATCATGTACACTGCCTTATGATTGGGAGCCTCGTACTTCCAGTGTGGCTATTTACACACTGTCTAATCTTTATAGTTTGGTAAGAATTATTTCAATGATCTCTCACCTTCTCTTCTAATGAACCTTTAGCAATCTCAGCCATACTACCCAACACCAGTCCTTGCATTATCTCTCTCCACTCAGCAACATCTTTTGTGCAACCCCTGTTCGCACTGCAACAGCCACAGCACCCCTACCCCAGCAACTCAAAGCCAGCTGTGTATTTTTGCCATGACACCAGTTCCATAATCCTTTACACTAGCAGAAGCTCATGAGCTTGGTTGCACTTTCTTTTAAAGTTAAGTTTAAATTGTATATACCAAAACACTATAAATCGTCTACAATAAAATATCGCCTACAATTCTGACAACTTGAAAGTTCTCTTATTAAACAGAAGAGAAGCAAAGAGAATGGGCACTTCCAAATTTCTTCTTCTCCTAAAGGAGTGAAAAAGAAACAATCTTATAAATGCTGGAAGAGTAATGCTCACTTCATGGTCCTTAATGGCCTTGTGTGGTTTCCATTACAAAGCAGAATGTTCAGGAGGGTCACATTTGAAAAGAAAAAAATATCACCTGAAACTTTATTCTGAAATTTTGCAAACAAGATTTCAGTCAAGTACTGAAGACCCAGTTCTGACCCCTCCGCAGTACTCTGGTGGCATATGGGGCTATAAATGAGCTGAAAGGATCTGGATAAGGATTTCCACAGCACAGTAGCAGTTAGGGCCCATTTAAGTACCCTACACATTGCCTAGCTTCATAAGCACCAGTGTAGTGGGCTCATCCAGGGTGGGAAAAGGTATGTCAGGAATAGGAAGGGTAGTAGCCCTGTTACTCAGCAAAGAAGGTGATTTGGGGCTGTAGTGGAGCCCGTAGGCTGCACTGAGACATTGTTCTAAATTAGGGAATCCTCCATGGCTGCTCTGATTTACACTGAGGAATGTTTTTGCTCCCACAGCACCATGGAATTCATTCATCACAGAGGTGGTCTATAACCACCCTTGTCCTCTGTCTCCCTGGGCTGCACCTTCTGCACTGTGTCTCCAGAGACAGAGCACCAAATCAGCCTCTTGATTTCTTGCTCCAAATTTGAGAACACTTTTTGGGGACATTTTTTGTTTGTTTGTTGTAGAAAGAAAGATGAAATAAACACCTTAGTTTCTGAGGCTTTTTGTTTTGTTCTCCTCTAGAAAATATACAACTAACATGAGTTTTTAGGGCAAATCCATGCCCCTTTCCTTTCCCAAGTAACGTACTGTACTTTTTATTCTGAATCAAAAGGATTACATTTCGTAAGGAGGATACACAAATGAATTCAAAGTAGCTACTATAAACAGCTCTTATAATGGTTGATTGTATCAAGAACAGAGGTCACCTTAGAGAAGAATGAAAAATACTACAACAAAAAATACTTTCAGATTCAGAGTATAGCAGCACGGCAGAAATAATTTTTATATAATTTTGATGGATGTTTATTTTAAGCATTATTTTCTGATTTTGAATTATTTAAATGTTCACAGTTGTACAAAATTATGGGCTTTAAGCATTTCTTTCTAATCTCATTGATTTAAACTTTCGCAGTTGCGAGAAACTATAGGGGGAATTATACAGTGGGGGGTCAGACAATTATTTAATGACAGTAGATGTAGAAATTCAAACAGTTAAAGCTTTATAACCTTTAAAACATAAATTGTCAACATCACCTGTCAAAATATACCAAATAAATATCCTGAGATCAAACTCTATTAAGTTCTCAAGCAGCAGTTTTCTTACCTTGACTATCCATAAATTTAGGTTTATTATCGAGGGAAATATTTTTTCGTCAATTTGTGGTGTACAGTGAAATTGTCTTTTACCTACTTTTACCAATAAAAATATAATCCTTTGAAGCCAGAGTATGTATCATGCAATGGTGAGTGTAATAACAATGTGGCAATAATTATAATAACATGCTGTTTTCTGAGTTAGCAAATATTAACCTACCCCAGCGAAGGTGATGAGCAAACAGAACCATTTTGCTTTGTATAAGACCTAAGTATTCTTATTTGCTATGTATTTTTGTTTCTTTCCTTTTCTTATTTTAAAATTAGAAAAAAATAGTCTTGGAGATATGCTGCAATGCCTAGTAACAAATAATCATATTGTAATAATTAATAAGGCGGAATTTTTTTAAACAAGTAGTGGATTATACCTCTGAACTTCTGGGTATCTCTGAACACTGAAGTTAATTTAACAGGCTGAAGAAAAAAATCTCCCTGCCTGCGGGAAAAGCAGAATATCAGAGGATGTGGATCTGAGATGAGAATTTTGATCTTAATAATTTCTGTACAAGTTAAGAAAAATACAAGGAAAACTATTGCATTAAATAATCTTCAATGCATCACATGCAGGAAATGTGATGCTGTGCCAAGGTAACAAATATATAAGTGATACACATCCTCTTGTGTTAGTAAAGTACTATTCTCCTGGACTATTTTAGATGATCATTAGGTTTAGCATTGGACAACATGAAAGTTATGTTTCACACAGTGTTATTTGTAAAAGCATGGTTAGAAAAGGGGACTTGGAATCAGGCGTTTGGGATGGATTCCTAGCTCCGTCATAGAATCACTGTTCAAGCTTTTATTAGTCTTATCAACCTCTGTGTGACTCCACTTATCCATCTGTGAAACTGATCTATTTACCTTCCTCACTAGAATCGTCTGCGGTTTTACTAGAATATGTAATGTGCTTTGGGATTTTGGGATGAAAGGTGTTACAGAAGAGTGAAATATTAATGTTACAGCAGGTAAAGTATTACAACACAAAACCATTGGTTGAGCTGTTGAAAGAGTGATTAGAGGACTAAAGGTATAAATCCTTGAGTTGGCTTAGAAAATATAAATCTTGAACTTTATAAATCACATATTTATTTGCAAAATTATTTCCAGTTAAATACGTGGAGATTTAATTCTAAAAATATGCTAAATTCTGTCTTTGATTTGTGATTTCTAACATACTAAGTATTTTCTTCTTTCATGTTGCTTTACATTTATGAAAGGTTTCTCTAAAATGTGCAAGCTCCCTTCCTCAAGTGACTCTCATATTTTACAGTAACTACAAGCATCATATGAAAGCTACATATTTAGAAATGGCACTTATAAAGGATAAATCTTTAAAATTTCCATGAAACTTACTCTATTAATCACTGTGACATTTGAGATAAGTATGATATCCCTTTCCTATTCCTTTGTGAAAGTGGTCCAAAGAGCTGCTTCAAAGCATGAAAAAGATAAACATTATTTGAGTTCATTTTTAATAGTTGTACAGATGCAAAATGAAAAAAAATGAAGTTTTTGGATTTTTATAACTTTGGTTTTATCACTATGGAAATGACCTTGCAATGTGAAGAAATGTAGACTGTGTAAAACTTTAAACAACCATGCTTACTTCTGCTTACATATTCATCTTAGTCTTATAATGTCATTGGTATCACATATTTAATTCATGTATTTAATGCAGATGATATGGTACACAATATCTTGAATGAATTCACTCAACTTATTTTTCTGCAAAGTCTTAGACTGGATTAATGCAATAACCTCTTATCTTTAAATATGAATATAGCTAGACACATCCGTATTTGGAAAATTGTTATGATGAGTTGACTTTAAGTAGTGATTATTAAAGCAAATTTAAGAAGTGTTCCATTTAATAACTTCCCACAAGACCATAGAGATCAAGAAGGTTAAAAGAGAAAATGCCACAGAGTTCCTTTAATGGATTCAAAGGAACATTTCATTTATCTTTGCTCCACAGCCTCTGCTGCTTTTTCATACTCATGCTCAAGTGATACTCAGGAGCATTTCTCATACATCGTTCTTTCCTCAGGCCTTCATGGGAATTTCTCAACTCCTCAGAGCACCCAAACCTTTAGTTACTGCTAAAATTTACTTCTTAGCTTGAAATGGCAAGCAAGGTTCACCCTGCTTGACAGTTCTTGATGACAAACATTAGCTTAGGGATGCCCTAGATCTAGGATTGTATAAGATGGAAATGTTTTCTTAGCGTCTGAAAAATTCTCTTATAAAGTGGGCACTGAAGTATTTTTTAAATAGTAAGGAGGGAGAAATACATTGTTATCTATACTCCCAGCATTTTCCTGTGTGAAAAGCACTCAGACATCTTTCTGAAGAAAGTCAGAGGTAAACTGATTTGGCACATGAAGACTTCCACATCAGTGTAAGAATTTATGAGTGGTACAGGACTCTGATCCATGTCAGTGGGACTCTGGGCTTTGATAGTATCCTTCAAACTGGCATGCAGGAGAAAGTCAAGATCCCAATCATCTCATCCATAATAGATCCACTGGGAAGTTGGCCAAAATTGATGTTTTTCTCCCACTTGTGAGCTGGCACTGGACAAAACAAAAATGTCACTACAGGGAAGAAGGCTCTCTATGGCTGGGAAACAACTCCTCATATCTTTACATGAAAGGTTGTATTAACTGGGATTACTCGTGTCAATTACTTTGCAAACAGGAGGTAGCATGAGGCCATTAATGTTGCTTAACACAACTTCCTGTGACTTCATATCATTAATCACAATAAATCTTGGAAGTTGATGTGACAGGTGCCAAAACTGAGGTCTTACCAGTGTGTTCTGCTTCTAGTCATTATGAATTTCTAGCTTTTAATCATAGTGATAGCTCCCAGTTGGGCTGCTTTGATTCTGCCCACAGACTAATTATGTGTAAAAAGCTACTGATGTATTTACATTTTTTTTCCTGCATAAGCTGAGATGGTTTTCATACAGAATCAACATGATCTTTCCTGAAAAATATACTTGTTTTATGGATCTTCATTCAAATTTTTAAATGAATTCACCTCAGTGACTTTCACACCCCTCTCCTCTGACAAATGAGTTTTATTGGCAGGAATGTTACTGGACATGGCAAGTATTAAACAACACTAGCGACTATTCACAGAAAGTTAATTAATAATTCTGATAGTCGTCACACTGGGAACCTGATTTCAAGAGTTACATTCATCTAATCATGAACAGAAATGTTCCACATGGATATGTCCAGATTCAGACTATTGAAGACGCTCAATCAACCATCCAGAGACTAAGAAACATTTGAAGAAATAACTCAGCCAATTTTTTTGAATAAAGTAATATTTGTAGAATGAATTACCGGTGTTTTATATAAATGATTCACCCAGCTCTAGCTATATCTACTAAGAACATAAGAATATAAGAATGGCCATACTGAGTCAGACGAATGATCCATCTAGCCCAGTATCCTGTCTTCCAACAGTGGCTAATGCCAGGTGCTTCAATGGAACAAATGGAAAAGATAATCACAGAGTAATCCATCCCCTGTCATCCAGTCCCAGCTTCTGGAAAACAGAGGCTAAGTACACTCAGAGCATGATGTTGAATCCCTGCCCATCCTGGCTAATAGTAATTGATGTCAGTAATAAGTTAACTGATTAAGTGCATCCTATTTGGTTACTGCAGACAGGCATTTCTATCAGGAGTTCCCAAAACACTGCTCCTCATGATGCTGTGTATTATTTGCTTGAGGGGATGTTCAGTATTATCCAGCCCTTAACTGAAGTCTAAGAAAATCCAACTTCTGAAGACACGAAATAAAGTGTTTTTTGAAACATTAGAGGACAAGAGTGTGCAAATGTGAATGGAAACACTGTTTGAGAAGAAATTGAACACCCACAGAAAGAACTGTAATATTTTCACATGGAACATTACTCTCTAGGGATGAATGGTAGGCTTGTCACTCAGCACATGAAAGGCCACACCCGGATATATTAGATGCTGTCTAATGCCTTGTCTATAGGGGGAAATTAACCAGTATAAATTATTCCACTACAGTTATTCTGTGGCCATTCTAGTCTGTAATAAAAGTGACTTTATTCCAATATAATTACTTCACTTTGTCACCCACCAGAACCAGGAAACAAGCCAAAGGCCATTCTGGTGTACTGTAGATCTGCAGTCATTGGAAGCTGCAGTAGGTGCTACAAATTGGGGCAGGGGAAACCAAAGCATGTGGAATTCTTTCTCCTTTAAAAAAATATTACTAGCTTAATTTTCAATATAGTGTTCGGAATGGTCTGTCACCTCAAGTCAGTAAAGAAATTATTTCACTCACACATCCCATCCAAGTAACACTAAATACTGAACCTACTCACACCTACCAGACTGGCATGGGATAGCTCAGTCAGTGCTTTGAGCATTGGCCTGCTAAACCCAGGGTTGTGAGCTCAATCCTTGAGGGAACCATTTAGGGATCTGGGGCAAAAATCTGTCTGAGGATTGGACTAGATGAGCTCCCTTTCAACTCTGATATTCTATGACTGGTTAAGGTCCCAGAAATTTTATTTCAATTTTGGATTTGGAAGTACCATTTCTGGTCAGGTAATTAAAAATATCTGCTACTGAAAAGTAATCTACAATTGTATTGATTTTGATATAGTAGGTGCTGGAATATAAATCACTTCACATGGTTGTGAGACAACAAATACAAATACTTAACTCCAGATGACCTACCTGTGGGCTTCTAAATTATCCATGTTGAGAGGCATGCACACTTTGCTGAGTTTATTTGTCTCATGTTTTTTTTTTAGGTGAACAAGGCAAGTATAGAATTTAAACTTCTTGTAGCAGCCTTCTCTTTTATTTTGCAATTATTATCTTTTTGCCATATGAAAATTATAAAAGCAGATTACTTTATGGAGCTAATGTAGTAGCACTTTCTTCAGATGTGATGCCACCAAAGTGTAGCATTAATTTGATTTTTGATTGATTCTTGGGCTGACTAAACTTCTTTTCTGCTGCTATTTCAACCAGTCATTTTTTTATCAGTTTCACTTCGTACAGGAAGAGATTCTGAGAAAGATTAAGGCTCCTCATATTCAGAACAATTGTAATTGAACAAGAAAATAGAGGAAGAAGAGTTGATAATTGTATTTCTTTGTTTAGAATGTTCCACTTAAATTTAGCAGTGTCTGAAGTCAGTATAAGTAGCATGGTCTAAATTCATACCTGGTGTTACTACTTTGACTTCAACAAACTTGCACCAGGATAATTCCAATAGTCTCTCTAATCTACTGATAAACACATATCATTTTCCATAGAGATTGCGTATATGTTAGTAAAATATTCCTTATATTCTACAAAAACAAATTGTAATTTATCTATTTTGCTAGTTGACTAGCAACAATTTTGCATCCAAGATTCAGGTCATGCAAGTACTGTATTTAGATTAAAGATGCTTAACAGCATTGTTTAGGTAAATATCGTAAGTGTCAAAAAGGTAGGAAAACTAGCATTTGGATTTCAGTTGGTAAAAGTCTGCACAGTGGTAACTTTGCCAGTCTTGAATTTATTTACATGCTCATGCAGACCTATCTACTGTTGCAGACATCTCTCAAGCATAACAATATAGGTCCAGTGAACTGGAAATAGTTTTCATGTACATTGTGGATGGTTATTGATCTGCTGCAGCTTGACAGAAAAGCTAAAGTAGCCAGAAATATTTTATGTTCCACCAGTACCATATTTCCAACTTTTCTTTTGTCAACCAGGGAGTCTTTGATGAACAAGGTAGTGAGAACAATGGAATATGCAGGGGATTACCTTCCTTTTCCTTTTCACGATTATATTTTCAACCAATTCAGTAAAATGTTAAGAGAACATTGATAGTTTTAGACAAATCAAGAAAGGTATTGTTGCTCTGAGATGCCTATGGTGCAGTACATGAAAGGAAACTCATCTGACTCTATGTAAGCATATGAATATGATTATGATTAAATAAAATCAGAAATTGGACAAAAGGCACTCACTTCTTATATCTTCTTCACATTATATGTCATTATTTTTACAGTGAGTCTAGATTCCTGGACTAATTTTCTTTTAACAGTTTAGTTGAGTAAGAGAAGGAACTGAAAGAGTCTCTCTTTTCCTGGTTTAGCAGTATCACTGGTTTGTTAACATCCACTCAGCACTGTCACTTAACCATTGATTGCAGAGTGTTATGTTGCTGGATAATTTCCCAGGGACTTTACATAGTAACAATAGTATCAGCAAAGAAAATAGTGGGAATATTTCTAACTGCTTTAATTATTAGAGAAACCATTCAGAGTGCTGTATCTAGAATGACTGTATCCATCACTCCCTTTTTTATGCATTTTCAGTATATTTTTTAGATCTCTTTATTCAAGTTTCAAAAATGAACACAGTGGTCTGGTCTGTAAGGTGTGAACAAACAAAAACAATATATCAACTGGGGACTGGGCTGTCTTGTTATTATGGTTGTATGCAGGAGCGGTGCGAGGGATTTTGGTGCCCTAGGCACATGGCCGTCTTGCCAGTCCCGTGGCTCCAGTGGACCTCCTGCAGGCGTTTCTGCAGACGGTCCACTGGTCCTGCGGCTCCGGTGGACCTGCCGCAGGCGTGCCTGCGGATGCTGCACTGGAGCCGCGAGACCAGCGGACTGTCCGCAGGGACGCCTGCGAGAGGTCCACCGGAGCAGTCTGCCGCCCTCCCAAATCCTGGCACGGTCGCCTAAATGGAAGCGCCGGCTCTGGTTGTATGTGTTTTATGAATGAATTAATAAAATCCCTGCCTAATGAAGCTTACTCTGCTGTGGTATGCATGCTGGTCACCATTAAAACTTTTACTAAATTATCACATGGTGATATCTGAGATTACCCAGTTTATTTCTATAGTAAAGATAAGGAACTAGTGTGGACGAAACCATTGTTAAATGTTTTCTATTTAATGGTAACATCAGCACTATAAACACAACCAGAAAAAGTCCATTATATTCAATTTCCAAAGTCAACACTACTGCCAGAATCCAACCTCTTCTCAAAATAGTTACTAATTGAAGGAGCATAAATCCACACTGTGTAGAGGTCATGCATAGGAATTTATTACACACAGCACTGGTGGAGTGTCACTTTGCTTATTAGGCTCAGAGACACTGTCAATCAATTAATTACAATATGGATTTTCCATGAGCGGGGGAAAGTGACAGGGTAGGTAGTTCCACACCCCGGGATAGGTTTTGCAGCAAGACTAGATAGCATATTGCAGGTTACATAATGTCTCCGCCCGTGGTCTCAAGTTAGCAAGTTAACATTTAATTAAAACTTTGAGAAAATGTTATTAGTATAAAATATATATGTTGAATTCTGATTTGGGGTCCACAGGAATGGAGTAGCTCCTCTGATTGTCCAGGAGATACATTCCTAGGGGTTAAAACAAAGAAACAGTGAAAGTATATGGCAATAAAGATTGTCTCCTGTGTGTTTTAAGCCAGGCATTGGTCACTGGGAAAGGGAGGTGGAAGAGGCCATATCTTATACTGACACATGCCAACATTTCATAAACTCAAGGTTGGATCTGTGGGAAGAACGTCTCCCTACAGAAGAAACAAACCGAAACAGGGTTTCTTTGTTCAGTCTGCAGCGCTGAATAAGGCACAATTATTTAGTTCTCAGCTCCAACACCTGGCAATTTGCTGACTAGGCTTATTTTGGCAAAGCAAGGTTATCTTTTGCTTATTCTGCTTCTCTTAGCTAATCACTATTTTCTAGACCTCTGGTCTCTTGACCAGTCTGGACTTTGGGTCTGGAAAAGAGCTAGCACAATCCATATACCAGGTTGTTATATAAAATGCACATGAATTTTAACCCTTCAGTCCCTCCTCTTGACCCTAGGGGTCCCTAACCCGCCAGGTCAAATATACCAATTTTAATATACCCAGCCTACTGCGGAGTCGCTGGTAAACACCAGTACCATCAGGAATATCAGGATAGACACTCTCCACATAACTTGACAAAATAGCACCCAGATCCATCCTCAGGGAACCTTATCACCTGAGATGGCATCGCTCATAATCATCGCTTTAACCTCCACTGCCTGGTTCCGCGCCTTTGAGTACTTCATATCGGCCTGGTCCACAGTTTCCCCTATCTGAGTGTACCTCAGACGGCCTTCCCCAAAATGCCTCTGGGCCTCGGCCACCAACTCCTCGATCTTCTCCTGCAGGCCCTGTAGACCCTCCTCTAGAAACTTACTGCCGTAGTGCCATTCCGGATCCCATGTTAGGTTACCCATCATTGGCAGAATACGGTGGAGCCGCATCCCATCAACAGTCAGGATTGACCTTCGGGGGACCGTCATGCACAAGGATGGATGTCTCAAGGGGCAGGGCTTTTCATTTAGCTCGATGGAGTGGTTCTGGGCAGTCACACTAGTGGGTACCGTTCATCTAGTCCAGCTCTGTGGTGGCCAGTTGCTCAGTAATGGCCACTTCGAACCTAGACAGATTCGTTAGAACATTATATGGGCATGTACACAGAATTTCCTTATTAGAGTGGGTGCAACATTCACTGTGATACAATGCTCTCCCAGTGACTCTGACATATGCAATGCCTTCTATTTTAATAACATGACCCCTCCTCCATACTGGCAGGGAGGTCACCATCCTGGCTTGCTGTAAACGAGGGATGCCTAAAGGTACGAGAAGGCTAAAGAGTATACTGTTACCGGCCCAAACTGGTCTTTGGATTCTCATTGATTCTCTGTTTCTCCATGCCCATGGAGGGGTATTGGGGAGATAGGGTCCCACCACTTCCATAAGGGCTGGGTGGACCTGGTCATCAAAGAGAGCTGTTACAATTCCCTGTGTGATGATAGCCAAAGTTTGTCCTGCTCTCCAACAACTCTCCTCCTGTGCCTTTATTTTAGTCCCATTTATTAGCAGGCTGGTGACTTCTTGACCCAGGTATTTTGTTATATCTAAAGAGGTAGATACAGAGTTTGACAGATCCTTTAAGCTGTCTAGGATGAATCGACTGGCCTTAGTAGTATCCAGCCCTCCCCGGGCATTAGACATTATGGCGTCTGCCAGCTTTGATTCCAGTTGGTCCCTCCTTTCAGCTTGGCGGGCTATGGTATAGGTGTTGCCAACAGAATTACCTGCACTAAACCATCCTGCAAGGATATCTAGTAATCCCCTCCTCCGTCTAGTTAAGAACTCACCAATTTGGTTTGTTAGGCTAGTAATGTTTCTACTCATTTGAGGCCTGACCTTTGCACACTGTCTGTTCATTGCCTCTAAAGGAATATGAACCTCGACCCTGGAAGAGTGGAATACCACCGAGGTGAGGACCAGTAGTGCTGATCCTATCATTATCAATCCTGGTTCTGTAACAGCGATTTGTTCAGGGCATGACACACAGTCGGGTGGTTCCACTCTGTCTCTGATAACCCGGTTAATTGTTAACCAGTCGTGGACATTCTAATTTGGACCATTGTTTAACAAATGTATGCCATTCCTTTGGAGTTACCTCTGTCTGTGCTTTAAGTGGTAAACCCCATCCTGATTCAGCAGGCCCAACCTCCACTGGTACCATGTCAGTATAACTGGCGCATGATCTTTCATGAGTGTTTGGTTTCTTTCCCACAAAATCCCACACAAATTCCAGTATCAAGGTATGTGTGTTTCCTCCCAAGCTATCGTGGCAATATGCCATGTAATTGTGTTCAAATGAGGGATAGCCCAACGCCTTGTAGTCCCCTTCACTAGTAGTATGCAGCTGTCCTTCTTTAAAGGTAATTCGGACACTGGTTGCATGAAGTATAAACACTGTCCCTCTAAGAGGACCACAACATCATCTAAGAGAGTCACCCTGCTCAAAGGGGTAGCTCACACAATTCCGTGATTCCTTCCAAATGCCTCCGTGAAACTCCATAATCTCTGGTACCCAACACCAGCAGATAACAGGGCAGTCAGCTGTTATCAAAATTGTAATGTTACTAGCCTATCTGTTGTTATGAGCATCAGTGCATGATTTTATTTGGACCTTTTTGCATTCTACTGTGTGCTCGTGTCCTAACCACAGTGCCATGTTTACTTCTGGCCAGACTTGTTTATTGGCCACTGCACGTGTTTTGCAAAAGCTAAGTGTTTCCTTAGTGCTGCAATTAAAGTGAAGCAAACCCAGAAGAGGGGGGTTAGTGACCCATTCTCACTCCTCCTTTTCACATGGCACACTACTTGCGTCCTTCCCCGTGCACCACAGGGAGAGCAGGAGCCACAGCAGGATTCTCCCATGGTCGCTCTGGTTGTTCTGGTCATCTTTCAGTCTCCACCCCCCTAGTTAGCGGTCTGGGCTTCTAGAACAACGGATAGTGCATTTCTGAATTCTGTTACAGTGCCTGCATCTGGGTTTGGGATTCCTGCTGGTTCTTCAGCCTGATCCCCTCCCGCTGGGTTGGGGTTATGATCTTCAGCCCAATGCCCTGTCTTCCATTTATTATCTAAGTTCTCCCATACATCCCTGGGGCACTTGCACTTGACTAGGATGTGACCTCCTTCCTATGGAGGCCATGTATTTCAGTCAGGCCATCCAGCATGTCCCATAACTCTGTATTTTTGTTATCACTCTCCTTTATTATCTTTGTGGGTGCTCAAATTTGGCCTGTCATGAGAATAAATGTATGGAGGGGGTTCTGATTCCTCCCCCTTTAACCCTTCACTAATACATAATTTCTGATACAGTTTCATGGAATAGTGGTCTACCAGGTGTAAAACACACACTAGCTCTTAGGAGCTGTTGTTGAGCCGGTGGAATTAAGACAGTGCCTAACACAAACAGGAGGAGATCCTCAGCCCTACTCCAGTCCCTTAGCACAAGGCAAAAGGGCCGGAAAGCTCCAGTTCTGACTGGGGGAATCCTCCCTTGGAACAGACATTCCAATAGACAACTGTAAGGCTACCTTCCAAGGATCTCCTCAAAAGCCCCAGAGTGGGGGCTTAAGGCAGTGGGGTATGTCCTGTCAAGATTCTGGGCAGTGGTCTAAACATAGAGCAGACCCAGATGGCTGTCAAAACATAGACAGATTCCTGGGAGCTATGAAGCATCCCAGGATCAGATGGGCAAACAGATAGTCTAGAGCCACCTTCTTCATCCCTACCATTCCTCTGCCTGGACCACAGTATCTGTGATGCATTTCTTATGAATCTCACCCTCAATGTCAAGATACAATTGTGTACACACCTTTGTTAAGCCCAAAGAAGACTTCAGACAGAGAATACCATCTTATCAGAAGCTAAAAGAATTATACTTTTTCCGTTTCACGTTTTAATCCCTCTTGTCCTCCTCCCTCATTGGAAGGTGGCTCCAGGTACACCCCATCAGCTACCCCTACTCATGACAGAGAATGTATACAAATGTGTATGCCCTTGTAATGTCAGTTACAACTGTCAGTTTTGTTTAGTGCCTTCCCTGAAACACTTCACAAGAATTAAATAATACATGTCAGAATTTTTAAAAATCACATTGGCAGAGAGGAACATTGAGAGGCATAGGCTAGGGAAAAATAATATGTTTTCTGCTGAGGTTTGAAATCAGAGGGAGAGCCAATGAGGTGGAGGTATATGGAAAGATTGCCTCAGATTACAAGATCTGTAGCAGAGAAAGCTTTTGTATCATCAGCAGTAAAGTTATGAGGAAAAGTATGACATTTCAGTTGGCTGTAATTTACTAAGAAATTGGTTTTTATATATTTTATTAATTTTGTTATGCAATTACTCTCATTTATAAAGCACCCAGTCAATACTCCGAGTACTGTAACAAATAAAAAAAGAACTCACTAGGTCAAAGGGACCATAAATAGACCTCCCCATGAAAAAACAGTGCTGTTTCTTCTATTCCTAAGTGGCAGACACTTCTGTACTAATCAGCTACCCTGCTGTCATGATAAGGGAAACAAGTTCCTCTCTGAATGTGAAGGGACAGTTCCTGTGGAGAGAGAATAACTGAACATAAGGTTGGCAGAGAAGATGAGAAAAGGGGTGAGAGTGAGCAGGAGGGAATGGGATAAAGTAGCAGGGGGTGAAAGTTGGCAGGAAAAGCAAGATACTGGCTTCAGAGATGGTGTAAAAGATAGAGGAAAAATGAAAGAGGAGAAGAATAATTTCCACGCTGTATCTATTTTTTATTATATGCTAAGCTTTCTTTAGAAAAGAACCTATGATGTATATTCAGACACTCTCAGCTCTGGTTTAGCTCGGCTCCCATTAAAACCCATTGGAATTTTACTATTGCCCTCAGCTGGAGCAGAGTTAGACCAACAGTGAAAGCTCTTGAAAATCCCAACCTGAGTTCCTGGCAGATTATCTAGGCTTTCACAACAGCATCAGGATTCTAAAACAGAATTGAGTGATTTTTGTGGTGAAAACTGAAGATTTTGGAAATCACTGTTTTCTTAAAGTCTGACCAGCAAGATACCTCTGGAGACATGTTACTGGTTTTAAGGTGCCACAAGTACTCCTGTTCTTTTTTTTTTGGCTTTACAACATTGCTTAATGAGTTATGTTGAAGGAGAACAGTTTATATTACTCATCCATATCAATCTTGCTAAGACCCCAGCATCTTAAATAAAAAAAAAATGAATTTCTTCCAGGGCTGCCCAGAGTGGGGGGGCAAGTGGGGCAATTTGCCCCGGGCCCCACAGGGGCCCCCACGAGAATATAGTATTCTATAATATTGCAACTTTTTTTTATGGAAGAGGCCCCTGAAATTGCTTTGCCCCAGGCACCCTGAATCCTCTGGGCGGCCCTGATTTCTTCCCTGGCCTAGAATCATTTTGGCCTCTTTTTTTTAGCTGTATTAGAGAAAATTGAGTCAGCTGTGTTTAGTCCTGGAATATGTCTACACAGGGAAGGGCCCCTAGCAGTAGCCAGTCCATTTAGACTTTCAATCAGATATTCAAATATCAACAAGTCAGTTGAGGGGGTGCAATAACTCTTTCATTAGGAGACCCTCAGTGAGCTAACATTCTCAGATTCAGGCAGCACTAGCTGGGGAGGGTGAATAACCAGAGTTCTTTTGGTAGGCATTGATTCCATACAGTCTCTGAGATGTTCTATAGGCTCCCATGGATGCTGACTGCAGCTTAAATCTGCCCCTCACTAGAGGAGCCCTGAAAGGATTATGGCTGTGCAAACACCTGGAGGTGAATCTTTCTGGGGTACTGCAATCCCTTCTGGTTCGGCACTCACCTCTATACACCAGAGGGAATAATCGTGCTCATTCCCTGCATTTAATGCTGCAATGAAAGCGTCTAAAAGGGGGAGGCGAGGAACGGGGTTCTAACAGACATGAAACAAATGTATTTTAATAGCAGGTTTTGAATTATTTCATAATCCATTTCTGAAATATTTACACTATTTTGCCATTAGCTCAAAGGAGGTAATGACATTGATCTGAGTAACTATCAACTTACATCTCTTTTAGTCCAACACAACCAATTCAGAATGAAGAAATAATTGCCAGCTAGGAGCTCACTTAATCACTGTGTTAAGTACCATGTGGAAAGGACTCCACAAAATATTTCAGACAAAAGGAAAGTGAGCAAATTAACCTTATTGCCAAATTTGTTATAGGGTGGAAAGTTTATTTTCACCTCATGCATTTTTGTGAAAATGGTTTGACCTTAGCCTTTCTCTTCCCAGGCTTTACTGCTTCAAAATTATAATTTGGAATAGAGTATTAATGAAAGATGGTGGATTGATGGCACTTGATGCTGAAACTCTGTGTTTATTTCCAGCAGAGAATTCTGCTCAGAAATTAATACAGCCTGTGCTAACTCTTGTGTTAATATCTGCAGTGAAGCAGGGTGAGGGAAATAATGAGACCTGGGTGGAATATAGTTTTTGTGAAGTCCTGCCTCTTTAAATGATTATGCACTCTGTACTCAATGCAGAACCTCATTTTTGTTTAGTTTCTCTTTTGTTGCCAGTACTTAAAGCCACCCCAGCAGGCAGCTGTGTTTAAATCAGCTCTCCTTGTATCTATTATCTTCTTTGCTGAGTACCAATATAACAGTTTTCCCATCCCACTAACATTTCAAAACATTTTCTTTTCCTGCTCAGGACAAAAGCAAAACTTTTTTTTTTATTAGAGAGTGACACTCTAGAATAACCAATAATCCAGTGATCAGGGCACTCAATGCAGATGTGGGAGACCCAGCTGCATGTCTCTGCTTTGCCTGAGTTGGAGCAGACACTAGAACCTGGGACTCCCACACCCCAGATTAGTGAGCAGTGAAGCTCTCTCAGTCTCTTCTGTTGGGCTGTTCCACTTTGTGTAAATAAATAAATATTCATTAAAGCAGGGACTTGAACTTGGGTTTTCCCCTTCCAGAGGCCTCACTCTTTCCCACAGGTTTTGACCAGAAATTGCCTGTTGGACCTGAGAAATGTTCACACAAAAATTTTTGGAATTGACAAATCTGCATTTTTTTGTTGCAAAATCCTGACCAGCTCTGGAAGCATTGTGTAATTCCTGCTCCAGTCCCAACCCTCTCTACCACTTTTCCTTCCCTCTTGACAATTCCTGTGAAGACTGAGGAAAGATCTATTAGTGTATATAGTGATGAAGTGTTTTAAAAATTACTTGAAAATACAACAGAAGTCCCTTTCATGAATGGACCTCTCATGGATTATTGTCTTAATTTATGCAATATTAATGTTGCACATACAAAAACACAAAAACCTGGGCAATGCAAAAATTAATGTTCCAAAAGCAAGTGACTGGTGAGTGTACTCTGTTCCTGATTTTCTAGTTAAATATGTAATTTGCTATATTACTGTTTATATTGTAAAATGTACACCATAAAATAGACAGGATGTGTGCAATGCCACCAAGTTAATGTGGCTCATAGACTCATAGACTCATAGACTCTAGGACTGGAAGGGACCTCGAGAGGTCATCGAGTCCAGTCCCCTGCCCTCATGGCAGGACCAAATACTGTCTAAACCATCCCTGATAGACATTTATCTAACCTACTCTTAAATATCTCCAGAGATGGAGATTCCACAACTTCCCTAGGCAATCTATTCCAGTGTTTAACTACCCTGACAGTTAGGAACTTTTTCCTAATGTCCAACCTAAATCTCCCTTGCTGCATTTTAAGCCCATTGCTTCTTGTTCTATCATTGGAGGCTAAGGTGAACAAGTTTTCTCCCTCCTCCTGATGACACCCTTTTAGATACCTGAAAACTGCTATCATGTCCCCTCTCAGTCTTCTCTTTTCCAAACTAAACAAACCCAATTCCTTCAGCCTTCCTTCATAGGTCATGTTCTCAAGACCTTTAATCATTCTTGTTGCTCTTCTCTGGACCCTCTCCAATTTCTCCACAACTTTCTTGAAATGCGGTGCCCAGAACTGGACACAATACTCCAGTTGAGGCCTAACCAGCGCAGAGTAAAGCGGAAGAATGACTTCTCGTGTCTTGTTTACAACACACCTGTTAATGCATCCCAGAATCACGTTTGCTTTTTTTGCAACAGTATCACACTGTTGACTCATATTAAGCTTGTGGTCCACTATGACCCCTAGATCTCTTTCTGCCATACTCCTTCCTAGACAGTCTCTTCCCATTCTGTATGTGTGAAACTGATTGTTCCTTCCTAAGTGGAGCACTTTGCATTTATCTTTATTGAACTTCATCCTGTTTACCTCAGACCATTTCTCCAACTTGTCCAGATCATTTTGAATTTTGACCCTGTCCTCCAAAGCAGTTGCAATCCCTCCCAGTTTGGTATCGTCCGCAAACTTAATAAGCGTACTTTCTATGCCAACATCTAAATCGTTGATGAAGATATTGAACAGAACCGGTCTCAAAACAGAACCCTGCGGAACCCCACTTGTTATACCTTTCCAGCAGGATTGGGAGCCATTAACAACTACTCTCTGAGTACGGTTATCCAGCCAGTTATGCACCCACCTTATAGTAGCCCCATCTCAATTGTACTTTCCTAGCTTATCTATAAGAATATCATGTGAGACTGTATCAAATGCCTTACTGAAGTCTAGATATATCACATCCACCGCTTCTCCCTTATCCACAAGGCTCGTTATCCTATCAAAGAATGTTATCAGATTAGTTTGACACGATTTGTTCTTTACAAATCCATGCTGGCTATTCCCTATCACCTTACCACCTTCCAAGTGTTTGCAGATGTTTTCTTTGATTACCTGCTCCATTATCTTCCCTAGCACAGAAGTTAAACTAACTGGTCTGTAGTTTCCTGGGTTGTTTTTATTTCCCTTTTTATAGATGGGCACTATATTTGCCCCCTTCCAGTCTTCTGGAATCTCCCCCGTCTCCCATGATTTCCCAAAGATAATAGCTAGAGGCTCAGATACCTCTTCTATTAACTCCTTGAGTATTCTAGGATGCATTTCATCAGGCCCTGGTGACTTGCAGATATCTAACTTTTCTAAGTGATTTTTTACTTGCTCTTTCCTTATTTTCTCTTCTAAACCTACCCTCTTCCCGTAAGCATTCACTATACTAGACATTCCTTCAGACTTCTCAGTGAAGACCGAAACAAAGAAGTCATTAAGCATCTCTGCCATTTCCAAGTCTCCCGTTACTGTTACCCCCTCCTCATTGAGCAGTGGGCCTACCCTGTCCTTAGTCTTCCTCTTGCTTCTAATGTATTGATAAAAAGTCTTCTTGTTTCCCTTTATTCCCATAGCTAGTTTGAGTTCATTTTGTGCCTTTGCTTTTCTAATCTTGCCTCTGCATTCCTGTGTTATTTGCCTATATTCATCCTTCGTGATCCGACCTAGTTTCCATTTTTTATATGACGCCTTTTTATTTTGTAGGTCACGCAAGATCTCAAGGGTAAGCCAAGGTGGTCTTTTGCCACATTTTCTATCTTTCCTAACCATCGGAATAACTTGCTTTTGGGTCCTTAATAGCGTCCCTTTGAAAAACTGCCAACTTTCCTCAATTGTTTTTCCCCTCAGTCTTAATTCCCATGGGACCTTGCCTATCAGCTCTCTGAGCTTACCAAAATCCGCCTTCCTGAAATCCATTGTCTCTATTCTGCTGTACTCCCTTCTACCCTTCCTTAGAATTGCAAATTCTATGATTTCATGATCACTTTCACCCAAGCTTCCTTCTACTTTCAAATTCTCAACAAGTTCCTCCCTATTTGTTAAAATCAAGTCTAGAACAGCTTCCCCCCTAGTAGCTTTTTCAACTTTCTGAAATAAAAAGTTGTCTGCAATGCAGTCCAGGAACTTATTGGATAGTCTGTGCCCCGCGGTGTTATTTTCCCAACATATATCTGGATAGTTGAAGTCCCCCATCACCACCAAATCTTGGGCTTTGGATGATTTTGTTAGTTGTTTGAAAAAAGCCTCATCCACCTCTTCCGCCTGATTAGGTGGCCTGTAGTAGACTCCCAGCACGACATCACCTGTGTTTTTTACCCTTTTAGCCTAACCCAGAGACTCTCCAGCCTTCCGTCTCCTATGTCCATCTCCACCTCAGTCCAAGTGTGTACATTTTTAATATATAAGGCAACACCTCCTCCCTTTTCCCCCTGTCTATCCTTCCTGAGCAAACTATACCCATCCACACCAACAATCCAGTCGTGTGTATTATCCCACCAAGTTTCAGTAATGCCAATAATGTCATAGTTGTATTTATTTATTAGCACTTCCAGTTCTTCCTGCTTATTACCCATACTTCTCGCATTTGTATAAAGGCATCTAAGATACTGGTTTGATTTTGCCTCCCAGCTTTGCCCTGACCCTCCTTCCTCTCTGCCATTATAGCCCGTGCTCCCTCCTGTTTCCAACCCATCTCCCAGGTCTTGTTCCCCACTTACCTGTGTGCTTTGCTCACCTGTCCCCGTCGAACCTAGTTTAAAGCCCTCCTTACCAGGTTAGCCAGTCTGTGCGCAAATAAGGCCTTTCCCCTCTTCGAAAGGTGAACGCCATCTGTTCCTAGCAGTCCTTCCTCAAGTAGCATCCCGTGGTCGAGGAAACCAAAGCCCTCCTGGCGACACCATCTTCGCAGCCAGGCATTCACCTCCACGATGCATCTGTCTCTGCCCGGACCCCTACCTTCAACAGGAAGAATCGAAGAGAATACCACCTGCGCTCCAAACTCCTTAACCCGTACTCCCAGAGCCCTGTAGTCACTCTTGATCTGCTCAGCGTCACACCTCGCAGTATCATTTGTGCCCACATGGATGAGTAGCATGGGGTAGTAGTCGGAAGGCCGGATAATCCTCGACAAAGCCTCTGTAACATCTCGGATATGGGCCCCTGGCAGGTAGCATACCTCCCGGGATGAACGGTCAGGGCGACAGATGGGTGTCTCCGTCCCCCTCAGCAGAGAGTCTCCAATCACCACTACCCTACGTTTCTTATCAGTGGTGGCAGCAGACCTCCCAGCCTTAGGGGTACGAGGCTTCACCCCCTTAACTGTTGGGGGTGATTTCTTCTCTCCTGTATTTTTTACCACAACAGGAGGGTTTGCAGCAGCGGTGGAGCACTGCCCGCTGCTAGAAGTAACCAGCTGGCTGTGTCCACCCTGAGCCTCCTCCTCCACTGGTGTGTCAGGTACACCCTGAGGCATCACCTCTTCCACTGGAGTGTCAGTAGTCCTGTCAACTGTTGGAAAATTTCCAGCATTTATGTGATTTTTGACTGTGCAGCATAAATGCTGTTATTTTTTGCTTTTGTTTATTATTAATTTTGTTGTAAGCCCTCATAATGTTTCGGCCTTCAGCATCCAGATTTCATTTTCCCACCAATTCTGCAGTTTTATGGATAATTTTAGGTTGACTTGGAGAGTGTGGTGGTGCTTATGTCACAATTTCTCCCACAAGCAATTTTTGTGCCTCTTCCGCCATGGTATCTGCCTGAAAAATGAGCAGACTGTACTGCATCTGAGCAAATTGCATGTACATAATATTTATTTAGACACTTCTCTCCCAAAAGACATTTAATAATCTCTAAGTTATGCATTAGAGATAAATAAAAGTGAGCTGTCGGCAAGAATAGAAAAACTTCCAAACACATACACAATATTTAATTAATTACATTGTTTAATGTATGAAAGTGCTCAATGATATACACTACTATTTAATTTGACCTTCAGTGTTTGGGCATTAGGCTGCTAACTGCCAGCCTTAAACAGCATACATTACATGAGCCATTTTATAGATTCATTTGAACTATGTAACACGGTGCTTTATTTATTTATTTATTTATTTATTTATTGTTAACTGAAAAGGCTAAAGCACAATAGTTTAGCCTACACACCAGGCAAATTATACAACATCTAGTTATACTTTCATTTACCAGAATTTTGGACAAAAACAAGTACAACTGTATTTGAAGTTATTCAAATATGATGAAGCTGTATAGCTTACGTCTAGTTGTGATGTTTTGTAATGCAAATTGAATCCCCCTTTTGGCAAGCAATAGATCTGGTGAAGTTCAAATAGTTGTTCCAAAATTATGCACAACATATGACTCCAGAATTGTTATGCACCTCACATCTTAAACATCTGTTGGTAATCAGTTGACTGGCAGGCAGAAGCCTCTGAAAGTGAAGTTAATGGGGCTTTGCATGGGTGAAGGGGTTCACCTGTGGGAAGCAGCTCCCAGGCTTGTGACATAAATTATTGTCTCTCCATTACTGAGTAGAACTAATATCTTCTCAGCTTAGTGGAACCTTCGATTGAAGCCAGCCTCTGGCTAATGGTTGCAATCACTTCAAAAGTGTTTGAGCGAGCTGGGGTTGTCTTCAATGATGCCTCCCCTCATGCAGAAGATGAAGTTTTAGTGCTTCTCTCATTCCTGATGGTTTAATGTGCAATAGAATTAGGGAAAGAAAATTGGAGAGTTTTTTAATGTACATGAAATACTGCCTAGAGCACTTATTAACCTAACTCTGGTATGAGTGTGACCTAGAAGATTGACAGCTGTAAGGATGATTCAGAAGCCACTGAGCAAAGATAGCAACTGACCAGAAATCTGCCTATGCTCATGCTGTAAATATGAAAACAGCTTCCTCCAACATTAATTTAGATATCAGAACTGCAGGAGAACAGTGCAGCTCATCCCCTTCACCAGTGACTGAGAATATCCCCTGGATTATGCTCAGAGCCCCAAAATGTCTGACAAAGGAATTTTCCACTCACATCTCAACCCATGTTCACCATATGATAATGTAGCATGACAATTTGTGCCCACAAGACACTGCTTTCTCACTGTGGTGGCAGATTGGACCAGATCTGAGCAATTTTATCTTGCAACCTAACACACAAATATCTCAGGGTGTTAAAAACTCAACTTTGTAACCAAATGGTGGCACAGGATAAAACATTGAACACTGGGAACACTTCCACTATTTGAGACTTCAGTGATGTGGTGCAAAAATCAAAGAAGGATGCCAATGCTATTGTGCACTCTTTTGCCATTTTTGCATAGTTATGACATAAGTCTGCATGACATCTTTTATGTCATAGTTGGTTATACTCAGTACAAGATTATGGTCTTCAGCTTTCTCTTTTCTTCATCATCTGTTACAAGATATATGTAAAGTGGTGATACAGAGATGCCATTGTGCCTATAGTTAAGGACAAAATATTATAGTTCTACAGAGTCATTAATATTATAGACTACTACAACTGGATGAGTCCCTCAAGGATATCTGGAAGCAAACTGGTAACCTCTGAATATGGACTACTGAGTGAGCACCCTGCCATTGATCTACTCTTGTGGATGCTAGAAAAGTGTGTGGGATTAGAGAGGTGATGCTTGGACGAGAGTGTTTGGTTTTCACTGGTAGGACAATATGGTGGGATGGGTTGATGTGATGGGCCCTGCCTTTATATTATTTAATTGTTGTTTGCTGCTGAGATGCCTTTTGAAAACTCAGGTTAGCAGTTAAGCAACATTAGATAGATAAACTAAACAAGATAGATTCTGAATCTTTTATCCTGTGATTGTGTGTATTTTAAACTCTTGTTTAAAAGCCAGCAGAGCTCTAA
Source organism: Gopherus flavomarginatus (assembly GCF_025201925.1). NCBI lineage: Eukaryota > Metazoa > Chordata > Testudines > Testudinidae > Gopherus > Gopherus flavomarginatus. The sequence goes on from NC_066617.1 coordinate 34,964,753, forward strand.
ATTATACTACCATGGAATCACAGATGTGTAGGCCTGGAAGGGACCCCAACTGGTAATTTAGCCCAGTTCCCTGCACTCAAGGCAGGACTAAATAACTACACCATTACTGACAGGTGTTTGTCTAATCTCTTCTTAAAAACTTCCAATGACAGAGATTCAACAACCTCCCTAGACAATTTATTCTGATGCTTAATTATCCAGATAGTTAGGACGTTCTTCCTAATGTCCAGCCTAACCTCCCTTGCTACAATTTAAGCCCATTGCTTCTTGTCCTATCTTCAGAGGTTAAAGAGCAAAATTTATACTCCTCCTTGTAACAAACTTTCATGTACATGAAAACTGTTATCATGTCCCCCTCCCCTCAGTTTTCTATTCTCCAGACTAAACAAACCCAGTTTTTTCAATCTTTACAGGTCATGTTTTCTAGCCCTTCAATAATTTTTGTTGCTCTCCTCTGGACTTTCTCCAATTTGTCCACATCTTTCTTGAAATCCAGTGCCCAGAACTGGACACGATACTCCAGTTGAGGCCTTATCAATATGGAGTAGTGTAAGAACTACTTCTTGTGTCTTACTTACAACACTCCCTTTCCGCAGTTCTTCCTAAACAGTCATTTCCCATTTTGTATGTGTGCAATTAATTGTTCCTTCCTAAGTGGAGCACTTTGCATTTGTCCTTATTGAATTTCACCCTATTTACTTCAGATTGTTTCTCTAGTTTGTCCAGCCAGATCATTTATCTATTACCCAATTAAGGGCTCAATTAAAGCACTTAAGAGGTTGAGCCATGCTGGGAGGGAAAGGGATCTTAGAGTATGTCTACACTGCCCATGCTACAGTGTGGCCGTGGCAGCACTGTGACGTGGGCAGTGTAGCCACACTTTATAGTCGGAGGACAGCTCTTCCAGCAATAAAAAAAAAAACCTACCCCGAATGAGGGATGGTAGCTTTATCGCCAGGAGTGCGGCTCCCGGAGATAAAGCGGTCTCTATACTGGAGCTTTGCGGTGCTAAAACTTTTGTCGCTCAGGGGTGTGTTTTTTCATGCCCCTGTATGACTAAAGTTTTAGCACTGAAAGTGGCAGGGTAGACACAGCCTTTGTGTCTGATGTTCTTATATTCTTATGTGTTTCAACGGATGTGCATCCTGGGCACTGGGAAGAATCAGAGTGAAAAAGGTTGTGCCTACGTTTTTTAAAAGGTGGAGCAAATGCTTCCCTCAGCACAGCCATCCTTGCACTTAGGAAGATAGCCAACTTAGAAAGGCCACACAGTACTGACAAGACTTTCTAACACTATACCCATTGCAGTCAGTGAGAACTGACCCCTGCCACATGATTGGTCTATACCTTTGTGGTATCCTGTCCCAGGCCATCCGACTTAGCTAGAAATAAAGGCAAGTCTCCTACCAGCACTCAGGTCCCCTTCCTTGTTTTCCCAAATAGTGGACCATTGTTTATACCCACTTGCTGTCCTGTATTGGTAGGGCTCAGTCAGCACTGGCAGTGCTCAGCAGGGCTAAGCAGGAAGCAAATGCTGGATCCCCACAATAAATTACACATTACACAGTTGTTCTGTTGCTTGGTCTATACTTATGTAGGTAGAGTTGAGAAGTAAAGGATCTGTCTAGGAATTTCAAAGGTGCCTAAGGGAGTTTGACACTCAGATCCCCTTGAAACTCATTGAATTGGGCATTTAACTTAATTGGGCAATTTTGAAAATCCCAGCCTAAGTATTAATCCCAGTGCCCTGAGATAGCCCATAAATACCTGACTGACTCATTGAAACACCACTGTATGAGGTGCAGTCTCCTATCTTCAACACAGAGGGTGGTTGCATGCTTGGATGGGCAGATTCATGGTCCCACTTTCTTTTGCAGACTGCCTTTCTGCCTGTTTCTGATACAGATCACAAAAAGGTGGGTAAAAGGACTGTCCTTATGCCTCCCCACCCACTGCACACCTGTGTACTGACTGGGTAGAAACTCATCCTAAGTGATCTACTGTACAATAAACGAAGCTTAAATTAGCCATTCTATTATTTAATATTTTGATGTTATTACTTTAATACTTTGGGATATTAAAAGGACAATTTAAAATGATACATATGTATAATGAAAGCTTGTTTTTTATCATCCCAGAAATTGGTTTGAGATTAAAACAAAACAAACAAACGAACAGAAACAAGAGGGAACAGAAAAGAACAGCAAAGGGAAATGTAGCTTTTGGCTCTGGTCTTGACTTTCACTTCCAACCTCTCTGCTGGCGGGACACAGATACAGCACACCCTCTTATTGGCCACTTCTAGACCTAGCAGACTTGTACCAGCATGAGACTGTTTAGGGCATTGCTTTCGCTTGCCTTTCTGATCACAGGTTTACAGCAATTATTGTATGTGTGAGCGGATAATGTCTTGGTCAGCTGACTGACATAGATGGGGATGGAGGTGGGGGAGGGAGGGAAGCAACAATAACTTACATCCCAGGTGGTGTTTTAGACAGAGATGGTGGAGGTGGTGATGTCATCTGGGTTCCTGTCTTTGTCCTTTGATGTATTCAGGACATCTCTTAGACTTAGGATGATGAAGACTCAGTGGTGTTACAGTGGATCTCAGGAGGTGGCAGGGGATATCATTCATGATAGTAAAGCTTGCTCCTTCACATTTTATCAATCAGCATTTGTTATGTTCACATCTTCCAACAATTTTCCTCTCAAAGTCTCTTTTTTTAAGGACTCCACAAGGGAGCGATAGTTTGGAGTAACTCATCCCCTCATTATTTTGTTCACCAATTGGGCTTAATTGCTGACACACCAACTTCTCTTCTTTACCTGAGTTGGGATTCCCTCCAAGACCTTTTTTCTGTGCACCTTCCCAAGAATGCAGTCTTACTCCTGACTTTGTCACTCAGTTATCTTTAGTTGGCATACGGAAATGATATACTGAGTGGATTAGACTCAAACACAGAGGATGGATACAGGGTACAGCACAGATCCAAGGGTACTCAGAAACCCCGTAATAATTTGAACTACCATTAATATTAGACTCATAGTACAAACCAGCGGGGTGCCAGAACACTTGCTGTGATACAGCGTACCAGATGTTTCCACTGTTGGTATGTAATTGTCCCAATTTCCTGTTACTTGGCTATTAGTTGGGCAATGGGCACCAATTGCGCTATTTTCCTTTGTACTAAATTGGTGGTGTTAATGGACAAGGGAGGTACAGGAGCAAAGAGATTGGTCACTATTCGGTGTTGTCCATCACATCTTCAGAAAAATTCTCCTTCATCTGCACACTTCGCCATAGGGCATAGGTCCCAATCTGAATCAGAGAGGTGAGGTTCAAAGAAAATCCCTCCAGGCTCCTGGCATAGTATTGTCCCCATCAAAAAGTAGTATTCCAGAGAACATACTGTGGTGTCAAGCCATCCATCTCCTTCTCTCTTTCTTTAATGACTAGTTGGACTCAACCTCCCTCGCTTGGGGTCAGGTCAATTTTTGCTGAGCACTTACAAAACCATCTTGATTTGTTTACCGCAGGTTGTGTTTATTTCATCTCCTCCTTGTGTTACCTTCTGCTCAGTGGGATGCTGCTGTTTGTAGGTCCTATTTTCTATTGTGCCCATACTGCTAACATACACCAATTTGTTATGATTTCCTATCTAGGAATAGCAATCACAGTTGGGACCATTAAATTAATAATTTAAGGTGGTGCCTAAGGTCTCAGACCTTCTAGCCTTGCAAATTGTAAATTTTCTTCCCCAATATTGTAAAATCCCCTTTCCACTAATGTGGTTCAGATGAGTGTGCTGTTTAACAATCTTGACCATTCCCTTGCTTTATCTAATGATCCCAGGGACTAACCAGTTGTGCAACAAAGGAATCTGAAATTCTTTATTATCTCTAGCCTTTTAAGGCAGCAGGGGGAAAAGACTGATAGTGATTTAGGGACCACTCCTTCTAGGTATTGAACACTCATTCTCATTGAATGGCATCATCTTGCTCCCATTTAAGACAGTGGCAAAACTTTACTGGGTTCAGTAGGCATGAAGACGATGGGATCTGAGGATGCTGAGCATCACCCAGTAGGTTCTCAGCACCTTGAAGTATCAATTCACAAAATGTATGCAAGCAACATGAAGTTTTCAACTATAGTTTGGAATGAAAAGTTTCAATTTTTCAATAAGTAAAAAATTTCTGCAGAAAATTTAAATGAAAAATTATTTGTTTTTAAAATGAAAATTTCTGCTGAAAAAAATTCACATTTTACATTGAGCACTATCTGTATCATTATGTTTTTAGTATTCCATTTTGGGTTCAAAACTGTCATTTTTATTCATTTTTTCCCTCTGTCTCTCATTGTTACTTTGTTCCAGGTGGAGAATTTGAGCTTAATGAAACTCAGAAACATCTAATTTAAATCATAGACTTTGTAGAGCAGAAAAAAGTATCTATTATTAAGACATAGTACAATTGGACTAATGTACAATATCAGAAGTGAATCAGTGATCAGAAAGTTATCTTCCTTTAGAATGGTAGTTGCTACTGAAGATCATGACAGGGATAGGAGAAGAGAAACAGTGAACTCCTTGTGTTATCAGTCCATTTTGATGTTTTGACATTACCAGTAGAAATAATGTTTTTCATAATTCCACTTTCTCTTCCTATATGTTGTTTTTGGCTGTGGTAGAGGCAGTGCAGAGGATATTTTAAAAGAGACCCCCTAAAAGACCAATGGTGTAATTCTGGACCCATGAAGTCTATGGGAATTTTGCCATTGACTTCAGGAGGGCCAAAATTTCAACCCAAGACCCTAAGCTATTATAAAACTAAAATATAATAGGAGAAAAATAGTTTCCCCTAAGGCAATTAAAGTCAACAATGGGCTGTACAGAAGAATATTTCCCGCTAGTCAACAAGGGAAAGAGAGTTTGGGAAAAGGAAGAAAGAATGAAAATTAAAGTTAAGAACACCCTAGAACATATAAAAGCAAGCACCAGCATTAGAAATGAGCTGAAGTTCTAACACTTTGTTCTGATGTCACCTCTTGGAGCCAGTGGAAGGTGTTCCTGGGCTTTCAGCCATAGCAGCAGCCCAGAGAGAACTGGATGTAATTCAACACAGAATTCAGCCCTATAACTATAATTTTCTTTGATTATTTTAAGAGTCTCTTTGGGATACTGCACATTACTGTCCAAAGCAAGACCATTATAGACACTGCTATTCTGACCTCATTATCCGATAAAAACAGAAGTGCATTCTCTCATGAGCACAGCATAAGCAGATCGACAATTGCTGCACGAAACAACACTGTTACTGATGACCATTCCCTGGCGATCCATTGGGAAGGACAGGAGGAAGAGAACATAATAAACTAATACAGCTGTTGTTATTTTCTTCTACTGCATCTGTCCTCTGTTACACTACACAATGAGCGAGCATCCTGTTTTAGCTACTATGTTTTCGCTCACTCAAATACTTTATTTTCAAAAACTTACAAAAATACTGGTCATTTTGAATATTTTGTTTGAGGTCTTGTATGTGTGCACATAATTTGAATTATTTTAATTGAATTTCACTATATTTCTCCATTGCAATAAAAGTCATCTTCTTGTTGGCCAGCTATACTATATGCTGAGAAAGCCTCTGGGGGGAAACTGGTAAGGAGGGTACTTCACTCTAGGCCACCAGAGAGCTGTTCTATGGAGGCTGCTCCAGCCTAATGACTAGAGAAGCCCATCTATTGCTAAGAAAGAGAGATTCACATAACAGTAGAACCTCCAGTTCTTGCTAGTCCTGTCCCACCCCCTTCTACCTTCCTGAACAGTCATTCAGCAAGCCTTCTGAGGAACTGTACTCTGTGAACCACAAGGGATTGGGGACCCTCTCCAGAGTTTTTCCAGATCTTGTCCCCCACCTTGTCCTAGGATTCACAATACCTCTGCTATCAGAAGGCCCTTGACACTGAGGGAGAAGCAGGTAGAATTATATCTAAGTGGGGGAGTAACTTGATTATAAAGCCCTGGTAATATTGCAGGGCAGGAAACAGAAGGGCAGGAAATCTTTCTCTCTCCAAGGGCCTCATCTCCAAATTTGCCTCCCTGCATAGTATTTTTGCTGACACTAGTTCTGGAATTACCACTTCATGGTAGATCCTCAGTCTTAAATGAGACTGTTTTCATGAGATTCAACATAGTTTAAGTCTGAGGATATCTACTTTTCTAACAAGCTTTCTGCACAATTGACCACAGTCTCTTGAGAACGAGAAATCTCATGAGATTGTAAAAAAGCCTCCTCTGAAATGCAAGTTGAGTCCAGCAGTTAACATTCTGACCCAAACTGGGGATGGGAGGGCTGGGTCGAGTGAGTTGGTTTTATTCCAAATCCAGTTTTGAGTGTTTGGAGCTGCCGTTTGCCAATTATTCTCCTTTCATGGATTAAAACTCACCTTTGTCCATATTGGAGAACTACTGTGGATTGTTGTAAAATGAAAAGTGACTGTTAATAAATAGCTGTAGTTCCAAATTCTTCTTTAAAGAACAGAATATCTAAACAAACAAATAACTAAAAGTTTTTCTTTGCAGGCAGATGAACTACAAATTATGCTGTGGCTGTGGTTATACCACATCTTGGTGTAGCCAGGTTACTGACTGGGAAAGGGTAGAGGAACAAAATAGCTAAATCAGCCAGTGTCTTTTGTTTTCCTTAGGTTATAAAATTTTAGTATCAGAGGGGTAGCCCTGTTAGTGCATGCATCCGACGAAGTGGGTATTCGCCCACGGAAACTCATGCTCCAATACGTCTGTTAGTCTATAAGGTTCCACAGGTATCTTTGCAAAATTTTAGTAGCTTTCCAATTTATCACATCTCACTGTGTAAGAATGTGTGGCTTTTTTTGTATCCTGATGTGGTTTAATAGTAAAAGAGGCTAACCCCTTGTAGGAGTCCTGCTTGTAATTGCTAATGAGCAAGCAGCAATAAACTATCTTTTTATAAATCAATATGTGAGGAATTAAATATGATTGCTTGGACTTGCTTGGCCATAAAGCTAATGAAACTATAAAAGACGTGATTAATAAGAGAGATATTTTAGAAAGGTTAATTAGTTTGTTTGTCAATTGTCTGTTGAGATAAGGTGGTAATATTTTAAAAAAACTCATCATTAATTAGGCAATGATTTCTATGAAGGCTCTCATTTTCTGAGTTAATTTGTTTCAGACAGAAGCCTAGTTGACAAGTAAATCACAGTCATACATAAACAGTGGTTTCACTTGCTGATATTTTTTAAAGTATTCTTTATCCATAGTTAGCTGTTTTTTGTTCAATCTGAGCTGTGTAATGCATATTTCAGGATAGGATAGTTTAATCCTATTAGAAGTCAATGAGATCTGCTTTTCCTCTGTATTTATTATTATTACTACTGTAGTGCCTACAAAACCAAGTCATGGACTTAGACCCCATCATGTAGGCATTGTACAAACACAAAACACGAACATGGTCCCTGCCCTAAAGAGTTTACAATCTAATTATAAAACAAGAGATAATAGATGGATGCAGACAGACTGAGGAGTACAAGAAACAATATTGGTTAGCATGATGGCATGTGGACTTAGCATATGCTTTTTGTAGGTATTGTGAAAGTAGAATGAATTATATTGTAAAAATAAGAATGGATTAAAGAAATGTTGTATGTACCTTTAAGCAGAAATAAGAAATGTTGAAAAACAGGTACCAGGAAAAGAAATATTTGGCATAAACAATGGTGCTAATGGCGATACATTAACAGAAGATCAGTAATAGTTAGTAAGGAAATAAGATATGCATGTCTAGCCCAGGTAAACTTATCAGATTCTGCTTCCTTTGTTATCTTGTTAAGTTATTTCCCTTTTATCTGTATAAATAAGATGGTTTGTGTCTTGCATGGTGCTCACGTTATCTGGGTGTTATTAGCATAGCGCTGTGCTAATAAAACAGAGTGGTCTGACAAACTGTGAGTCCTGAGTCTAACTTTGACAGTATAATGGAAAAAAGAGTTGTAAGGAGGGTTTGAAGGCGGCTAATTAGATAGCTTTGTGTCCGTACACACACACACACACACACACACACACACACACACACACACACACACACACACACACACACACACACACACACACACACACACACACACACGCAGCTCCTCCCAGGTAAGAAGGGCAACAGAGGAAAAAGCATGGTGGAGGTTGGCATTATGGGCCAATCAGAAGTCAGAGTTGAAATTTTGGATAATGAACGTGAGATGACAAGCAGGATGGGGATAGGTCATAAAGGACCTTGAAAGTGAAGACAAGTAATTTATATTTGATGAAATAGAGAAGGGAGAGCGAGTGGAGAGATTGGACAACTTGAGCAAAGGGACAGTCTACGAAAATGATATTTGCAGGAGCATGCTGAATGGACATTACTAGGTCAAGATTGCATTTGTCAAGGCCAGAGAAAAGGATGTTGCTGTAATTGAGATGCAGGATGATGAGAACTTGGATGAGCGTTTTAGCTCTGTGGATAAATCAGATAGAGGTAAATGCAGGCACAATTATGTATCTTAGAGATATTATACAGTAAGAATTAGAAAGATTTAGACATAGCCTGAATGTGAGGACCTAGAGAGAGGTCCCAGTCAAAGGTAATGCCCAAGTTTCAGGCCTGAGTGACAGACAGAATCATATGTTGTCCACAATGATGAAGAAGGGAAGTAGTGGGATGGGTTTGGTGGTGGCTATGCCTCAAATCAGGTTGCTATATGTCAGACTCTAAATGGAATTTTGCCATTGTTCCTATAAGTTTGGAAAAACACCCTAAAATCCAACATTTTCAAATGGCAGATAATTGTGTAGATAAGGGTTTTATTTTTAAACAGGTAAAGGAATCAGATACATCTTTCATTTTATTTATTTCAACTGGCAGATGAATAAGCAACAGTGATCCACTGATACATACAGTGAAGCAATGGCCCTTGTTTATTGTTTATGGGTTTCCTGAGGTGTCTTGATCACTAACCAAAAGATAAGAAACAAATAATATAAATCTCTGGGGCAGAATCACAGAAGCAGAGGGTAATTGTAAAATGAATTCTTTGGCAGTTTTTCATTTTTTAGAACTGCTTCACATATTTAAATAGATTTCATTTGTACTGAAAATGAAAGTGTGGTGTTTAATTTGGATTAGAATGTTTATGAAAGAGATCTTGTCTTCCTACACAGGAATTTTGCTTGACACATTGTAAAGAGATCTTAAAACAATCCTCCTTCTGCTCCTTCATAACGTTTCTCGGAAATACAGATTTCTGTTTCTCCTGTCACTGCCATCAACCATCTACCAATGTCAGATTCCTTCAATTGAGGTGATTTTTTTCTGGACACCCATTCAATCTCCTAACACCTTGCCATTTCTAGTGTTCAGTTTAGAGCAGTGGTGGGCAACCTGCAGCCTGTGGCTCAATGTCAGCAAAATGTCTCGTGGCCCGTAATCAGATTACCCTGATGGGCCGCATGCAGCCTGCCGGCTGCAGGTTGCCCACTACTGGTTTAGAGTAGTGTTATTTCCATCCATCATTGTCTCTGTATTTTCAATTTTCCTCTCAGCTTCTTGCAGTTTAGGACCAGAGATCTCAGAATTCTTATCTATTGAACTCATTGTCATTTGAATTGCATTCAATTGTGTGTTAATAGTCACTAAGATTTTAATGCAAGCCTGACCTTGTCTGGTTGTGGTCCATCAGAGCAGAGCTTTCATACTCCTGGTAGGGTCCCCCTTAGTGAGCGGGTCTGAGGTGAGGCCCCTGACTAACTGTGATCCAAACTTTACAAGACCCCAGCGATGGATCAGGTGCATATAGAGGACCTTCTGGTACTCTGCAGCTGTGAAGGCAGATGAGGGCTGCAGCAGGAGGCTGGTCCCAGAATGTCTTGGATCTCCTTGCCACTGGGTCATGGTTTTCCTCCTGTCAAGTCTCGTGTGGTTACCGCCTGCACACTAGTTTACCCATGTAGAGGGGTGGTTACCCCGCTCTTGCCTGGAATGGCTTAAAACAACCCTGGGAAAGGGCTGGGGCAGGGGAAAAGCTGGGATGATTGGGTTAGGGTTAGGGTAGATTAATGAGAGATCTCCACACAAGAGAGAGGTGATGTCATAAACAGATAGCTAAGGGTTAATGTCTCTTTCACCTGAAGCACCTGACCAGAGGACCAATCAGGAAACCGGATTTTTTCAACTCTGGGTGGAGGGAAGTGTGTCTCTGAGTCTTTGTTTCTGGCTGCCTGCTTTCTCTGAGCTTTGGAGAAGTAGTTCTACTTTCTAGTCTTCTGTTTCCAAGTGTAAGGACAAAGAGATCAGATAGTAAGTTATATGGTTTCTTTTCTTTGGTATTTGCATGAATATAAGTGCTGGAGTGCTTTGATTTGTATTCTTTTTGAATAAGGCTGTTTATTCAATATTCTTTTAAGAAATTGCCCTGTATTGTGTCATCTTAATACAGAGAGACTATTTGTATTTTTTCTTTCTTTTTTATATAAAGCTTTCTTTTAAGACCTGTTGGAGTTTTTCTTTACTGCAGGGAAATTGAGTCTGTACTCACCAGGGAATTGGTGGGAGGAAGAAATCAGGGGAGATCTGTGTGTGTTGAAGTGGCTAGCCTGATTTTGCATTCCCTCTGGGTGAAGAGGAAAGTACTTTTTGTTTCCAGGATTGGGAACAGAGAGGGAGATTCACTCTGTTTGGATTCACAGAGCTTGGTCTGTGTATCTCTCCAGGAGCACCTGGAGGGGGGAAGGGAAAAAGGATTATTTCCCTTTGTTGTGAGACTCAAGGGATTTGGGTCTTGGGGTCCCCAGGGAAGGTTTTTCAGGGGGACCAGAGTGCCCCAAAACACTCTAATTTTTTGGGTGGTGGCAGCAGGTACCAGGTCCAGGCTGGTGGCTAAGCTTGGAGGTTTTCATGCTAACCCCCATATTTTGGACGCTAAGGTCCAAATCTGGGACTAAGGTTATTACATGAGTGGCAGCTGGTGGGAGATAGACAGAACCCAGAAGCCAGTAGAAATATTATATTTTTCTTTTCTCTGCTAAGGGCTTTTTAGCAGAGAGAAGCAGTTGGTTTTAAAAGGGAACCAGAGAGAATTTTTTTTTCTGCTCTCTCTCGCAGTTTGTGGCTTGCATGTTAAGGGTCTTTTGTCATGCAATAGCCCTCCCATTAGGAGGCAAGTACCGGCACTTATATGCATGCAAATAAAGTGGTTTTTCTGGTTTCCCTTCATTGAACATTAGCTAGAGAGAGAAAAGGAAAATTAACTAAAGGCACTGTTGCTAGGCAGACTTCAGGAGGCAACAGAGAACCTGCAGTTCAGAAGATAACCACCGAAGGGCACCCCAACACAAGAAAACAGGAACCATGACTTCTAAGGCAAAAATTGACGCCGAAGAACAAATCAAAGAAGCTGAACACAGGCGACAACTGGAAATAAAACAAAAAGAGATGGAGATGAAAGAAAGAGAAGAACAGATCAAAGAGGCAGCCTACCAAAGAGAACAGGCAGCCAAAGAGGCAGCCTACCAAAGAGAACAGGCAGCCAAAGAGGCAGCCAAGGAGGCAGCACACAAAAGAAAACTAGAAGAAGAAGAGGTGGCCTACCGAAGGAAACAAGCAGAAGAAGAGTTGGCCCACAGAAGGAAGCAAGAAGAAGAAGAGGCGGCCCACCACCGAGAAATGGAAAAACAACAAAAAGAGAATGAAGAGAAGGAAAAACAGAGAAAACATGAACTGGAGTTGGCAAAAGCTGGGCTGCCTGTGCCAGCCAACCCTAACAACCCGGCGCCAAATATTGCTCCACAGCCCAGGAAATTTCCCACCTACAAGGCAGGTGATGACACCGAGGCCTTCTTGGAAAATTTTGAAAGAGCCTGTCTTGGGTACAGCATTCCCGAAGACCAGTACATGGTAGAATTGAGGTCACAGCTCAGTGGACCTTTAGCAGAGGTGGCAGCTGAAATGCCTAAGCACCAAATGAATGACTATAAACTTTTTCTAACCAAGGCCAGATACAGGATGGGGATAACCCCAGATCATGCCCGTCGGCGCTTCAGAACCCAAAAGTGGAAACCAGAGGTGTCATTTCCCAAACACGCCTACTACATTGCAAAAAACTATGAGGCCTGGCTAACAGGAAACAACATTCAAACCTTGGAAGAACTGAACCTCCTCATACAAATGGAGCAGTTCTTGGATGGTGTTCCTGAAGACATCACACGGTACATACAAGATGGAAACCCCAAGAATATCGCTGAGGCGGGGGAGATTGGAGCCAAATGGATGGAACTGGCAGAAAGCAAGAAAGCTACTGTCAAGGGGAACGATTACCCCAGGGGGCACACAGACCATAAACCCTACAACCGAGGACAGCCAAAGACCCCACATACCACCCAAGTAAAGCCACAGATACCCTACCCTTCAACCTCACCAGTCTCCAGTAACTCACCTCGGCCCAGTGACCCATCAGATGGAAGATGCTTTAAGTGTAATGAACTGGGACATATCAAGGCCAAGTGTCCCAAGAACACCATGCGAGTGCAATTCATTACACCACCATCACACCAAAGATCCCCAGGCCCGGATGCCTCTCAAATACCCTTGGAGCGAAGGGAAAATTTGAGAGTGGGCGGAAAGAAGATTACTGCGTGGAGAGACACGGGGGCACAAGTGTCAGCTATCCACCAATCCTTCGTTGACCCCAAATTCATCAACCCAAAGGCCAAAGTTACAATTTACCCCTTCATGTCACAAGCTGTAGACTTGCCTACAGCTCAACTGCCTGTCCAGTACAAAGGCTGGTCAGGAATGTGGACTTTTGCAGTCTATGACAATTATCCTATCCCCATGCTACTGGGGGAAGACTTGGCCAACCAGGTGAGGCGGGCCAAGAGAGTGGGAATGGTTACACGTAGCCAAACCAGGCAAGCTTCCAGACCCATTCCTGTTCCTGAGCCGTCCACAGAGGCCCCGTCTGTGTTACCAGAGACCCAGACAGAGGTAGTGGACCCGGATTCCATGCCTACCACTGAAACAGCCACAGCATCTCCAGTCCCAGGCCCGGAACTGGAACAACAACCAGCACCAGCAAGTGCAACTACATCTTCAAACTCAACGCCAGAGGGCGCCAGCGAGCCAAAACTGGCAGAAGCAACAGACAGCCATACCCAAAAGGCTCAGCCAGAGCCTGAAATACCCTCAGGTGCACCAGCGGAGAGCGGTTCACCAGCAACGGAAACAACCCCATCACCTACATCGCTTCCAGAGGGACCAAGCCCAAGTCCACAGTCTGAGGAAGAACTGGTGACCCCAGCCTCAAGGGAACAGTTCCAGACTGAGCAGGAAGCAGATGACAGCCTTCAAAAAGCTTGGGCGGTGGCCCGGAGCACCCCACCACCTCTCAGCTCTTCTAATCGATCCCGGTTTGTTATAGACCAAGGACTTTTATACAAGGAAATTCTTTCTGGTGGACACCGGGAAGAATGGCAGCCGCAAAAACAGTTGGTGGTTCCAACTAAGTACCGGGAGAAGCTCTTAAGCTTAGCCCATGATCATCCCAGTGGCCATGCTGGGGTGAACAGAACCAAAGACCGGTTGGGGAAGTCCTTCCACTGGGAGGGGATGGGCAAGGATGTTGCCAAGTATGTCCGGTCTTGTGAGGTATGCCAAAGAGTGGGAAAGCCTCAAGACCAGGTCAAGGCCCCTCTCCAGCCACTCCCCATAATTGAGGTCCCATTTCAGCGAGTAGCTGTGGATATTCTGGGCCCTTTCCCAAAAAAGACGCCCAGAGGAAAGCAGTACGTACTGACTTTAGTGGACTTTGCTACCCGATGGCCAGAAGCAGTCGCTCTAGGCAACACCAGGGCTAACACTGTGTGCCTGGCCCTAACAGACATCTTTGCCAGAGTAGGTTGGCCCTGCGACATCCTTACAGATTCAGGGTCTAATTTCCTGGCAGGGACCATGAAAAAACTGTGGGAAACTCATGGGGTGAATCACTTGGTTGCCACCCCGTACCACCATCAAACCAATGGCCTGGTGGAAAGGTTCAATGGAACTTTGGGGGCCATGATACGAAAATTCATCAACGAATTCTCCAATAATTGGGACCTAGTGTTGCAGCAGTTGCTGTTTGCCTACAGGGCTGTACCACATCCCAGTTTAGGGTTTTCACCATTTGAACTTGTGTATGGTCACGAGGTTAAGGGGCCATTACAGTTGGTAAAGCAGCAATGGGAGGGGTTTACGCCTTCTCCAGGAACTAACATTCTGGACTTTGTAAGCAACCTACAAAGCACCCTCCGACACTCTTTAGCCCTTGCTAGAGAGAATCTAAAGGATGCTCAGGAAGAGCAAAAGGCCTGGTATGACAGACATGCCAGAGATCGGTCCTTCAAGGTAGGAGACCAGGTTATGGTCTTGAAGGCGCAACAGGCCCATAAGATGGAAGCATCATGGGAAGGGCCCTTCATGGTCCAAGAGCGCCTGGGAGCTGTAAACTACCTCATAGCATTTCCCAATTCCTCACTAAAGCCTAAAGTGTACCATGTTAATTCTCTCAAGCCTTTCTATTCCAGAGACTTACAGGTTTGTCAGTTTACAGTCCAGGGAGAGGATGCTGAGTGGCCTGACGGTGTCTACTACGACGGGAAAAAAGACGGTGGCGTGGAAGAGGTGAACCTCTCAACCTCTCTGGAACGTCTGCAGCGGCAGCAAATCAAGGAGCTGTGCACTAGCTTCGCCCCATTGTTCTCAGCCACCCCAGGACGGACTGAACGGGCATACCACTCCATTGATACAGGTAATGCTCACCCAATCAGAACCCCACCCTACCGAGTGTCTCCTCATGCCCAAGCTGCTATAGAACGGGAGATCCAGAACATGCTACAGATGGGTATAATCCGCTCATCTACCAGTGCATGGGCATCTCCAGTGGTTCTGGTACCCAAACCAGATGGGGAAATACGCTTTTGCGTGGACTACAGTAAGCTAAATGCTGTAACTCGTCCGGACAACTATCCAATGCCACGTACCGATGAGCTATTGGAAAAGTTGGGACGTGCCCAGTTCATCTCTACAATAGACTTAACCAAGGGGTACTGGCAAGTACCGCTAGATGAACCTGCCAAGGAGAGGTCAGCATTCGTCACCCATGCGGGGGTGTATGAATTCAATGTCCTTCCTTTCGGCCTTCGAAATGCACCCGCCACCTTCCAGAGGCTGGTAGATGGTCTACTAGCTGGACTGGGAGAATTTGCAGTTGCCTACCTCGATGATGTGGCCATTTTTTCAGACTCCTGGCCCGAACACCTACTACACCTGGAAAAGGTCTTTGAGCGCATCAGGCAGACAGGACTAACTGTTAAGGCCAAAAAGTGTCAAATAGGCCAAAACAGAGTGACTTACCTGGGGCACCAGGTGGGTCGAGGAACCATAAACCCCCTACAGGCCAAGGTAGATGCTATACAAAAGTGGCCTGTCCCAAAGTCAAAGAAGCAGGTCCAATCCTTCTTAGGCTTGGCCGGATACTACAGGCGATTTGTACCACACTACAGCCAAATCGCTGCCCCATTGACCGACCTGACCAAAAAGACCCAGCCAAATGCCGTTAAGTGGACTGATGAGTGTCAAAAGGCCTTTACCCAACTTAAGGCAACGCTCATGTCGGACCCTGTGCTCAGGGCCCCGGACTTTGACAAGCCATTCCTAGTAACCACAGATGCATCTGAGCGTGGTATAGGAGCAGTGCTCATGCAGGAAGCAACAGATCACAACTTCCATCCTGTCGTGTTTCTCAGCAAGAAACTGTCTGAGAGGGAAAGTCACTGGTCAGTCAGTGAGAAGGAATGCTATGCCATTGTGTACGCCCTGGAAAAGCTAAGCCCATATGTTTGGGGACGGCGGTTCCAACTACAAACTGACCATGCTGCACTAAAGTGGCTTCATACTGCCAAGGGGAACAACAAGAAACTTCTTCGTTGGAGTTTAGCTCTCCAAGATTTTGATTTTGAAATTCAACACATCACAGGAGCTTCTAATAAAGTTGCTGATGCACTCTCCCGTGAGAGTTTCCCAGAATTCAGTAGTTAAAAAGTGTTCTTAAAATGTAGAAGTCTGTTAGTTATATACTTAGAAGTATATGTAAAGGTGTATGTGTTGTATTAATCTGTTTATTTTCAAGTTCTAGAAGGAAATCGCCGCCAGTGAGCTTCCCCACTGTCTGCAATTTGGGGGGCGTGTCATAAACAGATAGCTAAGGGTTAATGTCTCTTTCACCTGAAGCACCTGACCAGAGGACCAATCAGGAAACCGGATTTTTTCAACTCTGGGTGGAGGGAAGCGTGTCTCTGAGTCTTTGTTTCTGGCTGCCTGCTTTCTCTGAGCTTTGGAGAAGTAGTTCTACTTTCTAGTCTTCTGTTTCCAAGTGTAAGGACAAAGAGATCAGATAGTAAGTTATATGGTTTCTTTTCTTTGGTATTTGCATGAATATAAGTGCTGGAGTGCTTTGATTTGTATTCTTTTTGAATAAGGCTGTTTATTCAATATTCTTTTAAGAAATTGCCCTGTATTGTGTCATCTTAATACAGAGAGACTATTTGTATTTCTTCTTACTTTTTTATATAAAGCTTTCTTTTAAGACCTGTTGGAGTTTTTCTTTACTGCAGGGAAATTGAGTCTGTACTCACCAGGGAATTGGTGGGAGGAAGAAATCAGGGGAGATCTGTGTGTGTTGAAGTGGCTAGCCTGATTTTGCATTCCCTCTGGGTGAAGAGGAAAGTACTTTTTGTTTCCAGGATTGGGAACAGAGAGGGAGATTCACTCTGTTTGGATTCACAGAGCTTGGTCTGTGTATCTCTCCAGGAGCACCTGGAGGGGGGAAGGGAAAAAGGATTATTTCCCTTTGTTGTGAGACTCAAGGGATTTGGGTCTTGGGGTCCCCAGGGAAGGTTTTTCAGGGGGACCAGAGTGCCCCAAAACACTCTAATTTTTTGGGTGGTGGCAGCAGGTACCAGGTCCAGGCTGGTGGCTAAGCTTGGAGGTTTTCATGCTAACCCCCATATTTTGGACGCTAAGGTCCAAATCTGGGACTAAGGTTATTACAGGTGATGCTCATAAGAAAATCAGGAGGCATGAGTGAGCTCTGTCTGCATAGTCTGCTGAGGGAGTTTGACCCCATTTTGTCAAAGAAGTTTGCAATCTAAGGGTTCCTTTGTACCCTTCCCTGTTACTAGACTCTCAAGGAGAGTGGTGGCTAGAAGTATATTTTCAATTTGTAAATGGCTGGGAATGTATGCCCTTTTCTTTCTGAGACATACTTTGTCAAGGTAACTTGTACCCTCCAAGTTGTACATCTCCAATATGCTCTACTTGGCACAGCCCATAAAACATTCTCAGAAATTTCAGCTAGTGAAGAACATGATAGTCATACACTTGGCAATGTAATCTGGTTTCAGTACATTACCACAATGCTTTGTGTACTAGGCTGTCTGTGTGGCTACAGATGTACTTAGTTTTAACTTTAAAAACCTGCATAGTCTGGGGTTTTGCATAGTCTGGGTTTTTGCTATGGGAGATGCCTCCTCTCTGTACACCAGCCCTATAACCTAGATTACTTGAGCACTCATGCTGACAGTCCCTTGAATGCTGAAGAAGTGTAGGAAGGATATTCTCCTCAGAGGCTTCTCAGCTCTGGAACTCATTTCTTCTATTGGTCTGACAGAACCACTGGTTGCTGATTTTCGGGGATAGTTCAAGTTGTGTGTGTTTACCCAACTCACACTCAGAGAACTGTTCAGACATGAGGGGGGTACTATCAAGTTTGATGGATTAGTTGGGATAAATAATAGTGGACTGTCTTTTAATGCTGTCTGCTCTCTAGTCAATGGTATGATTTGATTTTTATTATGATTTTTATTATATAACTGTGCCCAGAGACTTATATGATAGGCATGTTTACAGATAATAAGATAAGTAAATACCATGGGGTCTGTTAGGGCTGCTAAAAGCCCAAGCTGCACTGACAAGGGGTGGGCTGTCTAAATAATAACTAGAGCACTGTACTACTATCTATGTGAGTTCATTTAAGGAACGGTGCATTGGCTACAGATGTTTCTACAGCCTAGAGTTGCTGTAGTACTGGTAGAAGAGTGGTCGGAAGAAGAAAGGTTCTGTTTCACCAGCTCCAGCCTAAGACCATTTACTCTAGCTTAGTGCAGGAAGAGGAAGAATGAAAAAAAAACCCTTAATGTATCTGACATGCATAAAGAAGTGAACTACGCTTTCTGTATTGTATATAGAGTTGCTGCTTACCCACAGGAAAGCTATGAATTTCCAAAACATGTAAAAGCCAAGAAGGAATTGCATAATAATGAAAAAATAAAATAATTACTAATAATAAATAATAATAATGCCACAAGAAAATCACTGCAGTTAGCTTCTCATCCTGCAATGATTTATGCATATGCTTAACTTCATAGACTGTGTGAGTAGTCTGAAAATGGGACAGTTTTTACTTGGTTGTCCAGTTTTCATTCCCACTTTTCTTCAAAGAGTGTTGCTCCTTATTGGTTCATATCACTCAATAGTTTAATGTGTAAAGATTAGATTAAAAATAAATAAACACTTGTAATGCATGAGTGTTCTAGCAAAAATACGTAATGACCACAAAGACCAGTGGACTGTGCAGAATACAGGAAGGTAGCCAATCACGAGGGATGTTGTTTATGAGGATGCTATTTTAACAGGCAATGAAACCAGTGTCTCAGGCATCTGAAAGTACTGGGGTTACCTAGTGACCAAAGGAAAATCTGTTTTGCTGTCACTAGTAGCCCTGTTTAAGACTATCTAGGGAAAATTGGCATTGCACTTGGAAAAATAAGGATAAAACAAGAATAGGATTAAACAGAAAAAGTATGGAAACTAAAGAAATAAGGATAGTCCCCAATGTGGAGACATACTGGGTCAAATTCATTCCTTGTGGAGGTCTGATTTCTTCAACAGAGACACTCCAAGGATGAATTTATCCCACTGAATGCAGAATAACAATAAGACAAGAGTGGTGGGAATTCTGAGGCTGCAGGTGGACGCCTGTCAAAGTACCAGTGAGGTCTGAACCTGCTTAGTTTTCATAATCACTAAAATCAGGCTAAACTGACTGGTAACATTCTCGGAGTTGATTACACCATTAGCTCTATAATGCTAAAACTTGATGTGCAGGCAAAAAGGTTCTGATGCAGTAGAAGTTGTGTGCTGGAAAAAAAGGCCAGATTGTGACCAGTTTCTAAGCGGTATTGGAGATACCACCAAAATCTCTGTTCTTCTGGGAAACTTGAACAGATTTGAAGATTGTAACAAAACCCAACACTGGAAAAAAATCTCCAAGTTTCATTTGAAATGATTCATGATTAATGAGAAAAATCCTCCCCTCAGCTACACACATAGAACTCTGTTGAAGTCATTTGGGCTACATGGGGATAAATGGGCAGACTTTTGTCTCCTGAGCCATATCATGATGTGTATCTAAATTCTGTGTGCACATCAGGTATTTGAACATTTATACAGCCATTTAGGCATTAAGTGGCCTTGTAAGTGTGCAAAATGTCGCCCACCTGCCTCAACAGCGAAGGGGACAGTCCCAGCAGTGAAGGAGGGGACACTTGCTGAGGGATACCTGAGGAAGGGGCCATGTGGAGTCTTTTTCAGTTCCATTCCAGCAGTCCCACTCTTCTCACCCTGAGTTAGGAATGGAAGCCTGGCCTAACAGATGCTCTGGGCCTAGCCAATTGGCTGTTTCGGAGTCAGGAAGGATTTTTTTCTCCCATGGGCCAATTAGAGGAACAGGGAGTCTTTGGCCTTCCTAGCAGAATCTTCAAGCCACAGTGGACTAAGCAGTAATGTGCTTAGTACCTAACTGAAGTACTTGTTAATTTGTAATAACTTGCAGTCAGTTTCCAGGATAGTTACAAGGATAAAATAAAGGGTTCCTAGAGGTAAAAAACCTGGAATTTTGTGATAGGTCGTGGACTTATGGGATAGGATGAGACCTTGTGGCCTTTGAGGGCTGAGGCCCCTTCTCTTCTGCACCCTCTGTCCCTCTTAAGGGAGGAGGGTGCTGGGATCCAGAGAAAGCTGAGTCTGATGTGTGTGGGTGGGCGGACGGGTAAGCTGAGGAGGCACTATCTCAAATTACAGGTTATATGGTAAGAAATCCTGTAACTCCCACATGGAACCAATTAAGTGCCAGGAACAGAGAGTGTGAGTGGTGGGTAGTGCCTCTTCCCTGTGCTAAAATTTAATACAAATTGAGGCCTGCCTCCTAATTATGTGCATGTATCCATCATTTTGCTGCTGTGTCCACATCAATACCCACTGTACATGAGTACTTTGGGCATAAATTAGGTATATTCAAACATGCACACACAAATTTTTGAAAATCTGTCCCTCTCTGTCTTTTGGTAAGAATGCAGATATAAATATTTTCAGAATATTTAGGTTCCTGGTTATTGTTACAGTTCCTAGGGATTTCACTTTTATGGGAAACTAGATAGTTTTCTTCCATTCCTATGCAACATGACTCTTGCACTGAATTGTGACAAGTTATATTTGGCTCTGGATCAGACAAACAGGCCACCTAGCCCAGTATTCTGTCTTCTGACAGTGGCCAGTGCCAGATGTTTCAGACGGAATGAACAGAACAGGGCAGTTATGGAGTGATACATCCTCTGTCATCCCGTCCATTTCTGGCAGTCAGAGGTTTACGGACACCTAGAAACTGAGGTTGTGTCCCTGACCATATTAGCTGATAGCCATTGATAGACCTATCCTCCATGAACTTCTTATTCAATTTTTAATCCAGTTATACTTTTGGCCTTCACTTTTGGTTCTGTTAGTGACCTCGGATTGGGTGGTTGAAACTTTTATAAACAGGCAGTGGGGAGTCAAAGTGATTTCCAGGTGGCTGCAGAAACACAAAAGACATGAAATATTACAGGAACATGTGTTTCCATGACTATTCACAAGACTTTTGTCTTCCACATGTTTGCAACCAACCAGCAAAAACAAAAATGATCTATATTGGAGGTGGAGGGAGTTGTCGTAGTTAAAGCTGTAGGAGACATTTTTTTCTGCAAAGAATGGTCATAATTACTTTTATTTGTGGCAGTATTGACCCAGATGTACTGTTTAATATCTGAATATAAGATTTTTTTGGAGGGGAAAGTTAATCAGTTCTGTTCTTTTGTTGTTTGTTTGCTTGTTTTTTGTTGGCTGACTTTTAGTATGATAGCATCAGTATCAGCACTTATGTCTTTAAGTGCAGCCACTGAGCCAACATAAAAGACTAAGGCTGGGATTTTTAACAAAAATAATTTGCTAATTGTCATTAGAAAAACAAGCACCCACAGGTGTTGATCAAAATCTTGTGGCTTCAAGTTTCTCAACGGGATGTGGGTTTATACTGAGTGAATAAGTCATGGCAAATAATTTGCTTAACTATTGCAGGCTCACTACGGTTTGATTCTGCAATGTGCTTAGTGTTCTGGCCCTGATCCAGCAAAATGCTTAAGAATCTGCTTAACTTTAAGCACACAAGTGGTCCCATTGGGGAATTTTTGCAGGATCAGGCCCTGTACTAGAGAACCTTTGAGCAGTGTGTGATTTCCTTATAGACCTGTAATATGAAATCCCTCACCATATCTTTGCTGGAATTAATTTGCTTAACTCTGTGGACTGGTTTTCTATGAATAATCAGCTTTCTATATCTGACACTCCAGCTCTGTTGATTAATTACAAGTGATCACATAAGTCATGTGGTATTTTGGATGGACAATCCCACTGGAAATTATTCTGCCAGGCACCTTTAAAAGTTTCAGCCCAAGTATCTGTGATGGGGTGTACTAGCAATTCATTGCCTCTGCTGGTGGCCTCACCACCTTGGCAAACCCTACCTTAAGACATTGCCCTGCTAAAATGGGCTAACATTGAATTCAGACCTTCAGGGATTTCTTAGGCACAAGCTGTGAGAGTTGTTCCTCCAGCGCCTGTGAGGGTTGAGAGCAGGCAAAGGCCAAACAGGGCCTAGAAGATAAAAAGAACTGGAGGCCAGTACTAGGTGAAGCCATAACCCAGTGGTCCCCAATCTTTTTGTCTGGTGGGTGCCAGACAAAGGACCGTGGCGGCGGTTGAGCATCGGACAAAATGCCGCCAAAGCCTCTCGATGACGCCACTTGTCAGCCACCGAAATGCCACCAGGAGTGCCATGGCAGGAGACCCATGCCATAATCCTAGTAAGATGACTCAGTCAGAGATCTGACCTTGACAATATTTGCTCTGTGAGGGACTAGTGTTTATATTATGGACTTTCACATCCAAGTCGCTATTTTGAATTCAGATTTAACAAAAAACAAATTATCTGGCAGGGGTCTGGACTGAAAGCTGACCTGACCAGACAGTTAGGTCACAGAAGCAGCAGAGAATTGTGGAACCAGGACAGAAGGGGGGTGCTTGAGTGAAAGAATCTCTAAAATGCTTCATCCCGACATGAGGGGGAAGCTTACAATTGTGTGGTGAGTTCACACATTAAGAGTATCCAAATCAACCTTTTAATTTATGAACACAAGAAACTATGCTCTGGAAACTGTTCATGCTTACTAATGTGAGAAAGAAGCAGTTATCCTATATTAGATTGTGAACTCTACAGTGTAGAGGTATTTTCTTATATCAGTAAAGTACTTTGCAGAAGAGTTGATCCCTACTAAATATTGATGCTTGGCTCAGTGATACTGCAGACCTCGCACCTAAGGAATGACTGGAATGCCAGAAAGGGAATGCCCAAAAATTCCAAGCCATTAGGGCTGACTCATTAGAGGTCTGTAATTAACCTAGACCCAGGAGATAGTTATGTCATTTCCCCTCCCCTTCCTATTTCCTAACCCTCTTTGTGTACCTTGTATACTATGATGACTCTTGAATTTTGGTATATTTGTTGTATTTGGAAAAAATATATAAATAAAAAGTACTTTGCACACTTCTGGTGCTAAATAAATAGCAATAATTTTAAAAATAGTATCTCTTCTCTCTCCACTAACTTTGGTAATTTATATGTTGTCTTTGGTTTGATTTGTTGAACTGATTTGTACTTTCAAAATACTGCTGCTGAAATGCTATTTCAACATATGCTTTCTATAAAAGAAAAAGATGAAAGCATGACAATTTTATTTATTAAAAAAAAATTTGAAATCTCCAACTTTTCCTCTTCTCTTTCTTTTAAAGGCTGAGAATGAAGAAACCAATTTCTTCCTACCTGTAGAATTTTTTTCCAAACATTACAAGGCCAAAAATAATACCAAGGGGACTGAAAGTAATTAAAAGTCCTTTAGTTTGAAGATATAATGAATTCTGTAAGCAGTAGTGCATGATCTCCAGTAAGTACTCTGTGGATGTCATGTTACTGACCACAGAACAGACAAGAAATGAAATTGTTAGAGTCAGAGAAGAAATTTGTATGACCACTGAAAGCTCTAGAAGATCTTCAGTTGGCATAAACAGGAATAGCTTCTCTGACTTCAATTTACATTAGCTGCAGATCTAGCCCAAAGGATACAACTTTAGGAAATATAACAGTGAATAAATGATGGATGAACCTCAACATTTGGAATGCAGGGAGAGTTGGTTCACATAGCCCCAGAATTTGAGCACCTGCTAATCCCCTGGAAGTTATGGGTCCATACTTCCCACCACACAGGATTTGGCCCAAAATGATTCATATGAATTATCTTAACTTTGATTTTTGAAAAGTGGACAAAGGATTTTTCCAGTATTGCCTGCACTTCCTGCCAGGCTGTCAATAATATGAGAACAGCCCATCTTGTATACCTGCACACAGGAGCAATTGAGATTTTGCTGATGCTGCTCTGCTTCATTGAAACAGTCACTCTGACAGATGGTGATGAGGAAGACTGCTTCTGCTGAGTCATGGCTTCCTGGTGAGTGTATGCGTTCATGTGTGTATACATACACATCACTATGCCTTGTGTTTTAAGTGGTTTCCAAGATATCAGGTACAGTACATGTGCTCAAACATATACCAAGAAGTCATGTAATTTACACAGGTTGGATTATGAGGTCAATGGAAAAATACTCCCACACCCACCAGAATTACTGTTACTGCATTTAATACAGCAGGGGGAAAGTATTTGCCCCACAGACTTCCCAAAGGCTAGGCAATGAGACAGCTCAAAGAACTCGAGAAGGATCTGACCACAACACTGACAACAAGGACGGTGCAAACACACGCCCAATTACCTTATTGGACTGTGACAAAAGAAAATTAAACTTCAAACTCTGCACCCTGCCAGTAAATATTACTGTACCCTAACTTTACCCGCAATAGGGAAAACATCTTCAGACAAAGCTTGTTTGGTTCAGAGAGGAAAAGGTTTACATTTTTCTAAAATTCTTTAATCTTGCTTATCTTCTACAGAAGCTCTCCTTAAACTGCTGCCTCTTCCTATGGGTTCAACATAGTGATGGTTTCTTCATGTACTCTTCCTGTAGTAAGAGCTACAACACTAATCCAGTCAGGGAACAGATAAAATATGTGATCACTTGTAATTAACCAACAGAGCTGGAGTGTCAGATGTAGAAGGCTGACTATTCATAGAAAACCAGTCCACAGAGTTAAGCAAATTAATTCCAGCAAAGATATGGTGAGGGATTTCATATTACAGGTCTATAAGGAAATCACAGTCTGCTCAAAGGTTCTCTGGTACAGGGCCTGATCCTGCAAAAATTCCCCAATGAGATCACTTGTGTGCTTAAAGTTAAGCAGATTCTTAAGCATTTTGCCGGATCAGGGCCAGAACACTAAACGCATTGCAGAATCAAACCCGTAGTGAGCCTGCAATAGTTAAGCAAATTATTTGCCATGACTTATTCACTCAGTATAAACCCACATCCTGTTGAGAAACTTGAAACCACAAGATTTTGATCAATACCTATGGGTGCTTGTTTTTTCAATGACAATTAGCAAATTATTTTTGTTAACAAAAAAAAATCAAATTGCTTGCAACCACTTTATGTTTTTGATGTTGTTGCATTTTCACTAAAGAGATAAACAATTTCATACCATAGCACCTATGCACAGAGTAATTAATTAGATTAGAATTTTCCGTATGAAACTGAAACCTCTACTATATATGGGATATGTACAAATAATTTCGATCAAATTTGAAGCTCAAGCTAGTAAGGGGAGAATAAGTAACCATAATAATAATAAATAATAATAATAATAATAATAATAATAATAATAATAATAATAATAATAATAATAAATAAGTATTATTATTATTAAAAACAAAAAACTCTGAACGAAGACACTTGTTATCATTCTTATTCTTCCTCTCCACCTATAATCTGTTTAATACCCCCCCACTTGTTTTATGGTATTAAATTTACTGTAAATATTTTGGTCTTTAAACCTTGTGAGGCACCTTGCACTTTCCTTGGCATTCAGAAAAAGAAAATGAGTTCTAAACAA
The DNA here is from genome assembly GCF_025201925.1 of Gopherus flavomarginatus. Lineage (NCBI taxonomy): Eukaryota > Metazoa > Chordata > Testudines > Testudinidae > Gopherus > Gopherus flavomarginatus. The sequence goes on from NC_066617.1 coordinate 34,990,344, forward strand.
AGTTGTGCTGAAAAAATTCTGGCAACTTTGAAGATCTCTTTAGGGTGTTAAGATGCAGGACTGACAAGCACTTTATATATGATTACTGAGACAGGAGCAGAGTGGGAAGATATAGTATTTCCAAACCTATGGAAGAGCTATGACAATGTCAGCATAGATAAAATCATCAGACTCCTCAAAATCAAATTGCACTGACCTTGATATGTCTGGATCAAATGAGTTGATTTGTGCCATCAAGGTCTGGTTCTAAAACATAACAGAATGGCCTACTTCAATTCCCATAGATTTAGATAGATATATTCATAAATAGGAACCCAAATAAATATTTAGGCAGTTAATACTCAACTTGATTTTGAAAAGTGCTGAGCATCCAGCAGCTCCCATTGAAGTCAGTGTTAATTCCTAAATGTCAGTACTTTTGAAAACCAGACCCCTTCTGTAGGTGCCTAAATATGGGCCTCATTTTAGGCCCAACTTTTGAAAATCTTGACTTTAATGATGTTATTGGCATGATATTTTGGATTTCAGACTTACCTGGTGCTATAGTTCACTTTGAAAGAAGTATGAAAAACTTAATCTCCACAGCAACCAGAAGAGATGTTACAAATATAGGATAATGATGTCAAGTAAAGAATAATTATCCAGAACAGATAAACTCCTGAGAAACTGAGATGCTATTTTCATGTAAATGTTCCTAGTTGTAATAAACAAGTGAGGGGAAAATGACTGAAAGGATTATATAGAGACAGAATTGTTGCTAAGCGCATGTCTCTCAAAGTATACTGTGACCTGTCATATGAGCTTTAGTTTAAGAACGGCCATACTGGGTTAGACCAAAGGTCCATCTAGCCCAGTATCCTGTCTTCCAACAGTGACCAATGCCAGGTGCCCCAGAGGGAATCAAGTGATCCATGCCCTGTCACTCATTCCCAGCTTCTGGCAAACAGAGGTGAGGGACAACATCCCTGCCCATCCTGGCAAATAACCATTGGTTTCTTTGCTCTGTTCCTGAACTCTTAAAAAATATTTATTTTGAGAAAATGATACCAGCATCTCATTTTTTTCATGCTTTTAATTTTTACTTGATAAATAGACTTGGCAGAATTTGATTTTTTAAATATAATTTTGATGGATAATATTGATTTGTAAACATTCTTTTTCCTATTTTTATTGATTGAAATGTTCAGTTGCTAGAAATTATGAGGGGAGTCCAGACAATTATTTAATCACAGTAGATGCTGAAATTTAAAAAGTTAAAGATTTGTAACCATTAAAAGACAAATTATCAACATTGCATGTCACAAAGGCTAGCTCGTGATCAATTTGTAAGGGGTATTGGAGATATCGCCAACACTCCTGTATTTCTGGGGAACCTGGAGAGAGTTTGAGAATTATAACAATGGGCAAAAATCTCTGGGTTTCAGTGTCATTTGAAACATTTCTCATTAATCATGTGGATAATCATCTTATTTAATGAGTTTTACTACTTGTTACTTTTTGAATGACTAGTGATATTATATTTTATTGTGTGCAAGCTTACCAGTACAAAAAAGGCATTTGTTTTGGGATTTTTTGCTTTCCTATGGCTGGGAGAAGTTAAGTTTAATTGTAGTTCCTACTTATTCTTTTGACTACAGTGTCACAATGCAAATTACTTACATAATCTTAGTCAGCGGTAGGGGAGAGACAGCCTGTATTCACTACACAATACCTTCTACTTACTTACTGAAAAGTGTGTGCATTAGGAATATACACAGTGTTCAGAAAAATGCCTCCTGCAGTTATTGCTTAGACTTTTAACTTTTGAACACTTCTCATGTCTTTGTGTCATAGCAGGCTTGAGTTTCAGGCCAAGATTCAGAACTGATTTTGATGAATTCAAATCAGTTCTGCCATCTCTAGTTATTAAGCAACTTTTTATTGGACATAGATGGCCAATATTAGAGAAGGACAAAGACAAATGACTAGTCAATAAACCTTTAATCTTTACTAATGTATTGATTTTCACAGCAGCCAGACTTCCTGCTCAAACATTAACTAGATCCTGGCTTCTGTGTTTCTGAACAGGAAATTCTGCCTCCTTTAGTACTATTCATTACTCCTCCTCATTATAGTGCTGCTTGGTACAATAATGCTATCAAACCTCCCATCTACTGACCAAATATATTCATTACACTTAACATTTATCTGAACCTTCTTTCTGGAACCTTTCGTCCTACATGACTAATGAATATATAACCAAATTCATGGCTATAAGAACCTGATTTAGGATTAGCATTGAATTTGAAGTGTCTGCTGCTGTACATAAAGAACAGACTCCTCAATAATATCCAAATAGTAAGTTCCATCCCTACCTAAAATACTTTTACATGTGCTTTTATAAAATGGACCAACATAACTTAATATATATTGTTACATATGAGCATATACCAGTGGCAGGCAACCTGCGGCCCACAGGCCACACGCGGCTGGTCAGGGTAATCTGCTGGCGGACCACCAGACCATTTGTTTACATTTGCATGGCCGCCCGCAGCTCCCAGTGGCCACGGTTCCTGTGCAAAGGGAGCTGCGGGCAGCCATGCAAATGTAAACAAACGGTCTGGCGGCCTGCCAGCAGATTTCCCTGACCAGCCATGTGTGGCCTGCAGGCTGCAGGTTGCCCACCATTGATGTGTACACTAACAAGAAATAGAATTAAATAGCATTCTTGATGTTTTTTCTGGAACAAAGTGTTCTCCAAACTTGGAGCCTTCAGTTGTTATCTGATTAGCAGGCTAGTCTTTCTGTGCAAAGGAATTTGAAGGGTAAAGCAGCCACACATAAAAAATGCTCTTTCCAGTGGCTGCCAAAATAAGGTGTTGGTTTTAACTTTTAACCTGTGGTCTGTGGAGACACTGCAGTGAATCACTGAATTGTGCTGGAAAGCTGCCCCATTCTGAGGGGCATACACTTCAAACTCTAAATTCAAAATCATTTTACTCTCCAGACTAAGGCTGAGTGACTGGTTGACAGCTCATTTTGCTGAGCTCTGCTTCTTTCAAGTTGAATGCCAGGCAGATATACTGATTGCCATAGAAAATGCTGAATAACAGAGTGAGAGACAAACAGAAAGACTATCCAACCACTGGAACTTCGTTCAAGATTGAAAGACTTATTATTATTGGCCTTTTATTTTTTATTTTCAAAGTCTTAACACTGACCCCTGACTATGAAAAAGACAACCAAGAGGCTAAAGAACACAGATACTATATTGTATATGCTTTTTCATAAGCAGGGTGCAGTGTATATGTACACACCTGCCCAGTTTCAGGGATGTAGCATGGGTACTGTATCACAAATCTTAACTGAAAATATAGTTAGTAAGTCAGCTCCTTCATTTTGGTTTGGAACTGCCCTCATCCACATTCTGACAAGAAATATGGCTCAACCAAAAAGAGAACCTACTTAAGGAAAAGCTAGTGTCAAACTACTGAAAGATACCAGTTTAAAAAAAACAAAAATAGTTGTTTGACTACATAAGCCCACTCCTCCCTTCTCCTTGCTCCTCAGAAAGGCTTAGTCTCAGTTGTGAAAACAGAATCAGAAAGCTTGGCTGACCTACAGGGGAGAGAGAACATAAAGGTTTTATGGCCTATAAACTATGGAACTGTTATCCTGGAACTTTAGAGAGGCCTCTTATGTTTAGCTGCAGTCATGTCAGAAATAAGCCTGAAGTAGGTTGTTTTGAGAGCTGGACTCTTGCCGATATATTTTGAGACTGCTCAGTGTTGTAGTATTCTTAAATGCAGAGTTTTATGAGCACATCTGGCCATTTGGGGATTCTGGAAGAGTTGTCATAATAGGTTGGGTAGTTTTCTATGGCCTGAGAATGCAAAAAAAAAACAAAAAAAAAAAAACCTTAGAAATTTGACTTGTCCATCTTATTTTCTTTGTTCTGTGTCTGTCCTTATCTTTGCCTCTAGTTTCAGCTCCAAATTATGGCTCTAACAGTATTAAGACTATTGAACTGCATGCCTAGATGGTCCTCAAGCTGCCCTTACTTATTGGGATCTATCTCCACTGGTTCCCAGCACCAGAAAAAAGGCAAAACACTATTCAGAAACTGGATATCATCCAGTTCTGCTTTCCAAATGCACTGCACATGAGCCAAGGACTCTGCTTACTCAGAGATAAATCATCTTTCTGACCTAAGCTAAATACATCCTCATCACACCACACCACCTTTTTTTTTTTTTAAAACATAATGGAGCTTTGCTTATTTTAAAATGTTTCTCCCTCTGTCTTGCTTTCTCTGTTTATTTGCCAGTGTTTGATTTGGAATATTGAACTGAAAAATCTAAGAGCTTTGTGAGGAAGCTGAAATGTCCTGGCTGTGACCCATTTTCACAATTTACGACAGGGGTTTAAAAAAAGAAAGTTAGTTTTGTAACTGGCAAATTACAGTGTGTTTATTTGGAATAAAAATAGAAGCATTAAATCATGAGTATGCTTATTAGGGAATAAAGCCTGAGCTCATCATGAAAGCCCTGAATTTAATAGGTATAAAGAGCTATATTAAGTACCATCTGATTAAAGTTAAAGCTCTGACACCTCTTAACCTACCTTGATCCTCACAATAGCTTTCACTCCCTGATAAACTTATTTCAGTAAGATTTAACCTACTATCCATGAAATAACAGTGTTTTATATGCACTCATCTTTGGGACCTGATCTAATAGGCAGGCTCAGAGTTCAGTGCTTGATTGGGCCCTGCAGGTGAGTTAGGTGGAAAGAAGCCTATCTTCCAGTGATTTGTGCATCACTCTGGGGCTTAGCATCCAGATGCCTAACCAGGAGCAATGGTGTGCATGTGCAGAAGCAGAAACATAGATGCCTAGGGAACTTGAACTACGAAAAGCAAGTGTTGGCACCTACAGCATTTGGCAGCAGCTGGAAGTTTTGTATTTATCAGAAGTGCCTGATTCTAGGATTTAGGTGCCGAAAGTGGCAGTTAGGTGCCTAAATACCTGTGTGAATCTGGCCCTTAGTGAATCTGCCCCCAACTGAGATCAGGGTCCTTTTGTGTCAGGTTCTAGATTCTCACATACCGAAGAAGACAGACCCTGCCTCAAATAATTTATGGTCTAACTAGAAAAAAGACACAGTTTTGGAAGAAGTAAATATTATTATCTTCATTTTATAGATAGAGACCTGATAACCATAGAGTTGTAAGGCCAGAAGGTAATATTAGATATCAAGTCAGATCTCCTGTATATCATGAGCTGTTAAATTTCACCAGTTACCTCTGTATCAAGCCCAATAACTTGTGTTTGCAGAAAGACATCCAGACTTTATCTGAAGATGTCAAGGGATGGAGAGGCTAGCACTTCCCTCTGTAATTTGTTCCAGTGACTAAGCATCACAGAGACTGACTTGCAGAAGGTTACACAGGAAGTCTGTTTAGAGCTGGGAATTCAACACAGCTCTTCTACGTCCCACTACAGTGCTTTAACCACTACATCTCCTTCCCCCTACTGCTGTTATTCAGGAAGAAAAAGGTGCAGGACAGCCCTCATGTGAACAGATGCTAAGAGCTGGTGCTAAACACATCCTTGTGCATCACAGATTGAGGGGCTTGTGTTCTGTAACAACTGTCTGATGGTTCCTTACACAAGCCCTTGCACAACATTGACATATACTTTTTATTAGATATTGGTCCATATTTCGGAACTGTGATATACCTGGCAAATATTGCCCAGAATAAGACTATATAACAATCATACATCTAATCCATTAGGATCCTTATATGTCAGTACTAATAGGCATACATTTAAGAAAATACATTTGTTGTGAAAATGATTATCTTCTTACATGAAAGTTTAGTATTGTATGTGTTAACTTCTAGCCTTTAAAATCTAAATGAAACTCTTTCAATAAAATAACCTCACTAGTTCCTCTTGGACTAACTGTTGGTGAAACTCTGGCCCCATTTCAACACAGATCTGCAAATCCCTCCCAACAAGCTGCTTTACAAACACAGATATGCAAAAATCAAAGTTTTGCTGCCATTGTGCTCAGATAGTACACTGCTGGGGGGCATATACTTACTTAAGAGAATAGATTACAGTATGAATAGGTCTGCCAGAATTTTCAGATTGAGCACGTTTAAAAATTATTTCCCCATGCTAATTTTCCCCTACTGTTACTCACACCTGCTTGTCAACTATTTGAAATGGACCATCCTAATTATCACTACAAAAGTTTTTCTTCTCCTGCTGATAATGGCCCACCTTAATTGATTAGCCTCGTTAGAGTTGGTATGGCAACACCCATTTTTTCATGTTCTCTGTGTATATATATCTTCCTACTGTATTTTCCACTGCATGCATCCGATGAAGTGGGTTTTAGCCCATAAAACTTTGCCCAAATAAATGTGTTAGTCTCTAACATGCCACAAGTACTCCTCATTCTTTCTGCTTCGGAGTGATTCCCAATAGTCTCAAATTATTGACTTTACAGTGTCCCATTCCAGGGAACACATTTGTAAGCCCAGATGGAGATGAGTAGGCACCCAATGTCCATGAGCAATGGAGCACCGAAAGATGGAGCAGACCGCAGACCTTCCTTCCCTATGTCCAAGTTGAGAGGGTTAATGGGTTGGACAGAGGCAGGAAATGTTGGGTGGAGCAAAGATGACACGCTGGAGGATAATGCTGGAGGATAATGCTGCAAAAATATTTATGTTCTTCAGTGTCAAATAACCCTAAATTCACCTGGGTTCAGAGAGATCTGATGTCTAACCCAATTTTTTCTAAGTTTGGATAATGTTTGAATAAGCATCGTAGCATCTCAGGAGCTACCATTACACAGCCTCTTCATTTTGTAAGGTTTGCTTATCATTATATGCTATTCATATTTCTACTGACCTAGCTGGGGCTCTGTGAACTTTTGTGAAGTGTCCTATTGCATAGAAATTCTGACTGCATTGGTTTGGGCATATATATCTAAAATGTGTAATACAGGAGGTGGTTTTCATTAGTAAATTTGCTCAATGATTTCTGTGAAAATTTGAAAAATTCAGTGATTTATTGTGTCCTTATAAAGATAAACTTGTAATTTGATTGAAACAATGTCTTCTTTTTTAAAGAAAGAAAATCATCATGGAGTGGAATATTAATTAAGTTTTACAGACAGATTTCATTGGTGTTTTGCCTACCAACTCTGAGTCTTCAGAGAGATGACAAATTATATACTATTTATTCAAGTTGTTACCACTTGTAACTGACACATTGCAATAGTATAATTAAGCATTTGATTGATTGAGATTTGTTTGAACAATGGAGGTTCATGCAGGGTTGTCTCTGTTTTCCTTGAAATATTTTGTTTTACTTTATAAACTGTTTTCCACACCAATGGAGCTCATTTGCAATTTACCATTGATTCTCCTTCACTTTTCCCTTTATCATCCCATCAGTCTCTTTTTCTATCTTCTGTTCCTTATCTCATCTATATGATATTGAGACTAAATGTTGAACAACTGTGGATTACAACATGTTGAAGGTGAACTTAAAAAAGGGTTTTCCCAACCAATTCAACTTTCTCTGCATCTTCTGCAACGTTTGATGGCAGAGCTGCAACTATAGAAAAGGCTTCCATTTGTGATACTGTAAACACTTGTGGGGGAACTACAAAACCTTGAACTCAGATGTTGGCAAATAGGTGAAGGAGCTATTAATTGTCAATTATTGTGTAAGGGCTGATCCTGCAAGATGTTGCTGACCCTCAAGTCTCAATGGGCATTGAGGGTGTCCAGCACACTCAGGTTTTGGTCAGCAACTTGGAGGATTGGGCCCTAAATATATTTATTTAGAATTTAAAGATGTTTATTATAGATGGGACCCACATTAAACCCTAGCTCCAATACCCATCTCTTTTGGCAACATTTGGAATCTGGAACTAAGTGCTGTGACTTGGGACTATCTTTACTACAGACATAGGGCTCGGTACTGCAACACTGAGGTTGGTAGGCCCCCTGTCCCAGATAGGATATATGGATGGGATATAGCCACTAGACCAGAGGATAGAATAGGAGACATGGAGGCATTTGGAAGGTAAGGGAAATGGATTCCTTTGTTCCCTAAGACACATACAGTTCTCTGAAAAATTGTTTTTCAGACTGTAAATGATTAAGGGTGAAATATACATGACTTGCACACAGCATGTCTGGGGCAGAGAAGTAAATTTCAGAGTCCAAGAGAGAGCCTCTTCCTCTCTAAGCTAATGGAACTCCAATTCAAGCATCCTTACCAATTCAAACTGCAGCAGGGACAGACTGACAGGGAAAGACACACATCCCTTTGTTTAAGTTTCTTAAACAGATAACTTCTGGAGTTGCCATTTCAGATCAATTCCTGCAGCGTTGGTTTATGACAGGGCAGTAAATGAAACTCAGTTTAACTTCCCTGCTAAAGTTTTTCCTGTGCCCTGTCAGAATGATGGACAATTCATTAACAAAGTTTCAGAATCTGAGACAGGTTTATATTCCACTGAATCCTTATTCAGTTAGTTTTACTTAAATGGAGTGTTTTCCAAGGCTACTAGTGATTTCACAGTAATTGGACTTCCCACACCAGCAAATCAGAATATTATATAATAGTCAATAGGTTATGAGCCTTATACCTTTTGTTAAAGAGCTAATATAAGTAACACCAGCAGTATTCTGAATGGAAGAGTTCAATAATGAATTTCAGCCTTCTACCTGAATTTCATTCAGCTACTGTGTCAGAGAAAGAGACTTTGAGGTTTAATTCTAAACAGGTTAGTAAAATTAAGGTTACAGATTCTATTTAAAAATTGGCTGACATTCCAAGCCAAAGCTTAGTGGGTAGACTTCTTTAATACAGTACAGTAGAGCTGGATTTGGAAAAGACCTTGAGCTGCTCAATCCTTAGGCCCTCAGGGATATGCTATGGCTTGAATCTGAGGTTCTGAATTTATCTGTTTTGAAAAATGGCCTGCTGTGCTAGATCACACATACGCAATATTGGATTTTTAAATGTGTGTGCCTACATATGGCATATTGGATTAGAGTTAAGGCTTCACTCTCTAGGGGAGGGAGAACAGTTTGCCAGCTGAATTTAAGCATTCTGTAGTGACTAGGTTTAAGTGGACATTGCAAATTTGGAGGAGATTGCCTATGCAGTGCTGAGTATCTAATATAAACAGGAGGTTGGGGGTAATGAGCAGAGAAATATGGCTGCTCAGTATGAAAGGGTGGCCTCAAGGCCCCATTGAGATGGTCAACATGCTGAATCCAAGGGAGAGCCTCCTTGTCACATGGGGACCATTGAACTGGATTGCAGGTATCTAACATCAGGACAAAAAGATAGTGCAGACTTTCTCCTAGGACATGGCACCTTTGGAACAGGAGCCAGTTGGTCTCCAAATAGGAAAGAAAAATGGGGGGAGGAACTACCCAGTCTTCCCTGTGACCCATGTGAGACCATAAAGACACACAGCTTGAGGTGACATCGTCCATCCAGTGAGCCACAAAATGTAAAGAAAAAACAAATAAAAAACAAGAAGGAAAAATCAACTTTAAAATGTTAAAAATAAGTTGTGTCCTTTTCTGTTCAATAAGGCTTTTTTTCCGACACAACTCTCTATTCTTACCCATATGGGACTGATAAGAGATAAAGCATGACATTCTGGCTCTTTAAGTGTTAACAGATCTAGTCACTGATTAGAAAGACAATTTCCCATATTGAAGGAACACCACATTTATTCCCATATTACAGAGGATGTGTTTTGTTAGGCATGGTACTTTTTACTCGAACCTAGAAATCTGTTGCTAATGGATACTAAACCTCTTTCCTTCCCATGGAATTAAATACACTTTTCATATATGGAACAATAAGAACTGTACAGTGTCTCAGAATGCACAAAGTTTTAAAAATTCAGTGAGACATTTTATGGCAAACTGCAATTGTTATTCAGAAATATTAATTTTTTTTAGGAAAACATGAGGTCAGGCAGATGGAAGTCTGCCTGGTAGGGCCTTTACTGAAAATCAAAGAGTTTGCAGTTGTGTAAACCTTTAGCAACACATTGGTTCCATATTCTTCTGATATTTTTGTCTCTATTTTTAAATGTAATCACTGTTACCAGAGAAAGTTCTTCACATAGAGTTAACCTTGTAGGTATGATCAGATTGAACCCTCTGTTTAGCTCTTTGTTGTAGTTTCATCATCTCCAGAGCTTTGCACAAAGCAGGGGTTCTCAAACTTTCTGACATGATCCTATTTTAATGAACTATTTCCTTCTGGGACCCCACACAGCATGGTGGGTGCCATTTTGCTCTACAAAAATGCAGTTTTCCACGCAGCGTGACCTCTAAAGTATGGTATATGCCAGGTCATGCTGTGTGAAGGATGCCATTTTGTTAAATGGCATCCTCCATGCATCATGATCTCACACACACTGCACATTTGAGGTCACATTGTTTGGAGCTGTAATGAGGTGCCCTCACCTCTCATGAGCACCCTCTGTCTCAGTGTGTGTTCCTGCATCCTCTCTCTCAGTTTGTGGTGAGTCTTTAGTAACTCTGCCCTCCGGCCTAATCACACACAGTATATATGCAAGATAAAAATCAACCCCCTTTCAGGATATAAGTCCAATAAGGGGCCTATCTCAGTGCCATCTGTAGTGTCCCTTTATCTGCAGCCCTATCCGTGGGCTCACTGCAGTCCAGCAGGGTCTATCACAGTACCCTGGTTCAAACTGTCTCTCAGCCCCTTATGGACTCCCTTGAATTGTCCCTGCTCTTCAAGCAGTCCTGACCCTAGTATGGAGCCACATCCCCCAAGTCTCCATCCCTGGAGACTATTCACCTCTCTGAGCCTTTCTGGCCCCAGCTCTTCAGTTGGGCCACTTTGGCCATGTCTACACTACACAGCTTTTAGCGACACAGCTGTGTCACTACAATCATGGTGCTAAAAAGGCACACAGTGTAGTTGCTGTTTGTCGGCTCTCCTGCTGGCAAAAAAACTTCCACTCCAATGAGCAGCATTAGCTTTGTCGGCAGGAGAGTGCTTCTGCTGACAAAGCAAAACTTTTGTATTGGGGAACGGTGTTTTTTTAATACCTCTAAAAAACAAAAGTGTTGTTGTTGAGTTGCTAGTGTAGACATAGCCTTAGGGCTTGTCTACACTAATGTTCAGGGTCAATTAAAGATACGCAACTTCAGCTACATGAATAGCGTAGCTGAAGTCAATCTACTTAGATCTACTTACCACGGTGTCTTCACTGCGGTAAGGGAACAGCTGACACTCTCCTGTTGACTCCGCTTGTGCTCCTCGTTCTAGTGGAGTACCAGAGTCGACAAGAGAGTGCTCAGTGGTCGATCTATCACATCTATATGAGACATGATAAATCAACTCCACTGGATTGATTGCTGCCCACCGATCTGGCGGGTAGTGTAGACAGGCCCTAAGAGAGTTCAGTTCCCCTTCTGGGACATATCAAAGTCCAGACCATTTTCCCAATGGTTGCTGGTGGGGACCCAGGCCAACCCTCTACTCCAGGGACCCTAAAGATAGCAGCCATCCAACATGTCCCTTTAACTAAGCTACATTGTTGCTATGATTCCCTAGGCCACTAGGTTGCAGCTCATTTTTCCCCTTACTTCAGAGTCTTGTCCTAGTTGAGTCCCAGCAGCCAGCCCAGAGCACCTTCACGTTCCTCTCAGTCTCTGCCAGCACTGCTCTCTCTGGGGTCCTGTAGCTTCCTCAGCCAGCTGGGTGCACCATTCATACTCCTCCAGCTCCAGCAAGGAACTGATCTCATTCTTATCCTGCAGCTCTTCTTATACTAGCCCACTGGACCCCTATTGGCTGCTTCCTACAGCCTTTCTGATTGGCTGCTTCCCATACAGCTGCTCTAGCCCACTTGAGGGACTCCCTCCACTGCCCTTTTCTGGGTTGGGGTGTGGCAGGCCATGAGGCATCTGGCAGGGGGACACAGGGCCTAGTCTACCCTGTCTCAGGAGCAAAATGGCATCCTCTGCAAACTAGGGCTTGCCGCAACTGCATCTAATGATGGTGCAACCCCATTTGGGGTCACAACCCACAGTTTGGGAACCACTGACATAGAGCTAAACCTTCTCTTCAGCAGCATTAAAGAATATCCTGTTATTTTATTACACTGCTTTGTGATATGCATATTGCTTTTAAATATATTTTAGTTTCCATTCATAGTGGTGAAGTGAGTTTCAAGGGCATAGAGGCTACTTTGTTTTCCTGCCAACAACTGAGCAATTTAAGTATCTTTCTGAACCAGACACCCATAAACCATTGAAATATTTGGTGTCAAGTATCAAAGGGGCAGCCATGCATCTGATGAAGTGGTATTCACCCACGAAAGTTCATGCTTCAATACATCTGTTAGTCTATAAGGTGCCACAGGACTCTTTGCTGCTTGAAATATTTGGGGCTCCCACTTTTATTCCTGATGAATGAAGCTCACCTCTGCTACCCTTGTAATATGTCATCAAGCCACCTTGATAATGCTGTTCTTTCATGTTGCAAGGTAGGACGATTCAGCTGCAGCAAACATTTCTAAAACTATTAAAATGGTTTCCCTAAATAAATATGAGATGAATTTCAGGTTACAACACTGATTCCATAACCCACAAAAAAAATCACACTCTACACTACATGAATTAAAGTAGTATGTGGTCTGATTCCTATTTTTAATTTGTAAAGTGCTTCAGATTGAAAGCTACTATTTAAATGTAAATTGCTGTGTTGGTATTATAAAATATTATTAATATCATCAGCAGCTTCCTAGGCATTTGAGAAGAAGTAAAGGGAAACAGGATAGATACGTTCTCCTTTTAGATTTTGGAAAACTATCTTTCTCAGAACAGAATGTGCAAGCACAGAGGGGCACGTGTGCCTCTAAATATCTGATAGAGAAGCAAACCACCAGTCACTCAGAGTGAATCTGATGCACTTTCTGCAGGTATAGCTCCCATTCAATCTGCCATTTTAGACTGAAATCAAGATAGAAACAAAATGGTAGCTGTGACTTGAAGGATCACTTGAAAGGTTCTATTCATATCAAAATCCTATTTATTTGAATATCTGTTGCACAAAACAAATGTAAGCAAAATTCAGTGTTAGCACTAAAAAGTAATTTGTTGGGTACTCACAGTATTAAACACAGAAGGCAAACAGTGAGCCTGATTATGCCCAGAAAAAGCAAAGGGTAAATGGAAACTAATAGTTTTAGTGCATGACATTTTTGATAATTTGGTATTTTTTCATACTTTAAATTGTTTTCTGCTGTAGAAATGACATTGCAAAAAGCCCTTTCACTTTAAAAATGAGCTGGCTGCTTTATATTTTGCTTTTGTACTGTAAGTCCAGTATCTTATTTAATGCAGATAGTGTAGTTCTTAAAATTAATTTTGATATAAAATATTAGTTATTATTTAAGTGCTCTTAAAATTCTCTAATGACACTATAAATTTTGGAGGTTGTTGAGCCTTGGAACAAAATTGCTTCCAAAACACCCCAACATTCAATTAGAAATATTTTCAGCTTGCATGAGGAATTTTAATACTCTTACATTGTTTTTTCTTCTTACAGAACAAACGCATTTACACTTCTGAATATCTTTGTTGGTTGACTGGCATGTCCATCTTTATACTAGCTTCAAGTTGAAATGGGCCTTTAGTTCTTCCACTACTTCACCTTTCCATTTGTAAAATAGGGATCATTATAATTATCCACAATGGCCACCATTAAATATGTATGGTCACAGGGCTAGCTGCACCTTTCCACCCCCCGAGACATCATGCCTCTACACCTTCTGATATGGAATCATGAATCAATGCTTATAAACTATTTAGGAAAGACTGTATGGTCAAAAGGGGAGAGAGAGGAGCACTCTGTGTCTAAAGTGGCAAAACCTGTTTCTGAGGCACTGACAATTTAGAAGTAAATGGTCTTGAATGCTTATGCATAAATGTCCTAATAGAAAAAGTACACGATGGCATTTCTAAATATTATAGATGACAACTTCCTAACTCAAAAAGTGTTGCATCCAACATAGGGGAATTCTATATTAGACTGGTTCTTGACAGATAAAGAGGAATTGATTACAGATCTAAAAATTAGTGGTAGCTTGGTACAAGTGATCATGACTTGATCAGATTTGTAATGTGCAAACAGAATAAAATCCAGAGCAGTAACATATATAAAGGAAGAAGGCTCTACTGGCTTGTAGAGGAAGTAAAGCCAGCTATATAAACAAATGGAAGAATGGAGAAGTCAATAGTAATGAATATTATCAGAAGCTAGGAATTGTAGAAAATTGAAAAGAGAAGCAAAGGGACACAAGGACAACTCTATGGCCAGTAGCGTTAAGGACAATAAGGAAGAGTTTTACAAGTATATTAAGAACAAAAAAATCTTAACAATATTATTGGACCATTACTATACAGAAATGGTAAAATTATCAATAATGATGCAGAAAACGTAGAAGTACTCAATAAATATTTCTGTTCTGTATCACGGAAAAAGCCAGATGGTGGTGACACACTTTTTATTCTAATGGGAATTCATAAGGATTTTAGACAGCAAGCCCTAAAGTTACATATTTTTAAATCAGCAGGCCTAGATAGATAACTTGCACCCAAGAGTTTTATAAGAGCCAGCTAAGGATATTGCTAGGCTGATAATGCTGATTTTCAATAAGTCTTGGAACACTGGAGAAGTTCCAGAGGACTGGAGAAAACCTAATGTTGTGCCAATATTTAAAAAGATAAATGAGATGATCTTAGTAATTACTGGTCATCAGTTTAAAATCGATCCTAGGCAAGATAATGGAGCAGCTGATACAGGACTCAATTAATAAAGAATTAAAGGAGGTAATATAATTAATGCCAATCAACATGGGTTTATGGAAAATAAATCCTATCAAGTCAACTTGATATTTTCTTTTTGATGAGATTTCAAGTTTGATTATGGATGTAACAGTGTCAATATACTTAGACTTCTGTAAGACATTTGACTTTGTACCACATGATGTTTTGATTAAAAAACTAGAAAGATACAAAATTAACATGGCACACATTAAATTAATTAAAACTGGGTCACTGATGGGGTCAAAATGTGTTTGTGAATGGGGCAATATTATCAAATTGGTATGTTTCTGGTGGAGTCCCACTGGGATTGTTTTTGGCCCTATGCTATTTAACATTTTTATTGATGACCTGGAAGAGAACATAAAATCATCACTGATCAAGTTTGCAGATTACACAAAACTTGAGGGAGTAGGGAATAATGAAGAAGACAGGTCATTGATACAGAGAGATCTGGATCACTTGGTGAGCAGAGTTCAAGCAAGCAATATGCTTTTTAATGCGGCTAACCATAAATATATACATGTAGGAACCAATAATCTATCCATACTTACAGGATGGGGATTCTATCCTAGGAATCAGTGATTCGGAAAAAGATTTGGGGGTCATGATGGATAATCAACTGAACATGAGCTCCCAGTGTGATACTGTGGCAAAAAGGGCTAATAAAATCCTGTGATGCATAGAGAGAAATCTTGAGTAGGAGCAGAGATTTTATTGGCAGTAGTGCAACTGCTATTGGAATATAATGTCCAGTTCTGGTGTCTTCAGTTCAAGAACAAAGTTGATAAATTGGCGAAGGTAAAGAGTTTAGCCACAAGAATGACTGAAGGATTAGAAAACATGCTTTATAGTGATAAGCTAAATAGACGGAGTTCCTTGAGTCTAACAAACAGAATGCTAAAGGATGACTTGATCACAATCTATAAGTGCCTACATGGGGAATACATATATGATAATGAGGTTCTCAGTCTAGCAGTCAAAGATATAACAAGATCCAATGGCTGAAACTTGAAACGAAATAAATTCAGACTGTTAATAGGGTGCACATTTTTATGATGAGGGTAATTAACCATTGGAACAATTTACCAAGGGTTATTGTGGAGTCTTCATCACTGGCAACTTTTAAGGCACAACTGTTTTTTTTTACTAAAATATATGCTCTAGTCCAAAGGGAAATATTGTAGGGAGGTTGTATGGCTTCTGTTATACAGGAGATCAAATTAGATAATCTCAGCAATTTCTTTCTGGGTTTAGTACTTGTGGTTCTTCTCTTCTGGAGGCTGTGACCCGTGGTGAATACTGTGCCTTCTTAAACCAAAGTATTGTTCAATCTGAACAGTAGGAATAAAGTATAACATAAGAGAAAACAGTTTTTAAAATAGCAAAAGATCTGCACTCATCTGTCTATCATAGCTGCAGTGGCACAGGAGCTAGCAAACAGAAATGTAAACGGGGGAGTTTGAGTGGGACTTCTGTTAGAGGAGAAGGTATTTGTAGCTATTTGTAATTTAGTTGTATTTGTATGTGTGGAGGCTGGTAGGGGCAGTGTGCTGGGAGAGAAGCTGAGCCCTGATTAGAGGGCAGGGCTTCTCTGACTAGGGGTCCTATAAAGGTAGCCAGCAGTCAGGCAGCAGCATAGACAGCTGCAGTGGCACAGGAGCCAGCAAACAGAGCTGTAAACAGGGGCGTTTGAGTGGGAATTTACAGGGGGAGTTTGGGGGAAGACTAAAAGAGGCAGGCAGAGGAACGCATGGGCTACTGAAGGGAGTGTGCAGTGTTTCAGCAGTGTCTTGGTGCTTGTTGGGGGTTTGTTTTGCTGTGGGTGGTGGTGTTTTGAGTTGGTTTGTGTTTCCCAGATTTACAGGATTTAGGTGGGAAGCCTATGACAGATACAGAGGCAGTAGTTGTAGTGACCCAAGCAGTGGAAGACACAATGAGGATGACTGGAGGTGGAAGCTGCGGCATGTACATGATCCTGGAGGGAGTACCTGAAAAGAATTTTGTCTGCATGAAGTGTTGCCTGATAGAGCTGGTGGAAGAAAAGATCCAAGGATTGGAGATGCAGGTGGAAACTCTAGTCGAGTTTAGAAGGGGGTTCAAGCGGATGATGGAGTGAAGACATGATGAGGCCGAAGGGAAAAGCTCAGACTTGAAGATGGAAGCAGGACCAAAGAACTCTGAGGGGAGACTGCTGGGTGAGGAAAGTGGAAGGTGGAAGTATGTGACTAAGCAAACCAGGCAGAGGAATAGACGGGCTAGTGAAGGAGCAATAGAGCTCAGGAACAGGTTTGTTGAGTTGGAAAATGAAGAAGGGGCACAGCAGGTGGTTGCTGAAGGTGAGAGGGCAAGGAAGAAGAGAAGAGCAGCTAGTTCTATAAGGAGAGGGGAAGAGTCATTGGAGATGACTCCAAACATGAGCCCCAGGAGGATACGGGATGGGTTGCGGAGGATTGCAAGGGTAAATAGGAATCGAGAGGACTTGCAGCCAGAGGGAACAGGGGATAGACCGGAGAATCGCACTGTCACCAAGAAAAGGCAGATCTACGTGATTGGGGACTCCTTACTGGGAAGAATATACAGGCCTCTAACCAGAGCTGATCCAGAGAACAGAAGGGTGTGCTGTCTGCCGGGTGCTAAAATACAGGATGTGGACCTGACGCTGAAGAAGATCCTAACAGGAGCTGGAAAGAATCTGCTGATTGTCCTTCATGTGGGAACGAATGATACGGCTATATTCTCGCTGGAACATATCAAGGGAGACTATGCCAGGCTGGGGAAGACACTTAAGAAAATCAAGGCTCAGGTGATCTTCAGTGGGATTCTACCTGTTCCTAGAGAAGGGCAACAAAGGTGTGACAAGATTATGGTGATCAACAGATCGCTCAGGCAGTGGTGCTATAAGGAGGGCTTTGGGATCTATGGCCACTGGGAGGCATTCATGGACAGAAGACTGTTCTCTTGGGATGGACTTCACCTGAGTAGGGAGGGAAATACACTTCTAGGATGGAGGCTGGCACAACTGATCAAAAGAGCTTTAAACTAGGAATTGGGGGGAGATGGTTGGGAGATGTCCGGGTAGTCTCAATTTTAACATTGAGAGGGAAGAAAATGAAGCAAGAAAGGATACTGTTGTGGGTAGGAGAATGGACATATGGAGGAAGGGTACTGTAGGTACAATTCTAATAGGTGATACTGGCGGTAGAATGTATGGGCCTAATCGGGTAAAGAATGTGAGTGAAGCCAAACAGCAAGAATTAAGATGTTTGTACACCAATGCGAGGAGCCTAGGTAAAAAAATGGAGGAACTAGAGTTACTGGTGCAGGAAGTGAAACCGGATATTATAGGGATAACAGAAACATGATGGAATAGAAGTCATGACTGGAGTACAGGTATTGAAGGGTATGTGCTGTTTAGGAAAGACAGAAAAAAAGGCAAAGGTGGTGGAGTAGCATTGTATATCAATGATGAGGTAGACTGTAAAGAAATAAGAATGGATGGAATGGATAAGACAGAGTCTGTCTGGGCAAAAATCACATTGGGGAAGAAAGCTACGAGAGCCTCCCCTGAGATAGTGCTTGGGGTGTGCTATAGACCACTGGGATCTGATTTGGATATGGATAGACACCTCTTTAATGTTTTTAATTAAGTAAACACTAATAGGAATTGTGTGATCATGGGAGACATTAACTTCCCAGATATACACTGGAGAACAAGTGCTAGTAATAGTAATAGGGCTCAGATTTTTCTGGATGCGATAGCTGATGGATTCCTTCACCAAGTAGTTGCTGAACCAACAAGAGGGGATGCCATTTTAGATTTGGTTTTGGTGAGCAGTGAGGACCTCATAGAAGAAATGGTTGTAGGAGACAACCTTGGTTCAAACGATCATAAGCTAATTCAGTTTAAACTAAACGAAAGGATAAACAAAAATAGATCTGTGACTAGGGTTTTTTATTTCAAAAGGGCTAACTTTAAAGAATTAAGGAAATTAGGGAAGTAGATTGGACTGAAGAATTTGGGGATCTAAAAGTGGAGGAAGTCTGGAATTACTTCAAGTCAAAGTTGCAGAAGCCTGCATCCTAAGAAAGGGGAAAAAATTCATAGGCAGGAGTTGTAGACTAAGCTGGATGAACAAGCATCTCAGAGAGGTGATTAAGAAAAAGCAGAAAGCCTACAAGGAATGGAAGATGGGAGTGATCAGCAAGGAAAGCCAGAACATGTAGGGATAAACTTAGAAAGGCCAAAAGCCATGTAAAGTTTTCCCTTGCAAGGGGAATTAAAACCAGTAGTAAAAGGTTCTATAGCCATATAAATATGAAGAAAACAAAGGAAGAAACAAAAAAAGAAGAAGTGGGATGGCTAAACACTGAAGATGGAGTGGAGGTTAAGGATAATCTAGGCATGGCCCAATATCTAAACAAATACTTTGCCTCAATCTTTAATGAGGCTATTGAGGAGCTTAGGGATAATGATAGGACGACAAATAGCAATGAGGATATGGAGGTAGATATTATCACATCCGAGGTTGAAGCCAAACTCAAAACAGCTTAATGGGATGAAATCAGGGGGCCCAGATAATCTTCATCCAAGAATACTGAAATTGCAAACCCATTAGCAAGAATTTTTAAGGAATCTCTAAACTCAGGGGTTGTACCATATAACTGGAGAATTTCTAACATAGTTCCTATCTTTAAGAAAGGGGGGAAAAGTGATCCGGGCAACTACAGGCCTGTCAGTTTGACATCTGTAGTATGCAAGGTCTTGGAAAAAAATTTGAAGGAAAAAAGTGGTCAAGGACATTGAGGTCAATGGTAATTGGGACAAAATACAACATGGTTTTACAAAAGGTAGATTGTGCCAAACCAACCTGATTTCCTTCTTTAAGAAGGTAACAGATTTTTTAGACAAAGGAAGTGCAGTGGATCTAATTTACCTCGATTTCAGTAAGGCATTTGATACGGTTCCACATAGGGAATTATTAGATAAATTGGAAAATATGAGGATCAATATGAAAATTGAAAGGTGGATAAGGAACTGGCTAAAGGGGAGACTACAAGGGGTCATACTGAAAGGTGAATTATCAGGCTGGAGGGAAGTTACTAGTGGAGTTCCTCAGGGAATGGTTTTGGGACCAATCTTATTTAATCTTTTTATTACTGACCTTGGCACAAAAAGTGGGAATGTGCTAATAAAGTTTGCGGATGACAAAAAGCTGAGAGGTATTGCCAATACAGAGAAGGACCGGGATATCATACAGGAAGATCTGGATGACCTTGTAAACTGGAGTAATAGTAACAGAATGAAATTTAATAGTGAAAAGTGCAAGGTCATGCATTTCGGGATTAATAACAAGAACTATTGTTATAAGCTGGGGAGGCATCAGTTGGAAGTAACAGAGGAGGAGAAGGACCTTGGAGTATTGGTTGATCACAGGATGATTATGAGCAGCCAATGTGATATAACTGTGAAAAAAGCTAATTCAGTCTTGGGATGCATCAGGCAAGGTATTGGCTGTAGAGATAAGGAGGTGTTAGTACCGTTATATGAGGTACTGGTGACACCTCATCTGGAATACAGTGTGCAGTTCTGGTCTCTCATGTTTAAGAAGGATGAATTCAAAGTGGAACAGGTTCAGAGAAGGGCTACTAGGATGATTCGAGGAATGGAAAACCTGTCATATGAAAGAAGACTCAAAGAGCTCAGCTTTTTAGCCTAACCAAAAGAAGGCTGAGGAGAGATAGGATTGCTCTCTATAAATATATCAGAGGAATAAATAACAGGGAGGGAGAGGAATTATTTAAGCTCAGTACCAATGTGGACACAAGAACAAATTGATATAAACTGGCTATCAGGAAGTTTAGACTTGTAATTAGATGAAAGTTTCTAACCATCAGAGGAGTGAAGTTCTGGAACAACCTTCCAAGGAGAGTAGTCGAGGAAAAGACATATCTGGCTTCAAGACTAAGCTTGATAAGTTTATGGAGGGGATGGTATAATGGGGTAGTCTAATTTTGGCAATTAATTCATATTAGACTACTAGCAGTAAATATGCCCAATGGCTTGTGATGGGATGTTAGATGGGGTGGGATCTGAGTTACTACAGATAATTTTTTCCTAAGTGTCTGGCTGGTGAGTCTTGCCCACATGCTCAGGGTTTAGCTGGTCGCCATGTTTGGGGTAGGGAAGGAATTTTCCTCCAGGGCAGATTGGGGTTTTTTGGCCTTCCTCTGCAGCGTGGGGCATGGGTCACTTAAACCAGTGTTTAAACCATGATTTGAGGACTTCAATGGCTCAGACACAGGTTTGATACAGGAGTGGGTGGATGAGATTCTATGGTCTGCATTGTGCAGGAGGTCAGACCGGATGATCATAATGGTCCCTTTTGACATTAAAGTCTATGATTCTAACCTAAAATCCTGCCATCTTTTGGTACAGACCATAAGCAGGCCTCATTTTTCTAGTCACTCCTAACCTCCGGGGTCTGGGTGTCAGTCTGTTTCCTTTAACTGTCTCTTCTCAGGCAGATGAGGGTGTGTGTTCTTTTACATCGAGTTAGGGTCCATGTTCTCCTGTGTTCACATGCTTGGACCACCCCTTTTAGACAAACTAGCCCAGTAAACACATAAGAGGTCAGAGTCAGAACATCAAAGAGAATGGCTCTTGTATTATCCCTGTTGGTAGATGGGTGATTATCCCAAGCCACTTTTTTTTTTTGCCTAGATCTATGTTCCCAACAGCCTGTTGATTTTACCCAATATAGTCACACAGTAAATATCCCAGCAACCAGGTCACATACAGTAGACACAAATTATTATAGACTGTCCCCACTTCAGCTATAGAGAACAGTTACCACCATCATTTCTTCTGCTAATTAAAGGAGAGGGAGGGGAGAAGTTGTAGCATTCATGTGGAAACCACTGGCAAATGCTGGCTATTTATGGCGACCACTATATCCACTGTGGTGGGGCAAGGCCAGACGGCTATAGTAAAGTAGTGGGAGACATATATTAGCCATAGGCTAAACAAATCCCTGCTAGTAGGATAAGCAAATGGCAGCTCCTCCAGGTCAATTAAGACACCTGAGGCCAATTAAAATCTTTCCAGAAGGCAGGGAAGACAGTGGGTTGATTGGGACACCTGGAGCCAACCAGGGGCTGGCTGAAACTAGTTAAAAGCCTCCCAGTTAGTCGTGTGTGTGTGTGTGTGTGTGTGTGTGAGAGAGAGAGAGAGAGAGAGGTGTGTGTGTGTGTGTGTGTGTGTGTGTGTGTGTGTGTGTGTGTGTGTGTGTGTGTGTGTGTGTGTGTGTGTGTGTGTGTGTGAGTGAGAGAGTGAGAGTGAGAGTGAGAGTGAGAGTGAGAGTGAGAGTGAGAGTGTCAGTGTCAGTGTCAGTGTCAGTGTTAGTCAGTCAGGAGCTGTAGGAGGAAGTTGTGCTGTTGGAGGAACTGAGCAGTACAAACCATCTCAGATACAAGGAAGGAGGCCCTGAGGTAAGGATGAAGTAGGCATTGAGGAAGAGGGGGCTGCTGTGGGGAAGTGGCTCAGGGAATTGTACGTGTCTTGTTTCTGAAAGGTCAGCTACCATAGCTGATACTATTAGGGTCCCTGGGCTGGAGTCCAGAATAGAGGGTGGGCCTGGGCTCCCCCTTTCCCACCCCTGAATTAATTACTGAGACTGGGAGACAACAGAGACTGTGCAAGGGAGAGTAGCTTCTCCTCACTTCCCTTACTGGCTTATGATGAAAATGGCTCAGTATGCTGTGACCCTTGCCTCTAGAGAGAGAAGGACTATGTGGAGGGTCACAGTGAGCCTCTGAGGCTAGTGAAATCCACCAGGAAGCGTGGTACCCATGGAGACAAGGACAGAGCTTTGTCACACCACCGTCACAGGAATGAAGTCTCAGTTCAGTATGGAACTATGCATATGCTTAACATTAAACCTGTGACTCGGTGCCTTGCTGAATTGGGGCCTAAATAATTTGTATTTGTACATCACTTTGAAAAGACATTAAGAGCCATCTTAGTGATATTATTATATTGAAGTGTTATGAAATTCAGTGTGGCTGAGCAATTCCTATTACTAAAGACAGAGTCATAGAGTCATAGAATATCAAGGTTGGAAGGGACCTCAGGAGTCAACTGACAATCATTCAGAGAGTAGTTGTTAATGGCTCCCAATCCTGCTGGAAAGGTATAACAAGTGGGGTTCCTCAGGGGTCTGTTTTGGGACCGGCTCTGTTCAATATCTTCATCAACGATTTAGATGTTGGCATAGAAAGTACGCTTATTAAGTTTGCGGACGATACCAAACTGGGAGGGATTGCAACTGCTTTAGAGCACAGGGTCAAAATTCAAAATGATCTGGACAAATTGGAGAAATGGTCTGAGGTAAACAGGATGAAGTTCAATAAAGATAAATGCAAAGTGCTCCACTTAGGAAGGAATAATCAGTTTCACACATACAGAATGGGAAGAGACTGTCTAGGAAGGAGTATGGCAGAAAGAGATCTAGGGGTCATAGTGGACCACAAGCTTAATATGAGTCAACAGTGTGATACTGTTGCAAAAAAAGCAAACATGATTCTGGGATGCATTAACAGGTGTGTTGTAAACAAGACACGAGAAGTCATTCTTCCGCTTTACTCTGCGCTGGTTAGGCCTCAACTGGAGTATTGTGTCCAGTTCTGGGCACCACATTTCAAGAAAGATGTGGAGAAATTGGAGAGGGTCCAGAGAAGAGCAACAAGAATGATTAAAGGTCTTGAGAACATGACCTATGAAGGAAGGCTGAAGGAATTGGGTTTGTTTAGTTTGGAAAAGAGAAGACTGAGAGGGGACATGATAGCAGTTTTCAGGTATCTAAAAGGGTGTCATCAGGAGGAGGGAGAAAACTTGTTCACCTTAGCCTCCAATGATAGAACAAGAAGCAATGGGCTTAAACGGCAGCAAGGGAGATTTAGATTGGACATTAGGAAAAAGTTCCTAACTGTCAGGGTAGTTAAACACTGGAATAGATTGCCTAGGGAAGTTGTGGAATCTCCATCTCTGGAGATATTTAAGAGTAGGTTAGATAAATGTCTATTAGGGATGGTCTAGACAGTATTTGGTCCTGCCATGAGGGCAGGGGACTGGACTCAATGACCTCTCGAGGTCCCTTCCAGCCCTAGAGTCTATGAGTCTATGAGCCCATATGGAAACACTGTTATATGGGATGGAAAGACTGATAGTGTGGAATATCTACCATTATGTTCCATAGCAACCAAAGAAAGGAATTATTGTATTTTTATTTTATTAAATCATACATTTGCCCTCCTCCCTACTACATGCTGTTAGTCATTCAATGTGTAGCTGTTATTTTTTATTCTGGAAGTGCCCAAATCATGTGAGGTATAGGGTGAACAATTCCCATAAGGTTTTGTATTTGATTTGAATTGCTTTTCTATATTTTCTATATTTGCCATCTCTTCTGTTGTGTCCTCTGATGCACATTGTTGATGCTTATCTGAAAATAGTAAATAAAGAATGGCTAAGATTTGCTAAAAAAAGAGCCTGAATTTAAGCCCTATTTAGACACCTGCCTGATTTTTAAAAGTTGTGAGCAATCAAAAGCACGCAATGGCCTAAATAAAGTATTCAGATGTATTTGTGAAGACTTTGAATTTAGGGTAGGAGGCCATATATTGAATTGTTTTTTTGCTTTCCTCAATTTGGCCTAGAAACAAGAATGTATTACTATTTATTCTGTAC
Organism: Gopherus flavomarginatus; assembly: GCF_025201925.1. Taxonomy (NCBI): domain Eukaryota; kingdom Metazoa; phylum Chordata; order Testudines; family Testudinidae; genus Gopherus; species Gopherus flavomarginatus. Next base: position 35,014,997 of record NC_066617.1, read on the forward strand.
CCAAATTACAATGAATTATTAATATAGAGTATTATTTCATTTAAAAAAGAATCAGGGAAGTTAATATTGATGCAAAGTGAAAAGGGAGTAAGTATAATAGGGCTGTTTAATAAAAACAACAAGATCAAAAGTTCTGCAATGTATTTCCTAAATTAATTTAGAAGCAGAAATTTGTAACTAAATGGAGACACTCCACAGTTTGCCTAATATGTGCGGGAACCTTCATGACTTAAATCATTTGAAAGTGGACTGGACAAAACATTTGACAGAGCAATCTTGTACTGAAAGGGGAATAAAATAGATAATTTTCAGGGATTAACCAGATTTGATTACTGTGATTTTGTGATTAAAGGAAAGGGTCCAGCTGCATGTAAACATTATCTTTTTAAAAAAAAATTAACATGGCAAGATCGTGGCATTTGCTGTACAAAATATGGATGGTCCTTTTTCTAAGGAAGAAGCAAAGGACTGTGAAATAATGAGTACAATATGAATGTACAGTATGGAAAAATAAATTACATAGTGTATTGGATTACTAAATCCAGGAACTCACGTAGGTCTGAGGGTATGCATCATCACAAATTACAGTTTCACCATTAGATATTATGGAACGTGCAGAACAAATTGAAACTTTCGGAAACATCATTATAAGGGTCCAGTTGTGCCTTTGAAGGCACTTGTCCATGTGGCAGGCAGTGTGCAGTCAAAGAACCTCAGGTGGAGACATTGCTCCCCAGGGAGATATATTGCTTTCTGAAGTTCTCAGGTGCAGAGAGGCTGGAGGTTTGCTGCTGTGGCCTTAAAAGGATGCAATTTGTGTTCCCCTCTGTGGCTAGCCAATTCTGCCAGCCAGTGCAGAGGGGAGAAGTGTCATGACTTTGCCTCCTACCCATTTATTTTGGGGGCATATTGTACCATGGGCAGAGCCTGAAAAAGGGAAGAACTTGTGTGCAAAGACTGAATCTGTGAGGTGGGAGCTAACTGAGAAAAGTGCCTTGTATCTTTTGCAAGTGCACCCCGTCGAAACATCCATAATCTGAATTACTCAAGCAAATACAGTTCAAAAATGCACATTGAATGGTCATGTATGGCTGTTGTTTCAAAGATTTGCCAGGTGAGGGCAAAAGGTGCAGGGAGCTCCTTTCCCTCCTTTTTGCACATTGAAGGCAGAAGACAGCAAGAATATAGGAGTTTGTGGTCTCTGACAAGGACCAGTGAAGGGGGAGGGCAGGCAGGATAGCAAGGCCTGAGGCACTTCACAGGTTTGGCTGTACCATGTGTCATACTGGTGCAGTCTCATGCTTCATCCTATTGCACTTATATAAACATTAGTACTTTTTTTGAAGACTGAACCTGTCAAAGAATGTAATTTGACAGGTTGGAGTCTACCAGCGCATCTATAATAGATCTCAAACCTACTAGCGTGCCCAGGCCTACACAGGGAAGAGTGTATGCTGCCCCCTTTTCCGTAGTAGCTGCTCCCAAGAGCACTCCCTCAGGATCCCTGGTGGGCTTCTGCTTGCCTCATCAATCCACAGACAGAATGACTTTTGCAAATATTGCACAGGTTACTTATTTCCCCCACCAATGCAGTTTTGGCTGCTGAAGCCACACATTAACCCCGGGACATTAGAAGCAGGTTAGATCCCCATGTGGCTTGAAAGCAGCTGTCCCTCTGGATTGGTAGGGAGATTTACAGCAGGATTTTAGTGCCAAGGGAAGTAAAATATTGTAGAGCCTGAGCCTACAACTGAAAACAATGATGTAGTGTCAAATGCTCCAATCTTATGAACAGTGTGTTCTGAGGCAAAGGAATTCTCTTCATCTTATATAAGTAAAATAAACTACCATCTTTTAGGGTTGTTTTTTTGTTTGTTTTTTGCATAAGCTTAAATTCAAAGAGACATACGTCTTTAAGTCTGGTTCCTGAGATCAATCATTTGCTGCCAAAATGCTCCCTTTTTCAAAGTTGGTTAATGTCAGATGTTTCTGAAAATAGAGCTGTGCTGACCAATTATTGCTCTTATATAAGCTTTAGTACTTTTTTTTTAAAGACTGAGCCTGTCAAGAATGTAATTTGACAAGTTGGACCATACCAGCTCATATATGATAGATTTCAAAGTAAATTGGAACTGACCATCTGTATGCAGGGGGAAAGCACATCTTTATTGAAGTATTTTGTTTGTTCATTGTTGTGAATTTATTATTTCCTACAGTACTTCTGGAAGTTTAGTTTGGCTGAAATATATTTCTATATGCTAGGTCTTATAAGGGGCTGAAAGGCTCAGTTAAATAAACCTCCTCCCTTGGTTGGCATTGATGGTAGGACAAGAAACATGAAGGCTGCTAATTATATGCTGCTTATCACAGGCGAGACATTTAAAGCACAAAGTTTCCATGAAACTCTCATGAAAGTCAATGGGAGTTCAGTGCCTAAATACCTTTGGGGATTCTGTCATCAGTCACTATAAATTAGACTCTTCAGTTTTCCCAATAAATTATCTGTTTCCCACAGTTCAACGTCTGAGCAAAACCTAGGTATAATGTACATAGATTTCAATTACGGGAAAATCTAAACCTCCATGCAAGGTGCAAGAGGAAAGACCATACAGCCCGTGACAGCATTTGGAAATGTCACAGCAACCAAGGGATCCTAATTCATATATTCTGAGGATCAGTATGCATTTAGAGTCTGATTAAATCTACAGCAAGACCTCTAGTCAGCCTTTGAAATGGCTGTGCTGGGTGACAGAGCTCTGATCAGACACCTACCCCAGAAGAGCCACGCTTTGGGCTACTAATCCTAAATTGAATTTTATGGACTTTATGAAAAATATTATTCCTTACAGTTATCCAGGCTTCCAAGATCAACATACTCTCCAGGTGTGATGCTGCCCAGGGGTACCCAGAATTATGAAGCACCTCACTGCCATCTGCACTAGCATGAGGGAGTTTTGTCTGTACCTGCTGTAGATCAGCTCTCTGAAACCACCAGCCTCTGGCAACACATGCATTGCCTTCCAGGTCTCTGCAGGCCCCACTCTCCTTGTACAGGTTAGCAATAGCCATACACCAACCTCTGAATCCTTTGAGCCTCCCTCTGGAATGCTCAACCTCCATTCCACTGAACACTCACAGAATGCTTAGATCCACTATACCCGCAGGAATAGTACACACCAACTTTTAGGATTCAACTCAGCATCACCACTTTGCTTAACACACAGCATACACATATACACCCATGGACACACAGACACATAAAATGAAAACAAGAATAAGTTTATTTTCAGAGAACAGAGATTCAAAGGATAGTGAGTAAGAAGACTGGAAACAGTTATCTGTAAAATGGAATCATAACACATTTTTTAGACAGTAAACTTAACTAACAAGGTATTCCCTTATCTACTTCAAGAGATCTTACCTCAAGATTTTCCCCCAGAATTTTCAATCAGTTTGTCTAAGATCCCTTTTTTATGAAGGAAAACCCGCTGTCTGTTTACTTCCTAGGTGAAGGATGCTAGGTGGCTCTCTGCACTCCCAAATATATGAACACACCTCTGATGTTCACCACAAAAGCAGGTTTCCCTCACTCTACCTCTTCCTGTTAATTTTCTCTCTGAAGATTTCATAATCCTTCATTGGCATTCAGCTTAAACAGAGAATCATGTCCATTGTGAACTATATAATAGTTAATTTACATGAAAAGATACTGATAGATAAAGACTTCCTACCTGAAAGGAAACCAACATTTCACCTTTGCTGGTGACCCATCCCTAATCACAGACCTTAAGAATTTAATTATCTGTGTGTGTGTATGTGTTTATATTCCTTAAACAACATCCATACATGCATTTTGCAGTTATTATGATGACCAGTGCAACCCAGGCTTTCGTTAGAGACCTTTCATAACATTCTTTGGGTGAACCCAGGGATCTCTGTACCTCTGTGTGCCCCTATGTCCTCTGCCAGATGGCATCAAGAGGTCCTTGGGTCATACCACTTAGAGTAGTTCTGCATCTCTCTACCATATCCTTCTTCTTCTTCTTTTTTCATATTAGAGAGCGTCTAACAGAACCATTCATATTACTGGATACATTCTTTACATATGAAAAAGTCTAGCAAACATTAACTGAACTGCATTTAGACTAGCTAAAAGGAGTCTCTAACATTTATACAGTAATACAGTTCATTACACATAGTTCTGATAATCAAATATTCAGCTGCATTGGGCCAATGAAACAGCTATGTTTCCCTCCTATTTCTGGGAACCTCTCTTCTCTTTATACCATGTCCTCCTTATATAATGGGGAGATTTCTCATGAACTTCCCAATTGGTGAATCTTCCTCTGACCAGTGTCTTGTCTTGTCCAGTGCTTTATATTTTCCAGTTCTGTCGGTTGGATTAGCTTTATATGCTTCTTCCTACTGAGATGGATGATCAGCCATGGAATACCTCTTTTGTATTATTATTTCATGGTTAATGGGCCTATGCCAATTCCCACTGAAGTCAAACAGAACGTGTTGATTGTCATCAGTGTAAGCTGGACTGGCTGCTGCTTGTGTAATTTTTCATTTTAGATCTGAACTGTCTCACATCACCAAAATGTTCCTCGTTAGCAGAAGAGAAAGATATTGAATGAAACACTGTGCATCAGAGATTGTAATAGCATGCACAGGGTTATATAACAAATATCAATTAAAAATATAGTTCTACTCCAGGAGCTGCCTTCCCAGGATGATCCTTGTACCTTTCTGTCAAAGGATTACACTATGATATAGTGTATTGTACGGAGGTAATAGCCCCACATTGTAAGGTAGTAAAGATCTTTCGTTATCCACTACTACATTTCCAGCAGTGTTAAAAAGGTTAATTGACAATAAAACCAGATAAGAGCTATCTTTGGTAGAGTTTCACTAGTCTTTAATTATAATCACTAGCTAGAAAGGAGGTCACCGCTGATGTTCAATGGCATTTTCTGATGATAACTCTGCTCTGTTGACAAAGAGTTTGATGTCTGATTGGTAAGTGCTGAGATAGTAAGTGAAATAAAAATCTGTGGCAGGTTTCATCACAGGTTGACACCAAAATCAAACTAAAGTATGTCCCAGAAGTATGTGTTTGAAGCCCACAGATATGTGGTGGACTATGAAAAGTCCCACAAAATCCAGTTCCTTTAACAGCAGCATGCTTTAATTTTTGGATCATTTTTGGCAGTTGTGAACTTTGAGAATGGGGTTTCAATGGACTTTTGTGTTATAATGGATAGATTGCAACATAATGATTTTCACATCCTCCATGAGTGTGTCCTGCATGGACTTACTGGAAAGGACAGAGTATTGAATTACCTACTTTGCTCAAAATAATTTTTATGATACGCACGTGGAGGAGGAGTCTGATTCAGGGAGTTGCCTGACTTACAATCCATTGTCAGAAGATACATTATGTGAGGTTGTTTCAAAGAGAGTAAAAGTGAGGGAGAGATGTTCCAACAATGACTATTGAGAAGCTAGCATTACCATATCAGAACTAATACTAAGCACCAAATATGAACTACACACTGTTTATCCACCTCCCCCACTTGGAGTATTTAATTTGAACATATTAAAATGGGATATTTTTCTAGTTATCTTTGGAATTAATTCATAAAACAATCAAACTACAATAGCAGCCAATCCAATAGAAGCTCCCACCTAGGGCCAGCTGGAAAACAAGAAGCAATCTGAGGTTTTGAATTTTTTCTGTCCGAATTAGACCAAAAATTAGACCTTTCAAAATGAGGGGAAAAAAAGCATCACCGCTATAACAAAAATGAATATCTCAGTGGTTTGGACACAGAGCTGTAAGGTAGGAGAACAAGATTCAAGTTCTTGTACTGCCTGATTCAGCAGGGCCACCCAGAGGGGGGGACAAATAGGGCAATTTGCCCCGGGCCCCACAAGGGCCCCCATGAGAGTTTTTCAGGGCCCCTGGAGCGGGGTCTTTCACTCACTCGAGGGGGGGGCCCCAGAAAACTCTCGCGGGGCCCGGGCTCCCGGAGCTTCTTCCGCTCCAGGTCTTTGGCGGCAATTTGGTGGCTGGGGGGTCCTTACACCCCGGGACCTGCCGCTGAAGTGCCTGGTCTTTGGCAGCAATTCAGCAATGGGGGGCCCCCCGCCGCTGAAAACCCCAGGCTCCCTGAATCCTCTGGGTGGCCTTGATTATTTGCTCTCACTCACCTTCATCAACACTAATGCATTTCTGAGATACAGTTTGGTTTTGATGAAACAGCATTTTTTTGACTGGAAAAAAAATTGTTAAACTTTTCAGCTAGCTCTTCTCCAAAAATCTTCCTCTTCCTCACACACACTGGTTTCCATCAAGCCTCTCCTTTGTGAAGTGTCTGAGTAAACAGGTATGGGTTGGATATACAAAATCTGAACTAAACAATGTTGAACATTCAGGTACAGTTATAGGCCAGCTGTCTTTTAGAGTATTTGTTGGTATGTTTATCTTGGAACCCAGCTCAAATACCTTGTAAAGTATCTGAAAATGGAGCTGTTTTCTTGATGGTGACTGGAAAATGATATAGTGACCAAGTATTATCAAGTGAGTTTCACAGAAGTCAACTAAAAAAAAATGTGATGCATGATTAAGACTGTCATCTACTAGAGCTTTGACAATGTTAGTACCATTATCAGAAACCATGAATCCAACTCTCAGTCTCTGCAATATTAATCTCCAAGTCCTTGCTGTTTTGTGGTAGAAATGCTATCCAGTGGGACAAAAGGCGTCTCTAATTAACAGCTTGAGAACTGGTCTATATGTTCATATCGAAACAGAATGGTGGTCTCTAAACCAGGTATTTCAAGATGCTGATTGAAGCCAATAAGTGTTGAGGGAGCTCAGTGCTGCACAAGATCAGGCTTGCTGTATCTAACAACACCTTACTTTATTTCTTAGCTATTTGAACTAGAGAAGAACAGTTAGTTAAGAACATAAGAATAACCATACTGGATCAGACAAAAGAGCTATCTAGCCCCGTATCCTGTCTTCTGACAGTAGCCAATGCAAAGTGCTTCACAGGGAATGAATGGAACAGATAATCATAAAGTGATCCATCAAGTTGTGATGACACATTGTACCATGATTCTGTATATTACAAAATACATTAGGAAAGACTTGTCTTTCAGTAACCAAAAATTGTGGAGATTCTGAAGATTAAACTTTGCTCCATGCATGGACTGCAATATTTTGGTTGTCTTGGAGTGAACTTGTTTTCCCCACTGATGATTAGTGAATTGTGAGCTTTCTGTGAGCAGTTGTTACTGATATATCAAACTATGTGACCGAGAGAATGTTTCCATGACTATCCATTTGGATTGTTCAAAGACTCTTTGGCCATGTTTGCATCCCTTTGGTATTCTACTGTACTCCACTACTGGTGAGTAGTCTGTTAGTATCCTTTTAGTTCATGCCAGCAACATCCACATGGGGGAGTTACAGCACAGCATGCTAGCACTCACTGCAGTTCACACCTCTGTAGCAGACATGCCAAACCTGCAAAAAAACCCGCAGAAATTGGGCTTATTTTTAGCTTAATTGGCTTGTGTTGCTTGTTGGCTAGTTTTTAGCTTGCAGCTTGTTGCTTCATTTTTTTTGATTGGCTCCTGGCAAGTAGGGGCAAGAAGGGGCAAGGGGGGAAGAGAGCCAGGGGTGCACAGCGGGCCCACCACAGTCCCAGACTGCATGCCAGGGGGATGTAGTCACATAGAGTGCTGCGGTTCTTTGGGATTGGCTTGTTTTGGCCTTGTTTTGAAATGGGATTAGCTTGATTTTTGGTTTATTGTGAAAGTCAGGGTGCTTATTTACCATGCGAAAGTTGGTAACTGTGGCCTTGTCACACAAAGCCTTTGTCACAATCCCCCATCTGTTGTGTGTCCTTTTCATGCCCCATCTGATTTCCTTTCTTTCCTGTCCCTCTCCTTTTGCCTTTTGTTTAATAAGAGTCAGTTTAGCTGGCCAATATTGTCTTTCTTTTCTAACACAGCAGTAAGCTGGTGACCAGAGAGGCAGTTAAAAACAATATCCTAAACAGCCTGAGTTTACCAGGTCTCAGAGTGGTTGTGCTCCATGTCAGTGTGTTTTTCCAGCAGTGAGGGGGCAAGTGAAAGTCAACACCCAAGACAAAAGTTGCATTTTTCTCTTTGCTATTCTTTTCTCTTCCCTTTTGCGTGTATTTGTCTTGATTTATCTTCTAAGAAATGGGATCAGTCTTTAAAAACGATGGCAATAATGACAGCTCAGCCCATCTCAGCTAAGTTTTTTCTCTTTTCCAGAAAAAGGATAGTTATTATCAGCTTTACTACCATCTAAAAGACTATCAAATGAGGAGTGGAGAGCAGGGTTCCCTCTAAAAAGCTCACCACAGCTGACGGGAAAGGAAACAAGGAATGTTATTAAAATGAAAGCCTAACTTAATACTTTATATTTCCAATGCTTTAATCTCCCTCCCCCTGTATCTTCATTAAAAATCTTTGTAATATTTTATGAGTGTGTTTGCCATAGTAGTAAGCAGGCTGAGGTATCTGTATACCAAACACTGAATCTTTTTTTTAAACTATTTAACGTTAACACCTTTAAGTCTTTGGGCTGGTATATTCTGTCTAAATCACTACCACACACCCTAGTGACGAGGGTTCAGGCCTTTGCTTTGTCTGATTTGGAGCAGGGACTAAAACCTGGGTCTTCCCCAGCCCATGCAAGTGCCCAGCCTGGTAGGATTTTGGCTATTTTGAGATCACCTTCTTTCACTCTCTGGTTCTTTTGTGAAAAAATCTGAAAGTCTTGGTTGCATTCTGCACCAAAATACAACCAAATGTCAATCTCTAAATTTTTTATGAAATGGATTTTTTTCCCAGCTAGCTCTATTTGACAGTTGCCTGCCTGTGTTCACATCCTTTGCGCGCGCGCACACACACACAAGTGGCATAGCATGCATTTCCTTCATGGACTGAAAAACAAACTCAAATACTAGATATAGTCCAGGTGGTTTTATAACTGGGGAGGAAAGAGAAGGACTTGGAAGAGGACTCAGTTTGATGCTCTTTAGTGGAAACTGTTACTTTTACTATACCAAAGCCACTGCTTACTGAGCTTGCCCTTGTTCTTTGACAAGTAGTTGTATCTCTATTTTTCTGAGAGATTGAGGGATTGATTTCAGCCACTAATTCAGCATAAATGAAAAGTGCTTTTTGAGTGCGTGAATTACATGAATCAGATCCCTCATCTTGTTGCCTTGCCTGGTAAAAGCTGCACTCGTTTTCATGGTTACTAGGAGATGACTTACCCGTGTGCTCATTTCTTTGTGAAATACTATAGCTCTTTCTCTCTACGATGGTAAATGTTGTAGTTCTTCTATGGGTTGTCAGTTTGTGTTTACTGCAGCTTGTGCCTTTCTTAGATTCCAGATCATTTTCTCTACCTATATCCCTGCATTTACCTGTGCTGGGAATAGAGAGCGGTTTTTGTTGGTTTGTTTAATTTAAATAACCTTTATCCAGAGACTGAGACTTTGAGAAAAGCTTATTCTGTGAAGATTTTAAAAGGCTAATAAATTGGTAAAATAATGTAAACTTATTTTTAATTTGCTTTTTATTGTTTATTTAAAAATCACCTGTGAGATACTGTGAAAGCTATGCACACTATTCTGAATTTGCCACCCTTAGTCATGTTCAGTAGCACTTATATTTTTCCACTAAAATTAATGGCATTTCATGTATAAATGCTATTTGGAATAAGAATTTGAGAATCTGATTCCAATTGTGTTGCACTGTAGGGGGAGATTTTGGCAAACCAGTAAAGTGCCTGAAACCACTATGGCTTATTGCTAAAAGCAGCCAAGTCAGCAGGCCATAAAGTGGCCATGTAGCAAACTCAGCTTGACCAAGGCAGGAGAGGAGGGAGTTTTTGGTGCCACAGAAAGGACAGCTTGACACATCCTTCCTGATAAGAATTGTGTTGAAGTTGCTGATACATGCATTTTAGAACAGCAGGAATGTGTCTAGGGGCCTCAAGGCTGCAAACTCTGGGAAAACCCCACACCTGGTTAATCAATAATCAGAAGGAAGCCTCTTGCTTGACCATTGAAACTACTTGCTTAACAAGTTTTCTTTAAGGGACATGGCTTTCTATTATTAATGTATAAATAAGCGGGGAAAGTTTGAGGTAGGGGGATTCTTCAGGACTGGACTCTCCCTCTGGATACCTCTTCTGTTCCCCACCAGCACATGGCTGCCGCTGTGCCATTTAAGAGCCACACTTAGCTTCAGTAGTTATCAAGGGTTGGGGGTGTTTTACTAACTTAACATGGGTAAGTGCCTGAGCCTAAGTAAAGTTAAGCTTTAAGTGAAAGCACTCTCATGTTGTCCTGTTTGTGCCAGTCATCTATCCAGCCGTGTCTCCCCTGATTTATTTCCTGACACACCTTGCATAGAGTAAAAGTTACCAAGAGCTTTGGGTTGAAAGAACCCCGGGTAACAGCACTACATATTATTGAGTGACTCCAGACCATTCTAGAGTATAAAATTGCCATGGTATAGATATACAAGGACATATTACAAACCTAGAGAAAAAATGTTTCTTTTATGACTTTAATACTTGTGAAAGGTGCCGTGTAAAGGCGGAAGGTTGAGTTTGCAATCCACAGAACATATAACATGGGCAACAACTGTGGAAGATTCTTCTGCCCTGTCCTGCCAATGAATTTAGTGTTGACCTGGAAGGAGCAGCATTACTGGTGAATGAGTATTCCAGTCTCCATGTCCATTTAGTCTTTGACCTCTATGTTGAGATTATTATTATTTGTATTGGGATAGTATTCAGAATGCCAGTACTCTGGCAACTGTGCAAATGCGCAAGTACACACAGTCCCTGTCCAGAACCAGATTAACTAATGTGCACTTATAGGGTGGCCAGGTGCCTGGTTTTTGACCAGAAAGTCCGGTTGAAAAGGTGACCCAATAGTGTCAGGTCAGATCCACTGACCGGATACCTAAAGTCCAGTTACTGATGGCAAGGGAGGCTTGGAGGTGGGGAGGCACCGGGTCATCACCCGTGTCAGTCCCTACTGGGGCCACCTCCTACCTGTGTCAGGTAGCTGCAGCTCCTAGCCCCAGCTCTGTAGATGAATCCCTCCTGACCTAGGTGGTGGGGAGTGGAAGGGGGAATAGCAGGGGTGAAAGTAGCACCGATGACTTACTGGTACGAGGACTCAGCTCCAGGCCCCTGGAAGGGGTGGGGGATCAGGCAGAAGGGGTGGGAGTGGGGATCAGTCTCCCCCAGCCAGTCCATCCATGCTGCCTGTCCCAGGAGCTGCAGGCCCTTTTAAATCGCTGGGCCCCGGTGCAGCTGCACCTTTTACCGCCCCCCCTGCATCATCGTCGGCCCTGCTGGTAGTCCCTAAAGCAACAGCGCTTTAACATCAGCCACATACAGGCCAGTACTGGTGGCCACTTCTTACCAGTATGCTGTCCTGGCCTCTACCAGTCCACTTTCACCCCAGAGAAAAAGCAGTGAGCGACAAGTGTGAGGGGGGGAAGAGGAGTGGATGTGGGATGGGGTCTCAGGGTGAAGTGGCGGGACAGGGGAGATTCCAGCACTCCTCCTGAAGTGTCTGTTTTTTATATATTACCAAGTTGGCAACCCTCTTCACTTATTGCATTTGCATAGGGTCCTATTTTAGGGGGCCCCCGGCCACCAAAAAAAAAACAACCAAAATTAAGTGGCATTGAGACCCCATGCACCAGGTTGCAATGCCACTGACTCAAATTTGACCTGGCCACTCCTCCATCATGATGGAGTGGCATTCAGGTCAAACCTGAGAGGCATGGGGCTATGTAAGTATGAGCAGCTGGGATTGGGTGGAGCCCAGGATGGGGCAGAGTTTTGTGGCAAGGAAGTGCTAGAGAATAGCCAAAAGGTCCCAGGGGTGGTCCATGAGGGGTTGGGAGTGAGTTCTTGGTCAGGTATGAGATGAATGGGAAGTGTTGGGGGACTGCGAGGTGAGGGGTTGGAGGTGAGTGGAGGATGGTGGGGGTAAGGGATGCTGGGGGCTATGGCCAGTCACATAAACTGCAGATTTGCAATTTTATGTTTACCCAGAAAAACAATGTGTTTTCAGTTTTCTTCTTCAGGAATTCCTTTCCTTTTACCTATACCGAACCACACACTTCTTCAAATTTAATGACACTAGATTACATTAAAATGTGAAGAAAATAGCAGAAGGGGAAAAATACAATATATGCCAACAAGACATATTATATTGTAGTAAATCCGGTGCCTTGGGAAAGTTATGAAGACCACCTGAGGAGGCATGTCAAAAAGTACTTACTGTGTTATATACCAAAAATGAGTTCTAGATTTGCTAGTATCCACAAATGTGAGATTCCTACCGTTCGGCAGATGGTACTGGCACAGTGGAGTATTGCCTACAGGGACTTTTTAAAAGCTAGGCCGTGGTGGAAACGGATGCCAGGTGGCAAACAGTGTAAGAGACAACACAATTCAGATGGAGCAGGCCAAACTGATCTTTGGTTTAACTCCACTGAAGCTAATAAGTCACATAAGGGATGAACCACTGCACATTCTGTACTTCCCATGTGAAGTGGGCAATGCACTGAAGCAGCATAAATTTGACTGGTCAAATATAAAGTGCTTCATTCTGGTCTCAGTTATGCTGGTGTAAACGAGTAGTAACTACACTATAGAAGGCACGCTGGTATGAGCCTGGTATAAATGACAGGAAAATTAGGTCCAATGTGTTTGTCATGTTTCCACATGGAAGATAAAAGCAAAGAAAGAGTGAACAAATAATTAAAAATTAGAATCTATAGATGGAAAAGTGTGTGGAGGTCAACTAATCCATTTCCCTGCCAGTGTAGGGTTGTTTCAAATTCTCCATTTCCTAGAGCTTTGTCTGGCCTGGTTTGAAATGGACAAAGAGTGCAGCAGAACTTACATTCTCCTTATGGTTCCTGGGGCTTTAGGACATATTTGGGCTTGTTTGAGATACAGTGCCCATATGAACTCTTACAGAAGCTGTGGTGCCTCTGTGCCACACTCAATATGGGGCTATGTCTTAAGGAATAGGGCAGCCCGCCATGTCTCCAAACACTAGAGTTCAAAAACGAGGTTTTGGCACAGTATTTATAAAACAGAAAGCTATTTTTATTTGTTGGGCTTTTTGTTTTTTGAGAGAGAGAAGAAAAGTGATTATGTATTTTACAGAAAATGGGAGAGAAGGAGATCACATGTTGCAAGGCCTGCATAGGTTTATAAAATATATATTTGGATGTTTTTAAAGAGATTATAAATTGTTGCTCAAACTTAATAAAAGTTTGATCTGTTTGATTTGTTGCTGATGAACAGTGCCTGTGGCTATCTTCATGTAAAAGTCCATTGCAGGTTGTGGAAATTCAATTTATCACTTCCTCTGGAAAGTAGTTTTTAAATAACCAGTGTAGAAAACTGGCCAAATCTCCTTCATATTGTGTGAGCTTTATTCAGTCTTAGCTTTTATTTCAGCATCTTTCTGTCAGTCTCTTGTATGATACAAAGACCTTCACAACTCGTTACAAAGGGAAGAAAAGTTCACTCATTTTTTTTTAAATCCTCAAATTCCTTGAATTACATTTCATTTTGGCATAGCGGATACTTGGATTCTTAAATATTTCATACAAAAACGATACTTGGAGAAAAGTGAGATTTTCTTCAACTTTATAATTCTGCTACTAACATACTACCCCAAAAATTATTCATAGTAATAATATGTTGGACTTAAGTAATCATTCTCCATCCATACATCTCAAAGCAGTTTACACAGGTGAAGAGGCATCATTATACATATTTTAGAGATGGGGAAGCTAAGGTATAGAGTGATTGAGTTGTCCAAGGTTATGGAAGAAAAGAGGAGCATGAGGCACCCTGGAGCACCACAGCAGCATTTAAAATTGAATTATTTCAGTTTTTGCCAAAAATATTTCAGTTTTTATTTTTTGCTGAAATAGCCAGAATTTCCCTAGGAAAAACCTCCTCTGATTTTCTGACCAGCTCCATTGTCTGCTCTGGGAAAAAATGTGTTTTTCTGCACCAGTGCAATGGTGGAAATGATGGACGAAGTAGTAGTGACAAGATGCAAGGTTTTTTACCACCATGTCTAATGTTGCTTAGAGACATCTCTGAGTCTGGATCTACACTGGAAATCACTAACTGCTTTCCAGGACCAGTGTTGAATTTACTACAGTCATGAGTATGGTATAAAAACCTCTATAGAATAGAATAAGCATGTCATGCCAACACCTTGTGAAAATGCCTGAGCTTTTTTTCCCACTAGCACCTACACTGCTGCTACCACTGGTACAGATGCACTGGTGCTGCAAAATTGGTAAAAAGATTGCTAGTGTAGAGAAGGCCTTACAGGCAGAACAGCACTTCTAAGATATCTAAGGCTCAACCTTGCAAGATGCTAGAAGCACTCAGCTCCCAGCCAGGTGGAATTGACGGTGCTCAGCAGCACACACACAATCAAGCCTCTAGCAATAAATACTTTAATTAGTCTTCTGATTTGGCCTATTTAATTCTGTGGTTTCTAGAGGTGAAAATTCCAAACATATTTTTTGATTCAAAGTTTTTGAAAAGACCTGATATTTTAATTTTTTAAACATTTTAAATTTTTATTTTATTCCAACTGCTTTTCCATCTTCCCTCTCCCTTTCCTTTTTTACCATCTTGACCCTTAAAAGGGAGAAAAGAAAGGGGTAGGGAAGAGGAGAATGTGCAGGGAGTAGAGGAAGGAAAACATTTAAAAATCAATTTTCATAGGAACAAAAAAGAGAAATTTTAAACAAAGAGTTTTTGCAATTTTTTTGTTTGTTTAAATTTTTTTTCCCCTCATAAAATGCTTTTGTCTGAACATTTCAACCAGTGGCAGTGATTTATCTCAATATTTATTCAGAATGTTTAGCCTAGTCAGACACTTTTGCTAAAATAAAATATTACCAGGCCCACATATGCTTTGTTGGCTGAGTTGAATAAAGGATTTATAATGTAAGTAACAAGCATTTGTGCAAAGCACGAAGTTGGTTGAAATTTACAAAAAACCCAAAAAATCTCTGTTAGCATGAGTTCAAATAAATGATTTCCTAGAACTCCAGGGAACAAACTCTATCAAAATGATACCAATTTATTGTCATTCATCCCACAAACTAACTTCTCAACATAAGCCTGCATATGCTCATTAGGCTCACGAAGAAGAAAAGGTAACCTGAAAACTTGCATGTATAAAATTTACATTGTTCCAAGCACAGACACATATAGACCTCCTGAAATTCACATTTGCAGTAAGCCCCTAACATTACAATCTTGTTAATGACATAATGCTTTTTGGGGGATGAATATATAGAAGGTTGGCCCGATAGGAGAACTGATACCACATAGTTACAAATACATAGACAACATGACATTCAAACAACACAGGACCAGATTGTGATAACCTCACTCATTCTGATGAGTAATTATTCACACAGATAGTCCCACCAGAGCCAATGGCATGACTTGTGTGAGCAGTTGCTCGTCAGTAGGAGAAAGTGCTTAACAATCTGTCTCTTTGTCTTTAAACTCGTATTACAACTGAAAATGGGCTCCAGTCCTGCAAACCTTCTTACTGGGATCCGACTGACTCTTAGAAAAAAGTTTATTGTGTACAGCATACTGCTTTCTATATGGAGACATAGGAAGTTCTGCTCTCAGATTTACATACGTGACTCGTATTGTTGTAGCAGAAACTGCACAGGTAGAAACATGTGATTCACTCATTCAGCTTGAGATAGGGCTAGATCTATAGCTTGATCCTACTCTTACTAAGTCATTGGCAAAGATCCCATTAAATTTCATGGATGCAGAATCAGGTGTGATTCAAGTTCAACAATATTTACTGCACTTTGGGGAACCCCACATGTCAGTAGCTAGAAAGTCTGTGGATAGAGGACTTTAGACACATTTCTGCACACATTTGTGCCATTGACTTCAATGCTGATTTTTTTCTTAAACAGCACCCTCTATACATACAATCATTGTTTGAAACTGACTTGAGGTGGAAATCACTGAGACTTTGCAGTTCGCCTGGAATTTAGATCAGACCTTTTTGTTTGTTTCTAGTAGATTTTATTGATAATTCATTGACCAGAAGCTATATAGGGCTTTTTAAAAAATTTCAGTAAGATTAAATTAATGCAAAACCAAATGTACTGAGCCATTTCAAGTATAAACCTTGCATACTCCTTTAATTACAAATATCATGAAGTATTCTTTGAGATCGTATTTTAATTTGATAAAATCCATTGTCCAGTCCATTGAACTGAGTGGAAACAGTCTCTCAACCAGTTGCCTCTGTACCTTCTTCTATGGTACTGTCTATGCATGGATCAGCCTCTCTGAATTTACCCTCTAGGCCCCATCTTTCTCCGGTGTTAAGTATTCCTTTAAAACCCACATTGAACATCTTGCCTATAGCAAATCTCTATTTATATAAACCTCCCTTTATTATTATTCGTTCTTCCTTCACCTCTGTCTACTATGTTTACCCATTCTTAAAATGATGAATGCTTCAGAACAGGGACTGATCCTTATACTATGTCTGGAAAGTGCCTAGCATAGTGTGGGTGCTATCACAAACAAATTATTTATAACAAGATTGTCAATAGGTGTGACATCTAGATCATTGTAAAAAGGCAATACAATTTGTAATATCTCTTGAATACTAGTCATTTCCTTCATATATCTTCATATTTATAACACATTGGAAATGCATGGATTTACTCTGATTTTCGCCCCCCTCTTACTTTTCTGACCAAGAAATGGTAGCTCTTTTTCTGGTATTAATTGTGTGTCATATTTCTCAATGTGTAGTAACTTACTTAGGCTGACATTTTCAAAGCAGTCTAAAGAATTCACATTGAAATTCAGTGGGCGTTTGGGGCTTAGTCTCCTTTGAAAATCCCAATCCTATTCTCATTGTCTTTGTTCTAATCCAATTTAGAGATGTCACCTTTCCTGTAAAGATCACCAATTGCTTTATAAATCTCAGTTTATAATACCCCTGTGTAATAGCTCGGTAACTATTTTATAGATGGTTAAACTCAAAATGCAATTAAATGACTTCCCAAGAGTCACACTGTGAATTAGTGCAGAGCCAGTAATCCTGACTGCAGTCCTTTCCTCTAACTACTAGGCTTACCTACACTGTCTCACCAAGTATAAGTTCAGTTGTCCATTAAATGGTTTTTAAATGACAGATATTCACACTGAAAATATGTATATAAAGTTCTGAACAATTTCTTTCTCTATTTGTTTCTGTTTGATGTATTGTTTTCATGTGAGATGCCTGCTTGTGGCCTTTATAAAGTATCATTCTTTTCATGACACTGTTGCTTGCTTGTTGTTTTTGTTTTCATCAATAGGTGAACTTTTTGCCCACTTTTCATCCATCAAAGATATTGTCATCCTTGTGAAATGTATTTTGCATTGGAAAATGTATTAAATTGTTCATAACTGTATGGCAGTGATTGTATCTCTTCCCACTAGGTTGACAGCATTGCTGTTTAATACAGAACTTCTGCTACTCTACAGAGATTTTTCATAATCAAGTCATTTTTAAAGACAATTGATTATCTTTTGTTTGCTCTGGTTGTAAAACCTTCTTAAAATACTGGAAATACTATTTTTCCCTACTGATTTTATTCTTTCAATTTGGCAAACTGATTTATGTTTGCCTTTCTAATGGCAGTGGAAATTAATATGGCATTTTTCCTTTACTGCCTTGTGCAGGGAAATGTGTTACTGATTAAGTCAATGTACTATAACTCTGGCATTAGTGTTTGTTAGAAATGGCAACAAAGGGAGAACAAAAACACAATCCTTGTTTTATCTCAGTGCTGCATAAATAGCAGGAAGGAGAAGGCCTCAGATCTGCATGTGGTTAATTTCTTTAATGTAGTCACATTGGGTTTGATCTAACACCCACTGAAGTCAATTGAGTCTTCCATTGGCTGTAATAGACATAGACTCAGACCCATTTTTTTCTCTAGCCTCATTTTCAGCATTTCTGATGTAAGAAACTTCCAATAATAAAAGGGCATAGAATGTCTGCATGGTTGAA
Organism: Gopherus flavomarginatus; assembly: GCF_025201925.1. Taxonomy (NCBI): domain Eukaryota; kingdom Metazoa; phylum Chordata; order Testudines; family Testudinidae; genus Gopherus; species Gopherus flavomarginatus. The sequence goes on from NC_066617.1 coordinate 35,033,188, forward strand.
CATGGTTATTACAACCCTGATGAAGTCTCCCTCCTGCACACTTACCAGACCTCTGTACCGGCCCCAAACCATGGCTCCCACAGGCTCTGGGTTTATTGGGGCTGGGCACAGTTTAGTCTCTTTCTCTCTGGCTTGAGGCCTTTAAGGACATACTATAGGTGCAGGCTGTGTCTGACACCTTCTTGGCATGGGGATCACACAGTCCAATTATCCTAGCCCTAAAACAAGTGCATGGCTCACCCAAGCTTCCCCAGTAGCTGCAGCTTGCTCACAGCATCCCACTGAAGCTGTGGACGCACTGGTTTACAAGTTCCCTCTGCAGGAACTGTGTAATAGTGCAAGTAACTACTGTTCAGACTGCGAGGGATTTCTAAGCACACACTCAATTTACTCATTAAAAAAGCAAAAGAAACTTACATATCTGTGCAAAAATATTAACCCTCCTTCCAGTGTCCTTACCTCTTTTAGAGACCTTTGGGTTATGGTCAGTCCTTTCAAGGTCCAAAGACTTTCCTGTCCTGCTCAGTCTTGTTGTCTTGTTCTGGTCAGTGAAAGAGCTATTAAGAGAAGACTTAGTCCTTTTATAACTTAAGAGTCCCCTTTGTCATGTGACCCTCCTAGCCAGCCTCAAAGTCCCATTCAGATGATTAATGTCCACCATCAGGTGATCTGTTGCTTGGTTACTACTCATCTGAAATCCAGACTGGAAAAAAAAATTATTTCTTGTAGCTCAGCCAGCCCCTGTAACCAACTCATTGTGTGGCCAAGGTAGACTTATTTGTGATGCTTCCCAAGGGTACCTGGTTATCAGCTGCCCTTAGCATGAGAATGCCTTTTCTCTGCCTGCCTGGGGTCAGCTCCACAACTCCATTGGCCATAGGCAACACAAACTCTCCCCTCTAGGCCTGTGCAGATGCCACTGGCTTTCTAGAGGTTAGCAATAGGCACACTCCAATCTCCAAGACCTCCAAGTGTCTCCCTAGAGTGTGCAGTCTGTTCCACTGGACACTTCCAGTATTCACAGATTCTCTGCTCCCAAAGAAACAATACATCCCAGCTTGCCAGTTACACTTCAGATCTCTGCTCCACTTAACACACAGCACTGGACTTACTTAATTAGTCTATCTAGTAGAACAATGCTTACCAAAGACCTTCTAGCATTTTGCAGCCAGGCTTGGCTGCAATCTTCTGTTCATGAGACAAGTCACACTGTTAGTTTGTCTCCTAGTGAAAGATACTGTGAGTTTCCTTGTATTACCTGATATACCAGACTAACCTTTTGATCTTAGTCATGAACAAGATACTCCCTTGCTGATGCCTTTTCCTGTAGATTTTCTTTCTTGTAGAGTTTTCATTCCTAGGCCTGGTATCTGACTTGGTATTCAGATAAGCATCCATGCGAAGATATACACATATGACCAGACAGAGAGATAAGCATCTGTTACCTCCCATATGAGAGGAATATGTCCAAGGTATGTCACCGCCTGAGAACCTGCCTTAACTCCTATACCTTAAGAATATAACTTTCAGTATAGATACATAATCCCTTAAATATTATCTGTACATACATTCCATAATGATTGTGATGACCAGTGGGCTAATGATTCTCGGTAGAGACCTCACATGCCACTTGTTAGTGAATTATTATGCATATATCCAATGCAGGGAATTCCTGGACAACTTTGTGCCCTATACCCATTGGCATCAAGTGGTCCCTTGGTCTGACTATCCAAACGTTAATGACTCTTCATGTTCCTGCAACAGCTCTGTAGATAAGTTCTGTGTAATACATGACAGTGCCTGTTAGCAAATGGCTTATTCAATAGACATGACATTAAGGTAGAATGATACAGAGGTTTCATAAAATCAGTGAGAACTCATAAGTTTTACACAGGCAATTTCCCAGACTTTGATCTACAATGAAATATCTCCTTCATAATAAGGAGCAGTTGAGAGGTGCATTGGCTGTTGTTTTCCCTCTAGTAGTTTTGATGATAATTGCTCAAGAACATGGTGGATATTCCCTATGGATTTAAAATAATTTGCAGATTCTCTCAAGGTGGTGGTGGGGAGGAAATGGTCTAAAATACTTGACTGCATCCCTTTAAATAGTTTTTTCAGGGCAGCTTCCATAATACTCTGCTTATTTCTTTGCACGGTTATTTTAGATTTAAGAAATATAATCAATGAAAAAGCAAAGTAATTTGCAAATATTTTCTAAAGATTCACTTCGCATTTTTGGTGTGACTTTAATGACAGAAAAAAAAACTCTTTTCATAATATAAATCAGACTGTGGCAGAGACACAATGAGGGGATAAACAGGGTCCAAGAGCATCCCCATGGACTCATACTCAGGAGTCTCAAAGGTGGGGAGACTTTGTCTGGGCCATTGGGGAAAAGAAAACCCTTGGCTTCCTTAAGGATCACACCCTCCTGTCCCCTCTTCATGGGTACTCAACCTCCTTGCAGGCTTGAGGAGGGGGATTCTGTGACTCATGGTTGAACTGAAGGGTGCAGCATAAGCCTATTGGCTACTGCACACCCAAGGGAAGGGCTTATCAGCCTTTCATCCTGCCAGGGGCCATTCTTCATTTGGAAGAAAAGCTCGTGGCCTCCATCCTTTGTTTTAGAGTAGGTCTCGGTTTGGGGGCCTTTCTGTAGGCATCATGCTAGTCACCTTTTGAGAAGTAGGAAGGAATTTTTCATTACCAGATTGGCCTGGGCACTGTGGGGCTTTTTTTTTCCTCCTCTCAGCAGCCCATGGATCTCATGAGTAGGTTAGGCTGTAAGCTTAAATTGGTCATAATGGGGCAGGTGACCAGGACAGGTGTCCTCAAGATCTAGGGCACCTTATTTCTCTGTGTTTGACAACCCCAGAAGGTACTGATTCCTGCTGGAGGGCAGCCCCCCTGCACTTCCTCAAAACATGGAGCTCTGCTTTCACATCACAATCCAGCTCTATGTATTTGACTGTGGTCCAAAATAAAGTTAGTCTGGTATTTCATTAGCTCTGCTGCTTGTCACTAGGAAATGAAATGAAACTCATTGGTGGGTTACATATGTATGCAACTATGTATTTCTTTTGTATTCTTGGTGTATCCTGTACCCTTGCAAAATATGAAATATGTGCTCCAAAGTGAATAGTAAAAATGCTGAAGTCTCCCCTCCATCCTCTTTTAAGCCCATCTGAATGCATCTTATTTTGATTTACACATCTGAGAGGGAAAAAAGGAATAAAAAATGCAAGCATGTATTTTAGAGCCACAGTACAGTGATTCAAATACCAATGAGCAAGCCCCCTCCCCGCAATCACCAGTTAGCTAATTGTAGTAGAAAGTCTGTGGCTGACATTGATCACTGACTATTGTGGCCAGTCCTGTGCTGAACCGAGAAGGAAGGAGGCATTGGGAGAGGGGAGATTTTTTTATTAAGAGTCTGGATGAATTCACTCTGATTTGCACAGCAGGCAGGGAGAAGACCAGCTGTACATAGCTGCACCATAGAGGTGGATTCACCACTGGGGAAAGGCAGATGATGTTAACCCCATTACCCTACCATGGAGGAGGGCAGCTTCAATTTGCAACTGATGCCATGCTGGAGACTTATCAGCAGAAGCTGCCTTGGGGACACAAAGAATCTACTCATCCTCTGGCTTGGTTCACCCCTCCCACTCTGTGACCAACACTGTCTCCTTTTGAGGTGGTGCTAAGGCTCTGCATTCCCCTTGGCAAAGCAAGTTTTGGAGGTGCCTTGTGCCTTCCCTCCAAGCTGACTTTCCAACAGTGAGAGGCCTGGGCCATAGGTTACACTGGCAGAAGCCAATTTAAGATCTGAATGATTCAAGCCCCTTATATATGCAATATGCTTGTGACCTGGGTGAAGACTAGGACCTGGCTATAAGGACTACGTAAGGAAGCATAAAAGAGAGTCACTATTTTTAATATGAAATAAACCAACTTGTCAGCTGTTCATAGAAAATGTCATTTGGAATAAGCTAGCAGTTGTCTTTTTTGATGAACACACAGAGAAGTTTAACTAGCACTCCCTTGGCTCATAGAATTGATACGGTTTAAAAAGAAAGAAATGAAGGGGATGTAGAGTTCTCAAGCTCTCAAATCTCCAATTTATAGCACACAACTAGGTTTACCTGGAATGCCAACCCAGTGTGGTGTAAATGCATAAGGAATCCAAACAAAGAGGTTTGGGGAGGAGCAGACTTTGAAGGGTGAGGGCCAAGGGTTAAGTATGGCTGGCTCCTATTAATGTAACAACCTTATACTGTCCTTCTGAATCTGCTATCTTGTGCTCCTGAATCTAAGGTGCTAGTGTTTAAAACAGCAGCAGAAACTGGAAGAATAAAAAAAATCCCACCAACCATGAAGTCTCTAGTTTTAATTGTGACAAAAATAACCTTCAAACTGTGAATCATGTAAACCAAGGTAGTTTTGTCTGCCCAAGTCTCCAATAGCCTAGAACAATAGTTCTGAGAAGGGTAAGCACCTCCATTCAACTCAGTGTCCATTCAGCACAATGAGGTATTAGCACTGAAGCCTAATTATAATCTAAATACCAGCATTGTTAGATATTTCACTGCTGATGAAAGCATGCAAGGAAGAGACAATCAGCTAATGTCAATGCATGCAGACCACACAGAGATTAGGATATTGTGAAGATCTGCACAATATTCTTTACATGGCATCTCATCTTAGTGTCTCAAGTGGGCAGAGCTTGGTTTCTGGGAGAGTTTGAAAGATTTACACCAAAAAATGTTCAGATAAATGTCTCATTCAGCAAAAAGTGCAGGTTCAGTTGAACTATTCATGAATTTGATTCAAATTTGCCAATACCGTTGGCCAAAAAAAAATTGAGGTGGAGGGAAGAATGGGGCCAGATTCACAATATGACCATAGGAGGAGCTGCTCCTGTCGCCATCCTTGTAATGTTAGCCCACTGGATAGGGCATTAACACAGATGTGGAAGACCTACATTCAATTCCTCCCTTTGCCTGATGTGGCTCAGTGATTGAATTTGGGTCTCCCCCTGCCCATAGGAGAATGTCTTAACCATTGGGCTATGCTCTCTCAATCTCTCTCCAGCTGAAGCTGTTCCACTATGTATAAAATATATGCATAATATAATCTCTGGAGCAGGGACTACATCCCAGATGAGTCCTAGCCCTAATCACTGTGCTGAAATTATAATGCAGACCCCATCACTTCCCTCTCCCTCCCATTGTTTTGTGACTCTTACCTTTTAAAAATGCCCAGAAACAAAGGGTTTGGGATCTAAATATTTTGAGATTTGGTTTGAGTCTAATCACCTTTTTTCCCCAGAACTGCCAGGAAACTTAAAAATCAGACCCACCTCAGATGCATCTAGGTAGCATCTACTGGAAATCCTGGTGTCATAGCAAGAGTGGATTCATTCAAGCTGTTTGACAGTCAGGGAGAACATAAAGGGACTATGTCCATAGCTTGCAAACCAACCAACAATGCCGTCATGTAAATAGTGCCGCAGCCAGAGCACTGTTCCCCAGCTTGCCCTTGGAATCAGAAGGTAAACTGAGAGTATTTCAGTGGATGGTGAACAGCTCCTAAGGCATCAGGGAGATGCTTCATCTCCCTACTGGCTGCCTTTTATTCCCAATAAAACAATAATTAGTAGTGGGGTACCTAGCCCAATCAGAAGGATTTTTGAGGTTGGACTCAACCAGGTCTCCCCTATAGACGAGGTCTAACTGCAGCCAGTCAGCAGCACAACAGCCCTTCAAGTCTAGTTAGGGCATGTCCAAGCCAGACCCTGTGCAGATAGAAATACATACACATTTCAAGGCTGTATTTAGAACAAAGTCACTTGCACACTAATTAAAAAGAACTTCGTTTGCAGTCTTTTTAACACATTTGATTTAACTGTGGTGTTAATTTAACTCTTTGGAATGAGTGCTCTTTAAGATCTTTTATTTAACCTCTTTAACAATGGGGCCATTTTATATCCACTTGTTGAATGACTCTATCCTCTATGGGTGGTGGGTTTGGGTTGTTTTTTAATGATTTCACAAATGAATTAAATTTAATTAATCCAACTATAATTAGCTTTCATTTATGAGCAAAGTACCCGACAATGTGTTAGCTGTCTGACAATGTATCCAGACCTTAATAGCTTCTGCTGGCAGTTTGTTAGCATCTCAAAGGGCCCAATGTTTAACCAGACCCAAGTGTGCAATTCTGAGAAAATTCTCTTGTGTGACTGGTAATTGCAAAACATGAAATAGAATTTCACACATTTAGATGCAAACCACAGCGTCCTGCAACAGAATAAGTGGAATATGAATAAAAATCCAGCATCTGTGACTGCAGCAAAGAGTCATCTGTGACTGGGAACCATGAGCAGGTGTTCTTGTTGATCCTGACCTGTAGTTTAAAAGATGGCTCTGTGTTTTACCACTGGGACTGTTTTGTGGTCTCGTTCCTTTTCCTGGCAGAAAATCCGTTGCTCCTGTGAAAAATTATCATCTCACAATCTGGAATCTTACAGCGTTAACGTGTTGGGAGCCAGCATTTCTAAAGCCAGTATACAATCTTGTTTGCTTGTTTTGCTTGTTGACAAGAAAATGAGAAAAAATGGACCCACATCTTGCAAATATATTGTAACCAGAGGGAAGAAAAATCTTCCATAAAGATATTTGTACAGTATTTTCTAAGTCTTATTATATGAGCTGGATAGACAGCAAACTAAAGACACAGACTAACCTGTTTACAAATGAACATTTAAACATTACAAGACAAAGCTTACCCAGAGGAGCTGGCATGGAGAGTACTCAACTGTGATTTTTCAAACATAACTTATTGACTACATAATAGAGTGAATGTCTGAAATGTGAGTTTATTCAGCAAATGCTAAGGGATCAGGGATACAGTTTTCAGCTTGAAGCTTGTTTTTAATGCTCTTATGTATTACTCACGGAAGAATGTAGAATGCACTTTTTTTATGAAGTTGGGGCACTGCTCAAAGTCTTGGCACCAAATATGAACTGAGTTCTAATGTTAGAATTACAAGTACTAAAACCCAAGATTCTTGTCAAAACTCCAGGAGCAAAAGTTAATTCTGCCTGGTGGAAAATGATTGTTCTCAGTATATTTTTGGTACCGTTCCATTCACTCTGTTAAAACTGAATGTCATCACAACCCTGAAAACATGTAACATACAGGAGTTGTGTCTGAGCCATATCTACTGGTGCAATATCAGATCTCCTAAACTAAAAGATGAACTGAGCAGCACTTGGATGCAAGATCTCTAAAAGGAACATCCTGGGTACAGTAGGAATTTGTTTTGGGGACTCCATAGGTGGAACTCTCAGTGATTCTGCCTAACTAAAATCCCCATTGATGTTTCAATTAAATATTATCTTGCTCCAAATCAGGGATGTGTGCATTTCAGCAATGGGAGAGATCTAGAGAGAGAGAGAGAGAGAGCTAGTACAGTTTTGGTATGAACATCATAATAGAAATGTACAGAATGCCTGTTTTGAGCACTTCTGTTTGTAAAACTGGAAAACTTTTAGCATATTTCTGCCACTTTTCAGACTCATTAACAAATAAGATTGCCTTATGTGATACACAAGCCATCTAATTTATTTTTCGGTTGTCCTTTTAGATTTTGAAACTTACAATTCATATAAAAATATAAAGGTGAATGATGAATTTGGAAGAATTCTCATTTGGCTATTATCATTGTTACCATTGCTTCTGATGGTAGTAGGGAAAGAGCAGAATCCTGGTCATCATGTCTAAGACATTCTATAAACCTCAGCTACAACAAATGAATCATCTTATCAATGATTATTAATGAAGTTCTCTGTACATGCTTGTATTTTTTAATAGATGTATGTATGCCTTAATCTCAACTCTACTACATGCTAGTACATATTTTCTTGAGCCACTATTTCCCTTTTTTACTTGTTCATTACTGTCTCTAAAATTCTTTCTTGTGATGCAACATGCCATACTTTATTTCAGTCCAGTGAAGAATTTCTTTATTATTTTGTTTAATTTCATCATAATCCATTCAGCCATTTTTTAATAGAGAGCTCTAACAGTAGTAGCATTCATAATGTATATTTATGAGAGAATTCCTACCACTCTTTCAACTGCAGTTCTAAAGGTTGCTGTTGCACTGGATATTTTTTTTAATTGCTGCCTATCTTTCATGCTTATCACTTTGGAGCTGCACAGCAATTATTACTATCTTGATGTGCTGTTTTCACAAGGCACTTATTTATGTGTATAACAATAATTATAGGCTTTCAAAGTTGAGTTTATGGAATCTTCCTTTTAAAAGGAAATCTGTGAAATCATTTTAAACGTGTTCTTTGAAGAAGGATTTAAATTTAGTAGCTAAGTTTCAACCCACAATGGGTCAGATTCTGTTCCTCTTGAAGTCAATACCAAATCTCCCTTTGACTTCAGTGGAAACAGAAATGGGTCCAACATCTTTGAGTGATTTGAAAGTTAGCTGAGATTAAGGATGAGCAAGATTGCAATTGTTCTAATGTTAATAGATCTTCAATGGTCTTTGTCTGTACTTTGTTCTGTAAACTGGGCTGAAAATTTCATGAAGACAGTTTCTCTGAGATCTCTGCTTCTGGCCAGGATGGAAATACTCTGAAAGTAACTTTATTATAGTTGCCCAATACTGCCATAGCTGAAAAAGCAGTGACATCCTTGAAAATGCAAAACAGCGACAAAAAATTGAACAAACATCTTCCTTTTTTATAATCACAAAAATATATTGGATCAAACTTTGTATGAAATGTCAGGCCAGTTAATGTTTTTCTCTCAACACACGGCTATTCCTAGAGATGGACAAACCTCCAAAGGTTCAGGTTCAGTGAGGATGCATGCTGAACTCAGCCTAAGCTCAGGTAAATCTTTGAAGAACCACCATAATCACCCTGTCATAGTCACATCCTTCCCTCACAACCTGCATGTTCCAGCTGCCTTGTACCTGCAAGTTTGTCTTGTTAGCAAGGATGTGTGGTTTCCCCACTGTGAGGCTCTAATTATAGAGGAGGACAGCCAGCTCCTCCATTGAAGTGCAGAGGTACCCTGTTCTCCCCTCTCTCTACATCCTGCTGCTCTGCGACTTAAAAATTTTTAAGGTGCTATGGAAATCCCATCCCTGACTGCATTGCTATACTGTAAAATCCCTCCCCTCATGCCCATAAAAACACAGATTAAAACAAAAATCCTGGGAGTGAAAGGTTGGCCTCCTTAACTGAATTTTTCAGAACCTCAGAAAGGTTCAGAGGGTGGGAGAAGGTCTGGCTATCTGTATGTGTTTGAGGGGCATGCAGTGGGGAATTCTTATTTTCAGTGAACCAGTTCACTTACTCTTGATATTAGCAAGCCCCAACTGTACCACTAGGGATCCTATTCATTTCTCTTTAGTGTCTATGCAATAGAATTGATTTGTTTATCTGTTCTTTGTTTCTTTTTAAATGTATTTTTAAAAAGTTATTTCTCCACAGCTAAATATTTAACAGTCTTACATGTCTTTTCATTGTCTGCCTTCACACTCCACTCTCTCTAACTAGTGGCAATCCAATCTATCCAAATGGAAACTAGGAACAGAAAGAAAGCCATGATGTTTACTCCTTGTTACCTTTGTTTACTCTGTTTCAGAAGTTCAGCATCCTTTTCAATGGATATTCAAAGCTTGCCTAAATTTTCATCTTTGCAGACCCACACTCGTTCAGTCTCTGCATGGCCTTCCCCCACAACTAACAAGTTCTACCTCTCCCCTACTGCCTAGAAATGGTTGGACACATTCATTAGTAGTCAAAGATACTATAGGTTATTGTTCATAACTGGTGTGTTATTTAAAAAAAAAACACCCTAAAAGTGTCTCCACAAATCCCATAGAATTCCAATGAATTTTGGATGCCTAATTCTTTTAATCTCCCAGCCCATATACCCAGGATGAGCTTGGGCAAAAATGAAGCACATTGAAATTGGTTTGGAAAAATGCTGTAAAGCAGTGGCTCTCAGCCTTTCCAGACTACTGTACTCCTTTCAAGAGTCTGATTTGTTTTGCGTACACCGAAGCTTTGACTTGCTTACAAAATCAAACATAAAAGTACAAAGGTGTCACAGCACACTATTATTGAAAAATTGCTTACAATCTCATTTTACCATAAAATTATCAAATACATCAATTGGAATATAAATATTCTACTTAGATTCCAGTGTATAGTATATAGAGCAGTATAAACAAGTCATTGCCCGATGAAATTTTAGTTTGTACTGACTTTACTGGTGCATTTTATATTGCCTGTTGTAAAAGTCAGCAAATATCTAGATGTGCCCCTTGGAAGATCTCTGCATATCCCCAGGGGTACAAGTACCTCAGGTGGAGAACCATTGCTGTAAAGGGTACCTGGACTCTGCATACAAGGTGAGGGGAGTAGCTTAATGGAACTAACTCACATGACTCTTTGCAAAATTGGGACCTACTGAGCTGAAATTTCAGCCTGTAGAAATTTGGAGCTTCAAACACAGCCACAATGATAATTAGAAACTGCATGAAATATTTGCAACAACAAAACCCTAAAACATATGACCCTTGCCTGGTTTGGGGTTTCTATAAGAACTAGAAATTCAGAGCAAGATTTCAAATATTTGCTAAATGTTGTAAATCTGTTGGATGAGTCTGGACTAAATAAGTGTGAATTCAGTTTCAATAAACATAACCCAGTGTACAGTTTTATGCAGAGCTGCTTGGAGACTGACAATTACATTTCATGGCAACTTTCACAATTTCAAAAAAAAAAATTTATGCATGGGACCAAACAAAATAACCCTCCTTCCCACAACCCTTTTGAATGGTTTTGTGAAAATGTATGAGAGTGTGAGCTAGAGACACATTACAGTTCAGTGGTAAGAGCTGTCTTGCAAGAGGTTGGTCCAGGTCCTTACTCTGCTTAAATCAGTTTTATATGAGATGAAAAGCTTTGTCCAGTGCTCTGCACACCACAATAAGAGTCTCTCCTACAAAATCTTTTTGACAAAGCATATTCAGATCCGCTCTAGTTTTGTGACTTTGAGATGGGAAGAAACCAGGGAAAACTCAGCAGTTTTGACCGAGTGTGGCTTTGAAATTTGGTGCGATGGGCAATGAAATCCAGATTGGTGCAGGCCTATGAAACTTAAGAAAATATTCTCCCTGGAAAGTGAAAACACTAAATCTTTTGCAGCTCTACTGACAACTAATTTATAAATTCAGACAAGATCCAAAGTCCTACTCTTTTCTATAAATTGTACATTATAGAGCAAAAAACATCAAATGAGCAGAGAGAAGGGTCTGAAATATTTCACCTGGTTACTGTTGCTTAGGAAACCAGAAGCTCCGTATCCATACATCCGACACTAACATCTCACTTTAGCTAATAAGGAGAGGGTATTTTATGCAACATTTTCGAAAAAGATAGTTGTTACGCTCCCCTTTTGATACTGCACTAGATGGCAAATCAAAGTGTCCATTGTTATGACTGGAAGTAGAGAGTTTTGTCATTTGAGGTGTAATTGAGAAGGGTGAAAAAGAATTTCCAATGCAACATTTGATACATATACATCCTGTTGAATGTTTAAAACAGATGGTATAAACCAAGGGTTCCCAACGCAGTGTCCGTGGGTCCCATGATGCCCGCCGGGGCATCTAGCTGTGCCCACGTACTGGCTGGCAGATGAGCATCTGCCGAAATGCCGTTGACAAGCTGCGTCATCCAGAGGTGTTGCCACCAAAATGCCGCCGATTTTTAGTGGTATTTTGGCGGCAACGCCTCTGGATGATGCTACTTGTCGGCAGCATTTCGGTGGCGATGCCTATTGACGTTGCCATTTGTCAGCAAAATTTTGGCGGATGCTCGTCCACTGCCACAGTTCTCCGTGGCTCATTGCCTGGCGCCTGCCAGACAAAAGGTTGGGGACCACTGGTATAAACAGTCCACTTTGCTACAATAGGTTGAATCATATTGCCAGATAGCAAAACACTAAATAAATTACCACAAATGAAAGGCTTTGATCATTTCTTGAACTCATGATACTTTTCCAATCAGGCAAGATTCCCATGAGTTTAATAAACCTATGAAGGTTTTATTTTTTTTTAAGTCCTTTGAATTATTTAAAGTCATAGCAGGATAGAAAAAAGTAAGATCTAGCACATAAACATGCTTAATTACAAATAGAAAGGGTTCACCAAGAGCAAGAACTGAATTACTGTCAATAGAGAAAGAAGAACTTGGAGCTTGGTAAGCATAGAGAAGCCCAAATGTGTTTTGCTGGGCTGTGGGGTTTATGTCAAGTGCATTTCATTGCCAATCCTTGCCTCTCAAACTCTTCTCTCTGTCTGTCTCTTTTATCTCCTTACAAAGAGAAATGGCTAGAGTTTGGTAGAGTGCTGAAACGTGTTTTTATGTTATAAAAATTATCATACATAATCTATGTTAATGAGTATTAATTGCAAATGAAGTCAAGAGATTTACAATTTGCTCCAATGGGAGAGGGATTAGGTTTGTGATTTCATTATAAACAGGCAACGAAGCAAAAACCACAAACATAAACCCTTAAAATCTATATACATACACACACAAAATCTATGACCACTTATTTCATCCCTGATATTTTGCTGCCTCCCATTAGCTATTAGAAGTATAATGCATATGAAACATATATAACTCTTCAGCTACGTGTTTTTGGCAGCAAATAGGGCCAGGTTCGAATATCCTTTTGAAGACTTAAACACTGGCTTGAGCGCTAATATCCACCTGGGTGTCCTTGATAGTCACTAATTCTCCACTCTCAAGCAGTGAGTCCATTGTACAAAATAAAGACAATTTTAGTGAGGGCAAAGGGGACACAGAATAAACTGGACAAAACCAGTAATAATAAATATCTGTTATGTAAAACTTCTACATTTGCCCCACCCCAATCCTCTACCCCCCAGGGTGTGTTGGCAATAGCCTTAAATTCAGTCATCTCATGGTTGTGAGCATCCAACAAGGTAATATGCTTCTGCAATAGCAACTTCCCTCCTCCCCAACACCCCCACTCACTCTTTGTTGTCCAGGGCTGGCAGAGTTGAAAGTTCAGGTAGGTCCATCTCCAAATCTTAAAGGGGGAGTGTTGCCTGGTCTGTTCCAGGGGCTCTAGCATCTAACCCAGCTGTAGTGTTTGCAGTTTTTATTTACTGGAAACCCTTAGCAGAGGTCTGCAGCTAGACTGCTGCTCTCTCTAGCTTTAGCAAAATCTGTACAAACTCTTCAGACTGGGATCAGTAGCATATGGGTCCCCAGACAGAATCCTTTGCCAGCAGAGATGTATACCAACTAGAAGACAGTCTTTTCTCTCTCTTTTTAGCTGGGCCAGGCTTTTCTTCCAAACCATGCCAGGCTGTAATTTTTGTTAGGCTGACTCCTCACCCAGGGGCCCATTTGATGCACTTCTCTTTCCTTTCATTACCAGACAGGGAGAGTAATGATTTAGTACTACTAAACTTAAAACATAATCTAATTTTGACCAAAGACTCAAACTATCACATAATAGAATGCAAATGAACCCAGCCCATTCAGTTAGTTCCCTTTGCTCACCAACAGATGCTGGCAGACAGCTCACAGCCTTATGGAGCCTGGCCTGGATCCACAAAGGTACTTAGGTGCCAAACCTCCAGATTTAGGTGCCTCAGTCCTATTTCTAGGTGCCACCACAATCTGCGGCCTAAACCTATAGACGTCTAAACTCACTGGGTACATATGTGTTTGCAGTAAAATTCCCTAGGTGACTAAGTTTCTGCTTCTGGGTTTGCACACTGCTGCATCCCTCGGGCATCCAGGCACCTATCTCCCAGCTGAGCCCCAAAGCAATCCACAAACCAGGGAAAGATAGGTGGAGGAGTGTCTAATACATCATCTGCTAGGTCTGATCTGGTACGCCAGTCAGTGGCTGTCAGGCAGACATAGGCTCCTCCCTTAGACTCAGCCTGGACTTAAAGGCTTATCTCCATGAGAAGAGCAGGGCTTAGGACACCCTCTTCTCATCAGCATCTCCCACTGGCTAGCTTAGGCAGCTTACATCCTAGCCTTGTGGCTTTGTGGATGCCATTCTAAGGCCCCTATCTCTCCATGTGTTTTACAGGGAGCTTCCATGCCTAACTCAGGCTTTGTGGATCACATTGTTCTAGTGATTTTCTAAGCACCTAGGTCATGGGTGGTGGGTACACCACACCTGCTGCTGGATGCTTGGGCTGTGGTAGCCCCACCTCGCCCCCTCCCTGCTGGGAGTGGGCTTCTGCAGGAAGATTTTGCTTATTTATTATGTGCCATGCAGGTTCCCCAGCAGCTGAGGAGGCGGTATCTGCTACTCAGCTTCCCAGGTCCTGATGACTCCCCAGGGATATTACTGATGAACCCGGGAAGCTGAGTAAAGATACTGTCTTCTCAGCTGCCTGGAAATCTGCATGGCACATATAAAAGCTCAGCATCCTCCACCTGGCTGCTCCTCTCCAGCCCTCTCCACCCCTCTCAGGAGGTGCCCACCACTGCTCGTTGGTTCTTCTCCTCCCTGCTCACTACCACCTCCTCACTTGCTGGTCCCTCCTCTGGTGGGAGAAGGAACATGGCAAATGGTGGCTGGGGGTTGAGCAGGGACGGGAGAGAGAGGAGGGACAGCATGTGGCAAGAGGCAACAGGTGGGGGCAAGCGAGGAGGAGGGAAGGAGAGCAGGGATACACGTGGTGAGTGGAGAGGGAACTCAACAGAAGAGAAGGGACCAGCAAGCAGTGGCAGGGGGGCCAAGCAGGGAAGAGGGGGGAAGGAGAGGAGGGATGTCCGTGGGGAGGAGGTTGAGCCAGGGAGGGTACCAAGACTGAGGTGAAGCAGGGGTGGAGTGTGGGCAGGGCCATGGACAGAAGAGGCAGGATGGGGAGCTAGCCTCCCTGAGGAAAACCTCCTGCCACTCACGGCCAAGAAGGTTAGCACTGTGATGTGTAATGTTGCAACAACTAAGTCCTACTATGAATCCAGGCCCCTCTGTCCACCTGGCATTCTGAAGCAACTTTGGGCTGCTTGTCTCTCTGTTCAGCAACAAGCTTCCTATTCACTACAGGCCACAGGGTTTATGCATAGTTAAAAAGATCTCCTTCCATTTAGCAAGAGCAGTGGTAGGCATATAAGCCAATCAGTTCATCTCTGCAAAGATCTATTCAGCTTTTGAGCATCTAGATAAACAAATGATAGATACATTGATATTACAAATAAAGCCACAAAACCACAATGTTAAAAGAATGTTATTTACATTGCAAAGTCTAGCACCCAGAAATTCAGAAATGACAGATTTACAGTTCCCCATAAAACCTTAATTCTGCCTCCTTGTACTTCCATCTTGTGCCCTGAAGGAGCCAGAAGTCCTATGGGGAAAATAGTATGTGATCATGTAATTAAAGACTGTATGATAATGCGTACACACAAAGAGATCAAATTAAGGTTGCACAGGGAAATTAACTTCTAAGTGGTTAACTCTGAAACATTTACATTCTTTTAACATAGTTTTTTGGATGCAAGTATAAAAAAAGTTGAAAAAGCAAAATGTCCATCTTATGGAACCATGTTGTCCTCCACCCCCTATGGGTCATCAGCAGGGCTGGGATCTGCAGCACAGTCCTCTACCACTTGAGCTAAAAGAGTAAATTGTGCCAAATAGAAGGCTATCTTCCCTGTGGGCATGCCACTTAAGGGGGATAGAGAGACTCTCAGTTTACCAGCAGGTTTCACAGATATTTGCTAGACAGCAAAGGAATGTTCAGACTCCTAGACTCATAGACTTTAAGGTCAGAAGGGACCATTATGATCATCTAGTCTGACCTCCTGCACAACGCAGGCCACAGAATCTCACCCACCCAATCCTGTAACAAACTCCTAATCTATGTCTGATTTACTGAAGTCCTCAAATCGTGGTTTAAAGACCTCAAGGTACAGAGAATCCTCCAGCAAGTGACCTGTGCCCCACGCTGCAGAGGAAGGTAAAAAACTTGCAGAGCCTCTGCCAATCTGCCCTGGAGGGAAATTCCTTCCCAACACCAAATACGGTGATCAGTTAAACCCTGAGCATGTGGGCAAGACTCACCAAGCAGCACCCAGGAAAGAATTCTCTGTAGTAACTCAGATCCCACCACATCTAACATCCCATGACAGACCATTGGGCATATTTACCTGCTAATAAAGATGAATTAATTGCCAAAATTAGGCTATCCCATCATACCATCCCCTCCATAAACTTATCAAGCTTAGTCTTGAAGCCAGATATGTCTTTTGCCCCCACTGCTCCCCTTGGAAGGCTGTTCCAGAACTTCACTCCTCTGATGGTTAGAAACCTTCGTCTAATTTCAAGTCTAAACTTCCTAGTGTCCAGTTTATATCCAAGATGGCTATGTTCAATTCCAGATTTTGGAGGGGTGTATGTCTCTTCTGAGCCTATGCCCTCCAGATTCTCCCTTTCTTCCCAGCTCCTGTTCCCGCTCCTGCTGATAGCCTTACCCTGCTGGTCCCTACTCTTGTCCATTTCCCTCCCATTGCCCCTGTCCCAAGCTCTGACTCACATGCCTATCCTCCTTCACTCCACAGCTTCTATTTATTCATAGATAAAAGGCCAGAAGGGACCATTGTGATGACCTAGTCTGACCACCTGTACAACACTGGCCACATAACTTCCCAAAAATAATTGCTAGAGCTTAGCTTTTGGGCAAACAACCCATCTTGATTTAAAAATTGTCAGTGATGGAGAATCCACCATGACCCAATGGTAAGTTGTTCCATTGGTTCGATCTTTTCTCTTCCTTATGTTCCTGCTCCTTTTCTCCCATCTTGTTTCCATTTCACCTGTCAGTAATCTGCCTGCTCTGCTCTTGTCCTGGCTCCTGTTTCAGTACCCCTGTCTTGTCCCCCTTCTCATCCACTCCATCTTCTGTTTTTCACTCTTTTGCACATGAGTCTGATAGCTTCCGCTTCATGCTACCTGGGTGCTAGTGAAGTAAGGGGGAAATTGAGAGCACAAAAGAAGCAGTTTTCTTGCTCTCAATTCCTGTGGCTTACACCACAGTGCCCCACAATACCCAGGATCACCAAGAGCAGGGAAAGTCCTACTCAGCCCCCGCAGCCCTGGGATGAAGCATGCTTGGTTAGTGTGTGGGGTTTGCACATATAGAGTCCATGCAGCATATAGGAGTGGTGAGGGGCTGGAGCATACTCAGGGTAGGCTGTGTTTTCAGATAATTTAGCTGCCCAACTCTAACAGATCTGAGCATCTGTGAACTAATATTTTTTCATACCTTGAAAGGGCCAAACGTGGGTGATTCTTCAGAGATGGCGAAAGGCTTATCCCTGATGCTATGGCAACCACACGCACATGCACACACCCTGACAAATTTCCCTGTGCTAAAGCATGAAGGCACTAGCACTTCTTAACAATTTGGTAAGAATTTTTAAACTTTATTTTCACAAATTGGTTGACTATTTTAGCTGAAACTTTCCAAACTAAGTTAACCCAAGGCAGACATTCAGCAAATGGAAAATTTCAGGCCAAACAGTTAAAGTTTGGCAAAACTAAAAGCAACTGAAGAAAGGATCTTATAATGGAAAGTGTCAAGCAATCTCAACTATAAATATCACTACTAGCTCCCCCCATTAACAGATATGTAAACTTATATAATTTTTAAAAATGAACATTGTTTCACTAAAGGATTACGGTATGTGTTTCCTTAAGGGGAAAAAAGAGAATGAGTGTATTAATTAGTGTGGTTGTCATATGAGGTATTTGTTCCACTTGACAAAGCATAATTATTGAGCAGCACTGACTAAAATGTCTAAACAGAAGACAAGTCTTAGTCAGGTTTGAGAAGCACTATCTGCTGTTCTATCATGTTTGAAAATTATGGTGATGTTTTTAGCAACAAAGAGTCCTTATAGACTCACAGATGTATTGGAGCATAAGCTTTTGTGGGTGAATACCCACTTTGTCAGATGCATCTAATGTTTTTGTTATTGATAATGGGGAAGCAACAACTTCTTTTAATTAGAGCACCTTATTTAATGCTATTTTTCTCTCTTTATTGGCTTCAGGAGGTTGAAAGATGAGATGAAGGTTCGGTGGAATAGATGGTGAAACAGTGTTTCTATACAAAAACTTGGTATGTGTTGAAGAGCAAGTCGGTGTGAACTAGACTTATGGACAGCAAACATTCTTTACAATCTCGATCATTAATTCACCTTCACTAATGAGCAAGTAGCCTACCCTATTATTTCACAGCTGTGTCCACAGCGTAGACATACTCTTAATTGCTCTGAAGCAGTAATACTGTACCTGCATCCAGAAGTGATCTGTGTACCTTTCCCTGTGTGTACTTTAGGGTGTAGTCCCATGACATTTAAGAAATATGATGGGTCCAGTCTAGTGAATGAGAGACTATGCTAACTGCTAAGGGCACTTGATAAAGACCTGTACCTTCAAGGTTAAAGTACTAGAAACCTCTGTCCTCACCTAAACTTTCTGCCTGCATGTCGTGCCACACCTCTTTGAAGACAGAGCGATTCAATGGTAAACTTTCCTTCTCTGTTTGAATCCTCCCTTTGTGTGGATATTGCTGAGGGATGAAAAGGAATATCTTTAAAGATACCATATTGTAATATTTCACCAAGGGACACTGCTGCTGCTTCTTATGTCAGCTAAAACATAAATATATGAGATTAAGTATCTAAATCAGTGTATTTTATATTATAGCAGACTGATGTATGGTTCTTTCTTACATGGACCTTTCACAGGCGTACAACCACATCTTGAATCAAGTTGTATGTTGTAGCCATGCTCAACTCCATATCTCGTTTCCATTCATGATATGAAACTGGCGAGTATAAGACGATCCTCTCAGCATTATGTAACATGATGCACTATCAAGTTCAGACTTACATTGTGAAATTGGTAAAACTAACTAGCGTTACTAACAAGTAATGTCCCGATATGTCCGTTACAAGGGTTTCTCACACATAAGACAATAGGAAATTCCAATGTTTAAACCAGATTGTTCTCGACAGGGTCACAGGAGGAAGCCATGGACTCTGAGGAATCCGTGCAAACACACGGGCATGCCCATCTATGTAAATGAATATCCAATGCCTCCTTTCTCTCTCTCCTGACTCCTCCCATCACACTCTCTCATCTGAGTAACATGGCCTCTGCAAGACTTATTTGACAAAACTGTCTGTTGCTCCAGAACAACTTTACCCCCACAGTGCAGTGAGGGAAAGCAGGGAAGGAAATGGTTACAGGTTCACCATCAATTTACCTAGTGAAATCCTCCAGCTGGAAGAGGAGACAATGCCATATAGAGACCATCTCTCATACAGGTTTCCTATTTCCTGACCCCAACCAGGTCTCATCTCCTTTTCCCATCAAATGATGCAGCCCTTACTGCAAGCTTGGAATAAGCAGGCAGAAGAATTCAGTAGAGGCAGAATTTACCAGATCTGCTGGTATTTTTCTCTTCTTCCTACAGAGGTGGAAAGGATGATATGGCTCTCAATAGCCAAGTCAGAACTAACAGAAGTTAATTTATTTTAAGGTCTGAGGTGTTAACTTAATTCTAATTCTTCTTTGGCAATGACTAGAAGAACTTTTTGTGTCTGACATACATGTAATTTCTATGCCTCTTCAAAGAGGGTCTGTATGATCTGATTAAGAGGAAGGATACATTATAGAGCTTATAAATGCTTACATAAGATGAATTTAAATACAAGCTAGCATTGAAAAAAAAGTTATGATAATCAGGGCACTTATATTTTATTGAAGAAAAAGGTTTCTGTGCTTAAAAATGTCTCAAGGTTAATTAAGAACATCAGGCTAATCCACCTTACTTGGGTCTTGGCAATGAATTCACAGAAATTTGGGGTATGAGTCACATTTTTGTGTAAAAATAATATACTAGCATTAAAGTTTGGACATATGTTTTCTCTTTCACATGCAGCAAAGACTTCATAATTGTTGATAAAATGTTTTGACAAGGCAACAGTTCATAAAATTTGTATATGTTTCTAATTCAGAGTAAATTAATGTGTCACGAAGGAAGTGCTCATTAAGTATTAAAATCGTGAAAGTGTATTCAAAGAGCATGGGTACATATAAAAATAATTTTATCATCTAAAGTTAACAAGGGTTGTGTAGTACTGTGGCACTCTACGTGCAATATGCCCTGTACTTCCCACTCTAACAAAAGACTTAGGTGGCTAAAAATGGGGCTTAAGGGCTTACCTCCTTTTTGTGCATCCAGGCCTAGGTCCCCAGTTTTGGCCCTCCCCTCCACATAACCCTGTAGGCACCTAAACTCAGTAAGCACCTACATTTTAATTGCTAAAAATCCCTAGATGCCTACATTTCTAAGTCCCAGACAATACTCAAAGCACATGGGGATAGGTGGCCACCTCCCTATCTTGCCAGTGGGGCCCCATCCAGTAAACCACTTCAGACCTTGTCTATCACCTGACACCACGCACCCCTCCTCTCCCACCACAGTAAAGGGAGTGCAAGGCAGGCCGCCGATAGGTGTTGGGCCTCTCCGTCCACACATAAAATCCAGGAGACCACAGGGAAGTGTAGAGTGAGCATGAATGACATATCAAATATGTCAGAGAGAGAAACAGACACAGAGAGAAAGCAATATGGAGAGATAGCAGACTACATGGGGTGCAGGTTCATAGAATCATAGAATCAAGGAAGATTAGGGTTGGAAGAGACCTCAGGAGGTTCATCTAGTTCAACCCCTTGTTCAAAGCAGGACTAATCCCCAACTAAATCATCCCAGCTAGGGCTTTGTCAAGCCTGACCTGAAAAACCTCTAAGGATGGAGATTTCACCACCTCCCTAAGTAACCCATTCCAATGCTTCACCACCCTCCTAGTAAAATAGTTTTTCCTAATATCCAACCTAGACCTTCCCCACTGCAACTTGAGACCATTGCTTCTTGTTCAGTCATCTCCCACCACTTTAAACAGCCTAGCTCCATCCTCTTTGGAACCCCCCTGCAGATAGTTGAAAGCTGTTATCAAATCCCCCCTCACTCTTTTCTTCTGCAGACTAAATAAGCCCTGTTCCCTCAGCCTCTCCTCATAAGTCATGTGCCCCAGTCCCCTAATAATTTTCATTGCCCTCCGCTGGACTCTCTCCAATTTGTCCACATCCTTTCTGTAGTGGGGGGGCCGAAAACTGGTTGGAGTACTCCAGATGTGGCCTCACTAATGCCGAATACAGGGAAATAATCACTTCCCTTTATCTGCTGGCAATGCTCCTCCTAATGCAGTCCATTATGCCTTCCTGGCAACAAGGGCACACTGTCAACTCATATCCAGCTTCTCGTCCACTGTAATCCTCAGGTCCTTTTTTGCAGAACTGCCTCTTAGCCAGTCAGTCCCACTGCCTATAGCAGTGCATGGGATTCTTCTGTCCTAAGTGCAGGACTCTGCACTTGTCCTTGTTGAACCTCATCAGATTCTTTTAGCCCAATTTTACAATTTGACTAGTTCACTCTGTCTCTATCCCTATCCCTACCCTACAGCGTATCTACCTCTCCCCCCAGCTTAGTATCATCCGCAAACTTACTGAGGGTGCAATCCATCCCATCAACCAGATCATTAATGAAGATATAGAACAAAACTGGCCCCCAGACCAATCCCTGGGACACTCTGCCAACTAGACATTGAGTCGTTGTTCACTACTTATTGAGCCTGATGATCTAGCCAGCTTTCTATCCACTTTATAGTCCATTCATCCAATCCATACTTTTTTAACTTGCTGGCAAGAATACTGTGGAAGACCCTATCAAAAGCTTTACTAAAGTCAAGATATATCACGTCTATCATAACAGAAGGATGCACAGAGGCAAAGGGCAAGACACTTGAGCCTCAGCCCTGGCATGCAGCTCTTTCTTGAGTCTACCAACCCCGCTGCAACTTCATGTGTCCTCTTGGCAAGTACGTATGCAGTGCTATCTGGAACCAGATACACTACTGAACCTACATGTTGTGCTACAGGACAATCTCTCTACCCCCCACTTGCAGGAGCCATGCACTTTCCACTTCCACAAGGATCAATATAGACCTGTCCATACTGTCCTTGGGATCTTACTAAAGAATCACCACTCAGACCACCATCATTACCCTGCCCATGGTCTCCAGGGTATTACAACAGTTCCTGGGGACCCTCACCAACCACATGGGAGAATACATCCTGTTCCACTCTGACCCAGACATGAAATATGATACAATTCTACCAGACAGTGGCCTTTCCATGCGTGCTCGGGGTCGTAGATGGAACTTAAGTAAACATTTTTTTAAAATAGCAAGAGGTGCAACTGTGTATACCATCATCAAATCTACATCATGAACATGATGTCTACCTATCATGCAAAGATGATCTTCATGGACATGACGGTAAATGACCTAGGGTCATGCCATGAAGCATACAGCTGGTCACAATCTGGGCTGAGAAAACTGTTCACCAGCAAGAGAATTGTAGCCCATAGAGCTAACTTAGCCTTTTCTTTTACTCAGCAGTAATGCCATGAACCTACAGGCCTGTATCCTGAAAGACGTTAGCTTAAGCGAGATAGCATAAGTAAAGTAGGCCTATGACCCTTAGCATAGATAAAATTGCCTGACAGTTACCCTGGATTTGGGGGACCAGGGAAGAGCTTACTCCAGAGATGGATACTCCAGATTGGTACATAACAATACCAGGCAATTTCAGGAACACAGAACAGATAGTAGGTTTGGATAGTTTAGGATACAGCCACTGGCAGATGTTTAACCACAAACTTGCATCACTTTCTCAAGGCCTAACTTCCCCCATTCATTACATAGGAGCCTTGGCACTGAACTCAGGCTTTGGGCATCCCAGGGTTGTTCATATGATTTTTTTAGCTGCCTAGCAGTCACAACCTAGGCCCCAATCCATCATCATGGGGAATGTTTTCCACTAGAAAGAAAATTCCTCTAAACCAGCAGCAAATCCAGAAATGCTGGAAGCATGGATTCTGCAAGAGGAGCCACAGGGAGCCATAGTGCAGGAAGCCAGTGCAGGGGCCAGGAGCCTAGCCTTTCATGCCCCTTGGATCTGCCACTTCCCTAAGATCCAAGTGAACATGAGGGAGTTGTATATTCACTTTGAAAAGCTCTTGGCCTCTCTTTAGAGTTACAAACCCAGGCATTCTCCTCAAACCCAGAGTAAGTATTCAAAACAAAGACTTCAAAAAGATCATGGGGGAACAGCCTAGTGATTGGTCACATGTGGAACTGCTGTATCTTTTCTGAACGCATACTAAAAGCTATTATGTATAGAAGATGTACCACATTTCCAAAGCTGAAACACAATGGAACAGAAGGCAGTATGGCACATCTGTTCTTCTCCATCCTTATCATCTTTATCATCATTATCATCACCATCATCACTTGTTATTTATATCACACCCAAAAGTGAGCTATGCACTTCCCCAATGTATTAAAAAGGGCAAGTCTTGCCCTGAAGAGCTTACAACCTATATAAAGAACATAGAGACAAAGGGGTGGGAGGAAGGATGTGATATACAAATTTTGCTTTGGTTGGTTATGTTTATGAATTAGAGGACGGTTGTTTGAAGGACTGTGGGGAAAGGATCAGAGTGGCAGTTAGGAGCAGAGAAGACATTCCAGAGACGGGGGAAATATAAGAAATAGCATGGAGTAACTTATGGGAAAAGTGAATCAAGGAGAAAATGAAGGGAGGAAGTGTGGGCAGGGCACATGGTCCAAACAAGAGCGGTAAATGAAAGTAGTGAGCTTGTGTATAAACATTAAGGCATAAATTGCTGACCATATAAAATTTAGTGAGTGGAAAATGCTTGTTAGGCCATAAACTACTGGTTAAAGTGCTGTGCATGAGAGAAAGGCATTAAAGCATTAAAAATAAAGTTAACAATCAATAACTGGTAAGGAAAATCTGCTTATAACTGGTTCCCTAATATTTCTTGTACTGGGAACTATTTTCAATGGTGGAATGATATGGTGCATTCTTCAAACCCAAAAATATTGTTTAATTTAAAAAATGAAATAAAAATGGTGAGATTAATAGTTATTGGGATCAGATGCAGAAAAGCTTAGGAATGTGTTTAAGTCTATCCTTAGTCAACAAAACATTTAAGTACGTTTAAAGTAAAGTAGGTGGTTAAATGCTCTGCTGAATTGGGATATTAATGTACATTTTAGATGGCAGAAAGCATTCAGCTGTCAGCCTCATTTTCACACACCTGGGACATACATGCACTTGCTCTTCCTGAGTACCTCACATTGTGCATTACTGCTATACTAAAAATTCCTAACATACATTATCACCTCACTGAAAAATTTCTCCATTAAACAGCAGTTCAGTTGTCCAATGTTCTGTCGTTCGGTCTCTGCTATATATATAAATAATATATAAACAATAATGTTATGCCAACCACAGAACAGATATTCAATCTTGCAGAACAGTGATTTATTCATATGGGGAAGTCAAATAAATTTCCCCTCTAAATTATCTCTTTCGTGGCTCTACGCATTCAATAATTTCCCATCCAGGGAATGTATTATTCCCTTCCTATTTATATTATTTTCCTGGTTTGCATTATCATTTTCTAAATATCTTAGGACACCGTATTTCATTCCCTTCCTATTTATATTATTTTCCTGGTTTGCATTATCATTTTCTAAATATCTTAGGACACCGTATTTATCTTGGTACACAGCTTCTGGACCTTTGCATAGCTTCCCCACACTAGGAATCTCACAAATTTCTCATTGTTTCAGAGAGTGCTATAACAATGCGGTTAACTGAAATACAACACATTTTTCAATAAAGCAATGTCTCAATAACATAGTTATGCAGATCAAAAGAGAGTAATTTGATTTCTGAAATTAAAGGAGTAGATTATCACTGCTCCAGAGATGGCCTTCCATAAATCTGAAGCAGAAGAAAAACTATTGGAACAATAAAGATTTGACTATACATTGAAAAGTGATCTAAAAATACTACATCTTTTACATGATTAAGAGAACTTCAGTTTTCAAGTTACAGATCTCCCCAAGCTCTGAAGAAAGTATAATACCATAACCCTCTGCGTTATAGCAAGGGCCTGGCACACACATTTTTTTTGAAACCCAGCATCATGCCAAACTATTTCCAAGTGGTGAATATATCACAAATCCAAATCTGCACAGATATTCCTTACACATTTTACAGAAACTAAACTCATTGTTTTAAAAAGGTAAAGAACAAGGAATAATATGATTAACAGAAAAATCAGTAAGGCATCTGGAATTTACTTATCCAGGAGGGAGTGTTACTAGGTGTATGGCAAAAATTCAGAGGCTGTAACTTCTGGAGCAGGGCTTGTTTACCTGCCATGTCTGCAGGTTTGGCCGATCACCACTGGCCGCAGTTCACTGTCC
Organism: Gopherus flavomarginatus; assembly: GCF_025201925.1. Classification (NCBI taxonomy): domain Eukaryota; kingdom Metazoa; phylum Chordata; order Testudines; family Testudinidae; genus Gopherus; species Gopherus flavomarginatus. The sequence continues at coordinate 35,058,738 of NC_066617.1, forward strand.
CAGGCCAATGAGGGCTGCGGGAAGCAGCGCAGGCTGAGGGATGTGCTGACTGCTGCTTCCCGCAGCCCCCATTGGCCTGGAGCGGTGAACCACGGCCAGTGGGAGCTGCGATCGGCCAAACCTGTGGACACAGCAGGTAAACAAACCGGCCAGACTGCCAGGGGGCCTTACTATGGGAGAAGCCAACCTGGGGTTGGGAGGGATAGGAGACCTGGGGAAATTGATGCTATTTACACATCCTCTCCCTGCCCCACCTAAATTGACACTGGCCAAGTCAGCATTAATAAAACTGCCTCTGTCCCTCAGCACTCTGGAACTGTCTCATAAAGAGGAACGTTGGTTCTAGGAGAAGTAGTTGACAGGAATCCAGCCAGCTGCACTGGGGATTCCTCCCATGAAGTAAGATCATTGTAGTGGCTTCTATGCCACCCCTTTGTGGAAGAGAGTAGCAAGGACACAGCTATGTCTGGCTGTTTCCCAGCTGCAAGAAAAAGGCCATTTGACACTGTTGGCTGCCAGCCTAAAATAAAGCAGAACCTCAGCTTATTGAGAAGCATAAACCACCTTCCCTCTTCCAGCCTGGTCCTGCACCAAGCACAGCTCATCTGAAAGACAGAATATGTACCACTGTATTTTAATTAATGAATATGTAATTAATTGATCACTGAGTCCCACAGCCCCAAGGTATTTAGATGCCAAACTCCCATTGAATTAAATGAGAGTTAGGTGCCTAAATAACCTCTTCTCTTACTTATAAGCATCCATTTCCCCAGGTCTCCTTTCCCTCCCAACCCCTGGTTGACCCCTCCCATAGCCTTCGTCCCTAACTCCACAGAGGACTAATGTGGGGCACAGAGAGGCAGAGTAGTTCTCTTGTTTCTCTAAATCAAGGTGTTCTCTAAAATTCAACATCCCTGGATTTGTATGACCGGGACCAGTTATAATTCAGCCTGCTTGTGGTTTTCCAGAGTATAATTTCTGGGATAAAATTACTATGCCCTCAGCCTCCTAAATCAAGCATAAAGTAGCCATTCCCTGCTTACACTGTCTCCTTATTGAAAGGGTAAAACAAACTACTAGCTCCATTGCACAAGTAGTCCAAATAATGCCAGTATCAGATCGTACCAATAATGAATCCCTTTGCATAAATTTTTCAGCCCATTAAATCCATAAATTAATAAGACTCTATTCATAGCTCACACTTGTCATCCTTCCCCCACACAACACTCTTTCCCTTCTCTTCCTCACTGTTCATTGCTCCTACGTCACTAGTTGTTTCCTGAGTACCATAAATATCATGTTTCTACTTAACCAAAATGCTTTATCGGTGATTCATTTTTCTGCTTATGAAAAAAATATGTCACAAAGGCAATTGATGGATGGATTCTGCCCCCCCCATTAATTTATTTACCCATTATGATTATTTTCCTTTACTATTGTTGTACTGGAACAATAGAAAATAAAATGCCTTAGAGTCACTTAAAACTTTGCTGTGGAGCATCTTCTTTTCTTATGCCATTGCTTTATACCAGTTTAAGTAAAATAGTGGCCAGATTAACATCCTTCAAACACTGGCCATGTAGGGTCAATGGAGAGGGCTCCTTCTACATAGGGTGACCAAATAGCAAGTGTGAAAAATCAGGGCACTTTTTTGAGGGGGCGGGAGGGTGTAGTTGCCTGTATAAAATAAAGCCTCTAAGATCGGGATGCTTCCAATAGTAGTGGGATGTCTGGTCTAAGCATTTTGCCTAAGCTTAGGTTTTAGAACAAGAGCACTAGTGCCTGGGAGTTACTCATTTCTACTGAGATACTCTAAATATGCCAATGAATTAACAATAACTCTAAATTACACATGCACTGTAATCTCAATGAGATTCATGTTTGGACTATACGTACTTTTTTCTTTTTCTCTGCAAGTTTTATTCACAAGAGATTGATGGTAAATGGAGCATTCACTTCCATAATTTGAAATGATGCAATGAAATAAATGAGGTGTTGGCTAATCTATGATATTTGGTCATCAATTAATCATGACCAATAGAAGATAGAAGTCTCATTATTTATGTGCATGCCATAACATGAAAACCAAGAGAAATATAATAAGTGGAATGGAAATTATCACTTACTTCTGCATCAATTGCTATGTAAAATAAAACATTATTAGTAAACTAAAGCACTAATGATTAAGTATTAATTTAAATGAGAATGATTTATTAGAGCTGCCTTGCTGAAACCACATATGTATACTTAGAGCTCTATTAGAGTTTTTATTTTAATTCTCCTTGTCCAGTAGACTGGCTAGAAAGTAATTCTCTTTGGGTTGGAGTTAAGTCTCTCAGCTCTGAGGCACTTCTGTGGAAAAAGGATAAATTTTCACGAAGGGCCTGGTCTCTGAGTTCCCCAGGTTGAAGGGGAGCAGCCTAGTTCTTCATGGCCAACTCCCAGCCCTTAAAACAGGAAACTTTAAATTAAGCTTCACTCCACAGAGAACATTTTTTCTACACTTCTGCACCAATTGCTGCTACTTTCCTCAGAGCCCACAGCTTCCTTGTCCTGCTTTGGAGGATATAAAATGTATCTGAGTTTATCTCTAGCCTCCAGGCATGGGCAATTTGTTTCTGCCCATGACTCTAGCAATTCCCTGAACTTGTCTGCCAGCTTCCCTGTGTATGTGCTCACCACCAGAGCGTCCTCCATGCTGAGATCCTGCTTTATGTGCAAGGCTGCAAGACTGCCCACCAGAGGAACCTCTTGGGCAATCAGTCTGGCTGAATGCAGATGGGCAGCAAAGCACCAACCTTCAACCCAAACAGCTCTTATCTATCTTCAGTCTCCTCCTCCTGTCAGAGTCCTCTCATTAGCAACAATGAAGGACATGAGGGAACTTACCAGAGTTCCCTGCCGCTGAGCAACTGTGGCAGGGAGCATTATGGCAATTCCTTGGTGCAAAGAGTCAGAGGATCCTTCATTAACTTGGAGACAGCATAGCAGAATATTGCATAATGAGGCAGGCTGTCTTACCTGGCAGGAGATCCACTTTCAATAGGTCATCTTTCCTGGACTCTGGGAGCTACCCTTCAGCACAACTGAAAACAGTTTGTTCACACAAGTCCCAGTATAGCCACTGGGGCCCCTTCTAGTCCATCTCTCAGATTCCTGGACTGGAGATGTATAAATAGTAGAGCACTCTAAAGTGTTGTACTTGAGCTACCCTGAGTAGACCCTGCTAGCACACTCCATAAGTCACCTGGAGCTTAAAACAGGACTACATCAACATGAAATAAGAACCTCTAGGGCAGTGGTGGGCAACCTGCAGCCCACCGGCTGCACACGGCTCATCAGGGTAATCCGTTGGCGGTCCACATGACAGTTTGTTTACATTGACTGTCCGCAGGCGCAGGCACAGCCACTCGCAGCTCCCAGTGGCCGCGGTTCGCTGTTCCTGTCCAATGGGAGCAGCGGGAAGCGGGCTGTAGGGACATGCCTGCTATCGATTTGCTGTGTTCACAGTCTGTATTTAGTCACATGCTCACATGCACACATGCTTGCACACAAAATATGTGTGCTTGCATATTATGTGGGGTGGTGCTCCAGTGCCCTCTATACATGAGTCACCACTGTTAGGGGTGTAATTTTCAAAGGTGCTCAGTGTTGGCCTACCTCTGCTCTCACTGGTGTCAGTTGTGAGTTTTACATTGATTCTGATAGAAACAAAATTAGTCCAACATAGAACATTTTTGGGAATCATACCCCCACCTATTAGTATGCGATCAGACTGCAATACCCTTCTGCTAGCCTCCCCACCATATGTGAAGAAAAACTGTTATTCACACATTATTAACTGTTATTATTCATAGGAAGCAAAGGTACCAAGAACATTGGGCCAATAAAAAGGAGACTTCACTATCATGTGACAATACAATGCTATTTAAGTGCATAATGGAATTGTGTCTGGCTTTTAACATTTAGTTTAATCGGAAAAAGAGAAGGTGGAAATGAGTGAAAAAAATATATGAAGCCAGATTCACTGGCATGCTCCAGCTTCTTTGAACTGATCTGGTAGCACAAAGCAGCCATAAACTCAATTTATGGCTGCCCTGCATCAGTAGTCTGGCACAGAGAAGCTGGATTATACTAGTGAATTGGTCCATTATTTATGTGATAAATAAAGACATACAGTTGTATCTTCACATACACATCCCGCAAGGGGTTCAGAAAGGATATGATTTTGGTTATTAATGTGACATGATAATGTATTAACTCTATTTTTTAAAAATAATATTACGTTACAAACACAATCATAGAAATTTACACATTATGGGTATGTCTACATCAGCACTTGGGGGTGTGATTCCCAGCTTGTGTAGACGTACTCACACTAGTTCTCATTGAGCTAGCATGCTATAAATAGTAGTGTAGCCAGGGCCGGCTCCAGGCACCAGCTTATCAAGCAGCTGCTTGGGGCGGCAACTCGGGAGTGGTGTGGCACTTTCAGGTATTCGGCGGCAAGTCCTTCACTCCCGCTCGGAGCGAAGGACCTCCTGCTGAATTGCTGCAGATCACAATTGCAATCACGATCGCGGCTTTTCTTTTTTTTTTTTGGCTGCTTGGGGCGGCAAAACCCTTGAAGCCGGCCCTGAGTGTAGCTGGGGTAGCACAGGTAGCAGTGTCACGGGCTAGCTGTGCCAAGTAGAAAACTGCCTGAACTCCAAGGGTACATGCATGGGATGGCTAGCTGATGCTGCTTCTTGCCATTGCCACCCAGGCTATATTACTATTCTTAGCAGGCTAGCTCAATGAGAGCAAGTGTGAGTACATCTACGCAAGCTGGGAATCACGCCCCCAGTTCCAAGAATAGATATGGCCTAAGATGTGCTACCACCTTGCCCTTTGTGCAGCCATTTATAGCTGTGTAAAGTGAATACAAAAAGCTACCATTTTGGTTTGACAGGTGAAAACTACTACACAATATTCCAGGCAATGGAGAATCAGCTCCCAGGTTTATAAATTTGATTCAATGTCTGGGCAAACTGAAAGGTAATGCTGCCAGCCTATTAATCCTGAAAAATTGCTCATTTTCTTGATCCTGAGCATGTGTGCATTGGCTGACACTGACCTTTCGTCAGATTAACAAACAAGACAGATGACAACCATAATAAAGCTTAGGCCATCAACTGGATTTTTCTTTGCAGGCCTACAGAGAATTATACATTGTATTTACTTTCATTTTAATTTTTAGAAGCTTTTATTTGTCCTTTAGAGATGCTTCATGTACTATAAGGAACACAGTACAACGCTTTTTCTATTAGAAGCCCAAATCTGTAGTCCACTGTGCAGAGGTTGCTCTGCATCTCACAAAATGTTACCAACTTTCTAATTGCACAAAACTGAACACCCTTGCCCCGCCCCCTGCTCTGTCCCCTCCCAAAAGCCCCGCCCCTTCCCAAAGGCCCTGCTTCTGCCCTGCCCCCTCTGAGGCCCAGTCCCCAATTACTCCAGCCCCCCTCCCTCCATCGCTTATTCTCCCCCACCCTCATTCTCCTTCACTGGGCTGGGGCTGTGGGGTGGGATAGGAAGGAGGTCAGGGCTCTGACTGGGGGTGTGGGTTCTGGGGTGGGGTTAGGGATGAGGGCTTTGGGGAGCAGGAGAGGACTCCAGGCTGGGGCCAAGAGGTCTGGAGTGAGGGAGTGGGCTCAGGTAGGGGGTTGGAGTGCAGGAGTGGGATCAGGGCTGGGGCAGGAGGTGTGGGTTCTGGGATAGGTCTGGAGATGAGAGCTTTGAGGTATAGTAGTGAGCTCTGGGCTGGGGCTGAGGGATCTGGAGTGCGAGAGGGGGCTCAGGGCTGAGGCAAGGGGTTGGAGTGTGAGGTGCGGGAGGAAGTGCAGGATGCGGGCCCCAGGAGGGATTTAGGGTGTGGGAGGGGGTTCCAACCTTGGCCAGGGGATTCGGAGTGAGTGCTCCGGCTGGGCGGTGCTTACCTCAGGCAGCTCCTGGTTGGTGGCACAGCGGGGACTAAGACAGGCTCCCTTCCTGCCCTGGCTTCATGCTGTTCCCAGAAGCAGCTGCCACATTTGGCCCCTAGGTGGAGGCACAGCCAGACAGCTCTGTGTGGTGCATTCTGCCCACACCCACAGGCGCCGCCCCCACAACTCCCATTGGCTGCAGTTCCTGTCCAATGAGAGCTGTGGAGGCAGCACTAGGGGTGGCGGCAGCACATGGAGCTTCCCTGGCCCCCTCTCCACCTAGGAACAGGAGGGAAATGCTGTCCGCTTCCAGGAGCTGCATGGAGCCAGGGCAGGCAAGCGACCTGCCTTAGCCCTGCTACACCACCAACTGGACTTTTAACAGCCCAGTCAGCAGTGCTGACTGGAGCCACCAGGGTCCATTTTTGACTGGACGCTCTGGTCGAAAACTGGATGCTCACCAGTGGTACTCAGAATTTCACAACATCAGGCCTTCACAATTTGTTCTGTGTCAAATCATTTACTTTGAATTCCTTAATCAGTGGCAATATACAAATATGGTTTCACTGTTGACTTCCAAAGTTAACTCAAAAGGAGTCATAGTTAGTGCCCAATCCTGCTCCCATTGAAGTCAACAGCAAAAGTTTGATTCCAAAAGGTCCTAAATTTAATTGTTGTCTCCTTACTTGAGTGCATGTTTCATAAATATGCATTTTGCAGCCAAGTTATCTAAAGAAAAGAAAACAAACTATTCTATTTGAATAGTTTATTTTTCATTTATAGATAAACAAACTTTCTCATAGGTGCATGCTAATATTTTTTTTTCCTCAAGATCAAGAAATAAATATTTTAGCTGAAAATGAAACACAACCCAATTTTAAGGTGTTACCTACACTGCTAAGGGGAAGAAGTGATGACTTAACAATAAAATCCATCTGACATGAAAAGAAAGCAAAAGTGACTTAAATTATATTATGTCACCATCACTTTTTATATCAATCCCCTTCCTCTGCCTGGTATGCATAATGAATGCTCTTGAAAGATGAGAATATTAGCTTATAGAAAGATCTATCTTCCAGTAGTTTGGAATCTAATAACTTGTGTTACTCCTTCCTGTCAAACTCTGTCCTTAATTTTGATACTAAGAACAGATGGCTATGGCCTGGTCTGCACTAGAAAATAAGGTTGGTTTAAAACTGTGTTGGTCAGGGGTATGAAAAATCCACACCCCTGCGTGGAGATGTTAAATAAATCCCCATATAAACAGCGCTAGATCAGTGGAAGAATTCTGGTGACCTAGCTACTGCCTCTCAGGGAGGTGGATTACCTATGCCAATGGGAGAACCCCTCCCATTGGCATCGGTAGTGTCTATTCTGAAATGCTACAGAGGTGCTGCTGTACCACTGTTGTGTTTTAATTGTAGACAAGCCCTAAGACAGTGGGCACATCTATCTAATCTTTCTCCAATCATATGTTACCAATATTTGAACAAGTTTCTCCCTCAAAAGAGTTCTCACTCAATCAGCAGTACATGTGACATTCCCTGGGAAAGGTATTCTACATCCCGCACAATATCCATCAGTCCCAAATACTTATTTACCTCTTCTTCCCTCAAAGCTAACTATATTTAAAGAAGAGCTCACACAAGTCCCTTCCAGTTCACCAGTGCCTCCCTCCTTCTTTTGCACACACACAGTCAGATTTTCACACAAAGAAAAAATTCTTTTCTCAGACTCACTGAAATTCTTTTTTTTTTCTGAAATTTTGTCTTATTTTAACAAGACTCAACGAGTTAATAATTCAAGATCTCTTTAAAGAAATATGCATGGATTTAAAGTTAGAAGAAAGTGTATAAAACTTTTATTTCATTTTCAAGCTACTTATTCAAAAGTTCCAACACTGGTTACTCTTGTTTTTATGCATCAGCACTTAGAAACTATTTGAGGTCATGTTCCTTCATTAAGTTTTATAAATGCTTTATATTTGAATGAAACATTAGTTCCATTATTTCCTTGAAGCTATTTCATTGTGAACAATGAAAATGCACATGCTACAAATATGGAACCAAATATTGCATATGTTGAAATTGATTAATGTCCCTTTATTTAATGTTTGAGGTTTTGCTCAAAGATAGATAGACTTAATTCCATTGCAGAACGAATAAACTAAGTGGTTTTATTCTGCAACTTTATTCACCAAACTTTGAAAACTACATGAAAAATATTTTTTTATAGAAGAAATAAAACTTTCAACAGATATTTTACTTTGAGTGTTATAGGCAAAACAGGAAAGACACTGGTTATCTGTAATATTCTCTGGATTATATTTAGGGAAGTAAGTACAGGGAATACCAGGGTAACATTATCTACTTGGGAAGGAAAAACTGCAAAGCATTTAATTGTTTAATCGTGACTACTTGACACCACGGATTAATTTGGTCTACAGAGTATTTTACACTTGCCAAGTTTCCCCTGCACACTTGCGACTACTAACTTTAAACAATATTCTCCTGGAAATAATTCTTCTGCTGAGTCTAGCATTAAAATAATAAAAAATAAAACTATGTAGAAAAGCATGAAGTAAATCAACCTCCTTATTGCAAAAGCACATTTAAAAGACAAATAAACTATTCTTGAGACTGGAATAAATACATGTAAAACTACTGATGGAGAAACCTTGAAAGGTGTAGGTCAGGGATAGGCAGCCTTTGGCCTGCAGTCCACCAGGGTTAGCGCTCTGGTGGGCTGGGCCTGTTTTTTTATCTGCCGCAACTGCAGGTTTGGCTGATTGCGGCTTCCACTGGCCCCGGTTTGCTGCTCTAGGCCAATAGGGGCGGCAGGAAGCAGCTGAGGAATGTGTGTGCCGAGGGATGTGCTGGCCGCCGCTTCCTGCCACCCCCATTGGCCTGGAGCGGTGAACCGCAGGCAGTGGGAGCTGCGATCAGCCGAACCTGCGGGCGTGGCAGGTAAACAAACCTTTGGCAGGTCGCGTACCAAAGGTTGCCAATCCCTGGTGTAGGACTTGCTTTTCCATTGCCTTACACATCATGGAGTGCAAAGTGAGTGCACAACACTATAGTTATGATTAGACAGACTTTTATGGCCAGGTTGCACTCTTTTTGCATGGGTCTGAATGACTACAAAAAGCAGCAGAATGGCAGTGCAGTGGAGAATTAAGCACTCAGAGTTCAGTTCCAAGTTTCTATTCAATATCCAAGTTTAACAGGCAGATAGAGGATTTTCTTTTAGTGAGATTCCTTCTTATGAGCTACATTATTATATTTCATTTGAGGTGAAATCTACACCTCACACAAAGCACAACATATTCAGGCCTCAGATGAGTGTGTATAAGATGAAACCTACCCTGCCCACCCAAAGGCTGGCCATGGGGTGGCAGTGCTCAGCTCTGCCCCTCCATGCCTTGGTGAAGTTCTCCCTCTGAACCCTTGTGATCAGACTCAAAATGCTCCTTTCCCTCCATATTAGCTATTGACTTCTTTTTGCTGTGACTTGTCTGTACATGGCTCTGATGTGTGTAAAATGCACTTTATAAACCAATACACAATTATAAAAATAGACTAATAAATCAAGAAATCATGCTCACAATAAGATCAGGAAGCTCTTGTGCTAGGAGCAGTTTGGATTTCCTGTTGAATCAGCATAGCTAGTGTTGGAAGGTTGTTTTCTTTTACGTTCACTGTTCTTCCCCCAAGAGCAGGAAGGCTCCAGGCTTTCAGCAGGGAACAAGGCTAATGGGCAAAAAACAAGGAGCTCACAAGAGATTTATATGCCTGAGTTCAAAGCTCTGGTGAACAGATTGCTGCAGTCCTGTCTAACTTGTCAGATGTCTCTCCATATTGTAGGCATAAAGACACTTACAACACTAAAGAGAGAGACAAGAAAACTGATGTAATAAACAGTTTGAGACCTAAATAATTACAGTGACAATAAATAAATAAAATAAAAAGCCAGCCTGATCACATAGATAAAACACACTGTGCTGTAAATTGAGAGGTGTTTGTGATACATAGGGTCTCCAACTCCAAGGAAGAAGTCTGGGCCAAACACTAGGAAGTAAAAGTGCAGCATCAGCCCTGGTTGGTAAGGTATATATATATGCCGCCCACTTGTCTCAATATGTGGCAGAACTTGATGGGGGCCATGGTGAAGGGAAACAGTCCCAGCAGCAAGGCAGAAAAACACTTGCCGAGGGACACCAGATAGCTCTCACACCAGGGAATCTCCAATACCCACTCCAACTGTCCACCTGGGGAGAAAGGTACTGGTTGGCCAGCATTCCCCAGCTCCAGTATTTAACCTTGAACAGAGGCCATGTGGACCTCTTTTGGTCTGTTCTGGGAGTTCCCTCATACCCACCGTGAACTAAGAATTGGAATCCAGCTGGATAGATGCTGCAGGTCTAGCCAATCACCCGTTTGGGGGTCAGGACTCTTTATCCAAGCTTATATGCCAAAATTCATTTCTCACATCACAGCCCATAAAGATTCTGGCTTTGGAAAGTTTTGGCAAAATGTCATCAATTGTGGGCAATGATCACTGGCAGCTTTTCAATGCCTAGTGCAGTGACTTTGGGTTTATGCAGATGTGTAGTTTGCATGGTGGCTTCCTTACTACCACGATGCTGCTTACCCAGTCTGTACCAGCCTCCAACAAGTACTATGTTACTTCTGCTCTGCAGATGTTCAAGCTCCTTGCATACTGGTGAATGTGGTGCCATTGGAATTTTAGTTCCTGGTTAACACACACTCTGGGATATACTTTCAGTTGCAGCTTTTCTTTGAGATACCGACTACCTTTGAAAACATTCCCATATGCTTTTAAAATTGTCTCCATTGCTTCTTGCACTGCAACTATACAATTCCGACAAGGAACCTTAATCAGATTGCTGGCTTGTATGGCTGTATTCCCCAAGTGGGGTCTGTTGTGCTTACCAGCCAACACCACAAACTTCAGCTGGTACCATTCATTATTTTCAGGTTTGTTACTATGAGGTCAAATTTTCCCATGGACTTAATTATGCTTTCATTGTACAATATTGATTGTGCCTGTTTTTTATAATTGGTGTAGGCCAAAGGAGTCTCACTGCAGGAAGCCCCACTATCAGCTGAAATTGCACAGAACGTTTCCCTATTAATATTACTGCAAGCAAAAAGATTGGTATTGTTCTTCGTTGCTTTCCTGTCCCAACAGCCTTGACCTGATATGCTCTCAGCCTGAAGGAGCGAGTTATGATGTCATCATGCTCTCTGATGTGCCCCTACCTTTGTACAAATCTGAATGAATCTTTCCAGGGCCTTCCCTTGCTCCTGCACACACTGCTAAAATGGTTCAAGTTGCCACATCCCTTGTTATGCTGTCGTAGTCTGGGGCACTTCTCTTTTACCTGTTCACGCTATCTCCCACCTCAAATGCACCCCACAATAGGTTTGGGACCCTGGCCACCTGCTCTCCTTTGCTTTTGTCTCACTGTATGTACTTGAGGGGTGTTGTGCCTCCTAGGGTTTTCAACCTTTTTCTTGAGGGTTCTGCCCCATGTCTAAACATCTGCCTAATGTGAGATTGCCTTCTGAGAGCAGCCACACGCACAGGTAATGTCCCAAGTACCACAGACTGTCTTGGTCTGAATCAGGGAGTCTGTCAAGTCCCAAAAATTGCATGTAACAGCCAATGTGCATAAGGCCGTGACATAGGGGTCTATCCTCTCCTCTTCGGTTTGGTCTCTAGTGAAAAACCTGTGTCACTCTATAGTGTTGTTCTTTGGGGAGCAATAGGTACCCTGGGCTCCTAGCACTGCTGTGAGGCTTGAGGCAGTGGTGAGCTTCAGAGTGGCGCAGATCTCTCTGCCTTGTTCTGTAATCACAACAGTATTACTTTCCTGCTGTTGTCATCCTCCTACACGGCCAGGGCTGTGCAGAGCTCAAACTCTTCCTTCCAATGGACCCATTCTTGGGCTAATTTTGTGTCTTCAAAATCCTGGGTTAGGGTGGCTTCAGACTGAATTCCTTGGCTCATGCTGCCAGCTGCTTCACTGCAAAGAACTAATAGCTCAGATACTGTCAACCTGCTTCATTAGCAAAGAGTGAAGCTGAATGTGGGTAAAGTTGAATAAGCAGAACTTTAATAAAAGCCATGTCCAGATGGCCGAGTTGCTTCCAATTTTCCTGATGTCCAGGGGCCCTCGGACTCCTGTTCCACTTATCATGATACACCACCCATCTTTTAACATTTAGCCTAGTGGTTGGAACACTCACCTGGAAAATGAAAAACTTGGTTTTAATCCCACCCCCCACTCTCAAGGGGGAAAGGATTCAAACAAGGGTTTCCCACCTTTCAGGAAAGTGCACTAATCATAGCGCTATGGGAAAGTTTGATGCAAAGTACTCTCAGGGTTTGGCTACACTTGCAGCTGTACAGCGCTGCCGCAGGAGTGCTCCCGCAGCAGCACTTTGAAGTGCGAGTGTGGTCGCGACGCCAGCACTGGGAGAGAGCTCTCCCAGCGCTGCAGGTACTCCACCTCCCCATGGGGATTAGCTTGCAGTGCTGGGAGCCGCACTCCCAGCACTGGGGCACTGTTTACACTGGTGCTTTACAGCGCTGTAACTTGCTGCGCTCAGGGAGGTGTTTTTTCACAACCCTGAGCGAGAAAGCTGCAGCGCTGTAAAGTGCCAGTGTAGCCAAGGCCTCAATCTCACCTGCTGAAGCCATTTCACCATGTATAAATTCTTAAAGATTCATTGGACATGGGGAACTGGCCTGAGGGGCACCCACCTTCCAGGTGGACATAGATCTACAAAAGGAAACTTCGCTGTGTTCTCCTAACCACCAGGCTACAGAGTCACTCTCTGTCATAAACAGATGGTTAAGGGTTAATGCCTCTTTTACCTGTAAAGGGTTAAAAAGTTCACCTAGCCTAGCTAATACCTGACCAGAGGAACCAATGGGGGAACAAGATGTTTCAAAAGGAAGGAGGGAAGTTTTTCCTTTGTTTAGAGTTTCAGTTTCAGCCGGAGTGAAAAAGATCAAGGAACCAGCCTCTTATCAGAGTAGTAAGTTTTAGAAAGGGATAAATAGGTTTATGTTTATTTCTTTGTAACCTGTCTTATGCAAATAGAGGTAGAATCAAATTGGGTATTTTTTTTGTGTGTAACTAATTTGTGCCCAGGGTCACATCCTTTCTGTTTTGAATCTGTTGTCTGTGAGAGTAGCTGGTACGCTTTTCTTAAAACCTGATTGATTTTTCCTTGTTTTTAGATCCAAGGGGATTGGATCTGGACTCACCAGGGATTGGTGGGAGAAAGGAGGAGGGATGATTAATTTCTCCTTGTTTTAAGATCCAAGGGATTGGATCTGGACTCACCAGGGAATTGGTGAAGGAGTCTCTCAAAGCTACCCAGGGAGGGGAAGGTTTTGGAGGGACAGGGAGTGATCTAGACACTGAAGTTCTGGATGGTGGCAGTGGTACCAGATCTAAGCTAGTAATTAAGCTTAGAAGTGTTCATGCAGGTCCCCACATCTGTACCCTAAAGTTCAGAGTGGGGAAGGAACCTTGACACTCTCACTCTCTGGCCTACAGACTATTTAAGCACAGGGGAACAGCTTCAACAGGAGCGATTGAGAAAGCCCTGTATCAGAATATCCCATAGCTCAGTGGTTAAAGCAATTGCTTGAGAGGTGTGAGCCCCAGTTTCAAATTCATTCTTCCCCTTAGGCAGAGGGGGGCAATTGAACCTATGATTCCCCTTTCCCAGGTGAATCCTCTAACCACTTGGCTACAGTTATAAGGTAGGAGGTGGCAACATTCTCCTTCTCACAAGAAACAACTTAGTCACCTAGGCGGCCTGACTCAGGAGAGGGGTTCCCACTGTGGGTAACAGCAGAGATAGGTGCCTCCCTGCAGCTCAGACTTATGAACCTATCTCCTGGGAAATGAGCTTGAGAACCTGTCGCCATTGCTGCTCTAGTTCAGGGAGAGGATAAATGTGGTATTTCAGGTATCCCAAAGGGGATACATGAGGGATTTATTATTTTTGTATAGATCTATGTATTTCTTGTGTTATTAAAGAAAGGAGAGTGCTGTTTTAGAATCCAGTGCAAAGGTTATGTCTGCTTTATGTATTACATCTATCACATGCCCTTTAAATGTTAACCAGAGGATCCAGAGCATCCGCACAGCTGGAGTTCTGGGAGAGGGTGTGTTTAAGGTAAGGAAGAGCCTCAATTACTATTACTTTTTATGCAGTCTCTCTTCATTCTGGGAAATCTCCTGAAAAAGAAGTTCCAGGGACTATCACATGTGTGAGAATCCCTGGCAGTGCTGCTCAAATGGCCCCTTGCTGAAAAGTGTTCTGCTGCCATATGCATAAAGATCAAGACCTTCACTTTCCATCTAAAATTATCTTTATTTAAGATCAAGGAAAACTGAAAAGGACATAAATGAAGTCTTCTTGAGAGAGCACAGCAAGTACATCTCCTCTTTCACAAGATGCAGAGACTCTGAAAACCAAATGACTGATGACTGCTGCACACAGAAGGAGCCCTCAGAAAACGGGGGCTGTGTACAGAAAAAGAAAGTCATCATATTTTCATAGGTACATATAGCACCTCTAGGAAAACTGTAAGGAGCCCTTGGAATAGTGAAAAGGCAAAAAATCCTGTCCTTGTAAGCAGATCTTTGGGGATCTGATAAGTGTGGAAGCTGGACACCTCCTTCTTGAGAGAAGAAGTGAGACATAGATCTACAAAAGGAAATTTCACTATGTTCTTCTTCCCAGAGCATCTGCCCCCCTGCCATGGGAAGGTAAAACCTGAGCACATGCACAGCTGTATACATACAAGCATACCTCCTCTTTCACTAAAATAAGTGGGATTTGTGCACACATCTAAAAGGGCAGAATATGGTGCTAAGTAAGGAAATGGTATTAAAGAGTACTGGAAGAATTTGAGTTCAGCTGTCCATATACAAGGAATGTGCATGATTCCAAATGAGTGGCAGCTGGTAGAGCAGGACAAGTGATCAGAAAAAGTGTTATTGTGACAATACAATTATAATTAGATTGGTTAAAGATTTTCCAGGATATCTGCTGAGATAATTACAGTAATGAGCTTGTCTTAACAACGGATTTGCAAAGTTCCATGGTTTCAGGATGCAGGGATGAATTCTTATTTCTGTTTCAGTAGCTATTTTTGTATATAATATTGGCTTGTTTTCTCATTTGAATTGAACATTAAATTGATTGTATTGTGGTCTTAATTAAATTCCATCTTTCCCTAGGTATTTTGTGATTAAAAGAATAAATGAAAAAAGTTTGATGTATATTTTGAAATGTTCCTATAAAAGAACTGTCGATACACAGTGGAATCTGTTTATAGAGTCACACATCCTATGATCCTTTCTCTGTTTTAATTCAGTCCATACTTGGACAAAGTAGTGCACACTGACTATAGTGTTTGTCCCATAGAGAACTTGGATATGCTGAAACTCCGTTTAAAGAGGAACAAAAGCCCCAAATTTCTTCATTATAGTTCAATGAACTTTCACTCCTAGCACACTGAACCTTCATTCTGTTTTTAGTGTAATTTCATTATATTATAAGTGAGCTCCATTGTGTTACTTATCATACAATCCAGTAATCTTCTGGCTGAGCATAGAGGAAGAAGGCAGTTAAGTTGTCACTGTCGCATGGGATGACAGAGGAGGAAGAATCCATTACTCCAGATCGAAACCCAACTGCTCTTAGGATTTGTTTATCTACACCTCAAACTGGAGGTATACTTTTCAGCATGAGAAGACATATTCATGCTAGCCTTAATAGCAGTGGGATAGGCTAGTCACGTCAAGTACTTACCAATTCATGTATATGCCATGATGCTAGGCATATATTCAAAGCAGGTAGCCCCTCCCACTCCTGTGGTGACACTCTATTTTTAGTATACTATCTTGATCAGAGCTCGTTTCGGATATGTCTTCTCAAGCTGGAATTTACACCTTCAGCTTGAAGTGTAGACATATGCTCAGTGGGAAGGGAAGAGGAGTGATATTCCCACACAACACTAGGAGTAAAGACATAGGGTGAGAGTTTGGCTTCAGTTACACTAAATGTGGACTAACCTGAGGAAAAAGTTAATTAGGGCCAGATTTTCATCTTGTTTACAAAGTTGCGAAGTCTAGATTAAGTCCACTGACTTCAATGAAGTTATTCCAACATTCTAGTTCAAATAAGATCAGAATCTAGGCTATGGAATTGGCATGGGATAAAAGGAGGCCTTGGCATTTTCCCAAGGAAGAGGTCACATTGGGGGGAAATCTATTGCTGGGAAGGTCATCTGTTCATATTGTGAACTCTTGGATCAAAGGAAGGCAATGAGAGTTTGTCAATGTATAAACTAAGCATGAAAATGAGTTAGGACTTTAGAATTTGGCCCACTGTGAAAGTTTGGGGCAAAACCTACTTTGTTTTAAAAGAGTCCCACCAGGGTTGATTATTAGCTATACTGCAGTTATGATAATGGGCAATTTGTTCATAATGGCACAAAGTAAAATCTAAAAGTCCCCAGGCTGTAGAAATGGGAACATAATGTGGGTGAGATCAGCATATTACTCATTTTCTTTCTTCTAACATCAAATATTGTTATTGTTAAAAGAAATAAACACACACATCTATGTAATTTTGACTCTATTATATTGGTATACAATTAGCCTATTAATATGAAGCACTTCTGCAGTACGTTAGTTTCTAACTGGGGAAAGGAACTGCACACAGCTTCTTTACATATGTTGCAAGCATCTCTACTGTAACAGGATATATGTGGCAAAGGATGTATGAATAAGTTTAAAATATGAAGTCAAATCTAAATACTGTAAAACAAATGCATTTTAAATAGAGACTGGACCACATCCTTTGATTTCAATAGATTCACACCACTTTTTCTATATGACAGGGGGCAAATTCTGCCCTGTGTTGTACTAGTAGGCTGGATGATGTGGTTGAAATGGTAGGAAGGCACATGGAAACTTTTCCTCCTTCAATAATGTACTTATGCAGCAGCCGTAAAAGATTCATCAATATGTGGTAAAGAGTGCTAGGTGGAAGCTTAGCTAGTGTATCTGTCACAAAGCTCAAGGTAACATCATCTGACCAGTAGTTTGCATGGTCAAACCCCCTAGGCTCTCAACAGCATATGCTGAGGTGGAACATGTACCACTTTGGAGCAGCTGTAAGGTGTGAAACCACCATGAAACTCACCAGACATCTCATCTTGGTCTAAGCCACCATGCCCCAGTCCTGGTTGGATGGCCTTGACATTTTAAACACTGATAGCTCCACTTTGCTGCCTCCCCATACACAACACTGAAAATGGATTTGCCCTATATACCTTCAGATATTAGACTGGTGAATCTTTCATCATGTGACCCAGAATGGGAGCAGTCAGTATGAATCACACGATGAAAGCATTGGTGACTATGATAGACTTTACAGCTTGCCCTCGAGGATTGTACTCAGGAACTTATCCATAGACCTTTTATGGCCATCACGAAGTGGCTAGAGCTGAGTGATTCTTCAATTCATTGGCAGTTCAGAAAAATTGAAAGAACATTTGGTTCAGACTGAACCAAAATCAAAGTGTTTTGGAATTTTTTGCAAATCAAAAAGTTGGAAAAATTGTTTCTGGTTGATCAAAAATGTTTAATTTTAATTTTGGACATTTAATTCTGGACATTTTTTAAAAATAAAAGAAAAAGTAATTAAGGGCTAGATTCACAAAACCAAGGAAGAGGCGATAGCAGTGTCCCCCTTCTAGCCAATAGCCTAGCGATTAAGGTACTCCAAGATCTGGAATTTAAACCCCATTATCCTACCTTCCAATGAGTACCCTAGCTATTGAGTATATGGCAGGGAGATGGGGGGGCAGGAGTGGCATCTCCACAACCTTCTTGGCTTTACAAATGGTGCCCAAATCCCTTTACGGATGTAAAAAATTTGAATATTTAATTTCAATAAACATTTTCATATTTGTATTTTTTCCCTTTCTTTTTCATTTTGACCAAAACAACTTGCTGAATTTAACATGAATTCACAAAATGCTTTGGCTGATCTGCATTTTTCAGAAGAAAAAAAAAACAACCAAAAATTTTCACCCAGCTCAAAGGAAATTAAACAACACTGCCATGTTCTGGAGATGGAGAAGACCCAAATAGGGCTACTAGTTATGGCAAAGGCATGGGTCCCTTGGTCTCTGTGGTGGTAGAGAGGGCAGACAAAGCAAAAAGAAAACATCACTCATTTTTGGTGAAATAGTCATAAGCCAAGGCCAAAGTGTTCAATCACAGGTGTTTTGGTGTCACCTTTTAATGATTCTCAGTAATGCAGTTTGTCGATGAGAGCTAGTTCAATTGTTTTCTGATGGAATATAGTTTCCAGATTTTTTTTCATGATTCATGATCCATTATTTTATGAAGAATGGAGCATCCTCACTGTGTTTACATTACTTTAAAATCTGGTTAATAGTGCTGCAGGATCATACTCTAGTATTTCCTATTCAGCATTAAGAAAATGGAGGTCATTTAAAGGTTTTTGCCTCTTTACTTTGAAATCTTCTACCTGAAAACTATATCTGATTAGACAACAGCATACACTTCTGGATAAAAAAATCACAGGGAAAGGAAATGAATTAGATTCTAAGAATAAAAAATGAGCCATGAGAGCACACTATAAAACTTAATCTATACAGCCAAAAGAATAAGATGTTAAGAGAAGATTTAATTTAAGTGCATAAAATCTTAAACAGTGTCAACAAAGTCAGCTCAAGTTACTATTTTCAGCTCAGTACAGATGGTGCGGAATAAGGGGACATAAATGGAAATTAGGGAAAAAAGAATATTGAGTAGAAAAACAAACTAGATTCGTTCAAAAAAAATTAGATGGTATCTTGCGGAAATGGAATATTAAAGCAGAAACAAGACCTGATGAGCTGAGTGGCCTATGCTTATGCGTCCCAAAATTAATATGTTCATATGTCTCAGCTCAGATACAAAACTTAGTTCCAGTTCTGAATGGAGGAAAATATGTGGTTTGTGCTGAATGCAAAGGCGATTATTTTGGTGTACACTATTCACAAACAATTCAGCATTCTGCATACAGAGTCTAAACACTACTTAGGCTTAAGCAGAGCAATTAATTCATAGCTAATGATTTCTTTGATGAATTTACCCTTTTCTGCCTATTAATTTTCTATGAGCACATTGTGATTTTCTCTAATTTATTCACTTTGAAATTATCCAAATAAATTCTTTGTCTGTAGATTGTATGACAGCAGTTCATTTTGGGGGACCGATATTCAACATTTGAGTTGGTTTGTTTTAACTAAACACACTTGGAATAGGTTCAGTTTCCCTACCTACCAGGAGGAGGTCCTCTTTGAATCAGGCTTCTTCTGTGAATATCCTCATTTAAGAGTTGGATCATTTACTTTCCATTAATAGAATCCAAATTTGTTTTAGAACCTGAAGTTTCTGCAAACATTCCTAGCAGCAAACTCTTTTCTGGGCTAATGGAAAGAGTAGCAAATGGGGCATAAACACAATATTTGGTGCCTTAGTAGAGGTGCCGAGCCTCTAACCATTGAATCTTTGATCAGATTCACTGTTCGAAGTCTCTGAGTGATTAATCACTCCCTGGAGATGAGAGATAGAGCTGAGCTGAGCTAAGCAGAAAACGTGATATAAAATGTCAATTGCTAGGTGAACTCAAGAGCTGAGAACAGAAGCAGCTAACGGGAGAGTTTTGGAGAGAGATGAGACAGGGAACGAAAGAGGCTTTCCTTTCAGTTTCAGGTCAATGTGAGATTTAAAAGATGGCCAGCACTGGAAAAGTGGTGGTGATCTGCAACAGATATCCCATATTTTCTTTTCTGCCTGTGGCCAGATGGGACTTTCTGTGCGTGAAGTGCAAGTTGGTGGCTGTGTCCATGACTAGAGATGAACAAGGATGGGCATGCTGTGGCCACCAGAGAGAAGTAACAAAAAGGAGGGTAAAATGAGGGAAGATCTGAGCACTTAGCACAAAATCAAGATGTTGAGAACAAAATTAATCAAGGAACCAAAGGACATGAAAAGAAGAAATTCTTTTACGCCAATGCTAGGAGCCTGGGTAACAAACAAGAGGAACTGGAATTACTGATTTATGAACTTACATTTAATCTACTGAAACCTGGTGGGATGTTTCCCAGGACTGGAATGTTAATATCAATGGTTATAACCCATTTAGGAAGGATCAAATGGGCAAAAAGGGGGCTGGGGGGCATGACACTCTGTGTCAAAAATAGCATTACCTGTTTCCAAGGCCGGCTCCAGCTTTTTTGCTGCCCCAAGCAGTGAAAAAAAATAGAAAATAAAGAAAAAGTGCCGCCAAAGACGAAGAGAGCGAGTGAAGGACCCGCCGCCGATTTGCCGCCGAAGACCGAAGCAGAGACTGAAGCAGAGTGATTGAGTTGTTGTCACTGAATTGCCGCCGCAGACCCAGATGTGCCGCCTCAACAACGGACAGAGTGCCGCCCTTTTCTATTGGCTACCCCAGGCACCTACTTCCTTCACTGGTGCCTGGAGAGCTGGCCCTGCCTATTTCTCACTAACTGATAACTCAGAAGAAAATGATCTTGAATGCTTATGGATCAATGTCCTAAAAGATAAAGCACAAGATCGGTTATTAGTTGGAGTCTACTGCAGACCATCAAATTATACTAGGGAACAGGATGACTGGCTCTTTATGCATCTATCTATAACGTGTAGGAAAAAAGCTGCATGATATCGGGGAACTTCAGTTTGAGTGACATATGCTGGAAGTCTCATGCTGCCATTACTGAAACTTCTTTGCAGTTTCTGAATATTTTAGATGACAGTTTGTTAAATCAAAAGGTGTTGCATCCAACACATTTATAAAGTACAAATGGAATGATGTTCAGATGAGTGAAATATATATACTTGTTCCTTTAAAAGAGCTAATTTCACAAAGATGAAAACAATTAGAGCCAAATCAGTTGGGAGGAAGAATTTAATCAGAAAAATGTGATTGATAATTGGGAATTGTTTAAGAACACTTTATTAGATCTCCAAAAGTTTCAATTCCATAACTGAGGAAGAAGGCTGTATTGTTCAAAAAGTGACCTGGTTTAGAGCGGAATAAAAGGCAGCTATAAAAAGTTTTTTTTATATAACAAATGAAATAAAGGGGAAGGTGATAGTAATCAAAATAAATCAGAAGCTTGGAATTCTAGAAAATTGATAAGGGAAGCAAAGGGACAAAAGGAGAAATCAATGCCCAGCAGAGCTAAGGACAATAAGGAGTTTTATAAGTATAATAGAAACAAAAATAATCCTAACAATGGTATTGACCCGTTACTAGATGGAAATGGTAGACTTATCAATAATGCAGAAAAGGCAGATATGTTGAATAAATATTTCTGTTTTGTCTTTAAGAAAAAACAGATAATGTAGTTATAACATATGATAACACTCTTCCATTCTATTAATATCTCAGGAGGATGTTAAACAGAAGCTTTTAAAGTTAGACATTTTTCAATCAACAGATCCAGATAACTTGCATCCAAGAGTTTTAAAAGGTCTGGCTGAGAAATTTGCTGGACCATTAATGCTGATTTTCAATAAGTCTTAGAAAACGAGGGAATATTCAGAAGACTGAAATAAAGCTAATGTGCTGATATATAAAAAAGGGATAAACAGAATGACTCAGGTTATAATAGGGCTGTCCATGGGACATCAATCCTAGGCAAAGATAATGGAGTGGCTGATATGGGACTCAATTAATAAAGAATTAAAGGAGGATAATATCATTAATGCCAATCAATAGGAGCTTATGGAAAATAGATCCTGTCAAACTAACTTGATCTTTTAATGAGATTACAAATTTGGCTGATAAAGATAATAGTGTTGACATAATTTATTTAGAATTCTGTAAGGCATTTAAATTGGTACCACAAGGTATTTGGATTAAAAATTAGAATGATATAAAATGAATATGGAGCACATTAAATGGATAAAAACTAGATAACTGTTAGTTTCAAAATGTAATTGTAAATGGAGAATCATCATCCAGCAGATGTGTTTCCAGTGGGATCCTGGAGGGATCAGTTCTTGGCCCTACACTATTTAACATTTTTATAATGACGTGGAAGAAAACACAAAATCATCACTGATAAAGTTTGCAGATAACACAAAAACTGGGAGAGTGGTGAATAATGAAGAGGATAAGTCACTGAAACAGAGCCATCTCGATCATTTGGTAAGTCAGGAGTAAGCAAAGAATATGTATTTTTATATGGTAAATGTATATATATATATCTAGAAACAAAGAATGCAGGCCAAACTTATAGGATGGGATGCAGGAACTCTGAAAATTGATTTGGGGGTAGTGGTGGATATCCAGTTGAACATGAGCTCCAAGAGTGATGGTATAGCCAAAAAGGCTAATGCAATCCTTGGATGTATGAACAGAGGACTATCCAGTAGTAAGGAAGTTATTTTACCTCTGTATTTGGCACTGGCGTGACCACTGCTGGTATGCTGTGTCTAGTTTTGGTGTGCACAATTCAAGAAGCATGTTAATAAATTAGCGAGGGTTCAGGGAAGAGCCATAAAAATGATTAAAGGATCAGAAAACATGTCTAATAGTGATAGATTCAAGGAGCTTAATCTACTTGGCTTAACGAAGAGAAGATTAATGATGACTTGATTACAGTTTATAAATACCTAGGGAACAAATATTTAATAACGGGCTCTGCAATCTATCAGAGGAAGATACAACATGATCAAATGGCTGGAGGCTGAAGTTAAACAAATTGAGACGGGAAATAAGGTGTGCATTTAACAGTGAGAGAGTTTGATTTACCAAAGGTTATGGTACATTCTCCATTGACAATTTTTAAATCAAGATTGGATGTTTTTTTTCCAAAAGACATGCTCTAGGAATTATTTTGGAGAAGTTCTATGGCCTGTGTTATACAGGAGGTCTGTCTAAATGATCTCAATGGTCCCTTCTGGCCTTGGAACCTATGAATATTTGTAATTTGTATGAACATTCACTGAATTTTTTGGAGTTATTTACTCAGCTTTGTCATAAAATAAATTTGCTTTTGATGCCATAGAACACTACATATTGGGCCTAATTCTGCTCTGATATACATACTGTGCAGTCGTATTTTAAGTCATTTTCAAAGCGGGCTAGTCAGCAAAGTTTGAGGATACAGGTAAAAGTAAGGGTCTGCTTTCTTTGGCCTAGAAAAACATCATCTATTCAGGTCAGCCATCTCCCCTGGCTCAATGATCTTCATCCACTTTCCAACAGGAGCAAAGAGATGGATTGAGGGTGAAGGTGGGGAGTTCTTTTCCTTCTCAAACACCCAGGGCCAGGTCCTCAGCTGGCATACATCCATAGCTCCAGTGATTTCAATGCTCCATTAATTATGCTCATTTGCATCAAGTGAGGAGCTGGCCCACTGGGGGTTTAACAACACTCCAGCTCATTTTGTGAAATAATATCAACAATAATAAAAATAAATAAAAATTATGATGATCACAAGACCTAATTTAACCAAACTTCAGCCTCTAGTCTAAAAAACCCACAACCCCCAGGTTACTTCTAACATTCTTCATTATTCATTCAACAAAAGAGTGATATAAAATAGTGCTTCTCAGCTAGGGGTATGTGTACCCCTGGGAGTACTCAGAGGTCTTCATGGGAGTACATCAATTCATCTAGATATTTTCCTAGTTTTACAATGGGCTACACAAAAAGCACTAGCAAAGTCAGTCCAAATAAAATTTCATAGACAATGATTTGTTTATACTGCGTTATATACTATACACTGAAATGTAAGTACAATATTTATATTCCAATTGATTTATTTAATAATTATATGGTAAAAATGAGAAAGTCAGCAATTTTTCAGTAATAGTGTGGTTGTGACACATATGTATTTTTATGTCTGAGTTTGTAAGGTTTTAAGTGAGATGAAACTTGGCAGTATGCAACACAAATCAGACTCTTCAAAGGGGTACAGAAGTCTGGAAAGCTTGAGAGCCACTGCTAGGCTCTATGGTGCTGCATATAGTAATACTTCTAACACTAAAATACTCATCTCTTCATCTGTTGCCAGTGTTTTGTACATTATGGGAAACAGTTTTTCACTACACATTTACCTATGTAATTGGAACATACTGGACTACTGTGTCTTTGTCCCCCTCTGCTAGTTGAACAACATATGAGACCATCAGCCAGCTAGTGTGTGGACTTAATCCTCTATCTCAAGTGGTCAAGCCCTGTGCTTTGGAGCTGGTGGTCCTGGTTCTGTTATTGTTGATGACTTAGATGTTAAAAGCAGAGGCCCATTGTGCAGATATAAAATTGTATCTTCTCAAACATATGAAATTGAAATACTTACAATAGCAGAGAAATGACATATTTAACAGGTACCTTTTAAATCATCCCCTCCTACAAAGATTTTCTATTATCCTTTTGCCAAGCCAAACAACAGACATCCTCTCAACCCTCCCCCTGGCCTGCCCACCCTTTACACAAGTCCGCTCACCTACTGTCCTCTTCCACCTACCAACACAAAACATTTGATGGGTGTAGGGGAAAGATGCCACATAGATGGCTAAGCCTGGCGCCCATGTATGAAGATCCCCTCTTTTAGTGGATCTGGGAGAGGCACAATCTGATCCTTTATTTGAAATCTGCAGGTTAACCAGAACAATGTTCAGTTCTACACTAATAACTGGTGCTAGCAATTTTTACAGTCTTTGCCCTAGAAACTTCAGTGCTTTTTCTGACTTGGCTGTAAGTTATTGCCATGATCCTCTTACATATTGTATTTGAATGAGAAAAACTTTTAAACAAAAAACTGAAGAAAAGAGTTAAAAAATGTTGCCCTTTTATGTTAATTTGAAATATATTCTTATGTAACCTCTGAAAATGATGGCTATAAAATTCTATTATTTATTCCAATTCAGTAGCGCAGAAAGACATAGTACCCTTTGAAGTCCGCAATCAATCAGAATTTAGCATATAGCTTTGAGGAGTTGTTCATTGCTACTTCCAATTCATATATTAAAGAGGAACCTAACATGTGGAGTTCACTATAGTCCAAATAATATACTAATTAGCTGCTGTTACAAGGATTTACATTGTCACTAATCAAAGCTTTTTAGAAGAAAATTTTCTTCCATCTTAGAAAGCTAGTCTGGGAGGAAGTCAGTGAAAGACCCTGAGGATATATATGCATAATATTCATCTCAGTATAGATTAAATACATATTACATTAAAAAAATGTGCAGCTTCTGGACCGGACAAGCAGCAGTATCTTCTGATCCAAGTCACTGAAATTAAAAATCATATGCAGTTAGAATGTTTATAACACTGGATACTCTGATCTCTTAAAGGACTTTATTTCCCAGACTTTAGGTTGCACTGGGGTGGCCACAGCAAGGAGAGGTATGACATGCATCTGACGAAGTGAGTATTCACCCACAAAAGCTTATGCTCCTATACTTCTGTTAGTCTATAAGGTGCCACAGGACTCTTTTGTCACTTTTTAAAGTTCGCTTGTGTTTCCTTTTCCTTTTATGTTTTTGTCAGGGCTTCTGTTGTTAACCTTATTATTTAGCATATGTTACATCAAACTTTTTAAATATTGCTGGGCTGAAATACGGACTGCAACTATGAAATATAGAATGTAATGCACTCATCACCCCTTGTCTTCTCCTCCCATTTCAGCTTCTCTTGTGTTTCCATGCCTCGGCGAGAGGGTGACAGCTCAGCTGAGATAGCACACCTCTTAACTGAGACTGATTGGGGAATGAAGTTCCAGAACCTAGTTCCCATCAGAATCTCTCAATAGAGTTTATGGGATTCTTTTTCTCTTTGAAGATGTCTGTATGAAATTATTCCTAGAACAGAAACCCACAACAAAATTCATAAAAAACTGGACAGAGCATTTTCAGCTTACTTATGCGGGGGGGGCGGGGGAGAGTAGTGAAGTAGTGAATAGTTTTTATCTCAAGAAAGCAATCTTCTCTCTTTTACTATGCTTTGGTCAGCCTCTCATCAATGCGCACTGTCCAGATACATACTCCTCAGTATGTCCAGATATTTCCCATCAAGCCCCTACGTCTGGGTCACCTGGCGTATTCATACATGCCTCCAGAGATCTAGGACAGCCACCCCCACTTTCCACAGTAGAGCTTGTAGAGAATTTTCTGTCAAAATGTTGTTTTGTTTTGGGTTTGTTTGTTTTTTTTACAGCAAATGTGGTTTCCATACAATCAAATTTTTTTGTGGGAAATAGTTGTTTTTGCCTAAATTATTTTAATTTTCATGAAAATCAAAAAGAAACATTTTGTTTCATGTTGGTTGACCTGAATCAAAATATTTCAGTTTGAGAAACAAAATCAAAATGTTTAGTTTCAGGTCAGTTTGATACAAATTATTTTGAGGGATGCTGGAGTATATCCTGGGATATATAGTGGAGCTGGGGAGCCCTGATGATAGGTTAGAATGGGAGCATGACGCACATGAACTACAATTCCCAGGGAGGCACATGACAGCTCAAGAAGATTCAGTTTAATGTTGATCCAACTCAAAACAAAACCTTTTAACATTTCTGATTCAGAATTTTCAGAATTTTTCATGGCATGTAAAGTTCCAATATTTTGACATTTTATCCTGACTTGGGACAAAAACTAATGGCAAAATATCAGAATTTCCTGCAGGACGGAAATTCCAACTTTTGATCAGCTCTATTCCACACCAGTTTTCTTGAGGTAGCTAGACACACAATGGGGTTTACACTATTACTTTCTCTACTTGGCCCATTGATATACAGTGACCTTTATTAAGGGCTAATTATTATCTTTCACAAGTTTAATCACCTAGCTTAGATGCCACACTTCTCTGATCAATCTGTATAGCTCTACCCCAGCCAGTTTTTCTATTGTTCTTTCAAAAGGGCAGACTGGCATCTTCCTCAGAACCAATCCTTCTACCTTCACTTATTTTCCATTGTTATGAAGTATGAATAAAGAATAGGAGCCCAGCCCCTCGGTCACAGCAACACTATTTAGATTGGGTAAATCAAATTTTTAGGAAGCAGGAAAATTCTCTCAAAACGAATATGTTGCTTTCGTCCTTGTGCCTTTGTTTTCAGTGGGACACAGTACTGAAAAACAATCCACAGCTGTACTGAATGATGTCATATAGAAAGTACAATAAGTATTTTACCCCTTCACAGGTGGATGGAGAGGCGCAAAGACGATAAGTGGCACTTCCAAGATCAAACAGCGAGTTAGTAGTAAAACTGTGAAAAGAACCTCCATCAGATCATCCATAGTCCCAAATCTTTATGCCACTCTGCCTCCCTAGTACTAGTTTTACTGGATATTACCATACAAAGTCTCATAACAATTAATATAATTGTAACTCTTCCGCCAGGTGGAGTGAGCAGTAACAAGGACCAGGTTCAATGTCTAGGGGTATCTTCTAACAACAGAAAAGAGAAATGGTTTGAGCCCCTATCCAGTAATCTGGGAAAACTAAAGAGGCGGTAGAAGGGATGTCATATTTCATGGAGTTGGAGGGAATTGATCCTAAATGGGGAGGGAGGTGTTTCCTTGCTCATATCTGTCAACCCTACCCCACCTCAGCTGCAGTCACACATCTTCTTCCCCAGATACTTCCTAGGCCAAGAGAAAGGGTGCGCTCTAGCAGCAGGGGGATGCATTTCACACTGGAAGGGGCAGCTGAAAGAAAAGACACAATTCCTAATATACAGGATTTTGAACTTATTACAGCAGAAGCATTGACTTTTATGTTCCTCGTACTGGCCAGAGATTCTACTCTCTTTTTTAGCACAGCATCCGTAGTGACTTAATCAAGATTCTGGATATCAGCCACTCCCTTCTTCCACCCCTAGTTTATATCCACCTGAGAACTGGTCAGCATCTTAAGTGTTAAAATCTGAATATGCATGTTTGAATTTGATGCCTTCACTGTACCTTTCAGCTACCAGATTAAGGAGGAAGCTCGAATACAATTTGTTTCATTGTTGTCGTTTGAGTCATGATATCCAAAAGTGATAAGTGTCTGGCAAATTACCAAAGGGATAGAATTTGTTCTTCATGAAAATTGACACAATGATCTGACAGCTGGCATAACTACAGATAGAGTGAAGGAAAGCAAACTAGTGAGGAATGACAGTCATAAGGTATCCTGTTGTTAACCAGTCCACATATCCATGGGAAGGAAAGCTGCTTTATTTTCTTGAGAATTTCATATATATATATTTGGAATATCCAGTACTTCTGTGATGGTAGTTTGGTAATACTGCTCAGTACATTCTAAGCACTTTACAAAATAGTTGTCCTTCCACAGTAGAAAATGGAAGGTTAAGTGCTCCCCTTTCTGTTATACATCGATTTAATGCTACATCCCCTGGGTGATTTACAGTAAATTTGCTTTTCCTGCTCCTCAGTTTCTTGAGGGGAAGTTGCTTTCTGGCTGTTAATGCTTATTCATATGTATCCACACAAGACAAATACTTCAATAGTGCTTGAAGCAGAGGGTTTACTAGTTGTTATCAGTAGAAAATGTGTTATTTATTGCTAATTGCAAATAAGAGTCTGCTACTTTACATATTAAAGATATAACCACATTATCACAGCTTTCCCCAGAGTCTACCGTTTCTACATCAAATTTTTAGTTTTAACTCTGTTCATTGGATGCTTAGGGCACCCAATATCTCTCTGTTTCACGGGATCCAAAATGCCATGGTCAAACTATTCTCTTATGCTGAGAAAGCAAGGTCAAGGCCTCCTACTTTACCTCAGATAGGGGCCTGCTTCTCCACAGCCTCAACCTCGTGTAGTCATTTGCACTTATACAAAGTGGGTGTAAAATGCTATAATTGAATCTGGTAGCAATATACACCCTCTTTGCACAAGTGAAAATGACCCCCCAAGATGCAAGACAGTGGAGAATCGGGTCCTGAGGGACTGGTCTTCAACTGTGCCCAAATCTGCTATCTCAGCTAAAGTGGGGATCTATTTGTGTCACCTCCAACCTGGTTTCTGCTCCCAGCTTTCTTTAGAGAAATCTCAAAGCTTCAGTAACTCACATCCAGTTACCTGTGACTCCCCAGGGAATACTGCTATGCAATTCACACTCCATTTGCATAGAAACAGACCCCAGGAAGACTTCTATTATGGGAGCTGAAAAGTGGTGCAGAAGCCCAGCTATACCTTCCCTATGCTATCTAAAGATTCATCCACCCTGGGGAATTTCCCAGTGTGGTACTTCCATTGGCTTTGCACCACAAAGGGTATGTCCATACAGCAACGTAAGCCTAGGGTTAGTGGGACTCGAGTCAGCTGACCCATATGGATCAGAGAGTCCTGGGCTTAAGCATCTACACAGCATTTTAACCCTCAGTTAAGGATTTTCTGACCCATGCTCAAACATAGTGCACCTCTACCTTGATATAACGCCGTCCTCAGGAGCCAAAAAATCTTACCACATTATAGGTGAAACCGTGTTATATCAAGCTTTCTTTGATCCACCGGAGTGTGCAGCCCCGCTTCCCTGGAGCACTGCTTTACCGCATCACATCCGAAGTCGCGTTATATCAGGTCGCGTTATATCGGGGTAGAGGTGTACTCTGGTGTCCACATTGCAGTGCACAGAGTCGAGTCAAAGTAACCGTATCCCAGAGTGCTCCAGTAGTCCATCCTCCCCCTGAGGATTCCTTATCCCTGCACTCACCTAACCCCAGGAGATAGGGATAACACATCCCCAGGAGGCTGCAGGGAAGTTTTGGGGCTGGTTCCCACTCACTGCGCTCACAATGCATGCT
Organism: Gopherus flavomarginatus; assembly: GCF_025201925.1. Taxonomy (NCBI): domain Eukaryota; kingdom Metazoa; phylum Chordata; order Testudines; family Testudinidae; genus Gopherus; species Gopherus flavomarginatus. The sequence goes on from NC_066617.1 coordinate 35,088,638, forward strand.
GCCCTGGCACCACCGCACATGCAGCCATAGGCACTGATTCTGGGGCTGGAGCACCCACAGGCAAAAATTGGTGGGTGCTCTGCATCCACTGGCAGCTCCCCACCCTGTCCCAGCTCACCTCTGCCTCTGCTCCACCTCCTCCCGAGTGCGCCGCGTGCCCACTTTTTCCCCCTACCTCCCAGCACTTGCGCCGTGAAACAGCTGTTTCACAAGGCTGGGAAGGAGGGGGGAGGAGGGGGAACGTGGCATGCTCAGGGAAGAAGTGGGGCCAGGGTGGGGAATTGGGGAAGGAGTCCAATAGGGCCAGAAAGGGGGCAAAGTTGGGGAGGGGACTTTGGGAAGGCGCTGGAATGGGGGTGGGGAACAGGTGGAATCGGGGTGGGGCCAGGGGTAGGGGGGCGTGAGCACTCACCGGCGCTGGGAAAAGTTGTCTTCTATGTGTGCAGCCCCAGGGAAGGAAGTGGGTGCTGGGAGCAAGGAATGCAGAGCAGAGCGGAACCAAGCAGCTGCCCTGCAGCGAGGGGGAGCGGGTGAGGTGCTGGAGTCATCCTCCCTCAGCTGTGCTGAACCAGGAGCTCTGCTGCTCCTCCTCCCTTCAGAGCAGCCATTTAGTCCCTGTTCTGGTCTTGGGCCCTTCCCCTGGGCCTCTCCTGCCCTTCCCTTGGGCTGAGTGTTCAGGGGCACCCAGGTAGCATGCACCAAAATTTGGCTGTGCTCTTGTGACCAGGAACCAGCACTTTTTGCAAAAAGTGTCTTCTGAATGATCTCCATTGTAAACCCTGCAGGCTTTCTGATAGTGTGTTTTCAGACATTGTTCAGTAGAAGCTGCTGCCACTGGTAAAGGGAGGTGTGACTTTCATTTGGAATAGACTGCACCACAGATTGTTGGCATAGAGAGGACTAAGGAGGTTGCCCCAAGGAACTCTGAGATACATCTGGAGGACTTCTGGGACCCGAGTCAAGCTGGGGCCACGTGCACACAGGAAAGCAATAGGGCTCGACCCTAGATCCCAGTGTGACACTCTGCACCTAGCATTCACCATAGTAATATAATTATGGTATGATTATGATATAATTATGTTACATCTTGATTATGTGGCATCTTATAAAAGATGTCATGTGAAGTGTCTATAGAAAAGTTATTATTTGCTGAATACAATTATCCTATTTGTATGCATATATCATTTTTGCACCTGAAGTTATGAATACTGTCTATAAATCTGAATGTCAAATGTGCTTGCTCTGGATAACACCCACAACTAGGCTTTCAGCTACAGCAATGAAGAAACAAGACAGTGTTAATGGCCCATCAACAAAGACAATGGCTATGGAAAAGCCTGTCCTCACCTGCTGATGCTTCAGACAGCCACAATGGATAATGGGTGCTATGACTCAGTGAGACATGCAAGGGCACATGACACTGAACTCCATTTTGGTACCTGTATTTTTCCACAAACTGGGCTAGGAACTTGGTTTGGAGCAAAGGGGTTCCTGCCATATGGAAAAAGCTATAAAAGGGGGAAGGGACATTACCAAGGGGCCTCACTCCCTCTGTCATAAACAGATAGTTAAGGGTTAATGTCTCTTTTACCTGTAAAGGGTTAACAAACAGTGAACCGGACACCTGACCAGAGGACCAATCAGGAAACAAGATACTTTCAAATCTCGGTGGAGGGAAGCCTTTGTTTGTGTTTTTTGGGTTTTGCTTTGTTCTCTCTGGGATCTGAGAGGGACCGGACGTACTACAGGCTCTAATTTTCTATTCAAGTAATAAGTGCAAGTAGAAAGGCGGTTTAGTCTTTTTAATTGGTTTTCTTTATTTGCAAGTGTGTATCTGGCTGGAAGAGTTCTAATGTGTATTTGGCTGAAAATATTTTAAATTGTATTTCTGTTGGAGGAGGCTTTTTCTCCAGTTTCTATAAGCTGACAGACCCTGTAATTTTTACCATCTAAATTGAAGAGATAACTTTTACTTTTTTTCTTTCTTTTTATTAAAAGTTTTGCTTTTAAGACCTGTCTGATTTTCTCCTCTTGTTGAGGCTCAAGGGAATTGAGTCTGTACTTAACAGGGAAGGAGAAGGGAGGGGAAAAGGGTGGAATCCCTTTGTTTTAGATTCACGGAGCTTGAATCTGTCTGTCTCTCCAGGAGCCCAGAGAGGGAACACCTGGAGGGGAAGAGAAGGGGAGGGAAATGGTTTATTCCCCTGTGTTGTAAGACTCAAGGAATTTGGGTCTTGCAGTCCCCAGGGAAAGTTTTTTGGGGGACCAGAGTGCCCCAAAACACTATATATTTTTGGGTGGTGGCAGTGTATCAGATCTAAGCTGGTAATTAAGCTAAGGGGAATTCATGCTGGTACCCCAACTTTTGGACTCTAAGGTTCAAATTTGGGAAAGATACCATGACACCCTCTATAACTGAACACCTGGAAACACCTAAGAAACAAAGACTGACCTGGGGGAAGTGCGGGTCCCAGGCTAGAAGAGAGGATTCCTGCCTGTGTACAGAACATCTACAAAATGCTTGTACTAGCTAACAGGTAAGACACTGTTTGAGTCAAATCCCTTTCTAGTATGTTAGGCTTAGATTGTGTTTTTGTTTTATTTGCTAGGTAATCTACTGTGATCTGTTTGCTATCACCTATAATCACTTAAAATCTATCTTTCTGTAGTTAATAAACCTGTTTTATGTTTTATTTTAACCAGTGTGATTTTGAGTGAAGTGTTAGGGAATCTTAGCTCTATTAACAAAGGCTGGTGTATATCTTCCCCACATTGCAGTGGGGACTGGTCTAATTAATGAGCTTGCACCGTACAGATCCCTGTTCAATGCAAGATGTATAATACTGGGTTTATACCCCAGTTGGGTGCAAGGTTGTGGAACTAGGAAGTTAGCTGGTGCCTCCATTGTTGGTCCATGAGTGACTTTGGTAAAGCACTGAGATCACTCAGTTGTGTGTGATAGCTATCGTGTTAGGTGATAACAGGGCCCAGAGGGACTGGCTGTGGGTCACCAGCAGAACAGTGTGGAAGGCTAACCCAGCTGAATGGTTTGGAGGCACAGTGGTTCCAATGGCTTCCAGGCTTCATCCAGGCGTACATCCCATCACACCCAGCTTAACACAAGCTTGAATCCTTCAGCCCTGCAGGGCTGTGTGATCTTAAGTTCAAGCATTAAGTTAACACAATTGGTATGTGAGCGCAAAGGGAGGGGAGTTAGGTTAGAGCCCGGGCTTACATTGCTGTGTAGACATGCCCAAAGGAGCCAGAGAAAAGTTCAGGATTAAGCCCTCAGTTTGTAAAGGTGTCCATGGACTTGCCCCATCTTATCTTCTGCACTCACACTGAGCTGCTCTTCTGAGCACTCACTCCATTCCTTCATTCATGAACTTCTGTCTAGTCCTGTCTACACTAGGAACTCCTTCAAAAAATTCCCACCATTGCCAATATTGGTTGAGCTCCACTGGTAAAATCCCTGGTATAGAAAGCCTGCCAGCTGTCAACATCAGTCCAATCAAGTTGCAACTTAGCTGGTGTGGTTCCTTAATGGATGTTGTTTACTGCTTCTAAGATATTCTTATGCACATTCAGTTTTTACAAGACAGAAATATTTCTAAAGCTTCCCCATGTTACTATAATATTCAACTACTCTAAATGAAGCAACTTCAGTGCTATCAATGAATGATGTAGGCGTAATTATTATATTCAGAGTAGTCAGGTGGCAAAGTAATGAAGCTAATAACTCTTTTTTAAAAAGCAGATTTTACTTCCTGCCAAGGATTAAGCATAATGCCAAGGTTCAAACAACTGGGCTCCCAAAACCATATTTTAGGCATCCTGGTAAGTGATATGATTTTCAGATGTTCAGAATGGCTCCCATTCAAATCAGTTTCAGGTATCCATTTTCTAAAACCTCTTCAGAAACTCCTGTTAATGGCCATAGCGACTCACTGAATGCAGGGCTGGCCTTACGATGAGGTGAACTGTGGCGGCCGCCTAAGGTGCCAGACTGTGGGGGGGCACCACTATGACCCAGAGTGTAGAAAATTGTGTCTGCTGCTGGTGCATATGTATTCTCTCTGTTCTAGATGCACAGTGATGGTGGAGTGCTGTGCTGGAGGAAGGAGGGCACAAGAGACATAACAGGCAGGCAGGAGAAAAGGTGAGAGGGAATAACAGAAAGAAACAGGAACTGCAGGGAGAGACACGAGGTGGAGCTTCTTATGTACCTCTCTAGCAACTCCAGGAGCTTGCACTGATAAACACCAGCTTCTCAGGGAGCTTTCTGTTTCCTGCTGCTTTCCTGAACCCACTTGAGGAGAACAGGCAGTCAACTGAAGTAGTAGGAGCCAGTTAGGCCCTTAAGATGCTGATATCGTCCCTCACTCAGGCCCTGCTACCAGCCTGCTTATTTTTCCCCTTCAACTGAGTGTTGAGAGCCACTATAGTTGGCACAGAACAGCAGTCATGAGTGAAAGAAGAAAACGCCCCTCTGGGGCAGCATTTAGAAAAAGAAAGCAAGCAAAGGAAGCTTTTCTATCTAAGCAGGAAGGAGCTCTCCTGAGATACATAGACACAAATGTTCACGGTGAGCCTTCTGGCCCCAGTGAGGATGTGAGTGGTGAGGAGATGCCTGATCTTCCAGTTAGTCAGAGTGCAGGTGACCTGGCAGCTACTGCAGCATCCGTATCTCCATCTCAAATGGATGTAACCATGCATATTCCTGAAGAAAAGTGTAGATCAGACAAGAGTGTGGTGGAGGTGCAAGAAACAGCTGCTGCTGAGTTTAGTTCCTTATGTCTAGATGATCCAAGACTATGGACCCACTAAGCAGTAGCCTGAGAGACTTCCTTGTACTGCATGGGCCACAGCAAGTAAAAAATTCATGTTCCCCAAAGTCATTGGAAACAGAAGTTCCCATCCAACAAATTACTGGCGTGAAATCCCCAATGGTGACAAAGCGGAGAGGCCATGGCTTATGTACTCAAAAACCCAGAATGCTGCATACTGTTTTTGTTGCAAACTCTTCCAGTCTAATGTTCCAGCCACATTGGGTTCTACAGGAACAAAAGACTGGAAAAATCTGGCTAGAAATCTGGCATGCCATGAGAAGGCAGCAAATCAACACAGAGCATTCCATACGTGGAAAGAGCTTGAGATGAGACGAAGATTAAAGGCCACCATAGACGATCAACATCAAGAGAAGATTGCATCAGAGTCTCTTTCCTGGCAAAATGTTCTGAAAAGGCTCATTGCCATTATGAGATGCTGGCTACCCAAAACCTAGCACGGAGTGGCACTTCAGATCAGCTGTATGTGCCAAACAAAGGAAACTTCCTTACGATTGTGGTGCTGATGGCTGAGTTTGATGCTGTACTCCAGGAGCATCTAAGAAGTCACCACCCAAGAAATGTAGACACACCACTACCTTGGAAAAACAATTCAAAATGAGATCATACAGTTATTGGCAACAAAAGTCAAACAGAAGATTATGGCAGATCCTAAGCAGCAAGATATTACTCTGTTATTCTGGACGGCACACCGGACATCAGCCATACAGAACAAATAACTTTAATGGTATGTTTTGTAACAACAAAAGAACCTAGTGAAAATGTCCCTCCAATGGTGACTGTCAGAGAGCATTTTCTAGAATGTATTGACATTGATGATACTACAGGAGCTGGTATGACAAATGCACTTCTTAAAAAGAGGGAAGATACGGGAATTGCGATAGCTGACATGAGAGGTCAGGGCTACAGTAATGGTGCCAACATGAGACGAAGAACAGAAGAGTGCAGACATGGATCTGAGAAATAAATCCTCGAGCCTTTTTTGTCCTTCGCAGTTCTCATTCACTGAACTTGGTGGTCAGTGATTCAGCATCAGCTTCTAGTGAGGCTGCTGAATTTTTTAATGTAATTCAAAGCATTTATGTATTTTTCTCTGCATCAACTCATCGATGGCAAATTTTGAAGCAACATCTGGGAACATCCTCTCTGAAAGTGAAACCCCTGAGTGCCACACAATGGGAAAGTCAAGTGGAGGTGATAAAGCCTATCAAACACCAAATTGGGAAGATAGATTATGCCATATTTGCCATTATGAAGGATAATGCTATGACAGTAACTGTTCATAGGAGAACAGTGGCAGAGGGAAATGGAATCACCAGAAACATACATAACTTCAAATTTCTGTGTGGCTTAGTGTTGTGGCATGACATACTGTTTGAAATAAATGTTGTAAGCAAGAGACTACAAAGTCTGGAGCAATGGACCAACTGAACAAAGCAAAGTCATACCTATAGTCTTACTGGTCAGATGAGGGATTTCAAAATGTTCTGAAGAGTGCACAGAAGTTGGCAGAGGAACTTCACACTGAAGCTATTTTCCCACGCGTTCAAGAATACAAGAGTCACTGAAGAAGAAGACAGTTTGATTACAAGGCCCGGGATAATCTCATAAGAGACCCCAAACAACAATTTAAAGTTGAATTCTTTAACCAGGTGCTTGATTGTACAATACGGTCAGTTGAAGAACGTTTCATGCAGCTCAAGGAACACAGCAGTATATTTGGGGTGTTGTATTCCAAAATTCCTCACTATACCTGAAGAAGACTTACACCAGCAATGCAGGGCGCTAGAGGCAGTGTTGACACGTGATGACATGCGTGATATTTGGGTGATTTAGGTGATGAACTGAAAGCCCTTTCAAGATGCATTTCAGCAGGATCAACTCCAAAGGCTGTTCTGGACTATATGTGCACAAATAAGATGACCACCCTCTTTCCAAATGCTTTTGTTGCTCTGTGCATACTTCTAACACTTCCTGTAACAGTCGCCAGTGGAGAACACAGCTTCTCCAAGCTGAAGTTAATAAAAACACATCTACGCTCCACAATGACACAGGAGAGACTGGTCGGCCTTGCAACTATCTCAATAGAGTATGAGTTGGCCCATACTGTGGACCTTCAGGAAGCAGTTCAAATCTTTGCAACCAAGAAGGCACAGAAAGCAACACTCTGATTATTCAAACAGATTAAAATGCCAGTGTTTACTATGCAGACAAGAAAAGCTACATTTGCTGTTCAGGCATTTAAAACTTAAGTGTTACTTAAAATTTTTGAACAAGGCATTTTGATTTGTTAGTTCTCCTTTATTGGGGTAGGTAGCAGAGCAGTAACATGAGAGGAGTAGAACAGGAAGAAGGCATAATTGAGACCTTTCAAAGTTTTGGCCCAAGCAAGGGATCATGGGGGCAGCATTTAAGCTCCCCACCTCAGGTACCAAAATGTTGTGGGCCGGCCCTGACTGAATGAGTTGAGCTAACAAACCACTCAAACAATATTGGCTTGCCAATGGCATCAAGCTTTCAAAAGTAATAGGATAGAATGACTCCCTCTTTGTTAGTAGGACAGTCCTATTCAAGGGATCTCAAGCTGCAGATTGGTCTGATCTGAAACTTTGAATGGCACCTCTGATGCTGGGGATTTAGAGCATTTGAGATGAGATTTAAATTGGATTATTCTGGTAATTTTCTAAAGAGTTTGCACCAGTTTAACTAGAACAATTTCAAATAAATTTAGTTTAGTTGATGTGGTCTATCCTAATATAGACAAGCTCATAGATATATTCATAGCAGTGAGGGGCAGTGTTTATTGAGGAACACATAGAAAAGTGGTTTTGGGAAACTTGAATTTATTGCTATGATCTTTGTAGTGCAGTTACCTTTATATAATTTTTGTGGTTTTATCCACATTTGATCAAAATGAAAAAGGACTAGACAGACATTTATTCAGTTTTAGAACTGTGTCTATAGATTATTTAGGACCCACTGGGCTTGATCCAACTCCCAATGAAATCTGTGGGATTTTTGCCAATTATATGAGTGCAAGATGGATCAGACCTTATATGCTTTACAGAATATATATACAACTATATTAAGAAAGCTTGTTGAACAGGGACCCATTCATGACCAATCCTGTCAATACTGACGTGTGTCACCACATGCATCACACGTCAATACTGTCTCCAAAAACCTCTTTCCACCACAGCCTCCCCAATCCACCTACCAGCCCATCACATGTCCACCTCTCCTCAGAGAAAGCCAGGGCAAAGCCAGACAGGTTTTTCTAGTGTGTTCAAATTCAGGCTCTAATAAACCAAAAGGTTGTTGGAGAAGGAATTTCAAAGCCAAGGACCTCTCACCAAGATAGTCCTGTTGCCAGCTGCCTCCTTGTATAATCTGATGGGAGCTGTCAACTTGAGTGTCCTGGTCTGATAACCTTAATTGTCATAGTAGCACATGAGAAGAGAAGCATCCTTTAAAATAGCTAGGATCCAAACCACTCAGGGATTTTATTTTAATATGTTTACTTTTCAGTAGCACCTAGAAGCCCCAATCAGCTGTACAAACACACAGGGTTGAAAGGCAAAAAAACATCTTGACTTTAGCAACCTAGTAGCTAGTACCAGTCAGGTCAGAGATGTAACATACTCTGTTTGACAAGTGGGCCACTGCATTATGCACTACCTGTGATACTGTGAATAAAAGATTAGGAAAGAATAACTTGGGACTGCATCCACTCATTTCTTTCTCAGTAAGGAATTAGATGACTCCTGAAGCCCAGTCTTGTTTTGACTACTCAGAAGCTTACAGCACTATTCCCATCACAGGAGCATGACAGTACCATTACATAGGTTATGCTTATACTTAAAATGCTTCAGCTACACAACTACCATGTTGCAGCGCCACTATAGCTCTTCAGTGTAGACACCACAGCTATGGGAGGGGTTCTCCTGTCACTGTAGGTAATCCACCTCCCCAAGATGCAGTAGCTAGGTCAATGGAAGAATTCTTCCATCAACCTAGAGCTGTTTACATGGGGGTAAGGTCATCTTAACTACGTCTCTCAGCAGTGTGCATTTGTCAGACCTTGAGAGACATAGCTATGCTGATGTAACTTATCATTGTAGACCAGCCGACAGCCTGGTATACATTTATAACAGTACCATCTCTAGATAAAGTCCTATAAAGTGAGTGAAGAGGTGATAGGAGGATGCAAATATAGGCATTAAAGATTCAAACTTCCATCAGTGGAGGAGACACAGTTCTAATTATTAGAATTTGTAATTCAGAAATTAATAGGAAACAGAAAATGGCCATCAAACCATGTTTTCTGGTATGAGTCCTTCAAAAGAAAGTATAGTGGATCTAGCTGTGTCCTGCTTAACATTATCAATGAAACAATCACACCTCTAATATGACTTCTAGATATATTGTAATTTATATATTGTGACAGACCCAGACCAGTGTGGTACAGGAGTCTGGTAGAGGGCAAATATACTGGTCACTGGATGAGTAGTTTTCTGTTCCCTGAGTGACCAGAGCAGGGGCTGCACTAGAGTTATCAGGAACCTGCTAGAACCAATTAAGACAGACAGGCTGATTAGATCACCTGCAGCCAATCAAGGCAGACTAATCAGGGCACCTGGGTTTAAAAAGGAGCTCACTCCAGTCAGGCGAGGAGGAGCCAGAGGAGAGGAAGTGTGTGTGAGGAGCTGGGAGCAAGAAGCACAAGGAACTGAGAGTGAGAGGGTGTGCTGCTGGAGGACTAAGGAGTACAAGCGTTATCGGACACCAGGAGGAAGGTTCTGTGGTGAGGATAAAGAAGGTGTTTGGAGGAGGCCATGGGGAAGTAGCCCAGGGAGTTGTAGCTGTCATGCAGCTGTTACAAGAGGCACTATAGACAGCTGCAATCCACAGGGCCCTGGGCTGGAACCCAGAGTAGAGGGTGGGCCCGGGTTCCCCCCAAACCTCGCAACTCCTGATCAGACACAGGAGGAGCTGACCCACACTGTGGGGAAGATCACTGAGGTGAGCAAATTTGCCAATAAGTGCAGGACCCACCAAGGTAGAAGAGGAACTTTGTCACAATATACATAATACAAAGTCTATCTTTTCTCCCAGACAAGAGATGGTGTCTTAAGAGTTGTGACTTTTATCTAGCCTGGGGATTTTGTTATTGATCTTATTTATTCATTGAGGGACAGACAGTCTAATATGTCCCTATATTATACTTATAAGGAAAATGTTATGATAATATAATTTTTAAGTATTTTCAAGACAGCTGAAGATGGGCATCTACTAGTTGAATGATTAACATATTTAGAAATTAATATAAAATAAGTATATACACCAACAATACCAAAGCTATTCAGAAACATGTATGAAAGCAAGGGCTGATCTATACTTTTATAGCACCCTCTTCACTGTGGAGTGGCTAAATCAATCTAAATCATATGCTTGCACGGCTGAACTGCTCTTTCTTTAGCTTGAAATTGTTTGAGATCAGACATTCTTTAGGGCTCCTCTTTTCTGCACATTGTCATGTAGGCAAAACCACTAAAGGATGAATGGAAATAAAGGCAGTGTTCTACGGTCTTCTCACCCCATGCTTGTCCTCAGCTGACTGTCTCCTTTGAAAACATTCCCAGCACTGCTGGCGATGCCCTTTAAACAAACTCTGAAACACCGGAACAAAAAGAAGGCAATGTCTAAACTTCCTCAAGAGCTACTGTCCTTATCTGCTCCACGCTTCCTTTCATGCCAGATAAAAAGTACAAAGCAAACCAAAAATGGGAAGCTAAAGGCATGTGCCCCTTCTCCCCACCAGCATTTTGCTGCTTGCTTATTTTTATAAATATTTTTCTTCTCCTAAAAAAAAAACCTAAGAAACAAAAGAGAAATAAAATATCAGCAAAGCTGTCACAAATCAGCGTTTTCCCTTTCAAAATAGCTGCTGTTCATTGCTTGCTATTGATGTCTGCCTTGTGCATGGTTCGCATGTTTCAATGCCCTGCTGGCTCACAAGAACAGAGCAGCAGGCAGACCAGAGGGACAGCATGACTTACATGCAGGCATAATCCAAACAAAGCTGGTAGGTCTAATTTTAGGACTTCTAGAATTGACTGTGTCTCTTTAAAAGAAATCTTTGAAAAAAGTTTCTGAATGTATAAAACATTTATGACATTTTAGTGAGCGGATTTTTTTTACCATCTGTGAGCAAATAATCCATATATTTACAAAATATTTTTAAAGTGAAATAAAATATGCACATCACATAAATGTTGCATTTGGAATAATGGACATATCTGCATATCTGCAAGGGATTTACATCCATTTGTAACCTCAGAAACAGTTAGGGTTTTTATGATCTCTAATGATGCTTTTTAAGATAATTGCTAGAAAACTGTAGGCACTTTTCAAGGAAACGCTAATATAGAAAAAAACTGCAGTCTATTGCAAAAATCATACCAACTTTGAACTAATTATAACTTGCCTCCTTATTTGTGTGCTGCCAATTTTCCATAATATTTGTGTTAGAGAAATCAGTTAAGTGGAAACATTAGCTGTGTTGTTTAATTTTATTGCAATTCTATGTGATTTTGGTAACCAGATTGTGTTTAATTTTACAATCCACACTCAGAAAAAGCTCTTAGTGAAGTCAATGAGGATTATGCCTTACTAAGGATTGCAGGATGAGGTACCCTGTTTACTAAACAACTCTCAGAAGCAGAATTTGCTGTCTATTAAAATATCACATTTCTCTTTTTTCCAGGTCATTATACATATGACTTGCTTGAAGATGGAGCAGAATGTAGCCAGTGGTGACATACACTACTGACTACTACCCAAGCTTAAGGAATATTTGGATATCTAAAATTGGCACTTTATCCTCAAGAAAATGAGTCTTACAATTTTTTTAAATCCATGGTGGTGTTTAGCATAGCCAAGATACATATTACAATAAATCTGTGGCTATCTAGAATCATTATGGTGCACACCACAGCTTTCAATTTCATATCATCAGCTGTGATGTCACAATGGCTGCATTTAAGAGTTAGCTGTGCTGCTGGCCTGACTGACTGTACCCTATATACTCATAGCAATTAGATACACTTTCTAATAAGCTTAATTACAGCCAAATTTCTTTAAATATAACCTATGCACAAACTTTCAATTTTTTTTAACCATATGGAAAGTTTGAAGATTCTGCATTTTTCCATTAATATATTTGAGGCATAGAAAAGACTAATATATCCATTTTCTTTAAGGAAATTTAGTTTAATTTTAACTCTAATTATTGGATAAGCTTATAAATGCTCAGAAAATTCATTCTGTACTCAAAGAATAAGTGCTGTAAATTTGGTGATAACGAGCTGTATTTTTCCATTAAAAAAAAAAGACTGAATCCCTGTTTTAAGTGCACAATGAAACCCAACATAACTTTGGAATCATAAGTAGCACATCCATAATAAAGATCAAGAATACATTCAACAGGCAACTTCTTTCTTTAGCACTGATCTCCTACTATTCAATAAATAGTTATCGGTTTAACCCAAAGTACTGCCTCTATTTCACTGTAAATAATGCAACACATCTTGACCAGGCCTCTTTTCTATATGCTCTTTTCACTGATTCAATAATCTTCCACCCTAATGTACCATTTCTCCAGTTATGCCAAACACAATATTGTGTGGTGACAGGTTTCAGAGGGGTAGCCATGTTAGTCTGTATCAGCAAAAACAATGAGGAGTACTTGTGGCACCTTATAAACTAAATAAATTTGTTAGTTATAAGGTGCCACAAGTATTCCTTGTTGTTTTTACAATATTGTGCGTTTCACTTTTCCCTCCATATTTTCATTCCAGGCATAAAAGCTTTGTACAGAGTCTGAATGAAGAATGCTCAAGTTTAGGAGGAACAGATAACAAGTGGTTAGCTGGGATTGTTTCTATTCCTTTGTCAAGATGAAACTGCCCAGTGGCAGAGAATACTCAGCTGATTTACTTTTCTCCCCCTGAGGTCTCTTGATTTGCAGGCAGGGGAATAGATTCCTTTATGCAGTTCCAAAGCCTCAAAATGTTCTCTTGCCTTGTAACATGAAAATGTTGCGTGTGCATCTGTGCTTCTAGTATGAAGATTTTACACAGAGGAGAGACAATACTCAGATCTTGAGAGTGACATACTATTTTTCCTCCTGCTGTTCCAATTTCTGCAACATTGTCTTTGTCACTGTGGTCTTTTGTTTCATGGAGCACAACATCATCCATAGCAGCCAACTTAGTAACTAGATAACAGTGTGTGCCAATTTAAAATCAAGCAGTTGTGCATCTGACCCAGCTCCTTCCCCTTCTTGTGCAGCCACTCTTGGGCAAAGGTCTCATTGAATGATGGCAGCTGCTGGCCAGGAATGAGAAGCAAGTTTCTTTAATGATGAAGCTGAGACACTTGTCCAAAATATACTAAGGAGTTCCCTGTGTGGGTTTGAAGCTTAAGAACTGTGTCAACACTAGCACTGGACACAAAGCCACTGGGACATCAGCTGAAGTAGAAGGGCCTTTGACAGAACACAAAAGGTGAAGCTCTCCCGCAACAGGGATACCTTGATTAGTGGCACATCATTTTTAGCAAATGAAAGTGTTTGGGAACACATTCTTTCAGACCTCACTGTGTTCAGAGAGGAGAGTATTAATCATTGTTATTTCTTAGCTAGTGCTGTACAAGGAACGGACTGTTCTCTCTTATGGGTCCCCCCCTACACACATACACAGTCATTGTAATATGTTGGCTGGTTTTTGGCATAGCTACTGCAATGAGATCCTATTTGTGGGCTTCATGGGAGAAGTAAGATCTGAAAGCAGATATCTTCTATGCTGATACATAGGGGGAATTCCTGGTATGGGGGCAGCACTGAAGGAGGCATGGAGGTGTGAGCTACAGAAGGGATAAAAGGATAGGTACAGAGTAGGTTTGGGTGGAACACAAGAATTCTGTTGCATAAAAAAATTGAGGTTTTGTCATTTGTTTTCATTCTACCACAGAGAAAAACAGAGACCTTTTGAAATGTTTCACAGAAACACAGAGACCCACCTTAGGATAGCTGATGGTCCAGTGGTTAGGACACTCACTTGTGAATTGGGTTTTAGACCCTTCTGTGAATCAGGAAAATTGGACAGAAACATTTGAATGATGTCAAAATATCCAATTTCAGCAATATCAGAATGCCGTGTCCTGAGTGTTCATGTCAAAATGACTTTTTATATAATTTTTAGATTATATTTTAATGGTTTAGATTTTTTAAAAGTCAAAATGGGAGAGAAATGTTTAGATTTTATTAAAACAGAATATTCTAATCAACATTTCCCAAATGTTTCCCCAAACTTTCTGTTTCACAGATAACTTCAGTTGTTTTGCTTGTGTTGTTTGATTTTCTTCAGAATGAAAACAAATGTCAGAATCTCAAGTTTTTTGTGGAATGGAAATTCCAGTTCCTGCATAGCTCTACTTTTTTTTACCATAGGGAATACATTTTATAAAGCGTACTGTATCTGCGCCTGTCTCACATCTCAGGGAAGATGCTGTCTAGCCTGTTGTCAGCTCTATGTAATCAGGGCCGTCCTTAGGCATAGGCAGAATAGGCAGCCGCATAGGGCCTCACTCTGCCTGGGGGCACCACTCTGCAGGCAGCCCAGATAGTGTAGAAGCAGGGCTGCTGGGTCCTAGAGAGAGCCGAATGCAGCACGGTCTGAGGAATGGGATTGACTGCTGGGGTCTCTGGGAAGGGGAGGGGGTGGCGGTTGGGAAAGGAGCTCACCTGTGAGTGTGACTCTTTCTCCCCAGCTGAGGTGAGGTGAGGCAGGCTCTGAGGCTCTGGAACCAGTATCCTTTGTTGTCCCCCATAACATCCATTCTCCCCCCCCTGCCCCATGGAGCACCCCCTCCTTTCTCCCTCCTCCCCAGGAGCACCCCTCTCTCTCTCCTCCCTCCCCTCCGTCAGGGCTGGGTTGAGTGAGGTGCTGGGGATAGGTGGGGGGAGGGCTGTCTGCCTGCCTGCTGAGGAATGAAAGTGAAAGTAACTCACTTCCTCGGCAGGCAGCCAGGATTGGAATGTCACACAGGGCTTGGCTGGGGTTAACCAGATGTGTGAAAAATGAGGATAGGGGATTGGGGTACAGTGATCAGATGTCCCTATTTTATAGGGACAGTCCCAATTTTGGGGTCTTTTTCTTATATAGGCTCCTTTTACCCCCCCCCCCCATTCCCTGTCCTGATTTTTCACACTTTCTGTCTGGTCACTCTAGGTGGGGGTAATCGGTGCCTATATAAGACAAAGCCCCAAATATCGGGACTGGCCCTATAAAATCAGGACATCTGGATCTGGCCACCCTAGCTGGGGAGCACCTCTCCCCCGGGCTGGCAGCTGCCAGCGATCCATCTCATCCGGGGGGAGCTGCACAGGGAAGGATGAGCTGCTGTGGCTCCATGGGTGCCCTGTCCCTGAGATCAGATGCTGTGCTAACTTCACCATGGTCTGTAAGGCTGGTGGTGGTGCCCATTGGCGTGTGATTGCACCTGAGGGTTTGCTGCTGCTGTTGCCACTCTGCACCCCAAGAGGATTTTGGGGTCCTGCAGTTTTCCACCTATCTCCTCCTTTACTGCAGCTGTTGGACCAGCAGGCTGGGGGGTGAGCCAAGCATGAAAGCAGTACTGTGTTGCCATTTAGATTGTCATTTAACAACTGTGTTTGCCAAAAATTCTTGCTAACAATCCTGAATCCAATTTCAATATTTTTTTTAAAAAAAATCAATATCTTAGCCAAAAACAGAAAATTAAGTTGTTGACAATTATTAGTGACAGGTTTGGTTTGAGGCAGGGAGTGGGCCAGTTTTCATCAGAGAAACAAAAATGTTGACTGACTTTCCTATAGCCTGTTACTCCTGATAAGAGCCCTCCAACAACTGTAATATGCTCATCTCCTTACTAGTGTATAAAGCAGGGGTCAGCAACCTACGGCACACGTGTCAAAGGTGGCAGGTGAACTAATTTTTGATGGTATGCAGCAGCAGGCTGAGCGGCTCAGCCCATCACTGCTCTGGGGTTCCGGCTGCTGCCCTATTACCAGCTGGGATACCAGCCATCGGCCCCACTGAGCACCTGCTGCTGGCCTGGGGACCCCCAGGCTGGCAGTGGGCTGAGCAGGCCAGCTGAACCACTCAACCTGCTGTCAGCCTGGGGTTCCATTCACTCAGCCGGCAGTGGGCTGAGTGGGCTGGTGGCGGGCTGAGCAGGGCCAGTGGGGGGGTTGAGTGGCTCAGTCTGCTGCCAGTCTGGGGTGCCAGCAGCACTCAGCCTACTGCTACTCCAGGGTTCTGGCTGCCGGCCCCTTGCCAGTCAGGAGCTCAGCCGCCAGCCCCACTCTGCCTCCTGCCAGCCTGGGTGAGCAGAATCCCAGGCTGGTAGCGGGCTGAGGGGGGGTTGGCGGCCGGGATCCTGGCTGGCAGGAGTTGGTGGTCAGAACCCCAGACCAGCAGCGGGCTGAGCAGGGCCTGGGATCCTTGTCTAGGGTTCCAGCCACCAGCCCGCTGCAGGTTTGGGGTTTCATTTACTCAGCTGGCAGTGGCCTGAGCAGGATCGGTGGCCAAGAGCTCAGATAATAACAATAGTTTATTTATATAATATAGACATAGATAGAAACCTTCTACAAACATTAAAATGTATTACTGGCATGAGAAACCTTAAATTACAGTGAACTTGGCACACCACTTCTGAAAGGTTGCTGACCCCTGGTATAAAGTGACCATATGTTGTACTAAGATTCTCCTGCTTTTTTTTTTTTTCCCTGTGAGTCAGTATAACTTTTGCCAGCCCAGAAATTGGGCAGCCAATGTTTTACATTTTCACAATGTTTTCTCCAACTTTCATAAAGTAAATACATAGTTAATATGAGTTAAAAAGGCCAGGGACACTTCTTTGTGAAGAATCTGTACAGCAGATCATGCCCATAGACGATCCAGAAAAGAAATTTGAGGTTGAATTTTTTAATGTTGTGATGGATAAAGCAGTATCTGCTGTTGATGAAAGGTTTACTACCTTGCAAGTATACCATGAACAGTTTGGATTTTTGTATGACATAACTAAATTCAACGAAATAGGAAAACAAGAGCAACTAATGACAAAGTGCAAGAACCTAGAGAGCCTCCTGAAGCACGGTGATAGTTTTGATTTAAATGGACTTGAACTGTACGAAGAATTGAGTACACTGTCATCAATGTTGCCACATGCAAAATCGGTGATGGACATTGTACAGTTTATTCATACCCGCAAACTTGTTGACATATATCCTAATGTGTACATTGCCACTCGTATTCTACTGACAATTCCTTTAACAGTAGCATCAGGAGAATGGAGTTTCTCAAAACTAAAGGTCATTAAAAACTATCTCCGCTCTACAATGAGTCAGGAACCCTTAACTGGTCTTGCTATTCTTGCAATCGAACAAGACACAACTTTATCTTTGTCATACGATGACGTTATTACTGATTTTGGAGCCAAAAAAGCCAGAAAGATTGCTTTTAATTAAAAACAAATCTTTGTTTCGATACCTCTTCATATAAATTTCCAATAAATTTTGATAAATTAAAAAATATATTTGCATCATTCTGTCATATCAGAATTTTTTCTATAGTGCTGCTTCTTTAGTGCTAGTCCGTCAGCATTACAGCGTGCTTAATTAAGTTAAACTGGTTTTAATAACGTGAACGTAGCAAGTTTTTCAATACTGTAAGCTTATGTTTGTGTTGCTAAGAACAGATCAGGCACAGGGGCACCAGTTTAATAATCTCGCCTAGGGCACCATAAATCCTAAGGCCGGCCATGTATGTAATGATTCCCTTAAAATACCTAAAAGATTATCACTAGGTCACTGTTTTGACCTTAAGGCCTTTCAGTGCTAAACCTTGTATTTCTGTTATTCTAAATATTTGTTCTGCAGCTGTGGCAAGAATATTGTCACATGATTCCAGCCAAGACCCAACCTTTCAGGAGTGTAATGGTAACCTGCTGCTGTCTCAAGGATTAAGCTATGTAATAGGAGCTCATCTAAACTCTGTATGTCTATACAGATCAAAGGCAAAGCAGTTCAGGTAGCCATAAAGTTTCACTTTCACACAGCTGTTAATGGAACATTCCTCCCCCTTAAATGCCTGCCTATCGATTTTGCACTTGGATTAGAAAGCCAGGGCATTTTATTAGGGTATGCTTAATACTTTGCAACATGAAACAGAAGTTGACTCTAATGTATCAAGGAATTTTACATTTTAGAAAGCAGCACAGAGTGAAGAGCAATATCTGAGCAGTGCTGAAGAATCTGGAAAGATTAAGAACAGAAAAAAGGTTTAGGTGATTAAACAAAAATAGAGAATTGTAAAGAAATTACTGATACACTTGTAATAGTGTTCATTTAAGGTCACCATGCTGTTGTAGCCCGAGAATCCCAGCACTGCTATTAGTGGAGTTTAGTGCAAGAGCTGTATGAGTGCACAAACTGTTAACTGTGGTGGCACTGCTGATAAAAGAGTTTTCAGCATACAGCTGGTATGTGTCTGGGTATATCTTTAAATGGAAGGTATGGTATTGACAATGGGACTTTCTTGCCCTGGCAAATATTTCAGTTTTACAGTAAGACAGAATGTCTAAGATGATTATATTTTATATTATGTTATGATCACAGAACCATAGAATCGTAGGACTGGAAGTGATCTTGACAGGTCATCTAGTCCAGTCTCCTACACTCAAGGCAGGACTAAGCATTATTTAGGCCAGCCCTGACAGGTGTTTGTCTAACCTGCTCTTAAAAATCTTCAACGATGGAGATTCCACAACCTCCCTAGGCAATTTATTCCAGTACTTAAGCATACTGACAGTAAGTTTTTCCTAATATACAGTCTAAAACTCCCTCACTGCAATTTAAGCCCATTGCTTCTTGTCCTATACTCAGAGGTTAAGGAGAACATTTTTTTCTCCCTCCTCCTTGTAACATCCTTTTATGTGCTTGAAAACTGTTATGTCCCCTCTCAGTCTTCTCTTCTCCAGACTAAACCAACCCAATTTTTTAAATCTTTCCTCAAAGGTCATGTTTTCTAGGCCTAACCTTTTTTGTGCAGCTGATTATTCCTTCCCAAGTGAAGTACTTTGCATTTGCCCTTATTGAATTTTATCCTGTTCACTTCAGACCATTTCTCCAGTTTGTCCAGATCATTTTGAATTTTAATCCTATCCTCCAAAGCACTTGCAAACTCTCCCAGCTTGGTATCGTCCACAAAGTTTATGTGTGTGCTCTCTATGCCATTATCTAAATCGTTGATGAAGATATTGTATAGAACCAGACCCAGAACTGATCTCTGCAGGAGGGACCCCACTCAATATGCCCTTCCAGCTTGACTGTGAAGCACTCATAACTACTCGCTGGGAAGGTTTTCCAACCAGTTATGCACACACCTTATACAAGCTCCACCTAGGTTGTATTTCCTTAGTTTGTTAATGAGAAGGTCATGTGAGACAGCATCAAAAGTCAAGAAATACCACATCTACCACTTCCCCCCATTCACAATGATTGTTACCCTGTCAAAGAAAGCTATTAGGTTGGTTTGACATGATTTGTTCTTCAGATATTCATACTGACTTATCATCTTATTATCTTCTAGGAGTTTGCAAATTGATTGCTTAATTATTTGCTCAATTATCTTCCCAGGTCCTGAAGTTAAACTGACTGCTCTGTAATTCCTCAGGTTGTCTTTATTTCCCTTTCTATGGATTGGCACTGTATTTGCACTTTTTAAAACCTGCAGATGTGGATATCAATATCACACACACACACACACACACACAAAGTCAAGCTCTAACAGTTAGGAAATGCCAGTATTAAGCATGCCCGTGGAATCTTAATTTGTCCTCCCCTCTTGTGCGTATGTGTTATGATACAGTCTTTAATTACATGTTCTTATTACTGTTTTTTCCACAGCACTGAATGTTACAAAGAAACTTAACTCTGGCATTTCTTAACTTTCAAGAGTTTGACTTTGCAACTTTTATAATGTTCTTTGACATAGTCTCTCTGTGTATGTATGTGTGTAACATAGGTAGCCCTGCACCTCTCTTAACAAGGGATCTGTGCCTTAATACAAGATGCACATATTTTGGACCCCCATGCAGTACACAACAGAGTTCTCCACTGTTGACTTCCCCCGGCAGCAGTAGGGAAGGGGTGTCCGATGCATCCCAGTCACACAGGTAACCCTCCTCTCTCAACCAGTGGGAGAGGGGAGATGTCATAAACAGATAGCTAAGGGTTAATGTTCTTTTACCTGTAAAGGGTTAACACAGGGAACCAAACACCTGACCAGAGGACCAATCAGGAAACAAGACTTTTTCAAATCTGGGTGGAGGGAAGTTTTGGGTGTAAGTCCTTGTTCTGGGTCTGACCCTCTCGGCTCTGAGAGTGATTTTTCTATCTCCAGGTTTTCTAATCTTCTGTTTCCAAGGTGTAAGGACAAGGATAGTAAGACAATAGGTTTATATTGTATTTTTTTTTTTGGTATTTACATGTGTGTAGTTGCTGGAATGTGTTAAATTGTATTCTTTTGGAATAAGGCTGTTTATTCATTTTTTTTCCTTTAAGCAATTGACCCTGTATATTGTCACCGTTATACAGAGACTATTTTTAATGTCTTTTTCTTTCTTTTTTATATAAAGCTTTCTTTTTAAGACCTGTTGGAGTTTTTCTTTAGTGGGGACTCCAGGGGATTGAGTCTGCAGCTTACCAGGGAATTGGTGGGAGGAAGAAGTCAGGGGGAAAATCTCTTTGTGTTAGATTTACTAAGCCTGACTTTGCATACCCTCTGGGTGAGGGGGAAGAGAGATTAGATCTCTCGGTACTTGTGTTTCCAGGACTGGAAGCAGGGAATCTCCTAGGGTCGTCCAGGGAGGGGAGCCTGGGAGGAAGTAACAAGGAAACAAGGGGAGGGGGTTATTTCCCTTTGTTGTAAGACTCAAGGCATCTGAGTCTGGGGGTCCCCCAGGGAAGGTTTTGGGGAGACCACAGTGAGCTAGGCACTGTATAATTCCTAGCTGGTGGCAGCAATACCAGGTCCAAGCTGGTAACTACGCTTGGAGGTTTTCATGCTAACACCCATATTTTGGACGCTAAGGTCCAGATCTGGGAAGAAATGTTATGACATGGTGGCAGAGGTGGGATAGATAGAATCCAGAGGCCAGTAGGAATATTATATTTTTCTTTTCTCTGCTAGGGGCTTTTAAGCAGAGAGGGTTTGGTTTTAAAAGGAACCAGAGATAATTTTTTTTCCTGTTCTCTCCTTGCAGTGGCTTGCATATTAAGCAAGGAACTATTAAGCTGTGACAAAGGGTCCTTTGTACACAATAGCACTCTGATTGTGAGTCAAGTACCCAGCACAATACACATGCAAATAAAGTGGTTTTTCTGGTTTACTTTACATTTAAAAGATTAGCTAGAGGAAGAAAAAAAAGGCACTGTTGCTAGGCAAACCCCAGGAGACAACAGAGCCAGCAGTTCCAACAATAAACACCGGAGGGCACCCAAACACAAGAAAATAGGAACCATGGCTTCCAAGGCAAAAATGGAGGCGGGGGCACAAATCAAAGAAGCAGACCACAGGCGACAAATGGAAAAAAGAGAAAAAGAGGTAGAACTGAAAGAAAGAGAAGAACAGATCAAACAAGCAGCCCATAGAAGAGAACAAGACACCAAAAATGCAGCCTACCACAGAAAACTACAAGAAGAAGAGGAAGCCTACCGCCGAGAAATGGAAAAACAACAAAAAGAAAGTGAAGAGTGGGAAAAACAGAGAAAACATGAACTGGAGTTAGCGCAGGCTGGGCAGCATGCTCCAGCCAATCCTAACAACCCTTCGCCAATTATGGTTCCACATCCCAAGAAATTTCCCACCTACAAGGAAGGTGATGACACTGAGGCCTTCTTAGAAAATTTTGAAAGGGCCTGTCTTGGGTACAGCATCCCTGAAGACCAGTACATGGTGGAATTGAGGACACAGCTCAGTGGACCTTTAGCAGAGGTGGCGGCTGAAATGCCAAAGGACCGAATAAACGATTATAAACTGTTTCAGAACAAGGCCAGATTAAGAATGGGGATAACCCCGGATCATGCCCGTCGGTGTTTCAGAACCCAAAAGTGAAAACCAGACGTGTCATTTCCCAGACACGCCTACTACGTTGGGAAAAATTATGAGGCCTGGATATCAGGAAACAATGTTAAATCCTTGGACGAACTGCACCTCCTCATACAAATGGAGCAGTTCTTGGATGGTGTTCCTGAGAACATAACACGGTACATACAAGATGGAAAACCCAAAAATATCACCGAGGCGGGGGAGATTGGAGCCAGATGGATGAAAGTGGCAGAAAGCAAGAAAGCTACTGTCAAGGAGAACGAATACCCCAGAGGGCACACCGACAATAAACCCTTTCAACCAAGGGCAGCCAAAGACCCCACCTACAACCCAAGGAAAGCCACAGACACCCCATTCTTCCACCTCACCAGTCTCCAGTAACCCACCTCGACCCAGTGACCAGTCAGCTGGAAGATGCTTCAAGTGTAATGAACTGGGATATATAAAGGCCAACTGCCCGAAGAACCCAAACCGAGTACAAGTCGTTACACCACCATCACACCAAAGATTCCCAGGCCCAGATGCCTCTCAAATACCCTTGGAGCGAAGGGAAAATTTGAGAGTGGGCGGAAAGAAGGTTACTGCGTAGAGAGACACGGGGGCACAAGTGTCAGCTATCCACCAATCCTTCGTTGACCCCAGATTCATGAACCCAAAGGACCAAGTGACAATTTACCCCTTCATGTCACAAGCTGTAGACTTGCCTACAGCTGAACTGCCTGTCCGGTACAAAGGCTGGTCAGGAATGTGGACTTTTGCAGTCTGACAATTATTCCATCCCCATGCTACTGGGGGAAGACTTGGCCAACCAGGTGAAGCGGGCCAAGAGCAATCACCAACAGCCTATCATAGGGCCGAAGACAGACAGGCAGAGGCCGGCAGTGAGGCACGATGGGCGGCCAGCAAGGCTTGCTCACTGCTCCCACCGGCTCCCCTGCAGGCCAGTCTCTTAGTGATTTTAGCTAAGTGCAGCAAACACAATCCTGCCACAAGTGATTTCAGCTGTCAGTTATTTCCAGCTCTGGGTAGGTATGGCAGAAACACAGCCCTGCCACAACTGGTTTCAGCTCTGACTGAACAATTAAAATAACAAAGAAGGCTCCTAATGAAGCCTATTTAGCTTTGTTCTTTGATGGGGGGGAGGGGAGAGAGAACAGGTTAAACCATGCAGAGAGGACCCTTGAGGGTGTTCAATCTCCTGGTTAGTATTCCTGCACCCCCTTCCGCACTTATTTTAACAGGGCTCGGACATTTGAGCCCTTGTTTTACCAAGGTTCTTTACACTGAAAGTGACTCCCTCCTTTGGGACAGGTTAAGCACAGACCTTTTCTGTATTCCCACAATAATTACAAACATTGGTAACCATATTTCACTACCCTCACATTCAGTACTAACATAGTTCGTGACCAAACACCAGCCAAGTTGATTACAATGAGCAAAACACCTCTCCATCAGCTGAATATCTAGCAAATCTAAGCAAAGCAGGAGCAAACTGTATTTACATAAACACACCCAGGGTCTCTTCCCCCCTCCAGCTAGCTGTCAGAGAAGCATTCATTCAGACCCTATGTTAGTTTGAATTATTTGTGAGTTCAAGTGTGGTAGCCAGAGCCTTACTGGGGTCAACCCCTTGTCTCACTGGACGCACTGCCAAGTAGCTTTATTTTTTAGCACATCATTAGGAGGAGGCCGGCACCTACCAGCAGCATTGTGAAGTGAGCCCAGGCAACAGAAGCTTTGAAACTGTCCAGACACTGTGAGACACCCTTCCCCTATCAGCACATCATACAAGATAGTAAGCCAGCCCCAAAGGGTATTAGACATATTAGATAGATAGATAGATAGATATTATAATATTATATATATATATATATATATAATGTGTTTCTGTATAAAAATCAGTGCTATTGCCCTCTGCAGTTTGGCTCTTAAATGTGAGCAGGAAAGCCTAGTGGGCTCTGAAATTCTTCAGAGATACATTTATACTGTCCGATTGCTTCAGAGAGCCATCCACAGTTTATAAACTCAATAAGCCAATTCTAAATGAGATTAGTTTATCAATTAAGAGAAGAAAAGTGTTGGTCACTATTTTCATGGATGCTGAAAAACAGCACAGAGCAGCACCAGGATGCAGTGAAGAGTTTCCATTTTGGAAGACTCTGGATCTTTATGACTAAAAATGTGAGCCCTAAAAAAGAGAACTCTTAAAAGTGTAAATATCCAAGCACCTTTGACAGAAACAGTGACCTACCAAAGCAAGTGATATCTGTTCTCAGATCCACAACATATCCCATCTCATAAATGTGTGAAGCACCACAGAAATGAGTTACAGTTAAAAGCACAGATGCGTTTTTCATAGTTTTGATGTAACTGCACTTCTGTCCCTGCCCTGGTCTGCTCAGTGGATGCCCCCTAAGGTCTCAGTCCTCCAGCTAACACATCCCCATAGGCAGAATTCTGCAACTCTCTCCCTTCTGAGCAAGAATTTAGGCCTGCAGTCCCCCTGCAATTAACTGTGATTATCCAAGCATGTCTGACCTAGCTTGGCACCTGCAGTTTCACTCCCTCTGTCCGAGGACAATGACAATGTTTACCAGTGACCAGACTGCCTTCACAAAGCACAGTACATTTATTTAAGGCTGAAAGCTTTACAGCGGAGACATATAACAAAACAATAAAGGGACTAAAAGCATATTAAGCTCACCAAAGGTTACCTATCTTCCACACGGGGCTCTGGTTAAGGGTCAATTTGCTTCAAACCTTTTTAGCAGGGTTTTCCCTCTTGTTAAAGTTCATGTCAGTTTTCAGATCAAGAATAAGAGCCCTTCATCAGTTCATGTACACCTTTTTATACAGTTTTGAGGCCTTTGTTTCCCAGGCCTCCTGAAACAATGAATACCCCTTTTCCCTAGCAGATGAAGCATCAAAGGCTGGGTATTTGTATAACTGGCATTAGGAATTTACATTAATCAACCCTTAGAGATTCCAGATTCCACAGGAAAACAAGCCAAAAAGCCAAGAGCACCTACGGATACATATAACACTTACTGGGTGATACAAAGATCTATGAATCTTCTATAGGCCCATATCATCTGGCATGTCTTAGTGTAATAATCTTTGACATTTTCCACACTTCCAATGTCTCATGTCCGTCATACTGTTAGAAAACCAACATTTTGTATGCAATGTTAAGCAAGTATGTAAATTGTGCATGCAAGCCCTGATTCTGCAACCCTTACACATGAGAAATAGTACCTTACACCTCAAACAGATCCTTTGAAACCAGTGAGAACACTCAAACAATTAAGTACTACTTACTGAAAATGTATGTCACACAATTAGAATACACTTTAGCTAAGTTATTTTTTAAAGTAAATTAATTTTGGCCAATTTAAGTTTCATTGGTTAACAATTAAACACTTACAATTATATTTTGTTAAAAACATGCATCTTTTAAAATTACACTTTTCTGCCTACAGAAAGCACAATGATTTCCAAGGGATGTTTGTTTTTAGTTCTTTTCAATTAAAAAAGCTGGAAAAGAATATATTACTCCATTATTAGCTTGTCTTCATTTCCCATCAATAATTTAAGTCAGAATATAGCAGAGTATTACAGAAATAGCAGGCCTGATTCCCTTCTCTCTTATCCTAGTTTTACATCAAATAAATTCAACCCACTTTACTGAAATCAATTAAGATATGCAAGTGTAAAACTGGGGGGGAGTGAAATGGGTAATCAGGCCCAACACCTTTTAACTCAGATTTGCACATGAAATCTTAGTATTTTTCTCCCACAGAATATTTGATATATCAGTTTGTACTGCTAGTCTATATTTTGTATTTCCTTCCATGGAAGAAAAATAGTTCTTTGATTACTCAGTCATAGTAATTTGATGACACATTTTATTAATCAGAATTTGCAGGTGCCGTCTTTTAGGAAGATAAATCCTAGGTAAGTTACTGTTGAAAACTGTGTAGCAGGCAAGTCACCCACAAGGGAGCATTTCTCAGACAAATACATATCTGTTCTTCTCTGCCTTGAAGGCATTCATCAGCTGTGGTACCTCTCAGGATAGACACTTTTCAGTTTTGCCTGGAAGCCAGGTCACCATGACTAAGTGCCTCCGAGGCAGATAACTAAACAAGTCTGCCTTGGGGACTGTTAATTACCAAGGAGGTAATCTTCCAGGTTTGTAAATGCATCTGTTTCCTTTCAGGGAAGGCCCACATCAGAGGTGTCTCACAGATGAATGACTATTAAAGTCTGCCTGGAGAGGGGTTTGGCATGTGGAGGTCAGTCCCAAGCAGGTGATTATTCATCTTTGCCTTCAAGCAGGCCATCAGAGATTGATTTCTGAGCAGATATCATGTTTCTCTTTTCTAAGTTAATATGAATGGTGGAACATTACACAGTTAGTTCATCCATTTTAGTTTTATTTAAGGACACTCACACTGAACTAGACGAGGGGAAAAAAATAATTTTCCCCATGGCAACTAAAGCAGCGGTATCAAAAATAACAATCAGGACTTGAATTACAGAAAACTCACAATGAACAAATTAACAATAAATCAATAAGATATCAACCCTAACAAAACAGTGTATTACAGCATTGGATATTGTATTGCCTTCCCATGGGTAGAAGTGGGTCCTGACTAGTTTATATCAGCATATTTCTCATTTAATATAGATTGTGGGTATAAATAGTTTATACTGTACCTTGTCAAGAGAGGAATGAGCAAGCTAAATATGTCTATATATATGGCTAAAAATAAAAAGAATGGTGAGTGACGACAAAATGAAAAATGTGTCTTACTTAGCCAAAGTAAATTTTATATGAAGCCTGTAATAGAAAAAAATAAATGTTATTTTTTAATTCTCTTCAACATCAAAAGTTGAAAATAGCTTCAGCCTAAAAGTTAACCATTTAGTATAAAATATTAAATACTCTAGCTTTTTTTTTTTTTAAAGAAACAGGGGAATTGTTCCTTTTGAGATAGACTTCAAAGGACCCACAAAGTAACCAGTTTGGTTGGTGACCTACAATGAAGACAAGCTCGTAATTTATAATTATCTTCTCCCCCCTCAACTTGGCATCTGCTATTGGCCAGCTTAGGCAGCTCCCTGCACAGCACACTGGCTTTTGTGGATCCCATTCGGTCAGTGCTTAACTTTCCCTAAGCATTGTGTAGTGAGTCTAAGCACCTAATTTAGGGTTTGTGGATTCCACTGGGGGACTAGGCACCTAAATATTGCATCACCTATGTCCCTTTATGGATCTAGCTCTGCCGTACTTCACAGGGAATATTTAATGTTTGTTGTATAATGTTAACATTCTTTACAGCAGATGAATTTTGTTACTTAATTGCATGTCCTTCCAAGTTAATTACCAAGCAAAATATCTCCCAAGGAAAAACGTTGCAATCATTCAAAAGATTGGATATCATATGTATCTGGCAAAAGGCTTTTTCCCCTCTTAATGTCTGAATGTAGGAATCTGATAAGTTAAACAATGAGCAATAAACAATGGTGCTATTTCACCTAGAATGGAACATTTACTTGAAAAACAGGACCTATGGGTTTGGATTTATAAATCACTTGTAAAGTACTTGTTATTGATAAACATATTCTGCTTCTTGTCAGAACAAAAAACAGATGGCAATTTATCTTCAATAACAAATGCTTCTCAAACAATGGAACAGATGAAAGTTTTACTGGCAATCACTCAAAAATACCAGATGTACATCATTTAGACAGATTTTAAAAAGGAACTTACATTTTGGGTCTGATTCTCCAGAGCCAGGCACAGGACGTAGATGAGATGCTGGTAGACCAAGTGCCAGCTCTGCCTAGTCTGTAGGCATCGGCTGAGCACTGTCAAACTCATAGCTGGAAGCCGGACCAGCTCACCTATATATTAGTATTGTTTGAGATAGGCGTTAGACTTGTAAGGATATGTTTAGAAGTTATAAAATGCTTGTAAGTTGCTGCATGTATTACTATTACGTGAAATATCTGCATCCCATCCTATAACGTAATATGAAAGTTTTGTTTTATAACTGTAAAAATGCCTGCTCTGAATTGTGAACCTAGGCAGGAAAAGTGGTTCCCCCGCCCATCAGAAAGAACTCTCAAAACTAAATGGGCCATTGTAGGACAAAAATTTTCTTGATTGCCTCATCCACTCATGAGGAAGTTATATGCAGAAACGGTTATCCCATTGGTTTGAACTCTGGGGAGTACCAGAGGGGTAGCCGTGTTAGTCTGGATCTGTAAAAGCAGCAAAGAGTCCTGTGGCACCGTATAGACTAACAGATGTATTGGAGCATGAGCTTTCGTGGGTGAATACCCACTTCATCAGATGCATGTAGTGGAAATTTCCAGGGGCAGGTATATATATGCAAGCAAGAAGCAGGCTAGAGATAATGAGGTTAGTTCAGTCAGGGAGGATGAGGCCCCCTTCTGGCAATTGAGGTATGAAAACCAAGGGAGGAGAAACTGCTTTTGTAGTTGCTAGCCATTCGCAGTCTTTGTTTAATCTTGAGTTGATGGTATCAAATTTGCAGATGAACTGAAGCTCAGCAGTTTCTCTTTGAAGTCTGGTCCTGAAGTTTTTTTGCTGCAGGATGGCTACCTTTAGATCTGCTATTGTGTGTCCAGGGAGATTGAAGTGTTCTCCTACAGGTTTTTGGGAAAGGGCATATAAAGATGATCATAAGAAAAAATAGTTCTCTCTTTGCTGTTTGAACTCTTGTAGGGCTGGAGCTAAGAAATAAAAGCAGAGATCCCCAGGGTCAACATGGATTATCCCTAAAAGAGATTCAGCGGACATATTACTACATCTCTGCTACCTTTTGGAACTATTGACTGTAACTCACTCTCTCATTTCTTTTTCCTAGTTAATAAATCCTTAGTTAGTTTACTATAGGATAAGTGTTGTCTTTGGTACGAAATATAAGGTACAAAATGATCTGAGGTAAGTTATTAGTGTCTTGGGACTGGGAGCAACCTGAATATTTTGTGATTTTAGGTGTAAGTGACTCTTTATCACTAAGTCCAGCTTGCCCAGATAGACTGGAGAGCCCAAGGTGCCTGTCTGTCACGCCACTGTAAGACTGTTACAATGCTTCAGGAGTTCACATTTGTTACTGGATTGGTGAAATCTGATCATAGAGTATACCACCAGTTTGGGGTGTCTGTCCTGCCGAGAGGTTGGCAGTCATGGTCATGAACCACTCCAGACAGCGAGTCATTTACACAATGTCGGAATGGTAGGGGCTAAAACCTCCTTTGCACTGACTTTTCCTAGGAGTGAATGTCTATACAAGGTGCAAGGCAGTGGAGAATCAACCTTTGATTCATATTTTATATGTTTAGCTTCTTACTCTGCTGTCACTTTCATTCAGTGAAATATCAGGTCCTTCACAAAGTGAAGGCTCAGGCCCTTACTTATGTAAAATGGGCCTCAGTGGGGTCATACTGAGATAACACAGAATTTAGTGCATTGTGTAAACACATCTATTTTCATAATTATTCAAGGGCCAGAATCACTCCCAATTTATGCCAACTTTCACCATCATACACCAACCAGCAGAATCCCTGATTGTGGATTATTCACTGGGAAGAACCAGCAGCAGCATCAAGTGAAAATTTACAGTCCTTCTTTGGAAAAACTATCTCCTCTGTCCTAGGAATGAATCCTCCTGCATCACAACATGGTTCATTGGCATAGGAAACAGGGGCATGCAATTATAGAATAATAATGAGATTTTCCTCTTTTTTTGTTATTCGTCATGACTCTATCCCATCAATATTAATCACAAGGATATAGGCAACTGCCAGTAATGTTCTTACATGTTTATTCAGACCAAACCCAGTTTGTCTATCACTGCTGCTGCTTACATTGCAATTTGGAGTGTTGTTTCATTGTAGCCATGTCACTCCTGGAATATTAGCGAGACAAGGTGGCTGAGGTAATATCTTTTATTGGACCAACTTCTGTTGGTGAGAGAGACAAGCTTTCAAGCTACACAGAGTTCTTCCTCAGAGCTTGTCTCTCTCACCAACAGAAGATGGTCCAATAAAAGATATTACTTCACTCATCTTATCTAATTTGAAGTGTTAACATACAACAATAAACTGGGGCTCATTTTGTGTAGCCAGTTTCAGCGCACCCTAAAATCATTTTGACCCTTTTCTATTTATCCTCAGCATTGTGCTACAAACAAACTTAGCAAGTATTAAAGCGTTCAGTAA
Source organism: Gopherus flavomarginatus (assembly GCF_025201925.1). Classification (NCBI taxonomy): domain Eukaryota; kingdom Metazoa; phylum Chordata; order Testudines; family Testudinidae; genus Gopherus; species Gopherus flavomarginatus. Next base: position 35,118,954 of record NC_066617.1, read on the forward strand.
ACAGCACCAAATTAACTGCTGTATATTTGAATTTACTCCAGGGATCAGATGCAAAGCAGTGTTCTGGTACAGACATTTTTCAAATAAACAAGGGTGTTCATAAAAGCAAAGCCAGATTTATGTGTGTAGATATAAGTTTCATTAATTATGCAAGGTTGTCATACCAATTGTTGGAGCATTACCTATACAAAGAAAGAGCGGAAATTCATTCATTTGCCATAATTCAATGAAACAAGCAATAGATCTTAAAATTCCCCTTTGTAATGTTTTCTTTCTGACCTAGAGTAATAGGCTGAAATTTATTGAAAACAGTTTAGACTATTCTAATATCATTAGCAGTAAATGTGGAATTTCACAGAAGCTGATTTTGGAAGATGGACTTTTCATTATTCCTGGTACTGTGCATGCAATAGAAACATGAAAGAGACGACATATGACCTTGCCAGTGGGAACCTTGTATTTAACACTAATGAGGAGGTCTTTGAGAGTGCTACATGTTGGAATAATGAAAGGTCTTTTGTTCAGAACTACTGTGATTTGGTACTTAAGAACCTACAATATAACTAAAGTAACACTTTTCACTGAAAAAAATGTTTACTGAATACAAAGCACAGATCTTTGCTGCCTCTTAGCCTCTTGCAGAATCTTAGGCCCTAGTCCTGCAAATTGTTCCACGTGGATTGATCCCTGTGCTTTAGCAGAGTCCTATTGATTTCAGTTTATTCTACATCTACATATACAAATATAAAATTGTCATGGTATAATTCCCCACTCTGAACCTTAGCGTCCAAAAGATGGGGTACCAGCGTGAATTCCTCTAAGCTTAATTACCAGCTTAGAACCTGTAGCGCTGCCACCAACCAGGAATTCCAGTGCCTGGTACACTCTGGTCCCCCCCAGGACCTTGCCCAGGGAACCCCAAGACCCAGATCCTCTGGACCTTAACACAAGGAAAGTAAACCCTTTCCCCCACCGTTGCCTCTCCCAGGCTTCCCCTCCTGGGTTACCCTGGAAGATCACTGTGATTCAAACTCCTTGAATCTTAAACAGAGAGGAAAATGCAACTTCCCCCCTCCTTCTCTCTCCCCCTCCCAGACTCTCCCTGAGAGAGACAGTAGTCCTAACACAGAGAGAAATTAGCCTCTCTCTCCCCATTCCCTCCTTTCTCCCCACCAATTCCCTGGTGAATCCAGACCCCGTCCCGTGGGGTTTCACACCAGAATAAAAAAACAATCAGGTTCTTAAACAAGAAAATCTTTTAATTAAAGAAAGAACAAAGGTAAAAATTATCTTTGTAAATTTCAGATGGAATAGGTACAGGGTCTTTCAGCTATAGACACTGGGAAAACCCTCCCAGCCTAAGTATTCAAGTACATATTAAAATCCTTTCAGCAAAATATAAATTTGAACTCCTTCCAACCAAATACACATTTGCAAATAAAGAAAACAAACATAAGCCTAACTCGCTTCATCTATCTAGTACTCACTATTCTGAACTTATAAGGGCCTGTATTGGAGAGATTGGAGAGAAACCTGGTTGCACGTCCGGTCCCTCTGAGAACCCAGAGTGAACAACAATCAAAAACTAACAGCACACACAAAAACTTCCCTCCCTCAAGATTTGAAAGTATCCTGTCCCCTGATTGGTCTTCTGGTCAGGTGACAGCCAGGCTCACTGGACTTGTTAACCCTTTACAGGCAAAAGAGACATGAAGTACTCCTGTTCTATTAACTCTTACTTATCTGTTTATGACAACAATAGATTAAAAAAAAACTTGGGGTAGAAAAATAGATTATTATTAACATATTTTTAAAATAAAACAAGATGTTCTGATTGTTACTGGTCTTATTCTAAATCCCATACACGTGACTGATATTGTCCCTTTCTGCTGGAAGGTGATACACTAAACAAGCCCTTTATTTTAAAAAAATTGAAATAAGCAATATAGCTGCAAACAGAAATGTAAGCTAGTTTAAAGCGACATACCCAGAACTCTGTCTTGCAAGACATTTTAAAAATTTGTTATCCCATTGATTTCAGTGGACTATGGCCTAGATCATCAAATATATTTAGGCCTCTAACTCCCCTGGATTTTAATTATATTGAAATCAAGGAAAGTTAGGGTCTTACATACTTTTGAGGACCTTGACCTACATATCTAACTAATCAGTACTCGTGTGAATAAGGGCAACATGATCCAGCCAATATTCCTGAATAATTCTACATATAATTCTGTAAGAATGAATAATTCTTCACCCTAAAAGAAGATCATGCATATAATGTGACAACTACAAACAGATATATTAATGGGAATTTCAAAATGAACATTTGAAAGGAAAACTTTACAACAAACGCTCTGAGGCAATGGGTAAACTGGTTAGGTGCTTAATAAGAAAAGTATCAAAGTGAAACTTTTGCCTAATATCAATATCAAAACCAAATCAAACCTGAACTTTTTTAGCACATCAGAAAAGTTTGTCAATTTTTGTTTTACTTTCCTTGCCCCTTTACTTGCTGGTTTTGCTGACACATATGTATGTTAATTCTAGGATTGGTGAAATAATATTTCTCACACAGTTTATTTGGTGAATATTTGTTCATATTATTCAACCACTCTATAAGGTAGCCAGACAGTAATTGTCAAAGAACACATTAAGCAAGGTTGCTGGGTTTTTTGCCAACTGTTAATTCAAACCATTTCAATTTTATTCAGAAAGTTTTAAAGAGCCTGATATTTACAATCCATTTGAAGCTAAGAATTATTGGAAATCTGGTAATGAGAATTTCTGACCAAAAAAAGCAATTATACAATTTAGGTACTTACCCTAACTAACCCCAATTTCTATAACACTTAGTTTTCCACCGCTTAGTTAGGATGAATTATGAGCAAAACACAACGGCTATTCAGAAATCCATGTTAGCAATGGAATTAATACAAAAGTTCCATTTTAAATCTTATGTAAAAGATGTTCTTTAAAGTAAGTCAGCTGTCTGCAGATGACTCAAATGTGTGTTCCCTTATAGGAGAAGAGACCTATGAATTATATTCTAGGTAGGCCTTCCAAACTGAAGATGTCAGTATTTGTTTCGGGGATTGGATCAAGCAGCAGGGTGAAATCCTTAGTCAGGATAACAAAACTGCTGTTGACTTCAATGCAGCCAAGCTTTCACCCCTGGATTTTTTTTTTTAACTTTTGTTGCAGAAGTTAGGAAGCCTGCATCAGTAGTTGAGCCAAGCTATTTCCTGTGAGATTCATTAGTTCTAAGCTTCAGAACTAACCAAGAAATAGGTATAGTATGCAGATCTGTACTTATTTCAATAAGTACAATGGGATAGTAGAGTCTCCCTAAAGACTTCAATTTGTAGTCAGTGTTTTTAGCCCTCTCTCATTACCCTGCTGCTCTTCTATTTTAAAGACAAGTTGGTAGCTCATATGAGTAACCATTGGTGTCCCGGTGGAAAAGCATAAGAAAAAAACTTGCCAAGTTATATTAACTATGCGTTTAAATTACTATTCAGATTGAAACTTCCAGACAATCCCAGCTCAGAAATTAGACTTTGTTCTCTCTACAATACCACAATACATAGAAGAAAACAATAGATATTAGAGAAAGAAAAGTCCTATTAGGTCATCCTGCCCATACTAAGAGGAAGATGTGCTGAAACTGTAGCACAGTAAAAGGAATCTCCCAGCTGCAATGTAGGAAAAAAAATCCTAGAATTTGCATAAATACTAAATATATATAATTCTAGAATATTTTGCTTATTATTTAGCCTTCATGAAAATATAAAACGTATCTTTATTCGAACCACAGGAAAATAAATAAATAGTAACCACTATGATTCCTAAGTACTTAATGATGCTTTGTTTGCAAGGCATCTTGGGATTTTTGGATGACATACTCTATGGAAGGACAATCTCTCTAGAATAATAGGACAGGGTCTCTATAGGACAGTGCTTCAGTGACTCCAAGGCACTTCAGAAATCATATGACTATACCGGACAACTGCAAGTGACTGGTATATTTCTATGAATTAGTCACAGAAGCCGTTGGATTCCTCTTGTACAGTGAGACCTTTTTATAGCGACTTCTCCCCCTTCCCCATCAAAACCAACCAACCAATCAACCCACAAAGGCAAATTAATCCCAGGCAGTAGACCACAACAAAAGTACCAGGCTGTATGGTGGTGAGCTTCGTTTGGGATGATGTTAGAGAGAGTAATCTCTCTCCCAGACCATGAAGCACTTACAGCCAGCACACCATAGCTGTTACTTGTAGCCACTATGTACTCTCCACAGGGATGATGGCGGGGGGAAACACAACATAGCTGCAGATACTCCAGCCATGCCACTCCAACAATATATTCAGCCTCTATATGGACCACTGGTATCTTGCTTGCTTCTTGCATAGCAGAATTGCACCCGTTCCATTACCCAGGAAGCTTTTCACAGTTGAAATGTTAGGGGTTGAATATGCCCAGATAAGTAGAATTTTACTATTACAAGAAGGTCTAAAAAGACATCTTCTTCTTCACCTGGTAAGTGGGAAAAAGTACTTCTGGTGAGACCAGATCTCTAGTGGTTGTGTACGAGGCTAGGGGACGCTGAGACAATGCTTTGTAGAACTCTATTAAATACACTCCCCTTTTTCCTGCACCTCAACATAACTCTTTCTGAAGAACAGGCTGGGTTCTGTCTTTTCAGGACTCTTCAGAAAGAATGATACAGAATTAAACTTCAGGCCTGAGAAATAGATGCTAATAGTGCCTACTCAACATCAAAGGGAGGGTACCATACAGTTTCTTAGTAAAGCAAAGGTCTAATGCACACATAAAATATTGCAAACAGTATTTAGAATATTATGAAAACATTTTAAACAAAAGCTATCTATTGATGTTCCTCGTATAGACTTCCCCACTTTGTGGCTGTTACCTATATTCTAATGTAAGGTTCCAACATTACATTTACACTTTTCTACTTTCTACAAAACACATTTGACTCTGGTCTTCTCTCAGAGTTGATTTCTTAGTATTTATACTGTAACCATAATATGTAGTGTATGTCACCTGGACTCTTCAGAACTTGGGCAGCATTTCCAGGTGAGATTCCCAAAAGGGACTTAGGTGCTGCAATGCTTGGTGTGGAAACAACTAACTTTTAGCTGCCTTGCTACCCCATGGATTCACATCCCTATTAGGATCCCAGACTCCCTATAAATATGCATGTGGATAGTTATGCACCTGTAGCCCAAGGTGTGCTTCAGCAGCAGCAGGATCTATAAGTTTTGGACTATAAACTGCTGCATGTTGGGAGAATTTCCTGGTTCCTGCCAGGAAGTACCCTCTGCCCTCCAGGTAGGAGGTTTCAGCACTGACTGCAGCTCAGAACAGGAGGCAAGCAAGCAGAGAGGAGACTGTTGGGCTGTAATCCTGTTCTGTGTGTCCTTACAGAATAAAACTTTGTTCCTGGTGGTTTGCCTGAGTGGGTCTGGTCTGAGGTGAATACACACTAGAATACACACAGATCACATTGAGGAACCTCAGGCTCAGTTTCCCAAAGTTGTATAAAAAACCACAAGGCAGACTTACCCTGTCTTGAACAACTTCATACTGAGAAGGTGAACAGAAGTGGGGCTGTATACCTAAAAATTGGATTCACAGAAGCCAGCATGCTGAGCAGGAAGCCAGCTAACTGCTAACTCGCCAGTAGGAAGTGCCAAGGAGAAGAGTGTGGCCTAAGTGCTGACACACAAACTGAGTTAGATGACTAACCCTAAGCTGGAGGGAGGTGCCATGAACCCTCTCCTGGAAGTCCCCCTGCTGCAATAAATATTTAATGATTTATACACAACTCCAGCAGGCAAGACTGAGAGAGCCCTGTCACAGAAAACCCATAGATCAGTGGTTAGGGGCCATCTCCTGGGAGGTGGGAGATACAGGCTCAAATCCCTCCTCCACATCAGGCAGCATGGAGATTCAAACACACGTCTGTCATTGTGGCTGAGTGCTTTGAGCTGGTGTCTTTTACGTGGGTTTAGGTATATTCAGGACACATCTTGCCCCGAAAGCAAGATAAGCAGAGACCACCAACTTTATGAATCCAACTGTTACTTGGGCATGAGTTAAACGCCAAGCTGCTGGATGGTGTCAGGATTTATGCATCTGTGTGTAACGCTGACAGATGCTGGTCATTAGTGGGCAGGATTGAACCTGGGACTTCTGGAGCTTAGCGCATGAGCTTCTACTGCATGAGCTAAAAGCCAACTGGCTGTTAGCTAAGGCTGTAGAGCAAATTTATTAATCTCTCTCTCTAAGTGGTCTCGGTGGGACAGAATGCCACACCTAGGAGGTGTGTGGGTTACATGTGCACATGCCCAGCTACTGAAATTTAGGTGTGTCAGGGACTTTTAACAGCAAAAACTTGAATACCTAGGGAATTTAGGTGCCTACGGGTTTAAGGTGGTAGCTGAGCAGGGGATTAATGCATGTCAGTGATGCATCTAAATGATGGATGTAGGCCCCCAAGTGACATTAGGCACCTAACTCTCCCTTATGCCCCCAACCTTCAGTTCTGTTCCAAACACTTCCAAACTCTGTCAACAAACAGTGTGGTATCTCCACAACTAGCAGGAATTCCATCACTTGGGTCAACAGTTGACTGGTCCCATCATTTGGCGTGAAACAGAAATCTGTATCCTGTACCCTGAGTGGTACAGGTATTGGGACCTAGCCCTCACAGATGACATTTTTTGGTCCTGCAAGATTCAGGCACTGACTCCAATGGGTGGTCTCATTCCTATATGTATAACTTTCCCCATCTCTCCACTCCCACAGTCTGACAGTTTAGATTTTAGAAGGGGACTAGGGTATGACCCACTGGGCAGATTACCCACAATGAAGACTCCTATATATCTTCAGAAACAGCTACTGGGCATGTCTAGTAACTACCATGCCTTATTTCTGGATGTTTCTGAGCCCTTCTATCTGGGTTAGCCTGTCCTGCTTACATGCAGAGGCACAGAGTATCCCAACTAAAATCCATGCCTGCTCCTCCCTCCTTCTCTCCCTTTCTGTGGGACAAACAAAGTCAGATTCTGCAATATAACATACATAGGTTACTGTTTTTCTAAGTCAAAATCTTAGGGAGACTGTACCTGGGTTTAGGCTTATATATGGGTCTGTCAGTGTTACATATGATTTTTAATTAAGGGCACTTTTCAAAGTGCCCATGTGCAGCCTTTCAAAACAATCTTGCTGCTGCTTTGGAATGCACATGTACTCGTTAATTAAGGTACTTCTGAAAGAGCCCATCAGTGTTCTACTGTGAAAGGACTGTTTGATGAAGCCTTTCTGGTGTTTTAGATCTACTTCCTGGAATGTGTAAATGTGCACTGTGCAGTCCAGAATACTACAGCAGCTTCTTTCTTCTGGAAGAGCTACACTATTAAATTAATAAGCTTTGGAGAAAGATAACACCGAAATGCATGTACATATATTTTACTCTAATTATTTCCTTCATTTTCCACATGGGGCAGTGCTCCACGTGCCCCAATAATAGAGCATCCACTGGCTACCTTCATTCCCAGGTAGAGCAAAATGACTAGCCTGACTTCTCACCTCTCCTTACTGGGAGCAGCTACAGAAGACTGGGTGCCAAGGACTCTCCTGGCAAGTGAGGGTGGTATCTTTACCACCACTTTGTCTCTGTTCCAGTGAGTTGGAGCTGAGGAGGGAGGCAATAATCCTCCTAGAATTGTTGTGATTATTGGACGTAATAATATTGGACCTAAGCAACTGTGAAAACTATGTGAAAAGTCTCATGATTTCACAATAACCAATGACTTTTTGCCTGCCTGAGAATTAACCATGAAAAATAGGTTAAGTTATTTTCAATAAATAAGTGTTATGAACAGGTGCAAGAAAACCCCACAGAAAAACTGAATTATTCCAAACAAAAATGGCCTACTGCTATAAGGTCTATGATGAGATCATACCAGATAAACAAGAAAATGTGAAAATGAAGTTGCCTACACCAAGTGTGGCCATAGAAAAATGGATTTTATTGGTGGAGAAAATAAAGAGGATACAATATGCCCTCACTTTTATTCCTTTTGGGGGTTCTTAAAAACAGACTTTGGAAAAAGAAAGAAGAATCTTCTTTTGCCAGCTCATCCCCCTCAACCTACCAGTACTGCAACTCATCTTGACTCATCCCAGTTTCTTTTGCCTCAAGTCAGAAGGAGTTGACCAGGGTAAGGTTCTTCCTCAAAAGAAGGCCATCTGGCCTTGTTCTTGTTTAAGGAACCTTGTTTTCCACCTATGAGTGCTGAAAGGCATCGCATTATCATGACATCCAGTCCTTGGTCCATCAGTGGTGATATTTAATTGCCCACACTGAAGAGGCCCATAAGATCCTGCATTGTTTTCCCTTTTCTTGTTGTGTTACTTTCTGCCTTCCCTCTTTCCTGCTATCCTACCTGTCATTCTCTTGGCTTTTCACTGAATCCCGAAGTCAGCTATACTGCTTTCATCCAAGCTGCCTTGTCTAAGTAGAAAAGATCCAGTCAGAGGATGTCTCTGACCAGACCATAAACTAGCATCCAACCAACAGGTGTTATGGTCAGTTTGCCAGCAAAAGCATCCACTTGCAACTGACCAGGGGTCTTGGTTCCAAGAATATCAACAAAAACCATATTTCATCTATGTTTTCTATCTTCTCTTTCCTCCACTTTGTGTCTGTCTGTTAACAATAGGATAAGCGAGTGTCCTTCACACAAGGACAGAGTAAAATTAACCCTTTCTTTGTCATCAAAAAAGATGATCAATGAAAATAAAAGACTAATATTTTAACTGCAAAAGGAGAAAAAATTGACAAAGATCTGTTTGTTGTGCATAATTACTCAATCACAATTTCAGTATTAATGCTTGTTTTAATTTCTTGTTCTGTGTGTGTTTAATAAACTTTCAACTTGAAAGAATGCTTTTGCCAAGTAACCAAATACAAGGACTCTGACAAAAATAACCCCAACCCTGTCTATCACAGTTTAATGTTGGACAGTAAAAGAGTATATAAACACCTTTAACTCATTAGGTCTTTAAGATCAATTTAATACCTATTTGGGATGTGATATTTGCAGCAGTCCAAGGAGATTACTAATGGAACCCAACTGTAATGAACTTTTACTTGAAAGCCCATGGAAATGCACTGAAGGTGCTTGGGACTTCCACACCACTTCAAAGTAAGTGGGTTCCACTGTACTTGACTACCCTCATTTTTTTCTTACATAGTATAACCTTTTCAACCAATCTAATATAATTCACAAGTACTTAGGTTCCTAACGTCAGTGGCAGAGCTGATTCAATGTGTCATACTGCTGAATCTACTAAATCATTCCTCTGTACAACAGAGAGATGAAATCTTCCTCATCACTTTGGGGAACTGGTCCTTTCAGTGACAACCACTAGGAAGGACCCAAGAGATCCACAATGACAGATGCAACAAGCAACAGCGTCTCTTATCTCAGGACTCAGGAGAGGAAGAAAAGATGGAGAAGATAGACTGATGTCTGCTCCAATTGTGTTAAATCCTCTTATTTGCAGTACTTCTCTTCTGTGTTTTAATTAACAGTATGTAAAAGCTGGTGAAACCTATTGTGCTTAACCACAAAGTCACATGGGGCTTGTCTAAGTCAGTTAATCTGTTTAGTGATTAATAAATCTATATCGGGGGTCGGCAACCTTCGGCACACAGCCTATCAGGGTAATATGCTGGCGGGCCACGAGATGTTTTGTTTACATTGACTGTCCACAGGTACGGCCCCCTGCAGCTCCCAGTGGCCACGGTTCACTGTTCCCGGCCAATGGGAGCTGCAGGAAGAGGTGACCAGTTTCCCACAGCTCCCATTGGCTGAGACAGGTGAACTGTGGCCACTGGGAGCTGCAGGGGACCATGCCTGTGGACGGTCAATGAAAACAAAATGTCTTGTGGCGCTCCAGAGGATTACCCTGATGGGCTGCGTGCCAAAGGTTGTCAACTCCTGATCTACAAGCTGATTTTAAGATTTATAATGTCTGTTTTTTATTTTCTGTAAAAGTGCCCAGACTATAAAATGGGCATTCTAGAGGAGTTGTGGTTACTATGGGGCCTGCAAAGTGAACCCTTTTTGTGAGTTTAATATAAGAAGTATGTGAAAGTTCATAAGATGTTACAATAACCAAGAAAAATAGAGCAAAGTCTTTATGACATTGAATGTTATAACAAGTGCAAAAGAACCAGACAAAGAAGCTAAACCTAAAAGGTCTTGTTGATATAATCCAAAAATTTTTGAATTTATACTGGATAAAAACAGAAGATGTGGAACCAGAAGTTAAGAGACCGAAATTGGTGTGATGGATATTAGGGCTAATGGGTGGACAAAAATAATGAAGGGGGATGACCTCTGACAGACACTTTTCCTTTTGGGGGGTTTCTTAAAATGAAACTTTGAAGAAGACATGATCAGTTCAGTTCAGCTCTCTCTTTTATCTGCCAGCTAATCTCCTAGACTGCCAGCACTGGACCCCATCTCATCTCATCTCAATTTATGTAAAAGACTCTCTTCCTGAGAAGAAGTCCGGCTGGTCTTAATCTTTTTCAAGGACCTTTGTTTTCACCTGTGTGTGCTGAATGTCATCACATCATCCTCAGCCTGTTAGCAGGGATATCTAATTGCCAGCACTGCAAAGGCATGTAAGATCTTGCATTGTTTTCCCTTCCTTGTTGTATTATTTTCCCCCACCACCTCCTTTCTTTCCTTTTATCTTATCTCTCACTGTTTTGGCTTTTCATTGAAATCCTGAAGTCAACTGTACTGTATTCATCCAAGCCTACCTGGTCAAAGAAGAAATGATCCAATCAGATGTTCTCCCTGACCAAATCATAAACCAAGATCCAGGCAGCAGGTGTCCTGGTTGATTTAGCAGCCAAAAGTACCCACTTGTAACTAACCAGTGGTTCAGTGATCTAAAAACATTAATAAAAGTTGTATTTCAGCCACTTTTTCTATCCTCCACTTTGTCTCTGTCTATTTGTTAAGAACAGAATAAGTAAATGCCCTCTACACATCAGGATTCATCAAGATTGAAAGTAAAATTAACCCTTTCCTTTTCATCAAAGAAAGATTGTTCTGAAAATAAGAGATTCTGATACTTTTCTTAAAAAGGTTTTAAAAGTTTTGAATAAATTTTTTTGCATAGTCTCTCAATCTCAGTTTCAATATCAATGTCTGTTTTAATTTCTTGTTCTTTCTTGTGTTTAATCAACAAACTTTTAATTTAAATAGATGTTTTTGGGTGTTTGCCAAATAACTGAGTAAAATTAAGGCCCCTGTTCAAAATAACCCTGAACCTACCTATTACTCTTGTGACAGAGCTCTGACCTTGCTCCCCTGGGTCCTGCACTTCTAGGTGGTTTATGCTAGCCTCAGTGGCTCACTGTGACCCTCCACGTAGCCCTTCTCTCTCTAGGGCCAGGGTTACAGTCTACTGAGCCCTTTCCATCATAGGCCTGCAAGGAGGTTGGTAAGAGAACTCCCACAGTCTCTGTTGTCCCTGGGGGCTTATTTCAGAACAGTTTAGCCTCCTGTCCTAACAGGGGCCTGACTTCCCCTCCCAGGAGATGTTCCTGTAGTGGTGGCTTGGGGGGAACCCAGGCCCGCCCTCTACTCTGGGTTCCAGCCCAGGGACCTTAATGGTAGCAGCTGTTGGCAGCCAACCTTTCACTGCCAGAGTTGCTACATTTCCCTGGGCCACTTCCCCACAGCTCTTCTGCTTCTCCCTTCTTCACCCTTACCTTAGGGCTCCCTTAAACGATGGTTTGAGGGTGTCTTCATTAACCAGCCCTTTAGCCACACTTCCTCTCCTCTGGCTCCCTGGCTCTCCCCTGCCTGACTGGAGTGAGCCCTTTTTATAGTATCAGCAGGGCCTTAATTAGAGTCAGGTGGTCACATTAGCTTAATGGTTTCACCTGGCTCTTTGCAGGTTAATTAGAGTCAGGTGTTCTCATTAGCCCGGAGCAGCCCCTGCTCTGGTCAGTCAGGGAACAGAAAACTGTTAATCCAGTGGACACTATATCTGCCTTCTGCTATTCTGCTGAACCCAACTGGCCTGGGTCTATCACTGTCTTTAATGTTGGAGAGTAAAAGAGTTTATAAATGCTTTTAACTATTTGGGCCTTTGAAATTAATATCTATACAATAAAGTCAAAATAACTGAATAAACATATGAATAAATAAACTTAGTGAAGGGTTTTGGCTGAAATTAAAAAAAAATCAAAATATTTTGTTTCAATATTTTCAAAATGAAACTTTTTAGACTTTTCATTTTTTAAAAATATTTTGTTTTGAAAATTAACTAGATTTATTTTAAAAAGAAAATAAGAAAAAAAGGTAAAACACACCCAGAAATGAAGCAACCGCCACCCCCTCAAAAAAATTTTTTTTAAATTGGGGGGCATGTAAAGCAAAATATTTAATGTGACCTGAATGGTTTTTTAAATTTTTGTTTCAATAAGAACAATTTTAAAAATTCTGTTTTGAGTCAACCTACAACTTAATTATTTTTGGTTTGGCTGCTGAACCAATAAATAAATTATTCATCATCTCTATAAATAACTTATGATAAAATGGTGAACATTAGAAAAGGAAAAGACCTATTAGGATATTGTTCCCTATCACAGTTCTCAACCAGGGGTATGTGTACCCCTTTGGGTACACAGAGGTCTTCCAGGGGGTAGGTCAACTCATCTAGATATTTGTGTGGTTTTACAACAGGCTACATAAAAAGCACTAGTGAAGTCAGTACAACTAAAACCTCATAGACAATGATTTTTTATATTACTTTATAAACTATACTTTGAAACTTAAGAACAATATTTATATTCCAATTGATTCAATTTATAGTTATATGGTAAACATTAGAAAGTCAGCAATTGTTCAGTAATAGCATGCTGTGACACTTTTGTGGTTTTATGTCTGATATTGTTAAGTTTTTAACTGAGGGCTTGTCTACATCAGAAAGTTGCAGCGCTGGTGAGGGAGTTACAGTGCTGCAACTTAGGAGGTGTACACATCTGCAGGGCACCACCAGCGCTGCAACTCCCTGTTTGCAGCGCTGGCCGTACTCCCGTTTTGTCTCGGGTGTAGAGGATCCAGCGCTGGTGATCCAGCGCTGGTAATCAAGTATAGACACTTACCAGCGCTTTTCTTGACCTCCGTGGAATAAGCAGGTATCCCAGCATACCTGAGGAAGCCTCTGGAAATCAAGCTGGTCTCCTTCCCCGGCTTGCTCTCGCGTTCCCCGAACCCCGAGCAAGCAGGTCTCCTTCCCTGCGGTTTGCAGGGTGGTTCGCGGAACGCGAGAGCAAACCGCGGCGAAGCTGGTCTCCTTTCCCGGTTTGCTCTCGCGTTCCCCGAACCCGAACAAGCAGGTCTCCTTCCCTGCGGTTTGCAGGGTGGTTCGCGGAACGCGAGAGCAAACCGCGGCGAAGCTGGTCTCCTTTCCCGGTTTGCTCTCGCGTTCCCCGAACCCGAGCAAGCAGGTCTCCTTCCCTGCGGTTTGCAGGGTGGTTCGCGGAACGCGAGAGCAAACCGCGGCGAAGCTGGTCTCCTTCCCCGGTTTGCTCTCGCGTTCCCCGAACCCGAGCAAGCAGGTCTCCTTCCCTGCGGTTTGCAGGGTGGTTTGCGGAACGCGAGAGCAAACCGCGGCGAAGCTGGTCTCCTTTCCCGGTTTGCTCTCGCGTTCCCCGAAACCCCTTGAAGCCGCCCAACAGCGCTGCAGTGTGGCCACATCTAACACCACTTGCAGCGCTGGTTGCTGTAAGTGTGGCCACTCTGCAGCGCTGGCCCTATACAGCTGTAACAACCAGCGCTGCAAAATTTTAGATGTAGACATGGCCTGAGGTGAAACTTGGGGGTACACAAGACAAATCAGACTCTTGAAAGTGGTACAATAGTCTGGAAAGATTGAGAGCCACTGCCCTATCATGTATTACTTTGGCCAGAAGTATTTTAAATATTTCAGGTGATGGCACCCTATATGTTTAGTACTGGGAGGCCTAATTTTCAAAAGTAGAGAGTATCTGCAACACCTTTGAAAGCCCATTAGTGCCTGTGGATTTTTTAAAGCATTTCTGTGGTTTGAAAAAACACAACAGAAACAAATGAGATCCAAATATTAAAATATTCTCCTTTTTTGCATTAATATGTTTGTAGTGTACAGTGTTTCAAATACAAGCAGAGAATCCTCTTTCCTACTACTCTATTTCGACTCCTCCTCCTTCTTAAGAATGAGGAATGTAAGTTAATGTGTAACTGTAATGTTCAATATAGACAGCACCTCCACTTGCTGTACCTCTTTTTTAGTGTTATTATTGTCTTATATGTTATTAGGTTGATGTCCCTCATCTGAGGAGTTTAGCAGAAAGTTGTCTTTCCTGAGTGTGTTGAAATCGTGACTTGCAATGTACCAATAAATCCTTGTAGTTCTACAAGTGAGTATTACAACTAGTTGCAGTGACTTCAACATGCCCAAAGAACTTTTGCCTGAAGAAATTTACAGCTCATGCAGATGAGACAGGAATCTGTTAATACTTGACAGACTTTGTGCTGTTGATTGCTGTGAATAAGTAGACTGATGAGAAAGCAGCACATTACCTAGCAATGTTTTCAGATGGTGATGCCAAATCATTTTCTCAGCAACTTCCCAGTGAGAATCATAGTTCTTACAGACAGTTATGCAAACACTTATATAACTGCTAGGAAGGTGGATTGGCCTATCTGAAACACAGAAGTAATGGCAAGCCAGGAGGCAGCAGAAAAGGTTATAACCCTGTATAGTTATCTGTGTGCATTGAGGAGACTATTTAGTAGGGCTTTCCCTGTACCACCCTGGCTGGGAGATGGCTTGAGTGAAGCAGAACCTGCTGCACCAAATCTGCAACTGGCAATGCAGAAAGAGGCCTACGTCCAGCAGCAAGCTATGGATATGTCTTCACCTCACGCTAGTGGTGTGATTCTCAACATACTTGGGCTAGCTCTCATCAAGTTGGCACACTAAAAATAGAAGCATGGGACAGGCTAGACACCCTGGTTATGTGCCCATCAAATCCCCCTAGAAATGTATTCACACTGCCAACTCCAAGTGTAGACATACCCAATGAGAGAATCCTGTTTGAAAATTAGTTTATAAATGGTTTAACAGAGGAACTTCATAAACTGCTGGTGAAGGAAGATAACATACTGGATAAACCTATCAACTAGATTAGATGCAGATTAACAAATGTGTAAGAAGTAATTGGGGTCCCTTAAAGGTCTCAGACGTTAATGCCCATGTCATAAACAGATGGTTAAGGGTTAATGTCTCTTTTACCTGTAAAGGGTTAAGAAGCTTAGTGAACCTGGCTGACACCTGACCAGAGGATCAATGGAGGGGACAAGATACTTTCAAATCTTGGTGGAGGTGTCATAAACAGATAGCTAAGGGTTAAAGTTCTTTTACCTGTAAAGGGGTAACACCAGTAACCTGAAACACCTGACCAGAGAACCAATCAGGAAACAAGACTTTTTCAAATCTGGGTGGAGGGAAGTTTTGGGTGTCAGTCCTTTGTTTTTGGTCTGTTCTTTTCTCGGCTCTGAGAGTGATTTTTCTATCTCCAGGCTTTCTAATCTTCTGTTTCCAAGTTGTAAGTACAAGGATAGTAAGACAATAGGTTTATATTGTTTTTTTGTATTTACTTGTGTGTAGTTGCTGGAATGGTTTAAATTGTATTCTTTTTGGATAAGGCTGTTTATTCATTTTTTCTTTTAAGCAATTGACCCTGTATATTGTCACCTTGATACAGAGACCCTTTTATGTCCTTTTTCATTCTTTTTATATAAAGCTTTCTTTTTAAGACCTGTTGGAGTTTTTCTTTAGTGGAGACTCCAGGGAATTGAGTCTGCAGCTCACCAGGGAATTGGTGGGAGGAAGAAGTCAGGGGGAAAATCTCTTTGTGTTAGATTTACTAAGCCTGACTTTGCATACCCTCTGGGTGATGGGGAAGAGAGATTAGATCTCTCGGTACTTGTGTTTCCAGGACTGGAAGCAGGGAATCTCCTAGGGTCATCCAGGGAGGGGAGCCTGGGAGGAAGTAACAAGGAAACAAGGGGAGGGGGTTATTTTCCTTTGTTGTAAGACTCAAGGCATCTGAGTCTGGGGGTCCCCCAGGGAAGGTTTTGGGGAGACCACAGTGAGCTAGGCACTGTATAATTCCTAGCTGGTGGCAGCAATACCAGGTCCAAGCTGGTAACTAAGCTTGGAGGTTTTCATGCTAACACCCATATTTTGGACGCTAAGGTCCAGATCTGGGAAGAAATGTTATGACAGGAGGGAAGTCTTTGTTTGTGCTGTTTGTTTTGTTCGTTGTTCACTCTTGGGGCTAAGAGGGACCAGACGTACACCCAGGTTTTCTCCAATCTTTCTGAATCAGTCTCTCATGTTTCAAAATAGTAAGTACTAGCCAGGAAAGGCGGATTTGTCTTATGTTTGTTTTCTTAACTTGTAAATGTGTATTTTGCTGGAAGGATTTTAACCTCTGTTTGCTGTAATTTTGAATCTCGGGCTGGGGGTGGGGAAGTCCCTCTAGTCTATATGAATCTGAATACCCTGTAAGCATTTACCATCCTGATTTTACAGAGATAATTTTTACTTTTTCTTTCTTTAATTAAAAGCTTTCTTTTTAAGAACCTGATTGATTTTTCCTTGTTTTGGAATCCAAGGGATTGAGTCTAAACTCTCCAGGGATTGGTGGGGGGGGGGGGAGAAAGGAGGGAGGGAATGGTTAATTCCTCTTTGTTTTAAGATCCAAGGAGTTTGGATCTGTATAGCTTCCCAAGGCAACCCAGGGAGGGGAAAGTCTGGGGGGTGAAAGGAGGGGGAATGGTTTATTTCTCCTTGTTTTAAGACCCAAGAGGTTTGGGTCTTGGGTTCCCCAGGGAAGGTTTTGGGGAAACAGGAAGTGTGCCAAACACTATATTTTGGCTGGTGGCAGCGTACTAAATTTAAGCTAGTAATTAAGCTTAAAAGTGATCATGCAGGTCCCCACTTTTGGGACGCTAAAGTTCAAAGTGGGGAAAAGACCTTGACAGCCCAGTTTCAGAGTGACTCTTTTATACCAGATGTAGCACTTCAGGAAATTATTGTTAGAGGATGCCCAGGTGCAAGTTTTTCACAGGCATTCCATGGGTCAAATGAGAGAAACTGTTTCCCAAGTGGGTCCCAGGACAAATGACAGTTGCAGGTGATGAAGAGATAGAATTGTCCAAGCAGTGGGAAGAGAACCCAAACAAGGAAAACTAGAGTTGCTGATGGAGTAGGACCATCAGCAACAGCTATTAGAATGGCCCACGTGAAGAGCTGCTCAGCAGACAGCAGAAGAAATCCAGTTCCCGCTGAACTTGGGGTCTCTGAAAACTAAATAGACTTTTGTCATGGTGACTAGTATATCTAGTGATGTTGTAGTGGGAGTGGATTTCATCTGATGGCATCACAAGAATTCCTGGGATGTTTAAAGAACTCACTTGTCCCTGGACAACGTTCAAATACCCCTACTAGATGTGGGTAGGAGGAAGTGTGGATTCTGGGGCGCAACTCTTGGAACCTTAAAGATGCTTCCCGCACTGAGGAACTGCTCCCTGTAGTGCAGGGATCAGCAACCTTTGGCTCCCACTGGCCATGGTTCACCATTCCAGGCCAATGGGGGCTGTGGGAACCGGTGTGGGCTGAGGGATGTGCTGGCTGCTGCTTCCTGCAGCCCCCATTGGCCTGAAATAGTGAACCGTGGCCAGTGGGAGCTGCGATCGGCTGAACCTGCGGATGCTGCAGGTAAATAAACCATCCCAGCACACCGACAGATTTCCCTGATGGGCTGCATGCCAAAGGTTGCCAATTCCTGCTGCAGTGTCTTTGAATAAAGCCATGGTGAAGCCAGATCATCATGCAACAATACCCCTAAAGATAAAGAACTGCTGCAGTGACCCTGTAGGAGGGTTTGAAGCTATCAATATCCAGTCAGAATTAGTGTTTGGCAGAACTCTGGCTTGAGCTAGGTCAAAGGATAAATTCTGTATAAAAGCTATAAATGTGACTGGCCAGGATGTGCAGCTAGTGGAAAATGAAACCATGGACACAGCATCCAATGTAGCTGGTGTCTCCAAACATCTCACAGGAGTAGAGATCAACAGCTGTGAAGCAGACCAATCAGAAAAAGAACTAAGGGCTTACTTGACAGAAGCAGCTGTGGAAGGCAATGAAAGGAAGTGATTAGAACAGCTGCTCTTACAATATGCTAGCGTGTTCTCCAAGAATATTGAACAGCTTGGCAGATATGATTGAGAGAAACATCTGATAGTGCTTACGCCAGAGAGTGTTCCCATGAGGGAGTCCCCATGTCAAATTACACTGGCATATCAAGTTGCAGCTAAATCACATGCTGCAGGATGGCTTGATTGAGCACTCTACAGTTAAGCAATTGTAATTATGAAAAAGCCCAACAAAGACTTAAGGATATGCATTGCCTACAGGAGACTTAATTCACAGACAATTCAAGATAGCTGCCCACTCCCCACATAGCAGACATCCTGGATAAAATGTCAGGAGCAAAATATTTTAATAATTTTGATTTGGTATTTGGATACCGTCAGATTAAAGTGGCACCTGAGGATCAAGAAAACACAGCCTTTGTGACATCCTCTGGACTGTTTCAATTCTCATGAATGCACCATGGACATTTCAAATGATAGTAAATTATCTAAACCAAGTTTAAACATCTTCGCATACTTAGATGATTTTATTTGTTTCCATAAAACATAGAAGAAACACCTGATAAGAGTGGAAAGGCTTCTAAAGCTTCCTAAAAGAAGAATTCAAAATTTCAGGAAACAAATGTAAATTTGAAAGGAATTGCATCATCTTCTTGGGACATATAGTCAGTGAGGATGTGTTAGAACCCCAGTCACAGAAACTGAATGTTATAACAGACAGCAAGGTTCCTACAAACCCAGATCAGGTACAGCAATTTAGGGATACTACAGGAGATTTTTTAAAGAATTCAAAGTATGCTGCAGCATTATACCAATTAACTAACAATGACTTTCTCTGGACAGAGGAACACCAAAACTGTGAGTCAATGAAGGAAGAACTTCTTGACCATGCTGGTATTTGCTGATAGGGGCATGCACCTCAAAATATATGTATGATAAAAGGGCTGAAAGAGTTTTTAGATGCACTGATGAAAACATTGTGTTGCAGTTCAGCCCACCAAGATGCATTTTCATTGAGCAGAGGAAGGAATCTGAATCACAGTCATTACGTGAGGTTTGCTGACAACTCCAGATAATCAAAGTGACGATCACTGTTCCTCACCCTGCAAATTATGGGGGAGTTAAGAGAGTAAGCTGCACCACTGGGTCCTTGCTTAGGGTGACATTGTGGGGTCTTATATCAGTGACTTGAAGATAGCATTCAAAAACATTGAGGAACGCATGAGCTGATAGTGATCATGCCAAGAGATACGAGGCTCAAGATACCTGGGAAAGGAGAATTATTGTCCATCCAGGAAAGGGAAAGGGTGAGGCTATGCAACTGGAAAAACAAACTTGAAACTTTTTGGAGGGGACCTTGTACAGTAAATAAGAAATTAAATAACTTATCCTTGCTGATTCAAAAAAGCAAGAGCTCACCCTTTTGTAGTGTATCAAGAACTGGTGCACAGACTCATTGAAAGGAATGGGACAGAAATACTGAGAATGCTCAGCAACTATCCCAGAGGAATGCTGAAGAAGATTTGGAGGTACACTATCAGGTTCTTGTGGCTTGTAATGGAATACCGATTGTGGAGAAGGAATTGCCAGGGTGTCCTCCAGATCTCGCCACACTGCAGTCTTCAGCAGACAGTCTGTCTGTAACAGATAAGCCTAACATGGATGGCATGAACCTGGCACTCACTGATAATCTAGATCCAACTATGAGCGATGTCTCCATGACTGAATATAAGACTTGAGAGGACAGACCAACACAGTAACTTGTGTGGATGGTAGACTACAAGGATTCCTAGAGTTTACTGTTTAAATTCTTATTCAACTAGAGGGGTAGAAACTGTAATGATTATGGTAAACAGCACTTCTACTAATATATCTACCCAGGCTACATCTTTATCTTCATGTTAAGTTGTTGTCTTGTGTGTTATGTTGTATTAGATCTGGGCACTTAGCAGGAAGTTCAGTCCTGCCAGGAGCTGTGACTTGCAGTGTTCCAATTAATCCCCGTGATTCTATAAGCAAGTATTACAAAATGGATGCCTGTTGTAAAATTGCATGGTGTTATGTTAGCCTCTCTTTTTCTCAAATGCGAATGTGTCTCTGTGTCTCTCTGAGATTCTCTTTGATAAGCTATTTCTTAGCTCTATTCTCACAGTCCATTTGAATGTCGATGTACTTCTGCCCGGTTAATAATGCAAGAATATCCTTCTTGTTGTGTTATGTCAACTTAACTGTTCTGTTGTTTAGTGGTCCATATATGAGGAGAAAGGAAAAATGATAAAAAGTTGATGGGGTTAAGTATAATAAGCTACCAATTACCGCTAGAGAACACAATTGCAGAAATATAGTAATTAGATGTTCAATCATGTTGAATTAATTCAACACAACAAGAAACTGTCTTTACAGGCATTCAGAAAATGGTATGTTGCAGCATCTTGTTAAGCAAAGTCCTCTAAACAAATCTAAAATTTGCATTTCCCTAATTTTGTTTCTTTCTGATACTTCCATGGACCTTTGCCCTCTGAAAGTGTTCCTGTTGTGCTATCGGGCACTCCCTCATTCCTGCCATTTGTCTATCGAACCATCTCTGTCTTGATCTCTCAGATAGCCTAACTGCTAAATATCAGAGGGGTAGTCTTGTTAGTTTGTATCCAAAAAAACAACAAGGAGTCCGATGGCACCTTAAAGACTAACAGATTTATTTGGGCATAAGTTCCTCATTTTTTTTTCTAACTACTAAAGAATTCTTTAACCAATCTGCAGCCTTTAACTGACTGCTCTCCAGGTTATTTTCAAGATTTCTCCTTATGTTTCTAGTGTTTCTTTTCTTTCTCATCATGCCTGAGGTTTGTGTGGAAAGCTATGAAGGGAATCGCAAAGACTTCTTTCTAGATGGATGATTTGGGGACAAAGGCTTTAAAACTGTCAATTTCCCAATAACTGTCATGTATAAAAACTGCTTCAAACTTCTGAAAATGAGACTCTGGGTAATTGTTTTTGAAGAATAATAATATCAAGCAGAAATGACTGTACATGTCTTAGTTCATTCCCTCACAGACAATTATCAGTATCACTAAATCACAACTATAATCAGCTCTGAACAAAATGGAGCAAAGCACATGCTGAGTTAGCAACACTTGCACGTAAAGCTGAAGTATATGCACAGAGTGCAATTTACATAGGAGCTCTGCCATGCTAGAACAAGGTACTCCATTCTTTAGATTATGAGCACACCGTTCCCTCTCCCAGGACTCTAATTATTGTTTTAATGCTTCTCTTCTCTACTGTAAATACACCTGTCAAATAGGGAAAGTTCTGTATGTGACTAAGGAACCAAAAACAATCTTTAAAGTTCTGAAATGACGAATTCCCGCAGCCAGCTCTTTGAAATTTCCAGCTACATTTTGCAGAATGAAGTGGTCTGGATAATAACTGAGAACTCAGAATACTTCTCAGAACTGAATCTCAACTCCAAACTTTTTGAGGTTTGTACATCACCTCTTCTGATATATTTTTCAAAGCCACAAAAGACCTTGGCATCTCAGTCATCGACAGATATTGATTGAATACTCAGAGTAGGTCTATATGAGCTTCTTTTGGTTGGATTGAAATCCTGGCAGGATAGTGTGTATATGGAGAAATATCAACACATTGAAATTCTGAGTTTATTTGTGTCAAGGTGAAAACAACTAGGAGTTCTTGTGACACCTTAGAGACTAACAAATTTATTTTTATTCTCTAAGGTGCCACAAGGACTCCTCCTTGTTTTTGCTGATACAGACACAGACACAGCTACCACACTGAAACCTGTCACCATGTGAGTTTCAAGGTGTTTTTTTTTTCCCTGTCATCCAAATATATGTCCATAACAAAGGATAAAAAAGCCATGTTTCACTGAAAAACAAATTTGTTAAAAAATAACCAAGAATACTAGAGAGCTGGTAATTTCAACGTAAAAATTATGCTGTCTTTTGCCCACAAATCCTTATCCTACAGCCCTCAGCATGTGGAAGTTGCTTTGACTTAGGTAGAGTTCCACATGTCAAAGGATTACTGGTTCAGGACCTCAAGATGAGGAATACATTAGATCCAACAGCATATTATTTTTATTACTTGACAGTTTTCTCTAGTCAGAAATGAATGAGCTGGACCTTTGGTCAGTTCAGAGTTAGATACAGGTTAGTCTTTGGTTAAAAATATCCATCTAAATTTTCAAATGAAAGTAAACTTTATCCTAGCTATATATAATATGAACAGTGCTGATTGCACAATATTTCTGTGTTATATGTTCTTCATTGCTATGTTCAAGAAATTTTTAAACTGTCAAAGAGATTGAATATACACAGCGAGCCAGGAGACCGTTTGGTGCGTATACCCACCAACATAGGCATACAAATGGAAGGGCAATAAATACTAGAACAATTCAGGGATAGTTGTGGAACTACCAAAAATCTATGGAACTAGAGCAGTTGAAGGAAGAGTATTAGTAGGGTGGTTTTTAAAGAGACAGTCCCATATTTAAACCCTCCTACAGATGTCCCGACTTTTTCTTAAAATTGGGGAAAATGTCCCATATTTTCTCCTCCGCCCATCAGTACTAGTGGGTCCTGCTGCTGGACAGATTCCTGCTCACCAGCCACTCACCCACCAGTGGTGAGTGGGATGGAGGGGAAGGTCCAGTGGCCAACAATGTGGGTGGGTGTGCAAGGCTGGTGGCAGGGCAAAGCTGCAGTGTGTGGGGCTGACCACGCCCCCTGCTGGTTGATCAGCACAGTTCCAGCTGCGTGTCGGCTCTCGGACAGAAGGGCCCTGCCCCCTGTCCAATTTCTGGCCAGCACTAGCTGCACGCTGTGTGCCGTGGTGGCTCTCTCCCAGCGCTTTGCCACAACTGTGGCAGTGCTTTAACATTGCCAGTGAAGACATGCCCATAGATATTACTTGTAACTATGCTGCAATTTCAGCATCACCTTACAACAGAGTGGTGAAGCAATCAGGCAGGGAGGGACACTTCCCAAGTCAGGTGTTTGCATAAAATTGCCTCCAAGTAATAACCCAGTGAGGGAAGAGACAATAGTGGACCATTAAAGTTAATGGACAGACATTGAAACTGAAAAGAAAACCCCAGTGGTAGAAAACTATGGAAGAAAACTATGAAAAGTATGAACAGTATCCCTGATGAGGCCATGGCACACCTAGTGGCTGAGCTTTGTGACTTTGTCCTCATCCACAACCATTTCAGATTTGGGAACAACTTATACCAGGGGTCGGCAACCTTTCAGAAGTGGTGTGCCGAGTCTTCATTTATTCACTCTAATTTAAGGTTTCACGTGCCAGTAATACATTTTAATGTTTTTTAGAAGGTCTCTTTCTGTAAGTCTATAACATATAACTAACCTATTGTTGTATGTAAAGTAAAAAATGATTTTAAAATGTTTAAGAAGCTTCATTTAAAATTAAATTAAAATGCAGAGCCCTCCGGACCGGTGGCCCGGACCCGGGCAGTGTGAGTGCCACTGAAAATCAGCTCTCGTGCTGCCTTCGGCATGCATGCCATATGTTGCCTACCCCTGACTTATACCTTCAAGTCAGCGGCACTGCTATGGGTACCTGCATGGCCCCACAGTATACCAGCATTTTTATGGCTGACTTAGAACAACGCTTCCTCAGTTCTCGTTCCCTAGCACCCCTCCTCTACTTGTGCAACACTGGTGACATCTTTATCATATGGACCCACGGGAAGGAGGCCCTTGAAGAATTCCACTTGGATCTGAACAATTTCCACTACACCATCAACCTCAGCCTGGACCAGTTCACACAAGAGATCCACTTCCTGGACACTGCAGTGCAAATAAGTGATGATCACATAAACACCACCCTATACCGGAAAACTACTCACTGCTATACTTACCTACATGCCTCCAGCTTCCATACAGGACACATCACACGATCCATTGTCTACAACCAAGCCCTAAGATACAACCGAATTTGCTCCAATCCCTAAGACAGAGACAAACACCTACAAAAGCTTTATCAAGCATTCTTAAAACTACAATAGCCACCTGAGGAAGTGAGGAAACAGATTGACAGAGTGAGATGGGTAGTCACCTACTACAGGACAGGCCCAACAAGGAAAATCAAGGCCCATCACATACAGACCTCAGCTAAAACCCCTCTAGCACATCATCAATGATCTACAACCTATCCTGGATAACAATCTCTCACTCTCACAGACCTTGGGAGGCAGGTCTGTCCTTGCTTACAGATAGCCTCAATCTTAAGCAAATACTCATCAGCAACTACACACTACACCACAGAAACACTAACCCAGGAACCAATCCCTGTAACAAATCTTATTGCCTACTGTGTCCCCGTATCTACCCTAGCGACACCATCAGAGGCCCCAACCACATGAACCACATCATCAGAGACTCATTCACCTGCACATCTACTAATGTGATATATGCCATCATGTGCCAGCAATGCCCCTCTGCCATGTACATTGATCAAACTGGTCAGTCTCTATGTAAAAGAAAAAATGGACACAAATCAGACATCAGGAATGGTAACATACAAAAGCCAGTAGGTGAACACTTCAATCTCCCTGGACATTCTATAACAGATTTAAAAGTAGCCATACTTGAACAAAAAAACTTTAAAAACAGACTTCAAAGAGAAACTGCAAAACTAAAATTTATTTGCAAATTTAATGCCATTAATTTGGGCTTGAATAGGGACTGGGAGCGGCTGGCTCACTACAAAAGCAACTTTCCCTCTCTTTGTATTGACACCTCCTCCTCAATTATTGGAAGCTGACTACATCCACCCTAGTTGAATTGGCTCTGTCAACACTGGTTCTCCACTTCTAAGGTCCCTTCTCTTCATGTGTCAATATAATAATGCCAACATCTGCAATTTTCACTCAATACATCTGAAGAAGTAGGCTTTTTACTCACAAAAGCTTATGCCTAAATAATTCTGTTAGTCTTTAAGGTGCCACCGGACTCCTCATTTTTGTGGATACAGACTAGCACGGCTACCCCCTGATATATGAAAGGAGGGAGTTTCCCCCACTCAGAATGACCATGAGTCATCCTGTCAGGAGACGGAGAAAAGAAAAGGTGGGGGGAAGTGGAGCCTTTTAAAAGCAGGCTTGTGTCTGAAGTTTGGCATCCAGAAACTGAGGGCAGTCTCTAAGTGGGAAGCTGTCCATAAATGCTGGACAGAAGATACACTGGGAAACTGTTCAGACACAATTAGACGAGGGAACAGAGAATTTGTCTAATAAAGGTGTATAAAGCCGGAAGTTGTGGCATGATGTTTATTTTCTGTTTAACTTCAGGCCATAGTAGATATTTCTGCAACAAGTAATGTTCATTTATTAGAAATATTCTGATATAAGGGGAGAGTTACTCCAGAAGATGGGTATTTACTGACAGCTGACTATTTTCAGCTCTTGAAAGAAAATCCCAAAATCTGAAGACAAAGAGAATAATCAGTGGAAACCTGGCTCTGGATAAGTTTGCATTCTTTAAGGGTCCAATCCTGCTTCAATTGATTTTAATGGAACAGGATGAACCCCTCAAGGAGAAAAAAAACTCCTTGAAAATGCCTCAAGTTTATCTTGAGAAGAATTAACTGACCTAGAAACTGTTTAAATACTACACTGATGGGCACTATTGAAAACCCGAAAAAGGAAAGACAAATAAAATGAGACTGGCAGAAAATAAGTAAAAGTCTTTAAAATCTTCAGTGGTGGCAGAAATCTTTTTTCCATTGTATTCATTGTTTTATAATAAGTATCAATAATTTGTGACATTCATTCACAAAATATAAAATCTTAAATACAGAGATGATAAAAATCTATAGCAGCAATTGACAGCAATGTTTCCTAGAGAAATAAGTCACCAAAACATCTTGAGGAAAAAAGAAATTGACACTGATCTCAATCAGTGTTAATCATAGTATATGGATTGTTGTTCAAATTGACATAAGAATAATCATTAGATAGACATGAAACTACAATTATCTGTCTCAAAACTTAATGAGGAATCTGTTTGATCAATATTCGGAACCATAACTCAGACAGATAAGACTAAGAAAGGTTATTGCATCATCTTCATTAAAAAAAAGAAACTTTTGGTCTTTAATTAACCTAAACTTCACAGGAAATGAGGAAGAAGCAGAAAAATTCACAACAACAAACTGTACTTTAAGCTACCACAATTTTTAGATCTAGAACAGTGGTTTTCCAGCTGTGGTCCACAGACCCCTCGAAGTCCACAGACAATGTCTAGGATTTCCAAATGGATCCGCACCTTCATTGGATATTTTTAGGGGTCCTCAAATGAAAAAAGGCTGAAAACTACATATCTAGAATTATTATCTTTTCTGAAAGATATCTAGTCTTTATTCAAAGGCTCCAAATGATGGAAAATCCACTGAGTCCCTAAGTCTTGTTTTAATGATTAGTTACCTTCACTGTTAAAAAAATTGAGCCTTTTTTTCTACACTGAATTTGTCTAACTTCAGCTTCCAATCATTGGATCTCATTATGCCTTTTTATGCTACATTAAAGAGCTGTCTACTATTAGACATTTCTTCCCCATGTACATACTTGCAGACTCTGATCAAGTTACCTCTTAACCTTTTCTTTGATAAACTAAATAGATTGAGCATCTTTAAAACTCATTAGCAGGCAGGCTTTCCACACATCAAATAATTATTTTACCTCTCTTCTGAATCATTTCAAGTTTTTCAATATCCTTTTTGAAATGTGGACACCAGTAATGGTCTCACTAATGCTATATACAGAAGTAATAGCACCGTACTCTTACATCCAAAGATTGCATAAGCCCTGTGAGTTAAAGCATTATACTGGGAGTCTGTGATGTGAAGAGTATCTCAGTGCCAGTCGGGACATGATTGTCATGATATACTCAAAGGGTGGCATGTAATATATCATTGGAAAACTAATAACTCATTGATCCTTAAAATTCTTGTGCAATGTATTTACAGTAAACTCACAAAGGACTATATGCACTGAAAAAATATTCTTAAAAGGTGTTTGACAAGCAGTACCATACCTGTACCAGACAAACGAACGTGGTTCCACCTGCTTGAATGTATCTCCAATGTAAAGTAAACAAGGTGTGACCAAAGACAAACAAAATTTTTATGCAAGGTAAACAAAGCCATGAAGAGAGCAAGAGAGGAAAGATGATTACTTAATCTCAAGAGGGAATGTAGAGTTCACCCCCACAAAGTTTTCCTGCCTCTTGGAACAGAATCAATGAACCTTGGGAAGATATAAAGAGAGAGAGAAAAAAGCCTTTTTGGCATCCTTCATCTTTGGAGACAAAAGAAGCCAGGATAGGGTTACCAACTTTCTAATCACACAAAACCGAACACCCCTTCCCCGCCCCTGCCGCACCCCTTCCTCAAGGCCTATTCCCTGCTTGTTCCATCCCCCCTGCCCTCTGTCGCTCACTCTCCCTCAACCTCACTCACTTTCACCAGGCTGGGGCAGGGGGTTGGAGCATAAGAGGGGGGTGTGGGCTTCAGATTGGGCCAGAAATGTGGGGTCCAGGGTGCAGAGGAGGGCTCCAGGCTGGGGCAGGGCATTGGGTGAGGGTTCTGAGGTGTGACCAGGGATGAGGGGTTTGGGGGTGTAGGAGGGGGCTCAGAGGGCATGTGGGTGGTTGTAGGGTGCAAGCTCCAGGACAGAGTTTGGGTGTGGGAAGGGACTGTGGGCTGGGGCAGAGGGTTGGGCTGTGTGCAGGGTACCTGCAGCATTTACCATGGCTCCCAAGAAGTGGTCAACAGGTTCCTGCAGCCCCTAGGCACATAGACAGCCAGGGAGGCTCCATGCACTGCCATGGCACCCACAGGCACCACCCCTGCAGCTCCCATTGGTCACAGTTTCTGGTCAATGGGAGCTGTGGAGCTGGAACTCGGGGTGGGGACAATGCATGGATCCTCCCTGGCTGCCTATTTACCTAGGGGCCAGAGGGACCTGGCGGCCACTTCTGGGAGCTGCGCAGAGTCAGGGCAGCCAGGCAGGGAGCCTGCCTTAGCCCCAGGCCCCTGCTGCACCATCAATTGGACTTTTAACGGCCTGGTCAGCAGTGACAACTAGAATTGCCAGGGTCCCTTTTCAGCTGGGTGTTCTGGTCAAAAACTGGACACCTGGCAACCCTAAGTGAGAAATTTAAGCTCTCTGAAGGGTCCTGGCCAGAGTGTGTGGTCAGCCATGCTGTAAGAGACTTGGTGAGAAACACTACTTTGAACAAGAGACTCTAATTTGCTAAATGAGGTTTTAGTCTTAGAAGCATATTTTCTCTTTTGTTTACATGTAACTTTCTATCTTCATTCCTTATACTTGATATCATTAAATCAGTCTTGTTTAATCAAGAGTGCATGTTAACCCCAGTTCAGATAACAAGCTTCTGGATACTGTCTCTTTTTGGGAGCAGCAAACTTAATAACGTCTGTAAACATTCAAGGAGAGGCCTGGGCACTACAGGGCAGATGGTTTGGGGAAAACTATGGAGTGGGAGGGTGTTGGGGTCACCATGTAAAAAATAACTGGGCAGTTCAAGCCCAGGTGTGGCCTGTGAGCCAGAGTAGCATAGCATTCAAATTGCAGGACAGGCACAACCCCTTAGTGGTCTGAATTGAACTCTAGAGTGTCACAACGTCCACATTGAGTGTGTTATCTAAACTTTACTCCCACGCCACTTTCAGTGTCACAGCATTCCACGATAGTCTCCCTTCTTGTAAGTGTGGCCTACATTCTTTATTCCCAGATGTGTGACCTTGCATTTGGCTGTATTTTAAATTGCATGTTGTTCAAATAAATTCACAATACCAAGTGATCCAGGATAGTTTATGTATCTGACCTGTCCGCACCACTATTTTCCACTATTCACATTTTTGTGTCATATGCAAATTTTACCAGTATTAATTTTATAATTTTCTTCTCAATCATTGATAATGACTATTGGGCAAAGAACAGATCGCTCTGTAAGCACTCATTTAATACTTTCAAATTTCTTACCCAAAAATCTTTGCTCCATAATCTTAAGGCTATTCCTCCATCTACATGTAATTATCAGCCTGGGCAAAGAACTTCACCATTGTGAATCAGACCATTTCACCCTTGTTGATATTGAGTAGTGTGGTTTACTCTAAAAGTAATCCCATTTACTTTAATGAGCAAGCTACTACACAGGGTAAAGATGGCACAAGATGACACTATGTTTCCTCATTAGATGTCCTTTTGACAAAGCTACTGTGCAAACACAGGTTACAAATAATTTGTACATCTGATCATAAAAGTTGGCCCATTGCATTAAAAGGTTGTTCTCTTTGTACTGAAACATCAAAATTTGATAATGCAGAACACAAAATACATGAACTCTGTTATCCAAATGTATAATGAAAAAGCATATAAGGACCATCTACAACATCCAATAAAATTATAGGAGTACACTGAGTTCAGTGTAAACTGGATTAAATCATAAAGTAATGACAGAAATATAGGAGAAGATGTAATGTTCTTTGGATGCTGGTCATTGAGAATTCATCTGTTTAATGTTTTGAATGAGATAACTGAGGTTAAGGTTGGTTTCAGAATTTTTTATATAGCCTTAACTTGGGATTTTCATATTTTTTTAATCTTTGGTTTTCTCTAAAAATGCTGTAATGGCACATCTGCCCTTGAATTCAACTTAGTAACCTTACTGTAATGCAACAAGATTTTTTATTATTCATTATATAGCAATTTCTCACCATCGCAACAGTAGTAAAGATGTTGCTTAAACTAATGCAATTTAAATACTTAATGGAAGTTTATGAAACGTAATAGCCCCAAGCAACATAAGAACTATCAATATTTTTTCAAACTATCATAAATTAATTTAAGGATTTGCTTTTGCAAGTTCTCTTTTATAAACAAGAATTATTTGACATTTTCTACTTATAAGCTTCATATGTATGTTGCATGGATATTGGAGAACTGATTAATTACTCCGAAGACATACTAAGGGCTTTGTTTCTGCCCTCACAGAAGTCAATGGGAATTTTGCCATTAATTTCAAAGGAAGCAGATTCAGTTCTTAGATGAAATGGCATGTAGGATATTTGAAACCACCAGTGCAAATGCAGGCCACTGAGTTACCTTCTGTTGCTGCTGTTCTACAGAATTTTCTCTCTCGTGACTGGCATATTACCTTCAGCAAACTACTTTAGTGAAATTCATTAATGGTGACATTGTCTTCTGATATGTTTTTATAATTTAATCTCCACATGAATTAATATATATAACTATGAGATTATGGATAGAATCATCCAGGTTTTTGAAGGTGCCTCAGTTGCTGTGTAAATTTTAAGCAATTATGTGTAATATGTACAGTGCAGGTTAAAAGGATATTTGTGGTAAACACTGTGAGACAGAGGCCCATTGGTGGCTCACTACTCAATGTCAGCAACTCTTATCAGGCCTGACATACTCACTACACCTAACACACTGTTGTTATGATATACACCCAATAGATGGCATGTGATATATCATAGGAAAACTAATAACTCACTGATCTTTCATATTCTTGTGTGATATATGCATGGGTAATACAAAGAGCTGTAAATACATGCTAGAATTATGTTCTTAAAATGTGTTTGGCAAGCAGTGCATAAATCCAGTCTGCCCCAGCCAAAGAATGTGCATTTGCTTGTCTAACCTACCTGGTCATCTGGCAGAGACAATGAAGGCACATTTACATGCAAGGTAAACAAAACCATCAGGAAATCAAGTGGGGAAAGATGACCACTTAACAATTTCAGTGGGAGAATGGAGTCAGCATGCTCAGGATCCCTTTCTGCCTCTTGAAGTCAGATCAATGAACTTTGGGAAGATAGGAAGAGAGAGAAAAAAGTCATTTTGGCATCCATCACTAGAGGGACTAAAGGACCTAGAGATCTTGAAATCACAGAATGTTGGACCCTTATATCAAAGGGATTGAGGTCTCTGGGAATTGAATGTAGGTGAGACACCTGCTTGGACAAAATTGTAACTTGCTCATATTAAGTTTTAGTCTTAGAAGTGTATTTTTACTTTTGTTTTAGGGCTGTCAAGCGATTAAAAAAAATCATGATTAATCGCACTGTTAAACAACAATAGAATACCATTTATTTAAATATTTTTGATGTTTTCTACATTTTCAAATATATTGATTTCAATTGACACAAAATACAAAGAGTACAGTGCTCACTTTATATTTATTTTTGATTACAAGAATTTGCACTGTAAAAAAACAAAAGAAATAGTATTTTTCAATTCACCTAATACAAGTACTGTAGTACAATCTCTTTATAATGAAAGTTGGACTTACAAATGTAGAATTATGTACAAAAATACTGCATTCAAAAATAAAACAAGGTAAATTTTTAGATCTTGAAAGTCTACTCAGTCCTACTTCTTGTTCAGCCAATCGCTCAGACAAGCAAGTTTGTTTACATTTGCAGGAGATAATGCTACCCCCTTCTTGTTTACAATGTCACCTGAGAACAGGCATTCTCATGGCACTGTTGTAGTTGGCGCTGCAAGATATTTACACGCCAGATGCACTAAGGATTCATATGTACCTTTATGTTTCAACCACCATCCCAGGGGACATGCGTCCATGCTGATGATGGGTTCTGTTTGATAACAATCCAAACCAGTGCAGACCGACACATCTTCATTTACATGATCTGAGTTAGATGCCACCAGCAGAAGGGTGATTTTCTCTTTTGGTGGTTCGGGTTCTGTAGTTTCCGCATTGGAGTGTTGCTCTTTTAAAACTTCTGAAAGCATGCTCCACACCTTGTCCCTCTCAGATTTTGGAAGGCACTTTAGATTCTTAAACCTTGGGTAGAGTTCTGTAGCTATCTTTAGAAATTTCATATTGGTACCTTCTTTGTGTTTTGTAAAATCTGCAGTGAAAGTGTTCTTAAAATGAACATGTGCTGGGTCATCATCTGAGACTGCTATAACATGAAATATATGGCAGCATGCAGGTAAAACACAGAGCAGGAGACATATAATTTTCCCCCAAGGAGTTCAGTTACAAATCTAATTAACACATTCTTTTTTTTTATGACCATGTCCTCTGGAATGGGGGACCAAAGCAGGAAGGGGCATATCAATGCTTAGTATATCTGGCATGTAAATACCTTGCAAGGCCAGCTACAAAAGTGCCAATGCCTATTCTCACTTTCTGGTGACACTGTAAACAAGAAGCAGGCGGCATTATCTCCTGTGAATGTAAACAAACTTGTTTGCCTTAGTGAATAGCTGAACAAGAAGTAGGCGCTGAAGTTTTACATTGTTTTGTTTTTGAGTGCAGTTATGTAACAAAACAAAATGTGCATTTGTAAATTGAACTTTCACAGCAAAGAGGTTGCACTGCAGTACTTGTATGAGGTGAATGGAAAAATACTATTTTTTTAATCATTTTTACAATGCAAATATTTGTAATAAAAATACACGTTGATTTCAATTACAACACAGAATACAATATACATGAAAATGTAGAAAAACATCCAAAATATTTAATAAATTTCAATTGATATTCTATTAACAGTGTGATTAAAATTGCAATTAATTTTTTTAATCATGATTAATTTTTTGAGTTAAACACCTGAGTTAACTGTGATTAATTGACAGCCCTATTTTGTTTGTTTATAACCCTGTCTATCTATTTCTTGCACTTGGTATCACTTAAACCTATGGCTTTTTGTTTAACAAACATGTTTTACTATGAGCCAATTCAGTGCATTGATTGAAATAAGAGTGTTTGTCAAGCCCCAGATAAATTAATGAGTTGCTGTTTATGGTCTTTTTAAAGGAGCAACAAACTTAGTAACCTCTATGAGTGTTCCAGGAGAGGGCTGATAGTTTTGGGGTAATTCAGGACTGAGGGGAAGTTGGGGGTCACTATATGAAAAACTGGGCAGGTGGAAGCCAGGATGTTACTTGAATGCTTGTAGGCTAGTTGTTAGTGTCAGGGCTGTGAGCCTCAGCAGCATAGCACTTAAGGCACCCAGAGTAGCAGGTCAGACAGTAACACAACCCGCTACTGGTCTGGGTTGAACTCTAAAGTGTCCCAAACCTATTTACAGTTCCAGGGTACCTGCTCCTTTAACCTCCCTCGGATCTGCCCCTCAAATGAACATTCCAGCCTCAGGCCTTTAACCATCACTGCTCTTGGGGCAGGGATCCACATCCTTCTCCATCCAGATGTGGGGTTAGGCTGCAATCCCCTTGCACTCATTGTGATTCTCCCCCTGCAGATCTGACTAATGTCCATCCCCTTCCTTTCTGATTTCTCGCCAAGAGCTATGTATAGTGCATGTCTATGGTTACAAGTGACTCAAGCAGGTCTTTCTGTATATTTAATGAAGGACAAAAATATACTGAGAAAACATAAAAATATGAAAAGGATTAAACATTTTATTAGTAGTCCCCCAATAGTCTTATGGAGACCCTGGCAGATTCCATCCTCTACAGACCTTCAGCAGGATGGAGATCTTCCATCAACAAAAGGTCATGGTTATTTGCTGGATCAAAGAACTTCTGGGTCAGTTCAAGCTTCCCTTTATCCTCCAAGTTGTTCTTTCTGACTTGTTTCTGTTCTGGGACTGCTTTTCTCCAGTGTAAGGAAACAATTCCAGGGGATAATACTTCCCTGGAACCCTTTATAGTCGCAGCAATGGGCACAATCACCCCCACCACCCACACTGTTTTTAGTTGCTAGAGAAGCGGGGGTAATGCTCCCTCCTGGAGTAGAATACAGTCCCTAAAGATATTGCATATGGCTGCAATAACTGTCACAAACACAATGATGTGACTCACTTAAAGAAACTCTGGATACAACAGAAGAGTTATTTTCAGTCTCCCCATATTTATCTCACAGTTGCACAGAGGAATCAAAAATATACTGAGCAGTACTGCTGGGAAACACAGACTTTTCAGATAACAACTGATAATGAGACATCAAGTCTTATTTGTTCGTGAAGGGCCCATGGCCAATTTATTGACTTACAACTTATAGGTATCCCAGACGTGATCCTTAGTCCAATCAATCCAAAGAATATTGTGGATTGCTTAATTATTTGAATGTAGGATGGCGACTTGTGTTCTTTTATAAATAGAATGAGAGGAAATTATTTTTTTTTAAATCTTTTTTCCTAGGCAACTTAGTTAAACACTCTGTTATACTGGATCTGGAACTTCACCAGCACATCTCTATCATTTAATCTGACTGGTTTTTCCTAACCTTCATTCACTTCCTGTTGTCCAGTTGGCTGTTGAAACACCTTCTTTTGAACCTGCAGCCTCTGAACACTCATAAAAATGATGGCATATTCTACAGGTAATGATAACACAAGAAGGGTTTAGATTAGGGCCCTTCAAGTTATTTAATTATGAACTACATCTTAATAGTGTTTGTGTCATAAACAGTTCCCCTCATTACAGATTACATTAATGATCATCCCTTACAATACATACACTATACACTTCCCCTCCCTTTCATACTGACATACCATCTCTGTGGAGACAGCATAAATTCATTATATGGAAAAGTAATGGTAGGGAAGGATTTAATGTGTTTTAACTCTTTCTAAATCCAATTTAGAAGCTGGAAACAATGATGCAAATCGGTACCATGTGACTAGACAGCTGTTTGCTGCTTCATAAAACACAGTCTGAAAACTGCTGATTTAGAAAGAAAAAGTTGATTTATGATGTATGAAATTACCATATTGTCAGAGAGTTTTGATGTTTCATTTGATATTGGACCAAGTTCTATGGTCTGTAGACAGACATCACTCCCTGTGAAGTCAGTGTGAATTTTTTCTGAGTAAGGATAAGATGAGGATTGAGGAATATGGTTCATCAATTTCAGTAAAAGGGATAATATGTTTTCTGTACACTATTGATCAAACATTATGTACTCGTGTCATTAGGTAACACCTATTCATACAACTCTACACTCAGTTCTATAAATGCAAATTCCACTGAATTCAGTGGGAGTTGCACTCATGCAATTTAGTACAGAACTGGGCCCATTCCTTTCAATGTAATATGTGGAAACCCAAAGGATGACTTTTGCCCTATGTATTCATTTTCTTTGTAATGGTGTCATGATATATTCTTTGAAAAATAAACCAGAAAAAAATTCAGATGTAAAATCAGCCATACAGTCATACATGTTTTTAGTACGTGTGGCTGTGCAGACATAGGTGCTTTTGAAAATGTTACCCAGGAGATTTAGGTGCCTAAAAGTATGTCTACTGGCCAAAAGAGGCCCACCGCAGTGAGTCTCGGAGCCTGGGTCAACTGTCTCAGGCTTGTGCTACAACACTGAAAATAGCAGTGTAGACATTCCCACGCAGGCTAGAGCCTGGGCTCTCAACCCGCCCCCTTGCCAGGTTTCAGAGCCCAGACTCCTGCCCAAGCCCAAACATCTACATTTCTATTTTCAGTCTGTAGTGTGACCCCCCCGCATGAGCCCGAGTCAGTTGACCTGGATTCTGGAGTTGCTGCCTTTTTTTCTGTTGTTTGTTTTGTTTTGTACATCGTAAGCACAAAAGGTCTCTTAGGTGCTTTTGAATTTTTTTTCATTGTCTATAACATTCACCACTGGAGTATCTGAGGCACTAGTAACGCCCTTCCAAGAAGAATATACAGAGAGGGAAATGGAGGCAAATCTGAGAAGAAAAGAAAAAGAGAATATATTTTCTTCAGTATTTTTTCTTATTAGCCCTCTAATTTTTTTTAAAAAAATGTCATCTGTTGGGAATGGTTTATGTTCCAGTGCAGGTTTTGGACAGATCTGATGTTTCCTCTCTTTTTCCATCCTCTGAAGCATCAAACCACAGCTAATTGTGCACAACAATGCTGCCAGCCTCACTCTCACACGCATAGTGCCCTCAAGCTCACAACAAAGTCTCTATAGTGGATGTGGGATTTACTAAAGCCAGTTGCAAATTCAGGGTTTAGGTTTTGTCTGTAAATTAGGCCATGTGTTACTGAGAAAGCACTATGTTAATCACAATCATGAGGGCTTGCCCAGCTTGATAAACAAGGGACGATCAGCATTATAATCCAATCAGGTCTAAATTAGGTTGTAGGCTTTTTTTTGGACAAGGACTGCCTCTTACCATGTATTCATGCAGCACCTTGTACCAAGGAGGGGGCCCATTCTACTATGAGCCACTCTGTACCACTGCAATAAAAACACAATACAAATTTGAAGCATTGTCTAATTAACAGACTGCTGTGTGTACTCTTATTTTCTTTGTCAAGCATTATTTGTACTTTTTTGTGTTTTGCATTAAAAATGCAAAGTTCTTTAAACAGAGATTTTATCTGGCAAAACAAAAGTGGAAACTGCTTCCTCTGAATGCAACGGTGTGTGGTTATACCTTATATAGCTTGGCTTTAAATATTGTATAACTGATAACTAATTAACTACATATGGGATTTCCTTGACTCACCACCTGTGCATAATGCTGTTCAATTCTTCAATGAGAAAAAGTACTCCTTAGTTCATTAAAGATTATATTTTTAAAGAATAAATCAGCCGTAAACTGGACTTGCAAAGTTACATCCTTTGGATACAGGCACAATATTTTATTCCAACATGAACACAGTGGCTTTTTGTTTGCCAGTTATCCATATTCATTTACCTAGTTCTGATTAGAACTGTGAGTGGGTTAGGTTTGTACAGGCTGGAAGGGAACCGCTACCTGCAAGTTCACTAGGAGGAGAGCCCACATTGTGGACATATTGAGCTTGAAAACAAAGGTTCAGTTGAAACAGATATGAAGTTTGATCCTTTCATTTTCACATTGATGCAACTATTTTGCACAGTTTTACTTCTCCTTACAAGGGGTATATGAAGAAATACTTGTTGCCATCACTAGATTTACATTTTGCAACATTTAGATTTATAAGAATATTAATGAATATTTGTTCAGAGCTTTGATGATCTAACACATTATATACGCACTGAGGTATTATCCAATGGGGCTTTGCAGAACTCCACCTTTTGGCTGAGTTATAAACCTTTATAAATGTATAAATAATTATAAATTGTATTATTCATATTTTTTTCTTTTTACTCTTGAAGAGTTTAAGATTTAATGTAGAGTTGTACAATAAAAAGTTCAAAAGACCTTAGTTTTCTGAACTACAGGTTCTTAGGTGCTTACACTATTTCATGTATCATTTTTTTAAAGAAGCTTTCAACTTAAGTAAAATCAAATCTTGCTCCAATTTTATTGTCAAGATCAGTTGCTCCAGGGTGATGAGGTGAAACAGTCCAAACTAGTCTGGAATGTCAACAGTTAATTTTCAATAAATTAAAATAAGTGAAGATTAAAACATAAGAACGGCCGTACTGGGTCAGACCAAAGGTCCATCTGGCCCAGTATCTGTCTACCGACAGTGGCCAATGCCAGGTGCCCCAGAGGGAGTGAACCTAACAGGCAATGATCAAGTGATCACTCTCTGCCATCCATCTCCATCTTCTGACAAACAGAGGCTAGGGGCACCATTCCTTACCCATCCTGGCTAATAGCCATTTATGGACTTAAGCAGCTTAAGATTGTCTCTGTGAGATTTCAGTAATTAATTTCTAATCAATGAATATAAAGGAATGATGTTCTAAGTGCTCTAAAACAGAAGAGAAGGCAAAAGAAGGAACGCAGAGGACAGTAGCTGCTACTACTACAGTTCAGAATTAGTGTGTTGCTTGGTTTGTTTTCAGCTGGGTTATAATTTGTCTATCATAAATGGGTCAGAAGATTTGCTATGAACACTTTGGCTCTGTAGTTGTGTAACATACAACTGTTTGGAGGCCTGGCTATGTGAGATCTCTCTCCCTGTGAGATACCACCAAAGTTATTGGAGACATTTAACCTTGAAGTCCTAGAGTTTGAATGGAAGGAGGCTGGATGCCAGAACATTTTCCAGGATAGTTTCTTGATTTTGGCATTCATAGGCCACCAGAGCCTGGATTAGTAGAAATTATAGACACACTCCAAAAGTTATTTTTAAATTTGTAATGTAGAGAGAGAATGGCTTGAGAAACTAGGGGATAGGTGTGAGCTTGTTATGATTATTAAATCTTGTTTGAATATTTTTTAAAATAAAACTGGTATTTTATCAGACATGAAAAAATCCACAAAACTTCAATTTTTTAGTTTTTAATGAAAAACAAAAAAAGAACAATTTTTGATTTTTGGAACTGAAAAAGATGATTTGTTTTTTTCTGTGTTTTGTTTCCTCCTTCATAAATACTTGTTCTCCTTTTTGTCTTCCACCAGCCCTTATGCCATTCCCCCTTCATTTTTCTTTTTTCATTTTGCTACTGGAAAAGGAGGGATTTAGAAGGGGGTGAAGGGGGGGAAATCAATCCCTCAAAAAGAATGAAACAGTTTTGATTTTGGTTTAAAAAAAATACCATTCCAAATTTCAATTTTTTGGAGGAAAACTTATTTACAATTTTTTGACCAGCTCTGCTTATTATTATAATGGGTATACATTATTATTATGAAGTTCATTATCTAAACTATGAAGTTTTGTGTTTTGGTTTAATCTTTATTAATTTCTAGATACAGGAATAAATACTTCACAGAAAGCAACATAAACAAAACTCAATAACAAAATAGTACAACTTAGTGCTCGTTTCATGTTTCTAATTTGTAGGAACCCTATAAAAAGGAATGAAACAAATTTACAAAACAGTGTAAAATAAGAATCCATATTTCAATGCCCTAGGAAAAGACAAATAGGTGGGAGGTGAGGGACTTAGGTGTAAATAGAAAGCTAGATGTTCCTTACATCATTCCCAATAAATATAATATTCAAGAAAAATGGTTGTACAATGACCTTCATGTCTGGACTTCAAAGAAAGCCTTACACATCTGATATTAGAGAAATTGTTCAAGAAGAGGTCATCCATTTGAAAACAAATTTCCTTCATAAAGTTAATTAGCTGCATAAGTGCTGGCTGCATAACTTAGAAGTGCCCCAGGCAGGAGTGCCAGCAGCCTTTTTGGTGCCCTAGGCGGTGGAAGGTCACGCCCCGGAAATAGTGATGACGACCACAGCGGCCGAACATCCGGCTGCCGCGCTCACCACCTCCCAAATGTTAGCACCCTAGGCAACCACCTAGGTCACCTAATGGGTTGTGCCAGCGCTGGCCGCAGGACTTTCATTCATGAATCAGTATAATTTATACATGTTCATACTATTTCTCTGTTTTTTTGTTCCTTTGTGAACGTGAGCGCCCCCTTTCCTTGACTTGATTGAATCATCAGGCTTGCACAGAGATACATGTTGAGGAATACTACTTTCATGGGACATACTTAGAAGTGCTGTATTATTGTCATAAACAGATAGCTAAGGGTTAATGTTCTTTGACCTGGAAAGGAGTAACCTGAAACATCTGACCAGAGGACCAATCAGGAAACAAGACTTTTTCAAATCTGGAAGGAGGGAAGTTTGTGTGTGAGTCCTTTGTCTTCTGCCTGTACTCTCTTGGCTATGAGAGGATTTTTCTGCTTCCTGCTTTTCTAATCTTCTATTTCCCAGTTGTAAGTACAAAAGATAAGATAGTGATTTATAGGGTTTTTATTTTGTATTTACATGTGTATAGTTGCTGGAATGTGTTAAATTGTATTCTTTGTGGATAAGGCTGTTTATTCATATTTCTTTTAAGCAATTGACCCTGTATTTGTCACCTTAATACAGAGAGACCATTTTTATGTATTTTTCTTTCTTTTTACATAAAGCTTTCTTTTTAAGACCTGTTGGAGTTTTTCTTTAATGGGGAACTCCAGGGAATTGAGTCTGTGCTCACCAGGGAATTGGTGGGAGGAAGAAGTCAGGGGGAAATCTGTGTGTGTTAGATTTACTAGCCTGACTTTGCAGTCCCTCTGGGTGAGGGGGGAAGAGAGATTAGCTCTTGGTACTTCTGTTTTCCAGGACTGGAAATAGGGAGGGTGGAATCCCTCTGTTTAGATTCACAGAGCTTGCTTCTGTATATCTCTCCAGGAACCCAGGGAGGGAACACCTGGAGGGGGGAAGGGAAATGGTTTATTCCCCTTTGTTGTGAGACTCAAGGTTTTTGGGTCTTGGGGTCCCCAGGGAAGGTTGTTGGGGGGACCAGAGTGCCCCAAAACACTCTAATTTTTTGGGTCGTGGCAGCTTTACCAGGTCCAAGCTGGTAACTAAGCTTGGAGGTTTTCACGCTAACACCCATATTTTGGACGCTAAGGTCCAAATCTGGCAATATGTTATGACAATTATAAGGCACTTTTAAGCAAGCTCCCCCCCAAAAAATCCATTTTGTGTATGTACATCACATACTCAAGTCCCTCATGGACTTCTTGTTGACTGCAATGACAGAGGGGATAGAGGGGAAATGAAACAGAGGGGAAATGAAAGAGGGAAGCATTGATCAATCATATCACTTATACTGACAAATAAATCCTCTATGAATATGGAAAATTATCTGATAACTTAATCAATGTGTCAGCATTTTCAATATGAAATCAACCTGGACATTGTAAGCAAAGTAAATAATTTTAATTTAAGCCATTCATTGGCCAGAGATATGTGGACCCCACACTCCTAAAGAACCTGCTGCTACATATAGACCTGCTACTCATTTGTATTCTCTTTCAGTGCTGAGAGGTGAGTTTTGGGATTTCAAGATTATTACATGAAATTGTCAATCAAAGTTGTCGAAAATCTCTTGAGCCTTCTAATTTCTCTCTGACTCTCTCATAAACAGTCCTAAGTAGTTATGTTAAAACAATTTATAAGGGACCACATTGCTCAAACCCTTTATAATCAGGTATATATCTAATGATAAACTAAAAAAACCACAGCAGAACACCACATATACACAAATTGTCAAATAACTGTTTCACAATCTTACAGGTTTTCACCAAAGCTTCCACTTTTCTAGTTTCTAAATGCAAAGATTATGTTTTCCTCCACTTCATATGAATGCTGCGTCTCTCCATAGTTATATTACATCCTTTTCTGAAAGTTATCAGACTATTATTACAGTTCTAAGATCATCAAACTTTGCAAAATTGTATATATTTAGTTTTTCTTATAATACATCCTAATAAAATTTTCCGCTGTCATCTTTTTCTCTGCTAGGCATTCTTCTTTTGTTTTTCTTTCCAAAATTCTACCAGCTGTATCCAAAAACCAAAGTTGATGGAATGGTCCCAGAGATCTCAATGGAAATGGATTAAAGCTGGCCAGAAACCAAGAATTCTGAGTCACAAAAAAAAAATGTGATTTTGAAATTTGTTTTTGGTCCACATTGTAATGAAACCAAGCCTTTCAAAATTCTTCAGAGGGGATGGGGGAAAGAGACAGACAGATGTCCCAGAATAGCCAGGTGCTTAGCACACTAGCCTAGAATGTGGTGTCCTCACATTCAAGTCCTGTATCCTAGGGAAGTGTTTTAACCACCAGGTTATAGAGCCAGTCTGTCTCTGGCCCAATTAATATTTAATTATTTATACAAAGTGGAACTGCTCCAAGAGAGACCTAATCTACAGCTTAGCAGAGTTTACAAAGGAAGGATCAAACAGCTCAAGGTTCTGTGCCATCTTTTCTTGGAGACTCCTTACTGGAGAGCCCTCATTCCATGGCTGTAGTGGAGCCACACTGCTAGAGCATGTAGGGCTGCCAAGGGCCAGAACTAATGCAACAATAAAGGTGGTTTCTTTGCCCTGAGCCCGCCACATCTTGCATATTTGTAGTGAGAAGAGATGATCCCAACCTTACATTTTCATCTTCATCTTGAGTATAAAATGTTAACTGATGTGTTTTGCTATGGATCCTTTATTGTAGGGGAATTTCAATATCAGATATGTAATCATACAGATATGGCATTTACTGGTGGAAAATGAAAGCTTGGGCATGTAATATCTATCTATCTATCTATCTATCTACACAATTGATAGGATATGGGATAACCGAGCATTAAAAATTATTAATAGCAATTACTAGTACTTTAATTTGAGTTTGGGTTTTTTTTTAGTAGCCTCTGCAGACATTTAAAGCAAAATATATTGATGGTAGATGTTTTCATTTTCAACATTAATGCCTTTTAAGACTATAAGGATACAAAAATATTAGACACTTTAATCAAAATTTCAAAAACAGCTCATTTTTAATCCCATGAATTCTAAAACATTTCTGTTAATTAAATATTAACAATAACCAGATATCCTCCTGTAACTAAATAGTAAGTGTGTTAAATTTTAAGAGAAACAACTTCTTTTCCAGAGCCAGAAGACAATTAAATATAAGGTTTAAGAGAGAGAGCAGTCATATTACACTATGAAGCCACTACCATACCTCCAAAACATCAATAATACGTACTGCGTTCGTACCAGCCAGATTTTTTTCAGAGGGTGCGGTTTTGTCCCTATATCAGTTTCACATGATTTTGGGTTTAATTTCTCACATTTTCCACAGTTCTACTTACTGCCAAATCAGGATCTCTTTTGGTAGTGTGCATCTGGATATAATCCTGCAGTCACATCCATGCCTCTCAATTCCTATACCCACACACAGGGCCAATCGGGGGTAGGGGGAGGGCCATTTGGTCTGGGCCTCAAGCTCAGAGGGGGCCTCAGATTTAGACACTTGTTAATTTTTTGGCATTTGATAAGTTTCACAACTTGTTTTTATGTGCATCCCTACTGGACCAAAATGTGACACACTCTTTCAGCTTGGAGCTGCAAATTTAAGCAAATACAAGATATGATTTGGTAAAAGACAAATTTTTTTGTTAACTGATATAGATTTTGTCATATCAAATGCATCTGTTCTCTCTGATCAACGACGATGGAGCATCAACAGAGGTTGGAGGAAGCT
The DNA here is from genome assembly GCF_025201925.1 of Gopherus flavomarginatus. Lineage (NCBI taxonomy): Eukaryota > Metazoa > Chordata > Testudines > Testudinidae > Gopherus > Gopherus flavomarginatus. Next base: position 35,162,250 of record NC_066617.1, read on the forward strand.
GAAAGACTGAATATCAACACATGAGTGTTCAACGTCATACAAAGAAAACTATGTTCCATGGAAGTCAGCCAGTAGGGCAGCATCAGCTGAAAGTTCAGCTGACTGAACTCTCTATAGAAATTAATAACTGGAAAAAAACTTCTTGAGAGCATCCTGAATGTCATTCTTTTTCTGAGCGAGCCGGGATTGGCTTTCTTTGACTCTAGTTCCAGTCAATGTATTGGTGATCGTGCAAAGGGAAACTTTCTAGGCATCAGCATATATAACCCACTTTTATCAGAGGATGTTAAATGTGTTCAAGAATTGCAAGAGAGTTAAGCGCATGCAAGTCCATTATCTCTCCACATGCATACAAAATGAGTTTATTGAGCTATGTGGGTCATTTGTACAAACAACAATTCTTGATGAGATTCAAAATGCCAAGTATTTTCAATCATTGTTGATGCCACTCCAGATTGTTCTCACAAGGAACAGACTACTATGATTATTCGATATGTTAAGAATGTAGACAGCTCAAAATTTTCAGTTGAAGAAAGGTTTATTTTGTTTGATAATTTCATGAGAAAAACTGGAAAAAGAAATTACTGCTCGAGTACTAGTAATTCTAGAAGGTTTTAAATTAGATTTTCAAGTCAGGATTGGTCAAGCCTATGACAATGGATCTAAAATGGCTGGGAAGTACAAAGGTGTACAAGCAGTTCTGCTTGAGCATAATTCAAACTGTATCTTCTCCAACCCTGTAGGTGTTGACTGTGCTGAATCATGCAAGGAGGCAATTACTTACAAAATGTATAATCTCTTCAGTAGCAGTCCACAAAAGAGGGAAATTCTGAAACTGGATGGTCTGCATGGATTGATGGTGTTCAACCAGTTGCACAACATTTGAATTCAGTGAGAAAGGCTTTAAATGAGCTTGAATCTCTCAGTCTCATTGCACAGGCTTGAACTGAACTTCAGTCTGTTCAGAAGCATATGTCCAAATCTGAATGCATTCTGATGTCATCTATGTGGATTAAGCTATTTACAAAGATCCACCAAACTAATCTGGTAATTGAAGCACCCAATGCTACACTTGATGTTGAGCAGGATAACACTGAAAGTCTTATCAATGACATTCAACAGATTCATGAACAATGGGTTGCTATCCTAACTGAGTCCAAATTAGTAGCACAGAATATTGACATTTCATCTGAGTTCTCCACCAATCACAACTTACCTACTGAATCTGATGCCGAGCAGCATTATAGGGTCAATATCTTCCTTGTCATCACTGACTCTATTCAATCAAGTCTTACATGTCAATTTCAGTCCCTGTGACTAATTTGTACCCTTTGGGGGTTTCTTTGGCAGTTCAACAGACTGAGTAATGAGCTACTTTCTGCAGCTGAACAATTTCAGCTGAACAATTTCAGCAATAGTACAAGAAATCTCAAAAGATCTCAGTGACAAGGTCATCTTCCTCAAACAAATATATTCCACAAACTCTAAATTGGATTGCAAGCCAAAGGAATTGCTTCAAGAAATACTCAAACTTGGACTCTCTGGGGTGTTTCCTAATATCACAATTGCATTGTGTATTTTTGTCAGTTTGCCTGCATCAGTGGCTTCAGGTGAATGCACCTTCAAAGTGTTGTAGCAGGTAAAGAACTATCACCATTCAACTATGGGACAAGAGCATTTGAATGGGCTCACCATGCTTAATATTAGCTGTGACATTGCATGAAAGCTAGATTTTTCCTCCATAATTAGTGCATTTGCACAGAAAAAGGATAGAAATGCATTTGTTAAATAAAAAAAACCGTTGAAATTGTCTCACTCTTTTTTTGGTGCCTAATTTTGTTTTCATGTGTTATCATTTTTTATTTTTATTATGGCTATGGGCCTCAAAAGCTGGAAGTGGCCTGAGTCTCTCTGGACCTCTGAGAGGGCCCACACAGGTGAGGTTACAAAACTAGGAACTTGTCCAGTATGCCTCAGTATTTCAATTTCCGATTTTGGATTGCCCCATAATGGACATGAGACCAGCAGGAATTTCAAATCTGAAGTGTCCCAAAGTTCAGTAGTTGGAGTGCCCCTGATTCAGTGTTGTGGTTTCGGTCCATTTCATTCAGATTAGAATGTAAATTCTTTCTGGCAGGAACCATATATATATTTGTACATCTAACACTGTTAAGTCCTGACCCTAACTGGAGCCTTGTATTGCTATTTTAATTCAATAATAAACTTTTGACTAGACAGTGAACGGGAAATTTTACTGAGGATTTATTTGTACGTGACCAATTAGAATAAACAAGTTACAATAATTTGGGCTATAAAGTTAGGCACCTGGATCTACATTCAGGCACATAAACATGTAGCCTCATTTTGGGTCTAATCTAAAACCCACTGAAGTCAACAGAAAGAAAAAGACTCCCACTGATGTCAATGGGCTTTGAATCCAGCCTTTTCAGAGGCATGGAGCATTGAAATGAATGGGAGTTGCAGGTGCTCGGTCCATGGGGAAATCAGACTGTTTACTTAGGTTCCCAAGAAAAGGATTTGAATGGCTGGCTTTAGACAGTTAGGTTTGAAGGTATTAGCCCTCCTGTCTAAAATCTGTCTAACTTTAAATGATAGTTTCTGCTCTCCAACGCAGAGTACAGGGATGAAAGAATTATATATTGGTTAGCTGTCACTGTACTGTATTCCCCACTGTTCTATTTACAAAGAACCAGAAATTGTGCAGGTACAGAGAAGATCAATAAGAAGCCTCTTATCAATCTACCAGCAAACTCTGAAGTTAGAAAAAAAGAAGACTCTATTGCTTTTAAGTATTTTTGACAGTTTAACAAAGATGTAGCAAAAAGCAGAGAAAAAGATGGGGAGGAGCTGTAATGAGTGCCCTGGGTAGCAAAGAAAAGGAGAATGAGTCAAGTGCTGAAGAGTTACATGAACCATATAGTTTCACCCTTCGGAGGTTGAAAAGTTCAGGGCCATTAGCTATTTTCTTCTGCTGATGAGCAAAAGAACAAAAGTAAGATACAGAATACCTGTCCAAACAGATTTTTCTCTTTATTGGCCTAACAGCTTTATGTTCATCTGTGAAAACATAAAATAGTAATGGGACAAGAAGTCACAAACCATGCAACCTTTAGCCTTGAAAAAGAGATTTTGTTAAACCTGTAAAACCCAGACTCTGAATTATTTTAACACATTTTAAGGGATGCACAGGCCAACCAGTTAGCAAAAACAGCTCTCAAAATGAGATGTTCTGAAGCGAAATCACTTCATAAATTCTGTGGAATATTTGTTTTTCTTCTTGTAAAATTTCTCACACAAGCACTAGATGGTTCCCTATAACAGGGCCTCACGAGCAACACACAGAGCTGAGTTTGCTGACATTTATTCTTCTTTAACTCTTTAGGGAAAGAAGTAGGTCTACTATCTGGTTAAAAATATTAAGGGCCTAATACTGCCATTCAAGCCACCTTACTGGGTGTGATGCGGCGAGCTCCAAGAGGTATTGTACTTCAAGATGCATAATCTTTCCCTGAGGTATATGGTGTATGAGGGGAACTCTTGTATTGCAACATCCCTTTAGATGGTGCAGCTTGTACGCCTGACCAGGTTTACAGGTGGACACAGAGAGGCAGGTCTGTTACCTTGTACACTCTTCCCTGACCACTAAAGGGTGATTTGTGGCCCTACAATGTTGGAAGGGAGTGGCTTCTGCTTTCCTAACCAAAGGGATGGCTATTGTCTGTCCTTCTCTCACACCTGCCCTAGGGTTAGACATAATTTGGCTCTACATGAACAAGCAGCAAGCTGAACATTTGTGATTGTTTCCTTTATTTTGGAAAGCTCATGCAATTTGAGCTTTGCATTTTTACTGCTCATTTATTATTTATTTAGCTCCATAGAGGTACAAAGTATTAGGCCTTAGAAAAATGAGATCATATTCTTAGCACTAATGTTTATGAACATGGGGCAGCAGTAAAATATTAATAAGTTTTTTTACACCATTTGGGAGAGCTGTTTCATTGTGAATGCTTCCTGTTAACAGTGCAGCTCCATTTTAGCCACTGGGTGTCAGTGATAACCAGTCAGGAGAAGAAAGAGTCAGGCAAAAAGTGCTGATGTGACTGAAGGGAAGAAGCTGACAAGGTAGGACCTGTCTAACAGCTAAAGATACATGTATTGAAGGAACTGATCTCTCTGACTAGGAAAAGAGCCACTTCCTAAGAAAGTGTTTGAGGCAGCCCTTAAGCCTGAGTTACCTAACCTCTTTTGTATGGAAGCTTCAGCTTTCAGACCCTGCCCCTGACTCCTTGCTTTTGGCTGGCTTCCAGCACGGAAGGAGTGGGTGGCTGAGAATCTCTCATGTGCTCCATAATCTGCAACCTCTTCTAGTGAAAGCTAATAGAGGGAGCCTTGGGCAGCATGCAGCGGAAAGAGATGAGAGGGACAAGAGCTCTAACCCAGAACCTGCTGCTAAGCGGCTCCATCCACTAAAGGAACTTAGGCTCAACATTGCAATGTCTTCTGTTTAGGTGTCCTGTTGCCTAATGGAATCCACAGCCCTAAGTTTGGTACAATGCATGAGGAGAGTTAGGCATCTAAGAATGGGATTCATAAAAACCAGCAAGCTGAGCAGAGAACTGCCTAAACTAGCCAACAGGAAATGCAGAGCAGAGGAGTGTGGCCTTCAAAGGGACTTACGTGCCTAAATCCAGATTGAAGGGAAGCGTGCATCTCCGCTTGGGATCCTCAACCATGGACTCTCTCCTGGAGAAAAGTGCATACACCCTTTCTCACCAAAAAAACTGAGAAGGAGTTGGTGGTGCTTCCCCCAACCCAATAAACTTTAGACCAGTAGTTAGAGTACTTCTGCTGGAGATCCAGGTTCAAATTCTCTCTACCTGATTTTGAGCAGGGAGCTCACCCATTACCTTCCTTTTTGGAGAATGCCACTAGTCAATGGGATATTCTGGGGTGCATCCCCCTCTCAATCTCTTCAGTTGATGTCATTCCACTTTGTATAAATAAATATTCTTCGAGCCAGACATGAGAATGACGCTATAGCCCAGTGGTCAGGGCAAACCAAGCTCAAGTCCTTGCAATGAATATTTAAGTACTTATGAAAAATGTCTGAGGGCTGGAGGAAAGGGAACAAAGTGGTTGATGGGAAAGGGTTTAATGGACTCGTTGGAGGCTAGAGTTGAAAGTGCTGAATTAGTGAGGGAAGAAGGTAGGAACTGATGGAATGTCTATGGGTAGTTGGTCGACTAGGGTAGATGGACGTGGTGGGAGAGTTATGTGGTCAGGGTGCGCACTTTGGGGCTTTACATAATCTTATACTTAATTACAATATTTTTCCTCTGGAAAATTTCTTCCTCAGTATAGGTATGCATTGTACAGGTCTGGAGAGAGTCCACAGTGGGAAGCTGAAGAATAAAAAGAAAAGTGACTGTCTTATTCCTCCTATAATTAATTAATCTAAAGTGCTACAAAGTAACAACAGCACTAGAAGACAAGGTCCCTGCCACAAAAGGTTTATATTCTAAAAGTACAAACAGCTACAACACAATTAACATAAACAATAGTCAGCAGAGCTCTGTGCCAATTGGACAGTAAACCAGGTAAATGAGTAACGAGCTCTGTGTCCGTATATACACATACAAAATCACACACACTTAGCCTTCTGTTTAATAAAATTAAAATCATCAAGAAAGAACTAGAAATAAGTTTGCCCAGCTACAGGCCCCAATCCAACAAAGCCCCCTTTGCATTTATAATCCTTTCTCACCCCACCAGTGGCAATTTTTCATGCCCCTCCTCTCCCCTCCCCGCCCCTCCCAAAACCTGAACTATCCATCAATAATCATTCCTCTTCCCTCCTGATAATGCATATGAACATCTGTTATGGATTGGGTGAATCCTTGTTGTAGTGGAACAGATCTGGCCATGGCCTTACATTCAGAGTATATGTAATGAAGTCACTGTATCCAGGTGGATGGAACAGTAGCAGAAGCACTCAAAAACACAGGCACATGGAAAAGTTGAATCACATGGCTCAAAGGGTTTCAAAATCTGTGGCTAGGATTTTGATTGGTGGAACAGTTTTGGTCCATGCATGCAGGTGAGAGAGAGAGAGAGGTGGCACAAGATGAAGCATCACAGGACCAGGAGAAGGAAGACAGAACGATGCAGAAGGAAAGAGACTCTCACAGCCTGAACAAGCTGGATGAAAGAGTTAGCTTCCTTGCTCACAGCACCAATCTCCTGTTGTTTGGTTCCTCCTATGTTTGGAGAAACAGGAAATTGTACAGTCTTTGTAAATAAAGAAGATTGCATCAAAGGTACCGGAATCCATTGTCAATTTCTACTCCAGCTAGGGCCCTGAACTGTGACTAGCCACTTGGATCAAAAGGGGTAACACATCCTTCAGCCTCTGGTGCTTGCTCAATTCCTTCCATGTGCCCCTCCTTCCATGTGCCCCTCCCCTGCTGTGTGGGGACCATGAGCAAGTATATATTAGTTCTACAAATACACTAAGGGCAACAAAGAATGGTAAAACATTGGGGGGGATCATGCCTCCCTCTCCTTTGGTGGTTGTATCTATGCAGGAGGTAGCCTCTCTACCTTATCCCAGCAACCACACAGAGAGGACTAGAGCCCTGCATCTCATATTGATAAACAGGAGGAGGAGGAAGAAGAAAGTGCCCCTTGCTATCGCTCTCACCATAGCCTGAAGGAACAGACATAGCAAAGCTCCTGGATTTTTGCAAGAGGAGATAGGGCAAAGCTCCTCAATTATAGGATCCTACAGCAGATTATGCATCTGCCTAAATTGCCTGAGAGGAAAACACCACAGAACCTTCATTAAATTAAATATTAAAATTAATTACCCAATCAATACTGCTGTATAATTCAATAACTGAATTTTTTCCTGCATGTTATTACGCATTGGAAACTGTCAGACTTTTTGGCTTTCCACGGGATTCGGCAGCCATGATTACATAAAAATTAATCCCACTGTGGAGAATTATCTAGTTTTTCTAAAATTTCACTGCAGGCTAAAATTTGCAAAATCAGATTTGAGACCAGATCTGCAACCACCACATTTCTTTCTCTCTCTCTCTCTCTCTCCCTCTCTCTCTGTGTATCTGTGTGTGTTTTACACCAAATATATCCCAATATATTTTATAATCCTTTTCTACCACTTGCAAAAATGTGCTACGTATTTGGCTTTTAAGAATTAAAGCTATTTAATAATTCCAAAAGTTTAAAAATGAAAACATTTTAAGATAGGTAGGGGTAGAAGGTTTCAGCTTTTTTTGCTTGACTTAATTTTCCTTTTGGACTTTTTTAGCTCCCAAAGGTCAAATAAGGCTTTCTTTCTCAGAACATTTTCAGGGTGTTAGCCCACAAAGTGGCCTTTTGTATGGATTTAAAATTATAGGGCCAGATCCTAACCTCTGCTTTGGCTGATTTCATCTGTACCACTGACATAAAGCAGTGACAAAGCTAGCTGAGTCAACTACCTTAGGATTCCCCTTTGTGAGATTTCTTAAGGAATCAATGGTAGCTCTATAGCAATTTTAATTACCTATCCCAAGACTAGGGGATGTTCCCATAGAAATGTCAACTGTAAATTATTATGCAATGTGTAAGAAATGAAGAATCAGTCCTATGACTCCAATCCTTTGGACTGAGCTATCCTTTGGAATTCAGCATAGGAGCAGAGAAATTAGTAGAAAAAAAATCAGGTCTGTAGTTTTTATCATGGCTGAAATACTGATGTGATTACTTTTTTGTTTTTTTTTTTTTTTAAAGCCATTCATTTAGTATTAAAAATGCATAATATGAAATGTTTGATTGGGAATGAGATTACAAATTACACACTGCTCTGAGTCAAAATATGTTTTTTGCTAGAGCCGCATGAAAAATGGAATATTTATTTTTCAGGAAAGTCCATGATTTTCATATTTATTTTCATTCTTAATCAGGGTGAAATCTCAATTATTTGAAATGTCCTATGAAACAAAACTTCGGAAAATGTTTTTTTGTTTTGTTTTGTTTGAGATTAATTTGTTTCAACTTTGACTTTACTTGATATTGTATTACAATTCATTATATAAAGTTTTGAAATGAAAAGTCATTTTGAATTTAATTTCCATCCAAAATGCTTCATTTTGATTTTTCTAAACAAAATGTTATTTAAATAGGCACATTCCTATGACAATTTTGATTTGCATGAAGGGGCACTTTTGACCAGCTCTACTTCTTAAAGAACATGTGGTAATATTCTGAACCATTATTAGACAATGAAGATTCAGTTTTTGGTTTGCAGTCTCATTACCTATTCCAGCAGGTCACTGAGTATAGTACAGGTATTTCATTCAATCACTGAGTGATGGTTGAGAGAATTTCTCAGCATTGCTACATAGGAGTTAAGGAGCAGCAGCAAGTTCTTAGTGTTAAATTGCTGGTTTATTCTGACCTGGCCAGAAAAGGCTGCAACATGAGACAAAGAGAGGCATGTATCTGGGAAGCAGAGGAAGTAATCTTCAATGACTAAGTACTACAAGATTAGGTTCTTGGTCAATATATGCACTGCCACATGTCAGCTAAATTACTCATGAAGAGTCATCTCATGTTAGTATATTACTCTCTGCAGTATCTAAACAGGTCATACTGGATGATCATTAATTTAGCTAATTAGCACTTTCATTAAAGAATTCCTTGCATATATCTGACAGGCAAGTCACCACTTTTTCAATCTTTCAAGTCTAATTGAAGACTTGCTGGTTTTCCCTTTTCTTTGAATTTTTATAGCACCACCATAGACTGTTATGTAACTTTAAAGCAAACATCTTGAAATGCCTTGGCATGATAAAGCACCATCTTAGTTCCTGCTCTTGTTAGGACATTATTACAATTAAAAACAAAATTGTTTTTAATTAAGCAACAGTAATTATCATGTAAACACATTCCATGTTTTAGTAAACACCATGGAGTATACTCTTTTTTCTGAATAATTCACTGTAATAGCCTATAATTGGTTATGACTCATGAATAAAAATAAAATATTAAAATATTCTCAGACAAGGGGGCTCGAAAAGAGTTTCCAGTGGACATGAGACTAATTAAAATCTGCCACCATTAGAGTGCACTTTGATAAAGCTTTCTCACTCAAACCAGACTAATTTATTTTAACTATAGCGCACACATACGCATACACTCTCTCTCTCTCTCTCTCCAAGCCCCACTGCAGAACCCAGCAGCTCCCACCATCCCCAAGCCAAGTTTCTTATACCCAGGGAAATTAGAAGAGCAGAAGACTCCATGAAGTCCACTAGGACCTTGTTAGCCAGATCTAATTTGAATACTGCTGTGAAGGCTACTATAGAAAATCCTTAGTCAGAGAGACCGTAATGTTTATTAGATAAGTACTGAATGACTTGGATTTCAAAGGACCGAATGTAGATATTCACTAAAGTGGTTCAACAAAAACAGCAAAAGTTTTCAGAAGAAGTTTGCTAAAAAGTTGACAAAATTTCTGACCAGTTCTAATATTGACCAGATTGATTCATAGACAGAAGGGACCACTGTGATCATCTAAGCTGATCTCCTGTAAAACACAGGCCATAGAACTTCCCACAAATAATTCCTGTTTACATTATTTTAGGGAAAAAACCCATTCAATTTTGATTTTAAAATTTCTAGTCATGGAGAATGCACCACAAAACTTAGTAAATTGTTGCAATTCTCAATTACCCCCATTGTTAAAAATGTGTGCTTTATTTATAGTCTGAATTTGTCTAGCTTCAACTTTCAGCCATTGGATCGTAGTATATCTTTCTATGCTAGAATGAAGAGCCCATTATTAAATATTTGTTTCCCCATAGACTGTGATCAAGTCACTCTTTAACCTTCTCTTTGTTAGACTCAAAGACCTAGAATCTATTTAGCTTATCACTATCAGTCATTTTTTACAATTCTTTAATATTTCTCATGGCTCTTTGAACCTTCTCCAATTTATTAACTTCCTTCTTGAATTGTGGACACCAGAACAGGGCACAGTATTCCAGCAGCAGTCACACGGTGCCAAATACAGAGGTAAAATATCCTCTCTGCTTCTACTTGAGATTCTCCTGTGTGTTTATATTCAAGGATTGCATTAGCCCTTTTGGCAACAGTGTCACACTGGGAGCTCATGTTCAGCAGATTATCCACCATGAGCCCAAAGTCATTTTCAGAGTCACTGCTTCCCAAGATAGATTCCCTCATCTTGTAAGTATGGCTTACATTCTTTGTTCCTAGATGTACAACTTTTGGCTACATTAAAACACACAGCATTTGCTTGTGCCCAGTTTATCAAGAGAGCCAGACTGCTCTGTATCAGTGACCTGTTCTTTTCATTATTTATCACTCCCCCAAGATTTATGTCATCTACAAACTTTGTCAGTGATGATTTTATATTTTCTTCCAGGTCATTAATAAAAAGTGTAAAATAGCCTAGAGCCAAGATCTGATAAACACCCACTCAGTAATTTCCCACTTCCAATTACATTGAGACCTGTCAATTAGCCAGTTTTTAATCCATTTAATATGTGCCGTGTTGACTTTAATGCAAATTCTGTTTTTTTTTGTTTGTATTTTTTTTAATCTTTAGAAAAACTCTTATGGTCTGTCTAGATTAGGAAAAAGATGCTTTGTAAAACTGAGTTAAGTAACTCGAGTTAGCAAACCAACTTGAAAAACCACTTAGTTACCTAACTTGATTAAAACACACACACACACACACACACGCGCACACACACACACACACACACACACACACACACTTACCTACCTTTTACATAGTCCAGACCTGGCCTTATAAATTCATTCAAAAAAAATTATGAATTTAAAGCTAATCAAGTGGCTTTGTTGATAGTCTGCACCCAGGATGTGTTATTTTAATTGTCCTATGTGCTGTTTCACACCTAAATTTCCTGTGGTGATAAAGAAAACATAATATGAATTTTTTATAATTAATTAAAATACAAACAAAGCTAAATGACAACATAATGCTTTAAAGGAAAAGCAATCTTATAATGGGGAATTACACTCTGGTGGACTATACCATAGAAAGTGAGCTTGAACCCAGGGCCAGCTTTAGGTTTTTTGCTGCCCCCTCATCCCAGCCCTGGGCTCCGCCCCATACCCCTCTGCTGTCCCAGCCCTGGGCTCTCCCCACCACACACACACCCACTGCCGCCCCAGCGCTGGGCTTCCCCCTTTCCCCGCCACCAGTGCCCTCCCCCCACCCCACTGCTACTCAAGCCCTGGGCTCCCCCATCCCCCCCCACCAGTGCCCCCTGTCATAAACAGATAGCTAAGGGTTAATGTCTCTTTCACCTGAAGCACCTGACCAGAGGACCAATCAGAAAAACCGGATTTTTTTCAACTCTGGGTGGAGGGAAGTTTGTGTCGGAGTCTTTTGTCTGCCTGCCTGCTTTCTCTGAGCTTTGGAGAAGTAGTTCTGTTTTCTAATCTTCTGTTTCTAAGTGTAAGGACAAAGATCAGATAGTAAGTTCTATGGTTTCTTTTCTTTGGTATTTGCATGAATATAAGTGCTGGAGTGCTTTAAATTGTATTCTTTTTGAATAAGGCTGTTTATTCAATATTCTTTTAAGCAATTGACCCTGTATTGTATCATCTTAATACAGAGAGACCATTTGTATGTATTTTTCTTTCTTTTTATATAAAGCTTTCTTTTAAGACCTGTTGGAGTTTTTCTTTACTTCAGGGAAATTGAGTCTGTACTCACCAGGGAATTGGTGGGAGGAAGAAATCAGGGGAGATCTGTGTGTTGGATTTGCTAGCCTGATTTTGCATTCCCTCTGGGGGAATAGGAAAGTACTTTTTGTTTCCAGGATTGGGAACAGAGAGGGGGAGTCACTCTGTTTGGATTCACAGAGCTTGTGTCTGTGTATCTCTCCAGGAGCACCTGGAGGGGGGAAGGGAAAAAGGATTATTTCCCTCTGTTTTGAGACTCAAGGGATTTGGGTCTTGGGGTCCCCAGGGATGGTTTTTCAGGGGGACCAGAGTGCCCCAAAACACTCTAATTTTTTGGGTGGTGGCAGCAAGTACCAGGTCCAAGCTGGTAACTAAGCTTGGAGGTTTTCATGCTAACCCCCATATTTTGGACGCTAAGGTCCAAATCTGGGACTAAGGTTATGACACCCCCACACACACCTCCTGCCGCCCCAGCCCTCGGCTCTCCTCCCCCACCACCACCTGCACCCTCCTTCTGCCGTAGCCCTGGGTCACTGATAACTCGCTCCCAGGATGGGTCATTCAGCAGGAATTTTGGATGTGCCCAAAACACACAGATAGGATTGGTTCCCATATGGTTACAGAACTGCAGTAAAGTGGAACAATTTTCAGCTTGTGTGATTGGAGGATATCCACATGCATATTATAAGACTGTCCTCCATAAATGAGGAAAATTTGAGGTGCCTTGATTATTCTTTTGTTCCGCTCTTTCTTTCTATGGGGAATTTGTCAATGCAATATCACTGTCTTCCTTTTAAACAAACAAACAAACAAACAAAAGGCAATGGCTGTTGAAAATAGAAATTCCAGTCTTAATAACCACTGGGAAGCATTTCTTGCTCAATTTTATCCTACTTTTTTTCTACAGCAAGTCACAGTGGATCAGTATATTTGATCTGGGAGAAATGAAGTAACCGCTGCCCAGGCTGAGCTTGAGCACTCCTGAATTTTGAGGTGTTCAAATCTGGAAGGCAGGTGCTGGGTGTGTGTGTGTGGGGGGGGCTGTGGGCTCCACGGGGGAGCATGGCAGCATGTATGCAACAGCGTGTCTGGAGCTGCACGGAGCCAGACATGCTGGTCTGAGTGGCACGGTAAAGAGACTAGGGGGTTGGAGAAGGGATGGGGGTTCCGGGGCGGGCAGTCAGGGGACAGGCAGAGGTTGGATAGGCATGGGAATCCCAGGGGTTTGTCAGGGGATAGGTAAGGGGTGGGGTCCTGGGGGGAAGTTGGGGTGGGTCTCAGGAGGGGGCAGTTGGCGACAAGGAGAAGGGAGGCTTAGATGGGGGTGGGGTCCCAAGAGGCAGGGGTTCCCGGAGGGCGCAAGGACCAGTGCCGCTTAGATGGATATGGAGTCCCAAGGGGCAGTTAGGGGCAGGGGTCCCGGAAGGGGGCAATTAGGGGACAAGGACCAGCGGCGCTTAGATAGGGGGTGACCAGGGAGCGAGGAGGGGAGTTGGATGGGTTGGGGTTTCTGTGGGGGGCAGTCGGAGGGAGTGGATGGTGGCAGGGTGGGGCTTCCCTCCCCCTAGAGTGTCCTGTTTTTTGAATGTTAAAATATGATCTCCCTGCCATTCACATCACTCACAGCATGCTGCCTGGCATGAGGTCCCCCTCCTTCCTTTCCAGTTGGTAGTGGCCAAGGGAATGCTGGGAGATATAGTTCTTTCCCTGCTCTGGGGCTGGCTCTATAGGCAGAGAGCTAACCAAGAACTACAGCTCCCAGGGCCCCCTGTTGGTTTTCAGCTCCCATGCCGCCCCTGCAAATGGGCTGCCCCAAGCAGGTGCTTGCTTTGCTGGTGCCTAGAGCTGCCTCTGATCACTGGGGAAGTTTTGGGGCTGGCTCCCACTCATGGCCCTCACAGTGCACCCAGCCCAGGCCCTTCTGCACACTCAGCCCAGGGAGGGCAGAGGGGTCTGGGAGCACCTCCCACCTGTCACCTTTGCTCCTGTTCCAGGCAAGCTCTGCCCAGCAGCAAGGAGGAGTCAGAGCGAGAGCCATAACCCCAAGAGGGTGCAGGAAGGTTTTCCCACTCACCACCCTGACAGTGCATGCTGCCTGGATACTCTGCATACACATCCCCAGAGAGGATAGGGGAAAAGGGGGCAGTGAGTGGAGCAGGGACCAAGTGGCTGCTCTTTAGCCCTTGCTCCAGGCCTGGCTGCCTGGTTCAGGGGTGCCCAGGCAGCATGCACCCAAATGTGGCTGTGCTCTTGTGACCAGGAAGCAGCCCTTTTGCAAAAATCTAATGATCTGTTTCCACTGAAAACCTTGCAGGCTCTCTGATAGTGTGCTTGCAAACTTGTGTTTAACAAACAATGGGTTAACTCTGCCATTTGCAAAGACAGGTGTGGCTTCCTTTGCAACAGAGTGCAATAGACTGCACCACAGATTGTTGGCATAAAGAGAACTAAGGAGGTTGCCAAGGAACTCAGTGATATCCAGAGGACTTCTGGGACCTGAGTCAAGCAGAGGCCATGGGCACACAGGAAAGCAATAATGCTGAGACCCTAGGTCCAGTTTAACACAGGCTTGGACCCTAGGTTTAACTAATAAGTTAATGTATGGATTCAAGGAGGCTAGGGCTTATATTACTGTGTAGACATATCCTTGCAGTTGTTTGGAGAAGGGTTTTATGAGCTCCTTGCATCCCTGGGTAAACTGTGGTGCAGGCTCTTCTTCGAGTTCTTTATAGTTGGTGTTAGAGTTGTTGGTTAGCCTCCTTAACGTAGTTATCCCATTTGAGGACTATGATGATGCCCCCTTTGTCTTCTGGTTTGATCATTATCACTTTCAAAGTAACCATTTTAGAAATTGAAAAGCTAATTTATTGTTTACATTTTACATGTATCCCTAGATTTTTTTAATTTTACTTTTTTTTAAACCTGTTGAAATATTATTTCCTTCATCTCTATTAATTTGGAGAGCTTCATTCTTGGCAGAAGATCCATTAAATGAAGTGAATGATATCCCAACAGTCTAATTTAAATTGATTGCAAAGTGATTTACATAAGCCAAGTTTGTCGCTATTACTAGTTTGGCAGTAAAAACAGTTTAGCCTAAAAATGTGCTTATTGTATACTAACCATTCCTGTCAGAACAAATCGAAGATTTTATATCTAGGAGAAGATTTACCCTTTATCTAGAGCAGACAGTTGGTCTGCTCTGGATTTTCTTGATACAGAATACTCATTGATAGGCTTACAATTGTAGCTGATTGAGACCACATCTGAAACTGTTTCTCAAACTGTTGTCCTTTTCACATAAAAAAAAAGCTGCAACTAGCCAATGTCATGTCCATTGTGGAAACTTGTCTTAGCATATTATTGTGGTTGGAGAAATTCAATACCTTAGTAAGAACCATTTAACACAAATTTTATCACACACAAGTTGAATGTAAGGTTACGTCTACACTACAAGCAAATGTGGATTTTCCAGCTTCCATACACATCTGCTAGCTTGAGGAGAGCTAGCACAAGTATAAATAGTGTAGCCATGGTTGCTCAGGCAACGGCAGCACAGCCTAGCCAAGTCCAGTATAAATCTGCCAGAACCCTATGGGTATGTGCTTAGCAGAGCTTAATAATACCATTGCTGCTGCTGCTGCCCTTAGTACTATGGCTACATTACTAATTATACTCACGCTAGCTTGCATAAACATACTCATGCTAGCTTCTACTGAGCTACAGTGAGTATGTGTATGCAAGCTGGGAATCACACCTGTAGCTCATAGTGTAGACATAGCCTGTGTGAGAGAGTATTTGGGTTATAGTACTTCATGCTCTGTCCTTTATCTTAGTGTCCTTACTACAACCTTTGTGCTCCTCACTGATATGCCCTTGAAGTTTACCTACTAATGCTCTACATTGTTCCTACCTCACATATTGATGTCTATTCTCCCAGTGTTGTTCAGGGGTTTTGTGTGGAAGCGTACACACACACACACACACACTCTCTCTCTCTCTCTCTCTCCTGCCCAACCTCATGAATAGGATTTATCTGTATTTTCCTATATGCTCCTTCCCTAAATGTCTTCTAGTTTGTTAATGCATGAAACAATTTTAATTACACAAAAAAGAGAACACAATTCTAAATTATTACTGTGGGTAACTGGTACAATTTTGAGGGCTGGAATCTTACTGTTTCTAATGCAGCTGAAGTGGGGAAGAAGGCAACTCCCCATTTGCTCCTGCTTGGTTGCATTAGGGCTCCCCAAATATTGAGTTTGGGTGTAGGTGCTGATGGGTAGAGAGAAAGGGCTGAATGCCTGATATGCTGACCCCACCCTCATCCTCACTGGTGGGCAGGAAAGAAGTGGAGAAAGTCACAGGGAGAGTGTGAAACTAAGGCTTCACCTCTTCAGTGTTCCAGCTAGGCTGATCAGGGATATGCTGCAATTGGTGAAGTGCTCTAGGAAATTATTTTCCCTGAGAAAGGGTAGGAATTACTCTGAGTCACAATTCCTCCTGATGACATGCAACTACGTATTTTCTCATACTGAAGGCTCTGAGCAAAAAGGTCAGCCTAGCCTTAATATATTTAAGGTTGTGAAGCAGTTTCCACAGTAATTACATTTCCACCTGCTCATAAGCCTTTCTGGTAAAATTGTCCCTGCTGCAGAGCAACCACTTTTGGAAAGTCTGAGCAAGAATCCTTTAGCAGTCTTTCACTGTAGAGAAAATATTAACCACATTTACTTTAAAAACATAGTACAGCAAAAATAGATGGTGAGATGGGCAGCAAAGAGAAAAAGAATCCTGAGATTATTGTAGATGATTTCAGTGATCTCCGACTTCTATGCTAACAGTAAATCTAAAATTATTTAAAAATATTCCAGTGGGTTATGAAGATGTAGAATGCATGTGTCAACAGACAGGTAATTCAGGCCCTGGATGTTTCCATAATGATCTAGGGTTTAATCTGTTGATGTATCTACACCTTAGTTTTGTCTTTAGGCTTGAACAATGATCTTACATAAAAGAGCCAAAACCACCTAAGCAGACTAGTATAGAAACAGATGGCAAACATGGGATAACAGTGGTATTAAAATTTGTTTCATCAGCTTGTTCTCTGTGTTGGCAAAAATGTCATTAAAGAATGTATTTTTGGAATGTAGCTTAAACACACCTCACTGAAAGACTTGTGTGATCCATAGAACACAGAGCAAGTCTACATTGAACTGAAATTATTTTTCTTTGATGGATTAGGAAAAGCACAGGCATAACATGATTTTCCAGACAGTTAGATCAATGTCAACTAATTACCAAAATGTTTTGAATGATACCCGAATTTCAAGAAAATCATTATTTATGGGTGAAAAAAAACCCAAAAAACAAACACAGATGTCTGTGTAATGGTTTATGAAGGAAATACAAAAAAGGTCTTTTTTCCTTTATGCCGTTTTTCCTGGTGAGGGTTGCAGTTGCAGCATGGAGAGTAGGGAGGACCAGACCTCCCTGTCTTCCCCACTAGCTTCCAGCTCCTCCTGGGGAATTCCCCAGTGTTCTCAGGCCAACCAGGAGATATATCCCTCCAGAGTGTCCTGCGTCATCCTTGGGGCCTCCTCCCACTTGGACATACCTGGTAGAGTTCCAAAGAAAGTCTCCCAGGGGGCATTCTTGTCAGGTGCCTGAACCACCTCAGCTGGCTCCTGTCAATCTGGAGAAGTGATGGCTTTACTCCAAGGCTCTTTTGAATAGCCAAGCCCCTCACCCTGTCTCAGAGAGTAAGCCCAGCCACCCTTCAGAGTATCCTAATTTCCACCGCTGGTACCTGCAATCTTGTCCTTTTGGTCATTGCCCAAAGTTCATGACCACAGGTGAGGATGGTGACAAAGATTGACTTATAAACCGAGATTTGTCTGAGAATTCAGCTTCCACTTCACCACGATGGATCACTACAGCACTCGCATCATTCCTGTTGCACCAATGCGCTGGTCAATCTCCCGCTCACCATTACTCGTGAGCAAGACGCCTAGATACTTGAACTCTTCCACTAAAGGCAGCTGCTCTCCCTTCACCTGGAGAGAATAGTTCAATTTCTTCCAGAAGAGGACCATGATCTCCTATTTGGAGGTGCTGATTCTTATCCCAGCTGCTTCACGCTCTGCAGCGAAATGTTCAAGTGCGCATCGGAGATCACAGTCTGAAGAAGCAAGAAGGACATAATCTGCAAACAATCCCATACCAGATGCACTCCACAGCTCGACTACACCTTGATGTCCTGTCCATGAAAATCATAGACAGGAGTTGGGACAAGATGCACCCTTAGCAGAATGAACTCGAGTTAATGCCAAGAATACAAACAACTCTCACTCCTAGAATAAAGGAACCAGAGAGCATGCAAAAAGCGGCACTGGCACCTCATACTCCGGAGACACTTCCCACAAGACATCTCTGGGAACAAGGTCATATGCCTTCTCCAAAAAAAAAAAAAAAAAAAAAAAAAAAAAAAAAAAAAAAAAAAAGGAGACCGGATTAGCCAACTGCCATGACCCCTCAAATATCTGCAAGAGAGCAAAGAGCTGGTTCACTGTTCCAAAATCTGCGTTGTTCCTCCTGAGTCTGAGGTTCAAATAATGGGCATAGCCTCCTCTCCAACACCTTGGCATGGGCTTTTCTGGGGAGACTGAGGAATGTGATCCCCCTGCAGTTGGAACATATTCTCTGGTCTCCTTTCTTAAAGATTTGGACCCCCATCTTGGTTTGCCAGTCCAGAGATACTGCTCCTGCCTTCCATGCAACATTGAGGAGGTGTGTTAACCACAACACCCCAACATCGTTCAGTGATTTCAACATCTCTGGACAAATCTCATCCAACCCTGCTGCCTTACCACTATGAAGGCACTCAACTGCTGTAGCGACCTCAACAACAGAAATGGATCCAATCTCACCAGAGGTTTCTGGCACTACCCCCTGAAAGAAGGAAATGTCCACTGAGTTGAGAATTTCCTCAAAGTGCTTCTTCCGCCTCTCGACAATCTCCTCAGTCGAGGTCAGCCTTTCACTACCTTTGCTCAGAACAGACTGGGCAATGTCCCCCCAGTCCCTCCTAAGGCACTGAATGGGTTTTCCAGAACACCTTTGAGTCATTCTCCATGGACTTTCCAAACTCCTCCCAAGCCTAGGCTTTTGCTTCAATGACCACCACAGCTCTCTTAGCTAGCCAGTACCTCTCAGCCATATCAGGAATCTGGTTCATCAGCATTTCTCAGAAGTCCTCCTTCTTCATCTTGACAGCTTCCTTCACCACTGGTGTCCACCAATAGGTCTTAGGGTTACCATCCTGACAGGAACCAACTGTTTTCAGGTCACAACTTTTTGTGGCTGCCTCAATGATTGAGGCCCAGAACATGGTCCACTCAGACTCAATGTCCAAGGAAAAGTTCTTCTGGAGATGGGAACTGAAGTCTTTCTACACAGAGTCCTCCACCAGATGTTCCCAGGCGACCTGCACTGATTGTTTGGGCTTCCCGTGTCTAAGTGGTGATCCATTGACAACTCTGCCCCTCTCTTTGCTCGGGTGTCCAAAACATATGATCTTAGGTCCGATGAAACAACAATGAAGTTGATCATCAAACTTTGGCCCATGCTGCTGTGGTACCAAGTACATTTATGAGCAATCTTGTGTTCAAACATAGTGTGCGTTATGGACAATCCATGACTAGCACAGGAGTCCAACAACAACTCACCTCTTGGGTTCAGATTAGGGAGGCCGTTCCTTTCAACACTCTCCTCCAGGTATCTCCATCATTTCCCATGTGGGCATTAAAGTCCCCCAGTAGAAGTATATTGTTGGTAGATGGTACCATCAAGTACTGATTCCACTGTTTCCAGAAAAGTGGAGTACTCTGAACTGCTCTTAGGTGCATAGGCACAAACAACAGTCAGAGTTTTCCTCTGAGACCCGAAGTCTCAGCAAGTCAACCCTCTCATCTACTGGGACAAACTCCAACTGTGCAGCACCCAGCTTGAGACTTGTGAGTATCCCCACACCCACCCAGGGCTCTCATGAGGGGTCACTCCAGAGTAGGAAAGAGACTACCCTCAGTCAAGAAGTTTGTTTCCAGAGCCAATGCTATGTGTAGAGCTCAGGCTGACTATATCTAGCTGGTACATTTCCACCTCTTCTACCAACTCTGACTCCTTTGCCACTAGTGAAGTGACATGTCATGTCCCTAGAGACAGATATACAAAAGGTGACCCACAGAAAGTTATGTACCTAACATTAAAGAGGTACTTACTCATTCAAATATGCTCACAGAAGAACATTTGTGGAATTTAGCTCTTAGTCCATTTGGGTGTCCCAGGTATAACTTAGGAAAGAATTCCCTATCGGATGATGCAGGTATCTTTCCTCCATGAGCCTGGTCTGCTCTATGGGCCAGTGCTAGAGGGAATGGAGACACATCTCCTCCTTACACCTTTGGTTGATGTGTACCTCCAAGGGCATATGGAGGGAGAAGTCTCTGCACTCTCCTGGGCCCAGGGACTGAAGTGCAGAAGGCCGTTGTGTGGGACACTTTAGAGGAAAAGCATTTTGCACATTCCCACACATCCTTATAAACATCTCTCCTAATCTGCTGGCAAATGAAGACTGTTTACATAGATTACAATAACTATGAGTTGGATAATATAGCAAAATGAATTTCAGACCAAGCTGATTTTTTTTTTTGAGTAGTGTTTGTAAAGATCACTAACTTATCAAATTCCACATCACAGTGACAATTTGTGTGTGACACCACGGCTGTTCGGAAGTCTATCGCACTTGGCTAAGCCTGCCGCTTCCTGTATCAAAGCTGAAGGTGTTGCTGTCTAGCCTGGCACTGGACTCATCTACTTCTGTGATTGTGAGACTTTGGCTCCCATGTGAATGGTGATTATTACACACTGGTGCAGGCCCTTGTATTGACCACCCATGAGATTTTCTCAAGTCATCTATGTACTTCTCATGCAACTTGACATACTGAGGATATTCAACCTCAGTGTAGAGTTTGAATCCCTTTCCTAGACTGACAGTCAGGCACTGTATCCTGGTCATCGGACCTAGTGATTGGAATGGAGGTCAAAACTGGATGTAGGTTTGGGACTAGGCCAAGGGAAGCTCTGGAACTGAGATCTGCAGACAGGCCAGGGTCAGAACTGAGATCAGAGTCCATAGACAAGTCAAAAATCAGGACCATAGCTAGAGTCCAGGTGAAGACTAGAGGTCAAAACCAGGTGGTCAGAGTCTGTGGACAAGCCAAATCAGTATCACAGCTGGAATCCAACTACAGGCCAAAGGTCAAACCTGAGAGGTTTTTCTTGGGGGGTGGGGGGGAATCAGAAGGTGGAGGCAAGCTGGAAAGGATCGATAACTGGGCTGGAGCAATGTCAGGGAAAGTCAGGCCTTGGGCCAGGCTGGGGCAGCAACAGGAACCGGATCAGGCTGAGAGTCTAGTGAGTCTGTTAAGACTGTGAGGTAGCAGGAGGGACAGGTCGCATTGTTGCACAGATGGATCTACAACTCTGAAGGGACTGGGGAAAGACCTGAGCCTGGGAGTCATCTGACCCAGGCTCTGCTCATGGATAGGCTGCTGCATGCCTGAAGGTTGAGTCACTGCAGACTCTGTGGAAAGGATAAGTCAGTGCATATGAGTTGTTACCACATGCCTGAGTGATGACTCACTGAAGCTCTATTGGAGGAGTAGCTAAGTGAGCTATCCTGGTTTGGCTGTGGGTTTGCCTCACACTGACTACTAGCTCCTATGAGCAGAGGTCAAATCGTTCCTGCTCTTACCTAAAACCATGGTCCAAAATTGTCTGTCCCTGAGGACTCATAGGTCAGAGTCCCCTCCCCCACATGGAACACACCACCCAGGCTTTGACACAATTTACTCATTATCTGGTTAAACACCATCATAACTCACTATTTGCTGCTCTTATCCCCTTTGTGTCCGAGTACGCCTTCCTCTGCACCACCCTCAAAGATCCTTTTCCAGATCAAAGAACACAAAATAAGCACAGAGCAAAGCAACTATCCATCCAGTGAGGCTTTTAACTCATTCAGTCCATGCCACCACATCTAAGACCACTGCCTCAGAGACTGAGGAAGGCAAATGGGGCATTGCTGACTTACTTAATCAATGGCTTCCTCGGAAGGGAAACTTTTGGAGCTTCATATATAAGAGGTATCTTCTTGTTTAAGGCCTGGTGAAATGGTCACCAGTTGCTTAACAGTGCTGGTCACTCACCTCCAGTACCCTCTTTCTGAACAAAATCATATAGAGGGTAGCACTGAAGCTACCAAAGGTCTACCTGTCCTCCTCTAATGTACCAGGTATGTACCAGCTATGCTTCACACTGGGATATGGTGACCAGAGGAGCTAGCAAACAGAAGCAGCTTATAGGGGAGTTTTGCGAGGGAGTTTTACAGGGGAAGTGTGAGCAGGGGCTAGAACGCAACATTCTTTAAACTTAAAAGCCCAAAACACCCCCTTGATATATAAACAAAACAACAAAGGAACCAGCTGCAGGAGTAAAAAGATAATGGAGGCAGAAGTCCAGTAACAGAGTGGGGGCTACCCAGTTTATTATACCCAATGCAACATGTATGATTACCTGTCCTATGGGTAGGTGGTATATGTGTGCATTCAGTGCAAGGAGATCCTGGCCCTCAGAGAGTGTGTATGGAGTTTAGAGACCAGGGTGGCTGAACTGGAGGTGCTGAGGGAGACAGAGAGGTACATAGGTGAGACTTTCTGGGGCACAGTAGAAAGGTTCCCACCTCTGGTCTGACAGCCTCTGTGCTGTTGAGGAGCATGAAAGTGCCAGGGAGGGAGAACATCTAACTGGAGCAGAGGGAAACAATCTCAGCTGTGACCCTTCTTCCAGATGATGTGGTATCCTCTTGCATGGAGGATACCTCTCCAGGGGAGGGAACTCCAGCCATTAGAAAAAGACAAGTATTAGTAATGGGTGATTTGATCATTAGAAACATAGATAGCTGGGTTTGCGATAACTGGGAGAACCGCATGGTGACTTGCCTGCTTGGTGCAAAGGTTGTGGATCTGTTGAGACATCTAGATAGACTTATGTGTAGTGCTGAGGAGGAGTCAGTGTTCGTGGTACATGGAGGTACCAATGACATAGGGAAGGATAGGAAAGAGGTCCTGGAAGCCAAATTTAGGCTGCTGGGTAAGAGATTGAAGTCCATGACCTCCATGGTAGCATTCTCTGAGATGCTCCCTGTTGCAGGCTCAGGGCCAATTAGACAGGTAGAACTGCAGGTCTCAATGTGTGGATGAGACAATGGTGTAGGGAGGAGAGGTTTAGATTTATTAGGGACTGGGGAAACTTTTGGGAAAGGGGAAGCCTATACAGGAAGGATGGTCTCCACCTAAATCAAAATGGAACCAGATTGCTGGCACTTAACATTAAAAGGGTTGTAGAGCAGTTTTTAAACCAAGGGCTGGGGGGAAAGCTGTCAGGTGCAGAGGGGCACATGGTTCAGATAACCCTTAGGAGAGGATCTATTAACAGAGAATCTCTATGTCCCAGTGAGGACCAGAGGATGGAAAATGATAAAATACAGGCAGGGTGTGATCAGAAACACTCAAATAAAAGAAGAGTCTCATTCAATTACATAGTGTAATGGCAGACAGCTAAAAGGAGACAAGATTTTAAAGTGCTTATATACCAATGCTAGAAGTCTAAATAATAAAATGGGTGAACTACAGTGCCTCGTATTAAATGAGGATATTAATATAATAGGCATCACAGAAACTTGGTGGAATGAGGATAATCAATGGGATACAGTAATACCAGGATACAAAATATATCAGAAGGCCAGAACAGGTTGCTGGTGGGGGAGTGGCATTATATGTGAAAGAAAATGTAGAATCAAATGAGGTAAAAATCATAAATGAATCAAACTGTACCATAGAATCTTTATGCACAGAAATTCCATGTTCTAATAAGAAGACCATAGCAGTAGGGATATATTATTGACCACCTGACCAGGATAGTGACAGTGACTGTGAAATGATCAGAGAGATTAGAAAGGCTATTAAAAAACCCTCAATAATAATAATTGGAGATTTCAATTATCCTCATATTGATTGGGTACATGTCACCTCAGGACGGGATGCAGCAATATAGTTTCTTGACACCTTAAATGACTGCTTCTTGAAGCAGCTGGTCCTGAAACCCACCAGAGGAGAGGCAATTCTTGATTTAGTCCTAAGTGGAGCATAGGATATGGTCCAAGAGGTGAATATAGCTGAACCACTTGGTAATAGTGACCATAATATAATTAAATTTAATATCCCTTAAGGGCTGTGGCAGGAGAAACACCACAGTGGCCCAACACTGTAGCATTTAATTTCAGAAAGGGGAACTACACAAAAAGGAGGTTAGTTAAACAGAAATTAAAGAGTACAGTGCCAAAAGTAAAATCTCTGCAAGTTCTGTGGAAACTATTTAAAGATACCATAATAGAGGCTCAACTTAAATGTATACCCCAAATTAAAAAAATATAGTCAGAGAATCAAAGAAAAGCCACCATGGCTAAACAACAAAGTAAAAGAAGCAGTGGGAGGAAAAAAGGCATCCTTTAAAAAGTGGAAGTTAAATCCTAGTGAGGAAAATAGAAAGGAGCATAAACACTGGCAAAAGAAGTGTAAAAATACAATTAGAAAGGCCAAAAAAGAATTTGAGGAACAGTTAGGCAAAGACTCAAAAAATAATAGCAATTTTTTTAAGTACATCAGAAGCAGAAAGCTTGCTAAACAATCAGTGGGGCCACTGGATGATCAAGGTGCTAAAGGAGCTCTCAGGGATGATAAGGCCATTGTGGAGAAACTAAATTAATTCTTTGCATCTGTCTTCATGGCTGAGGATGTGAGGGAGATTCCCAAACCTGAGCCATTCCTTTTAGGCAACAGATCTGAGGGACTGTCCCAGATTGAGGTATCATTAAAGGAGGTTTTGGAACAAATTGATAAATTCAACAGCAATAAGTCACCAGGACCAGATGGCATTCACCCAGGAGTTCTGAAGGAACTCAAATGTGAAACTGCAGAACTACTAACTGTAGTCTGTAACCTATAATTTAAATCAGCTTCTGTACCAGATGACTGGAGGATAGCTAATGTGACACCAATTGTTAAAAAGGGTTCCAGACATGATCACAGCAATTACACACCTGTAAGCCTGACTTCAGTACCAGGCAAACTGGTTGAAACTATAGGAATGAATAATATTGTCAGACATATAAATTAACATAATTTGTTGAGGAAGAGTCAACATGGTTTTAGTAAAGGGAAATTATGCCTCACCAATCTACTAGAATTCTTTGAGAGGGACAACAAGCATGTAGACTAAGGGGATTCAGTAGACATAGTGTACTTAGATTTTCAGAAAGCCTTTGAAAAGTTCCATCACCAAAGGCTCTTATGCAGAGTAAGCTGCCCCGGGATAAGACAGAAGGTGCTCTCATGGATTGGTAAATGGTTAAAAGATAGGAAACAAAGGGTAGATATAAATAGTTTTCAGACTGGAAAGAGGTAAATAGCGGTGTCCCCTAGGGGTTTGTTCTGGAACTAGTCCTATTCAACATATTCACAAATGATCTGGAAAAAGGGGTAAACAATGAGGTGGAAAAAATTGCAGATGATACAAAATTACTAAAGATAGTTTAGACCCAGGCAGACTATGAAGAGCTACAAAATGATCTCTCAAACTAGGTGACTGGGCAACAAAATGGGAGATGAATTTAATGTTGATAAATACAAAGTAATGCACATTGGAGAGCATAATCCCAACTATCCTTATAAAATGATGGGGTCTAAATTAGCTGCTACTACTCAAGAAAGAGATATTGGAGTAATTGTGGATAGTTCTCTAAAAACATCCACTCAATGTGCAGCGGCAGTCAAAAAAGCAAACAGAATGCTGGGAATGATTAAGAAATGGATAGATAATAAGACAGAAAATATCATGTTGCTTCTATCTAAATCCATCGTGTGTCCACATCTTGACTACTGTGCGCAGATATGGTCACCCCATCTCAAAAAAAGATTTATTGGATTTGGAAAAGGTTCAGAAAAGGTCGAACAAACATTATTAGGGGTATGGAACAGCTTCCCCATAAGGAGAGATAAATAAAATTGGGACTTTTCAGCTTGGAAAAGAGACGGCTAAGGGGAGATATGATTGAAGTCTACAAATCATGACTGGTGTAGAGAGAGTAGATAAGTAAGTGTTGTTTACTACTTCTCATAACACAAGAACAAGGGGTCATCAAATGAAATTATTAGGCAGCAGTTTTAAAACAAATAAAAGGAAGTATTTCTTCACACAACACATAGTCAACCTGTGGAACTCCTTGCCAGAGGATGTTGTGAAGGCCAACACCAAAAGAGGGTTCAAAAAAGAGCTAGATACATTCATGGAGGATAGGTCCATCAATTGCTATTGGCACAAATGGTGTCCCTGTCCTCTGTTTGCCAGAATCTGGGGATGAGCAACGGGATGGATCACTTGATGATTACCTGTTCTGTTCATTCTCTCTGGGGCACCTGACACTGGCCACTGTCAGAAGACAGGATACTGGGCTAGATGGATCTTTGGTCTGACCCAGTAGGGCCATTCTTATGTTCTTACTGTAATGTACTAGGTGACCGTTTCCTCATGATCAAAGATGAGGTGCAAACAATCCACACTGATACAGCAGGATCTAACAGCTGCTTTCAACACAGTTAACCATAAAGTATTACTAATCCCTGCTGTGCTACATGTTGTGATCAATGGAGTGGCATTAAGCTGGCGTCACAATTTACTTTTGTTGACAGCTCAAAAGACTCATGTGCAGCTATTCCTCTTCCCTGGAAGCAATCAATGTGCTGTTTTTTCATAAGGTTCAATTGTCTCTCTGTTTAATGTTTGTGTTCCAGAAAGATAATAAATGCTATGGCATCAAATGCCATCAGTATGCCAAAGACATCTAACTGTACATTTCCTCCTCATTAGCACCTGGCATTGCTGTCACCCAGCTGCCACCAAAGTCTAAAAGAAATAAATACCTGGATGAAAACCAGACAAATGACTCAACCCAGATAAGAATGGCTAATACTAACAGAGAGGGGGATACAGTTTGGTCAACTGGCAGAAACCAGCACAGTTTCCTCTAACAAGAGCATCTACCCTCCTGTGGTTAAGATGTAATACAAATAATCAATAGGAGTGTGCAGTGTTGGAGCTTCATCTTGCAGTCTACACACGGAGACAGGTGCAGTAGTAGATAGTTAGGAAGCCGGGGCGGTTCTTTAGGAGGGGGAGAAGTATCTCATTTAATGGTTTACTCAGAGCACAGCTTGTGTATGTCAAATTAACTTATTTTATATAAATAAGTTGGTTCTGTGGTTTGTGCACTACAGGCTGCTGAGTTTTGATCTGTTTGTTTTTTGTTTTAATAGTTCTACATCCTTGTTCAGAAAATGACAAGCTGTCAGTGGAGTACAGAACATATCATTCCTAATATGCAGTATTGAAAACTTTTACATAAGTATTTATCTATTGCATATATTTAAAGGCATTTGCAGTACCATATCAGACCAGTTATAAAATTAGTGTCAAGAATATTTTTGGTAGTACCAAAGCATGGGAACATACTGATCAAATACAAAATATCTAGTCTGCACCATATGCCTATTCCATGTAGAATTATTTTTAAAGGAATATTCTAAATAATATTTTTTTATTCTTAATGAAAAAAACCCAAAAGTTAAGAAAAGTTCCACAAAAAGAAATTTAAGTGTGTGAACTATTAAGGATTATTTGGATGTTCTATGACATACATGTTCCAGAATTCACTGTGCATTTCTGTTTTTAGTTCAGTGTGTAAAAAAGGGTTTTGATTTCATATTTTTAAATGTCAACCTGTATTCCATTAACTTTTTTAGAGATTAAAAGCATTAGTGAAATAACTACTAGTGACCTATATAAATTTTTCATATGAAGAGAAACATTTTCCTGATGACTGCAATCCAGTCATTTCAATAGGGGAACTGAAGTTAGAAGCTTCATGAAAGTTTACTATTGCGCTGGTTAATGCTGTTGAACATAAACCTTTTCGTATCCGAGGGTATTTCTACGCTGCAGTTGGAGGTGCTAACTTGAGAATGTCTGCACATGCTGAAATATTTAATCTAGTTAGCATGAGTACCAATAGCAGTGAAGCTGCAGCTGCCTGGACTATACAAATCCAAATGGGACCCTGGGTGCTTAGTGAGATAGCTCACTATGAAGCCTGTGCCACTACAGCTTGACCACTATAGGTGCTCACTGTAGCTATGTTAAAGCTAGCTCAGGTGTGTCTACACATGATGGAACTATACCTCCTCAGTTGCAGTGTAGATGTAACTTCAGATTGAAAGCTTTAAGGGCAGTAACATGTGCCCAATATATTCTTGTATCAGAGGGTAGCCGTGTTAGTCTGGATCTGTAAAAGCAGCAAAGAATCCTGTGGCACCTTATAGACTAACAGACATTTTGGAGCATGAGCTTTTGTGGGTGAATACCCACTTCCTCAGATGCATGTAATGGAAATATGTAATATGGATATTTCCATTACATGCATCTGAGGAAGTGGGTATTCACCCACGAAAGCTCATGCTCCAAAACGTCTGTTAGTCTATAAGGTGCCACAGGATTCTTTGCTGCTAATATATTCTTGGTCCATCTAAATACAGTAGCTGTTACCCACAAGTAGTAACTAGTCCTATATGATGTTTATGCCATTGTCTTAGACCCTCATCTTACAAAAACTTAGTCACATGCTTAACTTTGCTATTGTGAATAGTACCATTGAAGTCAATGGAATTACTTGTGGTAATAAATATAAGAACGTGTGTAAGTCTTTGCAGCATTAAGGCCTTAGAACCAAATTGGGTAGCCTTTACTTACACTTACAGGTGAACACTTAGGTATGCAAGTAGTAAAACTGAAGGATGTAGGACTATTTACATGAGTAAGGACTTGTGACAGGGTGGACTAGGTCTGGAGGATCCCTGCTGGAGGCCTCGTGGCCCTGCCTCACTGCACCCCAGAAAAGAGCAGAGGAAAAGTCCTCCACGTCGCAGAGTGGCTGCAAGAGAAGCAGCCAGTCAGAGGGACTACTGGAGCAGCCAATCAGGGACCAAAGTGCCATATAAAAAGAAGCCACAGAGGCCAAGCAGTCAGTTGCTACCTGGAGCTGGAAAATGGAAAATTAGGTTCCTGGTTGGAAGAATAACATGACCATGAACAGCTCAGTGTGGGCAGTACTGAGCCCAGGGAGGGCTCCCAAAGACTGGGGGAGCAAAGAAGGACTCCTGGGTAAATGCGGGACTGAGCAAGGACAGAGCCCAGAGTCTAGACAGACCAAGCAAGGGTACCGTGCCAAGCCCTTTCGGTCTGGTTAAAGACTGAGCCAAGGCAGGGCTGCCAAAAACTTACATCAACGGAGGGTACCGCAATGATCCCTGCTGGACTGTTATAGAAGGCAGTGACTCCAGGGAGGAAGCCTTGGCAGGAAGCAAAGACTGTATACCCTAGAAGGGGTTCTTATGTTTGTTCCATCTACAAAGAATGAGAGACACTCCGCCCGAGTCACTGAAGAAATCATCGGCTGGGGGAGGGTGATGCTTTCGAGAGATAGATGCTACCCCTACTCCAGACAGAGATTGCAAAAATACACATAGCCAAAGAAGGGTGCTCATGAAGTGGGTGTCAACCTGTTACAGGACTCTACAATGTTTGTAACCTTTGCTTCTTAATGTTATGTTTCAAAAATGGAATCTCTATCAACTAAACAACAACAGCTGCAATCTAGAAAGTGTTGCCACTCCACTCCAAGGATTTGTGATCAGCAGAGCACACAGTACAAGTGAGGCTGATGATACTTGGTACACAATTAAGGATGAGGAAATGGCCTTGGATCAGACAAGTAACAGCTTGAAACTCCTACCTACCTTGGAACCAACCCAAATATTCTAGGTGGGTAGAATCCCCAGTCTGAAGACTAATCACCTTTTTTCCCAGTAGCAGCTGTTTTCAGTGGAAGGCTGTGTGAACTTCTCCCCATTCTAGTTGGGATCCCTTTGGAATGAAACTGAATAGTCCAGTTTTTAGATGCATCAGGCAGGTGCCAGTAGAGGCCAAAAATCCTTTCACTGAACCTTTATACATTGCATTTCATAATTTAGCAACACTAATGCTTCCCCATGATTTCTGCGCTAGGGATTCTGCAGACACCTCTGCACACACTTAAATTTATGCACGTGAGTAGTCTCATTGAATTTGATAGGAGTACTCACTTCACTCACTGACACATGTATTGGGGTTCAAGACTGTAAAGCCACACTGCATGCATGCTTCCCCTCCCAGTTCCCACAAAATCACTATCCAATGAATTCTGAGATTTACCGTTACTACTAATTCCTACGTTACACCGCAAAAATGACTAGAACATAAACAGCTACCTGAAATCTGTATTATGATTTAAAGAAAAATATTTTATATGCCAAAATGTTTACTTCATCTTTTTTTAACAGCACTTTTGTAAAGGTCTTTGTAAATTTCCTAGTATACCTGTCATTTGTAGCATGTGTTCAAACATATTGGATATTGGTGAGTGATGTGACATTTCAAAATAATGAGGCATCAGTGAAAATGATTTTTTAAAAATGGGATTTTTATGTTTAAAACAAACATCAAAGCTTGTGGCCAAAAATTCTGAAGAAGTTTAAGTACCGGTAAGTATAAATAATTGCTATTGTCTCTAAATAAAGTGGGTAGTGAAATACATGCTTTTTTGGAGGCCAAAAACCCTGCAACCCCGTTCAAGGTACTCTGACTTCTACTTGCACCATTGTAAAGATACAGCTTTTATAAATATAAAAATCTATGGAATAGATTCAAACAAGTTACTTTGCACAGTATTTTTGTTACTCACAATAACTATGGCAACAAATTCTGCTTCTTGGAAAGGGGTTAGACAAGATGACCCCTGCCGTCCCTTCTAATCATATAGTTTTGAATCTATGATTTATCAAATAAATAAGACAATGGTTTAATAATTTCAGGAAAATGTATAACACATTTTTCACTGACATGTTATGCTCACAAATCACAGGAATAATTCTATCCATTTAAATAAAATTTGTGCTTTATTTAAATGTACAAAGAATTCACTATAGGTAAGTATGGACGTTATCTTTTCAATGGAAAAAGTAAAACTATCAATTCTGTGCATCCATCTGTTCCCAATACCTGTTTCTTTGACCAATACCATTATGCGTTCTTAGGTTCTTGTAATTATTTTTAGAAATACTAAATCGTGAAATAAGCCGTGCAATTTAAAAAAAAGGAAAAACAGATGCACATTGAAGAAGTGGGGAGGAGAGAATCTTCAGTAATAAATGTAGTGGACTTCAAAATAGTATTCCTTCACCCAGTAAAATATTTCAAGGATGAATATGGGTCTAAAGAGATTTTCTAATACAAGTCTCTTCAAGTGTCATCTCAGAAATGTTCATGATCCAGAACTAGAGAGAGTCCCCTTTGCAATGACAGGAGAAAAATGTGGTCAGTTTTCTAGCTACACTGTATACAAGTTGGGATTATTCAGTAAATCTTTAGTGCTGACTTCTGTCTTTTCTAGAACCTGCCTGCTAGTGTTCTCTTTGACTATAAATTAGTCAAAATCAGAGAGATGTAATAGTTTTAATTTTAAAAAAGTATGTTTTACCCCCTGAATAATTATAAGAAAGTTAATAATGGCAGTCTCTCCCTTAAACAGAATCAAAATGGCTTGTGCTGATTCTCTTTAGCACATGCCATCGGTCCAGCCAGAATCAATATTATGCGTCTTAAATCATGTGGCCAATCTCTGTTAAACTGCTAAAAAGCTGCTTTGCAGACATCAGGAGCATGGGGAAAACATTACATTGCCAACTTACATCAAATTTTTGCTGTGCAGAAAATTTCTTGCTGCACAATGCATATTTGAAGAACCACCAAGAAGTCAAGCAAATGTAGCAATGTTTTCAATTTTGCATTGGCAATACACAAAGCTCTAGCACTGAGCAGATTTATTGTATTCACTAGTTTTATTCCTTTAAATATTTCAGAAAGATAAGTGCACTAATTCACCATACTCAATACTGTTCTACCAAGAGCTTTAACAAAATTCAATTTTACCATTATTTTGATCATGTCATATTTCATAATGAAACCTGCATCGCAAAAGTATGATCTTTGATCTTACAATGATGAAAATATGAATTACAGTCCTCCAATCCACAAGGATATATCAACAAGTACCTAATCTACATTTTCTGCCCAATGTGTTCTTGGGAACGGCTCTAGTGGAACATTTCTTGAAATCCTTCTTTGGTGTAAAGGAGTCCTCTTGACTGGGCTGAGAATACACATGAGCACTCAGATCTCCCCTTCAAAAATAGATAACCATCAATTTTATATACATTCTTTCAGTCCAGTTTCAATATCTATTTGTATGCCACATAACATGGTGTTCAGCTTGTATGTTAATATTTCTAGTATTCTGTTATAATAGCTCAATTCAAATTTTCAAATTTTGAATATGAGATCTTTGTAAACAATTTATAGACCAAGTGAAATTCATAAAAATAGTTCGCCAGAAAAATCTGGTGTTCATGCTCAATTTGTGAACAGAGAGAATATCAAACCTTTAAAAATAACTATTCACTGTGAATTATTCACTCAACTGTAATAGATGTGTTTAGAATATTAAGATGGTTTGCCATTCAGGACAGAGACTATGTCATCATACACTAATACATCTAGCATGTTTTTGGTACTATAAACAATAGGAGTAATAATGCACTTTTTAAATTTTAAAACAAAATTGTGATTTAAGGTGGGCCACCAGAGACATGTTTAGACTTGAATCAAGTTCAAGCCAGGGTTCAGGTTTGGGGTTGAGTCAATCAAGGCTATGGTTCATCTAGATCAGGTCTATAGACCTTTGTAGACTATCTATCCAGACCAGTAAGGAATGACACTATACCCAAAGTCTGTCTCGAGCCTTTTTCTCAGGGCTTCAGCTTTATTTCTTCCACATAGAACTAGTATAGAATGTCAATCAGCCCTCACCCAAGGTCTTCTGTAGAGGCAATCTATTCCCTCCAGGTTTCCACTGTAGAAGTACTTCCCTGAGAGTTAACCTCCTCCAGGGCCTCCCACAGGAGGCAACCTGCTACCTGTAGTACCTTCCCATTCTGGCACCTCTCCTTGATGGTGATCCCTGGCACATCAGTCACTCCTGAATTTAGGCCCACATGCCCTTAAAGGGCTACCTATCCTGTTACACTAGTTAGATTTCAGCCCCAAATGTCACAAGTAAGATCTTATGAGACAAGATTTCTACCATTTTGATCTATAGAGATCTTGTTAGATAGTTGTTTTCACAAGTTTTTGTCTATAGTAAAGCTTTCAAGTTTTCATTAGAGTTGAAAATAGGCCTTTTTCAGTGTCAAACTTCACCTAGAATCAAAGCTGAGGTTTTAAATCCAATACTCCTCTAAAATTAAAAGGCACTTTGGAATTGACAGGGCAACACTAATTTACAGAAGCCGACGATCTGTCTCAAAGGCATGGGGATATGAAGATGCTTTCTTGCCCGTTCCTAGTGATTATATTACAATTTTCATGGTAGGCAATGTAAATAACTGGTAGCATGACACCAAAAACAGAGCTGCTTTTAATCAGGTACTGTTGTACAAGATTCCCAAATTTAAATGTATGAGTGTCAGGGATGCATGTGTTTGGATTTAATACATTAATTATAATGTTGCTATCCACACAGTTCTTTACTTTAATGTGCCTTTCATCCAGTCTAGCTATGGGAATTTGACTTAAATTGTTCCTTTGTGAGGTGAGGAGCTGGTTCTACAGTAGAACACCTTTCACTTATCTAAAATATAACATTTTGCTAGATATTAAAAAAAAAAAAAAAGACAGCCCAGGTGTCATAAATAACTGATTTTTGCTTTCTTGAGGTTCCAAGATTTTAATATGATTTTGAACTGTTAGTTGTTCAACATTTTGAGTTTCATTTATGAAAAGCCTAATCACTCCCAGGTTCTGTAATTAGATCCACTATAAAAGCTCCTCAGTACAGTCTATAAACTCATGCTTTGTGATTTATCAGGCTGCAAGTTGCCTTCAATGCACTTTTTCTTCTGAGGTTTTGATTGACCAACTGTACTTTTTATTCCCTTCACAAGTTTTTTTTTTTTTAAAGGAATGATTAGCAGTATTTCACTGAGATGAGACTGTTCAATGACATCTCTTTCTGCACTGATACTCACACTAGCTAAGTCTAAACTGTCCATTAATAGAAATATCTGCAGTAATCTTAACTTTTCCTAACCTCTAAGGAGAGATAGGGGTTTCACTTAACATTTGAAAGCTAGATACTAAAACACAAGAGAAATTTATTTAACTTCCAGTACATAAATCTTTGGCACATTTCTGCAGAGTACATGTACGCTCCATATCTCTTCAAAATGTGACTGCTCTGTAGTGGGAATGCTGTGTGGGGGTGGCTTTGTTTACCAGAACTCCAAGTAATTTCACCTTCAGGTCAGGCATTCCTCATTGTTAGGTCACAATCTTAGTTCAGAGCAAAAGATCAAAATATAAGTGATCAGTTGCACACATGCGCATGAATATTGCTGATCTCCTCTCATTTATTATATCACAGAGCCAAGCAATTCCAAATTACACGTGCACAGCTGACAAATGGCTGAATGAGTGAGTTCCTGGGCCTTGATTACAATAGAAAAGTTATTAAACTGCTAAGTAAAGTGAACTAAATCCATTCATTCTCTCTCTCTCTCTCTCTCTCTCTCATGCAATGACATATTGTACCAGAGGTTTTTCAAGATAATAGTTCAGTGTAAACTAATACAAGTTCTTCCTTCAGAGGTACAGGTTTATTTTCCTGTGGCTGATACACTTATGACTCACCTTTCTTCTTTCAAATTAGAGAGAGTTTTATTTTAATTTGTAGAAAAAAACCCAAGGGTTCTGCAAAAGTCAGATAGCAAATATATATTCCACACCAATGCAGAATACCTATAATTCTATCAAATTCAAGAAATTCAAATAAGAATACCGGTAATTTCTCATTGGGTGGGGGAAATCTTGTGTTGCTGAAACTGCTAAATTATGCCTAACGCAGATGATTCATCCCTGGGGCTTGAACATACTTCTGAAAAGCAAGAGTGGCCCTTGGAATGGATCAGATTGAACCAAATGGAAGGTATTCCCCTCCTGGATAGCTTTTGAAAACACCAGATGATATCCCCTTCCTTCTTTCCTCCTCACTCACGTGAAGGATGAATTCCTGGCCCCACTGAAGTCAATGACAGCTATGCCACTGATTTAAAGAGCTAGGATTTCATCCACACTGCCCTCTCTCTTATTTATTCAAATCAAAATCAAACTGAACCAGACTTAGCATATTTATCAGGAATCAAGTTTGAATATTTCAATGAAGTGAAGCTTAGGTTGCCAAGTGGTACCACATTCATCTTTTGCTGTGCCTATGAGAAGTCTTTTTTGTTTGAAGTGGGAAGACAAGGAAAATTAAAAGAGACTGTTGCACCATCATATTAGCATAGTGACCCCCAAATTAGTAACTGTTTCCTCCATAATTTTTCAAAATTTCATCTATTTTAGAGGAGCTATAGCATAAACACCATTTCATACTGCAGCCACTCAGTTACAGAATCATACAAATGTAGGGTTAGAAGGCATCACAAGAGGTCATCAAATCCAGTCTCCTGTGCTGAGGCAGGACCAAATAAACAAAGATCATCTCTGATAGACATTTGGCCAACCCTGTTGATGGGGAATCCACTACCTCCCTTGGAAGTCTGATTTAATTGGGGATTGGTCCTGCTTTGAGCGGGGGATTGGGCTAGATGACCTCCTGAGGTCCCTTCCAATCTTGATATTCTGTGATTGTCTATTCCAGACTTTAACTACCCTTATAGTTAGAAAGCTTTTTTTTTTTCTTTTTTAATATTTAACCTCAATATGCCTTGCTGCAAGTTAATCCCATTACTTCTTGTCCTATCTTCAGTGGACACGGAGAACAATTTATCAGCATCCTCTTTTTAATATAACATATTAGAAGACTTATCAGATGCTCCCTCAGCCTTTCCTCAGAAATAAATGTTTCCTGGATTTTTTTTTTAACCCTTCTGCATAGGTCAGGTTTTCTAAACCTTTTTATCATTTTTGTTGCTCTCCTTTAGATTCTCTCCACTTAAGCCACATCTTTCCTAAAGTGTGGCACCTCGAACTGGACACTACTTCAGCTGAAGCTCTGCAGTGCCACGTAGGGTGGACAATTACCTCCCATATCTTACATGCAACATTTGTATTAATAAGCCTTAAAATGAAACTAACTTTTTTGCAACTGCCTCATTACTGACTCGTTCAATTTGTGATCTCCTACAACCGCAAGACCCTTTTCAGTAGTACTACCTCCTAGACAGTTACTCCCAATTTCATATGCATTTGATTTTTCCTCCCTAAGTGTAGGACTTCGCACTTGTCTTTATTGAATTCCATCTTGTTGAATTCAGACCAATTCTCCAATTTGTTAAGATTGTTTAGAATTCTAATCTTGTCTTCCAAAGTGTTTTCAGCCGCTCCCAGCTTGTATGCAATTTTTAGAAGCGTATTCTCCACACCATTATCCAAATCATTAACAAAGATGTTGAATAGTACCAAACCAGGACTGATCTGAGGAACCCCACTAGATATCCCATATCAGTTTGTCAGAAAATGATGAATAACTACTCTGAGGATGGTTTAGATACCATATCAAGACAGCAGATGGATGCCTTTATCCTCCTCAGAAGGGAGTCCTCTACCACCAGCACCCTACGCTGCCACTTCCTCCTCCCATGAGTCTCCCAACCTAGGAGGCAGGTAGTTTTTTCTCCTCAGACACTGGGGTCTACTGTTTACCTCCTGTTAATACAGCATACTGGTCTGGACCACAATGGATGGAGCTAGGGTGACCAGATGTCCTGATTTTATGGGGACAGTCCTGATATTTGGGGCTTTTTTTTTTTAATATGGGCTCCTATTACCCTCCCACCCCCATCCTGATTTTTCACACTTGCAGTCTGGTTACCCGAGATGGAGCACTATCTACTGCCTGAGGTAGCCAGCAGCCAGTCTCCTCCCTGTTGAGCAGCCAGTTGTCCTTTCTCCTGGGGTGCTATTCTAGTCTAGATGCTAGCATCCTCCATCCCAAATGTTTCCACATTAATCTTATGGAAGAAATTGTGTTCCCTGATGCTACAAGAACAAGCTACCTCCTCTTACAACTATTACCTGCTTTGATAGACTCCACCAACTGACACTTCTCACACTAAGTGGTTCCCCTCACCTAATCTTCTTCAGCAGGAACATGCAGGGTACATTCCCAGCAAGTCAAGACCAGAGCCTGGGTGGAATCCTCCAGGATGAGGCTACCTGCCCGGTGTGAGCCCTCACAAGTTCAGGCAGAGGAAGGATAGCAGTGCTGTGGACAACACCATTTTCCTCCCATTGCAGGTTTTCCCTTAGGGTACTTGCAAGCAAAAGGAATTTAAATATCAGTCTTGTAAATATCTGGCTTGTTTTCCCTGAGATTCTGTGGCCCAGATTCACAAAGGTACTTAGATGCATTAACCTGAGACTGAGGCACCTAAATCCTAGTTTTAGGTCCACTGTTATCTACAAAACTCACTGATCCCTGTAGGCACTTAAACTCACTTGGTACATACATTTTTAGGATGACATTTGCCTAATCTCTGGGCTTTAGGTGGGAGATAGAAGCCCAGATGTCTAGAAGGAGGCAGCAGTGCATATGCCTTGAGGGAGAAACATGAATGCTGAGGGAACTTTTACCCTGAAAAACCTAGGTGCAAGTGAGTTTAGGCACCGACAGGATTCAGCAGGAATTGTGGATTGCAATGGAGCCAAAAGTAGGATTCAGGCACCTAAACCTGAGACTTGAGTGCCTAAAGCCCAGGCCTATCCCCCCAGCCTAATACTCTGTATAGATCTAATACAAGGAGCTCACATATCTCCTGCAGCTTTTCCATGTCCACAATGTGACTGTGGTCAGGGACAGCTCTGGGTTTTTTGCTGCCCCAAGCAAAAAAATTTTGGCTCCCCCCTGCTGTCCCAGCCCTGGGCTCTCCCCCACACACACACCCACTGCCCGCCCCAGCGCTGGGCTTCCCCCTTTTCCCACCACCAGTGCCCACCCCCCACTCCACTGCCGCCCCAGCTCTGGGCTCCGCCCTTCCCCCTACCAGTGCCCCCCCCACATACCTCCTGCCGCCCCAGCCCTCGGTTCTCCTCCCCCCACCGCACCTGCACCCTCCTTCCACTGCAGCCCTGGGTCACTGGTAACTCACTCCCAGGGCGGGTCATTCAGCAGGAATTTTGGATGTGCACAAAACAGATAGGATTGGTTCCCATATGGTTACAGAACTGTGGTAAAGTGAAACAATTTTCAGCTTGTGTGATTGGAGGATATCCAGATGCATATTATCAGACTGTCCTCCATAAATGAGGAAAAGTTGAGGTGCCTTGATTATTCTTTTGTTCCACTCTTTCTTTCTATAGGGAATTTGCCAATGCAATATCACTGTCTTCCTTTTAAATAAACAAACAAAAAAAAAAGGCAATGGCTGTTGAAAATAGCAATTCCAGTCCTAATAACCACTGGGAAGCATTTCTTGCTCAATTTTATCCTACTTTTTTCTACAGCAAGTCACAGTGGATCAGTATATTTGATTTGGGAGAAATGAAGTAACCGCTGCCCAAGCTGAGCTTGAGCACTCCTGAATTTTGAGGTGTTCAAATCTGGAAGGCAGGTGCTCGGTGGGGGGGGGGGGCCTGTGGGCTCCACAGGGGAGCATGGCAGCATGTATGCAGCAGCGTGTCTGGAGCTGCACAGAACCAGATATGCTGGTCTGAGTGGCACAGTAAAGAGACTAGGGGGTTGGAGAAGGGATGGGGGTTCCGGGGGGGGGGGCAGTCAGGGGACAGGCAGAGGTTGGATAGGCATGGGAGTCCCAGGGAATAGGTAAGGGATGGAGCCCTGGGGGGAACTTGGGGTGGGTCTCAGGAGGGGGCAGTTGGGGACAAGGAGAAGGGAGGCTTAGATAGGGGGTGGGGTCCTGGGGGCCAGTTAGGGGCAGGGGTCCCAGGAGGGGGTGATCAGGGGACAGGGGGGGAGTTGGATGGGTTGGGGTTTCTGTGGGGGGCAGTCGGAGGGAGTGGATGGTGGCAGGGTGGGGCTTCCCTCCCCCTGGAGTGTCCTGTTTTTTGAATGTTAAAATATGGTCTCCCTATCATTCACATCACTCACAGCTGCCGCATGAGGTCCCCCTCCTTCCTTTCCAGTTAGTAGTGGCCAAGGGAATGCTGGGAAATGTAGTTCTTTCCCTGCTCCAGGGCTGGCTCTATAGGCAGGGAGCTAACCAAGGAACTACAGCTCCCAGGGCCCCCTGTTGGTTCTCAGCTCCCATGCCGCCCCTGCAAATGGGCTGCCCCAAGGAGGTGCTTTCTTTGCTGGTGCCTAGAGCCGCCCCTGATTGTGGTTCTCCTGTAAGAGGCTTCCGAAGTATTTAAATACCATAACTGAAGAATTAGTGAAGGAACTGCACAGAAAGGACATAAACAGCACAGAGTGGGAAAGGATAGCTCAGTGGTTTGAGTATTGCCATCCTACACCCAGGGTTGGAAGTTCAGTCCTTGAGGGTGCCATTTAGGGATGTGGGGCAAAAATCTGTGTGCATTCTTAAGAAGGAGAATATTACTTCTGAAAGTCAAAGAAATGAGTTTAAACTGTAGAACAGATTTCCATTTAGAGCTGGTTGAAAGTTTTGAAATAAGAATTGTCAGTAAAATAAAGTCTTATATAGAAAAGAAATTCCAACAAAGTTGAAAAAAAAAATCATACTTCCTAAAGAAATTCAACCTTTTAAAAATTTATTATCTGAAACATGAAAATTGCCAAAAATTATAGACGTTTACTGACTCACCATGATTTTCTATAACTATTTACATAATTTTTCAATTTTTTAAAAAGTCTCTATTTTGAACACTTAAAAATAACTTTGAAATTTCAAGTTTTCATGAAGACAAAGGTTCATTTTTCCAACTAGCTGTTGGTTCCAAGGAATGTGACAGAATCTTCATTGCTTGCATCATATACACTTAGATTAAGGTATAGGGAACAATCTGGGCCATTGAGGAAAGTACATAGGAACTCACATCTATTTAATCTCTAATTATGAATAAAAGTGAAGTAAGGACACTTCTCAATCTCAATTTCACAAGAGTCAGATAAAATTGATTGGATTTCTGCGTTTCATGAATTCTATTGTGTAGGAGTGAAAAACCATACTATTGCATGATATGTGTTTCCTTCTGGGTGTTGTTCATACTTCCATAAATCAAAGTCATTTTAAGAGTAGCCAGGATCATCTCTGCACACACCTTTCATAGACTATTGCTGTGGACAAGTCAGATACTGAGAGAGTGCCACAGAACAGGGAACAAAACAAACAGGCTCCAAAAAACCACTGTCTGAACCTGCTGAGAGTCAAGAAAGCACACAATTTTTAAGCTGCATTTCTAGCTGAGGCCCACAGGCATAAATATTTAAGATTGACAAGTGAAAACCTGCATGAGTCATTGCAGTCACCTTGAGTTGAACTGGCAAAAATCAGGAGTGGGCATCATTGACTAAAATGTCATTATGTAAACCAACCACCTACAGATTTTCAGTCAGCATAGACTTTCTGATGGACATAGTTGATGCCATTATTGTACCAGAATAGATTTACAGATGAACATGTGGAGCGATTACCCTCTGGTGATGGATTATGGCTTCCTTCACAGGCTTTCCTATCTATCTCTTTACAAAGATTAACCTTATAGGATCTCCCCCCACTCCCCATTTTACCAGTGATCATGATTTTTAAATATTTTGTATAGTACCTTGATAGCATGGTTATAATAATCAGCACTGCTTTTGAAAATGAATTAAGGGGTTGTTTCATTATTCCTTCAGCAAATATTAAAAATATGCTCCAGATATCAATTAAATTGACTGGGTCCAGTGGAAGAGAGATGTTCCCAGCTCAGACTTCTCTAGAGACTTCCTTCCAACATGAGTGACAACAAAACCATGATAAAGGAGCCAGGAAACTCATGAATAAGAGAAACACTCAGAGGGTTAAAGGGAATTTTTCACCAGCTCCTGTTGATTTTGTATTAGTACTTGAGGATTTATCAAAGCTTTCATCTTCGCTACAGAGTAGCAGCAGCAAAGTTTCAGAATAAAGTAAGATTGTGGCTAGAGGCCAAGCCTTAAGCAGTGAGGTACTAAAGCCAATAGGATGGAAGAAAGAAAATTCTAAGAGGAAGGAAACTTCAGTTCCCAGAGAGAATCCTACCTGGCTAGGGGAGAGGCTTGGTGACTGCTTCAGTCATATTAGCTAAACATTTTGTTTTAGAAGTATAAACCAAAATATGTTTGGTTAGGTAGCTATCATTAGAGCAGGCACATTAATAAATCATAGAGTATCAGGGTTGGAAGGGACCTCAGGAGCTCTAATCCAACACCCTGCTCAAAGCAGGATCAATCCCCAACTAAATCATCCCAGCCAAAGCTTCATCAAGCCAGACCTTAAAACCTCTAAGGAAGGAGATTCCACCACCTCCCTAGGTAACCCATTCCAGTGCTTCACCATCCTCCTAGTGAAAAAGTTTTTCCTAATATCCATCCTAAACCTCCCCCACTGCAACTTGAGACAACATGTTACTCCTTGTTCTGTCATCTGCTACCACTGAGAACACTTTAAATCCATCCTCTTTGGAACTCCCTTTCAGGAAGTTGAAAGCAGCTATCAAATCCCCCCTCAGTCTTCTCTTCTGCAGACTAAATAATCCCAGTTCCCTCAGCCTCTCCTCATAAGTCATGTGCTCCAGCCACTAATCATTTCTGCGGCCCTCCAATTTTACCATATCCTCCTTGTAGTGTGGGGTCAAAACTGGACACAATACTCCAGATGAGGCCTCACCAATGCCAAATAGAGGTGTCATAAACAGATAGTAGGAGTTAATAGAACAGAAGTACTTTATATCTCTTTTGCCTGTAAAGGGTTAACAAAATCAGTGAGCCTGGCTGTCATCTGACCAGAGGACCAATCAGGGGACAGGATACTTTCAAACCTTGAGGGAGGGAAGTTTTTGTGTGTGCTGTTAGTTTTTGATTGTTGTTCACTCTGGGGGCTCAGAGGGACCAGACGTGCAACCAGGTTTCTCTCCAATCTCTCCGATACAGGCTCTTATGTGCTCAGAATAGTAAGTACTAGGTGATAAGGCAAGTTAGGCTTATGTTTGTTTTCTTTATTTGCAAATGTGTATTTGGCTGGAAGGATTTCAAATTTGTATTTTGTTGAAAGGAGTTTAATTTGTACTTGTATACTTAGGCTGGGAGGGTATTCCCAGTTTCTATAGCTGAAAGACCCTGTACCTATTCCATTTTAAATTTACAAAGATAATTTTTACTGTTTTTCTCTCTTTAATTAAAAGTTTCTTGTTTAAGAACCTGATTGTATTTTTATTCTGGTGTGAGACCCCAGGGGACGGGGTCTGGATTCACCAGGGAATTGGTGGGGAGAAAGAAGGGAAGGGGGAGAAAGAGGCTAATTTCTCTCTATGTTAGGATTACTGTCTCACTCAGGGAGAATCTGGGAGGGGGAGAGAGAAGGAGGGGGGAAGTTGCATTTTCCTCTCTGTTTAAGATTCATGGAGTTTGAATCACAGTGATCTTCCAGGGTAACCCAGGGAGGGGAAGCCTGGGAGAGGCAACAGTGGGGGAAAGGGTTTACTTTCCTTGTGTTAAGATCCAGAGGGTCTGGGTCTTGGGTTTCCCCAGGCAAGGTCCTGGGGGGACCAGAGTGTACCAGGCACTGGAATTCCTGGTTGGTGGCAGCGCTACAGGTTCTAAGCTGGTAATTAAGCTTAGAGGAATTCATGCTGGTACCCCATCTTTTGGACGCTAAGGTTCAGAGTGGGGAATTGTATCATGACAAGAGGAGAATGATCACATCCCTCGATCTGCTAGCAATGCCCCTACTTATACAGCCCAAAATGCCATTAGGCTTCTTGGCAACAAGGGCACACTGTCAACTCATATCCAGCTTCTCATCCACTGTAACCCCTAGGTCGTTTTCTGCAGAGCTGCTGCCTAGCCACTCAGTCCCTAATCTGTAGCAGTGCATGGGATTCTTCAGTCCTAAGTACAGGTCTCTGCACTTGTCCTTGTTGAACCTCATCAGATTTCTTTTGGCTCAATCCCCTAATTTGTCTAGGTCCCTCTGTATTCTATCCCTACCCTCCAGCATAGCTTCCACTTCTCCCAGTTTAGTGTCATCTGCAAACTTGCTGAGGGTGCAATCCATGCCATCCTCCAGATCATTAAAGATGATATTTAACAAAACCCACCCCAGAACCAACCCTTGGTGCATTCTGCTTGATACCAGCTGTCAACTAGACATGGAACTCATTGATCACTACCCATTGAGCCCAATGGTCTAACCCGTTTTCGATCCACCTTATAGTCCATTCATCCAGCCCATACTTCTTTAACTTGCTGGCAAGTATACTGTGGGAAACCATATCAAAAGCTTGCTAAAGTCAAGGAATAACATGCCCACTGCTTTCCCATCATCCACGTTGCCAGTTATCTCACCATAGAAGGCAATTAGGTTAGTCAGTTATGACGTGCCCTTGATAAATCCATGCTGACTGTTTCTGATCACTTTCCTCTCCTCTAAGTGCTTCAGAATTGATTCCTTGAGGACCTGCTCCATGATTTTGCCAGGGACTGAGGTGACTCTTACTGGCCTACAGTTCCCTGGATTCTCTTTCTTCTCTTTTTTAAAGATAGGCACTAAATTAGCCTTTCCATTCATCCAGGACCTCCCCCAATCACCATGAGTTTTCAGAGATAATGGCCAATGGCTCTGCAATCACATCTGCCAACTCCTTTAGCACCCGTGGATGCGGCGCATCCAGCCCCATGGATTTGTGCTCATCCAGCTTTTCTAAATAGTCCTGAACCACTTCTTTCTCCACAGAGGGCTGGTCAATCTCTTCCCCATACTGTGCTGCCTAGTGCAGCAGCCTGGGAGCTGACCTTGTTCGTGAAGAGAGAGGCAAAAAAAGCATTGAGTACATTAGCTTTTTCCACATCTTCTGTCACTAGGTTGCTTCTCTCATTCAGTAACGGGCCCACACTGTTCTTCTTGTTGCTAACATACCTGAAGAAACCCTTCTTTTTACTCTTAACATCTCTTGCTAGCTGCAACTCCAGTTGTGATTTGCCCTTCCTGATTTCACTCCTGCATGCCTGAGCAATATTTTTATACTCCTCC
Source organism: Gopherus flavomarginatus (assembly GCF_025201925.1). NCBI lineage: Eukaryota > Metazoa > Chordata > Testudines > Testudinidae > Gopherus > Gopherus flavomarginatus. Next base: position 35,206,589 of record NC_066617.1, read on the forward strand.
CTGGTCATTTGTCCAAGCTTCCACTTCTTGCTTATCTTAAACACAAAACAAGAATCTTACAAGGATTTCACTGTTAAGCCAAGCAGATCACCTGTCATATTTACTATTCTTTCTACACATTGGGATGGTTTGTTCCTGCAACCTCAATAAGGATCCTTAAAAATACAACCAACTCTCCTGGACTCCTTTCCTCATGTTATTCTCCCAGTGGATCTGCCCATCAGTTCCCTGGGGGAGTGAAAGTCTGCTTTTCTGAAGTCTAGGGTCCGTCTTTTGCTGCTCTCCTGGTAAGCTATCAATCACATGGGTATTTAAAAATGTAAAAGCTTTTAAAAAATCAGTATTAATAAATAAAAATACTTTCTGCTTTCATAGCACTTCACAAAGTGCTTTAGAAGGAAGCATAGTATTGCTAGCCCCATTTTACAGATGGTGACATTGACAGAAAGAGTGACTCAAGACCACAGGAGAGTCTATGGCAAAGCTGGAAACAGAACTCAGGAGACTGAGTCCTTCTCTGGTACCCTACTTACCCTCTAATTATCATACATTCCTTAGCAAAAATGTGGATTGGTTAAAATTATGGATTGAGCCTGTGCCCAGATTAGGGTAGAAATGCAAAAAAATACACCCACCCACTCACTTCCTGGAAGTATTGTGTCTACAGCAGACACAGAGGGTGAATTCTGAATTGAATTCCCTTGAATGTCACAGAGGGTGAATTCTGAATTGAATTCCCTTGAATGTCAGTAGTAAAATTCCTATTGACTTCAACTGGAGCAAGATTTCAGTCATGTTCTGCAGGAGCACTGCTTGAGGACAGCCATCAAACATAGGCCTTCCCATTACCCGTAGTAGCCTCTACCCATGCCCTCATGAGATTTTACCACCTCTGTCCCTGTTTAAAATCCCTAATCCTTGTATATCACAAGCACAGGGATGTGTGGGTATGAAATAGGGAGAGAGAGAGAGGACAGCACTTGTGCCCTTTCACATTCTTAGCAGCAACACAATGCTAGAAGCAATTTCCAAGAACCTATTTTAAAAATATTTACAGTTGAGCAAGAATAGTCAAATATGTAGGGTGATAATTGTTCACTGAACAGTTAAAATGACTGAAAACTAAACTGAAGTTGAAACAATTGGCCAAATGAGGCCTGGACTTACCCTTCATGCAACCTCATTGCCGTCAATCATGTTGTATGAGGTTTTATATCAGTGATTAGTTTGGCCCACGTTTGTTGCCTTTTAAAATGTCAGCTATAAATACACCATGCTGAGTTGCTATATGTGTTGACATCTGTAACATAGCGTGTTATTTTCTTGTCAGAACTCACTTACATACTTAAAGGCTCTTCCAAGCATGGGTTTGGCAGGTAACAGCCAGCCTCTCACAGTGACTCAGTTAGCTAATTCTAGACTTTTAAGACCAAAAGATGCTGGGTTTAAAATTTCAGTTTCTTATCACAGGTTACGCAAATATCAGTATCATATCTTAATGCCCATTTCATTTGATTTATTTTTTTCAAAAGTTCCCAGTGCTGTTTTGGAACTTACTTGTTGCTTTGTGTTTTACTTTACCCATCACAACGCATACATTTCTTGCTGTGTTTGTCTGCTTTATTTCCTCTTCCCTTCATACTTTATTTCCTGCACAAGCTTCTTTGCAATTCCTTACATTGTAGACAGGTTTGTTTATATAGTAACTTGCACTGCTCTCCCCTGAGGGTTTGTTTCTTTGTGGAAGTGGATGAGGAAAGAATCCAAAAAGAGCCCATCTGGAAGTCACCTTCATTCCTGGCCCCAACAACTCAGCAGAGTTGGAACTCTGCAGAGCCCCATGAAGAGCTTCCATAGGTGGCAGCCAGAGTTATGCTGCAGAGGTACAGTTAAGTGCTTGGCTCTCCTCCACGTGTGCAAAGTAGAACAGGGTCTCAGTTTTTCAATAAAACCTCACATCAGTCCCAGAAGGTATGAGATCATATGACACAATTAAAGCTGAGAGGTTACATGATCTGCCCAGGGTCACAACTCATCATTATATACAGGCTTAGAACTCAAGGGCTGCCAGCTCCAAGTACTATCCATGGACCACTGGAACGTGTCTCTCTTTTATCTAGCCTTCAAAGTCTTGTTTTTCAGTTCTACACATTTTTTCAATACATACATGCAGGTAGGACTCTTGGCCCATTTAGAAAATTCTGATACTTGTGTTTTTAACTACAACATTTTTGATAAATCCAATTATGTAGAAATTCATATTAAATAAATTCTGGGTGTTAGATCAGAAGATGGTCTTTTGAAAGTTTATTCTACATAGCATCTTGTTTTCATCTTCACACATAGGATTTTTCCTTCCTTCTCAATACATGCAAATTAAGGGTGATATAATGTAGGGGACAGGAGGTTGATATCCCCACCCCTAATTCCTGAAAGTTTTTCCTAGATTTTTTCTGCTTTCCTTTTACCAGGGTTGTTCTGTTCAGATAGATCTTTATTTGCCAAGAACAGAGGACACTTCCTGTAATTTTAATGGAGTACAGTTTCATGTTAAATATTACGTAATTTCTATTCACTGTATCTTGCAGCAGGATATTCACTTATAGTAAATGAGTTCATTATGGTCAGCATTACTTCTCTGAGTGTCAGATAAATGAACAATCAGATGCCATTCAAGGAAAGGGTTTCTTTTTAAACACAAGTAAAGTTTCACGTTCTGAAACTAGAATGCCAAAATACTGTAGATACTAATTATATTTTTGTTACATAAAGAGGATTGATACTATGTACATTCCAATTAAAGAAAAAAGTTGAAAATGAGTATTTCTTTTAAAATTATATCATGCCATTGTATTATTACTCCTTAGTTCATTGTGACTAAGTAATCAGGACCTGTCTCGGAGGCAGGACTTTCAGAGATATATGCACACCTATTTTCATCTGGAAAAGCTGCTGTCACTTCTTATAGTGATTTTCTTAACAGAAATGAAAATGCAGCTTGTTGCAGTGTGAACTGAAATGTGTCCTCATTACTCACGGATTTATGAGCAGGCCGTTTTATGAAATTATCAGAAAATGGCTTTGTCCATCAACAGTTTTAGTCCAATTCCTTTCCAGGATAGCTTCTAGTATTTAGTCTAGTTACCACTCACTTTTTATGCAATCCCTTTTATAGGAGCCTATGTCAAAACAATACATGGAAATGTTTTGTTAGCCATTCCTTTTTTACTCTATGATCAATGTGCAATAAACTACTCACCAATATCTAGTGCAAGTTTAACAACCATACCTTACGTTTTCATTTCTGGGGAATGTATTTCATGTTGTTCATTCATAGTTAGTGGGTCTGATTATTCACTCATTACTCAGGCAAAACTGCCAATGAAGTCAAGTAAGTTTTCTGTAATAAAACTTTGCAAAACTAGGCTATCACTCAGTTGCTGTGTGTACCAGATAACAAAATTGTTATCCTAGGCATAGAGAGAGTAAGCAAGCAAATATTTAGGGCTGATTTTATTTTATTATTAAAGTCACCACTAAGTTTGCAAACAATGTATATAATCTTTGAAACCAGGAAGTATATCTGGTCAGATACCAACTTTTCAGATAACTTTTGTGCAAACAGGGAAAGGTTCCCTATATTAAAGTTAAACTAGATTGTAATAATAACTTTTAATCACCTGCTTTCTCATTTAGAATGGATTCCCCTCCCCGCTTCTTCTTGAAGGAAGTCTAGTACAGCTTTTGTGTAAGCACCTCAGCTTGCTTCAAGATAGTACAGGGATCGGCAACCTTTGGCACGCGGCTCACCAGGGTAAGCACCCTGGCAGGCCAGGCCAGTTTAATACCTGCCACATTCACGGGTTCAGCCGATCGCAGCTCCCACTGGCCGTGGTTCTCCGCTCCAGGCCAATGGGTGCGGCAGAAAGTGGTGGCTAGCACACTCCTAGCCCCGCACTGCTTCCCGCACCCCATGTTGGCCTGGACCAGTGAACCACGTCCAGTGGGAGCTGCGATCGACTGAACCTGCAGACGTGGCAGTTAAACAATTCCTGAGACAGTAGTTTATTTTACAAATTTGTACATTTACTGAGATTCATCTTTTGCAGCCTAATGTTTATTTGTAACATACTTACACTTTAACTCCTACCTCCTTTTTATGCAGACTCTTTTAGACTTGGCAGTAAACTGCTATGTAGCAACAGTTCTAGACAGCATCAAACTCTTGCCTATAATTCCATTAATCTTTCTATTATTTTTAAGCCATCTTCCCTGATCCTGTTATTTCCTTTCTGTTGTACTCCAGCCCTCTCAAGTCCTGCTTCATTGAATTCAGCCTCATGCCCTGCATCAGTGGCTTTCTGTGCCATTCTTCACTTGCGTTACAGTATCTTTCAGTTGTCTGTCCTGGTCAGTCAATTGTCAGCTTCTTTTTTTCATTCTGTAGTTCCACTCTTGTGTCTTGCTTCATTGCCAGCCTTCTCTATTATCCCCTCAACTTTAACTCTGTATTATCCATTTCTGGCTCACTACTCTGCTTTATATTTCCAAGCTGTCCTTTGTGACCATTCTGAAATCTGTTTTCAGAATTCTTTTTTCCCTTCCTTGCTCTACAGTTACTTTATCTAATGATCTTCAAGATTATTTCTGTTCTTAAAACCTTCGGTTTTGTGCATCGTGCCAACCAGATTTCCCATCTGCTCTTTATCCCCTAGGTATCTTCATTCTTTTCTCACATATTGTCTGCAATGTTGTCAAAGCATTTTGTGTTGGGCAATACAAGTTGAACATTTTTTATTGTTTACTTCATCTTTTCCTTTCATCATTCTGGTGTTAATGTACAGTACATTACTGGTGCAACTTATTCCAGTAAATAACTTTGTACATTAGGAACTGTGTTGCCTGATTTTTAGATTATATATTAATTATATTACTTAAGAATCCCCAGTTATTACTTTGAGGGTTGCCAGGTTTTTGCCCCAAGATCAGGCCCAGTATTATTCAAATTATTATATAATTGGGAACGCTGATGTGCATAGTTGCAACACTCACTATAGGGATTTTTATATTTACAAATATAGTTTATTAATACATTATGCACAGTTACAAACACCTCAGCACAGTACATTTGCACACCCATATGCTTACACCATCCCTTGTAGAACTTGAAATGTTAACCATCATCTTCCTTATCACCATCACCTTCCCCATTGTTACCAGTGGCTATCATTCTGGCATCTCCCAAGGACAACCTCTCTCCCTCTACTGCCCCTAGGCTGAGATGTCACTTCTTATAATATGTTACACTGACACTGCTATGTTTGATGCATACTTAGTAGGGAATTTTTCCCTACTTATTTATATTTCCTCACCTTACTAATGTTGGAGTCTCTTTTCTCCTATAGGTTAGTATATCAACTGTTTCAAATTACACCTCTACCCTGATATAATGCTGCCCTCAGGAGCCAAAAAATCTTAATGTGTTATAGGTGAAACCATGTTATATTGAACTTGCTTTGATCTGCTGGAGCACATAGCCCCACCCCCTTGGAGCGCTGCTTTCACCATGTTATATACAAATGTTTTATATTGGGTTGCATTATATCGGGGTAAAGGTGTATATACACATTCGTTTGCTACCATGGCCCTTTCGTGGTTAGAACAGAAATAACAAATGTAATACCTAACTGGTTATTTTGGTTCTTTCCAAGTTGTGGTATACCTGCGAAGTTTAAAAGGGTATTAACCAATGCCAACCTGCTTTACCACATCCTTTATGTTAAAGGTCACAGCCATACCTGGACATTATGCTTTAGCTCATTGCTATCTATCTAGGTAAAAAGTCCCAAACATATATATGCTAACCTTGCCTTAGCTCACACATAGAATCCCTTGTGTTACAGCCAAAATATACTTTAATATAAACCTCTAAAAATAATACAATTAAACCATAAAAATAAACTTTTATATTTAGAGAGGCATGAGCAAGGAGGCTAGCATTAAATGTTTCTCATGTATTTCAGTTCATTGCCAGAATGCTTCTGTGGTTAAATTATTTACCTGTGATTAAAACACAAACTATTTTCAGCTTCCCAAATACTTGGGTTTTTCGTTGGGCCATTTATCTGTGCAAAGTTTATTTGTTCAAAGTTCATAGGTCTCAAGCCTCATGCTAACTTGCTAAAGCTAATGTCTTACAGAATACAGTCCTGTAGGTTTCTTGCATATATATTAATAAATAATTAATAAATATAATGCAAAGCAGTAAATATAATAAAGGCAAGCTAGCCCACTGGGCTACAAATGGTACTAGATATTGCTATGGCACTGTTTTTTCAGTACTGTTTATTTATTTATATTATAACTGTGGTTAGCCATGTACTCAAGGTTGTTTCTAAAATAACTGAGCTGCAACTAAAACAGTGAAGTCAACAATAAAGCTGACATTTTAGATCTTTAAAATCAACAGTTAGCTAGATCTCTTGTCCTGAGTCCCACTTCAGCATCTGTGTTATTTTTAAGGTGCCTATTACCATGGCTTCCGCATGCCATATGCTGTTTTAGAATTATTTTGCTTAGTGGTTGACAAATTGATACAAACAACCAGGGTTGATCCTCCAACCTGCATCCAGGTTAGTCACGTTAGACCAGCAGGATTAGACAATATCTATTGAAGGAAGTGTTGCAGGATTGCAGACTATACATTTGTGCTTCTCAACATATTATGAGTTGCTATCACTGAATGTCACATTGTATCAGCTCACTGTTATCATACTGTTACTATTTTAAGGTAAAATCCCACTTGCCCTTCTTTATAGATTTTCCCACAGAGGTCAAGCAGAAATGGGGAGCAGTCTGTTTTCTAAGTCCTCCCAACAGCTTAAAACCCAACTAAGTGAATGAGATTCTAAAGCCATGCATGAAATGAATACAGAGAAAAGAGGCAAGAAGTTTATTGTAATAAACTTGCTCAAAAACACAGCCTGTAATGTTCAGCTTGATTTGTTTAAGTTGTGAAAGCATGGTGACTCATTTAATCATAGTGAGAGAAAATCCAGTAACAGAAATAGTCCTGATTACTATTTTCCATATTTCCTTTAAAAGAAACATTGTACTAGGTTGGATATTAGGAAACACTTTCACCAGGAGGATGGTGAAGCACTGGAATGGCCACCTAGGGAGGTGGTGGAATCTCCATCCTTAGACATTTTTAAGGCCCAACAAAATCCTGCCTGGGATGATTTAGTTGGTATTAGTCCTGCTTTGAGCAGGGGGTTGGACTAGACCTCCTGAGGTCTCTTCCAAAGCTAACCTTCTATGGTTCTATGATTCTAAGCCCTTCCACTACACTTCTATAAATATTCCTCTAGAAATCTTTTCCAATGTCTTATTTTGATTCAAGTTAGAATTCTAATACAGTGTACAACTGAGATTAGCAGTGACTACTAGGTGATGGTTTGCCAAAGAAGACAGCTCAAGTTGGAGATTGCCCTTTGAAATATATCAGATTCTGGATGCTTTACTCCTTTACACAAAAGCCTTACTATTACAGTATTTGGTGATTTCTGGTGCTGCTTTAATGTAATTAGGTTTCAGTCATTTCTGTTATTCTATACCCTCTATTTTAAAAAGACATCTAAAACAAAAGTGCTAAAGCCTACCATGCAAAGACTCAGCCCAGGAATTAATTTTGCCAACAACACAAAAAAAAATAAAATAAACAAACTACCCACAATCTGCTACTCCATAATATGACTAATTGCTTTTGGTAGTTTGAAAGCAAATATTCAGAAACAGCTAAAAAAAGAGTTTAGAAAACATATGAACCCTTTTATCATATCACTAAGTTTAAATGTTCATGTGATTCTGCACCATTTTGAATTTGTATTCATTATATGTACTTGATGTGCAAATTATGTACAATTAGATACAATTAAATCAATCATTTACCTGAATTCTTGCTAACACCTCATCACCACCAAATGGAAGATGCACAGTTGCAAAAGACTCTTCAAGACATGTGTTTTGAGGGGGTTGTTGCATGGACTAAAAGCTACAACTGACAGAAACTATAAACATAAATTGGCATTGAGATCTGGAATCTTTGATCTCCGTATTACGGGTTTATGTTGCAAGTTACAGCTTCTTGGTTGTTCTTGCAAATTGAAAAATTTAAAAATTAGTGTTTATAGTACCGCCTACTCCATGGTAGATGCCTTCCAAATACTCAAGGACTGAGGAGTTACAGTTTAAGGGATAGGGAAACAACTCTAAGCAATTTATACACACATTAACATGACTCACTGCAAGGGCTTATATATACACTAATGATGTAATGCTTTAGCTGTATTAAAACTCCCCTTAGCATGGGTATAGTTATACCTGTCAAGAGATGCTTTATACCGGTCTAGCTATTCCTGCATAGGAAAGGGAATAAGTTATACCCGTATAAAGGCGTCTTATAATGTATAACTGTATCCAAAGTAGGGCTTGTACTGGTATCTCTCTTTCAGGAGGAACCAACCCCCCCAAACTGACAAAAGTTATTCAAGACCTGTGCAGACCAGGCATAAGCAGCACAGAAGATGCAGTCTTTAAGGGGAACAAAGTTATTTCTTCTACCCTATCCACCGCTATTTAAAAAACAAATGCAAAGATAAACATTTTGTTAAATGAACTTTGGAAGTTTGATGTTCTCACCTTGACATTGCCCTACAGTTCCCAATCTAGCTGTGATTTGTTCTTGCTAATGTGAATTTTCCCTCTTATTATAATTGTGAATGATTGTAATTGTCAACAAAGTGAAGGACAGACAGCAATGGATCAAGCAGTAAAGCGATGGCAGGGTTAGTAAGAACTTCTCTGCCAACATTCCTCATACCTGGCCTACAGTATCCCAGCCATTCTGGTCCCTGATCACTCCTAAGCAGAGCTGTTCCCAAATGGGTAGAAAAATAAAGTATTTCATAATTGTTGGGACATAATGTAGGACTGAATTTAGATCTCAAGAGGTTAAAGGTTAGTGAAACTTTCACCCATCCCTATCTAATCTCCCTCTTTACTGTTCTAAATAGTGTTATTCTAAATGTGGATTGAATTTGTAAATAGCATAGTCTATTGCTTTGCACAATGTAGTATGGTTTTTTTGCAGGTCTGTTTCTAATCCTTAGTTGATTTCAGCTGTTATCTTATGTGAATGTAGATATTGTTAATCTCCTGGTTTCTAAAAGGGCTTGTGTAGCCCATGACTATCAGAGAGGTGAATACATTGCAGTAGCCAACCCGAGACTGTTTGTCAAGGACGGTATGCTAAAGAATGGAAGTAGACGGGATGAAAGTGGCTGCTATCAAAGTAGTACATTGAAGTGTCTAAAAGAGAGTCAAGCACCTCTAATCATGAACAGCAGTAATCTTTAAAACCCATGGGTAGCAGAGATATTAACCCATCCATTTTGAACTAATGCTCCTGAGGCAATTCACAGAAGATTTATTCTTAAAAGAAGGAAATGACTGTAAACATAGAAAACTCACTATTTTAAACAGAAGCAGGTATTGTGCAGCAGCAACTTCTATCTAGGGCTGGCCAGAAAATGACAATTTTAGTCTGGAAAAAAAATGACATTTTGAAATTTTTCTTCATTTTGCATTGCACTGAAACTGGGGCCTTTTGAAATTGTTTAGGGAAGATCAAGAGAGAAAAAACTTACCCCCCAAGACAAGCCAATAACTCAGTGGCTAGGGCACTCACCTGGGAACCCTAATCACTAGGCAATTGGCTATTCAAAGGGCTCTCTCTTGATTTGACCAGAAATTCAATCTGGAACATGAGAGACTTTCCCAGTGAAGTTTTCATTGAAACTGATTAATTGTTTTCCGATAGGAAAAAAAATTCTGTTAAAATCTCCAACCAGCTCTAATGATAGGTGAACACAAATCTTGGCAGAAGAATTGCTTGGGGCTTAACCTTTAGAGTACTAGCAGTTTGCAAACTGCTAACCAAATGGATGCTTGAGAGCACATTTATATTCTAAGACAAACCAAAAAACTCTGTTAACACAAAGTGTACATGTCACTACTTCTTGTAGTACAGACTGAGACTGCAGGTGCCCCCAGGTTCCCAACTTTATAGAAGCCCTTCCTGTGCCTGCCCAGGTGAGCATCATCTCCAATTAAGCCTCATTGTGTCCTAGCTCTCCTCCAGCTGCAGCCTGTGGCTAACTAACCTCTCTTGCCTATATTAACTGCTCCAGAGCAACCTTAACAATAATCTGTAATGACACCAAACAATAGCCATGCAATTCTGATCTAAGCATTGTCCTGTCTGTAGTCCTAAACTGGGTTAAACTGATTTTTGCAGACATTTTTCCCCAAGGTTTCACATGAGCGAACAGCAATGTGGGAAGGGGAAGAGAGGGAAGCAGGGAGTTGTGTGGGTTTAGTGGAGAGAAGAGCTGTGTTAGGAAGACTGGGAAGGGATCTGATGTGGGTTTCCAGTCCAAGCCCCAATGTGTTTCTGTTATAAGGATTTGCCCTTTGCTGCTGCCTCAGCTCCCCTTATAATACTGCTGCCTCTGTTCAGCGGAGCCAAGGTAGAAATGCGATGGGAACCTTTTCTTGCACCAATGCCTGAGCAAACAGGCAACTACAGAACATTTAAGGAAGAATGATAGTTCATACCAATGAAAACTCTTGACACAAGTCCAAACACAATCATGACACTGGAACATTTCAATCAATAAATTGATAACAATGAGGTTAGTAGTAGAGGAAGAGACAGAATTAATGGAATCATTTCTAAGGTTATGATGGCTCCAGTTGAGTGTTACCTGACATTTTTGCCCTATCCCTGTCCAGTTTATAAAACCATAATGATTAAACAATTGTTTATTATACAGTACAAACCCATTTACACGCAGATGTTGGGAGTCGAGCCATTACAACCGCATGTTAATTGACTGTGGGTTAAAAGGGCCATGCTGAAATATCTTAAGATATCTATACATACATGTATAATTATCTAGGATTACATACGTATTCACAGGCTGCCAAATACTTCAGGCCTATCTGTTAATGACACTTTGCAAGAATATAAATTCAAATGTGTAATCTAATAAAATTACTACTACTACTACACAGGGGTGAAAGTAATTCAGGACACCTACTGGTGTGGGGCGGGGACGCTCTGGCCCCCAGAAGGGGAAGGGCTAGGGGATCATCATCCCCCAGCCCGCCCTTCCAGGCCACCTGGTCTGTGCCGCCTGGGGTTCCCATGGCGATTTAAAGGGCCTAGGGATCTGGATGCCACTTCTGCAGTAGCAGTGTCCGAAGCCACGGGCCCTTTTAAATAGCCAGCCCTGGGGCAGCTGCTCCCTTTGCCTCCCTCCCCACCCAGTCGGTGGTTGAGAGGGGGGCAAAAAGGGGGCTGGGACCTTAAAGCTCTGCAGGGTCCTTTGCCACCGCAGCACTTTAACATTTCTGCCCTCCCGCCCCCCCATCAGCGGTAAAGACGTACAACACATTTCTGCTCCGAAATTCCTGACGATTTCTATATCAGTGAGTTAGTGAGCAAATCTGTAGCGCTACATAGCAAGTCTCGCATGTTAACTAGGTAGCACTGGGAGGCATGGCGCTACCGCGCGTTAAGCGGATTCATGCGTAAACAGGTCTGTACTGTATAGCTTAACTACAAGCTAATTTCTCAGATATAGTTTATGAACAAAATGCTAATAAATATTAACTTTGTGGAAAGTCTGTGCAGGGCCGGTGCAACCATTTAGGCGACCTAGGCGGTCGCCTAGGGCACTGGGATTTGGGGGACGCCATTTTCTTCGACAGCAACCGCGGCGGTCAGATCTTCTGCTGCTCCGGTCGCTGCCAATATTTAGGCCGTCTGCAGCAAGTAAAGTGGGGGAGGCGGCACCAGGGGAACTCCCTGCTGCAGCTCACCCCTGTCCCGCCTCCTCCCCAGCATGCTGTGGCTGCTTCACTTCTCCCACCTCCCAGGCTTGCGACGCCTAAGCTGATTGGCACTGCAAGTCTGGGAGGTGGGAGAAGTGAAGCAGCCACGGCGGGCTGGGGGTGCTCGTGCTCATGCACGGAGCAGGGGTGAGCTGGGGGGAGGTGGGTGCCTCAGGACAGAGGGTGGGGGCTGGGGAGCTGCCACGGGGGAGGGGGCACCTCAGGGCAAAGGCGGGGAGCAAGGTGGAAGTTTCGCCTAGGGCGCGAAACATCCTTGCACCGGCCCTGAGTCTGTGCTATTCCATTGTTAAGATCATTCAGGACAAATACAGGTCTGGTGAATGCTAAGTTTCCTAAGGGATTTTTTAAAATTAATTTTAATTCAAATTAATTAACATATTTACTTGTAAACTCTCAGAAAACAATTTTTTTATTTGAAGAGCAATATTGTAATTTTTGTAAAGGATAAACTTTATTTTTAAATATATATAATATAGAGTAGAATCCCTGCTTCAGATGCCAAACTCAACACCAACTTTAGAGCCATTATCTAAAGGGGCCAAGTAGGGGAGGAGTTTTAAAGTCAAATTCTCCTTAAAAGTCTCATTATTTCCTTGTGCTCCCTTATCTCTTTCTTGAGTCTACCAGCTATTCTATCTTAGACTGGAAGCTCTTTGGGACAGGAACCACTCTTTGCTATGTTTGTACAGCACCTAGCACAATGGGCTGGGACCTCTAGGAGCTACCACAGTACAAGTAATAATAATAAATTCTCCCATGTAAGTCTCTTGACTTCAAAGGAGTCACAAAACAGATAAATTTGGCAAACAAAAGGACAAATAGATACATGATAAGCATGACAAGCTGATACTGCATACTTACCTATACTCTACTTTGTCGCCTTTTTGTTTTTTAAAGAGAGGAACCAAATAGAATTCTGAACACAAACAGTAACTTAGTTTACCTTAAAATGTTATCATGATCAGATGAACGCCCCAGCTTTTTAGTTTTGCTAGAGAAGAAATAACAAAATGTCAAGGGAAGGTGGCCTTTTGACCTTGATAATACATCAGTATGATAGATGAGCTATGCATTCAGCAGTTCCAAGATTATCTTACACCTGTGATGTTTGGCTACTAGGGGATTTGAGAGCAGAACAGGCATAGTAATTCTGTTCTATTTCTAGACAGGTCTTAACCAGTGCACTCTTTATTCAATAATATATTATGGAGAAATGCTAGTCTCGTCAAATTTATGGAAACTAGCCTTCCAAGTTTATTAGCCTGATTTAGAACCTCCTTTGTTCCCCACTTTGTCAAAATTAAACCAATCCAGCTGAAGTTTCACAGTCATTATCTTATACAACTCAAAAAAGAAGTTCTACATAGACAGTTCTGTAAAAAAGTTAGAAGTTTCACTTCTTGAAAATTTTCCTAGTTATTTTAGCTTAATGTAATTTAAAAAACGAGTTGGGTCAGAACACACATAATTTGTTTCGATGTGTTGGTCTTGATGTGAACTGAGGCCAAACATTAGTTTTATGGGTTCTATATTTAGGGATCAGTTCTGCAACCCTTATTCTTGTTACTTAGTATTTATAGATGCAGCACTGTAAAGTGGCAGAGTAGACAAGACCTAAGTTGCATTTAAGCAGTAAAAAGATTCATCAAGCACATAGGCAGTTCCAATAAGTGGGAAAACCTGCAGGAGATAGCCTCCCCTATAGGCTTGTTCTTGCCTGAATCTCAGTTGGAAATGTTTTCTAGAAGGGGGACTGACACTGAAATAATGACGGACAAACACCCCAAGGAACCCTTCCTCTCCCTCTGTCCATATATTGACTGCACCAGAAGGAACAAAGCAAACAGCCATTACACAGAAGGAGGAGTCTTGGCCTAGAGGTTCGGTCAGCAAAGCTAATCCAGAACATGTGCTGGGAGAAACCACTTTCAATTTACCACAGTTTGTTAAGTTAGACATTAGTTGCCTTTTATCTTTATTGCTCTTGTAACCATTTCTGATTTTTATACCTCATTACTTATATTCACTTAAAATCTCTTTATAGTTAATAAAATTGATTTATTATTTTATCTGAACCAGTGTGTTTGAATTGAAGTGTTTGGGAATTCCATTTAGGATAACAGGATTTCTTCATATCATTTCTATTAATAAAATGATAGACTTCGTATGACGCAGTATTGTCCAGGAGAGGATGAGGTAGTACAAGACATACATTTCTCCAGAAAGTCTGGGATTGCGAGTGTGTTAGGGTCACCCCGCAGAATAATTTGGGCTAATGAAAGCATGAATGTGACTGGCAGTTTGCAAGTGTACACAGACATAGTTATGAGTGACTTACATGCTAGAGCAGGGATCGGCAACCTTTGGCATGTGGTTCGCCAGGGTAAGCACCCTGGAGGGCTGGGCCGGTTTGTTTACCTGCCACGTCCACAGGTTCAGCCGATCGCAGCTCCCACTGGCCACGGTTTGCCGCTCCAGGACAATGGGGGCAGCGGGAAGCAGCAGCCAGCACATCCCTCGCCCCGCACCACTTCCCACAGCCCCCATTGGCCTGAGATGGTGAACCGCGGCCAGTGGGAGCTGTGATCAGCCGAACCGGTGGATGTGGCAGGTAAACAAACTGGCCCAGCCTGCCATGGTGTTTACCCTGGTGAGCTGTGTGCCAGAGGTTGCCGATCCCTGTGCTAGAGGCTGTTTGTGAGCAATGCAGGAGCAGAAGCAACAGCAAAGCTGTGTAAAGGGCATCCCAGGTTAGAGGGCAGGACACAGCTAGGTTGTACCCTGGGTATGTCACACTTTCCTGTCTCTATTTCAATATCTTTAAAAGAAGGGATAATAATACTGATTATCTACCTCACAGGCAAATGAAAGATTAAGTAGTTTGTATTTTTATAGTGCTCTGAAAATGTCAAGCCTATATAAGCATTTTTGTTAATTAAGTGGCAGAGAGACAGCTTTGGGAAGAACATCAAGCACCCCTAGATCTGTTACCTTCAGTAGAGTCCAGAAGGTGGGTGAGGGGTTGTCAGGGTAAATACAGTTAGTTGAGACAGAAGGTTGGAAGTGTTTCATGGAAGAATTTCTTTCACAGTGACTAAACTACAGGGGCTTGTCTTCATGTACAGCACTACAGCGGCATAGCTGCACTGGTGCAACTGCACTGCTGTAGTGTTTTAGTGAATATGCTACTTCACTGATGGGAGAACTTCTCCCATTGGCATAGCAGTTAATCCACCTCCGCAAAAGGCAGTAGCTATGCCAATGGGAGAGGCTCTCCCATTGACATAGCACTGTCTCACAGGGGATTAGGTCGGTATTACTATATTACACTGTGTCACTATGACAGGTTTCAGAGTAGCAGCCATGTTAGTCTGTATCTGCAAAAAGAACAGGAGTACTTGTGGCACCTTAGAGACTAACAAATTTATTTGAGCATAAGCTTTCATGGGCTAAAGCCCACTTCATTGGATGCATAGACTGGAACATATAGTGAGGAGATATATATACACACATACAGAGAACATGAAAGGTGAGAGTTGTCCTACCAACTCTAAGAGACTAATTAATTAAGAGAAAAACTTTTGTAGTGATAATAAAGACAGCTCATTACAGGCAGTTTGACAAGAGGTGTGAGAATACTTAACATGGGAAAATAGATTCAATGTGTGTAATGGCTCAGCCATTCCCAGTCTCTATTCAAGACTAAGTTGATAGTGTCTAATTTGCATATTAATTCAAGTTCAGCAGTTTCTCATTGGAGTCTGTTTTTGAAGCTTTTCTGTTGCAAAATTGCCACCTTTAGGTCTGTTACTGAGTGGCCAGAGAGGTTGAAGTGTTATAACATTCAAAAACCAGTAGGATGATTCCTGATGGAGAGTGTTCCTGCTTTGAGCAGGGGGTTGGACTAGATAACCTCCTGAAGTCCCTTCCAACCCTCATATTACATGATTCTATTACATGATACATGTCAGATTTGTGTCCATTTATTCTTTTTATGTCACTATGGATTTTTCACATACCGAGCAATGTAGTTATACACATATAAGACTGTAGTGTAGACCTCACCTATGTTTTAAGTTATTCAGAAACAAAACAAATAGCCTCCTCCATTTTACACTTATTGGCAGAGCAGCATTTGTGGCCTCAATATCAACATGAAATATTAAGTGGAGAATTATAAGGAACCCTGACTGGTGAGAGGCATTCTCTCCACTGGATTTTCCTCCACCTAAGCAAGCCAAGGGTCTTTGATTTCAGCCTTAGTGATGTACAAATGTACCTTTGGGCCTCACTGAAATCTATCTGTAGACTTATGGAGTTAGCAGACACACTGTCACGTGCATCATTCAGTTCACTTGAACATATCCTCACAAGAAGAAATGTGGCTGAACGTTTTCTTGTAAAACATTCAGTCTACCATTCATTATGAACTTAAGTTGTTTTTGTGGATTGATATTGATATTCTGGACCTGAATTTGCAGGTTTTCAAAGTTATATCCCCATCAAGGACAAAATCTACAACAATGCATGCACACACACACACAAAAACAACAAAACACCTACCAGATTAGCTGAATGATAGTATGGAAGTAATAACTTTTCTGAAAGGAATATCATACATGCTAACAAATGTGACAATTTTCATCTTGTCCTCGCTCTAAATGTTGTACTCACCAATACTCCATGATTGTCTTCTCAGATTGTACTGCCTGTGAGCCTCCTGACCATCTGAATTATTTGTATTATTAATTAAGCCACCCATTTGTGATTTCCTAGCCATTTAGTTGATAGTTAGATCAATGAAAAGCAATCTTTGTTGCCATGTTATTACCTAAGTGGCTCAGAAGTCATGGGCTGCTGTTGTTATTGCTCCCTGCATCTCAATACACCTCCCCTCTTGTGTGTCTCTCCTTATCAGACTTTTCTATGGTGGGGGAGGGAGTTTAAATAGCTGACACTTCAATTCTGCTGTGAACAGCTCATGACAGGCTAAGTTAGGTTCTCAGCTGGTGTAAATTGGCATTGCTCCATTCACTTTAATGGAGCTATACCGCTGTATTCCAGCTGAAGATTTGGCCCACTGTAGTAAAAAACTTGCCCTTTTCCTAGGGCTCAGATTTTAATCAAACAAAACAACAAAAACAAAGCTACAGAAATAAGGCCCCTGCCTCCCCTTAGGTTTGACTGCTTCTAGATTTCCCAGAAGAGACTTCTCTGTTCTAGACACTTCTTTTTACTGCCTCCCTTTTATATTCCAGGTAGAGTTAAAAGCTGCATTTACTGCAATGAATAGTTAGGGATCAATCAAGCATCATTTTACAGGGGGAGGGATAGCTCAGTGGTTTGAGTATTAGCCTGCTAAACCCAGGCTTCTGAGTTCAATTCTTAAGGGGGCCATTTAGAGATCTGGGGCAAAAATCTGTCAGGGGTTTGGTCCTGCTTTGAGCAGGGTTAGACTAGATGACCTCCTGAGGTCTCTTCCAACCCTGATATTCTATGTTAACAGGGTGGCACAGGAGAACAACCCTTCCACAATTCCAGGAAGTTTTCATGACCAAATATCACTTGAAACTGTTTGGAAAATAACATAAAGGGAACACAGATTAGCTGAGAACTTGAACACTGAGCTATTTGCCTTTCTGAAAGTGAAGTGTAAAATTTGTAAATTGCAGTGTAATATTGGTCCCAGAATATTAGAAGGGTAAGATGGGTAATATCTTTTATTGGACCAACATCTGTTGGGGAGAGAGATAAGCTTTCCAGCCACACAGAGCTTTTCTTCAGGTCTAACCACTTATTATAATCCATCTATTCAACCTTACATTTTGCCATGACCCTGAGAGTTTCTTTCCCAGACCCAAAGAAGAGCTCTGGGTAGCTCAAAAGCTTCTCTCGCTCACCAATAGAAGTTGGTTTAATAAAAAATATTCTCACCTACCTCATCATTCTAACATTTCTAAATTGTAAACTACGCTTTGCTTTTACCATTTCATAGCTCTATTTCAAGTGCATGCCTGAAAAGAATTAAATTAGGGTACAGGATCTCTTTCAAATCTATTCTAGACTCTTTAAAAGAAAACTTGTATAGCTGCCATCAGACAGAGTCATAGAAATATGGGGCTGGAAGGGAATTCAAGAAGTCATCGAAGTCCAGACCATGGCATTGAGGCAGGGTGAAGTAAACCTAGACCATCCCTGACAAGTGTTTGTTCAATCTGTTCTTAAGAACCTCCAGTGATAGGGATTCCACAATCTCCCTTGAAAGTCTGTTCCAGTGCTTAACTACTCTCATCATTAGAAAGTCTTTCTTATGATTTAACTTCAATCTCCCTGGCTGCAGATTTATCCTTTTACTTCTTGTCCTAAGATCAGTGGACATAGAGAATGACTGATCACTCTCCTTTTGATATCAACCCTTAACATATTGACGTTTTATCATTTTTGTTTTTTTCTTCTGGGCTTTCTCCAATTTGTCCACATCTTTCCTAAAGTGTGGCACCCAGCACTGGACACAGTATTTCAGTTGAGGTCTCATCAGTGCCAAGTAGAGCAGGACAATTAACTCCCATATCTTACATACAACATTCCTGTTATTACACCCCTGACTAACACTAGCCTTTTTTGCAACTGTATCAGATTGTTGACTTGTATTCAATTTCTGATTGTAAGGTTGCTTGGGTCTATTCTGGAGTACTCCCTTCAGCAGCAGCAGGGAATCAGTGCTTGTACCAAATGCAGCAATCCGTTGTTCTGGTTCTCAGATGAGCCACAGGGCAAGTGGTAGTTCTGGCCACCTAGATGTAGCTGGGCCAGTAAGAAGTCTTTGGCTCCAGCACAAGAGCTAAACCAATAAATAGTCAATGGCTCAGGCCCCTTGGGTGTGGGCTGAGCAAACAAGCATTTGATAGCTCGAGCCCCTTGACCAAGGGGTTAGCCCTTGTCCAGCCCCAAGTATGGGGTTAGGGAGATCCAGGCCCACCCTGCTCTGCCAGGTACCAGTCCAGGGACCTTGTAACAATGGAAGATCCCATCACTGGGTTGGCAGGGAAATGTGAGATCGCTACCTCACCTCCCAGCAACACAACAGACTTGTTTCACTGGGCTGCCTCCTACCAGCATCTGGTTGGGCTGTGCCCTGGCTTCTGGGGCCCAGTTACCTGTCTCTGTGCCTCTTTGGCTCCTTCTATGCTTCCTCTCTGGCTTCCTCCATCTTTTGGGGCCACGGGCTTGCCTTTTCTCCAGGCTGCCTTAGAATTGTCATTCTGTGCCACAGCCAGTCATGGGTTCTGCAGGTGGTTTGGCTCCCTAGAAAGGATGTTTGGCTCATTCAATGGTCTGCCCTCAACTGAGCTGTAGGGCCCAGCCTTTATACTTCTGTCCCCACCCTATACTTCCAGTGAGTGGAAGGGGCAGGGCTAACTGCATTCAACAGGGTGAATTAGCCACCTCTGTACGACAAAGAGGCCTCTCCACCTCATTACAGTAACCCACTATTACCCACAGATCTTTTTCATAAGTACTACCACCTAGCCAGTTATTCCCCGTGTTGTCATTTCAAGTATGGTTTTCCTTCCTAAGTGAAGTACTTTGCACTTACCTCTATTGAATTTCATCTTGTTGAAATCAGAGAAATTTTCTAATTTGTCAAGGTCATTTAAAATTCTAATCCTATCTTCCAAAGTTCTTACAACTCTTCCAGGTGGGTGTCGCCTGCATGTTTTATAAGCATACTTTCCATTCTATTATCCCAGTCATTAATAAAAATAGTAAATATTACCAGACCCACTACATATTCCTTTCCAGTATGACAGTGAAATATCTGGCTAATTCTAAACAGACTTAGGAAAAGAGAACCAATGAATATGAATGTTCAAGTCCTGCAAAGGTCATTTAAGAACATCCTGTTAATCTTTTCTTACAGAATGTCAAGGTTATTGTAATTAGAGCTGGGTGGGAAACAATTTCTTCCCATCTCATTATAATTTTCACAATTTTGAATTTTTTTCCCATTCTGCAGCAGGACAAAACCAAAACCCAAAGACTTTTCATAGAGGGTAAGGGAGCAACCCCAGAACAGGCAGTTGCTTGGTGGTTAGGGGAGTGGTCTGGGATGCAGGAAACATGAAAGAAACAGGTTTAAGCTTCTGTTCTGAATCAGGCTGAGAACACACATCTCCCACATTCTAGGAGTGTGCCCTAACCACCAGGCTATTGGCTATTTTGGAGCAAGCAAGTTCCAATATCACCCACTGGAATTATTCTACTGGGTATAAATAATTAAATATCCAGGGATTTGAACCTGCAGGCTTGTCTGCACAGTGCATTAGTGGACAGTTTAGTGCATTCCTGCAGTATCCACATGGGTAGGTCTACAGTGCAATTTCACACCCATGGCTGGCCCATGTCAGCTGGGCTCAGGCTACAGGGCTGTTTAATTGCAGTGTAGGCCTTCAGACTCAGGCAGGAGCCTGAGCCTCTACAGAGCAATTTTTAGCCCTGCAGCCCAAGTCATCCACAGGTCTTTTATTCTGGTGTAGACATACCCTTAGTGCACATTACAATTTAAATGCCTCTGCATAGACCAACACATTAAGTAAATAAGCTTTGGGTCTCTCACATTCCAGGTGAATGTCCTAACAACCAGGATATAGAGTCAGTCCTTTCCTTTCTGGCCTAATTCATATTTAATGAAAGTGGAAGAGCTCCAGCAGAAATACTTGACCCTCACCAGAATAGACAATAGCTAGGGCACGTAGCTGCAAATAGCTCTTGATCTCTATGGTATCCTGTGGCATTGTGTTCCACAGAAGTATTTCTTTCTATTAGTTATGAATTCCTCACTTTTTAAGGTCAATGAATGGTCCCTTTGTTTTGCATTATGGGAAAGGGTTTCTAGAAATTCCTGATCTACACCATGGTGTATTTGGTATCTAGACAAGCTACTCATATGATTTCCATATTATCCATGCACCTCACAATCCTTAATACATTTATCATCAGACATCTATGAGATATGAAAGTATCATTATCCTTATGTTACAGATGGAGAACTGAGGCTAAATCACTTGCTTAAGGTCACACAGGAAGTGTGCAGCAGAGTCAGAAATTGAACCCTAATCTCTTGAAGGGTAGGTTAGTAGCCTATCCACTGGGCCATCCTTCCATCTCAGCATAAATTTATCATATCCCCTCTCATTCATTCCTTCTCTCACACAGTGAACCTTCCCAATCTTTTCAATCTCTCTTCGCAAGAGGAAAGAGGAAGGTCCTGTCTTAGGGTACCAGTAGAGAAAGGAAACCCCATGTCCACTCAGGGGACAGAAAATTAGGAAACACTACACTGTCCCTGATCCCTAGGAAGAGAGACAAGGAACTGTTCCATGAAGGAGGGGCATGGACCTGTTGTCTGTCTCCCTAAACACAAATCAGAAATCTCCCCCACAAGGCAACAACCACATACAGCTTTTGAAGGTGAAGTGCATTTGGTGGATGGATGCTTATGGAGATTGATAAGTGTGACTCTATAGATTCAGTGAGCACCCTCTAGCTCTGTATGCAGGGGTGATTTTCCAAAACCGGTCCAAAATCTGTCTAATTTTTTTTTCAGAGAGAAGACCAGCTCTAATAACAAAGAATACATTATGAATGAAGTTTCATCAAGTCTTTGTTAAAACCAGCCTGTGCAATTCCATCCTTTGTTTTGATCTAACCGTTCCCTTTGCTCAGCTCTAACCTTCACTTTACCCAATAAGCATCTTTTCCATTTTTCTGTGCCCAGTTAATCTATTAGGTATGTCTTACATTATTGCATATCCTTAAGGAAATGTATTTCCTTAAGTGTGTCTATGACTATGAAAAATGCCTACACTTAGCTCTTCCCATTAGACTCCAATTTCCAAAGCTGTCATCTAGAAACTGAATGGCAGCTCGAAGATTAATGATACACAAGTTGAAAAAAAATCCCTCTTTGAAGACTCCCAACTAAAAATCTCTAGCCACCTCAAGCAGAAATTGAATTTCTATTTTCTTTTATTTGATTCACACCTTTTACACAGAGTACATATCTCAGCCTAACAAACTGTGAGCTATTGTCTGCTAGTGCATACTCATCTTCATCTTTTTCTCTGTATGGTGTCTTTTCCTGTCAAGCTCACATACTCACTTGCTTTATTTGCCTGTATTTCACTTAATACATTTTCGTCTGGTTACTGCCCCTTTCAGGTTTTATAAGGTAAAGGTGAAAGCGAGAGTTATTTAAAACAAATGAACAGATTTAAATTTTAAAATAAGGAATGGAAATGTTCTCTTTCAGGAAAACTCTTGGATTGATCAGATTGTTGCCATCACCTTCTCTGACTTGGTAATGATATTGTGCTTATTTAAGCAAAGAGTAAGTTAGGGACAGAGTGTGAGTGTTAACTGTGACTTCCTAGCTTCTACTGTTTTGTGTTTTCAGTAGTTTATATTCCAGAGCAGCACAATATACGTTATGTAACACTTACTACAGCCTTGGTTTAAATAAATATTAGTATTTGAATTTTGCTGTGTAATTTTGATGACACTTCCATGTGTGGTTGCCGGCTTACTGCGGGGACTTGAATGATGCAGTTCTCACAAAATTTGGATAAACTGTTAACCATTGGTGAGACTTGACACCATTTCACTAGTCTGTGTGGTAAACTGCTTTCTCTCTTCAGAAGCCATCAACTTCTTCGTCTCTCACTTGTTCATTTGCCTCGCCCTTCTGGGGAATGTAGCTAGTGCAAAATATTTCCTCCTGCTTCTCTATTTCCTGTTGGGTATCAGCAAAAACGTCTCACATTTCCACAAATCATAGACCACAGACCTGCTTCTTTGCTTACATTCTCTCTTCAGTTTCCCTCAACTCTGGGCATACCTACCTTCCTGGCCCAGTATTCTCATATTCTTAAAGAGGCAGTAACCATTTACTCCTGGGGTGCTATGCAAACTTTATTTCTATTTGCAGCGTTGATTTTATGACAACTTTCTTCATTTACAGCCCACACACTGACATTTCCTCCCCTCTAGTCAGCATGCTGCAAAATCATAGTCTCCTAAAAAAGTCCATTTCCTTTTAACGTTTAATTAATTTTTCAGTTCTGAAAGTGTATTTAGAAGTAGTCTCATTTTGTGTTAAAACATGTAAAAGGACAATTATTTTAAATAGATCTGGATTACATAACCTGCTGGGATTTATCATAACTGATATGAATTGCCACAATAGAGACTTTCAGCACAGAAGATGTAAAACAAATGGGCTTTTCATGGCCCTAATAAAGGAAAACAGAGTTTAAAAGTTAATTGCATGTTGACTATTTTAAAAAGCCCATTGCCTTATGCACATGTACAACACACATTTCATGGCTCTTTAGTCTGATTTTTAAAGCCCACAACTCTCACTCATTTCAATGGATGCTACAAGTGCCCAGCACTCTCCCAAATCAGGTCACTTGTCTTTATTCGTGTCATTTTTACATAGCACCACAATTGCAATGGTTCTACAGCAGAGGCACTATTTGGATACTCTATACTACTCTAAATGCACAAGGCTTGTTCAGCACAACACAATTTAACAAAATAGGATGCAGGAACAGGCTGGAAAGTGGCTATTGCAGCTAGAAAGCATCATAGAACAAGTGTTTGAAGGAGTGCTGCACCTGATAAAGGAACAAGCTACAGTATTTGCTGGTTTTCACTTAGGTTGACCAGACAGCAAATGTGAAAAATCAGGATGAGGTGGGGGGTAATAGGAGCCTATATAAGAAAAGATCCAAAAATGAGGACTGTCCATATAAAATCAGGACATCTGGTCACCCTATTTTCACTCAGCTTCCTAGGGTTAAATAGGCATTGTTAGTTCACTGAATCCTTGGTTACAATTTAAACTCAAAGGTCTAGATTTGCAAAAGTGACTAATGATTTTGGGTGTTTCAGTTTGTAGGTATCTTAAAGGGGACTTCAGAAAGTGCAGAGCTTCCACCCTCTGAGGAATCAGGCCCCTTTAACAAATCTCAAGTGTGGCATACACCCACAAAAAATGAGGACCCCCAAAATCACATAAATTTCAATGCAAGAGTTCACCTTCCATTATCTTACCAGGCCTACCCAACTGGGAGCCATAACATGTCAAACTTACAAGGCTTCATTGTAAAAGACTAATAGCTGTACTGCCTCTGCCTGTTGAGGTATGACATCCCCATGGGAGATTGGTTCCCTTAAGAGCCATGCTGGCATTGGCTTCTCCACCCACACTGCACAATACTCCACACCCTCAATCATGCTAGGATCTTCACTGATATCCATAACATTCTGACCTTGTCCCCTCTTCCCCAAACAAACATTCACATGCACATACCCCAGAAGCCTCCATATGCAGAGTGGGAGCAAAAAGGCCTCCACAAACACCCAATTTACAATATTCCCATGGTGCAAAAACTTTCAAATTTACCTATTTTACGTACTTTTGAGACATTCATCTCTGTGGTAGCTAAGTGCCAAAGCCATTCTAACCTTCTTTTTAATTAGTCCAATTTTTGTAACATCAATGGAGATCAAATGACTGTGCAAAGTACTTGTCAGGGATGAACCAGTGACTAAAGAGTGTAATCTTATCACAGTGCATGAGGATTAATATACATGGTGTGATTCTGTATGACAAAGGAAGCTGGCCATTTATATCATTGTTACCACTGTTGCAAGATTGCACTAAATCTGATACAAAGTATGTCAAGTAAGGTATCAATGAAAAAGTTGTAATCTGCTAAATATGATAATCCTGTTCATGTACATGTATTATATTTGTATCTGAAGTTATGAACTTTTGCTATATATTTGTATCTCAATGTACGTATGTGTTTTGTTGTTTGGTGATACCCACAAGATAGACTTACATCCAGCCCTATGTTGATGGGCCATCTGGGTGTTGATGGGCTATTCAGGGGACTCAGCTCTTCAATGAGCTCTTCCTGAAGATACCTCAGACAGTGTGGGGCCAATGGCTACCTCTATGATTCAGCAAAACATGTAAGGACATATGATGTGGACATGTAGCCTTAGACTCCATCTTTGCCAGTAACTTTCCATGCACACGGGCTATGGAAATTGTTTGGGACAATAACTTTCCATGCACTGGGGAGAGGGTATAAATTGCAGCTGAAACATCTCCCTTTTGCCTCATTACTGCTCCAGTTCTCCGGACTGTGGATTTCTAACAAAATAAGTATTTTTGAACAAAAAATCTTTTGGAAGTGTCCAGAGAGACTTTTGCACACCAGCAGACTCATCCATCACTGCTACAGATCTGATCTAAGGACTCTGCAATCATTTGTAATCTATGTGATCTTTTAACCATTCAATAACTCTCTTCTTTTCTTTTATTAATAAATCTTTAGTTACTAAAGATTGGCTGACAGCATGCTACTTGAGTAAAATTTGAAATATATATTGACCTGGTGGGGGGAGGAGGGGAAGAATCCAGTCCTTTCGGATTGGTAGAACCTCATGTATGGTGAACTGGGTTTTTAGTAACCTCTCATTATATTAGACGAATTTGTCTGGATGGGAACCAGGGGCTGGAATGCCTAGAAGGGACTGCATTTTGGCTTCTTGTTAATCAGTGTGGTGCTACAGAAGCTCATTTTGTTACTGGTTTGGTGAATCTATTGTAGTATAAACCACCAGTTTTTTTTTGGGGGGGGGGGTCCGCCCTGTTTCTTGCAATCTGCCCTGAATGTGGCATTCTCGGCATGATCTATATGAGCTACTGGTCACACATGGAAATCTATATGACACTAATGGTATTGTTTGTAAATCCCCACACATTAGAGGGAGCAGACAGAGTGCCTTGAATTTCAGGTTTCAGCTACAGTTCTCCAAAGATGTTGGATGAAAAATCCTTGTGGTTTTATTCTTCATTGATTCTGTGCAACAGATACAAGTCAGTTCTGGTGTTCAGTACAGTTTAAATGAGCAGCAGTTGATTATACATTCTAAGCTTTAATTATATATGTATAGATTTTCCTGAATGGAGGTCTAGTGATGTGAGGAAATGAGTGCCCTGAGCTCCAAAGTGGGATTCCAAGTAGAAGAGGAGGATTCTCAGCACCTCCCAGGATTGAGCTCTTTGTGGTTTTAATGTTATTTAAACATAGTCTTTGTAATTCAACATCTTTTGGCCTGTGCAGAGCACCTGCAACTCCCTCTGATGTCAATTGGAGCAGTGGCTGCTAAGCACCATTTAGGATCCAGCCTTTAGGGTACATGAAAAATGGTGGTGGTGGGGAAAACATAATGGAGAATGTGTAAGAGCTAACACAATAGATTCTAATCGCTCCTTCAGAGTAAATGTAGGTTATTGTCTAAATACTTGATTACAGCATTTTTAAAAATACATCTTGTATACTTTGTTTCAAACAGCTCTGGAGGATTCTTTCAGTTGGCAGATTAACGAGTTGTTAAATCCAGGTGGGTCCCCAGTATGTCCATTAAGGTCTCTATGCATCTATAATGATTCATAGCCTTCTGTGCCACTCAAAGCCACAGAAAGTATGGAATGCCATGGATTTTAACACAACAGCAGCAGGCCTACTTGCTTAAGAATAATTTGCTCCCAGGCTGAGAATTTGTATACCAGGTTTAATACACAGGTTAATTAAAATGGCTGATTTTATAAGGCTCTCAAACAAATAAAATTTCTTTTTTTAATGGGAAACACAAGTCAAGCTCAGCCACAGCAGCGCTGCTGGGGTCTGTTATAATTGCACCATTAGTCTATGTAACTCCTTTTCTCTAACTCAATATTCACCTGTGTTTTGGTCTTTCTGAATACACATGATCTTCATGGTCAACATGTAAAGATACCACTGGAAATCTTAACCCTGAAATATTTTTGCATCTGTTAAGTCCCTGAAAATAAATTTTGAAAACTTTTTTGTCCTAAAATTACAGTGAATACTTACCTGAATGCTTTGAAATAAGTATACTATGTGTTTTGCTTTAGTTTTACATAATGGCTTCATTATATATATTTTGCTGACATTTAAAGCAGTGTTTTCTCACTAATGATATCACAACTAAATTGTTAGATGTCTCAGAAAGCCAGACCTCCTGGATAGCAGACCTTCTGCTTCTATATACAAAATTGATATCTCTGTCAATGGGAACTTCATGAAAGTTTCCAGACTAATTTCACAAGCAATTAGTGACTGAAACTTCTGACTTCTTGCATCACAATGTTTTCGCAGCAAGAGTTTGGGTTTTTTTTTTCAGGACTTGCCTTAGAACACTGGTGTATTAACATTTCTACCTTTTCCAGAATATATAATCTGGCCTTTAAAAATTCTGTATGAGATAAATTCTGTCAGAGATTACATTTTCTGTCTCAGAGTTTTATCAATTTTTTAAAAAATCCAACAATTTGACTGTTTGTGATGAGAACTGGGAGAAAAATACATTCAAAAATTTAGAATTTAAATTCTATAAGGGTTTTTTGCACAGATATCACAAACTTTTTAAAGTGAAATGTCACAGCCTGTTAAGATTTGAGTGTGATTATTCATGAAGGTGAGATTTTCCAAAGAGGTTAGGCTCCTGCTCCTATGAAGACTTAAGCACCTGCTTAATTTTTTCACAGTGAGCAAAGTTAAGCACACATATCAATAAGCCTTTGCAGGTGGCCAATTGGCATTGGGACTGATCCCATTAAAATTGAATGGGAGTTGGGTCTCTCTCTCTCTTAGGGACCTTTGAAAATTACAGCCATAAGGAGATCTCACATGAACAAGGATTGCAGGTGTAGGCAATTATTTCATAATTTAAATTATACCTCTGGCTATTCTGGAATAAAACCAGAAACAATTAAGCTATTTTAGTTTCAAATATGCTTTACTTCATATGTAGGAAGAGTTTCAGTGAACATTTTTATGGTGTTAATAGACGTAAATTGCAAAATGACTGTGAAATGAAACTCCTTATTTTGCAGTAACGATGCAGTAATTATACAGTAATCATTACCTATAATAGTGCAATAAACACTAGATCTTATCCTCCTCTTTCTCCTGCCAAGATACTTCTAATCTTCCACCATAGCTAGCTGCTATGGAACTGGGTGAAACTTATAAGGATCAGCAACTAGATGATAAACAGGGATATGTTATACGAACATAGGGGAAAAACATATTGAAATTTGGGGGAGGTTTGTCTCAAAACCACAATTATTGGTAAATCTGAAACTTCTTTTTCTCAGGCTCTTATACCGATTAATATTACAGTAAAATTGAAGTCTTAAATGTAATATTGGAGTGGTTGCAGTATTTAGGACTGTAAGGCAGGATTCTGAATTCAGTTCAACTAATCCAAATCTGTAGTAACACCAAAGGTTTAACTGAGATAAGAACCTGACCCATAGGATATGCTTTACTACATCAGACCACTGAACTATCAAGTCCACTGTCATGACTCTTGCTTCTGAGGGAAAAATAATAAGCCTAGCCAACTTTGAAATTCTGTCCATAAAGGGGAAAAATCCTTCATGACACAGTTTATATTTTGAAGCATAAGATCGGATTAATTTTATGATGCCACTCAAAACTCTGAGTGTTGTTACTACTCATAAAATGATCAAGCCTTTTTTAAAAATCCAGATTCAATATTTGATGTGCAGGAAATGCTACTATATATGTTTGATTGTGGCTTCCCAAATTACAGAACAGCTGTGAAACAGCTGGTACACACAAGTCTATATTTTCAGCCCAGCCTGAACTTGGCCTTGAGTTTGGCAGGTACAAATAACTGTGCACAGTTTTGTGCCTGCAACTGGAGATTGACATCCCTGAAACTAGAGGCCAATATCTAAAAAACAGACCTAAAAAATGTCAAACAACTTCAGTCACTGTACACACTGCAGGCCTGATCCTGCACTCAGTGAAACTCTCATTGATTCAAAAGGAATGCAGGATTGAGATTTTTGTGTCAATAAATAGAATGTAGCTTTCATAAGTCATCTAGGTCAAAGGACTCCAAGTTCCAAATAATGCCTGCTTTACTATATATTTCAGCATCTTTTGAGACAGCAAAAGACTATATATATATATACACACACACACACACACACACACACACACACACACACACACAGAGATATTCCATGCTGGTATACTATTCTATGATTGTCAGAGAGTAAATGTATCAAGGAGAGATATCTGATAATTCAAAGAAAAGGCTTGTAGGAAGAAACTTCCTACACCTGGAAGGTCTCCAATCTCACTTCTGCTTACACACACTGACAGGGCTGGTTCTAGACTAAATGGCACCCCAGGTGAGGACCGTCTTCAGTGCCACCCCTTAATTTTTTATTGCATTTGTAGCCCATTACATGACTTTGATGCATAATTTACATTCATGATTTATCCCTGTCATATTAGACGATAAATTTGCACACTAGGATCTGTAAATCTGTATTTATTCATGCCATAGATAGGCAAATAAAAAAAGTTTCCGCTAAGCTTATGGAAACTGTTTATTTTTAAGAATAACTGAAATGCACTAACATCAAGAAATTGAACTGTGCACTAACATTGCATAGACCAGTATTGAATACTGTTACAGTAAGTGATAGCCTTAGAATATTAAGAGTAAGAGTCCTTTAGAAACTAAGCACAGCGCCTGAGAGATCCAAAGACTAGCCAATGGCATTTTCAAGCAATAAAATAGCAAGCAATATCAGTCTCTCATCAGCCATCATCAATCAAAATATATTTTAATCAGCTTGAGCTCCCTTTGTAAACAAACTATCTCTTCTTCCAATGAATATGAGTTTCCTCGAAGACAGGCTTAACTCCTAAGTTTTCCATCATTTCTTTGGCAGCTGTATTGGCATCTTCAAATTAGTTGTCTCTGTAGGCCACAATAAAATCAAGTCAGCTTCTTATCAAAGTAGCAGCAGTCGCGATGTCCATTGACTGAGTTTGTAATGCCTTACTTATAACGGAGAGTCCTGTGGCACCTTTAAGACTAACAGATGTATTGGAGCATAAGCTTTCGTGGGTGAGTTCCATTACATGCGTCTGACGAAGTGGGTATTCACCCACAAAAGCTTATGCTCCAATACATCTGTTAATCTTAAAGATGCCACAGGACTCTCTGTTGCTTTTTACAGATCCAGACTAACATGGCTATCCCTGTGATACTTGCTTATAAAGTTTACTTCAAACAGAATATTGTGCCAACCACAACTGAGACCAGAAATGTGAAGTCAGTGATCTGGTTTGCCAGGCTTTGCACCTTGTGTCAGATTCTGGCCTTGGCTTAACTTGACTGCGCCAGTTCCATCAGCGCATCCTAAACCTCAGTCATTTGGTACCTCACTGGCCTTATGCTGTCAATGCAGCACTCCTAGCAAGTGTCACTTGGTGGTTTCATGTTCAGCTTTGTAATATTGTCTATGAGGATCTTTCACCTGATAGTTGATGCTGAAAACAGACATCTTTGCAGTGCTCCAAAGAGAGGTACTGAATCTAAAGAAGATAATGCTGCATCTGACACAACCAGGTTTAGGGAATGGCAGCCACGAGGCACAAAGGAAGCTCTTGGATTCAGCTCATCAGTCCCTGCTTGAACACCACATTTTCTTCCCTTCCCTCGCTCCATTGTCATAGACTTGGCTGCAGCAGTCCTGAAGCTTTATTTTATTTTCATACAAAACTTTCATGAATAGTTCTGTTAAGCAATTTCCAGTAGAGTTGTCCACAGACAAGAAACAGATAAAATGTTCCTTTATTTGGATGTAGTCATCCTCTTCATCAACCAATATTACTGTAAATGACGTCTTTTCATTGTGACTAATGTCAGGAGTGCAGTCCATTATTACAGTACAGTACTTCACTTTGCTGAGCTGCATCAATATGTTACCAAACCTCTTCCTTGCCATAAGTTCAATCAATTCATTTTGAATTGATTTGCTGCAGTAAGGGTTCATACCTTCTATACAACTACTCAAACACATGACATTGTCGTATTTCCCAAGGAGTTCTACCAGACTGAGGAAATTACTGTTATGTTCAGTGAAAAACATATCCGATGAGCTTCGGAAAGCCAAATGATTCTTTGCAAGGAAGAGGGTAGTTGAGATCAGAAACTCTAGCATGTTCCTCCAGTGCTGGTTTTCTACATTATTAATGTGCTGGTTTTCTACATCTCTGCATTTATTCAGCTTGAGCCTAGAATCAAGCCCCATCCATTTGGAGTAGGCCATAATATGACTTAGTGACTTTTCATGTTGCTTCAGAGCATAAACTAAGTTATGCCAGTAACTGTACTCAGAAAGCACAAGAAACAATTTGGGATTCTTGTTAAATATTTTGCAAAAAAAAAAAAAAAGAACACTTTGTCAGTTGATTTCGAGAAAACTAGCCGAAGCCAATTCAGTTTCACACCATTCTCAATCACTCTTTCACAGTGTGACTTTGAGAAGTGTTGCTTCTGCTTATTTACTAGAAATGTCATATCTTTGATTTTGTCCAGCCCATTCAAAATTGTACGATCAGTATCGGCAGAGTTTAGGATCACCGGCCATAAAGCAAGATCTGATGTATTGGTTTGTGGTGTGCAATTTTTCTCACTGCTATTTCTACAGTCATATGAGGCTGATTCTTCTCTATCATAATTCTTCTCTATCATTTCTCTCCTTTTCATGTAACCAGATTTTTCTTTGTCATTACTCTCCTTTTCATGTGAGCCGCATTCTTCTTTATCATCACTCTCCTTTACGCCACTAGGAAAACTGTTTGATTCTCTATCACTTTCCTCACATTTCACTCCTTATCTTCAGGTAAATCTGCTAATTCCTTAATAATAGGACTTCCATCATTTATGCTTCACTCCTCAATTTCTCTTGCATTGGGACAATTGCTAATGCCTAAAGCCTGGTCTATGTTGTTCTGTTTCAGATATTTTTCCCATCACATTTTTGCCTAGCTGCAAACTAGATTTCATTTGAGCTTTTTGCTTCCTGTTCCTCTTCTGAACTCCTGAAGGCTTCATCGAGGACATATTTTATTTTCTAAGGGGAGAAACGGATACATAATATTAGGGAAAACAAAAGTCTATGTTCCGCAATCTTAGAAAGTCATCAAACATTATGTGTTAAGCATGGCAAAAGAAGTAACAATATTTCTTTTAATTGTTGCGTAGATAGGAGTTTGATAGATATTTCTGACATCGCATTAAATAGTCCTCCATTAGTCACTGCTTACACTCTTCAAGTCTTAAAACACAAGTACACTTTCACAATTACACAGTAAAACAAGGTTCACAATATCGCAACTGGGCTCTCACTTTGTCATTATATCTCACTGATTGACTGGTGATGCCCCACCCCTTAAATACTCATGATGGCATGGCTGAAAACATTCTAGGACAGGGATCGGCAACCTTTGGCACACAGCTCACCAGGGTAAGCACCCTGGTGGGCTGGGCCAGTTTGTTTACCTGCCACTCCTGCAGGGTTGGCCAATTGCAGCTCCCACTGGCCATAGTTCACTGTTCCAGGACAATGGGGGTGGCGGGAAGCAGCATGGGCCAAAGGATGTGCTGGTTGCTGCTTCCTGCCACCCCCATTGGCCTGGAACAGCAAACTGTGGCCAGTGGGAGCCACAATCAGCTGACCCTGCGGATGTGGCAGGTAAACAAACCAGTCTGCTAGAGTGCTTACCCGGCAAGCCGCGTGCCAAAGGTTGCCAATCCCTGTTCTAGGAGGTTGACAGAAAATGTAATTCTCAGAAAGTCTGGAAGGTTCCATGAGATTCTACAAAGAATATTCTAGGAGGTTAGTGAAAAATGAATCTACATACAGAATACCTGAAACCTTT
Source organism: Gopherus flavomarginatus (assembly GCF_025201925.1). Taxonomy (NCBI): domain Eukaryota; kingdom Metazoa; phylum Chordata; order Testudines; family Testudinidae; genus Gopherus; species Gopherus flavomarginatus. Next base: position 35,239,453 of record NC_066617.1, read on the forward strand.
TACTTCAGACATTCTATTTTTCCTTTTGTTGCTATCAACAAAAACAGCACTCTGAGCCTGGTGTCCCCCCAAGCCTGGCCCCCCAGGTGGTCACCTGGGTTGCCTGCCCCTGCAGGCTGGACACTGAATTATACCATTGATGTACTCAGTAAGTTTTCCAGGAACAGTGTATTGTTCCAGCAAAATGAAGCTTAGTGTGCAAATATTTGGCAGTCATGAGGTCAAAAGCCAATACACCAAAGCTATCAGCATGGACACTGAAGACACTCAAGACAATAAAGCAAAGCAGACAAGACCTCTGCTTCAGATGGGAGCTCTGAAGTGAAATATGATAGACTGTACCACTACAACAACTCATACCTGAATATCATCCCAGGGTTCTCATGGAAAGTGCACATACAAACCAAATCCATCTCTAAAATAAGGACTTCCTACAACTGAAGCCCACCAGATCAAATACAGCAACACACACCCATTGGGTCATGCTACACCAAATACCCATCAGGAAAAAGCTGCTCTAATAAGGGCCAGCTGAATCATCCAGCCAGGTCTCAATTATGTATGCAGAACTGAGGGTCTCATCCATGATTATATCATGGATAGTGGAAACTATATGCACTAGTGATCATGCATAAAAAAGCATGACCCAAATGTAGTGTCCTCCCCTGTTGACATACTGCACTCCAGAAGAGTAGAGTTTTTAAAAAATGCTAGTTATTCTGACAGCCTATGCAGTGTAGCCACATCATTTTCAAATGCTCTCACTTCCTTTCCACGTCTCAGCTGCCAAGACAGTGGAAATAACAGTGCTTTGAGGAGGACAGGATGCCAGTGGGACACACAGGCAACTCTGGCTGAGCTCAGATGGTTCTAGAAACATGAAGGAGTGAAAGATAAAGGGGAGAAGGAAGGTCTGAACTCAAAGCAGGCAGAAGAATTAATTTTAAAGAGACATCCCCAGCCCTGGGGCAGTTCTCAGACAAAGAAACAGATGTTGCATTCAGAATTACTTGCAGCTCAAATGTCACCATTCTCAAGCTGACTCTAACTATGCAAGGGGAGCTTGCTTTGTAAGAACCAAAGTTTGTCAGTGTAGAGATATCAAATACCAGTGTAGTGATTAAAAAGGAGGACAGCATACATTACCTGAAATTACGAAAAGATAAAAACATTTATGTTTGGTACTAAAATGAAAATTCATCAAACCAATGTATAGTCTGGAAGCAGCTGAATTAAATGAAGCAGATATCAGAAGGCTGAAGGCAATAGATATGAGAGTTCCTTGGAAGATGGCAGTGTAAAGTGGAATGATTGTAAAATAAATGAAGTTAGGAGAGTAGGGTGTCAAGTTAAGGTATGGGATTGGCTGCAATCAAAAAGATTATGATGGTGGAACACTGTAGAAGACAAATAGATCTTAGGATGCCAAAGAAAATAATGCAAACCTAATCAAAGTCAGTCGGACCTAGAGGCCAACCCACAACTACATGGCAGGACATCGTACACTGGGCCATGACTAGGCTGGACTTAATAGAGGAACAGGCCATATATAGGAATGAATGGCAATGCTATCCTGCTCCCTATGTCTGTAAAGATGCTTTGGGATAAGAAAAAGATGTTAATGTTACTAATTATTTATACTGCAATAATCCCCATGGTGTCCCACTGTGCTCATCACCCCACAAACATATAGAAATACAATAGTCCCAGCCTCAAATAAGTTGCAATCAAAAGAGAAACAAAATGCAACAAGTGAGTCACAAATAATTTGAGGGAAGACAAGCATAATGTTATTGAAAACAAAAAACATCTAGACTAGCTGAATATAACCTAATGGTTCTAAATCATACACAAGCAGGACCTTAACACTCTCACATACAGTATCAAGTCCTGCTTCTGGCAGAGCTGGGTTTGGTGCCGCAGCAAGTTACTAAGACACTTTAGCTATCCTAAATCCTGGGATCAGTTGCTTTAACTCATCTAGATGGCCACCACTCTAGTCAGCCATCCCAGCATCTTGGGACAGCTGAATATCAGAGACCCCTTGGCCACACCCCGTTGTCCTGAGAGCACACATTCCATTGGGGGCCAAGAGTGAGCCAATGAATGTTTATTTGTTCTTCAATCTTGTTACATCTTATATTTACAAAACCAACCTTTTGGATTATACTTTTCCTGTCAGCATGCCTGTAATATATGCGAGGGGAGCGAATTAAACCACCAGTTTATAAGCTTACTGTCACACTCTAGGGCATGCAGTCACTATCTAATTTCCAACATGCATTTTTCTTGGGTGAGTTTAAGATGTCTTGGTCCCTAAAAACACCCAAGGTCTGCATGTATGGCTGAATCAGGAGACTATTGACTTGGTCTACAGGAGCAGGCCCATACTCACTAATACACCCATGCTCTGGAGTGCATTACTATCTATGTAAACTACTGAAACATTTTTTCTTTTACCTTATAACAGAAGACTTTTCTACTGTTATTATTAAAAACAGCAGGTTTTTATTAGAATTAGGAGCTTAAAGTAGTCTTTCAATGGGGAAATTATTTTAGAAGGTCTTGTAGAACGTGTTTTTCAATCATAACATTAAGTTCTATTATCTATTATGTAATAGAAACAGATGGGCACATTTTTAATGCAATCTCATAGGTAGTGATTGCTAGATGAGATCTGATTTATATTAGGCTTCAAAGTAATATCAAAAGAGCTGCTGGAGGTCAATTGTAAACTGGGCAAAATATTTAACATAATATTTCCCGTTCTCCTTCTATGAAAATCTAATTGGCTAGAATAATATTGGTTAGGAAACATGAACAAAACCCTCACAACACACCTGTTAGTTAGTTAAATATGTACTGTCCTCTATTTACTACTGGGAAATTGAGGCTGAAAGGTTAAATAACTTGCTTTAGTGTCTAAACTGGGATTAGAAAGCATGAATGCCCGGCTCCAGTTCCTGTGTTCTGACCACTGGGCCCTGCACCACATTCTCTCGTGACATAATTATTGTTCAATAGACCAGAAACACAGCACTGTTATATTTTACTATATTACATGCAGAAAAACTTTTTAAAATGTGCAGTTGTCTGGATGAATGTACAGTTTATCACCTTATGGGAACTTGATAGGATTGTTGGACAGCAATTCCCTCCTACCTTCAATATAATTCCATTAGCAAGGGTTGACCTGTGGGCAATAGTTTCAATCAGTGATATGACACATCCAAACTTCTCCCCTGTCCTGGAGCCAAAAAGGTTGATTTGCTGTGCTTTGCAGGGAACGTAATCATTCTAATCAAGTAGGCAACCTTTGCTTTAATTCATAAAATGAAAGAAATAGTCACATAGCAAAAGCTCTTGCATGATTAAAACAAACACATCCTTCTTCTGTTTATTATGAAAATCCAACTGTATTAAGATTAAGCAGGTATGCATTTCATTTCGAATTTCAATATTCCATTAAAATGAGAAAAAAATACCTTGGAGGAAATTTTTTTAGCAAAGTGACAAGCTAAAATATGTAGCGTTACATTGCAAAGCATACATTGCCTGTCATATCTGGCAGGGAGGTCTTGGCATCCATTCTGTTTCTGTCTGTATTTCCCATCCCATCATCACTGAAGCTTACAACAGCCTCTGGAATCCTAAAACAGAATACTGCTGCCTAGGAGCATTTGTAAATTTGTATTAATATATAAACTGCAATAGATGCCTCCAAAAATTGAAAAAAATATATGAGAGATAATTTGTTGCCCAATGCATGTATGTTTATGAAGTAATAAGAGGAATTGTTTTTGTCAGCCCTACATTAGAAGAAAATATTGCATGTAACAATATTTGCATACAAATGAAAAAAAATCTCCTAGTCAAATATAATATATAGTAAGTAAAATTATTCATAAAGAAGCCATAGAAAATACTGAAACCTAAAACTCCAGACATGAATTTTTTCAATCATACACCGGTTAAATTACAATATCTCCAAAGCAACATAATAATTAGGGCTTTTGATTAATCAGAGTTGACTCATGCGATTAACTTAACTAAATTAATCACAATTAATCTCAGTTTTAATTGAACTGTTAAACAATAGAATACCAATTGAAATTTATTAAATATTTTCAGATGTTTTTCTACATTTTCAAATATATTCATTTTAATTACAAAACAGAATACTAAGTGTACAGTACTCACTTTATATTATTTTTATTACAAATATTCTCACTGTAAAAATGATAAAAGAAATCGTATTTTTCAATTCACCACATACAAATACTGTAGTACAATCTCTTTATTGTGAAAGTGCAACTTACAAATTTAGTTTTTTGTTACATAAGGGAACTAAAAAACAAAACAATCTAAAACTTTAGAGCCTACAAGTCCACTCAGTACTACTTCTTCTTCAGCCAATCGCTAAGACAAACAAGTTTGTTTACATTTAAGGGAGATTGTAGAATCAGGCCCATATTGTGTAAGCTCTCCAATGAGACTCTTGCTAAAGGAGACTGGCTAGTATCTTCCTGAATCAGTCTATGCAGTGACAGCATATTATATCTGTGCTCTATTCTCTACACTGGGTGACAGAAGTTTTCTAATTGAAATTTAAACTGCAAACTACTGTCTAAAAGCCTAAGTTACCTCAAGGCCCACCATAAAACTGGAGCTAACTGTTCCTGTTATACCAATTATATTAGACCAGTAAAAACCAGCAGGATCTTATTAAAAGGGACAAGGCAAAGATGCCACATTTATTATGATAACAATTTATGACTAATAACTAATATCTTAATTCTTATACACACACAGTATACCTAATACCTATACACACACACACACACACATTCACATTATACCTAATACCTATACACACACACATAAACACATTCACACACACACACCCACATTCATCAGGTGTTCTGCAGTTGCTGCATAGTTACCAGTCCTGAAGATAGCTTAAGTTCGTGGCTTGATTTTGCAGCTTGGGTTCGTAGCTTGTGGCAGCTAACTGGCCAGGAAAGCTGGGCACAAGGCTGAGCTAGATCTCTGTTGGGCAGGCACCGATGTTCTTCCATGTTGGCAGCAGAATGTTACCCAGAGTCTCTCATCTCACCCTTCTTTTTTATAGGCTTTTAGTTTGGATTCAAAGTCTATAGGTCTTGCTGTGTCACGCTGCCTCTGGGTTTAGATTGATCACCCATCAATTGCAGGCGTGACTTTCAGCCTTGAACCTAGCTTTGATCTTCCTTCTGTTGTTCTTTTGTCCTTTTCTTTTTAGGGTGGATGCTTCTTACTTTGTTTAGGGCTGTTGTCTAGGTCTTCAGGCGTTGGTATTTGAACTTTATCTCATCAGGACAGGCTGGGGCTGGAGGTTGATTCCATCATTCATACATACCTCATTCACACATCTAAACTAAACTAATAAGATTACTGCAGAGTTTGCAAAAATGAAGGTTGGAGGAAGCTTTTACAAAATGGAGTGAGTGTTTTAAAATGGGGTTTGAATTACAATATGGAACAGAAGTTACAGTATAGGCAAGTGTAGTGAATGGTGAACAGAAGTTACATTAATAAAGTGAACAATTGAAAACAATTTCATTTATCAGTTCTACATTGTCCCCCTTTTGACCCTTCAATCCAGGGGTATTGAATGGGTCACACTTTAATTGTTTTAAGGCAGAACCAACATAACAGTTAGGGTTACTAATAGGACAATGAGGGGATGAAAAATTATATTTAGAACTGCTGACCAGGTGGGCTACTTCTACAACACTTTGCCCCCTGATTTATGACCATTACAGTAGTTGTTGACATTGTAGGGCAAGGTCATCTGTTGCAAACAAACCAAATAATTATAACTAGGTGAATATAACTAAACCTATTACAATTGACTAAACACCAGATATAACCTACACATAAATGAAAACAATAAAACCATTACAATCATTGGGTACATTGACAAATAAAATGAGGACCAAGTTTGATGCAGCAATAGCCATCAAATAATAAAAGTTACTGAAGTCAGGACCTTTTTAAGCACACACAGCAAATAAGATTTTGTAGGAGGACCACAGTTGTCATGCAAGGTTAAGCTGATTTGGACTTAAACTAACATTTTGTTGCTAAAATGTTGCAGAATCCCCTATTTTTAACAGTTGTTCTCAAGAGGTTTCTGGGAACCTGAAAGATGGGGCCCTACAATTATGGGCCAAGGTTTTACAAGTTATGAGGGCCCAAGAACTACCCTTTAGGGCTTGGGGGAGTAGAACCAGAATGCATAGAGGAAAGTGTGAAATTAACAATATAAGCAAATGTAACTAACAATACAAATGTATCAATAACAAACATTAACAACAAAATGACTGTTAGAGAACCTAACAAAAAATAAACCTTATGCAATGGGGACCAAAGATTGTTGTTTTTTTGGACACAAGTGGTGATTGCTAAGTTGGATGGACTTGGGGGAAGTAGAGAGAGGAAAAGACATTTGTCCTGTCTAGTGTAGTATTTCTTTCTTTCTGTTTCTAGACCCAATGTTAGCACAGGACACCACTAGAGACAGACACAGAACATGCAACACAGAACACTGAACACAGACTTTGTCGCGACACTATAACCATGGTATTTTATAACTCTTCAGCTGGTACCAGCTCTCCTGATGTTCTGGTTCAGAGCCTGAAAAATAGAAGCTTAGAAACAAATTAGCACAGTGCTCCCACATGGCAGACCCTTCTCAGTTTTTGCCACAGTGTGTTTGGTACTTGGGGCTGCACAAATGCTAATTAAGTGGTGCATTTTTTTGAGTTTAAATTTTTTATTTTAAAATCCCCAGCCACTTTGCCATGGCCTGGAGGTTTGAGGCAGAAGCAGGCACTGTTGTTACTGCTGCAATGGCATTTTGGCCCTGGGAGGAGGAATCTACCCAAATATCCCCCTTCCCACTCTCCAGAGGGGTCCCAAAAGTCTGCCCCTTCTGGGGTCTCAAATGTTCCTTTTTTTTCCCCTTTTTTCTTTTAGTTGGAATAGTTTCTCTTTTAGAGATATTTTTTTTCTTTTTACAGGCTATTAGGTGGAGGTAGCTGTCATTACAAGCCTCCCACAGCAGCCAGATCCCTGCAGCGTCTCTTTTTGTTGCATTTGGGGGTCTCATATGAGGATATATTCGGCCAAGCTATCCTCTAGATCCAAAATGGTGCAGATATTTGCAAGGGCTTGTTCAGTCTAAGGACTGTGCCCATATCTCTGCAGGATTTGTTTAGAAGGCATTATCTCTTTAATAAAAGGTGAGGTAGAAGCTACTTTTGACTCCATTCCTCCCTCTGAGACTGTTTTCCCTTGCCTTTTCTTAAACATTTTTAATTTTGTTCAGCAAGCAGCACTGTCTGGTCCCTGAGACCCTCTTGTTGCCCCTGATTTGATTTTTTTTTCTTTCTGCTACCTCTTCGGAGGCAGCAGGTTTTGTTAACAAAATATATATTTTTTTCTACTACCTCTTCGGAGGCCAGCAGATTTTGTTAACAATTTTATGTTTTCTGTACCTACGCGGAGGCCAGCAGGTTTTGTTAACAATTTTATGTTTTCTGCTACCTACGCGGAGGCCAGCAGGTTTTGTTAACAAAATATGTTTTCTGCTACCTACGCGGAGGCCAGCAGGTTTTGTTAACAATTTTAAGAGCTCTTTATTTTCCTGCTACCCACACGGGGGCCAGCAGGTTTTGGTTAACCAAGAATAGAACCGTGCTCTGTAGAGCTGGTTATGTGCACACAGATTGGTTTACAATAAGTGAGGCAAAAATACCAATAATCCCCCTTTTGATATTCTCCACCAAAATGTTGTACCAATTATATTAGACCAGTAAAAACCAGTAGGATCTTATTAAAGGGGACAAGGCAAAGATGCCACATTTATTATGATAACAATTTATGACTAATAACTAATATCTTAATTCTTATACACACACATTATACCTATTACCTATACACACACACACACACACACACACACACACACATTATGCCTAATACCTATACACACACACATACACACATTCACACACACACACACACACACACACACACACACACACACACACACACACACACATCCATCAGATGTTCTGCAGCTGCTGCATAGTTACCAGTCCTGAAGATAGCTTAAGTTCATAGCTTGATTTTGCAGCTTGGGTTCGTAGCTTGGGGCAGCTAACTGGCCAGGAAAGCTGGGCACAAGGCTGAGCTGGATCCCTGTTGGGCAGGCACCGATGTTCTTCCATGTTGGCAGCAGAATGTTTTTTATAGGATAAAAAAGAAGGGTGAGATGAGAGACTCTGGGTAACATTCTGCTGCCAACATGGAAGAACATCGGTGCCTGCCCAACAGGGATCCAGCTCAGCCTTGTGCCCAGCTTTCCTGGCCAGTTAGCTGCCCCAAGCTACGAACCCAAGCTGCAAAATCAAGCTATGAACTTAAGCTATCTTCAGGACTGGTAACTATGCAGCAGCTGCAGAACATCTGATGGATGTGTGTGTGTGTGTGTGTGTGTGTGTGTGTGTGTGTGTGTGTGTGTGTGTGTGTGTGTGTGTGTGTGTGTGTGTGTGTGTATAGGTATTAGGCATAATGTGAATGTGTGTGTGTGTGTGTGTGTGTGTGTGTGTATAGGTAATAGGTATAATGTGTGTGTATAAGAATTAAGATATTAGTTATTAGTCATGAATTGTTATCATAATAAATGTGGCATCTTTGCCTTGTCCCCTTTAATAAGATCCTGCTGGTTTTTACTGGTCTAATATAATTGGTAGAACATTCCATGGATGAAGCTTGTAACAGGTCTTCTCTTGTGGAATTGACTTTTGCCTAATATATATTACATGCAAGTTTGGCTGTAGTTAGAAAGAGTTTCAAGGGACATCTCTTTGTCTAGGCTTTCCACTGTGAAATCCTGGACACTTAGAAGACTAGTCACTTCTTTCAGTATTCTCTTTAAAGCTCTAGATAACAGAAAGGTCATTGTGTCCTGCTCTTTTATCTGAAAATGTTAATGATTTAAGACATGTGAAAGTGCACCCAGCTGCCACATGTGAGAAAAAAAGAATAATGGACTTATCCTTAAATATGTTATTTTTGGAAAGCAAAATATTTTATAATAATCTGTCAAAGGTGGATTGTTTGGCATTATACTACATTATGAAGTCTTTTTCAACCGATTACATTATTTGAGGAAATCCCAATGCTTTATATTTTTGTAAATACACTAGGGCTGATTCTCCACTGCCTTGCACCTTGTGTAGTCACTGACACCAGAGCAATGTGGAAAATGCTATAATTTCTTTCCCAGTCCCACTGGCCTGATTCTGTTGTCATGGTAGTATAAATCAGGAGTCATTCCACTGAAGAAAAGGAGGATAAGGCTCACTTTGCACTGGTGTGACTACACTGTTAGTACCTGGTAGCAAATAGTAATACTTTTAGTTCTTTCTTTCAGTATATTTGATTCATTCATATAGAGTAGCTATTCTTTAGAATCTTTGTTTTTAATAAACAGCATGTCTGATTTCTAAGGGCCAGAACACTGGTCTTTGACCAATAAGTAACCTTATTCAGGAATTTATTAATTATGCTATATTTAATAACTCTGGGATGCTTTCATGTCTATAAAACTCTAGATATTCTCGGAAACCATCTTTTTAACATACATAAATATATATGTATATAATGCTTACATAAGCATACATACAGTTGGGAAACTAATAAGAGAGTATTTTTATAGCAGACGTTTTCTGTTGGGGAAATCAACATGGAAGAATGATTGTGGAGTAAGAAAGACCCATTGATAGATATTACCTTGAATTGTTAGTCCTCTCAGCTGTAAATAACCATGCCTTCACACGAGTCGGGTAAACTGAGAATGCATAGAAATAACATCACAACATATGTTTCTGGGAGAATATTCTTGGCAATAAGGTTTCCTTTGTCTCAAACCGTATATAATGATAATGATATGAAAACTTAGGTTGGGGCCAATGAAAACTGCAACCCCCTTCCAGATGCAGGAAAGACACATATCCTCCTCTCAGTTTGACAACAAGGGTGGTAGTAAATTTATTTATTTCTGTATTCCATATAGTGCTATACTAATCTCTGATTAATACTCTTAGATTAAATAACTCCATTAGAGCCTGGTATTTTGACAATCTTGAGTCATTAACTCAGACACACAACAACGCAAAGTACAAAGCAGTGGAGAAGAAGGCCCATTATATTTATGTGCTTTTATCATGTGGGCTGTGCAATTTCCATTAAGGCAGTTTGACTTACAGTACAATTACACTGGGAATGCTGTAATTTATATTCCTGTTATATCATATTAAACATAAACAACTTTTTATATTTTTAGTTATTATACTGTTTATTTATTAATAAAGTTTAAGAGATAGAGATAGGACACAAATGGGTTGCAGGTGCCCAATTACCATTGATTTTCAACAGGAGTTGGGCACTTAGTGCCCCTTTGTGCCTTTGAATATCTCCCCTTAATTGTCTTTTAATACCTTGAAATGCTTAATTTGGGCCATTTTTAATGGTTGCATTGGTGAAGACCAATTACATCCATCATTGCTGGAGAACTGTTCAGTTTCTTCTTTGACTAAAAGTTCAGGAGGCATCATTCTTGAAAGGTTATCTGCACTAAAGTATCTTATGAACGTAAAACAGAGTTGAATGCCAATGAATGGTAGCATAATGGCGAAAAAAGGGAGAGGCTTATTTAGGTTTGCATAATCTTTAATATAAATAGGCATGTAGAAAAAATGCCACTTTTACTCATAGATAATAAAATATTACCCACAACTGAGGCAGAGCCATCCTTTGGGTAGGGCGAATTGGGGCAACCGTTTCAGGCCCTGCACTTTGGGGGCCCCTGTGGACTGGTGCAATTGGCCAGTGCAATCGGTCCCAGAAGACATAGGCATGGGAACTAGGGCCTGGAGGGTGCTGCAGCACCCCTGGGCTACTAGCTGCCAGCCTCATGCCTGGGGTCTCGGCTGCCGCCACACACAACTGGGGCTGCACTGCCAGTGTTTTGGTGCAGTGAGTCCTCTGCCCCAACTGGAGCCAACAATAGCCCCGCAGTAGATGCCAACAACTGCCAGCAGCAGCAGGTGGCCTAGTACCAGTCTGGATCCGTCCCACTGGCCCAGCCACCAATCCAGAGTGAGGCCCCCAAGCAGGAATGGCCCTGTACTGAGGGACCATATGATACACTAAATCAGGGATCATCAATCTTTGGCACGAGGCCCACCAGGGTAAGCACCCTGACGGGTCAGGCTGTTTTGTTTACCTGCCGCATCCACAGGTTCGGCTGATTGCAGCTTCCACTAGCTGCAGTTCACTGTCCCAGGCCAATGGGGGCTGCAGGAAGCAACACAGGTGAGGGATGTGCTGGCCACCGCTTCCCGCTGCACCCATTGGCCTGCAGTGGCGAATTGCGGCCAGTGGGAGCTGCGATGGGCCAAACCTGGGGATGCAGCAGGTAAACAAACTGGCCCTGCCTGCCAAAGTGCCTACCCTGGTGGGCCGCATGCCAAAGCTTGCCAACTTCTGCACTAAATTCTCATGAAGTTTTGAGTATTTGGTGCATAAATTAAGGACCAGGTTGTGCCCAATAGCTTGTGTGAGTGCATGGAGACTGTCCAGCCTCTCTACTTTCACAGAGTCTGGCCACAACTGCAGTCTTTGTACTCTTCTTAGTGCAAGGATAGCACTACTAGCCATCTGCAAATGGAAGCAAAGAAGTAGGCAATGGCCCTGCTCCCCAGCCCACCGTACTGGCCAGCAGAGCTGGTCAGTCACAAAAAGCAATGTATCTTAAAGAGTATGGCAGCGGCCACACACCTTCCTGCATGCCAGTGAACTCCAGGTGGTTCAACAGGACCCTGTGCCTGAAATCTGTAATAGAACCCCAAGTGCTGCCTAACGACCGTCACTGCTAGATTTTCCAGTATGGCTGTCCTGAAAGTCAGTTTGAAAATCTCCTGAATATTGTAAATCCATGAGCACTGAGATAACGTGGATTTCTGCCACAAGAGTCAGTATTTAACAGAGAAAAAAGTTTCTCAAATGGGGAAAAATAGACTGCAGCAAGGTCAAAACAACTTTGTTCCTCTTCCTTTGTATATAGGTAAAAGTAAGGCTGTTGATTAATCACAGTTAACTCACACGTTTAACTCAAAAAATGTAATAGTGATTAATCACAGTTTTAATCACACTGTTAAACAATAGAATACCAATTGAAATTTATTAAATATTGTGGATGTTTTTCTACATTTTCAACTATATTGTTTTCAATTACAAAACAGAATACAAAGTGTACAATACTCACTTTATATTAGCTTTATTACAAAACACAAAGAAGGTACCAATGTGAGATTTCTAAAGATAGCTACAGCACTCGACCCAAGAGTTAAGAATCTGAAGTGCCTTCCAAAATCGGAGAGGGATGAGCTGTGGCTCATGCTTTCAGAAGTCTTAAAAGAGACCCACTCAGATGCAGGAACCACAGAACCTGAACCACCAAAAAGAAAATCAACCTTCTGCTGGTGGCATCTGACTCAGATGATGAAAATGAACATACGTAAGTCCACTCTGCTTTGAATCATTATCGAGCCAAACCCATCATCAGCATGGACATCCTATGGAATGGTGTTTGAAGATGAAGCGATATATGAACCATTAGTGCATCTAGCATGTAAATATCTTGCAAGCTGGCTACAATTGTGCCATGCGAATGCTTTTTCTCACTTTCAGGTGACATTGTAAACAAGAAGAGGGCAGCACTATATCCTGTAACCAAACGTGTTTGCCTGAGTGATTGCCTGAAGAAGAAGTAGGACAGAGTGGACTTGTAGGCTCTAAAGTTTTATATTTTATTTTTGAATGCAGTTTTTTTTACATAATTCTATATTTGTAAGTTCAACTTTCATGATAAAGTGATTGCACTAAAGTACTTGTATGAGGTGAATTGAAAAATACTATTTCTTTGGGTTTTTACAGTGCAAATATTTGCATTCAAAAATAAATATAAAGTGAGCACTGTACACTTTGTATTCTGTGTTGTAATTGAAATCAATATATTTGAAAATGTAGAAAACATCCAAAATATTTAAATAAATGGTATTCTATTATTGTTTAACAGCACGATTAATTGCATGATTAATTGAGATTATTTTAATCATTCGATTAATCACGATTAATTTTTTTAAATCACTTGACAGCTCTAGTAAAAAGCAATAAAGGGTAGTTCCTCTCACTTGCCCCTTGTAGCCTTCTGCCATTGCCACCTTCATTCTACCTCTGAATTTACCTTTCTCCTTAAAATCCTGCCTTAATACATCCTCCTTCCTTTTAACTTTTCAGCAATATTCTCACCTAGACATTGCCACAGCTTCCAGATAATACCTTCTCCCAATGAAGAATATAATTGAATGGCGTTTGTGTTGTCTGTGTTAGATAAGATTCTTTGGACAGAAACTGTTTTAGTTCCCTCATGTATGTGTAGCACTGATCACATTGTCAACACTGCACAAAAACTAACAACAATGTAGTGCTGGTGGCTTACGAAGCTTTGATATCGAATGCCACATAGACATACAACTACTGTGACAAGTGGAATTATGTTTCATTACATAATCTTCAATCATAATGTTTTCTTTATACTAAGATTGTCATTCCAGTCTATGGATACCTTTGCAACAAGATCAAGGCCTGAGAAAGAAGTATAGAGTACTAACCCTACTTCTTCCAAGCTGTCAGGCTGAAGAGAAGATCACAGGAGAGCTATCAAGACCTGACAGCTTGATTTGTTTGGATTTGGTGGGACTTGTTTGCTCTTGTTTTGTTGCTGCTGCTTTCTTGTTTTTTTAAGGTTCACAGTGAAGTGGTCCTGGACATCAGAGCATAGCCGAAGGGCCTTCTTTTGCTTGTGCTTACTCGGGGGACTGCAGACCCACAGACACCAACATTTCCCTGTGTATAGCTCATCAGTTAGACATCTCTAGTGCCAGGGAAGTGCTGCTTCAACACAGAAAATGATTGCCTATAATCCTGCACAATGCAGCCTGCAAAGCAGCAATATCTTTGAATGCACACAAAGGATAGGACTTTAAATCTAGTGCACAGACACCACTGCTACAGGATTAAGGACTGGAGGGAAAAGTCACTTTCCAAGTACCCAAGTTGGGCAAGAGATCACAGAAGAGATCAGGGTGAGCTAATTTTAAAACTGTGCCTTTTGCTTTTTTATGCTAGGTTTTGCTGTTATATGTTTGTTTACTGTTGCATGGTACAGAACGCTCAAGCGGTTCCCTTACATGATGTATTGCACTAACAAAAATGTTGTTTTTTTTTAAATTCACCAAACTCAAGTGTGATTGTGGCTCACAGCATGTGGTAAGCAAGCTGATCCTCTTAGAATCACTGAAGATGATTAACTGTCTTTTTCTTCCTTTCTGACATGTAAGTCAAAAGTAATCTTGCAAATGTTCCAGATGGCAGGTTAACGTCTTCTGGATATTGGGATGGGACAGTGCTTGCCTTGGTAAACTTGATGGTGTGTGACATCACATTTCCTGATATTGTAATCTGTTTTGCCAGTAGCCCATTCCATTCTGGAAGGCCACTGCAGTCTAGTTAACGGTTCACCAGATTAGGAGGCATGAGTTCCTATCCCTTACATGCAGCGTGATTCTGTGGTACCCAGCTCAACAACATTAAGCATATGCAGCTCTGCTATAGATTTCTGGCATCCAGCTCCTCCACTCCTGCTCAGCAGCTGCAGCATTTCAGCCAGTGCCATAAGCCTCCTCTGATGCAGATGTTGGGGAAGGAACAGGATATGATATAGTGTAAAGTGATCATGACACATATATACAAACAATCCCATATTTCTTAGTTTAACAAGTTTTTTGGTGCCTGTTTCCTTCCCTTGGACTATTGCTCATTTAGCTTCAGTGTCAGATTCCTTTACACAATGATAACCTCTGGGGTAACCAAATAGGCCACAAGTGAGAGAACATCCTGTTCCTTAATTGGGCCTGCAAGATCTTTGCTTCTCCTTTGCCTTAAGTTGACAACGATATAATAAATGCAAGGAACATTAATTTATTTCTATCTTGCCTTTGATTGCCAAGATAAAGAGGAGATTAAATGCCCACAAAGAAACTTGACAGTATATCATATAAAACAAATCTTTGGGAATTGTCAAGGTTTTAATTATTTTCATTCAGCGGGTATGCAAAATTAAAATTAACCATTTATATTGTATGTAGGTGTTTGGAGGCTACTATATTTGTCAATTTAATCAAATTGCATTGATAACTTGTAAGAATGTCTTGATTATCGCACCACCCAGTCTGTACTCCACTAGGAAGTGTATTAGGCCAACTGCTATTTTTTTTTATTTCCATAAATGATGTACTAGCAATTATTACCAAATCTGCTATCTACATGTTTACACTGATGATGCTTCAATTTACAGTACTTCAGATTGTATTAACACAAATGAGAAGGCATTATAGGAGGACTTTAATTGAGTTCAAATTGGATGGCTGAACACAAAGTGATATTAAATGCAGTTGGAATCGAGAGCTGAGTAGTTTATTATTTGGCTCCACACCAAATTGGCTCAAATTATTAAAAGTTTGAGACTTCCAAACAAATGAAGGAGACTTGGAAGCAAGTTAACTGCTTCAGAGATCTAAGCTTATACTTTAGTTGTTTTCTCTTTGATAATTGACTATAATGAATTTAGTGCTGTTTAAAAGCAAAGCATCTTGGTTGAAATATTAGATGTATCATAATAATACAAGGTTTGTTTTAGCTTCTGCATAAATTATTGAGCTCTTAATGAAATAACTGATTTTGGTTTTAGGGATATTAAACATATTAATAAACATGTTTAGACTAATGCAGAAGACTAAAGATTGTGATCTAATCTCTTAGCAATGTCTCTCATATAATAAATATCACCAACTGCGGAAAGAAAAAAAAGAGGTACCTGGATGAAATTCTTCTTTGTACAAGTATATCACTAGTATGTATATATGTATTCAATGCACAACTAAATGTCTTACTTTTTTATCATTCGCTTCTTTTGACACTAACTGCTCTGAAAATACTTTAAAAATAACATTTAAATACAGTTTATGTTTATTTGTTTAGGGACTGATTCTCCACTGCCTTCCATATTGCAGAGTCGTACACCTGTGCAAACCAGATGAGCTTGGTAGCATTTCACACCA
The DNA here is from genome assembly GCF_025201925.1 of Gopherus flavomarginatus. Classification (NCBI taxonomy): domain Eukaryota; kingdom Metazoa; phylum Chordata; order Testudines; family Testudinidae; genus Gopherus; species Gopherus flavomarginatus. The sequence goes on from NC_066617.1 coordinate 35,255,748, forward strand.
GCTTTGCACTGGTATAAATGACCACACCAGATGCAGGGCAATGAAAAATCAGATTATTGTTGTTTTCTAATATATGGTTTTAAATCAGTTGTGAATGCAATTCAGGAAATCATACTGATTAGTGACAGCATATTTTTATGCCCTAAGCACATATCTGAATTAAATTGAGGTGGTTGGAAGTTGTTCAATAGAACATTTTCCCTCCACAGAATGCCCGTTCATCAAAATCTAAACATTTTATGGAGATGGTTTGAATTCAGTGACATTGCAATGGAACAGAGGCAGCATTCTGGTGTAAGCCCACCTTGTTTCTGCCAGCTCACCAGCCTGGCTCTTTAGTAACCAGATTGTCAGCCAACAGGGAGCTAGGAGCCTGGAAGCCCAGGGAACTGCAGCTGCGAGACTCTGAGGTCCTTGACTCAGCCAGGTATTCCAGGGTCCTGACTGCAGCTCACTAGGCAGATTGCTGAGGAGCTGGGAGCATGGAAGCCATAAGAGCCCCAACTCCCAAGCTCCAAGGCTCCCAGCTCATTCAGGGCTTCCAGACTCCCTTTAGGCTTCCAGAAAGGTTGAGGAGGAGCCAGGAGTCTGAAAGCCCTGGCTCCCAAGCTCATAACTCCTTAGCAGTTCAGTCTCCCAGGGCTTCCAGTGTCCATAGATCCACTGATTTACCATCTTAGAACAAAGTATCCCATTTGTACAATTATATAATCATAGAATCCTAGAATATCAGGGTTGGAAGGGACCTCAGGAGGTCATCTAGTCCAACCCCTGCTCAAAGCAGGACCAATTCCCAACTAAATCATCCAAGCCAGGGCTTTGTCAAGCCTGACCTTAAAAACGTCTAAGGAAAGAGATTCCACCACCTCCGTAGATAACCTATTCCAGTGCTTCACCACCCTCCTAGTGAAAATGTTTTTCCTAATATCCAACCTAAACCTCCCATACTGCAATTTGAGACCATTACTCCTTGTTCTGTCATCGGTACCACTGAGAACAGTCTAGATCTATCCTCTCTGGAACCCCCTTTTAGGTACTTGAAAGCAGCTAACAAATCCCCCCTCGTTCTTTCCTTCTGCAGACTGAATACTAGTTCCCTCAGCCTTTCCTCATAAGTCATGGGCTCCAACCCCCTAACCATTTTTGTTGCCCTCCGCTAGACTCTTTCCAATTTTTTCACATCCTTCTTGGAGTGTGGGGGCCCAAAACTGGACACAGTACTCCAGATGAGGCCTCACCAATGCCAAATAGAGGGGAATGATCATGTCCCTTGATCTTCTGGCAATGCCCCTATTTATACAGCCCAAAATGCCATTAGCCTTCTTGGCAACAAGGGCACACTTGTGACTCATATCCAGCTTCTCATTCACTGTAACCCCTAGGTCCTTTTCTGCAGCACTGCTGCCTCGCCATTTGGTCCCTAGTCTGTAGCAGTGCATGGGATTTTTCCGTCCTAAGTGCAGGTGTCTGCACTTGTCCTTGTTGAACCTCATCAGGTTTCTTTTGGCCCAATCTTCTAATTTGTCTAGGTCCCTCTGTATGCTATCCCTACCCTCCAGCGTATCTACCACTTGTCCCATTTTAGTGTCATCTGCAAACTTTCAGAGTGCAGTCCACACCATCCTCCAGATCATTAATGAAGATATTTAACAAAAGTGGCCCCAGGACCGACCCTTGGGGCACTCCGCTTGATACCAGCTGCCAGCTAGACATGGAGCCATTGATCACTACCTGTTGAGCCCGACGATCTAGCCAGCTTCCTATCCACCTCTAAAGAACCTCAATGTCACCTCCAGATAATGTACTAGGAGACAAGACCAAGCTTCAGCAATAGCCAATGCCTATCTCATGACAGATCCAATAGTCCAGCCTTATAGTTTTAACCTTCTAAGCCATCTGTGGGCAAAGCTCAATGCTTCAGATCTAAAGTGGCCAAATGTGCCTCAAATGACTATAAGTGGGGCCTTCATGACTCTCCACTTTCCCACTACAGCACTTAAAAGATGTATATCATATACTTACAGGCTTCATTCATCAGCAAGAGTGTCTAGTTTTCCTGATGAGCTCAGGCAGTGCCTGCTCCTCCCTCAGATATTGTCTGGTTAAAATATTTAGACTAACACACTTGACTTGAACATCAATGTAAATGCAATAACATTCATAAAAAAAAATAAACCAATAGTATGAGAAATGACCACTTTGGAGATTAAAGTTTGCTTATTTCAGTAAAGGTTCCAGAATTAAGGACAATTGTTGTATTTTATTTTACATGATACTGCAATTTGTTCCATATGGATGCAGCCCTGAGCCTCTTCAAAGCTCCAAGTCAATGGGGCCCCAAAAGTCTTCCTGTGTGTAATAAATTGCAGGATCAAAGCATAGGCCTTAATACCACAACAGGATCTGATAGCATGGGTTTCTGCACTTATGCAGTGCCATATTGAATCCAGTAGGACTGTACGTGAGTGCTTACGAACTGCATTGCAGGACTGGAGCCTTGCTTTGCCTGCTGGATATTTAATAAAACAACAGAAAATTAGATTCACTATCTCTGTATCTTTCTTTTGGGAACACAATTTTAACAAACATGAAAAAAGAAAGATAGAAGTATTGGTTAGGAATCTGATCCTGCATTCCTTCTGCATGCAATACTCCTCTTAAAGCTAATGGAAGCTGTATATCTAAGAATGAAGTATCAGTTGATTCAGCAAAACAGTTAAACATGTGCCACGCTGTAATTAACTTCTTGCTGAATCAAGACCTTAACGATGTAACATGACACATGTTGGATTAGAAGGGGCTAAAACAAATGGATTACTGGTGCTATATGTCATGTTAAACTATGATTATGTTAAATTATCTTAATGTATTGGAAAGCTACGAAGTATGGTAAGAAACTGCAACAGCTAACCCAGGAGATCTTCAGTGACATGAAACTCAAAAATAAGAGTCATACAACAAATGAAATCTAGGACAAATTATGAAGGAGGAATATAAAAAATAATACAAGCATGTATTGAAAAAATTAGAAAGGCCAAGACACAAAATGTGATTAAATTGATTGGGACATAAAAGGGAACAAGAAAACATTACAGATATGTTAGAAGCAAGAAGATGACCCAGGACAAGGTAGGCCCATTATTCAATGAGGAGGGAAAGACAGTAACAGAAATTGTAGCAAAGGTCATAGTATTAAATGCCCTTTTTATTTCAGTTTTCACCAAAAATGAGCAGTTATTGGGGGACTAAAAATGCACCTCAGTGTAAATGGGTTAGGATCTGAGGCTAAAATAGAAAAAGAAAAAGTTAAGAATTATTTAGACAAGTTAGATGTCTTCAGGTCAACAGGGCCTGATGAAATACATCCTAGAATACCTAAGGAACTCGCTGAGGAGATCTCTGAGCCATTAGTGATTCTCTTTGAGGACTCATCGAGGACAGTGGAGATTCCAGAAGTGTGGAAAAGGGCAAATATAGTGCCTATCTATAAAAAAGGGAATAAAGATAACCCAGGGAACTATAGACCAATCAGCTTAATTTAAGTACCTGGAAAGATAATGGATCAAATAATCAAACAATAAATTTGTAAGCACCTATGAAAAAATAAGTTGATAAGCAACTCTGAACATGGATTTGTTAAGAACAAATCATGTCAAATCAACATAATATCCTTCTTTGAAACAGACTAAGCCTTGTGGAAGGAGGGAAGCAGTAGATTAGATGTATTTTGACTTTAGTGAAGCTTTTGATATGGTCTCACATGACTTTCTGATAAGCAAACTTGGGAAATATAGTCTAGACGAGGGGTCGGCAACCTTTCAGCAGTGATGTGCCAATTCTTCACTCAAGTATACACTAGAGTATACACTCTAAGTTAAGATTTTGCATGCCGGTAATTCATTAACGTTTTTTAGAAGATCTCTCTATAAGTCTATAATATATAACCAAACAACTGTTATATGTAAAGTAAACAAGGTTTTCAAAATGTTTCAGAAGCTTTATTTAAAATTAAATTAAAATACAGACCTCATTAGTTTAATGTGATCATTGCCCTTGCTGAGTTTTCCAATGTCTAGTGGCACCTATTTCAATACTTTAAGCTGCACACAGGCTTCTGAGTTATAAATTGATAACCGGCTGGCAAGAGATCAGCAGCTGGAACCCCAGATCGGCATCTGAGGTGAGTGGAGCTGGCATCTGGTAGAGCTGAGCAGGGCCGAAAGCCTGGACCCTGTCTGACAGGGGGCCTGCGCTGGAAGCAAGGTGAGTGGGGCTGCAGCGGGGACCCCAGCTGGTAATCGGCCAGCAGCTGGAACCCCAGAGTGGCAGCAGGCTGAATGGGTCAGCCTACCCAGCTCTGGCTTTCAGGGGTGGGCTGAGCATCTCCACCAGCCCCCCTCTGGGGTTTCAGCTGCTGGCTCCTGTCAGCTGGGGTCTCAGCCCACTGCCAGCCCACTTCCCCCAGGCCAGCAGGGGGTGCTGATTGGGACCCCGGCTGGCAAGAGGCCAGCAGCGGGAATCCCAGAGCGGCGGCAGTCTGAGCAGCTCAGGCCAGCATAAGGCACTGAGTGGGTCCGGCAGTGGGAGCCTGGCTGGCAGGAGCCGGTCGTGGAAACCCCAGAGCGGCAGCGGGCTGAGCAGCTTAGCCCGCCACTGCTCTAGGGTTTCACCTGCCGGCTCCTGTCAGCTGGGCTCACAGCCTGCTGCCAGCCTGGGGTTCCTTCCCCCAGGCCAGCAGTGGGCTCTGAGTGGGACCCACAGTGGGAGCCCAGCGGGCAGGAGCTGGCAGTGGAAAAGCCAGAGCGGCAGCTCTCTGGGGTTTCACCTGCAGGCTCCTGTGAGCTGGGCTCACAGCCGCTGCCAGCCTGGGGTTCCTTCCCCCAGGCTGGCTGGGGATGCTGAGTGGGACCTGCGATGGGAGCCTGGCAGGCAGGAGCCGGCAGTGGAAACCCCAGAGTGGCGGTGCACTGGGGTTTCGCCTGCCGGCTCCTGTCAGCTGGGCTCACAGCCCACTGCCAGCCTGGGGTTCCTTCCCCCAGGCCAGCAGCGGGTGCTGAGTGGTACCAGCGGTGCGGCGGTGGGACCCCAGTTGGCAAGGGGCCAGCAGCGGGAACCCCGAGCTGTGGCAGGCTGAGTGGCTCAGTCCGCCCTGCGTGCTGTCAAAAATCGGCTAGCCTGCCACCTTTGCTGACCCCTGGTCTAGACGATTCCACTATAAGGTGGGTCCAGAATTGCTTTAAAACCACACTCAGAGGGCAGTTATCAATGGTTCACAGTCAATCAGTAAGGACATATTGAGTTGGGTCCTTCAGGAATCTGTCCTGGGTCTGGTTCTATCCAATATCTTCATCCATGATTGAGATAATGGCACAGAGAATACACTTATAGAATTTGCAGATGATACCACGCTGAGAGAGGTTGCAAAGTCTTTGGAGGATAAAATTAGAATTCAAAATGATCCTGACAAACTGGAGAAATGGTCTGAAATAAATAAGATAAAATTAAATAAGGACAAATGCAAAGTACTACATTTGGGAAGGAATAATCAATTCCAGAAACACAAAATAGGAAATGGTGGACTACTGCAGAAAAGGATCTCAGGGTCATAGTGGATCATAAACTAAATATGAGTCAAAAATGTAAGACTGTTGAAAATAAAGCAACCATCATTCTGGGATGTACTAGCAGGAGTGTTTTAAGCAAGACACAACTAATTCTTCCCCTCTGCTCCAGTTCTGGACACCACACTTTGGGAAAGATGTGAACAAAGCTGAGAAAGTCTAGACCAGAGCAACAAAAATGATTAAAGTTCTAAAAGAACCATGACCTACTAGGAAAAATTGACAAAAAAAGACCAGGGTTGTTTAGTCTGGAGAAGAGAAGACTGATGGGGGACACAATAACAGTTTTAAAGTATGTAAAAGGTTATCATAAAGAGGAGAGTAATAAATTATTCCCCTTATCCCTTGAGGACTGGACAAGAAGTAATGGGTTTAAATTGCAGCAAGGTAGATTTAGGTTATATATTAGGAAAAACTTCCTGTCAGGATAGTTAAGCACTGGAATAAATTACCTTGCTGAGATGGGGAGGTTGTGGAATCTCTGTCACTGGAGGTTGTTAAAATCAGATTAGACAAGCACCTGTCAAGGATGATCTAGTTAATACTGAGTTCTTCCTCAGTGCAAAAGACTAGATTAGATGACCTATCATGGTCTCTTCCAGTCCTATATTTCTATGATTCTATGCAAGTCCATTCAGTGGCAGAGTTCTGAAGGCAGTCACTGTAATCCATTTGTATGATAACTAATATACAATAATTGAGACAATAACTTACAAAACAATGAAAATGTTCTAAGCATTAGCAATAATAGTTGCAATTTTCTATATTTTATTATAATAGCTCTGCTCAGGATACTGAAATATGGGTTGTTTTACTGCTTTTTCTGTTATAGCTCCATATTTTCAGATGTTTATAAACCAATCATAAAATAGCTGCTGCTGGCTGTCTGGGAATGAGTAGGACAAAAGTGATTTTAAATAAAAAAAAAAGTTAATGGAACTGGTTTGGGTATCTTTGATATTACAAATGTGTTTTTTAAAAAAACCCACCATATGATCTGAATATGTTTTCTGCATACCTTTATTTTCAGGACTCTTTGGGTTTTTTCATGCTACTTTTTTCATGTATGTGTGTGTTTAACCAAGATTCCCATTAAAGTTGTAGGAGTGACTGAATTAAATGGTTACTTGTAGGTGGGAAAGAAATACTGGACCCGCCTAGAAATTAGTGCAAGCTAAAAGGCTCAATTTTGTATTTTGTACAAATATAGTGTTTCATGTTTGCAATCATTGTCCTTTCTCCTGGCTGTCAAACAGTCAAACAAATATTAATACTGCATGTTGTAGGAATTCAAAGGACAAGTCATCTGTTGTGTCACTTTTCAAAACCAGCACTCACTGAGCTATTAGTTTTGCAGAACCAGAACTACAATCCAAGCATTCTTTTTTTAGCTGGGATGGGGACTCAGAGGTGTTTTGCTTCTCAGAACTTCAGAACCTTAAATATGGGTATTTCATGAAGCTTTTCTGACTTTTGCTAACTGTCATGGATCAGGGTGTGCTGTTCCTTGGACCATCTCTTTTCTTTCTGAATGCAGGTGATGGAATCCTGAGGGAAGATTGAAAAAATGGGGTTTGTCTAGTGAGAAGAGAAGACTGAGGGGAAATGGTGTAGTTTTCAAGTACATAAAAGGTTGTTACAAGGAGGAGGGAGAAAAATTGTTCTTCTTAACCTCTGAGGATAGCACAAGAAGCAATAGGCTTAAATTGGAGCAAAGGAGATTTAGGTTGGACATTAGGAAAAACTTCCTAACTGAGAGGGTGGTTAAACACTGGAATAAATTGCCTAGGGAGGTTGTGAAATCTCCATCATTGGAGATGTTTAAGAGCAGATTAGACAAACATCTGTCAGGGATGGTCTAGATAATACTTAGTCCTGCCGTGAATGCAGGAGACTGGACTATATGACCTCTCGAGGTCCGTTCCACCCTCTGATTCTATCCTACCATTCTCCCATTCTTGGTCTAGGTCACCAGGTTGCAGCCCCCAGCTGGGATTCCTCAGCAAGCCTGGGCTCGGCACCTGCCAACGTACCCCTTGGGAGCTCTGACCAGTGATTAATGCAGTGACCAGGCAGCCTCCTTAAATCAAAGTATTTAGCTGCATTTACCTTGGATTTAGCTGTGACACTCTGAATACATTTCTCAGACCTTAAGTAGAGCTCTGTGTAGGCACAAAAGTTTGTCTCTCTCACCAAAACAAATTGATCCAATAAAAGATATTACTTCACCCACCTTGTCTCTCTAATATCCTGGGACCAACAAGGCTACACTAACACAGCATAGTCTATACCTATATTTGTCTTACCAAAGTTTACCATCCCTACTGCATCAGACCCTCTCTCATGGCCAGTCTCAGTGTCACTCTGCTCCTTGTGAACAGCTTGCTGACAGCTGCCCTCCCCTCTTTCTAGATGGCAACATTTTAATGTTTGGTTTCCTTTTGGTCTGTTAGTTCTCAGCCTTAGCAAAACAGCTGTGTAACTTTGGCCTGACCTTTGAATTAGCACCTTCACAGCTAATAGCATAGGTCAAGTATTGTTTCTTAACCTCCTGACCTATTTACAATGAGATGTTTTATCTACACCAGTTACGTTATCTTCCTGCTAACAGCCTGCTAAATAAATCACTATATGCCTACAATAACGTGTAGATAGTCATATAGTAAACATTACCAATTGCCTGGTCACATATAGAATTCATATCAGTCCCTCCTCCTTTACACAAACATTTTCTCCTTAACTCAAACCGCTGGTATTCAAGTGTAATTAAAATATTATTTCCCTAACTTATTAACAACCTGTTCTATGAAAAGAATTAAGATTCTTTATAGAAAATGTTTTGTCTTTTGTACAAGAACAATAAGGGAAAATGTATATTTTTACACTTTTGTAAATGCAAATATTTACATGTATACATATACATGTAAACATTTTATATATCTTATCAGCAGCTCAGAATTCATATTTTTCCCTAGACCAACAGAACTTGAGCCTGAAAAGTTTCCAACTAAATTCTGTATTCTGACTTTGTGATGTGTGAGTAACAAAATAGCAAAATAAGTACTTTCTTCCTAGGTTTGAAAAGGGATTGAAAATTTCTGTTAGAAACATCCTACTGCCCTGAAGTAAAGTGGTACAATTTACAGTATAATCAGCTTCTTAGAGGACTAGAAATAGACAGAAGTAAGAACAAAAAATGCTTTAAATGACAGGATTACCAGAGAAACAACAATGAAACACGGGAAACAGTATCTACTGTACCTACAAATTAGTATTATTACTACTTGGGGAAAAGGAAAGATCTAAACAAACAGATTTGATTGCAGTGGGGTTTGCCAACTCTGGGCCCATGCTTTTGATAAACAAACGTTTCATCTTCTGTGTCACACACATCACATACACTGTATACAAAAATGCTATTGTTATTTCAAAGCAAAATGGTCTGATAAGTGATTGATACTTTTGCTGCAATTTAGGTTGAAGGCAACTTATACTGTTTATCAGAAAACATATCAGTTACAGTGTAGGTTAGGTACAGTCAATATTTTTAATATTAGTTTTGTTCTATTTTTTTCAGAACACAAGTGATGCAAAGAACTTTGACACTTAAAATAGCTCTACTTCCAACACAAATCTAAACTAAACATGGGGCTAAGAGGCAAGATTCTATTCCAGACCTGGGTTTGGTTCCATCAATTCTTCTCTTCTGCTTCTGTCAGAACTTTTGTTCAGGTCTTAATGATTTCTCACTTTGACTACAGACATTTCTTTGTCTCCAATCTCATGACTTCTCTATTCCTCTCCATCAGTGCATCAGAAATGTTACTGAAACTAGAAGTCACCTTTGCTTGACACTCAGGCCATCTCCAGCCCTTCTTCTAATCCCCACACTCCTAAACCAATTATGAAAAAAATTGCATTATGACATATTATTGAATTCCATTTTATTTACATATTTTCTATTTATCTTGTGTGTGTGTGTTATGTTAACAAGAATTAACTGGCAATCACTTTTAACAAAAGGAATTCTGATAATAATGCAGCTCCAGAACATAGGATCATTACACTGCTTAATGTTAAACTAATCTTCTAGTCACACACTGAATTTTATGTCTAATGTAGTTGTGACTGTTTACAGGGTACCCAGGATTGTGTGTCACCTAGTTACTTCCTGCCTCCAACATGAGGATCTCTTGCTTGTGTTTAGCTGATTGTCAGCTTCCTAGCATCACCAGCCTCTTAGCCACTTAAGCACTCTCTTCTGGGCTATGCCAGCCCTTACTTTGACTAGCAATTTAAAATAGATGCACCCCAGTCTCCGAGTCCATTTGAAGTGTTCCCCTAGTGATATCCAGACTATTCACAGAAATACCATGTCCACTGTGCCAAGAAGGACAGAATATATCAGCTTGTAAGATACAACTCAGGATCAGCACTTTGCTTAACACTATAGGGCTTAGATATATTCATAGTGAAAAAAGAATAAGTTTATTATCAAAGATTCAAGAGTTCAGTATTCTTACTCTCTATCACTTGAAAAAATGGTTACATATAAAACAGAAGCATAACACACTTTCTCGAGATTAAGCTTAACTAAAAGGTAACCTCCTGTCTAAAGACACTTATCTCACGCAATGTTCTCTGCAGTTTTTTCAACCAAAGCTGGTTGAGATTCCATTTTTATGAATGCAAAGGTGCTGTCCATTTACATATATATATATAGGTGCAGAAAGATGGGTTATCTTCTTTGCTTTCTAGGTATACCCCCAAGTTAATTGTCTTTGTTTATATTGAAGGATAACCTCACATGATCACAGGTTTCAGAGTGGTAGCCGTGTTAGTCTGTATCCGCAAAAACAACGAGGAGTCCTTGTGGCACCTAAGAGACAAACAAATTTATTTGGGCATAAGCTTTTGTGGGCTAAAACCCACTTCATCAGATGCATGGAGTGGAAAATACAGTAGGGAGGTATAAATACATAGCATATGAAAAGATGGGAGTTGCCTTACCAAGTGGGGGGTCAGTACTAACAAGCCAATTCAATTAAGATGGAAACGGGTTAGTCTCAACAGTTGACAAGAAGGGGTGAAAATCACTTTTGTAGTGCTAATGAGGCCAATGTAATCAAGGTAGCCCATTTCAAACATTTGACAAGAAGGTGAGAATATCAGCAGGGGGAAATTAGTTTTTGTAGTGACCCATCCACTCTCAGTCTTGTTTGTGGGATTGTTTATCTGCTTAACAGATTTGTTAATAAAAGGACATGGGATAAATTGCAATTATTTCTCATGTGCTTTTAGGGTCTCCCACTCTAATGATATTGATAAAAAATATTTCTGATACTGTAACTCATAGGAGACCAAACCATTACTAACCACTGTGATCAGATTAATCAATCAAGAGATTAATCAATACACCAACACATCAATAAGGTTACAGCTTCTTATAGCAAGGACCATATCTGTCTACATTCTGTACATCACTGACCATACTGCTAGTGTTCACCAACCAATGAAAGAATAATCACCAGCCCATTTCACCTTCAGTCTTCATATGGGCTGGTAATGTCTTTGGCAGCAAAATACCACCATCCACTATTAATTTAAGGTGCTCTGCTGTGTATGGTGCTCTGATTTTTGTGGATATGCTCGTTACCTCTTTAAAACAAAGTGTCCATGATAATCTTTTGTGTCACCTGATACAAAAAATCTATGGGAGAAAAATAATTGAATCTTTAAAAGCCCACATCTGCAACCACTTGACACACACAGTTCCCATTCAGTCGGAGCTCAGTCTATATAGCTGCTATAAAACTGGGTCATAATATGTTTTCTCCTTGCGCACAACGATCCAATGCTATGCAGCAAACATGATTTTGTTAAACCTTTTATGTTATACACTGATACTTCTAATATTGAGTTAGAAGCTGTGATAATACAGAACCAAGAATGGGAAGTTCCTATGATGCTATAAGTGTCTGGGACACCCCTTCCTGCATCAATTTTGCGTTGTGGGTGTGATGTTATCTGATAAAATATGACCATGTAGATCATTGTTGCTACCACTGTTATATAATTGCAACAAATCTTGTACAAAATGTGGCATGTAAGATGTCTGTGGAAAGATGTCTATGAATGAATATGATTATGCTATTGGTTTGCATGTATCATTTTTGTAGCTGAAGTTAAGAATATCAACTATATACCTATATTTATAAGGTGTTTGATTCTGGGTAGCACCAACAAGATATTTAGCCAGCACATTGTGAAGGAACTATTCGAGTTGAATGGCCCATTAAAACACATTAAACTCACAATGGACCATGGGAGATGCCTATCTCCAGATAATGGACTTTCCTGCTATGACTAAGTGAAGTCATGCTTGGACCTGTGACTTGCCCATGTAACTCCATCTTTTACCTGTAATTTTCCACTAGCTGTGTTGAGGGCTTTGTTTGAAACAATGGCTTTCCCTCCACATGGCAGAAGCTATAAAAGGAGCTGGAAACACCTCCATTTTGCCTCTTTCCTACTCAAAACTCTGGACTATAGACTTATACTAATGGGAGCATTCTAATCCAGGGACTGAAGACCTTCCAATGATTTGGAAGCAACCAGACACTTGACTTAAGCCAGCAGTTTATTCCACCACTGCTAAGCGCCTGAACCAAGAACTTTGCAATTATTGTATGTATTTGATTCTTTTAACTAATTTTAACTTTCTTTCTTTCTTTCTTTTTCTTTCTATAAACAAATCTATAGATTTTAGATACTAAAGGTTGGCAACAGCGTGATTATTGGGTAAGATCTGAGTTATATATTGACCTGGGTATGTGGCTGATCCTTTGGAATAAGAAGAACCTTTCATTTGATTAAACTGGTTGTAAAGAACCACTCATCTTAAAGTCTAGTGTTTTTTGGTGGTGATACAAGGACTGGAATGCCTAAGGAAACTGCTGTTCTGACTTCTTGTTAGCCAGTGTGATGAAACAGAAGTTTACTTTCGTTACTGGTTTGGTATATCTTAAAGGAGAATAACCACCAGTATTGGGGTGTATCTGCCCTATTTCTCAGCAGTTTGTCCTGAATTTGGTATTCGTACTTGTCACCCATGGAGGCACGGTTACAACCACTTAAGACTTCAAGAGACCATGTAAGGGGATATCTACTTCCTCAGAGCATAATGGTGTGTGTGATCCTGTGGGCAGTAGGTACATGTGTAAGGTAGTTTGGGATGAGCAAGAGCAGGATCCTTGGCCTATGATTACACAGATCCAGTTGCCCAGAAACCCCAGCTGGTGAGAATGGACACTGTTCTAGTCTGTCCAAAGGAACAGCATAACAGCCACAAAAGGGCTTCATTGCATCTCAACAGCCTCCATATTGACTGGGAAATAAATTCAATTTTCCCTCCATCCCTCAACCCTCACAGAGATAGGATTTTGTGATTTGTGCAGGAAGAGTGAATTTTACCACACAGTATCTGAACTATGTCAAATGCATTCAGCTGTTCTCTTCTTTATCACCAACATAAGTTAAGGTTGTGAATTTGCTGCCTCCCAATGATTTTGTTTCAAACTCCCATTGTGTTGCGTATTACATTGTGCCAAATCATTTTATGCTTGTTAGAATTATATAGATATTAAAATGCTCTTTCAACCCATGAATAATAAGTAAACATTTCTGGTTCCTTAGTACATAGATGTAATTCTGGCATTCCATTAGAGCTCTAACTGAGAAGTGCATTTTATTTTTCATGCTAGTTACCTGCCACAATTTTAGGTGTTGTTTTTTTTAAAGCCAATTTTTGTGGTTAATTAGCAAGCAGAAATCTTGATGAACAGCAAGTATTTTTATGTTACCCATGAATAGTTCTATCTACAGTGCATGCTCATTTCTATTATCTTCCCCCCCAAAAAATCTATGAGGAGAATGCAGCTGCATGCAGGGTTATTGACAGGATTAAAGGAAGCACACAGATAAAAGAAAACAATGTGCTTGGGGAAATAACTCTTTTTGCCCATAAAATATAAATCACATATTCATAATTGGATTGTGCTTGGGGATTTCTGTGCTTACTACAGTATGTATACATCTGCAGTTTTACTGCATTCCTCCAGGAAAAAGAAAAGAAAATGGCTTTTATAAGAGAGGTATGAAAAGATAGTCTTGGACTCCCCTTGCTCCCCTAACTTGCATAGTCTTGTATAAATGGAGTCTAACTGAGGTATTTACTTGCTTCTCAGGGCACGTGCTGTGACTCATTTGTGGATTAAAAGATACTGTGTTGCTATGAGAGAAGCCTGGGTAAAGTTTGATGAAAGATCACTTCAATTGTACTTCCACTGCCTGAGGTAAGAAGAATGAGATGTTTGGTGCAGTTCCAATTAATTCTGTTGTTGTTGCACCCTAATTTTCCCCCCAACAGACAAAATTTCACTACAGTTACAATTAAATTAACAAACAGCTACAGTTAAGAATTTTGCAAAGTGTTTCCAGTTCATTTGCCAGAAGAAAAAAAAGCCACATAAATTGTTCCAAATTATTTCCCCAGCTCTCATTACAATTATTAGCCAATTATTTATTTGTTGATGTTTTTATGGGCTCTTCTCTCTTTCCATTATGGCCAAAATTCTCAGACTTGATGTCTAAAGCTAGACACCCCAGTGAAAGGAAGCTCCAGTGTTCAGCATGTTTAGGTGCCCTACTATGAATGTAGGTGCCTAACTTTAGGTACCTTTGTTTGAAAATTTTGGCCACATGCCTCTGTCTCTTCACATACCTTTTATTTGGAATCTCCTCTTTTAAATAAAATGTTGGATTGGAGGCACACGCACTAACACTGCAATTGTTAAGGAGCTATCAATATTTTCATAATAATAACTTTGAGTGGTTAATAACCAAGTTGTTAGAAATGTGCTCCAGGTAAAAACATTGATATATAAGGTCTGCTCAGCCCAGGGGGCAAGAGCATGTTCCAGTAAATTTGCATGCATTTTACTTTTCATTCACAAAATATGGTGGGTATATCTGGGGACTTTTGAGGTCATCAAAAATGACAGCATAATGGTGATCAAAATACATAAACTTTTCCACTTTCCTTTGCCAGTGACACTGAACGTTGACCTAGAACTGTCTAGGTGCTTTTCCTAACAGAATTTTCCCAGTCATGCTAAATTATCCCCGAGTTTATGGTGGAGCCACACCATAGTTAAATGTAACTAAGCAATACATTGGGATCACCAATCTCATTATCACATCTAACCATGGGCAGATTTGCCCTCAGGTCTCCAGACATGAAAGACAACTAAAAAGCTAGTCTATTTACATTTTAATTGCAGAAAAGCAAGAACCAAAATGTGCCCTAGTGCCAAACATTCTTTGAGCTTTGTATTATTTTCAAATACAGCTTGAAAAGTAGACTCACTGATTGAGGTTCTCACCACTGCTCTGGCCCCTGTGCCAGGTAAAAGAGCCAGACTGAGGTGAAGGGAGCCCTAGCTACCTGGATCCAGCTAAAGGAGATAACTTCAGTCTGTCTTCCTAGGATTCCTTTGCCAGCTCTGGCATGCTAGGGGTAGAAATACAGCACATGATGCTGTGAAGAATCTGAGCAGTGCTGACACACATTGAAAAGTTGGGACAGGCTGCTGTAACTTACACAGCTCTGAGGTGTTAAGTTATGCCAGGAACTGCTCTGGACTCTGGAACAGCCCAGAATCAGGGGACATATAGTGACTTAAAACTACCTTAGCCTCCCTCCTCCTGGACTTCAAATGCTCTGTGGTGCCTCTTAGAAGTTCAGTATATAATCTCACCCATTGTGTTTAAATAATATAATTGAAATTAGTCGAGAGACCTATAAAATGGTGTCTATTTTTTATAACTTAATGTATTTCCCTCATGTTCAGCAAAATAAAACTCTGTTAGACAATTAGTGTCATTTCATGTACATCTAAATCCCAATTGGGTCTAAAAGAGACCCAGGCAGTACAGGACATATTCACAGCTCTGGTAATTCAGGTTAAAGGCAGCCCCCTCCAACACAACTTGCTACGGATGTAGAGAGTGTCAACTATGTGGGTTCTGTGAAAAATGTTAGGTAATGTGTTGAGAAAATGTTACTTTATGTATGGGGTTGTAGGAAGTAAACCCTGTGGTTGGACATGAGCCAGTGATTTAACATCTGAGGACTCTGTAAAGGCCCACTGTGCTGCTAAGAGCCAGTTCAGCATGGCCTGAGAGAAGAAAGAGAGCCTGGGATTGCTATCTAAAAATGTTTGGTTGTTTTCAGGACTTGGCAGAAGGTTTCAGGAATGGATTCTCAAGACACTAAAGACTAGTCCATTGGGCACTGTATGAATCCAGGATACCAGGAAGATGGCACTGAGATCCAGTTCAGAGGATGTAGGACCCAATAGCATGTAAGAAGGAAGTCTGAACTGGGATTTGAAATAGGGCCTTTCTATGCTTGAGATGAACAGTAAATGAGTTCATTCATGGGTTTACTTGTAAGTAACAAAGTAAAAATTTGTTAACCAACTGTGGAGTGCAGCAGTGGTGGCTAGATATTCCTGCAGTGGCCTTCAGATATTCCTGCAGTGGCATGCAAGCTCCTGGGTTCAGAGTTATCATAACCTTAGTCCCAGATTTGGACCTTAGCGTCCAAAATATGGGGGTTAGCATGAAAACCTCCAAGCTTAGTTACCAGCTTGGACCTGGTACTTGCTGCCACCACCCAAAAAATTAGAGTGTTTTGGGGCACTCTGGTCCCCCTGAAAAACCTTCCCTGGGGACCCCAAGACCCAAATCCCTTGAGTCTCACAACAAAGGAAAATAATCCTTTTTCCCTTCCCCCCTCCAGGTGCTCCTGGAGAGATACATAGACACAAGCTCTGTGAAACTACACAGAGTGACTCCCCCTCTCTGTTTCCAGTCCTGGAAACAAAAAGTACTTTCCTATTCCCCCAGAGGGAATGCAAAATCAGGCTAGCAAATCCAACACACAGATCTCCCCGATTTCTTCCTCCCACCAATTCCCTGGTGAGTACAGACTCAATTTCCCTGAAGTAAAGAAAAACTCCAACAGGTCTTAAAAGAAAGCTTTATATAAAAAGAAAGAAAAATACATACAAATGGGCTCTCTGTATTAAGATGATACAATACAGGGTCAATTGCTTAAAAGAATATTGAATAAACAGCCTTATTCAAAAAGAATACAAATCAAAGCACTCCAGCACTTATATTCATGCAAATACCAAAGAAAAGAAACCATATAACTTACTATCTGATCTCTTTGTCCTTACACTTAGAAACAGAAGACTAGAAAGTAGAAACTACTTCTCCAAAGCTCAGAGAAAGCAGGCAGACAGACAAAGACTCAGACACAAACTTCCCTCCACCCAGAGTTGAAAAAATCCGGTTTTCTGATTGGTCCTCTGGTCAGGTGCTTCAGGTGAAAGAGACATTAACCCTTAGCTATCTGTTTATGACACGCCCCCCAAATTGCAGACAGTGGGGAAGCTCACTGGCGGCGATTTCCTTCTAGAACTTGAAAATAAACAGATTAATACAACACATACACCTTTACATATACTCCTAAGTATATAACTAACAGACTTCTACATTTTAAGAACACTTTTTTAACTACTGAATTCTGGGAAACTCTCACGGGAGAGTGCATCAGCAACTTTGTTAGAAGCTCCTGTGATGTGTTGAATTTCAAAATCAAAATCTTGGAGAGCTAAACTCCAACGAAGAAGTTTCTTGTTGTTCCCCTTGGCAGTATGAAGCCACTTTAGTGCAGCATGGTCAGTTTGTAGTTGGAACCGCCGTCCCCAAACATATGGGCGTAGCTTTTCCAGGGCGTACACAATGGCATAGCATTCCTTTTCATTGACTGACCAGTGACTTTCCCTCTCAGACAGTTTCTTGCTGAGAAACACGACAGGATGGAAGTTGTGATCTGTTGCTTCCTGCATGAGCACCACTCCTATACCACGCTCAGATGCATCTGTGGTTACTAGGAATGGCTTGTCAAAATCCGGGGCCCTGAGCACAGGGTCAGACATGAGCGTTGCCTTAAGTTGGGTAAAGGCCTTTTGACACTCATCAGTCCACTTAACTGCATTTGGCTGGGTCTTTTTGGTCAGGTCGGTCAGTGGGGCAGCGATTTGGCTGTAGTGTGGTACAAATCGCCTGTAGTATCCGGCCAAGCCTAAGAAGGATTGGACCTGCTTCTTGGACCGTGGGACAGGCCACTTTTGGATAGCATCCACCTTGGCCTGTAGGGGGTTTATGGTTCCTCGACCCACCTGGTGCCCCAGGTAAGTCACTCTGTTTTGGCCTATTTGACACTTTTTGGCCTTAACAGTTAGTCCTGCCTGCCTGATGCGCTCAAAGACCTTTTCCAGGTGTAGTAGGTGTTCGGGCCAGGAGTCTGAAAAAATGGCCACATCATCGAGGTAGGCAACTGCAAATTCTCCCAGTCCAGCTAGTAGACCATCTACCAGCCTCTGGAAGGTGGCGGGTGCATTTCGAAGGCCGAAAGGAAGGACATTGAATTCATACACCCCCGCATGGGTGACGAATGCTGACCTCTCCTTGGCAGGTTCATCTAGCGGTACTTGCCAGTACCCCTTGGTTAAGTCTATTGTAGAGATGAACTGGGCACGTCCCAACTTCTCCAATAGCTCATCGGTACGTGGCATTGGATAGTTGTCCGGACGAGTTACAGCATTTAGCTTACGGTAGTCCACGCAAAAGCGTATTTCCCCATCTGGTTTGGGTACCAGAACCACTGGAGATGCCCATGCACTGGTAGATGAGCGGATTATACCCATCTGTAGCATGTTCTGGATCTCCCGTTCTATAGCAGCTTGGGCATGAGGAGACACTCGGTAGGGTGGGGTTCTGATTGGGTGAGCATTACCTGTATCAATGGAGTGGTATGCCCGTTCAGTCCGTCCTGGGGTGGCTGAGAACAATGGGGCGAAGCTAGTGCACAGCTCCTTGATTTGTTGCCACTGCAGACGTTCCAGGGTGGTTGAGAGGTTCACCTCTTCCACGCCACCGTCTTTTTTCCCGTCGTAGTAGACACCGTCAGGCCACTCAGCATCCTCTCCCTGGACTGTAAACTGACAAGCCTGTAAGTCTCTGGAATAGAAAGGCTTGAGAGAATTAACATGGTACACTTTAGGCTTTAGTGAGGAATTGGGAAATGCTGTGAGGTAGTTTACAGCTCCCAGGCGCTCTTGGACCGTGAATGGCCCTTCCCATGATGCTTCCATCTTATGGGCCTGTTGCGCCTTCAAGACCATAACCTGGTCTCCTACCTTGAAGGAACGTTCTCTGGCATGGCTGTCATACCAGGCCTTTTGCTCTTCTTGAGCATCCTTTAGGTTCTCTCTAGCAAGGGCTAAAGAGTGTTGGAGGGTGCTTTGTAGGTTGCTTACAAAGTCCAGAATGTTAGTTCCTGGAGAAGGCGTAAACCCCTCCCATTGCTGCTTCACCAACTGTAATGGCCCCTTAACCTCGTGACCATACACAAGTTCAAATGGTGAAAACCCTAAACTGGGATGTGGTACAGCCCTGTAGGCAAACAGCAACTGCTGCAACACTAGGTCCCAATTATTGGAGAATTCGTTGATGAATTTTCGTATCATGGCCCCCAAAGTTCCATTGAACCTTTCCACCAGGCCATTGGTTTGATGGTGGTATGGGGTGGCAACCAAGTGATTCACCCCATGAGTTTCCCACAGTTTTTCCATGGTCCCTGCCAGGAAATTAGACCCTGAATCTGTAAGGATGTCGGAGGGCCAACCTACCCTGGCAAAGATGTCTGTTAGGGCCAGGCACACAGTGTTAGCCCTGGTGTTGCCTAGAGCTACTGCTTCTGGCCATCGGGTAGCAAAGTCCACTAAAGTCAGTACGTACTGCTTTCCTCTGGGCGTCTTTTTTGGGAAAGGGCCCAGAATATCCACAGCTACTCGCTGAAATGGGACCTCAATTATGGGGAGTGGCTGGAGAGGGGCCTTGACCTGGTCTTGAGGCTTACCCACTCTTTGGCATACCTCACAAGACCGGACATACTTGGCAACGTCCTTGCCCATCCCCTCCCAGTGGAAGGACTTCCCCAACCGGTCCTTGGTTCTGTTCACCCCAGCATGGCCACTGGGATGATCATGGGCTAAGCTTAAGAGCTTCTCCCGGTACTTAGTTGGAACCACCAACTGTTTTTGCGGCTGCCATTCTTCCCGGTGTCCACCAGAAAGAATTTCCTTGTATAAAAGTCCTTGGTCTATAACAAACCGGGATCGATTAGAAGAGCTGAGAGGCGGTGGGGTGCTCCGTGCCGCCGCCCAAGCTTTCTGAAGGCTGTCATCCACTTCCTGCTCAGCCTGGAACTGTTCCCTTGAGGCTGGGGTCACCAGTTCTTCCTCAGACTGTGGACTTGGGCTTGGTCCCTGTGGAAGTGATGTAGGTGATGGGGTTGTTTCCGTTGCTGGTGAACCGCTCTCCGCTGGTGCACCTGAGGTTATTTCAGGCTCTGGCTGAGCCTTTTGGGTATGGCTGTCTTGTGCTTCTGCCAGTTCTGGCTCGCTGGCGCCCTCTGGCGTTGAGTTTGAAGATGGGGTTGCACTTGCTGGTGCTGGTTGCT
The DNA here is from genome assembly GCF_025201925.1 of Gopherus flavomarginatus. Classification (NCBI taxonomy): domain Eukaryota; kingdom Metazoa; phylum Chordata; order Testudines; family Testudinidae; genus Gopherus; species Gopherus flavomarginatus. The sequence continues at coordinate 35,276,028 of NC_066617.1, forward strand.
GTTCCAGTTCCGGGCCTGGGACTGGAGGTGCTGTGGCTGTTTCAGTGGTTGGCATGGAATCCGGGTCCACTACCTCTGTCTGGGTCTCTGGTAACACAGACGGGGCCTCTGTGGACGGCTCAGGAACAGGAATGGGTCTGGAAGCTTGCCTGGTTTGGCTACGTGTAACCATTCCCACTCTCTTGGCCCGCCTCACCTGGTTGGCCAAGTCTTCCCCCAGTAGCATGGGGATAGGATAATTGTCATAGACTGCAAAAGTCCACATTCCTGACCAGCCTTTGTACTGAACAGGCAGTTGAGCTGTAGGCAAGTCTACAGCTTGTGACATGAAGGGGTAAATTGTAACTTTGGCCTTTGGGTTGATGAATTTGGGGTCAACGAAGGATTGGTGGATAGCTGACACTTGTGCCCCCGTGTCTCTCCACGCAGTAACCTTCTTTCCGCCCACTCTCAAATTTTCCCTTCGCTCCAAGGGTATTTGAGAGGCATCCGGGCCTGGGGATCTTTGGTGTGATGGTGGTGTAATGAATTGCACTCGCATGGTGTTCTTTGGACAGTTGGCCTTGATATGTCCCAGTTCATTACACTTAAAGCATCTTCCATCTGATGGGTCACTGGGCCGAGGTGAGTTACTGGAGACTGGTGAGGTGGAAGGGTAGGGTATCTGTGGCTTTACTTGGGTGGTATGTGGGGTCTTTGGCTGTCCTCGGTTGTAGGGTTTATGGTCTGTGTGCCCCCTGGGGTAATCGTTCCCCTTGACAGTAGCTTTCTTGCTTTCTGCCAGTTCCATCTATTTGGCTCCAATCTCCCCCGCCTCAGCGATATCTTTGGGATTTCCATCTTGTATGTACCGTGTGATGTCTTCAGGAACACCATCCAAGAACTGCTCCATTTGTATGAGGAGGTGCAGTTCTTCCAAGGTTTGAATGTTGTTTCCTGTTATCCAGGCCTCATAGTTTTTTGCAATGTAGTAGGCGTGTTTGGGAAATGACACCTCTGGTTTCCACTTTTGGGTTCTGAAGCGCCGACGGGCATGATCTGGGGTTATCCCCATCCTGTATCTGGCCTTGGTTTGAAAAAGTTTATAGTCATTCATTTGCTGCTTAGGCATTTCAGCTGCCACCTCTGCTAAAGGTCCACTGAGCTGTGACCTCAATTCTACCATGTACTGGTCTTTGGGAATGCTGTACCCAAGACAGGCTCTTTCAAAATTTTCCAAGAAGGCCTCGGTGTCATCCCCTGCCTTGTAGGTGGGAAATTTCCTGTGCTGTGGAGCAATATTTGGCGCCGGGTTGTTAGGGTTGGCTGGCACAGGCAGCCCAGCTTTTGCCAAGTCCAGTTCATGTTTTCTCTGTTTTTCCTTCTCTTCATTCTCTTTTTGTTGTTTTTCCATTTCTCGGCGGTGGGCCAACTCTTCTTCTTCTTGTTTCCTTCGGTGGGCGAACTCTTCTTCTTCTAGTTTTCTTTTGCGTGCTGCCTGTTTGATTTGTTCTTCTCTTTCTTTCATCTCCATCTCTTTTTGTTTTATTTCCAGTTGTCGCCTGTGTTCAGCTTCTTTGATTTGCTCTTCGGCCTCAATTTTTGCCTTAGAAGTCATGATTCCTGTTTTCTTGTGTTGGGGTGCCCTCCGGTGTTTATCTTCTGCACTGCAGGCTCTGTTGCCTCCTGAAGTCTGCCTAGCAACAGTGCCTTTAGCTAATCTTCAATGTTAAGTAAACCTGAAAAACCACTTTATTTGCATGCATATAGTGCTGGAACTTGCCTCCTAATGGGAGGGCTATTGCATGACAAAAGACCCTTAACAGTCTGGTAATGGCTTCTTGCTTAACATGCAAGCCACAAACTGCCAGAGAGAGCAGAAAAAAAAATTCTCCCTGGTTCCCTTTTAAAACCAACTGTTTCTCTCTGCTAAAAAGCCCTTAGCAGAGAAAAGAAAAATATAATATTCCTACTGGCTTCTGGATTCTGTCTATATCCCACCGCTGCTACACCATATCATAACCTTAGTCCCAGATTTGGACCTTAGCGTCCAAAATATGGGGGTTAGCATGAAAACCTCCAAGCTTAGTTACCAGCTTGGACCTGGTACTTGCTGCCACCACCCAAAAAATTAGAGTGTTTTGGGGCACTCTGGTCCCCCTGAAAAACCTTCCCTGGGGACCCCAAGACCCAAATCCCTTGAGTCTCACAACAAAGGGAAATAATCCTTTTTCCCTTCCCCCCTCCAGGTGCTCCTGGAGAGATACATAGACACAAGCTCTGTGAAACTACACAGAGTGACTCCCCCTCTCTGTTTCCAGTCCTGGAAACAAAAAGTACTTTCCTATTCCCCCAGAGGGAATGCAAAATCAGGCTAGCAAATCCAACACACAGATCTCCCCGATTTCTTCCTCCCACCAATTCCCTGGTGAGTACAGACTCAATTTCCCCGAAGTAAAGAAAAACTCCAACAGGTCTTAAAGAAAGCTTTATATAAAAAGAAAGAAAAATACATACAAATGGGCTCTCTGTATTAAGATGATACAACACAGGGTCAATTGCTTAAAAGAATATTGAATAAACAGCCTTATTCATAAAGAATACAAATCAAAGCACTCCAGCACTTATATTCATGCAAATACCAAAGAAAAGAAACCATATAACTTACTATCTGATCTCTTTGTCCTTACACTTAGAAACAGAAGACTAGAAAGTAGAAACTACTTCTCCAAAGCTCAGAGAAAGCAGGCAGACAGACAAAGACTCAGACACAAACTTCCCTCCACCCAGAGTTGAAAAAATCCGGTTTTCTGATTGGTCCTCTGGTCAGGTGCTTCAGGTGAAAGAGACATTAACCCTTAGCTATCTGTTTATGACAAGAGTCCTTGGAATAGGGAGCAGAGTGAGAAGTAACACAATATAAAGTTTCCTAGTTCAAAGTTGGGTGTTGGTAGCAGTTACCTGAATCTGGGACGTAGGAAACCTGCTTTCTTTCCCCACTCCTAATCTTGTGGAAACCTTTCTGCAGTTAACCCATGGTACCCAGCCTCTATGGTAAGTGTGAGAATGGGGCCTGAAAGATTCCATTTTTGGTGTCATGTTCCCCTGGTCTCAAACCCATAGTGATTTTTCTCATGAGGTAAATAATGATCACCTGTCAGAATTATCTTATCTGGTGCCCTCCTTCTTCCTCAGTAGTATGAAACCTGCTAAGGGAGGGCTTGGGGCAGTAGCCAGTGGGGACTATATGGGAACATTAAGGAAGGAGGTGACTGTATGAAGCATCTTGTGATATCCATGATTTTATGGGCCCATTCTCCTTTCTATTCTATGGGCTGGGGCTGGAGCCTAAAACACTCCCTATGGGATGATTTTGAGGACCCTCTGTGAGATGATTCTCAAGGATTTTTGTATTGGATTTGTCCCCTCCCATAGTGTTCTTCCTCTATTATAGAGAAAAGTGGGAGGCTCTAAGGACTATGAAAAATGGCACATTTTTATATAACCTTATCAATTACAGATGGTCAGAAAATGGGGAGAAAGAATCAGTCTAGAAAAATCTTCATAATAACCATATCAGTGAAAGTGAGGAATTACTAATTGTCTCAGAAGATAGTGAGTCAGAGAACACTAATCTAAAGGTAAGTTAGGATAGACATTGGGAAAAATTCTTAACAGTAAGAACAATAGGGAAGCATAATAAATGACCAAATGAAATAGTTAGAGTGACTGTTGAGGCAAATTTTAGGTAGGATGGTAATGGGAAAGATGAAGCGAATGGTCTTGTAAATACAGGGATTCATACTAGATCCATCTATCCTAACACTACTAGGAAGAAATTTTTGAGTTGCTACAATGGTTACAACTGGGGAGAGCAGAGAGCTGAGAACAGCCATGGGTTCAGAGCCAGCAGGGCAAGCTGGCATGATGTTTTGTTGCAGTGAACCAGATACAAGAACCAATGGAATAGACACATAGTTCAAAAACCCAGTGAAGGGCTAAAAACATAGCACCTGTTATAAAAGGCATTCTACTATTTGGGTAAATATGGGATTCTGCTGTCTTTAGAACACACATAGGAAACCTCAGGACACCTAAAGAAATGACTAGAGACCTTTGAGGCTGGGGCATTAGCAGAGACAAACAAGATAAAACTTTACAGAAATCTGGGAACTGGAATGCGACAGTTAAATGTAGAAAGATGCCAATGGCTACTAGATTTTAAGATTATGATACAATGTGCCTGGTTCTCCTCTCACTTGCATTGGTGTAAACTGGGAGTAACTCTAGTGAAGGTAATGAACATACATGGTATAAAAGTGGTATTAGCTAGAGAATAATCCAGCTGAATACGTAAAATCTAATTCAAAAGAAATGTAATATTAGGGTTCTGAGCCTGTTCCAGTAGATGGAGCTATGGAACAGAAATACAAATTTAGTGTTAAATGTGTTTTGAATTAAAGCAGACATGTTTGTCTCAACACTGAGTTTCTGTTCTTTCTGGCTCACTAGCACACACAGCCTTCCATATTTCCTAGACAAACACAAATCTTTTGGGTTTCACCATGATTTATAATATAGCTGGTTGCACTGTCTTCTATGTGTATCTAGTTCATCACAACAAATATTCTGCTGTTCTGGTATGCAATTTTTCGTTTGTGATACAAGGAAGTAGTTTTTGTGCAGTAGATTATTTACATTGCTGTCAGGTGATAATATCCTATCTATCTAGTTGCACAGATATTCTACAAGTTTCAAAATAAAATCTTTTCCACTAAAACTGCCTGAAATCTTTCAAGCAGCTACATTTTAAGTTGGCAAAGAAGAGGACGGTAGCTGTTGACAGACTGAAAGTAATTTCTGTAGCTGTTTGCTGTGGGTTGGTGGTGTCCTTCTACGGTGTGTTCATTTGGAAATCCTCCAACATGTCAACCACCTCTGTGGCAATTGTGAACTGCGATTGGAAAGTATTCAACAAATTGCAGATACTAACTATTTTCTCTGCCATAAATGCCGACTCCAGCTGCTGCCTCAACTACTGTACTTTGTCATAAAGAATGTTTGAAAATAAATCAAATTACGGCATACCTAGGCAATGCTTATAGTATTGGGTAGATGTTTGTACATAAATTCCGTATACATCTGTGTAATATTTGCTGGGTCTTATATACAATGCACATTGAAAAGACTGAGATCAACATTTTTCTGTTAACGTTTTGGCATTCCATTGACAAAAGGAAGGATCACCAAAGGAGTTAAAAGGACTCTTATCTCAAAAGCTGTTTCTACTATTTCCAGACCCAAGTTGTATGTATATACATTGCCCATACCAGTACCAGTTGGAAATGTATTTTTTTTAATATGGCACCTTATACATTTATTAATAGTCAAAAAACTGGTTTTAGCAATAAGCAGGTGCCTTTTCAGTTGACCATAATAATATATAAGATGCATGATCTTCAAGAAATTAAGGGATGGTTTCATAAATGCAGTTGTCACCATTAGAATATCACCAAGTGCCAACACCATGGAACCTGAGATAAATACCACAGTTATGTCCTATGCTAAATACAGATAAATAGCTCCGGTATCTCAGATAGCAATGTGTGGTACCTTTTGGCAGAAGCTGAATTTTTAATAGCACTACAGAATCCCAATAGTTATTTCATAGCCAGCTATTACAATTGACACTCCTGCTGGCATAGAAGAGAAGCTAAGACTGAATGGACATGGAGTTGGCACTATCCCCACAGTCAACCAAAATAGTGTCAAGCAACATTGGTAAGACAATAAAATGAGGAAATTTGCATCACAGCTGTTCTGTACTTTTTCTATGTACAAATATGAGTTCTTAATCTCCTGGGCTGTCAATGTGGCACCTTTCATGAGTACTAAATTATCTACAAATTAAAAACAAAGAACATGGAGCCTTTGCTAAGTGAAGGCAGTAATAAGGCGATCCTGGCTGTGTCAATATAGGGGAAGATTATTATTTGTCTGCAGCTCACAAAGGATCTCAGTACTTTGTAGTTACCTCATAAGTGATGCAGATGAAAAATGACCTGCCCCTTCACTGTCTCAGAAACGAACAGCTGAAGTGACTGCAGAATTTCCATGCTGTGACCAGCAGGCTTTCTCCAATTCATTGGGTTGTTTTAAAAATAATGTAACAAAAAAATTAAAGCAGGCTGCAAAACATGGCACATGATCCAATTAACTACCCTTAAGAGCAGATATTATACCATATTTGTTTCATTGCCAGAAGTTACAGGGGAGGAATGGACATTACACTTTGGTGTTCTAGAGGATATTTAGGAAGAAAAACTGTTCTTTTTTAAACCCATAAACTAAACTGTAGAAGATTTGGTCACAACAACCTGGATCAGAGTCACAGTGAATGCTTAGACTTCACTCTTGGAGACTATGTTGCTCTTGTGTATTAGTATGTTTAGAGATGTTTCAAGGAGGAATCATCAGCAGTGCAAAGTTATTCCATCTTGACACTTCCTGGTGTCACTCCATTATATCCAACAGAATTGTGTCACAGGTAAATTTGTCCTGTTCCGTTCAATCACGCTTTAAAGAATCACATCCTGGTTCAGTAGATGGCTGAACCGAAAAGCAAAAGAGGACAGTGAGCGTCAGGTAAAATGAGTCTGAGTATGATCTGTTTTTAAAAATGAGCAATGAAAATTGATATAACAAAGAAATTCGTCTAACTCTCTAGCTAAAAATGCCAGGAATGAGAGCAATAACGAAGAGAAAAGTGAAGAGGTACTGCAGGCCCATCTGAGGACAACTGCAAGCCCTGACCTAGATACATTCATATATGCTTAAAAATGGACATTTTGATATCAAAAATACCAAATATCAATTTTAAGAGCTTGGTTCTCTCCTGTAGTTGAGCTGTACTTGGCAGAAGGGGCAGGGTCATCAGGGAGCCAGTCATAGCTTCCTGATTCTGAGGGCCAACAGTTCTAACTTGTGTCACAGACTTGGGACCCTTATTAGACTCCATGCCAGTGGAGCATAGACATAGTGGAGCTCCTCCATTGACCGCTCACCTTCTACATGCCCAGATATGCCCCTTTTTCTTGCCTCTGAAAAGTCCCATACACCATGGAGTGGTAGCAGGGTTCTCTAGAACATTTGTACTAGCAAGAAACTCCCCTCTGGCAGGAGAATTCCCTTCTGGCCAGCTTCTGTCCCCTTTGCAGATAGGATTACAGAGTTCACCCATAAGTATATATTGTACCAGAGGCACAAAGATATAAAACTAAACATAATATTATTGAAATACTAATGCAATGAAAACCAGTTAAAGGAGTTAATAGCCACTGTAGATTCATTAATTAAAACTCTGAAAGAGAGAGCCTGAGACATAAGGCCTTGTATCAGGGGCCCGCTATGATGCCTGATATAAAGCAAAGTTAGAAAAAGTCAGGCTGTGAGCAGAAGTCAGGCTCTGCCTGTATGCAGGCTCACAGAACCTGGCAAGAACAAGGCTGGTATTGCAAAAACACATACAGTCCTGAGAAGTGCTAGGCACAGAACACTCACGCAAACACATTCCAGAAGGGTGGTACCAGAACACCCCGATACCAAGTATGGTACAAACACATACCCCAGAGAGAACAAGAACACGCTGATCCACCAAAAGATAAGGTCAGGGTGACAGTGTGATGGATAGAGATGTTTTGATTGAACTGGCATTTACAAGGTAATGGGTGGCAACAAATTACGTAATGGAGCAGTAACTGACCATGTCAGGGGGCAACATGTAACTTGTTTGTGTGAGTGTATAAAATGGAGTTTCAGAGTGAATGCCTTTGGCTGGCATAGGGGGCAGCGGAAAGTCCCACCACTGACTGAGCTGGCCCATTGTGACAAGCATGCATGTGTTAGTGGTCCTATAGAGTCTATGGGATACTATGGCATGCGTCATTAACAATAAACCTGGCTGGGTGCCTTCGCAACCAAATGGGTCTGTGTTTATTTGGCAGTTCAGTCGCAACCTGCTGTATGGACTGTCTGGCCAGAGCTAGGGCAGCACACATTGAGAACACACACAGAGAACTAACATCTTCTTATGCCGCATCTCCATTACTGTCAGTTAGCAACCATGGTAGCCTATTCTGTATGATTCTCTGCCAATCTCTTTGTGGAAGAATAGTCCTTTTAATACACCCAAGATACCATATCATCCATCCAACATCTTCTTTTTCTGCCTTGTGTTCGTCTGCCATCAATTTTCTCTTCTAGTGCCCGTAAACATGCATCTCCCACTAAACCCCTTAAAATGTGCCCTGCAAATTGAATCTCTTTCATAAGATCTGACAACTTTTTCCTGGTTCCAATCATTTCCAACATTTTTGTTAGTTATGTGGGCTATCCAGGATATTATCTGAATGTTTATTTTACACTATAATTCAAAGGATTGTACTTCCTTAACCAGGGCCGGCTCTAGATTTTTTGCCACTCCAAGCAAAAAAATTTTTGGCTGCCCCCCACTCCAGCCCTGGGCTCTCACACCCCACATCAGTGCCCTCCCCCACCCACAACCCCTGGTGCTCCAGCCCTGGGCTCTCTCCCCGCCCCCCGCACCCTCTGCCTCCCCAGCACTAGGCTCCCCACCACCAGTGCTGACTCTACCTGCTCCCCCTTCACCTCCAGCTGGTCCAGCGCTAGCATGGTCGGGGTAAGCAGCGGGGCTCCTGGGCCACACCTCAACCCAGGGTGCCTCCAGCTGGGGCTCCCACCTCCAGGACCATCCGGAACCTGGGAGGACAGAGCCAGGGGACTGCCCCGGCAGGGGGCTGAGGAGCTGGGTCAGGGTAGCCCCAGAGGGAGCGGAGCCCCAGAGAGCGGGACACTGGCCACGCATGACAGCATCCCGTCCTCTATGGCCCCACTGCTGCTGCCATTTCTGGGGGCTCAGGCCATTTCATGCAGCCCCAGCTGTGGCACTGGGGGGCGGCAGCTCTGCGGCACCTGCAGGAGGCTCTGTGTTCCCCATGGGGCAGCTCCCAGCCCAAGTTTCCCTCGCCCAGGCCCTGCCCAGCCTAGCAACAAGATGCGGGCGCTGCTTCCCCATGGCGCAAACTGCAGCAGCCCCAGGGCATCCCCGTGCACGACACGCTGCTGCTGCCAGGGCTGGCTCTAGGCTTTTGCTGCCGGAAGCCAAAAGAAAAGATGGCCGGAATGCTGCCCCTGAAAATGTGCTGCCCCAAGCACATGCTTGGTTTGCTGGTGCCTAGAGCTGACCCTGTCCTTAATTATCAATTGTTTGAATGTCAATGTTTCACATACACAATTTAACACAAACCAAATGTACATTTTTAAGATTCAGAATTTGGTCTTTAGATTTATGTCCCTTCTCATCAGATATTTATTGTTACAGAATGTCTCTTGCACCCTTGCTATTCTGGTGCTGACTTCAGTAACCACTCTTCCATCTGCTGTATGGCTGTGTCATTCACTAGAATCTTGCATGTTTTCCTAAGATCCTAGCATACCACCAGTTTTTGTCTTGTCCGCATTCTACTCTAGACCATATTCTTTGCTGTATTTATATGTAATCTCCACTAAATTTATCCGAACTTCTGAATCAGCCAATAGCACTGTCATCTGCACAGAGAATGTTATGCACCCATTTTCCATTCATCTTAATATCTTCTCTGCTTCTTTGATTAACTTTATCAAACACTCACTATAACTGTTGAATTGAGTCAGTGACATTATACAGCTGTCTCACATCTCTCTTGAACTCTATTAGATTTTCATTTTCATCTCCCATTATAATTGCCTTCTGATTCCAATATAATTGTTTTATTATTTGAAGTTTATATCCATCAGTTCTTACAGATCTTAATATCTTGGGCAACTTGTAGCGGTAGATCTGTCAAATGCATTTTGGAAGTCAATAAAACACAAGTATGCTGTTTTCCCCATTTCAACTGATCTTTGTAATATGAGCTTCAAGTTCATAATGGCATTTTTCATTCCCTTTTGACGTTTGAAAGTGTATTGATGTTCACTTATTTCCTTATCAATCTTTCCTTGTAGTCTATCTTGAACAACTCACAAAAGTATCTTAGAGGCTTGCAATATTAGGGTGATTTTTCTTTGTTGTCACAATTCATAGCATTGTTTTTGGGGGGATTTTGATACAGAATGAGGTTGTAAAATCTTTGGGCTATTCTCCTCTCTCAGACATATTCTTCGTTTCTTTGGACAGGGCTTTCAAGCCTTCATCCCCTATGCTTTTTAACAGTTCAGCCAGTATTCCATCACAGCCAAGTGCTTTTCTACTTGGAAGTCTTTTTATTGCTGCCAAGTTTTGTTCATCTATTACTGGTGGACTTACTTACTTGATTAATCTCTAGAAGTTTTTTAGGCTGATCATCACCATATATTTCCTTGATATATTCTCTCTCGCTCTCTCTCATTTGTGTCTTTAGGGTCTGTCAAATATTGTCCAGTTCTGTGCATGAGTTACCTTATCCACATTTCTTCTGTAACTGAAGGCTCTTATCTTTTGCTACATCTCACCTTTGTTACGTCTCATTTATCCAATTGTTCAATTTCTTTGTATTTCTCATTCATCCATTCAGACTTCACTAATCTCCATTTATTCTTTATCCTTTCATGTAGTCTTAAATATTCATCTTTTTTCTGCTGTCGATCTTTGTGCATTTGTGGCATTTTATAGAGGCAGCAGTGCCATTTGCTGCTCCATCACACCCTGTTGGAACAGTCATCAAATTGTCTGCTACTGTTTATTGATGGGTTTTTCTGCTTATATCGCAGCTAAGCTGCATATCTGAAGGCCATTCCACTATCTGCAACCTGTGGACATGCTCCAGGGCAGAAGACACTGCCCCTGGGAAGTTTACCTAGATCCAAGAACTATAGCTCACTGACATGTTAACATCTTAGTACATAAGGGCAATTAATGAGAACAAGAGGTGGATGTTTAAGGGAAGGTAATTGAATTTTAGTGCAATTCTTTTTTGTTACAAAACAAAGGGAACAGCTCACTTCCCAAGAACAAGCAGACATTTAGGCCTTTGCTTTACTAAAGAAAACAAACATGTGTAATATGCTGCTGGGGATTCCCAGAGCTGTGAGCCACTGTGTTACCACTCTGATTCAGTAAGAGTGAGTTTTGCTGGCAGTTAGACTGTGTTAGCTCTCTGTGACACCATTCTATCTTCCTCACTAGCAAATTCCTCAAGGCTCCCTTGGCCCAAACCTCACCTAACAGGTAACAATCAGTGAACTCCAGCCCCTGAGTTCCTCAGAGATGTTTCTCTGCAATGCATACATAGCTCCTACGACTGTGCATTCACTATCTTTTTTTCTAGTACTGATTACAATGTCACAGAGGCTTGTGATTCTGGTCTTACCAAGCATTTTGTCTGCCCTTTATTTTTATTTTCATTGCTTTTCTTGTTAAACCCTTTTACTATGGAACGCCTCCACAGTTCTGTGCCACGGTGGCATTTCACAATGTTCTATAAAATGCTAATATTCCACCATAATGTCAACACTTCAGAGAGGAACTGCTAAGTACTGTTGGCAGTACTGGAACTGAGTTTTATGAAGTATACTTGGTATACTATGCAACAAAGGAACCATTATGCATGTATGTGTGCTACTCCAGAAAAAAAAAACACCTGATTTTATTGCAGCTACATCTGAATGCAAAAATTTCTGGTGTTATTTATTGTTGCCCAAAAATATTAGTGTTTCTGCACAAGCTAGTTTTTTTTACTCATCATTTTACTAGTCAGATAACTGATGTAGACAAAATTTGGCAGTAGCCTGAGGCAACAAATGAAAAGCATTTGTTCATTTATGATGCAGACTAACTTGTCTTCAAACTAATTTCATAGTTTGTCAATGTTAGAAGCAGCAGTCTGTACCCCAGTGCTGTGGGTAACAGAATGTGATACCTTTGCATCCAGGACAAATGGCCATATACATTCTGGTTTTGTTTGTTGTGAAAGGAGCAAAGAAAAGAGTAAGAAGAACCTTACTTTCATCCACATCACTGGTCTCAGCTGTAGCTATGGATATCTGTTGCCAGCAAGCTATTGGTGAAATATCAACTTGCTTGCTGTAGTGGCTTGGAGTGGTTCCTCCCTGTCAGCCTCGGAGGGAGGCCACTCCACCTCACTGTGCCATCTAGGGGCTAACAGCAGAGGCAACATGGAGGAGCAATGTAGGGGTCACATCCTCCACAGATTGCTCAGGCACATGGTATGGCTGGGCTGTCATCCTGCGAAGCAATTGAGCTGGAGAGCTGCACTGGGCATGGAGAGGTAGAGCTGCAGGAGGGGCTAATGCTTTAACTCTGCTATGGGAGGCACAGGAACATCTGGAAGCTGCATAGAGGGGCTGCTGCTTTCCAGAAAGGGAAGGGCTGCTGGGGGCGGGGTGTTGTCCTAAGGTGGGTAGGCTGCCACCCCACAGGTGGGGTTGGCAGCAAGGAGTAGGGGACTAGACCCACCTTAGTCCACTGGGTCCCAGCCCAGGGCTTTAACATTGAGGGGTAATCCTGCCACTGGGTCAGCAGGGATCCTTCCAAAACACTCTGACTGTGGTTTCAGTAACACAATCGGATTAATGTCTGGTTTACCTGGGCTACTTCCTACCCCTGCCTGTCTGTGGGGCTCCATTGCTTGTGGGTCTTCAATCAGCTCAGAGTATGGCATCTGGTAGTCCCAGAGTCCCTGGGGGTACTCAGCATCTGGCAGTCCTAGCAGTCTCTGGGGATACTCGGCATCTAGCAGTCTCAGCAGTTCACCTGCCTCAGGGTCCTGCTCCAGGGAAGGGGTTGGCAATGCTTGGTCCCTGGTGCAGGGCCTGCAGCAAGGCAGACACATCTAGCTCCCTCCCTGGCTCTCATTCAACTAAGCTGGAGGCCCTGCTTCTTATATTTCCTGTTCCACCCGCCCCCAGCTTCTGACGTGATGGATAGGCCCAGCCTGATTTCCCATGAAAGCTGACTGACTATTTTAGTCAGTTGGGGTCCTTTCTCCCACGGCTGCTTTTATGAAATCTTATACAGAATCCACACATAACAAAACAAGCGGTAGCAAAACAGACAGCAGCTACAACAAACAGTCGCCACATACAAACCTGTGGATGGGGCTCTAGCTCACATCCAGCTGCCCACTCCGTCTCCACCCCCGCCCTGCCAGCCCTTAATATTTCCCCTGCTCCCTATAAAAGGTCAGGGTTAATTGGCCACTGCATTAACCCTTTGTGGTCTGGGCTAGGAAGTGCCCTTGTACCCTGTCACAAAGGTGAACCCAAGGTGGTTCCTGGCTGGCATGCTGCAGTGTGTGACAATCATAGGAAGGTGAAAGGGGAATAAAGGAAGACGGAAGACTAAGAGCTGAGTACAACAGGTTGACAGAGAAATTGAAACAGAAAGTGAAGAGAGACAGAAGCAACTGGATAAACGAACAATGTGAAAAAGCAGAAGAATGTGTGAAGAGAAATGTTCCATGGGGTGGATCACAAGATAAAAGAATTGCATGGGATATCAGTTGAAGATGTCAGCAGTGGACGACAAGCACGGACAAATAACTGAGGAAGAACAAGCAGAGAATCAGTGAATGAAAAATATTTTAAAGAGCTGTACCACTTGCAGAACAGAATACATGAAATGCTTCCCAGTACAAACAAGGGGGAGCAGATGCCACAATTCTTAGCTGAAGTAAAGATATCAATAGTAAGTTTGGAAAAGAAAAAGTGCTGGGAAGTGAAAACATAACCACAGAGCTAATACAAATGGGCAAGGAGCACACAGTAAAGGTGAAAAACAAGCTCTTCAACAAGATAAACAAATATGAGCAAGAGCTGAGATAATGGGGGAAAGCAATAATAGTACCAATCTATGAAAAAGGAGGTAAGAGTGAGTGGAAGATCTATAGTGGAATCAGCTTAGTGAGCATGCCGGTGAAAGCATTCACCAAGACATTTCAGAGGAGAATGAACAGGTATGTGGAAGCAATGTTTACAGTGGAACAGACTGGATTTAGACCACAACAAAGTACAATAGATAACCATTTGTGATAAGACAGATATTGGAGAAGTACATAGAACACAACCAAACTTATTATAACAATGTTATTGACTTCAAACAGGCTTTTGATAGCATTTGGCCGAGAAGATTATGGCATGTCTTGAGAATGCCTGGTGTCCCCAAGAAATTGATCAAGCTGACAGAAAATATCTACAGCAAGTTGATGAGTTAAGTGAGAGTATACAAGAAGCTGACGCACTGGTTCCGGACAATTGTAGGAGTGAAAAAAGAATTCACATCATCACCGGATTTGTTCAGCTTGGAAGCAATAAGATATGTAGCACTGAGATACGAAATTAGAGGGGTCATGATATGTGGGAGGACAGTGAATAACCTTAGTCTCACAGATGATATTGCCATCTTAGCTTTGACCAAGTAGGATTTACAGAGAATTACTGGCAAGGCAGACCGAGAAAGCAGAAGATTCAGACTGAAGATCAGCATGGAGAAGACACAAATTATGGTAATCAGAAGACTAGAGGAAGAGGAAAAGATCAAACTCAGAGACAAAGAATCAAAACATGAAAAAATGTGTAGCTTGGAGGACTAGTATCAAAGAACGGAAATTGTAAAGATGACATAAAAAGAAAAATCAAACTAGCCTCTTTGGCATTAGTAATACTCTGTAAGGCCTGGAAGGCTAAAGATATTTAAATAAAAATGAAAATAAGCATATATGAGACAACTGTTGTGCTAATACTGCTGTATGAGTCAGGATGTTGGAATATGAGGAAAATCAACAAATGAAAGATATTGACTGGAGAAATGAATTGGCTGAGGGGAATACTGAGAGTTGCAAGACTGCAAAAAAAAAAATCAATAAGAAAACAGCTACAGCAAGAAACAGCACTGTCACAGAAGACCCAAGAAAGATGACTGTGATGTTTTGGACACATCAAGAATGGACCCAGCAAGGATACCATACGTGGTGATACATAGCACATGACAAGGAACTAGAAATAGAGGTGTAGGGGACTGCGGAAGACTGTGTCACGGCCTAGCTAGGGTATTTCCGCTTTCTCAACGGCCTTGTGGAAAGCCCCTGCTTGCTAAGTGGCCGGTCGTTGTAGGACACGGCATGCCAGTTATAACTTGCTTTTAACTGGTTGAAACTAGCTTGTATGGCCTTAGGCCAAAGGGCGTACACCACCCATGGACAGTCCCTGGCCTTTGGCCAAGGGGCGGACATAGCCTGTGGGAAGTCCCTTTTTGCATATGTATGAGTTGCTTTTGTATTGTGTCTATATAGCTGTATGCTCCCGGTCCCGCCTTTGGACTCCAACCCAGGCCGAGCTGAGCTTCGGTGCTCGGTTCCCCGCCAAAGTGACAGCAACGCCCGGGGTCCCCGTTGCGAATGTGTCACTTTACCTTCATTAAAGCCAAATAACTCACAGTGTATGTGGGCCTCGTTCTTGCAGAGCATCCAAGCACGTTACAAGAGGAAAGATCAAGGACGCATTAGATAGACATGGTTAAGTATGACACTGAACAAAAACATTTAAAGATGAACAAAGCAGTGAAGCTCATACAATATAGAAAGTGGTGGAAAGACTTCATCTGGTCCTTCATCATTGTTGAGTTGACAGACAAGAATCAAATAAGCAGATGTCTCTCTGTGTTTGTTTGTTTGTTTGGGTTGATTTGTCTTATTTTGTTTTGGTGGTTGTATATTATCATTTTGGATTATCTTTTCAATTCTAAGAAATAAAGTTATGTTTCACTGTAACCTTTCAAAAAGAATATTTAATGTTTTATCTAACTTCTCTTTGTGTATGCCATTACATAACAAATTGCAACATCTCTGTAATTTTTTTATCATAATTTATATTTTCAACTTTATCTCCATCTTAATACAGTATTTTTGTCTGGGAATTGCCACATGTATAAATATTATACTAAAATAGTGAACTAAACTAACGAAAATAAACTTATCTCTACTTTCTCTAGGAATGCTGCATATCCTTTTTCTCAGAAGAGCAGTCAGAGGAAAAGGGAAGGGATCAGCATGAAAGCATGATCTAACTGTGTCATGGTATAATTCCCCACTCTGAACCTTAGCGTCCAAAAGATGAGGTACCAGCATGAATTCCTCTAAGCTTAATTATCAGCTTAGAACCTGTAGCGCTGCCACCAACCAGGATTTCCAGTGCCTGGTATACTCTGGTCCCCCCAAGAACTTGCCCGGGGACCCCCAAGACCCAGACCCTCTGGATCTTAACACAAGGAAAGTCAACCCTTTCCCCTTGTCATAAACAGATAAGAAAAGTTAATAGCACAGAAGTACTTTATATCTCTTTGATTGTAAAGGGTTAACAAGTTCAGTAAGCCTGGCTGTCACCTGACCAGAGGACCAATCAGAGGACAGGATACTTTCAAATCTTGAGGGAGGGAAGTTTTTGTGTGTGCTGTTAGTTTTGGTGGTTGTTCACTCGGGGGGCTCAGAGGGACCAGATGTGCAACCAGGTTTCTCTCCAATCTCTCCAATACAGGCTCTTATAAGTTCAGACCAGTGAGTACTAGGTAGATAAAGCGAGTTCTGCTTATGGTTGTTTTCTTTATTTGCAAATGTGTATTTGGTTGGAAGAAGTTCAAACGTGTATTTAGCTGAAAGGAGTTCAAATTGGTAATTTGCTGAAAAGATTTTAATTTGTACTTGTATACTTAGGCTGAGAGGGTGTTTCCAGTGTCTATAGCTGAAAGACCCTGTACCTATTCCATTTTAAATTTACAAAGATAATTTTTACTGTTTTCTTTCTTTAATTAAAAGCTTTTCTTGTTTAAGAACCTGATTGTTTTTTTATTCTGGTGAGACCCCAGGGGACTGGGTCTGGATTCACCAGGGAATTGGTGGGGAGAAAGGAGGGAAGGGGGAGACAGAGGCTGATTTCTCTCTGTGCCAGGATTACTTTCTCTCAGGAAGAGTCTGGGAGGGGGAAAGAGAAGGAGGGAGGAAGGTGAATTGTCCTCTCTGTTTTGTGATTCAAGGAGTTTGAATCACACAGTGATCTTCCAGGGTAACCCAGGGAGGGGAAGCCTGGGAGAGGCAACGGTGAGGGAAAGGGTTTACTTTCCTTGTGTTAAGATCCAGAGGGTCTGGCTCTTGGGGGTCCCCGGGCAAGGTTTTGTGGGGACCAGAGTGTACCAGGCACTGGAATTCCTGGTTGGTGGCAGCGCTACAGGTTCTAAGCTGGTAATTGAGCTTAGAGGAATTCATGCTGGTACCCCATCTTTTGGACGCTAAGGTTCAGAGTGGGGAATTGTACCATGACACCCCCGCTGTTGCCTCTCCCAGGCTTCCCCTCCCTGGGTTACCCTGGAAGATCACTGTGTGATTCAAACTCCTTGAATCACAAAACAGAGAGGAAAATTCACCTTCCCCTCTCCTTCTCTCTCCCCCTCCCAGACTCTCCCTGAGAGAGAAAGTAATCCTAACACAGAGAGAAATTAACCTCTCTGTCCCCCTTCCCTCCTTTCTCCCCACCAAGTCCCTAGTGAATCCAGACCCAGTCCCCTGGAGTCTCACCAGAATAAAAAAACAGTCAGGTTCTTAAACAAGAAAAGCTTTTAATTAAAGAAAGAAAACAGTAAAAATTATCTTTGTAAATTTAAAATGGAATAGGTACAGGGTAATTCAGCTATAGACACTGGGAATACCCTCCCAGCCTAAGTATACAAGTACATATTAAAATCCTTTCAGCAAAATACAAATTTGAACTCCTTCCAACCAAATACACGTTTGCAAATAAAGAAAACAAACATAAGCCTAACTCGCTTTATCTACCTAGTACTCACTAGTCTGAACTTATAAGAGCCTGTATTGGAGAGATTGGAGAGAAACCTGGTTGCATGTCTGGTCCCTCTGAGCCCCCAGAGTGAACAACAACCAAACACTAACAGCACACACAAAAACTTCCCTCCTTCAAGATTTGAAAGTATCCTGTCCTCTGATTGGTCCTCTGGTCAAGTGACAGCCTGGCTCACTGTTCTTGTTAACCCTTTCCAGGCAAAAGAGATATGAAGCACTTTTGTTCTATTAACTCTTACTTATCTGTTTATGACAAACTGTAGGCCAAGGGGCTTTCCCTCTCAAAAGGGGGCTCACCTATGAACTGTGGTAGCAGATTCCTGTAGATGACAGGTTTTGTGGAGGAACACAGCGTAACCTGAGAAAGAATTGCCTTTGCTTCCATCATCCACCTGTCTCTTTGTTCCTTCCTCCAGGCCTTTGAAGGTCTACCTCTTTTCCAGTGCCCTACTATCTACTTCACAGGTAGGTTGGAAACATCAGTTCATGTGTCATTCACACACATTTCAGTGATTTTGTTCCCTATAATCTCTTCAGCTTTCTTCCTCCTTCTTCATCAGCTTTTTCCTTCTATTACCCTCCCTCACTATCCTTGTAGCAATGAAATTCTAATACGGTAGCTATGCTACTTCCACTTCAACTTGAAATGAATTGTTAGTCATAACATTAATATAATCTACAAGCCCTAAGCTCATTTTCCATGCACATTCAATGCAGCGTGAGTAATATGTTAGTAATTTGGTTTCTAATTTGCAAAAGGTTTCCTAATATTTTTCTCTTCTATTTGACCAGCTCTTCTGTACTCAAAAAACATTAGACTTAAAAAGTAAAAGAGAAAAGTAAAACTGTAGCCTACACACAACTTGTGCATGTTATCAATGACTAGCACTTACAATTCAAAATGTCAGTTTTTAGAAGTGTGTATTTTGAACATTAACAGTAGTATAGATATTTTTTCTACAACTGTCATCTACGAATGGATATATATTCATAACAGTCATGTCTGGCCAAGGTCACTCAAGGTCACATAATTATAAAATTCTTGACACACGGATGATTTGGCATCCTGATTGCCCTGGCACAGTAATAACTCTCCGTAATATGTGGGGTGAGAGAAACAGATATTCTGCAAAATAAATAGTTAAAATGTGAAATACCTAAATGTTTTCATATATTTCTGTGATTTTCTTTCAAGATCATAAATATTTTCATGCATCGATTGATTAAAAGAATCTTTTGTCTGTTGCCCATTTAGCTATCAGTATAATTATATACAAGACCTTTTTTTTTAAAAAAAAAATAAAACTAAGAGAAAAGGGTAGAAGTGTCATAGTTTTGCTCAAAGGTTGATGAAAATCAATAGATAGCAAAGTATTAGTCCCTTCTTAATTCATGTTATAAAATAACCGACCTTCCCAATCTTCTTTGTCCTCAAAACCCTGGAGCCATATCCATCTCTAGTATAATACTGGTAACAGCTGAGATGGATTTGGCTCCCAAGAACTAAACAAGGATAATTATTTGACTATAGAAGGAATGTTTAATTCTTGTCAATGTAGTCAGTGACCCTCTTCTCCTCCCCCAACTGGATCTGTATACAGAAAGTTCACTCAGCATGTGCATCTCCCATGTCCTGCATGCAATCCAGGCCAGTGACCTATGTGGCACTGTCCTCACATGTCCAGGCCTTGGGAGAGCTCTCTCTGTGAGTGGGGAGGGAGTGGGCCACTAATTTTTTCATAGCTCCTTTCTAAGCCATGGCACACTCCTTTGAGCGGGTAGTTCCAAGGGTCAGGAGTGGATAGGAAAGCATAGGCAACATAGCTTCTATAGAACAGGAAGAAGAGAGAGAGGGTAAATGGCCAGAGAGACCTAGTGTCTCCAGTCACTCTTTCAGATGTATAAATTTGGAGGACAAAACCTCCTGCTTTTTTTCACAAGGGTTGGGGTGGGACTGAGGAGGGTCACCCCACTCCTTTGACCAAAGATTTTGGAGGACGCTCAGCAAAAGGAATCTTACAAAAGTTGCCTCCACACAGCCCCTTCACATTTTTTTTCCTGCCACAGGAGGGAGTGATCTGGCCATAGGCCAAGAAGCTTTCCCTCTCAAAAGATTCAGGTTCATTGATAGATCTAGTAATAAAGTTGCAATAAAATCTTGCTGTCCAGCATGACAGATACATATTTGCTTGCATGTGTATTCGAAATACCAGTGCTTTCTTTAAAGTTAAAGGACACAATTAATATAAAATCCATTTTTAAAAGCCTTAATTCAAAGTAAGATTGTAAGACTCATTCTCAGAGCTAACTGAGTGCTCAGACCTTATATGTCCCATAGGCTGCTGCAGTGTAATCCAGTACTAGAAGTCAAGAGACATGGGGTTCATTCCCAGTTCTGCCACTGACCTGCTCCGTCACAGTGGCCAAGTCACTCCATCCTGCCTCTATTTGAACTATGGACTTTTTGGAGCAGTTACTGAGCACAGCACTGAGCACAAAGGACTCTGCACCAACTCCTGCAGATTGATTTTAAAAACTATTCTGCCTAATTCAAAGCAGAATTTTTATCTCAAATCAAGCAGAGCAGGGACTTGAAACTGAGTCTAACCACCCAGTTATATTCTGTCTCTGTGCATGCACCCTGAACCTAAAAATCTTCCTGCAGAAACCAGTAGGTCTTCACTAAACATTTCAACTTTGACAAAACATCATATTCCATTTTGGCAAACATATGCTGCCCAGATCTAATACTATTCTGTGCATTTTAGGTGTTCCTTAAATCTTTGAGTCAGAGCTATACAGAACTATTTATGCACTCAGATATAATTAAAATGTGTGATCATTTACTTTGTGATAAAGTCCAGCTAAAGATGATCTCAACACATGAACCTAAATTCTGAAAAATACTTTTCATGGTCTAAAGAGATTTTCAGGTGTCAGTTCCCAGGAAAACTTCTTACTGAAGCAAGTTAGAAGATCATTTTGTAGATTTAGTTCCAAAGGCATATAAGATATAAGCCTTTCACAGTCTTTTGGGGAAACTATCTCTATGAGATAGCAAAAACCTGATTTTTGAAGCCAGTTAGAGTTAATACTTAACCACTTTTGGCGACATTATTTCAGCCTGGCTGGTTACAGACTAACAAAGATTGATTTACATTCTGAGGGTTATCATTGCAACCAGAAGGGCTAGAAACCGTTTTTTAATGACATCTTAAATTCTGGATAATACAGCAAGCTGTGCATGAAGAGTCTAATAATACCTTCATTTCAGTTAGAGTGAAATCTGTGCCACTCACATGAAGCCTGAGCAGAGAAAGTTTGTGCAGATACAGAGAGGTTGAAGTGAAATCTAACACCAGATGCTGATATTCCTGCCCCTCTGCACCTGTTGTGCATGGAACTGAGCCCAATGAATTTGTGTTAGGCTTAATTTACAGCTCCTATTCACCCTACTATGTGATCTTTAGCAGATTATGCAAGGCCTTGCACAAACAGTTGCAAACATCTCTGCAACCGCACTTTACCAGCCCAGATGACCTTGCATTGGTCCTCCAAACCATAGCTGAATTGCATGATGAATGCTTGAAATCAGTGCCTGTGAAATGCAGCTGTATTAATATAATTACTCTTGTTTTTTTATTTTCTGCATTCCTGAGTATCTAAATCCTCTTTGACAAGATACAAATAAACTAAACTTATATCCATCCACAGAAAGGCTGGAAAGCGGGGGTATTGTTTTTGCTTTTAATGAGAGCTTACATTATGGAGCAGGGTTTTTGAGCTGTGCTTCGGCTCTGCTCCAGCTCCAGGCAAAAACCTGCAGCTCCACTGCTCTGTGCTACAGCTCCGGGCTCTGCTACAAAGCCCCATTTTGGATAATACTTGTCATAACCTATTCCCAGATTTGGACCTTAGCGTCCAAAATATGGGGGTTAGCATGAAAACCTCCAAGCTTAGTTACCAGCTTGGACCTGGTAAAGCTGCCACCACCCAAAAAATTAGAGTGTTTTGGGGTACTCTGGTCCCCCCAAAAACCTTCCCTGGGGACCCCAAGACCCAAATTCCTTGAGTCTCACAACAAAGGGGAATAAACCATTTCCCTTCCCCCCTCCAGGTGTTCCCTCCCTGGGTTCCTGGAGAGATACACAGAAGCAAGCTCCGTGAATCTAAACAGAGGAATTCCACCTTCCCTATTTCCAGTCCTGGAAACAGAAGTACTTCCTTCTTCACCCAGAGGGAATGCAAAGTCAGGCTAGTAAATCTAACACACACACATTTCCCCCTGACTTCTTCCTCCCACCAATTCCCTGGTGAGCACAGACTCAATTCCCTGGAGTTCCCCACTAAAGAAAAACTCCAACAGGTCTTAAAAGAAAGCTTTATGTAAAAAGAAGAAAAATACATAAAAATGGTCTCTCTGTATTAAGGTGACAAATACAGGGTCAATTGCTTAAAAGAAATATGAATAAACAGCCTTATTCAAAAGAATACAATTTAACGCATTCCAGCAACTACACACATGTAAATACAAAAGAAAACAATATAAACCTTACTGCCTTACTATATTTGTACTTACAACAGAAGATTAGAAAGCAAGAGACAGAAATCCTCTCATAGCCGAGAGAGAGACAGGCACAAGACCAGAACAAAGGACTAACACAGAAACTTCCCTCCACCCAGATTTGAAAAAGTCTTGTTTCCTGATTGGTCCTCTGGTCAGGTGTTTCAGGTTACTCCTTTCCAGGTGAAAGAGACATTAACCCTTAGCTATCTGTTTATGACACCCCCCCCAAATTGCAGACAGTGGGGAAGCTCACTGGCGGCGATTTCCTCCTAGAACTTTAAAATAAGCAGATTAATACAACACATGCACCTTTACATATACCACTAGGTATATAACTAACAGACTTCTACATTTTAAGAACAGTTTTTAACTACTGGATTCTGGGAAACTCTCACGGGAGAGTGCATCAGCTACTTTGTTAGAAGCTCCTGAGATGTGCTGAATTTCAAAATCAAAATCTTGGAGAGCTAAACTCCAACGAAGAAGTTTCTTGTTGTTCCCCTTGGCAGTATGAAGCCACTTTAGTGCAGCATGGTCAGTTTGTAGCTGGAACCGCGTCCCCAAGCATATGGGCGTAGCTTTTCCAGGGCGTACACAATGGCGTAGCATTCCTTTTCACTGACTGACCAGTGACTTTCCCTCTCAGACAGTTTCTTGCTGAGAAACATGACAGGATGGAAGTTGTGATCCGTTGCTTCCTGCATGAGAACTGCTCCTATACCACGCTCAGATGCATCCGTGGTTACTAGGAACGGCTTGTCAAAGTCCGGGGCCCTGAGCACAGGGTCAGACATGAGCGTTGCCTTAAGTTGGGTAAAGGCCTTTTGACACTCATCAGTCCAGTTAACTGCATTTGGCTGGGTCTTTTTGGTCAGGTCGGTCAGTGGGGCAGCGATTTGGCTGTAGTGTGGTACAAATCGCCTGTAGTACCCGGCCAAACCTAAGAAAGATTGGACCTGTTTCTTTGACTTTGGGACAGGCCACTTTTGGATAGCATCCACCTTGGCCTGTAGGGGGTTTATGGTTCCTCGACCCACCTGGTGTCCCAGGTAAGTCACTCTGTTTTGGCCTATTTGACACTTTTTGGCCTTAACAGTTAGTCCGGCCTGCCTGATGCGCTCAAAGACCTTTTCCAGGTATAGTAGGTGTTCGGGCCAGGAGTCTGAAAAAATGGCCACATCATCGAGGTAGGCAACTGCATATTCTCCCAGTCCTGCTAGTAGACCATCTACCAGCCTCTGGAAGGTGGCGGGTGCATTTCGCAGCCCGAAAGGAAGGACATTAAATTCATACACCCCCGCATGGGTGACGAATGCTGACCTTTCCTTGGCAGGTTCATCTAGCGGTACTTGCCAGTACCCCTTGGTTAAGTCTATTGTAGAGATAAACTGGGCACGTCCCAACTTCTCCAATAGCTCATCGGTGCATGGCATTGGATAGTTGTCCAGACGAGTTACCGCATTGAGCTTACGGTAGTCCACGCAAAAGCGTATTTCCCCATCTGGTTTGGGTACCAGAACCACTGGAGATGCCCATGCACTGGTAGATGAGCGGATTATACCCATCTGTAGCATGTTCTGGATCTCCCGTTCTATAGCAGCTTGGGCATGAGGAGACACCCGGTAGGGTGGGGTTCTAATGAGATGAGCATTACCTGTGTCAATGGAGTGGTATGCCCGTTCAGTCCGTCCTGGGGTGGCTGAGAATAATGGGGCGAAGCTAGTGCACAGCTCCTTGATTTGTCGCAGCTGCAGATGTTCCAGGGTGGTTGAGAGGTTCACCTCTTCCACGCCACCGTCTTTTTTCCCGTCGTAGTAGACACCATCAGGCCACTCAGCATCATCTCCCTGGACTGTAAACTGACAAACCTGTAAGTCTCTGGAATAGAAACGCTTGAGAGAATTAACATGGTACACTCTGGGCTTTAGTGAGGAATTGGGAAATGCTATGAGGTAGTTCACAGTTCCCAGGCGCTCTTGGACCGTGAATGGCCCTTCCCATGATGCTTCCATCTTATGGGCCTGTTGCGCCTTCAAGACCATAACCTGGTCTCCTACCTTGAAGGAACGTTCTCTGGTATGTTTGTCATACCAGGCCTTTTGCTCTTCCTGAGTATCCTTTAGGTTCTCTTTAGCAAGGGCTAAAGAGTGTCGGAGGGTGCTGTGTAGGTTGCTTACAAAGTCCAGAATGTTAGTTCCTGGAGAAGGCGTAAACCCCTCCCATTGCTGCTTCACCAACTGTAATGGCCCCTTAACCTCGTGACCATACACAAGTTCAAACGGTGAAAACCCTAAACTGGGATGTGGTACAGCCCTGTAGGCAAACAGCAACTGCTGCAACACTAGGTCCCAATTATTGGAGTGTTCGTTGATGAATTTACGTATCATGGCCCCCAAAGTTCCATTAAACCTTTCCACCAGGCCATTGGTTTGATGGTGGTATGGGGTGGCAACCAAGTGGTTCACCCCATGCGTTTCCCACAGTTTTTGCATGGTCCCTGCCAGGAAATTAGATCCTGAATCAGTAAGGATGTCGGAGGGCCAACCTACCCTGGCAAAAATGTCTGTTAGGGCCAGGCACACAGTGTTAGCCCTGCTGTTGCCTAGAGCTACTGCTTCCGGCCATCGGGTAGCAAAGTCCACGAAAGTCAGTACGTACTGCTTTCCTCTGGGTGTCTTTTTTGGGAAAGGACCCAGAATATCCACAGCTACTGGCTGAAATGGGACCTCAATTATGGGGAGTGGCTGGAGAGGGGCCTTGACCTGGTCTTGGGGTTTTCCCACTCTTTGGCATACCTCACAAGACCGGACATACTTGGCAACGTCCTTGCCCATCCCCTCCCAGTGGAAGGACTTCCCCAACCGGTCCTTGGTTCTGTTCACCCCAGCATGGCCACTGAGATGATCATGGGCTAAGCTTAAGAGCTTCCCCCGGTACTTAGTTGGAACCACCAACCGTTTTTGCAGCTGCTGTTCTTCCCGGTGTCCACCAGAAAGAATCTCCTTGTATAAAAGTCCTTGGTCTATAACAAACCGGGATTGATTAGAAGAGCTGAGAGGCGATGGGGTGCTCCGTGCCACAGCCCAAGCTTTCTGAAGGCTGTCATCTGCTTCCTGCTCAGTCTGGAACTGTTCCCTTGAGGCTGGGGTCACCAGTTCTTCCTCAGACTGTGGACTTGGGATTGGTCCCTCTGGAAGCGATGTAGGTGATGAGGTTGTTTCCGTTGCTGGTGAACCGTTTTCCGCTGGTGCACCTGAGGGTATTTCAGGCTCTGGCTGAGCCTTTTGGGTATGGCTGTCTATTGCTTCTGCCAGTTCTGGCTCGCTGGCGCCCACTGGCATTGAGTTTGAAGATGTGGTTGCAATTGCTGGTGCTGGTTGCTGTTCCAGTTCTGGGCCTGGGACTGGAGGTGCTGTGGCTGTTTCAGTGGTTGGCATGGAATCCGGGTCCACTACCTCTGTCTGGGTCTCTGGTAACACAGACGGGGCATCTGTGGACGGCTCAGGAACAGGAATGGGTCTGGAAGCTTGCCTGGTTTGGCTACGTGTAACCATTCCCACTCACTTGGCCCGCTTCACCTGGTTGGCCAAGTCTTCCCCCAGTAGCATGGGGATGGGATAGTTGTCATAAACTGCAAAAGTCCACATTCCTGACCAGCCTTTGTACTGGACAGGCAGTTTAGCTGTAGGCAAGTCTACAGCTTGTGACATGAAGAGGTAAATTGTCACTTGGGCCTTTGGGTTGATAAATTTGGGGTCTACGAAGGATTGGTGGATAGCTGACACTTGTGCCCCCGTGTCTCTCCACGCAGTAACCTTCTTTCCGCCCACTCTCAAATTTTCCCTTCGCTCCAAGGGTATTTGAGAGGCATCTGGGCCTGGGGATCTTTGGTGTGATGGTGGTGTAATGAACTGCACTCGGTTGGCGGTCTTTGGGCAGTTGGCCTTGATATGTCACAGTTCATTACACTTAAAGCATCTTCCATCTGATGGGTCACTGGGTCGAGGTGAGTTACTGGAGACTGGTGAGGTGGAAGAATAGTGTGTCTGTGGCTTTACTTGGGTTGTAGGTGGGGTTTTTGGCTGCCCTCGGTTGTAGGGTTTATGGTCGGTGTGCCCTCTGGGGTATTCGTTCCCCTTGACAGTAGCTTTCTTGCTTTCTGCCACTTCCATCCATCTGGCTCCAATCTCCCCCGCCTCAGTGAGATTTTTGGGTTTTCCATCTTGTATGTACCGTGTTATGTCCTCAGGAACACCATCCAAGAACTACTCCATTTGTATGAGGAGGTGCAGTTATTCCAAGGATTTAACATTGTGTCCTGATATCCAGGCCGCATAATTCTTCCCAACGTAGTAGGCGTGTTTGGGAAATGACACATCTGGTTTCCACTTTTGGGTTCTGAAACGCCGATGGGCATGATCTGGGGTTATCCCCATTCTGTATCTGGCCTTGGTTTGAAAAAGTTTATTGTTTTTCATTTGCTCCTTAGGCATTTCAGCTGCCACCTCTGCTAAAGGTCCACTGAGCTGTGGCCTCAATTCTACCATGTACTGGTCTTCAGAGATGCTGTACCCAAGATAGGCTCTTTCAAAATTTTCCAAGAAGGCCTCAGTGTCATCACCTGCCTTGTAGGTGGAAAATTTCCTGGGATGTGGAACCATAATTGGTGAAGGGTTGTTAGGATTGGCTGGAGCATGTTGCTTAGCCTTTTCTAATTCCATGGCCTGTCGGTGGGCTTCCCTCTGTTTTTCCAACTCTCGTTGGTGGGCTGCATTGTTGGCTTCTTCTTGTTTTTGTAGCCTTTCCATCTCTTGTTTGTGAGTTGCCTCTCTTTCTCTTTCTCTTAGCTCCATCTATTTTTGTTTTATTTCTAGTTCCTGTATTTTTTTTTCCATCTCTTGCCTGTGCTCGGCATCTTTGATTTGTTCTTCAGCCCCCATTTTTGTCTTGTTAGGCATGGTTCCTGTTTTCTTGTGTTGGGGTGCCCTCTGGTGTTGATTGTATGAACTGCAGGCTCTGTTGCCTCCTGGGGTCTGCCTAACAACAGTGCCTTTTTCCCTTTCTTCCTCTAGCTAATCTTTTAAATGTAAAGTAAACCAGAAAAACCACTTTATTTGCATGTATATTGTGCTGGTAATTGCCTCCTAATGGGAGTGCTATTGTCTGACAAAAGTCCTGTTTGTCACAGCTTAATGGTTCTTTGCTTAATATGCAAGCCAGAAACTGCAAGAGAGAGCAGAGAGAAAAAAATTCTCTCTGGTTCCTTTTAAAACCAAACTGTTTCTCTCTGCCTAAAAGCCCTTGCAGAGAAAAAGAAAATAATATTTCTACTGGCTTCTGGATTCTATCTTTCCCACAACGCTGCACACCACGTCATAACCTATTCCCAGATTTGGACCTTAGCGTCCAAAATATGGGGGTTAGCATGAAAACCTCCAAGCTTAGTTACCAGCTTGGACCTGGTAAAGCTGCCACCACCCAAAAAATTAGAGTGTTTTGGGGTACTCTGGTCCCCCCATAAACCTTCCCTGGGGACCCCAAGACCCAAATTCCCTGAGTCTCACAACAAAGGGGAATAAACCATTTCCCTTCCCCCCTCCAGGTGTTCCCTCCCTGGGTTCCTGGAGAGATACACAGAAGCAAGCTCCGTGAATCTAAACAGAGGAATTCCACCTTCCCTATTTCCAGTCCTGGAAACAGAAGTACTTCCTTCTTCACCCAGAGGGAATGCAAAGTCAGGCTAGTAAATCTAACACACACAGATTTCCCCCTGACTTCTTCCTCCCACCAATTCCCTGGTGAGCACAGACTCAGTTCCCTGGAGTTCCCCACTAAAGAAAAACTCCAACAGGTCTTAAAAGAAAGCTTTATGTAAAAAGAAGAAAAATACATAAAAATGGTCTCTCTGTATTAAGGTGACAAATACAGGGTCAATTGCTTAAAAGAAATATGAATAAACAGCCTTATTCAAAAGAATACAATTTAACACATTCCAGCAACTACACACATGTAAATACAAAAGAAAACAATATAAACCTTACTGCCTTACTATATTTGTACTTACAACTTGGAAACAGAAGATTAGAAAGCAAGAGACAGAAATCCTCTCATAGCCGAGAGAGAGACAGGCACAAGACCAGAACAAAGGACTCACACACAAACTTCCCTCCACCCAGATTTGAAAAAGTCTTGTTTCCTGATTGGTCCTCTGGTCAGGTGTTTCAGGTTACTCCTTTCCAGGTGAAAGAGACATTAACCCTTAGCTATCCGTTTGAAGAGTTTGAGGTCTGGGCTACGTCTAAAATTCAGGTCAGCCTAGTTACATCACTCAAAGGTATGAAAAATATGCACCCTGAGAGATATCATTAAGCCAACCTAAGCCCCAGGGTAGACAGCACAAGGTCAAGAGAAGGATACTTCCATTAACCTAACTGCTGCCTCTTGGAGAGGTGAATTTACTATAATGACAGGAGAACCCCCTCTGTTGCTGTAGTAAGTGTCTACACTACACTGCTGCAGCTATGCTCCTGTAGCATTTCTAGTGTAGACATTCCCTAATTCTATAACTACATCTGCATTTCTGAGACACTGTGTTTATACATTAATTGAACTGAGGGTATTATTCCATTAATGGGAGTTTCATGGAGATATTCCTGAAATCTCCAAACTGTAACTGTCATTCAAAAAATATTAAACTCTCTACCCCTTCTACTTGCAGAAAATCAACCTTCACAATGTAAATCAATCCATGAGTTTCCTTGTCGAGTCTGTGACCAGCCAGGATTAACTAAAACCATTGCCAGAGGTTAGCTATTAACTAAAAACAATATAATGTAGGAGCGGGCTAAGGGAGGATGCAGTTGGAGACAGAAAGGTTAGAATAGGCAATGGAGAGATTATCAAGGCCTGGAGCTGCTTAATGGGAGATGAGCACTCTGGAAGAGAGATCATCCCTGGGCCACACTGGTATGAGAAGAATAGATGAATTACAGAATACTTGTGAGCAAAGCCCATGAGTTCAGAATTTCCTAAACTCATCAGCATAGAAAACATTTTGCTGCAGCACTAGTCATGACCTAGTTTTCTCAATTTCTGCCTGGTATCTTATTGCATTGAAAGCAATTTATGTTTGGATATGAGATACCAGCATTATATTTTTTTAGCATACTAACGTAGTGAGCTGAACTGGGCCTGTATAGGCAAAAAGAAGGACTGACTCTGCCTCAATGACTTTCACGCTGATGGAGTACGACTTCAGTTCAAGTACAAACTGTGTCTGTTTTTATATTCTATTCAGTCTATTCCAATCATTTTCATACTAATCAGAATCCCATCCTGTGATGACGTGTGCATTAGGGCCTAATCTGACTCCCACTGAAGTCCTTTGGAGGCTTTCCAATTATTGCAATGGGAGTTAGTTTGGGCCCATTGGTTGTAGAGGGTTTAACATTATATCCATATAGGAGCTGAAATGTCATCATTCAGGACCTGAAATTATTCTTCCTTAAGGTATTAAAAATGCAAAAGTAATATGTGCTTCAGTTGAAATGTGGGGTGAATATGTGACAAGGCAAAACCTACTGTAAGCCTGAATTTTGATAGGGTATTACCTAATAAGAAACGTGTATTGCAAATATAACAGAGTAGTACATTTTTGAAAGATGATGGGTAGAGAGCACTCAAAATTTTGCCTGCTGAAGCAAAAATAGCATAACCTGTAGCAGTTTGTGATAAAGTTCAGCTTTTAGCAGTTTCGTAGGACACTACTGATAATTATGATGTCTCATTTCTACTACTTAACATACTCTTTGCTGCATAAAACTCTTTAATCAGGGTTCTAAGGTTTTGAAAGGTCAGACTCCCTGTCTCAGCAAAGGGCTTACTAAAATTTATATGAATTACAGTCAGACTTGGCAGTACTTGGCAGTCTTACATCAAGTTTATTAAAGAGCAATAGTTTAATATTCTAGAAGAGTAATTAGTGTATATCCAACTTGTTTCAACTATATATTTGTTGATATGCTTGCTAAGCAAATATACTCTAACAAATGTGGTAGAAATTTTGGGTTAGATTCACAGTATGATCTGACTAAATAAACCATAAACCTAGCATAATCAGCCAGTTAAACTGGATTTACAACTGGTTTGCATTAACTGGGTGGTGGAGAATGCCAGTGAATCTGGCCGATTGGTTACATTAAACACCTGTTGCTGGGGCAAGGCAAGCTTTGCTGCCAGTTGAAAAAATTTTCAAAGTCAAAGCATGACACATATAACAAAATAACAATTTCCTTCCTGCCCTCTTAAGCATCAGTTTGATCCACAGGGCTTTTCACATACCAATATCATTGTGTAACTTAGGCCTAGTCTACAATCAGTGTAGATGTAGCTAAGTTGGAGGAAGAATTACTTGGTGAGATGGTGTTCCTACTTTGACAGAAAAACCTCTTCTGCTGGTGTAGGTAGCATCCACACTATGGGGTTAGGCCAGCATAGCCTATAGTTATGTAGGTTTGGCCTTACACACACAACTTCTTACCCATGGCCAATGAATTTGGTATGGGGGTAAGGGAGTGTAACAGAGTATAAACTGGGATAAATCACAAGCTAAGTGTCTAGAAAATGGGAATATAGTGAAAAAAATCACTTAATAGGAAAGTATACAAGGGAGTAAGATCCATCCAACTTTAACTTGCAATTTACAATTTCTGCCAACTCCTCAGTGTGAAATTTTCACCAGTTTAAATTCCCTTAGACAAAAACATTATGAACAGGGTTATGAGAATCTAATTTTAATGCAGTCAGAATACACTATATTAAATATCACTTCTGAATTTGGCCCTAATGAGCTTTGAATTAGGACCTCCACAGGGATTTATGTAAAAATAAATAAATTAATACCTAAGAAGAAGACAGTACAAACATCTTGCTATAAAACTAGCTTTCTTTAGCCCTCCAAAAGGATAACTAGCTGTTATTTAAACCTATCACTATGGTTATGTCTACACTGCAACTGAAGGTGCAATTGCAGCTCAGGTAGGATACCGGTGGTAGCTTTAATCTAGCTAGAATGGCTAAAAATAGCAATGAAGGTACTGGTTCATGGGGTTTAGCAGGGATTGTACAAGCTCACCCGGAACTCTAAGTAAGTACTTGGGTAACACCAATAGACCCTGGTTGTCAGCAGGCAGGATCAAACCTGGGGTTTCTGGAGCTTGGTGCATGAGCCTCTACTACATGAGCTAAAAGCCAACTGGCCCTTAGCAAAAGCTGTAGAGCAGACTCATTAATCTCTCTCTCTAAGTGGTCTTGATGCTATTAGATGGGACAGAACACTACACCCAGGAGGTGTGTGGGTTACACTTGCATTGCTAATCCACACCCAGGTCCTTGCTGTTGCATCCTAACAGCTATTTCTAGTTGTACTAATGAGATTAAAGCTAGCATGGGTATGCCTACAAGAGCTACAATCACACCTGCAACTGCAGTGTAAGCATACCCTACAAGAAGTCTCCCCAACAGACACTGACCTGGAGACATCCAACTGCATGTCAGACTTAGTAGGAGAGTCCCAATATTCACTTTCATGGCTTCCAAGCAGTACTAAGTTTAGATGGAGATTCCAAATTCTGCTAGGTTATTTGGGATTTTTCAAATTTTATTTTCATCTTCTTCCAGGTCCTCTATCAAGTCAATCAGAACAAACATTCTGTTTTGGAATAGTTTCCACTCCAAAGTGAACTTGAGAGAATTCAGTCTCCAGATACAACATGACTAGCATGTGTATGAATATTGCCATGGAGATGCCATTGGCTGGAACATTCCTCTGTCATAGTTTCATTACAATGACTGTGTCCCGGTGTGACTGTAGCTCAGAAGTCCCATTCCATTAAAAATTCTGATATTTCAGAAGACTGGATAAGTCTCCAAACTTTCAGATGATAATCCTATTCAAGCCTGACTAAAGGCAGGTAAATGCATCTTGTGTTGGTGTGAAATTATGGCAGAGATATTTTGAAGAAGCGTATTTCAGGGTATAGCATGATTGTTGTTCTAGTGATACCTGATTCTAAGTATTATTTTAACATGCCAGAAAATAAAGCAAGAACTCTGTGGGATCACTGGTGAAATAAAAGTACTTTTCTCATGCTAGTAGCATTAAAATCCGGCCTGTATTGTTTTGTCCATATTTTGTACTACTGCCACAATGAGATCCTTTCTGTGTAAAGTCAGGATACCGTCTTTTTGTTTTCTTTGTATTTTTGTTATAATTTATGACGAGATTATAGGCCAGACCCTCAGCATGTGGAAATAGGCACAGCTATGTTGAAATGAATTAAATTATACCAATTTACACCATTTAGGTATCTGGTCCCATGACTGTAACTATGAAATCTCCATTGTACATGGTGCAGAAATATCTCACTTCAATAGTATGAGATCACATTTGTTGTTTGAGTTTCTGATCATTTTTTTGTTCACTTTATTCTAAGATTTATATCTAATAACTATAAACTGATTGTTGAATGGAATCAAGAAAAAAACAAATTTTGTGTTGGGACTAAATGATATTGGCCACTGAAAATTTTTAGCAGGGAGAATGTTCTAAAGAGCACTTTAACAGAGAGCTTCATACTGGTAAGACCTAATAAATGACAAGAAATTGCAATTTCTTGCCAAGAACTACATGCTAAAATAAAGCACCCAATCCCTTTTGAGTGAGCAATAATTTGGTCTTTATGCTATTTCCATCATGAATCTCTCTTGAAAAGAGATAAATTGTGATAAATTAAGTGTACTGTTGTTCTCCTGTGATTGATTGCTAAGGAAATCAAGCTATTTCACATAGATGTTAGCTGCTGAATTGAAACATGTTGCCCAGAAATAAGACAAACAGTTCATATTGAGTCATCCAGCCCCTGTTGCTTAGTCTGGAAACTACATTTTTAAGTTCCATCCACCTCCATCTCTCAACAGGATACACTTCTCTCATTTGGGGGACTGGCAATTAGCAAAAGTACAGTTATTGTAATCCTAATTATATGTTCTAAAACTAAGTTACTTACATGAAGCAGGAGGTAGTTTACCATGTGAGGATTTGATAAGCAAACAGGCACTTAAGATTTAATGGGTCTGTAACCATCTGCAGTGATTAACCATGTTTGAGACCCTCCTTGCTTTTCACAACAACATTCTAAATGAACACAGACTTTTAACTTCAGTTAAAAAAAATTGTAGAAATAGTTCTTGCATTTCTGTGCTTAATCTCTTTGAGCTAGATTGGGGATGGCCAAATTTACTGACCCTCTGAGCCTCATACAGCAATCTTCAGAAGGTCAAGAGCTGGGGTGCACCTGCCGGGGCTCGAGGCTTCAGCCCCGCTCCTGCTGAAGCCCCAAGACCTGGCAGGTGCACCCCGCTGGAAGCCTTGAGACCCACCTCCCTCCACTGCAAGGCAGAAGTTCCAAGCTCCCCCTTGCCATCTTGTAGGTGGAGAGTGGGGGTGGAGTGTGAAGGGCTCTGTGAGCTGCACTTGAGCAGTAAAAGAGCCACATGTGACTCACAAGCCAGTTTGGCCACCCTGGGCTAGATTGTAACTTTACAATCTGCCTTGTGAGGCCAAGCATAGCTACACCATCCCAGAAAGAGCCTGGGAAGTTAATTCCTACACTCCTGCCCAACCCTCCCTACCTTGCTGTGGGGGAGGAACAAGTTATTTCACCCCTTTTGGCGGAACATATCCATCTCCTCCCTGTGCCCAGCCAGCTACTCTGCCAGGCAAATGGGACGTGGGGAGCAGAGCCAGGTTCTTCCCACTCCCCCCACAAAAAGCTCCCATCTATTGCCTCCTTGCTTGTTGGCTCACAGCCAGGAGTTTAAGGTGAGCAGCCCCTGATCTCTATAGCTTGGTTGAAATCTAGGAAATTCATTGAAGTTATTGGTAAAACTCTCACTGGTTTCATTGGAGCCAGGATGTTACCCCCTGAGTGGAATTGCAGAGCTAAGCAGGAGAGTAAGAAAAGCTTTACTTTCTCCCATGACTGACTAATGGCTATGATTATAGAGCACTTAGTTATTTTTAAGAACAATTCTTAGTCAATGGCAATAAATAGGTGGCGTTGTAATGTCCTACAGAAAATTACATAGGGCCTGTCTATGTGGGAAAATTAAACAGCAAAACTATACCAGTTTAATTCTCCATTTGGGCACCTTACTGAGGAATAAAAATGGGCATTTTTCAGATTGATCCAGGATAAACTAGAAGGAGATTCTCCTATACTGGAATAATAGTGTCCAAAAGGATCCAAATGGCTTCTGAGTTTGTAGATGCTGGGATAGAGGTAACTAGAGATATGCCAGTTGCATTTAGAAATGTTTATGAGTTTCTCCATGAGTTTCTCAGCTGTTCAGAGGTTTATGGATAAGCCACATATTTAAATTCTTGACCTGCTCTACTATGTTCTTTAAACCAATATGAGAGAAATACTTTTACTGCATTCATCCAAGGGCCAGTATTTCTTCTGGTGACATCTCTTAAGATCCCATTCTATTGTTTCCCATAGTAGCTAACTATGTGATAAATACAACATATCAAATATTGAAGGAATCTGATTAGATCTCAAAAAAAAAGGCTATAAAATTCAGACTGAATGATTTCCTAATGATTTTATTTGCTCTGTCTCAAAATTTAGCTATGAGATAGATTAGATAGAAAATTCTAAATATTGTTAATTAGTTACTTTTTTTTACAAATATAAGTTCACTTTTTTCCTCTCTTTTCATAAGATCCTGATCTCTTACTTTGAATGACATAGAATAACACAGCCCATCTACATCTTGCCTATTAACCTCAGATGGGCGGGGGGAGGTTTGATTTATCATTCCTTGTTAAAGACTGATCAAAATGGCCCATGGCACAAGTTCCTACTGACTTCTTAATTGGCCCAGAAATGGAGGAAAAGGTCAGGCAGGATTTCTGCCAGAATGCAGCCTTATTATTAGACCAGAAAGGGAGGGCATTAGGCAGGTTTTTACCAAAATGTGTTGTTCAACACACTGTACCAAAGTGTGTGTCCACATGTCAAATATTTAGGAAAACAGAAAGTAGGGTTACACTCTCCTGGATTGACTCTGCTAAATCTCAGTGCATCACCTGGAAAATACTGGAGCCAAAATCTCTGCAAGTATAAACAGGCACAGCTAACTGAAGTCAACTTTCCATGTGAAGTCAATAGAGCTGTATCAATTTACATCACCACAGAATACGGCTCTAAACCTTTGAATTGTGAAGCATACCTATGATCAATTACTTGATCTAGATAATAATATTGGAATTAAATTATTTCTTTCGTACAATAGCCAATGCCAAGAATAGATCAAGTATGTCATTATTAGTACTATGTAATACATTAATTATGCAATTAGAGTGTTTTAGAATACTCTTTTTATCTGAATTTTCTCCATAGAAAGACATCATCAACAGAATGAAATGCTAAAAGATAATGAAACAAGAGAAAAAATAAAAGATAAAATCTTTTGTGATTCATCATTAACCCAAGGAGGAAACAATTTCCTCTGTTATTCTGGGTTTTCCTCTTCAACTTTATAAATTAAATCCATTACAATATTCCTTTTTCAATAAAGCTTTTGCATAGCTTCTTAATTCTGTCAATTCTTGTTTGCACTCTATATATACTTCTTTCATAACCTGAAAAACTTTAAAAACTTTAAAAACTTCAGTAGAAAAAAAGATAGCTATGCAATTAGTGAAACTTGCTTGTACCATAGCATCCTTAGTTAGAACAGTAGAAAGTTTGACATTTAATTTTTAGATAAAAGCATTTATACATAATCTGATATGCCATTCTCCTCATTGATTTTTGTACATCCAGCAAAACAGGACCGAGACTACTTCACCTATTAACATATGCTCTCTTGGGAACTGCAAAGTCGATCCAGGGACAATAGGTTCATTAGTTTATGGATATGACTGAAAAATTTTGTGCCAATGGTCTTGTCACAGAAAATTCAGATTCTGATCGAATTGAAGCAATTTGTGCCTAAAAATCAGAAATGTCAACACAATTCATTTCAGCATTTCCAAAACAAAACATTTCAACTGTTCATTTTGGAAAGATCTCTCTTCAGGAATTTCCCTCAATTTTATTTTAAAAGCTATTAAAACATTTTACAAACTTTGAAAATATAATAAAATATTTAGTTTCTGGTCAAACAGTATTTATTTTATTTGTTGTTTTTTGGTTCAGCCACCAAACTGAAAGATTAATTAATCGTATTCCTCTGTTAGTTTCTACTGCTAGTGATTCATGAGCTATTCTACAGTCAAGTTAAAATATTCACTGGTTTCCTGATCCAAGCAAAACTACTTTTATTATCCCAAGCATTTTAAGCCAGTCCCATCCCAAAATCATTGATGTCAGCTTACTGCAATTAATACATTATAGTTTGAACTAGGAGAATATATATATATCTTTTCAAACTATGATCTATTTATTGCAGTAAGTTGAAATCAAAGATTTTAGGATGGACTGGCCCAGAATGCTGTATATATAAAAAAAGATCAACACTGTGGCAAGGCACCTTCTCAGTCTCCCCAGCCTCTGCTGCTCTTAGCCCTGGTGAGACAGGCTTGGGTAATGAGGTCCCCCTTGGGACACAGGGGAAGTCTGCTCCCCATTTCTCCACCAGTCCTGTGTACAGTATTTTTACTCCCTTGTGGGAGAGAGTACTGCCTCTCCTCCTGGTGAGGCTCACTGTCTTGCTGCTCCAACACTCCTGGCAGCAGGGCTCCTTCTCTCTCTGCTCTGCCCCACTCCTTCCTCCCAGGGAAGGGTTTAAAAAGGTCTCAGGCAGCCCTAAGTTGGAATCAGCTGATCCTAATTAACCTCAGGTATCTCCCCCTCAGCTGATTCTAATTGCTACCTTGGTAATCCTTTCTCAGCTGAACCTGACTGACCTGTAGTTGCCTCCCAGTTGATAAGGAGGAGGGCCTTTTAACCCTCTGGGACTGATTCCTACCCCTCCCTTGCAGCTATCTGTCCTGAGTTTATCACATATCCCCCCCCACCCACTCAACACTACAGGGTTGGGCTACTTGGATCGGCAAACAGTGTACCCTTGAAAGGCCATCAGCGTTACCATGCTTGATTACAGACCTACGTTGTACTCTGAAGTGGAAGGGCTGTAGTGACAGGAACCACCTTGTCACTCTCACATTTTTCTCTTTTTTTTGGTGCATCAACTTCAGAGGGGCATGGTCCGTGACAAGGGTAAACCTCCATCTGAGTAGATAGTAGCGAAGGCTTTCTAAGGCCCACTTTACGGCCAGGCATTCCTTCTCTACTACAGCATATTTACGTTCCCTGGGCAGGAGTTTCCTACTGAGAAACAGGACTCGGTGTTCTTCCGCTCCAACCATTTGTGAAAGAACCGCTCCCAACCCAACCTCAGAGGCATCCGTTTGCAAGATAAACTCTTTCTCCCAGTCTGGAGCTACCAGCACTGGGTCGGTGCAGAGGGTGGTCTGCAGATCTGCAAAAGCCTCCTCAGCTGCGCTAGACCATCTTACTACGTCCAGGCCATGGGCTTTCATTAGGTCTGTTAGCGGGCATGCCCTGGTGGCGAATTGGGGGATGAACCGCCTGTAGTACCCAACCATCCCCAGGAATACTCTGACCTGTTTCTTCCAGACTGGTCATGGCCAATTCTGTATTGCCTCTAACTTGTTGAGCTGGGGCTTCACCACGCCTCTCCCCACTATATACCCAAGGTATTTGGCTTCTGGTAGCTCAGTTGCGCATTTGGAGGGATTTTCAGTCAGCCCTGCCTTCCTCAAGGTGTCCAGGACTGCTTCCACCTTCCCCAGGTGCTTCTTCTAATCTGGACTATGTATAATGACGTCATCAAGATAAGCGGCTGCATACTTGCCATGTGGACGCAACAGTTTGTCCATTAGCCGTTGGAAAGTTGCAGGAGCCCCATATAAACCAAAAGGGAGGACAGCATATTGATACAGTACCTCTGGTGTTGAAAAGGCCATCTTCTCTTTGTCGGCCTTGACCAAGGGAATTTGCCAATAACCCTTAGTCAGGTCAAGAGTGGACAAAAATCATGCTTTTCCCAGTCGGTCAATTAACTCATCTATCTGGGGTATAGGATACGCATCAAATTGGGACACCTCGTTCAGTTTCCGGAAGTCATTGCAAAACCTCATACTGCCATCTGGTTTAGGTACTAGGACCACTGGGCTTGACCATTGGCTATGAGACTCTTCAATGACCCCTAACTTCAACATTTTCCTGACTTCTGTCTTGATCTCTTCTCTTTTTGCCTCCAGGATCCGGTATGGCTTGACATTCACCTTCACTCCAGGCTCTGTGAGGATGTGATGGTGAACCTCAGTAGTCCTGCCTGGCTTTTCTGAGAACACGTCCTGGTTGCATTTGATCATGTTGATCACCTCAGTTCGTTGGTCAGGGGTCAATTCTGTGGATACTCCCACTTGGCCAGGCGGGTTGCTCTCGGGAGGAGGTGACCCTAGAGTGACCACATGAGCTTCTCTGTCTTGCCAAGGTTTCAACAGGTTTATATGATAGATTTGTTCCAGCTTCCGATGTCTAGGCTGTTGGACCTTGTAATCGACCTCTCCAATGGCTTCTGTTATCTTATATGGCCCCTGCCATCTGGCCAGGAGCTTGCTCTCCACTGTGGGTACGAGCACCATTACCCGATCTCCCACCTGGAATTTTCAGATAGTCGCTTGGTGATTGTAGTATGTTTGTTGGGCCCCTTGTGCCCTCTCCATGTGTTCCCGCACAATGGGGGTGACTTGGGCTATCCTGTCTTTCATCTGCAACACATGCTAGATGAGGTTTTTCCCTGGGTTCGACTGTTCTTCTCAACTTTCTTTGGCAATGTTCAGTATGCCGTGGGGTGGCGACCATATAACAGTTCAAATGAGGAAAACCCAGTAGCAGGGTGTCCCAGTTCTTCCCATCCCAGCTCACCACCTTTCATATCATGTTCTTCAATGTTCTATTAAAACGCTCGACGAGGCCATCGGTCTGCGGATGATAGACTGATGTCCTTAGGGTCCATATGTGGAGCATTGCACATAGATCCTTCGTTAATTTAGACACAAAGGAGGTTCCTTGATCCGTCAGGAACTCTTTGGGTATTCCCACTCTAGCAAAGATTTGGATTAATTCTTTAGCTATGGTCTTAGACGTAGTGTTCCGTAGGGGAATGGCCTCGGGGTATCGGGTGGCATAATCTAGCACCACCAATATGTGCTGATGGCCTCGGGCTGATTTTTCTAGTGGCCCTACTAGGTCCATAGCTATTCGCTCAAAGAGGACTTCAATAATCAACAGAGGTACCAAAGGTGCCCTTAAGAATGGTCCGGGCCCATGTAATTGGCATTCTGGACAGGAGGCACAATATCGTCGGATCGTCGCATATATTCCAGGCCAAAAAAACCTCTGCAGAATTCGATCCAAGGTTTTATCTACCCCTAGATGTCCCCCGAACAGATGGCAGTGGGCTAGCTCCATTACGCCCCTCTGATGTTTCTGTGGTACTAGGAGCTGTTCCACAACTTGCTCTTGGATACGGACTACTCTGTATAGCAGATCCTTCTTGATCATATAATACGGCCCTGGGCCCTTGGCTCTTCCTTCCACAGGGACCCCATTCCCCTCAACTACTTCTTTGCAAATATTATTATATACTGGATCATTGGCCTGATCCTGTCCAAAATTCTCTAGTGAAAGTCCAATTTGCCCAAACTCAGGGGGTTCTATTTCCCCCTCCCCCTAGAGGGAGGCCCCTGGGGAACTAGGCCCGGCTGCTGGCTCACTGACCTCCTGCTGAGTCCCCTTGTCAGTCAGGCCAACTCTTTCCCCTACGAGTATAGGCTTCTGGTTCCGGGTCAAGATTCTCGTTCCCATCCTCTTGTCTGCCCTCCTTTCTCACCGAGTCTTTCTGGTCTTCCCCGGGGGTGAAAATAAATCCTGGGCAAATTCTTGGAAGGCCAGGGAGTTGCTAACTATCGAGGCCATCCCATTGCTTTTTGGTTGTTATCTTCTTCTGACTTCCCTCCAGGAAGTAGACTGCCAAACCCTGGGAAGTCTCGTCCTATGAGGACTGGGTAGGGGAGTTTCGGGACCACCCCCACCATCACCTTAGTGGGGTTTCCCAGGACCTCTATTTTTACTGGGATGGTCGAGTAGTAATTGACATCCCCATGGACACAGGATAATCCTGTGCGCTTGGCCCAGGATAGTTGATCATACCTGACCAGCTTTCCCGAGACCAGCGTGACTGCACTTCCTGAGTCTACTAACGCGGTGGTCTTTATTCCATTCATTTTAACTGGCCTAGTATATCTATGAGGGACCATCGCTACCCCTACTAGATTATCAGGTCACATGCCTCTTCTAGATTTCCCAGGTCGCATTGCATGGGCTCCTCTAGGTTTGGGCATTAGGCAGCTATATGCCCTATCTCTCCACATGCATAACATCAGTACCCTGCTCAGGACAGCCCCTTATTTTTCAGGCTGTGAGGCCTTACCCTCCGAGTCTTTCTCTTCCAGTCCCCAAGTCCCTCCGAGTACTCTGGCCACTCTTCGGCCTTCTTCCTCCCCTCCATAGTTCGGCCCAGAGCTACGGCAACTCAGGCCCTTGGTACATAGACTTGCCTCCTATTCTGGCGCCTCCCTTCCCCATTGGTCTGAGATAGTTCCTGCGCTGCTAGATGTCTCTCTACAAGGGCAACTAGCTCATCATAGAAGGAGGGATCATTTTGACTGACCCATCCTTGTATGTCTGACGGTAGCCCTCTCATGTACCTGTCCATAACTATGGTTTCCAAGACTTCCTCTGGCCGGTAGGTCTCGAGGCACAGCCACTTCCTGGCTAGATGGATCAGGTCAAACAGCTGGGAGCTTGGGGCTTTGTTGACTTGGTATTTCCACTCATGGAACCGCTGTGCCCTTATAGCTGTTGTCACGCCAGACCTCGCCAGGATCTCTGCCTTTAGCTGGGAGTAATCTGAAGCTGCTTCTGTTGTCATATCAAAATATGCTTTCTGTGCCTCCTCACACAGAAAAGGAGCCAGGATACTGGCCCACTGGTCTTGGGGCCATGCCTCTCGCCAGGCCGTTCTCTCAAATGCAAGGAGATATGCCTCCACGTTATCATCCATTGTCATCTTCTGTAAGTAGTGGCTTGCCCACAGGGGCCAAGTCCCACGGGGGCCGTGCGTTATGGTGGTCAGAGCCTTTTACTGGTTCACAACCTCATGCAGGGTGGCTCAATCCTGAACTGCCTGACTCATCAATAGTTGATTTGTCTCCTGCTGTATTCGCACTGCCTCATGCTGGGTAGCTATCTGCACCGTGGTAGCTTCTTGTTGGGCCACAGTGGCCTGCACCAATGCCTTCATTACATTCTCCATTTTGTTTTTGTTTGGGTTTTTTTTTAGGGGGTGTTTTACCCTTCCCCGAGACGGTTTGCCATAAAGTCTCACTCACATCCCACTTCTGACACCACGTGTGGCAAGGCACCTTCTCAGTCTCCCCAGCCTCTGCTGCTCTTAGCCCTGGTGAGACAGGCTTGGGTAATGAGGTCCCCCTTGGGACACAGGGGAATTCTGTTCCCTATCTCTCCACCAGTCCTGTTTACAGTATTTTTACTCCCTTGTGGGAGAGAGTACTGCCTCTCCTCCTGGTGAGGCTCGCTGTCTTGCTGCTCCAACACTCCTGGCAGCAGGGCTCCTTCTCTCTCTGCTCTGCCCCACTCCTTCTTCCCAGGGAAGGGTTTAAAAAGGTCTCAGGCAGCCCTAAGTTGGAATCAGCTGATCCTAATTAACCTCAGGTAGCTCCCCCTCAGCTGATTCTTGGTAACCCTTTCTCAGCTGAACCTGATTGACCTGTAGTTGCCTCCCAGTTGATAAGGAGCAGGGCCTTTTAACCCCCTGGAACTGATTCCTACCCCTCCCTTGCAGCTGTCTGTCCTGAGTTTATCACAATACGTATTATGAGAATGTAAATGTTTACTTTTAAGAGCCAAGTGCTGTAATGAGTATGGCACAGACTCAGACAGGACTCAAAACTAAACAGATGCAAACCCACAGCTTTGGGTTTGATTGGTTTTAGTGATACAAAAGTAGCAGATTCAGTCTACAGGGATCTGTCTGCAGTTTTGGTTCACTCAGAAACCACAGCTCCAAGCTAAGTGAAAATTCACTTATAAATTTAGAATCCTGAAAAAATTCACCCCACCCCTACCTTATCCTTTTTATTCTTTTTCTCCTCTTCACTTCACCTTTCCTCACCCTTGCATCATCTCAACTTATCAGCTCACTGCTGAGGGATGACAACAGAAGGAAGTGAGTGGGTACTGATGGAAAAAGGCTATTAGATAAGACCATAAGATACAGAAAAATGTTTTTATTGCTATTGGTGAAGAGGAAGACAGAGAGGATAGCCCTAATGAATATTGCAATTATTTATCTCTGTTACTTGGTCTTCTGACAACCCGTCATATCTGCTTTATTTGGCTAAGTAACATATTCATGATGATAAGCCTGTGAAATGTAACCCTATCGGCCTTGTCTTCAAGTAGGAAAAAATAGGGTCCTTAACTCCAGTTGGCTAACAGGGTAAATCTTAGTAAAGAGAAAGCATTTTGCACTTTTCATACAGGTTGAGTTAAAGACTATGGGGAAGCCTACCTGCTAACTTACATGAAAACTACAAACTGCCTTGTCTTCACTAATATTTTTACCTGGAGTTAGTTAACTCAAGTTAGCTAACTCAGGTTGAAGCACACATCTTTTTTCCCTAGCAAAAACACAGTCATAGTCGCCATTGCTGATCCACAATAGGTATCTGGCATTTGTAAAGTTTCAGGCTTGAATAAACTATCTGTAAGCTTTTGTGAATCTTAGGGAACCTGGTGAGCATTATTCAAAAGAGCAAAAACTAAAAAGAAATTGTTTTCCAAGCAGATTTTTCCAGGTCTAATAAACCACAGCACAGAGAAGAGCTGGTAGTACGTAATCCCATAAATAAAAGCACCAAGAGAGAAATAAATTTCTAGAACCAGCAGAAGGAGAACATTTTCTGGCAGTTTCAAACTGATGAATGATATTTAAATATTGAAAATGTTAGACCCAGATGGGCATGCTGTGAACTATTCATAATGTTAAATGCTAATATTCATAAAACAACAGTTTTCACCCTTTATGGATTGCAATTCACAAGTCTATTGCTAGCTTATTATTGTGGCTTTCATGCCCAGAACTTGAAGAGTTTTTATATTTGCCATTCATTTTATATTGACAGAGTGTTCTTCCCTGGTCCTATTTTTTACTTGCAGTAAGTAATAACAGAAGCCTTAAAACTAAGGTGAGTGTTTTCTGAGTGGGTAAAATATGGAAAAGATTAATGCCATTAAGTCACTGGATGTCACTGTTCTTATGCAATACAGTGTAACCTAAGTTAATTCCTGCTGAAGGAATGGACCAGCTGAAAGAATCCATTTTCAGAAGACAAAAACAAAATA
The DNA here is from genome assembly GCF_025201925.1 of Gopherus flavomarginatus. Lineage (NCBI taxonomy): Eukaryota > Metazoa > Chordata > Testudines > Testudinidae > Gopherus > Gopherus flavomarginatus. The sequence goes on from NC_066617.1 coordinate 35,320,067, forward strand.
TAGAATGTGAACATCTCACCTTGACTCTTGCTCTCATTTAACAAGGAAGGTTTGATTACCCCATCTGGCACATATCATACAGCAATGCAGAAAGGTATAGGAAATATAGTTTCCCCTGTAAAGGAGTAAAAGTTGTACCAAAAATGTGAACACTTGCATTGCAGCTCAGAGCTATAGTACAGTATGGATATGTGAATGTGCCCAGAAACCTGTATACTAGAACAAAACAGAGCACTAGAATAAGCAACACTGGTGTGCGTACTGGAAAATAGGCTTGCAGAATGCCTCTCTCTTACATTACACGTGCAGCAGGAATGAACAAATTAAAGTAGATAGAGGCAGCTTGCAAGCACACTACAGAGTATGAGTGGCAAGAGGAGCATTCACAATTGATAACAGCACCAAACTGGCAGAAGTGTGTAGGGACTTGCTTTGATGATCCTGCATGTTGAGGAAGTTGAAAGTGAGGCGATCCTAGAGGGACTGCACTGATTGGCTGGCCAGTTGAAGGGCAGGAGACGGGCTATGGAAAGCTAGAGGAGAGAGGGTGCTGGGCCTGGAGCTGGATGAGCTACTTTGCCGAGTTTGGAGTATTTGATGGGATGACAGCTAATAGCAGTTGCCTGGGTTTGATCTGGAGATTTGGGAGACTTCACTGTCAAACCATCATGGCTGAGACCATATGACCAATATTAAGGCCTCGCTGCACATGCAGGCCTGCTAGCACTGAGCTCCAGCACATTTACTTCTTCTCAGCAGCCAGCCACTGAAAGCTGCATCCAGAAAGCTGGTTTGTACTGGCAGATCCTGAGTGTCCCCACAAGCAGTTGTGGAAAGGCTGAGTATCCCAGAGACTATCCTCCTTATTTGGGGAGAATCAGTCAGTCCCTTTGGTGGTCCAGTGTTAAAGTTCTTGCGCTAGAGACAGTGGTTCATCACAGGCTAGCTGAGGTGCAGAACAGGGAGCTTGTAAGAAAGTGTTTGCTTGCTTAGAGTTGTGGTTGTTGTTTTATAACCAGGATTATTACCAGCTATCGCTGTGCCAGTTTTAACCTGCTCTGTCAAAAGTGCCTCTGTCCTATTATTTTGGCTGCCTTTTTAAATTCAGAGATATCTAGTGCCACCCTTGAACTCCAGTTTGTCAAGCACACCATCTCAGGAAAGTGTCAAAACTATGGGTATGGGCATGCGTCTGACGAAGTGAGTATTCACCCACGAAAGCTTATGCTCCAATACATCTGTTAGTCTTAAAGATGCCACAGGACTCTCTGTTGCTTTTTACAGATCCAGACTAACAAGGCTACCCCTCTGATACTTTTTCAGTGAGACTCTGATGGAAATTTGGGGGGCTGACTAATTTGAATATTTCACAAAAAGTGTTTGCTTTCACTGGAAAAAAATTTTTTTTTCCAAACAACCAAAACATCTCAAAAGCAGAACACTTCAATTCAGATATGCCATCAAGGTGCCTCATAGTTTGATTGCCTCTGGTCCCCATTCTCCTGAATGGGCTGGGCTCCATGCCCATGATACACCACCACCCTTACTCAAAAGGGGAGACTGAGGTACATCCTGGGAGATGTAATCCAGTATGGGAGTCAGCCCAATATACAAGAATGGGCACAAGAAATAACCAAACTGCAACTCCCAAGAAACACCACCCTGGTGTTTCCAACTCAACCTACTTTGTTGTTGTTGTTGTTATTGTTTACTGAAAAGTTAATATTTACCTGGAAAACCTCCAATTTCCTCTCATCACAAGTTTAGTATATGAAGAAAGGGGATGCATTCTGGCATAGCACAGCGGTTAAAAAAGTGAGGTTTCCACAGTGTCTGTGTGTTCACCTAATCTATTTTGCTCTTACAGTCTGGAGTATCAGAGCTTGTTACCTGTTTCTTTTGACACTACCTGCTATAGTTCAATGTAAGCAATGCAGGTATAGATACTTTTGTATACTACTTTCTGTTCTGATATTTTGACATCTAGGTAACTACTTCCTGGATTCTTCCCTCATTTCTCTCACAGTCAGGTGGATGATACAACTTCAGTAATGCAGCAACACCTAGGTGCTCCAGTAACAGCTATATCAATAGCGAAAGTAGATAGATTATAGCAGTTCATAGCATTTTTGCCACGTCATATGTGGGTCATCACTACATGATTGTTCTTTGTCCTCTGATCAGTTATAACTAGTGCACACCATTCTCCTGTTCCTTATACTGGAGGTACACTTTGCTATCTGTACATTTATCAGTGGGTTGAGTACATGGATACTGCGTTCCATTTTGTATGTGCATTTGTGGGTGCAGTTTTCCTCCTTGTCTGCAAGGAGACAATCAGCATCAGTGACAGTGACAACAGTGGTTTCCATTGAAATCAATGGAAGTTAGGAGCCACAATACCTTTGAGCAGGGGTCCCCAACATGGTGCCTACAGGTGCCGTGGTGCCCGCTGGGGCATCTAAGTTCACCCGTATACTGGCCGGCAGACAAGCATCCGCCAAAATGCCACCGGCAAGCTGAATCATCCAGAGGTGTCGCCGCTGAAATGCCACCGATTTTCGGCGGTATTTCGGTGGCAACACCTCTGGATGATGCTACTTGTCGATGGCATTTCGGGCAATGCCTATTGACGTTGCCGCTTGTCGGCAGAATTTCGGCGGATGCTCGTCCGCCGCCACGGTCCTCGGTGGCTCGTTGTCTGGCCCCTGCCAGACGAAAAAGGTTGGGGACCACTGCATTTGAGGATCTGGGCCTCAGTGCTGTTCATATGATTTTGACAGAATGAGCAGTCAGCTTACAATCCTTAGTTCAGGTGTGGTTTTTTGACCACTTTTTCGTGTGTGTGTATGTGCGTGTGTGTGCATATGTGTTTTATCGGTCCTATAACATACAGAACCAGACCGTTAACTAACTTAACACAGAACACTCTACTCCACCAGGAAGTGCTTAATCAGGTCATCCTGATGTCTCCAAGGGAGCCAGTATGCATAATGATAATGCAAATGATTAGAGATAGATCCAGGATACAGATTGCACCTGAATTTTACCAGTCCTGGAGGTGAGTATTGTGGCTCAGGTTCACCTGTCATTGGCAATGATTGGTGTTTAATTTGGAGAGGTTTAGTAAATCATCCAATAAATGATCATGTATTTGGCTAGTGTTCAGGGGTTAAATGGTGGTGCCAGACCCTGACCCCTCTCTAGTGGCATAAAGCAGCTGGAAAGCCCAGTGCAGGCACTGATCCCCTGAGGATTTCTCCTACATTGGGGAATCCCAGGATATCATAGGAATGCCACAGTGGCTCCTACACCACAATCCCTCCTGGCCCTCATACATAGGAGGCATTACAAGGACAAAGAGCTTTGGGGCATCCCCACACTCAGTTATCTGTTGGCTTCTGGGGAAGAGGGGGTGGGGGCCAGGACAGGATGTAATAGCCCTGAAGCGAGTCTAAATGATTCTGACTGGAAACCTCCCCAAACAGTACCAGGACTGAAGGAATATAAATGTACCTTAGGCCAAGTCAACACTAGAAAAGGTTTTCTGGTATATAGATATGTCAGCAAGCCCTCCTAATGTTGATGTCATTTATACCAGCTGCTGCATAGCTTACATTGGTTCCCAGGCAACATAAGCTATGCTGACAAAAGGATGATTATGCCAGTATAACCATATCTACACTAAAGATTTTGCTAGTATAGAAATGCCACCAAAATAAAATAAATAAATAAAAAGCAGCACACCCCAACCTGCATTGTTATACTATCAAAGATTTCAAGCGCTAGCGTACTCCTGGGCTTTGGCTACATCTACGCTTGGACCGAGGGGTATGATTCCCAGCTTAGGTAGACATACTTGTCCTAGTTCTCATCTGAGTTAGCACATTGAACATATTTGTGGAGCTGTGGTAGCACAGGAAGTGGCAGTGGTGGCACCGTACTAGCTGCCCTGGGTCTGAACCCCATGTTACCTACTCGGTTTGTACTCAGGGCAGTTAGCATGGTGCCATTGCTACTGCCACCATGCCTATGCTACTATTTTTAGCGTGCTAGCTCAGATAAGAACTAACACCAGTGCCTACACAAGATGGGAATCATACCCCTAGCTTCAAGTGCAGATACAGCTTTGGGGTCACCTCTTACCATCTCTGATCCTATGCCAGTTGCATCTCAGTCAGACCAGAGGACCCCACCTGTGACATTAAACCAGGGATCGGCAACCTTTGGCACGCGGCTTGCCAGGGTAAGCCCCCTGGAAGGTGGGGCTGGTTTGTTTACCTGACGCGTCCTCAGGTTCTGCCGATCGTGGCTCCCACTGGCCACGGTTTGCCATCCCAGGCCAATGAGGGCTGCGGGAAGCAACAAGGGCCAAGGGATGTGCTGGCCGCCGCTTCCCGCCACCCCCATTGGCCTGAAGCAGTGAATCACGGCCAGTGGGAGCTGCGATCAGCTGAACCTGTGGACACGACAGGTAAACAAACCAGCCCGGCCCGCCAGGGTGCTTACCCTGGCGGGCCACATGCCAAAGGTTGCCAATCCCTGCATTAAACAAAGGTGTATAGTGTAGTTATAACAAAACTAAATTTTTCACACCTTTCTGAACTCAAAAACTGGTCCATTTGAACAAAAATAATCTCAGTACTCACAGTTTTAGTACACAAATATGTTTCTTTCTGAGAGTAAATGGGCCACATTTATGGAATGAAGGTGGCTTGTTCTCCATAAACATGGAAAATTCAACATGAAAATAGCCACTTCATCTAAACTGCAAATAAAACAAAAAAATGGAGGGTGTGAAATTGAATGAAATGAAATAGCAAATGATTTTATACAAAATTCTGCCAACCTAAATTATGAGTTCCACATAGCCATAGTGTTTAACCTGGCATGAAAATTCTAAAGGTGGTGCTTTTAACACAAAAGAAATAAAGATGATGTGCAATGGGTATTATTTGCAGGCTTGTATTGCTTTTTCCACTACAGAATTTTGTTTCATTTAAGTCTTTTCAGACTGTTTATTTTTAATGGTCTTATGGTCTAATTAAGTGTTCCTGCAACAGATTTAGGAGTAGATAGAAGGTGCTGTGGATGGAGGGATTGTGTCTGAGGTGGCCAAGAGCAGGCATTCTGAGGAAGAAAACTGACATTTCCGAAGAGAGGTACCATGTGCTCCCATTACATAAAACTCCAAGTGATGTCCCACACCTTACTCAGACACCCTGTCCTTGGGCCATTAAGTATTGCTGGCAGCACTTGCTAGCTATCCCTCTGTACTCACGGATTGCAGATAGTCATATTATGCATGGAGTAAAATAGCCCTATTCTCCCCTCTGAATTATCTTTGCTAGGACAGTCACAATGTAGCTTTTAATTCCCTTAATCAGGATAGTCTGTTATTGATGTGGACATGAAAACTGTACCTCACTGAAGTACTCACATAAAACTACCCAGCAGGGCTGGTCCAGAGCAGTTCTCAATGGGCACCAATGGCCCCAGTGGACTATAAAACTGAGGGTGATTGTGCACCTACAAACTCACCAAGAGACCCTGACTGGAAGCCAGATTCCTGACCCACCCTCTCCTCCATGCCAGGAGATAGGAGAGAGTTGAGAGTCACAAAGTCTGGGAACATAGAGGCATACCTATTCACCATGCTGTGTCCATGACCAATGTCCAGGCACTCCCCTAGGTAGAATGACCTCATCTGGATCCTTCCTAACACACAAAGTGCACCAGAACCTGCAAGAGTTACCACAACTGTAATTTAACCCCCCAAATCAGACATCCTGAGTGTCAAATGGAAGGTGGAAAAAACCCACACAGCAGTTTGTCAGTTTGTCAGTTTTGTCATATGTGAAAAATTCCTTACAAACTCCAAAATTGGTGATCAGCCTAGACCTGTAGGATCTAGATTAATGGTGGGGCTGAAGGAAGAGCCCACAATAGCTATCCCACCTAGGCAGCAAACTGTTTCAATGCCCCTTGCTCTCCACACCATTAACAGGAGCCAGCACCCAGCAACACCCTCACCTGCCAATGGCAGCAGCAGCAGATGGGTGTGACAGGCCATAGAACAAGGCCCTAGATGCAGCATAGGACCTCTCTCCCATGACCTGAGTATGAGAAAGGAGGATGAGGAGGAAAGACGGATGAAAGAGATGCTGCCCCCACATGCTAAAAGTAAAGAAGGAGCACATCCCAGTTTAGATCTACCTACTCCCCCACTCTTGAAGATGTCTCCACTGCTCCTGGCCTCAACAAAGCCTAATCCCAGATAGTGAGGTGAGGTGAGCATTTTAGACAATAGGCTATCCCATCAGTGCTTCACGATTAAGAGGATGCTCAGATATCTCCATGATAGGTGTGGTATAAGAATAATAGCAAAATAGGATTCTGATGCATCTGATTATTATTTATTATTTATGTTACAGTAGTGGTTAGATGTCTAGATCAAGATCACTGGGCTAGATGCATACCCACAGTAAGAGAAAGTCCCTGCCCCAAAGAGTTGCAATTGAAATAGATAAGCTAGGAAAATGGAGGGGGAAACACAGGCATAAATATGTGAAGCAACTTGCCTAAGGACACCCAGTTCATCCAAAGCAGAGTCAGGAATAAAACCCATGTCTCCTAACTCACAGTTCAGTATCCTATCATCTAGCCTATCATCTGTAACAGAAGAGAAAGACAGGTAGGTGTAGCAAACAATATAATGTGTGGCCACAAGAAGGCTCCAACTTAGTATCCTCACTTCCCAAGCCACCAGGAGACAGCAGCACTGCACAAGAAGGCCACGTCCAGACTAGGAAATAAAATCGATTTTAGATACGCAACTTCAGCTACGAGAATAACGTAGCTGAAGTCGAATTTCTAAAATCGAGGTACTCACCAGTCTGGACGGGGCGGCATCGATGTCCGCGGCTCTCCGCGTCGATTCCGGAACTCCGTTCGGATTGATGGAGTTCCGGAATCGATGTAAGCGCGCTCGGGGATCGATACACCGCGTCCAGACTAGACGCGATATATCGATCCCCGAGCAATCGATTTTAACCCGCCGATGCCGCGGGTTAGTCTGGACGAGGGCGAAGAGACACAAAGCAGCATTAGTTTGCTTGCCTTAGCATTGTGTTCTGGAGTGAGCCACAGTCAGCACTATTTGAGTGGAGAGAGGATTGCTACTGTGATGGAGGATTGTTGAGAGTACAGCCAGGGAATGAAAAGTAAAGAGAAAGACATGAATCCTGGAGGATTTCTTCTCCATCCTTCCTCAAGAAAAAGAAATGTTACTTTGTACCAAAGGTACAAGTCAATAAAGTATAGGTTTCATATTAATTTTCTTCATGCACAAATCAATATAGATGATAAATGCACAGGACTCCTTAATCCATAAGAGCCATGTGTATAGCACATTTTACCTGTAGTAGCAAACTGTTTACAGATAAAAAGGTTACAAGAATGATTTAAGGGAATAAACCTTATACAGAAATAGCATTGCTCTATGATTTCCTCTAAACTTCTGTGTTTACAAAGCTGATTTGTTCCAGCAGAAATCCAATTTAGAAAATCCAAATGATTGAAACTGAATTAATGCATTTAAGTTCTGAATGTTTTTCTTTTCACTCCTGGTATTTAGGGCGCAGGGTTGTTTTTTTGTTTTTAATCAAAAGTGCAGTAAACTGTAGGGCTTCACCCATCAGTTATTTGCTTGCTCTATAGCTTTTCCATGTAGAGTATATAATATACTAAAGTGCATGACAGAAGTGCTGCCTTTGTTTAAATCTTAATCATGACTTTATTTCAAATGTGGAAAAGATGAATGGCAATTTTAGCTGACATGACGCATAGACTATTTGTTGCCAAGGTACATTCAGAATGGAGAAAATATCTATCTAAGACTAAGTCTATATATATATCTATATAAAAACATTTTGAAAGCCCCAGTGGTATTCATTAAATTCTATACCACAGGAAAAGAAAAAGAAAACTTTTCATGTGGTTTCATTTCTGTTTTCCTCTGAAGTAAAATATAGCAACAGGCTTAGAATTTAACAAGGTAAATTACTCTGTGTTCAAGACATACTCTAGGACGAAAATAATCCAGACAATTATTAAGCTGATGCTGGTTATTTTTAAGGTTGCCCATCAAATATGTCCAGATAAGTACTGGATTTTTGTATAGTCTTGAAATTCTGCATTTGACAGATTAGTGGATTAGGAGATATAAATGGTTATTAGCTCAAGATCAACATGTGGAATATGTTTTCTATAAAGATGAGTAACGTTACCACGATTTCTTTGAATGGTTGCCTTACAAATTTCTTAAATTCCTTGTCCAAATAAAAGCAGACACAATCACAGATACTTTTAGACTCTTCCAAACACTATATGTGAACTTTTCTGTTGATTAAGTATTTAAAATATAAGAGTTAAAGCAACAAACCTTTCAGAAGATGACAAATGTATCGGGGTTAACATTTTCTTTGAGTCACTGCTTCTCTTCCATTACAATTTTTTTCATTTTCCTTTTATTAATACATGTATAATTTATTAACTAATTAAGTAGTCTTCATCCAGTGAATAACTTTTCATGTGAATATTTCTCTTAGTTTGTCTTCTTCCGGAGACAGTACATTAGTATGTAATATTATAAATAAACATTGACTGACTTAATTGAACACAGAATAGAGCAGCATGTTTCTCTGGATGTGTTATGGGTTTGGCCACTCATTTAATTGAGATTAATTGATTTGGTAGATTTATAAATAGATTTTGAAGGGAAGTACCTAAAAGTACAAAGCAAGAGTATTTTGGAAGCTCAGGGGACTTGTATGTAAGCTACAGGATGCTTTCAAAAAGTGGAGGAAAAAAGCCGCACTCCTGCAAAAAATTCAAACTAGAATAAAAAAAATCTGATAATGCAATTCTCTTTACTTTTCCTATGCTGCTAAAACATTATTCTAGTTAAGAACAAAGTTTCAGTTTGACTACTTCAATCATTCATAATACCCTTCCAATTACAAATGCATACAAAATCCATTCTGCAGAAGATTGGGAGAAAATTTAAACATTCTCACCTGAGGAAACCAAACATTGTAGGCATCCTTTCAATTAGTGATATGTTAAACTCAAAAAATTTCCATCAAACCCTTTTTGAAAAAGCAGGTTTTTGACAAAATGAATTTTTTCACTAAAAGTGTCTGCTCTCTATGAAAATTTTTGAATGTCAAAAACCCAAACAGCCAAACACAGAAAAGTTTTGTGTTTGACAGGAAGCCTTAATAATTTGATTCATAAATGCTGTTTCAGTGCCTCAGGAATTGTAGTTCAGTTGCCTTCTGTCCCCATTATCCTCTATGGGCCAAGATTCTCAGACAGACTTCATCTCCAATGATGCAACACTTCCCCCTCACTAAGCGAGGAGACCATGGTGCATCTTGGGAGAGGTTGTATAACCAGAAAGCCTGGCCTACAGAGGTGACTAGGAGCATAAGGCACATGATGTACAATTCCCATGAGACACTGAAGCAGCATTGTCAATTTGAATTATTTTGCTTTTTGTCTGAAATATTTTGTTTTATTGTCAAAAAGTCAAAAATTTCCACAGGGAAAAAAAATCCAGTTTTCCAAACAGCTTTACTCAAAAGGTTCGACTGAGAAAAAGCATCTTCAAAAAGTCTGCTTCTCTGAAATGTACTTGGATTTATTATAAAGTTTTGAGCTTCTTTCCCCTCTACACTTCTTCTTGTCTCAGACTTCTCCCTCCCTCTCCTAAACTAAAATTTCCCCTCTTCCTCCAGCCTTGTTCCCTTCTTCAAATATTCTCCAAGTTATTTCCCAGTGTCTCTCTCCCTCTTGGGGTTGCCATCTGATAGGTAAACAAAAAAAAATACAGGACATGGGGAGGCAATCTGGATCAGCAGTGAGAGGGTGGGGCTCAGTGCCATTCCCTCCCTCCTTGCCCTGCATGTTCTGCTGTTTAAAATGACAACACACTGCGGAGTGTGAAGAGATAGTGCAGACTGTCAATAGGCCCTGCCTTCCAAGGCCTGGCTCTGCTTTCCTCCATCAAGCCATCAGAGCTCTCCACATCCAGCTCTGGGATGGGCCATGCTCCTTCCCACCTCCAGGGAACAGACTGAGCCCAGGACCAAACCAAGGGTGGCCTCTTGTACTGTAAGCAAAGCAAGAGGGAAAGATGGGACTAAGGGCTGGGCAATAGGAGGTGACAAAACCTGGACTTTTAATGTCCAAGGAAGACCTAACACATTTCCTAGGAAACCAACTTTAAAAAAGGGACCATCCTGGGACAATCCTCTTTCCACCTGTGCCTGGATTTCTCTTCAGTTTCCCCAATGCTGCTCTTTCCTTCCCAAAAAACAATTAGGCTCTACTATCCCTTTTGCCAACTCCTCGAATCCACCATGAGAACTCAGCAGGTCTGGCAGTGGAATTTTTTCCTCTTTGTGCATGCACGCATGTATGTATTTTAAACTGAACCTGCTGATGTTGCTGCCAATTTATTTTGCTCAGGGGCTTCCTTTGATCAGAGGTGTCAAAGGAAACACTGTCTCTGTCGCATGGGGAAACTTCAGTGTACATAATAAACACTTTACCTAATTAGTACTCACAATCAATATACTGTAGAAGGCATGAGCTATTTAATATAATGCATCCATTGCACCCCCCTTCAGGGGACATGCCCCACAGTTTGGGGACTTCTGCTTTAGAACATCTTTCCTGGTCTTCCTACATGATATAGCTAGTATCTTAAAATGAAGAAAAAGTCCTTCAGGTCAGTTAACATTGTAGTATGAGAGTGGGGTAAAGTGGAGTCAATATTATAAAGTATATTAATACTTTGCACTTTTATACCATCTTTAATTTGAAGATCTCAAAGCATGTTACAAGCATTCATTCACTCTTGATATATTCATATAAGGTAAGCATTGCTATGCCAATTTAAAAGATGGGGAAACCAAGGCTCAGCAAGTTTTAATGAGTTGCCTGAAGTTACACAATAACTCAGAGACAACTCTGGGAATGGAAGGCAGTACTCCCCAGTGCTCAAACTCTTGCTCTGTTTTCCAGAGCACACTCTAGGGTCATATCAGACAGAATGGGAAACTTGCAGAATTGGGATCTTTCAGTGAGAGCCAAGGCGAAATCCAAATGACACTCCATAGACCCCCTTTCTAATTTCCCGGTGGTCAGCTCTTTAACCACAGACCAAAATCTTTTTTGAAAAAGCTTAAAATGGGAGTAGACATATTAAGTACTTAGTAACTTTAATTAAACTTTCCTTGCTTTTTCAAGCCTGAAGAGGTTTATCTTAAGATTGCTTGCTTGCCAATCACATTTTTCTCAAGTTTGCACAGATTTCGTTTTCAGACACTCAACACATTTACTATACTGTACACTAACAATTATCACAGCTGAGAGTGCATTATGACATGACTATAGCTGAGCAAATAGCTGAATTTTTTGGCTCACTTGCAATTCTGAAATTTAAAAAAAAAAAAAAGGTTCAACATGAACTAAAATAGAAAATTCCCCAAATGTTTGATGAACTGAAAAAGTTGACTAAAATATCATTTTGGGTCAAACAGAATATGTCTTTCTCTGACTGGTGTGGAACAGGGAATTGAACTGAGATCTTCTACTGCCTAGGGAAGTGTCCCAATCACTGCACTATAGCATCAGAAAAGTTGTAGTCTGAGTTATAGTGTAGTGTCCTGTGGAAGCTGTTTCATTATGGTATAAAAGATTTGACTATTACTTGGGCCAGAGCCAGCACCCAAGAAAAACTCTCTAGTCTGATGGGTAAGCACTCCCCTGGGATGTAGGTGCACTAACTTCAAGTCATTGCTCTTCATCAAACAGAGGGGAGACAAACCTGGGCCTTCCATATCCCAGTTGAGTGCCTTAACCACCAGAATAAGGATTAGAAGAGAGACTCCTCCTTCAAATGTTTTGTGAATGGAACCTATGATCCCTTGTCACCAAAACTATCTAGCAAATTCTTTCAAATTAGCTAACAGTTTGGGGTCGACAAATAACATGAGTTGGCAAATAAGCTATTGTTATCTGATACTGCTGGGGCAGGGGAGAGGGGTGATCTTGTCATGAAATCAACCCACTTAGTTTCAGAAAAATTATTTCCAAAGATACTTTGAATTTTTGTGCATCTAACAAGCGCAATAGCTTCTGAGGTAACACCTTTTGAAGTCTATTGTATGTCAGTTTGTCAACATATATTTTTAGCAGTAGTCCAGGAAGACTGAAGGGTTTAGTAAGCATTTTTTTCCCACTAAACCACTACCATTTTCTCCCACAGCACTTCCAGTGCACAAGAGAGTGTCAAGCAGGAATAAAGCTGTCAACTTTAAGGCACCTGACATGACTGGTTTTGACAGCAACAAAACCAGAGTGTTTGATGTTTCATGAACAGTACGAATGTCTTGGCATTTGTTCTATTTTTAACCCATGCCATCATCATCAAAAATAAAGACGTTACATGAAATGCACAGAGATCCAAGCCGCTGTGGATCTATTTCAAAAATTACCTCTGTTGGAGTTTGTATTCACATCTCAGCCGTGTGGGTAGAGCATGGAGGCCTAGGGACAGAAACAGCTGCCTACAAGAGGCCTGATCATATTCACATCAAAGCTAAAATCCACCAAAGGCATTGTTACACTGTAACCAATGGCTATTGGAACATCCTGCTTTCTGACAAGGTTATTTTAAGCAACTGATGGCACTGAAGATTATTTACACAAAAAAATATGGTGCTGGTAGAAACCTAGGAAATTCATTCCTCTATCCTAAGATGGCATACACATGTGCCACTTTGTATACATTTCTATATTAGGCTACATCATATCATGCCTTTATTATCAATTAAAATACCTTTCCACTCCTTCCCCTCATATGTTTTTCTTGTAATGATTTTTTTTCTAAAAGAAAGGTAATGAGGATACAAAACTTGTTCCACAGCTCAAAATCTAACTAGAAAGAATTGAATTGGACCCTTTTCTCTCAAAATACACCAAAAATAAATCTGATTGATAACATATATATTGTGAAATATTTAAAATAATTGCTCTAAGCCTTAAGGATATCTGACTAGATTATACTCTTCTTTATGCTGTATTTATTTTTTACTGTCCTAATTTACACCTGTGTAAACCTAGAGTAATGCTGTTGAAGTCAGTTGCATTATAACAAATTTAAAAGGGAGCAAAATCTACTCCATCCACTATAGTTACCAGAGAAAGTAACATTTATTACTCCTGTGGGCATTGTGCAACAAAAAAATAAAAGTGCTGTGCCATAAAATTAAAAATTCTGCTCACAATATTTTAAAATTCTGCAAGTTTTGTTTGTCAATAAATAAATGCAGAGGCTCCAGCATGGCTGCAGGGAGCACAGGCCACTAGCTGCACAAAGGTGGGAGATCACCCTGCAGCCCTCCACCACCAACCCTGGGACATGGACTCAGTGGTGAGATTGCACATGACCTGGATGCAGCACAAGGCATGGGCCTGCCCCAGAAACACCCTGGGGCCCTGCTCCTCTGCGCCAGGTGCACCAGATGTGGGGCAGGCAGGCTCAATCAGGCAGGATCCAAGTGTGGAGGGGCTCAATGTGGGGGAATCTAGGTGTCGTGTGAGAGGATTCTGTTTGGGACAATCTGGGCATAGGCAGCTCAGCGGGAGGTCTAGGTGTGGAGGAATCTGGATGTACAGAGGCTCATGGGGGTGGGGAGGTTCCAGGTGCAAAGGGACTCTGCAGGGGCTTCTAGGTGAAGGTGATGGGGCTCAGCGGAGGGGTCTGGGTGAAGGGGTCTTAGCAGGAGGGTCTGGCTGCTGGGAGAGTGGGCTATGGTAGCGTGGGGATCTAGGTGCAGCTAGTTGGGGACCAGTGGCATGGAGCTTTGGAGGGTAGTATGGGGGTTAGGGCTCTTCAGGGTGGAGATTGGAGTGCAGGGAGCTCAGTGGAGGGTGGTCTGGGAGGCAAGGGGGGCAATCCGGAGGCAGGGAGTCTGGATGCAGGAGGGTCCAGATGCAGGGGGTGAGGTGGGGTTTGGGTATGGAGGGCTAGGAGGGTTCTGGGCATATCAGGTGAGACTTGGCAGAGGTGTCTGGGTATGGGAGATCAGGATGCACAGGGGTTGGGCGGATGGGGGAGCAACTCCCTGTACAGTGACACCTCCCTCCGAAAGCTGAGGAGCAATGGGAGTAGGAAGCAGGGGAGGATGCTGATCTTCCTGCATTTGGGGGAGGTTTCTGGGGGTGGGTCTGAGACAGTATTCCTGCATATATTCAGGCAATCAGAGAAATGGAACATTTGCTTTCTTTCAGGCTCACATGAATAAGAAATATATCACTGTTGATTTGTGGGACAAAACTATTGCCCCCATTGTCCTGTCATTTCTTCCCAGGAAGTACCAGAGAAGCAGCACTTCCAAGACTGCTTTTGTAATATAGAAATTTCTCTTAGTTAGAGAGAATGTTTTTAAATTAAATATCACTATTCTACTTTTAAGATAGTGTTTGATCAGTTTATGAATGGGATTGTATAACTGAGTCACCTGCAGTGGTAAGGGGGAGGGGCTGGGCTCAACAACCTTGAGTGTCCCTTCTGGATCATATATCTTAGACTTATGTCTGATGTCCCTAAAATCTTATGCTTCAGGGTTTCAACTGGTCACCAAAAGGAGTCAGGAAGGGAATTATTTCTTCCCCTCCCCTCCCCACACTCTATATTCTAAGATGGTGGATCATTTGAAAGGTTGTTTTTCTTTTTTCCTGTTTTTTGGTCTCCAAAATGGCCATGTTTCGAGATGGTACGCTGGATAGGTGCTGTGCTGTGAGGTGACACTCAAGATCTCTCAGGTGTTTGACTGGTTGTTCTTGCTCGCATGCTCAGGGTCTAACTGATTGCCATATTCAGGGTTGGGAAGGAATTTTACCTTAGATCAAATTGGCAGTGACCTTGGGGAGATGTCACCTTCCTCTGCAGCATGGGGCATGGGTCAGTTGCTGGGTCTCTCTCACTTAATCAATTTCCTGACATAGCAGAAGCCTTGGGCATTGGTGCACCTCTGACCTACTGTTCTGTGCCTGAGGTAGACAGAAGTTTAGCATCCGGAAGGCTATAATACTTGGGTTTAAATCTGGATGATGGGTTTCTGTGCAGGTGGCTGGGGGGTATTTAGTAGCCTGTCATATACAGGAGGTCATACTAGATCACCTAGTGGTCCTTTCTGGCCTTAAACTTTATGAGTTGAAGATGGCTTTTTTCTCTCTTTGCTGTTGTTGTTATGCTATGTGTGCACCAAGAGCTTACTCCCAAACTCATGCAGATATAAAACTAACTAATTTCATAAATCTAAAAAGACAGTCTATAGCAACAGTACACTGTTCTACAGTAACTAATGTGAAAGTTAGAGGCGTCCACCTTCTTACAATATTTTGATGGCACTGTGGTACCCCTGAGAGGAAAGCTTAGATGGTTTGTACAGTCACTGTAAAATTCCCAGTAGAATCATAGAAGATATTGGTTGGAAGAGATCTCTGGAGGTCATCTAGTCCAACCCCCTGCTCAAAGCAGGACCAACACCAACTAAATCATCCCAACCAGGACTTTGTCAAACTGGCCTTAAAAACCTCTAAGGATGGAGATCCACCACCTCCCAAGGTAACACATTCCAGTGCTTCACCACTCTCTTAGTGAAATAGTGTTTCCTAATATCCAATCTAGACCTCCCCCACTGCAACTTGAGACCATTGCTCCTTGTTCTGTCATCTGCTACCACTGAGAACAGCCTAGCTCCATCCTCTTTGGAACCCTCCTGCAGGCAGTTGAAGGCTGCTATCAAATCCCCCCTCACTCTTGTCTTCTGCAGACTAAATAAGCCCAGTTCCCTCAGCCTCTCCTTGTAAGTCATGTGTCCCAGTCCCCTGACCATTTTTGTTGCCCTCTGCTGGACTGTCTTCAATTTGTCCACCATTTGTAGTTGAGTGGATGCAGTGAAACTATGTATAAGCTGGGCTCTGAGTTCCAAGCCATTGCTAGTTGCAATATTCCATTATTTAAAGCAACCAGGGCCAAGGAGGACTGCAACTCAATATGAATGTATTGAATCAGTTGAGAGCTTTCACTCCACCAGTTTCACTATGTCTGACTTCACTATAAATGAATTCAGCTGTATATCATGGCTATGATGTTAGAATAGTAGCTCAACTGACATTAGGAATGTTTGTCTAATCATTATAAACATAGAGAATATACTCATGAGCTTGCATCTTAGCCATTGTTTCCCAATTATTTCCGATTTTTCAACATGCAAGTTTATAGTTTTATACTAAAAATCCTTTCTTCAGTCAATTAAACAAATCTATAAAGTAATAACTAATATTCACAAGACAATACATCTCTTACGCCTCTCTATTCCATGTGGAAGATAAGGCCTTCACCACTGCTTTCCATCTTTCCTGGTCTCCTGCTGCCATCTTAGCTTCCTCTCATGCTATTCTGATAGCTTTCATTTCTGCTTCTATTGTGAGTTTCCAATACTTGGTCTTCCTCGTCACCTCTTGCCTTAGGGATTCCAGTCTAGTGCCCATCTTCTTACGCTCTTTGACTGTTTCCTCAATGTATGTCCTAGCCATCTCCATTTTTGTTCCATAATTCTGTGTCCTATCAGTTTCTTTTATGTCCACCTCCAGAATTCTCTGCGATTTTTTCTGGCCATCTGATATTGAGCATTCACTTAAGGCATGTTTATGAAAACTTGGAGTTTAGATAGTAAGGTCTTAATAAGTCTCCAGGTTTCAGCACCATAGAGTAAGACCAACTTTATAATGGTGTTAAATATTTAAAGTTTAGTTTGGAAGGCAAGACTTCTTCTTCTCCAGATTGGTTTTAGAGTTACAGAGGCATGTGTGTCTTTCACTATTCTGGCTTTATTGTCTTTGTCTATTCCACTTGGTGTATTTACCGTGTGGCCTGCAAAGATTTGTGAAATACCAGGCCTCTTCTTTGTCAGTCCTGGAAAGCATTGTTGGGGTTTCTTGTGGTTTTAGTTTTTGTTTAGTTTAGGTTGAATTTCAACCCTTCTAATTGTGCATAGGCCTGGAGATCTTTTATTTTGTCTTGCATGTCTCTACAGGTATGGGATAGCAAGTTGATGTCATTGGCAACGTCAGTCAAGGTCCTCTAAGTTCTGTGTGAAATTCCCCTGTATGCCCCTTGCTTGTTCTGTGGTCTCCCATTAACCAATCAGTAACAAGATCATATGTAACAAAGACATCCTTGTTTGGTGCCCATAGTAATCTCAAATGGCTTCCTCAGTTTGTTTATGCATTACCTAGCATGTAATATATTTACTGAAGCACTGAATGATTTTCACAAATTTCTGAGGGATTCTAGTGTCATAGCAACAGCCATAAAACTTTTCTATCCACTATCAAAAGCTTTTTGGAAATCTATAAAATTCATATAAAGCAGTGACTGCCATTCAGTTAACAGTTCTACGGTGATGCGTAGAGTTACAATTATCTATACATGATTTGTCCTGTCTGAAACCTGCCTGTTCTTGCCTTAACCTTGAATATACCACTTTATTTTTGCTGTCTAGAAGAATACATGTAAATATCTTACTTGGGATAGACAGAAATTGAACACCTTTCCAATTTTTACACTTACTGAAGTCTCCTTTGGCAACTTCTCTATATAACCCTTTTCCCACTCATCTGGTATTTTTTCTTCACATATCTTTTGTAAGAGACCTAGCAAAATGTCTACTGGGAAATGATTAAGTGAGATATATCCCAGATAATCCTTGCAAGTGACCCCCACACACACGCTGCAGAGAAAAGCAAAAAAACCCTAAAGCCGCTGTCAATCTGACCTGTGGTAAAATTCCTTCCTGACCCCATATATGGAAATCATTTATACCCTGAGCATCTGAGCAAGAACCAGTCACCCACGCACTTGAGAGAGAATATGCTGGGTGCCACCTCAGAGCCCTGCCCCTCTCTCTCCATCCAATGTCCCATCTCCAGCTGTTACCACCCCTAAACTTCAGAGACAGGAGATTAAAAAATAAAACAGAGTACATCGGTGGAGGAAAATCCCTTCCTGACCCCTGCAGCTGGCCCGATGAAACCCTGAGGCATGAGTTTTAGGAAAATAAAACATAAATTGGAAGTAAGTTTCAGGGCTGTTGACCCCTGCCCCTTTCCAACACAAGCAACTCTACCATACAATTGTACTCAAACTTTCCCATCTTTCTTTTAAAATTGCTTGCCCCCACAACTCCAGTTGGGACACAGTTCCAGAAACTCACCCTTCTGATGGTTAGAAACCTTATAATTTCCAGCCTGATTTTGTTCATGGCAGTTTATAACCACTTGATCTTGTGCCAACATTGGCCTTTAGCTTAAATAGCTCTTCACCCTTCCTTGTATTTACCCCTTTAAAGCATTTATACAGAGCAATCAAATTCTCTCAACCAAGCTCTTCCAGTCTCCTCTCATAAGATAGGTCTTTCATTCCCCTGTTCACCCTAGTAGCTCTTTTCTGAACCTGTTCCAGATTAAATTAATCTTTCTTGAACATTGGTGACCAGAATTGTACAATATTCCAAATGGGGTCTTACCAGTGCCTTGTGCAATGACATGAATACTTCTCTATCAGTACTGGAAATGCCTTGCTTGATATGTCTTAGGATCATGTTTACCTTTTTCAGAGCTGTAGCAGATTGGTGGCTTATACAGACACTGTGATCAACCCACCATCCAGATTGCTCTCTTCTGTCACTGTTGTTCACTGAACTCCAAGCTTGTAGCAGAAATTATTTTTATTAGACCCCAGAAGCATGACCTTGTACTTAGTACTATTGAATTTCATCCCATTTCTGTCACTCCACACTTCTAGGTCATCCACATGTTCTTGTATAATAGTCTGATCCTTCTCTGTATTGGTTATGCCTCCCAACTTTATATCATCAGAAAATTCTATTAGCACTCCCTTACTTTTCATGCCAAAGTCATAATTAAAAATATTAAATGAGATTGTTCCAAAGATAGATCCACGAGGAACTCCGCTAATAACCTCCCAACAGTCCAATAATGCACCTTTCAGCAGAACCCATTGCCTTCTCCTCTTTAGCCAGTTTCTTATCCACTTTTCAATTCTTGCAATGATCTCCATCTTACCTAAATTAACTAATAATTTCCCTGTGGTGCCATGTAAAATGCTTTACAGAAGTCCAACTACATTAGATCTACTGCATTTCACTTATCTAAAATACCAGTTATTTTCTCAAAGAAGGAAATCAGGTTTGTCTGGCATGATCTACCTTTGGTAAACCTGTGTTGTATTATATTCCATATATCTCCACTAATTTAATTATTCTTTCCTTCTAAATTTGTTCTAAATTCTTGCAAATTGCTCAGATAAGTTTTTTTCCTTTCTTAAATATATGTACGACATTAGGTGTTCTTCAGTCATACGGCACTACACCCAAGTAGATACATTTATTAAACTTCCTTCTACCAGACTAGCAATCTCATTCCAGTTCTTTCAGTATTCTGGGATGGACTTTATCTGGTTCCCCCATTTGAGCAAAATAAGCTCTTCAATTTTTTCTTCTACATGAGATGTGGTAATTTCCATTTCTAGACACTTATTTCAATCATCCACAACACCTTCATCCACATGTTCTATATTATCATTCTTGCTGAAAACTGAGGCAAAGTATTCATTTCATTTGGGGGCCATACCTAGGTTATCTTTAATCATCTCCCCATCCACACTGCATAGCGGCCCAAACTCGTCCTTCCTTATTTTCTTTTTATTTATATAACTGAAAACCTAATTGTTTTTTTTAAATTTTCCTTGGAAAGGAATAATTCAGCTTGACTTTTTAGCAATTTTCATTTTTTTCCTACATTTTCTAACCTCCTTGATGGGCTTTGTGTGCTGATTAACAGCTTTCTCCATTCCCTATTGGCTGTCTGCTTACTCGTTCAAGTCTGCCTTAAGAACCTACATTGGAATGTCATCTCAGCTTAGTGTCTTTCCACTTTTTAATGGATTGACTGCCATCTCTACTTCTACTCTGGTGACAGATCCTAGTTCAACACCCAGATTTTTTTCTTCCTCTATATATGAGGGATTGGCCACTGGCTTGCCATTCAGTGATTGACTAAAGTGCTGCTTCCATATATTTAACTATACATAAATTATATCTTCATTGTTAAATTGCCCTTGTTGTCTTGAACTGGTCAGCTGATATTTGTTTTTTTTCTTGACAATTGCCTAATGATGTTGTACAGTGTCTTCATGCTTTTGTGCTGCAGTGGTCCATGCAGCTGTTGCCAGCTTGTTTATAAAGTCTTGTTTGTCCTTCCTTCCACTCTCTTTTTGGTCTGTGTTTTTTGTTTGTTTCTTTCTTTCTTTTTTATGGCATATTTGTTTAGATTCGCTGTGTCTATATTCTTGTTCTTGCTTGATTTAGTTTCAGTTTAATTTTGGATCTTTCTTCTGTTTTCTGCCATGTATTCTCAGATAACCATTCACTGTGATGTTTTTTTCTGAATCCCAGCACTTCACAGGTTTTAGTGAAAGTTTCCTTTATCCATATCCATTTGCCTTCAACTGTTCTGACATCTTCAAGCACCTGGTGTCTACTTGCTAGCACAATTCTGAACTTTTGTTGGGTTGTCATTTGTTTTAACTTAGGGATGTTATAACATGGGCATCTCTGTTATTCAGATCTCTTCTCTATTCTCATATTTATCCATAATATAATTATTACTAGTGCATGGTTCAGTCCCACACCTACCCCATTCCTGCCATGTCCATCTTTTAAAGTTCTTCTCCATTTGCACCAAATTGTACTGTGATCAATTTGATTCCTTGTTCTGCGATCTGGTCACTTCCAAAATATCTTATGAATAGTAACTACTGAAAATAAAGGATAGTGTTAGACTGGTACTGCTCCTATTGAAGTAAATGGCAAAACTCTTGTCAAGGTTTTTTCCCCCACTTTGAACTTTAGCATCCAAAAAGTGGGGATCTGCATGATCACTTTTAAGCTTAATTACCAGCTTAAATTTGGTATGTTGCCACCAGCCAGAAGTCTGTCTGGCACACTTCTGTTCCCCCAAAACCTTCTCTGGGGAACCCAAGACCCAAACCCCTTGGGTCTTAAAACAAGGAGAAATTAACCATCCCCCTCTTCTCCCCCCCCAGACTCTCCCCTCCCTGGGTTGCCCTGAGAGGCTACACAGATCCAAACTCCTTGGATCTTAAAACAAAGAGGAATTAACCCTCCTCCTTTCTTTCCCTCCACCAATCCCTGGTGAGTTTAGACTCAAGCCCTTGGATTCTAAAACAAGGAAAAAATCAATCAGGTTCTTAAAAGAAAGCTTTTAATTAAGAAAGAAAAGGTAAAAATTATCTCTGTAAAATCAGGATGGAAAATGCTTTACAGGGTACTCAGATTCATATAGACTAGAGGGACTCCCCTCCCCCCCCCCGAGCCTGAGATTCAAAGTTACAGCAAACAGAGGTAAAAATCCTTCCAGCAAAGAGACACATTTACCAGTTGAGAAAACAAACATAAGACTAATCCACCTTGCCTGCTATTACTTACTATTTGGAAACATGAAAGACTGATTCAGAAAGATTGGAGAACCTGGAATGATGTCCCGTTCCTCTCAGTCCCGAGAGCAAACAACGAACAAAACAAAAAGCCCAGACAAAGACTTCCCTCCACCAAGATTTGAAAGTATCTTGTCCCCCCATTGGTCCTCTGGTCAGGTGTCAGCCAGGTTCACTGAGCTTCTTAACCCTTTACAGGTAAAAGAGACATTAACCCTTAACCATCTGTTTATGACAACTCTCCATTGATTTCAAAGGAAGATCAGGCCAAGAGTTTCTATTTCAATCCTGGGATGGTAACTCCATTTTTCTATATGAAAAAATGCAGTATTTATCAGACCATTTGAAAAACAAACACTACTGGGACAACATTATAAGAATTTGCATTATATGTGTTCATTTCAGATTCTGCTAGTCACTTTAGATCATATTTCTGCCATTTTTAAAAACTAGAATTTAACCACTTCCTTTTTCTGTTAGAGCCGGAGGCCCCCCCTTTTTTTTTCTTTTGGGAGCACTTGAATGTGTTTTAGTGGTGACTGAAAACTCTTCCAGCAGTGTTGCAAAACCTCCCATGGAGGGACATATTGTCTGTTTTGCCTTAGGCATTAAAATGTGTGCTCCTGGCTCTGGCTAAAAAAACAAACAAATGTATAGAAACAGCTTTTATATCTGGTGTAAAACATATTGAATGCTTCACGTCAATCACACTGCTCTAAAAAGTCTGATTACACACTTATGGTTCTGTATAATTATGGCCCTGTTCATACTTGGATCAGAACCATGGTAATTTTACTGTGTTTAAACACTACTGTTGCTAGGAGGGTTTCAGCATAGTCAACTCTGTGAATCAGAATATTTTTGTCATACAAATATGTTATAGCCATGTTATAAAACTGCTACTTAGGAGGTAGTCTATCTGGATCTGTGTTAAGTCCATTTTCAATATTCCATGATGCAGTAGGAAGAATAAATACCATATCAAAGAAATCTGCAGACTATACTAAACTGAGAGGAGTTGTGAACACTAGTGAGGATGGAAATAATTCAAAGATAATAAGTGGTCCAATGCATTATTTATTTATTCAATCCTTTATACACAGTAGAATAGCTTCAACAGGAGAGACTGAGCGAGACACCACCACCACCACCAGAATATCCCATAGCCACGTGGCCAGGGCACACATCTGAGATGTGGACAAATAATGGTCACATCCTTCCTCCACATCAAGCAGGACAGTGGGGAATTGAATCTGGGTCTCCCACATCCTAAGCAGTGAACAGTGGAGGCTAACAGAGGGAGTTTGCCTGGGATCTGTCCGAGAGGAGGTATGCTAAGTGCTGCATTAGGGGGGCTGTGTTGGTGAGTATCTGAGTGTCTGTTGTGGGGACAGTTTGTCCATTTGACTGTGTGCTTGATTGTTCGTTTGAAAAGTCTGAATTGAGAGTACTTTGTTCCAGGTGGGCCTTGGTTGGGCCTGACTGTTATAAAAAGGCAGTCAGCAGCAAACCAGCTGAGCAGTAAACAGCAGAGGCTAACAGAGGGAGTTTTCCTGGGATCTCACCTGGGGAGAGCCCACTGAGACTTTCATCTTGCGGGCTTCTCTGAGTAATTTCTGCAACAGCTGAGGAAGCTCTTAAAAGGAAGGTAATATGGAGGGTGAGCGATCAGCTGTTGTAACCTGCACAGGTTGTGCCATGTTTGTCTTTCTCCCACAGGACAGAAGTGACTTTGTCTGTACAAAGTGCAAGCAGGTCTCCATATTGGAAGAGAAGGTTTGAGGTCTGGAGAAACAAGTATCGACCCTGCGTTGCATAAGAGAAAATGAAGATTTCCTGGACAGACATCAGGATATGCTTCTACAGGCACAACATTCTGAAGAATCAGAGCAGGCTGCGCAGTGGAGACAGAAGGACGGGGAAGAAAATTGGCAGCATGTGACCTCCAGAAGAAGAAAGAGGAGCATCCATGTACCAGCAATGGAGATACAGGTGCGCAACCGTTTTCATGTTCTCTCCACAGGTACTAATGCGGAAAGTGGACTAGAGGATACATCTGAGGGAAGGGAGCAGAAGGAGACTCAACCAATTGGAAGGCATGAGATGCACTGTCCTAGGGATGGGGGTTCCACGACCACCGCTCCCAAGAGAAGGAGATGGGTGGTGGTGGTTGGGAACTCCCTCCTCAGGGGGACTGAGTCATCTATCTTCTGCCCCAACTGGGAAAACGGAGAGGTCTGCGGCTTGTCAGGAGCTAGGATTCATGATGTAATGGAGAGACCACCGAGACTCATCAAGCCCTCGGATCACTACTTTTTCCTGCTTCTCCACATGGGCAACAGTAATACTGCCAAGAATGACCTTGAGCAGATCACTGCAGACTACATGGCTCTGGGAAGAAGGATAAAGGAGTTTGAGGTGCAAGTGGTGTTCTCGTCCATCGTCCCTGTACAAGGAAAAGGCCTGGGTAGAAATCATTGAATCCTGAAAGTCAACAAATGGCTACGCAGGTGGTGTCGGAGAGAAGGCTTTGGATTCTTTGACCATGGGATGGTGTTCCAAGAAGGAGGACTGCTAGGCAGAGACGCGCTCCACCTAATGAAGAGAGGGAAGAGCATCTTCACAAGCAGGCTGGCTAACCTAGTGAGGAGGGCTTTAAACTAGGTTCACCGGGGGAAGGAGACCAAAGCCCTGAGGTAAGTGGGAAAATGGGATACCAGGAGGAAGCACGAGCAGGAGAGCGCAAGAGGAGAGGACTCCTGTCTCATTCTGAGAAAGTGGGACGATCAGCAAGTTATCTTAAGTGCCTATACACAAATGCAAGAAGCCTGGGAAACAAGCAGGAAGAACTGGGAGTTCTAGCACAGTCAAGGAACTATGATGTGATTGGAATAACAGAGACTTGGTGGGCTAACTCACATGACTGGAGCACTGTCATGGATGGATATAAACTGTTCAGGAAGGACAGGCAGGGAAAAAGAGGTGAGAGAGTTGCATTGTATGTAAGAGAGCAATATGACTGCTCAGAGCTCTGGTATGAAACTGCAGAAAAACTTGAGAGTTTCTGGAATAAGTTTAGAAGTGTGAGCAACAAGGGTGATGTCATGGTGGGAGTCTGCTATAGACCATCAGACCAGGGGATGAGGTGGACGAGGCTTTCTTCTGGGAATTAACAGAAGTTACTAGATCACTGGCCCTGGTTCTCATGGGAGACCTTAATGACCCTGATATCTGTGAGAGAGCAACACAGCAGTGCACAGACAATCCAGGAAGTTTTTGGAAAGTGTATGGCACAATTTCTTGGTGCAAGTGCTGGAGGAACCAACTAGGGGCAAAGCTCTTCTTGACTTGCTGCTCACAAACCAGGAAGAATTAGTAGGGGAAGCAAAAGTGAATGGGAACCTGGGAGGCAGTGACCAAGAGATGGTTGAGTTCAGGATCCTGACATAAGGAAGAAAGGAGAGCAGCAGAATACAGACCCTGGACTTCAGAAAAGCAGACTTTGACTCTCTCAGGGAACTGCTGGGCAGGATCCCCTGGGACAATAACATGAAGGGGGAAATGAGTCCAGGAGAGCTGGCTGTATTTTATTGAACCTTTATTGAGGTTGCAGGAACAAACCATCCTGATGTGTAGAAAGAATAGTAAATATGGCAGGTGACCAGCTTGGCTTAACGGTGAAATCCTTGCTGAGAAGAATGAGGGGGGGATTTGATAGCTGCTTTCAACTACCTGAAAGGGGGTTCAAAAGAGGATGATTCTAGACTGTTCTCAGTGGTATCTGATGGCAGAACAAGGAGCAATGGTCTCAAGTTGCAGTGGGGGGCGTTTAGGTTGGATATCAGGAAAAACTTTTTCACTAGAAGGGTGGTGAAGCACTGGAATGGGTTACCTACAGAGGTGGTGGAATCTCCTTCTTTAGAGGTTTTTAGGGTCAGGCTTAACAAATCCCTGGCTGGGATGATTTAGTTGGGAATTGTTCCTGCTTTAAGCATGGGGTTAGACTAGATGATCTCCTGAGGTCCCTTCCAATCCTGATATTCTATGATTCTAAGTGATCACTCTAATCAATGGGCTAAAGGTTATAATCCCTTTGGTTGTTTTGTATGGAGTTAGGAATTCAGAGCATATTAACCGGATTGGGCCCCATAAGCAAGATAGGTAAGGAAGCCCTAGTTTGAAGACCTGTTGGGTCTTAGCTGTAAGTTAGGTGCCTGGGTACCTAGACTGAGGCAGCTGTGTGCATGCTCATTGTCAGAAACTTATGATGTCTAGTGATGCATTTAGGAAGACAGGGAGACTTCAGGAGAAGACTGTGTGGAAATTTAGGCACCAAGGGACTTAGGCACTTGCAGGGTTAGACAAGAGGTGAGGAAAGGTTTATGGGCTCTCAGTGACACCTAAGCAGCCAGGCTTTCAAATTGTGGGTTATAACAATCCATAGGGAGTGTGATTGGGCACTGACAGATAGATAACACACACTGAACAGTGAGTTACCCATACTCGTAACACAATCAGCGATTATAAAAATGTGATATTGGATATTAAAAAGGTCTATGGTAACATGGATACAAATCAATAAACAGAAAGTGTGCTTGAAAGAAACAAATTGAATCTTCCCTTTCTGTTCAAATGTAGTTTCTTGGAATTGTAGGAAGCATAGCCCAATAACTGAGCAGACCAAATAGGGGAAATACAAAGTTTATATGTAATTTTGACATTTAGAAAATGAAAAATGCTTATTGTTTGTAGCAGTTCAGTGCTTATGTTGTGCATTCTGTGGTAAGAGGATATATGGAAAACAAAAATGTCATTGCATTAGTCATTAATGCTGTAGCTGCCTGCCTGTTACTATTAAGGTTATGACTTATACAGGACAAACTCCTCATCCTTTTTGTTTATCAGTACTAGTCTTACGATTTACATGCTTTTACTTTAACTTCAGTGATGCTAGTGATGTTTTCTCTAGACATTTACTTTTCTTTGCTTCTATGAAAAAAGATAGCAACCGTCACTTCAGATAATGACCTGCTCCACAACTAGTCTGTACTAAATTAAACTACACTCAATCCATGTTTTACAATGTAACTGATCTGGAGATAGTTTGGAGAATAGTTCCATGGTTTGCTGTAGAAGATATTGCATACTTTATCTGTCAGCATATTAATACTAGAGAGACAAGGTGGGTGAGGTAATATGCTTAATTGGACCAACTTCTGTTGATGAGAAAGACAAGCTTTCGAGCTACACAGAGCTTACCTTCCTCATCTCTCTAATACCGTGAGACCAACATGGCTACACCTACACTGCGTAGAGCATGTTAATACTGACAGCTAATACACAGGGCAGCTTAGACCACTTTCTAAACCAAATTCTACATTGAGCTAAACAGAGTACATGTGAATTTGCGAGAGATAGTGCCTCTTGGCTAAGCTTTAGGAAGGATCTTGGTATATTATATGCCTTATAATTATATGATACGCTCTGTTTTTGCTTATGGTAAATGCACTTCGACTTATGTAAAAGACATGTCAACTGATAGTCCCTTGTCAGCTTTCCTTCCTTAACAATCAGTTAGGTGTAAGTGTTCACATACAGTTACAGCTCTGTAATGTTACTATGGTTCAACTGCTGTTCAGGAATCAATAGGCCTTTGATGTAGCAACCACCCAGTATCCATATTTTTTTTGACAAGTCTAATTATATTTCTAAAATAAATTATAATTCTGGAAAGGAAGTAATCATTTAATATATAATGCCCTTAAAATGGTTCCATGGAAAAACATATTAATTAGTTTAAAACCTAAAGCATATTATTTAACTTTCTGTACAGATATATAGCATTTTAGCACATCAGACTGGTGCATAATATAGGATACCAATGAGGGTGTAGTTGATATCAAATTAGTGGTTATTGCTCAACTCTTACTTGAGCAGAGCAGCATTCACCTGAGTTATTCTCATTGTCTCCCACGGGATTTTTATGGAGGAGATACTTAGTTCGAGCAAGGTATGCAAAAACAGGCCCAACAACAACTCCTCTTATTACTTGTCAACTTCAAAGTGTTTTACAGATATTAGTTAATCAATCACATAATTTACTACCATCTCTTCTTTTGTTATGTATGTTTATTGGGGTTGTGAAACTATATTCTACATGAGACCCTAATCTGTCATGCCTGCCCCACACTCTTCACACTCAAGTCTAGAGTAAACCTGGAACATCAAAAGCTACCTGTTCTAGACCAAGTCTGGGAGGTTGAGAGGAAATCTTCTTAAGCTATTTTTCCCCCATCATTAATTCACTGAAAACAAGAGACTAAGACCCTTGTCTGCACTTCACAGTTTTGTCAACAAAAGTCAGCTTTCATTGACAAAACAGTATAGGTGTGCACACTGAAATGCTTCTTCTGCTGACCAAACTCTCTCTAGAATTGGCCTCTAGGAGGTGACTGCTCTGCTGACTAGTTTGAACTCTGCTGTCCTGCATCCAGGTACACAGGCATCCATGCCTCCCCTTTTAAAGGCCTGGGAATTTTTGAAATTCCACTTCCTGTTTGCTCAGTGTGGAGAGCTCACATCGCATCTTTCCAACCGATCATGATGGCTCCTGTTTGGAGCATACTTGAGTTGTTGGATCTGCTGGTACTGTGAGGAGAGGAGGCTGTGCAGTCCCAGCTCCATTCCAGGTGTAGGAATTTTGATACCCATGCTCAGATTTCTCATGGCTTGTTGGGTAAGGGCTATGAACAGGACATGCATCAATGTCATGCAAAGGTAAAGGAGCTGAAGCAGGCATACCAGAAGGTAAGGGAGGCAAACTGTCATTCTTGTGTTGCACCGAAGATCAGCTGCTTCTATAAGGAGCTCAACACCATACTTGGCAGTGACCCCACATCCAACGCCAAGAGCCTGGCGGACTCCTTGGTGGGGCTGGAGGTGGCAGAGAGTGGACTCAACCCCGAGGATGTAGTTGTGGACAAGAAGGTCAAGTTGGAGGATGATGTGGAGCACACAGCAGGGTCATCCAGTGGTGTGGCACGTCAGGATCTCTTTTCTACTCCAGAGGGGCCTTACCAGTCCTAGCCATCCGTGTCCGGCATGTATGATGCAGGAGAGGAGAACTGTGAAAATTGATCTTTTTGAGTTGATACTTCTCAGTTATATGAGGTAGAGCTGTCCTTTGCTTTGTATAGTCTAGAAGTGGGTGAAGGGATAGAAATGTATAAGACTAGCTGTGTTTGTGTGTGCTCCACATTCCCCTGTGCACCTAAGCAGTGTGGCAGAACAGTGTGTTAATGAACACTGAGATTTCATGGGAATCCTCCAGAGAGATCTTGAGGAAACTTCCCTGGAGGTACTCACCAGTCCTCTGCCGAACATTGCTTGGCAGATGTGGTTTGTTCCTTCCCCACTGTAGGAAACTTTCCTGTGCCAATCAACAATCACTTGTGCAGGGACCAAAGCAGCACATTGGCAATCAGCATAGGGACCAGGTCTGAAGCCACACATGCAGGGGATCCACCCTTGGGGAAAAATTTTCATGCTTGCCTCACAAATATTATGGACCGTGCAACAGGCTGCTATGACCACGGGAATATTTGGCATGCTTTTAATCTGCCAAAGGCACATTCTATAGTCATTCTGCACCTGCTCAACCTAATGTTGAAGAACTCCTTGCTGCGGTCCAGGTTTCCCTTGTAAGGCTTCATGAGCTTTGGGAGCAACAGGTACGCTGATTCTCCCAAGATCACTATGGGCATTTCAATATCCCCCCACTGGAGTCTTCTGGTTTGTAAAGAAAGTCTCATTGTGATCCACAAGCACCTGCAATACCATAAAGAAGTACCTTTTTCTATTGATATACTCCACTGCAAGATGATCCAGAGCCAAAATTTAAATATGAGCACTATCTATTGCCCCACCACAGTTAGGGAATCCCATTGCCTCAAAGTTATCCAATACTTCACGCACATTGCCAAGAGTCACAGTCCTTCATGGCAGGATGTGATTAATGGCCCTGCACACTTGCATTACTGCAGCCCCAGTGGTCAACTTCCCGACACCAAATTGATTCGCAACTGACTGGTAGCAGTCTGGAGTCACCAGCTGCCACACAGCAATCGCCACAAACTTCTCCACTGAGAGGGCAGCTTTCATTTTGGTGTCCTTGTGCTGCAGTGCTAGGGTGAGCTCTGCACACAGTTCCAGGAAGGTGGCTTTCCACATCTGAAAATACTGGAGTAACTGCTCGTCATCACAGACCTGCATAATGATGTGATCTGACCTCTCAGGGATTGCTTCCTGAGCTCAAAAGTGATGATTCACCGTGTTCAGATACTCTGTGAATGGCAAAAATAATCTCGTGTTGTTTCTTTCCATGCCACAGAGCAGGTCAAGCAACTCTGATTCCTGTTCAGATTGGGTGCTCATGATATCCATGAGCATGACCATCTGCGATGTGTTCATAACAGTGACCATAACTGCAGAGAGCAGTGTGGGATCCATTCTTTCAGACAGAGATGGCGAGCACACAGTAATCAAGGGCCATTGAAAAATGCCAGGAAACACAGTCAGAATCCCATGGAATACTGGAATGGAAAGAACTGCATCATGGGACATTGAGCCCACACCCATGATGCACTTCAATCCACTTCACCTTCCCACAAGTCCTAGCTACAGAAGGTGGTGAGTAGCACACTAGGATAGCTACCCACAGTGGTAGGATAGTTACCCACAGTGCACTGCTTTCTGTCGATGCTAGAAAACTAACTGTGGATATGTTCCGCGAACATGTACAAGTGATGTAATTATACCAGTTTTTGATTGTCAGCTGAACTTGCACTGACAAAACTCTGTAGTGTAGACAACGCCTAAAGACCAGATCTTCAAAATCATCACTGTTGCATTGCAAAACCACCTCTACCTAATTGAAGTTTTCTGTGCAAAATAGTGTCATTTAGTATAATGAAAATCAGTTTACATTGTTTTGTAGAGTAGAAGCATGACACGTTTTATAATTAGAGTTTCAATTATTCCAGCTGTTAAATACCTTGCCCAATTGTTAACACCCTTTTGCACAGGAAATGCAGATCCCATAATTTCATAGTGTCTGGCTGTAAGTAAGAACGGATTCCATTAATATATGTAATGATGACAGACTAAGGGCTATATTTTCAAAGGTATTTAGATGTCTAAAGATCCAGAGCACCTAGTGGTAATTTCAAAAACACCTACTTTCCTAAGTTCCCAGAGTTAAGTCCAACATGCTTTCATTTTTAAGCACCTAAATACCTTTAAAAATTTGGCCCAAGGTTCATAACCACAACACCTAGAACTAGTTTCAGAACACAAGCATGGGTGAAAATGAAATATTCAATCTGCACTGTGTAGCTGTCTGGTGAACTGACCATTTTGGACCCCTGACAGCTGTTCAGTGGTTGGAAATTCAATGGTTTTCCTTTAACAGTATAAGTGCACATATCTTCTTGAATGGGCTTTCATCCTGCTGAATTTTACTCTGTAACTGTGGTTCAGATGAAACCACAGTCTTAAAGAAAACTGAGTTGAAACAGCTGATTTTCACATGATTTCTTATTAAAACCATGCAAAACTCCGTGCTTCATGAGATGTTAATGCAAACTCCATTTGTTTGAATTAGAGCCAGAGTGATAGCAGAACCCTATCAATGAAATTCTCCATTCACTTCAGTTGTAGGGTTTTACAACCACGTTGCAGAGATGTAAATGGCTACCCAAGCTGCAAAGTAATGCAGAATCAAGCTGAGAGTGTTTCTGGGACAATATAAGAGGAAAGTTAAACCAGCAAACCACTGACAAAAAAGTCATGGTACTCATCTTTTCATGGACACCATGTATTGCTACTTGCCTTACACCAGGCTTATACTCAAAAGTCACAAGACTGCAGCATTTCTCCTTCATGTTTCACAGTTAGCAGGTTAAAACTCTTCACTATCTCTCTCTGCTACTGTATTTCTTCATTCATCCCAACCCCCTTTACCTAGCCAAAGCAGCATCACCAACTTTATTTTTGGGTCCTTTTCCTCTGTCAAGGGGTTCCTCTTGACAATACGATACAGAAATGGCTTGAGACCCACCCGGAAATCTGGGAAAACTAAACACCACTTCTCAGAGGCCTCTAAGAGTCAATACTTCCCCTCTCACAAGCACTGGGTCAGTGTTTAACAAAAGAAAGCTGGCTGTCCTTGATCAGTAAAGACCTAGAGTTCAGAGGTACATTCACATCCTTCCCCTGAAAAGGGGAGGGTGTTGAGCAATGTCTTTGCTGCTGCTCTGTGCCTCTGCAACTGGCTTATTGCTGCTGCCTCTGCTTGCCACTGCTGCTGCTGCTGTTTTCTCTGCTACCACCTTTGCTACTGGTATCTTTGCTGTTTGCCACCCATTGCCACTTCCACGTCCACAATGCTGTGTTCTGAGGGTACCTCACTGACAGTGCAGTCTCTGCATTGCAACACTGTCCCCACATCAGGTCTAAGGCTTAACCCCTAGACCTGGTCATCAGTGATTCAGCTCTGCTAATCATCAAACAGAAAAAAAGAACTCTCAATTGAGTCTAACCAGCTCTGTTTTTAAACACTGGAAGGGGGCAGGTCAAATGGCATCTAGGACTTTTTAAACAGCATCCACAATACCCAGCAAGAACACCTGCCTCCAACAACCTCTCTTTCTCTGGGATTTGGCATCCCTACCCGTTTAGCAAGTGAGATTCAGTGTAGGGTGATCACCTCAATCAGGGCAGGCTAAGCATAGTTCTGCTGCCCTTTACTCATTCAACATGGATAATAACGTCATTACCTCTGCATTCAGTACTAACGTGAACTATAATGCAAAATCAGCCAAAAAATGATCACTTTGCAAAGCAGCTCCATCTGCTGAGCACCTAGGCAGAGTAGGTGTACCTATGCAAAACACAGTCTTCTCCTGAAGTCTCCTCCCCTCCCAAGTTCATCACTAGACCTCATACAAGAGTTCAATCAGATCGAGCTTACTAATACTTCCCACTGCTTGACACCCACCACTGATGTAGTGAGGTGAGGCCATTTGACTATTTTTGGACCAGTATGGGGTTGGTACACTCATCACAGGGTGCTTGACACAGCACAAAGATATAGAAGGGGGAAGCTGTAAGAACAGCTGCTGACAGAGAAGACTTTACACACTATCAGCTGCTGCACATGAACATTTATGTTCCTGGAGCTGAGCAGAGTTTATGCACAGAAGTTGTACATAAAGCGCACATAGCATTTATATGCAGGTACATATAAATTGAACTCATACATAAAATATTTTTCCCTCACCAACTTCTTGTGCATACACTTTCACCTATCAGAATAACTGCCAAAAATGATCTGAAATCCAATTTAAAACCCCTACATCAAAATGCAAGATAGGAAGTTCAAAAGACTTACAAGATAACCACATAGCATTTCACACCAAAAGGCCACCTTCTTTTAGAGAAAGGGATTTTAACCCCACTTTGTATTGCAACCCTAGTTATGGAGTCACCACCAGGGAACCTCCATATGTACTTTCCTAGTTGTTCTGGGACACATTGAGAAGTCAGAGAAGTACTGACTATGAGGTTCAGCTCCTCCAAACACTTATGTATATAAGTACCTTTATGCTTGCAAGTAATCTCAGTGAGTTCTGTAGTAAGAGAAGGCCCTGATAAAGGCCCAGTATGAGGCCTGAGGCCTGAACTAAAGTAATGGTCAAGACTTTGCTAACATAAAGCAAAGTGAAGCTGTGAGCCAGAGGCAGGCCCTGCTCACAGAAGCTGGCAAGGAAAGGGCTGATGCTGCAAGAAGATACGTACCTAAAAGGTACTGAACACTAGAGATCAGAACATTCACATACTGGAACATTCCACAGATAAGAAAGAACAGGCCGACCCATCCCAATGACAGGGGCAAAAGGGTAATATGATGGATAAAGTTGTTTTGATCGAACCAACATGTACAAGGTGAGAGGCGGCACCTTACTACATAGAGGGGTTGTACCTTGCTACGTGGAAGGGTTGTACCTCAATACGTCAGGAGTGATGTGTAACTTGTTTGTACCTGTGTATAAAAATGTATCCCTGGGGTGATGTCTTTGTCCGGCCTAGGGGGCAGTGGAAAGTCCCGCCACTGACTGAGCCGGGTCCATTGCCAAGAGGCACTTTCTCGTAGTATGCCCTGAATTAGGCTAAGAAACCTACAGGGAACTGCAATTGTGTCCGAGATCGCAATAAACCTGGCCGACGTGCCTTCGTACCTTACTAGACTCTGTGGTCATTGGGGGTTCTCTTCGGGTCTGCTGTGTCAGCTATCTGCGCAGAGCTGGGGCAGCACACAGAAGGAACACACGCACGCAGCCGAGTGATATCAACAAGGAGAGAGCAGAGCAGAGCACCACACCGGTAGCATCTGACAACAACACATCTGACAACAAGTTCAATGGGAGAATGTGTGAACTTAAAGTTACTCAGGAGTTTAAGTGTTTGTGGGAGTGTGCCCTGTGTTTATTTATTTTTCTTCTGTGCAGCTAGCCATAGCCTATTTCTCAAAAATAAACTTAACTTCATAGCCATTTTGTTAAAGAGTACCAGCTGTTTCACTTCTGGATAGCTTTTCCATACCAGTGGCCCTAGGTACCAACCAAATGACATGTCTTTTGTCTACAAACATAGGAAGAAACTATAGACTTTGCTGTTACCCAGTATTGCACGATTGCATAAACATAGATTATTTAAAAATGGCTACTTTGGTTTGTCTTTTCTACTAATCTGTCCAGTCATCATTTTCAAGCCAATAAAGCTAAACTACTCCATTGGTTTATAATTTAGCGTAGTTAAATATAATATTTCCCAGTTCCTAAAGGTTTCTATTTACATTTCATTTTGCCTACCTTAAGTCTCAGCAAATTTCAATGATGTGCAGTAGGCATCTTAACTTATTACAGCAAAACCACTTGTTCGGGCCTCAACAACTACATTACCTTGATTCTGAGAGGTTTATAACCTATTATAGTATCGTTTACATCAGTTCAGTGATTTTTAAGCTACAGGCTACAAATAGTTTTGGGATTGTAGGCACTTATTTTTCATCTTTATGGCTCAGTCATTGTGCAAAATATTTTTTAAAAGCAGAAGTCATGGTGGAGTTATATGTATTCGGTTTAGCAAGGTAAACCCATCCCAGCTGTTCAATTGGTCCACAAGTGCAATCTTCTCCTAGCCACTAAGCCATGAAACTCAAGTCAACTTTTCACTTAACAGCTCATCTACAGGTTCCACCTTGCAAGACTACCACGCTGATAACTTCTTCTAAGAGTTGAATTTGCCTGTAGCCCAACCTGGTCCCACAATATGGGTATGGTTATTTTGGCTGAGGCTTTGCTGAAGCTACGAGCAGTGAGGACACCCTCCAAGGGGCAAAGGTGGAAGGAAAGGGTTTGCTCAGCTGCGAGCAGTTAAGGCTGCATTCCATGGGTCATTTCCTTCCCCATCCTTTCATCTCTGGTGAATCAAGTCTTTTGCTTCATTCCTCAGCCTCATTTCTTTCCCCTTCCTCATGCTGTATCTGATTCCAGGCTCTGGGTCTTGTCTTACCAGATGCCACTGTCCCTTGGCTAGGAGAGGAAGCGGCTTGATATTTGACTCCCATGAAACAGTGGTGGTGAAGGAGGGGTGTGGCAGTTTACTTGCTGGCAGAGTAACCATGAACAGAAGCTGCTTCAGCCATATTAATGCTAGATCTCCTATAATCCTGAGGACTATGTTAATCATAAATTTGGGGGGTTGATGGGATTTTGCCCAGTGCACTGCTTGGGCATTGGTCCTGGACACTCATATGGCATTGTGAGGGGTTATGCCTTTATGTCTGCATAGCTTGTGGCTCCCTATATCTCATCTCTCCTACCTCTAGTGTGGAGTTGGGGAGAGGGTTGAGATTTTGGCAGGCCTGAGGGTGTACAAGGGACATAGCCTTCACATCCACCCCCACATTTATCGTACATCAAGCAACAACCCACCAGGTAATGCGACGTTGTTACTCCAGTTAAGTAATAGTTGTTAAATAACATGGTGGCCTCTGCATTTAAGTATATTATGGTGCCTAAGTCTCCCTGTTTCTTTGTCCATATTAAGGGGGATTATCCCAATAAGCCCCTTACAAGGAGATTCAAACATCTAGAGTACTCCTTCAGCTTGCAACAGTCATCATAGATCTGTCCTGAAGACACCACTCAGACTAAAATAAGCATTTTGTTTATTTCTGTATAAAAAGGGAAATTTTAAATTTGAATTTTAAAATTTAAAACATAAAAGTTTTAATTTAAATATGCAAAAGCAAGGACACTAATAATGAAGACTAACATTCCTGAGTGCTGTAACCTAGCTTTTGTGCCTAGAGACAGAGAAGTCTTTAAACTATAGGTGATTTTATATACCATGCTGTCTGTGCTGCCTTACCTACCTGTGTTAAGGATGGGGTGAAAAAATGTTTTCTTAGCCTTAACTCTGAATCTCTTGACTCTTGAGGTTTGAGTTCATACCCTTAATATTACTTTAACAAAGCTTTCTCTGTGGCTTAATAAATACTGTCTTGGGTTGCTTAAAGTGGAAGTCATTTGTAATATGACCTTATCTTTTTTTGTGCCCTAAATGCTGTTCAGTGTATACTTTTGATCAGCATGAAAAAGTAATGCACAGTGACAGCCTTTGAGAATTACACAGGTCTTGTAAGAAAATAAAAGGCCACAGTGTAGACAATAGAACAGAAGTCCAGCTCAATATTGATCTGGTAAGAATGATCCTTGTGGTTTCATCTTGCAGCAGAGCTAAATGTATCTGAAATTTTTTTGCACTCTTCAGAAGTGCACTCTTTCTCAGGCAAGAGGTCAGGTCAAAAACTCAGTGAGCACAAATACTGCAGTAGCATTTTTTTCATTGACAGAAAATCTGAATTTTCCTTTGAACTGCTAAGCTGATTTCTTAAATAACCTCATATTGTTGTGTTTGTATCATTCATCTCCCTATTCGATAACAACTTAAAATAAATGCTTTGTCCTCATGTCCTTGTTGCTACAGTTATCTACAGCAGCAACGTTAATGGAATCTATGTACTTGCACATTGACTGGGGAGGGGATGTCTAATAATGAGACAGGATGGTTTACTAGATAGAGCAGGGGACTGTGACTTGGGTCTCTAAACTTACTCCTTGCTTTGTATCTGACTCATTATTCACTAACTTTTGTGCCTCAGTTTGCCTAACTGGACCAGTACAATAATTGTCAGGTATCATGAGAACCAATTAATAGTTATATAGCTCTTCGTGTTCCTCTTGATAAACAATGCTGTATAGGAATAAGCTATCACTAATAAATAATTGTAATACAGCTGGGAAAATACTTCAAACAATTTACCACAAATATCTCATCCCAGTTTTTAAAACAGATTTACTTCTATTGAAGTACCTGTACCTTGATCCCCACCCCCATCCCCTTTTAACTCACTTTCTACAAGTAACCTGGAAAGGCATGCTCATGGAAAGCAAACTGCAAATGGAAACAGTTGCAATGAAAACATGACTCTAAGAGTTATATCCACCCAAAAAGGTAACAGGAACTTACTATGCTGACCTACAGTCCAGATAAAACTAACCCACACAACTCAGATTTTGAATATGAGTCACAACAAACTCATCATAAACAAACAATCTACACACCAAGAAGTATTTTCTGGAGAATAAATTTCAATAATGAATTAATATCAGAAAATTGCAATCTATTTAACCATAATTCTCATCAGATAAAATTAACATTACTCAAAGGACTCAGACTAGGCCTATCCACCATTACTTATGTGGACTTTAGGGGTAGATAAGACTTGTGTAGACCGTTGTCCGATAGAGAAAAAGATGCAAAAATCAAGTTAATTATTCATTATGAAATTATTCACTCATCCCTGTTAATAATGTACTGCCCTAAGCAATAGAGGAATAAAGCTTCAGCTTCCTTGCACAGTCTAACATTTGCGTGATATATGTCTAGAAATGATGAAACAATTTTTAGGACATGACTAATGGAAAAGTGCACCAGCTTTCTGAAGGGCTGTAATAGCCCTAAAACACTGGGTTGTTTTCCCTTTCACATACGGCTTTTTTTGAGCAGAAAAAATCTTTCAGATCTTCTTTGGATATAATAATAAAGAAAGAGAGTATTACAAATTGTAATGGCATTGGTACAAAAGCATGGGGTGATTTGTATTGCTAAGTAATATCATAATACATTCATTTAATTAATGTGGAATTTTAACCTAAGTGTTGAAAAACATCAATAGGAAGATGTGAAAATAATGACATTTACATCTGTACAGTATTGGATCCTCATTTTTACCCACTTAACTGCCTTCTACTGCCTGTTAACT
The DNA here is from genome assembly GCF_025201925.1 of Gopherus flavomarginatus. NCBI lineage: Eukaryota > Metazoa > Chordata > Testudines > Testudinidae > Gopherus > Gopherus flavomarginatus. Next base: position 35,358,196 of record NC_066617.1, read on the forward strand.
GTTTTTCTGGAATGACCTGGTGATAAGAAATGAGCATTTTCAAAGCTGAAATATCACATGAATTTCTGGAAAGAGTATTTCTGGGAACACTATTTGATAATATCTAAAATTGGAAATAGTGAAGCACTAATAATGCTGGACATGTTGAACAACAATCTGGCAGACTGAGGGCCTGATTTAGTGAAAAGACTTCCATTGAGATTAGCAGGCTTTGGAGCAGTCTCAAAGTGAAGACAAAGAAAAAAGATGATTACCTAACTTAGCAATGATTAGAACAGATCTGTAAAGAACATATCTCTTCAGCAATACAGGCTACCACAAGCACATTAAACTGTCCTACAATCTCTCTACACTGGCTTCCCACAGAATTTTGAATGTTCAAAATTTTGGTCCTTATCTTCAAAATGCTACATGGCCTGTATGAGGATATTTAAAAGACTGCCTAAACTTCAGGATGAAGATGGGGGTTGACAACTCTGCTCCTCTGGTACAATGGAACTCTCAACAATACAGGTGAAGTTCATCTATGCAGGAGACAGAACTTTCTCAGGATGTGGCCCAGGACTGTAGAATGATCTCTTCCAGGAGCAAAGGATTATCAGAAACCTCAACACTTTCTGTTTCAAGGTATGTTTCTTTGGTCCTGGCCTGTCTAACAGGAACACAAAGCAACAGATATATTTATATTAAAAACCTACCAAACCAAGACATTCCACTGCACATGCTTCTCCTCCTGAGGAGAGTATGTGAGAACAACCAACATGTTCCAGATGTGTAGTCATGTTGCTTAATGAACTACTAGAAGATGCCTATATACTACAGTGATGAGTCTGGTATAAACCTAGAGAGAATAGGGGAAAATGGAAGAATTGTTACCTGAGGTTCTTGGTAACTTTACTCTTTGCGAGGCAGTGTCAGGAAATAAATCAATGGAGACACGGCTGTCTGACCGATAGATGGCTGGCACAAACAGGACAACACAGAAGTGCTTTCACTTAAAGTTCTGCTTTACTTAGTCTCAAGCATGTACACATGTTCCCCATAGGTTAGTAAAACACCCCAACCCTCAATAATTAGTAACGTTTGTCGTGGCTCACGAGTGGCACAGCAGCAGTCTGCTGATGGCCAATCTTCCATCTGCCCATGGGCAGGGCTGGTGGAACCATTTAGGCGACCACCACTAGGATTTGGGGGGCGCCATTGTCTTCGGCAGTGACCGCGGCGGCTGGATCTTCGGCCACCCCGGTCACCACTGGCATTTAGGCAGAAGGAGCTGGGGCAGAGGAACGCTGGGAGGGCTACCTGCAGCAAGTAAGGGGGGGCACGCAGGGGAACTCCCCGCCCTAGCTCACCCCTGTCCCACCTCATTCCCGAGTACGCCGTGGCTGCTTCACTTCTCGTACCTCCCAGGCTTGCGGCACCAATCAGCTTAGGCACCACAATCCTGGGAGGCGGGAGAAGCGAAGCAGTGACGGCGTGCTCAGGGAGGAGGCAAAGCAGGGGTGAGCTGGAGCAGGGGGGCTGCCTCAGGGCGAACAGTGGGGAGCTGCCGTGGGGGGAGGCACTTCAGCGCGGAGGTGCGGGGGGTGGGGGAGGGAGCAAGGTGGAAATTTTGCCGAGGGCGCAAAACATCCTTGCACTGGCCCTGCCCATCGGGACCACAAGATATGTCCAGAGGGAGAGTCCTTGATGAGTCCAACTACCCCAAACTTTCTTCCCTTATTTATTCATTAGTATTACAATAACACATCACTCAAAACAAAATGTTTTAAGCAAACAATTTCAGAGGTTAAGCAAGCAGTTTCCTTCTGATCATCAATTAGCCAGAAGTGTTTTTTAAGAGTTTACATGTCTTGAGGCCCTGACAGAAACATTCCTGAGGGCACATATAGACAAGCTTCCTGTTTTCCTAAAATGCCCACATCAACAATTTTAATAGAGATTTCATCAGGAAGGACGTGGGGTCAAGCTGCCCTTTCTGTGGTCACCCAAATTCCCTCCCCTCCTGACTAGGTCATGCTACGGATGCTTCACAGGCCTGTTTACAGCCTGCTAGCTTGTCTACTTTTAGCAATAAACAGTAGTGGTTCGGGCACTTTATTGGTCTGCCAAGATCTCTCCATACAGAATGGTTTGATGCTAACAGGTTCCAACTATCAGAGGAAATTTAAACTAAAATTTTATTTCGACTGGAGAATATAAAACAGTCAGTTGTATGGAATGTGCAATTGTCCAGCATTTGCAGGAAAACCAAAAGAGTCCCACATACATATATCATGCAGTCAAATTTATTTTGTAGAAGAAAAGCTAGAGTGGTTTGAACAACAGCTGAAGTCACAAAGAAAAGGGATGGGCAGGCACAAACTGAATGGAGACAGGCAGCAGTGGAGACTCTCCAGGATGATACCACAAATCAAGCACTTGTTAAAAAAATATAGATGAAAGAAGATGGAAGAATACGGCAACCGTCTGGATCTAGTTAGTAGGAAATCAGGAGACAGTCCCAGATGCACTGTTGTTGCTGTGTCTGCCTCTGTCAGATGATCCTCATTTGCTATAATTGCAGCAGCTTCATCTTTTTTTCACTCTTCCACTTATAAATGTAAAAAGCGATTATGGAGAGCCTTGCTGTTGCTTAGAGAGGGGCTAGATGCTCTGCTTTTTTCCTACCCCTTGTTTTTCTGTCATTTCTTTTTTCCATTTGTTGTCATGAAGCTGATACATAAGGGCCAAGTTTTTCAAAGGTGATATTAGGTGTCTCAGTTCTGAGATACCTAAATGGAGACACCTTAAAAAGGCCTGATTTTCAGAGGGCAGTTGCTAAGCACTTTCTGAAAATCAGCACTCATCCATATGTCTCAGGTCAAGAAGACAAAAACAGAGGTACCCAAAATCACGAGTCACTTGAAAATCTTGGCTAAAGGCCCCCACTGTTCTGCTTTCTTTTAATTCCCATGAAAAAAACTCACTGGCAAATCAGAAATTCTTTGTCATATATTTTACAGTGATGCCCAAAAGTGACAAAGAAAACACTTTAGAGACATGATATTTTCAGTATCTGAAAGCAATTTCATTTATAGTAATTCACACCTTCTGAGAGGACTATCTAAGCTACCGGACTCTCTGTGCCCTTACTGCTGAAAGTGCTCATCAAATGTTAAAAATGCAGATCTGAAAACATGTCAGACAGTGGAGTTTCATGCCCTTTGACCTCTACTTCTCATCTCCTTTTGCCTTCTGCTGTAATACACACATTTCACTTTTGCAAAAAAGCAATCCAGACGGCCCTAAGAACATATTGTGAAAAACGTTTCCTTTCCAGCAGCAGCTTTTACACACTTTATTGCTTTCTATTTAGTGGTTCAGTGGCAACAGACTAACTCCAACCAATATTCAGCAAGTACAGAAGCCTTTGCAAGAGCATCTAATCCATGGATTGTATTGTGTAGTGTGTGTGCGTGGAGGCTGCTAGGGGCAGTGTGCTGGAAGAGCAGCTGAGCCCTGATTAGGGGGTGGGGCTTACCTGATTAGGGGTCCTATAAAAGTAGCCAGCCAGTCAGGCAGTGGCACAGACAGCTGCAGTGGCGCAGCAGCCAGCCAACAGAGCTGTAAACAGGGGAGTTTCAGAGGGAGTTTCCAGGGGGAGGTTGCGGGGGAGACTAGGACAGAGGAACTGACAGGCTAGTTAAGAGATTGTGGGGTGGTCTGGTGCCTGCTGGGGGTTTGTGTTGCCTTGTGCTCCGTGGACTACCAGGCTTTAGGTGGGAAGGCTATGACTGATACAGAGGTAGCAGTGAAAGACACAATGAGGATGACTGGATGTGGAAGCTGCGGCATGTACATGATCCTGGAGGGTGAATAGTAATCAAGAGGCAGGTCTACATGATTGGAGACTCCTTACTGAGAAGAATAGACAGGCCTGTAACTAGAGCTGATCGGGAGAACAGAAGAGTGTGCTGTCTGCCGGGTGCTAAGATACAGGATGTGGACCTGAGGCTGAAAAGGATCCTAGCGGGAGCGGGAAAGAATCCATTGATTGTCCTTCATGTGGGAACGAATGATATGGCTAGATACTCTCTGGAATGTATCAAGGGAGACTATGCCAGACTGGGGAAGATGCTTAAGGAAATCGAGGCTCAGGTGATCTTCAGTGGGATTCTGCCAGTTCCTAGAGAAGGGCAACAAAGGTGTAACAAGATTATGGTGATCAACAGATGGCTCAGGCAGTGGCGCTATAAGGAGGGCTTTGGGATGTACGGCCATTGGGAAGCATTTACGGACCGAAGGCTGTTCTCTTGGGATGGACTTCACCTGAGTAAGGAGGGAAATAGACTTCTAGGATGGAGGCTCGCCGAACTGATTAAGAGAGCTTTAAACTAGGAATTTGGGGGAGATGGTTGGGAGATGTTCGGGAAATCTCCACGCCGGAATGTAACCTTGAGAGGGAAGTAAACTAAGTAAGAGGGGATACAGCCATGGACAGAAGAATTGGCATAAGGAGGAAGGGTGGTGTAGATAGCAGACTAACAGGTGATGCTGGTGGTAGAATGTCTGTGCCTAACAGGGTAAAGAATGTCAGTGAAGCCAAACAGCAAAAATTAAGCTGTCTGTACACTAATGCGAGGAGCCTTGGGAACAAAATGGAGGAACTAGAGCTACTGGTGCAGAAAGTGAAACCGGATATTATAGGGATAACAGAAACATGGTGGAATAGTAGTCATGACTGGAGTACAGGTACTGAAGGCTATGTGCTCTTTAGGAAAGACAGAAATAAAGGCAAAGGTGGTGGAGTAGCATTGTATATCAATGAGGAGGTTAACTGTAAAGAAATAAGAAGTGATAGAATGGACAAGACAGAGTCTGTCTGGGCAAAAATCACACTGGGAAAGAAAGCTACTAGAGCCTCCCCTGAGATAGTGCTTGGGGTGTGCTACAGACCGCCGGGATCTGATTTGGATATGGATAGAGACCTCTTTAATGTTTTTAATGAAGTAAACACATGGGAAATGTGTGATCATGGGAGACTTTAACTTCCCAGATATAGTCTGGAGGACAAGTGCTAGCAAGAATAATAGGGCTCAGATTTTTCTGGATGTGATAGCAGATGGATTTCTTCACCAAGTAGTTGAAGAACCGACAAGAGGGGATGCCATTTTAGATTTGGTTTTGGTGAGTAGTGAGGACCTCATAAAAGAAATGGTTGTAGGGAACAACCTTGGTTCGAGTGATCATGAGCTAATTCAGTTCAAACTAGATGAAAGGATAAACAAAAATAGATCTGGGACTAGGGTTTTTGACTTCTCGAGGGCTAACTTTAAAGAATTAAGGAAATTAGTTAGGGAAGTGGATTGGACTGAAGAACTTGTGGATCTAAATGCAGAGGAGGCCTGGAATTACTTTAAGTCGCAGCTGCAGAAACTATCGGAAGCCTGCATCCCAAGAAAGAGGAAAAAAACCATAGGCAGGAGTTGTAGACCAAGCTGGATGAGCAAGCATCTCAGAGAGGTGACTAAGAAAAAGTAGAAAGTCTACAAGGAGTGGAAGAAGGGTGGGATTAGCAAGGAAAGCTACCTTAGTGAGGTCAGAACATGTAGGGATAAACTGAGAAAGGCTAAAAGCCAAGTAGAGTTGGACCTTGCAAAGGGAAATAAAACCAATAGTAAAAGGTTCTATAGCCATATAAATAAGAAGAAAACAAAGAAAGAAGAAGTGGGACTGCTAAACACTGAGGATGGAAAGGAGGTTAAGGATAATCTAGGCATGGCCCAATATCTAAATAAGTACTTTGCCTCAGTCTTTAATAAGGCTAATGAGGAGCTTAGGGATAATGGAAGGATGACAAATGGGAATGAGGATATGGAGGTGGATATTACCACATCTGAGGTAGAAGCCAAACTTGAACAGCTTAATGGGACAAAATCGGAGGGCCCAGACAATCTTCATCCAAGAATATTAAAGGAACTGGTGCATGAAATTGCAAGCCCATTAGCAAGAATTTTTAATGAATCGGTAAACTCAGGGGTTGTACCGTATGACTGGAGAATTGCTAACGTAGTTCCTATCTTTAAGAAAGGGAAAAAACGTGATCTGAGTAACTATAGGCCTGTTAGTTTGACATCTGTAGTATGTAAGGTCTTGGAAAAAATTTTGAAGGAGAAAGTAGTTAAGGACATTGAGGTCAATGGTAATTGGGACAAATTACAACATGGTTTTACTAAAGATAGATCGTGCCAAACCAACCTGATCTCCTTCTTTGAGAAGGTGACAGATTATTTAGAGAAAGGAAATGCAGTAGACCTAATTTACCTCGATTTCAGTAAGGCATTTGACACAGTTCCATATGGGGAATTATTAGTTAAATTGGAAAAGATGGGGATCAATATGAAAACTGAAAGGTGGATAAGGAACTGGTTAAAGGGGAGACTACAATGGGTAGTGCTGAAGGGTGAACTGTCAGGCTGGAAGGAGGTTACTAGTGGAGTTCCTCGAGGATCGGTTTTGGGACCAATCTTATTTAACCTTTTTATTACTGACCTTGGCACAAAAAGCGGGAATGTGCTAATAAAGTTTGCGGATGACACAAAGCTGGGGGGTATTGCTAACACAGAGAAGGACCGGGATATCATACAGGAAGATCTGGATGACCTTGTAAACTGGAGTAATAGTAATAGGATGAAATTTAATAGTGAAAAGTGCAAGGTCATGCACTTAGGGATTAATAATAAGAATTTTAGATATACATTGGGGACGCATCAGTTGGAAGCAACAGAGGAGGAGAAGGACCTTGGAGTATTGGTTGATCGCAGGATGACTATGAGCCGCCAATGTGATATGGCCGTTAAAAAAGCTAATGCAGTTTTAGGATGCATCAGGCAAGGTATTTCCAGCAAAGATAAGGAGGTGTTAGTACCGTTATATAAGGCACTGGTGAGACCTTACCTGGAATACTGTGTGCAGTTCTGGTCTCCCATGTTTAAGAAGGATGAATTAAAACTGGAACAGGTTCAGAGACGGGCTACTAGGATGATCCGAGGAATGGAAAACCTGTCATATGAAAGGAGACTCAAAGAGCTTGGCTTGTTTAGTCTAGCCAAAAGAAGGCTGAGGGGGGATATGCTTGCTCTTTATAAATATATCAGAGGGATTAATATTAGGGAGGGAGAGGAATTATTTAAGCTTAGTACCTATGTAGACACAAGAACAAATGGGTATAAACTGGACACTAGGAAGTTTAGACTTGAAATTAGACGAAGGTTTCTAACCATTAGAGGAGTGAAGTTCTGGAACAGCCTTCCAAGGGGAGTAGTGAGGGCAAAAGACATATCTGGCTTTAAGACTAAGCTTGATAAGTTTATGGAAGGGATGGTATGATGGGATAGCTTAATTTTGGCAACTGATCTTTGATTATCAGCAAATAAGTATGCCAAGTGGTCGGTGATGGGATGTTGGATGGGATGGGATCTGAGTTACTGCAGAGAATTCTTTCCTGCTGGCTGGTGAGTCTTGCCCACATACTCAGGGTTTAGCTGATCGCCATATTTGGGGTCGGGAGGGAATTTTCCTCCAGGGCAGATTAGCAGAGGCCCTGGAGGTTTTTCACCTTCCCCTGCAGCGTGGAGCATGGGTCACTTGCTGGTGGATTCTCTGCAGCTTGAGGTCTTCAAACCACAATTTGAGGACTTCAGTAACTCGGACATAGGTTAGGCGTTTGTTATAGAAGTGGATGGGTAGGGTTCTGTGGCCTGCTTTGTGCAGGAGGTCAGACTAGATGATCACATTGGCCCCTTCTGACCTTAAAGTCTATGAGTCAATCTCTGCACTTTCACTATGTAGATTTTAAATATACATCAACCTTATGCTGTAGCCATTCTCATGTCAGCCCAGTTGCTTACACTGGTGTAAATCTGGAGGGACCTCATTTACTTTAGTGGAAATGAGTCCCCTTCACCTGCAAGTTGCAGGCAAAAATAAATTAAATTTAATAGAAGGCCCAGCTTCTAAATGAAGATGTATGGCACTTCAGTTCTACTTTCCTGTAGACTGCACACTGACCCTGCCTTCATGTCATTGTTCTCATCGATTGTTGTCAGTTACATAACTGCTTTTTTGGCTCATAGACTTCAGCATCAACTATGTTAAAACTGTACTTTACTCTAGTTGAAAACCAATAATTCTCTGTGCCATAATTCATCTTTTGTACCTTTTTTTAAGAAGAGTTCAAAGGACAGAAGGGGGTGGGGAGAGACAGACACTAGCGTTCAACACATATACAATGGCTTCAGGTTTGAAGTTCGATGTGAACCCATCACTATGAGAGTTAGATAGACACTCTAAGTAATGCAATATAAATAGCTATCTCTATAATGTAAAGGCTCAATGACAACTTTTTAAAAATAATGATATTCGCTAGGGGATTTTTTTGGATTTATTTGTTTAACCCTATAAGTGCAAGGAACCCTAATGAAAAATGTGATTATTTATTGGCAAATGCCTCACTGCTGGCTATCTAGGATAGAAACAATGAGGCTGATCCAGTTCCAAAGTTGGGATCTGATTGCCCAACTGTGTGTGTTTGTGTGTGTGTGTGAGAGAGAGAGAAAGAATAATCTGTAATGAGGACAGAGCTACATCACCCTCAGGCAGCTAAGGAGTATCTTATTCCAGAACACTGGGTATGTCTACATTCCAATAGAACACACCTGTGGCTGGGCTGGCAGGGGAGGCTTGGGCTGTGGGGCTATAAAATTGCAGTGTAGATGTTTAGAGTTGGGCTGGAGCCAGAGCTCTGGGACCCTGCAAATGGGGATGGTCTCAAAGCCCAGGCTCTAGCCTTAGCCTGAATGTCTACACTGCAATTTTATAGCAGCTCTGCAGCCTGAACCCCATGAGCCAGAGTCAGCTGACATGGACCAGCAACAGGTGTTTTATTGCAGTGTAGACATACTCACTGTGACTAACAACCAGGCAGTTGTAATCCAGTCAAATATGTATAGCACTACATATTGGTATTCTCTAATACCGTCCTCTAGCTAAGTTCTAAAGTAACTCAGTTTGATTACTATCTTCTAAACTGTTTCCAGAACAAACAGTCACTGTATGTGGAGGTGGGCAGAACCTTTTGGTACTGTCTGGATATCTGCAAATCCTGGCGATACTTGCCTCATTGAAAGTATTTTACTCTTTTCCCTTATTTCTACTGTCCAAGCTGAGAGACATGAAAAATTAAATAAATAGCAGAAATAGAGAAAAGGAAATCAGATTTGAAACACTCTTTTAAATTGTAAACATCTCAAGTACTAGTAATAATATAAGTAAGGAAATTTGTTTTGGCTTTGTTTTCCATAGTTTGTTATTTTTAATCTGCCTGTTTCCCTCTAATTTCAGATTTTTGTGTTCCACAGAGTGTAGCTTTGTATTGGATATTTCTTTTCTCCTTGCTCTTTCAAATTAAAATTAATTTGTTGCAATTACTATGGAATTAAACAAAGTATGAATAAACACTTCTGCCCACAGCAGGGAATTCCATCTTGGAAAGAAATGTACCTTAGTGAAGAGCAGTGAACTATCTTAATACAATACCAGTTGCAAAGTAATTAGGGCAGCATTAAAGTCATTTTACTTATAGCATTATATTTACAAATCAGTTTTGTCCAGCGCTGATTTAATTATTAGTCCTTGAGATACCATAATACATGTACATAATCTATCAGAATTTCAGTGATGTTGACGTACAACAAGAGCCCAATCCTGCAATGAGCCCCCAAATGCAACAGGCAGCCAACTATTAGGATTTCATAGTAGGTTTAGGACCTAATGAACCTACAAACACTTGCCACCAGGTCTGAAGCCAGATCCACAAATGGCGTTAAGTGTGTAACATCACTTTAGAGCCCTAAGTCAAACATTTATGCCACTGAGATCCTCAAAACCCCCGCTCAACTACTGCCTCACCCTGCAGTCACTTAAACATCTTCAGTGCCTAAATTGTCATAAAAGTCCTGTAGGTGCCTGTGTTTCAGTGGATGGCAACATGCACAGCTGCTTCAATCCTGAATCTGCCCAGGGCATGACTCATGCCTAACCTTCGCAGGGCAGTCAAACCAGGTGTTGCCCTGCCTGTCTTGCCTACAGGGCCTAATTTGGTAGACACATGCTTAACTCCACACAAAACAGTCACTTGGAGGAGGCGGCAGCAGCCTTTCTTATAATCTTTAGCCCAGAAATTAGTGGATACATACAGGCAGGCAGGTACACTGCTTCAATTCTCCCTGCCACCTGATGTAGAGGAAGGATTTGAACATGGATCTCCCTTCTCTCAAGTGAGTGTGTTAACCGCTAGACTAGAGAAGAGTGTTTATAAATAATTAAATATGCATTGGGCCAGAGAACATATGAGTGACTCTAACAGTGGTAAGGGCATTTACCTGAGAGGTGGGAAACTCCCATTCAAATCCCCTCTGTAAATCAGGCATAGAGGAAATTGAACCAGAGTCTTCCATTAGCCAGGGGGGTATCCTAACTACCAGACTGTGGGTCACAAAAAGGCTATTTTTGCTGGTGTTCCTCCTTAGCTGTCTTGTACAGAGTTAGATACACATCACTACCTTTCCTGCAAAAAGGTGTCTAACTCCAGGAGAGGGCTCAAAGATATGAAACCCATACCTGGACATGGGTTTCTCCTTCAGCCCAGATTTAGGTGCAGAACTCTGTGAGAGAGGCCGGCCTTAGGATACGTCCCATTCTTTGGTATCTGCTATTGGCTAGCTCAGATCACATCTGACTCAGCTTACTAGCTTTTGTGGATCCCATTCTTTGGCACTTATCTCTCTCCATGCATAGGATAGGGAGCCTGGGCACTAAACTCAGGACTGTGGATTGCATTGTCTGGTTACACAACTGAAATTTAGACCTAAGACCCTTTGTGGATATAGGGCCACCTCCCCTCACGCCCATGCTTGTCTCCAGTAGTCTCCAGGGGCGTCTCTAGCCATTTCGCCACCCCAAGCACGGCGGCACGCCACGGGGGACGTTCTGCCGGTCGCTGGTCCCACGTCTCCGGTGGACCTTCCGCAGACGTGCCTGCGGAGGGTCCGCTAGTCCCGCAGCTCTGGTGGACCTCCCGCAGGTGTGCCTGCGGATGCTCCACTGAAGCCGCGGGACCAGCAGACCCTCCACAGGCACGCCTGCGGAAGGTCCACCAGAGCCATCTGCTGCCCTCCCGACGACCGGCAGAGCTCCCCCCGTGGCACGCCACCCCAAGCATGCGCTTGGAGTGCTGGGGCTGGAGCCACCCCTGGCAGTCTCAATCTGCAAATTTGATCCCTAAGAGCCTACTCTTGCCAATATTACACACAGGTGAAATTCAGCCCCACACAGAGACCCACGGTCTATGCACAGTTGAAATTCTACAGTATGTAAGAATGTAAAAGTGATGCCCTACATGGGATTTACCAAATAGATAGCATTAAGCTAGCCTCTGCAGAGCGGTGACTTTGACATGAGTGACTTTGTTCTCATGAATAACCCTAGTGAATTCAATGTGCATTGATGGCACTAAGCAACTTTCAGGATTGGGCCTTAAATGTAAAAAAAATAAAAAAAACTCTTAAGACTTCTCCATTTTAACCACATTTGCAGAATTCTCTGGGTTAGATGTCTCCTGACTTTCACTCAAATATTTCACACCAGTGAAAAGCTGGGTACAAAAAACGCTATCATTCTCAACTGGTAGCATTTCACACCCACCATGCACAGGTATAATTCACAACACTGGTGCAAGGGAATAAAGAATCAGGACATATCTTTCCACATTATAAAAAACTTTTAACTTCCTCTACTGCTAAATAACACAAATGCTATAATTTGGATGAAAGATTATCTGAGAAATGTAATCGAAGTCAGAAAAAAATATTATACAATTTAACTTGAATGGTAGGCTATAGTGTACTATTAATACAAGTCTATTTTGCATATTGCTACCTTGCTATAAAACAAGGTATACTGTATTCTGTCTCCAAACAATCCTAGAATTTGTAAAAGTACCATCTTGTGTCATATACATATTAGTGTAACAAGGCAAATCATACTTTCCAAATATGACAAATTAGAGAAGGTGTAATGTCTGTCCCAATGTTTTAAGATACCATTGGCTCTAATGAAATGAACAAAGGATCTGGAAGAACGTAATGATTTTTTAGCAGAAATTGTAAGGGGAGCAGTTGCCCTATGTGAAAACAGTATTTTTTTCCAGAAAGCATTTAAATGTTGAAGTAGCCCTTTATTGTAAGCAGGTCTGTAAACAGATGTGAAAAGCCAAACAGAAGAACACAGAAAACATCCTTGTTGCCAAAATAAGTGCTGTTCCTAGATTAATGCTGTATTTTCAATGCTGTAACTCAAACATTTAATTTGCAATAATAATAAGCTGTAGTTTTAAATAACGTACAACAAACAATAGCAACAAAAGAGCAGTAATTGATTATGTTTTCTCTATTATCCCTAAAGTAAATGACTGACCAGTAATTTGAGTCCTGAAATAGCAGTTATACATATGCTTAATTTTATATAAAATAAACAAGCATGTGTATAGTCACACTGATTTCAATTTTTGTTCTGGTTGAAAAGCCGTTTGTCTCCAAAACAACTTCAACCAGCTCTAAGTATTATCTCAATTTTACATATAGGTAAACGGAGGCAAAAGATGGTCAGCCAAGGCTGGGACATGGAGTGATACGGTGAGAAAGCTGTTGTCCACCCTGTACTGTTTGGTGTATAAACAGAGTATTTCAGTTTGCTCAGTACAAAGGCAGAATTGAACAAGGCTTATGGTCAGGCAAGTCTGTGTTTTGAACCTGTCTCCACCACTGATTTGCCATTAGGCCTAGTCATATTACTTCTCTGACTCAGTTTATTACAGACAAGGAAAAGAATTATATCTTCCTACTGGGGTTGCTAACTTTCTACTAGCTCAAAACTGAACACCCTTGCCCCACCCCTCCTCCAAGGCCCCGCCCCCACTCATTCCATCCCCCCCTCCCTCTGTCACTCACTCTCCCCATCCTCATTTACTCACTCATTTTCACCAGGCTGGGGCAGGGGGCTGGGTTGCGGGGGAGGGTGTGGGCTCTGGCTGGGGGTGTATGATCTGGTGTGGGGCCACAGATGAGGGGTTTGGGATATAGGAGGATGCTCTGGGCTGGGGCCAAGGGGTTCAAAGGGCAGGAGGGGGATCAGGGCTGAGGCAGAGAGTTGGGCACAGGGGGGATGAGGGCTCTGGATGGGTGAGGGCTCTGGGGTGGGGCTTGGGATGAAGGGTTTGGGGTACAGGAGGATACTCCAGGCTGGGACTGAGGGATTTGGAGGGCGTGAGGGGGATCAGGCTGGGGCAGGAGGTTGGTGTATGGGAGGGGGTCGGGATGCAGGCTCTGGTCGGCACTTACCTCAAGCAGCTCCCGGAATCAGCGGTATGTCCCCCTGTGCCTCCGCGCGCTGCTTCATCTGCAAGCCATCCCCGCAGCTCCCATTGTTTGCGGTTCCCAGCCAATGGGAGCTGCAGAGACGGCACTTGTGGCGGGGAAGCACACAAAGTCCCTACACGTAGGAGCCAGAGGGGGGACATGCTGCTGCTTCCAAGAGCCTTGGGGAGCCATGGCAGGCAGGGAGCCTGCCTTGCCCTGCTGCACCACCAACCAGATCTTAACAGCCTGGTCAGTGGTGCTGACTGGAACTGCCAGCGTCCCTTTTTGACAGGGCATTGCGGTCGAAAACCAGACACCTGGCAACCCTACTACCTACTGCACAGAGAGATCAGTGGGTTAATAAGTGTAAAGTGAGTTGAGCATGTAAATGGCTAACAGAGAGAAGGTAGTCTTGTAATTAAGGTACAGGAGGACTGGGACTGAAGAAATCTGGGTGCAATTCCTGCCTCTGCCACTCACTTCCTGTATGACCTTTGGCAGATCACATGGGGTAAAGTTTTCAAAAGCACCTAAGTTACTTAGGAGCCTAAGAGTATGTCTGTACTACATCGGCACAGCTACAGCACTGCTGCTGTAGCACATAAGGTAGACAGTTCCTACATTGAGAGAAGGGGTTTTTCTGTTGATGTAGTTAGTCCACTTATCCAAGAGGTGATCTAAGAGAAAAATGCTTCTGTCAACCTCGCTGCATCTACAGTGGGGTTTAAGACAACCTAACTATATCTCATAGAGCACAAAATTTTTCACAGCCCTGAATAATGTAGCGAGGTCAGTCCAATTATTAGGTGTGGACAAGGCTGGAATTTCATTTCCAAAAGTTACTTAGGATCCTAACTTTCATTAAAAATCAACAAGATTTAGGCTCTTACAATCCTAAATTACTTGTATAAATGTGACTTATGACCCTAAATCCTACTGGCATTTTTGGAAAGTTTTTGTGCCATACTTTCCTCGTCTATAAAATGAAGATATATTTTCTTCCAGTCTTTAGTTGATTCCTTTACTTAGGCTATAAACTCATGATAGGGACTCTTACTATGCTTTGGTATAGTGCCTACCACACTGGGGCCCTGATCTGAGCACTAATATTGAGAATTAATAATAATAGCTAAGAATTATTTCTTGAGTTACAGGCCTGGCAACACCTTTGATTGTTAAATACAATTAAATTTTCTAAAAAATGAATCATAGAATCATAGAATATCAGGGTTGCCAGGGACCTCAGGAGGTCATCTAGTCCAATCCCCTGCTCAAAGCAGGACCAATTCCAAACTAAATCATCCCAGCCAGGGCTTTGTCAAGCCTGACCTGAAAAGCCTCTAAGAAAGGAGATTCCACCACCTCCCTAGGTAAGCAATTCCAGTGCTTCACCACCCCTCCTAATGAAAAAGTTTTTCCTAATATCCAACCTAAACCTCCCCCACTGCAACTTGAGACCATTACTCCTTGTTCTGTTGTTTGGTACCACTGAGCACAGTCTAGATCCATCCTCTTTGGAACCCCCTTTCAGGTCGTTGAAAGCAGCTATCAAATCCCCCCTCAGTCTTCTCTTCTGCAGACTAAACAATCCCAGTTCCCTCATCCTCTCCTCAGAAGTCATGTGCTCCAGCCCCCTAATATGCTGAAACACTTGGGTTGTTTCTAATAAAACACTCTAACACTGGGATAATACCATCTGTTTATTCTTAAAAGTACTTCTGAAAAACTTGATTGGCAGTTTTTAATAGTGCATGGTTATATGCCTTAACACAGTCCTATGGTAGCATCACACTTCCCTATGGAATTTTGGTGCAATTTTAATATTTTGGAAAGACAATGGAAATAAATTTCCACATGTAAGTGAGCTTGGCCACCACCCAGGCACCCCTCTTGTGGCCAGGGGTACCTCTGCACTGGCTTGCTCTTTATTCTCTCTCTCAGCCCTTTTACACACGCCTTCCTTATTCAGTTCCCACCCTTGTTGGGGTCTGGATTTATTCAGGCAAATAAACTCAAAAGTAAAACACAAACTCCTGAAAATCTGTCCCAGAGCATGGCTTTTGCCTCAGAGCCTGCTCTGAGGTTCAGCTCACAGCTTCCCTGCTGAGAGCTGACTCCCTTGCAGACTTCCAAGAGTCAGCCCTCCCCTAAGAACTGCTTCAGCTCTCTTCTAAGGAACCAGCTGCTTGAGGTTCCCTCCCAGTGCCACATGTCTCTGGTCAGCTCATTTAACAAGCCTGCTCCAGGCTTCAAGTCTCCTGCAGGCAGCATTCTCCCTCCCCCTGCTCTCTCACACCATGGATAGAAGGAACCTTCCGTGCACAGTCCTCCACTGTTCCTTGTGGAAGGCGGGCTCTTTCACCTCTGCATCCGTATTCATGCTCTTCCACCCCACATGGTGTGTGCTGTGTGCCCTGCTGGAGATGTGGGGGGAGACCAGGTGAGTCAGCAAGAGGTTTGGGCAGGACGGGAGCAGGGCCAGACTGATGCAAGTTGTCCAGACATCCTCTCTCTAGCCCAGTGGAAATTATTTAGAAAAGATTATACTAACTAGGGGAGTATTACCTATTCTGCTCCCTCAAATGTACCTGAGGTTGAAGGGCAGTTGCAACCAGGGACAATCTGTGGTAGCACAGCTCCTTTGAGGTTTAACAAAGATTAAAGTAGTCATTGTAATAAGATCAGAACAGTGGGGTTTCTTGTACTCAGAAGAGATTTTCAAATAATTTGTTCTTCTACAGAAACCCACACCAGTGTTATTTTTAACCCATCACTGGAGATATTATATGAAAAGGCTTTTAAGATGCAATTCTCTGGAGGAAAAAATACTGTAAACTGGCATTATGGAGATCCATATGAATTCTGTCTCTTCCCAGAGCATGTTTGTTCAGATTACAAGTACAAAGACTTTTTTCCCCTCTCACTTCCAGCTAGGCAATCTTAGACTGGGATCTGAAAGTCAAGCTAGGGTTTTTCTCATTCATGCACCATCGCCAATAATAAAGGATCTGCAGACCAACTGCTAGTCTCATTTGCAGCTTTGCAGCTCTATACTCATCAAATTACGTCCTCAGTTACACCAGTGCAACTCTCTGCTTTCCTGCGGGATTGCACCAATGTATATCAACACATAATTTGAGGTCCATGGAGTTAGTTGTACAGAAGATCCTACAAGCAGAATTATGTTAACAATCCTGTTGATGGTGTGTGAGGCAGAAAAAATCCAGTTCACTTCTCCCAGAGCTGTATTGGTTCTGCAGTAGTAAAAAGTTGTTGTAACATTCTACTTTATTCCTTAACATCAGCTGATATGATGCTGACTGTACACAGGGAACAGATCTGCTGAATAAGAAGGTGCCATTTTTACATGGTTACGTTTCGAAACAGAACATCATTTTGAAGAGTTGTGCACACCTTCCTTTGGCATGTTTTTTTTAAACCAGTAGCTTTAGGCATTGGTTTTGAATATTGCTTTTTTTTATGCCTCATGTTATTCCAGGTTTATAACTATTTAAAAATTATTGCATTTTAATTTAATTACAGTTTGTTTAAAACAGATTGAAACTACAGGCAAGGGAATTAACATACCACATGATTTCTGCAGAAGCATTTCCTAGATTTGCCACTCTGACCTGAGTACTGATATTTGAATAGGATTAGAATAGGAAATATTATCAAAAATGATTTACTATTCATATATATTCTGGGTTTAGTTGACGTTTTGGACCAAACACCAATTCCCCACTAGGATGAACATATGCAAGAAAAACTTTAGAAGAAGACACAGCCTTCAATCATTGTTGTACAATTCAAGGAATGTCTTAATCTAATTTAAAATTAATTTCTTGAATGCAGTAAATCAGCACACCTATGGCTCTTTAAACAATGGACATTTATGAAACTAACTGTCAGATTTCTTTTCTCGTACTGCTTTGAAAATGTTATAAGAAAATTACTTACAAATTTCAGAGATTTCCAAAACTTTATTCTAGGACTGGTACAGATATTTAATGGCCTGAGTTTGATCATTGTATTCACACTGAACAGTACCTACTCCACCAACGGTTCCATTCAAGTCAGCTTAGCCACAGAAGAAGTGTGAACGAACTGGATAAATTCTATAGTAACTGTATTTTAAAGCAACAGAGAGTCCTGTGGCACCTTTAAGACTAACAGATGTATTAGAGCATAAGCTTTTGTGAGTGAATACTCACTTCGTCAGACACATGTCTGCTCCAATACATCTGTTAGTCTTAAAGGTGTCACAGGACTCTGTTGCTTTTTACAGATCCAGACTAACATGGGTGCCCCTCTGATACTTGTATTTTAATGGTTTAAGGTCTCATCTCATCTGCATAACTTTACGTAGGTGCTTAAGCTTAAGTCCCTTTAACTTCAATGGTACTTATCTGCTTTGGTGAATAGGAATGGAGTAAAGCACTTACTTAAGTGAATAGGAATGGAGTAAAGCACTTACTTAAGTGGGTTTTTTCTAAATCAGTGCCTAAGCAGGTCTTAAGCAGAGCATAGGCCTTGTGCAGAGTCTCTGCACTGAGTGAGTTTCACTTAGTGCATAATGAGTAAAGGTATCAGAATTGCTCCTATGTGATTCTTAGCATCATTTTGCTCAATCATTCTTCAGGTTCCCCTGACTCTGCGATGGCTAAAAGATTACTGTTAATAGATCTGAACTTGATTTAGAATAAATAAATGTTTAATTTAAAAAAAATTAAACATACTATATTTTGTATGCAGTGTCAGAAGTTCTGATAACTGTTAGGAAACTTTAACAAAGAACTCTATCCATCAATACTCTATTAATAGAATCATAGAATCATAGACTTTAAGGTCAGAAGGGACCATCATGATCATCTCGTCTGACCTCCTGCACAATGCAGGCCACAGAATCTCACCCACTCACTCCTATATCAAACCTGTGTCTGAGCCATTGAAGTCCTCAAATCATGGTTTAAAGACTTCAAGGTGCAGAGAACCTTCCAGCAAATGACCCGTGCCCGTGCCCGTGCCCAAGAAGCATTTTCAATAATCTCTTTTTGAACCTCTAACTTCTACATGGATATTCACAAATGCCATATCATCCCTCCCTTCCAGTGAAAGAGACACATGTGTATGCTTGTATGGATGACCTTCCCAACCTGCTTCAAAGAGCTCAGAAGACATTATGAAAAGCTTTCAGAAACTCATCTTTGAATGAGCAAGTGGAAGGGTCAATTACAACCCTCACAAAGCTCCAGTATCAAAGTTATTCAAAACAATCTTTATTTTGGAAGAAGATCGAAGAAATTAGTGATCAATATGCCAAACATTAGCACACCTCTCCTAAAATAAAATTTCTGTCTCAGCTCCTGGGTTAGTTGGTCTCATGTATGGCTACCCAACAAAATAATTCCTTCACTTCCTGCCAGCAACTGCAGCAAATTAGTATACAAAGATCTTGATCCAGATCCAGTACTAGTATCTCTTGGTGAATTAATTGTTTTTACTATTTAAGAGTGACTTGATGTCGGGTCCAGAAAAGCTATCATAATTACAGATACAAGACCTCATGTAGGGGAAATGTATCTGGGCCCCATGTGACTCAGGGTGGGGGACAGAATGTGACCCAAGGAGTAGACATGGCATATAGCCTGCATCATGCTATGGACTATCAAGTTCCCTCTTCCATTTCCAGCAGATCATTCTTCAGAAACATAGACTCATAGACTCTAGGACTGGAAGGGACTCAAGAGGTCATCGAGTCCAGTCCCCTGCCATCATGGCAGGACCAAATACTGTCTAGACTATCCCTAAGGCCTTGGCTACACTCACACTTTACAGCGCTGCAACTGGGGTGTGAAAAAACACCCCCCTGAGCGCTGCAAGATACAGCGCTGTAAAGCGTCAGTGTAATCAGGGCAGCAGCGCTGGGAGCGCGGCTCCCAGCGCTGCACACTACACCCATAAGGGATGTGGTTTATATGCAGCGCTGGGAGAGCTCTCTCCCAGCGCTGCCGCTCTGACTACACTCACACTTCAAAGCGCTGCCGCGGCAGCGCTTCCGCAGCGCTGCTGGGGCAGCGCTTTGAAATTCCAAATGTAGCCATACCCTAATAGACATTTATCTAACCTACTCTTAAATACCTCCAGAGATGGAGATTCCACAACTTCCCTAGGCAATCTATTCCAGTGTTTAACTACCCTGACAGTTAGGAACTTTTTCCTAATATCCAACCTAAATCTCCCTTGCTGCAGTTTAAGACCATTGCTTCTTGTTCTATCATTGGAGGCTAAGGTGAACAAGTTTTCTCCCTCCTCCTGATGACACCCTTTTAGATACCTGAAAACTGCTATCATGTCCCCTCTCAGTCTTCTCACTCTTCTCCAAACTAAACAAACCCAATTCCTTCAGCCTTCCTTCATAGGTCATGTTCTCAAGACCCTTAATCATTCTTGTTGCTCTTCTCTGGACCCTCTCCAATTTCTCCACATCTTTCTTGAAATGCGGTGCCCAGAACTGGACACAATACTCCAGTTGAGGCCTAACCAGCGCAGAGTAAAGCGGAAGAATGACTTCTCGTGTCTTGTTTACAACACACCTGTTAATGCATCCCAGAATCATGTTTGCTTTTTTTGCAACAGTATCACACTGTTGACTCATATTAAGCTTGTGGTCTACTATGACCCCTAGATCTCTTTCTGCCATACTCCTTCCTAGACAGTCTCTTCCCATTCTATATATGTGAAACTGATTGTTCCTTCCTAAGTGGAGCACTTTGCATTTATCTTTATTGAACTTCATCCTGTGTACCTCAGAGCATTTCTCCAATTTGTCCAGATCATTTTGAATTTTGACCCTGTCCTCCAAAGCAGTTGCAATCCCTCCCAGTTTGGTATCGTCTGCAAACTTAATAAGCGTACTTTCTATGCCAACATCTAAATCGTTGATGAAGATATTGAACAGAGCCGGTCCCAAAACAGACCCCTGAGGAACCCCACTTGTTATACCTTTCCAGCAGGATTGGGAGCCATTAATAACTACTCTCTGAGTATGGTTATCCAGCCAGTTATGCACCCACCTTATAGTAGCCCCATCTAAATTGTACTTTCCTAGTTTATCTATAAGAATATCATGCGAGACCGTATCAAATGCCTTACTAAAGTCTAGGTATATCACATCCACCGCTTCTCCCTTATCCACAAGGCTCGTTATCCTATCAAAGAATGCTATCAGATTAGTTTGACACAATTTGTTCTTTACAAATCCATGCTGGCTATTCCCTATCACCTTACCACCTTCCAAGTGTTTGCAGATAATTTCTTTAATTACCTGCTCCATTATCTTCCCTGGCACAGAAGTTAAACTAACTGGTCTGTAGTTTCCTGGGTTGTTTTTATTTCCCTTTTTATAGATGGGCACTATATTTGCCCCCTTCCAGTCTTCTGGAATCTGCCCCGTCTCCCATGATTTCCCAAAGATAATAGCTAGAGGCTCAGATACCTCCTCTATTAACTCCTTGAGTATTCTAGGATGCATTTCATCAGGCCCTGGTGACTTGCAGGCATCTAACTTTTCTAAGTGATTTTTTACTTGCTCTTTTTTTATTTTATCTTCTAAACCTACCCTCTTCCCGTAAGCATTCACTATATTAGACATTCCTTCAGACTTCTCAGTGAAGACCGAAACAAAGAAGTCATTAAGCATCTCTGCCATTTCCAAGTCTCACGTTACTGTTTCCCCCTCCTCACTGAGCAGTGGGCCTACCCTGTCCTTGGTCTTCCTCTTGCTTCTAATGTATTGATAAAAAGTCTTCTTGTTTCCCTTTATTCCCATAGCTAGTTTGAGCTCATTTTGTGCCTTTGCCTTTCTAATCTTGCCTCTGCATTCCTGTGTTATTTGCCTATATTCATCCTTTGTAATCCGACCTAGTTTCCATTTTTTATATGATGCCTTTTTATTTTGTAGGTCACGCAAGATCTCGTGGTTAAGCCAAGGTGGTCTTTTGCTACATTTTCTATCTTTCCTAACCATCGGAATAGCTTGCTTTTGGGCCCTTAATAGCATCCCTTTGAAAAACTCTCCTCAGTTGTTTTTCCCCTCAGTCTTGCTTCCCATGGGACATGCTGTGCATATAATTGTTTATGGCCTAGTCAGAAGCTCTCACTCTGTTCTTTAGGGTTCTCCACCAAAAAGAAAAGTCTAAGATTGCTGGCTCAGCAAGACAAACTTGGAACCCAGGACATGGAACCTAAGTCAGCTATTCTTTGGGTGTATTACAGACCAGGCTGGCACCCTATTAAAGAAACTATTTGCAGCTGGAAAACCAAAAAAAGAAGAGATATTCAAAAGCTGGAGGCTGTGGACTCTTTATCTCTGAAGTGGTGTAACAGCCCCCTTTATGCCTTTCTCCCCACAAACACTGATAGCAAGGATGGTAAAGAAGATTTTAAAGGAACGGGCCAAAGTGATTAAGATCACCGTCTTGTTAAACTACTCTTAGTTCTCAGAATTGATTTACTAGTAATTGGAACCTCCTCTCAAATTCCCAAAACACAAACACAAACATAAAACATAGTGCACACATAGTCCTGAACCAATATTCAATGCTCTCTTATTTTTGGGACGTTTTATGGCCTGCGTTATACAAGAGGTCAGACTAGATTTTTTCAATAAGTCTCGGAGCACCAGAGAAGTTCCAGAAGACTGGAAGAAAGCTAATGTTGTGCCAATATTTAAAAAGGGTAAGTGGGATGTTCTGGGTACTTACAAGCCAATCAGCCTGACATTGACCCCAGATAAGATAATTTTTATTAAAGGAAGGTAATCATTAATGCTAATTAATGTGGGCTTATGGAAAATAGATTCTGTCAGACTAACTTGATTTTTTTAATGAGATTACAGGTTAAATTGATAAAAGTAATAGAGTTGATGTAATAGACTTCTGTAAGGCACATATCTGGATACCTCATCACAATTTGATTAAAAAACTAGCAAGTTATAAAATCGACATGGCACACATTAAATGGATTAAAAACTGGCTAACTGATAGGTCCCAAAATGTAATTGTAAATGTGGAATAATCACTGAGAGGTTGTGTTTCTAGCGGGGTCCTGTATGGATCAGTTCTTGGCCTGACACTATTTATCATTGTTAACAATAACTTGGAAGAGAACAGAAAATCATCACTGGTAAAGTTTGCAAATGACACAAAAATCGGGGGACTAGTTAATAAAGAAGAGTACTGGTCACTAATACAGAAAGGTCTGAATTGCTTGGTGAGCTATGCACAAGCAAACAATATGCATTTTAATATGGCTAAATGTAAATACATACATTTAGGAACAAAGAATGAAGGCCATGCTTGCATGATGGTGGACTCTATCCTAGGAAGCAGTAACTCTGAAAAAGACTTGGGATGTGTGATGGATAATCAGAGGCACATGATCTCCCAGTGTGAAGCTGTGGCCAAAAGATGCATACACAGGAGAATCTCCATTATGTGTAGCGAGATTACTTTACTTCTGTCTTTGGCACTGATATGACCACTGCTGAAATACTGTGTCTAGTTTTGGTGGCCACAATTCAAGAAAGATATTGATAAATTGGAGGGGATTCACAGAAGAGCCAAGAAAACGATTAAAGGATTAGAAACCCTGCCTTATAGTGATAGATTAAACTGAATGTTCCTCTCTTTCAAGGATGATTTACTGTATTCTACATTACACTGTGAAGACTGTCTTACCCAGAGGGGACTAATAAAGGGAAAATTCTGTCTTACCTGCAAATTTTCATTTTATAACCCTCTATGTCAGACAATCTGACCCTCCATTGGAGGATTGTATTATGTCCAGGGTTTATTACTGGCTATTGCTTGCTTATTACATAGTTTGAAAAGGAAGGGGATGTTCCTCCAGGAGACCCTAAATTTCATCTCAAGGCTCCGCCGTAAATGGTTTGAGTTGAATAGTACTTTGAATATAGTTAGTATTTTTCAGCTGTAGAAGATATTGTTCTGGAGAGTTCTTCCTGAGGGGCTGTCCTAAGCCCAGGTTCAGAGCAAAGATCTGGTCTGCCTCCAGTTGCCATGGAGATGCGGAACACCCACCGCACAGACTATCTGATATGGAGGGCCCTAGAATGAAAATTCACATATGACAGAATTTTCTCTTTCCTACCTCCCTGTATGGTGCATAAGCTTTGTGCTAGTTGCACTGGAGTGAATTATATCTATTGCAGGTTCTTATATGGCCCCAACTACCATAGTATCTGAGCACCTCACAGTCATTTTCAATGTATTTATCCTCACAATACCCCTATATAGTAAAAGTATATATCCCATTTTACAGTTAGAGAATTTAGGCACAGAGATTACATAGCTTGCTCAAGCTTACACAGGAAGTACGTGATCAGGCAGAATTTTTACTGTTAGACCATCCTAACCCCACCTTTTTTTCTGAGGAAAAAGCAGTCAGGCCTGACTATGTTCTGATGAAAGTCTGAGCACATAAGTTTAATATTCTTCCTTGCAGGAATTTAATTTAAAAAGTAAATTTTTGCTCCTTTGTGTCAGTCTGAATTACCCAGTATACTACAGGACAGAAAAATGTATCATTTTCTTTCACCAAAGGTGGAATAATGTTTATGATTTATAATTTAAAAGACTTTGTGTTTTACGAATTGTAGTGTATTAACATATAGTTTTATTTTTGTCAAGTCGCCACACCAAGTCCTCTCATATACTACCTTGTCTGAAAACCACTCCTGTATTTCTGGCATTAACATTGCATTACACATGATAGTCTTAAGAGAGAGGACTGTTTGCCTACAGTTACTGGTTTCCGTACAAATCTGAGTAACTAAAGTTTATAATGGCTGGCACCCTAGTATCAGATTTCCATTATAATCCCTTGTTTTCAACCATTCACAACTTTCTGAAACTTTTGCCTTTGGAGGTAAAATTTTCCAGGCCTGGTCCATGCCTGCAGCGGATTGTATTTTTTCTGCAAAGTTTGGACTCAAGCCATTAGTCTTTCAGCATATGAGGGGAGGTTAAAAATTAACTTCTAGTGTAATATTTCCTGTAACCTTTTGTTGAGTGGCTATCGTGAAGAAACAGCTGAGACTAAAAAACTAGAATATGTCAGGAACTTATTTCTCACTGAGAAGTAGTGCCTTCAAGAATTGCAGTGACAATTGGTTTGGATTTGTCTGAGCTAATAAGGTTTGAAAATAATACCTCTCTAATGCAGTGTATTTGGAGTATGATTTGATTTAGCACATTTTGCTAACATTCGAATACAAGGAAGGCTGCATGGTGGATGCATTAAGTGGCTAGCTGAGCTACAGAATGTGCAAAGGATAGCTGCCTCACCCACTGCAAACTGAATGACAATGAGGCTTCAAAGGAGACCTGGTTTGTCCAGAGCATATAGGCTTGCACAGCTGAAAATTTTATATTTCTGGTGCATAAAGGTTTCCATGACACATGGCAAACACTCAACAAAGCCAGATGCAATGAGTGCTCCAGAGAATCAGCTTCCTTTATTGGTAACATTTCTAACGAGAACACAATTTACGGCATCAAAGTGCTAATTTTGTCTCAGCAGCAATACCTTTGGTTGTTTAGTTCCAGAACAGAAAAAATATTTCTGAAGTTCATCCAGAACTATCTAACTGAAGTAACTCTCGAGCAGTCTCTTATCTAAGGAACAGTGTTTAACTCTGACATCAGTTCAGGCATAGGAAAAGCCAGTACTTCCTCTCTCTTTATGAAAATAAACACTATCCACAAAGGGTTCTCAGTTTGGGGATTGGGCTCCCAGGAAGAGTGCAAATGATTCCAAAACTTCATGGCCACCCAGGGCCGGCTCTACCATTTTTGCCCAAGCAAAAATAAATAAAAAAAGCCACTCGGACTGTCGCCCCCGATAATGGACAGAAATGCCTCCCCTTCGCATGTGCCGCCCCAGGCACATGCTTCCTCCGCTGGTGCCTGAAGCCAGCCCTGTGGCCACCATCCCTTACTTTATAGCTAGATATGGGGGTGTGGAAGGTGGGGGACTCCAGAACTGTGGGGAAATAATCTCTTTAGTAACATGGGACATAGTCTGAAAAAGGCTGCTTTATACTGTAGAAACTGAATCTTTGTAATAATTTCACTCCAGCACATATTTGTCATGACCAGAATGTGGGCAATCTGACCTAATGGTCAGAGCAGGAGTCAGGCAGGGTCAAATGTGAGGAGCTCAGAGTCCAAGACAGGCCAGAGGACAACCAAGAGCCAGGCATCAGGAAGTCAGGTTACCAGGAGATCAGGGTCAGGTACCAGGTTACAGACAGCAGTCAGAGTTCTACATGACTCAGGAACTTTTTTCTGTTCCTTACTAACTTTATTACTTTTACTTCCCCCTTCATTCCATTGGTCCCCTTTTCCTTGTGAGCCATTATTGAAAAAGGTTACCACTAATACCTCTTTTGGCTTTTTCCTTGCGGGTGGCCATCTTTTCTGTGTTTTATCTACAACTATTCCTACACTATTTAAAGCAGCATTTGTATTATTATACATCACTGTTGTTTTCATTGTTACACCAAATTGTGAAACGAACGTTCCTTCAGACTGTGGTACATTATACACTATGGTATCCTCCTGAGTTAACTTAGGGTTTTCATATACTACTTTCCAAGTCATATGTGACTTTTGTTTTTCTTTTAACTGTTATTCCTCTTTAGGAAAACACATTACAGAATCAGAATTCCCTCCCAGGAAGAAAGACTTCACCTCCTTTATTTGCAGACTGTTAGTATTACTTGCATAGGGGCGTCCAGAATGTTTTCTGAACTTGTAACAGGGCTAACTCTGTTTTTTCTTCCAATTTTGTGAGCGCAACTTTCAGCACTTCCCTGAGCTGTGCTGTTAATTACCTGCATAGCCTACAGCTCTTCTTGCAAGTAATATGCATGGTTAGTTACAGTCTACTGGTTCTGTGAATTCAGAACCACATTTACTGCTGCTTGTGTGACAGTTTCCCTTAAGCAGAAATCTTGCTCCCTTAATATTTTAAGCCATTGCTTATCACAAGTGCACTACAGCTTTTCAATCTGCATCCCATTCCCCAAAACTTTCTTTTGTAGTGTGGCGTTCTGAAGCTGAATCTTCTCCCTAAAACAAAATTTCAGTTGCTGCTTGAGCAGCTGCTGAGGTTGGTCTGAGGGATCTTCTTACCATTTGGATTTCTCTAACTTAAACACACAGAGATTATCTAGTTCTTTTGCAGTCATAGTTGAGACATCCGTTCCTGTTGTCCCAAGCATACCAGATAACTTAGCCAACCAACTGGCTATTGTACTCCTATTTAGGGGCCCTGTAGACTTGGCTAAAACCCTAATTTGTTCCATGGTGCAAGGTCTCTGAGGATGCTCCTCGGTGTTGTCTATCTCATAGTACAAACCAGAGGAATCCTTATCCTAAGCATCAAGTTTTTTCCCCTCTCTATTCTATTGCATAAATCAGGGAATTTACCATCCCAATTTCTTCCTTCTGGCCCCTATCACTCCTTTTCTCACTTGCAACTCACTCTATGGAGCACATTTTTGGTGCTGACAGGCCCATTGGCTAACTTTATTTTCTTCTCTATCTTTGTCAGCACAGCCTACACTGCAGCTTGCCCATCTAATGCCTTTTGTTTCCATTCTGCCACTTCCTATGTTAACTTGCCCTGCTCCATCTGTGCCTTACTGGCCTCCTTCTGCACAGCTATAATCTGAGCACTCTGAGTTAAAACACTGGCTTTCAGCATATCAGCCTTCACTTTTAGGCTAACCAGTTCCTCCTCTGAAGCAGCCATCAACACCAGCACAGTGGTTCTCAGGACTTCAGCCTCTACCTTTGAGTCAGCTAATTCTTTTCCCCTTACTAACCAGTCAGTCTTCTTTTAATTTTTGTATCTCTCCCCCAAGATTGTCTACTAATTCCTTTTCTGACCCATGTCCCTGTATTCTTGTTCTCAGGCTATTCACTTCTTTATCTAAGATCACAGCTACCATACTCAGGCCCTGCAAAGTGGCCTGTTTCTTTGCTTTTTTATTGGGAACCCCTGAAATAATTCCTTTTATTTTAGGTTGAACCCATTGTTCCCACTGCTTACACAACTGTTGATAGGCACTGGGCCCAATAAAAGCACCTTCTTGCCCGGAACCTGTTCCCTTTTTTCTTAATAAATGCTACTGTGACTCAGTTTCCCTTTTGCTTTCATTTTTGGATTTTATTTTTTGTACACTTAATCAGGCAGAAATTTAGTCTGTGACTCTTAATCTCCATTCTTTTAACCTATAAAGCCATGCTACTACCCTCAGAATACAGGGACGGCTCCAGGTTTTCTGCCGCCCTAAGCAGCAGGGGGGAAAAATAACAACCATGGGTGGCAGTTCGGTGGCAGCTCAATCGCGCCGCTTCATTCTTCGGCGGCAGGTCCTTCGCTCTCTCTCTTCCTCTTCAGGGGAATCTGCTGCCGAATTTCTGCGCAAGATATGCCACCCCAATACCAGAGGGAGTGCCGCCCCTTTGTATTGGCCACCCCAAGCACCTGCTTCCTTAGCTGGTGCCTGGAGCCGGTCCTGTCAGAATAGTGCCCCTACTCAGAGGTTCCTATAATTTCTATAACAGAGATCGACAACCTTTGGCACATGGCTCACCAGGGTAAGCACCCTGGCGGGGCGAGCCAGTTTGTTTACCTGCCGCATCCGCAGGTTCGGCTGATCGCGGTTCCCACTGGCTGCGGTTTGCCGCTCCAGGCCAACAGGGGCGGCGGGAAGCGGCAGGCAGCACATCCCTCGGCCCGCGTCACTTCCCGCTGCCCCCATTGTCCTGGAACACTGAACCACAGCCAGTGATAGCTGTGATCAGCCAAACCTGCAGAAGCGGCAGGTAAACAAATTGGCCCAAGCCCGCCAAGGTGCTTACCCTGGTGAGCTGTGTGCCAAAGGTTGCCGATCTTGGTTCTATAATCTGCTCCCCTGGGATAGAATCCTTCTTCCTTGGACTTCCTTGCCCTCAGTGCACATATTTGGTCTTCCAGAGAACAGAGGTCTGCCTTGTGATCACTCCTCTTTCCCCTTCTGGCCTAAAACTTCTCTGATCATTTGTTGGATGATGACCAGCTAAACACTTCTTTCAACTGCTGCCTGGTATGAACCATTCTTCTATATACTAGGGGGATCTGTGCTCACCCAGGATGCCAAATTGTCACCCCAAGAACAGACTCAGGAATCCCAGAGTACCACTCCTATTGCTTACTTCTGGATTCCCAAGATGTTGACCTATTAATCTGTTCCTTCAAGCTGAAAGGAGGGGGCCCGCCCAAGATAAATTGCCAGGGTTTACCACAGATATCCCTAACCCCTTCCGAAAACTTCCCAGAACAGACTAGATCTGTTCACCTCTCAGAGGACATGGATACAGCCTTCTGCTCAAAAGATTGACACCCAGGCAGAACTTTTACAAAACAAAGGATTTTCTTTATTTAGTGTAAACAACCTTTCCTAATACAATTAATCTAAACCTAAATTAAAAGATAAACATAAATCCTTTAGCACAGGTATATAAATTAAAGTACCCAAGACCATAATGTCATACAGTTGGAATGGCTTAAGTGATTATGTTCTGCACATGATGATCAGTCATGTGCAGGACAGTGACAGCAATCCTAATAAATCCTAAACTTTATACACATAGAACAATGTAACATTCAAAACACAAATACAGATTTTTATTATCCCAAGCATAGACATTCATTAAGTCTATTTCTACTTCATATCTTATACCATGGCTCACATGCCTACTCTCTGTAGTTTTCTTTTTCTCTGCTCTGTCTTAGGGATCCTTCTGTTCTGTCTGAGGATCTTTTTCTGCTCTATCCCAGCAGCCTGCTGTTACTACTGTCACCCTGCAGTTGTTTCTTCTTTCAGTTGCTGTTCTTTGCTTTTTTAGATTTCTCTAATCTTCTTCTCCTGCTCCTAACTGGACTCAATGTTGCCTGTCTGCTCCCTGCCTTATATACAGTTTTTTGCCTGTTCTGATTGGCTTATTTTTCAGTCCTACAATTTACATACCTGTCCTCCAATCACCTGCAGAACCTCTCTGATTGGTCCATAGATATAGACCAATCATAATTGCTAAATTTGTCTGTCAATCAAAGCTGTTGCACAAGTTTACTGAACATGCCTGACTGACCCCTCACTGCAGTGTTGGAGTGATCTTTACCTGACCTCAGTTCACACTTTGCCTACTAACAAACCAGCCAGAGGCTAACCTGCTTAAACTGCCAATTCACTGGTCTTGGCTGTATGCCAACATTGTACATACACTTACAATTACAAAATGTATAAACTATAAATAATTACCTTATTTCTTTAATATATATTTACTTTTTAACTTATGCATCTTAATGTTATGGTCTACTGCTGCCACCCCACTTTTTACCACCTTCTTCTTTTCCTTTAAGACATTTTTCCTGGTGAGGGTCATGGCAGCGGCATGGAGATAGGGAGGACCAGACATCCCTTTCTGCCACAACAGGATCCAGCTCCTGGGGAAGCTGGGGAAATCCCAAGTGTTCCCAGGCCAGCTGGGAAATATAATCCCTTCAGCATGTCCTGGGTTGTCCTTGGGGCCTCCTCCCAGTGGGACGTGCCCGGCAGGGCTGGCCTTAACATGAGGCAAATTGAGGCGGCTGCTTCAGGTGCCAGACTGAGAGGGCAGGGCGCCACTAGGACCCAGAGTGTAGAAAATTGTGTCTGCTGCTGGTGCATATGTATTCTCTCTGCTCTAGATGCACAGAGATGGTGGAGTGCTGTGTTGGAGGAAGGCGGGCACAAAAGACATAACAGGCAGGCAGGAGAAAAGGTGAGAGGGAATAACAGAAAGCAGCAGGAGCTTCAGGGAGAGAGAGGAGGAGGAGCCTCTTATATACCTCTCTAGCACCCCCAGGAGCCTGCACTGGTTAACACCAGCTTCTCAGGGAGCTTCCTGTTTCCTGTTGCTTCCCTGAACCCTCTTGAGGAGAACAGGCAGTCAACTGAAGTAGTAGGAGCCAGTTAGGCCCTTAAGATGCTGATATCTTCCCTCACTCAGGCCCTGCTACCAGCCTGCTTATTTGTCCCCTTCAACTGAGAGTTGAGAGACACTATAGCTGGCACAGAGCAGCAGTCACGAGTAAAAGAAGAAAATGTCCCTCTGGGGCAGCATTTAGAAAAAGAAAGAAAGGAAAGGAAGCTTTTCTATCTAAGCAGGAAGAAGCTCTCCTGAGAAACATAGGAACAAATGTTTATGTGAGCCTTCCGGCCCCAGTGAGGATGTGAGTGGTAAGGAGATGCCTGATCTTCCAGTTCATCAGAGTGCAGGTGACCTGGCAGCTACTGCAGCATCCATATCTCCATTTCAAATGGATGTAACCATGCACATTTCTGAAGAAAAGTGTGGATCAGAGAAGAGTCTGGTGGAGGCACAAGAAACAGCTGCTGCTGAGTTTAATTCCTTAAGTCTAGATGATCCAGGACCGTGGACCCACTTGAGCAGTAGCTGAGGGACCTCCTTGTACTGCATGGGCCACAGCAAGTGAAAAACTTCATGTTCCCCAAAGACTATGAAAATAGAAGTTTCCATCCAACACATTAGTGGCATGAAATCCCCAATGGTGAGAAAGTGGAGAGGCCATGGCTCATGTACTCAAAAATCCAGAATGCTGCATACTGTTTTTGTTGCAATTCTCTTCCAGTCTAATGTTCCAGCCACATTAGATTTTACAGGAACAAAGGACGGGAAAAATCTGGCTAGAAATCTGGCATGCTGTCATAGGTTTCACCTCCACTCTGAAGCTTAGGGTACAGATGTGGGGACCTGCATAAACACTTCTAAGCTTAATTACCAGCTTAGATCTGGTTTTGCTGCCACCATCCAGATGTCTGAGTCATCTGGAAAACTCTGTCTTCCCCCCCAAAACCTTCCCTTCCCTGGGTAGCGTTGAGAGACTCCTCCACCAATTCCCTGGTGAGTCCAGATCCAATTCCCTTGGATCTAAAAAGCAGGGGAAAAAACAATCAGGTTCTTAAAAAGAAGGCTTTTAATTAAAGAAGAGAAAAGTAAAAGAAAAAAACCCCTGGGAGACAGCATACAAGCTGATCTCACAGACAAAAGATTTAAAACACAGAATGTTCCCTTGGGCAAAAATCTTAGTACACACAAGAATATCCAAATTTGATTATTCCCCTAATTGCACAAAGACAAGTTACAAAAGAAAATAAATATAAACCTATTTATTCTTTTCTAAAACTTACTACTCTGATAAGAGATTGGTTCCTTGATCTTTTTCACTCCAGCTGAAACTGAAACTGACTTTAAACAAAGGAAACTTCCCTCCTTCCTTTTGAAACATCTTGTCCCTCCATTGGTTTCTTTGGTCAGGTGTCAGCTAGGCTAGGTGAACTTCTTAACCCTTTGCAGGTAAAAGAGGCATTAACCCTTTACTATCTGTTTATGACACATGCCATGAGAAGGCAGCAAATCACCAGAGAGTATTCCATAGGTGGAAAGAGCTTGAGATGAGAGGAAGGTTAAATGCCACCATAGATGATCAACATCAAGAGAAGATTGCATCAGAGTCTGTTTACTGGTAAAATGTTCTGAAAAGGCTCATTGTCATTGTGAGAATGCTTGCTACTCAAAACCTAGCACTGCGTGGCACTTCAGATCTGCTGTATGTGCTAAACAATGGAAATGTCCTAAAATTGTGGCATTGATGGCTGAGTTTGATGCTGTACTCCAGAAGCATCTAAGAAGAGTCATCACCCAAGAAATGTACATACACCACTACCTTGGAAAAACAATTCAAAATGAGATCATACATTTACTGGCAACAAAAGTCAAACAGAAGATGGTGGCAGATCTGAAGCAGCAAGATATTACTCTGTTATTCTGGACTGCACACCTCACATCAGCCATACGGAACAAATTACTTTAATGGTGCATTTTGTAACAACAAACAGAACCTAGTGAAAATGTCCCTGCAATGGTGACTGTCAGAGAGCATTTTCTAGAATGTATTGACATTGATGATACTATAGGAGTTGGTATGACAAATATGCTTCTTAAAAAGCTAGAAGATACATGAATTGCAATAGCTGACATGAGAGGTCAGGGCTACGATAATGGTGCCAACATGAGAATAAGGAACAGAGGAGTGCAGACACAGATCCGAGAGTTAAACCCTCAAGTTTTTTGTTTCATGCAGTTCTCATTCATTGAACTCGGTGATCAGTGATGCAGCATCAGCTTCTAGTGAGGCTGCTGAATTTTTTAATGTAATTCAAAGTATCTATTTTTTTTTCTCTCCATGAACTCATTGATGGCAAATTTTGAAGCAACATCTGGGAACATTCTCTCTGATACTGAAACCACTGAGTGCCACACGATGGGAAAGTCGAGTGGAGGCAATAAAGCCTATCAAACATCAAATTGGGAAGCTAGATGATGCCATAGTTGCCATTATAGAGGATAATGCTATGACAGGAACTGTTCATGGGAGAATAGTGGCAGAGGGAAATGGAATCACCAGAAACATACAAAACTTCAAATTTCTGTGTGGCTGTGTATACTGTTTGAAATAAATGTTGTAAGCAAGAGACTCCAAGGTGTTGACCTTTATATATCTGGAGCAATGGAACAACTGGACAAAGCAAAGGCATACCTACAGTCTTACCGGTCAGATGAGGGATTTCAAAACATTCTGAAGAGTGCACAGAAGTTGGTAGAGGAACTTCACACTGAAGCTATTTTCCCACTCATTCAAGAATACAAGAGTCACCAAACAAGAAGACATTTTGATTACGAGGCATGGGATAATCCCATAAGAGACCACAAACAACAATTCAAAGTTGATTGTGCAATACAATCAGTTGAAGAATGTTTCATGCAGCTCAAGGAACACAACAGTATATTTGGGATGTTGTATGATATTCCAAAACTCATCACTATACCTGAAGACCTACACCTGCAATGCAAGGCACTAGAGACAGTGTTGACACATGATGACGTGCGCAATATTGATGCAAGCGATTTAGGTGATGAACTGAAAGCCCTTTCAAGATACATTTCAGCAGGATCAACTCCAAAGGCTATTCTGGAATATATGTGCACAAATAAGATGACCACCCTCTTTCCAAATGCTTTTGTTGCTCTGTGCATATTTCTAAGATTTCCTGTAACAGTTGCTCCACAATGACACAGGAGAGGCTGGTCGGCCTTGTAACCATCTCAATAGTGCATGAGCTGGCTCAGACTGCGGACCATCAGGAAGCAGTTCAGATCTTTGCAACCAAGAAGGCATGGAAAACACCACTTTCATTATTCAAACAGATACAAATGTCAGCGTTTACTATGCAGGCAAGAAAAGTTACATTTGCTGTTCAGGAGTTTGAAACTTAAGTGTTACTTCCAATGTTTGAACAAGGCATTTTAAGTTTTTCGTTCTCCTTTTTTGGGATAGGTAGCAGAGCAGTACTATGAGAGGAGTAGAACAGGAAGAAGGCATAATTGAGACCTTTCAAAGTTTTGGCCCAAGCGAGGGGGCATGGGGGCATCATTTGAGCTCCCCGCCACAGGTGCCAAAATGTTGTGGGCCAGCCCTGGTGCCTGGTAGAGTTCCAAAGGAAGCGTCCCAGTGCATCCTTATCAGGTGCCCAAACAAGTCCAGAAGAGTAGTGGCTCTACTCTGAGTCTTTCCTGAATAGCTGAGCCCCTTATCCTGTCTCAGAGAGTAAGCCCAGCCACCCTGCAGAGAAACTTCATTTCCGCCACTTGTACCCGCAATCTCATCCTTTCAGTCATTACCCAAAATTCTTAACTTTAGGTGAGGATGGGGATGTAGATTGACCTTTAAACCGAGAGCTTCATCCATGAACTCAGCCCCCACTTCACCACCACAGATCAGTACAGTGCCCACATCACTGCCAACGCTCACCAATCTGCATGTCAATCTCATGCTCTTGCTTGCCATCACTCATGAACAAGACCCCTACATACTTGAACTCTTCCACTAAGGGCATCTGCTCCCCCTTCACTTGGAGAGAACAGTCCACTTTGTTTCAGGAAAGGACCATCAGCTCTGATTTGGAGGTGCTGATTTTCATCCCAGCCATTTCACAGTTGGCAGTGAAATGTCTGAATGCGCATCAGAGATTACAGTCTGAAGAAGCAAGAAGGACGTCATCATCTGCAAGTAGCAGCGATGCCACTTCCAAGTCACTGTACTGGATAAACTCCCCTGCTAAGATGCACCTGTCCATGATAATCACAAAAAGGACTGAGAACAAGATTCACCCATTTCTTACCAATTAAATTAATTTTATTTCATTATCCCCCTCCTTTCAGTTAATGATGACAAAGCAATGTTTTGCAGTGATGTGCTTGGAAATAAAATAAAGCAACTCAAAATCCTTTCACATCACTGCCACTTAGGGCCTGTGGGGCAGTACTTCCTGCCAAGCCTAGCTTTGCAAGGTGCTCCCTGGGACAACTCAGCCTAAGATAGACTATAAGGTGGATAGAAAGCTGGCTAGATCATCGAGATCAATGGGTAGTGATCAATGGCTTGATGTCTAGCTGGCAGACGATATCAAGTGGAGTACCCCAAGGGTCAGTTCTGGGGTCACTTTTGCTCATTATCTTCATTAATGAACTGAAGGATGGAGTGGATTGCACCCTCAGCAAGTTTGCAGATGAAACTAAAATGGGAGGAGTGGAGGGTAGGGATAGGATACAGAGGGACCTAGACAAATTAGAGGATTGGGCCAAAAGAAATCTTATGACGTTCAACAAGGACAAGAGCAGAGTCCTGCACTTAGGACAGAAGAATCCCATGCACTGCTGCAGATTAGGGACCGAATGGCTAGCAGCAGTGCTGCAGAAAAGGAACTAGGGGTTCAGTGGATGAGAAGCTGGATATGAATCGACAGTGTGCCCTTGTTGCCAAGAAGGCTAACAGCATTTTGGGCTGTATAAGTAGGGGCATTGCTAACAGATCGAGGGAAGTGATCATTCCCCTCTATTCAACATTGGTGAGGCCTCTTCTGGAGTACTGTGTCCAGTTTTGGGCCTCACACTACAAGAAGGATGTGGAAAAATTCGAAAAAGTCCAGTGGAGGGCAACAAAAATGGTTAGGGGGCTGGAGCACATGACTTATGAGGAGAGGATGAGGGAACTGGGACTGTTTAGTCTGCAGAAGAGAAGAATGAGGGGGGATTTGATAGCTGCTTTCAACTACCTGAAAGGGGGTTCCAAAGAGGATGGATCTAGACTGTTTCACAGCGGTAGCAGCTGACGGCACAAGAAGTAATGGTCTCAAGTTGTAGTGAGGGAGGTTCAGGTTGGATATTAGGAAAAACGTTTTCACTAGGAGGGTGGTGAAGCACTGGAATGGGTTACCTAGGGAGGTGGAATCTCCTTCCTTAGAGGTTTTTAAGGTCAGGCTTGACAAAGCCCTGGCTGGGATGATGATAAGTTGGGGATTGGTCCTGCTTTGAGCAGGAGTTGGACTAGATGATCTCCTAAGGTCCCTTCCAACTCTGATATTCTATGATTTTAAGATTCTATGATTCTAAGCCTCTCATGGGAATGTAGAGGTATCAGCAGCCCAGAACTCCCACATTCTAGTCCTGCAGATTATTACAATATTACCTCAGATAGCCATAACTCACAGCAATGTGAGTTGGTTGAAGCTGTGCTGAAATTTCCAGCAACACTGGGTATTACAGTGGTTCTTTTAGAAAACATGAGTAAGCCATGAAGTGGGTGTTAACAGAATATAAGTTATTTTAAATAGATTGTATGAACCTTCAAGATCTTGGGAAATACAATGAAAACTATCACTATCTGTCTTCAGTGTAATATTGGCAAGACAAGTGAAAACTGCATTCTGCTTTCTTCTTATGAACTCTGAGTTATAAATGAAGCAGACATTTTTAGCTGATAATGAAGTTTATGGAGAGCTGATAAAGAGATTAATATGGCAGTTAGGTATATAAGCCTATGTAGTTTGTACTGAACTTGGCAGAACTATAGTTTCTGTGCTGGCAGAGATCTATGCACTACTTTCGTTACATTTAAGCCTTATTCTGAGGGCTTAACTGGAATATAGGTGGCCCGAATGTCTTGGGCTAGCCCTCTGCATAAGAGTGAATTTCATGGTGTAAGCCAGGAGGCAAACTCACTGCTCAGAAAAGTAGAATAAAGTTCAAACAACCATCCACTTCAAGACCCTTTCCCCAGGGCTAGATTTATTTTTTAAACAAGAGTTCCAGAACAAGAGCTAATCCAATCAAAGTACTGAGGCTTTCTCAGATTCCACCAGATGGGAAGGGAGAAGAGTCATGGCTATTATGGAGAACCCCAGACTAGAGCTACCCTAGCCTGGGTCTCATGTTTGCAGCCCCGTCTTGTATCTGGCTTCCCATAGGTCACATATTCGTTCCTAGTAATATGCTCTGCAACTACAGCTGCAAAGAGTCCAAGGGCCATAACAGCTACACTAGGATGTACACATACACAAAGGCCTAGTTACCCATTCCACACTCATAGAAACTTTTTTTATTGTATAGACAGTTTGAGCTCTCACTATTCTTGGATCACTTCTGGCATCATCATTATGAGATTCATATACAAGAGTCTTCTGAGCACTGGTTTTCAGTCAGATATTTTCATATTTAGTTTATATATTTCATATAACTTCCTGAAAAGCAAGGTCCTGAGGCCACTGGATCATCTTCTATTGTTTTTCCATAATAACCTTCCTTTGCATATCAACATTTCATTCTATTTGTCAGTAAAGAAAATTTTTGAAGATTGTTTTGCTAACATTGGAAGTGTGCTGAATCTTTCAGTGCACTTCAGTTTTTCTTGTCTGTCATTTAGTTGCTCAAATATTGTCTTTTTCAAAAACTCTGCCAAACCTCTTCTTTGAAATATATGCAGATGCATCTTCTCCTTTTTAGAAATGTCATTTGCTGTTGGCTAGATACAGCCTTTGAGTGATTCTTAGGATCACCTAAATGAGAAAAATAAAGATTAACACATACTGACCTGACATATGAGTGAGATTTAATTGAAACACTCTTCTTCTCTTTTTCTTAGGCATATGTACAAATCCCAGAAGCAATGTGCACAGTATCTTGATTAATAATGTAGTGTAGCATGTTGATCGTAAGAGTCTGTAGGCCCAGATGAATCATGAACATAAACAGAGGGAGACCAGATTTCAGAAACTGAGCTTCTTTTACTGAGTCTCACTCACATACTGAGCCATGTAGCTTCCTGGCCTTGTGCCCATATCAGGAGTGACCTGCAGGACCTTTCTTCTCTGCCCACACCAGCAAACAATTACCCCCTACAAGAGCCTCTGATTCCAAACTACTTATTGTAGTTTCCCTATTCCACAGACCCTCTGGCAGAGTCCTCCACTGAATCAGATCTTCAGCATTGAAATGGCTTTCACAGTACAAATTAACTGCTTTTTTAATCATCCTTTAGCTGGGCACACAGCTCTGCTCTGTATCGCTTCACTTGCAGCAGAATGAAGATGATCAAAGCTGGTGAATATTCCTGCTAAGTCAATTGATGTGCTGCAGACCCAGCACACAAGGAGCTCCAGTGCAGCAGCTCTGAAGAGGGAAAACAACCGGAAAAGGGGGAAGGAGGCAAAGGAGAAAGGGAGGAAACCAATAGACCAGTAAAGGAGAGTGCAGAAAGGGAAAGAGCCAGCAGAGATCAAAGAAGGGAAATTGCTACAACCAGCAAAAATGGAAAAAATAGCCCAGGGAGAAAGATTTATTTTCAAGAAAAACAAACACAAAGAATCAGGGCATTGCTCTCCACCATAGAGGTAATGTGAGCACAGTAATTCACCACTATGCTTTTTTATCAACATCTGGCCTGACTGGGTAGCCAAGTGAAAAGCACCTTGCTCTACTTAACAAATGCCAGGGTTCCAATTACTATTATATTCTTCACTCCACTCTGTCTCTCAGGCAGGCTGCAGAGAGCTGATGACTGAGTGATAGAAGAAGAGGAATGTACGTGGGAAAGGACCCATTCTGCAATCAGGATTGTGGTGACTAAAGCAAAAGCAGAGGATGGGAAGGAAACAACAAAAGCCCAGGAATGAAGGAAGAGATGCAGCAGTGCATAACCACACTTCAGATGTTCCTCAGGAGCAAGCAAATATACCTCCATCCTCTGTTGGAACTCTCATAGCACAGATGCACTTCCCAGCATGCCCTTCAGGGGATTACTGCACCTGAGCACTAAGTACAGTTAGAATATTCCACCAGATGTCACTACACTTAACATCAAAATATAAATTTTAGAAATTCTTACAAAGAGAAAACTGTATCAATGAGGGACTCCTTTCTATATCAAATGACTTTTTTCATTCCTAGAAATGGAAAACTCTATGGGCTGGTCTACCCTAGGGGAGGGGATCGATCTAAGATATGCAACTTCAGCTACGTGAATAACGTAGCTGAAGTCGAAGTATCTTGGATCGAATTACCTACCATCCTTACGGCGCAGGATCAACGTCCACGGCTCCCCCTGTCGACTCCGCTACAGCCGCTCACTCCGGTGGAGTTCCGGAGTCGACAGGAGCACGTTCGGGGATCGATATATCGTGTCTAGATGAGATGCGATATATCAATCCCCGAGAAATCGATTGCTACCTGCCCATATGGCGGATAGTGGAGACGTAGTCTTAGACAAAAGGTTTCCTGACAATTCATATTTTGTCATATGCTCTTCATGAATTTTTAAAATTAGGGCTGTGACTTTTAAGTGAAAGAGGGAAAGCACCTAGTTGTCTTACAGCCAGCAATATGATGCCAATATTTTAAGAAGAGAGATATATATTTAAAGAGTAGATTGTACTTATTCATTACATAGCTGCACTGGAGTGGGGTAGAGCAAAAGACAAACCCCACCAATGGGCACCCAATCTCAATCCCTTTTGCTCCTCCCATGCATATGAAAGCAAGACAGGATCATACCATGCACACTTGGCTTGGCACACTGGAGAGAACTATGTTGCACAGCATGAAGAGATGTAGCAGGGATGAAGCATTGTGTGCTGGAGCAGTCTGGCAGGCATCCTACCCATGAGGGCAGGGGACTGGACTCGATGACCTCTCGAGGTCCCTTCCAGTCCTAGAGTCTACAAGAGTCTATGAGAAGTTCAGAAAGGTAGAATTCTCCCACTGTTCCTTACAGAAGGATGTAACTGTGTATTACCGCCATTATGGAGCTTTTGTTAAATGGATTATTTGAGCCCTTAATGACTATGTCAGGTTCCTTCATAAAGTTGAAGAAAGCTTGGCTATGTGCTCATTACAATAGATCCTCATCTTCTCAGTGTTAAGGACAGCAAATATAGCTGAAGATTTTAATATGTGTAGAAAACATACACATTGGGAAGAGACAGAGTATAATAATAATGCCTTATATTTATCTGGAGCATACAGTAACTCCTCGCTTAACGTTGTATTTATGTTCCTGAAAAATACTACTTTAAGTGAAACGGTGTTAAATGAATCCAATTTCCCCATAAGAATTAATGTAAATAGGGGAGGTTAGGTTCCAGGGATTTTTTTTTTTTTGCCAGACGCACACACATGCACATACACAGTATAAGTTTTAAACAAACAATTTAATACTGTACACGGCAATGATGATTGTGAAGCTTGGTTGAGGGGGTGAAGTCAGAGGGTGGGATATTTCCCAGGCAATGCCTTACTGCTAAACGATGAACTAGCACTTGGCTGAGCCCTTGAGGGTTAACACATTGTTATTAATGTAGCCTCACACTCTAGAAGCAGCAGGAATAGAAGGAGGGGAGACAGCATGAGAGAGAGAGACAGAGATACACTGGGTGTGTGTGTGAGAGAGAGATGTGCATTACCCCTTCAAGTACGCTGACACCACTCTAAGTACATTGCCTTTTTAAGTAGATCAGCAAGTTGAGACAGCAGCTGCTGCCAGCAAGCTCCCTCCGTCCTGAGCCCTGTTGTGTCCCCCAACCCTCCTACTCTGTGGAGATGGAGGGCAGGAGCAGAGGGACACTCTGACATTAGTCGCCCTCTCTCCCCTCCTCACAGCAACCAGGAGGCTCCCGGGAGAAGCTCCAAGGCAGAGGGCAGGAGCAGCACACGGCAGTAGGGGGAGGGACAGCTGAACTGCTGACAGTTGGTAGCTTGCTGAGCTGTTGCAGCAC
Source organism: Gopherus flavomarginatus (assembly GCF_025201925.1). Classification (NCBI taxonomy): domain Eukaryota; kingdom Metazoa; phylum Chordata; order Testudines; family Testudinidae; genus Gopherus; species Gopherus flavomarginatus. The sequence goes on from NC_066617.1 coordinate 35,398,957, forward strand.
AGGGAGCTTAGGGGCGCAGGAACTGATAGGGGGGCTGCCGGTCCACCCTGGTTCCAAGTCCCCACCAGCTAGCTCCAATGGGCAGCTCTTTGTGCAAGCAGTGGACAAAGCAGGCAGCTGCTAAACAACGTTAGAAAGGAGCATTGCACAACTTTAAACAAGCATGTTCTCTAATTGATCAGCAATATAACAATCAAACAATGTTAACCAGGATGATTCTAAGTGACGAGTTACTGTATTTGCCTTGGGATTCTGAGTGCCAGACATAAAAGCAACAATAATAATAAAATATATACATACATACATATGACCCTAATTAAAATAACAAAGTAATACTGAATAAAACACTAAAACCTTCTTAATACGATGGGCTGAAAGCCACTTTAAAGTCTCTTTCAGATGTGTATGGAAAATGACATATCCATGCCTTTGCCAGAAAAGAGAGCCTTTCTTAGAAAGACCTATCAGCCCCCTGTTCCAGAAATATCTCACACTTCCTAAGAAGATAAGGTTGTATAAAGGGTGCCAGGATATCTGTAAGAGATGGGAACTGCACAGCTAATGCCCCGAATTCAGAGCAGGGAATATACCCCATGTCCTTTAGATTATTTAGTATGGGTTTATTCAGGCCGAGACCAGAATAATTCATGTTGATGAACACCCAAGTAATTGCCCTATGGCTCTTCTGAATACAGTATGTGCCAGCTAGTAGGAGTTAGACATGCAGTTTAACTGGGTCTAGTGACCTTTAAAATTGTATCTGTTCTTATTCATGAGTCATCATTTTGTTTAGCGGGCAATTAATATTTATTCATGTTTCTCACTTTCCCTGACCTCTTTTCACTGTATATCAAGTCTTTCAGTCAATGAGTGTTTTGTGTTAAGTATAAGCCATACTGGAAGGCAGCAAGTCATAGCTATTGGGTGAGCCTTTTACTTAAATATCCAGAGTGAATTTTAAACACCTGGAACTCTGATCTCAGCACTGCCTTTACAATTACAGTAGGAGCAGGAAGATTCTTCTGCTGCAAACTTGTTGGACTCTCTCAGCTATAACTGACTGATTTTAAATAGAAGAGGTGTGTCATGGGAAAACCTTCAGGCAGCCTGCTGCCAGAGAAATGGAGTTCCGTGGTGAGGGCTCTGATCCATGTCCACTTGCCAGCATCTGACACTATTTTCCCCCAAAGGACAAGTTTTAATTTTTTTTTCCAACCTGCTCCCACAGGATTATGGGGGCAGTCTGGTGCATTTCAGGGGCAGTTTCCTAATTAAAGTATAATAAAATTTCATAATCAAAATAAATTGAGTAAAAATTATTAACTTTTTAAAGAAACTTTCTTCATTTCCCCCCTCTCTCTTTATCCCATTCCTTTTCCTTTCCTCTGTCTCTGGCATCACCACATCATCTCTCTCTCTCCCACACAGACAGACACACACCCACACTTTTCTTCCCCTTTAGTTCTTTTTCTCTCGTCTCTGTTTTGCTTTCTTGGAAAAGCGGCATCTCCTTTGCATTCCTGTTGTGCCTTTCATGCTATTTCATGCTGGCTGCATTTCCTGCTGGCTAACCTTGTGGTCTCTCTCAGGCTTCCCCTTCTCCTGTTCTCTCTGTTCCCTTTGCTTTCAACAAGGTGATCTCTCCTTTTTGTTCCTGGTGTCTCTCTTTGGTATGTGTATTTGCTAAAGTAGCTTTATATACATATATCTATTTTTACCTATACAAGAGCAGGAAATCTTACCTCTCTCACACTTTATCTTTCCTCCTGAGGATTCCAGCTTGCCTCTGCCCACCATCCTCTCCCACTATCATCCCTATCCATATGGTGCCTCCTCTTTTTTTTAACCCAGGTTTCCCATATTTTCTTCCTCCATTCTGGGGTATGTCTGTGGTAGGTTTGACGGTCAGTGATGATGGGTGGGGTCTGTCAGTGGCTTGCAGCTGAGCTGATTCTCTACTGAATTGCCCTGTGTTTGTGATTGGTGGCCACATCAGCAACCCAGAGCAGGAGCTGGCTTAGCTTCAGGTAGGTATTATGTGGCTGGAGGGGAACCTGCAGCAGTTCTAGTGCCATCACCCCATATGCCCGGAGCAACAAAATAACAAGAGCCTAAATATTAGGGGACCTTCAGCCACAAGCTGCACTGGCCTCAAAGGCCAGCCCTGTCTGTTCTGGATATCTTTTGTTTAAAGCATCCATGGTATCTCTCCCGCCCACAACACAGCAGGTCCTTTGTATGCATATTTATTGATGACATTCCATTACCTGTAGCAATTAAGAGCATTAAAAGGACAAATATTATTCTCAGTGCTGAACTAGTAAAAGAAATAAACTGCTTTCATGAAAACCCCAAAAGCTTAATTTGGATAAATCCACCAAGGTAATGTTCAATCCCTGCAATAGACCATCTGGCACAGAAAAGACTCTGCCAATTAATATAGAAGAAATGACTGTTAACACCATATATAGTAAATATCTCAGACTAATCCCTTTTTGGTGTTTATCAGTTACATTTCATACTTCTAAATTTGCAGTCAGACTCTCTAGCAAGTCGAAAGAGATTGATCATATTCAGACTTTCACTACCACACAAAATAACTCCCTCTCATACACACAGGCCTGTGTTTCATTTATTTGTACAGAACTGAGATATTATTACTAAGTGACAGAACAGTCAACTCTAATTATTACTCAGCTGAGTTGCCTGCCTCTATCATTAAGGCATAAATATCATCTTGCTAATGTTATGCTTAATTCCAAGAATCATAGTGCACCTGTTATCTTTGAATAACGTAGAAAATAATGTGAGTAGTGCCTGTTCATTGACTGCTTCAGTAGTGAAGGTCCAGCTAAGTTTCAAACACTATGAATGTCCATCCATATTAGCAGTCTGCTTGTGAGAAATCTTTACCAGGAGCTGTTCTGCTCTGATAAAATCACCGGGCAAGGCCTTGTTCCATAATTCTTTTCTGAACTCCAGAAAGTTGTTTCAAAGCATTTAAAGCCCAAAATTTTCTAAAGGTTCCTCTAAAGAAACTTTGGAATGAAAAGACTCTTTCACTTCAGTGGCACTCAGTTTGGAGGATACTCACCCAGATTTTTTTAGTGCCCAACATTAGAGACATAGCTCCTGTGAAATCCATAATTCCATATGTAATGGCTGGAGCACCAGTGAAAACCAGGCCCTAGATATCAAAGGCTGGACATCCAGGAATGTAATACCAAAATATGTCCCTTCAATGTGCAACACCAGCAAATTACAGATGTTAAATTGAAAGTGGTTGGAACAGCAGAGGAGGAGACTGAGTGCTGCGAACTGTAGTGTTCTAATCAGTGTGTTGATGTTGACTAGCTATATGGCCTTGCACAAGTCACTTAACTTTCAGTTTCCCCATTTGTAAAATGAGTAGAAAAATATCTGCTTTACAGGGGGTTCTAAAAATGTAAAGATGTTTTCATACCTTTAAATAAAATATTATGTTGGGGGGAGGGATAGCTCAGTGGTTTGAGCATTAGCTTGCTAAACCAAGGGTTGTAAATTCAATCCTTGAGGGGTCCATTTAGGATCTGGGGCAAAAATCTGCCTGGGGATTGGTCCTGTTTTGAGCAGGGAGTTGGACTAGATGATCTCCTGAGGTCCCTTCCAACCCTGATATTCTATGATTCTCTATAAATTCAATACATTGTTGATAATTTTTGTTCTTTGTTTACAGGAGCACTGGACTAGAAGTCTTTCTTTTTATTTATGCGGGGGAGGAGATATCATAGGGACTGGTCTACGTTACAAAATATGCCAGCATAGCTATGTCAGCTAAGAATATGAAAAAATCAGCCTCCCTGCCCCCAGCCGACCTAGCTATGACAGCAAAACCCTCAGCGTAGACTGAACTATGCTGAAAGAGAGGCGGTATAGCTGTGCTGGCAGAATAATCCCTGACAGTTTGTATTGCATCTATATTACAGAGCTCTGCCAGCCTACAAAATAGCTATGTTCACCAAGGCTCTGCAGTGTTGACAAGCCCTAAATCTGAATCAATCACTGCAGTAACCATTGTCCACTGGATCCCTTTTAAAACATAGAAGTAGTGTTGGGCAAGAAATGGTTCTCTCATCCTGTGAACATTTTCAAGATTTTGAAAAATACTCCTGTCCCTAATTAGGGCAAAAAGTCAAAATCACAAAGAAATTGTGTACTGACAATTTGGAGGAAAATCAGTTTGTCAGTCAAAACATTTTATTTAGATAATTTCAAAATATCTTGTTTAGATTTTGACCATTTAAAATTACTTTTTAACTATAATTAACTGTAATTTCTAAATGAAAAGATATTTTGAACAAGAAGATTAGAATTTTCAATTTAAAAATGTCAAAATGAAACGTGGACAATATGAAAAAAAATTAAAAAGCCTGAGTCAAAAAATTCATCAAAACCTCCCACACAAAAATTCTGGTTTTGATGAATCCTCATTTTCCAACATAATTTTTTTTTCCAAAAAGTTTCCAACCAGCTCTACATGGGACACCATCATTTAGCAAACTCATTCTTAGAGATACTTACTAACAAATAAATGGAGTTTTAATGTGTCATGCATAGTTTTGCTTAAAACACTTCTCTAGAAATGATGATTGAATATGAAACAATTTGAGTGTGGAGTACTCAGCTGCTTAACTAGTGTCTTGTACAAACAAAACTATACTGCTAATAAGGTAACACAATCTTCCATGTAGCGCCCCCTCTCCCTCAAAAATGTAACAGTATGTGGAATGTTTAGTCTACAGAAACAAGCTAAACATAAGTTCCTGAGGTTAGAGCATAGATTGTATATGAGCATGCAATACCAATCATAACAATGAAGAAAACCAAATAAAATATACAGTATGTCTACACAGAAGATGGGAGGTGCAATTCCCAGGTGAGGTAGATATTCACGCACTAGCACCTAAAAAATAGTGTGACTTCAGTGGTGCAGGCGGCAATCGGTCTAGCTGCACGAGTGCATATCCAGGAGGTCAGGTAGGATTGTACCAGAGCAGCCATCCTGAGCTATCATCCATGTAGCTGCAGCAACACTGCTATTTTAGAAGAGTTAGTGCCTGTACATCTACCTGAGCTAGAAATTACATCTCCAAGCTGCTGTGCAGACATACCCATACAGACCTGAGAGGCTGTTTCTCACTTCATGGAATGGAGCTGGTCAAAACATTTTAAATTTTGATTAACAAACATTTTTGCAACATTTGTTCCATTTTGGGGCCAACTCTAATACTGCACACTCACAGCAAACTCTTCTAGAGAAAAATACAGACCAAGAATTATCTGCAAAAATTGTTCAAAGAATAATTTCAAATGAGAAAACTACAATTTGCATGAAGACACTCCTCTAACAGAAATTGAGACAAAATTAATCTAAGGAATTTGTTGAAAGCTATTAGGTATTTTTATTTATTATTAGCATCATTACCTTTAATTGCATATTTATTATGAAACACAAGTATCAGAATATTGTTTCCTGATAGAATCCAAGTTAAGAGACTTTTATGGGGGAAGCCACTCTCCAAACTGGTGCTACTATAGGACCTGATCAAATGATAGAGTCCACAAATGATCAAAATTTCCAAACCAAAGCAATCTAAGCAGGGATTTTATGGGACTTCACGGGTGTCATCTTAAACTTGTTACCCGATTTTAGGATGTTAATATTATTAATTTGGATAGTATAGGCTTACCAATTAATCTAATCAGAAGATACTAAGGTTCTTGTCCCAGAATCAGGCTACACAGAATTTGCAAAGGACCCGCAGGAGTATGAGAGGATACTCACACTGAGACAAATATAGTCTTAAAACATTTATAATCAAATACTAAACAAATTGCAAAACAATCAGAGTTACAAATGCAATACTATTATTCTAAAGATACATATGGTACTGTATACTATAAAGCTTTTGATTGATATACTCACATCCTTCCTTGATAATATGGTAGTAAGAGACAAAAGAGCAGCTTTGTCTCTGGCATGCCAAAAGAGATCAGATCCACGTTCCTCAGTCCTTGAGTGGGAGGTGCAGAGCTTAGAAGAAGTTAGAGAGCTAGGAGCTATAGAAGCTAATTTAGAGTTTCACTTAACTAATGGATTTAAAACTTAAAATTAAAACTAACAGACTAATAAACTAAGAATGAAGAGGCTTGGAGCTTAGCAAACTTAGAAACAGGGCTGGCTCTAGGCACCAGCAAAGGAGGCAGGTGCTTGGGGCAGCCAACAGAAAGGGGTGGCAGTCCATCCCTTGCTGGGGTGGCACGTCCAGGTCTTCGGCGGCAATTTGGCAGCAGGGCCTTCACTCCCTCTCTGCACTCATTGGTGGCACTTCGGCAGCAGCTCAATCAGCTTTTTTTTTTTTAATTCGCTGCCTGAGGTGGCAAAAAAGCTGGAGCTGGCCCTGCTTAGAAAACAAACCCAGAAGTTCAGGAAAACAAAAACTTAGAAAATCCCTTAAGCTTAGAAGTTCAGATGCTTCCTTAGCATGATGGGTCACCCCTCTTATAGGGCATGGGTTCTTGAGCCCTTCTTCTCCTCCAAACTTACTTTCCTGACCCACCAAAATGTTGCGGTAAACTTACTCCATAGGCTGATATGTTTGTACGTATTGATGACATATACATACATATTAATGACATTAAATCACTCTCCCATTTGTTATTTTTGTCCTCCCAGTTATTCTGGTTCTTTCCTTGTGGTATACGTGTTTACAGAGGGTGGTATACGTGTTTACAGAGGAAAGCTCCCTATTCCAACCTGCTACAAGGTATCCTTTATCTATCCATGTTAAAAGTAGCAGTCATATGCCTTATGCTTTAACTCATCACTATCTATCTAGGTGAAAGGTCCCAGACATATGTATGCTAAATTTGCCTTAACTCAATATACAGGATGTGGTCTGTAGGCCCCTGGCATTACAGCCAAACTACTTTAATATAAACCTATAAACCTATTATAATAAAAGAAATAATCATAACCATAAGAAACCTATAAGAAAAGATATATAGGCAAACAAGCCAGATAGTTCTATAGGCTACAAACCAAAGCTTGTTATTGGAGATTTCACATAAGTAATCAATACCTGAAGTTTATTAATACAACCAACAAGGGATGTCTCTACCGCATTGAACAAATTATTTAGGACTGAGAAGATTGTCAGCATTCCCAAGTAGCTGCAGGTGCCAGAAAAATTAATACATAAAAACATCTCTTCTCTACTGTCTGAGGAGGAAAGAGAACCAAAGGTCAATATTGAATAGACTAAACGAATAGAACCATACAATTCTGTTTGTATTCCACTGATGAGTATGGCATAAATAAAATACATACATTGATAAAGAATATGCAAGGGATGAAGAAAAAATTTAATCTTAACAAAATGGTACCTTTTTGCTTTGGCTTTCCTGCCAATTACAAGCAACTCTCTGCTTTTGAGGAACTCAGCCTGGAAGAACTATCAAGTGCTATGAAGCCTGATACATGGTTTCCTGGGAAATATGCCCTTGGGCATGATAGACACTACTTATGAAACAACAATGCTATGAGAATTGAAACTGTTCCCACCAACATTTTGGTTGGCAAGCAATCAGGTGACAAATGGAATGCCATACAAGCAAAGAAATGGTGACATATGATACATAGCTTCCGTGACCAGAAATAGTCATTTTGGTTTTCAAATCATCACCCAGCAGCAGAAAAAAAGAACAAAAAAGAACAATGTTGATGGTCAAAAATATTACAAGTCACTTTTTCTGGTCACCTCTAAAGATGGTGAAAATTGCCAGGCAGAAATTACTTTGGAAACTACACATTATGTGAGGAGGTGGGGACTAGAAAATGGGATTGCAGAGCCTGGGACAGCTGATGTTCCCACAGTGCTGCCACGAACACATGGAGGCCCACAGCACTGTGGAGAGTAGGCACTGCAGGAAGTACCACCCAAGGGACCCAAAGTGACAGAACCCTACAGCCCCGATAGGCTAGCCACCCTATTTAATCCTGGAGGATGCACCAGGAAGTTGTCTGGGCAACCACACAGACTTTGGGCCTGTTGTGTCACCAGACCTCACCTCATCTTCAATCCCAGCCTGACTGATTGTGACTCTTGCCTCCTGACTCCAGCCTGGTACTACTTCTGATCTCCAGCCTTTGTCCAGGCCTGACTGACTCTGACTCTTGCTTATTGAACCAAGCTCTAGCAATTCCTTCAACTTCTGCTCACTGACTACCATCCCTGTTGTATGGTCCTCAGCCCAGCTGTGACAGCTGGGCCAGACTGCCTATGACCCACTCCCTTACACATTGCACCACATGAGGTCCCAACATACGTACTCCAAGGAACAATTCTGTATTTGCCAGTAGATAGACTGGGTCTTTTACATTACTCACGTCTATTATTCCCTTAAATATTTTATGAGAATAATTAATAATAGGGAAACTGCCCAGTGATGAAGGATGAAATTCAACCCTATTCAGAGGACCCGTTCTAGGTATATGTGCAACTTTAAGTCCCACTTAAGGACTTTAGGGCTTAAGTAGGACTTCAGTAGAGTATAACCCTTCTGTGCCCTCTGCAGAGGGGTGAATTTCTCATCCTGGGCCTACTGAAGTCAATGACAAAAGTGCCCCACTCAAGACTTCAGCAAGGCAAAATGAGTTCCCAATGAACCAATGAAAAAATTTAACTCTGAATTTTGTGATACAGACCATTGTGCTCACTCATTTACAAAAGAGGGTAATGGCAACATGTTCTGAGGAGATGAGAATTGTTTGGGATGTGAAACACATACATGAAGAAAGTACATGAAACATTGAATTGTGGCAGTTTTGTACTATACCTTGATGAGAAGAGCCTTGTAAATCCATGGGTATCTGCTTTATATCCATGGACCATTTTTGTGGCTAGCATCACGGATGCAGATAAAAATTTTGTAATAGTAAAAGCCGGGCGGCAGCTGTGAGGACCTGCAGTGCAGACTCTCCACTTGCCTTGGGCAGGAGGTCTGGGGGACAGAGACACGGGCCAAGAGCTGTGCAGGAACAGACTCTCCACCTGCACTTGGTGCAGGAGAGGAGGGCTGAGAGCAGCCCCCAGTCTCCCCACCCGGCCAAGGGCAGGCAGAGGATATGCGACTCCATGCGGGCTCCCCACAGCTACCCACGCAGCTTTCCCTGAACGGGCTCTAGCATGGGGGTGCCTCGGAGCCTCAGTCCAGCCACGGTAAGTAGAGCCCTGCAAATCTGTGGATATCTGTGGATGCAGATATCCACAGACAATTTATGTGGACTGTGGACCAGATGCGGATACACATTTTTCTATCCATGCAGAGTTCTATGGATGAGCAATGTGATTTTTCCAGAAACAAAACCCACTCTTTACATTCTGTTCTTGCTGTCTATGCATTTAGGAATTTTGTAGGAAAATTCAATGTATGCATAGTTGGAAATTTCAGAAAAACAAACAGACATGGTACTTTTACCTTTCTTATTTATTATGATGTATTGCTTTCTAGGGAGTGGAGCTGCGCAAAACAGGGGGCACCCAGAAAAAAGCTATTTACATTTAAAACCTAATTGAACTGTGGGCCTCTATCCAGCCTCCACTTGTGGATGAAAAAGTTTATTGTGTGAATGCACGAAGCCATAGATCCCAGATGTAAATACCTATACGCATATTTTTATTCCTTACATTTTGCATGTTGCAAGGAAAGAAAGTTTTTATTGCTCCTGTAAGGATAGACATTGCTTTGTTTAGGAAAATGTGGATAGTTTATGTTAGCTTCAATTTATCTTTTGGCCCAGGCTAGAAGCAGAAAGTTAGTCATGCCGACATGAAATACATGCCTTCAAAGATTAAGCACTTTTTCTGAATTTCAAAATTAAAAAATAGTTTTGGATTTGATTATGGTTTGGGGTAATTTTTATTTTATCCAAGCCAACTCATTCATCTCTAATTATGAAATTTGAAACTGTGCACAGTCATCCTCCAATGTATCATATTCAGTATCATGAATCATCTAAGGTGGGTAAATGTCAGGCCAGTGCCTTCTTTATTTCCCAAATATTTATACTCCCTGTATCACCAGATATGTGAGTTCAGTGGTGGCAACCTACTTAACAGTGAATCATGGAGATATTTTGACATGGATCTCCTTTTATCATTTAAAGGCATTGTAGGAAGTAAAAAAGATCAGATCGAATGATAAACAGGAAGCATTAAAACTTATTTATCATTTCCAAAATGATTTCAGTTGTAAATGTAATCTCTGTCATCATACTCATATGCATATGTAACAGACACCCAGCTCTTGATGTCCTCAATACCCAACATTTAATTAGTTTTTCATCCCACCATCTGTTTTCTAGTATTGTGTCTTCCCTTTCATGTGATTTTTTTTCCTCTCCCTGTATTAGATGTTTGCAAGGCTTTCTAGCTCTGAGCTATAGACCCTATAACAAGGATTAAAATCCTTCATATTAACTTTTTTTTCTTTTTTGGTGGCTGCTTTTTCAAGAATCTGAACAGTTGTTCAGGGTATAAATACTCTGAGTCAATATGCCAGTACTTCCCAAACATGAGAGGCGCAGAAAGGGCTGAGGACCCTCCACTTCAATGGGAGGTGGGGGTACACTGCACATCCCAGGATCAGGTCCATTCATTGACTTCTCAAATTCCTATGAACTACAAATGGAATGTTTCCATTTTTCCCCTGAAAATAAGCACTAAGCCTAATAGTTATTTGAAATACAGAATTATTTATTTACTCATGCGTAAAATGAAAAATATTTACCTCATAGGAGTGTCACAACTGAGCCCTAATTAATTAATACTTGTAAACCACTTCGAGATCTTTAGATGAGAAGTGCTCTTAAAGTGCTATTATGGTTATACCTTCTACGATGTTTTAAAGCTTCATTGCCTACTAAGGTCTTTAAATTTTTTAAAGTTATTTTCAAAGAACAAATGTCATACTATTTTTTATTATCTTTTACCCTAACATAAGTTAAACATTCATTACAGTACTGTATATCATTAGTTTCTTTCTTGGTATTATTCTATATGGTAACAGTTTTTAACAGTAAACTCAGTTGGCAGCCATTGAGTAGATACACATTGAAGGCCTGGTTGTGTAGTTCTTTGTCAGGCAAAGCTCCCATTGAACTCAATGGCTGCCTTGCCTGAGTAATGAATACAAGAACCTCCTATGGTCCGATATCTACAAACTACATGAAAATAGTTAGGAAGTTTGTGTACTGTGATCACTGCATATTATACTAATAATAGCTTTTGCACTGTTTCCTTGTGCAGCCCCCATTTGTCTGCAGTTGCTTATCTTAGATATAAATTGTAAGCTCTTTAGGGCAGGAACACCTTTTTTGTTATATGCATGTAAAGTACTAAGCACAGTGGTTCTCAACCAGGGGTACAATTATCCCTGGGGGTACACAGAGGTCATCCAAGGGATACATCGACTCATCTAGATATTTGCCTAGTTTTACAACAGGCTTCATAAAAAGCACCAACGAAGTCAGTACAAACTAAGATTTCATACAGACAAAATGAGAAAGTATGACACTATGACACTTTTGTATTTTTATGTCTGATTTTGTAAGCAGCTACTTTTTAAGTGAGGTGAAACTTGGGATGCGCAAGAGGTACAGTAGTCTGGAAAGGTTGAGAAACACTGGCCTAGCACAATGGGGCACTAATCTTCCATTGGGCCCTCTAGATTCTATTGCAATACAAATAAGAAACAACAGGAGGGACTGACTGGGGGCATATGTGTCAAATTTTGTTTGGTGAAGGCCATTTTGATTGTATTCTTTGCTGTAACTTTCACTTTATATTGTAATCTCATTTGTGGATTAAGGCATCTAGGTTATGTGGAAACCAGTTAAATCCTGTTGGTGAGATCAGGCTATTCTGGACACTGAGTGCTCATGATATGGAGTGAGACACCTCATGCAGGGCCATCAAGAGCAAGTATTCAGTGATGCTTCCATGCTGGAACAAAGGGTTTTCTGTCAGTGGGGCCATTCAGTTTGGAGGACTATTTATGGAGAAGGCAAGATAAGGGTAAGAGGGGGTGGGGAACCCCCCCCCAGCCAAAGCACATAGAAATTATTTTAAAATGAGGCTGCTTTTCTAAGCAGGGGACTATTTCATCAACATGTGTAAGCAAACCAGGCTGAAGAGAAGAGAAGACGAGAGAGAAACTGCTTCACATGAGGATGTTGACCAGAATCAGTACTCACAAGACAAGGTGAAGTCAGAGCTAGAAGGGGGTTGCATTCAGGACTGTTTATTGTTTTCCATAGTTCTGTAACTCTTCTGTGCTATTTCAGAGTGAAGTGTTTGTGGTTAAGAAATTCCTTTATTAAGTCTATATTTCTTGCTTTACTGCCATGTTGTCCCTGAGGGTTTCACTAGAAACCAGAGCTCCCACAGACAGGTGAACATGTGTAAGCAACTAGGGTCAGGCACTGCTCCTAGTGTTCGGAGTGCAGATTCCCACTGCCTAAGGAGGACATCAGACATCTGGTCTGCTACTGGAACTGCCTGACAGTTCCTGATCTAGGAACAGTGATTAGTCACTACTCAAACCCAGGGGGCTTAGAAACACATTGAATTCCATGGTTAAATCCAATCACAAGAGACTGGTGTCCAACAAGAGAGCAAGACCGGGCCAGATTGTGTGAACAGACTCCAAAACTGATGTTTAGTGATGTAGAACTTGATTCACTGCTAAATTACTCTATTTTCATAGAAGTGTAATTCCACTGAAGTTAACAGAATTCCACTGTCATAAAATCTGAGAAGCTCATTGGACCATTAACATTCATTTTCAATAAGTCTCGAAACTCTGGGGAAATTCCAGAAGACTGGAAGAAAGCTAATATTATGCCAATATTTCAAAAAGAGTAAACAAAATGACCCACGTAATTATAGGCCTACCAGTCTCACATTGATCCAAGAAAATATAATGGAGTGGCTGATCCAAGACTCAATTAATAAAAAATTAAAGGAGGGTAATATCATTAATGGGTTTATGGAAAGTAGATCCTGTCAAATTAACTTGTTCTCTTTTTTGGATGAGATTACAAATTGGGTTGATAAAGGTAATAGTGTTGATTTCATTTGCTTAGATTTCTATAAGGCATTTGATTTGATACCGTATGATATTTTAATTAAAAAACCAGACAGATGTAAAATTTACATGGCACACACTAAAAACTGTATAAATGATGGGTCTCAATGATGTGAAGAAGAGCTCTATGTAAGCTCAAAACATGTATCTCTCATCAACAGAAATTGGTCCAATAAATGATATTACCTCTCCCACCTCGTCTCTCTAATATCCTGGGACCAACACAGCTACAACACTGCATACAGGTTTCAACTGGATGTGTTTCCAGTGGGATCCCACAGAGATTAGTTCTTGGTCCTATGCTCTTTAACATTTTTTTAATGATCTGGAAGAAAACATAAAATCATAATGGATAAAGTTTGCAGATGACACAAAAGTTCAGGGACTGGTAAATGAAGAGGACAGGTCACGGATGCAGAGTGATCTAGATTGGTTGGTAAGTTGGGCACAACAAACAATATGTGTTTTAATATAGTTAGGAATATACATCTAGGAAAAAAGAATGTAGAACATACTTCCAGGATAGGGGACTCTATTCTGGGGCGCAGTAGCTCTGGAAAAGATTTGGAGGTGGGGGCTGGATAATCAACTGAGAGGCCAAAAGGGCTAATGCATTCCTTGAATGCATAAACAGGGGAATCTTGAGTAGGAGAGATTGTTTTACCTCTGTATTTGGCAGTAGTGCAACCCCAGCTTAAATACTGTTTCTACTTCTGGTGTCCACAATTCAAAAAGGATGTGGATAAATTGCAGAGTGTTCAAAGAACAGGCATGAGAATGATTTAAGGATTAGAAAACACGCCTTATCAAGATAGACTCAAGGAGCTCAAGCTGTGTAGCTCAACAAAGAGAAGGGTGAGGGGTGACTTGATTACAGTCCATAAGTAATGTATGTGGAGCAAATATTTGATCAAAGTATCTGGGAGAGGTTTAACATGGTCCATATTTTCAGGGTTTTCCCTGTAATAGTTCACCCAGTCCTTTTTAAAGACTGCATCTAACGCACATCAGATGTCCACTTCACTGCACGAAAAGATAAAAGAAGGAAGTCAGACCTGATTAACTGATTAAGAAGAAGTGTTATCAAAGTTAGCTCTTTCTATTAGGTCTCTCAATGCATGTTGCTTTCTGTGTGTCTTGTCTTCAAGATTGTCACCAGGGCATGGATTTGAAGGAGGATAGAAGGGGTTCTTGGGACTGAGAGAGTTCTGAGAATATGGAGCTGCATGCAAGAAACTGTGAAATCAAGAGCAGAAGAAAGAGGCAACAAAGAGCAGCTAGAGGAGAGAAAACAGAAGAGTTGAAAGCAAGAGGGGGTGTTACAGAAATTAGAACAGAAATGTAGACAGGGATGGAGCTGTGCCGATGATTAAAATGAATTTAAATCACTTTAATTTTCTTATGGAAGAATGAAACTGCACTATTCTTATCTGCTACAGATTACAGTGGAGTTAGGGGGGAAATGTTGTGCAATTAGAAAGTGACCAGATATTTCCTGCTAGAAGTGCAACAGCTATTATTCCTGTTATACTTGGGAGGAAGAATGATATTTCTAACTAAGAATTAACTCAAATGTTGGCAAGCCTGTTGTTCTTTTCCCTACTCTGAGCAAAATGCAACCCCATAGTGGGCACTTGCTTGGTGACTGAGAGAGCCAATGCATGAGAGCTCTAATCTGCTCTCCTTTATCTCCATGTTCTGTACTGTGAAAAAAGGCAGAGCAACTGAGTCTATTTTAGTGTCATCAGGTGTCATGATGCCTGCACAGCTGAAACAGAGGGCAGATCAGAACTTCTGCTCATTCTGTCTGGTGCTTCAGCTGCTTTTGCCAGGATAACTACCTCCAGCTCCCTCCATAGAGGAGAAATTGAAGAAACTTCCATGAGTTCGCACATACCTGGCCCACAAGGTCCAAAAAGAGGGAGCAAAGAACTCTTGGCCTACAAGCACCAGGGAGAAGGAGTCCCTTCTCGCTTTGGCTCCCTTCGGCTCCCTTCCCTCCTCCACCTCCCCAGCAGTCAAAGAAAACAGCCCTAGCAATTCTATGTAAAGAATACTCCAGCCCAAGAGAAGAATCCATTCAGTGTACTTCCTCTGCCAGTAAGAGTTCTGTTACTGGCCCCAAATTCAGCATCTCTCCCCCTCTGTCCATCTGTCTGTCTCAGGGGGGTAGAGTGTGATTAGTGTGTGTTTGTCTGTCTCTGGGGTTGATGTGTTTTTAAGCATGTAGGCTTAATGTTCTAATAATAAACACAATGACATAAATAATGTAGTTTGATATGCAGCACACAGAGGTGCAATCTGTCCTCTTCCGGGGGAATAGCTTTTGTAAAGGACTTGCACAATATATAGGGCTAGATCGTGGCATTTACGTTACTGCCCTGAGTAGGGGCTATGTGCAGCTGTCTTCATTAGCTGCTCAATATTAACTGGTCATACAAGCTCAGAAATGAGGATATTTGTATCCAAACCCAGCAAATGCCACCATCAGTGCTGGTTCAGTTTCAGCAGCTATCTTGGTACAGATATCTCAAGATGAAAGACCAACAAATTACAAAGCATGTTAACCTAGCAATGCTACCACACTGCCAGTGATCACATGGTCACCAAAGCTTTGGTGGTGCAAAAAAGATTGCCAGTGATGGATATAAACTGAATATCCAGCTAGCCCACCTTATGGACAGAGATAGAGATTGATTCAGGTGGTACTCAATCTGCAAGAAGGCCATGCCCCTTTGGGATTTGCCATGATGATGCTGTTGCTGATGGAGTTGCACTGTCCCAGGAAGGGCACCAGCGAGATTGTGCCTCAGATTAGCACATCTAGTGCTGCTCCTTGCACACAGGGGGAATGCAGTCTGCTCTCTCCAGTACTATGGTCCTGCTCTGTGCCCTAGTGGATAATGAGGTCAGGGCCATGACTCCCACCTCTTCCCTTCTGTGCTTGCCCCTTCTCCAAGTTCTGCTATGTAGGGAGCTCGAGGAGGAGCAAGCAGCCCCCATGCTCCCTAGAGTACAGGGCACACAAGGACTCCTGCTGTGAGAGGTCCCTGAGCAGCTGCCCAAGAATGGGGGCATTTCGTGCTCACACAAGCACCATTCACAAGCTGGGCCATAGAAAATGAGACTGTGTAGTGAGCCATCCTGACATTTGCTGAGGAAACTATAAGATTACATGTTAACAGGTTTAACTAAACATTCAAGTCTGCCACAGGGGACAGCCAACGTGAGAAAAGGGGAGGGCGGGAAGGTGGGCATAGTGTTTAATAATCATTGTCAGGGAAATAGTAGCAGGGAGGAGTGCTGGAAAAAGAGTGACTGGATATTGGGATGGGTCTATCTGGACAATGATTTTGAGAAAGAAAGAAAGAAAGAAAGAAAGAAAGAAAGAAAGAAAGAAAGAAAGAAAGAAAGATCTGGCTACATACTATGTACACTAGAAACAGAGAAAGAAGGTGAATAGCAATTGAAGCATACACAGTCAGTTGCATTTAATAGTGCTGAATAGCATGGGAAATGAAAGGATATTTATCTGCTCCTGGTGAAACTCACTCTGCCTGTGTCTATTGCTGAGCCATCTATCCCTTTCAGGGGTGACTTTGGTCCTTGCCTAAAAAAGAGTAAATACTTTCACCTTTGTAATGGCAAATACATTTTTTTAAAGAGAGAGAGAGGCACTCTAAGCCCCCACTACAAAGGTTTTATTTCCATCCTAAGCATTACTCATTAATTTATGAGCTGCTCAAAGATATTGTCAAGGCTAGTTGCATCTGCTAGTCTAGCCCTGGGCAAAAGATTTCTGAAGCCTTTCTTACACCCAATCCTATGCCACTGCCCTAAGTCCTTGGCAATGCTGGAATATAAAACTGTTATGTAAATTATTATCCTCTTTTCATTCTGGTAAGAATATAATCTTCCTTACACAAAACTTTTTAAAAAGAGGAAGAGAAAGAGAAATGTTTCAAGCAATCATTAGTAATTTTATCGCATCTCATGAACTCTAATATCAAGCAGTTATGCTTTAAAATCCTGTACAATCACATATTGAAATGATCTTATTATTAAAATCGCCATATACAAGATGCCGGAGAGCTAATTATAAATGTGTAGTGCAATGTATGTTAATAACTGATAATTGTTTGTTTGCAAAGAGTTTTAGAAGAGAAATCCACAGTAATCCTAAAAGTTAAGTGGTATGAATTTGCTTTGTGACAAGACCCTGGTGATATTTGTGATGAAAGGCTAAGAAGCCTGGGCTTCCTGTTGCAAAATCATAGATATTTGCATTAGAAAGTCTCAGATCTTGCCTCAAACCTGGAAATGCCTTTAAAAGCTCTGGGGTCCAATTGTCCATTCCTCCTATGCACAGGAAGGAAGATTTGTAGCACAAAAGTAGCTTTAAGCTGTAATTGTGTCTCCAAATTCTGGACCCAAGCCCCTTGGACATTGGCTTGTAATGACACTATGGGCCTCTACGGCAGCCCAGAACAGATGGAATACATTACACTCCACTTATGCCCTTCATTTCCCCTTCCCTTCCTCTACCCTAGAGGTTAGGAGAGGAGCTGGCATAGAGGCATAGTCTCCATAAAATTCATTGCCAGAGTATTTACAGAGCCTGCTCGTGCCACCTTTCCCCATTCTAGTAGCATGAAGGAGCTGGGGTAGAAATGGAATATGCACTTATAGAAATGGACTATATATCCCTTTATTTTTCCCTATTAGCACATGAATTAATTAGCATACACTGGTGCATGCAGACTGGATTGATCTGAATTGTTCTGCCTTTTCAACTGTATGTACAACCTCAGACAAAACAAATTATCAGCACTGTTCTGAGATAAAAGAAAGACAGAAGGGAGCAGAAAATCAAGCCACAAGTAACTATGCAAGATTGAGATTCTGTGAGATCAGCTGTCATCAAGCAGAGAAAACGACGTACCAAGTAGAGAAGACAAAAGAGAAAAGTTTGCTGAACCACAGAGTTTGAAAAGATTTCAGACATGAGGCTCTGGTATTCTGGACCAGAAAGGATGTTGTCAGATAAGCCATTATATTGGACATTGCTCCAGACCTGCCAAAATGGCGTCCATTTACATTTGGCTCATGTTTTCAAGGTTTTATTTCCAACCACGATAGCTAGAAACATAATTTGTTAACAGTGAAAGCTGAGATTCTGGAGCCCAGTTTTGCAGCAAGACATGAATTTTGAAGCAAATCATGCTTCCACAGCTGCAGAATCACCAAGTACACCTGTGTGAGATTATTGTTGTTAGTAGTAAATATTGGTGTTGTGGTACCACTCAAAGGCCCCAATCAGTATTAGAGCCCATTATGTTGTGTAGTGTACAGACCCCATGTGGAGGGACATGCCCTTGCACTGGAGGAGAGGAGACTAACAAGCTCTTCTGGGCCTATTCAGCACTAATGATGTGCAGGTATAAAGTATGTTCTTCTTGGAGGAGGAGGGGCTTCAAAAAGGAAAAACTGCCACAGTAAGGGGTAGTGAACAGGAGGAGGGCTGCTCCACCAGCTCAGAGACTGCTGACAGAGACAAGTCAGCCAAGAAAGAGACAGTTGTGGGCCTTACCTTTCCCGCAGTATGCTCAAAGAGGAATGGCTGGAAGTAGACCCCACTAAAAGACAATAGATCTGCTAATAGACTAAATCCAAAGAGCTGAATCCAGAAAGACTGCCTGAGAGACAGGTGACCTTTGCCTTTCTTTGTTTACACTCAGATGTCCCTCTCTCATATGGGAAAGAGAGCAGAAAGGAGCTTTCTTTTGTCCATTTTACTCTGAGAACACCTCATATGTTACAAAGGGGCGGGGGGGACATTATTATGAACTGGGAGTGGGACTTGAGGGAGCCTCTGCCCCCCCATCCCACCTCAAAAGAGATGATCTCTGCCCAGAAGAGTTTACAATCTAAATAATGACTATACAGGAAGGATTATACAGTACAGATGGGCTCCACCTCTGCCAAAATGGAACCGGATTGCTGGCCTGTAAAATTAAAAAGGTCGCAGAACAGTTTTTAAAATAATGGCTAGTGGAAAGCAACAGGTGCAGAGGAGCCTGTGGTGCAGACAGAGACATCCCTTAGAGAATCTCTTTTAATAGATCCTTTCCTATATCCTAGTAAGGAGGAGAGGGCTGATGATAAAATATGGGTAGGATCTGATGAGAAACAGTCAAATGAAAAAAAGAGTCCAATACAATTACATTACATAAAGGCAAACAGCTAAAAAGTGACAATTTTAAGTGTTTATTTACAAATGCTAGAAGTCTAAATAATAAACTGAGTGAATTAGAGTGCCTCATATTAAATGAGGATATTGATATAATAGGCATCACAGACACTTGGTGAATGAGAATAATCAATGGAACACAGTAATACCAGGGTACAAAATATATTAGAAGGACAGAACAGGTCGTACTGGTGGGGGAGTGGCAGTATATGTGAAAGAAAGCGTAGAGTCAAATGAAGTAAAAATCTTTAATGAACCAAACTATACCATAGTGAAGGGCCATAATCCATTTAATGTGGATGTAAGATCTTAACTGCAGTTTCTGCTAAGAACTTTTCATATAGGCCCAGAGTCCCCAGCTTGGCCTGGGCCATGGGGGCTGGCTAACAGAGAACAATACATAGCTAAGAGAAAGCTGGGGTAAACAGATAACCTTGTGTGTTTCAAGTCAGTGAGTGGAGTCAGCATAACTCCGAATGTAATTGGGCTTCCTTATCGTGAGTTATAGGCACATGAAGCACTGAGAAAGGCCTCATGGTTACTCCCAAATGCAGGGAGGAGATAGTGGTACAATACCCCTCAGATCCTAGACAAAGTTCGGGGAGAGGCGCAATATGATTGACATGAGCTATGACTCCCTCTCCCCATAAAGGTATGCCAGTCCTAGCCCACAGAAATGCAAGGGTAAACTTATCAACAGCTGTTATTGTTAAGTACAAATTACTGCTTTTTTTGCTTTAAATCTCTAGGAATGTACCTGTTGGTCAACAGAGAGCTGCTACCTCATTCCCCTGAGCCCAAAATTAGAATTTAACCTATATATTTTAATAGACATAGTTTGGGGGTAATTACCTGTGTGTCATCAATATGTTCATTTGGGCAATGGGCAGAGACATTATGTAATCTTTTAGACCATTGGCTTATTGTGCTTGTTTTGTCTTGCTGCTAGAACCTATCCAGGGGCTTGGGAAAACCCATCCCTGTTGCTTCTCTCCACCCAGTGAGCACCCTATATAATCTATTGTAATTAATTTTTCTGCAGTGTCTCTGAGCCTAGTAAGCAAAGTGACACTCCACCAGCGCTGTGTGTAATAAACTCCTGTGCTTGACTTCTACTCGGTGTGGATTTATGATCCTTCACATGGAATCTCTATGGATAGTAATTCCATGCTTGAATAATAAGACTATAGAAGTAGGAATATACTACCAGCCACCTAACCAGGATGGTGATAGTGACTGTGAAATGCTCAGGGAGATTAGAGAGGCTACAAAATAAAATAAACAACTCAATAATAATGGGGGATTTCAAGTATCCCCATATTGACTGGGAACATGTCACCTCAGGATGAGATGCAGAGATAAAGTTTGTTGACATCTTAAACGACTGCTTCTTGGAGCAGCTAGTCCTGGAACCCACAAGAGGAGAGGCAATTCTTGATTTAGTCCTAAGTGGAGCACAGAATATAGACCAAGAGGTGAAACTAGCTGAATCACTTGCATCCCTGTAAGGGGAAAGATGCCACAGCAGCGCACCACCGTAGTATTAAATATCAGAAAGGGGAACTACACAAATGAGGAAGTTAGTTAAATAGAAATTAAAAGGTATAGCGTCAAAGGGAAATCCCTGCAAGCTGCATGGAACCTTCTTAAACACACCATAATACAGGCTCAATTAAAAGTACATCTGTGAACCAAAGTAGGCCTTGTCAGAAGAGGAACACTAGTTATCAGCTAACCAAGGAAGCACATTCCTGAGAGAATGGTACAGAAACACATTGACCTCTCAAGTAACTACATAAACATATTCCTAACAGGACAGTACAGGAATACACAGACTCCTCATAAAGATAAGGGTGGGATGACACTATAATGGATGAAGATGTTTTGTTCAAACTGTTTGGTACAAGGAACATATGAAGCGTAACATGTAACTTTCATGTATAAAAAGAGAGTGGAAGGAGGAACATCTTTGTATTGGCCTAGGAGACAACATTACATTGATTGAGCTAATACCTTGGCCATGTCTACACTACCACTTATGTCAGCAAAACTTACGTCACTCATGGGTGTGAAAAAAACCACACCCCTGAGCAACATAGTTTTGCCAACGTAAGTGGTAGTGTGCACAGTGCTATGTTGGTGGGAGAGCATCTCCTGCCGACAAAGCTACTGCCACTCCAGGAAATGGTTTGAGTAAGTCAACAGGAGAGCTCTCTTCCGTTGGCATAGAAAGGCTACATGAGTAATCTTACAGTGGCACAGGTGCATTGCTATTGGAGACATGGCCCTTGTCACAGGCAAACCTGTGTTAGTGTACCTGTACCTTGCTATGCAGTGTGTTAGTGCAGTGCTTTGTTGACAGTAAACCTGACCAAGACTTGGTCACCAAACAGAGCTTGTGATCTTTATGATAAATACTGAGGTTATGTTGAATCAGCAAACTGCAAGCTATGCTGATGCAGCTAACAGTGGAGCTCCAGGAATAGCACAATAGCAATACAGAGATATTAGAAGAATCAGGAGCTGGGTGAAATTTTTAGTAAGACATGTTATGTGAATTCGTATCAGTTTTGCCAAATTGCTTCTGTTGGAAAAAAACTGGAAAAAATTCCAATAAAATCCAAAACATTTAGTTTCAACATTTTTAAATAAAATGTTTTGATTTTTCTGTTTCAATGTGACTGTTTCAAAATTTTCTTTATTTTCAAAAAATCAAGATAGTTTAAAAATCAAAAAAAAGATTTTGGTTTTGTCAAAACAAAACCTTTAGTTAGACTTGAAACAATTTTTTTTACTGTTCAATCTGCTGAAAATTTCTCTTTTGCTTTGACTCAGAGATAATTTTTTCCTTAATTTTTCAGACTTGCCAGTGAACCAAAATAATCTGTTATGCACCCAGCTCTATCAATCCATATTATAAGTGCATATCATAGTTTTTTATGTTAGTGTTACCCATGAGATTAAAAAACCTGCATGTTTTGGAAGTAAAAGCTGTTACGTTGTCATAGTAAATTAGAAATTTGGAGCTTGACTGGATTACAGAAGATAGTGAGCTGTCAAACCAGCACAGGGAGAACATGGAACAAAAAGCTGCATGTATAGCAGCTCTAAGGAACTCTCCATACATCCACAGTTGGTTTATAATATATTTGATGTCCATGTTAGGAGATTTCTTGGTTGCAGTTATTTGTTCAAGATGGTGTCAATATATACAAACTGAACCAGAATGCAGCATCATAAAACCACAGATGTATAAAAGGTCTGGTCTAAAGACCATTCATACGGAGAGTCTTTACTTTAATGGGCTTTGGATCAGGCCCAAAATACATATTTTAACAGGACCAGAACTGTAACTGCTAAATTAATATTTGAGCCCAGAGCATTAGCCTGCCTAATTTGTTGCCTGTCTCAGAGATATATAGATTACAAAGCTTTTCTCTGTGTAAATTGAGCACCATTTAAGTTTTCAGCAGTAAAGACACTTTAAATGGTGGTATTGCCAGCATCTTGGAAGAAACAAATACGATTAAAGGCACAGATTATTTGGAATGCACATCACTAAGTAGAGCTTGGAGATATCAAATACCCTCTGAGGTAGCACGTTCTGACGCAGTTATCCTTAAAGAGTGTTACACTAGCATAACAATTACTATCAGTCTCTACCCTCGGGAGAGGCACAGCCAATTACATATATTTGCTCCCTGTTTGTGATCTGGGTCTTACATGAAGTTGTAAATTATGTATTTTGTTCAGAAATCATTGTTTCTCTATTATTCCTTTATTTACTGTGTAACTGTGCAGTGTTTATGTCTTTGCAGTATTTTCCCCTCTTCACAGAGCACTTGTGTAAATCTGCTTGCAGTCTAATGTGGTTCCTCTAGATGAATATTTTATAAGTATACATATATTGGGAACTAGAAGTAAGGAGCTTACGAAATCTAACAAAGTGGTTGCATGAGGCATGAAGGAAACTATAAACTGCACAATCTATTATTCTCCTTTAGCTAAATAAAGGGGATAGCATCAGCATGGATGAGTTATCGGAGTATGCAGAATTTATTTATTTTCTTAAAGACAGTCTTAGTTTTCAAAGACTTTCTTACTGAGAAAAAGATTCCTTGTTTTTTTGTATTGTTTTCCCTGGGACCAGGCATCAGAATTTTCAAACAAAGCCTGCTACGAAAAGTAGTACTTTTTAAGGAAGATAAATAATGGAGAGAAAAAAGTAGATTAGCAGAAACTGACATCTCCAACACAATAAAGATTACAGGGACATTTAAAGTTCTGTAGAGAAAACAAATAAGGTGTCCTAGCTTCTGATGACTTTTCCTCAGAATGGAAAGACCAAAGGAGCATGTAGGCTCTCTTGTTTGTGGAGAGAAAGAATATAGGGTGATACGTGCTCCTTAGGAGAGTGGAAAGACAGAGGAGTATCTGCATTGTAACCGAAGTCAAAAGAGGAGTTCTCACTGAGCAAACAGTGGTCAGGTAATGTGCTGGTTATTTTGCCTTTTAGTTGAAGCAGCATGCAATTATAGTTCACTATTAATTCACAACTGATCTCTACTCTTTATCTTGACCTCCTGACCAGAATATCTATACAATCAGACTTCTACATGATATCCTTAGATTCCAATTTTAAATTTCCAAGGCATGTTTCTATATGACCTCTAATACAAGAGATTCTGAACAAGCATAAAAGATTACAGTTAATCTTGTAAGTACTGTATTTATTTAATGATAACATCAAGAATGAACATACATTAGATTCCTTCGAGGTAGACATATATATTAACATATTTCAAAAGCTGCTTTCTCTTTTCTAGGTAATTATCTTGTGTTTTCCTGCATCCCTTTAACCATCTGGTGAGTAATTTTCTCTCCTTTTCAAAATCAGCCATAGCTTTCATGAACACATGGAAAGAAATCCTGGCCTCATCAAAGTCAACTGCAGTTTTGCCACTCATTTTAGTGGGGCCAGAATTTCACCCATTTTCTTACTGACATAGTTTATTTTGAGTTGATGTCTGGATTCTTCACCATGTTTACTTCACAACTGTTTCCAACGACTCGTATGAAATTCTGGAATTTAGCAGAGTTCAATGAATCACTAAAACATTCACTTACTACTGACATCCATTTCCCTTTCATTGCTATTAAAAGAAATCACAAAAGTGTAGGGATGGTCCTAACTGTTGCCCCAGCATAAGTGTATTTTGCTGCTCCTAGTCTTCAGCAGCGTAAAAGAAATCCCTGATGAGGTGAAGCAAGATTGAAATAAAAACACTGGAAAAATGATTACAGTAAAGGTATTGCACTTATCATTTCTGTTAGTAAAGTCTAAAGAGCCACAAGATAGAATCTTCAGCATTGCCATATCAGATCAGGTCAGTAGGCCAGGTAGTCAACTATTCCATCTCTAACAGTGCTCCATCAATGCTGTTACAGGAATGCTCTAGAAAGGAGATGTCCATATACCTTAGCAAGTACCTGCTGCTTCAGAAGATGGTGCAAGAACCCCTGAAGTAGCAGTTAGGGAATAACTTGCTGTCACAGGGTAAGTTGGGCCTACAAAGAGTTATGGATCCCAAGTTCTAACCTGTGCTTGAATCAAATGACCAATTCTGATATGATGGCAGCCCAGAGGCCTGGCACCTCCATCCTCCTGGCCTCAGTTTCCCCTCTGACATCCCAATCAACTCACACACATACACAGGCATTTTCA
The DNA here is from genome assembly GCF_025201925.1 of Gopherus flavomarginatus. NCBI lineage: Eukaryota > Metazoa > Chordata > Testudines > Testudinidae > Gopherus > Gopherus flavomarginatus. The sequence goes on from NC_066617.1 coordinate 35,424,120, forward strand.
TCCCATTCTTGAGGTTTGCTTTATTACCCTTCTGGTTCTATAACATAAGCCTTCCTGTATAAATAAATAAAAATATATATGGAGATATACCTATCTCATAGAACTGGAAGGGACCTTGAAAAGTCATTGAGTACAGTCTCCTGCCTTCATTAGCAGGACCAAGTACTGTCCCTGACAGTATTTTTTTCTCTCTTTTTTGCCCCAGATCCCTAAATGGCCCCCTCAAGGATTGAGCTAACAATACTGGGTTTAGCAGGTCAATGCTCAAACCACTGAGCTATTGCTCCCCACCTAAAATAATTAATAGCATCATAGAATCTCAGGAGGTCATTTAGTCCAACACCCTGCTCAAAGCAGAACTAATCCTCAGACAGATTTTTGCCCTAGATATCCCCCTCAAGAATTGAGCTCACAACCCTGGGCTTAGCAGGCCAATGCCCAAACCACAGAGCTGTCCCTCCTCTTCTACAGCTCCCTTGGCCTGTGCCACTTCCTGCAGCCCCCACTGTCCTGGAATGGTGAACCACAGCCAGTGGGAGCTGCGATCAGCCGAACCTGTAGACGCTGCAGGTAAACAAACCATCCTGGCCCACCAACGGATTTCCCTGATGGGCTGCGTGCCAAAGGTTGCCAATCCTTGCTCTATCCTGTAAACTATTCCCCCTTGAGTTATATGGGCTCCTTAGCTAGCCTCTCCTGAATTATATTGCAGAATAATGCCAGAAAATTCCCAGTCCCAGATTTGTCCCCAGAAATGTGCATCTTGTACTGTCCAAGTCTTTCCTTCTGGACAATACAAGCTCACATTAAGAGAAAATGAATACACAAATCTTGTTATCCCAAATGAAGTTTCCCAAACACTTCAATCAAAACTCACTGCTTTAAATAAAATAAAACAAGTTTATTATCTACAGAAAGATTTTAAGTGATTACAATCAATGAGGCACAAGAGTCAGAATTGGTTACAAAGAAATAAAAGGTAAAACATAACTAGTGTCTAACTTAGTCTAAATAAATTCAAAGCAAAATAGCTCTCACCCCACGTGTTCTTTGGCAGTCTTACTGGATGGATGCTTTCCTCCCCCAGTCCAATGGGTAGGGAAAAAGGGAGGAGAAGGTGATTTGAGGCCTCTGTTCCTCATTTTTATATTTTTTCCTCCTCCTCGAGAATCATCTCCCACGGAGATTCAGGAGACACAAGTCTGTTTGCCAAGATGTAAATTTCTCACTCACACCCTTCTTCCTGCCAAAGAATGGCTGCTTAACCGGGAAACCAGGTAACCAGTTCATTTGATTATATTAACACCTGACTAAGGCACTGGCTAGCCTTTTCTCTTTGGGAAGTATTCTGTAGTTGTTTCCCAACACTTGGAACATGTCTCAATAAAATCATATAGTTGAAACATATAGCTTTATGTACAATGTTACCACATATTCTACCAGGACAATAATGTTCAGTAGTTTATGAGCTTTTAAATGATACCTCACCAGGCATACTTTCTACAAGATTTAGCATAATTTTGTAAAAGTGTTTAACATAAGGGTACATACTGTCCCAATCACAGATCAGCTTTTGCTGACTAGTGTCACTTGCTGTCTTCAGATAAAGCCTCTAGATTAATCATCTCCTCTGTTCCAGCCCATTTCTGACTTTCACAAACTATTGCAAGCCTGAAAAATTAAACTCAATCATGTGTGCACTCTTATGAATACAACTGTAGCATAGACTAACTCTCCACTCTGCTAGCAGAAAAATGAGCTATGTGATTCTGAGCTTAGTGACATCAAAGTTATCTGAGATTTACACCATAACCAAGACCATGTGTGTCAGATTTGGCTTAGCTGCACCAGTGTACATCTAGAGTAAATCCATTGACACTAATGGGATTCATATTTGGGTAGTCTTTCATATTGACTTTTAAAATTTTCTCAGACTTTAAGAAGGACCATCTATGCTGCCATTCTCCTTTTCAATATATCCAGAAGAGACAGTAGGGTCATTTTTTAAACATAGACTTAATCATGTTTAAATGAGTGTGAATCTACCACAGACTGAAGGACATTGGAGGAGTTGAATGCCTGTCACTGCATTGGTCACACTGATCGTTTAAACTCAAGCAGCTTTGACTGTACCATCAGTTCATTTAAGTTGGCTGTGGCTTGGGGAGAACTCAACCATTTCATAAAGCTGTCTTTTCAATCAAACAACTTTTATTTCAAAACTCAGCTCCAATCTGGGAAAAAATGTTTAATTATATACTTCAGTGCACTTCAGAATAGCAACAGGCCTTTGTTAATCACCACTGCAAGCCCTCATACACCACTGAGATTCATGATCATCATTTTAAGATGAAGTAAATCCATGATAAAGGGATTTGAATTCGTGCAGGGCCCATTCAGTTTGGGAACTGCCTATAACAGCTAACGCAAAAGCAGATCCTTAAGTTCCATTTTGAGTGTAATGCTGCTGGTAAAGATGTACAAGCTACCTGGTTATACATAATATTTAGGCACCATCAAAATAGGGGGTGCCACGGGGTACAGCACTCACCACTGGTCTGGTGCCTTTTCCTAGTCACTCTGGTGATTAGCTCTTGAGGTCAACACCCCCATCCACAGTTTGCACACTGTCTCTCCCTCTGGTCTGCACACTCTCTATCAGTCCCAGAAACCAGAGCATCCTCCTCATGGCTCAGTATTTCTTAGCCTTTCAGGGTAGCAAAGTTGCTTTTTCCAGGGGTTCTAGGCAGTCTTCCCTTTTGCTGCCTCAGTGACACTCCCTCAGTGGCTGGTAGGGGAACCCAGGCCCATCCCCTACTCCAGGTTCCAGTCCAGAGACTCTCAACTCAGCAGTTCTGGCCTTTCCTGTCTCAGCCCTCACTTTTCCGTCCCTGAACCGCTTCCTACCACACCTAGTTCCCTTCTCACTCTGGGTGTACCAGCTCCTAAACCCTGCTCCCTCTTCCCAGGAAGTGACAGCTGCCATCCTCAGCAGCCCCATTTGTTGCCAACTACCTGGCTTTAAACAGGTCCTGCCTGTTCCTGCACATCTGAGCCTGCTCTCAATTAGTTCCCTGGTCCTTGTTGCTCCTCCAGGTGCAGCCTGTGGAGTTAATTGGCCTGCCTGGTCATCATAACCCCTTCTGATCCTTTGTAGGATGGACACCCTATCACAAGGGGTTCTCAGTAATTTGAAGGGAGAATATTGTTATGTACTTCTCATACATGGTAAGTTGCAGGGCTTCTACTTGCCGGTCAGACTTCCATTTTATATAGCGAGATGAAAAGACGTGCTCTCTTTAAGGTACTTTAATGTACTGTCAGGTATGGCTGTTACCAGTTCAGGTAAGGAATGCTGTCCACGGCACCACCTAGTGGCAGAATATTATAATATGGTTTTAGTGTTCCATCAAATATTTTACTAACCATGCCAGAACCTCTATACAGTCATGTTTTTCACATTTTCTTTTCCAGAAGTGATGCCTATCCAAAATAGTACTTCCCCGAATCACCTGGCTGTATTGGGAAACTAGAGCCAGGCTGTGTTTCTTAAATATCACAGGGTGGTTGTCTAGTATGTCCAAGAAGACATCCTGTGAAGATTAAAAATAAATAAATAAATAAAACCCTCTTCCATGCATACTTAGACTTAGAAAAATAATTATGATAGACAGTGAGTTTTTGGAGACATCATGTTAGTATGTTCTGATTACACCCTATAGAAATTCATGCTGGGAAATTCACACAGTGTGGGTTCATAATTTCGCAAAGGAACTATACTTTCTGCCATCTGAGTTCTCAGTTAAGGCTAGCTGTCAGAGAGAGCTTGAAATGTAGTTTGCTCATAATACTTAGTCCTGCATAAGTGCAGGGGACTGAACTTGATGACCTATTGAGATACTTTCCAGTCATACATTTCTATGAAAGGAGTCAACTAAACTGCAAAGACGCATGAGAAGAAAGAGCAGATAAGGTTTAGCAGCATTAAAATCTTTGTTAATAAGTTGTCAGGAGCATTATGCATCCAGGTAGTGGGAGGCAAGCAGTGCAGGAGCACTGTCAACTACTGACCTAAATTGGAAAGTGGCTGAGAGAACACAGCAAGGCCTGTAGGAAGGAAGAAAGTCTGGTAGCTGACAGACAGAGAGAACTAATGGCTGTGAGAATATCATACCTCTTGATACAAAGAGAGCAGGAAAAAGAGAGAGGTTGAACCCTTGAAGCCAACAGAACAATGGTGGCCTTAAGGTGAAAAATAAAATCTAAAACTCACTACCAAAAAATCAGCACTCTCTAATTCTGATATGTTTATTTACAAAGTTTATGTCTTGTTCAAAGAACATATCTGCTTTTTACTAATGTAAGTCCTGTGTAAAAAGAAAAGATTCTGAAAATTCTAACACCTCTTGAATTGTAGGAGAAATTCTTCAAGCCAAGTTGTGAAAAGCTCTTGTGTTGGTCTGCAGACATGGAGGAGCACACAATACAATATTCTCCCCACTCTAGTGTGGTTGCACAAGCTCTCCAGGACAGCAGTCCCTGTCTTCCCTGCATTCCAGAAAGGCTCAGTCCCACTTCTCCATGGGGACCAAAATTCTGGAAATTGTGACGGGAGAAACTCTTGGCTGAATTAAGTCATAGACGTCTGAGGTCAATGTTTTGTCCCCCATCCCCATTCCTAGAATTGTGTGATGATGTTAGACTCTCAGCTTTCACATAATAAGTTGCATAGTGTATTTCTAGCCCTCATGATTATAAACCTACCTTGCTAATGTGAAGCATTGTAACTGATCCAGAGATGTTTTCCTGGATCTGCAGATAGTTTGAATGAGTATATTTGTGAGGTGTGACCTGCCCCACTTATCTTGCTGGAGTGGGTTGCCAACTTTCCAAATTTTCAAAATCGGATACTACAGGCCCCCTTGACACTCACTTCCCCTCAGCCCCCTCACTCACTCCCCCCAAAGTCATTTGCTCTCCCCTCCCTCAGAACTCACGGGCAGAGCTGGGCTGGGAGGAGCTGATGTGGAGCCTACCTGCCGGTCCAGTTGGCGGGAGGTGGGAGGTTGGTCCCTGTAGCAAGGGCTGGACAGAGCCAGGGCCCTGGGAGGCTGAGAAGGCAGGAAAGACTGTCATGGGTGGTGAGCCCAGCCATTGGACCCAGTCCTCAAACACCGTGTGCTGTCAGGATCCCTCCTCCTCCAACAGCTGCTGCTTTTCCCACCCTCCCAGCGGCAGAGGCCAATTGCAGTTACTGCAGTAACCGGACTTTTGGTGTCCAGTCACCAGTACTGACCGGACACTGTGCAGGTCCCCTTTCGATAGTACTTTCTGTTCAAAAACTGGACACCTGGCAACCTTACTGGTGTGTGAGCTCTAAACCTCATTGACAATACATGACAGTGTCAACCATTTTGCAGGGGCTAGCAGGAGTCCCCTATACACAGAATCCTCTCATTGAATGGCTAAGTCCTCTCTCCTGAAGATGCCACCTGAAGACAAGGAGCAGTGTTCAAGGAAGAAGGGAGGCCCCAGTCTGCTCAAAGAGGCATTGTAGTGTGCCTCTGCCCTAGATCAGTAGTTGACCCCTTGCACTGCAGGAGAACGATGTGGCAGGTATTGACCCTGGATTGTTTCGACCTAGCCTTGAAGGTATTGGGACAAGATGGGGTCGTGGCATTGTCACCTCTTTGCACTCACCCTTAGACCAGGACCAGTGCAAAAGGATAAGCAATTTGTCGCCATCTAATGGCTGGTGCAAAATGCATAACTCCTTTGCACAAACTGTGACTTAGGCAGGTAAAAATCACCATGGGGATAGTCTCTGCTCCACCCTCTATAAAGGAAAGTGACATGATCTAGCCTGGAAGATTTTACAAAAATAAAACCATGCTTCCCCATATGTGAGTCTTCTACTGCAGGCTTCTAATCAGCCGTGATGAGAATATAGCTCTCGCTTCCAAAACACGATTTGGAGGATACTGTTATTTCTGATTAAATGATGCTACAAAATACAAAAGAGGAGCAAATTATAGCCTTGCATGCTGGGAATCATCAACAACAATATCTAATAATTATATAGCAATTCACTTCACCATTCATGTTAAGGATTAGTTCCATTTTACAGATGGGGAAACTGAAGCAGGTGGGTGAAGTGCCTTGATGAAAACTCCAGACTACTGAATGACACCATTTACAACAAATCAGAAGGCTGCATTGTGCCTAGCATCTCTAAACACTGAACTCACTTATAAATAAATTGTAATATATGTGTTGGATTGAGCTGTGATTTATTTAGCTCAGTTTCCTATTCATGTTTATTATTTCACTCATAAATCTTTCAGGTACCAATAAAAATTACCCATGAATTCTTCTTAGCCTAGGAGAATTAGAATTGCTTGCAGGACCTCACAGACAGATAAACCAATTGAAACCACAAAAAATGAGCAATCAGGCAAACATTGTGTGTGAACTGTGAGGCAGCAGGTGAAATTTAAATATATATTCCTAATGATGAATGAATAATAATAAGCACAACTTTCCAAAAAAAATCAGCAAAACTTGCTTTTAAAAGTCTTGGGATAATTTTTGAACTGTTATAACAGAGTTATAAGATGAAAGAGAGGAAACAAACATCACACAATTACAATATGAGCATTAGACAATTATTTTTTCCTCTAAACATTTTTTTTATCTCTTTGGGGCAAAATGGCTATTCACAGAGGCCTACATTACATCATCAACTGTTGCCACAGTGGTGCCTGAGATTATAAATGTAAATCCCAGAGCTAGATGGTCAGAGGGATGAAATTCTCTGCTCCCTCCAAAGGTAAAAGGGGAAAAGCCAGGTCTGGCCAGCCTCATATACATGAATGTTAATGTTGCTTACCCATAGTCCCACATACTATGTTTTATTTATGTTTTATTGCTTTAAGTGGAATTTGCCTATATTCTAATTGTAGAAATGATACTAGATTGCAACCGTGACTGTACTCTCAAAGGAACATAGGAATTGTGCAAGATATCCCCTGAAGAAAGTGCTTTACTCTGACTTCTTAGGCAGTGGTTAGGCACTGAGATTCAAGCTCAATAAAGAGAAGGGAGCAGACTCTCCCAGGGACTAGGACCTTTAGCCTAGTGGGCAAAGACTCTCTCTGAAGGTTTGCTCTGAGTTTGTCATCAAGAGATTCTGAACTCTCTATGGAGTGATTTAGTGATAGTGGTCCAAAATGAACTGGCAACCCAGAGACAAAATTGCAGTAAGACCAAACTGGATGAGTGACAGAAGCACAGAGCTGACTTAACAGCAAGGACTGACCAGAGCTGATGGCACAGCTGATGTCACAGAACTGAACCAGGTAGCTACCCACTGGAGAGGTACCTGGTGTCATATACGTCACTCGACTAGAACACCTAGAAAGAGGAGAGGTGCTCTCTGGCATCTTGGACTAGAATTGAATTTAATTGGGCCCGTGAGTGAGGTTTTAGGTAGGTGGAGGTTGCTGGGTGACCTTGTCATAAACAGATAGATAAGGGTTAATGTCTCTCTTACCTGTAAAGGGTTAACAAACAGGGACCCCAAACACCTGACCAGAGGACCAATCAGGAGACAAGATAGTTTAAAAGCCTTTGTTTGTGGGTTTTGGGTTTGGCTTTGTTCTCTCTGAGTCCTGGACGGGGCTAGAGGTGTAACCAGGTTTCTGCCAATCTCCCTGCTACAGTCTCTTATCTGTTCAGAATTGTAAGTAGAAAAGGCGGTCATAGTCTTTTAATTTGTTTTCTTTTTCATTTGCATATGTAAAAGCAGCAAAGAATCCTGTGGCACCTTATAGACTAACAGACGTTTTGGAGCATGAGCTTTCGTGGGTGAATACCCACTTCCTCAGATGCATGTTAGTCTATAACTCACGTCTGTTAGTCTATAAGGTGCCACAGGATTCTTTGCTGCTTTTACAGATCCAGACTAACACGGCTACCCTCTGATATTTGCATATGTGTAATTTGCTGGAAGTAGCTCAGTGTAGTGAAAAAAGCAGCAGCTTATCTGTTGGGAGTGGCAATGTGCCTGGTAGGGAAAGTCTGAATGAGCCTAGGCAGCCTTGTGAGACATCCCTGCTACAGTCTCTTATCTGTTCAGAATTGTAAGTAGAAAAGGCAGTCATAGTCTTTTAATTTGTTTTCTTTTTCATTTGCATATGTGTACTTGCTGGAAGTAGCTTAAATTGTGTTTCTGCTGGAGAAAGTTTCTTTCTATTGTTTATAAGTTGAAAGACCCTGTAACTTTTTACCATCTAAAGTGCAGAGATAAACCTGTTACTTTTTTTCTTTCTTTTTGTATTAAAAGCTTTGCTTTAAGATCTGTTTGAGTTTTTCTCCTAGTTAAGGCTCAAAGGAGCTTAAGTCTGTATTGCCTGAGGGAGGGAATGGTAAAGTTCCTCTTTGTGTTAGATTCACGGAGTTGAATCAGGTGATCTCCTAGTGTTCCCAGAGCGGGAAGGAGCTGGGAGGAAAGAGGGAGGGGGAAGGGAATAGTTTATTCCCCTTTGTTGTGAGACTCAAGGAATTTGGGTCTTGAGACCCCCAGGGAAGGTTTTGGGGGAGACTAGAGTCGATCGGGCGCTCTACTCTAAGTCCTGATTGGTGGCAGCCTATCAGATCTAAGCTGGTAATTAAGCTTAGGGGAATTCATGCTAATACCCATATTTTGGATGCTAAGGTTCAGAATTGGGAATTATATTATGACAGACCTAATCTCAGCAAGCTGTACAATTGATACTTGGTACTCTTGATAAACTGATTGGGTGTCTCGTTTTGTGGTATATCAATCTGTATATGCTGATCATATTTCTTTTGTTAGGTATTCCTTTTCCCCCAGACAAAAAGGTATTTGTTGTTCCATATTCCCAAGGACTCCTGCATGTTTGTGAGTGGGAAAAAACTCACAGCAAAGGTGTCCGGGGAAGTTATATTTTAGTTGCCCAAGAAGTATGGGTGGGACCCTGAGCCACAGCTTATTTTACTAGAGGACCCCTAGACATATTGAACCCAGCTTTTGTTGCTGCCATTGGCTCAGAAACATTATGCAAGTGTTCCTGTACAGTGATAGCTGTGGCAGGGAGATATAGGGCTGAAGCTTGCATGCAAGAGAACAGTGCAAAGTGGTTACACTCAGACCATAGTACCTTTTATAACCCCAGGTGAACTGCCTCTAGAAGCTGGATTGGGAGCTCTTGGGTTTATCTTAAAAGTTTCTAATAGTCATTGGGTTGAATGTACTTGCACCTTGCTTTCTGGCAACCATTGTAAAGAAACCCTTTCTCTTATCTGAAGAGTGAGACTGTTCCTGGGGAAACCAACCAAGGGCTAGAGTTTGAAAAGCCTAATGCTTGGAGTACCTGCAGTGTTTGCCGCCAACCCTGCGGTACACCCAGCATGCTGCCATGCTACTTAGGGACTTGTGTAGCACAATACTCACAGCAACTCCCTGGAGTAGGGTTGTTTCCGGTATACATCCTGAGCCATGTTAACCTCATTTTGAGAGCACATTTCCCCTTTCTTCACTATTCTGTGGGACTCTGTCTTCAATACAGGATATTTCAAAGATGGTTACCAACATGGCCTGATTGATCCAGCTCTAGTCCCCACACCAGCAAGGGCCTATGGGCCCCTGCTGAGCCATAAGGATTGGCTAACTCTAATCAGTGCACAGAGTGTCATTATGCATCTGTGCAAATCAGAATGGGCAGCAAAGAAGATTTTCTGCCCCTAAGGGTTAAGGAAATGCAGCTAGTACAGTGAGTAAGTCAGAACTGCTTCAATCTGTTCCTGTCATCAGGGGCATGAAAATCCACCAATAGTGTTTAAATAATTCATGACCATGCCAGGGGAATGAGCTGGAATCCTTCCTTCTGCATCCTCCAGTGCTGGACAAACTCCCAGCCACTCCTGTTCCAGAATGAGAATCTGCCTGCACTTTCCTACTTCTTTCCCTTTTGACTCTGACTGAACAGCAAAGGATCACTGTAGCCTAAACTTCAAGGCACCTCTAGTTCACTAATGGTGCAGAGAAACACTTTCCTGCCCCTCTACTCCAGCCAGGGGATCTCCAAAATTAAAAACAAATCTGAACATAAAACAAATTCAAGTCCCAGACCCCAGTATCCCTCTCTCCCCTGCTTCTCTTCTCTGTGCCTTCCTCTTTGATGAAAACCAGACACAGTACTCATCACCCAAACCTGGAATCAGACACTGAAACCCGACAGCTTCCCAGCTGTTGTGTTTGAGACCATACATAAGTTATTTCCCCCAGAGGAAAGGTGGTAAATGCATCCTTGAGTAAAGAAGCCAGGATCCCTCAGAATATAGCCAATAATGTCATTGGAGGGAAGAGGAGACAGCCTTCTAAGAGCAGATGTCTCAACAAGCAAAGTTCCAAATGTCAAATATTCCTGAAGTAAGGGTCAGCTGTGTCATTTAATGCTGACACTAGAGTTGCTCATACATCCTGTACCCACTAAGAACATCATTATACTTGAGAGGGAAGAAATTTTTCCCCAGTAACTTTACAGGCAGAAAGAACTAGGTAGATCTGGAATAGATTTTGGTGGCAGAATCAGTCTCATTTTACACTCCATCAGGCTCCAATTGCTTTGCCACAGTGGTAATTACATGGACTAAGGAACAAGGAAAACTATCCTCAGAGAACAAGGAAATTGATTTTCTCCTAATTAAGATGTCCTTATTCATTATCTCATGGGAGAAGCTTCTATGGACACAATCAGCTTCTTCGCTTATATAATGGCAGCAAATGCAGTGGCACTGAGACATCTCTGGCTGTAGATGCAGGAGAAACAAATATTAAGCAACTCCTGGCCTAGACCAAAATTTATGAAGACTAACTGATTGGCAAAACAAAACAAAACAAAACAAAAAAGTTAATGGTGAATTCAAACAAAAGGAAACTAAGCCCCTTTCAAGAGTATCTAAAGGCAACTTAAAGACCTAAAGTGACATCCTGGCCTCAGTGAAATCAACTGACAAAATTTCCATTGACTGCTGTGAAGCCAGAATTTCAACCCAATTAGCAAACCAAAAGGCTCCTTTTGACCCTCTCACCATACTAAACACTCCATAAGAGATTAAGGATTTCAAAGACAGAACTCATGGTAAAAACATCATAGGGAAGGAAGTCTCAGACAAGATTATATACTATACAACCAGCCATTCCTAGCCCCATGAAATGGGAATTTATTCTCTCAGATAAGTGGATATTACAAATCATGAATAAAGGCTGTTCAGTGACCTTCCTTTTAAAATAAAGGTTAATAATTTTTTGATGGAACAGATTGTCATGGGAAAATGCAGTTTAGTCAAAATCAGAACATTTTGAAAGAATGTGACAATTTTGGCAATTTTTTTGACAAAACAAATTATTTTGACGTTCTAGTTTCAATATGGTAAAAATGCTTCATTTAAACTTTATCATCTCATTTAAGTTCATTTTTACTTTTTACTATATCAATGCTAATTTTAATCTTATCTATTATATATATTATGTAATTTATTATATGTATTTTCTATTCTGTTTTTACCTCATTGAAATAAAATGGTTTGACATTATTGAAACAAAATGTTTCAATGTTTCCCAAATGACATTTTTCAGAAATTTCAGAACTTCAACTTTTCATTCCAGTTCAGAACAAAAACAAACTTCAAAATTTGGGATTTTCTGCAGAACAGAAATTCAGTTTTCTGACTAGTTTTACTGATAAGAATAAAAAAGGAGGTTCATTCAGTTCTCAGCCCCCTGAAACCCTAAAAAACATGCCAATAGGCTTCAAGTCTTTGAGTGCTTCATTCAAATCAGAGGAATGGAGCCAGTTCCATGGAGAAAGATGTATGTTTCTGTCATAAACAGATAGCTAAGGGTTAATGTCTCTTACACCTGGAAAGAGGTAACCTGAAGCACCTGACCAGAGGACCAATCAGGAAACCAGACTTTTTTCAGGTCTGGGTGGAGGGAAGTTTGTGTCTGAGTTCTTTGTCTTCTGCCTGTCTCTCTCTCGGCTATGGGAGGATTTCTGTTTCCTGCTTTCTAATCTTCTGTTTCCAAGTTGTGAGTACTGAGATCATAATACAATAGGGGTTATTGTTTTTTTTCTTTTGTATTTACATGGTATAGTTGCTGGAATGTTTTGAATTGTATTCTTTTTGAATAAGGCTGTTTATTCATATTTCTTTTAAGCAAATGACCCTGTATTTGTCACCTTAATACAGAGAGACCATTTTTTATGTATTTTTCTTTCTTTTTACATAAAGCTTTCTTTTTAAGACCTGTTGGAGTTTTTCTTTAGTGGGAAACTCCAGGGAATTGGTGGGAGGAAGAAGTCAGGGGGAAATCTGTGTGTGTTAGATTTACTAGCCTGACTTTGCATTCCCTGTGGGTGAGGGGGGAAGAGAGATTAGCTCTCGTTACTTCTGTTTTCCAAGGCTGGAAATGGGGAGAGTGGAATCCCTCTGTTTAGATTCACGGAGTTTGCTTCTGTTTATCTCTCCAGGAACCCAGGGAGGGAATACCTGGAAGGGAGAAGGGAAGGGAAATGGTTTATTCCCCTTTGTTGTGAGACTCAAGGAATTTGGGTCTTGGGGTCCCCAGGGAAGGTTTTTGGGGGGACCAGAGTGCCCCAAAACACTCTAATTTTTTGGGTGGTGGCAACTTTACCAGGTCCAAGCTGGTAACTAAGCTTGGAGGGTTTCATGCTAACCCCCATATTTTGGACGCTAAGGTCCAAATCTGGGACTAGGTTATGATATGAGTGGCAGCGTTTGTGGGAAAGATACAATCCAGAAGCCAGTAGGAATATTATATTTTTCTTTTCTCTGCTAGGGGCTTTTAAGCAGAGAAGAACGGTTTGGTTTTAAAAGGAACCAGAGAGAATTTTTTTTCTGCTCTCTCTGGCAGTTTTTGGCTTGCATATTAAGCAAGGAACCATTAAGGGACTATTACGGGTCTTTTGTCACACAATAGCACTCCCATTAGGAGTCAAATACCAGCACTATACACATGCAAATACAAAAGAAAAAAAAACAATAACCCCTATTGTATTATGATCTCAGTACTCACAACTTGGAAACAGAAGATTAGAAAGCAGGAAACAGAAATCCTCCCATAGCCGAGAGAAAGACAGGCAGAAGACAAAGAACTCAGACACAAACTTCCCTCCACCCAGACCTGAAAAAGTCTGGTTTCCTGATTGGTCCTCTGGTCAGGTGCTTCAGGTTACCTCTTTCCAGGTGTAAGAGACATTAACCCTTAGCTATCTGTTTATGACAGTTTCCCTCTCTCAACCCCTCACCCAATAGTATCCAAGAAACTGAGACTCAAGGCAGTTCTGGATACAAAGTTACACAGACAACTTTTCTGATACCTATCACACCAGCTAAAAGGATATTAGAACTGAGTGCCCTGTTTATTGGAAAACAATGCTGTATTTTCCAGGGTTTTGAATAAGAAAAGGAAGTTTGCCTTTTAAACTCTAAATATATCTTCTTAATAACAGCATGTGTGGCAGACCAGACTCACCAGTTTGAGTGATCTTGATTTAGGAAGCAACAAAGAGTCCTGTGGCACCTTATAGACTAACAGAAGTATTGGAGCATGAGCTTTCATATGTGAATACCCACTTCGTCAGACACCCATGAAAGCTTATGCTCCAATACTTCTGTTAGTCTATAAGGTGCCACAGGACTCTGTCTCTTTTTACAGATCCAGACTAACACAGCTACCCATTTAATACTTGATTTAGGAAGTATTTAGTTGATACCTTATGTGTATGGTTTCTTCACTGATTAATATGGCAGTTTAGATGGTGCTGCTTTCCAGCTGTGAAATCAATTTGTTCCGGTTTACAGCATGGGTCCTGCTTTCTGATCTAGTGAAGGGGAGGACCCATCCACACTTACTGGATTATTAGAATTTCTGTTACAGAGAAAAGACATTTTACAGGTGAGATGACATTTCTATTGTTTTGGGTACATGTATCACCAGAGTATCCAAGTGCCTCACAATCATTTAATGTATTTATGTGAAGTACAGATATATTAACTTCATTTTACAGTGAGGTAAGTGAGGCACAAAGACAGTAAGGGTATGTCTACACTGCCTTGCAAACTGAGGTCTGTGGTACGCGGCCTTGTGGACTTGATGTTTCCAAGTCTGCACTTAAGTATCATCACTGCATTGTAAACCTGGGCTAATGTGTCCATACTGCACAATCCAGACCTTCTGCATAAGGTCTGTGGCTTGGTACTGCAAAATGAGAGGGGTCAGACCCAAATCACAGTGGGACTATGTCCCTGATCCACATTCCTAGCAGGGTCATAGGATCCAGATCCTGACTGTTTGCTGACCCAAGTCAGACTGATTATGTCTGGACAGAAGGGAGCCAAGAACCCAAGTCAGGAGCCAGGCTTAGGTTATGTATGCACAGCAAACAACAACAAAACCAAGGCAGCAAGTCTCAGAGCCTGGGTCAGCTGACACAGGCTTGCTCCTTGGGGCTGAGAATAGCACTGTCAATATTCCCATTCCAACCAGAGCCCAGATTCTGGGAGCCTCCCTGCTTGCTAACCGTCAGTTTACAGGCTCCACCCCAAGTAGGAACATCTACACTGCTGGTTTTAGCCACATAGCATGAGCCTAAGTCAGTTAACCCAAGCTCTGATACTCGTTGCCGCAGGTCATTTTTCTATGTAGACATACCCTTAGATAGCCTGTGGTAGAGCCTGAATTGAGTCCGGACTTCAGATTCCAAACGCCACTAACTATACAAAATTCTCCCAATTTACACCATTGTGACAGGAGAATCTGTCCCTGAATTTTCAGTCTGATTGTTGAGGTCTGAGACCAACAGCCTGCACACTACATTGAAAAAAATCACAACAGAAAACTAATACAATATGTCCACCCTTTGGAATCAAAACATTCAGTGAATGAATCACAAATACATTATACTGTTACACTTGAAGGAGCTGACTAAAAATACAAGCAAGCTGGAGAAGACAAGATAAAGAAGCTGCAACAGCCATATAAAACAAGTGCTTGAGATATCTTTCAAGAATGCAGAATTAGCTCCGTGTTATCCAGAGGAAATTCCCTGGTGTTTTGTCTCTTTTAGAATAAAATTCTCCTTTCCAATCTTCACTGTGGAGCTTGGTTGTTAAAAATTCTACATGAAGAACTTAGATTCATAGATTTCAAGACCAGAATTGTGATCATTGTGATCATCTAGTCTGACCTCCTGTATAACACAGGCCAATTAACTTTCCAGAAATAATTTATAGAGTATATCTTTTAGAAAATCATCCACTCTTGACATAAAGAGTGATGAAGAATCCACCATGATCCTTGGTAAATTGTTCTGCCTATAACAATGAAAGTTTCACACTCTGAACAAATACAGACTATGCAACAGAGATGTCTCCTGAGAATAAGAGATTCAGAGTATGGGTTGAGGGGGAGGTGTCTGCTCTATTACTTTAAATATAATCGATGGAAATAAACACAGAGGTAATACACAACAGTACAAAATGTCATGCAACATGAAAAAAAATGTGCTATAAGCCTGTGGATTCCCAGATCACCGCTATTAGAAAAAAATTAAATACTGTAATGTATGAATTGTTCAAATTCTAAAGAATATATGCTATAATTTGATTTAAAAGTTTACACTAATAAAAACATAAAGCACATTCAAATCAAAAAGTTTAAAGGGAAAGAGAAAAAAAACCTTCCATAAAGTAAGAATTATATTTCCCATGTTTATTCATCCCATTTAAGTTGCCACTCAATAATTACTTCCACTAAATCGGAGTAAGATTTTTATATTTATTGTAGGTATTTATAACTATGAAGCTGTTGGAACTCTTTTATATATTTGATATTGTATTTATTTTCTCCTAAAGTTGTTACTAGTCTAATGTGATTGAAGCATTTGTATTTTATTGCACCTTGTCTATAAGCTTCTCATTACAACTACATTGAACAGAAAAGGTTCATACTAAAGGGATAAAATTGGCAGTATATGGACTATGACACATGGTTGAATAGTAATGGATTTATCCAGGTTTTATTCAGGTAGTGGTGCATGATAATACTAGACAGTTAAGTAACAGTAAAGAGCCCATTTTCCAAAAGGTAGGTCCCTATTGCAGCATATAGACAACTTCATTCATAATTTAGTCAAATGTGTCTTCCTGTGTTTACTAAAGACTCAGGAGTCATGATTGCCAGCAGAAATGGTGCAGTATCTTTATGAACTACCAAGCACTCTTCTCACACAGACCCTTCTCAGGCTTCTAGAAGAAACTAGGGTAAACTGGGCATGTTGAGAAACTATACATATGTATTTGCATACAACCAAACTCACATTACATAGGGTATGTCTACACTACCCGCCGATTCGGCGGGTAGTGATTGATCTGTCGGGGATTGATATATCACGTCTTATCTAGATGTGATACGTCAATCCCTGAACGCGCTCCCCGTCGACTCCAGAACTCCACCAGGACGAGAGGCGGAAGCGGAGTCAACGGGGGAGTGAAGTAAATCAATCTAAGTTGATCTAAAATACATTGACTTCAGCTACGCTATTTTTGTAGCTGAAGTTGCATATCTTAAATCGATCCCACCCCACCACCCCGAATGTAGACCGGGCCATAGTCTTACTTGCAAAGACAGTTCTACATAGTAACTTAATACCTATACTTGAAAGACCCTCCCAAGTTGTTGGGGTAGGTACTGGGGGATAGTCATGAGAGTGAAAAAGAATGCAGGCAGCAGAGTAGCTTCCACGGGTCTCGCCCCATGCTCTCTTGCAGAGGGTTATTGGCCAGTGGATCTATGTAAGAAGGAATCCACCACAACCACCTCAGCTTTTCCTGCCCTCCAACACAACGCTGCTAAATGCATCACCATGGAACTGAGCTCCCAAAATCCTGCCCTTCCATGGAGATAGGAGCAAGATTTGGCTAAAGACATTTTTATTTTATTCTGAAGCCATTTATTACACAAAAATGTCAAGAATAATTAGGAAAAAAAATATGGTGCATGAAATACTAATGGTATTTTGCTGTTATGTCAGTTAGCTTTGCAACAGATAGAAGGTGAACAATAAAGGTCTACAATGTTCTGAAGAAAAATGTCATATTATCCCTCCATCCTCCTTGGAAGTTGGAAGTGCTAGAGGACAAAGAAAAAAGAAAAAAGAGAAAACAGTAACCTGATGCCTCAGTAAGCTTTAAAACACAGGGCATGGACCTGAACCTTCAACAAGTGTATGAAATATGTGACAGCTCTGCAGCAATGATGTGTGAAAGTAGAATGAATTATATAGTAAGAATAGAAAGGATTAAAGAAATGCTGTCTGTACCTTTAAGCAAAACTGTTGGAATGCTGCAATCCAGGTGTCAGGAATACAGACATTAACATAGAACAATTGCACCGTTTAAGGGCAATTGGTGAAGTATTAGCCTTAAATCGATAACAGTTAGTAAGGAAATAGGATATGCATGCTGTGCCCCAGGTGAATTTTCCTGTTTTGCTTTCTTTGTCCCTTTGTCTAATTCCCGCTCTTTTATCTGTATAAATAAGACTGTTTGGGCCTTGCATGGCCACTCACATATTCTGAATGTTATTGGCGGAGCGCTGCGCTAATAAACAGAGTGGTCTGACAAATTGTGAGTCCTGATTCTAACTTTGACAATTTGGAGGTTCCACCGAGATGGCAACCGTCTTCACTTAGGCTGTGTGATTCCTGACTGTTTTTGTAGGATGACCGTGGCAGCCGGCACCTGGGCATTTGGCCCAAGCGGTCCTCTACTAGAGCGGAAAGGCGCACAGCCACAGTGAGGTCTACGCCATCGAACCTGTTGGTTCCCACTCTGTTCTGGTAGGGATCCCGGGATCTGACATCAGGAATCTGGTCAGGTAATTATTTCTGTGTTTTGTCCGGACTGAGGACTGTCCTGTCTCTGTGTCTATCTGTCCTCTTGTGGAGTGTTTGAGTCTGGGTGCCGTCTCTGTCTGGGGATCGGCCGACCAAGGGGTTCCTGTCCCCGCGGTCTGAGTGAGTGAAATCTGCACAATTGCAGCCGCACCACACCTTGGGTAAAACCCTTAGTGTGAAAGCAAGGGCAATTGAGGCAGTAGCCTGTGGGCTCCTTTTGTGTGTTGCAGCAGGCATCGCTCTGACGAACCTGAATTTCCTTCTTGTGTGATTGGTGTGTGAAAGTCCTCCTGTACTGGTAACCAGACGTCTAAGTCGGGACAGTTCCCTAAATGAACGCCGGCTCATTTTATGTATTTAGGATGGGTCCAGACTCCTGTAAAAAAGGTCCAGACTCCTGTAAATTTCTGGGAAAATGGTCTAGGCTAACTCAAGGGGATCCCAAAACTCAGTGGCCACTGTTAAAATCTTGGAACAAAGACTGAGTGGACGTCTTAAAAGACAAACTCGGCCAACCTAAAACTAAATTTGCTAAAGGAGAGGTTAATTGTTTCATGCAGTGGTGGCAAGAGGCAAATCATAGGTGGACAAAATCAAAACTGGCCTCTCTCAATTATTCAAATAATAAGTTAAAAGCTTTATTAAAAGTCTCCTCTCCCACCACTAGACCGAGCGCTCCCCTTTACCCCGTTCTCCAAACCCCGGATCGATCCAAACCCCTTCATACTCCCATCTCACTGTAAAAAGGACAAAAAGTCCCTTGTTCTGTTCCCCTTTGTTGTCTGCCTCAGAAACTGATTCTTTATAGTGTCCCACTACCAATTCAGCAAGGCTGGGGGCGGGGGGAGCTCCTCAACTAGCCCCCACCCTTCCTGGTCCCTTTCCTTGAACATTTCTTTCAAAATTGTGAAGTGACCACAATAACACTCACAAACGGTTCATTGGAGGAAGAAAAAAAAAAAAAAAGCAGGATCGGGCCCAGAAAAGCAGGCAGGCAACAGATAAAGAAACTGAAAAACAGGTTGAAAGCCCTAATGGAATAGTGTTAGAAGTAAGAAAAGCAGTAAGTGCAGGCATGAACCCCTGGAACAATACTTAAAATGGTGAAATCTGAGGTGATAAAGGTGTCATTTTGGGACATAAACAAGTGATTTAAGTAAAGAGAGTGAAAAGTTAACTCTACAGAGGCTGGAGAGAATTAAGCAGTTAAACTTTGTGAAAATGTTAAAAGAGGACCATGTTAAAGAGAGAGAATTCTTGGTTTCTTTGCAGCCATTCTGAAGGGAAATGGGCCCTTTTCCAGAAGAGTGCCTGTAAATAATCCATATATATATACAGCTATGTAAAAACAAAACAGTGTAAAGGAATGTTAAGGAAAAGAAAATGTGTATGTATCTATGTCTGTGAAAATATGTAAAGTTCTAAGAATCTAAACCAGCACATCTGGTTTGTAACACTACTGTTTTGTAGGTGTAAGATAAATTGATTTTGTTTTTGTTTTTAATGCCACTAAAAATTCATTTGACTCTTTAATTTAAAGTTGCAAAACTGACAGACCTTTTTGCAAGACACAGGTAATTAGTGTTGTTTGGCTTTGGGATTTAGCATTTAACCCTTAAGGGGTAACTTGATTCTTTACAAAAATTAAAATGTTTTTAAATAAAGACCAAGTCATGGCTGCAATAGGGCAGTCAAAATCAGGAGAATAGGTAAAGATTCTGGAGTCTGTTTGTTTGTTTTGTTTTTTTGTAACAATAGCAAATAAGAGCTGTAGTGAAAGAATAAGAAATTAACAGTGACCCTCTGAAGCAACAGCAGAGGTGAGGTGCACAAAACAAAAAGAAGCAATATTAAAAACACTGAGCCTTAAAATGGCTCTGTGGAATCAGACTGTCACTTTGATAAGAATACATGAAAACTCTGTAAGAACAAAAGGAACAGTTATACCTTATGTAAAAATTAATATGGCTAAAGTTTTTGAAAAGTTATAGTATAGAAAGAATGTGCATTTTCCGTAGGACATGTGCAGCGTATATTGTAGAAAGGGATGTTAAAAAAAAATGCAAATGAAACATGCTGCTGAACTAAAATCCTATTAGAGCTCCAAAAAGAGCCGCAATAGGCTGTGTTTTCTTTTTCAGATCCCTGTGTGTTAAGACAGAGTCTCTGAGCTCTGCTGATGGCTTTGAATCCAAAAGCCTAGCCTGTGTTGATGCAAATTACCTAACTGATAAAGAAAGGTGAGAACTACCAGCACAAAAGAAGCTGCAAATAAAGAACATACCTGGTCAGCACACAAACTGCCTACATAAAAGGCACGGTATAACAAGATACCTTTTATAAATTTGATGCTAATGTTACTGTTAATATTAAACATTAAAATAACTTTAATGTTAGTAAGTACCCCTGTAACAACTTGTAGTGTGTATGATTTTTGAAAAAATCCTTTAAAGTAATATGGTACTGATGCTTCCCAGCTATTACCTGTAAATAAACTTAAAGCTTAACACAGCAGGAAAAACATTACAAACTTGGTCTGCTATATAAGAGGCAAAACTTGAGGTACACCACCTCATGAATTTAATAACTAAACAGTGGAATAATTTTTGCATAACCCTTAAAAAGTAGAACCCATTAAAACCTGGCCTGCCTATAGAACAAAAAACCACAAGAAAATATGGGGGTAATTCCTCTGTTTTGCCTGCAGTCAGGAAGGGTATTTGTAAAAGAATGGAATCTTTAAGCAATAATCAATGCCACCCCAAAAGGGGTAGAAAAATGTTCTTTTTGTCTTTCAGATAATCCAAAGTACTGTATAATGGACTATGTGTATGTGTTAATTCTTGGGGAAAAGTGTTTAAAAAGTGTTAGCAACTTACCAGAAGACAAATGTAAATGTAATGTAAGTACTGTGTTTACCAATAATCACATTTACTATTTGCCACAACAACAACAACACCAAAAAAGTCTCCGCTTACTGTAAGCACTGATTTAGTTGAGTTCTCTATCAATCTTGGCATTGAATGGCAAACAGTTACCAATCATCTGTTAAAAGGTAAAAAGGTAACATGGTTCCTAAAAAAAAAAAAAAAAAAAAAATGTGGAAAACTGGACTATTCATATTATACACGCAAATGGGGACATGTTAAGAATTGCCACTGCAGAAAAGCATAACAGCTTACCATTGGTACAACATATTTTCTGGATGGTCTCCCACAACTACTGGCACACTAATGTTACTACCCCTAATTGTTTTTGGTTTTAAATTGTATGTGTTTAATTGAAATGTTTAAAATGTGCTGGTGGATAAAACAAATGTATGTAAAGCTAAAGCCACAGGCCCAAATCATCTCCCAGTATTTTCTATTACATGGACTAAATAAGAAGTGACACTGGCGATTAATAATCTTAGTGTCAAAAGGGGGATATGTAGGAGCAGGATTTTATAATGTCCCATAAGAATTACAGTATAATTTGATTTCATCCTGCTAGCCACCTTTTTTTAAATACCAGAAAGAAATGACCCTCTGGGACTATAAGATTCTGTTTTCCCATATGCATTACAAATTAGGCCCGTTCTAACTCTTTGTTTTAAGATTTAGGTAGTAAGAGACAGGATTCTCTATTGTGTCTGTGTTAAGTAAATTAGAGAAACATTGAAGGCCTGGGTCTCAGTGTAAATTGTCTTAGTTATCAATTGTAAAACTTAGCAAGGTTTAATTTGCAATGTTTTTTTTTGTTCTATATAAAATACTACTGTTTGTATTCTCAATCTGTTTGTGTGAATGAGGAATGTATGCATCAGGAAAAGACAAGGTGCGAAGGCCATTGTTACAGCCAGAGTCAAGGGACAGCTGTTAAACTGTCTGGCATCTCAGAGTGGATACATGCTTCGCAGTGTAAGAATGCACCACCCCCAGTGAACCAACCACCACCTCAGGACCACACAGAGTCAATTTTTTTGACTCCAGAAGAAGACGTATAGGAACAGCCTGCAATAACTTACAATCTACGCTCTCGTAAGGGTTGCCAGAAGCAGATGACTACATAAAGCAAGGCCCAAGAAGAAGCAGTAGTGAGCTTAGCGCCTGCTGCCTGGTGGACATAAAACTGTGACGGCAGTTCCCTCAGTTGAGGTTGTCAGAACCAGAAGGGCCCTGCCTTCAACATGCGCCTCTGGTGGTGCCTGTTCTTCGGCTGCTGGTATCTTAAGGTCTGGGGAGTCCACAATGACAATTCTTTTATCCAGCAGCATGTGTGGATAGCTCAGACCCTTATTATTTCTAAATGCTGGGTCTGCAGCCACATCCCAGCCCACTCTCAAACTGGTGTTCCTGTCCTGGCTATCCCACTCAATTCCCCAGACCTCACTGGAGGACCTTGTCCGTTTAACACAATATGGAACAGTCATGACACCTGGAAGAGGCTATTGGCAGTTCCTTTATCCCACTTGGGGGAGCAATACACCAGGCAAAAAAAGGCTCCTAAGTAGTTAAATAATGGCAAATAAAACCAGAGAAAGTTTAAGAGCCCTGGCCAAAGAAACAGGGGCGATTGGACAGGTGGCCCTCCAGAACCATCAGGCATTGGACATAGTGCTGGCGGCCAAAGGAGGGACCTGTGCTCTCACTGGAAAACAATGTTGTATGTTTATACAATACCAATGAGGTAATAGATCGCTATAGCCACTTAGAACAAATCACATATCTTCCCCATGAAGAGTCGAGTTCTTTATGGAAGTGGCTAAGTAACCTGTTCAATTTCTCTGGCATAGGAAACTGGTTGTTTCAGGGAGCCCTAACTATCCTGTTTGGAATCTTAGTGATTTTTGTATGCTTTCAGTTAATCTCCTGTTGTATACAGAATTGTTTCACCCAGATGACTGCCCCAAAACAGAGTGCTAATATGATGATTTTGAATATCGCTGATGAACTAAGAGATAAGGAACTGTTAATTTGTGGAACTCAGTAAGGGTTGGTCATGGCGTACGCCTGACCAAAAGGAGGGATTGTGAAAGTAGAATGAATTATATAGTAAGAATAGAAAGGATTAAAGAAATGCTGTCTGTACCTTTAAGCAAAACTGTTGGAATGCTGCAATCCAGGTGTCAGGAATACAGACATTAACATAGAACAATTGCACCGTTTAAGGGCAATTGGTGAAGTATTAGCCTTAAATCGATAACAGTTAGTAAGGAAATAGGATATGCATGCTGTGCCCCAGGTGAATTTTCCTGTTTTGCTTTCTTTGTCCCTTTGTCTAATTCCCGCTCTTTTATCTGTATAAATAAGACTGTTTGGGCCTTGCATGGCCACTCACATATTCTGAATGTTATTGGCGGAGCGCTGCGCTAATAAACAGAGTGGTCTGACAAATTGTGAGTCCTGATTCTAACTTTGACAGATGCATTGAATAGGGTGTGCTCACCTCAAGATCACTGTGTAAATTATTACCTGGCTGATTAGGTGCTACCAACTGGCTGGCACAGAACTGATGATTTGTAATATTGCTTCAGCTGAAAATTTAAAAAAGAGTAACAAGCAAGGTACTTTATTATCACTTCAACAAAACCCATATATGCACCTTTTTTTATAGAAATTCAGAGGGACTGCTACATTGTGGTAAATAGGACAAAAATGTGTTTCATGGCTTCATAAAATGAGATAAAAGGGCAATTAACCCACTACATTCTGCTCAATTGACATAATATTTGTTAATGTTTTCTTCTTCAAAGCAAAGGCTTCTGCTTTTCATTCCAAATGTTATGGGAATGATTCTTGGAAAATCAAGCCACCAGGAGCTGCATCATAGTGTTTGAATAATCTGTATCTAGTGAACTTGTCCTAACTTTGCTTTATAATGGTGGTGCCACATTAGTATTTTTAAGCAATTGAGGCACGAAGAGGCATATAATTCACAAGGGTGAAAATCAACCCACCTATAAAGGATTTACTCTCCTGAGTTCTTTTTGTTCAGCAAAACAAACAAACAAATAAATAAATAAAATAATAATAATGAAAACTGAGTATTTTAAAAAGAATTAACTCATTATTTTTGTATCTTATATGCAATTCATAAAAAAAATTATCCATATGGAAACTGTTTTTATGAGGTAAAATATAAAAACCAAACACACAAACATCAAACATAGTACATTTCTGTGTAAAAATATGTTTTAGAGCTCTTTAATGCTGGGGCCTGAGTACTGAGGAGTGATTTTCAAAAATATTTATTTTTTTTAAACCAAATGTCGTGAACTAATAGTCTCAACTTTGTTTTGTACCATTTCACGGTACAGAAATGCTGCTTTTTATTAAATTTGATCATTCAAATATGTAAAATTTTTAAACTGTTTCAGTAAAAACTTAATATAAATGAAAGTGAATTATATGCATTCTAAAAACTATGTTGAGCAAAATGAGGCATATTGTTCTGAATCTATCCTCTTGTCAAGAAAACAACAGTAAAAAATGTGCAGATTTTCCACAAAATCAGACAACTTCGATAAATTTGAAATGAAATGTGAAAATCTTGGGTGAAATGGTTTTGTTGTGAATGTTTTGCTCAGTCTTAAGGCTAAGCACTTAGGTGTCAGAATGAAATGAGTAGTTCTAGGCTAGATTTTGTTTTTTGTAACTAAAGATATTTTGGATGAGTGCAGATAAATTAGAGATAATTTGTGGGGATTGCCAGGAAGGGTGCCGGGGTACTTGTGTCAGCTGGGAAAGGCTGCAGCATTTTCCCCATTCTGCAGCAGCCCATTGGAGACAAGTAGGGGAATATGAGGCTGGTATCCTTGGAGACACTAGCAGGGAGTAGGACACAGCACTTCCTCACACAGTTGTGTTCATATCATGTGCAAGAACACAAGGCTTCTTTCACCCTCTCCCACAGGGAAGGACACAATTTTGCCCTTTGTGATTAGAGGCAATATTCTATGTTCCATTAGAATCTGTTGGCAACTAGAAGGGACATCTTGTGCTAATGCACATTTTATATGCTCAAAAAAGCAAAATATAAATGTCAAGGATAGTGTAAGACAGTATTATACAATGTGGCAATGTTTTTCATCTACACTGTTTTGCTGACATTCTGAAATAGAGAAGGCCTGTAGCGAGGCGGTGGGATACCTCACAGCCCCGCTGAGGGACGAACCTCCCCTACCACCACTGTGGGCGGAGCCGCTGGGTCCTGCGCCTGCCCCTCAGAGGTCACGGAGCAGACCCGGAAGTATAAAAGGACTCCTGCAGAGCTCAGTCGAGGCCCAGCCACCACAGGGACCAGACGTCTGCGTCCGCCTGCCAACCAGAGCTCACACTCGGCCAGCCGAGCCTGCCCCATACTCGCTACCCCAGGGAGGACTGGCCGAACCTGCCCCACGCTCACTACCCCAAGGAGGACTGGCCGAGCCTGCCCCGCACTCGCTACCTCAAGGAGGACTGGCTAAGTCTGCCCCATGCCAGCTACCCCGAGGAAGGGCCGAGCCTGCCTCTTGCCAGCTACCCCGAGGAGCCGCTGAGCCTACCATCGGCAACTTATCCATAAGAACCGATGGTGCTGGAGACCGCCGGTGATGCTACGACGACTCAGGTACCCGACGAGGGGGAATATGGAAGTAGCCCGGGGGCAGCCGACCCCAGTCAGAGCCAGAGCCAGAGCCAATGTCTGTGTGTTGCGGCCAGGATCCCCACTGACAGCAGCGAGTTTCTGCCGCTACTAGGGCCCCGGGCTGGGACTCAATGGAGTGGGAGGGCCTGTGTCCCCCCTGCCACCCACACCTTGGGTGGCAAACTCCCCCTTTTCCCTGGCCTGGAGAGGCTAGGACCTCCTGCTAACTGATTATTGACTCAGCCCCTGCTGAAAGGCCTGAGTCCCAGGCTGCCCCGTCCTGACCTAGAGCCTGGGCTGCTACCTAACTACTACTGCTCAGCCCTGCCTGAGGGCCTGAGCATTCTGACCTAGTGTTTGTTGCCCCGCCCTGACCTAGGGCCAGGCTTTAGATTATTACTGCTCAGCCCTGCCTGAGGGCCTGAGCGTTCGGCATCAGTGTTTGTCATCCTGCCCTGACCTAGGGCCTGAGCTGTTTCAGACTAGTGACTCAGCCCTGCCCAGGGTCTGAACCCCCCTAATCGAGTGTGCACTATTCCCCAGGACAGTGGACCCATCAGCCTGCGGACTAGAGCGAGGCGGTGGGGTACCCCACAGCCCCGCCAAAGGACAAACCGCGGCCGAGCCGCACTACACAACCATTACTCCTGTACTCTCTTGAATTAGCCTTGTTGAAAATATTTGTGTTGACATAAGAACATAGACAGAAGTGACCCTGTACCTCTGTCTGATATCTGAAATAATAGTGTGCTCTCAATTAAATACTCTCTATATGCTTGTGTAGAAATCTGTGCATGTGAACCTAAGTCAATTCAATGTTGAAATGGGGGGGGAAAAGGAACAATGGTTGTTCCAACTTTCTCAACCTCTTTATCATTTGTCTCCCAATTTCAACCTGTAGCAATGCAAAATATGAAATAATGGTATCCCAGTCCAACAACACTGAATTCAAACATTGCAATGTCTTTTTTTTTAATGAAATATACCTCAAAATTTGTAACTCAAACTCAGAAATTGATCACACAAGGAAACAAACAAGCTCCTGGGAAATGCTAAACAGTCTGAAGGCACTCAGTACCTTGCACAATCTGGCTCTCAGTCATTAAACATTATGGAAATACTGAGCCATTAGACCAAACCACTGAAAGCCTTTAGATTTATTTTTAGGAACCTAATACATGCATTAATATTATTGTCTGTATTAACATATTTTGTAACCTTTCCTATTTTCTTTCCAAAGTGATGATTCACATTCACACTAATTCAGATTCAGAACAAAAGTGATAATGTATAGATTCTGAATGCACATAAGGCATGATGCAAATACTTTCTAAGACAATATTTTTTGAAAAGGACCTTCAAAAATTGTGTTTTGCTTAATTATTTGGAGGGAAAAAAGAGTGGATAAGTGGCTCTAGAAATTGGAAATGGGCTAGAGAGCTTTTCATTTATTGGTTCCTAGTTCATGCTAGTGACCAAAGGTCATTTCTATCTAAAGACTGGTTTATGTGAAATAAATTGTTAGTCTCAGTCCCTAGAGGACTTGATGTCAGCATCACAAAAACTATTCCCACCCCAATCTGTGCTAATTGGAACATTGTTTTCCATCTCAACTGGAAGGTCAAAGATTGAATGGCAATAGAAAATGTGCATTATTGTCTCTTCTTTGGAAATGGTCTTTGTGGTCTTACTGCCTATACAGTAAGTGTACATATTATACACCATAGTATGCACACTACCCTGTTCTGCAGAGATTAATTTTTATTATTTATATTTATCTATTATAATATACATGTATTCCAGTAATACTCACAATGTGCTACTGTACACAAAGACACTGTCCTGAAGAACATAAAGTTTTGGGGTGAGATCCTGTGCTATGAATCTAAGAACTTGCAGACCGGGGGATGGGTAGGTTAAGAAGGCTTTAAATTAGCTTTGTGCTCTACTCATTCTGGGCTGATCTGGAAACCGAGTTTAACTTAAAAAGCCCTGGGGATCTGTCTAAGTTATTGTAGCCTTCCCAGGCTACTCTATGAGCCACACTGTGCTGCCTGGAATCACCACAGTGTTGCATGCACCACCTCCATCAAGCCCCGTATGTCCCTATTGGCTAACACCATACATAACATGGTCCCTATTCTGGAGCTTGGGAAGGGGCAGTCAGGAAGCAGCCTTACAGTGCTCATCCACAGTTTCTCCCCCAGTTAGACATGGGGCTTTTAGAGCCACTCAACACCATTCCAGCACTTTTACAAAGCATAAGAGCGGGGATGCGGATCTTACACTATCTACATACATACCCTATAAATAGAGCACTTTGATCTTCAGGACAGTCAAACAATATCTGTCATGAGCATAAATTTACTAAAAGAAAAATAAGGAAAAGGTATGGAAAATGGTCCAGACACATTTTTATGCACCTCATGCAGGTGTTTTAATTAGGACAAAAATCAGCTAGGTTGCATTTTCAAACAAAATTCTTTTACCGCTTGGTTTATATGACAAGATATAGTTTTTAAAACTAATCATTTTTCTTTTTTCTGGATGTGACGATTCTTTTTACAGATTGGCTAATAATACAGTACCATTCTAAACTTGATAAGCTTTGTAATAGATGGTAAAATGAGTTTTTTATGTGATTTGAATGCCTAGCATTGTATCATGACACAGGCAGGATTAATTTTCCATTGTGCTAATCAGAAATGAAGCACGCTTATGTTTTTTCCCTTCTTTTAAAAGATGACCAAAGTTCCTGCTGCTTTCCTTTGGCTCAAGAAAACTAGTGTTCAAAATACTTGTTCGGACTATAAAAATAATCTTGTGAACT
The DNA here is from genome assembly GCF_025201925.1 of Gopherus flavomarginatus. Taxonomy (NCBI): domain Eukaryota; kingdom Metazoa; phylum Chordata; order Testudines; family Testudinidae; genus Gopherus; species Gopherus flavomarginatus. The sequence continues at coordinate 35,452,563 of NC_066617.1, forward strand.
TGCTTTAAATTGCTTCCATGAAAAGTAGATCTTAATTTTTCATCTTCAGTCAGACTCTGGTGGAAGAGTCTGACTCTAACTTTAGAAATCAGTTTTATCCTGCACACTACAAGTCAGATATTATTAGCTATGTTAGATAAGTTATAGATTAGAAACAATCTGTTGTACAGAGTGAGCTGACAGTGTGATTATTTTCAGTGTTCTATGCAGTTACCACTTGGGAGTTCATGTAAATAAGAGCCTTATTTTCTTGATATTTACTCTTGTAAATAACATGAATAAACTTGAGATGTCTCCTACTGCTCTGAGGCAATTTACATGGTCAATAAATGGGTTTGCTGTTCAGTTTGCAGGTGCTGTGGGTAATTTGCTGCTCCTTTTCTGTCCTAATAGAAAAAGCACACCTTAATCATATTTAGGACTAGCAGGCTTTAAAAGACTCATTTTTGTTGAGAATTTTCTTTCATGTAACGTCATATAATTCAATGTACTAATATATTGTAATGATTATCTTGGAGATTTAACTGCTGGATATATAAAGTGGTAACAATTAATTCATGTTAGATTTTGAAAATATGGGGTTTTATCCAGCCTTTAGGTTTTGGGGGCCAAATTTGCTGTGATTCTGTGTCCATCTAAACCAGGGGTCTCAAACACATCGCTCAGAGTTATTTGCTGCGGCCTGCCAACCTCCCCGCCCCTCCGGAGTTATTTCCTGCAGCTGCCAAGCTCCCCTCACCCGCTACCCCTCTTCCATCAGTGCACTGGGTCCCTGCTCCTCTGCCTACCTCCAGGTGCTTCCTACTGCCAAACAGCTGTTTGGCGGTACTTAGCGCTTTTCAAGAGGGAGGAGACAGAAGCCACATGCTCTGGGGAGAAGGCAGAGAAGAGGCAGGGCCAGGACGGGATTTGGGGAAGGGGTTGGAATGGGGGCAAGGAAGGGGTGGAAAGAGGTGGGGCAGGGATGGGGCCTCATGGAAGGGATGGAGTTAGAGAGGGGCTGGAGATGGGGGGGAGGGGGCGGGCTTTTGTATATTTATATGAAAAGGTGTCAGTGATGCAGCCCTCGGGCCAATGTGGCCCTCATGATGATTTGAATTTGAGATCCCTGATCTAAACCCATGTTGAATTTGGCTTCTAATTCTTATTGCTTATGAATAGACAGAAGACTTTCCCAAAGAAATTTCTAGCATTTATTCAGTCTTCTTCGTGTTCATTATAGATAACTCTAAAACATTTTGAACAGGAATTTGAGTGTCACTTCATATTTTACATAGGGACAGTATAAGAAGTTGTTTAAAACATAATTTGAGATTTCTTGAGACTTTCAGTTGAGAGCGTTCTCCCCTTTTGGGGGACCTGCAGTCATCTATCCAGCCACTTCCCCAATGGAGAGTGAGGGAGGGTATCCTTACTCACCCACGTCTCTGGGTCCTAGCCCACTGACCCTGTAGATGGCAGCCACATGCTGTGTCTCCTCCAACTCCTCAGTACATTTCCCTAGGCCACTTTCCAGCAGCCCCAGCACTTTCTTCGTCTTTATCTCAGGGCCTCAGCATGCCAGTCCTAGCAGCCAGCCAGGAGCCCCCTCTCACTCTCATGTTCATGCCTAGCACTGCTCTGTCCAGGGTGCTAGCTTCCTTCCACCTTCAAGGCATCCAGTCCTCCCTCCTTGAGCTCTGCCCTGCAGTTCTTATGTGGACCCACTGGGCCCTGATTGCTGCTCCTTGCAGCCCCTCTCCAATTTGTTGCTTCCTGTGCAACATCCCTATGGCTCTATTAACCCATTGCACATCAGTGCGGGGCAGGCAGCACATCACACAGTCCCAAGCCTTTTTGCCTCCTGCTTCTCTGCACACTCTCCTTTATAGTAAGCCTTGTTTCCTCTATTGGACACAGCTTTAAGTGCCTGGCTCCATGATAGACAGCTCTGGCAGCTGTTTGTGGGAGTGGCTGAGCTGCTTGCCTGCAAACAGTCGAGGCTTCCCTCCCCTTCCTGCCTAAGCTCAGTACGGCTTTCCTGGACTCCATTACACAAGGTGAGAGGCTTCTGTACATCACATAAATAACTTCTTCATCTTCTGCATGGAGGACACCGATTCTGTTGCTCGACAGTCCCTACGGCTGGCTAATTGACTCCATAAAGGGTATCAGACTGCAAAAAGTCAATATTCTGCTTTCTTGGATCCAGTGTAGGTTTTGTGGTTGCTAACAAATGAAACTTAGAACACTATACTTCAAGCCTTTCTTCCATGGAATTTTCATTAACTTCAGTGGAAATTTCATGTGATGAGGACTTTCAGGATAGGACTATAGTTATTATTCATGCTAGGAGATTAGAAAGGTCTATAACGTTTTACAATCTATGGTAGCTTTTAAAGGGGTTCTTTACTGGGGCTTAACTTTAAAAAAAAAGTTTCATTCTTGTTCTCTGAATTGGCCTGTAAAATTTTTACCAGGTTCAGGTGTTGTAATATTACTATCAGCAAAGAGGAATTAGCTAGGAATATAGAGTACTCATAAAAACTATTTTCTATCTAATGTATCCTTTGGACATCTTCTTTACGGTTTATATGGTTACCTCCCTGTTTATTTCAAATAACAAAATCTTTTGATTTAATATTGTAAACATTTAAGTCTAATTTTAGTTCATTCTTGTGTGTGCGTGCATGAGAAGCATTTCATACTCTACATCTTTTTTCTTCTTTTGAATTGTAAACATTAAATATTTTGTTTGACATTTGTACGTTAATATTGATTTTTTTTCTCTGTGACAAACAGCTTCCTATTGTAAAATACTGTGAAAAGGTCAGTGTATTTTTCTTTTCATTCCTTATTATATGCAATGCAAATCCTTTGATCTTATCTACACCAAAAAAATCTTGATAGCTTGGTTGTTCAAGTATGTACTTTTCATTTTGCTTCTAAGAACCATTTTAAAGAAAGAGATTATAGAAATGTGAATATGCAGATCTAAGAATGCTGTGTATTTGTATGGTGATTAGAATCTCTGAAACTGTAATCTCTTTTTTCATTAAGGCAAAACTACACATTCATTGGTCTCTAAAACTTACACTATCTATCTTTAGCCAAATTACTTATCTGAGTAAACACTTTGGGTCTTGTAGCTATTACATATGTGAGACCAAACACTTAGGATTCATGGTACTCAGAAAGGAATTTTTGCATGGCAAAGATGGTATCTAACAGTCTGGGATGAGTAAATTTCATTTCCTCCATGAGACTTGTAGGACTGCTATTTAGAATCACATGGCAAGTTACACCTGAGGACAAAAGGTTTCATCTTCAAATCATGGTGCATCCTGTTTCTCTTTAATTACTATTAGCAGGGGTGGCCAACCTGAGCCTGAGAAGGAGCCATCATTTAACAAGGTACATTGCTAAAGAGCCACAGTAAAACATCCACAGCCCTCCATCAGCTCCCCCGCCCCCGCTCCCAGTGCCTGCCACCCACCTGCAGCCCCTCCCCACATATCCCAAACAGCTGTTTTGTGGCATGCAGGAGACTCTGGGGGGGAGAAGCAACAGCACTGCAGGCTCAGGAGATGGGGCAGGAAGGGGTGGAGTGGAGGCAGGGCCTGTGGCAGAGCCATTGATTGAGCAGAGAGCACCCCCTGAACACTGGAAAGTTGGTGCCTGTAGCTCCAGCCCCAGAGTCAGTGCCTATACAAGGAGCCACATATTAACTTCTGAAGAGTCACATGTGGCTCCAGAGCCACAGGTTGGCCACCCCTGACTATTAGGATATGTGTTTGTCTTAACTTTTGCCAATGAGAAGTTTGGTTAATCGTGTAGTATGGCTAATAGATAACTTTGAAAATTCAAATGTCTGTGTGTGCTAGCATATAAGTGTTGTGATTTTGTTTTCTGCCCACTGCATTTCTAGGAACTCCTTGTCTTCACAAGGCAGCTGTCATTTTTTGAGGCAGTGTTGATGTGGTACATTATAGAGGAGATATATGCTGTGCAGCTTCCTAGAGTCTTCAAGTTATTTCTTGTTTTAATGTTTCTCTCATTCTATAATAAAAGTCATACAGACCAAAAGTGCTGTCTATGTTTGCCCGTCAGGTATAGAAAAATATAAGGGCTCTGGTGACAAATGTGGGATTGTGAAAAGCAGCAAAAGCCTCAAAAAAAAAAGAAGAAGAGAATTCTTGGTTAAAAAAGAGCAAGACTAAGAGAAAGGTAGTTTTCCAATTTAACAAAAAAGAAATAGAAATTCAGACTCAGGTTTGGAGACCTGATCAGTACTCCCATGCAAATACTATGAAAGACAGTAGTAAGTAAGGATTTCCAACTGTCTGGGAATGCTCAGTGATGGCCCTCAAACTGGTATATTTTCCACATATAATAGGTAAATTGGAGTATAAGGACCAAAGAAGTGCTTAGTTTAGTTTTGGTTCCAAAAACTTGCTTTCTAGCAGAAAGATGTGTGTTCTGTAAAAGAAACTAAATAAAAAGAAAGAACAAAATTCTGTACAGAGTAGCCAGAAAGTGAATTTAAATTGCTACCTGAGGAGTCCCCTGGCATAAGAGGATCCCTGTGTAACAGTGCCAACATAGTAATTATTTGCAGTCCTGCTTCTCAGTCCCTGGTGTGAGAAGCAGCATTAATAAGTGGAACAACCAGGATGTCTCCAGTAATCCCCAGCACCCAGGATTAAGTTAGAGCAGCCTTCAGACTACTCTAATGTATGCCAGGACTGATCTGATATCCAGACAGCCCCCAAATCTGGGGGGGGGCACAAAGTTGATATAAAGCCACCTTTGTCCCCAATCTATGCTAACCATGCTTTGACAAGAGCAGAGAACTTGGTCCCAATCATCTGAATTTCCTGCTGGATGTAAAAGACTTTGCCCTACCTCTCAGTTTACATAGAGTTTGCAGAGGGCCTACCTCTGCCCCAGTAAAAGGCTATCCACATTTTGGCTTTATTACTGAAATTACTTAAACTAACCATAACATTAAATTCACACTGATCCTAGCAGAGTTTTTTAAAGAGCAGACTGTGACAGTCACTGGAGCATTAATGATGTTCTATATGTCTTGGAACACTGAGAAGCTCCAGAGAACTGGAAGATAATATTGTGCCAATATTTAAAAAGGGTAAACAGGATGACTTGGGTAACTATAGGCCTGTCAGTCTAACATTGATCTTTGGCAAGATAGTGCAGTGGATGAAATGTAACTTGGTTTATAAAAAATTAAAGGAGAGTAATATAATCAATTCCAATCAACTTGGGCTTATGGAAAATAGATCACATCAATCTGACTTGTAATCTCATCAAAAACAGAGATCAAGTTTGATTGATCAAGGTAACAGTGTTGATGTAATAGACTTCTGTAAGGTGTTTGACTTGATACTACACAACATTCTAATTAAAAAACTAGAATGATGCAATATTTATGTGGTATGCATTAAACAGATTAAAAGCTGGCTGATTGGTCTCAAACTATAACTGCAAACAGATTTATTTTGAACATGTGTTTCTAGCGGAGTGCCACAAGTTTAGTTCTTGTCTCTATGCTATTTAACATTTTTATCAATGACTTGGAAGAAAACAAAAAATCATCACTGGTAAAGTTAGCAGATGACACCACAATTGGGGGAATAGTAAACAATAAAAAGGACAGATCACTGATACAAAGAGATATGGTCACATGGTAAACTGGGTACAAACAAACATATTGTTTTAATACAGCTAAATATAAATGCATACATCTAGGAACAAAGAATGTTGGTCATACTTACATGACAGGAAACTCTGAGAAGCAATGACTCTGAAAAAGACTTGGGGGTTGTGGTGAATAATCAGCTGAACATGAGGTCCCAGTGTGATCCCAGGACTGGCCTTACCATGAGGTGAACTGAGGTGGCCATCTCAGGTGCCAGACTGTGGGAGGGCAGGGGGAACACAAGGACCCAGAGTGTGCTGGTGTATTCTCTCTGTTCTAGATGCACAGAGATGGTGGAGTGCTGTGCTGGAGGAAAGAGGGCACAAGAGACATAACAGGCAGGAGAAAAGGAGAGAGGGAATAACAGAAAGCAGCAGGAGCTGCAGGGAGAGAGAGAAGGAGGAGACTCTTATGTACCTGCACTGATTAACTCCAGCTTCTCAGGGAGCTTCCTGTTTCCTGCTGCTTCCCTGAACCCACCTGAGGAGAACAGGCAGTCAATTGAAGTAGCAGGAGCCAGTTAGGCCCTTAAGACACTGATATCTTCTCTCCCTCAGGCCCTGCTACCAGCCTGCTTATTTGTCCCCTTCAACTGAGTGTCGAGAGCCGCTATAGCTGGCACAGAACAACAGTCATGAGTGAAAGAAGAAAACGCCCCTCTGGGGCAGCATTCAGAAAAAGAAAGGAAAGGAAGCTTTTCTATCTAAGCAGGAAGGAGCTCTCCTGAGATACATAGACACAAATGTTTGCGGTGAGCCTTCCAGCCCAAGTGAGGATGTGAGCGGTGAGGAGATGCCTGATTTTCCAGTTTGTCAGAGTGCAGGTGATCTGGTAGCTATTGCAGCATCCATATCTCCATTTCAAATACATGTAACCATGCACATTCCTGAAGAAAAGTGTAGATCAGACAAGAGTGTGGTGTAGGCACAAGAAATAGCTGCCGCTGAGTTTAGTTCATTAAATCTAGATAATCCAGGACTGTGGCCCCACTTGAGCAGTAGCCTGGGGGACTTCCTTGTACTGCATGGGCCACAGCAAGTGAAAAACTTCATGTTCCCCAAAAACAATGAAAATAGAAGTTTCCATCCAACACATTACTGGTGTGAAATCCCCAATGGTGACAAAGTGGAGAGGCCATGGCTTATGTACTCAAAAACCCAAAATGCTGCATACTGTTTTTGTTACAAACTCTTCCAGAATTCCAGGGGTCTACAGGAACAAAGGACTGGAAAAATCTGGCTAGAAATCTGGCATGCCCATGAGAAGGCAGCAAATCACCAGAAAGCATTCCATGAGTGAAAAGAGCTTGAGACGAGATGAAGGTTAATGGCCACCATTGATGATCAGCATCAAGAGAAGATTGCATCAGAGTCTGTTTACTGGCAAAATGTCCTGAAAAGGCTCATTGCCACTGTGAGAATGCTTGCTACCCAAAACCTAGCACTGCATGGCACTTCAGATCAGCAGTATGTGCCAAACAATGGAAACTTCCTTAAAATTGTGGTGCTGATAGCTGAGTTTGATGCTGTACTCCAGGAGCATCTAAGAAGAGTCACTGCCCAAGAAATCAAGTATCATAGGGTAGCCGTGTTAGTCTGGATCTGTAAAAGCAGCAAAGAATCCTGTGGCACCTTATAGACTAACAGACGTTTTGGAGCATGAGCTTTCGTGGGTGAATACCCACTTCCTCAGATGCATGTCACTATCAGACATGCATCTGAGGAAGTGGGTATTCACCCACGAAAGCTCATGCTCCAAAACGTCTGTTAGTCTATAAGGTGCCACAGGATTCTTTGCTGCCCAAGAAATGTACACACACCACTACTTTGGAAAAAATAATTCAAAATGATATCATACAGTTACTGGCACCAAAAGTCAAACAGAAAATTGTAGCAGATCTGAAGTCAGCAAGATATTACTCTGTTATTCTGAACTGCACACCTGACAGTCATACGGAACAAATTCCTTTAATGGTGCAAGAGTTAACTTCTCAGGTGAGTTCACTGAATGAAGAGCATTTACAGTGTTCCCAGAAATGAAGTATCAAAAACTGAAGATTACAAAATCTCAAAAATCTCAGTCAAGAGATTAATCTATATCTGGTCCTAATGCCACATTTGTCAGAAGTGGTAAAATTTGACCTGTCCAAAACATGTGCAGACCAGCTATGGCCAGGTTTTTCATAAATGAGATTTTTCAGATTCACTTAGGGGTCTATAGGGAAAACTCCATCCATCTGTTTAAGGGATGTGTTCAGCATTAGAACCATCTTTGAACATTTCCTTACTGTGGATGTATAACCAATGGTTGTTCAGGTATGAATGTTTACCATATGGTGTAGCCAGTGTGTCTGTAGCATTTCGGAGGGGAGATTAGGTGCTCTAGAGATTAAATGGTGTCATTTTTTAATTGAATGATGTATTGGTGAAAAAGACGAGAGCCAGAGAAACACGTAAGGAACCTCTAAGATGTACTGAAAAGCTTGGAAAACATGGTTTTAGCACTGGGAAGAGTTGTGCTTTCTATCAGAATTAGATTGCTTTGTTGGGGCACAGCATAGATGCAGATAGGCGACCTCCCTTGAAAACAAAGCCACTAACTATAGCAAATATGACCGTATCCCAAAATGTCTCAGATTTGAGATCTTCTTTGGCATTGCTAAAATATTATGGAAGATTAATTCCTAACATATTGATATGAATCAACCCAATGTCTACACTGTTGTGAAATTATTTGAAACAGGTTTGGAATGAAGAGCAAAATTAAAGCTTCAGAGGAAGAAAAAGAAAAACAGAATAGTTCCTGTGGGGTTAGAGCTGTCATTTTATACATACATAAAACTGAGAAAGAGAGCCTATAGCCTTTGCTGCTAGATCATTATCAAAGACCCAGAAGAACTCATCTCAAATAGAAAAAGAGACATTCAGCATTATTTTTGGAGTAATTCAATTCCATTCACATCTATTAGGGGAAATTTTTATCTTAATCACAGATCACTAACCCTGGGTAAAGATACTGTGTGGAAAGAAAGGCATTCCACCCTTAGCTACAGTCAAGACACAGATATGGGCTTTGATCATAGCTGCATACCAATACACCACTGAGTACAAGATCCTTCACAGAATGGTGCAAAGTCAGATGTGTTATCCTGAATGCCTTTGAAAGTAGAAACTATCAGAAATAAAATAATAGTCCAGATTCTTTTTCCTAAAGGACCTTCCATTTTCAACCACGGATAGAACGACAGAGCCATGAGAATGAAAAAAACTCCCCTGTGTTGGTGAAAATGATATAATGTAGTCTTTCTAGATTGTCAGATGACATAACGGATAAGAGATTTTGTCTTTAATAAGCGAGGTAAACGGAGTTTTAGTAGAGAATCGTTGTTTACTATGCAGTATATGGATAGCAGCTAACAGTGCATAATATCTGTATGAATTACATGAACATCATAAAGACACAGTAAAAATTAAACATTGGCCAGGCTTAGACTGGAGTAGAGAAGGGAAATTAGTTGATGAGAACTATTTACCAGTAACTAAAATATTTCAGAATCCATGTTATGTTATCCTTGGAAATGGGCAATTATGCCACAGTGCAGGCTTAATATTGATTTTGAAAAAAAAAATACTAAGTCTGCTTAGTTTTAGTTAGTAATTATTCCTGGTAGAACAAAATTGTACAAAAGATGAATACTTCTTCTGCTAAAACTATCGCAACATTGTGGAATAGGTTTCCTGCGTGTGAAAAGAGATTGTTTTAGATAATGATGCTCTTTGTTTCTGTGGAATTTCAAATATTCCTCAGGAAATATAGAGAAAAGATTCCCAGATCTTTTGCACATTATCCAGCTTCCAACAGCGTAGTAGAACACATTGTGCCCTCAAAAGGGCATTAGAAAAGGGAAGATAGAACTCTGTAATGGTATTACAGATTCTCTGCTTTTTGAAATCTACACCACAGTCTACTATTCAGAAAACTACAGTAGAGTTATTTCTTAAATGTAATTTAGCATTTTGATTTGTGTTATATAGACCAGATTTATCCAAGCAAGTACAGGGTAAATACCCCACAACATGTGGTTTTATGCCTAGCTCAGAAGGGATTTGGTGTGAAATTACAAGGGAAGTGAGAAATAATAAGGAAGGTTATGAGACCAGTAACAAATCTGATAGAAGTAAGAGGAATAAATATAAGAACATAAGAACGGCAGTACCGGGTCAGACCAAAGGTCCATCTAGCCCAGTATCTGTCTACTGACAGTGGCCAGTGCCAGGTGCCCCAGAGGGAGTGAACCTAACAGGCAATGATCAAGTGATCTCTCTCCTGCCATCCATCTCCATCCTCTGACGAACAGAGGCTAGGGACACCATTCTTTACCTATCCTGGCTAATAGCCATTTATGGACTTCACCACCATGAATTTATCCAGTTCTCTTTTAAACACTGTTATAGTCCCAGCCTTCACAACCTCCTTAGGTAAGGAGTTCCACAAGTTTACTGTGTGCTGTGTGAAGAAGAACTTCCTTTTATTTGTTTTAAACCTGCTGCCTATTAGTTTCATTTGGTGACCCCTAGTTCTTGTATTATGGGAATAAGTAAATAACTTTACTATAAGGAACATATTGACCAGTTGTTACAAGATAGAAATTCAGCAATGGAAATTTAGAAAGTGAAATGAAATTAAAACAAATGTCTAAATGTCAAAATTTACCATGAAATGGAAATTCTGAGTTTTGACCAGCTCTGTTTAGGATGCTGGCAAGATTTCCCTTAAATGGAGGCAAATCAGTGTCCAAGACCAGAACTACTCACAATTCATCACCCTCTCATTAGTTACATTACATTGTTCTAATTTAAACAATACATTAATTGGAAGCCAAGACCTTACTAGGAAACATACTGGATTCAGATGAATCTTTAATATTCTCTAACAGCCACAAACCTTCTTCATGATTGGCAGATTTTCTCTTTGACTTCTGTGGCATCAGTCATTTCACTGGGAAGTGGGATTTGTATTGTGGGTTTCAGGGCTTGGAACCAATAACCCAGCACATGCTTTTTCTGGTAATAGCTGAGTTACCCATTTATCTGTGGATAGTCAGGTGGGACGGATGTGTCAGTCTCAGGCCTTCTCTAATAGAAAATGGGTGAACATTCACTTGGTAGATCATTCAGGTACATTATTTTGATAGAAGAGCAGTTAGTTAATGTCACTAGTGATGTATCGCACACGAACACTTGAAGGGAAATAATGGTGATAATTTGTCAAAAAAAGCTAAGAGGTAGAGTGGTAGAGTAGGTGAGGTGTAATGATACACTGTGTGGTTAGAATAATATGATCTAGTGCTAGAGGAAGGGAGAATAACATTGTAGGACAAAAGAGAGAGGTGGAACAGTACAAAACATTAGGATTCTGGATAAATTTAGGAGGATGTATGTGCCTAGCATACTCTTGGTGCTATACAAATGATGAAGTAATGAGAGTAAATGCAATAATAGTCATGCAAATTGAATTAAAAATATGAGACATTAACTGAGAAGAATGTGTAAAAGAAAGGCAGAGAAAGGAAAATAATGAATGGCAGCAAAGGAAATAAAATCCAGAGATAAGCAGTTTTCTGTAACTTTCTGCTAAACTAAATCATTTTGAGCTACTGTATGTACAAGTCTGCCTACAGTCAGCAGGGAGAGAAGGAAAAAATAGAAAAAGGAGGAAAAATATATTTCTGAGAACGTTTCAAACAATTTATGGTTATTTTTAAATTTTTAATAGTGCTTTGGAGAAATTTATGACTAATCAGGAAACAGGAGGAATTTAAAATGTGGTGGATGTTTGTGAATTAGAAAGTTGCCTTGTCAGAAGAGGAGTAAATATATCTGGGAATGTAAGAGTTTGAAAGATTTTTCAATGAAACATACGCAAATGGTGAAATGACTAAACAAAGAGGTATTCGTCATGAGTAAAACAGAATAGCTATATTCCACTAACAGAGACAGAAAGAAAGGATATCGGAGGAACAGTTTTGTGCAACTGCAAAGTGCAATAACAATGCTTGTTAATATTACACAAAACATCCTACTGTAACTTAAAATCTACAAGATATGTGAGGACCCATGAGGAGTCTTGTGACCACATTGCAGTGGAGAGCTAGTCATGTGCAAAAGAGACAGTGGGTTTGAAGGACGAGGAGTCTATTTGGAGATTCTAATGAGTTTGTTTAGATGAAAGGACAGGAGAGAATTCTGGTTATAAAGAGAGCCATATAGTGCTATTTAGGCACTGGGCTACACTGGGAACTGCTCCTCCTAGAGTTTCCCTATATGAAGGGGACTGTGCATGCCCCACAGTCCCTTCATATATTGTAGCCTGCTCTCTCCACATCAGAATGGCTAGCTGCATTGACTAGTGCAGGAAGGAAAGTAGGGTCATTGCTCTGCATCCTCAACCATTTATTGTGGTGCTTATTTATGCACCCAGGGCTACCATAAGAAGCAGCCAGGGCTACTAAAAAGCAGAGCCATAACACGGAATTTTTGCACCCAGGGCACGGGCCGGCTCCAGGCTCTTCGATGGCAATTTAGTGGCAGGTCCCTGAGTCCCAGGACCCACCAATGAATTGCTGCTGCCTTTTCATTCATTCATTGGTGGCAATTCAGCAGCGGATCCCTGAGTCCTTGTCAGAGGGAAGGACCCACCAATGAATTGCCACCGCCACGTCATTCATTCTTCGGCAGCAATTTGGTGGCAGGTCCCTGAGTCCCTGTTGCCGCCGAAGAAGCGGCGGTGGTAGAGCTGCCACCAAAGCGCCGCCGATCGCGGTAGAGCTGCGCCCCTCTGCTTTACGCGCCCAAGGCAAGTTCCTCACTCACCTCGCCCTTGTTACGGCACTGCAAAAAGGGCCATCCAAATAGCCGGGATTCCATTTTCTTGCATAGCTGCTCAAGGACCGGCACAACCTGGTTAATGGGCCCTATAAGTAAGAGCATAGGAATCTGAAGTTCCAGAGAAGAGATTTAGATGCATTAGGCAAAATTCATCAGTATAGTAGAGACTTGATACTGAGTGTATTATCATTATCTTTCATATGTCCCAGTTCACTAAAAACGGAGATTATTAATAGCTTACTTTTCATTTTTGCCAGTTCCTGGCTGGGACTTGAAGGACTTCTTAGATTTTTAAAGACTGCTTCACAGTTACTCGTGTGCTGAGAAACAGAATCCTTTCATTTCCCCACACCTTACTATAAAAGGAGACTATGTCTATTCTGAATGGGATTATGTGATTTGATAGCCGTCACACTATGGGCTTGAGTGCTCTGTGGATAATAATAGGCTATAAATAAACTCTCCACCTGTCAAACATAATATTGATAATCACTCATTAAAATGTAGGTGTACTACAGGGATTGGCAACCTTTGGCACATGGCCCATCAGGGAAATCTGCTGGCAGGCCAAGATGGTTTATTTACTTGCAGCATCCTCAGGTTCGGCTGATCGCAACTCACACTGGCTGTGGTTCACTGTTCCAGGCCAATGGGGGCTGCAGGAAGCGGCGTGGGCCAAGGGATGTGCTGGCTGCTGCTTCCTGCAGCTCCGATTGGCCTTGAATGGCGAACCGTGGCCAGTGGGAGCTGTGATGGCTGAATCTGTGGATGCTGAAGGTAAATAAACCATCCCAGCCCGCCAGCAGATTTCCCTGACGCACTGCTTGTCGATGGTTGCTGATCCCTGGTGTACTGCATCAGGAAGTAAAGAAAAAGACACCTTATGAAATTAGTTTACTTTGTTGTTAAATTATGCATTTTTATATTAAGATAAGGCCTGCTCTAACTCTCTTACCCTAGTTGAGTATACCTTACTTCACAAGTAGTCTCATGGAAACTACTCACCAGAGGTAGCAAGGACAGAATCCTGCCTATAATTATTTATCTAATTCTCCTCTGATTTTACACTGACTAACTCCATTGACCTCATTGAAGTTATTCCTGATTTACAATGATATGAGAAAACTCAGGCCTACGGGGTCGGTTATTCTCAGTTATGTTTGATGTGTAAGTTAGCTGTGGGGGAAATGGAATGAAATACCCATCAAACATTTTGAGAAAATGCCATAGTTACTCTATCATCTTCTTCAGTAAGGAAAATGCATTGTAAATATTTCCAGCTATACTCCCCGTTAAAGAAATCCATGGACCGACTTGCACTTTGCCACTTTGTGTTTAAACTTCATTGCAGTTCAGAATCTGCTGAAGTGGAACTTCCTCTCAGGGCATCACATGGGTTTATCTGACTGAATGCCTTGTGAAAGTTTGTACTATTTTCTTCCTCTTATTTATACTGGTTCAAAAATCCATCAAGTTCAGATTCCGCCTCAGGTGACCACGCTAAAGAATCACAGAAAGTGTTGCTTTTTGCTAAAGCTGAAACTGGAAATGTTTTAGAACAAGAAAGAGAGGTATGATCCCTAAAGCAACTCTCCCTGCTTTAGTGCAGAGCTTCTGCCTATGATTTTCCTGGCCACTCCTGAGTTCATGCTATTGTTTTAAAAGAAATACGATGCATATTGTCACACCTATCACATCAATTCAACCCTGAAGCTCATCACCTTTGTAGGCAATATATAGTACAGCCCTGACTCTGCCCTTATTTACACTGATGCAAATCCAGAGTAACCCACTGTGATTGCACTGGTGTCAAGCCAATATGCCAGGAGAGTCAGACACCACATGTTTTCTGTTCTCTCTTGACTGCTTTCAGGTTGATAACAGGCATTTCCAATTCTGGATTATGACAATGTGTCAATTTATTTCTCTCCCATAACCAGACTGGAGAGAAAGCTAGAAGGTGATTAGTCTACTTTGATCTTATTTATTAATGTCCCACACTGAAAGGTATGTTTTCAATGCAGGGATAATAGCTTCAAAGGCTCTTTTTCTTGTACCATGTGTTTGCCTTCACATATAGTGCTTGCAGACTGTAAATTTATCTTATACAAAGTCAGGTTGTAATAATGGGTTTCTATGTTTGGTGCAATCCAGGTTGTTATAGTCACTGGTGCTCATGCCCTGCTTTGCTGGTATGATTTAAGTATTCTTTAGCCACACAAGTGTCAACAGGTGTAATTCAGTGTAGGAAGTCATGTTGCGAGGTGGCATTGCTGTGATAGAGTAATAACTTCCTGATGAAGAGACAGCACGTGCAGAATTCTGCAAACTGCCTTTGTTTACTTGGCACCTATGCCCTAGTGAAACTGACATACCACCCTGTGTGTGGGCACAATGCCATCCTAACAGATGGGGATGAATGTAGGCAGCCAAGAGACCATGTCTGAGCATCAAATGTGTTTGTGAAGGGCAGGGTTCCCAGCTAGGAATGTCAAAGTAGCTGTTTGTCCTGAGTTTTGTGTGCCTGTGGGTAAGGTGGGATAGGCCTTTGCTAATTCATCACTCAGCTTGATTAATATTTTTAAAACTCTTCTGTGCAGCCATCTTTTATTATTTTATTTTAGATTAGTGTTTTGCCTGAAGAGTCAAAGATAGATATTACAGTTAACGTTCCTTTTAGACTGTCTGTGAACTGAATGAAAAAAATGACACAATGGGACAGATAAATGTTTGTCATGAGGTGGAACCCTTCTCTGTACCTTCCAGAGCTTTCCACATACTTTTGCTAAATGGAATCCTAAATAATTCAGTACTGGTTCATATCAAAACTAATCTCAAGTTTTAATACTGAAAGATACTAAGAAATGCAACAGTTATTTAAAATCATCTGCTGACACTCAAAAATCAACAAGTGAAAAGGTAATAGGAATAAAAAAAAGTTGAAAGATGGCAGATCTCCAAAATGATTCTGTCTCACCTTTTCTTAATGGCAATAAAACGCACAACCCTCATTTTTACAAGATCAAAAATTAATTCTGTCCCACTAGCTAGGAGAGCTTCATAGAATTATTCCTTTTAAAATAAATCTTCTCTTCCAGCATTTTATAACCTTCTCTTTTCAAGCTGATTTCAGACATGGCTGTACCATGTCTACTACTAACATAATTTTTATAACACCTTTTTATAATATTCAGACTCCTTGACTCTGGTGAATAGCTTCATAATGACAGTGAAGTGATTCTTTTTTAGTTTAAGAAGAGTGCCTTTCCATAGGCATTATTATAATCACTATTCTCCGTGATTAATACAGCTCTATCAGGTGTAATGCAAACTACTACCCTATTAGGATTTTAAAATGTTGAGTACATTTCCTGTCTCAACCTGCAGTCCTTGCCTATTTACCAGTGATAGGTAATTGTTGAGTGTGCTTATCCTTTAGAATGAAAAATGGCTAAAAGCAATGCATTATGGATGTATTTCACTATAAAGCCCTTGTCACAGTTCAGTTGTAATTGCACCTCTATTCCCTTTTGTTATCATTTGAGGGCAAACCACTCTAGGCTCCCAGCTCCCCAGTCATCACCTCTTTTGGGCAGAGACCAAGTCTCTCTCCTTCCTGACTGTGAGATCTTTAAGGCTGCACACTGTGATATCCCCAGCAAGCCAGACCGCCTAAAAGGTCAGCATCTGCACTTTGCTTTCTCCTCAGCATCTACGACAAGTGTATTTCCCTCAGTTATAAATTACCACACAGCTGTTTATAACCAAGTACTTTTATTCTTAAGGTGAAAGCATTACCAAGAAAACATATTAAAAACCAATAGAAAAACATACACATGTGCCAAAAAGCTTACCAGAGCTCATGCCAACTCCATCCTCTGGCTTTGGTAGGTGTCAGGCATTGAAAACCCACAACTGCATTTTCCCTGTGGTTATAAATTAATAGCTGTTTCAGATTAAGAGCCAGAACAACAATGAATAGTTCAGTCTTTCCTTTATACAGCTTGGGCCTTTGATCCTGGCCTCATGTAACAGGTGACCATCAGACAATAGCCCACTCCTCAGAGTGTAGCTTTAAAAGGCTGGATTTTAGCATAACTGCAGGTGAAGATTTGCATTCACTTCCTCCTAGATTTTTCCCCAGGAAAATCACTTAACACGTTTTTGTTCCAAGAGTCCATTTCTGGTTGTCCCACTGTTCACTAGAGTCCTTTGAACCTCCAGACCTCACACATACCTTCCCCTTCACAGATTACATACAAACCCAGCCCAAAATACTGAATAAACCTTTCCGTTAACACAATGCATTCCAAAGATACTTAAACTTAAATCAGTAAGTTCTCCCAAAGACATTGCAGGCAATTGCCATATCTGTCACAGCCCTATAAAACTACTGACATCAAATAAAAGGCATAATTTTGGAACACAGAGGACATTCATTATAATTTATGGAACGAAGTTAAGGTTTTCATATTCATGTTTCTAAAAATGTATACTGTAGCAAATGACCTGCCTACATTTTCTGTCAGGTGACACTTGTACCCTGTAAAGCCTTTTTAAGAGGACTGTGCTGACTTTGAGCGGCAATAGTAAACTGTGTTTCTTAGAGGAGATACAAACTGTGCTGATGAAACCGTGTGTGCTTGCTCAGTGTACTGCTAGAATAAGTGCTACAGATTACCAAGGGAACAATATTTAGAGCAGGGACTGAATGCATTGGAAACATTACCACCAGCTGCTGAATGAGGAATGTTGATAGCCACTGAGAGATCATGAAATCCAGATCTGTGTGGTCTAATCTGTTGCAAAAATACTTTTTGTAACAATGCTCCTCAAGAGGCCTTGACACTGGAATCTCACAAGAAAAGGCTGAGAAAACAGTCTTGTCTTCTGATTCAGATATAAATAGCTTATTGGGAAAATAAAATATCAAGTTCAGCCCAATCCTAAAAGCTGCCTGGGGAATAGAAATAACTTTGTTCTCTCTGTTCCAATGGAAAGCTTTGATTCTGTTTGCCAATACATTTGCCAACAATGTTCACAGGTAGTGAGACATATGCTGAATATATGATTGATCATTAACCCCTTAGCAATGGGGGTTACACCAGTAGGTGGCACATTGGAAACAACTTCACATCTCAAACGATTGCAGCATTTCCACCATGCTGCAACCTTAACTGATTCTGCAGGCTCCTTTCCACAACCAGCTGTTTATTTTCTACACCCCCACCTGTCAGAACACTATACCTCCACTGTACACTGCTCATTTTTCCCTCCTGCCAGCTGGTAGCTATTAACAACATAGCAGGTGGCCTGCAATCACTCAGAGACTCTCTTCTCATCATGCTGCCTCACCCACCTGCCTTCCAAGCCCAGCCCTCCTGTTCTATTATCCAGAGTTCCAACCTCCCTACTGTCAACTTCAGCCCCAGGAATCTCCACTCAAGTTGCCACTGCTGTCCTCCCAGTCACCACCCGTGAATAATACACATACATAAATAGGTTGACTAAGCTGATTTTTACTATTGTGACAAAACTTAACAACTGAAATTGCTTCCATTATGATCTGATAAAAAAAGCAATAATGGAGCTACTTGATCAATTACCTTCTACCCATTGCTTGAAATTACAATTCTTTTCCATCTCATTTCTCTTGAAAATAGGGAAAAACCATATTTAAAAAGAGGGTGAGGAGTAAACCACCCCCCCGAGTTTGAACATTGTCTCTGCTCATGCCAGTTCCTTTGAATTTGTTATTATTTAGCCTGTGACCTTTTGACAGCGTGCTCTGTTATTGAGAGCGATTGCTGATTGGCTGGAGTTTAATGAGGCCAGGGTTCAGCAGCTGTAAAATTTACTCCAGCTTTAAAAAAGTCAGTCAAAAGCCTGAGGCCCTGGTTAGGGAATGCTCTGTTCAAGTCTTGAAAGAGTGCGTTTAGTGTGGGCGTTGTCTGTATCAGCCAAGAAATTTTTTTTTTCTTCAACCTGTACAAAGGCTTCTTTAAACTCTGGGTTTTATGAAGTTTTATTTATGGTCTTATGAAGTTGCTATACGAGTTTTGGTATTTGTGGTCAGTAGGATTATTCATCCTGGGTGCACATGCACTCCATATATCTGAGATCAGAAGATACTTCAATAATAGTGTCTGTTGGTCCATGCCTATGCCCTACATCTCCTTGGGCTCTGAGTCAATGTATAAGGGGCAGTGCAGACTTCCCGCCTCCCCAGTTCCTTCTCTACCATGAATCAAATGAAGATCAAAAGAGAGGGACAGGTGGGCAAAACCTTAGGTTCCAAGGGAGTAAGTGCCTACAGGATTCAACAGAAGTTTTGTGAATTGCAGTAGAGCCTAAAACTGGGATTTAAGAACCTAGGTCCCTTTGTGAATCCAGGCCTTGGTCCCTGTCCTGGAGAAGTTGGAATCAAATAAAGAGGAGATCTCGGTACAAGTGATCTGACATCATATCAGATACTTTTGAAAGTTATAAGGCTCCTTTTTGAACTCATCCCTGGCACAGTTCCAATATGAATCCTACACAACCTCATTTAGAAAGCCCCTTATTCATGCAAACATCCCAAGGCAGTGTATACTTTAAATGGGATTAGAGGGAGCTCAGCTAAAAGCAATATTGAAAAGAGCTGCCTTAATCTTACTCTTAAAAACATTTAGTGAGGGAGATTTTCTTCAGCCCAAAGAGTAGTGCATTCTAGATAGAAGACGGACACAGTGTAAATGCTTAGTATCAATGAAGATATGAATATATTTTTGGCTCAGACAAGTTGAATCTTATTAATCATGTCCTCCTTGAGGCTCTCTTATAATATATTCTATGTAGTTTATTGCATAAACTATTGGGTAATACACAGATATCTTTGCTCAGATGAAATTCCCATAAAGATAGATGGGAGCTTTGCCTGTATAAGGACTGCACAATGAATCCTGTACATTGCAAATTTTTTAAATAATTTTTTTTGTGTGCCCAGTAAGGCAAAGGCAAAGCTCCACAGAGCTTCTGCTAGGGCAAAAGAGATGTTTCAAATTATACAGACTAAAATGTATATATATAGAGAGAGAGTTGGGAAACGTTGAAGCATATTTAAACTTCCACTGATCACAGTTTTAAGCTAGAGCTTTCACCATGCTCTGTGCCAGCAAAATCAGTGGGAGTGTCGTAAACATCAAATGCTAGTGTTTTCATGTCATCAGTAACACAAAGTGGGCACTGACAATGTTTCATTGGTTAACACTGACATGAGAACCTTTATGCAATGAGAGAAATTCTAATCAAAATTAGAGAGGAAGAAAAACACCCTTTCACCTGTCACTAAAAATTTATACACCATGGCTTGCAGATTCTCTCTCTTTTGAGGCAATTGTTGTATTGTTGGACATGTAAGGAAGTATGTTTTACTTTGAAAGAAAAAAGAAGGGAGGTCTTGTTGCTAAGGCACTAGGTCTCAGGAGGTCTAGCTTCAGTTCCTAGTTCCATCAGACTTCCTGTGTGACATTGGGCAAGTTGATTCATGTGTGCTCAGTTTCCCCATCTGCAAAATGGGCATAATAATATATCCTTTCTTCCTTCACCCCTTTGTCTAGGTTCTACTTAGGACTTGGAGTTATTCACAGACAGCTGTTTTTGAATAACTATTCCTGGATAACTCCAATGCACCTTTCTCAGAGATGGCACAGGAGATGAGTTCTCCACTCTGTGTGGATCTTTTAGCAGGATTGGGGCCTAACGTGGCATTAGTGAGCATGTGGGATAGCCTTTTATCTCTGTTGCCCAAGATGGTTGCCAGCAGGAAAAACAGAGCAGCACACAATGAGGCCAGAGAATGAAAAATCTCAAAGGTGTTTTTAAAGGCAAAAATCTCTTTTCATAAGTCTCTTCCATTTTATAGACAGTCATTTACTTCAAAATAGTTCTTGCAGTGAATTTTTACAGCCACAGTTTATGCAATGCTTCTGTGGATAAATGGTTAAGAGCTATTTTCCCATAAATTAGCAAGAGAGAAAACCCATAAAATTTGTCAGCAGGCTTCAGAAGGGTGCTATTTTCAAGCAGCACAAATTGTGACTGGCTCAGCACCATATGGTATTTAATTTTCTCTACACTATGCATGTGCACAAATTGCATTTAGGTAACTGGAAGGCTGTCAGTTTGAAGATAATTCTACATATACTGTAACAGGTATAAAGTTAAGGTCCCTGATAATCCCTGCATCATTTCGAAAGATAGCCTCTTTATTCATGCACCATTACAAGTAAACATGAAGAAATGTTAAGAGCATAGTTATTGGATAGATCTGAGGCTCACTCTTTATTGCTGAACCCTGGCTTGACTCCGAGCAAATAGTCCAAAGAAGCATGTGTGGTTTTAAAACTATGCTCGGGTATATTATGATACACATCTTTTATGGAAACCTCATCAATTTCTATCCACTAAGAATAATATCTGTATTGTATCTTGTCATAGTAAGGTGACACAATACAATGCTAATTCAGTAGGAAAAAACGTGCTTCGTTTCTGCATTAGGTATAAATATTCTGTGAATACTCGTGCTGTGGTTGACTTGTTCTGTTTTGCTTTCTTTTGTTTTTCACACACACACACAAACAC
This sequence comes from Gopherus flavomarginatus, assembly GCF_025201925.1. Classification (NCBI taxonomy): domain Eukaryota; kingdom Metazoa; phylum Chordata; order Testudines; family Testudinidae; genus Gopherus; species Gopherus flavomarginatus. The sequence goes on from NC_066617.1 coordinate 35,473,770, forward strand.
ACACAGAGAGTTTTAGAACAAATATTTCTCAACATCAAAGACGTAAAGTTGGAATAGACAAGGATTTAGTTGGGGATTGGTCCTACTTTGAGCAGGAGGTTGGATGAGATGACCTCCTGAGGTCCCTTCCAACCCTGATATTCTCTGATTCTATGATTATGAAATTACTAATGCAATAAATTATGTTTCTGACTTTAGGAGGCAAGTTTGTTGTTTGATTGTGAATTGAAATTGTACGTGACTCTCTCTCCATGTTAGATCTGAATCTGCAATTTAGGAAACCCTGACCAAGAAAAGGGCCAATATTTGAAAGAGAATATGAGCAAAAAGAGAAGAAGTGGTGAAGGAACAAGAAATCTAGAGAAAAATAGGGTTGAGGAGAGGGGAGGGAAACAATGAGAAAATGGTTGCAGGAGAAGGGTTCTACTTTGGACTTAGCAAACTGACCACTACACCTGGCTCTTGAAAAAGATTAAAAGGAATAAAAATAAAATTCACCAGTTAGTGCAAATGGTAGAGGGCATGGGGTTTAGCAGGAATGAGAATCTGAGAGGTATGTTTACACTGCAGTTAGACACCTGCAGCTGGCCCATACTAGCTTACTCAGGCTCTTGGGCTTGGGCTAAGGGGCTCTTAAATTGCGATGTAGACATTTGGGCTCAGGCTGCAACCCGAGCTCTGGGACCCTCCCATCTCTCAAGGCAACATTAAAGTTGCCAACCTTTCAGGAATGTCCTGGAGTCTCCAAGAATTAAAAATTAATCTTTAATTAAAGATTATGTCAAGTGATGAAACGTCCAGAATACATCCAACCAAAATTGGGAATCCTAGTCTACATTGCAATTAAACAGCTCCTTAGCCCAAATCCTGTAGGCCTGAGTCAGCTGGCACAGGGCCAGCCGCAGTTTTTTAATAGCATTGTAGACATACCCTTAGAGCAGGGATTCTCACGACAAAATTTTGGTGGCCTCAGAGTGCAGCCACCAACTCTTTCTAGTGGCCGCAGTGACACGTTTTTCTAAAATACTTAATTAACTCTAGGAAAAACAAATACATATGCATGCATCCAGATCATTGTAGTTTATTTATGTAGGGTTTTTTTCACATTCAATAAAAATAATGCTATGAAAAGTGATTTGTATATTTGTTAATATCACTTTTCACGGCAAGTCCTGGCAAGCAAAGACCTGGATGAAGGGGCAGGAGGTGAGACAGTTGGGATCAGGGAAGATGGAGGGAGGGAAGGGGTGTGAGACGCAGATACCAAGGGCGACGGATGCTAGAATCAAGTGATTACATGAGAACTTCAGCTTTCATTTAAATAAATAAATACATAGGAAAGCTTGAAAATTTGACCCAAGTGTAGTATAAAACTCAAAACCAGAAATATATCAAAAGACTCCAAAAGGTTGTTTTATTTATTTATTTTAATCTCATTATTCTTAGGCCTGACTTATGATTTTCAGTTGGCAATATGGCTTTATTCACCATGAACTATGGCAGCTATTTAACAAAGCATAGCATTATGCCTAAGTTTGCCATATGAACTGCTGAATACCATATTTAACTGAAACTGAAAATGGGAAATTAGACAGGCAGAGTGCAACTTCTGAAACTGGGAATCTGGCCATAACACTGGGACCAGCACCCCCAATAGTTATGAAAAGTCCCACAAGTGGTCAAAACCTTAGGTTTGGTTTGGTTTCCTTTTTTTAAAGATTAGACCTAAAAACTGTCTCCACTAGCACATTTAGGAAAGGCAACCCTTAGCACAGTTTCTCTGATGGTTACTTGTTACTCTCAGAAGAGCTGTTTCTAGGTTACATGTAACTCCCCCAATGAAACGAAAAATCAGATTGGAAATCATTGTACAAAGAATTGCATTTCAAAACAGTAAATGTGCAGCAATGCATTGGAGAATGTTAAGAAAAAAATAGGCTATTTGAAATTGACTGCTAGTGATAGAAGACTAAGCATCAAGGAAACTTTTTTAAAAAAATTATCTCAACTCAAGCTTCAAAGCAGATGTAATAGCATTTTCAGCTGAGCCAGTGGAAAGCCAGACAGTCCTAAGTTAATGATCCTTTGTTTTAGAGAATCATGGATCATCCACAAAGAAACAGCATCTTAAAAGGAATCCCAGTGATAGCAGTGCTTCTAGTAACCATGGCTTCAGAGTAGCAGGAATGATGATTTACTAAAACTGAACAGAGACTCTTCTGGGAGTGAGGTTACTGTACCTGGGGTATGTAAATACAGAGGCAGACTTGTACTTTTTTTCCTGTATAAGAGCTAAACATATATTCAGCCTTTCATGTTCCTAAATGCATTGTAGACAAGAGGGAAATGTCACAAGGAAATTTCAAGAAATGGAGGTATAAATCAATAGCAAAATGACAAGACAGACATCACTTTTATTAAATGGAATAAAACATTTCAACAGTTTTATTTCAAATTGTGAAGTTTTAAGTTACTCAAGTATGTAACCAGTGAAACACCGCAGGAAGGCACAAACAAATAAGAAGTGCTGAGGTCCCGCTTTACAAAATGTTGTATTCCTAGAGAAAGGATTTGTTGGTGGTAGTGGGAGTTTTGTTTGTTTGTTTGGGTAAGAGTTTTTATTTGTTTTGTAGTTACCGAAAGATTTTAAAGCATTTTGAATTATATAACGACATCTATAAGTTAAAAACTAAACCTACCCACTACATAGCTTCTATCTAGCTTCATCTTCAAACACTTGGAAGGTGGCAAGGTGACAGGGAATAGCCAGCATGGATTTGTAAAGAACAAATCATGTCAAACCAATCTGATAACTTTCTTTGATAGCTAATGAGTCTTGTGGATAAGGGAAAAGTGGTGGATGTGGTATACCTAGACTTTAGTAAGACATTTGATATGGTCTTGCATGATATTCTTATCAATAAACTAGGCAAATATAACTTAGATGGGGCTACTATAAGGTGCGTGCATAACTGGCTGGATAGCCATACTCAGAGAGTAGTTATTAATGGTTCCCAATCCTGCTGGAAAGGTATAACAAGTGGGGTTCTGCAGGGGTCTGTTTTGGGACCCTCTCTGTTCAATATCTTCATCAACGGCTTAGATATTGGCATAGAAAGTATGCTTATTATGCCTGCAGATGATACCAAACTGCGAGAGATTGCAACTGCTTTGGGGGATAGGGTCATAATTCAAAATGATCTGGACAAATTGGAGAAATGGTCTGTGCTCCACTTAGGAAGGAACAATCAGTTTCACACATACAGAATGGGAAGAGACTGTCTGGGAAGGAGTACGGCAGAAAGGGATCTAGGGGTTACAGTGGACCACAAGCTAAATATGAGTCAACAATGTGATGCCGTTGCAAAAAAGCAAACATGATTCTGGGATGCATTAACAGGTGTGTTGTGAGCAAGACACGAGAAGTCATTCTTCCACTCTACTCTGCACTGGTTAGGCCTCAACTGGAGTACCGTGTCCAGTTCTGGGCACCGCATTTCAGCAAAGATGTGGAGAAACTGGAAAGGGTCCAGAGAAGAGCAACAAGAATGATTAAAGGTCTAGAGAACATGACCTATGAATGAAGGCTGAAAGAATTGGGCTGCTGGAGGTGGATGAGTGGGATTGTCTGGGGTGAGATCTCATTTGGGGAGCCTCACGCCAGTATTGAGTCTCCTTTTTCTTTCTTGGCCACCACTGCCACCAACTGCTTCCTGGTTTCTTTTTCCATGTGAGGGGTCAATGAGAGAAGACACAAAGAGGCTTTCTGCAGAACAGTTCCACTTGTCCCCTGGAAGCTGGAAGCAATAACCACAGAACCTGCCCACAAAGCCAGATGCATGAAGATCTAGCAGAGCTGCTGGAATGTAAGATGGGACACTCTATGGTCTGGGTTATGGAGGAGGTCAGATTAGATGACCAAAGTGGCACCTTCTGGCTCTAATATCTATGATGCTGTCAGTTAATGGCCAGCTACCAAATGTGTGTACATCCTATGAGATTAATGACACTTAAGAGCCCTGGGTCCCAAAACACCTAGTAGCCCAAAGCTGGGCATAAAAAAGTAAGGTGCCCAAAATTAGAGGTTATATTTGAAAATACTGGTTGTAGCCTCACTGTGTACCTCAGTTTACACATAGATAACATGGGTAAAATATCAGCAACCTTTGAGAAATGCTTTGTGCTTTATGGATGAAATGTATAATGAAAATGCTCAAGGTCAATTAATCATATTATCATAATTATAATTGTCTATTCAATGGAAAGATAGAGTATAAGAACATAAAGGGCCATTTATTTTAATATCTTTTTAAACATGCATATCAGAACTCACAGTATTCTAGTATCAGTCTCACCAATGCCATATACTGAGGTAAAATCACCTCCCTGCTCTGACTCACTCTTCCCCTCTTCATACATCTAAGATTCATTGTAGGCTGGCGGGGCTGTCCCTCCACATCCGAGGGAGGCCATGCCCCCTTGCAGTTTGAGTCTGCTAGAGCCTTCTCCAAGCAAAAGAAAAAGGGGGGGAATTAGCAGTTCTCAGTGCGCCCCGACCTTCAGGCGGGGCAGGGCCATAAACAGTCAGGGCTGTGGTCTGCAACCTGGCAGAGTGATAGTGGTTTGCTCACCAAGCTGTTAAGCAGGGCATGGCAGCAAAGAGTCAAGGTTCTGGCCTGCAGTCAGGCAGAGCTGTAGCACCAGTCCAGTCTAGTAGGGGTGAGTGCCAAACATGGTATATAGGGCTCCAGTAGGGTGAATGAGGAGTGCAGGCCTCATGGCCTGAGGGGGAATACTGCCACCCCAGGGGTGGAGTGGTAGGGGGGATGCGGGCCTGCCCAGCTCCACTGCGCCCTAGCTCAGGGCCCTAACAGTGGTGGAGTGGTCCAACACTGGCTCAGCGGGGATCTGCCTGCAACACGCTGACATTGTTTCAGGCCCTCTCTCAACAAGACCGTTGCCTGGTTTCCCTGAGATGCTTCCTACTCCCTCTCGACTCAGGTGTATCTGTGTCCAAGGGTCATCCTCAGTCTCCCTGGGATTCTCTGCCAAGGGTAGCGATAGCAGTTCCTCAGTGTTGGGAGTAGCAGGGCTCTCTGGAAGCTCAGTCTGGTCCCCAGAGTAGCCATGGCTCTCCTTGGCATCCCACTCCAGCAGTGGGGAAGAAGCATCCTGTCTCCTTCAGAAGCTCACTCCCAACTGAGCTGCTGGGCTGGCTTTTTATACTTCCCCTTCCTGTCCCGCCCCTCTGCTGCCAGAGTGCAGGGCATGGTCCTCCTGGCCCCACTCACCAGGCAGATTGTGGCGTTTGCTCCACATCCATGTCTGAGGGATGCCACATCTTCTTGTTACATTCACATTAGCCCCTTTTGCCATAGCATTGCACTGGGTGCTCATGTTCAGTTGCTCATCTGCTGTGATCCCTAAATCCTTCTCAGAGTCACTGCTTTCCAAGATACAATCCACTGTTTTGTAGGTATGGCCTGCATTCCTTGGTTCTAGATGTGTAACTGCATTAAGTTGAATGCATTTGGAGAAGATGATTTTGCTTTTTTATGATACAATACATACATACAACACATACACATATTTTGGGGTTTTTTTAGTGAAACAGTAGTAAGTAAAAATAAAAATCATGAAAATTTTACACCAGACACAAATAACATTTGACTTCTGAAGAGTATATATCCCTGATGGCATTCATATTATAAACTGTAAGATCATTGGGACAGGGACTATTTTGCCTTCATGTTCAATGTATAGTGCTGGTGCACAAAAGAAATTCTTTACAATTAATTGTTTATTATTAGAGTGTGTATACCCAAAAGATATTTTTGTCACCTGGGTCATTATATATTCTTTTCCCCTTGTCCAGTGCTGGCTCTATTAATCTTTTATTGCATTGATTGTCAGCACATTGTTATTATTGCTGACAATCAATGCAATAAAATGTGGGAAGCTTAAAAAAAGGCATTACAATTCCAGTCGGGATTTTTCCTTCAAAACCATTCAAAAGAAATGGTTGAAACCAACTGTTATACTTTTATATACTCTAATGCACTTCTTCCAAGGGGCTGCTTTCTATTCACATACTATCTTGTAGGTGATAAATTGCAATCTGCATTTCTTCTATCAAAATGCACAGCTAGTGATATTTAACTGTAAAGAAATATATCCCTAGGCAATGAATATAGTCAGAAATTACTTACTGAATTTAACCAAGAAAAGAATGAACCCATATAGATGCAGTGCATAAATTTTCAAGTGTAGGACAATGGCTACCATTTTATTAACATTTTATCTCCATATTGAAAACATCTGATCTTGCTTTAGCAGTTTTATGAGCAGCAAGATATCTGGAAGTTTCAATTTTTCCCCTTAGAAAAATAAAGCAGGACTGTTCATGCTAGTAAATACAACTCAGAAGTCATTTCTCTAATGTTTTCTTTAGGTGGAACAGAGGGAGGAATACCTTTTTAATAGGAAAAAACTCAGAGATCAACTTTCACTAAAGAAAAAATGAGGCTTTGATTAGCACACATTGTATACCTGAGTTACAATACTCTGCATTTTATACAGGTAGAATGCCAAGGAGTAAGTTGCTTAGGGAGCACGGGCCAATTTTTAAAGGTGTTTAGGCAAATAAAAATGCAGATAGGTGCCTACTGGGATTTTCAAAACCGCTGGGTGCTTTTGAAAATCACACTAGGTATTTGTTTCATCTGTTAGCATCAAAATACCTTTTAAAAATCTGGCCCAACCTTGAATACAAAATAAAATGAGAAAACAAAGTACTGCATAAGCTCTAGTATTAAGCTACACATTTTCAGAAAAAAAATCACAGCAGGCTTTTGGGGAAGGGGCTGGAAGATGCTCCTTAAATAAGTTAATTTAGCATTACCACCTGGCAGATGGACTAACCAGCAGAAACTACACCTTCTTTTTTTCCTCCCAGTTGACAGACCAATACAACTTTAGAAGAAGTCTGTGATGCAGCCAGAGGCGTGTACTCTTTCTGGATGAAACACTTGGGTCAACTTATCTGCAAGTTGGCATATATGCAACTTTCTATGACAAGCCATGGCAGCTTAATCAATAGTATTTCTTCTGAAATGATCTGTGATAAAAGAAAATAGTGAGAAAGACTGGAATTCAGTTGTATTTTCATTGTGCCGAGGAACAAAAGGTGGAGTGTTGTTTACCATAAGGCACCAAGGATTCTTGTTTCATTGGTTTTGTTCCTCTTTAATGATAGCTTCATAAGTCAGGAAAAAAAGTATCAATGTGTCATGATTCACGTACATCTGTTGTGATACCCACACAATACGTAAGTGGTTTACGATCTTTATTAATGTTGAAGCTGTCCCTGAGAGTTATAATCTAACTCTATTTCAGGCAAACAACCAGTTGGGGTCTGGATCAGACCAGCTGTCACTGAAGTTTAAGGCATGCAAAGATGAAAGGGCAGAAACAGCAGTAAACTAGGGCCACAAACAGGGGAATGACACTGAGTTAGGGAGACTGAGTAAGAAGTAGAACAAATGCTTGGGAGTTACTGCTCTAGGAGCTACCATGTAGGCATTAATAATCTACTGAACCAACAAGAGCAATTCTACAGAAGGCTGAAGCATCTTGTAGAATTGGGCATGCAGTGAAACACATGGGACAAATATATATATTATTTTAAAGTGTCTAGAATACATCTTGCCCGTGATTGCATCTCAAGATTTTATTACTCTATCCAAACTTCTTGTATTATAGGTTAAAAATATTGAGTATGTTTAGTGTAGAAAGCCATTAGGGTACAGAGCAGAAAACAGGCTGACACCTGTCAAATATGTAAAAACTTGTTTTCAAGAGCATGGTGACCAATTGTTCCCCATGTCCACCAAGGGTAGGACAAGAAGTAATCGACTTAGTTCTGGTCTACAGTACATGCTTAAATCAATGTAAGGCAGCTTACTTCAACCTAGCTGTGGATGTGTTTTCACTTAAATTTGAGTCCCACCAATGTAAGTGCCTCGCTATGCCAACTTAATAACACTACCTACCCGAGCAGTGTAGAGTCATGGTCAGCATAGTTAGGTCAATGCAGTGAGAGTGTAGTCACTGAGTTACTTATATTGACTGTTACTGGCCCCCAGAAGATGTCCCACAATGCCCCACACTGACCAGTCTGGTCGCTGTTGTGAACTCTGTTGCCCAGAGATCAGGTAGACAGGAAGCCACCTCTCCCCTTTAAAGCCTACAAATTTTCGAAATTCCTTTGTCTAGCTTGGTGAGCACACCTAGCAGCTCACCATTCTTGAATGTAACTGCCCAAGTGACTATGATGGATACATGCTGCAGACGTGCTCCTGCCTGGAGTGCATAGAAGGTATTGCATCTCCAGAGCCTGTGAGAAGAAGAGGTTGTGCAGGCATAGCTCCAACCCAGCTGTAGAAACATAGTCATCTATGAGCAGATTGCTTGGGGGAAGCAGGAGAAGGGGCTACAACAGGGACCAGAAGCAGTGCCGCATGAAAGCCAAGGAGCTGCAGCAAGCACACCCAAAGGCCAACAATGAAACCAGTGCTGAGCAGCAGACTTGCCACTTTTACAAAGAACTGCAAGCCATCCCCAATGGACACCATACCCCCAAGACCACTCAGAATAATTCTGAGAAGCCTGAGTCACAGGCCTCTGCCATGAACAGAGAGGAGGGGAAGGTGAACAAGTATGGGGGACAGGTAACTGGGGTATCTAGTTGCTCAATGATCCCAGACTTGTTTTTGACTCTACCGCAGTCCAGCCAGTCCTGACAGTCAAGCACATACAAGCCTGATGCAGGGGAAGGAACCTCTGGTAAGTATGCAATTTGCTTTGAAACTACACAGATGGATCCCCCAAAGAAGCAGGACACATCTGTTGATTTACTCTTTTTTACTTGTGCTAGAAGAAGTAGTGGAACAACCAAGAGAGGTAGAGTTTCTATCTGCTTTTCTTTCCCCTCTAGAATTAGACAGAGGAGGCAACACAGAGCACCAGGATGCCCTGTAAATCATCCAATTTAACATTCATGGAGATATTCTGCAATCCTCTGCCGGGGGTTTCTGGGGAGGACTGCCTCGTTTCTTAAACTGTAATAGGACACTTTCCCACACCACTCAGGAATTGCTTCAGCAAGCACCATTACAGTACACAAGCTGGCAGCATATGCGGCTGGGCAGCATTGGGATGACAGGAGCTGCTGTGCTCTCTCTCCCTCTGTTACCTTCAGGAGTGAGATATCAGCTAAAATCACTACTCCCATGGAAAACACTGCCAGTATTCAGATCCATTGCCTTATACAACTGTAATCATGGCAGTGAGTTTTTCTCTGCTCATTTCCCCAACCTCACCTTCCCTGAGGGCCATACTCACCATGGCTGGTGCTGTGATTGGTACTGTGCTCCATCAATCCAAAGCAGAAGTGAGAATGCAGTGCTTACAACTTTTGGGGAGCAAGGAGAGTGAATTCAGTATCTTACGTTTTGATTTATATTGGGAATAAACTGATAATGATACCTCTGTGTGTTGTATCTGCAATTGCTGCCATGTGGCCTTTAGGGTCTTTCCTTCCACAACCGCAGAACACCTGAGCCAGTTAAGGAGGAGAAAGAAGAGGACTCGGGATGCCATGTATCAAGAGATCCTGCAAGTCAGTGCTACATCACAGAACGAGCACAGGGCCTGGAGGATCACTCTTGCAGACAGCAAGAAGGATAGAGTGGAGAGGTGATAGGCACAGGAAACAGAGAGGGACATGCAGCAGGAGATGGTTGCACTTCTCAGATAGAAAACAAAGATGCTGCATAGTATGGTAGACCTGCAGGTACAACAATCCTGTACTCGTCTCCCTCTGCAGCCTATAGAGAACTCAATACTGGGACCTCCCTATAGCCCTCCCCTCAATATTCCATGTGGCATCAGGGGTCAGCACACTATCCTTACCACTCCACCTGGGGTAAATTAAAAACAATTACTGTCCCACAAAAGCCACAGTTGGTGTCTGTGTACCTGAAATAGAAATGGGTGTTCTTTCCCCTTCATAAGTTCTGTTCCCTTAATTTATTAAGCTTTAAATTGTTCTTTTTTTAAATTTCCTGGTTCATGTTACAGAATAACATTCTATGTTTTGGAACAAAATTCATCCTTATTAGTTCACAACATATGCTGTCTGGTGCTGAGCAGGTCTGACACTCACCAATTTCCTGGAACTTTACTTTGTCCTTGAATCTATAACATCATTCATAGACAATATTAATAGGTGCATTGACAATGTAATATTCCTACTGTAATGAGGCGGCACTCACTTCTCGTGAGTGCCCCTTTGGCCGAGTGCATGTGCCTGAACTTTCTCTCTGCCATGCAGTGAATCTTCAGGGACTCAGCCCTCCGGCCGAGTCACACAGAGTCTGTATGTGAAACAACAAATAGATAAACCCCTTCCAGGGTACAAGTCCACAAGAGGCCTATCCCAGTACCCCTTGATTGGTTAGTGCCTTCCTGCATAGTTCCCTGGGCTCAATCTTAAAATCTGCAGCTCTTTCTGGGCTAGCCTTCAAATTGTCCCTCAATCTTCAAACAGTCCCAGCCATTCTGCTGTGGAGCCATGCCCCAAGAGCTCCCGCCAAAGAGACTCTTCCCCCTGTCTGGGCCTTTCTGGCCCCAACTCTCTAGTTGGGCCACTAAACAGTTCAGTTCCCCTTCCGGGTGTATATCACAGTTCAATATTCAAGCCACTTCCCCAGTGTCTAATGGGAGGGACCTAGGCCTACCCGCTACTCCGAGTCCCAGTCCAGGGACTGCATAGATAGCAGCCGTCCACCACATACCTTTAACTAAACTGCATCGTTGTTATGGTTCCCTGGGCCACTTCCCCACAGACACAGCACATTCTTCACCGATACCTCAGGGCCTTGTCCTGGTTGAGTCCCATCAGCCAGCCAGGAACTCCTTCTTGCTCCCCTGGTCCCTACCAGCATCTGCTCTATCTGAGGTCCTTCAGCCAGCCAGGAACACCATCTTCACTCCTGCATCTCCTTTTATATGGGCCTGCTGGGCCCAGATTAGCTGCTCCCTGCAGCCCCTCTCTGATTGGCTGCATCCCAAGCAGCCTCTCTAGGCCACTTGGAAGACACACTTCCACTGCTCCTTTATGGGATCGGATGTGGTAGGACCCTGGGGTCTCCAGAAGGCAGCCTCAAAGGGTCTGATGCACTCCGTCACACCTACATACATAGCAATCACTGCTAGATTTATACTGGGCTGCAAAGGAGCAAGGCCAGGTAGAGGACACTACAGCAGCTCACACTACTCTGGTTCACTATTAAAATGTTCCTTCAAAACCTTACTGAGCCATATACTTCTGCACTGAGTTCTTCTAATAGCTCTTGTATATGACTGGTCAAATTCAGCAGACAGACTCTCCACCTCCGCCCTCCACACCCGTGGAAACTTTTCCCTCTTTGCTGCACAGATATTATGGAGGACACTGCAGGCAGCAATAAACATTGGGATATTTTTCTCTCAGAGCTCCATTCTTATAAGTAAACAACACCAAGCGACCCTTCAACCAATCAACGACACATTCAACTGACATTCTGCATCTGCTGAGCCTGTAATTGAAACGCTCCCTAGTGTTGTCAAGGTACTGATGTATGGCTTCATGAGCCACAGAAATAAAGGGTAGGCTGGGTCCCCCAGGATCACTATTGGCATTTCAACATTCCCAATAGTAGTCCACCAGTCTGGAAAGAAAGTATTTGCTTGCAGTTTTCTGAACAGACCGGTGTTTTTAAAGATGGCTTGGGGCTTGGGGCTTTGGGGCTTTGGCTTCAGCCCCTGGCCCCAGCAAGTCTAAACCAGCCCTGGCGACCGCATTAAAACGGGCTTGCGACACACTTTGGGATCTCAACCCACAATCTGAGAATCGCTGAACTAGATGGATCCTTTCTAGCCCTACTTTTCTATGATTCTGTGATAACTATTCAAGGTGCGAGAGGGCGAATAAGGAATTTCTAAATCCTAAAGATTAGAATAATAGATTTTAAAGCCAGACGAGATTATCATGATCTTCTAGTCTGACTTCGTGCATAACACAGACCATAGAATTACACACATCAATATTTGCATCTAGCCCAATGATTTGTGGTTGAAGTAGACAGTCTTTTTGGGAAAGACATATAATATTGATTTAAACACTTCAAGCACTGGAAAATTACTTGATGAAGTAATGCATGCAGTGTAGTTGTAGCTGCGTTGGACTCAAGATATTAGAGAGACAAGGTGGGTCAGGTAATACCTTTTACTGGACCAACTTCTGTTGGTGAAAGAAACAAGCTTTCAAGACACACAGAGCTTTCCTTCAGGTCTAGGAAAGGCACTCCCAGTGTCACAGCAAAACGTGGAGTGGAATAGATGGTTTAGCATCAGGAATTAGCACATATTCTAAGGGACCATTCAAAGGTGAGTGGCCCATTAATACCTCTGCAGTCATAGGACAAGAAAGACGGGGTTAGAGGGTTACATCTTGTTGTAATAAGCTATAAATCCAATGAAGTAATGACAGGCCAATCCACCAGTTCCCCGCAGGGCACTAAGCTCTCATTTGTTGGCTGCCTCACTACAGAATGTAGCTGGATCTTGGTGGATTTGCCTGTGCTGAAACATTGCCATAGGAGCTAAATATCCATTTTTAAATGGAGCTAAATATCCATTTGCTCACAAAAAATCCTAGTCTGCAAATGCAATTTGCATAAGCATTAAGGCAGCTAGACCGCAGGCATCAGCTTTCTGAATATCATGCCCATTGTACTCTGAAAGTAATCCATAGACCTGTATTTGACCACAGGAAGGATAAGATAACAGAGTGTATCTTGTGGAGAAAAATAGATTGGGAATTTTAACAGGAATTTTTTAAAGGTAATGACAAAAAAAAAGAATTGTCATTTTGATCAAACTCAATTTTTAATCAGAGATAATGCAAGTGTGGACAAGTTTGTGTTTTTGGTTTTGTTTTTTCAAGTTCTAATAGAGTGAAGGAAAAAAGGAATGAAAATCGAGATTCTAGAGTTCCTGTGTATGACAGACACTACAATCACATGCAGTATCTTTGGGGATCATACTGTATTAAGTCTATGAATGGTGGATGTAGAATTGTGTTCTACTCCATGGGTGAGGATTACCACAGCTCCTACAGGAACTAAAAATAGTGGGAGTTGATAGAAGTCTATAAAATCATGACTGTTGTGGAGAAAGTAAATAAGGAAGTGATTTTTACTCCTTATCATAACACAAAAACTAGAGGCTATAACAGGATTCAAAAAAGAGCTAGATAAGATCATGGAGGATAGGTCCATCAATGGCTATTAGCCAGAATGGGTAGGGAGGGTGTCCCTAACCTCTGTTTGCCAGAAGCTGGGAATGGGAAACAGGAGATGTATCAGTTGATGATTACCTGTTCTGTTAATTCTGTCTGAGGCACCTGACATTCGCCACTGTCGGATGACAGGGCTAGATGGACCTTTGGTCTGAAACAGTATGGCCATTCTTATGTTCTTACGTTCTTATTAAGGTGGATTGCTGAGACTAACAGCTCTAGAGAGCAACTATTCTCTGACATGGTTTGCATATACTGGTACAAGCTGCATTTTCCAAAGAGTAGGAGACAAAGAAAGAATAGACAAAGTGAGAGGGACAATAATACCACAGTTGTTGCAAACCTCACAGTCCTTTAAACATCCATGAAATATGTGTGTCACAATCACAGCAGGAACAGTGTCACAGGTATCAATGTAACTGCAGCTGTATTCCCCCTCCCATTGTGGAAGAGTTGGAAGGACCTTTTGACCTAGTAGAGCAGTAGTGGGCAACCTGCGGCCCGTGGGCCGCATGCAGCCCATCAAAATAAGCTGATTATGGGATGCAAGACATTTTCCTGACATTGACCATCCATACGCATGGGCCCTCACAGCTCCCAATGGTCATGGTTCGCCGTTCCCAGCCAATGGGAGCTGAGGTATCTTCTCCATACAATTTATTTTATATACTCCTATTATGACCTCCCTAAACTCAACAGTCCTAAACTTGAGTCTCTCTTCATTAAGGAGTTTCTATCCAGCTCTAAATATTTTTGTTCTCCATCTTTGGGTCCTCTCTATTTTTGCTATTTTTTATTTGAGATTCATGGATTCCAAGTCCAGAAGGGACGATTGTGATCATATAGTCTGATCTCCTGCATAACACCAGGCCATAGAACTTCCCCAAGATAATCCCCAGAGCATATCTTTCAGAAAAACATCCAATCTTGATTTTAAAATGGTCAGTGGTGGAGAATCCACTGCAATCCTTAGTAAATAGTCCTACTGGTTAATTACTCTCTTTGTTAAAAATGTATGTCTTATTTCCAGTCTCAGTTTGTCTAGCTTCAACTTTCAGGTACCGGATAATGTTATGTCTTTCTCTGCTAGTTTGAAGAGCCCATTATTAAATATTTGTTCCCCAAGTAAATACTTAAACACTATAATCAAGTCATCCCTTAGCCTTCTCTTTGTTAGCTAAATAGACTGAGCTCCTTGAGTCTATTGCTATAAGGCATATTTACAAAGCAATCCAGATCTCCCTGAATCAATGAACTGTCTTCTTCATTGTTTACCCTCCCCCAATGTTTGTATCATCTGCAAAATTTATCTGTGATGATTTTGTGTATTCTTCCAGGTCATTGTTAAAAATATTAAACAGTGTAGGGCCAAGAACTGATCTCTGCAGGAGCCCACTAGAAACACACCTGCTCATGATGACTCCCTAATTACAGTTATATTTTGAGACCTATCTTTAGCCAATTTGTAATCTATTTAATGTGTGCCATGTTAATTGTATATTGTTCTAGTTTTTTTAAATCAAAATGTCAACCTGAAGCAAATACTCACCAGTAACCATACACCACACAACAAAAACACTAACCCAGGAACCTATCCTTGCAACAAAACCCATTGCCAACTCTGTCCACATATCTATTCAAAGGACACCATTGTAGGATCTAATCACATCAACCATGCTATCAGGGGCTCGTTCACCTGCACATCTACCAATGTGATATATGCCATCATGTGCCAGCAATGCCTCTCTGCCATGTACATTGGCCAAACTGGACAGTCTCTATGCAACAGAATAAATGGACACAGATCAGACGTCAAGAATTATAACATTCAGAAAACAGTCAGAGAACACTTCAACCTCCCTGGTCACTCAATTACAGACCTAAAAGACATAATACTCCAACAAAAAAACTTCAAAAACAGACTCCAACGAGAACCTGCTGAATTGGAATTAATTTGCAAACTGGACACCGTTAAATTAGGCTTGAATAAAGACTGGGAGTAGATGGGTCATTACACAAAGTAAAACTATTTCCCCATGCTAATTTTTCTCCTACTGTTACTCACACCTTCTTGTCAACTGTTGGAAATGGGCCATCCTGATTATTACTACAAAAGCTTTTTTTTCTCCTGCTAATAATAGCCCCCTTAATTGATTAATCTCGTTATAGCTGGTATGGCAACAACCATTTTTTCATGTTCTTTGTGTATATATATCTTCCTACTATATTTTCCTCTGCATGCATCCGATGAAGTGGGTTTTAGCCCACAAAAGATTATGGGCAAATAAATGTGTTAGTCTCTAAGGTGCCACAAGTACTCCTCGTTCTTTATGTTAAACCAAGTGATATAACCATTTAATACACTTTTTCTTACAGAAGGCAAAGTATATTACATCAACACTATTAACTTTATCAACCAAACTTGTAATCTCATCAAAAAAGATAGCAAGTTAGTCTGTTTTCTATAAACCCATGTGGATTTGTATTAATTAATTGCTTTTAATTCTTTATTAATCAAGTCCCCTATCAGCTGCTCCATTATCTTGCCTGGGATCTATGTCAGGCTGACAGGCCTATAATTACCTGGGTCATCCTATTTACCCTTTTAAAAATTGGTACAACATTAGCAGCAACATCCAGCAACCAGAATTGAATAGAGTATTCCAGACAAGAAAGTATATAGTGACATAATATTTTCATTATTATTTTCTATTCCATTTTTATAATGTTTGAATTTTCAATCTCTAGCACAAATGCCTGTATGTGCAAATTTAAAATAAAGTTGCCAAGAATAGTCACATTTGTAATTTCACTTGTGAATTCACTTTCTATTAACATTTTTACCAGTAAAACCTAATTGCTACAAATGCTGGCAGAAAACAAATTTTAAAAGCAGCATGTATGAATGAAGGTTTGGTTGTGAACTGCTTACTCACACTAATAAACAGTTACTTCCTTTTGCTGCCATGCAACCTGCTTGTGAATGTGAATGAGAGGCTCACAATCTAGGCCTCACCGAACCACTCTTCACAGAAGCAAATTTGCATTGTTCTTTCAGTTCTAATGATTATAGAAATTTGAAAGATGGCAGGATAAATTAAAGTAGCAATGGTATACAGAGCCATGCCATCTGCTACTTCATTCTTTGATGTGTAAAACAATCTGATAAATTGAGGGAAAAAAGCCTGCTAATAGTTCCACGGCCAACATGAAAATTTGGTTGGAGAGTGGATAATCTTGACTTGTGTGTCTATATAAATTAAAAGGGGCAATCACATTCCAACTGGCAATGACCATGTCATATGGAAGTTGCAATTTATGCATCCATTGGATATAAAAGATTGGGTTTGAATAAGGGCTGTCGATTAATCGTAGTTAACACACACGATTAACTCAAAAAAATTAAGTGTGATTAAAAAAAGTAATCACAATTAATCACAGTTTTAATCACACTGTTAAACAACAGAATACCAATTTAAATGTATTAAATATTTTGGATGTTTTTCTACATTTTCATATAGATAGTATTCTGTGCTGTAATTGAAATCAAAGTGTATATATTATTTTATTACAAAGATTTGCACTGTAAAAATGATAAACAAAAGAAATAGTATTTTTCAATTCAGCTCATTTAAGTACTGTAGTGCAATCTCTTTGTCGTAAAAGTGTAAATTACAAATGTAGATTTATTTTTTGTTACATAACTGCACTCACAATCAAAATGTAAATGTAATGTAAAACTTCAGAGCCTAGAAGTCCACTCAGTCCTACTTCTTCAGCCAATTCCTAAGACAAACAAGTTTGTTTACATTTACAGGAGATAATGCTGCCCTCTTCTTATATACAATGTCACCAGAAAATAAGAACAGGCATTTGCCTGGCATTTTTTTAGCTGGCATTGCAAGGTATTTACATGCCAGGTATGCTAAGCATTGATATGCCCCTTCATGCTTTGGCCACCATTCCAGAGGACATGCTTCCATGCTGAAGACGCTCATTAAAAAAAAAATGTAATTAAATTTGTGACTGAACTCCTTGGGGGAGAATTATATGTCCCTGTCTCTGCTTTATCCACATTCTGTCATATATTTCATGTTATAAGCAGTCTCGGATGATGAGCCAGCACATGCTGTTCATTTTAAGAACACTTTCACTGCATATTTGACAAAAAACAAAGAAGGTACCAATGTGAGATTCCTAAAGATAAGCTACAGCACTCAACCCATGGTTTAAAAATATGCAGTGCTTTCCAAAATCTGAGAGAGATGAGGTGTGAAGCAAAATTTCAGAAGTCTTAAAAGAGCAACATTCCAATGCGGAAACTACAGAACCCGAACAATCAAAAAAGAAAATCAGCTTTCTGCTGATGGCATCTGACTCAGATAATGAAAATGAATATGCTTCTTTCCACAATGCTTTAAACTGTTATCAAGCAGAACCCATCATCAGCATGGAAACATGTCCACTGGAATGGTGGTTGAAGCATGAAGGGACATATGAATCTTTAGCACATCTGGCATGTAAATATCTTGTGACGCCAGCCACAACAATGCCATGAGAATGCCTGTTCTCACTTTCAGGTGACATTCTACACAAGAAGAGGGCAGCATTATCTCCTGCAAATGTAAACAAACTTTGTTGTCTGAGCAATTAGCTGAACAAGAAATAGGACTGAGTGGCCTTACAGGCGCTAAAATTGTACATTGTTTTATTTTTGAATGCAGTTATTATTTGTACATAATTCTATATTTGTGAGTTCAGCTTTCATGATAGAGATTGCTCTACAGTAGGTGAATTGAAAAACACTATTTCTTTCATTTACTTACAGTGCAAATACTTGTAATCAAAAATAAATATAAAGTGAGCACTGTACACTTTGCATTCTGTGTTGTAATTGAAATCAATATATTTGAAAATGTAGAAAACATCCAAAATATTTAAATAAATGGTAGTCTATTATTGTTTAACAGTACAATTAATCACAATTAATTTTTTTAATCGTGTGATTAATCACGATTGATTTTTTTAATCGCTTGACAGCTCTAGTTTGAATTTATATTGGTGAAAACCAGAAAAATAAATTCTCATGCGTAAGGTCAGATACATCATGTACACTGGTTGTGGCATTATCTGAACTGCATTTGGCTCAGAAATGAATGAAAAGCTAATACTGCTAAGCATGTTTTTAATCTTCAAAGCACTTTAGAAACACTAACAAACTAATCTTCTAAACATCTTTATGAACTAGTGAGAAGCAAATTTATTTTTATGTTTTTGACAGATGAAGTCATAGACTCTCTATTTTATTATATATGTGTACAGTACCTAGCATGAAGGAACTCCAACTTTTGATAGGGACCCAGGAGTTGTAATGCAAACAAAAATACTAATATTACTCTTCATTTAACTATTACAGGTCATGAAATATTAGAAAACATTCAAGAATGAAAATTACTCATTCAAAATGTAAGCATAAGTGTGGAGTAAATCCATTCCATGTAAGAGAAGTCATCAGCATGAGAGGTTTCTGAGCTCAGAGACCAGTCTGTAGCAACACCGGATCTAGGAATGGAAAGGACCTCCTTGGTCATCCAGTCCCCTGCTATTACAGGCAATGCCATCATATAATCCTGTGCATAAATTTATCATATGTAACCCTTCTGTTCTTTTTGTGGAACTGTCTGCCTGTTTTACTACAGAACTGTCACTGTTGTGGTATAATGCCTGCAAATCAATGTTAAGTCAAAAAACATATTCAGTTTCTGATAGCAATTTGTGATGGAAAATATTTTTTCCTCCTGTTGTATATAAGCCATTTCAGAAGATAATTACATTATCTGGAAATGTTTATTCCTTCCAAGTCATTCACGTGTATATTAGCCACTCCCTTTCATTGTTAACAAGAATTTCAAAGCAGGCATTGATCAGCATGTTAATTAGGCAGTTCAGGGTGACAACTTACTCCCAAACATCTACAGTGAAAACTATTGTTCAAATAAATGTAACAGGCAGAATTAAAAGCTGCAGAAGCTGGACCTTTGTGGTACAGTGTGGTTGCAACATGTTGTAATGTGTCATGAATCCGGAAATCCTCTTCTTGTCAGGTGTCAGTGTTGCAGTTTCACGTCATGATTCTAGTTGCTCTTGGGAAGGAAGGAGGTACTATAGGGACTTTGAAAAATACAGAAATAAAACACTAGAAAATCCTGTGTACTATAGGGAATAATTGTGTGCTGGCAGGAGGATAGACAAGATGATACCAGAGGCATTTCCAATTCTAGTTCTTATTAATAAATATTATCCCCGTTTGACACACAAAGATCAAGGGTTAACTTTGGAAAGTGGACTCCATTTTTTTTTTTTACTTCAATGAAAACTGTAAGTGCTCAGCCCCGATGAAAAGCAGGCCCTAGCTAAAGCCAGGCACTCAGAAACAGAGATAACCTAAATTCAGTCATTTTTTATTACTGGAGCCTAAGTGCCCAAGGCCACACATGCAGGCAACAGCAGAGTTCCTGACTCACAGTCTTGAGATCCACTGTTTCAGGACTTAACCGATCCAGCTTTGGACCCACCCATTGCCTCACTTTCCCTTCTCACCCCAATCAAAATGCCACACAACAGGGTCCTTCAAAATCAACTCTTCCCTTCTGAGGTCTCCTTTATTAAGATTTTTTAAAACCCTCAAAAGCAGGTGTCTCAGACCTCTTCTCCAGGCTCCATTCATCTTTTCAACTTTTCACATGCTTCAGTATCCCGAGAACCCTTCCCCTCTAGGGCTTCCCAGCCCTTCAGAGCCTTTCCCAGCTAAGGATTTCCCAGGTCTCAGCTGATACTTCTGAACCCACCCGTCCCCAAAGGCAACTGCTCCCTGAAGGATAAAGAATCATCTCCACTCTGGTCTTTCTTCCTAATTGAACACAGTCTTATCTTTCCCTGGAGGCCATTTTAGCCACATGGCACCTGATACAGAGTGAGACTTAAACCCATTTCCTACTATAAGAGCCGTAACAAGGATATTGGAGCTTTGGGTTCAAATCTCTGTTCTGCCTCAGGCAGAGTTGTAATTTGACCTTGGGTCTCCCTCAGCCTGGGTGAATGCTCTTACCATGGAGCCACTGAGTATAAGGGGAACTGTGCCTCTTTCTTGAGAAATGTCAAACATGGTTAGGTGCTTAACTCCAGGAAAGGGTTCATGGCTGTGAATCCCAAGTGGAGAAAGTCACCTCCCTACCTTGGAGGGGCTTAGACCACAGCCCTCTCCTTGACGTGTCCTAAGGGCTAGTTTAGGTGGCTCCCTCCTCAGCTTTCTGGCTTTTATGAATCCCTCTTTTAGTCACCTACCTCTTCCCATGCATTGCTTATGGAGCTTATTGTAGTCAAGACTTAGGAAACAACAGCCTTCCAATGGACTTAGCCTGCTTTGCAGGATTTCCTCCACTATATTGACAGAGAATGGCAATAGAAAGTGACATTGTTAACTTGTGGAATTCCCTGCTGTGAATTTCCACCTGAAAGTTAGGTGAAAGAATGCTCAGCCTAAATCCCCCTTGTAAATCTAGCCCATGGTCCCTCAAGTGAAACTACTGTTCCCTCAAACTCACCATGTGGGAAGCAACTCCCTTAAAAAGCCTGGCTTAGAATTGGTATACTGGGTCTTGTATATACTCTGGGACCCAAGCCATGTCAACGCTACCAAAGCATTAATACATTTTTGGTTAGGGCCACTTCTTTCCCAGAAGCACCACCTATTGGAAGTTTATTACACACACTCCATGCTACATTATTTTCTCCAGACTCATTCATCCATCCCTAGCAGTGACCCACAAAACTCCACAGAAACCTTCTTGTTTGTCCCCTGTGCTATAGGCCCAACTCTGTAATATTTAATGACCTTGTGAAAGTTTATAAGACTCTTATTAGCATATTAGAAGGCACATAAAATCTCACTCCTTGTGCAGCAGTCCAGTATAGTCTCCCCAAGTTTCTGTGAGATATGAACTCAACCTATTTTACCATGTGTCTCACACATGAAAGGTTAATGACTCTCTTAGCTAATATGTTCTAATGAACTGTTTTTTTCTCTCCAGCCAGAAGGCACATAATAAATTCTTTAAGAGGTGGAAAAAAAACACCTTGAAATTGAAAAGCAAGGAGAGCACAGAACTTTGAGGCACTGGAGATCTCAATGGGATATGGAAACACTACAATATGCAAATTTATCTGCCCTGATTTAAATAAGATATTAGCATATTAGCCTTGCAATAGATCAAAATCAAAGGAAAATTACCCTTTGTTTTATCCTACCATTCTGGAGCAATAGAAAAACAAAATAGATGCCCTAGCAACTTTCACTTTTTTCCATCCTTACACACACACCCCCTTTTGTAAAAAGATAGTTTTTCATAGACCAGTTAAATGTGAGAACAGTATTTCAGAAATGAGCTACCTGGGGCTAAGCTCTACCACATCTGGGAATTAAGCTCATTAAACTCTTAAAAAAACCTTTTCCTCTTCTGCCAGGATGATGGTGGTGAATGGCTATGTCTAAGGAGCTGCAGGTGTCTTTGATAGACAGCCTGCTTCAAATGAGCTGGAGTCCTCCACTTTCCCCTCCCTTTTGCTGGAGATATTATAGTTACAAAGAAATTGTCCTCGCCTACTGTTTTGTCCCCTTGGCAAAAACTTTTGGAAAGTGCTTTAGGTAGGGTGTTTTGTTGGTGGGGGGGTTAAGGCCTTATTCTAAGTGAGACTTTTTGATGCCATTTAGCTGGGCACAACTTTGTACATAGAAACAAAAAAAATGGGAAAAAAGACTTTTGTCAGTGTTTTCATAGACATTTTAGAACATCCTGCTTGATCCTCTATCTTCAGGGGAAAATTGTCTTGTTAATAAATGTGAATCAGTCAAATCCCTATTCAAAGAAAGTAAAACATCCATTGATGTTTTTAGCAATTTCACTAAATTAGTCTGAATACACACTTTGGATTTGGACAATATTTAATCTGCTATGTTTATACAATATATTTATTTGGACTGGCAAATACTCTGCTTTACTTTTATAGTCATAGAGTTGTCTTATTGAAGTGAAAAATCCAGTATATATTCCTGCAACAAAAATTGCCCCTTTTTACTGAGCAAGATCTTTTTGAAACTTTCCAACACAAAAATGTCTGACCATTGAATTCCCAGGCACCCTCCCAGAGTGCCTTACTGCAGTACATTGCAGGATGTCCTGCTGGTGATGTATCACAATAAGACATGAAGCAATGAATCTAACACAATGTGATGCTAATCATTAATTTTGAAAGAAAAAACAAACAAGCAGCTCTTTTGGAATCCAATCTAAAATGATACCAGTGGATGAAGGCATATGAGACAATGAAATATCTGTAGAGTCCAAGTACTATCTGGCCATAATTTATTATCCATCTGATTGCAGGTTATTATTGTTTTTCTGCTATCATTTAACACTTGTTATTTACCTTGTTACACTACTTCTACTTTTAACATGGAGACCTTCACAGATTTCAGTGCTTTTATTTCCAGTGACCTATAATTTATGTAAGTCCTTTGGTGTCCTTAGTTTTGTTCACAAGGCATCTAAAAGTAAGTATTGCTCTCAGCTTAGATTGCTGATTAATTAATTTCTACCTTCCATATCCCTGGGTTGCAGCCTTGGGTTATGAGTTTAAAGTAATATTTCACTATTGGACATCGTTTGTCAAGCTGAACTCTGCAAAGATCTGAAAGAGTCCAATTCCCATGCTACATTTAATAGTTGGTCCCTCTGAAATTAATCCCTTTCTATCTGTGATTTATTTTTTCTTCTTCTGCTTGGCAACAAAAATGGATTTTTTTTTCTTGCGAGGCTGAGATCTGGCTGCCTTTCTGTGCACTGTTCAGTAAAAATGACATGACTCCATCTGCCATTTATTTCTCTCTTGCCTAGTTCTAACCCTGAAGTTTATAACAAGAGTTGGACAGTCACTCCTGTGGGGTGGCAGCACCATCTATGATTCTAAATAGACACTGGCACAAGCCAGTTTGAGTCCTAATCTGAATGTTCCGACAGTTCATGGGTGTTCAGGTATAGGGTTCTGATTCAGGCTGTTGGGCACATGCTGTCCATGAACCACCTAACATCTAACCAATGGCACCCTACTCTAGAAGCTGTTCTAGCATGGCTAGTTCTATGCCCATCTAGCTTTGCCCCTTACTAGAGCATCCATACTATGTCTCCTATGATGCACCAAAGCCATTCAGCCAGAGAGAAGACCACAGAACATCAGTGCTCTCTGTTGATCACAAGCTTCTCTTTCTTTCCCTCTGCTCTGAAGACTCAGTGGTCCCACTTCATGCACCACACTTTCACTTATCTCTCTTTCCTCCCAAGTCCAGTCTCATTCCCTCGAGCTTTTCCCACCTTCCCTATAGCTTTCTTCCAGGCCCCAAACCTCTTTGCGCATACTGACCTCCCTGCTCAATCATCCAACATGCATGATAATTATGCTTCTTCCCAATATCCATCTTTGACCACTAAACATTTCCATGCCAAATCCATATTCAGAGGCAAAGAAAACTCCCTACTGAAATGTTCAACTCAATATTATGATATTTTTTAATGAGGTAAGTACACCAATATTAAGGACTTGCAATATTCAACCTCTCCACAGGTTAGGTTTCTTGGGTATATTCTGAACACATATGGATACATTTTGAAAATTGTGCACTTACATTTCATAGGCAAAATAAGTAGTTGTCTGCATGCACTGGGGAATTGCACATGCATTTAGTAATTAAACAGATAAAAATTGCAAGGAGGGGCTTTCAGAAGTCTTAAAAGAGCAACACTCCAATGCGGAAACTACAGAACCCAAACCACCAAAAAAGAAAATCAACTTCTGCTGGTGGCATGAAAATGAACACTGCACTTCTTTGGATTGTTATTGAGAAGAACCCATCATCAGCATGGACACAATGGAATGGTGGTTGAAGCATGAAGGGACATATGAATCTTTAGCACATCTGGCATATAAATATCTTGTAATACCAGCTACAACAGTGCCATGAAAATGCCTGTTCTAACTTTCAGGTAACATTGTAAACAAGAAGCAGTCAGCATTATCTCCTGCAAATGTAAACTTGTTTGTCTGAGCGACTGGCTGAAAAAGAAGTACGACTGAGTGGACTGCCAGGCTCTAAAATTTTACAGCGTTTTATTTTTGAATGCAGGTTTTTTTGTGCATAATTCTATATTTGTGAGTTCAACTTTTATGATGGACTATATTATGATTGCACTACATCCTCTGCATACCAGACACTGAGGGCAATACAACCCAGTGGATTACACAATCAAAATGTATAACAAAAAATGAAATGTAAAATTCATATTTTGGTGATACACACCATAGAATCATAGAATCAAAGTAGAGTTAGAAGGCACCACAAGCCCCCTGCCAAAATGCAGGATTTGTTATGTCTAAAGCATCTGTGATATTGCACTCTATATGATTTTATGAAAATATGCTAATGAGTGTGAATATAATGTAACTGGAATATGCTTCATGCAAAAGATATCTTGTAAGGTATCTTACAAAGCTTAAAATCTAATAAGTGTGTTCATCCTATTTGTATGAATGTATCATTCTTGTATCTGAAACTATACATATGAAATAAAACTCTGAGGGCCTATTGTAATTATGCAAAGTGTGGGCCATTAGTGGTGGTTTGGAAGCTTGATGGCTCACATTAACCAGAACAATTGTCTGTAGATGGCTTTGTTTTACTTGTAAGTCTTCCTGTATACCTGTGTGCTGGCAAGTGAGTAATGAAATCTTACAGTGACATGTGATCATGTCACCTGAACTGGAATCCATCTTTAACCTGGTGCTTTTCCATTTAGAAGGGTAGTGTGGGGACCCAGAGAGACAAAAGATTCCCGCCTTGTTCCAAAACTATATAAGGGCATGGAACATAACTAAAGGGGCTGCAATAATGAGAAATCCCCTACCTACCACCTGAGCTGGAACAAGGGCTGTACCAGAGGAAAGGATTATGCCCAGACTAGGAAGGCATCCAGTCTGTGAAAGAAACTTATTGAAACATCTCGGAGGGTGAGATTTTATTTGTATTCAGTTTTATTACTATATTAGGCTTAGACTTACAAGTTTTATTTTATTTTACTTGGTAATTCACTTTGTTCTGTCTGTTACTACTTGGAAGCACTTAAATTCTACTTTCTGTATTTAATAAAATCATTTTTTACTTATTAATTAACCCAGAGTATGTATTAATACTGGGGGGGGCACAAACAGCTGTGCATATCTCTCTTTCAGTGTTATAGAGAGCGAACAATTTATGAGTTTACCCTGTACAGTAACTCACTTAACGTTGTAGTTATGTTCCTGAAAAATGCAACTTTAAGCAAAACAATGTAAAGTGAATCCAATTTCCCCATAAGAATTAATGCAAATAGAGGGGATTAGGTTCCAGGGAAATTTTTTTTACCAGACAAAAAACTATATATTATATAGATATATATACAGTATACATTTTAAACAAACAATTTAATACTGTTCACAGCTATGATGATTGTGAAGCTTGGTTGAGGTGGTAAAGTTAGATGGTGGAAGAGGGAGGGATATTTTCCAGGGATTGCCTCACTGTTAAATGATGAACTAGCACTCGGCTGAGCCCTCAAGGGTTAACACATTGTTGTTAATGTAGCCTCTCACACAAGGCAGCACGGACACAAGGGGAGAGACAGAATAACAGACAGAGACAGACACACACCTTGTGTGTGGGAGACAGAGAGAGAGATGCACACTGCCCCTTTAAGTAAACTGACACACTCTTAAGTGCATTGTCCTTTTAAGTGGATCAGGAAGTTGAGACAGCAGCTGCTGCTCCAGGCTCTCTCTGTCTCTCTCCATCCATGTCCCCTCCTTGCTCTATATGGAGAAGGGGTAAGTGGGGTGCAGGAGCAGGGGGGAGGGGGACAACCTGACATTAGCCTTTGGCGGCTGCCAAACGACATTAGAGGGGAGCATTGCACAATTTTAAATGAGCATGTTCCCTCATTGATCAGCAATGTAACAACAAAACAACGTTAACCAGGATGACTTTAAGTGAGGATTTGCTATATACATTTTATACAGGATAAAATGGATTTATTTGGGGTTTGGACCCCATTGAGAGTTGGGCATCTGAGTATTAAAGACAGGAACACTTCTTAAACTGCTTTCAATTAAGTCTACAGCTGTTAGGGGACGTGGTTCAGAAGTGGGTCTGGGTTTGCAGCAGGCTAGTGGGTCTGGCTCAAATCAGACAGGGAACTGAAGTCCCAAGCTGCCAGGGCAGGAAAGCAGGGGCAGAAGTAGTCTTGGCACATCAGTTGGCAGTTCCCATGGGGGTTTCTGTGATCCAGCCCATCACACCATCCAAGACAGAGGGCCATCCAGCCTCTTTTTGAAAACCTCCAGTGAAGAGATTCCATGACTTCCTTAGGCAGTTTGTGCATTGTCCTACTGTTTCTACAGTTAGGAAGTTTTTCCTGTGATTTAATCAAATGCATTTTGAACCCATTGCCTCTTGTCCTGCCCTCAGTGGCAAGAGAGAACAACTTTTCTCCATCTTTTTTATGGCAGCCTTTCAAGTATTTGAAGACCAATATTATGTCCCTTTTTAATCTCTTTTTCAAACTAAACCTACCCAGTTCCTTCAGCCTTTGCTCAAATGGCTTGCATTCCATCCTGTGTCACTCACCTCTGGATCCTTTCCAGTTTCTCTACAACTTTTCTATACAGCAGTGACCAAAGTGGATTCCAAACTCCAGCTGAGGCCTAACGAGGGCTGAGTAGGGCGGTACTATCACTACTCCCATGACTTGCATACTATGGAAGGTGATAATACTGCTCTTCCTGGCACTGGTTAGACTATAATTTTACTGATTGTCATAGTTTTTCAGTACAAAATCCATTTTAAAAATGCTTTTTCACTATGT
This sequence comes from Gopherus flavomarginatus, assembly GCF_025201925.1. NCBI lineage: Eukaryota > Metazoa > Chordata > Testudines > Testudinidae > Gopherus > Gopherus flavomarginatus. The sequence continues at coordinate 35,501,178 of NC_066617.1, forward strand.
GAATCACCTGCAACCACATCATCCCCACACAAACATCACCAAGAAGGATTGAAATCCTTTACCTGAATATTCCTATCTTAGACTTTTACTACCTGAGCTTCAGGAGTAATTAGTAGCTGAGCTCTGTAAGAAATAGTTCACCCATCCAATTAAAAGTTATGCGCTATCAAAAAAATTTCCTGTCTCAAAAATCTCACATTTTTGTGAACCAAAAATCCAAAACACATTTTCAGTTCAGGTGATTTAAAAGATTTTGTTTTGATTTTGACCTTTTCTGAGAGAGAGAGAAAAAAAATTCTCAATGAATCAGAAACATTAATTTTCATTCTGAAAATGTCAAAACCATTTTGAGAAATTTAAATAAATCAATGTTTTGAATCAACACCAACCCTTTTTCACAGTTTTGTTTGCAATGAATCTGCATTTTCTGACCAAAAACCATTCAAACCTCAAGTCAAAAAATTCCTGACCTACTCTGATTGCAACCCCCTTTGTAGACCAATTACTGCAAAAAGACTAGCCATACTTTCCCAGTGGCCTACACAAATACTTACTTGTCAGCAATAGAATTTTGGTGAGCAGGAATTCTAGATTCTACCCCTGGCTCTGGAAGAGGACTGTGGTATGTAATGGGTAGAGATAGGATAACCAAACTACTTTAGTTACCTTGACAGGCAGTGTTGTGCAGTGCAAACTATAAGTGCCTAGGCAGCATAGAGGGCTGGGTTCTAGGGCAGCCGTGGCCTTGCATGATATCTCTACCAACTTATTTAAAAAATAGACTGAGCATTCAGTAGCTTTTCCCTAAACATCGTCTATGTTGCGATTCATGGCCTTAGTGAATTACATGGGAATTTAAACAGAGGTCAGAGGTGAAATTTTAAATTCTGGTCTCCTCTTTCCCCTCATAGGAAACTTTTCTCTAGGCTGCAGGCATATTTTGTGTGGGAGTCTCTCTCTCTCTCTCTCTGTCTCTTTCTGGCATGCCTGGAAGTAAATGACAGATTTGTTGTTCAAATTAAAATTTGGTGGGTACAGCTTGGGCACATACATGCCATTGTGGTTAAAATGTTATAAAATCCTCTATAGATAAAGGCTACCAACATATAGCTGAACTTGTAGGAATCAGCACATGAGAAGCAAGAATGTGGCCAAAGGACTGGTCCCAGAGTGTTTTAGAATTTTTGAAAAAGGAAAACAAAGAAAAGTGAGGCAATCAAATGAAAACCTGCCAAAATGGGAATAGTTTTAATTATTTTTATTCTTTCTCTATCAATTTATTTTTCACCAGACCAGCATGAAAAATTCAAATCATACTCAAAGTTTATATTCTGTTTTGCCATTTCAAGGAGATTTTTACAAAATGATAGTTTACAGATCCTTTTACATTGAACTCCTGCAACTCAGCCTTTATTTCTGCTGCACCATAATGGGTAATATTTGACTGGTTTAAAATATAGAGAAATGCATTACCATCCCGAATTACTACATATTATTCTCAATAGTACACTATAATGCATTGCACAGCTCTGTAAATTTAATGTTCCAATAAAAAATTCAGTACTTGCAGAAACCAACTACTGTTTCAGCTGACAATTTAAACTTAAGTCCTTTTATCTTTGCTCTATGCCATTATTCAGTTTAGCTCCCCATGTGTCCTTATTTTACAGCTACACTGTGCAAACTTTATTTATGTTGGTCAGTACTTACTCACAAGAGTAGCCCCATTTGACTGATCCGAGTAGAGGCACTGATTTCAATGGGCCCACTCATATAGTTAAGCGCTCACCAACGTACATTTTAGTCTGTATGTGAGGTTTCATTGATTTTAAGATTTCAACATTTTGTAAAATGGCCTATTTATATTGTTTTAATTGATGTTACTTATTGCTGCATTTCAGCTGTGTACCATTCAGCATCTTCTGGGTGCTTTATTATTAATAACAATTATGCTAATACAGAGTGCTCTGGTGTGTGTTCAAGGACCCATATTCTGCATGCTCTGAACAACAAATGGTGGCCAGGCTGGAGTCTCCTCATGAACAAGATTTGAGCAAATGGTGAAAAATGCTGCTTTTTGGAAATAAATTCTAAGCAGGTGGACAAGGCAGCAGGAGCCCATATTGTGGAGAAATGGGTAATTTAGAGCAAGCCAGACTCAGGGGAAGATCTCTGGTTACATATTGCCCACTTCCACCTGCTTAAGTAATGACAAACAGTCAGAGTTTAAGTTCTAAGAACATGCAAGGAAAAACTTTGCACTGAAACAAAGAGGCTATTTTTATAGGTCAAATTTTATAGGTCAGTTGTAGCAAATAATGAACTGCCATATACCTATAATATGCCTATGTTCATATTAAAAATAATGCATGGATTGCCAGATCTTGTATTTTGCCTCAAACGTAAATATTTACATATTGATATAGTAGCCTGCCATAGCCAGTTGGCAATCCTGTTCCTCATTGCTCTGGCCCACATCCTGAGTTCCAATTTCTTAATGGCAGCTTGTCCCCAGCTAGGCATATGCCTCAAAGCTGGGGGAGGGAGGTAATGATAAACCTGACTGCCACTGTCATGTGAAGATTGCAATTCAAGCCTTTGCTAATCTGCAAATTCACTATAGGAGTTGCATGCTGACTGGCACACACCTCTGCAGAGAAGATAAAATGTTGGCCTCCTGAATGCCAGAATCTTAGATTAGATTAAACTATGAACGATTTACATTTTGAGTTACACTTTATCATTAGTCAATTAAGCAGGCAGAGACAGGTTAGTACCCTCTATTTGTGTCAATTTATCAGCACAAGCACAGCCATCTTGTTTGTCAGCTGCTAGATGGTTTATTCTATTGCTCACCTGAGACATCTGCTTTGCCAGTTAATCAGTCAGTCATTTTGCATTAGTTCTTAAGCACCACTATGTATTTTCAACTTTGGTTAATCCAAGTTGTTTGCTCAAAGATTTTTCTAGGCACAGACCCTAGAGTTCTCTTGGAGATTCATCCTACAGCTAATTAAGAAACAGCTTTTATGATTCACTTTACCAGAGCTGAGACATTATCAGCTCTGCAGCAATGCAAACCTTCTGGGGAGAAGTGATGGCAGTAGGGACCAAATTGCACTGTCTCAGCTAAAGGAATGATTTAGTTACTAGTGTGGAAGATAAATAAGATGGACTTAATACTCCCAGGGATTGGAATAAAGTGTTTGTTTTTGCTTTAAGGCAGGATATTAATCACCCAAAGTTTTAAAAAGAACAATATTTCCACTACATTTCTATATAGTTTGGTTTTAAAATATTCCCTTGCATTTCTAAATCTGTCCTAGAGCCTGGATTGAGAGACTTCTAAATGTAATTTGATATTTTACTTTCTTAACAATACTGTGGCATATTCTAACCCCACACTGTTCCTATCCCATTTCTCCCAAGCCCTCACCACACAGCTCCATCTTCCTGGAAGGTCTCGGCCATGAAATAACTACATGACTGAGGCAACAAAACTAGCCTGTAAAATGGGCCCACATCCCCTGCATTCTACAGAGCTTAGGGGAAGTCTCTCAGTGTGCATCCACAAAAGGAGGCAGACAGGGGCGCCCAGAGGATTCAGGGGGCCTAGGGCAAAGCAATTTTGGGGGCCCCTTCTATAAAAAAAAGTTGCAATACTATATTCTTGTGGGGGCCCCTGGGGCCCGAGGCAAATTGCCCCACTTCCCCCCCCCCCCCCCGGGCAGCCCTGGAGGCAGAGCCAAAGCCAGGAAAGGGGGCAGGTCCATCAATCATGGCCTCCCAGGGAGGTGGATTCTAGGACAGGCTGGGTTCCTGATGAAACTGCTTAACTTGCAGTAGGTGAAAGGATCCATGCTGTCCCAGACCCCAGCAGAGCTCCTTTTTCAAGGTTATTTATTCAGTGTTTACACAAGGCAGAGAATTGTCACAGTGATAATAGTTATTGACTGCTGTACCACTTCTTACCTTTCAGTTAAATTTGCCAAATATGCAGTTCGTAACAGGCCCAGTTCCACAATCCTTGCTGACACAAGACTCACTGCAAAGTCAATGGCATTATGCTAAGGTGTGGGGGCTAGTTCTAGTCAGAGGAAAATGTGCCACTGGCTGAATCACAAACACTACTTTTCTAGTATCCTGAATTTTACTTCATAGTCTCCCATCCAAGTGCACAAGTAGTGCATCTACTTACATTAGGAAATATGATATGACCAAAGCCAAGTTATGGTTCACTGAGTATTGATGAAAGAAATTATGACAAGAAAGTGTTAAACAGAAAAATACAGAGATATAGAAGTTGAAGTAAAACTCTTTGGCTATTCAATCCATTAATCAAATAACATTGAGCTCCCATTTCAAGGCAGGTGAAACAATTATAATTACTGAACAAGATAAACTAATCTGTAGCAAAATAATTTTATTAAATGTAAAGTTGCAATAAATAAAATTAATGCAGATTCATTGGCTCTCATTAATAAACTTGCCAACCTTTTTATAATGAAACCTTTACTCTGTTGCCTTTCATAGATCACTACCAGATCTTTACTGTTTTGGTGGGGAGAGTTGTTTGTAGTGCTTGTCATCAAGTCTCTTACTCCCAGGGGACGGAGGGGTTGACCTAAGATACGCAATTCGCATAGCTGAAGTCGGCGTATCTTAGGTCGATTTACCTGACCGTGAGGAGTTCTGGTGGAGTTCCAGAGTTGATGGCAGAGCGATCGGGGATCGATTTTATCACATCTACACTAGACGTGATAAATAGATCCCCGATAGATCGATCACTACCCACCGATCCTGCAGGCAGTGTAGACGTACCCTAAGTATTTGAATCCTTTGCCAGTGCTAGGAATTACTTGATATGTCTAATCCACCTGATCCCATATCTATGATGGATGGGGATATGACTACCAGTCTGATAGACATGACCCTTACACACTTAGGGTTCAATCCTGAAAATAGCTAGTGCTTGCCATTATGCATAGTCCTACTGAATTCCTTAGACTTTTGGGAGAGACCTCAATATTGATGCAAATATTCTATTTATAAACATTATTATAACTTAGTTTAATATTCTATAATTGCAAATCTTTAGGCCTTAATTGAATATTAAGCTATAGCTACAAATATGTTATATTTTCACACCTTCTGGATATAATAATACATATTATGTTTAGCTAGTTATGTTACAAATTGTTTAAGATAATCAAAAAAATTTCAGGAGGTTCCTATTTCTGTCCCCAAGGACAAGCCAATATCAGGAAAATAACCTCCTTAGCCAATAAACCAGGGATTGGTAACCTTTGGCATGCGGCTTGTCAGGGAAATCCGGTGGCGGGCTGGGACAGTTTGCTTACCTGCAGGTCCGCAGGTTCAGCCGATTGCAGCTCCCACTGGCTGTGGTTCACCATTCCAGACCAATAGTAGCTATGTTTAAAAGATATATTGGTTGTTAAAATTTGTGCTTTGTGCAAAATATTTAAAACAGGGGTTGGCAACCTCTGGCACACAGCTCGCCAGGGTAAGCAACTTGGCGGGCCGGGTCAGTTTGTTTACCTGCCACATCGGCAGGTTCGGCAGACCACAGCTCCCACTGGCCGCGGTTCACCGTCACCGTCCCAGGCCAATGGGGGCAGCAGGAAGCGGCTTGAGTGAGGGATGTGCTAGACGCTACTTCCCGCCAATTGCTATAACAGATAGATTGTAGCTTTAAGGATCTTGACTCAAAATAAAACAAATCATGTAAAATATTAATGTTTTAGATAAAGACTTGACAGTGAAAAGGAATGTAGAAATGTGCTATCAAAGCAATACATCTAGGTGATAAATGGGGCCTCCACTCATTCCCTCATCCTTTTGCATCTCAGTTTGTGTCTTTAAAATTCTAGGAAAAACATGTATAGTTGGAAATCTTTTTAAAACCTTTTGTTTATTTCTTAAAGGCTGAAATGGCAAACACCTTTGTGAAATGTATACTTGCATATATGTTAGCCAAACACAAAGCTCTTAATATCATTGCTATGTCAATGGTAAAATGCTTTCTGAAGGCAGTGAAAAGATGACAGCAACCAACTTTGAATCAAAACAAGTGTAAAGGGGTGTGTTTTCCTATTTTCCTGGTATAGAACTCTGGAGTGGGCACCCCTCTCACACACATTCCTTATACTACCCTGCTTAAACAGCAAGAGTTTCACACCTCCTTCTGTCCTTCTCTACAAGCAAGTGATAAACAGCTAAGAAGAACAGAGAAGACTCAAGAAGAAACCAATATGAGGAAAACCTCCTCAAGACTTCAACATGGATTCATGAGAGAAAGTTAACTAAGACACTGCTAAAGGATTCGATTACCAAGTCTTGTAATGATTTCATTTGGGTATGGAAATACTGTTGTAATTTAAGATTAATAGTTTTTCCTGTTAATCACCAAATGGTCACACTATGTATTTCTGCAGAGGAGACAAGTAAAAGAGAAATAGTGGGACTTCACTGGATTTCAGATTCTTAATAGTCCTAATTGGCCTGTCTCAAAACAGCTCCTTAAATGGCTTCTTCTGGGTAACTGGTTTAAATATTTTCTTTGATTTCATAGGATTTAGTTATGATTGCTTACTTTGTCCGATTTTAGCAGTTTAGGTTATGAATGACATACGAAATGGGATCTACCTGCCCTTAAGTAAAATTCTTTTGCCCATTTATAAGCATTCTGAGGCTATGGCTACACTACAGAGCTTACAGCTGCACCGATGCAATAGTGCTGCTGTAGCGCTGCTAGTGCAGATACTCTAAGCCAATGGCGCTCTAAGCCGACAGGAGCAGCGGTAGCCATGTCGGCAGGAGCATGTCTCCCGCCGACATAGCGCTGTCCGCTCAGGTCAGCGTAATTTATGTCACTCAGGGGAGTGGCTTATTCACACCCAAGTGACATATCTTACACCGATGTAAGCTGCAATGTGTACATAGCCTTAATTATCTAAGGCTAGACTAAGACTGGTTTCACAATGATTTTGGGAAATAAGACCTTGGTCTCAATTTACGAAGAGAAAAGTGCCCCACTAAAAGCAGGTTCACTATCAAGGGTATAATATCTATTAAAAGCTCTCTACAGAGAGACATACAGAACAGAGAGAGTAACAGAAGTAACCAGTTTATCATTTGTGTTCTGTCATTTGTGTTGTTTTGTTTAATGTTTTCTTTTCCTTTAATACTAAAATGGCCCTGGTTAATAACTATGATTATTTTGCTTGGTCTCAATTATGGTATCCCCTAAAGTGCATAAACGAACTCTTTAACTAAAAGTGGGAGTCACACACCTGTGCTAGCAGTAAGAGAACCAATTACTAAGAGCTGGCCTACCATTTCTGTTTTCTTTAAAACTAAATATTTTAGCAATTTCTAAAATAAAATGACTTGGATTTAATATTGATGTGTAGGACAGTTAAATATCAATTGTTTACAACAATCCGAGATGTGGTTAAGTTCACTGCATTCCTGTGCCCTTGCAAGCTATTAAAATTGCAAGCTATTAAAATGAAATCAGACTTTCATATGCAAATATGACACACTTAGACTAATTTACTACTGCTCTGTTCAGAGAATAAACTATTTCATTTCCGTTTCAAGTGGCTTATCTCAGCCTAAATTATATTATGTCTCATATTTAGATGGTACAAGAGCACTGATGCTTTGTAAAACTCACTTTTCCTCCTATATTCTACTTTAATTCAAGATTATTATATTTTTTTGGTTTTGTGTTTACTTTTCACCACTTGAGCAACAGATTTTTCAATTTATTCTTTATTTCAAAATCATGATCTCTGTAGACATATTTATAAGTTTCTTGAGAGCATTCTCCAGCTGTGGTTACTCGTGTTTTTCCTTAGGATTCTTAAAAGCATTCGACTCTCATGAGTTGTATCTGCAAGACGTATTTTGAACAGAGAGATGAAAAATGTTTGTAGCTATGGAAAGGCAAAAAGCAACTTTCGAAACATATAATTGTTCCACAGTGTTTACACCATAATACACATTTAAGTTCTCAACCATTAAGTTCTTGAAGGGTGGCTGGAGGAATCTTATTTTTCTTTTCTTTTCTTTTCTTTTTTTATTAAACTATATGTAGAACATTGGATTTGGGGTCCAAGTCTAGCTTTTTTTTAAAAAAGACCAGCTGTCCAAATACTTTATTATTTTTATTTCTGGCTGGGTAAAGGGAAAGCTGACTATAAAGGAGCATTTTGTCAAAGTCCAACAATAACAAGTGAATTCAAAGAGCTTTTGAAAGTCTTATTTCTGTCCTAAGAGCATTTTTCAAGCTTGGCTTTTTAATATAAAACATAGCTTGTGATTTTTTTTTAAGACGTCTTATTATAAAGACAGTTGAGCTGTTTCTGTTCAAGTCATGCCAAGTATGTTGCAAAGATTTGGGATTTGTACATCATAGTGGGTCAGAACCTCAGTTTCTTTAAGATGGCTTATGCCACACTCATCACTGTCTTGTTCCTCCTAACTCTAAATCTCTGCAATTTCTAATACTGGGGTGAACTATGAGACATAGATTTACTGCACATTTTTACATTGGTATAAGCTCTACAAACACTTTCAATCTCAGCCTTTTCTCTCTTTAGTTCAGAGGAGGAATGGAAGAAGGAGTTTGTGTCACTTAAATTTCTAGATGTCATTATATTTCTCATATTGTGAGCAGCCAATCTGGAGATGAGTAGGAGAGAGAAAGATAAAATTATACAGCATATTGAGTAGGATAAGGAACGTTGATCAGGTGCTTCTGTTCTCCTGTCTCATAATGGAAGAACCAGGGAACAGTCAATGAAATTAAAAAGGCAGCAAATTAAAAACTGACCAAAGCAAATACTTTTCCACGCAATGGGTAATTAGACTGTGGAACTCATTACCACAGAATGTCATTGAGGACAAAGATATACAACCTCATGGTCCAGGATTTAAGCCTCTCTCTCCATGTTAGGGGTTAGCATGTGATTTGCCTTTGGGAAAGCCTATCCTAAATCTGCAGAATTGAGGGCTCCACATTTCTCCTCATCGTTCTCTTGCACTTTCCTCTAAGGTATCTAGTGCTAGTTACTTCTGGAGACACAACAGTAAATGAAGCATGGTCCTGAGAGATGATGATGAACTGCTTGTAGCCTGCTGAAGCTTAAGTACAGATTTGACCAAGAGGGTCCCATTGCCCGTGCTCACTGTTTACTTGCAGAAATAGCAAACAGGTTAGGATAAAGAGGTTTGTCATGTAAAGATGGAAACATTTCAGCACATCAGACTGCTGACTTTTAGGTACTTTTCCTAACAACTGGATTGTCCAACCTACATACACTCTTTGTATTTGTTAAGGGGGTGTTGTTCAAATGTGTTCCTTTGCAACTTTCTATCTCTCCCCTGCTTTGGAGACCTCAAAAGCATGGTCCTTCACTAGCCTATGTCTGGTTCTCCTCTTGTTGATGTATTTAATGGAGTAGAGAAAGGCGGAGGAGAGGACATTCTGCCACAAGTGGTTGTTTGTATGAGAAGTACTCAGACTCTCATCTAGCACTGACAATGTGCTGGTGTTTCCTTGATTGTCATCCCAGTGACACTGACCTAAACAGCAGCAGAGCATAGATATTATGTTCTATTAACTTAGCTTTGCTTGGTGAGCTTTTATCTGTCCATAGATCTAATGAATCTATCACTGGGCACCACTCTGGAGCCTAGTTAATACGGACTATTGACAGTGGTCAGTAACTCCATTTTATTTTATTTTTGGCAAGGAAGTGGAGGTTTCTTTTCTCCCCAACTCTACCCACTTTTTTCTTGAACTTCAATATGAGACTGGTCTTTGTTACATATAGTTCTAGTATCCTCCAGCAATGTATTAGAAAGATGAGGCTTCACTAGATATTGAATATAAATGAGAAAGAAAATGTGTGAAAAATGGAAATGCTAAGGTTCCTGAGGTAGCTTATGGTGCTATAACATATTCAAATTAAATATGGTATGTGTGTAAGGAGCCTGGATAGAGTTTTAATGAATATTTAGATGCATTCACAGTAAACCACTAGACACCATGTATATAGGGGTTGCAAAACAGCTGTGACAGATTTCTCTGGTGGAGGAATAGTGTAGGGCTGCTTGCATCAGGGCTGTCCCCATTGACAGGCCCCGGCATAGAGGTAGGATGCAGGGCAGGACTGAGGCAAGATTGGATGGGGCTGGAGCAGGAAGGAAGTGTGCCTACAGTGCCTAGGGACACAGGGATTCAGGGATGCAGTGCAGCCCTATTGGCGAATGTAGAGTGGGTGCGGAAAATACACGGAACCCTGAAGAGCTGCTCTAACCTATGCCAGGGGCCATATTGGCCCCTATAGCAGGCCCAGAATCTAGACAGCACAACGATAACATAAAGCTACTTTTGACCTTCCTCCCACTGGACTATGTCTTCTGTGCTGTGGTTCTCCAGAGAAACACAGCATGAAACCACCCATTTAATATCTATTACAGACAAAATCTCTATTGAAAGAGCCATAAACCATTTATTCCTGTTAGGAAAAGTCCTCAAAAAGCAGCACAATCTGATGTGCTGGACTTTCTTCATTTTCATGAGACAAATTGTGCACACAAACTTTATGACAGTAACGTCTGTGCCTCAGTTCCCCATCTTTAAAATGGAAATAATAATAATTCCCCTTTCCTAACAGGGTGTTGTGAAATAAACTCATTAATGTCTGTGAAGCAGTCAGATTCTGCAGTGATGAATACCATAAGAAAACCCATGAGGAAATTAATAATTTTGGATTCAGAGCATAAGATAAGGCAGGGGAGGGGCACATATTGAATGACGAGGATAAATCAAAATACTGCATAGCTGCTCATTAAGCGCATATAGTCCATCCTATATACTGAATGAGGCGTGAGGTCCTGTGGAAATAGAAGTATGTGGTCTTGTAATTAAAGACTGTGTCACAATGCATCCACACAAGAAGGATGGATTAATTTCCACAGACTTTACTTCTGGCATCTCCTAACTTCTGAGTGCTTGTTTTTGATTTTGAAGCCTTACAATTCTTTTAATGTAGTGTTTTGTGTGTAACTTACTAGGTTTTCAAAAGAGAAAATAGAAAAAATGGAAATTTCAGGTTGTGGATTCATATTGACCGCCATAAGGTTCATCAGCAGGGATAAAACCAGTTAGAATGCTTAGCTCCACAATGCAGACCTTTGTCACTTGAGCTAATTTGATAACAGCAGGACATTGTCATGCACTGTGTAGCCCAGCCCCTAGAGAGAAATGAACCACACATTTTGCAGTTGTGTTTTACAGATATTTGCTAGTGCAGAGAAATGTTGAGCCTCGGGAATCCTGGGTTCTAGTTCAGTTACTATAGGGGAGTGTACTTTAGTGGTTAGATACCCTTCTGCTAATGTGTCACTCCCCCCTATACACACACACCAACCAATTTTTTCCATGGCACTCCCAGCCTATCCTAGTCGCTGTCTCTTTCCCCATTCCCATCCCAGAGCACTGGTCCTTTATGCCAATCGCTGCACCCCACTACTTGTCCCTGTTTCATGGAAGGACCTCATATTCTAAAACTAAACTGACTCTTTTAACTGACTCTGTTATTATTATTATTTGTTTATTTGTTTGTTTACAGAGATGCTGCAACTGCAATTAGCTTTCCAGCCACACACATCAGATTGGGTTCCTGGTGCCTTTTAAAAACTCCCTCCTGTGCTTTTTTCTCCAACTTCCATTCTGCAATCCCAGACTCAGATCCTCACCCCTCTGCATTCCAGTCAAGCTGTTTCCTCTTTCTCCTCCTGACTGGGAACAGAGAAACAGTAATAGGGAAAGAATTGAGACAATAGCGGAGTCTTCTTGATCTCAACTCCATCTAAGCACCACAGCAGTATCTGGACACTGGGAGGAGCAATTTTAGGGAAAGTCGTGCTCAGCCTCTGAAGGCTCAGTACAGATAGACTCTTCTGGGAATTTAGCTACCAAATTCTTAACAAGTCTCTATTGAACATGCACAAACTAAGATTTTTCAGAGGCTCATATCTTCACCAAATTTTGGCAGATTTTCACAAGGATGACCAAAAAAACACATCACTGAAACCAGGATGACTATCCTGCCAAATTTGAAGTTCCTGCTCCAAAGCACAGAGGAACCAGTGCTTCTCAACAAAATGGTTTTTTAAGAATTTTTTTAACATGGTCAAAACAAACAATTTTTCCTTAACTTCACTCTGAACAATGGTCAAACAGTTTTGGACAACATTTTCCAAAATAATTCAGCCTGAGTCAGACAACAAACAGAAAATTTCAGTTCAAATGGTTACAGTTTAGTAAAGTTAAAAGCAACTAAACATGGGGTCTTATAATGAAAAGCATCAGGCAACTTTAACTATAGGAATTACTACCTGCATTGTCTGTAATATTTACATCATATGCACATTTGATCATTCTGCTGTATATTGACAAATATCAATTGAAACCAGTGGAATAAGAGGACACCATCTGCACGAGGTATGTATTCTATTTACACGTTCAGTACATTTGGTAGCAGTGAAGTGGTTATAACTTAAAAGATATATACCTCTGAGAGCCAATGCAGAGCAACATAAACAAAATTAGTTGCAAAGTCCAATACTCAGAATCTACACTCAGTATTATAACACTTTTAAACATTAACAGCATCCATGGCAGTATCTCTCTTTTAAATTCACAATTAACTTTAAGATTGTTTTATGGCAATTGAATCAATATAGCAAGTTGTGAATGATGAATGAACATTACAAGAAAAAACCTTATCTAACTGACTAGACCCATACAGTCACTACTATGCTGTTATTTAATCCATAGCTTATATAAATGTGTGCATAGAAAAGTGATAAGCAGCTTAGAGACAACCAGAACAGCATACCAGGCTCAAAATGAGGTTCAGACCAATGGTATTAACATATTTTTGGTGGTTTCTGTGCATTTTTTAGAAAGAGTGAATAATTTTATGATCAATAACCCATTGCAATGTCATGAGCTCTTATATCCTGCTTTGAGTTGATAGCTGCAGGGCTCAGAATTCATCTCCATTACCAACATGTATTGTATCACACAAGAGGACAGATGCATTATGATGAATTTTAACTTTCCCCTAAAGCATCATGCATAGCACACTTTGAGAAGCAAAATGCTAGATCTGATAGACCGTTGGTCTAATCAGATATGGCAAATTCTATGTTTCGCTCACATTCTTTGGTCTCTAAGCAGCAAGCTAACTTGTGCTTAGAAGCACGGGAATTGGTGTACCAGAATTCACCATGTAGTCTAGTATCCTGTCTCCAGCAATGACTGCTACCAAATTCTTCAGAGAAAGCTGCAAGAAACCCCATAGTGGGCAGCTTTGGAATAACCTGCCCAAGGGAGAATTTTATTCTTAACCAATTACATTTGTGATTGAATTATGATCTGAAGAATGGTAGTTTCAGGTTTAAAATGGTGTAAATGGTGGCTTCTCTGTAACTTGAAGTCTTTAAACCATGATTTGAGGACTTCAGTAACTCAGCCAGAGGTTAGGGGTCTATTTACTGGAGTGGGTGGGTGAGGTTCTGTGGCCTGCAATGTGTAGGAGGTCAGACTAGATCAGGGATCGGCAACCTTTGGCATGCAGCCCATCAGGAAAATCCGCTGCCTGGCCGGGACAGTTTGTTTACCTGTAGCATCCACAGGTTCAGCTGACTGCAGCTCCCACTCACTGCAGTTCACTGTTCCAGGCCAATGGGGGCTGTGGGAAGTGGCATGGGCCGAGGGATGTGCTGGCCGCCACTTCCCGCAGCCCCCATTGGCCTAGAATGGTGAACTGTGGCCAGTGGAAGCTCTGATTGATCGAACCAGTGGACACTACAGGTAAACAAACCATCCCAGCCTGCCAGCAGATTTCCCTGATAGGCCGTGTGCCAACGGTTGCTGGTCCCTGGACTAGATGATCACGATGGTCCCTTCTGGCCTTAAAATCTATGAATAATGCACTTTCTAAAATAATAAAATAAATGTCCTATGCAATATAATTGTTCGTGTTCTCATTATCCACATAAATGTGTAATCCATTTTTAATCCTACAAAGCTCTTTTTCTTTCAATCAGGTGTAGTTGCATTGAGTTCCACAGATTTAAATTATGTGATGTGTAGCTAATCAATTTAGATAATCATTTAATTGTGTTATCTGTTGTTGTGGTTAATTCATATGTAATCAATGTGTGATTAATAGATTTAAATTGTATATATAAGTATAGGAATAAGTAGGATAGAGCTATAGAGGTATAAAGATGAAAAGCATTTATGAGTGATGAGTGACTATTATGTATATAAGAAAAGTAAGGTTGTAATGCAAGGCCTGAAGGCTGAGGCTTGTAAGCTTTTAGCTTAGCCACATTAAATTTTAGGACTACAGATAGGTTGATATTAGGAGGTGACCTAGGAGTAACCCCATACGAGTAACGTTACTAGATTAGTCTAACATATGTGTTAATAGGTGATGTTCAGGAAAATATGCCACAATGTACCCATCAATACTGCAAGATCCCTGATTGTACCATCGTGGGAAATTCTGCAGGAACCAGTGATTACCATGGGGACATATTGATGTAAATGGTAATGAAAATAAGGGGAACTTAGAGAATAGCCTACAAAAAGCAGTCTCCCTAAATGTTACGAGGAGGTGGAAGTTCAGATAAGGGAAAAGGGGTTGAAACCCTCAGGCATATGCATTAGAATTATGGGCATGAGTATAACACAGAATAAGAAGGGTTCACCAGCATGAACAGAGAGGAAGAATCCATCAGGAGACTCTTCAAAGGTGAACACTTGTTGAGAGATCCACTGATCTTTATAGTGTCCTTGGGGATGTGAATATGAAAACATTGATGCTGGCCATTTTATGGTATTGCTCCCTCTTTGTTTATACACCTCTACCCCAATATAACACGACCCGATATAACATGAATTCGGATATAACTTGGTAAAGCAGCACTCCAGGGGGGTGGGGCTGCGTGCTCTGTTGGATCAAAGCAAGTTCAATATAACACAGTTTCACCTATAACACAGTAAGATTTTTTGGCTCCCAAGGACAGCATTATATTGAGGGTAGGGGTGTATATCTATAACTGTGGCATTGATTATCTGTTTTTAATAAAGGAAAGATTGATAACTTGTGAATGTTGTTATGATCACTGCTATCATTCCTCATAGTCTCTAGATCTAATCATATTTCTAATAGTGGTCCTCACCGTCCTAATTCTGATACTGTAGCTCTTGGGAAGTGCAAACCTTTGGCACAGGTTACTATAGTTTAAGATAACATTGATAATAACAACCCATCGATATTATAAAGTCTACAGAAGTGTAAATAAAAATATTTCATTCTCTCTGATTTATGTGTTGCCTTTTCATTTCATTGAACATCTCACTGCTCCTTCATAAACACAAGTTGCCAATTCACCTTTTCTATGCCATTCATTATTTTGTGTGGCTATACCTTAGTTCTTTCTGTGCCCCCGACACAGTGGACAGTCCAGTTCCTCCATTGATTAAGGTCACTGAAAGTTTTGGTACTTCTTCCCAGGTGTTGCCAGCACATTTAATATTCTGTCACTGTCTTCTACTATTTCTTCCTTGGCCTTCCTTGCTTTCTCTTTCCTGCCTCAGATATCTAATTCAATGCTTTCTTCAGCGTGTCTCCCATCTTCCATACAATATACATGGCCCAACTGCCCAGGCCTTTCTTTGATTATATATTCTAACATGTCCAGCACTGTCAAGTTCCTTATTCTCACATTTGTTATTTTGTCTTTCCAGTATCTTCCTCAGCCATCTGTGATGGGCAGCCTGAAATCTCTCTTTGTTAGCCAAGGTCATCAGCCAAGTCTCTGCTCCATAATGTAGCAAGCTCCATACAATCTGACCTTTAGTTTTGTGTGGAGACCTCTGTTTAACTAAATGTTCTTCATCCTTCCAAAAATGGCATTTGCGTTTCTTAATCTCATCTGAATATCTTTCACCAAACAACAGAACTCTTCTACCAGTTCAATTTCTTCTGATCCACAAACACCATTGCACCTGTTGTCCAGTCTCCTACCTTCATAATATTGGTTTCTCTCATTTACTTTCAATCCAGTTTTTGCTGCTTCCTGTTCTACCGCTGTAAGGGCAATCATTCTGTTCCACATCATACATAATAAGGCAATGTCAAGGTTTTGTAACTCATCTCCTCTAAACCATTTTATATTCTCATTGCCCAGTTTCATTGCCACTGTTTTGCTACTGTTAATGCAAAAAAGAATTAGTGAAAAACACACACCCTTTTCTCACTACAGTCACAATATTGATCCAGCCACCCAGGTTTGTATCCAATGTTATAGCACATCTACTTCCATCATAGAAACTCCTTATTTGTCTGGTCTCCCTTACTTTCTAACAATATTCCACAATATTCTGTGGACACTATCAAACACTTCCTTAATATCAGTAAAGTCGATTAAGATGTGGGCTGCCAAGCAATAACTTTTTTGGTGATCTGTCAAAAAGTGAATATCTGTTCACAACATGACATACCTGGACAGAACTCAGCCTGTTCTTCTCATGGTATTTCATCTACTACCTTTTTCATTCTATTCAGCATAACGGTGGCCAATACTTGACTCAGGGATTGAGAGCAGTACAATACCTTTCAAGTTTGTGCACCAAGGAGAGCACCATTTCGGGCAATGCCATGATGAGAACATTTTTCCAGTCTTGAGGACTTATTCTTTCACCCATATTTCATTACAGAGTTTTGTTAGCTGCTCAAACTTCCGCCTCCTGCCTTTAGTATCTTTGCTTGAATTCTGCCCATCCCAGAAGCTTTTCCTGTTTGAGAGACCTTTGATGGCTGCTTTAATTTCATTGAATGTTATTAGTCCCTGTTTTGTTTCTGATTTAGCATTGACGTTTCACTTGAACTTGTGCATGATTGTCGGCTCTGGATAGTTTAATATGGAATGGAAATGTTTTTTCCATCATCTGCCTTCCTTTTCATGCTTTTCAACATCTGTTCATCAGAGTCCTTTATGGCCATCATCTGTAACAATCTGGTTCTTCCTGATAGGTCTTCCACTGTTCTGCTGAACTGCCTGGATTCTCCTTTCTGCAGCCTTCTCCTGACCCCAGGCATCTCTATCTTGCCAGCATTTCTTCTTATTGCTTTGTCCTTTTCTCTATATCTTGCATCTACCACTAAGAGTTCTGCTGTGTCTCCCACTTTTTGCCTTCATAGCTTTCCACTCATCAATTACTGCCCATGTTACAGATATAATTCATGCACCCATAATCCTTACTGCAACAGAAACAGTTCAATTAAACCAAAACCTGATGATTTTAGGTGCAGATGGATCTCAATGAAAGCCAAAAGGAAACTGAGATCTCAAGATACTGAATCCCGATGACCAAATCTGTAACAAGAGTAGGCATGTGGAATGTACATGCTTTGTATAGTACGGGAAAGTAAGCATAGGTTAAATGAGAAATGAAAAAATATACCATCTGCACATATTTGGCTTCAGTGAGATGAGATGGGCAGGGAATGGCAAGATGATGACCACACATCTGGTGATGCTATAATCTTACACAGAAAAGAAGGGATGCACAAAAGAGATGTATTAATTACGCTGGATAACATAACAGTGAAATCTTGCTGACTTGGGAGCCAGTGAATAGCAGAATAACAACAGCAAGGCTGCAAACAAGACATGTCAAGAGAACAATTATCCAAGCACATGCCTTTCCTAACACAGCAGGTAACAGTGAAAAGGATATAGTCTCTGAGCAGGTGCAGGAAATATTGAATGGCATGCCTATCCATGACATCAAGCTGATGATAAGTGACTTCAGCGCACAAATTGGCAACAACCGTACTGGCCAGGAAGGAGTTATGGGCAGAGTAGCAGAAGGTATCTGAACTGATAATGGTGAATGGCTCTTGAATTTCTGTGATTCAAATACCCTCAAGATAGGAGGCAGTCTCTTCAGCACAAAACAATTCACAAGCTCACATGGAAATCACCAGACAAGGTGACTGTTAACCAGATAAACCGCATCTGTATATGGGCATCTGTCTTGCAAGACGTCAGAGTCTCATTCCTTTCCTCTCTCCCTTTCCTCTCTCCCCCCCAGGCCCCCAAGAGTGCACTACAGGGGCTCTGAGGGACACAAGCTACTTGTGCCAGATGCATGTATATAGCACTTGGCGTCCAGGCAAATTGTTATCCTATCTGCACCTTGTGCAGTAACCAGGATAAACCCTCCCTGATTAATTTGCTCCCACCATTTGTCTTTTCCCACCATAGTTAAAGTAGGGGGTTACTGTGTGCCAGGGTACTCTCTTGAATTAGGTTTTATCTTTACCTATTAGTTAGAAGTGAAGAGTTTTCTTTTTCTTTTGTTTATTTATGTCATTTGTTTAACACATTGTTCTTTACTTTAGTTCACTAAGCTGCCTACTTCCCATCAGTGCCAATCTCCTACACAGTCCAAATTCTCCTGTGATCATACTGTCAGTGCTTCACTCTGTCTGGGGATTTTCTGGTCTTGAGAATCTATGAGTGCTTAAATTTCAGTTTCAAATGAAAGAAACTTTCCCCATAAATGTTCCCCATAAATAATCATTTCCCTGAGAATATGCATTATTATTCCATAGCATTATTCTTGGAGAGCCAGATCCTCAAGTCTATCTTGGTGAAAGACAAGAGGTGGGGGCAAGCAAAGGTGGCTTAAAGTTTCCTTTGTGGCCCTGTGGGACTGAACAGCACCAGCCTAGACCTCCAGTGCAAGTTAGAGCAGTCTGAGTGGTACTCTAACCTATGCTAGGTTAGCCAGGCACTGTTAAGATATAGGGACACCCTGAGTATGCCCTGTTTTCTCACACATACCTCGTATGCCATGGGCAATGAAGGGATTGTATATGAATAGCTGCATTGACTATATGCCACCCAGGGATTCCCCAAAGCATAGGGAAACTTCAAGGTGCTGGTTCATCTGGCTCTCAGGCTCATTTGCACCACTAGAATAGCGCAAAGCAGCCAGAGTGGGGCAGAAGATCACATCTGTCAGTTTATGGCTTTCTATATTTTTAGTTAAACTGTGCATGTTTTAGGCTGATGTTTAAATAAATAATAAATGCTATGTCTCTCCATTGCTACCCGGGGACACTAATCTGAAGAAGAGATGGTTGGAACACTTTGAACTTAATGAAATTTCATCAAAACCAAAATGTTTCCCAGAAACGTTTGGTTTTCACCGATGTTTTCATCAGGAAGGTTTTGGAGGGTCTCTCTGACACTTTACAGCCTGGTGGTTAGGCCACTGGCCTGCGATGTTTCTGCTCTACTTGATAGAGTGATGATGCAAGGCAGGGACTTGAACCTGGGTCTCTCCTAGCCCAGTACCCTAATCAACAGGCTAACCACACACTTTTCCCAAATCAAAAACCTTGCATTTAGATCCAAAAACAGACATTTCAACACAATTCCACTTTCACAAAAATGTGTGAAAAATCTTGGTTTTGTTCCAATGCAGAAGGAAAACAAATGTCAAAGCCTCAAAATTTGCTGCAAAACAGAGTTATTTTTTGTGGGAGAGCCTGAATCTGAAGTACCCTACCCATTGTATTTGCTGAGGGTGAGTGGCTTTGCAGATATTAATCACAGGGCTCCTATTAACCACCTTCTTCATCTGAAGACTTTTCCATATAAATTCAACCTGTTAACAATATACTTGGTCCCACAAGTGATTTTAACTTGAAATCTTCAATTGTTTTATAAACTGTACCATATTTACAATAAAATAGCATTATGACCCTAAGAATCCCTTCATGCCAACTGGGAAAAGATTCACTGTTCTATAGTAGCAACTCCTATCTGGCTGGCCAACTCATTAGACCTCACACTCTACTTTCTTAACAAGGTCAAGTAAGGTGACTAATAAAAGCTTATATCATACGGATCTTCATAACCATTGCAAGATGTATGGATGAATATTTAAGGAGTTGTATATATGAACTGAAAATAGATTTTAAGACTGCATCCCAGGCAATGCTGACAAACCGAATTCTTCCATATGGGAGATAAAGTGTGTCTCTCTCTGTCAGTTGTAAATTAAGCATTGTAAGTCAATACACTGGAAGCTTCAACTGTATACATAGTAAACAGGAGTATCTAAAGACAGCTTGGTGCCTGCACCCAAAGCAAGTAACCAGGGGGATCATCCTGGATCTGGGAACAAAAACAAAGGACTTTGAGAGTATAAAAAGAAGGCCAAAGGACACCTTTTAATGCATCACCGAGGAAGCAAAATGGGCAGTGTTTTTTGCATCCATGAACTGTGAATCCCAGCAAGGTGGGTTGGCGATGCTGGGAGGTTGCTTCAGGTGAGAAGCTAATTTATACAAGGATTTAGCCCGTTAAAGTTAAGTTTACAGTCTAAGAAGCTGTAAGTGACCACTTCTGTTTCCACTTATTATCCCTACTCGCTATCTCTTGAAACTAAACATTTGACAATAAACTTTTGAGTATTTCACTATGCATATATTTCAGTGCTGTAGTTTTATAAAGGACCTGATCCTGAGTTGTACCTGTCAAGCTGTGCGTATTCTGTCTCTCTGAGGACAGCTTACCTGGTAATTTCTGTGAGTGTCCAATGATCAGTGCTGGATATTGCAGGGAGCACTTTGCAGATTCAGGGGTTGGCTTGTGTCTATCACTAGACTGCACAGAGAGGGTGAGGTCTGTAGAAACCTGGAAGTAAGTGCTTGTGTGTGGACAGAGGTTGTTGGGTTCAGGAAGCTGACCTACAGCAGGCCCAACAAGACTGATTCATGCTGAGGGCAGGTAGTGGTTAGGTACCTCATAACCCTGGATATCTCTGGGAAGCATCACAATTGTGCATACACCTAGGATGGAAAATTCAGTTAAATACAAAATCATTTTTTGCCCCATCCATATAAGTAGGTTGCCAAAACTCAAGATACTATTTATTTTTAGATTTGGAAACGTGCTGCCCTATCTGAATTTGTTGAGTGGTGAGTACCATTCATACAGAAGCATGTTCCACTATGCTACCTGAATCCTATACCATGTCACATTAAAAAGGTTTTGTCTCAGACAGTTCACAGAGTTTCCATAGATGTAATGTAAAAAAAATGCTCAGTCCTAGGATCTGAGAAACAGGACTCCCTCTTCAAGGTTTTTTAGAACCTAGATCCCATATATAGGCCATCTCCTGGGTTACCCTTTTATTTGCTTCTGGTTTTTGTTTGGCGAAAGTGCTTCTCAGACACCCCCACCCCTCTGGTTACTCCCTTTCACTCCAACCCTTCAACCACTTTCCACATACACCTGCTTCATAGTACTCTTCTTTCTAATTTTGTGAGTGAAACCCTGCCTTGCATCCTAAATGTTAATATGATGAACAAGCAAAAGAAGAAAGCTATTAATACCTTCCTTGTATACCATTACCACAAGGCATACCACCTTCATGCATAATCATTGAATCTCAAAACTTAATGTGCCATAACTTAATATACTGAGTTACATTTTCAAAGTGGTTATTATATTTCCTTAAGACTATTAGGTGACCAACTCAAGCAGCCTACCAATGTGACAAATTACGGTTTTTAAAAGTGGTCTATTATGACTTCCCAGTGACAAAAATTCTATAAAGCATAAAGTTAATATTTATTCCATGAACTTTTTTAGTTTAATTTTTCCAAGAGATCTCCCAATTGGTGAACTTTTCCCATAAGATTATCCAAAGGATTATTCACATATTTGTTATTCCTCCTACCATGATTTTGAACATAGTCATAGTCCTGATGGAGTAATAACTCTGAAGCAGGTTGGGATAATACAAATTAGTGATGTGAATTATAATGGACAAAATAGACTGAAAAAGAACTCTCAGATCACACTATAGTCAGTATTTACTGACAGGCATACACAGATTTGACACATTCTTTAAAGACTGATGCATCATGAGAAAATGCTACTAACTAACAATCCCCTAGGCCAGTAGTTACAGAATTAATATCATTAGCAACAACTGGAAAAGTAATATTATTGTAACCATACCACCACTTACATATTACAAATAAATTATAATGTGATAAATTATAATGCACTGCACTAGGGTATTTATCTCTGTGGAGGTGAAATAATGACTTGTGAACAAGTGTTCCTGTCACTTTAGCAGACAGGAGGAGGGGCCAGCATATTCACTCTTGGTTGGGTCTCTTTCTTTCTTTCTGAAATATCCCTGAGCGCAGTGTTGAGCTGATTTTCCCTCATGACTGTCCCACATAGGATTCCATAGGGTTCCATTGTAACACCCATGTATATGTGGAATTATAGGAAGGTTAGTGAGGGAATATGGACCATAATGTCTTCAATATGCAGATGACACACAGGTCTGCCTCTTCATCCCATCTGTATCAGCTGGTGCAACTGACATTTACCCCATATCTAAAGGAAGCAGCGAAGTTTCTTGCTAACCCCAGGCAGTTAGTGTTTGATCTATACCCTCAAACATGAGGCACTGGCTTATGCCCTTTCCACTCTGGCTAGATGTGTTGAACAGTATCAAGTACCACTTCTTACTGGACTGTTTCAACCTAAAGAGGCATTTTGCCTTTCAGCAGAGGCATAACTGAGCCCTAAAAGTGTGCACTTACAGTTTGTAATTAAAATAGATTGTTTTAAAGAATAAGTAACCAATTTCAAGTTTCTCAATTCAGATTACATTAAATGAGAGTCTCAGGATTAGAACCCCAAACAATGCTTTGAAAATATAACTTCACATTAAACTTTTCACAGACCAGAAACATGTTACATATCTGCAGGAAGTAATATTTTTTCACACTGTGTTGAAGAAGTTGGATAATTTATCTCAGCCCAAACCATATTAAATAAACATTATTGCTGAGCTAGATCTTTGCATCTGAGTTAGTGTGGTCACTGAGGGGAAGAGACAAACTCTGCATATCCTGCACAGAATGAAATACAGCTATTTGTTCCCTCTCCTGGAGCCCGAACAGCATGCTATACATAAATGGAAGATACTATTTGCATAAATTCTTTATGTTATTTACTTGGAAAAAGCCTGGTTTTATTAAATTGATATTTTTCCAAAAGCTCCTCATATATTTCTCTCTTTAAATGTTTTCTTTCTCCAACTCAGTATGATTTAAAAATGAGCCTTTAATAACCTTACCAGATTTGCTTCTCTACTTTACATAGCGTTAGTCAAACAGTAACAGCTCCTAAATATGCCAATGGCACAAACACATGCTGATTATTTGAGGAAAGGGAAAGTCATTTGTATCCTTTCTTGTTTTCCTCCCTCTTCAAATCCTCATCACTCTCCCACACAAACACACAAACTTTTTAAATGTTTAGGCTGGAATTTTCAAAGGGATCTGAGAATTAGTGCCCAGCTCCCTTTCAAAGACAATGCAAGCTGGGCCCATAATTCTGCTTTTAAAAATCCAAGCCTAAAATAATTTCATGACCCTCTAAAGCCAACACCATTAATCTGCTGGCACTGCCCCTCATTTTTTTCATTGGCTTATTCTATTTAGGGTGTTCCCCCATACATATAGACAGACACTAGGCGTGTACTAAAAGTAGCAGCATGGCTGCAGTGGCACAGGGTAGCTGCCCAAATACATGCACAGAGGGGTAGATGTAATTCTACTCAGGCAGCACATCTCACTGCTCCCAGCTGCAGAGTAGACATACCCTCTTAGGGCTTGTGTTTGCTGCATTGTTAGCTCCATCTCTAACTGCAGTTTTGACCCTAATGCATCCAGGCACAAACCCCACTATCTTAAATTAAGTAGTGCCTTAAACTACAGGCAGCTTGTCTGCCTGAAAGGGGGGGGGGCAGGTTGGTACCTGGGTGCTGAAGTTTGGTTGAAGTTTATATTGCAATGGGGAAACAGCATCTTGAATTATAAAAGCTCTATTGCTAATCCAATCACTCTGTGCTGCTGATCCCATCACTGGAGGTTGCTGCAGTGTTGCTTCACAGTGTGGTCACTCCCATTCAAGATAATTCAGGATAATAGGATAGAAAATATCATGTTGCCTTTTTAATAAATCCATGGTACACCCACATCTTGGATACTGTGTGCAGATGTGGTCGCCCCATCTCAAGAAAGATATATTGGAATTGGAAAAGGTTCAGAAACGTGCAATAAAAATGAATAGGGGTATGGCATGGCTTCCATATGAGGACAGATTAATAAGACTGGGACTTTTCAGCTTAGAAAAGAGACGCTAAGGGGAGATATGATTGAGGTCTATAAAATCATGACTGGTATAGAGAGAGTAGATAAGGAAGTGTTGTTTACTACTTTTCATAACACAAAAACTAGGGGTCACCAAATGAAATTAATAGGCAGCAGATTTAAAACAAATAAAAGGAAATATTTCTTCACACAATGCACATTTAACCTGTGGAACTCCTTGCCAGAGGACGTTGTGAAGGCCAAGACCATAAAAGGGTTCAAAAAAGTACTAGATAAATTAATGGAGGATAGGTCCATCAATGGCTATTAGCCAGGATGGGCAGGAATGTGTCCCTAGCCTCTGTTTGCCAGAAGCTGGGAATGAACAACAGAGGATGGATCACCTGGATGGATCACCTGTTCTGTTCATTCCCTATGTGGCACTTGGCACTGGCCACTGTCAGAGGACAGGATACTGGGCTAGATGGACCTTTGGTCTGACCCAATAGGGCCATTCTTATGTTATGTTCAAACTAAGCTAATTCAAATGGAGTCACTTGAATTAATTAAGAGCTTGTCTACACTTGAAATGCTGCTGCAGCTGTGCCATTCTAGCTCTTCAGTATAGACACTACCACACTGACAGGAGGGATTTTCCCATTGGCGTAGGTAATCCACCTCCCAGAGGGGTGGTAGGTAGGTTGATGGAAGAATTCTTCCACCAACCTTCTGCTCTGTGAGTTAAATCTATTTAATGACATTGCTCAAGAGTGTGGATTTTTCACACCTCTGAGAGAAGTAACTGGGTTGATCTAACTTTTTAGTGTAGACTAGGCCTAAATCAAGGTAACTGTTGCAGAGAAGACATACCCTTAGTCCTGTTTCTGGTTGTGTTTATTCAGTGCAGCACAGTGACAGGAAAACTAGGCAGGCAAGAAGTAGAAGCAGAAGGGTGAGTGGTGAGAGAATTTTATTTTTAAAAATAAGTGGTTGTTGAATCAGAGAATAAGAAATTACTCACTTCTCTTCCATCTTCCCTGCTACACAATTCTGATATCAATTAGCTAGTTTATAAGTGCCAAGCAGCTAAATTTATGCAGTTAACTCTAAGTGGGTTTATAAATTGTTTCTTGGAGATTAGCAATGCTGCCCCTTCTACTGGGAACAGGAATGTTACATAAGAATGCATCAAAGTATATTAAAGGTCGAACATTTTTCCCAGTCCCTGCTCAATTCCCACTGATATCGATGGACTTTCTGCTCTATATCAAAGGCAGTATATGACACAAATTATTTTGACACATCTCGAGCAAATCCTGAGGGACCCATGTAGATGTCCTGATTACCCAGCATTTCTTTCTGGCTGAGAAGAAAAAGAAGACATGGGTGCACATCCTCAGCTGGTATAAATTGTTACCATTCCATAAAAAGCAATGAAACCATTATGGTTTATACCAACTAAGGATCTGACTCCTAATTCTTTCAGAGAGTCAGACCCTGCTTCTCTTACTCACATAGACTAGTACCATATTCAGGACAAAATAGTTTATTCATCTACTGCAATTACACAGAGAAGCAGCAGCGGGTAAGGCCCCACCTTCTTACGTGGCCATGTTAGCTCCAAATGTTGTGGGCAGTGAGTGGGAACTTTACCAGAGATGTTCCACCCATGAATAAGAGTCCTTTGGAGGGGAATAGATGAAGAAAGCCACAGCTCCACTCTCCTGTGGATCAGTCATCAGAGCTGGATGGGGAGAAGTATGCTGCAATCTTTTAATAGCTATAGCATTTTATAGTACTCCACCTCGGCAGAACAGGGGTGTCTCAGGCATAATGTCTCTTTATACTGTCTTTGGGGGCAGTGCACCTATATATTGCTCCTTTCTCAGGGCTGTGCCTAAAGGCAGAATCTTGCTCTGTAGAAGTAGTGCCAGTGGGTGAGGTACTATAATAAAGGTCAAATCTACACTACAAAATTAAGTGAATCTAAGAGTTTGTCTTCACTACCAGGGTAAGTCGACCTAAGTTACGCTACTCCAGCTATGTGCTGCATCAACAGGAGATGCTCTCCAGTCGACTTCCCTTACTCTTCTCAGGAAGCTGGAGTACTGGGATTGACCAGAGAGCACTCTGCCATCGATTTAGCAGGTCTTAATTCAACTCCTAAATCGATCCCTGCTTATCGATTGCAGCGGCTTTGATCTCCCTGTAGTGAAGACCAGCTCTTAGTTATGTCTTGTAAAACCTCCACAGTAATTGGATCATTTTTACACTTCCTCACCACACTCCTGGTGTTGATGGGGCACGTCCTCACCAGGAGCTCTTGCCAATATATCTCTATCAAATATATCTATCTATCCATCATATATATATATATATATGATCTGTCTCGATCTCTCTCTCTCTCTCTGTGTATATATATATATAAGCTACTCAACAGGCAATTTTGGAAAACTGCCTGTGTGAGGCATTGTGGGATGGTAGCAACATTCAATGTAAGGAATAGAGAGTTTACACCAGGGGTAGGCAACCGATGGTATGGGTGCCGAAGGCGGCACGCAAGCTGACTTTCAGCAGCACTCACACTGCCTGGGTCCTAGCCACCCGTCTGGGGGCTCTGCATATTAATTTAATTTTAAATGAAGCTTTTTAAACATTTTAAAAACCTTATTTACTTTACATACAACAATAGTTTAGTTATATATTATAGACTTATAGAAAAAGACCTTCTAAAAATGTTATAATTATTACTGGCACGCAAAACCTTAAATCAGAGTGAATAAATGAAGACTCGGCGCAGAACTTTTGAAAGGTTGCCGACCCCTGGTCTACATTGACACTGCATCAACTTAAGTGCTATGCCTCTCACTGAGGTGGTGTTATTAAGTCAGTGTAGTGGGTGAGTTACATCAGTGGGAACTACATTTTAGTTTAGACACTTACAGAGTTAGGTCAGTGTAAGCTACCTTATGTTGACCTAACTCTGTAGTATAGACCAGGCCTCAGTGTGAGTTAGGGTGGCAGACTCTGACTTTAAAGAGTCAGGCACAGTGTATCTTTTTTAGGGAAGAACTTGCGGCCAGCATGGAATTCCTAGTGGGTCATCATTTCTGCAAAACCTCCAGCCTCCACCTGTTTAACTTGTCATGGTAGTAAATAATACTAGGCAATAAGCCATTGGGCTGGTTATTATCAGTATTCATGCTGCTTCTTTCAAATCTTCTTCAGTGTTTTTTTGGTTTTCTGGGGGATTCTTTTTCTTCCCTACCCACTACTTCACACAGACTGACTAACAATTATTTTATATTTGCTGCAGCGTGGGCCAAGTTCATCAATACTTCAATTAGAAATGCAAACGCATAATTATAGTCTCCACAGCCAGAAAAATGTGAAGTTTTAATCTGTGATGATGAATATGCAGCTCTTTTAAAAACTTCCTCACTTATTATTAAAAAGTAAAAGAGAGAGAAAAAGAAACAGAGGGGGATTGGAGTCTGACACTTATATGAGAGAAATGGCAGTTATATTAAGACATTTTTGTCCCTTTCAATAACAAAAGTACAAAGACTTCACAGCTTTTCATCAGATATACAGTATGTGAGCATACAGATTATATCTATCTAATCTAATGATCATCAGAACTGTCTCACAGGTTAAAATAACCTCAGGTACAGAAAAATTACATTCATATGGATAAAAAACATTAACCATATTTTAACATGTAGATTTTTATAATAAGGGTGTATAAAATAAACCCTCATACTTTAAGGCACACTCCAACCACTCTCCTGTGGACAGGTTATTCCATAATTGTCCATTTTGGAGTTTCTAATATCTTCTTCTCAAACACTTGATAGTGGTCATTGTTGCAGGCAGGATATTGGACTAGATGAATCATTAGTCTGACCCTACCTTGGAATTCCTGTATTCCTAAACACATTAGTCATATTAAGATGTGATCTCTCTTAAAAAGAGAAAAGGGTTAGTTAATTAACTGACCACACAAATAAGACACAGTTACGGCTAACTTGTCTCCTCTTTTTCCCTTGGTTTCTTATCAAAACTGTGAATTGGGAAGGAGGAGGAAGAATTTTTTAGATTTGTATTAAATACATACATGTCAATGATCTTAATATACTCAATAAGCAATTCTGGAAAAATTAATCCTTTTTGATGGCTTCCAAGCCTGTCAGACTCAGTTAAATGATACATTACAAGCACATGTATCCTGATTGCTGCCCCTGCCAATGACAAGGAGATAACAGCATGGAGGTTGTGCTGTCATTTAAACTAGATTGGGCTCTGGATTAGAGTCACTACAGAATTACATATAGGATATGTCTACACAAATTTTGGAGCCCATGGCAGCGAGCTTCCCAGCCTGGGTCGACAGACTCAGGTTACCTGGGCATGTGGTAGCCATCTAGAAAGAGCTGCGTATAGTGGATTGATAGCCGCTTTATGCCGACAGGAGAGAGCTTTCCCATCAACATAATTAAACCACCCCTAACGAGCGGTGGTAGCTATGTCAGAAGCTCTCCTGCCGACTTAGCACTATGTACATTGCCACTTATGATGGAGAAACATAAGTCACTCAGGAGGCTGTTTTTCACACATTCCTGGGTGACATAAGTTTTGCTGATATAAATGGTAGTGTAGACACGGCCTTATTGTCAACAAGGAAAGTTACTGTTGATTAATAAATGGTAGGGCTACACCTCAGTGTGAGTGGAAAGAACTATTCACAAGGGAGACCACAGCCTAAATTCTTATTACCAGTTAATGTGCAGCACAGTTACTGCAAAGGCTCTGGAAACTTGTGTCTAATAAGGGCTTGTCAACAATGGAATTGGGCACAAAATGAAAACATTGTTTCACAGTTATTTATTGGAATGTTTTAGTGATTTTGCTTTGACCAGGCTAGAACTCTATGTATTTTGACTTTCA
Source organism: Gopherus flavomarginatus (assembly GCF_025201925.1). NCBI lineage: Eukaryota > Metazoa > Chordata > Testudines > Testudinidae > Gopherus > Gopherus flavomarginatus. The sequence goes on from NC_066617.1 coordinate 35,530,448, forward strand.
TGAATATTCATGTTTTACTGACATAAACGTTCACAGGCAGAACTTCAAAGCTGCATGGAAAGTATATGCTTAAGCTGACTTCCATTTGCCTGTACACTTCTATGGCTTACATCATTGCAACATCCTTATGAGGCAGGCAATACCAGGCCAGTTTTATAACTGGGAAACTGAATCACAGGGGAGGCTTAAGATATTTGACCCAGGACACAGAGGAAGTCTGGGGGTGAGACAGGTATTAAATCCAGATCTCAAGCTTCAATCCAGTGTCCTGCCCACTAGAACATCTTTCCTATGGTAAAATTCTCCTGGAGCAGACCATAAAATCCCTTTCCAGACTATCTTCCCACACACTCTTCATCATACTTGTTCAAACTGCATTTTGTCCTTCATTTTTTTTCCACTACTAGAATTTTTAAATAATCTTCAAACGAACCTTGTGTATATGTATTATTCAGAGGTAACTTGCTGTATAATAAATTATAGTTATTTTAAAATTCTTTTACTGAATTATTATTACCAAATGCAAAAGAAACTGCATAATAGTCCATGCCTGAACACAAGAATTTCTGCATACACACAGGTTTGTGAACTCCAATTCAAATTCAGACACCAGGCAATGCATCTGTGCAAGCCAGTCACATATAAAAGGGAAAACAGACTTCTGAGGTGCAGTTTTGTAAAGGTGGATTAGATTGTCAGCCAGACAAAAGCAACTTTCTCAAAAGTAACTACTTCTCAGCCCAAGCATCATTGCTTTTCTAACATGGTCAGATTTGTTACATCCCCAAGAACAATCACGTTTCCAATTCCCATCCAAAATACTGCTATAAAATTAGGCTAAGCTGAATTCTAACCTCATTCCAAAAATGTTGTTCTTTAAACCGGCTACAGCTACAAGGAGCAAATGAGACACAGTGCTGTTCTGTGCCCCTTGTATCACTACTCTACTCTTGGCAGCTGCACAAGAAGTCCATGATATGGGTAGCTGGTGGATACTGTAGATGTGAGGCTGAAGAAAGTTACTGTTTCCCACCTTCCTCTTCCAAAGCTGCAGCAACCTTTTGAGAGGAAGAACCTGACCATTTATAACCATCATAGGCCTCTCCTCCTACCCTGGCTAAAATTTACACCATGGTTGACACCACAAAAATCTCTCAGTCATAGCAAGAGACTGAAAAATTCCAATGACTCATATTGCTCCACTCTAGCCAACACAATTACCTGTTACCAGCTCTTATCATAAATTGTCCATCAATATTCTGGGCCATTTCAAAATATAACTTTGAACTATCTTCTGCTGATTGATTACTATCATAAATTATTTCTTACCATAGCTGTTTAGTTATTGCTATTTACAATTGGTCTCAGCTTGTTGACATGAAGGAAACATATTCCAAACTGTGTTTGGGAATGGTTTGCAATTTAACTTTGTTGGATTGCTGTGACAAAGTGGGAATGTTCTTCATGTGTTATTTGAATGCTGAGTGGGGAGTATTAACCTGGGAAGGTTGTAGGGGAGTTTTGCTGGAACGACCTGCCTTGGGGAAGGGAGAATACCTGAGCATGTAACATGAGAACCCAAGGCGGGGATTGGAGGCCACGTAACACCTCTGCCTGGGAAACTGGACAAAGGAGACAAAGGCTGGAGAAGGAGCCAGAGGGAGGCTGAGTGAGAGGGTGAAGGGAGTTTTCAAGTTTGGAGTTGGCTGGAAAGAATGAGGGGCGCCCCGACCAACAGGGCTGTGGCCTCCATGGGGCCTCCAGATGGACCTAACTAAAGGGGATCCTGTTGTCTGTATCAGCAAGACCTGTTTTGGACTATGTTCCTGTCATCTAAATAAACCTTCTGTTTTACTGGCTGGCTGAGAGTCATGGTGAATCTCAGGAAGCCAGGGGTGCAGAGCCTTGACTCCTCCACACTCCATGAAAATTACTTACTTGCCTGAAATAGAAATATTCAATATACAGTAAAAGCTGTTTTATCCAGCATGCTGGGGGCATGGGGGTGCTGGTAAGTGAAAAAATGCCAGTTAACTAAGAGGGAGGGAGTTTGTGTGCAGAAGAGGGTGTGGGGCTGGGGTATGGGGCACGGGATCTGAGAGGGAGTTTGGGTATGGGAGGGGACTTGGGGCACAGGAGGTGTGTAGGGTGCTGGATCCAGGGGCACTCATCTCAGGAGGCTCCCTGCAAGTGGTGACCTGTCCCAGCTGCTCGTAGGCAGATGCACAGCAGGCAGCTCTGCACTCTGCCCCTGCCACAGACTGCTCTGAGCTCTGGCTCTGCAGCTCTCATTGGCTGGGAATTGCAGCTAATGAGAGCTTTTGGGGTGGCGCCTGTGGGCAGAGGAAGTGAGCAGAGCCTCCTGCCACACCTCCACCTAGGAACCTTCAGGACAGGTCACCGCTTGCGGGGAGCCACTGGAGGTGAGCGGCCTCCAAATCTGGCACCCCTCACTCCTCCCATGCCCTAAGACCCCTCCTGCACCCAAACTCCCTTCAAAAGCCCACACTACACACCCCCTTCCACACCCCAACCAACTGCTGGCCCCATACCAACAGGACTATAAACCGGACTTTCAATGAAGATCAGAAATGTTGGTTTATAGAGCTTTCTGGTTGGTGAAGTGACGGATAAAACAGTTTTTACTGCACACTGTTTAGTGCCATCTTTCTGACGATACAGTGGCTTTATAAGTCTTCAAAGAGCTTACTTCAAAGGATTCACAAATGCACACATTCACACTCTATGCGATCATTATTTTGGGTTTGTGCCATGAAGCAGCCTAGGCCTCTGTAGCTAAGAATCTACAACTTAGTTTTAAAATGCCCCTTTGATTATCTTGTGTGAAATCCTGCTCCATTTAAGTCAATGGGTGTTTTGCAAGTGACTTCAGAAGAGCCAGAATTTGGCCAACTATAATTTTAAGACGTCATTTTATAAATGCATGTTAAAGGTTCATATATTTTGTGGTGTAACATTTTTATGCTGCGGGGAAATGTTACTGGACTACAGTATTTCTCAAATTTTAAATATAATTTGTCCTGCTCCCTGACAAAGAAGAAAGAGTGGAGAAAGACAGCAAGAGAGCACTGGTAAATGAGGATGTCTTTGCAAAGCATCCATTCAGACTTTCTCCACTTCAGTCATGATTCAGTTTAAAGAATCAACACATATCTATACAGCACACGTCTACCTCATTCACAAAGTCAGTTTTTGTGTCTTCTCTTTCACTCAGACTCATACTGTGAAGCTCAGCTTTAACTTTTAATTAAATAGCTCTGGAATGTTAGAATAAAAAGTTACATTTGTCAATTTAATTTTAAAACATTTATTGAATATACAGTGTTGCCCTAAGATTCAATTGAATGTCATTGACTAGAAATCAAGATTCAATTATTTTTCTAAGACTGCTTAGACTCTCAGGCCTTGATGATCTTTTTCAAAAAGACTTAAATGCTGTAAGCAGCAAATATCTCCATTCACATTTTAAAGTATCTCTAAACATTTCTAGACAGAATGTCCCTTTTTCTGCAATAGCAATTTCGTTGTCAACAGACTGACAAGTTAATTCACTTACAGAGAAAAACTATTTGTTTAGCATTTTTAAAATTAGCTTTTCACATTGCATACAAGTCTCAATTCTCCAATAGACTTCAATAGATTTGTTCCCATTTTACACTGGTGTGAGTGAGTGCAGAACAAGGCCTACAGGTGTTAACTTGTTACTGGAATGACCTAAGCAGGATCTTATTTTATATAAAATCTACATCAGTACATTATATCCTGCATATATTTCAACATGTCATTCTCCATTTTGGGGGAGGAGGAAATGTATATAACAATAGAGAATATATTGCCATTTTTCTAACATTGGTGCATTCACCTTTGTGTGAAGGGCTTTAGGTGGTACTTAAATAGCACATAGACATTATACCAGCCCTCTTTACAGGGACAGTTATTTGTTAATGAAAGAATCTGTAAAGAATTGTCAAAGGTAAATTATTAAAGCTCACAGAACTGTTGTCTCAATGCCAAGAAAACAGAACCACCCATCCAAAGGGAGAATTTGAATTAGGAATCCAATGAACACAAAGTAATAGCCAAATTCTGTTCTTAATTACACTAATATACATGTGGAATAACTCTCTTGAAGTCAGCAAAGGAATTCTGGATTAGTATTAGTGCAACTGTGAGCAGAATTTGGCCCTAGCTCAATCTGTCTGTGGAAACACAGAAAACTTTGTCCAAAATTACCACTAATCAACATCTTTTTCATCTTCCAATGCCCTTGTGAGTCCTTCTGTGCAGGTTTTTTTCATGCAGACAGTTAACAGATATAGTGTCTGAAGAGGACTGTAAATCCCTTTGCTGATATAGACCTCCTTTGGCTGTCCTATTGTACGGGGAGACTTTGGCAAACCAGTAAAGTGCCTGAAACCACTATGGCTTATTGTTAAAGGCAGCCTAGTCAGCAAGCTGTAAACTGGCCATTCAGCAGTCTCAGCTTGACCAAGGCGGGGGGGGGGAGAGTTTTGGGGTGCCACAGAAAGGGCAGCTTGGCCCCACATCCTTCCTGATAAGAATTGTGTTGAAGTTGCTGATACATGCATTTTAAAAGAGCAAGATGTGCTTCAGGAATGTCTATTGGGGTCTCAAGGCTGCAAACTCTGGAAAAACCCACACCTGGTTAATCAATAACCTCTTGCTTGACCATTCAAACTGCCTACTTTACAAGTTTTCTTTAAGGGACATGTCATTCTATTACTAATGTAATAAGGGGAAAAATAAGGGGAAATAGCTTAAGATAGCTGGACTCATTTGGGGACTCTTTTGGACTCTTTTTGGAATCTCCCTCTGGATACATCTTGTGATCCCCACCAGCAGATGGAAGATTTGGCCACTGGAAGCCTGCCGCTGTTTCACTCGAGAGCCACACTCAGCTTTGGTAATTATCAAGGGTTGGGGTTGTTTTATTAACCTGTTGCAGATGTGTGTAAGTGCTTGAGATTCAGTAAAGTTTAGCTTTAAGTGAAAGCACCCTTGTGTTGTCCTGTTTGTGCCAACCATCTGTCAGTCGGACGGCCATGTCTCCCTTGATTTACTTCCTGACACCACCTTGCACAGAGTAAAAGTTACCAAGAGCTTTGGGTTGAAAGAACCCTGGGTAACACTGTTTCCCTCCTACTCTCTAGGTTTCACAGCTGTGACTAGGGAAACATAAAATCTGTTTTTTACCAAATAGAATGTCTGAGTTTTCAGATATAAGGAACTCTTCTTTTTCACTTGTCCTGCCAACATCACAATCGTGCTGTCTCAATCCCTGGTGAGACCTCAAGGAAACTCTGTACTAACACTTAATCTGAAAAGGTATTTTTTCTTAGGCCTGGTCTACTCTACTGCTTAAGTCGATGTAAATTACTTCACTTGGGGTATGAAAAAATACAACCCAAGTGACATAAATTTCATTGACTAAAAGCAGTGTCTAGAACACATTATGTCATCAGAAGACCCTCTCCCACCAACATAGCTTCTGCCTCTCATTGAGGTGGAGTAATTGCATTGACGTGAGAGTGCTCTCCTGTCGGTGTAATACATCTTCACCAGACTCACTAAATCACTGCCACTGCATCGATGGCAGCAGTGCCAAATTAGCACCATAGTGAAGACAAAGCCTTTAATCTTTGTCTCAAATTTGTACCAGAAATATCACAATGAACATCTCAACCCAAGACTTTTTCTCCAGTCTCCACACCTGAATACCTAGTACTCTTGGCCCTCATCCCATTCTTCATAATCACTGTATTCTTTTCCAAATTTAAACTGCAGGCTACCAATCTTTATTTTCTTTGAAAAATGTCTTTTATTCTATTCTCGCATTTTTCATCCTCATCTTCCACTATCTTAACCTCAATGACCAGCCTATTCGTTCTAGTAGTGAGATGTTCTTCATTGCTCTTAAGTGATGCTAAGCACAACTTCAGGATTTTATGATGGAGGGGATCCAAGGACACCTATATCTGATCCGCTTATCCCAGTGCGACAGTCACTCAGGGTGAGGCCAGGAAGGCAATGTGGTCAGGGTCTGTAGAATTCTGTTTTCTCATTTTTAGGCACATTTGCAGTATTTGAAAATTGTTCTCTTTCAAATACCATCCAGATCAGTAATTACCAGAAGTAAAACCATACTGTCTACTCTAAATATTGCCATGAGCATGTCTCTATGTGGACTAGTGAATTGCATATCTGGCTATTTCTGGGTTCAGGTTCTGACCCCCCCAAAATCTTTTTTTAAATAACATAAAGTAATGATTTAAAATGAGGTAATTAGAATAATGTATTCATAACCTTATATGACAAAATATACTCGTGTTCACACCCTGCACGCTATTATAATGATGTTTGTACAAGGTGTGCCTTGTGAAATACCAGTTAAAAACTCATAATTTGCTAATCAGTAATATCATGGCAAAAGGTGCTTAGCAGCAATATATGTGAAGTTATAAACACAAGCTGAAATCATGACTCCTAAATATGAGCAGTGGCCAAACCAGTACTTCAGAGATAAAGGGCAAGCTGACACGTCAGCCAAGTATAAACCAGGCTGATGGACCATTACCTACTAAGTGGCCATTCTTTGGCAGGAAAAGGAAAAGGGCAAAAATCTACATCTTAGCAAAGAAACAGCCTGGAGTTTCCTTTACACGGACTGCTCATTACCTTTCTCCTAGCTGGGTTTGCTTCCAAAGGGGGGACAGGATTATAAAAAGAACATGCAAACACCCCAAGACATTGCTCACTTGCTCTCCCTGCCCATTGCATTCACTTCACCTGAAGAGACAAAGGAAGCAGCCATTGGATTGTCGGAAAGAGGGACACTAGAGTTTGGTCAGTACGACTGCTGAAAGCATGTGGCGAGAAAACTTTATTTTGACTCTAATATAGTTTGTTAAGTTAGTTATCAGTAAGCACTTTATTTTTCTTGTTACCATTTCTGACTTTTATGCCTCATTACCTGTGCTCACTTAAAATCTCTCTCTTTGTAGTTAATAAACTTGGTTTTATTGTTTTATCAGATCCAGTATGTTCAAGTTTAATGTCCGGGTAACTCCATTTGGGGTAACAAGTTGTGTGCATATTATTCCATTAAAGATATAAAGGATTTGACATATTTGTACTGTCCAGGAGAGGGCTGGGCATTACAGGACATACATTTCTGGGGCAAGATCCAGGACCGGGGTATGTTAGGGTCACCATGCAGCATATCCAAAGCTGGTCAGAACCAAGGTGTGGCTGACTAACTGTAGTACACACAGAGATGTAGCTGGGAGTGACTTACATGCTGGAGGCTGTTTGTGAGCAGTTTAGGCTGAAGGCTGCAGTAGCACCCCAGATAACAGGGCAGGAGTGACACAACTACTCATTAGTCTGGCTTGTATCCTGGTATCTCACACACTAGAACACTTGCTCTCAGTTACATCAGATAAGAAGTAAACATTACAAAATATATTCTTTCCCTCCAATAAACCTAACTTAAAAAAACACACTGAATGGGGTTTATTTTCTTTGTTTAAGGCAGAAATAAAGCACAAATTAGAGTTGGTTGTCAAAGAGCTGTAGTTGAGTTATGAACACCTATTTCCACATGTACACAATCTGTCATTTAAAGCTAAATTTTCAAATATGGATAGCTAAGTTTAACTGGTGAAGCATGTGTGTGTGTGTATGTATGTGTGCACATCCATTCACTCAAAACTCAGATATGATGGTAACAGGCATATTACCAAATGGAATGCAGGCATTACCTTTCCTTAGCAATTAACTCTATGGTTATCAAAAACACATCTTTTTCCACATTCTGAATTTTCCAATAAAGTTCTCCAAGACATAGTAAATGTCTCCAGTGTCTATCAGGAGGTCTTTTTTAAAAAGCTTTTTAAATATTAATTAAATCTTCTGTGTTTATCCTTAAAGAAAAGGGACCAGACTTTATCTCAGGTAAACCACAGTAAATCCAGACTCCTATAATTCCATTGATTTGATTAACACCTTTGAATTCTTTGATGTAACTGAACTAATGCCTGATTCATGACATTTGGGGTTTTTTTATATTCATTTCTTGGCAAAATTATGAACTGTGGGGGAGGTGGAGGGTTGTGGGTTTGGGTTTACTGTTTTAATTATTCTCTTTTCTAAAATGTTGATTAGAAGATTGGAAACAAGAATCATTTAATATAGACCCTACATTCCAAATGCAGAGTGGAATGAGTCACTTGGCTCAGCTGCCTATAGAAGGGGCAGAGAAGTGCTGCATTATTTAAGATTTATTTAGATAGCTGGGGTAAAGAGAGAACCACCAGTAACAAAGACACAAATAGGTTAATGTTGCGCCCATATCCAGATCTGCTCTGTCACAAAGCAAACAGGCTGAGGTTGGCTTTTGAAGGAGGAATTATTTTCTAGTGTTATCTCACTGATGGATGAATTCTTTCTGTTGCCCTTAGTGAAAACTAAAATTGGCATCAACCCGCTTGCCCAAACCCCATGCAAAAGACAAAACTTTGTCTCTGAAAGAATGTATAGCACAATGTTCAGGTCATAATAATACATATAAATATTCAGCCATCCACTAAGCTAGAACAGAAAATACAGTAAAGTCAAGCCAAGTTGCAAGTAACGAAAAGTCATATGGTTCCTTTCCTCTTCAGCCCAGAACAAATCATTGTGATACATTTTTGGTTATTTTTAAAGTGATACTTTCACTATATTATTTAAATCAGAGAAAGAGATCCAACAGTACATATAGAGCCAGCTTTTACAGGCTGCAAAGGCATTCTAACAAAAACATTGAATCAACATTATTTCATAGTGCAGACTTTTGTTTTGAATATAGGATCATTCTTCTGCATTTCATAATGTTTCAGATCCATCTAGCCAATAAATAGACATGTATTTTTGAATACTTACATATCTTCTCCTGGTATATTCAAATGGAAGTTTATGTTTAGCTTGCTTGGCAGAATTTCTATCTGTGAACTACAAGAAGCATACTTTAAATTTGTGACAGAAGTGATGTGCCATCCATACATACAAGTAAACCCACAACATAAGAGACTTTACTGAATGGGACTGACCTTCAAAATTCTGATCAGCCACAACTCACTTTGAAAACAACAGAAGCTACTGATTCTTAAAAAAAAAAAAAAAAAAAAAAAATCAGTCTCAGTGAGGTCTGTGTATCTAGCCACCAGCTGCCAGTCAAAACTATTCTAAAAAACCTAATGCGATTTAGATTATAAAAGGGTGTCTTAATCTGCCTGTCTATTACACAATAGGGAGTTTCAGAGTAGCAGTCGTGTTAGTCTGTATCTGCAAAAAGAACAGGAGTACTTGTGGCACCTTAGAGACTAACAAATTTATTTGAGCGTAAGCTTTTGTGGGCTCCTGTTCACTTCATCAGATGTAGCCCATGAAAGCTTATGCTAAAAAGAATTTCTTAGTCTCTAAGGTGCCAGAAGTACACCTGTTCTTTTTACAATAGGGAGTATTTCAGTATCCCCATATGCTGTAGCCCTGTCCTGGTCCACCTCTGACAGACATCCAAATGACCTGTCTCTTTTCCACACTTTGGCAACACTTGTATAGCTTGTCATGCCAATCAAGGCTCTTTGAATTTCAAATATGAAATGTCTATCTGGAATGCATCCTCTTCTAAAGCATTACATTCCAGCTTCAAGCACCACGCAGTATACTGGAAGAAAGGAGCACTTTTTAAAACTTATTTTAATGTTTTTCTTTAGTGGTTTCTTGCTTAATAAAATGGGGAAGTTCTTCTGTACTAAATAATCCAAATCACCCTGTATGTGGTGCGTAAGGTGGGCTGGAGTGACATTTTTAAGTCCATTTAGATGGCCCAGCTATGCTTGTGAGCCAGTTGTTCAGAAAAAAATATAAAACCTAGAAACTCAACGTATTACACAGAACAAGACGACATTTCCAACTCTAATTCTTATTTTCCAAGAAAGATTAATTCAGTAATTACTCATAAGCCTTAATCTCTTGTGTTTTTGTTTTTTGTTTTACTGTTTGACAGTTGGGTTTCTCTGGGGTTCATTGTAATCTATACATTGTCTGATTTTGCTTAAGATTCTAGATAGGTCCAAAATCATTGAGGTTTCTTTTCTTCATTTGCATTCAAGAGACTTGTTGCTGAAGACCCTTATCTATGAATTACTCACATCTAAAAATCAATATTTATGGGCTTGGTGAAGTGTCCTCTGCAATGAGGTTGGATTGATCTTGCTGGTTGGAGTAATGTGCTTGTGGTGAGGGGAGCTAGTAGTTAGCTTCTGTGCTGCTGCTGAAGGGACTTGACAGGCCATCATTTACCCATTTGTACTCCTCACACTTCAAATTGCTTTCTATGTTAACCTTTACACAAGTGTATAACCCATTAAAGAAGTGTTATCCAGAAGGGTGAAGTTTCTCTACTACCAGTATTGTGGGGACTGGCATTCAGAATCATCTGGAGTTTAAAAAGAATATCATAGGGGTGCTATTCTTAAATGTATGCAAGACAAAAACTATCGTGCAAGCTATGTGCTCTAAAAAGGGGGCGGGGGTGAATCAGACATTATCAAGTTCAGTTTCACCTGTTTTCTAGTCAAGATAATAAAATGTTCTGACAACCAGCTATAGGGAAAAAGGAAAGAATTACTTTTACCAGATAGACCTGGCTCAAAATATCTATTTTTTATGGCCTATCATATTTGCCTGAACAAATTTATCAGCAAAGCAGACTGCAGATGACATGTTCTAAAGTACCTTCCATTTTTCCTGCCAGTGGCGTTTCATGGCAACGTGGGGAGGGGAAGGAAGGAAAGATGAAAAACAAGACTCTCATTACTTTATTACCCTGAGCTGAAATGCACTAAAATTATTTTTAAACCAGTCAGCTCCATTCCCCCGTGGTGTCGTGCATACTATATCAGCAACAATTTTTGCCTTCATAAGTTTTGTTTCCTACTCTTAAGAGAGCCATTTTCCCATAGCAACAAGAAGAAAGTGGATATGAATACAAAAAGCCAAGAAGTGGACCTTGGCACAGTTCCTGTTGAGACTGAATATTTGCTGGGTCTGCAGAGTGGGGACTGCAGAGTCAGGCCTAGTCTACACTTAAAATTTAGATCAACATAGCTACAGTGCTCAGGGGGTATGAAAAATCCACACAGTTCAGTGCTGTAGCTATTGCCAACCTAACCCCTGGTGAAGGTGCAGCAACCAACTACCATTGCTCAGCAAGGTGGTGGTGTTCCTCTAGTGATAGAAAAAAACCCTCCTTTGCTGTAGACAGCATCTACACTATGCAGTTATGTCAGTTTAGCTATGGTACCATAGGTATGCTACTATAGTCCCCGACGTGTAGACATGGCCTAAGGCTTGCTGAGAATAAATTTGGTCATCTGTGTACAATCATCAGTTTCATTATTAGGTATAATCAGTTTTGTGGTGCTCCTTAACTCACAGGACCATGGCTAGAGTATTTCAATACTTTGCATTCCTCTATCTTGCTGGCTCTTTATCATTGTTTCTCTGGTAACATTCTTTTACTAAAGAATTTACCGGCTATTTTATACAAGATCTATCTGTTGCTTCTGTCTCACTGAGTCTTTAGAAGACTTGGTTGAATGCTGCTAGCAGAAATTTCCCCAAATAATTGCTCAGATTTTTAAATGCAATCACTCAGCCATGTTTGAGCCTCTTTTGTGTTTGATTTCTGTGAATATTTGAGCAATTTAATTTTACTCTTGTGGATGTTGCCATAATGCCAAATTTAAGGTTGCAATCTCAAACATTTGTGAACAGCAGTTTTAAACTCACAGAAAACAAGTATTTGCCACAATAGTGATATATTTTATATCTAATCTATAGCAGTGGAACAGGATTCCCCAAATCCTTCACCAGACCTTGGTACAGAGGCAATTAAACAAGCCAGACTAGGATCTAATCACTCATATGCCCCTCATTACCAGTAGCTGAGTCCTACATACAACAAGACTGCATGTGCACATATATAGTTACTTTAGATGACGAGAAAATTCATAGAGTAGCCTAGGCAAGACCTTTGTGGCCCAGAAAGGAAACTTTTTAATTTTTTCTAGAATGCCATAATCTGCCTTATCCATTACTTCTCACCAAATTACTACCTCTCTATGATCAATTCAAAGCCCCAACAAAATTACAAGGTTACCAGCAAGTTGTCCACCTAATCAATTAAGGCATTTCATGCAACACAACAATATCGATAGGTGATAGTGGCACAGACTGCTAGGTGAAACTCTCCTGAAGAATCATGTGAATAATGTAAAATATAGACACACTCCAGGTTTTCTTTGTAGAGTTTCTAATCTTTTGTTAACAAAGAGAGTAAAAATGATAATAACAAATAAACTACTACTAAGCAGGAAACTGCAACATGTTCTCTTCAACCTACCTGGACTGAGATCTTTTTTAATGGTACTTGAATTTACGGTATATACAAGAAAAGAGCTTGCTTAATGCATGAACAAGGCTATGGCATTAAGATACATTTAACCCAGAGCCTTGCTATGTAAACTCTGGATTTCATCATATGACACATTACAAATCACTAGTCGGCCAGATTTCCTGGGAAATCTTTTGAATTTTCTTGCACTATCTGCATGACTTAAATTTCAAGCTGGAAGAGAACTGATAGAATGGTGCTACAAGGTTCACTGAAAGAATGAATTATAAATAATATATTTCAGTTACTGGAAATGTAATATAAAAAATAAGGTTTCCAAGTTTGCAGATGCTAAACTGGCAGACAGAGAGAATATAACAATGAATGATACAGTCTGGCACAGTATTATTTAGATCATAAAAAGGTGGGGTAATACATGATGAAAGCAGTTTGAAGTAAATAAGTGTAGATGCATTAGACTTCAAACAGTGAAGCAAAAGATAAAACATATACAAATAGAAAGATTCTACAGCAGAATGACCAGAAAAAGAAGGCAAATTACTGCCAAAAGCATATATGGATATATGTATTGTTTCTTTAAATTTGTAGCAGGAAGCCAGAGAAGAGAGGACTGAGGGAGATCTAAACTGAAGAACAGAGACAAAAATAGCTTTAATGGATAAAATTTGTTTCCCTTTTTCCATGTTCATTGTTAAAAGCAAGTGACTGTGTGATTCTTTACCACTGTCACATGACAGCCACCGAAATTAAAAAAGGTGAATAGGATTCTAGTTTTAAATGCTAGGATCTTTATTGTAAATCAAAAGGATGTGAAATTGGATGTACCTCTTCTTGAGGAACGGACATTAAGAAAAGAAAGCCCTTGCAGTGTCCAGCCAGAAGTAATCAGAATGACAAAAAACATTCTCCAGGACTGAAGATCTCCAGCTGATCTCTGGAGAAGATTTTAAATTAAACTTATTACATTTGTAATAAAATGCTGAAGAGAAGCGATAACTTGTGCAAAGTCATCACACAGACAAAAGAGACTAAATGTAGAGTGTATCCATACAGTCTAAAAACTATAATCCATTGTGAATCATCCTGTGATACCCTGGTATGAACAAAGCTATACAAAGAATATTTGATTGAATGACAAAAAAAGGAAAACTGGTTATAATGTATTGCAAAAGTTGTAGATACTCTTCAGTTTTCACATTAAGGCTACTAAACATGTGGCTGCTGAATATAGTCTTAAATGGGTCCAGCAAGCAGGGAATTGTAATGTGCTCAGCGAAAATGAAATGTGTTCTCTGTGAACAAAGAAACAAAATGAAAAGGAAGCTGGAAGAAAAAGGACAATAGAGAAAGGGAAAATAGGACCACTGAGTTACCAATAAATGCATAATGTAGTAAATCCTGTCTCCAAGTCCCAGCCTGAGTGGAAAGCAGGGCTGCCCAGAGGGGGGGGAGGCAAGTGGGGCAATTTGTCCAGCCCCGGGCCCCTCAGGGGCCCCCAAGAGAGTTTTTCGGGGCCCCTGGAGCAGGGTCCTTCACTCGCTCTGGGGGCCCCGGAAAACTCTCATGGGGCCTAGGCCCCCAGAGCTTCTTTCACTCCGGGTCTTTGGCAGCAATTCAGCAGCATGGGGTCCTTCCGCTCCAGGACCTGCCACTGAAGTGCCTGGTCTTTGGCGGCGAGGGTCCTCCACCGCCGAGGACCCCAGGTCCGCTGAATCCTCTGGTGGAACGGCAGCAGCAGAGTGGGGAGGAATCTGTGGTGGGAAGAATTTGTTCAGGATTTGAAGCTCTTCTAGCCCCGCCAACCTCCAGTTTTGCACCTCCAGCCTTCTCACTGCTTCTACTCATTGTTGCACAGGGGACTTATGCAGAACGGAGTTCTATACTGTGCAATGAGAGCACACTGCTTGCATGCCTTCCTTCCATCCTCCCTGGTACGTATCTCCTTGCTCTCCCCATCTTTGTACTGCTTCTGCTACCAAAATGCCCTCTGCAGTCACAGAGGAAAGAGGCCTGTCCCGATTCTATTTATAATCATAATATTTTGCAAATAATGTATTCAATAATTTATGGGGAAAATATTAAAAATACATTATTCAACAATCTATAGAGTTTGTATTTTAAATACAATAAACCAATGATTGACAGAAACAAATCCATGCATAGTATATTTGGCCACAATTTTCCTACAGTTTGCAAATGTTTAGGTGACTCTGGGTTTATTTTGGAGTTACCTGGGCCAGGTTCCAAGTGTCAGGAAAAGATGAAATGGAAACTAGGCAAAACTCAGTGAGTCTGATTTTCTGCTCTGCTACAATAAAGTCAACAAATTACATAAATGGCATAAATCCAAAGTAGCAAAATTGAGAATCTATACTTGTGACTTCAGCTTGGATATTTGTTTGATCAAATCCCAAATGCAGAGTGAAATTCAGCGTGGTAGAGAGTGAGTCCATGCAAGTGAAAAAAAAATTCACATGAAACCCCTAGGAACTTATACTACTGGGGTTTGTACAGCTCTCTTGCTGAGCTGGAGCTACTCATTTTATTACAGAAAAAAACTTCTTGATTGAATATACTCACACATATGGAAATGTATAGACTTTGCAAAAAAATGCATGCCTGTGACTTTTACCCATCTGGATCGATTATGAGGCTTTTCAACCTTAACAGTGTTCCTTTCATATGTATTTTAAGACTAGTTTGTTAAACAAAGAAGATTTACATGAGAGCTATATTCCATCTTTCAGTATCAGAATTAGGGAGATTAGAAATCAGTTACAAACTGTAATACATGACTTATTTCAAACTGAGTAGATAATATGCCTGCAAAAATCAAAATGTTAAGTTCTGTTCAACTGTAAAATACATAAATGAAGCTCTGGTACAGATTTAAGTGCACACTAATACCCTTTAAAGTTGTAGGATTCTTTTATCCATCTCAATATGGAAAATATAGTAATAAAATAAATGTTTTTTTGTTTTTAGGTTAACTGTAAACTAGCATTATCTAACAGACTGGCCTACGGCTATTCTTTTCTAAACCACTGATTCCCAAAATATGGCTCATGAATCCAGAAAACTTGCAGGTAATCATAGGTGCTGGCTTTCCCTTTCATTTCCAGGAGCTAAATCACATTAAAAATAAACATCTGCAGTATTGCTTTTCTATGTAAGCAATTGCTGTAATCATACTGGGATGTTATTTGATCACTAATTTGAAGTGAAGCCATTCATGTGACTGAGAGGGGGAAGGGAGTTTTCCACGGGACAATCTCTATTGGATTGGGGTCTTCACTATGAAAAAGTCTGAGTTCCTGTTCTACAACTCTTTTCAACTGCCATATTGAAGGTACTTTCCATCCATGGGAACATATTGTATTGCCCCATCTTGACACAACATATATTTGAATGACAAGGCACACGCAGACTAATTTTTCAATATAATTTGAAGTTTTCAAAAGGTTTCTGTCACTTATTATCCACTTAACTTATCCTGAACATCATATTGAAAGTACTTGATACCCATAGACAATTTCTGCTTTAAGAAAATAATTCACACCTTTGAATACTCTGATAATTTGCAACCAGAATGTTTTAAACCAGCATGGCACTGTGACCTGTTTTTGAAAAAGAGAGAAAAGCCGATAATTTAAAGTTAGCTCTGCATGCAAAGTAGAAATGCTTTGAAACTTTTGTTTTCTATTTTATGATGAACAGATTTTTGCAGTTGCTACCCTCTGATTTCTGGTCATCGGATCTATTCGCTACTGTTGTTGACACAATAGTAAACAATCACACAAATCTCTCCTCCTTTAAACGGATGCATCTGTCAAAACTAGGGCGGTCAACTAATAGCAGTTTAACACATGCAATTAACTGACAACAAAATAATCCTTTTTTTTTTAAAAGAGTGTTAATCCTACACCTCTGAAGATGGGACTCGGTGACGACCAGGTGGGGAAGGAGGCACCGGCTGTGACACTAATCTATCATGAGCCTTTCCTGTAGTCTGCAGGCAATTTGGGGGAGCAGGTTAAACACCTTCCAGGGATGAGAGAGGAGCCCGGCCCCCCGCCACCAGCACCATACCCTCCCTGCTGGACAGGGCCAGCCTTAAGTGTGGTGAGGGGAGCCATCACCCAGGGTGCCATGCTCAGGGGGGCAGTGCTGTGTGCCTCTGGGGCAGGGTGCTCCAGACCAGGAGCTTGCTGCTTGTCTGCCCATGTACCCCATCGCCAAGGAGCTGGGGTCAGTGAACAGGGGAAGCCTGCCTGCTCCTGAGCTGCTGCTGCTGGCTCAGGAGTGAGTGCTGCCTACACTCCTCCTGAGTGCTCTCCTTAAAGAGTCCCAGCACCTCTTTCAATACAAATTAAGCACTGAGGGGAGACAGCAGGGCCCGGAGGTGCTGGGAGTTAGGTGACCCAGGGGAGCCTGTGGGAGCCAATGGCAATAGAGGTGTGGGGAGCCCATGGTTGCCAAGGCAACGGTATTCTGTTATTGTTTAATAGTGTGATTAAAACTACGATTAATCGTGACTATTTTTTGTAATCTCCCGATTAATCATGATTAATTTTTTTAATCATTTGACAGCCCCAGTTGAAACACTAAGAAGTTATGTATTACTGAGGAACTTTTCTAATCGATGTTTTATAACACTGGCTGCTCTTAGACTATTATACATTTCTAAACCTACGGATTTGTGTTTCTTACCTATGCCCCTTCCCTTCCCCTCCGCGTCTTTGAATCTTCCAGATGGTGTCATAAACAGATAGCTAAGGGTTAATGTCTCTTTCACCTGAAGCACCTGACCAGAGGACCAATCAGAAAACCGGATTTTTTCAACTCTGGGTGGAGGGAAGTTTGTGTCTGAGTCTTTGTTTTCTGTCTGCCTGCTTTCTCTGAGCTTTGGAGAAGTAGTTTCTGCTTTCTAATCTTCTGTTTCCAAGTTGTAAGGACAAAGAGATCAAATAGTGAGTTATATAATTTCTTTTCTTTGGTATTTACATGTCTATAGTGGCTGGAGTGCTTTGATTTGTATTCTTTTTGAATAAGGCTGTTTATTCAATATTTTTTAAGCAATTGACCCTGTATGTGTCACTTTAATACAGAGAGACCATTTGTATGTATTTTTTCTTTCTTTTTTATATAAAGCTTTCTTTTTGAGACCTGTTGGAGTTTTCTTTTCTGGGAAACTTCAGGGAAATTGAGTCTGTACTCACCAGGGAATTGGTGGGAGGAAGAAGTCAGAGGGAGATCTGTGTGTGTGTTAGATTTACTAGTCTGATTTTGCATTCCCTCTGGGTGAAGAGGAAAGTGCTTTTGTTTCCAGGATTGGAAGTACACAGGGTGGGCTCCCTCTGTTTAGATTCACAGAGCTTGTGTCTGTGTATCTCTCCAGGAGCACCTGGAGGGGGGAAGGGAAAAGATTTATTTCCCTTTGTTGTGAGACTCAAGGGTTTGGGTCTTGGGGTCCCCAGGGAAGGGTTTCGGGGGGACCAGAGTGCCCCAAAACACTCTAATTTTTTGGGTGGTGGCAGCAAGTACCAACTCCAAGCTGGTAACTAAGCTTGGAGGTTTTCATGCTAACCCCCATATTTTGGACGCTAAGGTCCAAATCTGGGACTAAGTTATGACATGGTGGCAGTGGTGGGATAGAATCCAGAAGCCAGTAGGAATATTATATTTCTCTTTTCTCTGCTAGGGACTTTTTAGCAGAGAGGGTTTGGTTTTCAAAAAAACCAGAGAGAATTTTTTTTTCTGCTCTCTCTGGCAGTTTGTGGCTTGCATATTAAGCAAGAAGCCATTAAGGAGCTGTTACAGGTCTTTTGTCATGCAATAGCACTCCCATTAGGAGGCAAATACCAGCACTATATACATGCAAATAAAGTGGTTTTTCTAGTTTACGCTAGAGGAAGAAAAGGAAATAAGCACTGTTGCTAGGCAGACTTCAGGAGGCAACAGAGAACCTGCAGTTCTGAAGATAAATACCGGAGGGCACCCCAACACAAGAAAACAGAAACCATGTCTACCAAGACAAAAATGAAGGCCGAAGGACAAATCAAAGAAGCTGAACACAGGCGACAACTGGAAAAAAGACAAAAAGAGGTGGAGCTGAAAGAAAAGGAAGAAAGCATCAAACTGGCAGCCTACCAAAGAGAACAGGCAGCCAAAGAGGCAGCACACAAAAGAAAACCAGAAGAAGAAGAGGTGGCCCACAGAAGGAAACAAGAAGAAGAAGAGGCGGCCCACCGCCGAGAAATGGAAAAAACAACAAAAAGAAAATGAAGAAAAGGAAAAACAGAGAAAACATGAACTGGACTTAGCGCAAGCTGGGCTGCATGTGCCAGCCAATCCTAACAACCCTTCGCCAATTATGGTTCCACACCACAGAAAATTTCCCACCTACAAGGCAGGTGACGACACCGAGGCCTTCTTGGAAAATTTTGAAAGAGCCTGTCTTGGGTACAGCATCCCTGAAGACCAGTACATGGTAGAATTGAGGCCACAGCTCAGTGGACCTTTAGCAGAGGTGGCAGCTGAAATGCCTAAGCAGCAAATAAATGACTATAAACTTTTTCAAACCAAGGCCAGATACAGAATGGCGATCACCCCGGATCATGCCCGTCGGCGCTTCAGAACCCAAAAGTGGAAACCAGATGTGTCATTTCCCAAACACGCCTACTACGTTGGGAAAAATTATGAGGCCTGGATATCAGGGCACAATGTTAAAACCTTGGAAGAACTGCACCTCCTCATACAAATGGAGCAGTTCTTGGATGGTGTTCCTGAAGACATCACACGGTACATACAAGATGGAAAACCCAAAAATCTCGCTGAGGCGGGGGAGATTGGAGCCAGATGGATGGAAGTGGCAGAAAGCAAGAAAGCTACGGTCAAGGGGAACGAATACCCCAGGGGGCACACCGACCATAAACCCTACAACCGAGGACAGCCAAAGACCCCACCTACAACCCAAGTAAAGCCACAGACGCCCTATTCTTCCACCTCACCAGTCTCCAGTAACTCACCTCGGCCCAGTGACCCATCAGATGGAAGATGCTTTAAATGTAATGAACTGGGACATATCAAGGCCAACTGTCCAAAGAACACCATGCGAGTTCAATTCATTACACCACCATCACACCAAAGATCCCCACGCCCGGATGCCTCTCAAATACCCTTGGAGCGAAGGGAAAATTTGAGAGTGGGCGGAAAGAAGGTTACTGCGTGGAGAGACACGGGGGCACAAGTGTCAGCTATCCACCAATCCTTCGTTGACCCCAAATTCATCAACCCAAAGGCCAAAGTTACAATTTACCCCTTCATGTCACAAGCTGTAGACTTGCCTACAGCTCAACTGCCTGTCCAGTACAAAGGCTGGTCAGGAATGTGGACTTTTGCAGTCTATGACAATTATCCTATCCCCATGCTACTGGGGGAAGACTTGGCCAATCAGGTGAAGCGGGCCAAGAGAGTGGGAATGGTTACACGTAGCCAAACCAGGCAAGCTTCCAGACCCATTCCTGTTCCTGAGCCGTCCACAGAGGCCCCGTCTGTGTTACCAGAGACCCAGACAGAGGTAGTGGACCCAGATTCCATGTCTACCACTGAAACAGCCACAGCACCTCCAGTCCCAGGCCTGGAACTGGAACAGCAACCAGCACCAGCAATTGCAACCCCATCTTCAAACTCAAAGCCAGAGGGCGCCAGCGAGCCAAAACTGGCAGAAGCAACAGACAGCCATACCCAAAAGGCTCAGCCAGAGCCTGAAATAACCTCAGGTGCACCAGCGGAGAGCGGTTCACCAGCAACGGAAACAACCCCATCACCTACATTGCTTCCAGAGGGACCAAGCCCAAGTCCACAGTCTGAGGAAGAACTGGTGACCCCAGACTCAAGGGAACAGTTCCAGACTGAGCAGGAAGCAGGTAACAGTCTTCAGAAAGCGTGGGCGGCGGCACGGAGCACCCCACCGCCTCTCAGCTCTTCTAATCGATCCCGGTTTGTTATAAACCAAGGACTTTTATACAAGGAAATTCTTTCTGGTGGACACCGGGAAGAATGGCAGCCGCAAAAACAGTTGGTGGTTCCAACTAAGTACCGAGGGAAGCTCTTAAGCTTAGCCCATGATCATCCCAGTGGCCATGCTGGGGTGAACAGAACCAAGGACCGGTTGGGGAAGTCCTTCCACTGGGAGGGGATGGGCAAGGATGTTGCCAAGTATGTCCGGTCTTGTGAGGTGTGCCAAAGAGTGGGAAAGCCTCAAGACCAGGTCAAGGCCCCTCTCCAGCCACTCCCCATAATTGAGGTCCCATTTCAGCGAGTAGCTGTGGATATTCTGGGCCCTTTCCCAAAAAAGACGCCCAGAGGAAAGCAGTATGTACTGACTTTAGTGGACTTTGCTACCCGATGGCCGGAAGCAGTCGCTCTAGGCAACACCAGGGCTAACACTGTGTGCCTGGCCTTAACAGACATCTTTGCCAGGGTAGGTTGGCCCTCCTACATCCTTACAGATTCAGGGTCTACTTTCCTGGCAGGGACCATGGAAAAACTGTGGGAAACTCATGGGGTGAATCACTTGGTTGCCACCTCGTACCACCATCAAACCAATGGCTCCAACTACAAACTGACCATGCTGCACTAAAGTGGCTTCATACTGCCAAGGGAAACAACAAGAAACTTCTTCGTTGGAGTTTAGCTCTCCAAGATTTTGATTTTGAAATTCAGCACATCACAGAAGCTTCTAACAAAGTAGCTGATGCACTCTCCCGTGAGAGTTTCCCAGACTCTAGTAGTTAAAAAGTGTTCTTAAAATGTTGAAGTCTGTTAGTTATATACTTAGTGGTATATGTAAAGGTGCATGTGTTGTATTAATCTGTTTATTTTAAAGTTCTAGAAGGAAATCGCCGCCAGTGAGCTTCCCCACTGTCTGCAATTTGGGGGGCGTGTCATAAACAGATAGCTAAGGGTTAATGTCTCTTTCACCTGAAGCACCTGACCAGAGGACCAATCAGAAAACCGGATTTTTTCAACTCTGGGTGGAGGGAAGTTTGTGTCTGAGTCTTTGTTTTCTGTCTGCCTGCTTTCTCTGAGCTTTGGAGAAGTAGTTTCTGCTTTCTAATCTTCTGTTTCCAAGTTGTAAGGACAAAGAGATCAAATAGTGAGTTATATAATTTCTTTTCTTTGGTATTTACATGTCTATAGTGGCTGGAGTGCTTTGATTTGTATTCTTTTTGAATAAGGCTGTTTATTCAATATTTTTTTAAGCAATTGACCCTGTATGTGTCACCTTAATACAGAGAGACCATTTGTATGTATTTTTTCTTTCTTTGTTATATAAAGCTTTCTTTTTGAGACCTGTTGGAGTTTTCTTTTCTGGGAAACTTCAGGGAAATTGAGTCTGTACTCACCAGGGAATTGGTGGGAGGAAGAAGTCAGAGGGAGATCTGTGCGTGTGTTAGATTTACTAGTCTGATTTTGCATTCCCTCTGGGTGAAGAGGAAAGTGCTTTTGTTTCCAGGATTGGAATTACACAGGGTGGGCTCTCTCTGTTTAGATTCACAGAGCTTGTGTCTGTGTATCTCTCCAGGAGCACCTGGAGGGGTGAAGGGAAAAGATTTATTTCCCTTTGTTGTGAGACTCAAGGGTTTGGGTCTTGGGGTCCCCAAGGAAGGGTTTCGGGGGAACCAGAGTGCCCCAAAACACTCTAATTTTTTGGGTGATGGCAGCAAGTACCAACTCCAAGCTGGTAACTAAGCTTGGAGGGTTTCATGCTAACCCCCATATTTTGGACGCTAAAGTCCAAATCTGGGACTAAGTTATGACAGATCGTAACATGTTGTATTGGCTTCATGACATTCTGAAATATTAATGTCCAAAATGTTGCTTGTGACAGTCCTTGTGGCAGTCAGTTTCAGTAAGTAACTTCTACATCCTCTGTTGGTGATGCCACTATAAACACTCAGTGGACGAAGCAAAGAATCAGCTTTGATCACCATATTCGAACTTGCAAACAGCTGCTTGTTATTGCTCAAAAGAATAGTTCCAAACTATCCCAGCTGCCTGTTATTGGCCCTGCTGTGAGAATCTGAAAAGGGGAAAACCAAAATTTCTATCTATAATGATGCCCTGCACTACCAGTGTCTATAAATATAGAAGAAGGAAAGTCAAAAATAAAAGGAGAATAGAACATTAATAAAAATAGTTGGAAATTTTCCCATTTTCTTTTCTTTTTCTCATCTGGATTTGTTTTTCTAGGATCAGCTAAAAGGTAAATATTGGTTACAATTTTTTGTGCAGCAAAAAAGAATTGAGGAAATAGTTATTTCATCCCCCACTCCAAACAGAAGTCACTAAATTTCCAAGATACAAAACAAGTCTCTCTCAGATTAGGACCACAACATTTAAAAATGCAAAGCACATCAATATTCTAACAATATTGTTAGGGTTTATTAAGATAAGAATTTCCTGTGTTTATATTTGAATATTCCTAAACTCATGACTTTGCATATTTCCATGAACACAGTGCAATCATAATTTCAAAGCTTTTCTTATTATGCTGCCAATATGAACCATTTTGATAGACAGAAAAAGAGCTCCAGGGTTAGCAACCTAACAAAGAAGACAAGTAGAACAATATTTGGAAAATGAAACCTATCCCTATAATAATCAAAACAGCATCTTGAAGATCAAGTTAGTGGAACACACAGCTGCTAATTTTATTATGAACTGAACTTTAAAATGCTTCATCTGAATCCTTGCTTGCTCACTGAAGATATTCTACTCTTTCTTACTTTTAGGAACCACTGAGCCTAATCTTGCATTGAGACCAAATTGCCATTTCTTTCTGACCATATCAGGTCTTCTGTCCTATACCCAAAACACATCCTTGGATGGGTATAGTATCTGTCTGTCGGATCTATCCTAGATGTTTGTAAGCATTGGTATCTAAGGGCTAGATTCACAAAGCGAGTTAGGTACTTAACTGCCTATTTAGGTGCCTAAGTCAAATATTTAAGTGCCTCTGATATTCACAAAATCAGTGAATATCAGTTTCTGCCTAACCCTGCATACATTTAAATTACCTGGGCACCTAAGTTTCTATCAGTGGACATGCACAAAGATGCCTAAGTCTGACCTGTTCAGCATCCTCAGTCATGCCTAGGCCATAGCTGGATTCACAGACTTAGGGGCTCCCCCCAGCTCTTTCTCCTGGGGAGACCCAATCCAGCAGGCATGCTCAGCACGTACCTAACCTGCACAAAAGATAGCCCTGGTAGAGCAGATCATGACACTGAGGGGATGACTGGTGCGTGTCCCAGTCCAGTGCTTAGAGCAGGGACATGCTGGCTGCCACTTCCCGCAGCTCCCATTGGCCAGGAACAGTGAACCACAGCCACCAGAAGCTACAGGGGGCCATGCCTGCGGACAATCAATGTCAGCAAAATGTCCCATGGCCCACAATCAGATTACCCTGATGGGTCACGTGCAGCCCGCGGGCTGAGGGTTGCCCACCACTGACTTAGAGCATTACTCACATGGCATGTGGGTGATCTAGGTTCAAACCCCTGAGCTAAATCATGCTGAGCAGGGATTTGAAAATGTCAGCTTGTGCCCTAAATACTGACTATAATGTGGTCTCTGTGTCTATATGGGTTCTGGCTGCTAGGACACAGGCTATTGAAGTGGCTGACCTGTCTTAGGTGCCAAACTCCTGAACCTCTCCTGGCTAAGCATCCCAAGCAAAGGGAAGTGTTTCCCTTTGGCCTGGAGTTAGACACCTCAGCTTGCTGGCTTCTGTGAATCTCTTTCTTAGGCTCCTAACTCTCCCCACTCAACGTATGGGAGCCTTGGCACCCAATTCCAATCTGTGAATTCCACTCAGTGTCAGGGAAGAATAGAGTTTGATTGTGAACTATTGATATCTACTTTCTGGGTATGTTTTTCCAACCAGAGCTGGGATATTTCTCTAATTTGTTTATGAAAAAGTCATATGAGACAGTATCAAAAGATTTATTGGAGCTAAGATATATGATAACTACTGCTTCCCCTTATCCACCAGGCTTGTTATCCTGTTAGAGAAGGATATTAGATTGGTTGGACATGATTTCTTCTTGATAAATCCATGCTGACCATTATTTATCACCTTATTTTCTTCTAGGTGTTTACAAATTTATTGTTTGATTATTCGCTCTTTTCCAGTGCTGAAATTAAGCTGACTGGTCTATAATTCCCTGTGTTGTCCTTATATCCCTTTTTATAGATATGTACTATATTTGCTCTTTTCCAGTCCTCTGGGATCCCCTCATCCTCTATGAGTTCTCAAAGATAATCACAAAAGTCTGAGAAATCTCTTCAGCTATTTCCTTAAGTATTCTAGGATATATTTTATCAGGCCCTGCTGACTTGAAGACAGGCTCCATTAGGATTATTTTGTTTTAAGTGATCACTAGAGCTGAAATCACTTATGGTGGTACAGTGTTTCCGCCCAGCCTGCTTCAGCAATGAAGTTCCCCCATGAACTGAAAATCACTAAGAACTGGATGGAATCTCAAAAGACTGACCAGCAGAGGTCACAGTAGAGAAGCAGGTGGCAGCAGAAGGTGATGGTGCACAGCGGCAAGCAGCTGGCAGGACAACCAACAAAACAATGAGCATCTGACAGGTTGGCTTGCAGAGCAGAGCAGATGCTGGCTGGCAGGGCAACAATGCCACAGCAAGATCTTGGATGGTGGAGTAAGCAAGGTGCCTTATCTTCTCCCCTGACCCAGGGTAGGAGAAGAACTCACATACAGGCAACTCTGAACTCTGGCACTGACCAAGGATAACCACTGTGATGAGTGTGTGGTGAGGGAGCAGAGAAGGAAAAGATTTTAAATGAAAATTTGATTGTAGGACTCAAGAACCTGAGACAAAAGACACTGCCCAGACACTGGGGTGGGCGTTTTGCTCATGGTTTCATGTATATGAATCCTGCCTGCAGCATTTTCTCTAATTAATATTGGTTTATTTCTCTCCTTTTACGAAAAGTTTCCTTTCTACACTCAGACTCTGTGTTTGCAAGAGGGGAAGTATTGCCTGTTAGAGGCATCCTGGGGTGGTGTATAATTTTCCCAGGTTACTGGATGTAGCTCAAGCAAGTTCTGTGTTGTATTGTTGAAAATGAACCCCTACATACTGAACCCATCCCTAGTAGCTGCTGGCTCCACCTGGCAGAAGGGTTACAATGTGTAAAATCTTTAAACTTTAAATTAAAATTTAAAGATTTAAACTCTGTGTCGTTGCCTTAAATCAGCCCTTGTCTCAGTTTTTGACCTGATTTCCTTTCACATTTTACCTGCCCTTTCTGCTCTGCCAGAGACACCAGTCTTGATATCCCCTTCATCTTCTTCTAGGACACTTGTCTCCATGGCTTCTTCCATGCTGTCATTATACTTACAATTGCCTTCCAAATCTGTACACCCAACTACCTCCCATTGTCTCATTCAAATCCCTCCTAAAAATTCATTTCAGCTCTCTAACTTAAGAGTAAGGTGGGAGGAAATGCAAAAAGGAATAAAAAGTTATGCAGCTATTCTGAGGTTTGTATCATTCCCTGAGGTGGGTGATCAAACATTCTTACTATTGTCAACCTTCTTTATTCACTTCCCCTTCTCCTTTCTCATCTCTCTATGACCTGCACTTATTCTCACTTTGAATTTAGGTTGTACACTTCTCTAGGCAGTGACTATTTCTGTGCTTGAATTTGTGAAGCATCCAAAACATTTTAGGGCACTGGGAAGTCAAACAATAAAACATTGGCAAGCTTCAAACACTGACCTCTACCCCAGCACCCATGATGGATCCGGCCTCTCAAAATTTCAATACATTAAAGTTAAAAACACAGAAAGGATAAAAACATATGACTCAGTGTCCAGATCCTCATCTAAGTGAAGGTCGTCACATTTTCTTGAACAATTAAAGGAGGAATAAAGGGCAACCACCAAAAGTCACATAAAGAGTAATTGGAGAGATTGCGGTATTGTCTCTGGTAACGTGACGTGAAGTCTGCTGATGTACATACTGGGGAAAGAACTATCATTTGCCACTTCTCATTGGCCATATCTGTCTCCTGTCTCCTTTTTCCCTATCCAACACAAGCCTGGCTAACTGTGATATCTGATGAACGGTACAGAATATGTCCATTGAATTCAACTATTGTTCATGCCAGAGGCAGCGAAATACAATAGACTGAATTGCTGAAAATCTTAATATTCTTTTTATTTAATTTCCAGCAGTTCCATAAAGAACTTTTCAGATTTGTAAAAGTACTCCATACATCACTTGGCAACATTGATTTAAAAATTGATAATGGACTCATCCTGGCATCTGCCAATTTTGTTTTTCCAGTCTATTTGTTTTGTATCATAAATAAGTTTCTGCATGCTGGGTGTTTTGGAAAATAGACTAACATGAAATAAAGCTAAAATGATATTAGGCCCTTATTTTCAATACAAGCCTACAATCAAGACTCAGAATTGTTTCCAAAAAGTATCCAGGAGCTTGCTACATGTTAAAATATAACCATTGTAAGTTTTGTACTATTTTAATTTCCTGGTGACAAATGAATTTGAAAGAACAGATGTTGCCATGCATAAACAAATGGTGTAAAAATTATTTCATATAGCATAGTTTTAAGTTTCATGTAGCAAAGTTTTAAGTTCCAAACATCATAATACACCAATCTGCTGACAGGAAAGATATTCCAATGTACCAATATTCTAATCACTGACATGGCTAGTTACAGATCTTCCTTTTTAATTCTTTCAGTTGCAATCACAATCAACAACTTCACCTTTCTTCCAGACACTCTGACTTGCAAATTACTTTTTGATGTCATCTCCTCTCTCTCCTTTCCCCTCACATCAACTCTATTGATAAATGCTCTGGGTTTACTCTCTATTCGAAAGATCCATTCCCACTTCCAAAAAGGTGGCCCTTGCCATCTTCACTTTTGATATTACAACCTCCTCTTTTCAGCCCTGGTACCTCTCATATTGTGCCTCTCAAGTCTATTCAACACAGTGTTGCTAAAAATGACTTGCCCATTGTGTCTCAGCATTGGTTTGTCATCTTCTGTATCACTTCCAAGGCATTGCAAAGATCGAGCCTTAGCAACATCTCTAGTTGCCCTTTACTGCATGAAATTTAAGCTCTAGCAATTTGGTTTCCTTTTCTCCCTCGCACAAGTATTGCTGCTCCCTTTCTCGTGCCACTCTCTAAAGAACATCATACAAACTCCCCTTCTCAAATGGCATTTATTTCAGTTAGTTCGGTCTTCACTGAGAAGTCTGAAGGAATGTCTAACATAGTGAATGCTTATGGGAAGGGGGTAGGTTTAGAAGATAAAATAAAAAAAGAGCAAGTTAAAAATCACTTGGAAAAGTTAGATGCCTGCAAGTCACCAGGCCCTGATGAAACGCATCCTAGAATACTCAAGGAGTTAATAGAGGAGGTATCTGAGCCTCTAACTATTATCTTTGGCAAGTCATGGGAGACGGAAGAGATTCCAGAAGACTGGAAAAGGGCAAATATAGTGCCCATCTATAAAAAGGGAAATAAAAACAACCCAGGAAACTACAGACCAGTTAGTTTAACTTCTGTGCCAGGGAAGTTAATGGAGCAAGTAATTAAATAAATCATCTGCAAACGCTTGGAAGGTGGTAAGGTGATAGGGAATAGCCAACATGGATTTGTAAAGAACAAATCAGGTCAAACCAATCTGATAGCTTTCTTTGATAGGATAACGAGTCTTGTGGATAAGGGAGAAGCGGTGGATGTGGTATACCTAGACTTTAGTAAGGCATTTGATACGGTTTCGCATGATATCCTTATCGATAAACTAGGCAAATACAATTTAGATGGGGCTACTATAAAGTGGATGCATAACTGGCTGGATAACTGTACTCAGAGAGTAGTTGTTAATGGCTCCCAATCCTGCTGGAAAGGTATAACAAGTAGGGTTCCGCAGGGGTCTGTTTTGGGACCAGCTCTGTTCACTATCTTCATCAACAACTTAGATGTTGGCATAGAAAGTACGCTTATTAAGTTTGCAGACGATACCAAACTGGGAGGGATTGCAACTGCTTTGGAGGATAGGGTCAAAATTCAAAATGATCTGGACAAATTGGAGAAATGGTCTGAGGTAAACCGGATGAAGTTCAATAAAGACAAATGCAAAGTGCTCCACTTAGGAAGGAACAATCAGTTTCACACATACAGAATGGGAAGAGACTGTCTAGGAAGGAGTATGGCAGAAAGAGATCTAGGGGTCATAGTGGACCACAAGCTAAGTTTGAGTCAACAGTGTGATACTGTTGCGAAAAAAGCAAACATGATTCTGGGATGCATTAACAGGTGTGTTGTAAACAAGATACGAGAAGTCATTCTTCCGCTCTACTCTGCACTGGTTAGGCCTCAACTGGAGTATTGTGTCCAGTTCTGGGCATTGCATTTCAAGAAAGATGTGGAGAAATTGGAGAGGGTCCAGAGAAGAGCAACAAGAATGATTAAAGGTCTTGAGAACATGACCTATGAAGGAAGGCTGAAAGAATTGGGTTTATTTAGTTTGGAAAAGAGAAGACTGAGAGGGGACATGAGAGCAGTTTTCAGGTATCTAAAAGGGTGTCATCAGGAGGAGGGAGAAAACTTGTTCACCTTAGCCTCTAACGATAGAACAAGAAGCAATGAGTTTAAACTGCAGCAAGGGAGATTTAGGTTGGACATTAGGAAAAAGTTCCTAACTGTCAGGGTAGTTAAACACTGGAATAAATTGCCTAGGGAGGTTGTGGAATCTCCATCTCTGGAGATATTTAAGAGTAGGTTAGATAAATGTCTATCAGGGATGGTCTAGACAGTATTTGGTCCTGCCGTGAGGGCAGGGGACTGGACTCGATGACCTCTCGAGGTCCCTTCCAGTCCTAGAGTCTACGAGTCTTCTATTGCTGTCCTCCATTCCAGCCCTCACACACACCAGTGTCCTCAAATCTTAACAAATTTTAAAATGCAAAGAGGAGTCATCAGTTGTGTACATAAGAATCACATGCCATTAACTCACACTGTGGTAATTCACATTCTCCTTACTCCTGTCATAAACAGATAGTTAAGGGTTAATGTCTCTTTTACCTGTAAAGGGTTAACAAACAGGGAACCAAACACCTGACCAGAGGACAAATCAGTAAACAAGATACTTTCAAATCTCGGTGGAGGGAAGCCTTTGTTTGTGTTTTTTGGGTTTGGCTTTGTTCTCTCTGGGTCCTGGAAGGGACTAGACGTGCAACCAGGTTTCTTCCAATCTCCCTGCTACAGTCTCTTATATATTCAGAATAATGAGTATTTAGTAAGAAAGGCTGTTATAGTCTTTTGATTGTTTTCTGTATTTGCAAATGTGTAGTTTGCTGGAAGTATTTTAACTTGTATTTCTGCTGGAGGAGGCTTTTTCTCCAGTTTCTATAAGCTGACAGACCCTGTAACTTTTACCATCTAAATTACAGAGATAACTTTTACCTTTTTCTTTCTTTTTTTTTAATTAAAAGTTTTGTTTTTAAGACCTATTTGATTTTTTCCCCTTGTTGAGGCTCAAGGGAATTGAGTCTGTACTTACCAGGGAAGGGAAAGGGAGGGGAGAAGGGGGAATCCCTTTGTTTTAGGTTCACGGAGCTTGAATCTGTATTGCCTCTGGGTGAGGGAGAAAGGGGAGGGGGGGGAAGGGACATTCCTCCCTGTTTTAAGATTCAAGGAGTTTGAATCATGGTAATCTTCCAGGGTAACCCAGGGAGGGAAATCCTAGGAGAGGCAATGGTGAGGAAAGGGGTTTACTTTCCTTGTGTTAAGATCCAGGGGGTCTGGGTCTTGGGGGCCCCCAGGGAAGGTTTTAGGGGGACCAGAGTGTATCAGGGACTGGAATTCCTGATTGGTGGCAGCTTATCAGATCTAAGCAGGTAATTAAGCTTAGAGGAATTAATGCTGGTATCCCAACTTTTGGACTCTAAGGTTCAGATTGGGGAAAGATACTATGACAACTCCCTACAGCCAAGCTGTTTGGGCCAGTATCCCTTCCTGTGTTACGTTAATTATGCAGGTGTAGCACTGACTCCAGAGTTAAGATTGCACTGAGAGTTCTGTTATGAGACTTACTTAGGAAGTTAGAGTTCACTTCTTCTAGCTCCCTCACAGCAACTGCAGAGGGGTTAGAGACAGGAGGGCTGTGGTGCGGGAACATACTCTGATTCGCTTTTTCTTCTCTATCTGCTGCCTCTGATTCTCCTCCAAGAGATTTGGACCATTTAACTCTCTTCAGCGACTTGCCTCTTTCTTTTTAAACTTACACACACACAAATTGTAAATCAGAAGCTTCAATCAACTGCAGATATGATGTCCAGTTGCAAGACATGCATTTGACATATTCTCTAGTTGATGGAAAATAAAACAAAACATCCTTATTTTGGGAGCAATTTTACTCTATGTTGGAAAGGGGAGGGATAGCTCAGTGGTTTGAGCATTGGCCTGCTAAATCCAGGGTTGTGAGCTCAATCCTTGAGGGGGCCACTTAGGGATCTGGAGCAAAAGTTGGTCCTGCTAGTGAAGGCAGGGGGCTGGACTCTATGACCTTTTAAGGTCCCTTCCAGTTCTAGGAGATTGGTTTTTCTCCAATTATTATTTATTAATATTTTATTATTATAAAGAGCATCAGTCAAAGAAAGCAAAGTATACAAAGAACAACAACAATTCTCACAACTCACATGACAAATAACAGGTGAAAACAACTACTACTATCAGCGAGTAGCACACTAATATATCAAAAGGACTAGGAAAGATGATTTTATAGTAAGACACTAACAAACAGGAGTTCTAGATTTTATTCCCAATTCTGCTCCAAACTTCCTATGTGACATTCATATATTCCAAAGCCAAAGATTCATTGTGATCATCAAGTTTGACCTCTTGTATGAAATAAGTTCATTGAACTTCCCCCAGATAACTCCTAGAGTATATCTTTAAGAAAAACATCCAATCTTGATTTTAAAATTGTCAGTGATGAAGAATCCACCACAATCTTTGATAAATTGTTCCAATGGTTACTAATTCTCACTGTTAAAAATTTACCTCTTATTACCAGTCTCAGATTATCCAGCACCAACTTCTAATAGTTGGAGCTCTCCTAGACTGAAAAGTCCATTATTAAATATTTGCTCCCCACATAGGTATTTATAGACTATAATCAAGTCAACCTTTAATCTTCTCTTTGTTAAGCTGAAAAGACTGAGCTCCTTGAGCCTATCACTATAAGGCATGTTTTCTACTCCTTTGGTCATTCTCATTGCTCTTTTCTGAACCTTCTCCAATTTATCATCAACATCTGTGAATTGTTGTCACCAGAGTTGGAAACAGTATTCCAGCAGTGGTTGCACCAGTACCAAATGCAAAGATCGCCAAATGTCAATGCCAAATAACCTATCTACTCCTACTCAAGATTCCCTTGTTTATACACCCAAGGATTTGCATTAGCCTTTTTGTCCTGCACTCCAAAGTCAGGTTCAGCTGATTATTCACCATGATCCCCAAATCTTTTTCAGAATTACTGCTTCCTAGAATAGAGTCCCCCATCCTGTAAATATGACCTATGTTCATTGTTCCTAAATTAATACATTTACATTTAGTCATGTTAAAACACAAATTGTTTGCTTGTGCCCAGCTTACCACTCAATCCAGTTTGCTCTGTAACAGTGGCCTGTCCTCTTCATTATTTACCTTTACTCCAATTTTTATATCATCTTCAAACTTTATCAGTGATGATTTTAATGTTTTCTTCCACACCATAAATAGGAAATGTTAAATAGCATAGAGCCAAGAACCAATCCCTACATGACCCCTCTCAAAACACATCTGTTCAAAGATGGTTCCCGGGTTGCAATTACATTTTCAGATCTGTCATTTAGCCGGTTTTGAATCCTTTTAATATGTGTCATATTAATTTTATATCATTCTAGTTTTTTAATCAAAGTGTCGTGCAGTGCCAAGTCAAATGCCTTACAGAAGTCTAAGTTTATTACAACAATACTATTACCTTAATCAACCTAACTTGTAATATCATAAAAAAAGACAGCGAGTTAGTTTGACAGGATTTGTTTTCCATAAAGCCATGTTGATTGGCATTAATTATATTACCCTCTTTTAAATCTTTATTAAATAAGTCCTATATCAGCCACTCCATTATCATGTCTGGGATTGATATCAGACAGATAGGCCTATAATTAACGAGGTCATCCCATTTACCTGGGACTGTAATGATAGCACATTAGCTTTCTTCCAACCTCTGGAACTTCACTGGTGTTCCAAGAGTAGTCACTTCCTTAGCGAAATCACTTGTGGTAGGCTGATATTTTCAAACTGAGCACTTACATCCATATTTAGTTCTCTAAATAAAACATGGCCTGATTTTCAGAGATGCTAAGTACCCACAGCTGTTGTTGACTTCAATGGTTGTTGAATATGCAAAGCACCATTGAAAAAAAATCAGACCACTTTTATTCAAGAGTCTAAAGAATGGAGATAGATGCACTCAAGTGCATGGGTGGGCTTTCACCACTAAACCTGGGCAAATAATTGATTCTTCAGTTCCCCAAATTTTTGGAATCTATCAGTAAACTGGAAAAGTCCATTTCAGACCAGCAAAGTGTGAGAGTGTGCCCTTTAGCCCATTGGTTAGGGCACTTTCCAAAATACAATATGTCTAGGTTTGAATCCCTGCACTGGAGTAGTGACTTGAATTCAGGTCTCCCCCTTCCAGGTGAGCATTTTAACCACTAGGGTAAAGGCTATTCTGAGGATGGAATGCTCTCAGCCTCTCTTGTTGAAGCTGTTACACTTTGTATAAGCACTTAAAGGGTATTAAGGGATTAAAGGATACATAGTTTTCTGAAGCTGACCCTGAAAAGCATTTCCCCACCCAAAACTAGTGGGTCAAGTTTGGAAATAGTTTTAGGTCAACCAAAACTGTATTTTTCAGCAAATAAACTATTCAGGTAATAAAAGCTCTATTCACCATTCTGCTTCAGTTCCTCATATGTAGAGTGGGGATAGTAAAAACCTCACTAGTGGGGAAAATTCAAACAAAGTCAGGGCCCTTTACAAATTATTTGATTATTTGCACACCTTCTCCTCAGCCTTTGTCCCAAACTTCTCTTCCCTAACTGCTGGGTTTTGGAAGGAGACACAATAGGATATATATCCCCAGAAATGGTGCATTTCTGTAAACAATTAGAACAGTGGATGAAAGTTGCATGCTGAACGTGAGGAGGGGAGAAATCTGAGAGAGCCAAAGAGACAGGGGAAACATCTCAATTCCTTTGGCGGCAAAATTTATCACCACTTGGCTCTGTCAGTACAAACTCACTTCTACTCAAAAAACCATACCTACAGCAGTGGAATATGAGCAGTAGTCACCACACTTGAATTTCAATTTGCCATTGATTGTGTGGGACCCTCCAGGTCTTATGTAGTTCACCTGAGGAGACTCCAGGTTTGGCAACTCTGGATAGACTCTGTACAAAAGAGTCACTAGGCTAAATTCATTAATGTGTGTGAGTCACTTGGATACCATGGCAATGAATGCCATAGAAACACCTATCAATACACAAGAAAGAGTAAAGAGGCTGTGGAGAAAGGAAGGGGCGACACTGAAAAACATAAATCCAACTGGAAGGTGTACATAAACAGGTTGTACAACATCAGCAAACATCTAGCAACAATCTTTTAACTAGCAGTTATCCCTCTCGGTTGCTGCCAATATGATAATATATGTACAAACTGGCCAAGAAATGGTAGACATCACCACTGGAGAAAAATTAGATAGATAACAAAATAATAGTTCCAGTTCCACTACCTCCATGTTAAAAGAATAAATGGCCAAATGCACATGGTGAGTACCTGAATACCTTTGACACTACTGGGTGCTAAATTCTGCTTTCAGCTGCCTCTGTGCAATGGAGAATGCATAAAATACACCATGAAATATGGTGGCTGCAAATAGCATTAAAATGACTATTTTAAACTCACTCAGGGAACAGACAATGTTAGGAATAAAATTCTGATCAAAAGACTTCACTTTTTTATAAGAACATAAGAATAGCCATACTGGGTCAGATAAATGGTCCATCTATGGGAATGAACAGAACAGGTAATTATCAAATGATCCATCCCTCTGTCACCCATTTCCAGCATCTGGCAAACAGAGGCTAGGTACACTTCAGAGCACGGTTTTGCATACATGCCCATCCTGGCTAATAGTCATGGATGGAACTATTCTCCATGAACTTATCTAGTTCTTTTTTTAACCCTGTTATAGTCTTGTCCTTCACAGCATGCTCTGGCAAAGAATTCCACAGGTTGGCTGTGCACTGTATGAAGAAATACTTCCTTTAGTTTGTGTTAAACCTGCTGCCTATTAATTTCATTTGGAGACCCTCTAATTCTTGTGTTATGAGAAGGAGTAAATAACACTTCCTTATTTACTTTTTCCTCACCAGTCACGATTTTATAGACCTCTACCATATCCCTCCTTAGTTGTCTCTTTTCAAAGCTGAAAAGTCGCAGTTCCATTAAACTCTCCTCATATGAAAGCTGTTCCATACCTCTAATCATTTCCCTTTTCTGGACCTTTCCTAATTCCAAAATATATTTTGAGATGGGGCAACCACATCTGCACACAGTATTCAAAATGTGGGGGTACCATGGATTTATATAAAGGCAATATGATATTTTATGTCTTATTCTCTATCCCTTTCCTTATGATTCCCAACATTCTGTTTGCTTTTTTGACTGCCGCTGCATATAGAGTGGATGTTTTCAGAGAATTATCCACAATGACGCCAAAATCTCTTTCTTGAGTGGTAACAGCTAATTTAGACCCCATCATTTTGTATGTATAGTTGGGATTATGTTGTCATAATTGGGACTATGGCTCATAGTTGAGGCATGCTGCTGAACTTATTTTCAGCATGATTTCAGCATAACTATCTGACTTGTGGCTGGTGTTTTCAAAGTAGATGTAGGGAGTTAGGCACCCTGCTCCCATGGAATTTGTTATGTTCCACTGAAAAACCCAGACAAAATGGCTTGCATATTATATTTTGTGGAAGATCACTCAGTTTCAAAGACTTTCCGACTCCTATTACAATAGATTATTTTTCTAATTTACGCAAAATTTTCAGTTATGCTGTGAAATACTCTTGAAGGAAGACTCTTCATTTTCAGCTA
The DNA here is from genome assembly GCF_025201925.1 of Gopherus flavomarginatus. NCBI lineage: Eukaryota > Metazoa > Chordata > Testudines > Testudinidae > Gopherus > Gopherus flavomarginatus. The sequence goes on from NC_066617.1 coordinate 35,566,245, forward strand.
TCTTTTTCTTTATTTTTTACTGCAGCTTTGCATTCTTTTCAATGACCAAAGAGTCAATGGCAAATAAGCATTTCTAATGCATAGCTTATTCGAACAGGCATAATATGCCAATTATAAGTATTGATTGACAGACTGACTAGTCTAACGTAGAATCTGAAATGGATATTTTCTTTATGTAAAAGCAAGATCTTGACAGTGGTGCTGGAACAATTTGTATAGTGGGGGGAGCTGAAAGCCTTTGAACCAAACTGTAAACCATGTATATGATGAAAACTGCTTCAAGCCGTGGGGTGCGACTGCACCCTCAGCTGCCCTAGTTCTCACACCTGTGGAACTTGCAGCAACTGTTCAAATTCTAATACTGGACAATTAGTCCAGGGAAATTTATCTACAATTCATGCTGGTATTAAAACAGAAGGCATAGGCCATACTCACAGGTAGCCCTTAATCACAGATGATCCCACTCAGTTTACTTGGACTACTTGCTTGCAGTGTACACAGGAGTTAGGATTTTGAAGAATCAGGCTTTTTGATAATAGTCACTAGAACTGGGTACATTTTTTTGAACAAACAGGTTATTGACCAATAAATGCAATTACAGCCAACCCAAAACGATTCACAAATTTGACAGGAATCCACCGAACAGTTTTGGTCAAAACAAAAAGCAAATCAGGCTAGAGTCACAAGGTGGAACAGCATTAACAGAAGAGACTGAGAGAGCCACAGCTCAGAATAGCCTATAGGCTGATGGCTAGGGCGCTCACCTAGGAGGTGAGAGATTTGCATTCAAGGCCCTGCTGCACTGAGGGAAGGGGGGGGGAAATGAATGAGGGGTCTCCCACATCCCAGGTAATGCCTTAACCACTGAGCTAAAACTTGTAAGAGGTGGTAGAGCAGCAGCAATGGCACTGCCACCAGTTTAGGGAATCTAGCCCTTTAAAAATAACCAGAAAGAAAACATTTCTTTCACTCTGACATGAACTTTGTTGATTTGCCAAAAATTATGGAATGTTTCAGTTCAGCCTGAACACTAATTTTTTCCCGTGATTTTTCAGAACCATCAGCAAACAGGAAAATCAGTTAGCTGCCCAACTCTAACACTCACCCCCTTTAGAAACAAGAGGCTCATTTGGGGCCAAATCCTCCACCCCTTACTCATGTAAGCAGCCCAGCCAACTTCCTGTGAGTAAAATGAACAAGATTTGACCTTGGCTGTGTATCCTCATTTTATCTGATCAAGCTCTAGGAGAGAGAGAGGTGCCTGCCATAGAGTCAGGACAATTTTGAATAGTCTGTCATTGGATAAACTATTCTCTTTGTGTTCTTAAACATTCTAGGCTACAGCTTTGTTTCCATTTGTTACCACTTGTCTCCACTACAAGAGCTGAGAGAATTTGTTGACTAGCTTCTTAATTCATGGAGCAGAAGGAAGGAAGCTAGCAGTTTTATTAATAATCAATGAATATTAGACAACTATAGCAGACCCATGCTGGGGTGATGATGGTTGGCACTGGCTAACTGGGAAGACCTCTTTGGGTTTGACTTTCTGCTGTACATGGTGATTATTTACAAAAACACAGAAATAGCATGCTAGCTAGCCTGTCTCTCCTTGGAAGCAACAAATGATCCAAGCAAAAGTAAAGAGAATGGTCCAGATTCTGGCCTCACTTATAATGGCATAAATCAGAAATAATTCAATTTAAATTAATTAAATTATAACGATGTAACAAGACCAATGGGCCAAACTGCTCTCAGCATCATTCAGCATATATTCAATGAAACCAGTGGAATTATTCTGGATTTACACCAGTGTAGCAAAGAGCAAAATTTAGCCCACAGGCTTATTATATAACCTTAGTTTATTATACTTGGCTTTACCTTTTGAATGATCCTGATCCCACTAAAGCTAATGTCAGAATTCCTAATGACTTCACTAGAAGCAGCTAACAAATTAGTACAGATAACACAATACACCTTTGCACAAAGGTATACTCCACTTTTCATTTGGGGCATCTTTTTTTCCTTTTACAAAAATAGAAAATTAATTTGCCATCTTTACTTTCATTGTGTTAGTCTGTGTGTCAATTTACACAGCCCACTCTCCTAACTGATGCAGTTGCAAATATGTAGCAAAATCACCATTAAAGACAGAAAAGAAAATTCAAAAGATAAAGAATGATGGGGATTTAAGATATTTTTATAAACATCAGAGTCATTAAGGGAGAATAGATGAAGCTTTTTTAACTCAGAAATAAAATGTCTTCTCTGCAAATCTTGGTTTAAAATTATTTCAATACATACTGTAATTAGTATTCCTATCTAGTCGTGAAGTCAAAGTCAAAATCTACATTTAAATGAAGATATTCAAAAAGAGTAACACAAAGCATTCTGTCAGCATTAATTTAACTCAGTGAGTAGATACAGGCTTGCATTTCTTGTGTGTACACATTTTAGTTCTCCATATGGACTCAGTTATGTTCATTTTTCATGTTGTTGAGGAAGCTCTTGCAGTGTGACTTAAAAGAAAGGTGTTTAATATTATATTCCTCCAGTATGAGTTTGCAGGTTTCACTAGTGTTAAATATGGAGGTACCTTAGTCTACATGATTCTCATACAGAAATGACAAATTAATTTCAAATACAGACGGACCAGCACTGCCTAAGATTAACAAATTGCCAGCTTCTAGTCTGAAAACATGTCATTACTATAGGATTCAGACAACATAATGTTTGCTTTCTCTTGTTTTGTTTTCCTGTGCATCATAAATGAATTACATCATAGCATTGCTTTTGTATTCCCTAGAGTTTATTCCTTTTATGGCAAATATCTATTTTATTATCCTACATTTGTCCCTTGGAGTGAACAAACTAGCTGTGAAGAATACGGTCACTGTTTGAAAATGTAAAATTGATTTAATTCAAAAGTATTGAAAGTTTATATAGAGAAGGGAGAAAAGTTCACTTATAACTGAAATTTTGTATGCCTCTTTGCCATTCTGAACAACTCTGATTAGAGCTAGAGGAAATAGCTGAATTTAGAACAGAGCAATTTCACTGAATCTGGATGGCAAAGGAACTGATGTAGCATGTAACTCTTTGCTTTCAAAAATCTCACTCCTAATGTTTGGAGTGAACTGTATAGGATAAAAAATATTGGAAGAAAAGAAGGGAGCCTGGCGGGGGAAGGAAAGGTATATTGATACTGATCCTCAACTGATGTACATCAGCGTAATTCCACTGAAGTTAATTCTGTCACATTTTTGCTTCATTGGAGAGAGCCCAGTTGACTTAAAATGGCTCTGCAAATTTACACTGGCTGAGGATTGGTCCCCCCATCTCCAGTATATGCTTATTTTGCATGAAGCTTTCTCAGAGGCAGATTTAATACCCTCACTCACACTTCAGTAGTACTTTCCTCCTTGAGCAAGTCAATTGATTTCATTGGTTTACTGTGTTTGACAATTACAATATCTTTCAAAATGATGTCCTCTGAAAAAGAAAAAGAAAACAATTTGTCGCTGTCATAAACAGATAGCTAAGGGTTAATGTTCTTACATCTGGAAAGAAGTTCCTGAAACACCTGACCAGAGGACCAATCAGGAAACCAGACTTTTTTCAGATCTGGGTGGAGGGAAGTTTTGGGTGTGAGTCCTTTGTCTTGAATCTCTCTCTCTCTCTCGGCTATGGGAGGATTTCTGTTTCCTGCTTTCTAATCTTCTGTTTCCAAGTTGTGAGTACAAATATAGTAAGACAGTAAGGTTTCTATTGTTTTCTTTGTATTTACATGTCTATAGTTGCTGGAGTGCTTTGAATTGTATTCTTTTTGAATAAGGCTGTTTATTCATATTTCTTTTAAGCAATTGACCCTGTATTTGTCACCTTAATACAGAGAGACCATTTGTGTGTATTTTTCATTCTTTTAAGACCTGTTGGAGTTTTTCTTTAGTGAGGAACTCCAGGGAATTGGGTCTGCAGCTCACCAGGGAATTGGTGGGAGGAAGAAGTCAGGGGGAGATCTGTGGGTGTTAGATTTACTAGCCTGACTTTGCATTTCCTCTGGGTGAAGAGGGAAGTGATTTTGTTTCCAGGACTGGAATTAGAGAGGGTGGACTCCCTCTGCTTAGATTCACGGAGGTTGCTTCTGTGTATCTCTCCAGGAGCACCTGGAGAGGGGGGAAGGGAAAAGGTTTATTTCCCTTTGTTGTGAGACTCAAGGGATTTGGGTCTTGGGGTCCCCAGGGAAGGTTTTTGGGGGGACCACAGTGCCCGAAAACACTCTAATTTTTTGGGTGGTGGCAGCTTACCAGGTCCAAGCTGGTAACTAAGCTTGGAGAACCTTTCAACCAGGCCATTGGTTTGATGGTGGTACGGGGTGGCAACCAAGTGATTCACCCCATGAGTTTCCCACAGTTTTTCCATGGTCCCTGCCAGGAAATTAGACCCTGAATCTGTAAGGATGTCAGAGGGCCAACCTACCCTGGCAAAGATGTCTGTTAGGGCCAGGCACACAGTGTTAGCCCTGGTGTTGCCTAGAGCTACTGCTTCTGGCCATCGGGTAGCAAAGTCCACTAAAGTCAGTACGTACTGCTTTCCTCTGGGCGTCTTTTTTGGGAAAGGGCCCAGAATATCCACAGCTACTCGCTGAAATGGGACCTCAATTATGGGGAGTGGCTGGAGAGGGGCCTTGACCTGGTCTTGAGGCTTACCCACTCTTTGGCATACCTCACAAGACTGGACATACTTGGCAACGTCCTTGCCCATCCCCTCCCAGTGGAAGGACTTCCCCAACCGGTCCTTGGTTCGGTTCACCCCAGCATGGCCACTGGGATGATCATGGGCTAAGCTTAAGAGCTTCCCCCGGTACTTAGTTGGAACCACCAACTGTTTTTGCGGCTGCCATTCTTCCCGGTGTCCACCAGAAAGAATTTCCTTGTACAAAAGTCCTTGGTCTATAACAAACCGGGATCGATTAGAAGAGCTGAGAGGCGGTGGGGTGCTCCGTGCCGCCGCCCAAGCTTTCTGAAGGCTGTCATCCGCTTCCTGCTCAGTCTGGAACTGTTCCCTTGAGTCTGGGGTCACCAGTTCTTCCTCAGACTGTGGACTTGGGCTTGGTCCCTCTGGAAGCGATGTAGGTGATGGGGTTGTTTCCAGTGCTGGTGAACCGCTCTCCGCTGGTGCACCTGAGGGTATTTCAGGCTCTGGCTGAGCCTTTTGGGTATGGCTGTCTGTTGCTTCTGCCAGTTTTGGCTCGCTGGCGCCCTCTGGCGTTGAGTTTGAAGATGTAGTTGCACTTGCTGGTGCTGGTTGCTGTTCCAGTTCCGGGCCTGGGACTGGAGATGCTGTGGCTGTTTCAGTGGTAGGCATGGAATCCGGGTCCACTACCTCTGTCTGGGTCTCTGGTAACACAGACGGGGCCTCTGTGGACGGTTCAGGAACAGGAATGGGTCTGGAAGCTTGCCTGGTTTGGCTACGTGTAACCATTCCCACTCTCTTGGCCCGCCTCACCTGGTTGGCCAAGTCTTCCCCCAGTAGCATGGGGATAGGATAATTGTCATAGACTGCAAAAGTCCACATTCCTGACCAGCCTTTGTACTGGACAGGCAGTTGAGCTGTAGGCAAGTCTACAGCTTGTGACATGAAGGGGTAAATTGTAACTTTGGCCTTTGGGTTGATGAATTTGGGGTCAACGAAGGATTGGTGGATAGCTGACACTTGTGCCCCCGTGTCTCTCCACGCAGTAACCTTCTTTCCGCCCACTCTCAAATTTTCCCTTCGCTCCAAGGGTATTTGAGAGGCATCCGGGCCTGGGGATCTTTGGTGTGATGGTGGTGTAATGAATTGCACTCGCATGGTGTTCTTGGGACACTTGGCCTTGATATGTCCCAGTTCATTACACTTAAAGCATCTTCCATCTGATGGGTCACTGGGCCGAGGTGAGTTACTGGAGACTGGTGAGGTTGAAGGGTAGGGTATCTGTGGCTTTACTTGGGTGGTATGTGGGGTCTTTGGCTGTCCTCGGTTGTAGGGTTTATGGTCTGTGTGCCCCCTGGGGTAATCGTTCCCCTTGACAGTAGCTTTCTTGCTTTCTGCCAGTTCCATCCATCTGGCTCCAATCTCCCCCGCCTCAGCGATATTCTTGGGGTTTCCATCTTGTATGTACCGCGTGATGTCTTCAGGAACACCATCCAAGAACTGCTCCATTTGTATGAGGAGGTTCAGTTCTTCCAAGGTTTGAATGTTGTTTCCTGTTAGCCAGGCCTCATAGTTTTTTGCAATGTAGTAGGCGTGTTTGGGAAATGACACCTCTGGTTTCCACTTTTGGGTTCTGAAGCACCGACGGGCATGATCTGGGGTTATCCCCATCCTGTATCTGGCCTTGGTTAGAAAAAGTTTATAGTCATTCATTTGGTGCTTAGGCATTTCAGCTGCCACCTCTGCTAAAGGTCCACTGAGCTGTGACCTCAATTCTACCATGTACTGGTCTTCGGGAATGCTGTACCCAAGACAGGCTCTTTCAAAATTTTCCAAGAAGGCCTCGGTGTCATCACCTGCCTTGTAGGTGGGAAATTTCCTGGGCTGTGGAGCAATATTTGGCGCCGGGTTGTTAGGGTTGGCTGGCACAGGCAGCCCAGCTTTTGCCAACTCCAGTTCATGTTTTCTCTGTTTTTCCTTCTCTTCATTCTCTTTTTGTTGTTTTTCCATTTCTCGGTGGTGGGCCGACTCTTCTTCTGCTTGTTTCCTTCGGTAGGCCACCTCTTCTTCTTCTTGCTTCCTTCTGTGGGCCAACTCTTCTTCTGCTTGTTTCCTTCGGTAGGCCACCTCTTCTTCTTCTAGTTTTCTTTTGTGTGCTGCCTCCTTGGCTGCCTCTTTGGCTGCCTGTTCTCTTTGGTAGGCTGCCTCTTTGATCTGTTCTTCTCTTTCTTTCATCTCCATCTCTTTTTGTTTTATTTCCAGTTGTCGCCTGTGTTCAGCTTCTTTGATTTGTTCTTCGGCTCAATTTTTGCCTTAGAAGTCATGGTTCCTGTTTTCTTGTGTTGGGGTGCCCTCCGGTGTTTATCTTCTGAACTGCAGGTTCTCTGTTGCCTCCTGAAGTCTGCCTAGCAACAGTGCCTTTAGCTAATTTTCCTTTTCTCTTTCTAGCTAATGTTCAATGAAGGGAAACCAGAAAAACCACTTTATTTGCATGCCTATAAGTGCTGGTACTTGCCTCCTAATGGGAGGGCTATTGCATGACAAAAGACCCTTAACATGCAAGCCACAAACTGCGAGAGAGAGCAGAAAAAAAAATTCTCTCTGGTTCCCTTTTAAAACCAACTGCTTCTCTCTGCTAAAAAGCCCTTAGCAGAGAAAAGAAAAATATAATATTCCTACTGGCTTCTGGATATCTCCCACCCACTGCCACCATGTAATAACCTTAGTCCCAGATTTGGACCTTAGCGTCCAAGATATGGGGGTTAGCATGAAAACCTCCAAGCTTAGTTACCAGCTTGGACCTGGTACTTGCTGCCACCACCCAAAAAATTAGAGTGTTTTGGGGCACTCTGGTCCCTCTGAAAAACCTTCCCTGGGGACCCCAAGACCCAAATCCCTTGAGTCTCACAACAAAGGGAAATAAACCTTTTTCCCTTCCCCCCTCCAGGTGCTCCTGGAGAGATACACAGACACAAGCTCTGTGAATCCAAACAGAGTGAATCTCCCTCTCTGTTCCCAATCCTGGAAACAAAAAGTACTTTCCTCTTCACCCAGAGGGAATGCAAAATCAGGCTAGCCACTTCAACACACACAGATCTCCCCTGATTTCTTCCTCCCACCAATTCCCTGGTGAGTACAGACTCAATTTCCCTGAAGTAAAGAAAAACTCCAACAGGTCTTAAAAGAAAGCTTTATATAAAAAGAAAGAAAAATAAGTACAAATGTTCTCTCTGTATTAAGATGATACAACACAGGGTCAATTGCTTAAAAGAATATTGAATAAACAGCCTTATTCCAAAAGAATACAAATCAAAGCACTCCAGCACTTATATTCATGCAAATACCAAAGAAAAGAAACCATATAACTTACTATCTGATCTCTTTGTCCTTACACTTGGAAACAGAAGACTAGAAAAAAGAAACTACTTCTCCAAAGCTCAGAGAAAGCAGGCAGGCAGAAAACAAAGACAAAGACACTCAAATCCCTCCACCCAAAGTTGAAAAAATCCGGTTTCCTGATTGGTCCTCTGGTCAGGTGCTTCAGGTGAAAGAGACATTAACCCTTAGCTATCTGTTTATGACACATGCTAACCCCCATATTTTGGACGCTAAGGTCCAAATCTGGGACTAGGTTATTGACAGTCGCACTTTTTCTTTTTTTTCCCCCCTCCAGCAATTTATTGTGCTGGGGGGCAAAGCTTTCTAGGATGTCTCACATGCACCACATTTATACAGATAACTAGAACTAGAAGTAAATACTTTTTAGAAATAATACTGACAATAAAATAAAAAAGCTTCAAAATGCAACTACGTCGGGTCTGAATATATTTAAATCCACTGATGATTTGAAAGACCAACTAGGAAACCCCTTAAATAAATAGTTCTCTCAAAACCTGAATGTAAAAGCATATTAAACCAAACTGTAAAAATAAAATCAAGACTTCATTCCTGTCATTCCGGGGGATAAATATAGACACCTTATTGTTTCCTAAATGAGAAAGAACATTTGGTTTTATAGTTTTGTAGATTTTTCTTTGTTGTTATTCAGCATTGCTGTCTACTATCTGTGTATAATGGCAACATTAGCAACAAACAAGTCTTTTTTCAATCCAAATAATGCAAGTTTGGCAGCACTCCCAAAAACTCAATTCCCCACTTCCCCCCTCCCCAGGGTGGCAATGGGCTGATTATGTGTTTACATGAGATGAAAGAGTCAATAAGTGAGTTTTTCAAATCTGTGAGCAGGGCCATTTGTCATTTAAACAGGAAGTTCTGTGCCTGCAGCAGAACTCAGTTTGATCTGCTTAGGAAAAATCCATTTGGTTAAATATGCTGCTGAGGATGTACATTGCCTCAGCAGAAGGAATAGATTAAGAACAGATATACTCCTTAGCTCATCTAAAAATATCAGAAAACATTATGACATATTTTCTATCAAAATATAGTTTTTATGACATTTCTAGGGAAAACATTATAGAATTCAGCATTAACATGCACCATACACATCCCTTAAAATGAAAACAGAATGGGTCTCTATTTTTTTTTCTGATGAGCATATTGTCTTGAGCATTATATTTAAGAAGATTCAGTGTTGCTTCCGAAGAAGCCAGTACTGAATCCCCAGCTAAGAAAAGCCAGCTGCAGATTTGATTAGCACAATAAATATTGTAGTGATACATTATAAATAAAGTAATGTGTTGATTTAAACAGTTTAAACAGTGCAATGGAGACTGAGTGGAGAAACTAAAGCAATGCAAATATATTTTTTCTGCACAATGTAGCTTTAGTTTTCATATGGATTTTGCTCACAGAATAAAGCCCCAGTCGTGTGAGCTAGTCCACACAAGCTGGTCCACACAGACAGCTCATTGCCTTCATGGAGTCCACACATATGGGGGCTCATTATAGGACTGAAGTCTACATATTTGTCTTTTATTTGTGAATTCAGAATCAGGTGAAGAGAAAATTGAGCCTGACCTGTGATGGTGTGTAGTAACAGATCTTGCAATGATGCTTTAGGAGATATGGGAGTAAAGCCCAGGGGGAAAAAAAAGTGGGAAAAAACCAAAACAAATAGAGCTGCAAAGCAAATCATTTTTATCACTTAGTTTTCAGATGCTGAGGGTAGGGGCAGCACAAGCAGAATGGGAAGGGCCAAATTCTCCCTTCCATTGAGAATGTAATCTGAAGTGTTTATGTTACACTAACCAGATTTGCAGATCTCTCACGAGGGCTGGCAAGTTAAAGACAGCTCTCTTCAGGCTGAAATTTGATTTCCACAGTTTAGTCCCTTGTGCAGCTTCCCTGACTTTAGTCATGTAGAGCTCAATAGTCAAGAGTAGGAAATGGTTCAGACCTCATTTTGCAGAACCTACTCTAGGTACTGATAATAATTAGGGAGATCTTAACACCTCACATCCTAACATGAAACATATAAAGAAAAGGGCCCAGACTATTACAGACTGAGTTAATCATCACAGAATGTTACTACTGCACAAGGGATAGAGGTACCAGAATATAGAATCCATTTCTTCATAGATGTTGGACATACTTTATAGGTGCAAAGCATTTTATTAGTTTGACTCTGTGGGCCTGAATCTTAGGTCCTGGCAATTTTCTGCTCCCCCAATCCAGGATTGGCCAGGCAGTGGTCCAGCCCACAGAGTAACTTCTGCTTTTGCCAGGAGCCTCAAATTGACCTATGGGACACAGTCACCCATGCTATGGTACATTCTGCTCTGTGGTCTGCATATGGGATTGGGGGAGAATGGGAGGGAATGCTGTGTTGACTGGGTATGCTCTGAGGATGCTTCCCCTTTGCGCCAGACACATAAGGAACAGAAAAATAGCTAGAGATGCCACTTCCAGAGAACTGTTCAGCAATCCCTTCCTTCTAGACATATAGTTCTCTATAACATGTGCAATGAACCTCCAGACAGATTAACTCCAGTTGTTTAAGCAGATGATGCCAGGTCCTATTATGGCCAAACGTCATAGAGTGTGAGCTTCAATGGGGCATGACAAGGAGGGCTCTTCCTGATGAACTGAAAGATCTTCATGTCACTCTGTAGTGTGGACTAATGTGAAAAAAAATAATTGCCTCAACTTTCTGAGAATTTAAACAGCTCCTGTGACACTACCTCTATTCAAGCACTGTCCTGCCAGACAGCAGCAGCAGACAGGTGTGACTATGATGACAGTGCATTCCAACTGTGTACACAGAAAAAACAGCTTAACAAATGGTCAGTAAACATTTTATTTGGAAAGTACTCTCTGCTTCCTTGTTAGAGGTTGCTATGTGTCATTTATATAACCAATGGGAAGTGGAAAGGGAGTGACTGGGAGAAGCCTAAACTCTCTCCTTGGTTACAGATCCCTCATTAATAAGGGGATTGTTGATCTCTAGCCTTATGACAAATATTAACTGGTCTTCTACTAGGTGGCTTGGATGCTTTGTCTTACCAATTGAACAGCCCGGGAGTGTTTCATTTTCCTCATCCCATGATAGATATAATGTCTGAATTCTCTTGAGTGGTTAATCACTCCCTGTTAGTGTAGGGATGGAGCTAAGCAGGAAGACTTAGTATAGAAGCCAGTTGCCAGGTTAACAGGAAGTGGTAAGCAGACGAGTTTTGGAGGAAATATATGAGGCTTTCTTTCTAGATATAGTTGTACAGCACCATGATGGCCAACAACAGAACAGTGGTAGACCTGCAACAGATGTGCCATGAAGCCAGAAGGACTTTTCCTGCATGAAGTACAAGATGGTGGCTATGCTGAAATAAAATATTTGTGGTTCGAAAAGACGAGCATTGACACTGCGGCACATCAGAGAGGCGAAGGAGTACTTGGACAAACAGATTTGGAAGGTATCACAACCCCAGATTCAAGAACAAAGGAACTGGTGACCAAGGAATCAAGGAAAGTGGCAGCCAGAAAGGAGGATTGGCAGTTCATAATCATCAGAGGCAAGAGAACTAGGCAGCACTCTACACAGTAGGAGTCAGGGTGGGTGAAGAGGACAAGGAGACATTCCACAACACTAGAAGTATCCAATTCTTATCACATCTTCAGTGTGGAAACTGTAGAAAATCTTTGATAACCCAGTTGGTCTAATGAAACAAAGAGCTGTAAAGGATATGCCTGAAGATGGCTGCTTAGTCCAAGATGGAGGATTATCAAGCATGCCCATGAAGACCTCTCCAACCATCCAAAGAAGACAGATTATGCTAGCTAAGGAGTCTAAACTAAGAAGAATGGAAAGAATGTTTTGCAAGGAAGGGACAGATAACTGGGTTGTGTGTTACCTTCCTAAAACCAAGATCTGAGATGTGAAACTTCAAGACTAAATAAGCTTCTGAAGTCAGTTGGCAAGAATCCACTTGTGATAGGTGCATATCGGCACTAACACTACTTCGAGGGTTACCTCAAAGACTACAGACAACTTCAGAGAACTCGGAAGGGTGCTGAAGAAGAATGTTCAGCTGATCTCGGTGATCCTTCCTGTCCTGCAAATGAAGGAAGACAGAAGGCAGAAGATTCTAGAAGAGAGCAACTAGCAAGGTAAGTGGTACAGGGTGGAACATTCGTCCACCTTCTATGGGGAATGGGGGCTGTATCATTTGAATGGCCTTCATCTCAATAGAATGGGAACCAATCTTCTAGGGGACAGGCTCAGTAGACAAGTCAGCAGAATATTAAACAAAAACAAAAGGGGAGGGGGGACAAATGATCATTCATTTAAGAAAAAAATGAGCCATCAAGAATAAAATTAATCAAGGCATCAAGGGACATTGAAGAGAATACATTCTTTAATTGCATATATAGACTCAATGCCAGGAGTCTGGGTAATACGTAAGTGGAATTGGAATTGCAAATCTTGAGCATAAATTTGATCTAGTTGATATTACTGTGCCTAGTGGGAAGATTCACATAGTTGGAATGTTATGAAGGGTCAAGTGGCCAGAAGTGGAGGTGGAGTGGCACTTCATGTCAAAAATGACATTACCTGTTTCTGAGTTGCTTATGACTCAGAAGCAAATGATCTTGAATATTTATGGATCAATGTTATAACAAATAAAGCTCAAGATAGGAGTCTAGTAGGGAACAGGATGAATGGCTCTTTAAGCCCATATCTTTAAAGTGTAAGGGGGAAACTGCATTTTTCTAAAGGACTTGAATCTGAGTGACATATGCTGAAGATATCATCCTCTGAGCAGAGGCATAGTTTGTCGTTGCCCATCCACCCAAAAAACAGGGCCCACCCAAATTTCCATTCCTAGCTACGCCACTGCCTTTGAATTCTAAAATATACCTGGAATCCCTAAAAATTCTAGATGACAAAGTCCTAACACAAAAGATTATAGCAAATTCTATATTAGACCTCATCTTGACACATAAACAGGAACCATTCACAGAACTAAACATTAGTGGTTGCTTAGTGCGGGTGATCATAATTTGATTGTATTTATAATCTGCAATAGATTTCCAAACAGTAATATACAGACACACACACATCCGTGCCCAACTGCCCAGTCCTTAAGTGCAATGCTGACTCCTTAGGCACCCCTGCATTTCAAAACACCCTTTCCCAGAAGTCAACTTGAGAAGCTTCTTGTTTACAGTTTAACTCTCCAAGTGAACAACATGGTAATTGTATAGCACATAACACATACAAACTCTTTGCCCAAAGTCTAACATATTATTGCTCATTTACTTAATTATGTAAAACACAAGAGAATACAGCTCAAACAAAGCACTAAACCCTACGTGTTTACCTGACTCTGTTTTCTCACCATTTCAGGACATGCTTTGGGTGGGGATCAGGGTCCTTTGGATTGTCTAGAGAAGTGGTTCTCATACTTTTTTTTTTGGAAGACCACTTGAAAATTGCTGAGGGTCTCGGCGGACTACTTAATGATCTTTCCAAATGTTGTTTGTACCATTAGCTAACTCTTGTAAAGCACTTTGAATAAAAGCACACAACTCATATTTAGTATCTTTCTAATGTGATGGATGTGCCCTCTCTCTCCACCATGGTGGGGCTGAGAAGGAAGAAGGTCTCTCCCTCTCTTCCCCACCGCAGCAGCCCATGAGCTGGGGCTGGGAAGGATGGGGGTATCTTCCTCTCTCCCCCGCCGCGGCAGCCCCCAAGCTAGGGCTGGGAAGGAGGGCCTTCTCTCCCCAGCAACCGCAGTCCTGCAGCTCATTCTCTGGCCGCCGCAGCCCTGCACATCCCAAATTTCCCTTCATTCTCTCGTGTGTGGCCGCCCAGGCATGCACCTTAGAGGGAACTATCCATGAACCACCTGTATGGACTACAGTTTGAGAACCTCTGGACTAGAGTCCTTGGGGTTATCTGGGCTCAGGAAAGCTGGAAGGGTGTCTTGCTCCATAAGACTGCTACGTGCTGGGTTGCTTCCCCCCCAGAGGCTCCTCCCCCTGCTTCTGTGACCTCTCTCTCCTGCCCAAAATTTTCTCTTCTTCTCTACATCCTTATTTCAATCCCTTCTGGCCACCTGGGTGCTTTTGTTCTGTCTTTTGGGTCATTTTCCCATTGCTCTCCCCTTCTCCTGTCCCTTTAGAGGATACAGCTATTTTTCAGCATAACTTTTGTGTGGACAAAGTAGCATCTTTAACCTTAGCTACCTTCCTTTGTCCTCACTCTGGAGTGTAGCTGGCGCATGTTCTGTCTGCAATGATGAATCCACATACAGAGAGGCATTCATGACACAACAGTTTTTCATAGTAATATTTCATAACAACTCCACGATATCACCCAGAATTTATAAGTTCGTCACAGTCCATTACTAGTTGGAAACAGTAGAATTGCCAATGTAAAAAAGCAGACGGGTACAATAAATATATCTGTACTATTTTTTGGGAAAAAGGTAGATGATGAATTCATTCTGTATAATGAAACACTTTTCTTTCCAACAGTAATTAAGGAGGATGTCAAACAACTCTATTTAAGTTAAACATTTTTAAAGGCAGCAGGTTCAAATAACTTGCAGCCAGGATTTTTAAAAGATGCAGCCAAATCGCTCTCTGGACCATTAATGTTGAGTTTTCACAGCTCTAACTGGGAGTTTGGGAGGCTTTAACTTTCCCCAAAAGGAATTGCATTAATAAATAAAAAACACTGAGTTTGGAACAGAAGCTCATTTAGCTTGCTTTATTAAAAGTGGACAAATTTAATAATAGTACAAAACTACTCATTAAAGCATTACTTGTAAAATATGATTAAAAAGAATGACTTTCAAATTTGGAAAAGTTCCCACCAATGATCTTCACACTTGGTTGCTTGAAATGAACTTTTCTGAAAATCTGTAAGCTGCAAGTTATCCTTTTTGTCATGGTGCACATGTAAAGTCATACACCAGGTAAGTTGTGATTGTTCCATTGTGGATTGAAGCCATATTTAATACAACTTAAAATACTGAAATTATATTCGCAGCATTGGTTGCCTGTTCCACCAAAATCATTTTTATCATCTTCACCACTTTGGAGAATAAGCTGGCATTCGATTTCCCTGAGCAAAACCGAGACATTTCTGAAATGACTTCAATAACGTTTCTGTAAGCTGACTGTTGGCTTGAGACAGATGATTACTCAATCATCAGGTTTAGGTTGGACATTAGGAAAGAGCTCCTAACTGTTAAACACTGGAATAAATTGCCTAGGGAGGTTGTGGAATCTCTGTCACTGGAGATTTTTAAGAGCTGGTTAAACAAACACCTATCAGGAAAGCTCTAGATAATATTTAGTTCTGCCATGAGTGCAGAGGACTGGACTAGATGACCTCTCGAGGTCCTTTCCAGTCCTATGATTCTATGATTCAATCATGGCTGAAATAAGAACCACATTCCTGAAGCACTTCTCAAACTGGCATTTGTTATATTTGCAATTATGAGATTTTTAAGATTTTGAATCATTTTGTAACCTCGGTTCAAATCTGGACATTAGAAAATGAATTACTTCAAAGTAGCTCTACTTATGAAATTCCTTTGATGAATTTGCTGGTTTCCCCTGTCCCTATTTGTTTTTTTTTTTCTCTTTCTTGGATGCTCAGGCATTTTCTCTCTCTAACTTCAAACTTTCCTGGTGGGTTTACTCCCAGAATAAATTCTAGCTTTCATCTGATCAAATGGATTGAAATGAATTAAAAGTCATTTTCATATGAGATTGGCTTTCTATTGCTGAAACATCCCACCCTCGCAGAGTTTTGAACAGATTATCTGCAACTTTTAGGACTTTTCAAGCTAGTTGAATACCAAAAGAGGAAGTTAAACATTTCCATTTGAGGTCATATGCCACCAATTCAGCCCTCCCACCCAAATCTATGAACCTCTTTCTGATAGGTTCCCCCCAGGGTGCCACCTGGAACTGGAGTACCACTGAGCCCTCTGACTCACCAGCCTTGGCTCCCTCTCACACTGTGCTGCTGTGACAAGCTGCAATGCCCTCCATCCTGCACTTTCACCAGCATTCACACAGGTAGGGACACACCCAGCTGCAGTTACATGCAGGCTCTCTAACCTCCAGCTTGCCATCCTAGCACCCCAAAGCAGTACCGTCCTGCCCTGGTCAAATCTAGCCAGTATGTGGGTTAAATACCCAGTCTGCCTCTCCTCGAATGTGAACAGAAAAATGCACACTTGTGGTAACCAAGCAGAGATTTTCCCCCAACCACTCCAGTCACAGCTCACTGGTTTAGATTAAAACATAAAATAAGTTTATCAACTGCAAAAGATTAATTTTAAGTGATTATAAGTGATAGCAAACAGATCAAAGCAGATTCCCTAGTAAATAAACAAAACACAAACTAGGCCTAAGATACGAGAAAGATAGGATAAGAACTAGCAAATTCTCACCCTGGCTGATGACACAGGTGGGCTGCAGAGTCTTATGGGAAAAGCTGCACTTGCTTTACAGCTTGGAATCCCCAGGTCTTTCATACACAGGCTAGAAATCCTGTTAACCTGGGTCTAGCGCTTCCCCCAGTTCAGTCTTTGTTCCTCCAGTGTCTCCAGGAGTCTTCCTGTGTGAGGAGTGAAGAACCACAGATGATGTCACTCCCTGACTTATATTGCTTTAGCATATAGCAGGAACCCTTTGTTTCAAAACTTGGTTCTCCAACCGGTTTGTGGGAAAATACTGACATCCCAAGATGGAGTCCAGAGTCACATGGCCTTGTAGAGTCATAGCAGCCATTACTTACAGGTTGTCTGGAGCGTTCTCAGAAAGGCTCACCAGGAGGGGGATAAGCTTCTCCTAAGGCCTGTTGTTTTTTCCTAACATCACACTGCTATGAATAGGCCCTTCCCAGCCAGCTATTTAGACTGAAAGCATCTTGTATAGTGGGTATTACCCAGGTGTAACTATATTTGAAATACAAATACATAGTCAATATTCATAACTTCAGATACAAAAATTATACATGCATACAATTAGGATAATCATATTCAGCAAATCATAACTTTTCCAATGACCTCACATAACTTATTTTGTACAAAATGCATCATAATTATGCCATTATCATATCATAATAATATAACTATGAAGAATATGAGGTACAGTGTCACATCCCTGCTTCCAGACACATAGTCATGTGTACTGAAAGCTTCTCCACTGTATACATCTGCCCTGACCAAAAAAATAAAAGTTCATTACATACAGCCTAAGACAATTGCCTTTGGCATGTGCGCAAGCCCTCTACGGCACTTTGATCTTTTTGGTCTGCCAAATACAATGACCAGATATTGGCAGTTGCCAGGCTGCTCACAGCCTGCTTGTCATTTCAGATATACACTGAAAAGGGTAATGTTATCTAGGTACCATCACGGCATTGAGTAACTAGTATGTCAGCTATTATGACAGAAAAAAATTAAAGTTCACCTCAAGAAACCTATTGCCAGAAACAGACAGAAGTGGAGGAGCTTTGTCGTTGCCCTAAATGCCAGAGGCATAACAAGAACATGATGATGATGATCAAGAAACCTAATCTTAGGCCAAGATTTTCAAAAGTAGGAGCCTGAAGTTAATCTCATAAATCTCTATTTAAAATACCTAAGTAAATGGTCCAATTTTCAAAAGCGCTCAGTACTTGGCAATGCCCACTGAAGTTAGTGGGAGCTGCTAGATGCTTAGCATTTTGGAAATTGAAGCCACTTATTTAGGTGCCACTTAAATTAATACTGAAGGAAACAAAGAATTGGCCAAGAACAGATAGTCATCCAGTCCTGCTCTAACTATATTCATCTACCAGTAGATTTGTCTTACATGTCTGACTTTTTCTCCTACTACTGCATATCATTCTCTCTTCACTCATCTCATCCATCAGACCATCTACACCCTCCCACTCATGATGGGAAATGCCGTTCAAAGACCATGTAAAGTGCTATGGCTCACTAAACATAAAGCAAGTCACCATTTTAGATTTGTCTAAGAAGCGGAAATTTATGGCATAATTGTATCACAAATGAAGTCAACAAAGTGCCTATCAGTCAAACATTCCCGTCTTCATCACAATCAGTCTTCTGAGAAACGTGCTGAATTCCTTAAACAAAGATTATTTTCTGCTGTGAGGATTTATGCGTGAGATTTGATAATTTATGACATAATTCACTATATGAAAAAAACTCTAACAAAATAATATCTTGAAATCACATGGCACTTTTCATGCTCAAAGAACTTTACAAAAATTAATTAGCCCTCATAACAGTCCTGTGAGGTAGGGAAGCGTTGTTATCTATCAGCATTTTAAAAATGGGAGTTTGAGTGCAGGGAGTTTGAGTGATTTTACCAGTGTCACACAGCTGCTTCCAATTAGAGATGGAATTTGAACCCCAATGTTCCTGATTCTCAGTCCCCTGTTTAAATCAACTGACCTCTTTCTCCTGCCTAGGAAGGGAGAATGGAAGGAAGATACATGTGTTTGAAACTCAGGACTATGGATCTGCCAAAGTGGGCTCTGTTACGTGTTTATGGCATGATCTCAAGCAAGTTATTGAAGGCCATTTTTTGAATGCTCAGCGCCATTTTTTGAATGCTCAGCACTCACAACTGGAGCCAGATTTTTAAGGCACCTCAGATCCCATTTAGACACCTAAATAAGGGTGAATTTTTCAAAATTGTACAGCAACCAGAAGCTCCCATCATGATACATATGGCTCAGATCCACTGTATAATGTGTGCTGAGCTCTTTTGAAGTTCTAACCACTTAACTTGGTACCTAAGGGCCGCATCAGAAGCCCATTGAACTCAAAGGCAGTGATGGAAGTAGAAGTTGAGAAACTGAGTCACCCATGCTGTTTGCCGGAATGGCTACCCTGTTGTTTTTCCATAACAACATTTTTATGATGATTGGTTGCTGGTCAATTGCACCACCTCAAGGGCCAGTGAACTGCTTTTCATCTGGTCCCTACGCCTTGATGAGTCTGGCTTGGGTGGATCTCCCAGTGTGGTGATCAATAATTATTCACTCAGTGCTTAAAGTGCTTGCCTGAGTTCTGCTTTATTCTGTGTCCAGTTCCAACTGTCTGTGCACAACAAGAGCTTCACAATGCCCTACCCAGACTCCCTGTCTGGAAAACTCAACCTTTATAGGCAGTCTCCCAACTACCACAATCAGAAGTTTAAACTACAACCGGCATCGCTTCTAGAATCATTAGAATACAAGTCATCCCATCACAACTAGGCAACCAGGGAAGGCAAATAGGAGCTGAGTTCTTCTGAAAACTGAGCCCTGGTACTCTTTAATAATTCTGGTTTTACGGGCCAAATACTTTTTTGCATTCAAGTAAAGGATGTGAAGATGATCAGGACAGTATGGACAATAGCCTGGAGCAACTCTGAAGCTGTTCCATGGTCAGGACCTAGGGAAGTTGATGGGGTCAAGGAAATTTTGCAAATGAAATACCAACTGCTAGCATCTTGTGGATCAGACCCTTTTCTCTTCTATGTGGAATCCTCTAGAGCTGCAGTAGAAGACAGACATAAGAAGGGACATTTGCTGGAAATGAAGCATCCTCCATCTCCTCCTCTTGCTTCCTATGTGATTTCTCTCAGCTACTCCTATAAGCTGTGGCTCTGAACCATGTGCAGAGATGCTGTAGTCACATGCAAAAACACAGAGAAGGTCCCTTTCAGTACAGCTCTGAATAATCTATTTTCTATGGAGGAATCCTACCGAAATGACAAGAAAATATGATTATACTCTTGGAAGATTCCCTTCACATAACTGGTTTTGAAACAAATAATGTGCCCTTGGCTCTAACTACTGACAAATATTTATTATATCCTAATAATCATGTTTATTCAGAATGAATTGTTCACATTAAGGACTGGCATACACTCTTTAATCCTGGGAATATAAGACCGATGATACTTAGTTTCATCCATGTAGAAATCTCCTATAGAATGTAATAAAAATAGATAAACTTCATGTGGATTTTTTAATCTAAATCACTGGGATAGCAAGAATAAATTTCTAAATTTAATGGTTGATAGGGTGGTTTACATTTTCCATAGAAAAATTATCATTTTTAGTTAAATTCTATAGGTTTCCAGTGTCATTTCTGTAGAATACTTTCTCATTTCTATGGGACTCTATTAGATTGATCCCTGTTAATTTCTATAGGAGGGGTAAAGATGGAATATTTTCTTCCAGAAAGATACTGCTGCTACTGATACCGATATAGCTTTTGACACTGACAGTGATGAGTGGTTTGTAATGTAGTTCAAGATGAGAGACTACAAAGTCAAAAGAAATCCTCTGAACATGAATCCCATGGCACTACAGAAGCACTTAAAAGCCCTGATTTTCCAGACAGAAAGATGACTAAGAGGTAAAGGTATGCCATTAACGTATTGCTGAGTTGCTAAAAGTAAAAAGAATAAATAAAAAGGACCCGCAGTTCTTGTTAGGGTTACAGGCAAGAATTCTGTGCTCTTATATCAGCAAAGTTTCTCTGAAGTCACTGGGAGATTTGCCTGAATAAAAACTATATTACTGGGCTTAGAGTCTGCTTACTTCATTAAAACTGACTGCAAAAGTAAATCTGACTTCCATGGCAGCTGGTTGGGTGCAGTATTTATCATTTCTCAAAATTTCCATAAAATGTCATCAGTTAATAAATCAAGCCCAAATCAGTTTACAAATTAAAAACACCATGTGTCGGTGTTTCTGAAACAAAAAAAATTTTTTAGAATATCTAGTTCATGGGAAATTTCAAAAAATTTGGTATTGTTCTGAAATTTGTTTCAAAGTTTCTTGCAAACCAGATATCCAGTTTCAGACAGCTCTAACTTATAAGCTATTACAGAATGTAGTTCTTTCTCCTATTGCAGTGGTTCCAAACTCGGTTCGCGGCTTTTCAGGGTAAGCCCCTGGCGGGCCATGAAACACTTTGTTTACCTGAGTGTCCACAGGTATGGCTGCTTGCAGCTCCCAGTGGCTGCGGTTCGCTGTTCCTGGCCAATGGGAGCTGTGGGAAGCAGCACGGGCCAGGCCATCACTTCCCGCAGCTCCCATTGGCCAGGAATGGTGAACCGCGGCCACTGGAAGCTGCGAGCGACCATACATGTGGACGTTCAGGTAAACAAAGCGTCTCATGGCCTGCCAGGGGCTTACCCTAAACAAGCAGCGAACCAAGTTTGGGAACCCCTGTCCTATAGCATTTACTGGCTTTGTAATATTAGCAACAAGGAAAACTTGTTTTGGAAAGTAAAAAGCTGTCACTCAAAACTAAACAGGGAGCAAATATGTTGAGTAAGAAAGTATCATTTCTACACTGTCACTTTTCTGATCATAATCACGCCTTTAAAAAATCTGCCACTGACAAGTTATCTCTGATTAGTTTCTTTCGGTCTGTGACAGAAGTTATTCCAGTAGAGAATAAAGTCCATGTCACAGACCTAGTCAAGCTGCCTCCCTCTCTTGGGCAATCAGATTGCTGTGATGGGATCCAGCTGCTGGGTCCTGTGTGTTTTAAGCCTCTGGAGCTGGAATGGTGTCCAGGCCCTGCCCCTGTCTTGGTACCTCTAAGCCAGTGGTTCCCAAACTTTAACAACCTGTGAACCCCTTTCACTAAAAGGTGAACCCCTCTCTTAAAAATGAATATTTCCAGGGATTTTCTCCTTTACCTGAGTATAAATTATAAAAGCAGTGATCTTGGAAATATAAAATTTGTTTTTGTGACATGCTTATTACACACTATTTATTATTAATTATCATTTATCATTACAGTATTTTTATTACATTATGAAAACAGCAACACTCTTTCAAGATCTCACTTTCGTAGCTTGTATCACTTTGAATAAGCCTGTTATAAGACAAGGCTCCTATGTTTCATCAGGGAGTATCAGATGTGAAACAGCATGAAGGTATTTAAGAAGTCAACTCAAAGAGTTCCTCCTATATAAGCATTAAGGTCTTGAGCAGTCTAGGCAAACAACTCACGTTACAACAAAGCTTAAACTTGTTCTTCATAATAATTTTAAAAACAAATACTAGCTACCTATTTAATTTTAAAAACAGCAAAAAATATCCACTTCCCTTTCCATAAGGAGTCTTGAAGTTTAAATCTCCTCAGTGTGATAGATATGTTTGCTTTGATCTGCTTAGCTCTTGGAAGGGGCTCTGGGCTGCCATTAGGGAATTTTTTCCTGAGAACTCCCTGCAACATTTTGGGAACCCCCAGGGGTTCACGAATCCCAGTTTGGGAACCCCTGCTCTAAGCACACTCTCAGCATATAGACCCACTGTTTAGCAACCCTTCCTGAGAGCTGCAACCAGCCCCTGGAACCAGTGCTGACCCCCTCAAACTCTCCCAGTAGCTTAAACATATTCTCTCCCAGATATCCGGTGGTTAAGGTTGACACCTGGCCAGGTGTTCTCAGGATCATCTCTTTTTTGAGGTAAATACTCGAGAAATCTGTACAAGTGCTCAGTACGCACTCCCAGCTGTCCAGTTTTATTGGCTCAGGATCATCCAAGATATCCCATTTTTTTGCATCTCAGGGAGTGGTAACCTTAGCAATTGTGTGGGTGTTCTGGGGTCACAGGTCAGCTCTTTAGGGGCATATATCATAAACGTAACACATAACACACACACACACACACTTTGCACAGAATTATAAACTTACCTTTTCTCTTTATTACACGAAAAATAATCAGATGTATTCAAAAATTATAAACCCTGTATGGCCTGCCTCCTTTTCCTCACCACTTCAGAGCATTCTTTGAGCTGGGGTCGGTGTTCTCTGATAGCATTCAGGTTCTTTCTGTGGCAGCACATGGCTTGTCTGCTGAAACATGGAGCTTTCTTTCCCAGATCGCCTTCTCTGAATTTGGCTGGTCCATGCCCTTCCTCTCTCCCACCGAAAGCTTCCTGTGTGACTCAGAGTCATAAATTCCAAGGCCAGAAGGAACCATTGTGAACGTCTAGTCTGACCTTCCATATAACACAGGCCACAGAACTTCCCCAAAATGTTTAGAAAAACACCCAATCTTAATATAAAAGTTGTCAATGTTGGAGAATCCACCACTATTACTCTGACTATTAAAATATATGCCTTATATCCAGTCTCAATTTGTCTAGCTTCAATTTCCAGCCCTTGGATTGTGTTATACCTTTCTCTATCAGGCAAATTATGGGCACAGGAAGTGGACACATTATTCAAGTGGCGGTCACACCAGTGCCAAATATAAAGCTAAAATAAACTCTCTAACTCCTGTTTGAGATTTCTCTGTTTGTGCATTCTAGGATCGCATTAGCTCTTTTGGTCACAGCATAACACTGGGAGCTTGTGTTCAGTTGATTATCCACCACAACCCCCAAATCTTTTTCAGTAACTGTTTCCCAGGACAGAGTCCCCCATCCTTTAGGAGTGGTTGACATTCTTTATTTCCATTTACTATTATAATCCCCCTTTACAATTACATTTTGAGACCTATCAGTTAGCCAGTATTTAATCCATTTAACGTGTGCCATGTTTTTATATTGTTCTCATTTTTTAATCAAACTGTTGCGCAATACCAAGTTAAATGCCTCACAGAAATCAAAGAACGTTTCATCAACACTGTTACCTTTATCAACCAAACTGCTAATCTTATCAAAGAAAGATATAAAAGTTTCATAGGCTCTATTTCCCATAAACTCACACCTGCGGGAGGTCCACCGGAGCTGCCTGCCGCCCTCCGGCAACTGGCAGAGCGCCCCCCACGGCATGCCACCCCAAGCACAAGCTTGGTGTGCTGGGGCCTGGAGCCGGCCCTGTCAGTGATGCTGACTCTTACCAGTTTATCATAATATTGGCCCCTGCTTCAGGCAATCTGACAATGATAAAAAAAGCTCCACCCCCCACGTTTTGCTTCCCCACCTCCATGCAATGGCCTGTACCCTAATTGAAGATATGCTAACCTTCAAGCCTAGAGACCACTAGTTCCACTCCTGCTCCTCTAATGACTGATGCCAATATTTCTGTGCCCTTCTTATAAGTCCAGGTCTTATACCTTCGCAAGTAACTAATATTTACTAATTTCACACATAAGGTAAGAGCTTTAACAAATTCACTTCATTCAGAGATGGGAAGAGATTGCAGGTCTCTAATATAACAGAGCTCAGACTCTGCCACACAGCCTTGCAGAAGGAGCATGCCAGATTAAGTGTCTCGTAACAAAACTGTCACAGTATGGCGTTGTCACTCTAGATGCTAGACAACATATATATAGACTTCTACTATTTCCATGCTAAGAGTTCTGGTTCATCAACTCAAGTGGTAGAGTCAGTCTCACATTCAGAGATCCTTTCATTCTCCACAGATGACACAATCAAAAGCTTTGTTATTTTTTGCTGTAACCACTAGATCACAGCCTGCTCCCAGAGTCTGTAATAGTAACCAGTAATTCTGGTGCCAAGCAGTCCGTAGCTGTCTCACAAATACTTGTGTTACCCACTGACAATGTATTTGTTTTGTCTCCCAGCATGCACTGGTCCATATAGAGAGTAACAGCTTGCTTTCCCTCACATCAACTACTCCTATAACAGAAGGGGAGGGGATTTGAAGGCTATGGGTTCAAGCACGACTGACGACCTAAAAGGGGATAAAAACAAACTCTTAGCTGTTTAAAAATTAGTGTAAATTTAATGGGGGAGGCTGAGGCAATATTACATACAACTCTATTAACAGTTCCCTTTTTTCCAGCACTTCTGTTTAACTCTTTGTTGAAGCACAGGTCAGAAATCTGTCTTTTGAGGACTTTTCAGAACTATTTATGTAAAACCCTGATAAGAATATGTCAGTAGTTCCCTGTAAATTTCAAAATGAGAATACTAGACATTTTCTTTGGGTATGTCTACACAGCAAGCAGGCTAGCAAGCCAAACATATATCCAGGCTCTATTCTGGGCTTGTACTTCCTGTGCTGAAGCCTGGACAGCATTGCTCTTGCTACCCATACTAGCTGGTTTCAAGCTAACTCAAGTTAGCTAACCTATGCACTGTTTTTACTGTGTAAACATACACTAAGCCCTGGTCTACACTGCGGGCAGAGGGGGGAATCAATCTAAACTACATAACTTCAGTGAATAATGTAGCTGAAGTCAACATACTTAGATCAACTTACTGTGGTGTCTTCACCGCGATGAGCCAACTGATCCCACTCCCCCGCCAACTCTGCTTGTGCCTCTTGCGGTGCTGGTGTACAGGAGTCAACGGGAGAGGGCTCCAAGGTCGATTTATCACATCTAGAATAGATGCGATAAATTGATCCCCGCTGGATTGACCGCTGCCCGCCGATCCGGCAGGTAGTGTAGACATACTCTTAATAAAGCAAGCATTTAATGCACAGAGAAAGCATTGTAAGTAGTATTTCAAAATCTATGAATAATTTTTAAACAAAATCTGTTAGTAAGTCTACTAGACTGCCCCATACTGACTCCCCAACTTTGCTATTGTTAAATATTTAAATGTAGGGTTCCACATAACATTTATACTCCTATACTTGTTTGGCACACATACATAAATACATTCTCCTCTGATCTTCTTTCAGAGATGATTTCTCAGCCTTTACAGTGCGGTTAAAATATGTAGTGTGTGTCACCTGGGCTCTTCAGATCTTGAGAAAAATGGCAGCCTCTCAATTCTTTTCTTAACACCTCAAAACCCTCTTAAAAAAACAAGCAGTCTGGTTTCTCCACAGATAGTAGCATTCCAGCCCTTGCATTAATAGTTGACTGGTCCTTAATTACCACTGAAATAAAAATGTGTAGCCTGTATCCACAACGGTACTGGGCTGAGCATATCAAATATCCATTTTCTGGATCTCCAAAAGGCTCTCACTCTATAGGGCACTATCTTCTCCTCATAAGCCCAGCTAAGTCAGGTACGAATTCGGAAACCTTTACCTCACTCATCTCTGTCTCTGTTCTCTCTTTAACTGAAGTAAAATTCCTGTTTAAAGCAGTTAACTAATAGCTAAATATAAATTCCATTGGCTTTGTAGTATCTAGAGCAGGGGTTCCCAAACTTGGTTCATAGCTTGTTCAGGGTAAGCAGTGGCCCGGCCCATGCCACTTTCCGCAGCTCCCATTACCCAGGAATGGTGAACCATGGCCACTGGAAGCTGCGAGGGGCAGTACTTGCGGACACTCAATAAACAAAGCATCGCTCGGCCCGGGGCTAACCCTGAACAAGCTGTGAATCAAGTTTGGGACTGTCATAACCTAGTCCCAGATTTGGACCTTAGCGTCCAAAATATGGGGGTTAGCATGAAAACCTCCAAGCTTAGTTACCAGCTTGGACCTGGTAAAGCTGCCACCACCCAAAAAATTAGAGTGTTTTGGGGCACTCAGGTCCCCTCCAAAAACCTTCCCTGGGGACCCCAAGACCCAAATTCCTTGAGTCTCACAACAAAGGGGAATAAACCATTTCCCTTCCCCCCTCCAGGTGTTCCTGGAGAGATACACAGAAGCAAGCTCCGTGAATCTAAACAGAGGAATTCCACCCTCCCTATTTCCAGTCCTGGAAACAGAAGTACTTCCCTCTTCACCCAGAGGGAATGCAAAGTCAGGCTAGTAAATCTAACACACACAGATTTCCCCCTGACTTCTTCCTCCCACCAATTCCCTGGTGAGCACAGACTCAATTCCCTGGAGTTCCCCACTAAAGAAAAACTCCAACAGGTCTTAAAAGAAAGCTTTATGTAAAAAGAAAGAAAAATACATAAAAATGGTCTCTCTGTATTAAGGTGACAAATACAGGGTCAATTGCTTAGAAGAAATATGAATAAACAGCCTTATTCAAAAGAATACAATTTAAACACATTCCAGCAACTACACACATGTAAATACAAAATAAAAAAACATATAAATCACTGTCTTATCTTTTTTGTACTTACAGCTGGGAAACAGAAGATTAGAAAGCAAGAGACAGAAATCCTCCCATAGCCGAGAGAGAGACAGGCACAAGACCAAGAACAAAGGACTCACACACAAACTTCCCTCCTTCCAGATTTGAAAAAGTCTTGTTTCCTGATTGGTCCTCTGGTCAGCTGTTTCATTTTACTTCTTTCCAGGTGAAAGAGACATTAACCCTTAGCTATCTGTTTATGACAGGGACCCCCTGCTCTAGAGGTAACAAATGTTCCTTTCCAAGCTCTCCCTCTAAGTCATAAGACACACCATGATGGCTGGTCCACCACTATCCTAATAAAAAGCTTCTTGTGATACAGCATGGCCAGAGGGCAGTAGGAGAGTGTTAGCAGGGAGCCTTATTCCCTGCAAGGGGAGGAAGGTTTGCTATAGATTAACTAGAGCACCTGAAACCAATTAGAGCACCTGCAGTCAGTCATGTGATAAAAACTCCTGCTTCAGCCAGACAGTGTGGGAGTTGGAGCAGGAAGGTTTGGTTGGAGCAGAGAGCAGTTTTGAAGAAAGACTAAAAGGAAAGTTTGGAGGAGTGCTGCGCTGGGCTGAGAAATCCGAAAAAACCCTAGGTGAGGGGCACCTGGCTTATGTAGAAGGAGGGCAAGAAGCCCCTTCACAAGCTGAAGGGCAGGAGAGAGAAGTAGCCTGGGGAAGGAACCGCTAGTTCAAGTGGTTCACCACAAACCTCAAGGTCCCTGGATTGGGACCTGGAGAAGAGGGTGGGCCCAGTTCCCCCCCTCTCCACTCTCCTCCTCCAGAACAATAGTGGGGTAATTAAAATACTGATTCAGAGGCAAGCAATGGCACCCTGAACCTTCCCCAGAGAAGAGAAAGTGCGAGACCCAGCATAACAGTACTGGCAATTTGCCACATTCTCTAATAAATAAATCTGGAATACTCTCACCTGGATCCCAAATTGGTGCAGCCCTGTCCCTCACAGAAGACATATCTCTTGGTCCTACATGGATCAGCCACTAAGTCCACAGTCTGTCTTTAACGCCTCTACTTATAACCTTCCCTCCACTGCCCATACACACTGATTGGCTCATCTCTCAGAGGGTGACTAGCTGTGAGCTTGCAAGCAGATTGCCCACAGTGAAAACTTTCTATAGAGCTTCAGAAACAGCTTGAGCAGGTCTTATAACTGCCAGGCCCTATTTCTTCACCCTTCTAGCTGAGTTGTCCTATCCGACACATGGACAGAGGTGTGGATTCAAGGTAAAATCAATGTCTCTTTCCCATTGTGTCTCTCCCTTTCTTTGAGAGAAATAGAGTCAAAAGTGTATTACGTAGCAGCATGTGAGTTATGTTAAGACCATGGAATAATTGTTGGAGGCACTTTATGTTATAAAACAGCATATATAGAAGTGAAATTGGATATTGTGCAATTATTCAAGTGATCCATTTTTATTATTTGTATGTGCTTAATTGGAGCTGTCCCTTTAAGAATGGAGTGCAGCAGTCAAAGAGTTCTTCAATCTGAGAATCACATGGGGGAGGCTTTGCCTAGAGAGTGTGTCTACAGAGTGGAAGACCTTGCCTAAGCCCTGAAAAGGTCAGAACTTGATCTAATAAACTTATCTTTCCAGGCAGCAAGACTTATTCTGGGAAGGAGTAACATTAACAGTTTTGGGGGATTGGATACTTCAGGGTACTATTAGTGAGCTATTCACCTGTAGTTCACCAGTTTGGTTCCTGCTGAGCACAGCAGGGATTAAAAATTGTTGTAATCTAAAGGATGTTTGGTAGGATGAGTCTGGTGCATCCCAATTCCAGCTGCTAGTCCCATATCACAAACTCATCATTCTGCTTTGCACTGGACGAGGCAGAGCTGTTTCTTAAGATGTGACTGTACAGTTCTTAACACAATGGGGCCCAGATCTCAATTAGATCATCTAGTGAGAGCTCCTGAAGAAGGATCAAAAACTGTCCTACTCATCATAACTTTATGAGTTGGCAACACTGCAAACATGCACTGGGAGTGGGTCAGGGGGAGTTCAAGTCAGAAGGACAGACTAAGAACCATAATTTAATTTTTTCAAATCTCTTTTTGGGGCCAATGTGATGGGTGTTTTAGGACTAACTCATGATTTTTTAATTCTGGGGCAAGACTGAGTGTTTGTAGGATAAGGGCCTAGGAACAGAGGATAATTATGGAATTCTCCTTCCCCCGAAGGATCTATCTTTACTCTTAGCTAAAATTAGTTTTCTGTGGGCACCTCCAATCTAGAGGATTGAACCTCTAATACCTCCCAAACCAAGCCAAAAACAGCTTTTGTTTGAAGAGTGTATCACACTAGAGCAGGAGTCGGCATCCTTTGGGAAGTGGTGTACCAAGTCTTCATTAATTTAAGGTTTCACGTGCCAGACTGGCAGCGCGGGCAGCAGACGGAACCCCAGACTGGCAGCAGGCTGAGCCGCTCAGCCCACTGCCAGTCTGGGGTTCCATCCACTGGTCCCTGCCAGCCAGGATCCCAGCTGCCGGCCCCGCTCAGCCCACTGCCGGCCTTGATGGATGGAACCCAGGCTGGCAGCAGGCTGAGCGGGCCATTGGCCAGGACCTCAGCCCACCACCAGGAAGAGTCGCTCAGCCCGCTTCCAGTCTGGGGTCCTGGCCACCTGCCCTGCTCAGCCCGCTGCCAGCTCGAGTTCTGTCCATCCAGGCTAGCAGCAGTCTGAGCGGTGTTGGCGGCTGGGAACCCAGCTGGCAAGCGGCCGGCAGCCGGGACCCGAGACCAGCAGCAGGCTGAGCAGCTCATCTCACTGCTGGTCTGGGGTTCCATAATCCAGGCCAGCAGCAGGCTGAGCGAGGCTGGTGGCTGGGACCCCGGCTGGCAGCAGCATACCACTAGAAATCAGCCCGTGTGCCGCCTTTGGCACACGTGCCAAAGGTTGCCGACCCCTGCACTAGAGGAATCAACTAAGAAATGTTATTCAGACAGGGAATTATTACAGGACTGCCTAGAATCTAAGAACTTCCAAAGAATTGTAGTGGCAGTCACTGGCCAATTCACAGTATTTGAACTGCTATATTATTATTACCTGTAGGCTAAAACCTACTAGCCTGATACAGATGAGTAGTTCATTGATCAGTGGGACTCCTTGCCTGCATAAAGCAAACAGGATTTGGGCCCTGGTCTTTAGAAAGTCATCACTCCCTGTTGAAGAGTCATTCTCTGTAAATGAGGAGATGTCCTTTCCTTGTTAATTTAGAGGTATTACCCTTTTCATGGCTACCCTCTTTTTTACAAAAAAGCCTTTCAATTCTACATATCGAAGGTGCTTTTCCAAAAGCTGCCACAGTCAAAAAAGAGTCTGAGCCGGTTCTGACTCATAAACTGCACACACAGAGTGACAGATGTGTGTGTGTTTGGGGGTTACTTGCTGTGTGCTGAGCTTGTGTTTGTCAGTCTGTTTGGTCTGTTTGTTTGAAGGACCGTGTGCTGTAGCTGGCAGTTGGAGGTGGAGCTACTAGGAAGGTTTGAAAGCTAGAAGCCTCTGGTAATTGGCTGAGCCTTAACCAGTGGGCGGGGCATTCACTCAGGCCAGGGCTTTATAAAGCTGCGCACAAGCGACCAGGGAGCTTAGCGAACAGGAGCTGCTAACAGGGAGTTTTGCAAGGGAGTTCTCCAGGTGAAGGAGGAGCACAGACAG
Organism: Gopherus flavomarginatus; assembly: GCF_025201925.1. Lineage (NCBI taxonomy): Eukaryota > Metazoa > Chordata > Testudines > Testudinidae > Gopherus > Gopherus flavomarginatus. The sequence continues at coordinate 35,597,020 of NC_066617.1, forward strand.
CATCTGTGGGGTAAGTGACTGTCTGCAGTGTTTGGGTTTGTGTGTGTGTTTGGGGGTTACTTGCTGTGTGCTGAGCTTGTGTTTGTCAGTCTGTTTGGTCTGTTTGTTTGAAGGACCGTGTGCTGTAGCTGGCAGTTGGAGGTGGAGCTACTAGGAAGGTTTGAAAGCTAGAAGCCTCTGGTAATTGGCTGAGCCTTAACCAGTGGGCGGGGCATTCACTCAGGCCAGGGCTTTATAAAGCTGCGCACAAGCGACCAGGGAGCTTAGCGAACAGGAGCTGCTAACAGGGAGTTTTGCAAGGGAGTTCTCCAGGTGAAGGAGGAGCACAGACAGCATCTGTGGGGTAAGTGACTGTCTGCAGTGTTTGGGTTTGTGTGTGTGTTTGGGGGTTACTTGCTGTGTGCTGAGCTTGTGTTTGTCAGTCTGTTTGGTCTGTTTGTTTGAAGGACCGTGTGCTGTAGCTGGCAGTTGGAGGTGGAGCTACTAGGAAGGTTTGAAAGCTAGAAGCCTCTGGTAATTGGCTGAGCCTTAACCAGTGGGCGGGGCATTCACTCAGGCCAGGGCTTTATAAAGCTGCGCACAAGCGACCAGGGAGCTTAGCGAACAGGAGCTGCTAACAGGGAGTTTTGCAAGGGAGTTCTCCAGGTGAAGGAGGAGCACAGACAGCATCTGTGGGGTAAGTGACTGTCTGCAGTGTTTGGGTTTGTGTGTGTGTTTGGGGGTTACTTGCTGTGTGCTGAGCTTGTGTTTGTCAGTCTGTTTGGTCTGTTTGTTTGAAGGACCGTGTGCTGTAGCTGGCAGTTGGAGGTGGAGCTACTAGGAAGGTTTGAAAGCTAGAAGCCTCTGGTAATTGGCTGAGCCTTAACCAGTGGGCGGGGCATTCACTCAGGCCAGGGCTTTATAAAGCTGCGCACAAGCGACCAGGGAGCTTAGCGAACAGGAGCTGCTAACAGGGAGTTTTGCAAGGGAGTTCTCCAGGTGAAGGAGGAGCACAGACAGCATCTGTGGGGTAAGTGACTGTCTGCAGTGTTTGGGTTTGTGTGTGTGTTTGGGGGTTACTTGCTGTGTGCTGAGCTTGTGTTTGTCAGTCTGTTTGGTCTGTTTGTTTGAAGGACCGTGTGCTGTAGCTGGCAGTTGGAGGTGGAGCTACTAGGAAGGTTTGAAAGCTAGAAGCCTCTGGTAATTGGCTGAGCCTTAACCAGTGGGCGGGGCATTCACTCAGGCCAGGGCTTTATAAAGCTGCGCACAAGCGACCAGGGAGCTTAGCGAACAGGAGCTGCTAACAGGGAGTTTTGCAAGGGAGTTCTCCAGGTGAAGGAGGAGCACAGACAGCATCTGTGGGGTAAGTGACTGTCTGCAGTGTTTGGGTTTGTGTGTGTGTTTGGGGGTTACTTGCTGTGTGCTGAGCTTGTGTTTGTCAGTCTGTTTGGTCTGTTTGTTTGAAGGACCGTGTGCTGTAGCTGGCAGTTGGAGGTGGAGCTACTAGGAAGGTTTGAAAGCTAGAAGCCTCTGGTAATTGGCTGAGCCTTAACCAGTGGGCGGGGCATTCACTCAGGCCAGGGCTTTATAAAGCTGCGCACAAGCGACCAGGGAGCTTAGCGAACAGGAGCTGCTAACAGGGAGTTTTGCAAGGGAGTTCTCCAGGTGAAGGAGGAGCACAGACAGCATCTGTGGGGTAAGTGACTGTCTGCAGTGTTTGGGTTTGTGTGTGTGTTTGGGGGTTACTTGCTGTGTGCTGAGCTTGTGTTTGTCAGTCTGTTTGGTCTGTTTGTTTGAAGGACCGTGTGCTGTAGCTGGCAGTTGGAGGTGGAGCTACTAGGAAGGTTTGAAAGCTAGAAGCCTCTGGTAATTGGCTGAGCCTTAACCAGTGGGCGGGGCATTCACTCAGGCCAGGGCTTTATAAAGCTGCGCACAAGCGACCAGGGAGCTTAGCGAACAGGAGCTGCTAACAGGGAGTTTTGCAAGGGAGTTCTCCAGGTGAAGGAGGAGCACAGACAGCATCTGTGGGGTAAGTGACTGTCTGCAGTGTTTGGGTTTGTGTGTGTGTTTGGGGGTTACTTGCTGTGTGCTGAGCTTGTGTTTGTCAGTCTGTTTGGTCTGTTTGTTTGAAGGACCGTGTGCTGTAGCTGGCAGTTGGAGGTGGAGCTACTAGGAAGGTTTGAAAGCTAGAAGCCTCTGGTAATTGGCTGAGCCTTAACCAGTGGGCGGGGCATTCACTCAGGCCAGGGCTTTATAAAGCTGCGCACAAGCGACCAGGGAGCTTAGCGAACAGGAGCTGCTAACAGGGAGTTTTGCAAGGGAGTTCTCCAGGTGAAGGAGGAGCACAGACAGCATCTGTGGGGTAAGTGACTGTCTGCAGTGTTTGGGTTTGTGTGTGTGTTTGGGGGTTACTTGCTGTGTGCTGAGCTTGTTTGTCAGTCTGTTTGGTCTGTTTGTTTGAAGGACCGTGTGCTGTAGCTGGCAGTTGGAGGTGGAGCTACTAGGAAGGTTTGAAAGCTAGAAGCCTCTGGTAATTGGCTGAGCCTTAACCAGTGGGCGGGGCATTCACTCAGGCCAGGGCTTTATAAAGCTGCGCACAAGCGACCAGGGAGCTTAGCGAACAGGAGCTGCTAACAGGGAGTTTTGCAAGGGAGTTCTCCAGGTGAAGGAGGAGCACAGACAGCATCTGTGGGGTAAGTGACTGTCTGCAGTGTTTGGGTTTGTGTGTGTGTTTGGGGGTTACTTGCTGTGTGCTGAGCTTGTGTTTGTCAGTCTGTTTGGTCTGTTTGTTTGAAGGACCGTGTGCTGTAGCTGGCAGTTGGAGGTGGAGCTACTAGGAAGGTTTGAAAGCTAGAAGCCTCTGGTAATTGGCTGAGCCTTAACCAGTGGGCGGGGCATTCACTCAGGCCAGGGCTTTATAAAGCTGCGCACAAGCGACCAGGGAGCTTAGCGAACAGGAGCTGCTAACAGGGAGTTTTGCAAGGGAGTTCTCCAGGTGAAGGAGGAGCACAGACAGCATCTGTGGGGTAAGTGACTGTCTGCAGTGTTTGGGTTTGTGTGTGTGTTTGGGGGTTACTTGCTGTGTGCTGAGCTTGTGTTTGTCAGTCTGTTTGGTCTGTTTGTTTGAAGGACCGTGTGCTGTAGCTGGCAGTTGGAGGTGGAGCTACTAGGAAGGTTTGAAAGCTAGAAGCCTCTGGTAATTGGCTGAGCCTTAACCAGTGGGCGGGGCATTCACTCAGGCCAGGGCTTTATAAAGCTGCGCACAAGCGACCAGGGAGCTTAGCGAACAGGAGCTGCTAACAGGGAGTTTTGCAAGGGAGTTCTCCAGGTGAAGGAGGAGCACAGACAGCATCTGTGGGGTAAGTGACTGTCTGCAGTGTTTGGGTTTGTGTGTGTGTTTGGGGGTTACTTGCTGTGTGCTGAGCTTGTGTTTGTCAGTCTGTTTGGTCTGTTTGTTTGAAGGACCGTGTGCTGTAGCTGGCAGTTGGAGGTGGAGCTACTAGGAAGGTTTGAAAGCTAGAAGCCTCTGGTAATTGGCTGAGCCTTAACCAGTGGGCGGGGCATTCACTCAGGCCAGGGCTTTATAAAGCTGCGCACAAGCGACCAGGGAGCTTAGCGAACAGGAGCTGCTAACAGGGAGTTTTGCAAGGGAGTTCTCCAGGTGAAGGAGGAGCACAGACAGCATCTGTGGGGTAAGTGACTGTCTGCAGTGTTTGGGTTTGTGTGTGTGTTTGGGGGTTACTTGCTGTGTGCTGAGCTTGTGTTTGTCAGTCTGTTTGGTCTGTTTGTTTGAAGGACCGTGTGCTGTAGCTGGCAGTTGGAGGTGGAGCTACTAGGAAGGTTTGAAAGCTAGAAGCCTCTGGTAATTGGCTGAGCCTTAACCAGTGGGCGGGGCATTCACTCAGGCCAGGGCTTTATAAAGCTGCGCACAAGCGACCAGGGAGCTTAGCGAACAGGAGCTGCTAACAGGGAGTTTTGCAAGGGAGTTCTCCAGGTGAAGGAGGAGCACAGACAGCATCTGTGGGGTAAGTGACTGTCTGCAGTGTTTGGGTTTGTGTGTGTGTTTGGGGGTTACTTGCTGTGTGCTGAGCTTGTGTTTGTCAGTCTGTTTGGTCTGTTTGTTTGAAGGACCGTGTGCTGTAGCTGGCAGTTGGAGGTGGAGCTACTAGGAAGGTTTGAAAGCTAGAAGCCTCTGGTAATTGGCTGAGCCTTAACCAGTGGGCGGGGCATTCACTCAGGCCAGGGCTTTATAAAGCTGCGCACAAGCGACCAGGGAGCTTAGCGAACAGGAGCTGCTAACAGGGAGTTTTGCAAGGGAGTTCTCCAGGTGAAGGAGGAGCACAGACAGCATCTGTGGGGTAAGTGACTGTCTGCAGTGTTTGGGTTTGTGTGTGTGTTTGGGGGTTACTTGCTGTGTGCTGAGCTTGTGTTTGTCAGTCTGTTTGGTCTGTTTGTTTGAAGGACCGTGTGCTGTAGCTGGCAGTTGGAGGTGGAGCTACTAGGAAGGTTTGAAAGCTAGAAGCCTCTGGTAATTGGCTGAGCCTTAACCAGTGGGCGGGGCATTCACTCAGGCCAGGGCTTTATAAAGCTGCGCACAAGCGACCAGGGAGCTTAGCGAACAGGAGCTGCTAACAGGGAGTTTTGCAAGGGAGTTCTCCAGGTGAAGGAGGAGCACAGACAGCATCTGTGGGGTAAGTGACTGTCTGCAGTGTTTGGGTTTGTGTGTGTGTTTGGGGGTTACTTGCTGTGTGCTGAGCTTGTGTTTGTCAGTCTGTTTGGTCTGTTTGTTTGAAGGACCGTGTGCTGTAGCTGGCAGTTGGAGGTGGAGCTACTAGGAAGGTTTGAAAGCTAGAAGCCTCTGGTAATTGGCTGAGCCTTAACCAGTGGGCGGGGCATTCACTCAGGCCAGGGCTTTATAAAGCTGCGCACAAGCGACCAGGGAGCTTAGCGAACAGGAGCTGCTAACAGGGAGTTTTGCAAGGGAGTTCTCCAGGTGAAGGAGGAGCACAGACAGCATCTGTGGGGTAAGTGACTGTCTGCAGTGTTTGGGTTTGTGTGTGTGTTTGGGGGTTACTTGCTGTGTGCTGAGCTTGTGTTTGTCAGTCTGTTTGGTCTGTTTGTTTGAAGGACCGTGTGCTGTAGCTGGCAGTTGGAGGTGGAGCTACTAGGAAGGTTTGAAAGCTAGAAGCCTCTGGTAATTGGCTGAGCCTTAACCAGTGGGCGGGGCATTCACTCAGGCCAGGGCTTTATAAAGCTGCGCACAAGCGACCAGGGAGCTTAGCGAACAGGAGCTGCTAACAGGGAGTTTTGCAAGGGAGTTCTCCAGGTGAAGGAGGAGCACAGACAGCATCTGTGGGGTAAGTGACTGTCTGCAGTGTTTGGGTTTGTGTGTGTGTTTGGGGGTTACTTGCTGTGTGCTGAGCTTGTGTTTGTCAGTCTGTTTGGTCTGTTTGTTTGAAGGACCGTGTGCTGTAGCTGGCAGTTGGAGGTGGAGCTACTAGGAAGGTTTGAAAGCTAGAAGCCTCTGGTAATTGGCTGAGCCTTAACCAGTGGGCGGGGCATTCACTCAGGCCAGGGCTTTATAAAGCTGCGCACAAGCGACCAGGGAGCTTAGCGAACAGGAGCTGCTAACAGGGAGTTTTGCAAGGGAGTTCTCCAGGTGAAGGAGGAGCACAGACAGCATCTGTGGGGTAAGTGACTGTCTGCAGTGTTTGGGTTTGTGTGTGTGTTTGGGGGTTACTTGCTGTGTGCTGAGCTTGTGTTTGTCAGTCTGTTTGGTCTGTTTGTTTGAAGGACCGTGTGCTGTAGCTGGCAGTTGGAGGTGGAGCTACTAGGAAGGTTTGAAAGCTAGAAGCCTCTGGTAATTGGCTGAGCCTTAACCAGTGGGCGGGGCATTCACTCAGGCCAGGGCTTTATAAAGCTGCGCACAAGCGACCAGGGAGCTTAGCGAACAGGAGCTGCTAACAGGGAGTTTTGCAAGGGAGTTCTCCAGGTGAAGGAGGAGCACAGACAGCATCTGTGGGGTAAGTGACTGTCTGCAGTGTTTGGGTTTGTGTGTGTGTTTGGGGGTTACTTGCTGTGTGCTGAGCTTGTGTTTGTCAGTCTGTTTGGTCTGTTTGTTTGAAGGACCGTGTGCTGTAGCTGGCAGTTGGAGGTGGAGCTACTAGGAAGGTTTGAAAGCTAGAAGCCTCTGGTAATTGGCTGAGCCTTAACCAGTGGGCGGGGCATTCACTCAGGCCAGGGCTTTATAAAGCTGCGCACAAGCGACCAGGGAGCTTAGCGAACAGGAGCTGCTAACAGGGAGTTTTGCAAGGGAGTTCTCCAGGTGAAGGAGGAGCACAGACAGCATCTGTGGGGTAAGTGACTGTCTGCAGTGTTTGGGTTTGTGTGTGTGTTTGGGGGTTACTTGCTGTGTGCTGAGCTTGTGTTTGTCAGTCTGTTTGGTCTGTTTGTTTGAAGGACCGTGTGCTGTAGCTGGCAGTTGGAGGTGGAGCTACTAGGAAGGTTTGAAAGCTAGAAGCCTCTGGTAATTGGCTGAGCCTTAACCAGTGGGCGGGGCATTCACTCAGGCCAGGGCTTTATAAAGCTGCGCACAAGCGACCAGGGAGCTTAGCGAACAGGGAGTTTTGCAAGGGAGTTCTCCAGGTGAAGGAGGAGCACAGACAGCATCTGTGGGGTAAGTGACTGTCTGCAGTGTTTGGGTTTGTGTGTGTGTTTGGGGGTTACTTGCTGTGTGCTGAGCTTGTGTTTGTCAGTCTGTTTGGTCTGTTTGTTTGAAGGACCGTGTGCTGTAGCTGGCAGTTGGAGGTGGAGCTACTAGGAAGGTTTGAAAGCTAGAAGCCTCTGGTAATTGGCTGAGCCTTAACCAGTGGGCGGGGCATTCACTCAGGCCAGGGCTTTATAAAGCTGCGCACAAGCGACCAGGGAGCTTAGCGAACAGGAGCTGCTAACAGGGAGTTTTGCAAGGGAGTTCTCCAGGTGAAGGAGGAGCACAGACAGCATCTGTGGGGTAAGTGACTGTCTGCAGTGTTTGGGTTTGTGTGTGTGTTTGGGGGTTACTTGCTGTGTGCTGAGCTTGTGTTTGTCAGTCTGTTTGGTCTGTTTGTTTGAAGGACCGTGTGCTGTAGCTGGCAGTTGGAGGTGGAGCTACTAGGAAGGTTTGAAAGCTAGAAGCCTCTGGTAATTGGCTGAGCCTTAACCAGTGGGCGGGGCATTCACTCAGGCCAGGGCTTTATAAAGCTGCGCACAAGCGACCAGGGAGCTTAGCGAACAGGAGCTGCTAACAGGGAGTTTTGCAAGGGAGTTCTCCAGGTGAAGGAGGAGCACAGACAGCATCTGTGGGGTAAGTGACTGTCTGCAGTGTTTGGGTTTGTGTGTGTGTTTGGGGGTTACTTGCTGTGTGCTGAGCTTGTGTTTGTCAGTCTGTTTGGTCTGTTTGTTTGAAGGACCGTGTGCTGTAGCTGGCAGTTGGAGGTGGAGCTACTAGGAAGGTTTGAAAGCTAGAAGCCTCTGGTAATTGGCTGAGCCTTAACCAGTGGGCGGGGCATTCACTCAGGCCAGGGCTTTATAAAGCTGCGCACAAGCGACCAGGGAGCTTAGCGAACAGGAGCTGCTAACAGGGAGTTTTGCAAGGGAGTTCTCCAGGTGAAGGAGGAGCACAGACAGCATCTGTGGGGTAAGTGACTGTCTGCAGTGTTTGGGTTTGTGTGTGTGTTTGGGGGTTACTTGCTGTGTGCTGAGCTTGTGTTTGTCAGTCTGTTTGGTCTGTTTGTTTGAAGGACCGTGTGCTGTAGCTGGCAGTTGGAGGTGGAGCTACTAGGAAGGTTTGAAAGCTAGAAGCCTCTGGTAATTGGCTGAGCCTTAACCAGTGGGCGGGGCATTCACTCAGGCCAGGGCTTTATAAAGCTGCGCACAAGCGACCAGGGAGTTTTGCAAGGGAGTTCTCCAGGTGAAGGAGGAGCACAGACAGCATCTGTGGGGTAAGTGACTGTCTGCAGTGTTTGGGTTTGTGTGTGTGTTTGGGGGTTACTTGCTGTGTGCTGAGCTTGTGTTTGTCAGTCTGTTTGGTCTGTTTGTTTGAAGGACCGTGTGCTGTAGCTGGCAGTTGGAGGTGGAGCTACTAGGAAGGTTTGAAAGCTAGAAGCCTCTGGTAATTGGCTGAGCCTTAACCAGTGGGCGGGGCATTCACTCAGGCCAGGGCTTTATAAAGCTGCGCACAAGCGACCAGGGAGCTTAGCAAGGGAGTTCTCCAGGTGAAGGAGGAGCACAGACAGCATCTGTGGGGTAAGTGACTGTCTGCAGTGTTTGGGTTTGTGTGTGTGTTTGGGGGTTACTTGCTGTGTGCTGAGCTTGTGTTTGTCAGTCTGTTTGGTCTGTTTGTTTGAAGGACCGTGTGCTGTAGCTGGCAGTTGGAGGTGGAGCTACTAGGAAGGTTTGAAAGCTAGAAGCCTCTGGTAATTGGCTGAGCCTTAACCAGTGGGCGGGGCATTCACTCAGGCCAGGGCTTTATAAAGCTGCGCACAAGCGACCAGGGAGCTTAGCGAACAGGAGCTGCTAACAGGGAGTTTTGCAAGGGAGTTCTCCAGGTGAAGGAGGAGCACAGACAGCATCTGTGGGGTAAGTGACTGTCTGCAGTGTTTGGGTTTGTGTGTGTGTTTGGGGGTTACTTGCTGTGTGCTGAGCTTGTGTTTGTCAGTCTGTTTGGTCTGTTTGTTTGAAGGACCGTGTGCTGTAGCTGGCAGTTGGAGGTGGAGCTACTAGGAAGGTTTGAAAGCTAGAAGCCTCTGGTAATTGGCTGAGCCTTAACCAGTGGGCGGGGCATTCACTCAGGCCAGGGCTTTATAAAGCTGCGCACAAGCGACCAGGGAGCTTAGCGAACAGGAGCTGCTAACAGGGAGTTTTGCAAGGGAGTTCTCCAGGTGAAGGAGGAGCACAGACAGCATCTGTGGGGTAAGTGACTGTCTGCAGTGTTTGGGTTTGTGTGTGTGTTTGGGGGTTACTTGCTGTGTGCTGAGCTTGTGTTTGTCAGTCTGTTTGGTCTGTTTGTTTGAAGGACCGTGTGCTGTAGCTGGCAGTTGGAGGTGGAGCTACTAGGAAGGTTTGAAAGCTAGAAGCCTCTGGTAATTGGCTGAGCCTTAACCAGTGGGCGGGGCATTCACTCAGGCCAGGGCTTTATAAAGCTGCGCACAAGCGACCAGGGAGTTTTGCAAGGGAGTTCTCCAGGTGAAGGAGGAGCACAGACAGCATCTGTGGGGTAAGTGACTGTCTGCAGTGTTTGGGTTTGTGTGTGTGTTTGGGGGTTACTTGCTGTGTGCTGAGCTTGTGTTTGTCAGTCTGTTTGGTCTGTTTGTTTGAAGGACCGTGTGCTGTAGCTGGCAGTTGGAGGTGGAGCTACTAGGAAGGTTTGAAAGCTAGAAGCCTCTGGTAATTGGCTGAGCCTTAACCAGTGGGCGGGGCATTCACTCAGGCCAGGGCTTTATAAAGCTGCGCACAAGCGACCAGGGAGCTTAGCGAACAGGAGCTGCTAACAGGGAGTTTTGCAAGGGAGTTCTCCAGGTGAAGGAGGAGCACAGACAGCATCTGTGGGGTAAGTGACTGTCTGCAGTGTTTGGGTTTGTGTGTGTGTTTGGGGGTTACTTGCTGTGTGCTGAGCTTGTGTTTGTCAGTCTGTTTGGTCTGTTTGTTTGAAGGACCGTGTGCTGTAGCTGGCAGTTGGAGGTGGAGCTACTAGGAAGGTTTGAAAGCTAGAAGCCTCTGGTAATTGGCTGAGCCTTAACCAGTGGGCGGGGCATTCACTCAGGCCAGGGCTTTATAAAGCTGCGCACAAGCGACCAGGGAGCTTAGCGAACAGGAGCTGCTAACAGGGAGTTTTGCAAGGGAGTTCTCCAGGTGAAGGAGGAGCACAGACAGCATCTGTGGGGTAAGTGACTGTCTGCAGTGTTTGGGTTTGTGTGTGTGTTTGGGGGTTACTTGCTGTGTGCTGAGCTTGTGTTTGTCAGTCTGTTTGGTCTGTTTGTTTGAAGGACCGTGTGCTGTAGCTGGCAGTTGGAGGTGGAGCTACTAGGAAGGTTTGAAAGCTAGAAGCCTCTGGTAATTGGCTGAGCCTTAACCAGTGGGCGGGGCATTCACTCAGGCCAGGGCTTTATAAAGCTGCGCACAAGCGACCAGGGAGCTTAGCGAACAGGAGCTGCTAACAGGGAGTTTTGCAAGGGAGTTCTCCAGGTGAAGGAGGAGCACAGACAGCATCTGTGGGGTAAGTGACTGTCTGCAGTGTTTGGGTTTGTGTGTGTGTTTGGGGGTTACTTGCTGTGTGCTGAGCTTGTGTTTGTCAGTCTGTTTGGTCTGTTTGTTTGAAGGACCGTGTGCTGTAGCTGGCAGTTGGAGGTGGAGCTACTAGGAAGGTTTGAAAGCTAGAAGCCTCTGGTAATTGGCTGAGCCTTAACCAGTGGGCGGGGCATTCACTCAGGCCAGGGCTTTATAAAGCTGCGCACAAGCGACCAGGGAGCTTAGCGAACAGGAGCTGCTAACAGGGAGTTTTGCAAGGGAGTTCTCCAGGTGAAGGAGGAGCACAGACAGCATCTGTGGGGTAAGTGACTGTCTGCAGTGTTTGGGTTTGTGTGTGTGTTTGGGGGTTACTTGCTGTGTGCTGAGCTTGTGTTTGTCAGTCTGTTTGGTCTGTTTGTTTGAAGGACCGTGTGCTGTAGCTGGCAGTTGGAGGTGGAGCTACTAGGAAGGTTTGAAAGCTAGAAGCCTCTGGTAATTGGCTGAGCCTTAACCAGTGGGCGGGGCATTCACTCAGGCCAGGGCTTTATAAAGCTGCGCACAAGCGACCAGGGAGCTTAGCGAACAGGAGCTGCTAACAGGGAGTTTTGCAAGGGAGTTCTCCAGGTGAAGGAGGAGCACAGACAGCATCTGTGGGGTAAGTGACTGTCTGCAGTGTTTGGGTTTGTGTGTGTGTTTGGGGGTTACTTGCTGTGTGCTGAGCTTGTGTTTGTCAGTCTGTTTGGTCTGTTTGTTTGAAGGACCGTGTGCTGTAGCTGGCAGTTGGAGGTGGAGCTACTAGGAAGGTTTGAAAGCTAGAAGCCTCTGGTAATTGGCTGAGCCTTAACCAGTGGGCGGGGCATTCACTCAGGCCAGGGCTTTATAAAGCTGCGCACAAGCGACCAGGGAGCTTAGCGAACAGGAGCTGCTAACAGGGAGTTTTGCAAGGGAGTTCTCCAGGTGAAGGAGGAGCACAGACAGCATCTGTGGGGTAAGTGACTGTCTGCAGTGTTTGGGTTTGTGTGTGTGTTTGGGGGTTACTTGCTGTGTGCTGAGCTTGTGTTTGTCAGTCTGTTTGGTCTGTTTGTTTGAAGGACCGTGTGCTGTAGCTGGCAGTTGGAGGTGGAGCTACTAGGAAGGTTTGAAAGCTAGAAGCCTCTGGTAATTGGCTGAGCCTTAACCAGTGGGCGGGGCATTCACTCAGGCCAGGGCTTTATAAAGCTGCGCACAAGCGACCAGGGAGCTTAGCGAACAGGAGCTGCTAACAGGGAGTTTTGCAAGGGAGTTCTCCAGGTGAAGGAGGAGCACAGACAGCATCTGTGGGGTAAGTGACTGTCTGCAGTGTTTGGGTTTGTGTGTGTGTTTGGGGGTTACTTGCTGTGTGCTGAGCTTGTGTTTGTCAGTCTGTTTGGTCTGTTTGTTTGAAGGACCGTGTGCTGTAGCTGGCAGTTGGAGGTGGAGCTACTAGGAAGGTTTGAAAGCTAGAAGCCTCTGGTAATTGGCTGAGCCTTAACCAGTGGGCGGGGCATTCACTCAGGCCAGGGCTTTATAAAGCTGCGCACAAGCGACCAGGGAGCTTAGCGAACAGGAGCTGCTAACAGGGAGTTTTGCAAGGGAGTTCTCCAGGTGAAGGAGGAGCACAGACAGCATCTGTGGGGTAAGTGACTGTCTGCAGTGTTTGGGTTTGTGTGTGTGTTTGGGGGTTACTTGCTGTGTGCTGAGCTTGTGTTTGTCAGTCTGTTTGGTCTGTTTGTTTGAAGGACCGTGTGCTGTAGCTGGCAGTTGGAGGTGGAGCTACTAGGAAGGTTTGAAAGCTAGAAGCCTCTGGTAATTGGCTGAGCCTTAACCAGTGGGCGGGGCATTCACTCAGGCCAGGGCTTTATAAAGCTGCGCACAAGCGACCAGGGAGCTTAGCGAACAGGAGCTGCTAACAGGGAGTTTTGCAAGGGAGTTCTCCAGGTGAAGGAGGAGCACAGACAGCATCTGTGGGGTAAGTGACTGTCTGCAGTGTTTGGGTTTGTGTGTGTGTTTGGGGGTTACTTGCTGTGTGCTGAGCTTGTGTTTGTCAGTCTGTTTGGTCTGTTTGTTTGAAGGACCGTGTGCTGTAGCTGGCAGTTGGAGGTGGAGCTACTAGGAAGGTTTGAAAGCTAGAAGCCTCTGGTAATTGGCTGAGCCTTAACCAGTGGGCGGGGCATTCACTCAGGCCAGGGCTTTATAAAGCTGCGCACAAGCGACCAGGGAGCTTAGCGAACAGGAGCTGCTAACAGGGAGTTTTGCAAGGGAGTTCTCCAGGTGAAGGAGGAGCACAGACAGCATCTGTGGGGTAAGTGACTGTCTGCAGTGTTTGGGTTTGTGTGTGTGTTTGGGGGTTACTTGCTGTGTGCTGAGCTTGTGTTTGTCAGTCTGTTTGGTCTGTTTGTTTGAAGGACCGTGTGCTGTAGCTGGCAGTTGGAGGTGGAGCTACTAGGAAGGTTTGAAAGCTAGAAGCCTCTGGTAATTGGCTGAGCCTTAACCAGTGGGCGGGGCATTCACTCAGGCCAGGGCTTTATAAAGCTGCGCACAAGCGACCAGGGAGCTTAGCGAACAGGAGCTGCTAACAGGGAGTTTTGCAAGGGAGTTCTCCAGGTGAAGGAGGAGCACAGACAGCATCTGTGGGGTAAGTGACTGTCTGCAGTGTTTGGGTTTGTGTGTGTGTTTGGGGGTTACTTGCTGTGTGCTGAGCTTGTGTTTGTCAGTCTGTTTGGTCTGTTTGTTTGAAGGACCGTGTGCTGTAGCTGGCAGTTGGAGGTGGAGCTACTAGGAAGGTTTGAAAGCTAGAAGCCTCTGGTAATTGGCTGAGCCTTAACCAGTGGGCGGGGCATTCACTCAGGCCAGGGCTTTATAAAGCTGCGCACAAGCGACCAGGGAGCTTAGCGAACAGGAGCTGCTAACAGGGAGTTTTGCAAGGGAGTTCTCCAGGTGAAGGAGGAGCACAGACAGCATCTGTGGGGTAAGTGACTGTCTGCAGTGTTTGGGTTTGTGTGTGTGTTTGGGGGTTACTTGCTGTGTGCTGAGCTTGTGTTTGTCAGTCTGTTTGGTCTGTTTGTTTGAAGGACCGTGTGCTGTAGCTGGCAGTTGGAGGTGGAGCTACTAGGAAGGTTTGAAAGCTAGAAGCCTCTGGTAATTGGCTGAGCCTTAACCAGTGGGCGGGGCATTCACTCAGGCCAGGGCTTTATAAAGCTGCGCACAAGCGACCAGGGAGCTTAGCGAACAGGAGCTGCTAACAGGGAGTTTTGCAAGGGAGTTCTCCAGGTGAAGGAGGAGCACAGACAGCATCTGTGGGGTAAGTGACTGTCTGCAGTGTTTGGGTTTGTGTGTGTGTTTGGGGGTTACTTGCTGTGTGCTGAGCTTGTGTTTGTCAGTCTGTTTGGTCTGTTTGTTTGAAGGACCGTGTGCTGTAGCTGGCAGTTGGAGGTGGAGCTACTAGGAAGGTTTGAAAGCTAGAAGCCTCTGGTAATTGGCTGAGCCTTAACCAGTGGGCGGGGCATTCACTCAGGCCAGGGCTTTATAAAGCTGCGCACAAGCGACCAGGGAGCTTAGCGAACAGGAGCTGCTAACAGGGAGTTTTGCAAGGGAGTTCTCCAGGTGAAGGAGGAGCACAGACAGCATCTGTGGGGTAAGTGACTGTCTGCAGTGTTTGGGTTTGTGTGTGTGTTTGGGGGTTACTTGCTGTGTGCTGAGCTTGTGTTTGTCAGTCTGTTTGGTCTGTTTGTTTGAAGGACCGTGTGCTGTAGCTGGCAGTTGGAGGTGGAGCTACTAGGAAGGTTTGAAAGCTAGAAGCCTCTGGTAATTGGCTGAGCCTTAACCAGTGGGTGGGGCATTCACTCAGGCCAGGGCTTTATAAAGCTGCGCACAAGCGACCAGGGAGCTTAGCGAACAGGAGCTGCTAACAGGGAGTTTTGCAGGTCCAGGTGAAGGAGGAGCACAGACAGCATCTGTGGGGTAAGTGACTGTCTGCAGTGTTTGGGTTTGTGTGTGTGTTTGGGGGTTACTTGCTGTGTGCTGAGCTTGTGTTTGTCAGTCTGTTTGGTCTGTTTGTTTGAAGGACCGTGTGCTGTAGCTGGCAGTTGGAGGTGGAGCTACTAGGAAGGTTTGAAAGCTAGAAGCCTCTGGTAATTGGCTGAGCCTTAACCAGTGGGCGGGGCATTCACTCAGGCCAGGGCTTTATAAAGCTGCGCACAAGCGACCAGGGAGCTTAGCGAACAGGAGCTGCTAACAGGGAGTTTTGCAAGGGAGTTCTCCAGGTGAAGGAGGAGCACAGACAGCATCTGTGGGGTAAGTGACTGTCTGCAGTGTTTGGGTTTGTGTGTGTGTTTGGGGGTTACTTGCTGTGTGCTGAGCTTGTGTTTGTCAGTCTGTTTGGTCTGTTTGTTTGAAGGACCGTGTGCTGTAGCTGGCAGTTGGAGGTGGAGCTACTAGGAAGGTTTGAAAGCTAGAAGCCTCTGGTAATTGGCTGAGCCTTAACCAGTGGGCGGGGCATTCACTCAGGCCAGGGCTTTATAAAGCTGCGCACAAGCGACCAGGGAGCTTAGCGAACAGGAGCTGCTAACAGGGAGTTTTGCAAGGGAGTTCTCCAGGTGAAGGAGGAGCACAGACAGCATCTGTGGGGTAAGTGACTGTCTGCAGTGTTTGGGTTTGTGTGTGTGTTTGGGGGTTACTTGCTGTGTGCTGAGCTTGTGTTTGTCAGTCTGTTTGGTCTGTTTGTTTGAAGGACCGTGTGCTGTAGCTGGCAGTTGGAGGTGGAGCTACTAGGAAGGTTTGAAAGCTAGAAGCCTCTGGTAATTGGCTGAGCCTTAACCAGTGGGCGGGGCATTCACTCAGGCCAGGGCTTTATAAAGCTGCGCACAAGCGACCAGGGAGCTTAGCGAACAGGAGCTGCTAACAGGGAGTTTTGCAAGGGAGTTCTCCAGGTGAAGGAGGAGCACAGACAGCATCTGTGGGGTAAGTGACTGTCTGCAGTGTTTGGGTTTGTGTGTGTGTTTGGGGGTTACTTGCTGTGTGCTGAGCTTGTGTTTGTCAGTCTGTTTGGTCTGTTTGTTTGAAGGACCGTGTGCTGTAGCTGGCAGTTGGAGGTGGAGCTACTAGGAAGGTTTGAAAGCTAGAAGCCTCTGGTAATTGGCTGAGCCTTAACCAGTGGGCGGGGCATTCACTCAGGCCAGGGCTTTATAAAGCTGCGCACAAGCGACCAGGGAGCTTAGCGAACAGGAGCTGCTAACAGGGAGTTTTGCAAGGGAGTTCTCCAGGTGAAGGAGGAGCACAGACAGCATCTGTGGGGTAAGTGACTGTCTGCAGTGTTTGGGTTTGTGTGTGTGTTTGGGGGTTACTTGCTGTGTGCTGAGCTTGTGTTTGTCAGTCTGTTTGGTCTGTTTGTTTGAAGGACCGTGTGCTGTAGCTGGCAGTTGGAGGTGGAGCTACTAGGAAGGTTTGAAAGCTAGAAGCCTCTGGTAATTGGCTGAGCCTTAACCAGTGGGCGGGGCATTCACTCAGGCCAGGGCTTTATAAAGCTGCGCACAAGCGACCAGGGAGCTTAGCGAACAGGAGCTGCTAACAGGGAGTTTTGCAAGGGAGTTCTCCAGGTGAAGGAGGAGCACAGACAGCATCTGTGGGGTAAGTGACTGTCTGCAGTGTTTGGGTTTGTGTGTGTGTTTGGGGGTTACTTGCTGTGTGCTGAGCTTGTGTTTGTCAGTCTGTTTGGTCTGTTTGTTTGAAGGACCGTGTGCTGTAGCTGGCAGTTGGAGGTGGAGCTACTAGGAAGGTTTGAAAGCTAGAAGCCTCTGGTAATTGGCTGAGCCTTAACCAGTGGGCGGGGCATTCACTCAGGCCAGGGCTTTATAAAGCTGCGCACAAGCGACCAGGGAGCTTAGCGAACAGGAGCTGCTAACAGGGAGTTTTGCAAGGGAGTTCTCCAGGTGAAGGAGGAGCACAGACAGCATCTGTGGGGTAAGTGACTGTCTGCAGTGTTTGGGTTTGTGTGTGTGTTTGGGGGTTACTTGCTGTGTGCTGAGCTTGTGTTTGTCAGTCTGTTTGGTCTGTTTGTTTGAAGGACCGTGTGCTGTAGCTGGCAGTTGGAGGTGGAGCTACTAGGAAGGTTTGAAAGCTAGAAGCCTCTGGTAATTGGCTGAGCCTTAACCAGTGGGCGGGGCATTCACTCAGGCCAGGGCTTTATAAAGCTGCGCACAAGCGACCAGGGAGCTTAGCGAACAGGAGCTGCTAACAGGGAGTTTTGCAAGGGAGTTCTCCAGGTGAAGGAGGAGCACAGACAGCATCTGTGGGGTAAGTGACTGTCTGCAGTGTTTGGGTTTGTGTGTGTGTTTGGGGGTTACTTGCTGTGTGCTGAGCTTGTGTTTGTCAGTCTGTTTGGTCTGTTTGTTTGAAGGACCGTGTGCTGTAGCTGGCAGTTGGAGGTGGAGCTACTAGGAAGGTTTGAAAGCTAGAAGCCTCTGGTAATTGGCTGAGCCTTAACCAGTGGGCGGGGCATTCACTCAGGCCAGGGCTTTATAAAGCTGCGCACAAGCGACCAGGGAGCTTAGCAAGGGAGTTCTCCAGGTGAAGGAGGAGCACAGACAGCATCTGTGGGGTAAGTGACTGTCTGCAGTGTTTGGGTTTGTGTGTGTGTTTGGGGGTTACTTGCTGTGTGCTGAGCTTGTGTTTGTCAGTCTGTTTGGTCTGTTTGTTTGAAGGACCGTGTGCTGTAGCTGGCAGTTGGAGGTGGAGCTACTAGGAAGGTTTGAAAGCTAGAAGCCTCTGGTAATTGGCTGAGCCTTAACCAGTGGGCGGGGCATTCACTCAGGCCAGGGCTTTATAAAGCTGCGCACAAGCGACCAGGGAGCTTAGCGAACAGGAGCTGCTAACAGGGAGTTTTGCAAGGGAGTTCTCCAGGTGAAGGAGGAGCACAGACAGCATCTGTGGGGTAAGTGACTGTCTGCAGTGTTTGGGTTTGTGTGTGTGTTTGGGGGTTACTTGCTGTGTGCTGAGCTTGTGTTTGTCAGTCTGTTTGGTCTGTTTGTTTGAAGGACCGTGTGCTGTAGCTGGCAGTTGGAGGTGGAGCTACTAGGAAGGTTTGAAAGCTAGAAGCCTCTGGTAATTGGCTGAGCCTTAACCAGTGGGCGGGGCATTCACTCAGGCCAGGGCTTTATAAAGCTGCGCACAAGCGACCAGGGAGCTTAGCGAACAGGAGCTGCTAACAGGGAGTTTTGCAAGGGAGTTCTCCAGGTGAAGGAGGAGCACAGACAGCATCTGTGGGGTAAGTGACTGTCTGCAGTGTTTGGGTTTGTGTGTGTGTTTGGGGGTTACTTGCTGTGTGCTGAGCTTGTGTTTGTCAGTCTGTTTGGTCTGTTTGTTTGAAGGACCGTGTGCTGTAGCTGGCAGTTGGAGGTGGAGCTACTAGGAAGGTTTGAAAGCTAGAAGCCTCTGGTAATTGGCTGAGCCTTAACCAGTGGGCGGGGCATTCACTCAGGCCAGGGCTTTATAAAGCTGCGCACAAGCGACCAGGGAGCTTAGCGAACAGGAGCTGCTAACAGGGAGTTTTGCAAGGGAGTTCTCCAGGTGAAGGAGGAGCACAGACAGCATCTGTGGGGTTAGTGACTGTCTGCAGTGTTTGGGTTTGTGTGTGTGTTTGGGGGTTACTTGCTGTGTGCTGAGCTTGTGTTTGTCAGTCTGTTTGGTCTGTTTGTTTGAAGGACCGTGTGCTGTAGCTGGCAGTTGGAGGTGGAGCTACTAGGAAGGTTTGAAAGCTAGAAGCCTCTGGTAATTGGCTGAGCCTTAACCAGTGGGCGGGGCATTCACTCAGGCCAGGGCTTTATAAAGCTGCGCACAAGCGACCAGGGAGCTTAGCGAACAGGAGCTGCTAACAGGGAGTTTTGCAAGGGAGTTCTCCAGGTGAAGGAGGAGCACAGACAGCATCTGTGGGGTAAGTGACTGTCTGCAGTGTTTGGGTTTGTGTGTGTGTTTGGGGGTTACTTGCTGTGTGCTGAGCTTGTGTTTGTCAGTCTGTTTGGTCTGTTTGTTTGAAGGACCGTGTGCTGTAGCTGGCAGTTGGAGGTGGAGCTACTAGGAAGGTTTGAAAGCTAGAAGCCTCTGGTAATTGGCTGAGCCTTAACCAGTGGGCGGGGCATTCACTCAGGCCAGGGCTTTATAAAGCTGCGCACAAGTGACCAGGGAGTTTTGCAAGGGAGTTCTCCAGGTGAAGGAGGAGCACAGACAGCATCTGTGGGGTAAGTGACTGTCTGCAGTGTTTGGGTTTGTGTGTGTGTTTGGGGGTTACTTGCTGTGTGCTGAGCTTGTGTTTGTCAGTCTGTTTGGTCTGTTTGTTTGAAGGACCGTGTGCTGTAGCTGGCAGTTGGAGGTGGAGCTACTAGGAAGGTTTGAAAGCTAGAAGCCTCTGGTAATTGGCTGAGCCTTAACCAGTGGGCGGGGCATTCACTCAGGCCAGGGCTTTATAAAGCTGCGCACAAGCGACCAGGGAGCTTAGCGAACAGGAGCTGCTAACAGGGAGTTTTGCAAGGGAGTTCTCCAGGTGAAGGAGGAGCACAGACAGCATCTGTGGGGTAAGTGACTGTCTGCAGTGTTTGGGTTTGTGTGTGTGTTTGGGGGTTACTTGCTGTGTGCTGAGCTTGTGTTTGTCAGTCTGTTTGGTCTGTTTGTTTGAAGGACCGTGTGCTGTAGCTGGCAGTTGGAGGTGGAGCTACTAGGAAGGTTTGAAAGCTAGAAGCCTCTGGTAATTGGCTGAGCCTTAACCAGTGGGCGGGGCATTCACTCAGGCCAGGGCTTTATAAAGCTGCGCACAAGCGACCAGGGAGCTTAGCGAACAGGAGCTGCTAACAGGGAGTTTTGCAAGGGAGTTCTCCAGGTGAAGGAGGAGCACAGACAGCATCTGTGGGGTAAGTGACTGTCTGCAGTGTTTGGGTTTGTGTGTGTGTTTGGGGGTTACTTGCTGTGTGCTGAGCTTGTGTTTGTCAGTCTGTTTGGTCTGTTTGTTTGAAGGACCGTGTGCTGTAGCTGGCAGTTGGAGGTGGAGCTACTAGGAAGGTTTGAAAGCTAGAAGCCTCTGGTAATTGGCTGAGCCTTAACCAGTGGGCGGGGCATTCACTCAGGCCAGGGCTTTATAAAGCTGCGCACAAGCGACCAGGGAGCTTAGCGAACAGGAGCTGCTAACAGGGAGTTTTGCAAGGGAGTTCTCCAGGTGAAGGAGGAGCACAGACAGCATCTGTGGGGTAAGTGACTGTCTGCAGTGTTTGGGTTTGTGTGTGTGTTTGGGGGTTACTTGCTGTGTGCTGAGCTTGTGTTTGTCAGTCTGTTTGGTCTGTTTGTTTGAAGGACCGTGTGCTGTAGCTGGCAGTTGGAGGTGGAGCTACTAGGAAGGTTTGAAAGCTAGAAGCCTCTGGTAATTGGCTGAGCCTTAACCAGTGGGCGGGGCATTCACTCAGGCCAGGGCTTTATAAAGCTGCGCACAAGCGACCAGGGAGCTTAGCGAACAGGAGCTGCTAACAGGGAGTTTTGCAAGGGAGTTCTCCAGGTGAAGGAGGAGCACAGACAGCATCTGTGGGGTAAGTGACTGTCTGCAGTGTTTGGGTTTGTGTGTGTGTTTGGGGGTTACTTGCTGTGTGCTGAGCTTGTGTTTGTCAGTCTGTTTGGTCTGTTTGTTTGAAGGACCGTGTGCTGTAGCTGGCAGTTGGAGGTGGAGCTACTAGGAAGGTTTGAAAGCTAGAAGCCTCTGGTAATTGGCTGAGCCTTAACCAGTGGGCGGGGCATTCACTCAGGCCAGGGCTTTATAAAGCTGCGCACAAGCGACCAGGGAGCTTAGCGAACAGGAGCTGCTAACAGGGAGTTTTGCAAGGGAGTTCTCCAGGTGAAGGAGGAGCACAGACAGCATCTGTGGGGTAAGTGACTGTCTGCAGTGTTTGGGTTTGTGTGTGTGTTTGGGGGTTACTTGCTGTGTGCTGAGCTTGTGTTTGTCAGTCTGTTTGGTCTGTTTGTTTGAAGGACCGTGTGCTGTAGCTGGCAGTTGGAGGTGGAGCTACTAGGAAGGTTTGAAAGCTAGAAGCCTCTGGTAATTGGCTGAGCCTTAACCAGTGGGCGGGGCATTCACTCAGGCCAGGGCTTTATAAAGCTGCGCACAAGCGACCAGGGAGCTTAGCGAACAGGAGCTGCTAACAGGGAGTTTTGCAAGGGAGTTTGGAAGGGGAGTAGGAAGGGAGGGGGCTCCCTTGTTGGTCTCATCTGTGACCCATTGGTCCCTTGAACCCATAACCTGAGCCACATCGAAAACCCTTCTGTTCACAGCAAAGAGGAGCGGACAGAGAGCTGTAGACAGGAATTTGAGACTTTGACAGAGGGAGGCTTAAAATGGTGAGGAGGACCCGTAACACCTGTGCCAGCACTGCTTCTGTCTCCTCCACCTGCGCCTGTAGCCAGACAGAGCACCAAAGCATGGATGCTTTTACCCAGATTCTGGTGTGGGCTTGCAAAGACTGTAATTTGCAATTTCCACTTACTGATATCCAGGCTGGGGGTGGCATCCAATGTGAAAGGTGCCTACTGGTGGAATCTCTCAGGCAGCAGGTGGGAGAGCTACAGGAGGAGGTGGCCTGGCTGAGGAACATCTATGTCCATGAGCAATTCCTGGACAGTATCCATGTGGAGACAGCTGATGGTGCTATCCCAGTTGACGGGACTACTGACACTGCAGTGGAAGAGGAGATGCCTCAGGGTGTACCTGACACACCAGTGGAGGAGGAGGCTCAGGGTGGACACGGCCAGCTGGTTACTTCTAGCAGCGGGCAGTGCTCCACCGCTGCTGCGAACCCTCCTGTTGTGGTAAAAGATACAGCAGAGAAGAAATCACCCCCAACAGTTAAGGGGGTGAAGTCTCGTACCCCTAAGGCTGGGAGGTCTGCTGCCACCACTGATAAGAAACGTAGGGTAGTGGTGGTTGGAGACTCTCTGCTGAGGGGGACGGAGACACCCATCTGTCGCCCTGACCGTTCATCCCGGGAGGTATGCTGCCTGCCAGGGGCCCGTATCCGAGACGTTACAGAGGCTTTGTTGAGGATTATCCGGCCTTCTGACTACTATCCCATGCTACTCATCCATGTGGGCACAAATGATACTGCGAGGTGTGATGCTGAGCAGATCAAGAGTGACTACAGGGCTCTGGGAGTACGGGTTAAGGAGTTTGGAGCGCAGGTGGTATTCTCTTCGATTCTTCCTGTTGAAGGTAGGGGTCCGGGCAGAGACAGATGCATTGTGGAGGTGAATGCCTGGCTGCGAAGATGGTGTCGCCAGGAGGGCTTTGGCTTCCTCGACCACGGGATGCTACTTGAGGAAGGACTGCTAGGAACAGATGGCGTTCACCTTTCGAAGAGAGGAAAGGCCTTATTCGCGCACAGACTGGCTAACCTGGTAAGGAGGGCTTTAAACTAGGTTCGACGGGGACAGGTGAGCAAAGCCCACAGGAAAGTGGGGAACAAGACCTGGGAGATGGGTTGGAAGCAGGAGGGAGCACGGGCTATAATGGCAGAGAGGAAGGAGGGTCAGGGCAAAGCTGGGAGGCAAAATCAAACAAGTATCTTAGATGCCTTTATACAAATGCAAGAAGTATGGGTAATAAGCAGGAAGAACTGGAAGTGCTAATAAACAAATACAACTATGACATAATTGGCATTACTGAAACTTGGTGGGATAATACACACGACTGGAATGTTGGTGTGGATGGGTATAGTTTGCTCAGGAAGGATAGACAGGGGAAAAAGGGAGGAGGTGTTGCCTTATATATTAAAAATGTACACACTTGGACTGAGGTGGAGATGGACATAGGAGACGGAAGGGTGGAGAGTCTCTGGGTTAGGCTAAAAGGGGTAAAAAACACAGGTGATGTCGTGCTGGGAGTCTACTACAGGCCACCTAATCAGGCGGAAGAGGTGGATGAGGCTTTTTTCAAACAACTAACAAAATCATCCAAAGCCCAAGATTTGGTGGTGATGGGGGACTTCAACTATCCAGATATATGTTGGGACAATAACACCGCGGGGCACAGACTATCCAATAAGTTCCTGGACTGCATTGCAGACAACTTTTTATTTCAGAAAGTTGAAAAAGCTACTAGGGGGGAAGCTGTTCTAGACTTGATTTTAACAAATAGGGAGGAACTTGTTGAGAATTTGAAAGTAGAAGGAAGCTTGGGTGAAAGTGATCATGAAATCATAGAATTTGCAATTCTAAGGAAGGGTAGAAGGGAGTACAGCAGAATAGAGACAATGGATTTCAGGAAGGCGGATTTTGGTAAGCTCAGAGAGCTGATAGGCAAGGTCCCATGGGAATTAAGACTGAGGGGAAAAACAACTGAGGAAAGTTGGCAGTTTTTCAAAGGGACGCTATTAAGGGCCCAAAAGCAAGTTATTCCAATGGTTAGGAAAGATAGAAAATGTGGCAAAAGACCACCTTGGCTTACCCTTGAGATCTTGCGTGACCTACAAAATAAAAAGGCGTCATATAAAAAATGGAAACTAGGGCAGATCACGAAGGATGAATATAGGCAAATAACACAGGAATGCAGAGGTAAGATTAGAAAAGCAAAAGCACAAAATGAACTCAAACTAGCTATGGGAATAAAGGGAAACAAGAAGACTTTTTATCAATACATTCGAAGCAAGAGGAAGACTAAGGACAGGGTAGGCCCACTGCTCAATGAGGAGGGGGTAACAGTAACGGGAGACTTGGAAATGGCAGAGATGCTTAATGACTTCTTTGTTTCGGTCTTCACTGAGAAGTCTGAAGGAATGTCTAGTATAGTGAATGCTTACGGGAAGAGGGTTGATTTAGAAGAGAAAATAAGCAAAGAGCAAGTAAAAAATCACTTAGAAAAGTTAGATGCCTGCAAGTCACCAGGGCCTGATGAAATGCATCCTAGAATACTGAAGGAGTTAATAGAAGAGGTATCTGAGCCTCTAGCTATTATCTTTGGGAAATCATGGGAGACGGGGGAGATTCCAGAAGACTGGAAGGGGGCAAATATAGTGCCCATCTATAAAAAGGGAAATAAAAACAACCCAGGAAACTACAGACCAGTTAGTTTAACTTCTGTGCCAGGGAAGATAATGGAGCAGGTAATCAAAGAAATCATCTGCAAACACTTGGAAGGTGGTAAGGTGATCGGGAATAGCCAGCATGGATTTGTAAAGAACAAATCATGTCAAACTAATCTGATAACGTTCTTTGATAGGATAACGAGCCTTGTGGATAAGGGAGAAGCGGTGGATGTGATATATCTAGACTTCAGTAAGGCATTTGATACAGTCTCGCATGATATTCTTATAGATAAGCTAGGAAAGTACAATTTAGATGGGGCTACTATAAGGTGGGTGCATAACTGGCTGGATAACCGTACTCAGAGAGTAGTTGTTAATGGCTCCCAATCCTGCTGGAAAGGTATAACAAGTGGGGTTCCGCAGGGTTCTGTTTTTGGGACCGGTTCTGTTCAATATCTTCATCAACGATTTAGATGTTGGCATAGAAAGTACGCTTATTAAGTTTGCAGATGATACCAAACTGGGAGGGATTGCAACTGCTTTGGAGGACAGGGTCAAAATTCAAAATGATCTGGACAAGTTGGAGAAATGGTCTGAGGTAAACAGGATGAAGTTCAATAAAGATAAATGCAAAGTGCTCCACTTAGGAAGGAACAATCAGTTTCACACATACAGAATGGGAGGAGACTGTCTAGGAAGGAGTATGGCAGAAAGAGATCTAGGGGTCATAGTGGACCACAAGCTTAATATGAGTCAACAGTGTGATACTGTTGCAAAAAAAGCAAACGTGATTCTGGGATGCATTAACAGGTGTGTTGTAAACAAGACACGAGAAGTCATTCTTCCGCTTTACTCTGCGCTGGTTAGGCCCCAACTGGAGTATTGTGTCCAGTTCTGGGCACCGCATTTCAAGAAAGATGTGGAGAAATTGGAGAGGGTCCAGAGAAGAGCAACAAGAATGATTAAAGGTCTTGAGAACATGACCTATGAAGGAAGGCTGAAGGAATTGGGTTTGTTTAGTTTGGAAAAGAGAAGACTGAGAGGGGACATGATAGCAGTTTTCAGGTATCTAAAAGGGTGTCATCAGGAGGAGGGAGAAAACTTGTTCACCTTAGCCTCCAATGATAGAACAAGAAGCAATGGGCTTAAACTGCAGCAAGGGAGATTTAGGTTGGACATTAGGAAAAAGTTCCTAACTGTCAGGGTAGTTAAACACTGGAATAGATTGCCTAGGGAAGTTGTGGAATCTCCATCTCTGGAGATATTTAAGAGTAGGTTAGATAAATGTCTATCAGGGATGGTCTAGACAGTATTTGGTCCTGCCATGAGGGCAGGGGACTGGACTCGATGACCTCTCGAGGTCCCTTCCAGTCCTAGAGTCTATGAGTCTATGAGATCCTCCCATCTGATTTCAGTTGTAGAAAGGATGAAAGAAACAGAAAATCAGTTGAAAATGAGGAAGTATCTGTTGGGGCATAGAAATAGTAGGGTTGGTGGGCAGCCACTATGTGTGGCACCATGTGTTGGACAGTCCAAAGTTAAACGCCTGTTATTGCTGACTCTGCCATCCCCCACAAAAGTGACTTTTGGAAGGGGCCAAAGTGTGTGAGGCAATACGTTTTGAGCTTACAGAAAGCTCTTCTTCAGGAGGGGTCAGCTATAGGGGATGAAAGAGTAGCTCATCCTGAGTATCTTTCCCTCTCTGATGTGTGTGCTAACAATGGTATCATTAAGGTAAGTTATCATGGTGTTCATGATGAAATAGACTGAAATCTTCTGTTCATTTCACATAAACGAAACAATTTTCTTATGGTAACAACATTTTACCGCTACCAAATGACATTATCTTTGATCAAGCCAACAAGGCTTTTCCTACTATCAATTCCTGGAAGTATTTTTAAACCCAGCCCAGAAGACAAGCCTTGAGCCCTTCAAACTCCATCACACTGAGCTGCACAAGAGCATTATCATGGTCCAGAGCTTTTGCTGCTAGTCAGGTAAAAGGTTCTGAGAATCAGGAAGAATGCACTTTCAGAAGAGTGGTGCTTATCTGTATGTGCTGTCCTCTTTTCCGTTGGCTTCTCAGCTTGGCATTGCAGAGCTACTATTGATTTTGGTTATGGGACTCTGCAGCAGGTCAGCCTTTCTACTGAATATATCTTCCAGGTTAAGAAATTTTTATGGAGCTCAAGCAACTATTGATATGTGAATTGACTCCTCTGATGTACAGTGTCTGTATGCAATGGTTGCTTTATATGCTGGGGAGCAGACGTGAAGGTGGGAGACAAATAAGACAAGGAAAAATGTGAGGCATGAATATAAGAACAACAAAAGCTATTTAAAAGTTTTGCTTAACATAATCACAGGCTTGTACTGTTCTTTTCTATAACCCAGAACTGAATTATTAAACTTAGGAGGCATCAAAGTAAAGCTAAAGAGAGTGGATAATTATTTGCTCTCAGAGACATTTTAAGTAGAAGAAACAAGGTTTTTTCCCCAAAGAAACAATATGTTAAGACTACTTACCTTCTTGAAATCAATGCAACAGCTAGTGTCTAATTATTTTTATTATGAACACAGCTAGCACCATTTAGAAAACTCTCAATCTTCTTATGAAAGGTTAAAGTTATTAAAAGGAAAGAGAACTGTGTAGATGTGCCAATTTTCTTTTGCTAAAGGAACGATATCTCCTTGTATTAAAGGAATCCTGTTTTGCTTTGACTAACATGCTTTCCTGTTTTGTAGCAGGTAGAGTCACTCATGTGCTATTGCTTCGTGTTCTTCCAAAAGCTTGATTTCTAGATAGCATCGTTACCTGGCTTCAGAAGAGTTGGTTTCGTAGGAATGTTGGTGCTGACAGAATTAGTTGCAGCAGGCTTCAATAACAAAATAAGAGCAAACCTGAACGTTTGAACTGCTTAAGAGAGGCATTAACTCAGTTTGCTAATTCAGTGAGAAATGTCCTGGTCCAAACGTTAGGAAATAACATGAATTAAAATGAGGGAAATAAACTTGATAGTCTGTTTGCTGTCATATACAAAGAAACATGACTACATCAATCTGCTAATTACACTGCTCTACAGCCAAAATGCTTCTGAAATAAATGTAGTCCAACTTTACTAATTCTGGGTCACTGAGAACGAAAATGATGCTTAAAATTGTTGATTGGCTCTAGTTTTCAAGATATGCTATTGGGTCAGTATATATGACCCTTGACTTGGGAATGGCAGAGGATAAGTGAGTTATAAAGCGAAGGGATCTCAATTTAAACCAGAAATGACTATAATACATCTTTGACTGGATCTATGAATAAATCTATGACTGGGTTTGGACAGTACTTGCTTTTTAGGCAAAACAATGAATGCTGCAATCTGAAGCTGGTATTGCGTCATACATGATATGAATTGCATCATGTTATTCCTAGAAGTCATGGATGATGCAATCATAAGGAAGCTTACATCACTCTGCTGAACAAATTGCCCTATATCAGCTTTAGAGATCATACAGTGTCGTGCTCTCTTATTTGTCAGTGTTTGATTTTGCAAAGGGACACATTTCTGTTTAGCCAAAGTGAGCAGAGATGCCTCATACTTGTGTGAACAGTGCAGATAACTTCTGCTATATTTGTGGTGAAGTGACTTTTGCATCACAAAAGCGCAGTATAACCACTATGGTTAAGAAAGCCTATCACCTTTCTTTTGGCTGCAAAATTGGAGATCAGGACAAGAGGTGGGCCCCACACATATGCTGCAACACTTGTGCAACAAATCTTGGCCAGTGGTTGAACAAGAAAAGGAAATCTATGCCTTTTGCAGTGCCAATGATTTGGAGAGAGCCAATAGATCATACCAGCAATTGTTACTTCTGCATGGTGCCTCCAGTTGGGAAAGGTGTGTCAAAGAAGAAAAAGTGGACTGTGCATTATCCAAATATTCCATCAGCTATACGCCCAGTACCCCACGGAGAAGGACTGCCGGTTCCTGATGCACCAGAATCATTCTCACTTGAGTCAGATGAGGAAAAGGATGAAACTTCTGGTCCTGAACCATCAATGTCACAGGACCCACATTTTCCTCCCATCCTCCTCCTCTGAACCACACCTCCTAACACAAGGTGAACTGAATGACCTTGTCAGGGATTTGGAACTACCCAAGAGTAAGGCAGAGCTGTTGGGCTCCAGACTACAGCAGTGGAATCTCCTGGCAGGCTATCAGGGCAAATGGAGCCCATCAATGCTTGCAGACTATTGCTGGACAGTGACAAGAGATGCTCCATTTAATGAATACAAGAGACAAGCCAAGAAGCGCCGAGTAGACACTGAATAGGACTAAACTATGTACAGAATAGTTTTTTGCCTTTTGTTTCATAATACATTTTATTTCTATAACCCTTTTGCTGATTTTTAAAGTGTTTCATAAACAGGACAGGTGAAATATTATCATGTAAAGCAACCATAAACACATGAAAAGACCTAGGTTTACAATTTATGATTAAAATTCTACTATCTACACAATATACATAGACATAAAATGTAAAAACTTAAATATCTTAGAAACAGTAGCCAATCAGTTGTTTTAATTGTCATATTTGAATTCAGCACATCAAAATACATAATAAATATCACATTTTATCTCTGAAGCAGACGACTTCTCAAAAATTGTAGACCAGTGTTATTAAAAAGACACCATGCTGCTTTTATAAATTCATCTATCAAGGTTGTTCTATCAATATTTAATTCAAGGGTCTTGATATAACTGTTCCTATTAACAACTGCTCAAAACAAATGACATTTTGCAACTTGACATTGCTTTCCTTCACAAGAATGCACCATCCAAGAGTGATTTTAATAAATGTTTGCATTTCCATGGCAAATAGCATCTAAGACAGCCAACTCTTTAGCAATAACATCAGTTTTGATATTACAGCATGTATATAACAGTTTACAAATCATAGCATTTCTTACTTTAATTTGAATCATTGACTTACACCTTAAATTTTTACAAAAGCTGTGTAAGACAGACTAAACAAGATATGTCAGGGAAGAAATGCTGCTACCTGATAACTTTTGGACATTATTCAATTAAAATGGGAATGCAAGTGATTTGGAATTTAGCCTGTGTGGTACTCATCACAGTTTAAATACTCCTAATATAACAGCCAAGGAAAAGTAAACTTTGTACTGCAAAGGGTATGTTAATTGATGTTGGATTTGCTGGAATTCAGGGCAATAAAATGTTAATTTTAATTAAGTTTTACAGTTTTCTCCTTTGTCTGCCTTTTAAAGTGAAATTATACAATATCTAATTTATATATATATTTGCAAATTGACCACATTAGTTCTCCTCCATATTTTAGATCTTTAGGATTTTATTTATTATAATGCAAATTAGCTGGAAAGTCATCAGCTAAAAGCATCGAACATACTTCATTTAAAGCATATAAATGCAATTAATAGCACTTTATTCACTCAAAAGATAAGTGACTGTAGTAAATCTTAAGGAATAATCATGGTTTGGTTCCATTAAAAGTTTAACAATTGAAGAACTTATCACAGCTTCTGTTCTTCTGTTTGCCAGAAACTGGGAATGGATGACAGGGCATGGATCATTTGATTACCTGTTCTGTCTATTCCCTCTGGGGTACCTGGCATTGACCACTGTCAGAAGACAGGATACTAGGCGGATGGACCTTTGTTCTGACCCAGTATGGCTGTTCTTATGTTTTTATCTAGCAGATTCAGCAGTTATTTCTGTTCAGAGTGGGAAAAGAATGTTTCACAAGGAGTAAAAAAAGTAAATATGTGATGGCTTATTAGTCATAAATAACCAGTTTTTCATCTAGTAATTTAATTACAAAAGTTATCAGTTGCACACCACTGTTAAATTAATGAGATAGTATGGACCCTGAAGCAGGGACTTACCTACTCTGGCTTCTGGCCCATCTATTGCCTCAGTTTCCTCTTCTTCCTCGCTTCATGCTGCAAGTGTTTTCTCAATGATTCTCCCTTTTCAGGAGACTCATTTGTTAGCATAAGTTTCAAAGCAACATAAATCTTCCACCCAGCCTTCCTGGCTGGCTCACCATACTCGGTGCAAGGTTCTTAGCAGCAAGGCCAGCTCTACCATTTTTGCCACCCCAAGCAAAAAAAAAATAATAATAATAAGCTGCTCAGACTGTGCCGCCCCAAGAATGGACAGAATGCTGCCCCTTAACATGTGCCGCCCTAGGCACACGCTTCCTCCTCTGGGGCCTGGAGCTGGCCCTGCTTAGCAATGTTGCCAACTCTCGCAATTTAATCGTAAATTTTTTAGCCCCTCGTAGACTCAGTTTTTTGATAGCATGAGAACCTCCAGTCCTCATAGGATTTTTAATTGTGCCCATTCGAAATCTGACTGGCTACTTTCTTCACTCTCAGGCTCCAGGGGAAGAGCAGCCAATCAAAGCTGCCTGCAGGGACGGCAGAGCTCTCCCTGCATCCCTCAGGAGCCCAGGGGAGGTTTGGGGTAAGGGAGTGGGGAGTAGGGAGTAGAAAGTGTCCAGCAGGATAGTTGGTCAGAAAATGGAGGCAGAGGTCCAGGGAAAATGTCAATGGAAAAAAAAATCCCAGTGAAAATTTTGCACAGAAGGTTTCGATGAAATGTTTTCTTTTTTTGAAATGCTACCATGGTACCTTGTGCTCCCATTGTTTTCCATAGGCCAGGTTCCCTGGTTGGACTGCCTCTCCCATGATACACCATGGTGTCACTGCTTGGTTGCAGGGGATGAGTCTTACAGCCACAAAGGGACCTTGGTGTAAATGAGAATCAGGCTCATAGTTTTGAAAAATATGTAACACTATATGTGTTAAAAACTTGTTTGTTATGTATGAACCTGTTGGAAGGAAGGAGTCAGTCATTCTTCCATCATAAAATAAATATCTAATTATGAATTAATATATCCTGTAGTGATTAAATACAGTTAAATTTGTTATACAAACCTAGATGTGTTGACAGTATTGTGACACAGTGTACAGTATGTGCTTTTAACTAGAAATTTATTTGTGACAGATATTTCTGTTACAAAAATGTCAGTGCCTACTGAAGTAAATAGGATTACTCTTCTTGATTTTATGGGCACTAATCAGGCCCCAAACCATTTTCTAGAATTGTATGTTTCACATGTCTCAAACATTTTATTATGATTCTTATTTTGAGATTTCTCAAGTGGTGGTCCATGTTGTAAAGGCCAGTGGGTAGGTAGATAACTGAATGTAAATATTAGAGAAGGTACACAATCGGAATTTCCTTCCTGTGGGAAATTCTGATATTTTGACATTTACTTTCATCCTTAATTAGAACAGAAAGTTGAAATATCAAAATAATTCTCAGAACAAAGGTTCTGGAAAAATTTTAAACAAAACGTTAACATTCCTGCATTGAAATGTTTCCCTTAAATTTGGCAAACCACATGGAAAAAGCTTTTCATTTTGGAATATTTCAGTATTATGTCAGCCTCAGATGCTGTAGTGCCTTATGGAAGTTGCAGTCCGGGTGTCTGGTGTCCTAATTCTTCTTTAAGAATTGGATGCCCTAACCAAACTACGTGTCCCATGTATGTTCCTAGCTTCACATTCAGTTCAGCACATTCATTCTTCTCCACACCATCCTACTACAAATCAGCTAGCATAATGCTTTGTGTAGACACTCAAGCCTGTCTTAGAATCATAGAAGACTGGGGTTGGAAGAGACCTCAGGAGGTCATCTAGTCCAAACCCTGCTCAAAGCAGGACCAGCACCAACTAAACATTGGTGAGGCTTCATCTAGAGTACTGTGTCCAGTTTTGGGCCCCACGCTACAAAAAGGATGTGGAAAAATTGGAAAGAGTCCAGTGGAGGGCAACAAAAATGATTAGGGGTCTGGAGCTCATGACTTATAAGGAGAGGATGAGGGAACTGGGATTGTTTAGTCTGCACAAGAGAATGAGGGGGGATTTGATAGCTACTTTCAACTAGCTGAAAGGGGGTTCCAAAGAGGATGGATCTAGACTGTTCTCAGTGGTAGCAGATGACAGAACAAGGAGTAATGGTCTCAAGTTGCAGTGTGGGGGAGGTTTAGGTTGGATATTAGGAAAACCTTTTTCACTAGGAGGGTGGTGAAGCACTGGAATGGATTACCTAGGGAGGTGGTGGAATCTCCTTCCTTGGAGGTTTTTAAGGTCAGGCTTGACAAAGCCCTGGCTGGGATGATTTAGTTGGGGATTGGTCCTGCTTTGAGCAGGGGTTGGACTAGATGACCTCCTGAGGTCCCTCCCAACCCTGATATTCTATGATTCTAAATCATCTTAAGAGTTGACAAGTCTATTTTGAGTCATCAGTGGAAATTGGATAATTTCTTGCTTGTCTGCAGGAATACACCACATGCTACTACCCAAGAGTCACCTGCAAGTCTTCTATTGAAGCAATCTTTGCATACCTGTTTGGACCTTCTACATACTGGTGTTGCCTCATAGGTAGCCAAATCCCAGTCTTTTCAAATTGTTCCACATGAAATTTGTCAGTGTTCTTTTCAAGTAGAAGACTTAGTGTGGACTCGCAACTGTGGTTGAGGAGTGTAATGGGTACTTGGAGACCTTATAAAAGTCAGAGGACCTGTTTTGTTCACAGTGAAACTATCCAATGATACTTTATGTAACCAACATAGAAAGAAGTTGCAGCCTCAACAAGTACCAGAGTCTGGGGATGTTCAGTTGGATTTTCTGTTCCTTTTTGTGTTACAACTCCTACTGTCAATGACTTATTGGAAGAAACTTTCATATCAGAACCAGCTGATTCCTTACCACCAGCGGTTCCTCTTGTCCACAACAATGCCACACCACCATCACAATGTCATCCCAAGAGAGTGTGGAGACCCATGCTGCACCTAAACTTGTAAGTTGTTTAGGTAGTGAGTTGCCACTCCAGGGCAGAATGATTCCAGCATGAAAGTCTGTGATAGTAGTCCATCCGCAAGTTTTAGTTAGGTTATGCAGTGTAAGCCATGTAAATGAAAATGTATGTATATATTTGGAAAATACTTTAAAGTAGGATGGGGGAATGTGCTGGCCTGTTCCTTAAAAGATTAGGCACTCTGTACACAGAACAGAGCCTCATTTCCATTTGTTCCTGTTTGTTGCCAGAACAATAATGACACCACAGCAGAAGGCTCTTTGAATCCAGCTCCTCCTGTGTCTATCTCCATCACTGGTGGGTCTAAACTTAACTCCTTCACTTTTGGATTTCATTACTTTTGAGTGCTTCAGTCTGCAGCCTTAACATTCTATTAGCAGTAAACTTTTTTCCTTTAGTTTCTTTTTAAAATTATTATCAATATTCAAGGGTAGGATTTTCAAAAACAACGGGAATTAGAAAATTCAATGGGAGTTGGGTACTTATCGCTCAATCCTTCTCCCATTGACTTCTGCAAAGAATCAGGGCTCCAACTCCCTCAGGTACTTTTGATATTTTCACCCTAAATGCTTTGGACCATAATTTTAGAGTACAAATTGCACCAGAAAAATTTGTGTCTCCACAATTTTAATTGCTTGATACTTTGATTGCACAAATCAGGAAGCTAGAGGTCTAAGTATTTAGATTTACAACAACAATTTATTTGGCAGTCCCAAATTTTTGTTCACAGAAATGAGATTGGACCTCAACCCTTCTGAAATTGTACCCATTTATATTGTTGTCACTTTTCCCACAATCCAATCACTGTAAACTATACCAATCATATTTTTTTAAATTATGACTCTGCTTATAGCTTTTTAACATGTAGAACAAATTTCAGATCAAAATTAAATTTTGTCAGCCAAATCAGAGGGATAAATAATGAAAATAATATCACACTGTTAACTTAATCAGAGTTATTGCAATTTTAAATAACATTTAATGGGTCAGATCCTCAGCTGGCGTAAATCCTCAGAGCTCTATATGCTTCAATAGGCAGAGGACTATATATTAGCATTTAACTAAATGTACCCAAATTTTAAAGTTCAAAAGGATATGAAGCTCCTTTAAATGCTGTCTCTATTGATATTTTATTATCCTATATTTAAATAATTCCTTGAACACCAATATGATTTTCAAAGTTAGGGCCCGAGTTGGCCCCACTGCAGTCAATGACAATACTCTGACTGAATTCTAAAGATACAGGCTGAGGCCCCCAATCTGAAATATAAACTCTGCACAGGGATAATTTCTTCCATCTCTGAAAAGTAGGCAGCTTTGTGGCGAACAGGAACCCTTAAACTGTGCTGAACAACCTTACGCTGTATTTTAGGTCATAGAATCATGGAAAATTAGGGTTGGAAGAGATATCAGAAGATCATCTAGTCCACCCCCAGCACCAGGACCAACCCCAACTAAATCATGCCAGCCAGGGCTTTGTCAAGCCGGGCCTTAAAAACCTCTAAGAATGGAGATTCCATCACCTCCATAGGTAACCCATTCCCTTGCTTCATCACCCTCCTAGTGAAATAGTTTTCCTAATATCCAGGAGATATCCCCCACTACAACTTGAGACCATTGCTCTGGTTCTGTCATCTGCCACCACCGAGAACAGCCTAGCTCCATCCTCTTTGCAACCCCCCTTCAGGTAGTTGAAGGCTGCTATCAAATCCCCCTCACTCTTCTCTTCTGCAGACTAAATAAGCCCAGTTACTGCAGCCTCTCTTCATAAATCATATGGCCCAGCCCCCTGATCATTTTCATTGCCCTCCGCTGGTATCTTTTCAATTTGTCCACATCCTTTTTGTAGTGGGGGCCCAAAACTGGATGCAATATTCCAGATGTGGCCTCACCAGTGCTGCATAGAGGGGAATAATCACTTCCCTTGATCTGCTGGCAATGCTCCTACTAATGCAGCCAAATATGGGGCTAGCCTTCTTGATGACAAGGGCACACTGTTGACACACATCCAGTTTCTCATCCACTATAATCTCCAGGTTCTTTTCTGCAGAACTGCCGCTTAGCTAGTCAGTTCACAGCCTATAGCAGTACCTGGGATTCTTCCGTCCTAATTGCTAAGTCCTGAGAATGTTCCAAATCAAATGAAATCACAGGAAGAATTTATGTAAGAAAGATATAATTACTCAGCTAGGAATGTCACCAAGAAACCCCAGTTAATAGCCTTCTGAAAGGTGTCCTGAGAGCTTTAATAACTATAAAGGATTCAGATATTGATTTTGCATCTCATCTGAAAAATGGTGCCTCCATCAGACACTGTCCTCCAACTAGTTCAGAACTGACTTGGAGTAACAAGTGACATGTTCTAAATGCGACAGAGTCCTGTGTCACCTTATAGACTAACAGACGTTTTGGAGCATAAGCTTTCATGGGTGAATACTCACTTCGTCAGATGCATGTAGTGGAAATTTCCAGAGGCAAGTATAAATATGCAGGCAAGAATCAGTCTAGAGATAACAAGGTTAGTTCAATCAGGGAGGATGAGGCCCTCTTCTAGCAGTTGTGGTGTGAACACCAAGGGAGGAGAAACTGCTCTTGTAGTTGGCTAGCCATTCACAGTCTTTGTTTAATCCTGAGCTGATGGCATCAAATTTGCAAATGAACTGAAGCTCAGCAGTTTCTCTTTGAAGTCTGGTCCTGAAGTTTTTTTGCTGCAGGATGGCCACCTTAAGGTCTGCTATAGTGTGGCCAGGCAGGTTGAAGTGTTCTCCTACTGGTTTTTGTATATTGCCATTCCTAATATCTGACTTGTGTCCATTTATCATTTTACATAG
The DNA here is from genome assembly GCF_025201925.1 of Gopherus flavomarginatus. Taxonomy (NCBI): domain Eukaryota; kingdom Metazoa; phylum Chordata; order Testudines; family Testudinidae; genus Gopherus; species Gopherus flavomarginatus. The sequence goes on from NC_066617.1 coordinate 35,632,078, forward strand.
GGGCTGTCCAGTTTTGCCGATATACATAGCAGAGGGGCATTGCTGGCACACGATGGCATATATTACATTGGTGGACGTGCAGGTGAATGAACTGGTGATGTTGTGGCTGATCTGGTTAGGTCCTGTGATGGTGTCGCCGGTGTAGATATGTGGGCAGAGCTGGCATCAAGGTTTGTTGCATGGACTGGTTCCTGAGTTAGAGTTACTATGGTGCGGTGTGTGGTTGATGGTGAGAATGTGCTTAAGGTTGGTGGGTTGTCTGTGAGCGAGGACTGGCCTGTCTCCCAACGCCTGTGAAAGTGAGGGATCATTGTCCAGATTGGGTTGTAGATCACTGATGATGCATTGGAGAGGTTTTAGCTGAGGACTGTAGGTGATGGCCAATGGAGTTTTGTTGGTTTTTTTCTTGGGCTTGTCTTGCAGCAGGAGGCTTCTGGGTACACACTCTGTTTCCTTATTTCTTCGTGTGGGTATTGTAGTTTTGAGAATGCTTGGTGAAGATCTTATAGGTGTTAATCTCTGTCTGAGAGGTTGGAGCAAATGCAGTTGTACCTCAGTGCTTGGCTGTAGACAATGGATCGTGTGGTGTGCCCGGGATGGAAGCTGGAGGCATGAAGGTAGGCATAGCGGTCGGTGGGTTTTTAGTATAGGGTGGTGTTAACATGACCATCACTTATTTGTACTGTGGTGTCTAGGAAGTGGACCTCCCATGTACATTGGTTTAGGCTGAGGTTGATGGTGGGATGGAAGCTGTTGAAATCGTGGTGGAATTCTTCCAGAGTCTCTTTCCCATGGGTCCAGATGATGAAGATGTCATCAGTGTAGCATAGGTAGAGAAGGGGCGTGAGTGGACGAGAGCTGAGGAAGCATTGTTCCAGGTCAGCCGTAAAAATGTTGGCATATTGTGGTGTCATGCTGGTGCCCATAGCGGTGCCACTGGTCTGGAGGTATATATTGTCACCAAATTTGAAATAATTGTGCGTGAGGATAAAGTCACAGAGCTCAGCAACCAGTTGTGCTATGGCATCATCAAGGATACTGTTCCTGACAGCTTGAATTCCATCTGTGTGTGGGATGTTCATGTAGAGAGCCTCCACATCCATGGTGGCTAGGATGGTGTTTTCTGGAAGATCATCAATGCATTGTAGTTTTCTCAGGAAATCAGTGGTGTCATGGAGATAGCTGGGAGTGCTGCTGGCATAGAGTCTGAGTAAAGAGTCCACATATCGAGAAAGTCCTTCAGTGAGAGTGCCAATTCCAGAGATGATGCGGTATCCAGGATTTCCGGGTTTGTGGATCTTGGGTAGAAGGTAGAATAACTCCGGCTGGGGCTCTAAGGGTACGTTGATTTGTTCCTGTGTTAGTGTAGGGAGTGTCATGAGTAGATGGTGCAGTTTCTTAGTGTATTCTACTCCTCTGATACATGTTCTAAATGATCACTTTCAGTAGTAAACTGTTCTTGATGCTCCCTCATCCAAGTATTAAACCATTAGCCCATGAGATTTGAAGAGGCCACGGTATAAGTTAGAATATCAGCATAGTATTGACTTAAACAGAGCATTTACAGAATAGGGCAGGAATAGGAACTATGATCCAAGTAAAGAAAGCCATTTCATTTTTTTCCTCTTCTCTTAAGCTCCAGAAATCTTACCTGCTTCTTTGGACATGCAGGAGACACAGAAAAGTTTCCTCTTGCAGAGCCACAGCACAAGATATATGAAGAAGGAGGAAAATTATGTTTGTGAGGCTCAGAATGCAAGCTTTCCCTTTTAGCATTCTAACCATTTTCCTTCCCACTTTATCTGCTGCAGGCCATCTGAATAGTATGGTAAACTATGAGGACAAAAAAAGGGGAAGAGGTCATTTAGGAGACACTTTTCCATTAATGAATAAAAAAAGGATGTGTACAGTGTCCTCCCAGGTCATCAACTGAATCAGTGATGTGCTGAGAAAATTGTAACAAGAGATTCCTTTAAACGTATTCCACCTCCATCAGAAATACATGTAACATACAGTACCTAAGATACTCTACCCTCAAAGAAATTGATCACTCCTATCCTTTTCTTCCCTCATGCCTTCCCTCCCAAAATTCCCCAGTTCCATACTCTTCCCTGTCCCAATTCTACGAGCCCTGGCACCCTAACCCCAACTGTAGTGATCTGTATGTATAGGTGTAGCCTGGAGAACAGAAAGGCTTCATATCACAATGATGAATCCATAGTTTGTGCCCTCAGCCTGTGGTGAGGTAAGAGTATTGGCAATTTCCTCACAATGTGTTCATTTGACTTCTCTGATTTTTCTTTTATTTGAGATGTCAGGGAAGCTCCACAAGATGGTGATAATAAAATCTATCACTTTTCCTGTTGGTGAAGCATATCACAAGGGAAGCCTTGTAGATACACTGATGGTCATGGGCAACCTGAAAAGTTATATTTTCTCACTGTAATTATAACTCCTGAAGGACTGTATATAGGTGAAAAGGACAACTTGTTCCTGTCTGCTCTTCCTGACACCCAATGGCTGTACAAAGACATTTGGCTTTGTGTGAGGTGAAATGAGTGCATAACCTCAATACTTTTCTCATTTACATATTGTTACCAGGGAAAAAGCTGTCAGGCACTTTAAAGTGAGTCTTCTGAGATAGTGGCAGTCGATAATGCAAACTGAGGTTCCCATATACTTTTCTTTTGTGACCTGTTGGCCTTTTTTATCTACAAGATTTATCAGAACTGATTTTTCAAAATGTGTTTTCCTATGGCTTTTGACAATAATGAAAGCTCATAACTTAAAGGAGAGAGGGAAAGAAATGCACAGAGGGCAAGATTCTTAAGCAACCTAGTATGTTAATGACAGATTTAAGCAGTCTTTATAACTGGAGATCTTTGAACTGATATATGACCTTGCAAAAGAGCAATGTATTACAGTTCTTGCCATGGCAGCTTCAAAAAAAATCATCAATAACTACTTGGCAGTTAATACAAAAGAGTTAGCAAAGAAGGCAAAAAACATGCTCCTACAGCCAGTGAAACAATGAACAGAATTTTCAAGTTTCTGCAGGGAATGGTTCTTCAGTTGTGAACCAATTACCCTGAAAAAGATAATTGAACAATAGGTTTAAATCATTGAATTAAACTTCGTATTCAACTAAAAGACTAACTGGTTTCTTTGATATTTCTGTGTTACATTTGTTATACTGCATACTTTATTTGTAGAATAAAACAAAATGGTCTCCATTTAAACTGGATGCACTTAATTGGAGAACCTGCTTAATTGGGACATCTCCCAGGGAAACAATTTAGCCAAATGACAGTGTGTTCTTGTTAATCAGGGATATCATTATTGACCAGAATCTCCTTTTTCTCTCATAGAAATTAAAGGCAAAACACATTGATTTCAGTGATATCAGGAACATACCCATTTGGCCAGCACTACATCAAATGAGTGTTAGGTGACTAAGAATGGGATTCACAAAAAACAGCCTGCTGAGTAAGGAACCACCTAAGCTAGCTAATTGCAAAATGCCAGGGAGAGGGATGTAGTTCCACCCCTCAAAGGGAGTTAAGCCCATAACTCCAGACCAGAGGAAGGGACTTCTTTCCACTTGACATTCTAGGCATCAACTCTCTCTTGGAGTTGGGTGCTTATTCCATGTCAGTCCTTTCTGATACAAGGAGAGGGGGTATGCCCTCTCCACTTTATCCTATAGCCCAGTGGTCGGAGCACTCCCCAAGATATGGGAGATTGAGGCTCAAATCTCCACTCTGTCTGCTGTGACGATGGACTTGAACCCAGGTATCTCATGTGAGTGCCCTAACCATTGAGCTACAGGGTATTCTGGATGGGACTTTCTCAAGCTCTCTTATTGAAGCTGATTCACTTTGTATAAATCAATATTCACTGGATCCAGGACTTGAAACTGGCTCTCCCATATCCCAAGGGACTAGCATAACTACTGGGTTATTGAGTAATTCTCATGATCTGTGCCCCAATGAATATTTAAATATTTTATACAACTAAAGAACAGCTTCAGCAGGAGAGACTAGAAAGCTCTAACCTACAATATCCAGTGGTCAGGGCACTCACCTGGCAGATGAGAGACCTAGGATCAAGTTCCTACCACCTACACCCACAATAGGGGAACTGAACCTGGATATCCTATTTCATGAGTAAGTGGTCTAACCACTGGGCTGTTGTCACCACCAACATCATTTTGTGTAGGACCCAGTCTAGTAGACAGACTCAAAGTGACATCTGAGCATGCCTACCAGGCCCGGCCCCACAGGTGAGATAAGTGGAGAATGCGTAGTTTGTTGAATCCTGCCAGGAGTTAGGTGTTGGCCATCAGAATTTAGACAGCTGTGAGCATACCCACTGGCAGTTTTGAGGATTTCAATTTTGGATTTAGACCTGTTCCACATTTAAAAATTACTTCAAAAAATCCACATCCCTGAGCACTGCAGCTATCTATGCCAATCTAAACCCCTTGCATAGATGCAACTAGGTCAACTAAAGAATACTTCCGCCAGCCTCGCTATCATCACTCGTGGAGGCCGAGTTATTATTAGTGACAGAAAACCCCCTTCCTTCTTTGTAGGTTGTATCTACATTATGGTTGCTAACGTGGCATAGTTATGATGTCCTAGTTGTGCTACTGTAGCTCCCGCAGTGTAGATATGGCCTTTGACACCTATACAGGCAGTTAAGTACTTAAATCCCTTTGTGGATACAGTCCTTGGAATATTTTCTTTTCTCTCATGAGTAATCCTCTTTTTTAAAAAACATGTTGCTTCTCTTGATGTTTTTCATCCCGTAATCTATTTTTCCTATATATATATATCCTATATCTCCATCCCACAGTCCCTATTTCCTTCTCAACAGCTTTTTTTCCCTGAAGAAAAGAGAAAATTAGGCTTGATCAACAAAAACTGAAGAATTTTATAAACCAGTAATTTTAAGTAATTTCACCCTTTTCTTTAAAAAAAGGAATGTTTATTCTAGTTTCTAAACTCTCTCTCTTGACAACATCCCCTGATCAGTTGTATAGAATACATTTTAAGAACAAGTATGAGTCATTAGTAGTACTTTGCACTTACATAGCATCTCCTTTGCAGAGACAGACCTAATTCTCAGCTGATGTAAAGTAACAGTCTTCCTTTGAATCACTGAGCCAATTTATACCACCTGAGAATTGGGCTCACATTGATCTGGTGGGCATCCCGGTTAGAACTGAGGACTAGAAATTAGGAAACATGCATTCTGTTCCCAATGCTGTCACTGATTTGCTGTGTGACTTTGGACAAATAATGTAAGGATCAATCTTGACTTTAGCCCATCATGAGGGGTGGAGGGAAGCCACACCACTGCAAGAGGAAGGCTTTCTCTTCCAAGGATGTAGATTGCCTTCCACAGTTTCCTAGCACAGAGAGAGCATGCCTAGCAGTGCAGTCTTGCACTGTACACCACTGCACAGCCATGTAAGGGCCAGGCATGATATCCTGTTTGTGGGTTAGTTTTCCCATTTCTAAAAGAGGGATAATAATAATTATGCACCTTTATAAAGCTTGTTCATATTCCTGGATGACAAACGCTATGTATATAGTATGTGTAAAGTTGTAGTAGTAATATTTTACCCAAGAATATTCAAGTTTTTTACTAATATTAATTTAATTCTTGCACATGATGTAGGTAGGTATATAGTATATCGACGAGTTCACTATTACCCTGTACTATTTGAACCTTGGTACATGAGCTTCTGTACCTTTGATAATGGCTGCCCCCCACACTTACAGCTGCAGGTACTACTATGAGGAGCCAATATAGGGAAAGAGTCTCAATTAACAGGATTCTACTGTGTACCAATAAACAAGTAATTATACTCTCTCTGTACATGTCTCAATTGTCAGACTTTCAGAGTAGCTTAACATTTTTACATTTCTACTTCATGACTGGGAAACAAATATAGTTTATTATTATATCCATTTCACAGGTCAGTACACAGAGGTACTGGAAAACTGAGCAACTTGTCCAATGACAGAGCTGTAAATAGAATCCCATGGTTTTGATTCCCAATCCCTTTCTCAAACTATTAGGCCACACTCCTTTCTTAACATTCCATTCAGATGGCAAAAATTATCTGTAGCTACAGGGATCCTGAATCAATTATCCCAACCTTTAGTATCTGAAATCCCTTTTTAACGAACAACCAGCATGTCTCCATGTCTACCAAGCAATCTGCCAATTTGTCTATCAGTTTTCCAATTTGTTAATTTGTCAGTTTTGTTTGTTAATTTGTTCATTGTCAATTTGTTAATTGCATGCTGCTTTTAAGGTATTTATCCATTACGTTCATTTCTTCCTTCTAGCTGTTGCAGTGAGAAAATGAATTTTCACTTTACCACAAAAACTTAGAATACTAGTGTGAAAGACATAGGGATGATATGTAATAATTTAGGAATATTGCTCTGTAATGATTTAGGAACTATGTGACCTGGTTTATTGAAATGTTTATTGTATGCATAGGCTGATTTAGTTTAATAGGAGGTTGTTAGGAAACTAACAGGGAGTTCATATAAAGGATCCAGGTAACACACTTCCTTGTAAACAGCTATTTACTGTTGAGATCTCACTTCCTTGGCTCCAGCCCATGTTACACAGCTGTTTTGCCCAGGCTGGGAACTTAAAGATCAAAGGATGTGAGTTCAATTTCCTGCTCCATCACAGACTTCCTGAGTGACCTTGGGCAAGTCACTTAATGCTGGATTTTTAAAGGTATTTAAGCACCTAGTGGGGTTTTCAAAAGCAACCAGCGGGAGTTAGGTGCCTAAATACCTTTGAGAATTTGGATCTTAGTCTTTCTGAGCCTCCGTTTCCAATCTGTAAAATGGGATAATTGCATTTCCCTACCTCACCAGGCTGTTGTGAGGATAAATACATTAAAGATTGAGAGATGACCAGATGCTACGGTAATGGGGGCCATATAAATGCCTAAAATGGACAGATAGTTCATGCCAGGGTACATGATTTGGGAAGTCCAAATTCTAAACATCGAGGCTAAACAAAACATAGGCTTTGCCAAGTCAGCAGAGAATGCACTGAAGGTCCTCAACTGCAAGAACATAAACTCATGCCACCGTGATAAGATAGATTTACCTTAGGTTTCAGCCAGAAGTTGCGAAGAGGGTTTTGAGTGTTAATATGCTTATGTAATTTTGCGATAAAAGAACTACATTCTTCAGCTCCTCCTAATAAGTGCTGTTGTGATGTATGCTTGTAGTTTCTTCTCCTTCCTATTTGTACGCTGTTGGCACTAGGCACCAGCAGGGAGTACACAATCAGCCACACCTAGGTTAGGTTTTTGTCCTTTTATATTAATATAGTGGCCTTGTTAGGAGTGATAGTGACAATGTGAGATTCAGGCCTGTATTTTCGCCTGAGGTAGAGTTTTGGGTCTTGCTTGCCCATTTGATTTGATTGTTAATTAATGTGTGTGAACAAAGGGATACTTACATAGTCTTTGTCCTTTGTTTACACATATTAGTATGTTGCTTCTACCTATCCAGATGGGTTTATTTGTATAATGGGAACAGATAAGAACAGTTAGTGTTCCTGGGCCTGGGAGGACTGTAATATATGAGCATACACTTTAAGACTGCCTCAACTCCTATCTCAAGGCAAGGTCAAGCAACAAGTTGGGAGGAACAACGGGGAATTAGAGGGAAGATATAAAATGCTAAAAGGCCAAAGACATGCCTGTCCCTGACCATAGCACAACCTCACTCCTTACTCTTCCCATAGGGTACCAAAGAGGTGGGATGAAGACCAACGACCCCCCAAAACAGAACATGACCATAAGTTGTCAGGTGGGACTGTGGGAGTGCATTTCAGGAATAATTATGCCTGCAGGGGGTGGGGACACTGGGAAACAAGACTGCGGCATCAGAATGATGATGTACATGCTTGCTGGAAACTAACCACAATAAACATGGCATTGCCTGCACTTTGGACTTCTGGTCTTCTGCTTTCTGTTGGTGTGAGAATCAGGGGAGAGGGTAAAGGAAAAGCCCTCTAAGAGGCTCAAAGCTAAAGAATACTTACAGTAGTTTTAAGCTAAGATTTTCAAAAGTCAGAGTTATGGAGTTAAGGCCGGAAGGGAACGGCCAGTGTGACTTCCTGTATAGCACAGGCCACCAGCACCACCCATAATCCACCCACTAAACCCAACACTTGAAATTAGAGCAAAGTATTACATCTCACAGGAGTTGAGACTATTATGTGCCGGAAACAAAAGTTAGGAAGGCCCCAGATGCACCAGTGCCCAAGGCCCCTGCAATAGTACAGAAATTATTAGATGAAATATATATCCAGATAATCCTGGCAAGTGATCACATGCTGCAGAATAAGGTGGAAACCACCTACGTTTACTGCTAATCTGACCTGGGGGGAAAATATTTCCAAACTTCACACATGATGACCAGTTAGGTCTTGAGTATGTGAGCAAGACCTAGCCAGCTATTTGCCTGCAAGAGAGAATACTTGGTGCCAGCTCAGACCACTGATCCTTCCAGTCCAGTATTCCATCTCCAGCCGTGGACATCACTGAGGCTTCAGAGGAAGGAGGTCCCTTCCTGATGCATGCAGGTGGCCAGCTGAAACTCTGAAGCATGTGCTTTTAAAAACATAAGATATAAATTGGAAGTGAGCTCCGGGGCTGCTGAGCCCTGCCCCCTACCATCACAAGGAAACCCATGTGATAGAGGCCCATTAGTGGCTCACTATTTTGTTTCAGCAACTCTTGTCAGGCTTGACATACTACACCGAACATGTCATGATATTTATCCAAAAGATGGCACATCATATATCACTGGAAAACTAGTAGTTGACTGATCATTAATATTCTTGCATGATTAATGTATGGTAAACCCACAAAGGGCTTTATAAATATATGCTGGAAATATGTGACTAACATGTTTAAACTAGGTATGTCGGGAGAGTTGATAAAACAGGTTTTGTTTAGACAAAGGAAGAGGCCAACACCTCAAAGCCGGCATGGCCACATCCAATGGGCTATTCTTTTGTATTGCAGGTTGCAGGAAGAGACCACTTTCGTTGTAAAGATCACCAGCAGGGGCGAAGGCAGTAGGGAGCTTGCACCAGACACCATGGCATCCACAGCCAGCGTGCAAGAGAAGCTTTGTCTGTGCTTACTTTTCAAATAATTAATTTTCAAGGTTTGCTAGATGATAAAAAGAAAGGGGAGAGAATCTCATAGTTGTCCATTACTGGGAAGATAGAGGCCATTGTGCATCTGAGAAAAGTTGATCCTTCAACCAAAGGGGTTGAAGTCTCAGGGAACTGGATATAGGTGAGAAACCTCCTTAAGCTAAGATTGAAACTTTCTTAAGTTAAGATTGTCTGAGAAGCACTTTTTTTAAAATTCTTGTTTGTAACCATTTCTATCCTTGCTGCTTGTACTTGGTACCACTTAAACCTATGAATTTTTGTTTAATAAACTTGGTTTACTATAAACCAATTCAGTGCTGTGATTGAAATGAGGTTTTTGTCAAACATTAGTTAAATTAATGAGCTGTAGTCTATTGACTCTTTTTAAAGAAGCAATGAACTTAACGTCTTAGTGTTCAGGAGAGGGCTGAATGCTACAGAAGCAGATAGTTTTGGGGGACTTCAGGACTGAGAGAATATTTGGGGAGGGGAGTCACACTGCAAAAAGTAACTGGAGACCAGGGTCTGATTTGTATGCTGGCTGTTGGTATACAGGCTGTGAGTCACAGTAGCATAGCATTGAAGACCCCACAGTTGCATGGTAGGTGATGAGACATCCCATGACTGGTCAGGGTTGAACCCAAAAAAGTCTCATCTCGTAATACAGTAACAGTTATAAATTTGTCTAGTTCTACTGGACAGCTCTAATTGAAAGTCAATGGCAATTGAGTGTGTGGCTCCCTTATACTTCATTCAGGGCTGGGGGAGGGATAGCTCAGTGTTTTGAGCATTGGCCTAATAAACCCAGGGTTGTGAGTTTAATCCTTGAGGGGGCCATTTAGGGAGCTGGGGCAAAAATCTGTCTAGGGATTGGTCCTGCTTTGAACAAAGGGTTAGACTAGATTACCTCCTGAGGTCCCTTCCAACTCCGGTATTCTATGATTTTAATGACTTCTTGAGAAATTTGATGTTTTTAAGAGTCAAGACTAAACCCCTGTGTATGCTTCAAATGTACAGTGAGTACCTACTCATTGCCACTGGTAATATTTCCACTAGTTGTGTTGATCAAAATTAGTGAAATTCAGGAGTCTCATTGGGCCAAATTATCCTTTGCTGAATTAAAAGGGCCAAGATATGCTTTTGAGTTCTAACTACATAAGAATGGCCATGCTGGGTCAGACCAAAGGTCCATGTAGCCCAGTGTTCTGTCTTCTGACAGTGGCTAGTGCTCAATGCTTCGGAGGAAATTAACAGAACAGGGCAGTTACACTGGTCTACAATTTTTGAGAAGTCGTCTGCTTCAGAGATAAAATGTGATATTTATTATGTATTTTGATGTGCTAAATTCAAATATGACAATTAAAACAACTGATTGGCTACTGTTTCTAAGATATTTAAGTTTTTACATTTTATGTCTATGTATATTGTGTAGATAGTAAAGTTTTAATCATAAATTGTAAACCTAGGTCTTTTCATGTGTTTATGGTTGCTTTACATGATAATATTTCACCTGTCCTGTGTATGTAACACTTTAAAAATCAGCAAAAGGGTTATAGAAATAAAATGTATTATGAAACAAAAGGCAAAAAACTATTCTGTACATAGTTTAGTCCTATTCAGTGTCTACTCGGCGCTTCTTGGCTTGTCTCTTGTATTCATTAAATGGAGCATCTCTTGTCACTGTCCAGCAATAGTCTGCAAGCATTAATGGGCTCCATTTGCCCTGATAGCCTGCCAAGAGATTCCACGGCTGTAGACTGGAGCCCAACAGCTCTGCCTTACTCTTGGGTAGTTCCAAATCCCTGACAAGGTCATTCAGTTCACCTTGTGTTAGGAGGTGTGGTTCAGAGGAGGAGGATGGGAGAAAATGTGGGTCCTGTGACATTGATGGTTCAGGACCAGAAGTTTCATCCTCTTCCTCTTCCTCGTCTGACTCAAGTGAAAATGATTCTGGTGCATCAGGAACCGGCAGGCCTTCTCCGTGGGGTACTGAGCGTATAGCTGATGGAATGTTTGGATAATGCGCAGTCCACTTTGTCTTCTTTGACACACCTTTCCCAACTGGAGGCACCATGCAGAAGTAACAATTCCTGCTATGATCTGTTGACTCTCTCCAAATCATTGGCACTGCAAAAGGCATAGATTTCCTTTTCCTGTTCAACCACTGGCCAAGATTTGTTGCACAAGTGTTGCAGCATATGTGTGGGGCCCACCTCTTGTCCTGATCTCCAATTTTGCAGCCAAAAGAAAGGTGATAGGCTTTCTTAACCATAGTGGTTATACTGCGCTTTTGTGATGCAAAAGTCACTTCACCACAAATATAGCAGAAGTTATCTGCACTGTTCACACAAGTATGAGGCATCTCTGCTCACTTTGGCTAAACAGAAATGTGTCCCTTTGCAAAATCAAACACTGACAAATAAGAGAGCACGACACTGTATGATCTCTAAAGCTGATATAGGGCAATTTGTTCAGCAGAGTGATGTAAGCTTCCTTATGATTGCATCATCCATGACTTCTAGGAATAACATGATGCAATTCATATCATGTATGACGCAATACCAGCTTCAGATTGCATCATTCATTGTTTTGCCTAAAAAGCAAGTACTGTCCAAACCCAGTCATAGATTTATTCATAGATCCAGCCAAAGATGTATTATAGTCATTTCTGGTTTAAATTGAGATCCTTCCCTTTATAACTCACTTATCCTCCACCATTCCCAAGTCAAGGGTCGTATATACTGACCCAATAGCATATCTTGAAAACTAGAGCATCATTTTCGTTCTCAGTGACCCAGAATTAGTAAAGTTGGACTACATTTATTTCAGAAGCATTTTGGCTGTAGAGCAGTGTTATTAGTGAGCGAAAGCTATGCAAAAGGATATGCCTGTCCTCTCACTCTGAATGTGGTGAGGTCAGTCTGATATCTTAAACTTACACAGTGAGGAACAAGAAGATGGTTAACTCCATCCTACTTTAACTTAGACTTTCTTCTGGCTCTTTCGCATCTAGCGTCAATCTTGACTGGGCACTGCCGTAATAAAAATAGTAATAAATTTAAAAGTCTGTTAGTCTATAAGGTGCCACAGGACTCTTTGCTGCTTTTACAGATCCAGACTAACATAACTACTCCTCTGATACTTAATACATTTAAAACTCCCTCACATACAGGTTTAGGGGGTATAAGCAGGCCTAACACAGTATAAGGGAATCTACGTTAATTTAAGGGGATCCAGTTTATACAGCTATATGAATCACCTCTGAGTTTAGCCCCAGGAGATTTCTGATTGTATGAAAACACTTATTCTGTATATGGATAGTAGGCAGAGTGGCTGTCATCCAATTTGAATTACTCTCCTACAGACATTTCAACATCCAGTCTTCAGTCTCACTATCCCCCTCCCCCCATGAAAATGAACTATATTGTTATGGGATTTAACTTTATGTATCACAAAATATATAATGTTCTACTTTTTCTAAACTATTTTCATTAATTTTATAGCCATACAGTGTATAATAAAGATATAATACTAATTTTTACAATACTTATGTCCCTTTACTGATTTTTTGATTGACTCTTGACTATGCAAACTCCTGATTATCTGAACAATCCGAAGTAGTTTGAATAAACAGTATCCTACACTAAATCAAATCACGCTCCTAAACCAGGCTTTTTAAAAAAAATCATGAAAAGGCAAATTCCAGCCATTTTGATGTATTTGTTAGTTTTTGTGCCAACTTTTTTAATAAGCACAGATAAAGAATTTATTACTATAATTGGTATGACAACCTGGGTAATTGGTATTAGATTTTTTTGTCCTCTAATTCTGAACACCACAAAATAATAATAAACACTAGTAAACATATAATGTGTAATTAGATTATAAATAAAATATTCATAATCTACAATGTGTACTATAACCACCCTTTCAGTTTACTTAGGAAATGCCCTCATATTCCACTCATATTGAGTCTTCTGTTAGTGAGCTGGTATATAGATTAGTTTTATACATATCTGCCTATCAGTGACTGCTTATCTTTGTTGATGTGGTAAAATAATAGGTTATGGATTTTCATTTTTAAACTATAACATTCTAGGGCTCTCAAATGATTAAAAAATAATCACGATCAATCACAGTTTTAATCCCACTGTTGAACAATGATAAAATACCATTTATTTAAACATTTTTGGATGTTTTCTACATTTTCAAATAGACTGAATTCAATTACAACACAAATACAAAGTATACAATACTCACTTCATATTATTATTTTTATTACAAATAGTTACATTTGTGTGTGTGTTGGGGAAGTGTGTGTGCATGTGTGTGTGTGTTTGTGTTGCAAGAGCACTGTTTCTTTACGCAGAGCACTCAGGAACCTGAACGCTCTTTCAGCCAGCAACAGCTGCTGTCGGCAGCACTCACTCCTGAGCCAGCAGCAGACAGGTTCCCCCTGTTCACCGCTGAGCTGGGGTCAGGGACTAGGTACATAGGCGGGGGGAAGGGGATACACAGACATCAACCCTCACCATGCCCCCACTCTCCACAGCAAACAGGAGGCAGGCTCCATGGCAGGAGGGGAAGGCAGAAGCAGCAGTGAAGCAGGGCAGCGAGAGAAGGAGCACTCAGCCCTGGAGGAATACAAAGGTGCCCCCCTGAGCACAGTGCCCAGGCAGTGGCCCTCCTCACCCACCCCTAAGGCTGGCCCTGTCCAGTGGAAAGGGGATGGTGCAGTCAGTAGGGGATTGGGCTCCTCTATCCCCCCAGAAGATGTTTAACAGGCTTTGCCAAATTGCCCACAGTCACTTGTTCCTGGCCACCTCCTACTCACTGCCACAGCTAGTACCTACCTCCCTACCAAGTCGCCACCGAATTCCATCTCCAGACGTGTGCTATTAACACTTGTTTTTTTTTTAAAAAAAAAAAGAAGCATTACTTTGTTTTGAGTTAATTGCATGTGTTAACTGCAATTAATTGACCAGGGTCGGCTCCAGGCACCAGCCCAGCAAGCAGGTGCTTGGGGCGGCCAAGGAGAGGGGGCGTCACATCGGGCTCTTTGACAGCAATTTGACGGCGGGTCCTTCGCTACAAGAGGGACCTAGAGACCCGCCACCAAATTGCCATTGAAGAAGAAAGCGGTGAGGTGGAACTGGCGCCGATCGTGGTCGCAGCTGCTTTTTTTTTTCAGCCGCTTGGGGTGGCAAAAACCCTGGAGCCGGCCCTGTAATTGACAGTCCTATAACATTCACATTAACTCTCATTACCAAGAAATATCTTTCATTTGTCACCTAAAGATCCTGCTCCGCTATCCCAGAAATGGGTATTCAAATAGGATGATTTTCTCCACAAAATATTTGGAAATTTCTCAAGTCAGTTGTTGTATGGGGACAGCTTGGATCAGTCATGCTAATATCACTATAAACTAATCTGCTGGCCTATATCCTACGGATCCTGTAGTATGGGCAAAGAAATGTCTCTTTATGATGCAACTAGTTACATTCAACTTCTGCCACCAGTGCTGAGTTGTCTTGCTTCATATGTCACAGGGCAGCTGAAAACTGACCTGTGAGAATGAAGCTTTGGAAAAGGATGGCTGAGGAAAAAGTGGATCATAGTGAAAGGCAAAATATTGTGATACAGCCTTAGTAAAACATCAGTTAAGTGGGTTTTCAGAGGGCTATGATGGACCTACAGCTATTTTAGACTCCATGAGAGGACCATCAAAACAGGTTCTTCTCCTCAACAGAAGCGCTGGTTCTGTGTAAGGGAGACAGAGACTGATACTTGACATAAATTCATTAGCTTTTTTCAAATGTGTACTATGTTTTATTGATAAATTATTATAGGTTATTCCCTAATCAATAGTGACCATTTGATAGGTGTTGAGACAAGGGCTTTAACACTAGTTGGTCAGTAATTCTCAGAAAGTATCTTGTATGGTGGTCATTTTTACTGTATTATATAATGCATTATTTTAATAAGTGATTTATTGTACATTTTGTTATATATGTGGCATTTATAGAGAATTCCTGACCTGTAAATTAGTCCATCAGCTTGCTTGCAACATCTCTCTATATTCCATGCAGTGTCTTCTCTTGTAGCCTGACAGAATATGTGCAATTTACTATTTTCTTCTTCTTTTTACCTCATATTTTCAGTTTCATTTCCAATAATCTTTAGTGAGAAAATGTCAGGGAAGTTAGAGATGAAACTTGGCAGATTCTGGAGATTCACTCCGTTGGTTAATAGTAGAAGCTTACAAAGGTGAGGACAGTTGTTCAATCCATCAGCCTGTGACCAAAAGAAAATAATCATATTTCCCAGAAAAAGAAAAACCGAAAGAGGGACATAGATGTGAGGACAAATTATTCTCATAATCCTCTTTAGCATTAGGATATGTTATATCAGACCTACATTTCAAAAAGAAAAAAATTGGTGAGCATAGACCTGAAAGCGGGAATCTTATTCTGACCTATAAAATGACCATACTAAGACTGCTCAGCAAATTCAGCTGCCTTGACAATAATTATGGTAGGGGCCCAGCCCCTGCATTTGGAGTAGTCAACATCTCTCAGGAGACATTCCATATCTCACAGGACTGTATTCGTAAAGGCAGCTGATTGTGATATGGATCAATGAATGTAAAATGAATACTTTTTGCATTCATCATCTCATCATGAAGATAGATTAGGTACCTATGTTCTTCTGCATCAGAATAAATAAATGGGAATATCATTTTAACATATATTTTAAAATATATTACTGAATATTTGTATTATGGCAGCCACCTCAGGGCCCTAATAATGGATAGCCAGCTCTTGTATAGGACTTTTAATTCATAAATCTCAAAGCATTTTACAAAGGAGGTCCATATAATTATCGACATGTTACAGATCGTGAAACTAAGGTACTAGGAGAGAAAGTGACTTGTCCAAGTCACCCAACAAGCTAGTGGCAGAGCTTGGAATAGAATCCAGGTGTCCTGAGCCCCAGACTACTGACCAATCCACTAGAATCACAGCCTCTAGTGCTTGATACCATACTAACACAGAAGGAGCCTTGGGGGGGGGGAAATTGCATAGAGTAAACTTTACCATCATGGCTATCACCTCCACCATCTCCTGGAACCCAATACCTCCTTTATCCTAATTTTGAGAGATGAGAGAGTGACCCAGATGATACCACCACCTCCACTGGTTTCAGCTAAATCCCAAACACTACCTGGGATGTGAGATTTTGTTTGAGGCCTCCACCTTCCAGGGTGTCCTTTTTCTCCCCTATCTCTCTTCATTTTATTTCTGTTTAATAACAGTCTGTCTCAGTTTGCCAAGACTGTATATTATTGCAACACTGCCATAAAATACCAGAAAGAGGCAGCTAAGTGCAATGCCTTACTGGTACAAGTCTGCCAGGTCTCAGAGTGGCTGAGAAGACGCTGTGCATTGCCTGTGTTTTTTTCTGCAGAGAGGTTCCAAGTGAAAGTCAACACTAGAGTCAGAAACTGCATTTTCTATCTTTGATGTTCTTTTCTCTTCCCTCTTGTGTGTTTGTCTTGTTTTTCTTCTGGGAAATGGGACCATACTTTAGCAACAACAACAGCAACAGTTTTAGCCCATTTCAGCAAACTTTTTCTCCTTCCCCCGCCCCAAGTTATCTTTAATACCATATAAGAAACTGTTGAACCAGGGTTTTTTCATTTAAAGACTATCCCCAGTTAAAGTGAAAGGGGTGTTGTTAAAATGAAAAGCCTTACTTAATACCTTACATTTCAAATGCTTTGACTATTTTCCTTCTTTTCTGTATCTTCAATAAAAGGTTAAAGGGATTTTGTAATGGTGTGTCTGAGGTCTCTGTGTACCAAACCCCAAACCTTATTTAAAATTGTTTAATGTTGGATAGTGACTGTGTTATCTTAACACCTTTGACTCTTTAGGTACATCTAAATTAATACAACCCATCTCAAGTCAGGCACCCAGAAAATAAGAACACAGTTGGAGACCACCGGTGGAAAGTTTGGTTTAAATGACTTGCTTAGCGTCACATAGGAACTCTGTGATACAGGCCAAATTTTAAGTCCCTGCTCCAAAGCATGGGGGAGCACTAGAGCTTTTCAAAGTAAAGGGAAACAGGATTTTTTTCACCTGGGCAAAATAATGTATTTTTCCTTACCCTCGTTCTTGGACATTTTGGCTTAAAATTTCCAGAAAAATTCAACCTGAAGCAGACACCCAACTATGAAATTGTCAGCCTGAGTTGTTGTACTTTGGCAAAGTTATAAGCAACTGAAAACAAAGTCTTATAATAGGAAATTCCATCGCCCCTGCCTGTAATATAAATACATACACTTAAGGTACTTACTGTGCATACATTCTCTTTTATTTTGTTTTATATTACATAAATATGAAAATAAGTATCCATTTTTCCAGTTGACAATCAGCCTTGTCAAAGGCTGCTAGCTAAAAGATGGGAAATATTTGGTTTAGCTGAAGTAAGTAAATTTTACTACTGATAATGGAGTTTTTATGCAGGAGTGCTAATAGAAAACAATTGTGGTATTGATTTTCTGTGTAAGGAATGTTTATTGATTAGAGTTCTATCTAACCCCCATTCACTCTTTTCCTCTGTGACTGGAAGCCCGGGGTACAACCCAGAACTGTGGGACCATTGTTCCTCTTAACTCTGCAGCCTGGGCTGACTCTCATAATGCTTTGCCAGTGACAAGCAGTGAAGCCCTCTAGGCGCTGTTATCCCATAACCAGCAGCATGCAGAGGCACACCCAGCTAAGTTTCCTGAAGGCTCCCTAAACCACTCATGAACCAAACACAGGGAAACATGTACAAATCTCCTAAGCCCCCTGCTTTACACCCCAGAAATATACTCTTGAACAGTACACACTTATTAATTATTTCACCACTTTGTCAAAGGAAAGTGGACATGAGCAGATTTCCCAAGCACTTTACACAAACTCCCTGGTAAGGATAAAACATTAAATAAAATTATTAATTACAGAAAGATAGATTGTAAGTGACTATAAATGGTGGGCATAAAGGTCAGAAATAGTTACCAAAGAAAATAAGAAGTCATCATGCCATCTAAATCCTAAACCTTATTAGACCAAGCAGTATTTGTATTAAGCAGTTTTTATCACCCCTCTGGATGTTGCAGCCATGTTACAGTCCTGACTTTCCTTCTCAGCCCAGGACCAGTCTCCTCAGTTTAAGTCTTTGTCTTCCCAGCATTCTTCAGCATAGGTGGGGGAAGAGAGAGGTAATTGCACGATACCTCTGTCCCCTATTTTATACCCTCAGTCCATGTTCCTGGAAAAGACAAGCCCAGACATATCATGGTGGGCCTTGCTCAGTCATAGAGTTGAGCAATCTCCCCTCCCTCCACCCTGGTGTGGGTTTATGCAGCTGAGTCATAGTGTTGAGCAACCCCCATTGTGTGGTGCTTGTGCAACTCTCTTACAGAATTGTAAATCCCTTGTTTACAACTCTGCTGCTGATTAGTGGTCATTTAATGCCCACCTGGATGTGGGTCAAGCCCTTTGTTGTCACTAGAGAACTAGCAGTGGGCAACTCACAACATATTTCAATAACAACCATACAGCAAAATCTCATAACTTCATACACAATAACAATATACATATTTTGACAGAACAATGGGTTTTAGCAGATCATGACCTTTCCTATGCTATTTTACATGGCCTGCTTTGAATGAAATATCACAACCATATATATGAATGATGAATATGGGGGCTACAGGGCACTACTTTGAGGTACAATGCTCCTGGCCTTTGGAACCTTCATGGGCTTGTGAAGTTATGCAGCCACTGGATAATTTTGCCTCAGTAGTTGTTTCATCATAGTCCTGTTACCCAAGTCTGTTCCCTTCCTGAGTATGGCATTATAGTTCACATTGCAACCCAGGTGATGTTAGGACATGCAGTTAGTGCATTAAATATCATAACACTAACTGAAGGTCAAGTCATTCTTTGGCTGATTGCTACAAGGGATATCTATCACCTTCTCTACCAGTGATCAAAGGAACGGATCCTTTTACCTTCATCAATGTTCCCTCTCCAGTAATTGGGTTTGGAAATCCTAGACACCTCAAACAAGAGGATTTTGTTAGTTTGGTCAGGCCCTGGATCCATTTGTCCCTTCCCTTTGTAGGATTAAGGGACAAATGAATTACATGATGACTACATAAGCACTAGGGATGAAATAGCTTCAGAGGGCTCTGTATCTTCATGAGAAAGACATACATTGGCCCAAAATAGGAAGAAGCAGTACATGAGAAGGTCATTTCCCAAGCTTCCCACTGGCTCCCCACACCTTGACCAGCTACAGAACTGCCAGCTTCAGTTGGAGACTTGGATGGTTTTAGGGGGCAGGCACGTCTATCCTTTTGGCATTATATTTCTCCTGAATATGTTGGCCCACTGCATACCCATTATCTTTGTGAATTTGGACTTTACACTGATATCTGGTGCTGCTAGTTAGGGCCCCAAATATTATGATCAGTCCTCAAGTACCACTGATATTAATAGTCTATGTTCAGAGAGATTCACTGTGCAATGTGAACTATAACTGTGCACTTAACAATTGGAACCACAAACCAACAGCAAGAAGCATTCCAAATTAAAACAAAAAAAAAATCTGACATGCCATACACATAAAGAAAGCAAACAAAAATATAATCTTCAATCACGTTTCATAAAGGCATTCACATGGATTTGGAGACTGTGCCACTGAGTGGTACCATTAAGGCACCACTCAGTGGCACAGGTTATCATCAGCCTATTATTAGGCTCATGCATTAGGAGGATTGTGGATGCTGCTTCAGCTGTCAGTGCAGAACGAAAATACTTGCTGAGATGGAATTCAATAAAGGCATCTCACTGTTCTCTTCATGTCAGGCTTCAGTGACTGTCTTCCTTGGAATTTGGAGTTAATGATAATGTTAAGATCAGTTTTAAACCGTAAGAAAAAACTGTACATTTTCAACAGCTCTAGTGGTAGGACACCTGTGGGAGACATTAATAATGCCATTTGTTAGCTCACTTTTGCAAGTGGTGTCAAATATGCAGCTGAAATTAGACTCATAAAAATGTGTTTGAAGGAGCAGAGATGAAAAAAAGCTGAAATATTGCAACTACTTTCCATTTAGAGAGCGCTATGCTGTTGGGAAAGTAAAATAGAAGACCAAGTACTTTTCTATTAGAAATAAAATGGATGAGGACATGTAATGAAAGCTAAGGCTTGTATTTATTTATACTAGTACCAGTTGGTTACATGCAGGGTGTCTCTTTAATGGATTACACAGTGCCCTTAGCTAATATGAATTATATTAAGGCAATCAAGTCTAAAATGGGACATATAAGCAATAAAGTCAATAAGGTCTCCAGAGCTTTTATTCCCACTGACCTGAGAAGTCTGCTTCTGAGATATGCAGTTCTTCTAATGGTTTGGAGATTTTCTGTGTCTATGATTTGGCTGCTGTCTTGTCAAATTATTATATATCTAAGAGCATCACTCCAGTTTAAAATATTGTGCATATTAGCTCAAAATTTGCATATTTCGCTGAATCTTGACTGTGTAAATTTTATCATTTGTGTGCACTACTATTAATGCAAAATAAAAATGTTCTCTCTTACTGACGTAGGTATTCGGGACCCTGGTTTTACGCTCCTTCTGAAAGACGATAACTCCAGCAGTATAATACCACTCAACACCATGCTGGTGTACTGATTTAGCACTGAGTCAGAAAGAAGATGGGCATCAATGCCACTTTTTCTAGCAAACTGAGTTTTCACTAGAGCACTTGCATCCATCCCCAGGCAATATGACTAGATTGCAGTATAAGAGATGATAAAAGATAAAAGAAACCAACAAAAAGAGTTCCAGCATTAAGCAAGATCTCTAAGCAAGCTCTGTAGTAAATAAACGAAGGGTGGAAAATTTAAAAAAAAACTACCTTGGCTTTCAGTGAAAAGATAGGTAGCACTAGAGACAAAATTCTTTGCACAAACATTTCACTGTTTGCACCCCTGTGATGAGATACCAAGCTTTCACTACCTCCTTTAGTCATTGAAAACTTCAGTGCGTACAGTTTGGTAAATCTGAAGATTAGTTTGGCAATGAAAACAATAAACAAGATGCTCAAGGGCCTACCAGTGTTGTTAAATCTGGTCTATTTGCCAAAATGAAGATAGATTATATTTTGGAATGAGAAGTTAGAAGAGCATGTTGCATATCTTTTAACAAATGATGAGGTCAGGAACTGTGTGAACATAAGAGCTATCAGTGGAACAAGAAACATGATTCATAGCAGTGGTAAGAAAATGAAAGTTATTTAGCTTTGTGGGAAGAATGGAGATGGAACTTTGCCAAAGGCAGTGCTTCAGTGAACATGAAAGGAAGAAGCACAAGCAGCTGACAGGAAAGGAAAGGGTGGGATGGTCAGACCCATTAGCAGGTACACTCAGAAGTTAGAGAAGAAGCAAAAATAAAATGAAATCATGTTAATTTTTGAAAGTGTTCCATAAAATGTTTCCCTAACTGCACTACAGCTTTAATAGCAATGCAATGTTATAGTGACCTAAGTACAAAAGAGGGAGTCCAAGGCAAAATCCTGAGTTTGTTGAACTCAATTGGACTTTCATCATTGTTTTCAATAGAGGCAGCATTTAATCCCAGGAATCTAGGCGTCTCTTTTTCCAGCTCTACTACTGGCTACAGTGCTACTTATGGCAAGAGGCAAGCCAATATTGTCATACGTTGTTTCTAATTTTTAGTGCCCTAAGTCTCTGTGGATACCCAAATAGAGACGGTTTGCCTGATTTTCAGAGGTGCAGAGTATTCACATTTGTTATTGACTTCTGCAGAAACTGTGACTGCTTAGCCCTTCTAAGGATGGAGCCACTAAGTTTTGGAGCACCTGCAACTTCCATTGACTTCAGTTGAAGATGTAGAGGCTCAGCACTTCTGAAAATCAGGCCTCAAGTTGAGCACCCAAAATTACTGAAATTGGCCCACTGTATTTCCAGAACTGTATTATTAGTATACATCCAAGTCATCTTTCATAAAGCCGAAAAGAAAAATGCTGAAACTGAGGAGAGAGATAAGGAACTCCTGCTTCAAGATAAATGCTACTTCATACAGTAACAAATATAATTCATTAGAATTCTATGCAATTTATATGCACTACACCAGGGATTGGCAACCTTTGGCACACAGCCCACCAGGGTAAGCACCCTGGCAGGCCGGGCCAGTTTGTTTACCTGCCACGTCCGCAGGTTCAGACGATCGAGGCTCCGACTGGCTGTGGTTTGCCACTCCAGGCCAATGGGGACAGCGGGAAGCAACGGCCAGTACATCCCTCAGCCTGCAATGCTTCCCGCAGCCCCCATTGGCCTGGAGCCGTGAACCGCGGCCAGTGGGAGCCACAATTGGCTGAACCTGCAAACACAGCAGATAAACAAACCGGCCCAGCCCACCAGGGTGCTTACCCTGGCAGGCCATGTGCCAAAGATTGCCGATCCCTGCACTACACCGTATTTTGTGTTTGTATTGTTTTATGATTTTGACTGAGGGCAAGAATATGAAAGAGATGCTATTTGGTTGGGTTAAATACAGTTCTGATGTTTGGTGTCAATTATATCACTGGGAAAGTAGAAATTAATGACTATATATATGGTGTATATGTATATTTTATTTCCATATTCTCCATTTAGTAGGTTTAAGAGTACCCATTATTTAAAGCCCACTATTTATATCACTCTTTGTATCCATCAGTCTTGTTCTTTAAACAGTTTGGATATGTTTTGACTTTGGAACCGACTTCTTGAAATATCTTGATTTGACCATCAGTGCCTCAGTTACATCAAAATAATGATCATCATATATTTTACATTTCATTGAACATTGTATCAAAATAATATTCATATAGGTCTCACCATTGCAAATTATTTAGAGTTAAAGTTGCAGTTTTGAATATATTGAGCCAGAACAGCTATATACTTCCCCACAAAAGACTATGCAAAGGGAGAACTTCATTTTTACTACATTGCTTTTCTGTCTAGAGGGAGTTCTATTTCTATTTTATATATTTTCAGAATCTCTGCTGTTTACTAAATTTATGGGCTAAAGAGAATAGTACAACCTATATATCCAGATTTATTGCCATCAGAGTTTTACACTACACCAGACAAAGAAAGTATGTGGCTTCTGTGCATTAGAAATGCAATGTATGTGAGGAAAAAATACTTTACTATATATTACCAAATGAGGCTTTCTGATTTATAGGCTTTCTTCCTCCAAGCCATTGTGATTAATGTCACCTTCACCCATGCTTTGGTACACATCATGCACAAACTGTAATGTTATAAGTAAAATAATTTATATTGTTAATTGTGTAACTCTACTAAGAAAGGGAGGTGATATAGATCCTTGGGAAACAGTGTACTTAGAAATCAAAGAGCAAAATCATTTTTAATGAGGCAGGAGTAGGCAAGAAAAAATGTCTGGTTCAAATATATTATTTATTTAAATGTAACAAGACACATATCGCCAGCTCTTGCCTCAGTGCCACCAGTAACCATAGCTGTGGCGGTATCACATGGGGTAGACATGGTCTCAAGCCATTTAGGGATTAAAACTGTTGACCAAAACCAATACTTTAGTCCAGTGTTTCTCAAACTGGGGTCAGGCAAATGGGAGCTGCTGGAAGCGGCGGCCAGTATGTCTCTCAGCCTGCGCCGCTTCCAGCAGCCCCCACTGACCTGGAGCAGTGAACTGCGGCCAGTGGGAGGTGCGATTAGATGGACCTGCGGACGGGGCAGGTAAACAAACCAGCCCAGCCCGCCAGTGGCTCTCCCTACACAAGCGGCGACCCCAGTTTGAGAAACACTGCTCTAGTCTAAACTTTGCCCAGAAACCAATAAGCAAAGCAACTAGTGCTGATCACAGAGCACTGATGTCATGTCCACCTCATAACACACAGGCATTTGACACTAGCTTCAGTTTCCAGATGGATTTAAAGTAATGCCATGTTGAGTGTATCGTATTAGTGAATCTTGAAATAACAAAGGCTTTCTGGAAATCTAAGTACACTACGTCCACTGGATCCCCCCTGTCCACATGTTTGTTGACCCCTTCAAAGAACTCTAATAGATTAGTAAGACACAATTTCCCTTTACAGAAACCATGTTGACTATTACTCAACATAGAAAAGCATAAACTGTTGAGCAATAGTCAACATGGTTTCTGTAAAGGGAAGTTGTGTCTTACTAATCTATTAGAGTTCTCTGAAGGGGTCAACAAACATGTGGACAGGGGGGATCCAGTGGACACAGTGTACTTAGATTTCCAGAAAGCCTTTGACAAGGTCCCTCACCAAAGGCTCTTACATAAATTAAGCTGTCATAGGATAAAAGGGAATGTCCTTTCATGGATTGCGAACTGACTAAAAGACAGGGAACAAAGGGTAGGAATTAATGGTAAATTCTCAGAATGGAGACAGGTAACTAGTGGTGTTCCCCAAGGGTCAGTCCTAGGACCAATCCTATTCAATTTATTCATAAATGATCTGGAGAAAGGGGTAAACAGTGAGGTGGCAAAGTTTACAGATGATACTAAACTACTCAAGATAGTTAAAACCAAAGCAGATTGTGAAGAACTTCAAAAAGATCTCACAAAACTAAATGATTGGGCAACAAAATGGCAAATGAAATTTAATGTGTATAAATGTAAAGTAAAGCACACTGGAAAAAATAACCCCAACTATACATACAATATGATGGGGGCTAATTTAGCTACAACGAGTCAGGAAAAAGATCTTGGCGTCATCGTGGATAGTTCTCTGAAGATGTCCACGCAGTGTGCAGAGGCGGTCAAAGAAGCAAACAAGATGTTAGGAATCATTAAAAAGGGGATAGAGAATAAGACTGAGAATATATTATTGCCCTTATATAAATCCATGGTAGCCCACATCTCGAATACTGTTTACAGATGTGGTCTCCTCACCTCAAAAAAGATATTCTAGCACTAGAAAAGGTTCAGAAAAGGGCAACTAAAATGATTAGGGGTTTGGAGAGGGTCCCATATGAGGAAAGATTAAAGAGGTCAGGCCTCTTCAGCTTGGAAAAGAGGAGAATAAGGGGGGATATGATAGAGGTATATAAAATCATGAGTGATGTTGAGAAAGTAGATAAGGGAAAGTTATTTACTTATTCCCATAATACAAGAACTAGGGGTCACCAAATGAAATTAATAGGTAGCAGGTTTAAAACAAATAAAAGGAAGTTCTTCTTCACACAGCGCACAGTCAACTTGTGGAACTCCTTACCTGAGGAGCTTGTGAAGGCTGGGACTATAACAATGTTTAAAAGGGAACTGGATAAATTCATGGTGGCTAAGTCCATAAATGTCTATTAGCCGGGAAGGGTAAAGAATGGTGTCCCTAGCCTCTGTTCATCAGAGGATGGAGATGGATGGCAGGAGAGAGATCACTTGATCATTGCCTGTTAGCTTCACTCCCTCTGGGGCACCTGGCATTGGCCACTGTCGGTAGACAGATACTGGGCTAGATGGACCTTTGGTCTGACCCGGTACGGCCATTCTTATGTTCTTATAGATAATTATAATAAGGTCTGCATCTAGTAGAGAAGGCTGCAAACTCATGGTAGGAACAAATGGAAAAAAGTTATCCTTGTCATTGCAACAGCAAGCTTTCTAAGTTGTGAACTTGAATAACAGAGAAACAACTCTAATAAAAAGGGAATAATTGGGCCTCTGTATATAAAAATGCAGAGGACAACAGTGGATATGCATGCAGGAAATATGCATGAGGGCACAATGTGGCCTCTTGCCTTTTAATTAGTTTGTAAACCACTATACTTTTCCTGATAGAAAATGTGCAAGGGACAAGAAAGGTTTTATATTTCTATAGATGATGCTAGAATAATAGGCTAAATTTTGGCTTTCCTACAAACCCGTCATAAGCGCCAATGCATGGTTATCCTACCCTAGGAGTAGCTCAAAGTCACAATATGGTCCTTGGTTCCCCAACTAACTCCAAAGGAAAATAATATGTGCCAGCTCTATACCTTATGTATCTTACTTCCCCCTCTGCACTGGCTCAGCTGCACTGACCAGGAAACTGCGGGGTGGACAACTCTATGCACACCCCACTCCTGTCTGCCCACTCCCCACCCATCTAAGTAGGAGGGAGTGTAGTGGCCCCATGGAAGCTTCTCCATCTCCTGCTCTATAAGCTATGGGTAGCTTGTGCAGAGGAATACATATATCCCCTTACTCCACTGCATGGGTGTGTAAGGTCCATAACAGTCTTTCCCTTTATTTATAAACCATTCTGTTCCCAAATCTTTACTACTAAATAAACTAGTGAAAAACAAAATCAAATTAAAGCCATAAAGCAAACATGAAACAGATAAAGGGCTGTAGTCTGGTCTCAAGAATACCAGTGGGAATCTGGATTAGCTGCACCGGCTTCACTGGAAATTGAGGATACTCAGCACTATACAGGATCAGGCTCTGTGTGCAGAAATTAGTTCAAAATATTCAAGAAACCAAGTTATGATACATCATTAAAATAAAAAGTAGCATAAAATTTTTGTTATGCAAAAAAATATTAAAGGTTGTTATCCCAGGAAATGAATATGCTATGTTATGAGATGTTAGCAAACACTCTAGAAATCACTGATCTTAAACTGTAAGATCATTCCAATGATGTAAGACAACACTTGCAATGGACTTTAAAAAAAAGAGGAAGTAAACTAACAGAACTGCAAAATGCACAGGTGAAAATGAAAAACACTTAGGGAACATGTAACGATGATGGATTCTACTGTATGTGCATTTCAGTAAATACTGTACTGTCAGAAAAAATGACAACAGACACTAATTACATTAAGCATAGATAAAGATGTGATTCAAAATTTTAGTGAGCATATTTACATATTTAATTGGGAACAATATGAAAAAATGATGACAAAAATACTTACAGGAGTCAAAACGAAAATGAGGATAAAACAGTCTACTTAGGTTGTAAAAATATATATCGCCAAGAGCAATAGGATAGAGGTAACAAATCAGAAGGCAAAAGATCAGCCCTCTGAAGAGCAAAAGAGGGGAATTAGATTTTTGAAAACCATCTGACAAAGTTCCACATGGAGATTAATGTCTAAAGTGAAGTGTCATTGGAGGTGAGAAAAGTTGGGTAACTGATTAAAAACAAAATAAAACTGGCTGGAGGGCAGATAAGAAAAAAACATTAACAAACACAAACTTTTCAGGCTAGAGACAACAAACTATATGCTTTTATGAGTGGAGGGACAAGTCTGGCTTTCCATTGTTTAATCTGCAATCTAGAACTGGTTCAAACACAGAGAAGTTTGGAGTCTTTTGTTGATCACAAAGTTTGTGGAACTTGAAGAACCTGAATGTGGCTCCCTCCTCCTCCATGAGTTCAAAAAAGAAAATGACTCTTCTAAGGCTGACGTGTGGGAGCAGGAGGCCTTCCTACCCTATGTGGATGTGCTCCCAGAGTGCAATTTCTTCCTATTTGGCTATGTGCATGTTCCCCTGGGGTCACTGGGGTGATGAGGTCTCTTAGTGCCAAACTCTTCTTGACAGTGTGGATTAATAGCAGCACCCATTGGCCCAGAGCAGCAAACTGCAGCCAGCAGGGCCGGTTCTAGCAATTTCGCCACCCCAAGCACAGTGGCACTCCGCGGGGGGCGCTCTGCCGCTCGCCGGTCCCGCGGCTCCGATGGACCTCCCGCAGGCTTCCCTGCGGGGGGTCTGGTAGTCCCGTGGCTCCTGTGGACCTCCCGCAGGTGTGCCTTTGGATGCTCCCCCGGAGCTGCGGGACCAGCGGACCCTCCGCAGGCACGCCCCCCGGCAGAGCGCCCCCCGCGGCATGCCACCCCAAGCACGTGCTTGGCGTGCTGGGGCCTGAAGCCGGCCCTGGCGGCCAGTGGGAGCTGCAATCAGACGGACCTGTGGATTGGATAGGTAAACAAACCGGCCCGGCCTGCCAGGCGCTTTCCCTGCACAAGCGGCGATCCCAGTTTGAGAAACATTGCTCTAGTGTAAAACTCATTGTTGACTATATTAGAGGATGGTCTCTTTTGTGTGGTCTAGGTGGCCTGACTGTACTCCCCCTGAGCCTTCACTCTTGTGATATCCTACCTCAAAAGCTTCTTCCCTGAATATGTTCCAGGGAAGAGGAGGTCTTGAGTTTACTTGAGTGGCTCATCTCCCCATCTCCTGAGGCCTCAGTTGTTGCACTGTTCCCCAGACAGTCCAGCTTTCCAGCATATGCTTGTGGTTCTCCTTGGCTGCATGTTGGAATCCAGCTCTGACTCCATGAAATGCTGCAGACCACACAGTGTATTTCAACTGATTCCCCATTGTGGGGAAAGCTGGAGAGCAGAAGTCAGGAGCAGCAAGTCTCAGAAGGACAAGGAGACAGAAAACAAAATGTTGGGCACCAGGCTGCAGCCATATTGCAGATTCCATACCAAGAGTACTGCATTTTACAGCAGTGTTTCTCAAACGGGGGTCTCAACAGTATATTATGTAAACATTGGAAAACCTAACATATGGAATAATATACCAAGAGAAGCCATTAAAGCAATGGAGCAAGAAAAATCAATATGTTCAGAAGACAGGTAGATGAGTACCAAACAAGAGAAGATGGAACTGTCTGGGGAGTACATAGACAATTGGGAAAATCAATAAGGATCAAGTGGCTTTTCCTTGTTCCTGTGATTTATGTTCATTGTTTATAGCTCACAAGTCCTCAGCTATGCAGTGCATAATATGCTTTGATGGGTAGCAATTTTGCCTTAAATCCACTGACTTTTATACATTATGTTCAGTTTAAAGTAATTGACTATCATGCTGACCAATATTGACTCATTGTTTTCTTGTACTCCCCAGTCACTCTGTCTCTATCCATATGTTCTCTCTTATCATATACTTAAATTGTAAGCTCTTTGGGGCAGAGGCCATCTTTTTATTTGGTGTTTGTCAGTACCTGGCATAATGGAGTCCCAGTCCGTAACTGGGGCTCCTAAGTACCTTGATAATACAAATTATAAAGAATATAAATCAAAACAAAATAAAAATTACCAAATGCTATGTCTACCTACTAATGAATTAGGTTTATATAAAAGGAAACATTTTGATTTCATGTAATGTTTGTGAACAGATACAGAATGTTTTTTCTGGGAGATTACACTAACAAATAGGAAAGGTGTGTGTTCTCCTGATATGCAGATACATGTAGAAAGGTGTATGTGTTATGTTCAATAATAATGGGAATAGCTATTCCCAAGTAATGAGAATTTTAAAAAAGAGTCTGTGTTAAAATTTTGTATAAGTATTTCACATTCCAAAAACAGAAAATAAACACTAATTCTTAGGTAAACTAATTTATGCAAGAACTGGGGTGGAAAATTATCCCTATTATTTTCTGAGAGATTACACCACATTATATTAATTTAATTAAGACCTGAAATCAGGTTTATGTAATTAATTTATGCTGTCTGTAATCAAGATGATAGAGTAGCTTCTTTAGCTCATAGACTAAACCAAGTGTGAGGTTATGTGCTGAATTCAACTAGTGAGCAGGAGTGAACAGGATGGGATGTTAATATTTTATTATATAAGCTTGTTTCTGGATACAGTTAGAGCTGACAGTGAGCTAGATTTCTTTATCTCTAGGGAATTTTCTTTTTCAAAAGGAAGACAAAAGAGAGAGTACATATTTCTCAATATTTAATACAGTCTTTACACTATCATTCCATAGGGTGTCTTCATTAAATAAAGAGCATGATCTTCACTGAGAATTCTCATTCACAGCAATATTATTTCCAAAGCCAGAACAATAGCAGAATTGCTCCCATAGTCTATAAGGTTAAGAATGTTTGTTGATACCAAAGATAATGTCAGTCATCTTTAAGACAATCAAAACAGGCTAGGAGGATGGGCACAAGACTGGAATTTGGAATCCAATGATAGCAACAGAGAGACACAGAAAAAAGCAGTCTATTATTTAGATGGTATTGTGCCCAGTAAATGACAGCAGGAAAAAAAAAAGACTTTTGGGGCAGCAATAATAATGAGAAAGTTGGAGCTCTGGGGACACCAAAAAAGGGAAAATGGAAACATAAATAATATAAACAAAGGAATGTAACTACATATCAGAGGTAATTATTTTCTTATATAAGGACTTTGTTAAATTGTATTAATAGTATCACGTGCAGAATTGGGTACCAAGTCCAGAAGAAAATAATCTGACCCTGGAAAGGGTAAAGAAGATGACAACAAGGATTAATTCTGCCGGGAATGAATTTCTTAGGAAACATTTCTGAACTGAACAAGTTTAGCTTTGAAAAAATGCACCTGGGGGGGGGGATTATCACACTATATCTAACTAGAGGTTATAACAACTATCATACACTTTGGAGAAGGTGTTTTAGATTCTCAGCAGGGAGAATGACATGTGGCTATTATGAAGTTAAGGAGGTGTGATACTCTATACACACATGTGTACTCTCCATGGTCTCAGCTAGGTTGCACCAGTCTGTGGTGGGATCAACTCAGCTGACACCATAAAAACTATAATAAGTTTGTGGGTAGAACACCTCACAACCACTTCCAGTTTAATAATCCTTGTTTTCCTGCAAAATTTAGATTCTCAGTCATGAGCCCATGAAAGAGCATCTGAAATTAGGAGTCTGTAAGCCAGGTGCCCCATGTTGGCAACAGACAGGGAGTACACAGTTATGAGCATATATCCAGGGATTTGCCTAGACATGTCCAGACAGGCCTATTTCTCCTGTGATTGTCGTCTTCACAATATTTCACTGAAGGGGACCATGTATGGTCTCTGCCTAAAACTAAAAACTCACTGGTTGTAATGGTTATAGCAGGATGTATGTATGGAAAATATTTTAAGAATTATGTAACATAGAATATTGTGTTCCAAAGTTGCTGGAGGTGAAACTGGTCACCTGGTGTGGCTTGGATTTCCCAACTATTCCGACTTTACCCCACCTATTGTCCGAACCTCCTGACTTGTGCATGCGTACAGTCTCTGTGAAGTCTGAGGAAAGGTGGGGGACACCGGGAAGCCACGTATGCTGCTGTATCCCTTTTCCACAGAAGAGGAAGAGATGCAGTTGTGAAAGTTTCCCTCTAAGCTCAATTCTGGGAAACACAATCTGATCTTGCACTTTTTTTAAAATGGAAACCTCTTTGATTTCATTTCAACTTTTTTATATTGCATTGTAGAGCCTTTACAGGGAGAAAGTCTCTCATTTCAATACAGTTCAGATTTCCACTCTTTCCTCCTTTGCTTATCTTTATCTCTTGAAGAATAATGGTACTATCTTGATTCAATTGCAATCATTTGAAGTGAAAAAGTGCTCCTCATTAATCTTATAGTGACAGGCCTTTTTGCAATTAAACTCCAAAGATATGTAATTCCTTATTAAAAGAGATTCGTTTAATGCTCAGATCACAAGTCAAATTTATCTGTTCTCATATACTTTGCCACTTGAGCATAATAAGTTCGTATCTCACTTTAAATGTGTTGATTGCATTTGTATATGTCATGTATGCAAGCTGAAGTAGAGAAATTATTTTATTTATCTATAAGTCAATTTTAATTTATCAAAAAGTTACATATTTGTTATATTTGTAAACAATTCCAAAAAGTAATGCCATGCACTCTGAAGTATAGGTTCAGAAGATGGGGATTTTTATTAGTTGGATTTTAAAGATGTATTCTAATAACTGTCACACAAATTAGATGTAGTCTGTCTTTTTTGACACTGTATAATATTATTTCAGACAAGAAAAGTATTTCTGGAGCAATGAACTTCTGAAAGAAAAGGTAAGGAACAGATAATTCACAGGGCCATACTTCCCATTATTTTAAGCGATTTGCAATACAATTCATGAACAGCAGAACTCCATATTGAAAGGAAAAGGTGATTATTAGAATCTAGAATACAGAGATAAGAAATAAGTATAATATTACCACTTTTGAAGTTACCAGCCACTATAAAAAGTCCTTCATTTTAAAACAACTAGTCTTGTTTGCTAAAGGAAAGTATCATGTATGTTCTCTACCCCTTTTTCTCTGATCTAATGTTAGAGAGGTTGAAAAAAGGCCTCTCAAAATCACATTTGTTTCATAGATTACATGGCCAGAAAGGACCATTGTGATCATCTAGACCAAGAGTTCTCAAACCGGCAGTCGAGACCAGTCGCGAGGTTATTACATGGGTGGTGATGAGCTGTCAGCCTCCACCCCGAACCCTGCTTTGCCTCCAGCATTTATAATGGTGTTAAATATATAAAAAAGTGTTTTTAATTCATTAGGGGGATCGCACTCAGAGGCTTGCTATGTGAAAGGAGTCAGCTGTACAAAAGTTTGAGAACATTGATCTAGACTGACCTCCAGTATAACAGAGATTAAAGAACTTCCCCACAATAATTCTTAAAGCATCTCTTTCGGAAAGAAAGACATCCAATCTTGATTCTAAAATTGCCACTGATGGGCAATCCACTACAACCTTTGGTAAACTGGTCTAGTGATTAATTACTCTCACTCTTAAAAATGTGCACCTTCTGTCCTGTCTGAATTTGTCTTTCTTCAAGCTCCCTGGAGATTGTTATGCCTTTCTCTGCTAGATTGAAGAGCATTTGTTTCCCAGGTAGGTACTTATACACTGTAATAAGGTAACCCCCTAACTTTCTTTTAGTTAAGCTAAATAGATTGAGTTTCTTGAGTCTATCACTATTATACATGTTTCTAATCATTTACTCATTCTTGTGACTCTTCTCTGAACCCTCTCTAATTTATCATTTGAGCAGCGGTCACACCAGTGCCAAACAGAGAGGTAAAATAAACTCTGTAATCCAACTTGAGGTTCTTCCTTTATGATTCCAAGGCTCATATTAGCCCTTTTGACAATAGTGGCAGATGGGAAGCTCATGTTCAGCTGATTATCCCCCCCCCCAAATCTTTTTCAGAGTCACTTGTTCCCAGGATAGGGTCTCTCATTCTGTTGTTATTGAATACATTGTGTTCCTAGTATATAATTTCACATTTACCCATACTAAACATGCATACTGTTTGTTTTTGTCCATCTTACCAGACAATTCAGATCCCACTGTTTCAGTGAACAGGCCTCTTCATTATTTAACATTACCCCAATGTTGGGGTCACCTGCCAACTTTATCAGTGCTGATTTTACGTTTTCTTCCAGATAATTGATAAAAATGTAAAATAGCATACAGCCAAGAACCTATCCCTGGTGGATCCCACTAGAATCACACCTGCTTGGTGATTCCCCATTTACAGTTAAATTTAGAAACCTATCAGTTAGCACACATTAAATAGATTAAAAGCTAGTTATTTTAATTTCACAACATTCTAATTTTTAATCAAAATGTTGTGTGGTACCAAATCAAATGCCTTGCAGAACTCTAACCCTATTACCTTTATCAACCCAACTTGTAATCTCATTAAAAAATCAAGTTAGTTTAACAGGATCGGTTTTCCATATACCTATGTTAACTGGCTTTAATTACATTCTCCTCCTTTAATTATTTTTTAATCAAGTCCCATAACAATCACTCCATTATATTGCCTGGGATCAACATGAGACTGACAAGCCTATAATTACCCAGGTCATCCAGTTTACCCTTTTTAAATATTGGCACAGTATTAGCTTTATCTCAGTCTTCTGGAACTTCCCTGGTGTTCCAAGAATTCTTGAAAATCAACATTAATGGTCCAATGAGCTCCTCAGACAGCTCTTTTGAAACCCTAGAAGCAAGTTATCCACTCCTGCTGATTTAAAAATGTCTAACTTTATTATCTGCTGGTAAACATCCTCCTGAGATACAAGTGGAATGGAAAGAATGTTATCAGATGATATAACTACTTCGGTTCTTCCATCCACCCCCAAATAGAGGACAAATATCTATTGAATACTTCTGCATGTTCTGCATTATTGATAATTCTACTATTTCCATCTAGTAATAGACCAATACAATTGTTAGAATTCTTTTTGTTCTCAATATAATTGAACTCCTTCTTGTGGTCCTTAACTCTGCTGACCATAGAGTTTGCCTTGTGTCCCTTTGCTTCCCTTATCAATTTTCTACAATTCCAAGCTTTTGATTTACATTCATGACTATTATCTTCCCATTTGTTCTACTTCATTTATATATATGTGTGTGTGTGCATGTGTGTGCATATATATTATATATATACACACACACACACACATATACATACATACACATATATACAAAGAGAGAGATTCATTTCTTTGGTTTTACTTGATTAGTTCCGTCTTTGTGAAAATAATGTAAAAGGAAGGGTCATCAGCCCAAAGGATCAAGCACCATTGTAGCTATACATTCTCTTTGATAAAGGGGAAATGATGCATCATATTGTAATTATGGGTTATCCATCTATGCATGCAATTGCCCATCTCATGAAGGTTGATGTTCCCACATTTTCCACAGAACTAAAGCCCTCAAAGCAAAGATTTCAAGCAACTCACCTACATAAACTGCTATTCTCAATGTCAGTTATTTCCATGTAATGTAATAAGAGGCTCACACCAATGGAGGAGTAGAAAGAACTATTTATATCCATTAGTCACCTAGCAAAAGACCCAGATAAAGCAACACAGCTGCCTAACACCTAGTCCACACACTGCTTTTACTCATACCTTCTCTGGCTCCTTGGCTTGTAAATTAGATCTACTTAGATTCCCTTACATATCAGTAGAGTGGGTCTAGGAGTCAAAGTGAGCAAAAGAAGATCTAACACCACCTTACACAAAATTTGGCCTTCAGTCTGTAAAGGAAATGGATTAAAGTCTTGTGAAGCTAACCCTGGAACAACATGGGCTGTATCATGTCTTGGTTTGGTTTCCAGCAACTCTAAGTTGTTCCTTTCCTAGGCTTATTCTGGAAATATTCAAACTGTGTGTCAGTCAGGGACTTAGTGACATCTGAATAAATTCCCTTGTATTCCAGGTGAAATATCTTGATCTGGAACTCCGTGTCCATCAGTTTTACTTTTGGCTCTACACCAGTTAGGAAAGTTCAGGCTTAAGGTACAAACTTACTAACTGAGAACTATTTTTGTTAACAAAGGGTAAATGTGCACCTTCAGCAAATCCTAAACCAGAAATAGGTGTGTAGTCAGGATCCCAGGCAAAAGAATAGAATGGCTGATATGGGACTCAATAAATAATTAAAGAAGGGTAAAATAATTAATGCCCATTGTCATGGGTTTATGGAAAACAGATTCTGTAAAACTAACTTTTTTAAATGAGCTTACAAGTTGGTTGATAAAGGTAACTATGCTGATGTAATAGACTTCTGTAAGGCATTTGACTTGGTACCACGTGACATTTTGATTAAAAAAATGAGAACACAAAATTAAAATGGCACACATTAAATTAAAAACTGACTGACAGATCTCAAAATGTAATTGTAGATGGGGAATCATCGTTGGGTAGGTGTGTTCATAGTGGGGTTCAACAGGGATGAGATCTTGGCCCTGCGCTATTTAACATTGTTATCAATGACCTGGAAGAAAATCGTCACTGATAAAGTTTGCTGTCAACACAAAATGGAGGCGTGGTAATTAAGGAAGATGCCTGGTCACTGATACAGAGCAATCTGAATTGCTTAGTAAACTAGATGTTAGCAAATTATATGCATTTCAATACAACCAAATGTGAAGTTATACATCTAGAACAAAGTCTGCAGTCCATGCTTACATGATGGCAAACTCTATGTTGGGAAGAAGTAAGTGACTCTGAATGAGATTTGGGAGTCATGGGAGACAGTCAGCTGAACACGAGCTCCCAGATGCAACACTGTGGCCACAAAGGCTTATGTGATCCTTGAATGCATAAACAAGGGAATCAAGTAGGAGTAGAAAGGTTATTTCACCTCTCCATTGAGCACTAATGTGACCACGGCCAGAATACTGTGTCCGATTCTGATGTTCACCATTCAAGATAATTGATAAATTAGAGAGGGTTTAAAGGAGATCTATGAGACTGATTAAAGTGTTAAAAACATGCCTTATACTGATAGATTCCAGGAGCTTGGTCTATTTAGCTTAAAAAGAGATAGTTAAGGGGTGACTTGAGTTATCTATCCATCTGCATGGGAACAAATATTTGATAATGGGCTCTTCAATCTAGCAGAGAAAGGGTTGTGGCGGATTCTCTATCATGGGCAATTTTAAAATCAAGATTGGATTTTTTTTAAAAGATATGCTCTAGTTTAGAAATCGGCAACCTTTGGCACACGGACCGTCAGGGAAAGCTGCTGGTGGGCCATGACGGTTTGTTTACCTGCAGTGTCTGCAGGTTCGGCCGATCACACAGCTCCCATTGGCCGCAGTTCGCTATTCCAGGCCAATGGGGACTGCAGGAAGTGACCGAGGGATGTGCTGGCAGCCACTTCCTGCAGCCCCCATTGGCCTGGAACAGCAAACCACGGCCGGTGGGAGCTGCGATCAGCCAAACCTGCGGATGCTGGAAGTAAACAAACTGTCCGGACCCCGGAGCGGCTTTCCCTGGTGGGCCGCGTGCCAAAGGTTACCGATCCCTGCTCTAGTTCAAAAGAAAATAGTTTGGACAAATTCAGTTTATTATACAGGAGATCAGATTAGATGTTCACAATGGCCCATTGGGCCTTGGAATCTAGGAATTTGGTGAAGTAAGCCAACCTCACTCACCTACTATATGAAACTCTTATCCTCTGTGATCACCATTGGCCAAGCCTTACAATTTAAAGGAGAGATTCAACATAAAATTATGGCTAAATAGATGGAACCATATACTGTAGATTCCCATTAGTCCAATGCAGAGGAAGAAGGCAGACCCAGACAATTGATGGAACCATTACATACAAGTTCAGCTAATAATTAGCCCTTCCCAGTTTGGAGTAAGAACTGAAACCAAAGGAAAGGGTGGTCAAAAGCCTCATGGCTTATCTACTACTTGAAGACCAGTTTTATAGGCCTTTGACCACGCTTTCCTTTCACTTCAATTAATTAGCCCCCTCCAGCTTTACATGCTTTGTATTTCATATCTTTTAAAAACAACCTCAAACACACTGTTTGATAATCATTCAAACAACTTTCCCTGTTAGCCTCCTCTGGCCAGCAGGAACCAAGATTATACCACACTCACACAGAAGGGGAGGGATAGCTCAGTGGTTTGAGCATTGGCTTTCTAAACCTGGGGGGGTTGTGAGTTCAATCCTTGAAGGGGCCACTTAGATCTGGGGCAAAAATCAGTACTTGGTCCTGCTAATGAAGGCAGGGGGCTGGACTCAAAGACTTTTTAAGGTCCCTTCCAGTTCTAGGAAATTGGCATAGTTACAATTATTAAAAAAAATGAAGAGGAGATAGGCAAGAAACCAGAAGAACAATATTGGAATAGCACAACTTTAAACTTTAAACTTTAAACTCAGATGCCCATTCATCTGAGCAGTGGGGCAAAATACTACATTTTGGCCACTGTGTGGGGCTGTTCTATGGGGCTCAATCAGCAACACTGGATTTTTCCCAAAATAAGTAGCCATTGCAGCTGATCCTTTGTGCTTCACTCCAGAAAATTCCCAGAAGATGAGAGGATTAATTTTTAAGAGAATTCTGCCCTAGAACAAGACTAGAACCTCATCATTATTTTAGTTGGGTAGTGAGAAGGAGAATGGAGGAGACTAGCTATGCAGGGTGCACCCAGCAACAGTTTCTCCTCATATATACCTTTTTCTCAGGGCTTCATATTAGGCTTCAGAAAAGAGCTTAGTACTTTTCTGGATTAACCTTTCAATCACTGTTCCCCACTGGATTTTCTCTTCCTTAGTTTAGGATTGCTCTCAAATGCCAATCTTTTGAGGTTTTGACATATTTAATTTTTTTTAAATAATTTCTGCACGCAGCATTTACACTTCCAGATTTCAACTGAAACAAGAACCTGAAATTCTCCAAGAAACCCTATTTGCATAATATTGCTAGCCATAGCTTGCAGACTCAAGAAACCTTGAGTAATTCAGATAATCATTTGATTTAAGTCCAAAAGCCAAACCTTTTGATGTTCAGTCATCACTAGGGGTCAAATTTTCAGCTTGTAGACAAAGCCTGACTAAAATATCTTTTACTTGCAGGAAGTCTATGTCAGTTGGGAGCAAAAGCAGCCTGAGAATTTTGGGATATGCCTGAAAAACAGGGGTTTGGTTCCCCCACTCATACATTTAAACAATATCTCACAAAAATTATTCTTTGCCCTTCCTTACTCTCAATTTATCTGACCTCCTTTATATTGTTATGCTGAAAGGTGCCAGTGGCTGCCAGCAGGGGGAGGGTCATTGATCCTCAGACAATCACAGACCAGTGAGCAGGCAAAGCACTTTCTTTCAGGCTCAATGGAAGGAGCAATTAACCCCTTTGTGTTGTCAAACATCTGCAGACATGTGGAAGCTGGCACTCCGGTGCATGGCTAGGCCTAAGCAGAGCTAACCCAGGTAGATAAAGTAGTATTTCGATGATTGCAAATGCACTGGCTAGGATACTAGATGCCTCCTGTATGTGTTGGGAAAAAGAGAGAGCCTGACAGAGGTAAGTGTGGCCCTTAACCTGAGAAGAAGCAGAGAGAAAGAGCACTTCTTGGGCACAAAGCTCACTGGAGCAGCTGGCATGGGCATTTCAGAGGAAGGAAACTGCCTGCTGTATGTCTCTATTGGGCTCACAAAAACAGGACATTCTGTTTATTTTTATAAATACACAGGTTTACACCAAAGAATATACCCAACTCATGTCACTGATTTTTCCTCCTAATGGAAACAATCCTGCAAGGCTCCAAATATTGGCTAGCAGCTCATCCAAAAGAGAAACAATATAAATGAGAGGAAGTTGTTAGGCTACTTTCAGCCTCTTTTCTACAGGAGATGTTGAGCCTAGCTGCTTATGCTTAGGTACATAAAGACAGCATTTAACAAATCAGACAAAGGGATCAGTATTAAGATGGAATCCTAAACAGTGTTGGGCTGCAACCTCAGAAGGAGTATCTAGTTGTTTTCACGCTCATTTTTCTACAATTATTTAACTCTGGTATCAAGAGTGGCTAGTATTAGTAGTAATATAATATAAGTGATCCAAATAGCGACCCAAACTCTTCCCTCCCACACCAAAAAATACCCCTTAATGATGTAGGGTGAGCTCCTGGTCCCATTGAAGTCCATGGGATTCTTGCCATTGACTTTGATAGAGCCAGGATTTCACATATAGGCTGTCTGTCATGGAAGTATGAAATAAAGGAGCTTAAATTAAATCCACTAACCTAAAAATGCTCTTTTTGCTTTCACCTGTTGTCATCATTTTCTTAATCCCCTCTTCTCTCTTTCCAGTGCTAATTGAGTCTACTCCATTGCATAACACTCTTTCTTTTTTGTCTGTTTTATTTCTTATGCTTCTTTCTCACTGCTTGATTCTCATTTCTTTGTTTTAAATAAGAGATCAAGAGTTCTTACACTTTTTCACAGTGGAGAGCTCTGTTTGATGGAGGCAGTCCCACAGTGGCCACCACCTCCATTCATTATTGTACAACAATCACAGCAATAGCACAGCTGGAAAAAAATATCTGGAAAGTTATGCATGAAATTGTTGCATAGGTGGCTCCTGTTTCATCATTCCTTCCTCTTACATAGCAACTGCTACTGTTAGAATCAGATAGATTCCACCCTCCTTCCAGCTGCTCTTGGGACCATCCAGGCTCTTCTTCACAGTGAAAAGCATGGACACATGCAGAAGTAGCTGGAAGAAAAGAGTGGGGCACCAGCACCATGTAATCTAGCAATTCTCTGCATACCACTTATGATCTACAAACTATTGTGGACAGCTGGTGTATTAGATAATTATTCTGTTGGGGAGCTTTGGCATATAGTCAGCCTTCTGGTATGAATAACTGGTTATTTGCATGTGCAGATGTGGGTTCAAAATGTGAATATGTAACATGAAGAACCCTCGTTTGAACCACTGGCTCATGATGTTAGCATTTAAAATTGAGCATTGCAGAACTAGAATATCGAAGCAGGTTTTAATGGCAGGTTTGCTATTTTGTTACACAAGAAAATGAGCATCTTACAATACAACCTCTATTGTAAAATGTGTCTCTGGGTCATTTCTTTCTCTCTCATTTGTGCATTTTCCAAGACAGCTACCGCGCCTGTCGTTTCTTTGTCAGCATTGCCACAAGCTGTGGTATGCCAGTACCCTGCAGCTTCCTATTCAATTCATTGGATAATAGCAGTGGGCCATTTGCTGCCACCCTTGGTGTCACAGACAAAGTCAAAGGCAAACACTCTGTTTCTAACATACGAGACAGTAGTGAATATCATATTGGAACAGTGAAGACTACTGAAAAGTGAAATCCCTT
This sequence comes from Gopherus flavomarginatus, assembly GCF_025201925.1. Lineage (NCBI taxonomy): Eukaryota > Metazoa > Chordata > Testudines > Testudinidae > Gopherus > Gopherus flavomarginatus. Next base: position 35,672,829 of record NC_066617.1, read on the forward strand.
CAGAGATGGATTTTTGTGACTGCAGAAAATCGAGGCAAACTTTTTAGAATAATCACCAGTTTTCTTTGGTGATGGTGTCACAACCTGGCCCAGATGCACTCTGATTGGACAGCTATTTGTTTTGATGGGTTCCTACTACAACTCTCATGTGCTTCTAAGGGCATGTCTACTCTGCAGTTAAAAACCTGTGGCTGGCCCATGCCAGCTGACTTGTGCTCATGGGTCTCGGGCTGTGGGGGGGTTAATTACAGTGTAGACATATGGGCTTAGGCAGAGCCTGGGCACTAGGACCCTACATCGTTGGAGGGTTCCCATGACTCGGCTGCAGCCTGAGCCAGAATGTCTGCATCACAATTAAAAAGCCCAAAGCCCGAGCCAGCTAGCATGGGCAAGCTGCATGTGATTAATTGTATTGTAGACATACCCTAAGACCCCTGGGTCTGAGCCGTGACTGGTCAGTGCTCCTAGCTCTGGGAATCTCAGGGTACATCTACACTGCAACAAAACAGCTACAGCATGGTCACAGCTGACCCAGGCTCACACTGCAGGACTATAAAATTGCAATATAGATGTTAGGGTTTTGGCTGGAGCCTCGGGTCTGAGACACTCCACCCTCGACAGGTCTCAGAGCCCAGGCTCCAGATAGAGCCTGAACATCTACACAGTTATTTTTATCCCCACAGCTTGAGCCCCAATTAGCTGACCCAGGCTCTGAGACTCAGTGCCACAGGCTTTTTTAAATCAGTGTTAGATATGGCATGGCATCCTATGGCATATTCCCACATGCAGACCCCCTGTCTAATGCCCTTCTTAGCCAGCAAGACCTCACGCTCCGGCTGCCTAAACCCTGGCATTAATGACCCAATTTTCCCAAGCCCTTAGTTTCTTAGGCATATTTAGCCCTCCCCCTAAAGTTCTGGTGGCTATGGAAGCTCTGGTTTCCTGGTTAGACACTTGCAGTGCCATGTGGCATTAAATCATGTACACAAGCTTAGCAAAGGAATTTCTTAGCCACACACACTTCGCTCTCAAAAAGAAACCATGAGAGTTGTTCTGTGGAAAACAATGGACTTCTAAATGCAAAATGCCTCTGTTCCGATCTCACCAGCTCCTTGAGAGTTATGGATTTGGTGCAATTCCCTCTGGCCTGGTTAGCCTGGCTGCTTTGCTTCTGGCAGTGCGATGGCCTTCTCTACTAAGAGAAGCACCACTTTAAAAAATGACTGTCCTCTCAGGCTGTTTCCTTTTACCCCATATGCATTTAATCTTCAGTTTCAACATATAACAGAGGATATACATGTTATATACACATATACAACAGAAGGAGATTTCCACACACCTTCTCTGCCCTCCCCAACTCACCATCTGAGCTCCTTATACTTCCTGTTCCTCCCAATTATATCTCCCCCCAGTTATTGAGCTAATTACCTCATTAGCCCAACAATTACCATCAAATGTCACTAATGCCCACTAGAAACAGGCTAACTGAGTCCAGTTAAGTCTGCAGCCTTCTCTATGCTGCAGCAACTTTACTTTGGTAACCAGAGAGTCCAGCTAGCATTCTGTCACAGAGCCCATGGCTAATTTTTAAGCCCCAAAGCAGGTTTCTTTTTCTTGAGATGGGATAAAAGTCAACAACTATCACAGAAAGAAAAATAAACACAAAAATTGAAACAAAACACAGAGGTGACCCTGCGAATTTTGCCAACTATCCACATTGCTCGTGCAATTTCTGTAACTATGTATGCAAATAATAGCGTTCCATGGACCATGCACACAGATTTGCAACACAAGTGCTACCAGCATTTTGATTATCAAGGTGAAAGGTGCCTTATATTAAAGAAAGGTAGGCACAAGTGAGGTTTGCTATTAAACGTAGGCCTTACATTCAAAATGGGTCTTTGTTTTGTTTTATAACTAGGTACACCAAGAAACAATACAAATCAGTACAAATAGAAGGAAGAGATGACTTAAACCAAAGTGTTTTAACATCATAATCTGGGAGAGATTTCAGTAGCATGTAGTAGCTTTTGGACCTTGTGTTGATTGTTATTTATGTCATGAATAGATTCTTTTAAAATGAGATCTATAGTTAGGGAAAACAAATGATTGTGAATGAATTTACAACCTAATAAGCCTAGTAATTGGCTAGATGATGGGCATAGTCATTTTCCTAACCATTAATGCATACCCAGGTCAGTACAATTACTGACCTAAAATTATTCTACTATGCCTTTTGAATAACATACACGAAATAACAACATGCATGATCCCTTACCAACCCCAAATAGCCTTCTTGTAATTCAGAGCAAAATGTTTGCATTAAATGTCACACTTACCCTTGAGCTCAAGGTTTGATGCCTTCATGAAACTTGGTTCATGCTCACTGTGATGGGATCTACAGGACTTGCCCCTGCTAAGGAGCTCTTGGAATAAGAAAGAATGGGAGCTGCTCCCATTTCATAGGAGAAACTTCTACTTTGATAGCAGCTACAGAATCGCTGTCTATGCATTCTGTGGATTTCAGAGACCTTGGCTCATCTATCTATTTACCATCTATGCAAACTGGGCTATGCAAGTGATGTCAGGGGACTAGCTGCAAGTTGTCTCTGTCACAGGCATAGTCAATTCTTTACAGGCTGGACTCTCATCGGCCTTCTGTGTTTGAACCCACAAGCTGGGCTCATGTGCTTCTAAACATGGTGGTTCTGAGATGCTAAAGATAGCTCATGCATTTGATGAGATTCAAAACTCTACTGTAGAATATGCATCAGAGAAGTCCCTAGTGATGATAGCTGGCACCTTACTGAGGAACCTTTCAAGGTGATAAGACACAGCCAGCTCAGTTATTTTCAGAGGTCCCATATCAAGCCTGTAACATCTATGCAGTGAAAAGAGAATTATTGGAAACTGAACATCGAATTATGTATGGCAACCATTTGAAGTCCCAACATAGACCACATGGGGAAAGTGTCTGAAGAACACCAGGACCTCACAAAATGCTAGAAGTGAGCCCAAATATCAGTGCAGCGGTCTAGCATATGTCAAGATTGAATCTGTAAAATAGAATCACACAAGTCATGAAGAATGACCAGATAAAGACAATTCAAAACCTGTCATAGCCACAGCATTACCTATTATGCTTTGAAAAGAATTATGCTAGACCTGGCAACCATTTTATTTTTCTAACTTGTAAAATTCTATGTCTATTACTTGTTGATTTATGCATTTGGTGAGACTATTTTTAAAGGCACATTCAATCTTCTTTGCACTCTGAAAGAAATAGCCTCTGACAATGGGATACAGTTTGCCAGCTCTGAATTCTAGGCAGTTTAGATACAGTATGATTTAAAGCATATTATGATTTCCAGCTCTTTTTAGCCATAAATTGACTGGTAAGGAATGCAATGCTGATTACCATGACAAAAAGACCCCCCTATCAGCTCTGCTGAATTACAGAGTAAGCCCAATATTCATTATCCCAGTAAACTCAGTTCAGCAGCTTATAGCTTGAAGTCAGATCAACACTGGAACCCTTACAAGTCAATCTGCATCCAAAGTGGCTCTGCTTTAAAGAGGTGAGGCTGAGAGGTTACCAATCTAAGGTGTCTGGCATTTTCCTTTGAATACAGCCTGAAAGTTACACAAATGGACCCAGTCCTGATAAAACTGGACAAAGCCAGCTGCTGCCCTTCTTTGCTCCCTTACAGCTGTAGAGAGGAGAATTAAACTGAGCCTCACTGTTTAAGCTTAAACATATTTTTAACATTGAATTTAACATTGAATTGAGCTGGTAACCATCTTTGCTAACTTGCAAAAGGCAAGGGGATGTTGCTGTGTAGTGCTGCAGTACTGTGTCTGTTAGCAACATCTAGTAGACATACAGTCATAGTGAAAAAAGGCTGAATGGGCTCCACGGTTGCCATGCTATGACGTCTGTCCGGGCAATCCAGGGAAAAGGGCATGAAATGATTGTCTGCCATTGCTTTCATGGAGGGAGGATTGACTGACAACATTTACCCAGAATCACCCGCGACACTGTTTTTGCCCCATCATGCATTGGTATCTCAACCCAGAATTCCAATGGGCAGGGGAGACTGTGGGAACTATGGGATAGCTACCCACAGTACAATGCTCCAGAAATCGATGCTAGCCTTGGTACATGGATGCACATCGCCAAATTAATGTGCTTAGTTGGCCGTGTGCACTCGACTTTATACAATCTGTTTCCAAAAATCAGTTTCTATAAAATCGGTATAATCCAGTAGTGTAGACATAGTGTATAAATTAAACTTCCAAAGCCTGAAAAGACAAGAACGGGAGAGTGTGGCAGGGTAACACAAGGAAGCTTTGCACAAAGTAGAATTGATTTCTGTAAGGTAATTCCCGTTTTCAGTAACCTCATTTTCCTATTTGAACCTCATTTATAAAGGGAGATACATTCGGTTTAGGTGAGCCACAGAAAAATGTGAATAAAGTGAGGGAGGATTGAGAGGAGAGAATAATACTGCAGTATTAATTGTTACATCCCTTTGATCTTGTCAGAATTATATTGTTGTGAATATTAATGTATCAAATTATTTTGTTTAATGAAATCTGTCCTAGATATGACTACACTGGAAAATTAGCACCGGGTTGGTAGGAAAGTGATTCATTAGACACACAAATCATGGGTTTATAAAAGATCATACCAAATTGCTCATGAATGTTACACATTCAAGCTAGGCAATATCTAATTCACAGGCAAAAGGTAGACACAAAGACCAACTGAAAGACAATTTATAGAAACCTATGTTCCTTATTGGCCTCTTCTTTCAAACATGAGCACATGAACGACTTGTTTGACTGAGTCTACTACTATTTTTTCCCAAACCAGTCCCAATATCACATGCATAGAGAACATGGTGTTCAATCCCAGAATAGGAGATGCACCTGAAGGGCAACATTGGTCCCACTGATGCCAGTCAGCTTTGTGTTCCTGGGGAACCAGGGCACAGTATCCAGCCTGTCTGACTCATGAAAGACATCCCCCCACACACACCAGCCTCTGCTTGAACCAAAAATGATCAGAGAAAAGACTTGCAGAGAGCAATGAAGGGCGGATTGGAGACACACCTAAACCCCTCCTGACAAGGGTGACAAGATTAAGGCATCTCTGTTAGTATACAGAATGGAGAATAGAGGCCACTCCACTAGCCTTATCTGCATGAAAGATGGGACATGGAGCCATCTCCATTAGCATACAGAATGGAGAATAGAGAACTGCACTGAACTCTGGGACTAGAAAAGCAGGGAAGCACTGCATCATAGGGGATCTCTGCCCCAGATGTTAATGAACCTACACCTGCACATACCCAGCTCAGCAGTTATCAGACAAATTCTAGTAATGAATCCTTGATTGATATGCAAAATACAGAAGCAGCCTAATTGCATTGTGAGCTCCCTGGTAAAAAAACACTACCCATAGTCAAGAGTGATCAGCTCCCATTGTCTAGCCTAAAGAAAACCCTTGAGTCATCATTTACTCATAAACAAATCTAGCGTTCTCCCTTCAACCATTGTATTTTCTCTACAAAAACCTCTACCTATGCCCAAGTAAGTGTTCTGATGCATGGACCCAAACTCTGCATAAGTTACGCTGGGACTCGATTTCTGACTGATCGTGCTGAGGGCTCTGTCTGTCCCCAGCACTTGGGATCCTGAGCTACCATCATCACCTGGTAACCCTGACCAGTTCAAGCCTCGTGGAGTGGGTGAGATCCCCTCTCTCTCTCTGTTTTCTTTTCTACCTCAAGTATTAACCTTTAATAATGTAACTCTTATGTTGGTTTAGGCTCTCCTTGTGTAGTTATCACTATTATTCAATAAATAATTTTTATGGTTAAGCTGGTTGCTTCTCTCTCGCTCTCTCTGAACTTTACTCTTTTGTGTTTTTAGTGTGCCCGTTTACTCTGCAGCAACACTTCTTTTACCTAAGGTAAAGATTCCTGTAGTGCCTGTCACGGAGTCCCCAGGCGATGCTCTGGAGCTGCTCCCCACAAAGCCAGTCAGGACTTTGGGGAGCCTCCTCTCCTTTGGAGCAGACTGTCTCCAGGGCAAAAAGCTCACACTGCTTCACCCTCCTGGGTCTCTCCTTGGAGCATTCAGCATCCTCTGCCCCTCCATGCACTTCCCATAGCGAGTTCACCCAGGCGGAGTCCTGGGGAAGCCACAGGGTCCTGCACCCCCACTTCGCAGTCAGACGTGACTCTTAGCCAGCCAGTAAAACAGAGGTTTATTCGATGACAGGAACACAGTTTAAAACAGAGCTTGCAGGTACAGAGAACCAGATCCCTCAGCCAGGTCCATTCTGGGGCTCAGCGAGGCAGACCCCCATGTCTGCCCTCACTCCTCGTCCCCAGCCAGCCCCAAACTGCCAAACCCCTCCAACCCTTCCTCCTCTGCTGAGTTCCTTTCCTGGGCCAAGAGGTCACCTGATCTCTTTGTTCTCCCACACCTTTAGCATCTCCCTGCAGGGAGGAAGGGCCTGGCCGTTAGTTACTAAGCGACAGAGGGTCGGCTAGAAACTGAGGCACCCACACAGTATTCAGAGGAAACATTAAGAACAGTCTGACTTAGTCACAGCGCCCAAAAATACTGTGGGGTTTGCTCATCAAGTGGATTACTACCAGTAGTACAATTGTAATGTGAAAGTGGGGATAGGGATGTGCTGAACCTGTGACATATAAGGGTGGCAGCTTGAAAGCGCTGCTTGACCCAGCCCATTGAGTACAGGGACATATAAGGGGGTCAGCTTTGGAGTGCTGATTGACCTGGTCCACCCCTGCTCTGGGGAACCTTGGTCCTGCAGGATAGCTCCATTGGGAGGGGACTTGCAGAAGGGAGAAGTAGAGCTCCATATGAACACACAAGCAGTACATTAACAGAATTACAGAACACGCCACCCAGAAGAGTAACCCTAATAAATGAGCATACCCCTAAAATAATGGGCACATCTGGTAACAGCATGGCACATGAATAAATGCCCCATCCAAAGCATGGTGTAAGGGACTAAGCAGTCTTGTCCAGCAGTCACAGCTGGGCTGGGCTCTGCTTGTCAGGGACAGTAGCTGCTGAGCAGCAGTTAGAGGAATTGCAAGGAATTCAGAGTCAGTCTAGGGTCAAAGGCAGTACGAGACTGGAATCAGGGTCAGACTCAGACCAGAGGCAAGGCTGGAATCACAGCAGACCTTGTTGCCCAAATAATTTCCTGGAGCAACCCCTCAGCTTTGTCCCTGCCTGCAGGTATATGGGATCTTGAGGAGCAATTACCACACAGCTGGGGTGCAAATTAATTTCTTTATTAAAGGAAAAAGGAAGTGGTAGGAATTTAACAATGAAATACGATGGGATAGGGTGTATAGGGTGTTTACAATAGACAATGATGGGGACGTTCTTATTGAACAGTGTAGGAAGTTCTAACAGTGGGGTACAGTAAGTGGGGCTCAGCACAATAGGGTACAGTACAGTCAATAAGCGTATCAAAAAGAAATGCAAAATAAAATGGTAGCTTCTATATAAAATGGTCAACAGTCTTAGATAGAATGTATTAAGTGGTTGGTGGCCTTGTACACAATGGTATCAATGCAAATACAACGTATATTAGAAAAGTGGAAGCAACCAATGGGGTGTTATAATTACAAGTAAAATGTGAATATAAGTGAATTTATGCAATGGAGCGGTATAAAAGAAAAGTAATGACTTAATTTGTGAGGCTAGGATAGCAGATAATCTGTCAAGGAACAGGAGGGGGGAGGGGAGTGAATGATTAGTGGCAACTGATGAGAGGAGAGTGCGGATAGAAGCAGCGAGAGACTCTGAAGCCCTGCAAGGTAAGGACAATGGAGCAGCGTGATGGTGATCTTCGGTAGGGGAGGGCCAGCGGAGAAGTGTAAAGAAGGGCTAGAGAGAGGTTTAAGCAACAAGTGGACACCAAAAACAAAGGAAAAAAAACGGAAAAGGGTTTGGGAAGTTTCACAGGGGGAGAAGCAGCAAGGGGTTTGGGAGGTTAGGAGGGTGATGCAGACGTGGGGTGGAGGCAGCAAAGAGTTATAACAGGGAGACACGGAGAAGTACACAGAGGGGGAGATTGGAGCGGGGGAAAAAACAGACACGGGAAAGTTCAGGGAGAGATCGGGACAGCGGGAAGATGAATTTGAATCAGCAAAAACCTTATCTATCTTAACCAACGACTAGGCAAAACAACAAATATCACAATTCTAAGCAAAACTATAACAAGCAACTATATGGAGCAACAAAACAGTAAACTATAACAAGGCAGGTGAAATTTACAAGCTCTACAATCTTAACTAAAAAAACCATAACCTATGGTGCACCTTATGCTATGGGAAGTCACAGAGGGCAGAGTGGTATGTGCCCAGGATCCAGCTCCCAAGGAAGCCAAGGGATGGTGGCTGAAGCCAAGGGATACAGCTGAAAGCAGGGAGCCCCGAGGCAAAGCCCACAGGAGCAGAGCTTAGCAGCGGCACAAACTTATTTTTAGCAGCAAAGCGCTGCGGAGTTTAAGAGAGGTTTTAAGACACAGACCAAGGTTTAGCTTGAGTCTGTGTGCTGGGGAAACAGAGCCAGCAGCTAAAATAATAAAATAAAAGTAGGGAAAGTTTCACAGAGGGATTCTTACCCGTCCTCAAGGCAGCAGCAAAGGCAGAAGCAGCAGCAACATCAGAAGAAGCAAGGAGGGCTCAGTACAGTCTCAATAATCAGGAGATCTCTCAGGTAGCAATTCGTTCTTTGGGGGGGGTTAAAAAACCGGGGGTACGCTCAAAAATAAAACGAGAGTGGAGAAAGGACCCCCCCCCCCAAAACCCCTGGCTGATCAGACCAGGCAGCAATGCAGGAACCTTTCTGATGTTTGTTCCAAAAATGTCTGTTTTTAAAGGCAAACTCAGGCAGTTTCCAGCCAGTAATTCTGATAGGCTCCCTCTGTCACAGGGGAGGAGGCACAGGGAAAAACCAGGCAGGTGAGCACAGAAACATGTCTGGGCAGAGTCCTGTGCAATAGGTGACTCAAAAGCACATGAGGCCTATGACTCATGCCCAGGATCTTAAAAACACAATACGTCTTGCAGCTCTGGACATTGCCTGCCCTACACCGACCCCAGGTTCAACGAGGTGATAACAGGACTAACCCTTTGAACAGGGCAGTGGTCCCATTTAGCACGCAGCACAAGTGGCCATCCCTTTGAGAAGGGCAATGGCTTTTGTTAAACAACTTAAGGGGCCCTCCCTTTGAGAAGGGCAGTGGCCCTGGTAAGCAACTTAACAGCCAGGGCAGGGCAGCCACAGGAGAACAAAAACAAAATGGAGTATGGAGAAATAGGGGGATAGCTGTAACAGACAGGCTTAAAGAGGATGGTTGGTCAGCGGGCTGCAGGGTATTGTCATGCTGGCTCCTCTGGGTGCTATTTCCTGCAGCACCTACTTTCCATAGTGCTCCCAGACTATTACTTTGCAGGGCTTTTTGGAAAAATCAAGGCAAATTAATAATGTGGCTGCAAGGTTCTATACTGATTCAATAGCTCCATATTTTGGAGCTCCACAGAGTACATCTAGGAAAGTCCATCTTCTGTCCTCTTTTACCTCATTATTATACTTTCCACTAACTCTACTTCTCAAGAGTCAGTCTTTTTCTACTACTTACAGCTAACCTTTGTTTTAGAAGAAGTGAGAAAAACTCATCATCATAAAATGCTCTATCTGTATTCTAGCAGATCAGAGAAATCTTTGGAAACTCCCAATTCTTGGTCTGAACTACAATTTCCAGAAAATATCACTTAAGGACAAATGGTTCACCATTACAGCGGAAGACTTTTAGGCCCATAGGCCACAGCTGGTTCACTGTGATTTACAGTAAGTTAGTGGTTTTCAAAGTAGTTGACAGAAAACTGATGGATTCATATTTTGTGGACTTACTGGTTGGTTACCACATACTAGCTTTTTAATGTTGGATAGCAATATCAATCCCAAGAACCAGTTTCTGCCTAAGTGAAGGGAAACAACCCACTACAAAGACTGAAAGAGAACTGGGGAGTGGATGAAGTAAAAATGCCTCTTCATGACTGAAAACATGCTTGTATTTCACTGCTCTCACCTATCTAACTAAAGCATTCCCTCCAGGGAAGACTTAAAAAAAGGGGACATCATGTCAAAGACTGACAATATGGTGGAAATTACCAATGTTCTTTATTTGCTTGGTATAAATATGCTGGCTTTAAGATTTTAAATGGCCAATGTCTATACACAAATGCAGCTGATTACTGAGTAATGTGTTAAAATTCAGAGCTAGATACTTAATTTGTTACTTCTTTCAGTTCAATATCTTAAGCAGGCTACTGGAAATTAGACCTAAAATGCCAGGAATTTGATGTAGATAATCTTCAAGATAGAATTTTGCCCTCATTTTGCTAAGACTTTTATATTCTCGTCAGTCCTTATTCATTCAGTGATATGAAGACATTGTACTGTGTTATAATTTCTTTCAGTCTTGTTTGCTGTTTCTTAGTCTGTGAAGACTTAATTGCTTCCGAATTTTAGGAAAAAGCTCACCTTTCTAAGTTATCAGTGTATCTGAGTTAGTTATTTTTGTTCTTGCTGTCAAATCTAGTATATTTTATCATCCTACCTGAGGTGATGACTCACTTCTGAATAAGTTGGTAATTTGCTAAACTTGAGACACTTTCATAATGGCATTCTACATTCAGAAAAACTTCATTTCCCAAACCAGTTAAGGTTGCTAAGTGACAAAAACATACTTTCCTACCACATCACTTACTAATTCCATGCACTTTAGTGCAAAGAAATGCAAAGTTATTGCTATTCTAAATCTTGCACCATTGCATCAGAAAAATGAATATGTTGCTTTTGTCTGCCACAAAGAGAAGCAGAGTTCATTACAACACCACCTTAACTCTGACCCATGGATCAGTTTATTTTTATGCATTATGATTTATCTTGATTTTTGGCATCTGACTATTTTCTTTTTAAGGTTTACTCTACACTGAGGAGTATCATTTAACACTTATAAATTGGCAGTTGAAATTCTTAGTAATATATTTATAATTGCTTTCTTGAGAACAATATTTTGTATGCATTTTAACATGAACAATGTATATCACTGCCAATTTCTAGTAAAACTATGCTTGTATGCGGGCTTGTATTTGACACTAATAAGCAAGCATAAAAAACTTATTTCTCTTTCAGATGGATTTTCTTATTTTATAAATAGCATTGTGTAAGAGTTATGTTAAGCAGTGTTGTGATGACACATTGATTATGCCTATGAATGCATGTGGGCAGTATAAGATTTTTTTCCCTTCACATATCATTTCCTTTCCTTTAAGTGTCTGGATTTTGCAAACAATTCGGTAGGTTGCTACATTGCTGTTGGTTAGCAACATAAAGTGTGTAGGTCTTGTTTGTTTGTTTTGGAGGAGCTTCTTCCTTTTAAGTAGACAGTTCATTGAAAATCAAGTTTTTGAAACAGGAGAGAGACTATTACTAGATAATTAAAATAAAGAAATAAGCAACACTCAACAAGTTAATAATGCCTTGAAAAAATACCCACATTACCCTAGTAGTTTTGAAATTGTAATGGAAAGAATGTCAATGAAAATGCACTGCCTGAAAGTAATACATCATAACTTTATCTCTGCAACAGCCATGAAAAGCACTCATAAGTGAGAGCATCCTACATACAAGAAATATAATGCCATGCCAAGCCGTGCTTTGTGTTGGTCATTGAAATAATTAACTGTCAACAGCCTTTCTCCGAATTTGTCAGCTTTTTTCTTTTCTCCATCTTAAGTGTTAGAGAATCCTGACTAGTTCTTGAACAACTTTACTGTTCCTGACCTTGAAAAAATACCTTTTCCAAGAACCAGTGTCAAAATCTGTTTCCAGGCATGTGTGCTTGAATAAATAAATGTGTCTATAAAGTACAGAGTAGAAAGTAAAGGCTCAGCATTTGGGTGCTTGATTTTTAGGCACCCTTCCAGGAATCCACATCTCTGAGATAGGGACCCAGTTTTTCTAAACAATGTATGGTGAGAGCTGGGCACCTAAAGAAGTCAGCAAGCTGAATGAGGAGTTGCCAAAATTAGCCAATATTAAATGCTGAGGAGAGGGGTGAGTCCTAAGCCCTGCCCCTCAAAGGGATTTAATCTAAAGGAGACACCTTTCTCTGTTGGGGATTCATATCTCTTATGGAGATAACTCTTATGGAGTTAGGACTGACCTGATATACGAGGCCTTTCTGCTGAAAAACTGGGCACGAGCTGCCACTTTTGCCAGCTTGTAGTCCAGTGGCTAGAGCACTCACCCATGCTGTATGAGCCCCAGGTTCAAATTCCTCCTTTGCAGAAGTGAGGTAGTTAGATGAACTCAGCTCTGGCATTTCTCAGGTTAGTGTCCTAACCTGTGGGATACTGGGTTTCATTAGGTGAGTCTCTCTTAATTTGGAGCTGTGTTAAATTTTTCAGTCCAATAGTAAATTGGCAAAAAAATATAGTTTTGGGGCATTCAAAACTATTCATAAATTTGGGCTGAATTCAGCAAATGGTTTCAACCATATAGCAAAAGAAGAAGACATTACTAGAAAGTCTAAACAGTCTAAACTCTTTCTACATTTCATTTTAAAACTAACTGTCATAAACAGATAGTTAAGGGTTAATGTCTCTTTTACCTGTAAAGGGTTAACAAACAGTAAACCTGAGACACCTGACCAGAGGACCAATCAGGAGACAAGATACTTTCAAATCTCGGTGGAGGGAAGCCTTTGTTTTGTGCTTTTGGGTTTTGCTTTGTTCTCCCTGGGTCCTGAAAGGGACTAGACGTGCAACCAGGTTTCTTGCCAATCTCCCTGCTACAGTCTCTTATATATTCAGAATAGTGAGTATTAAGTAGAAAAGGCGGTTATAGTCTTTTGATTGTTTTCTGTATTTGCAAATGTGTATTTTGCTGGAAGTATTTTAAATTGTATTTTTGCTGGGGGGAGGCTTCTCTCTAGTGTCTATAAGCTGAAAGACCCTGTAACTTTTACCATCTAAATTACAGAGACAACTTTTACTTTTTTTCTTTCTTTTTATTAAAAGTTTTGCTTTTTAAGACCTGTTTGATTTTTTTCCCCTTGTTGAGGCTCAAGGGAATTGAGTCTGTACTTACCAGGGAATTGGTGGGAGACAGGGAGAGAGAAGGGAGGGGGGAAAGGTGGAATCCCTTTGTTTTAGATTCACGGAGCTTGAATCTATCTATCCAGGATAGCCCAGGGAGGGAAAGCCTGGGAGGGGGAAAGAAGAGGGAGAAAAAACCTGATTTCTCTGTGTTGTGATTCAAGGAGTTTGAATCACAGTAATCTCCTGACGAAGTGGGTATTCACCCACGAAAGCTCATGCTCCAAAACGTCTGTTAGTCTATAAGGTGCCACAGGATTCTTTGCTGCTTTTACAGATCCAGACTAACAAGGCTACCCCTCTGATAGGTGATCTCCTAGTGTACCCAGGATGGGAAAGATCTGGGAGGAAGAAAGGAGGGGAAATGGATTTTCCCCTTTGTTGTGAGACGCAAGGAATTTAGGTCTTGGGGTCCCCAGGGAAGGTTTCTGGGGGGACTAGAGTGCCCCAAAACACTATATTTTTGGGTGGTGGCAGCTTATCAGATCTAAGCTGGTAATTAAGCTTAGAGGAAATTAGCTGGTACCCCATCTTTTGGACTCTAAGGTTCAGAAGGGGGAATTATACCATGACATGGTGAGCATCGTTGGGATAAGAATCCAAAAGCCAGTAGGATTATTATTTTTCTTCTTTTCTCTCTGCTAGCTGTTTGTAAGCAGAGGAGAGGGTTTTTAAAACTACAGCCAGAAAAATTTTTTTTCTTTTCTCCTTTCTGGTTGTGCAGAGAGACTGCCTGAAGGCAGAGACATTAAGGTTTAACAAGGGTCTTTTGTTAAATAATGGGACTCCAACTGTGAGTCAAAAGGAACTCCAGCAAAACACATCTGCAAATGAAAGGCTTTTTCTTGTTTCTAACCTTGTAGGGAAAGACAGTTAGAAGGAGTTAGAAAAGGCTCTGTTGCTAAGCAACCCTAAGAAGGGAGCAGAGGAACAGCATTTCAGGCAGTAAACAGAAGAGGGTGCACCAGCACAAGAAAGCAGGAACAATGAGCACCAGTGCAGCAACAGCCAAACTAAAAATAGCTAAACTAAAAGCAATAAACAAACAAAACGAACATAAAAGACGAATGGAATTAATTCAGGCAGAAATGGCCAGGGAAGAGGCTGCCCACAGGAGAGACATGGAGAAGCAACAAAAAGAGATGGAAAAGCAACAAAAAGAGTGGGAAGAGAGGGAATAAGAGAGAAAGCATGAACTGGAATTACTGCAGGCCAGGCAGCATTCTCCAGCCAACCCTACCAACCCTTCGCCAGTTATTGTTCCACATCCCAAGAAATTTCCCACCTACAAGGCAGGTGATGACACTGAGGCCTTCTTAGAAAATGTTGAAAGAGCCTGCCTTGGGTACAACGTCTCTGAAGACCAGTACATGACAGAGCTGAGGCCACAGCTCAGTGGACCCTTAGCAGAGGTGGCGGCTGAAATGCCTAAGGAGAACATGAACAATTATAAACTTTTTCAAACCAAGGCCAGAATCAGAATGGAGATAACACCTGAGCATGCCCGTTGGTGGTTCAGAGCCCTAAAATGGAAACCAGATGTGTCATTCCCCCGACACGCCTACCACATTGGGAAGAATTATGAGGCCTGGATATCAGGAACAAAGGTTAACAATATGGACGAGCTACACCTCCTAATACAAAGGGAGCAGTTCTTAGAGGGTGTTCCTGAGGAAATAGAAAGGTACATCCTAGATGGGAAACCCAAAACTATAACCGAGGCAGGGGAGATTGGAGCCAAATGGATGGAAGTGACAGAAAAGAAAAAAGCTACTGTCAAGGGGAGCGAATACCCCAGGGGGCACACCAACAATAAACCCTATAACCGAGGGCAGCCCAAGACCCCACCTACAACCCAAGGAAAGCCACAGACGCCCTATCCTCCCACCTCACCAGTCTCCAGTAACCCACCTCGGCCCAGTGACCAGTCAGCTGGGCGATGCTTTAAGTGTAATGAACTGGGACATATAAAGGCCAACTGCCCAAAGAACCCCAACCGAGTGCAGTTCAATACACCACCATCACACTAACGATCCCCAGGCCCAGATGCCTCTCAAATACCTTTGGAGCGAAGGGAAATTTTGAGAGTGGGCAGAAAGAAGGTTATCGCGTGGAGAGACACAGGGGCACAAGTGTCAGCTATCCACCAATCCTTGGTGGACCCCAAATTCGTCAACCCAAAGGCCCAAGTGACAATTTACTCCTTCATGTCACAAGCTGTAGACTTGCCTACAGCTGAACTGCCTGTCCAGTACAAAGGCTGGTCAGGAATGTGGACTTTTGTCTATGACAATTATTCCATCCCCATGCTACTGGGGGAAGACTTGGCCAACCAGGTGAAGCAGGCCAAGAGAGTGGGAATGGTTACACGCAGCCAAACCAAGCAAACTTCCAAACCCATTCCTGTTCCTGAGCCGTCCACAAGGGCCCCGTCTGTGTTACCAGAGACCCAGACAGAGGTACTGGACCTGGATCCCCTACCAACGACTGAAACAGCCACAGTGCCTCCGGTCCCAAACCAGGAACTGAAAAAGCAACCAGCACCAGAACTATTGCCAGCACTGACGCCTGCGCTTGCAAACTCATCTTCAATCCCAATGCCAGAGGGCACCAGCGAGCCTAAACTGGAAGAAGCAGCAGACAACCATACCCAAGAGGCTCAGCCGGAGCCTGAAATACCAGCGGAGAGCGGTTCACCGGCAACGAAAACAACCCCATCACTTACATCGCTTCCAGAGGGACCAAGCCCAAGTCCACAGTCTAAGAAAGAACTGGTGTCTCCAGCCTCAAGGGAACAGTTCCAGACTGACCAGGAAGCAGATGACAGCCTTCAGCAAGCTTGGGCGGTGGCACGGAGCACCCCACCGCCTCTCAGCTCTTCTAACCAATCCCGGTTTGTTATAGAACAAGGACTTTTATACAAGGAAACTCTTTCTGGTGAACACCAGGAAGACTGGCATCCGCAAAAACAGTTGGTGGTTCCAACTAAGTACCGGGAAAAGGTCTTAAGCTTAGCCCATGATCATTCCAGTGGCCATGCTGGGGTGAAAAGAACCAAAGACCGGTTGGGGAAGTCCTTCCACTGGGAGAGGATGGGCAAGGACGTTGCCAAGTATGTCCGGTCTTGTGAGGTGTGCCAAAGAGTGGGAAAGCCCCAAGACCAGGTCAAGGCCCCTCTCCAGCCACTCCCCATAATTGAGGTCCCATTTCAGCGAATAGCTGTGGATATTCTGGGTCCTTTCCCAAAAAAGACCCCCAGAGGAAAGCAGTATGTACTGACTTTCGTGGACTTTGCTACCCGATGGCCTGAAGCAGTAGCTCTAGACAACACCAGGGCTAAAGCTGTGTGCCAGGCCCTAACAGACATTTTTGCCAGGGTAGGTTGGCCCTCCGACATCCTTACAGATTCAGGATCTAATTTCCTGGCAGGAACCATGAAAGAACTGTGGGAAACTTGTGGGGTGAATCACTTGGTTGCCACTCCTTACCACCATCAAACCAATGGCCTGGTCGAAAGGTTTATGGAACTTTGGGGGCCATGGTACATAACTTCATCAATGACCACTCCAATGACTGGGACCTAGGAGCAGTTCCTTTTTGCCTACAGGGCAGTACCGCATCCTAGTTTAGGGTTTTCACCGTTTGAACTTGTGTATGGCCACGAGGTTAAGGGGCTATTACAGTTGGTGAAGCAGCAATGGGAGGGGTTTATGCCCTCTCCAGAGACTAACATTCTGGACTTTGTAAGCAACCTTCAAAGCACCCTCCGACACTATTTAGCCTGTGCTAAACAAAACCTAAAGAATGCTCAAAAAGAACAAAAGGCCTGGTATGATAAACATACCAGGGAGCGTTCCTTCAAGGTAGGAGACTAGGTTATGGTCTTGAAGGTGCAACAGGCCTATAAGATGGAAGCATCATGGGAAGGGCCATTCATGGTCCCAGAGCACCTGGGAGCTGTTAACTACCTCATAGCATTTCCCCATTCCTCCCTAAATCCCAGAGTGTACTATGTTAATTCTCTCAAGCCAATTTATTCCAGAAACTTACAGGTTTGTCAGTTTACAGCCCAGGGAGGAGATGACGCTGAGTGGCCTGAAGGTGTCTACTACGAAGGAAGAAGTGACGGGGGCGTGGAAGAGGCGAACCTCTCCACAACCCTGGAACGTCTGCAGCGGCAACAGATCAGGGAGCTGTGCACTAGCTTCACCCCATTGTTCTCAGCCACTCG
This sequence comes from Gopherus flavomarginatus, assembly GCF_025201925.1. NCBI lineage: Eukaryota > Metazoa > Chordata > Testudines > Testudinidae > Gopherus > Gopherus flavomarginatus. The sequence continues at coordinate 35,690,286 of NC_066617.1, forward strand.
AGGACGGACTGAACGGGCATACTACTCCATTGACACAGGTAATGCTCACCCAATTAGAACCCCACCCTACCGAGTGTCTCCTCATGCCCAAGTTGCTATAGAACGGGAGATCCAGAACATGCTACAGATGGGTATAATACACTCATCTACCAGTGCATGGGCATCTCCAGTGGTTCTGGTACCCAAACCAGATGGGGAAATACGCTTTTGTGTGGACTACCGTAAGCTAAATGCAGTAACTCGTCCAGAAAACTATCCAATGCCATGCACCGAAGAGCTATTGGAGAAGTTGGGACATGCCCAATTCATCTCTACAATAGATTTAACCAAGGGGTACTGGCAAGTACCGCTAGATGAACCTGCTAAGGAAAGGTCAACATTCATCACTCACACAGGGGTGTATGAATTTAATGTGCTTCCTTTCGGGCTGCGAAATGCACCCGCCACCTTCCAAAGGCTGGTAAATGGTCTACTAGCAGGATTGGGAGAATCTGCAGTTGCCTACCTCGATGATGTGGCCATTTTTTCTGACTCCTGGCCCGAACACCTAGAACACCTGGAAAAGGTCTTTGAGCACATCAGGCAGGCAGGACTAACTGATAAGGCCAAAAAGTGTCAAATAGGCCAAAACAGAGTTACTTACCTGGGACACCAGGTGGGTCGAGGAACCATAAACCCCCTACAGGCCAAGGTGGATGCTATCCACAAGTGGCCTGTCCCAAAGTCAAAGAAACAGGTTCAATCCTTCTTAGGCTTGGCTGGGTATTACAGGCGATTTGTACCACACTACAGCCAAATCGCTGCCCCACTGACCGACCTGACCAAAAAGATCCAGCCGAATGCAATTAAGTGGACTGATGAGTGTCAAAAGGGCTTTACCCAGCTTAAGGTGGCGCTCATGTCTGACCCTGTGCTAAGGGCCCCGGACTTTGACAAACCATTCTTAATAACCACAGATGCATCTGAGCATGGTATAGTAGCAGTTCTCATGCAGGAAGGACTGGATCACAACTTCCATCCTGTCGTGTTTCTCAGCAAGAAACTGTCTGAGAGGGAAAGTCACTGGTCAATCAATGAAAAGGAATGCTACGCCATTGCGTATGCCCTGGAAAAGCTACGCCCATACGTTTGGGGACGGCGGTTCCAGCTACAAACCGACCATGCTGCGCTAAAGTGGCTTCATACTGCCAAGGGGAACAACAAAAAACTGCTTCAATGGAGTTTAGCTCTCCAAGATTTTGATTTTGAAATTCAACACATTTCAGGAGCTTCTAACAAAGTAGCTGATGCACTCTCTCGTGAAAGTTTCCCAGAATCCACTGGTTAAAAATTGTCCTTAAAATGTAGAAAGTCTTGTAGTTTACATGCTTAGTAGTATATGTAAAGGTGCATGTGTTTTATTAATCTGATTATTCTAAAGTTCTATCATCACTAGTGAAGTTCCCCACTGTCTGCGATTTGGGGGGCGTGTCATAAACAGATAGTTAAGGGTTAATGTCTCTTTTACCTGTAAAGGGTTAACAAACAGTAAACCTGAGACACATGACCAGAGGACCAATCAGGAGACAAGATACTTTCAAATCTCGGTGGAGGGAAGCCTTTGTTTTGTGTTTTTGGGTTTTGCTTTGTTCTCTCTGGGTCCTGAAAGGAACTCGATGTGCAGCCAGGTTTCTTGCCAGTCTCCCTGCTACAGTCTCTTATATATTCAGAATAGTGAGTATTAAGTAGGAAAGGTAGTTATAGTCTTTTGATTGTTTTCTGTATTTGCAAATGTGTATTTTGCTGGAAGTATTTTAAATTGTAATTTTTGCTGTGGGGAGGCTTCTCTCTAGTGTCTATAAGCTGAAAGGCCCTGTAACTTTTACCATCTAAATTACAGAGACAACTTTTACTTTTTTTCTTTCTTTTTATTAAAAGTTTTGCTTTTTAAGACCTGTTTGATTTTTTTCCCCTTGTTGAGGCTCAAGGGAATTGAGTCTGTACTTACCAGGGAATTGGTGGGAGACAGGGAGAGAGAAGGGAGGGGGAAAAGGTGGAATCCCTTTGTTTTAGATTCACGGAGCTTGAATCTATCTATCCAGGATAGCCCAGGGAGGGAAAGCCTGGGAGGGGGAATGAAGGGGAAGAAAAAACCTGATTTCTCTGTGTTGTGATTCAAGGAGTTTGAATCACAGTGATCTCCTAGTGTATCCAGGGCGGGAAAGATCTGGGAGGAAGAAAGGAGGGGAAATGGTTTTTCCCCTTTGTTGTGAGACTCAAGGAATTTGGGTCTTGTGGTCCCCAGCGAAGGTTTTGGGGGGGACCAGAGTGCCCCAAAACACTATATTTTTGGGTGGTGGCAGCTTATCAGATCTAAGCTGGTAATTAAGCGTAGAGGAATTCATGCTGGTACCCCATCTTTTGGACTCTAAGGTTCAGAAGGGGGAATTATACCATGACACTAACCATTTTGCTTTGAAAAGTCATTCAAAAATGACACTTGAAATGTTTCATTTGCCCCAAATGATTTTATTTTCATTTTTTTTTTGGTTTTCAATTTTGGTGAGATATATGGGAAAAGTGTAGGCCCCAAACTAAACATAATAACAATCATTAAAATATTTGCTTAATTAAAACCTCTCTTCAAATAGAGTCTGAAAGCTAACTGCACTTGTAAATGTAATGACAGAAGGGCTCCTACAAATTCTTCCTAACCTAAACCAACTTGTACCCTAACCTATTTCAGTCTATACCATCAATGAACCCCCAATGGTCCCTGCTCTCTTCTGGGAGAACCAAGTCAACTGCAGCCCACTTGCATTTTTCCTGATGTTCATCAGGCACAAAGAAAATAGACACTGCAAATCATTGAAAAGCCTTGTTAATGAAATATTATAGATGTAAATATTTATGTAATATTAACATTACTTCATATTTTAGTATTAAGCTTCACAACTCTTCCCCTTTTGGAATCTGGCTAGTATGACATCAGGAGATGAAGTTATACAGCCCTCATTGCAATTACTTCAGTGGGTATTTTTTAAAGTTGTTGTTTAAGAAAACCAATTTTTATCAGTAATAAAATTGTGACAGTGTCACAGAAGGTCAGGTCAGAGCCACAGGCCAATTCAATTCTATCTGAATATTAAAGTCATGTTAATTGTATTAGTGTGTATTGAAGCTAATTCACATGTATGCTAATAGAGATAAAAAAAGATACTAATGTTATTGTATTCACTTATCTGTAATTGGTTGTTTGATATTATATATATATTATATATATCTTGTAATTAGATAACTCTAGATCAAAGTGTGTGTTAGTGTTAAGATGAGAAGATGTTTGTTGTATAAACTATTCACAACATGTTCTCTTCAGAAACCAAGCAGTGGATTTAATTGTCTCCCCTTTCGGGGAGCTCATGCTACTTAATGATAGCAAAAGCAACTTTATAATTGGAATGGGGGGTGTCATAAACAGATAGCTAAGGGTTAATGTCTCTTTCACCTGAAGCACCTGACCAGAGGACCAATCAGGAAACCGGATTTTTTCAACTTTGGGTGGAGGGAATTGAGTGTCTGAGTCTTTTGTCTTTGTTTTCTGGCTGCCTGCTTTCTCTGAGCTTTGGAGAAGTAGTTTCTTTTTTCTAGTCTTCTGTTTCCAAGTGTAAGGACAAAGAGATCAGATAGTAAGTTATATGGTTTCTTTTCTTTGGTATTTGCATGAATATAAGTGCTGGAGTGCTTTGATTTGTATTCTTTTGGAATAAGGCTGTTTATTCAATATTCTTTTAAGCAATTGACCCTGTGTTGTATCATCTTAATACAGAGAGAACATTTGTACTTATTTTTCTTTCTTTTTATATAAAGCTTTCTTTTAAGACCTGTTGGAGTTTTTCTTTACTTCAGGGAAATTGAGTCTGTACTCACCAGGGAATTGGTGGGAGGAAGAAATCAGGGGGAGATTTGTGTGTTGGATCGCTAGCCTGATTTTGCATTCCCTCTGGGGGAATAGGAAAGTACTTTTTGTTTCCAGGATTGGGAACAGAGAGGGAGATTCACTCTGTTTGGGTTCACAGAGCTTGTGTCTGTGTATCTCTCCAGGAGCACCTGGAGGGGGGAAGGGAAAAAGGATTATTTCCCTTTGTTGTGAGACTCAAGGGATTTGGGTCTTGGGGTCCCCAGGGAAGGTTTTTCAGGGGGACCAGAGTGCCCCAAAACACTCGAATTTTTTGGGTGGTGGCAGCAAGTACCAGGTCCAAGCTGGTAACTAAGCTTGGAGGTTTTCATGCTAACCCCCATATCTTGGACGCTAAGGTCCAAATCTGGGACTAAGGTTATTACAGGGGGGGGGACTAGAAAAAACATTTAGGACCAGATTTTGCCACCCTTACTCATACTGAGCAGGATCTCTTTGTGAGTAGTCTCACTGAAATCAATAGGACCTTTTGTGGAGTAAGGCCCAGATTCACAAAGGGACTGGCATCGCAATTCGTAATTTTTAGACACCTTGAAAATCCACAAACCCTGATTTAGGCACTTTGGCTTTGTATGCATTGTGAGACGAAGGGGCCTGGTAATGGGGTCCATAGGAGGTGGGGGGAGGGGCTGCATAAATTAGCCAATAGATTATGACAATCAGAGGGGTATGTCCTAGGCCCCACCCCTCTCAGGAAACTCTTGTCCTGGAGCCAGGTGCCTAAGCCATTCTTTCAAGAAAGGTGGCTGTCTAAACCAAAATCCATCTAAAACAGTTGAGTTGGCTGCACCCCCATCCCTTCTAACTTTTAGCATAGATTCTTTAAGAGAGAGACTCTGGTTGAACAAAAATTACTAGACAATTTGCGGCAATTGCTAGGTGAAATTTTGTGGCTTGTTATATACTAGGACAGACTGTGACCTAGGTCCTGTGATGGTGTCGCTGGTGTAAATATGTGGGCAGAGTTAGCATCGAGCATGGATTGGTTCCTGAGCTAGAGTTCCTATGGTGCGGTGTGCGTTACTGATGAGAATATGTTTCAGGTTGGCAGGTTGTCTGTGGGCCTGCTACCCAAGAAACTGAGGAACCACCTAATCAGCATCCTATACAGCAAACAGGAAAACATCAAAAAAGAGCTATCCAACCTGGATACTCTCATTAATAACCAAACTTCCATACAAACAGACTTCATTAAAATAAGAACGGAGTTCTACATTACTCACTTCACCTCTCTACAAAGGATAAAGGACTGTAAGCTGTCTAAACTCCTACCTGCCACATGGGGCCACAACCATGGTACCCCTAACCCACCCAGCAATATTGTCAATCTATCCAACTACACACTCAGCCCAGAAGAAAAGTCTGTCCTATCTCGGGGACTCTTTCTGCCCTGCCACCCCCACCAACATGATACAGTTCTGCAGTGATCTGGAAGCCTACTTTCGCCGTCTCCAACTCAAAGAATACTTTCAGGACAACACTGAACAGCGCACTGATACACAGGTACCCTCCCACCAACAGCACAAGAAGAACTCCACATGGACTCCTCCTGAGGGTCGAAATGACAGTCTGGACCTATACATTGAATGCTTCCGCCGACGTGCACAGGCAGAAATTGTGGAAAAACAACAACGCTTGCCTCATAACCTGAGTTGTGCAGAATGCAATGCCATCCACAGCCTCAGAAACCACTCTGACATTATCATCAAAGAGGCTGATAAAGGAGGCGCTGTTGTCATCATGAACAGGTCTGACTACCAAAAGGAGGCCACCAGACAACTCTCCAACACCAAATTCTACAGGCCACTTCCCTCAGATCCCACTGAGGAATACACTAAGAAACTGCACCATCTATTTAGGACACTCCCTACACTAACACCTGAACAAATCAACATACCCTTAGAGCCCAGACCAGGGTTATTCTACCTACTACCCAAGATCCACAAACCCGGAAATCCTGGACCCCCCCATCATCTCGGGCATTGGCACTCTCACTGAAGGACTGTCTGGATATGTGGACTCTCTACTCAGACCCTATGCCACCAACACTCCCAGCTATCTCCGTGACACCACTGATTTCCTGAGGAAACTACAATGCATTGGTGACCTTCCAGAAAACACCATCCTAGCCACCATGGATGTAGAGGCTCTCTACACAAACATCCCACACACAGATGGAATACAAGCTGTTAGGAACAGTATCCCTGATGATGCCACAGCACAATTGGCTGCTGAGCTCTGCGCCTTTATCCTCACACACAACTATTTCAAATTTGATGACAATATATATCTTCAGATCAGTGGCACTGCTATGGGCACCCGCATGGCCCCACAATATGCCAATATTTTTATGGCCGACCTGGAACAACGCTTCCTCAGCTCTCGTCCACTCACACCCCTTCTCTACCTATGCTACATTGATGACATCTTCATCATCTGGACCCCTGGGAAGGAGACTCTGGAAAAATTCCATCATGATTTCAACAGCTTCCGCCCCACCATCAACCTCAGCCTGGACCAATCTACACGGGAGGTCCACTTCCTAGACACCACGGTGCAAATAAGTTATGGTCACACTAACACCACCCTATACTGAAAAGCTACCAACCGCTACGCCTACCTTCATGCCTCCAGCTTCCATCCCGGGCACATCATACGATCCATTGTCTACAGCCAAGCACTGAGGTGCAACCGCATCTGCTCTAACCCCTCAGACAGAGACCAACACCTACAAAATCTCCTCCAAGCATTCTCAAAACTACAATACCCACACTAGGAAATAAGGAAACAGATCAACAGAGCCAGACGTGTACCCAGAAGCCTCCTACTGCAAGACTGTCATAAACCGATAGTTAAAGGTTAATGCCTCTTTTGCCTGTAAAGGGTTAAGAAGCTCAGTAAACCTGGCTAACACCTGACCAGAGGACCACTAAGGGGACAAGATACTTTCAAATCTTGGTGGAGGGAAGTCTTTGTTTGTGCTCTTTGTTTTGGGTGTTTTTCGCTCTTAGGGCTAAGAGGGACCAGACGTCAATCCAGGCTCTCCAAATCTTTCTGAATCACTCTTTCATGTTTCAGAATTTTAAGTAACAGCCAGGCAAGGCGGATTAGTTTTATTTTTGTTTTCTCAACTTGTAAATGTCCTTTTTTTTTTGCTGAGAGGATTTTACCTCTGTTTGCTGTAACTTTGAACTTAAGGCTAGAGGGGGTTCCTCTAGGCTATACGAATTTGATTAGCTTATAAAGTATTTTCCATCTTGATTTTACAGAGATGATTTTTACCTTTCTTCTTTAATTAAAAGGTTTCTTTTTAAGAACCCGATTGATTTTTCCTTGTTTTAAGATCCAAGGGGATTGGATCTGGACTCACCAGGGATTGGTGGGGGAAAGGAGAGGGGATGGTTAATTTCTTCTTGTTTTAAGATCCAAGGGGTTTGGATCTGTGTTCACCAGGGAACTGGTAAAGCCTCTCAAGGCTGCCCAGGGAGGGGAAGGTTTTGGGGGAACAAAAAGTGCTCCAGACACTGAAATTTCTGGATGGTGGCAGAGTTACCAGATCTAAGCTAATAATTAAGCTTAGAAGTGTCCATGCAGGTCCCCACATTTGTACCCTAAAGTTCAGAGTGGGGAAGGAAACTTGACAAAGACAAATCCAAGAAAGAAACCAACAGGAGTCTACTGGCCACCACATACAATCCCTAGCTAAAACCCCTCCAACGCATCATCAGGGATCTACAACCCATCCTGGACAATGATCTCACTTTCACAGGCCTTGAGTGGCAGGCCAGTCCTCGTCCACAGACAACCTGCCAACCTGAAACATATTCTCACCAGTAACTGCACACCGCACCATAGTAACTCTAGCTCAGGAACCAAACCATGCAACAAACCTCGATGCTAACTCTGCCCACATATCTACACCAGCGACACCATCACAGGACCTAACCATATCAGCCACACCATCATCGGTTCATTCACCTGCACGTCCACCAATGTAATATACGCCATCATATGCCAGCAATGCCCCTCTGCTATGTACATCGACCAAACTGGACAGTTTCTACGGAAAAGGATAAATTGACACAAATCAGATATTAGGAATGGCAATATACAAAAACCTGTAAGAGAACACTTCAACCTGCCTGGCCACACTATAGCAAATCTTAAGGTGGCCATCTTGCAGCAAAAAAACTTCAGGATCAGACTTCAAAGAGAAACTGCTGAGCTTCAGTTCATCTGCAAATTCGACACCATCAGCTCAAGAATAAACAAAGACTGTGAATGGCTTGCCAACTACAAAACCAGTTTCTCCTTCCTTGGTTTTCACACGTCAACTGCTAGAACAGGGCCTCATCCTCCCTGATTGAACTAACCTCGTCATCTCTAGCTTGCTTGCATATATATACCTGCCCCTGGAAATTTCCACTACATGCATCCGACGAAGTGGGTATTCAGCCATGAAATCTCATGCTCCAAAACGTCTGTTAGTCTATAAGGTGCCACAGGATTCTTCGCTGCTTTTAAAATAGTATATTTCAATGGATGTGGAATTTATACTGATTTATAAAGAAAATGTGGAATCTCAGTGATTAGGAGGGTTCACAAAGATTTATTCACTGTACACTAAATAATGAGAATTAAATGCTCCTCTTCACAATGAGGGGAAGAAACGCTTAGCCCATTGCTTTAATGGTAGATCTTCTTTATAGTCTATTCTCAAACATAACAGAAAGGACTTTAGCACTGAAAAATGGGAAATGGCATCTTGGAAGGGAAGGTTGTACATAAACCATTATAATATGACAGCTCTAGAGCCATCTGTGTAGTACAACTGAGCACATAAAGCTTATTGCCCTAGCAGCTCAGGGTGCAAAATACTGTTCAAAGAGTAGATTTCAAGTCAAGGAATCTGAACCAACCTTATTTTCATAGTGCAAATGTGTGCATGTTGTTGCTGCTGCATGAGGCAGATCAAGCCAACAAAGTGCTTTAACTATGTGTATTTGTATGAACATTTCCTCCAAAACCCTTTCTTGAAAATAACATATGTCCCATTTACAATGATCAGTTTTTAGGTACGTTAAGTGACTGAGAAGCAAGGAAAGCAATGTTTGAAGTATACTGTGCTGTGTGTTTTCACAATATTTGCATAGCGTGAGCAGAGATCCTCTCATAGCCCTTTCCGGCCTGCCAACCCTGATTCAACACTTTCCTCAGAGTTGCACAGAGCTTGGTTACTTAAAGTAGAATCTAAAAATTTAATCTGAGGATATTGCTAAGGAGGTACCAGATGAAAGGTTCTTCTGCAAGGAACCTTTTAAAGTGTTTAGTTTGATCAAAAATTCTCCCGAAGCCTGTGTGAATCCTAAACTGCGCTCTGTTCGCATGTTGGAATTTCACCACTTGAAGGGTGACATGTTTCACCACAGTGACAGAAATAGTCTGTAGTACTTTCAAGTAGTCTGGCTAGGGACCACACTTGGATACAGAAGGGATGTTTCCATTAACCTGCTTGTAAGCTGGCCTACAAGGAAGATCACAGGTTGTAGGATATTTACAGTGGGTGGCCATGGCAAGAGATGCCTAGAGGAGAGGAATTACCAATCTTTTCTTTAGCTCCTTTAAATTGAGCATCAGCTTTATTCAAAAAAAAAAAAATCTCTCACAAAAGAGTGAGAACAGCTGGGAAAGAGTCCCCCTCACTGATGGTGCTGGTGTGGCTACCTGTCCTACCCACCCTGCTCAGCAGGGCAGTGAATTTTGCTAACATGGAGACTCGAGAGGTGGGGGGAACGCGCTGCGGAAAAGCTCTTAGCTCTAGGCAAGCCTCCCAAGGAGAGGGACAAGTGTGCCCCGGAGTTCCCTGGAGGTGCGCGGCTCTGCATCAATCAGCAGGTGGGAAGGCGGCGGGGCGGGGGCAGATCCCTCCCGGCTGCGAACCAGTGAAGACAACCCGCCTTTGCTCTGAGATGGGCAGGTAGGAGCCCGCGCTGCTGCCATAGAGCCGGAGGGAGGGCTCACCCCCTTTGCTTCTATCCGCTCGCTCCCCGCCGGCTGCTGAGCACCTGCAGCCCAGCTCAGGCGTCCTCTAGCGGGAAGCGGCCGCCCTGGAGCCTGGATTCCGTGAGACTCTCCCACCCGCAAGGGGTTAAACGCTTCCGACGCGGTTTCGGTGTCGGAACGAGCGCGGAGCGAGAGCCGAGAAGCGGGGACCTGCGAGAAGCTGCGGTGCAAGGCAGCGAGAGGCGCCCAAGGAGCCGGCATGGGCCAGCAGGGGGAAAGTGCCCTGTGCGCCCACCCGCTGTGACAGCTGCCTGGCGTGGCGCGGCCAGGCTGGGCTTGACCGGGGCAGCTCCGGAGCGCCCTGCACCTGTGGGCGTGACCCGCTTCCCCCTCCCTCCTTTTATTGCCAGGGCCGCCGCCGCCGCGGCTGCAGCAGCAGAGGCGCCAAGGGGCTGAGAGCGGAGCGGGTGCTTGGAGCGAAGCGGCCGAGGGGAGCTGCGGCGGCGGCGGCCTCAGCGCCTCTGTGTAAAGTGTCCCGTGAGCCAGGGATTCTTGCTGCCCCTTCTCCATCCAAGCCCCGAGCAGCCGGCGGGAGGGGAGATCTGGTTCGGCTGGCAGCGCCTGCTCCGGGGCTCCCCGGCCGGCGTGTCTGCCTGGCTCTGCCGCCGTTCCTAGCTGTTGGCAGGCGCAGCTCCCTCCCTGCCACCCTAGCCCAGCCCCCGCCGGCATTTGGAGCGGATCTGCCTGAGTTCCTGGCGCTGCGGAGTTACCTGCAGTCACCTGGCCAGCCTGGGGCGGCCCGTGAATCGGCCCGCACCCCGTGTGCTGCGCCCCAATGCTGGATTGGACTGTGAAGTGGTCGCAGTTGGGCAGGGAATTACCCTAAAGCTGCCTTTGGGCTGCAGAGTGGGGAGGTTTCCATCCGAGTCTCCTTGTGACTGTAATTGATTTAAGAAAAATCAGGAGGTGGTGTTTTGTTTTGTTTTTTTCCAGCGGGGAGGGGGCGGAAACGAGGAAGCCAACCAAAAACTTTTTCTAATAAAAAGCCTAATTTGTGGCTCAGTAGCACTAGGCATATTAAGCCCAGCAACATCTAAAACCCTAGTGAATCGGTGCCACGATACTGGAGGAAACCCATCGAAGCGCCCCCCCCCCGCCCCGCACAGAGGTTTTCGATGCTTGAGAATTATTTTGCTTTCTCGCTGAAAGATACTTCCTGCAGGGTTGCCGATGCTCAACCCTTGGGTCTTGTGAAGATGTTTTTCTTTGGGATTACACGTGGAGAAAGGCGATCCGTCAAGGGGAGAACAGGCTGGTAAAACTAACTGATATTCTTGCTCTGGGGAAGTGGCTTCAATGGCTCCATCTCCCAGGACAAGCAGTAGAAAAGATGCCAACGCCTTGCCAAGCATGTCCTCAACTTTCTGGGCAATCATGATCCTGGCTAGTCTTCTAATCGCCTACTGCAGTAAGTACATTTGTTGTGATGCTTCCACTGGACACAAATCCACGCCCTTTCCAGCCGAGGTAACGCATATCTTCAAGGCCAAGGTTTCAAACCAACACGCGTAGTCTATGCTCTAGATTCTCTCTCTTTCCCTCCCTGCCAATTAAAAAGCACATAAGACCCGAGGCTTTAATATTACTATTACAGATGAACATTTGAGATACTCCTAGATTGTAGTTGTGGTGTTTCAAACATGGATAGAGTATTGTTATTAAAAATCAAAGAGAGAACTTTAAGTTTACTAAACTTAATCCAATTGAATATTCCATAGTGATTAGTTCCAATGTTTATTAAATGTAATCAACTTTGAGTAGGAGTGCTTCCCCCTCCCCCCAGTCATTCACTCACACACTTCATGAGCAAGAGTTATTTTGCTTGGTAGATTTTTTTTCTTAGGGAGAGCACATACTTAGTTATGACAGATGTCTTAATATTGCCACGATCATATGTGATTCTCTGACTGTGAAATTGCATTGGAACAAACCCTGGAATTTCCTTAGCACTCCCTCAGCAGTATACTAAAGCCACATCAGGAGTTTACAGCTGTTTGATAGATAATCAGTTGATGATTGTATATTAGTTTCTTGCAGGGCTGAGGTACTGAAGGGCAGAAATGTAACACTACAGATTTTAGGGATATAAATTATTGGTAGGAATGGATATCCTAAGTATTACAATTAAAAAAATGTACTTTTTTTTTTTTGGCTGAAAAATCAGATATTAACACTGATAATGCCAGTCAGTGTTATTGCTCCCAGTAAGTTTAATTCTCAAACAGTTATGTAATATAGGTATAGTTTGACCATCTTCTTGCAAAAAGACAAAATTGTCCACAGTATTAGACTGAGCATTCAACGGCAAAAGTAAAAATAAAAATAGTTTGTTTATAATAAACCATATCAATATAGGGACAAGTAAGTATACAACTTTAACTGTCAAATATGAATTTTAACCCATGCTGTATTCTCCATATATTGATCACTTGACTTGGCTGGGATCTGTAATTTATGTGACATGGATATTCCTTTCATAAATGTAAAGTAGACATTCTGCGGAAAGCTTGTCATGATGAGCTGTTGTGGTGGTAGGGGATGTTGGAAAAGAAATGGATTCTGGTTTTAAAGAGTGTGCCTAAGGCATTTCCTAACCCCTCCATTCTATTCTCTCCAACCCTTATCAAATTTACCATCTCTCAGCATTTTCTGAAATGAGATTGCAACTAGCCATGAGAACTTTTCCTTCACTGCTTTACATGTTATAGTGGCTGATGACACTGACAATCTTCATTCACCGCTTTGTATCTAAAACATAATTCCACTTTAATGTAGAATTTTTGTAAGCATTTATTTTAATTTAATACATTCTGAATTAAATGGCTCATTAAAATAATGTAAAATATGCTTCCCTTTTAATCAGTTCTATGTTGTACATGATGTAGTATTCAGTTTGTTCATGAACACTGAGGATATCCTAAACAAATTACTAAGATTTAACAGAATTCAGTGCATTGGGAGATAAGTGTTCTGCTAATCAATAAATGCATGTTAGAGAGTGATTAGCTAAAGTGCAATGAGGATTAAGCTGCATTTTATTTTATTAAATCTGTATTAACTTCTATACAAATTTTCTCCAGAAAGTGCATATCTCCAGAATCACAGGTTTCCTAGATGAAAATGACAAGAATTCTCCTCTGAATATACCTTCGATGGTCACAGTTCAGTAAGGGGTTAACTGTAAATCCCAATAAGTATCAGGAGTTTTTTTTAGAATCTATATATATTAGTGTTTAAGGATGAGAGAGTTTGTATTGTTCTGTGAAAGGGGAGGATTTTTTGCCTTCAATTCTATTGTTAATTATTGTTCAGCATATTTTTAGTATTGCTTATGGGTGCTGAACAATTAAATGTTAACTGGTATATGCAGACAATATCTTGGTGTGTTTAAGTGAACAACCACCAATTTATTTTGCCAGCAAATTTTATACTAGATGGTGTTGATCAAACATACCATATTATTTGTACTATATAGTGAGGAATAAACACCAGGCAGCCTAAAACATGTAGCGTCGTGTCACTTCACCATTTATGTGGAATTTCACTAATTTAATGACTGAAGGTGAAATTCCAAATGTTAATGAAGTATCATTTACATACTATCTGAGTATTATAGTACTTGAAGAATTGTTAATAATATTCCTTTCCTGAAGGAAAGGGTGAAGATCCTTAAAAATTTTAGGGAGAAGAGTACATATACTAGCTCATAGTTTATAGTATTACACCTAATCTCTTCAGATTCATATAGGTCTAGTCATCCATTCATCATAAGATGTATTGTTTGTTAAAGGGGAGAGTCTTTTTGCTTTCTTTAAAGAGAAATAAGAATCTTGAATTGCTTTTATCAAAATGTTTTAAAAATATTCACAAAACATCACCAACATTTTCACACACTTATGGCTTCAAGTAGTAATTACACTATGACTCTAGATTTCAATCTCTCTCTCTCTCTGACACACAGACACACACAGCTTTGCTAAATATAAAGTAGTAAATGTTTATATATTATACTCATTAAAACAATTAAAAATATCCAGTAAGAATTTATATCCCTAACTGTATCCTTTTTATATAACTGTGTGAAACCCTGGAGCTGTGGTTCCAGTGAAGACAGAACTTTTATAGTGTTGTAAAAGCAAATCAAAAATGCAAATTAAACTGTTCTGTCTGTATTGCTCATTTGCTTTATCAGTCTGTTCATGCTGACAGCGTATTCACATTGCAGTGTATGACGGCGGCTTGTATCCCTTCCCTATTACTTTAGATTTTTATTATTAGGAATATGTTTCTGTTGTGCAGGACAGCTGTTAATAAGAGCAGCTGATGTTACACTTTGGATTGAATTTAGCACATTTGTGGAAACTTAGAGAGCTTTCAGGAAATGCATGTACAGTCAACAAGATTTTTATTTATTCTTTATTTTCTGAAGCACTATTATTTTCTCTTTGTAGTGGTAAAGATGGTAACCTGGCCATTTTTCTTCCCTAAATGTTTAGATTGTATTTAGGGATAGTGGCTCCATCCTATGGTTGAAGACAGACCTGCACTGTAGCAATTAGGTTAGTTGCTATAGTGATGAAGTCTTTTTTAATTCTTTCATCCTGAGGAAAATATTCTGAATTGTGATTGTAGGCCCTTAATGGGGGGAAGAAGTGAGACACATATGAGATGGTTAAAAAGTAGACTGTCTAAGACTGTATGATAACGATTACCAAGGAGCTTACTTATTTACAAGAAATAAAGTAAATGTAAAGAAATCTTGAATATCACTATCCTCCCTGCTGCTGAGCACCTTCAATTGCCATTGAAGGGATCAGAGTTGGGTAGTGCTCTCAAACTCTAATTTTACAAACTTAATGATCCATAACAGACTGGAGAGAACTACTTGCCCCAAGTTTAACATTGTGTTCTGTGAAGTTGTATTGAAAGCAGTCAGTAAAAATGTACAGATACGTGTTAGAAGGCTGGATCTCCTTTTTCCTATGTGTTAGGTAAAATAATTCATCTGAACTTCCTTTGACTTTAAAACAGGATGCCACATTAGAAATGCAGGAGGCATATTCTTGACCACCATAGCATGAATTCTGTATGGATCTACTTCAGCTCACTTCATTGTAAATATTAAGTTATGTGTTTGATATGACTCTTATATTTAAATAATAGCTGTTGAAACAAAGTGCACTTTGGCATTAGTTATGTTGTTGCAGTTAAGACTCCTTAATTTCCCCTGTTCAGTACTATTATGTAAGCAAAAGGATAATAGCGGCATATCCCTTTTTAGATGTTTTTCTTTTCTTTATTGAAGTAATACTCTGAAGTGCATTAGATATGGATCTTTAAAAAAGCACTACCAAAATTGAGTTCTATTTTGAAAGTTCACCTTTCTAGTTCATATAGCATGGTTTGAAGAGGTATCATAAGCCAGACATCATATCACTGACTTGTAACACAAAATCCTATAGTCATGTAAGTTTACTGTAACTGCACAATCCTTTTGTGTTCGTAAATATAAGTACAATTTATTTCAACTTGGGACAAGTGGAAACATTTCTTCTGACTCATTATTTTTCCTTTGTTGAATGCAATATAAAAAAAATAGTGCTAGAAAAGTTGGAGAGTAGGCATACATTTAAGGGCCTGATCCTGAAGCCCCTCCATTTCAGTCAATGGAAGTTGTGTGTGCAGCAGCACTGGAGGATCAGACCTTTAATTTTTCCTTGTTTTTTTAGTTATGTTTGAATAACATTACATATGTACATGACAC
The DNA here is from genome assembly GCF_025201925.1 of Gopherus flavomarginatus. Lineage (NCBI taxonomy): Eukaryota > Metazoa > Chordata > Testudines > Testudinidae > Gopherus > Gopherus flavomarginatus. The sequence goes on from NC_066617.1 coordinate 35,706,068, forward strand.
AAACAATTTCAATAACAGCACAAAACAACTTTCAGAGCTAAAGTTTAAAGCAGGAGAGTTTCAGATATATTGCCAAATGCCAACTATTGAAAAACAAAACAAAACATTAATGCTCATGAAAGGTGCTAGATTGACCTCCTCTGAAACTCAAGTTCTCTGTTTATGCACAGAATAGACACTGCCACCATCCATCCAATATGAGTTGCTTGCTATCCTGTCAAGCCTGCTCTGGAGGTATCCTGCTTCTAGGAGGAAGAGGGCAGTACGGCTTTTAGGCCTATCCATTCCTTGGCATGTCTTCTGAAACAGCCAGCAGAGATACCAATTAGTTCTAACTGAAGAACTCCACTAAGCAGTGGACTGAGACTACCAACTCATTTCACGCAGGCCACTGAACAATTGTCAGATGAGAGAGGTCACCTCTGACCTACGTCAAACATAAACAAGTGACCTGGGAATGTACGGCTTCCATCTCACATTACCAAACCCTTGTCATCCAGTTCTGTCGTCATCTAAAAATCAAAAGGAGAAAAAAAAATCTGTTAATCTGTGGAATCAATCTGTAAAATCATTGTTTACTATAAGCATTACTGTGTTTGTTTCTTTCCCAAACTCTGAATTTTGAATAGATGCAAAATATAGATCAACTTGCATTACTGAACCTGCTCTCTGTCATGTTTATGTATGGAAATGAGAAATTATTATGATGATTTTGTGACATTAAAACATGAAAAGCAAAACATTAAAATTTCCATCTCTTTATATGGCATCCCAGCTGCTCCTTTTTAAGAGGGTTCATTTTTGAATTAAAAAATGATACTTTACAGTTAATGACCTCTACAAAATACCACCTGTCAGCCAGAGCACCAAAATTGACACTGAGAATGTCATATGACCAATTATCTGGAGAAAGTACAAGGTGATCTGTTACATGGATTTTATTGGAGTGTACTAGCATCAGAATCTTCTGCAATCAGGATCTGCAAAAGTATTTTTTTCTTTTTCCTTTTTTCTGATTTTTTTTTTTTGTCTCGTGATCATTTAAATGCCTCCAAATGACTTTAAACAAACAACTTGAATTCTGTTATTTAGAACTTCTGTTTGATGGCTGACATTAGCTTCATAGGAAAGCAATCCGTTAAAAGGGGTATAAAGGTCTTCCACTGACCTGCTCCTATTATCCATTGCATCCCTATTGTAAATAGAGGGGGAGGTAAAGGGTAGTCATAATGATTCTTAAGGATTATTGAACACACAATGTTTTTTTAATTAAGTTTTGTCCATATGAGCCACAGAAACAGGATAAAAGTAGCAAAGAGTCCAATATGGCTGCTGGAAAGCCAGCTCATGGTACAGTTTGGCAAGCATTTATGGACTGAAGTTAAATGTTGAATGCTAGTATTCAATCAATCTAGGATTCAGCTCTGTTAAATGTGTGTTATGCACTTCGTGGCACAAGGTTGGTTTAAGAAGACAGTTGAACATTTCAGTTAGCCCAGGGGAAATATTTCAGTGGCATGGCCTAGGTATAGCCAACTCTGCATCATCCTTACCAGCATCAGGGCCCAAGGCAAAGGGGTTGTGGCTGGAATATTACTGAGCTCCAGCAATCTCCAGCTGCCACAATGTCCTGTTGTAGCCAGTCACAGTTTAGAGCAGTGGTTTTCAAACTGTGGGTCATGACCCAGGACTGGGTCGTGGAATGTAAAGCACTAGGTTGTGGCAGCATTGGTCAGCACTGCTGACTGGGCCGTTAAAAGTCCCATCGATGGTGCTGCCTGGCTAAGACAGACTAGTCCCTACCTGTTCTGACACTGCACTGTGCCGCAGAAGCGGCTAACAGAAGGTCCGGCTCCTAGGTGGGGATGCCACATGGCTCCAGGCCAATGGGAGCAGAGGAGATGGTACCTGCGGGGAAGAGCCGTGCGGAGCTGCTTGTGCACCTCCACCTAGAAGCCGGACCTGCTGCTGGCCGCTTCTGGGGAGCAGCGTGGTCCGTGGTGCCAGGACAGGTGGGCGGCCTGTCTCTGCATCCTGGCTGTGCCGCTGACCAGGAGCCACCTGAGGTAAGCGCTTGCCACAGCCCTGAGCTCTCCCCTCAAACCTGGAGCCCCTTCCTCCTCCACAAACCCGTCACCCCTGGCCTCACTCCAGAGCCTGCAATCCTAGCCCCGAGCCCTGACCCCCTCCCACACCTCAACCCCCTACCCCAGCCCAGATCTCCCTTCCACACCTGAACCCCTCATTCCTAGTCCCACCCCACAGCCTTCACCTGCACACCCTAACCGTCTGCCCCAGCCCAGAGCCCCTCCCACACCCCAAACCCCTCATCCCCCAGGTCTGCTGATCCCAGGCATCAACAATTTTCTTCGGCTGGGTCATCAGGAAAAAAGTTTGAAAACCACTGATTTAGAGCCACCAAAATTAAGCAGAAAATAGAATTGGCCCCAGGATTGAAGAGGTGGCAACATGTAAGGATTTCACAGCCAAACAAAAGGGTTCCTCCCCCTGCTTATTAGGCACTCAGGATCAGACTTTTTCCAACTACTTGTCAAATTCAACAGGAATTCTTCTCTTGGATCACTAAATCATTTTGCAAAGGATTATTGTGAAGGTTGGGGAAGACCTAAAAGTCGCCAGCCTTGACAGTTGTTTAATAATGAAGGATTTTCTGCTCAGTATAGGTAAGTCCAGACTACCCGCCATATCGGCGGGTAGCGATGGATTTATCGGGGATCAATATATCATGTCTCATCTAGATGCGATAGATCAATCCCCGAACGCGCTCCCTGTTGACTCCGGAACTCCACCGGAGTGAGCGGCAGTAGCGGAGTCAGCGGGGGAGCTGTGGATGTTGATCCCGTGCAGCAAGGACGGGAGGTAAGTCGGAATAAGACACTTCGACTTCAGCTACGGTATTCCCTGTCTATCTCGTGGTCTCATATAGCCACATTATCATAGAATCTGACACATCACAATCTTTATCTTCGCAAACACCCCTGTGCGGTAGAGAAGTAGTATCTCCGTTTTACGTATGGGGAATTATGGCAGTGTGAGGCTAAGTGACTTGCCCAAGGTCTCACAGGAAGTCTGTGGCATAGCATAAACTTGAACCCAATCTCCCAAGTCTCAGGCTTGTGCCCTAATCACTGGACCTTCCTTCCTCTCAGTGCTGAAGTAAGTTCTTCAACAGTGTGTACTGTCAGTTTGATTGATCCACTGTGGTGTAAGAGCTTTCAGTTCCTGGACTTGGAGTTCCTAAGAGTATCCTGTCTGTAGAACTGCTCCATTAACTGACTGCTACTGCCTGAGTTTCATGAGCTGAAGACATGGAATGAGGCTTTCCTTTCCAGTCAGGCATATTACTGATGTCTGTGCTAAGGAGTAGTTTCTCTAAATGACTGAAGGACAGTGATGCTCCTTTTGATCATCTACATGTGTGTGACATTTGTTGTGGGATGACACAGTAACTAGTGCTGTGTGTGTATGAAAATTGATTAATCAGATTGTTTGTTTTTAGTTTTGGTTTTTTTTTTCCAGGTGGGTCAGGTTCACACTTAAAGCAACTCATTCTGTTTTCCAGCATCACTGAGAGCTATATATTTTTCTGATATTAATATGCTGTGACTGCTTTCATATATGCATTTATTTGAATAGATAGAAATACAATAATGAAGGCAAGAGGACATTTTCTATACCTCTTACAACTTTTCTAATTTTCAAACCTATTGAATAGAGAAGAGCTTACAGTAGCTTCTTCACTGTTTGTTAATTTCTCCATCTTTCAAAGCACATATTGTATTGCCAATGGTAGTAAAATCAGCTGATGGAAGTGGGACAGTTCATGCAAATCTGGTGACTCCTGCAAAGCTGTTCCATCAGATGACCTTTCTGCAAGACCCCAAAAATCATTTGTGGGAGCTTCTCTGTTCCACCAGCCAGTCCGTGCACTGATTTATAGAAGCTGAAGAGGTTCTGGAGAATGTAGTGGAGGACAGCAGGAATATAGCCATCACTGATTCATGAACTTGTATTGGTAGTTAAGGGCATGAATGGATGATAAACAGGAGGGGGAGGGGAAATCAGTGATGCACTCCAGCCAGTGTGAGAAAGGGGAGGCCCTTGAGCTGCCATCTCTTCTTCTCAACCCTCTGGGCTCAATGTAGTACCACCAAAGAGCTGAAACTGCAAGACTTGTATTACACACCATGCAGCACTAGAGCATGATCAGGAAATACCATGGTAACACTTAAACCTATCCAGCATGTGGTGAGTCCCCTAGTGTCCAGGGACCCCATGTACTACAAATTTGATGGCATAATATCAATTGGCTGGGGGGAAATCAAACTTTAAAAACAAAAATTTCCCTTAAGTGGACTTCTTTATACCATGGAACCTCTGGCTTGTCTCCTTTTCCAGAAGCCTACTAGAGTCTTTGCTGTTGCCAATCTAATTAGCACAGAAAGCATTTGGATATCCTGGGTGATGCTCAGATGTACAAAACCTGTGAACAGATATAGGTGGTATTGATCATGAGACTAGGAGTCTTGGTCAATCTCTTTTTATTTATTTATTATATTGCTGAATTCAAAAGAGATGGTTAGATCAGATTTTCAGGCTTATGTTCATTTCACCAAATTCTACAATTATTTGTAAAGCTTTTCTGGTTGACTGGGTTATTCCAAAGGTTTCTTGATATGTCTTTTAATAAATGGACTTGTAAGAAGTATTGACTGTCTATTGTCCAATACACAGCTTTTTATGCACTATTTGCTTTTTTAAAAATGGGAAACTTTATATTTTGTCTAGTGAATCGTGGATTTAATGTTTTTGTGCATAGAATATAAATAAAATGTTTCAGCTAATAGTGTAGTAGTGCAATGTATTTCTCTTGGTTGTTTTTTCTAATTTGCATTGCCTATCTTGACAGGTAGTCCCAATGGGCCTAGTACTGCAATTGGATATGTGAAAGTGAAGGCTTGTGTCCATGTGGAAATTCATTCATTTTAACAGAGTTCTGCTTGGGGCACAAAGCTTCAATTACAGGACTGGATCTATGTTTGAAAATACTTGATTCTATTATCCATGGTTGATATGGAAACTATACATAGATAAGGGCACAATATTGGCTTGTGCAGATCCCTAAATTCACCTTAATTAAGAGAAGGTTTCTCCTCCACAGCATCATTACAAATGCTTTCTACATGCATGATGTGCTTTCCAGATAGCATTAAACCAAATGCCCAGATCAAAACACCCAAGAAATTTGTGAATTTTTAAATACGTACTCTGTGGTTTGGGTCCACCCGTTTATTTTCATATGTCTGGAATATGGTTACATTGACCAGATGAACTATGTGAAGGGGGAGGATGGAAATCTGATTTCATAAACTAATAAAGTAATATCCATTTAAAGGAACCAACATTATTTTTTCAAACTTGCAAAAATGTAGAACTGACAGATCTGAAATTAACAAGATTTAACTTGATTTGTAAATTCTGTAGCCACTTCATGAAACTAGTGAGGTCATACTGAGCTGAACTGAGTTCAACCTGCAACCACTAACTGGAATATTACTGTATTATACAGTAGATAATATTTTTAATGGTTTTTTTAAAAATGGCTTTAACTTTAACCCCTTTTCTTCAATGCTATCTCTCAGTAACTTTAAATGACAGAGTGTAGGAATTACTGGGCAAGGTAAATGGTCAAGCTGCGTGATGTTCAGGATTGGTGCTAAGTGACTTACTACTATTCAGCATCACCAGGCTAGTAAATATCAGTTACTATTTTTTATAAATACAGATGTGACTGTTCTTCCTGTCCTTCTCGTTAATCTTACTTCCTGCAGAAAATAGTAAATATATGTTTAACAGATATGAGAGATCACTTGGTGCATTCTCTAGTGCTACTAAAGTGACAGGTTGCTCTTCTAAAAACAAAATATTCTTTGTATTGAGTTAGAGCTTGAACAGCCACTTTTTCTTTGCTACTCTTGATAGAAGTGTGACTTCGCTGAATTTCTTTAAGGCATTATATTATCTGTTCATTCATTACTGTCTTTTGTCTATAATACCAAGTGGCTTTATCCACTGTAGTTGCAAAAATCTATAACTGAAATTAACCAGTACAGCATGCAGAGTTAATCTTGACAAAAATTATTTTGTTGTAAAGACAGTTCATAGTATTCTAGTGCTTTTCCAACATACACAGATTAATTTAAGGCTGTACTAAAGTAAAAGATGCTGCATTGAAAATCTATTATGGGAAAGAAATGGCTTTTTTTGTGTGTGTGCATTCAGTAAAAAAATTAAAGGTTCCAGAAACCTCAGTCCCCCTCCCCCGATTTTTGTTTAGAATGTTTTGACCACATCATCTTGCTAGTCTTGTAAGCTAGTTACAAAGATAACACCTCTAACACTGTCATAGAATAACAGACTAAGCCTAAATCTTGTTTAATCACTTTAATTCTGTGCTATTCTGGTAGCATTTTAAACCGACTTCTAACAATCTAAAACTACTACACAAAGTGCAAGGCAATGGAGAACTGAACCCAAACTGTTTACAACTACTGCCGTTACTTCAGTTTCAAATTTCTCTTCTTCTTATGTGTTCTTTAGTTAATGCTTATCCAGTAAAGCTGATAATAGATTTTGTCTGATGTTGCTCTGTTTAAAAGAACTGTAGATAACTGTTCAGAAGATTTTTCTGAATGTGAATTTGGAGTAGTTTAAGTACAGTGTTTTGGTAAATACATTTGTTTTCCACTTTAGGTCCTCCACCCATAATAATTGTATTCCTGGAATATAATTTCTGACATGAACAAAATTGAACACCCTTGCCCCATCCCTTCTACGAGGCCTCGCCCCGTTCCCTCCATCCCTCTTCCTTCCATCAGTCACTCTCCCCCACCCTCACTCATTCACTCATTTTCACAGGGCTGGGGAGGGTCTCTTTTTGATCGCGTGTTTGGTTGAAAACTGGATACCTGGCAACCATATGCCCCTTTTGCATCAATACTTCCCCTTTTCTTAGCCTTCCCTGACCACCCCCAGGTCCTCATTCTAAAGGGGAATGAAAGTTACAACACTGAGAATTATTTGAATAAATTTTAGAACCAATTTTCTCTCACTTTCTCCATAAGACTAGATGTTATGACCATAATTTATTTTTCTTGAGTTGAGTTGATTTTCAGCTCAGGCATCCAAAGATGATCAGTAATCCTTACAGTTATTTAGCTGTTTATCATCAACTCCAGTAGGAGGAACCACCCACACCCCCACATCCACCCCCTACCTTGAACCCATGCCTGGCAGGTAAGAATAAAAACATGCGCACACACCCTGCCTTGAGCCCACGCCTGGCAGGTATGAAGAGATGACTTGCAGGTAGTTTTAAAAATATAATCCAATTTTTCCATAATAGGATCTTAAATAGCTTTGTATTTTATTTTCAAGCCTTTAGTTTAGCCTTTGTGATCTCATAAAATAAAATGATTAACACTCACCTTCTGAACCATTTGTCTGATAGTGCTCAGATATATAAGAATGCTTAAGGTTAAGACTAACACTATAAGTCAGGATGCAAAACAGGCACTTTAGTGGCAAGTGATGTTGTTGATCAACAATGCGAGATTCTTGATAAACTTGTCAAGATGTGTCAAACCATTACAGCAAATATATATAGATAGGAGGCTGTTCTTGGCATAAATGTTGATCAACTGACAGCAATATTTTGCAATTGACTTTCAGTCTGAAGCTTCTTGTACTACTTTTTGTTTCTTAATTGCAAGTCTCCATTTGCCTCACCACTGTTTTCACCAGGCTTAATCACTACATAGATGTTACTTTCCCCAAAAGGGGGTTGGGGGACAAGATGAGTTTTAGAACAGTGGCCCTCATGGCTATCTCTTTCCTTTCCCCCATGAGATCTCTTCTGGAGAAAACAAGAACGTTATGTAGTGCCACAGAATCTCACTTCTACGAGACTGTCTTTGTATTCCATTTTCACTGAAGTTAAATTACTTTGTGTAATCAGTGGGTAACTTGGAGAGAGGCAGGGTGAAAGTGCTCTACTAGATATAGTATTACATGAAGCACTTGTGAAGAGAAAGGAGTTGGAAACATCTACCTTACTTGTTCTGATATTCAGGAGTTGAATTTCTCCTGGGAAATTTGAAGTATTATATAAATGTTGCTGCTCTCATAGAGATACTTCGCTGTCTTCCTACCCCCATTCCTTTATCTGTATGTTCTCCAAAGCTTTGGCTCTACAAAGATAATAGTGATAGACTACATCCAGTGTATTCTTAGGTCTTTTTTCATCTTTCTCTGTGATGGCTCTCCTTATTACTGATTGCTTGTTCACGGATGTTTCACTCCCAACAGCTGCATAGTCAAATTTGGTTGTGCTACCTATACAGTCAGGCACCCCCATCTGTTAATCTTGTCTGAATGTTATTCTGTAATTTTATTAATTTTTAGAACATAATACTCAATATGCTTTTTTTTTTAAATTTGTGTAATATTATATGGACTTCTCTTCCTGTGCTTTTAGGCAAGTATAAAGTGCTCTTGTGAGCTGTAAATTTGCTATCAAGTATTGTGAACTGCAATATAGCAATTCAGGTATTGCTACTTTTATAATTACAGTAACTACTTTTCAAGTATTGTGGAAAAAATTATAGGGATTAGCTTAAACTCTGAGTCAGTGGCATTTCAAAAGCAACTCTTACGTATTAGCTAAATACTTAGCTTTTTTCATTTTCAAAAGGATCATAATTATGTAAAAAATTTGGTAGGAATACATGTAACCAAGTGTAAAGTATAGAGTTTGATGAAACTAAACAAAAGGGGCTAAAACTATGTTAAATTTCTGTAAGATTAAGAACTATCATTTAATGTCTTTTCATAAAAGGCTCTCTTTACTAATAAATAAATAAATAATGATACAGGCTTTGGAATCTTTAATTGAACAGAGTCAAAGTAATATGTTTTAGTCTTGGTGTTTAATGATAGACTTATCACACTGTCATTTTCAGACTTTAGCAGTGAGACTTTCTATTCTGACAGAAACCGTAAGGAATGTTAAAGAAAAACAGAATTTTCAAATCAGAACAAAATGTTTCATCCATCAGCTTTTTAAAACAGCACTCTGAGTAAGAACAGTGAAAGGTACTCAACTACTTATAATAATTGAAATCCATTTTGTTACCTAGTGCTGCTTCTAAAAAAAATTTGCAACTGGGACAGACTCCCAATTATAATAAAGTGGGTCAAATTTTTAATCTTTTTTTTTTGGTGTGTGTTTTCTTGGCTAAGGTCAAGTGACTTGGTCCTGCTCTGTTTCTGCCACTTTTAAAAGTACTTTGTTGTTGTCTCTGACAAGCAGAGCTGCATAGTGTTTGCTAGTGATTTCAGGACAAATGTGGTTGGCATATATGTGGAGAGAGGGGACTTCTCCCCATCCCTCGCATCCCAGTCTCAAATCGAGAACTGAGAGTCAGACTGAGCTGTTTTGTCTTCCTTCTTGTGCATCAGTAATAAAGGATTTTGCAGACCAAATTCTGCCCTGCTGTGTCTGTGCAAATATGTTACGCGAAGGGTTTGCATGGCTGCAACTGATTGGAACTCAGTAACCATTCAGTTGATAATGCACATAGAACAGAATCCATCTTCCTCTCCCATAGCTAGCAGGATTTAAAATCAGTAAAAACATGTTAAAGCAGCAGATCAGACTCTTAGTGGACACTTGAAGTAGAGATTTAGAGTAGACTGGTGCTTTAAATTGCCAAGTTTATCATTGCTCTATTAAGGAGGGAATATCTCTGAAATGCACTTCTGTCCCTTTTTATATTCCTGTCCTGTTTTGACTTTTCTTCTGACTTTCTCTTCCTTCTCTGGAGGATTCTTTTTTAGCTCTACTCTTATCTCCTATTCACATTCTCAACCCAGGGTTCCTTTGACTGCCATTCTCTCTCCCCATTTCTAACTTCAGGTGCAAGGTAGTGGTAATGCCCATAGTGCTTCCTTCATGGACAATGCACATTGTTGTTGCATTTTTACAGCTTTATTCTCAAAATATAAGATTGTACCCTGCAATAAAATGATTACCAGAATATTGTTTCCTTTCTTAAACTCACAGATTTGTTTTGTTCAAGGGCTGAGATGCTGCCCTAGTTTTTGGCTTTGTAGGTGGAAGGGGGAATCGTGATAATACTTTCATTTTGGAAAAACATCCATATAACTGGTATGATCTTTCTGCCTGTCAGTTGACATGTTGGCGGGAATCGGAAGGTGGGTTAAATTTTGGATTTACCAAGCATTACGGTAACCCTTAACTTTAAGAAGTTGGCAAACACCTCCTTAAAGAATGTGTAGCTATCTGTGTGACAAATTGCCAGAGGAGAAAATCCCACATCTTGACAGTAAATCTTAATCTTAGGGATGTCAAGGGAATCTAAGTCAAACCAACTGGCATTTGGACTTGTGTGTCAGTGAATGACCATGTACTGGTTATTAATTTCCTCTATATGGAAATGCTGTGTTTTCCTTTGTAGGTAAGCAAATCCAGAATATCCCACTTTGTCACCAGCTCTGCTTGCTCAGATTCACTTTTGCTTCCATGGAAACTGATATACTATCTTTTAAAATGCTATGTGTGTGTGTGCGCGCGCGTGCATGCACATACATGTTTGAGAGGGTTTATGGGGTTGATAAACTTTTTTTTTTCTGTGATCCCCCTCGTTGTTGTATCTGACCACCTCCTTAATCTTCAGAAGTGGGATAATATTAATTTTGTCTCCTCCTTTCCTGGCTGTAGGAGAAAGAGCTTAATGAGTTTTTATAAGATTTTGGAATATGTCTGGAAAGAAATTATTGTGAGAAAGCTAAGAAAGTAGTTCAGCCCTTGTTTTGAAAGCTGCATGTCCGGTGGCCATTCTTATTTCCTCTGGGGATGTGTGTGTCTGTGTCTGTCTCTCTCCTTCCCTCCTCCCCCTCTCTCGCCCCACCCCGCCCCAAGAAGTGGATAATCCAGAGGCAACGTGTGGGTGAAACTGAGAACTCCCACTTGTTGCTCTCTGGAGACAGCCTACAGCCAAAACTGACTTATCCTGGATATTAAAAACCAGTTAGAGATTTTAAAAACTTCTGGTTCCTAGCATCTGTAGTATTTCACATTTGAGGAAGACGGTAGGAAAAACATCATTGTGTCTGTCCAAGGATTTCTTGGAAGGCCCAGGCTAGCTAGTTCAGTTACAGCCTAGACTTGCATAGCTGGAACCTCTGATAAAATAGTTTGCTCTATAAAAATAGAGTCATGGCGGTAACAAATATCCTGTAGTTTCTAAAAACAGCAAATCTCCTCTTGCTGTGGAAGATCTGTGAAACAACTTGCAAAGCAAGTAATAATATTGCTAGATATGTTTAAAACCTTTATATAATTGTATTTGCTTTTGATTGCACAAAAATGGGCATAAGGCTGATTTCCTAAGAAAGAACAATACCTTTGAAAGGTTTCACATCTCCAAGATGAAGCATGATGAATTGTCTGTAAACAATTCAATAGGCTCCCTTTAACTCAATTACAGATAATGAAAGACACTTAATAGTGAAGAGAGGATATGTTCAGTTTTGTTTCTGAACACTGATTTATGATAACTAATGGTGAAGCCACACATTTGAAATTTGTGTGAGTATATGCATCTGCAAAGATAACAAAGATAAGACAACATCAGAACGTGAATTCTTTGCACATCCTGCTAAAATATCACATAAAGATATTGGAACAATTATTTGTCTTTTTGACTACTACAAGCTTTAACAAACTTGGGGTAAAATACCTCCCTTAGGCAAGTATTTAGAGTTTGATTTTCCTAAAAATTGGTCAGAGGTTCTGATTATTCTGGGATTAAACTTGGCTTCTCTTTCTTTTCTAGAGTATTTGTATTATTCAATCTTTCCCATCCATTCTGCACCCTGTCTACTTTGCAAGAGTCTCTGTTCCATCCATTTTTATATAACGGTTGACAACCAGATCTGCTGTGCAAAATTCTGTTTGCAAGCGATAATATTTATGTTGGTAATTCCAGGGTACCACTTTTAAAATGTGGTTCTGTTTGTCTGGCAGTTTCAATGTCATTCATGTACTCTTTTAACCAGTATTTTATATGGTGACAATTTGGGCAATGTGTCCATATAATTTATGAATTCTAGTTAATATTGTGAAGTAATTATTATGAAAACTGTGGTATCCTGGAAAGCCTCTATGTCTATGTGTATCCACCATGGGCTGACAAGGCTTTAAGCATGTTCCTCCCAGAACAGGTGTGAAGTGGCTCATCTAGAACTCAACAACCATCTATTCAGGGTGGAGTATCTTGGACAATGGGTTAGCTGAAACTGAGGGGAAACCAGTTCTTCGCAACTTCCCTCTCAGGGGCTGGGAAAGTGTGAGAGTAGAAAATTATCAGAAGAAGAACAAAGGAACCAGATGTTAAGAACATAAGAACGGCCATACTGGGCCAGACCAAAGGTCCATCTAGCCCAGTGTCCTGTCTTCCTACAGTGGCCAATGCCAGGTGCTCCAGAGGGAATGAACAGAACAGGCAATCATCAAGTGATCCATCCTCTGTCACCTAATCCCAGCTTCTGGCAAACAAAGATCTAGGGACACCATCCCTGTTCATCCTAACTAATAGCCATTCAGGAACCTATCCTCCATGAATTTATCTAGTTCTTTTTTGAACCCTGATATAGTCTTGGCCTTCACAACATCCTCTGGCAACAACTGTGTGTTGTGTGAAGAAATATTTCCTTTTGTTTATTTTAAACCTGCTGCCCATTAATTTCATTTGGTGACCCCAAATGAAACCTTGTGTCATGAGAACAAGTAAATGATACTTCCTTAATTGCTTTCTTCACACCAGTCATGATTTTATAGATCTCTATCCTATCCCCCTTAGTTGTCTCATCATGTTGTTGGGACGTATAAAGGAAAGGGTACATCTACACTGCATATTCCTTAGGGTGGCGTGTAGAGTACAAACACTGCACACCCCTAGCATGGGTATAAACAGCAGTGTAGACAGTGAGGCACTGCTTAGGTGAGTAGTGTACAGACACATCTGCACATAGAGAGACGTGCAAGGCACATACCCTATATGTGTCCAAGTAGTGCCTCCCTCATCTAGGCTGCTATTTTTAGGAGTTCAGTGTCAAGATGACTCCCCACTGCCTGAGTTTTCCCTTGCCACAAGGCGCTGCCACAGTCTTTTCCTGTTGCCTCCACCTGCCAGAGCCTTTCACTAACCTGTGTAGTGCATTGTGGATGCAACTGTGATGTGTAGTGTAGACCTAGCCATAGAGTTACATGGGAAGCTTTGGATAGGAGAGAGGGAGGGCATGGATGAGCTGTGATCAGAGAAGGCTAGTGGCCTAGAGAGACTCCATGGTTGAGAAGACAAACCATGACCTATAGCAGAAGGACTCTGATCCCAGCTTAAAAAATGCTCTGGAGTGCTGGGAAGCAGAGGCAGAGAAATGCATGTACAGTTTATTATTTTTGTATTGATCTGTGTATTTCTCATGCTAGCAAGTAAAGAGCAGGGATGGTTTAAAATACTCTGCTATGTCTGTCTGTTTTACGTTACAGTGACCTCTTCCCCCACAGCTGAGGTGCTATGCGGCAGGTAGCAGGGGGCTTTGAGGGTGAAGAAGTAATTGCTCAAAATTTTTCCCTTTGAGCCTAGCCTGAGAGGAATGACTTGAGCCATTTGAAGTTAATACTGTTCATATCTTGCGACTGTCTTTGAGGAGGGAATGGGAGTATTTGGTAATCAAAGCTTCTAAAAGGAGCATTAGAATGAGTATGAATCCCTTGCCTATAAGCAGGAGATCATCTACAAGAGCAATATGTGCTGTCTTAAAACTGTGTGCTCACCTGATGGATTGATGCTGGACTTCATTTTTATTTTTTTTTAAAGCTAGCTTGTCAAATAGCTTGCTTAGCAAAAGGGATTTAGACACCAGGCAGCAGCATATGGGAAATCTCCTGCACTGGTCACACTAGTGTATATTATAAGGTGGCTGATAGATTCCTGCCAACAAAGGAGGTGTTGACAACCTCGTTAGTAGAGGAGTCTGACCCACTCTCTACTGTTACCTTTCATTCAGGAAGGACAAGAATTGGAGTTCCAAGTGTTGGTGCAAACTGTCACTGCCAAGGTTCCCTCCCCACTCTGAACTTTAGGGTACAGATGTGGGGACCTGCATGAAAGCCCCCTAAGCTGCCACCACCAAGCGTGTTCCAAATCTTAGGGGAGAGCCACTTGGAACTCTGCCTTCCCCCAAATATTTCCCAAGTCTCTACCCCCCCGCCCTTTCCTGGGCAGATTTGAGACTAATTCCTCCCCGCCAAGTCCTTACCCCTATTTTCCTGGGGAGGCTTGAGAGTATATCCTCACCAATTAGTCCTGGTGAACACAGATCCAAAAACCTTGATTTTTCATTGTTTTAAGATCTATCAGGTTCTTAAAGAAGAATTTTAATTAAAGAAAAAGGTAAAAATCATTTCTGTAAAATCAGGATGGAAAATCACTTTACAGGGTAATCAGATTCAAGGAGCCCAGAGGAACCCCCCCTCTAGCCTTAGGTTCAAAGTTATAGCAAACAGAGGTAAACACTCTAGCAAAAGGAACATTTACAAGTTGAGAAAAAAAAGATAAAACTAACAGGCCTTGCCTGACTGTTACTTACAAGTTTGAAATATGAGAGACTTTTTCAGAAAGATTTAGAGAGCATGGATTGATGTCCGGTCCCTTTTAGTCCCAAGAGCAGGGCCGGCTCTAGGATTTTTGGTGCCCCAAGCAAAAAAAAATTTGGCTGCCCCCACTTTTTTTTTCATGCCCCCCTGCCTCGGGCCTGTCCCACCCCACCTCTTCCAAATCCCTTCCCCAAATCCCCAGCCCCGCCTCCTCCCCCGGGCATGCCACATTTCCACCCCACCTCATTGCTTTTGGCCCCCCCCGACCTCCCCCCCAACTCACCTCTGCTCCACCTGCTCTCCCGGGTGCGCCACCACTCCGCTTCTCCCCCCCTCCCTCTCAGGCGAGAGAGGGCGGAGAAGTGGAACGGAGGCAAAATCAGGGGTGCAGGCAGAGTGGAGGTGAGCTAGGGTGGTGGGGCACAGGAAGTAATGGGATGTAGAGGAACCGCTCCCCGCTCCAGCTCACCTCCGCTTCACCACCGCCGCCTCCCCCGAGTGCCCACCGCTTGGCTTCTCCTTCCTCCCTCCCAGCCTTGCTGCGTGAAACAGCTGTTTTGTGTGTGGCAAGCCTGGGAGGGAGGGGGGAGAAGCAGAGTGGTGGCGCATTCAGGGGATCAGGCGGAGCGGAGGTGAGCTGGGGGTGGTGGTGGCACTTTTTCCTGATGCCCTGGAGTCGGCACCTCTGATGGCCAGTGCCAGAGTGCGCGCCAGAGAGCCGCCCCTAGAAATGTGCTGCCCCAAGCACCTGCTTGTTTTGCTGGTGCCTGGAGCCGGCCCTGCCCAAGAGCGAACAACACCAAACAAAGAGCACAAACAAAAGCTCCCCCTCCCAAGATTTAAAAGTATCTTGTCCCCTTATTGGGCCTTTGGGTCAGGTGTCAGCCAGGTTACCTGAGCTTCTTAATGCTTTACAGGTAAAAGGATTTTGGTATCTGGCCTGGAGGGATTTTATTATAATGTACACAGGAGGGTTGTTACCCTTCCCTTTATAGTTATGACAGTCACCAATATGTCTATGCTACACTGAAGGAAATGTTCAGAAGAAGTGAGTTTATCTGTATTTGTAAGTCTGTATGTTTTATTTATTTTATTGCTAGGGACTTATAGTTCTAATACATTGATCCAGAACAGAATTTTTCATTTCTCCCTAATGTGTGACCAGAACTTGATGTTTAGTGTCTGTCTTTCATGAAAATATGAGAATTATAGTACTGACTTAAGCCAAATGGCATTGGTGTGCACTCTGCCTGCTTTGCAGGTCCATGTTTAGTGGTGAGTTGAAGGTTCAAAGGGGGAAAAAAAGATGAATTGCTTATGTTGGTCAATTCAAGTTCACCAACATAGTGGATTTGATTTTGGCAGATTATTATGTTCTGAAGTCTTAAAGTACTGATAGTGTGAAGTACTTTTGTTTTAAGAATAGTATTCTATGAAGATTCTTGTGTTGCAATATTTTGATAGCTAGAAGACCAACCCACTGATCACTGGGTGACAGGAGGTAAGGAAAGCAGCTGGCAAGAAGAGTTCTGTTACCTGTATTCTATCACTCAGTATGAGCTATGTCATTTCCTCGACATTTTCAATGGATAATTTCAGTGCCATTACACAGATGTTTTTAGTAAAACCCGAAGGTAGAAAACATCCTGGCCCATATTATTGACCTGCAACACTCTTTCTGTTTTTAGTGCAGAGTTTCTTCATCTCAGTTCTAAGGGCCTGATGACTTCTGTTGAAGTTAAAGACATTGGCTGAGGCTTTTAGTGTGCCAAATTGGATGGAAGCTTTGGGTTGTGGACACTAAGTGCTAGTTTTCAAACTGCTCTGTAATGAGCTAAACCACATATAAATGTGCATCTCTGTAGATGAATATTCAGTATGCATTTTTTAAAAAAGGATTGTCTGTCTGAAAATATTTGGGTCAAATTCTCCAGACTAATGCCGTTTATAGGTGCCATTTTTAAGTACCATTTTTTTAAAAAATGGGGCAGGGGGGACAGTTAATATTTTGTTTTACACGACTGAGTGGGGAGAAATGCCTCAACTATATTTAGTAAATCTGTTATTCTTTGTTCTGTAGATCTACCTACAAAAGGGACAGAAAAAGCTTAGCAGCTATTGAATTCTGAAAGTGTTTTCATGGTTCTGTCAGTAGATCTTGGAAGGAGAGAATTGCCTGGTTTCCACTGTTACTTTGAGGTTCCATTTCTTTAAGCTCTATTTATAAATTTAGCTAGATGCCCAAGTTTGAGGGGCCAGAGAGCTAGTTCTGACATTATATTATGCATTTCTTGGTGGCAAATAGCTGTGAGCAGCCTGATAGTTTTTATATTAGAATATTTTCTTTACTTTCAAATTGATTTAATAAATTATATTAAACTTTAGAGGATTTTAAAATCTTATTTTAATAGTTGACTAGAAACTTTCCAACAACAGCAATTATTCCCATAGTAGAAACAATATTTCACTAAAAATGGTATGCTTTTTAAAACTGCTACTCTTCCTCTTGCTTTCCAGATAGTAAATCTAGGAGTGCAGTTGTTTCCCTACAAAGTGAAAAGCACTAATTAATTTACTTTTAAATATGAAATCAGAATAGTTGCTGCAGTTGGTTTGTGTAGGTTGTTTTTGTCTTTTTTTCCCAAAACGCATGATTACTGTATTATTGGTACAACCTGGATCTTGTATAGCATGTCTCAGAATCAGATATACAAGCTGGTGATGAATGCTAACTGGATATTCCATTGAGAGGGATTTGCTTGGGATGTGTTTTAAATATGCCACTTCATTTGTGCCACTGCTATGTTATGCTGACTCATATAGCAAATCAGTGATATGAAGTGTAATGAGGCAAGGTTGCTATTACAGAACTGGACAAAGTGTGAACTGACGTTATCACTAGATACACATGATCTGGTGATGTCCAATTATGTGCAGTAACTTTTCAACAAACCACTTCATTTGTGTGGCTCAGTTGCAATGCTTGTCTGAGGACCCATGGGAAGGAGTCTGGAAAAATGCCACCACGATTTCAACAGCTTCCACCCCATCATCAACTACAGCCTGCACCAATCTACATGGGAGGTCCACTTCCTAGACACCACGGTGCAAATAAATGATGGTCACATTACCACCACCCTATACCGAAAACCGACCGACCACTATGCCTACCTTCATGCCTCCAGCTTCCATCCCGGGCACATCACACGATCCATTGTCTACAGCCAAGCACTGAGGTACAACCGCATCAGCTCTAACCCCTCAGACAGAGACCAACACCTACAAAATATCCACCAAGCATTCTCAAAACTACAATACCTGCATGAGGAAATAAGGAAACAGATCAACAGAGCCAGATGTGTACCCAGAAGCCTCCTACTGCAAGACAAACCCAAGAAAGAAACCAACAGGACTCCACTGGCCATCACATACAGTCCCCAGCTAAAACCTCTCCAATGCATCATCAGGGACCTACAACCCATCCTGGACAATGATCCCACACTTTCACAGGCCTTAGGTGGCAGGCCAGTCCTCGCCCACAGGCAACCTGCCAACCTGAAACATATTCTCACCAGTAACTGCACACTGCACCATAGTAACTCTAGCTCAGGAACCAATCCATGCAACAAACCTTGATGCCAACTCTGCCCACATATCTACACCAGCGACACCATCACAGGACCTAACCAGATCAGCCACACCATCACCGGTTCATTCACCTGCACGTCCACCAATGTAATATACGCCATCATATGCCAGCAATGCCGCTCTGCTGTGTACATCGGCCAAACTGGACAGTCTCTATGGAAAAGGATAAACGGACACAAATCAGATCTTAGGAATGGAAATATACAAAAACCTGTAGGAGAACACTTCAACCTGCCTGGCCACACTATAGTAGACCTTAAGGTGGCCATCCTGCAGCAAAAAAACTTCAGGACCAGACTTCAAAGAGAAACTGCTGAGCTTCAGTTCATCTGCAAATTTGACACCATCAGCTCAGGATTAAACAAAGACTGTGAATGGCTTGCCAATTACAGAACCAGTTTCTCCTCCCTTGGTTTTCACACCTCAACTGCTAGAAGAGGGCCTCATCCTCCCTGATTGAACTACCTCATTATCTCTAGCTTGCCTGCATATATGTACCTGCCCCTGGAAATTTCCACTACATGCATCTGACAAAGTGGGTATTCACCCACGAAAGCTCATGCTCCAAAACGTCTATTAGTCTATAAGGTGCCACAGGACTCTTTGCTGCTTTGTCTGAGGATGTATTGCACTATTAGAGCTATAGTCATTTCAGCATAGACCTGAAACTGAGGACCCCTTTGTTCATTTGTGCTTGCTGCCCAGTGGAATTTTAAACCCCTTCCACCAGAACTCTCTAAAAAAGAAGAGTTTTATTCATGCTCTATTTTAATAAAACACTTTCTATTCCCAAAAGTTGTGTGACTGTGAGAGCTGTTGCTGAGTACACAGTATCTCATCTCAAACCGTGAGCTCAATTATTCAGCTGTGCCAGTGCTCCGCTTGGTGTAGATTTAGGTGGGAATAGGCAAAGGTGGCTAAGTGATTTTTTCTTTTTTTTTTTCTTTTTTTTTTTTTTTGCTCTGCCATGATTCCCCAGGGCTTTCAAAGGCGACTCTGGCTGCTGGTGTAATTTAGAACAGCTGTAGGGTGCTCATAATTCTACTCAGCTGCAAGGACCTCCTCTATCACAGGGACTTAGAATCCTTAGCTGCCCACTTAAGGCGGCTTTATGGCCTCTTTACACAGCTATAGTATGAGCAGGGTTCTAATTCCTTGCCTACTGTGTTACAACAGTACCATCATTTATACCAGGGATTGGCAACCTTTTACACGTGGTCCACCAGGGTAAATACCCTGGCAGGCCAGGCCGGTTTGTTTATCTGTTGCATCCGCAGGTTCAGCCGATCGCGGCTCCCACTGGCCGCGGTTCGCCACTCCAGGCCAATGTGGGCAGCGGGAAGCTGTGTCCAGCACATCCCTCGGCCTGCCCCACTTCCTGCAGCCCCCGTTCGCCTGGAACGGTGAACTGCGGCCAGTGGGAGGTGCGATCAGATGAATCTGCAGACGGAGCAGGTAAACAAACCGGCCTGGCCCGCTAGGATGCTTACCCTGGCGGGCCGCAGGCCAAAGGTTGCCGATCTCTGATCTATACCAGGCCACCCAGAGGATTCAGGGGGCCTGGGACAAAGCAATTTCAGGGGCCCTGTCATAAACAGATGGTTAAGGGTTAATGTCTCTTTTACCTGTAAAGGGTTAAGAAGCTCAGTGAACCTGGCTGACCAGAGGACCAATCGGGGGACAAGATACTTTCAAATCTTGGTGGAGGGAAGTCTTTGTTTGTGCTGTTTGTTTTGTTCGTTGTTCGCTCTTGGGGCTAAGAGGGACCAGACGCGCACCCAGGTTTTCTCCAATCTTTCTGAATCAGTTTCTCATGTTTCAAAATAGTAAGTATAGCCAGGAAAGGCGGATTAGTCTTACGTTTGTTTTCTTAACTTGTAAATGTGTATTTTGCTGGAAGGATTTTTACCTCTGTTTGCTGTAACTTTGAATCTCAGGCTGTGGGGGGAAGTCCCTCTAGTTTATATGAATCTGAATACCCTGTAAGCATGTACCATCCTGATTTTACAGAGATAATTTTTACTTTTGCTTTCTTTAATTATAAGCTTTCTTTTTTAAGAACCTGATTGATTTTTTTCCTTGTTTTAAGACCCCAGGGATTGGGTCTGAACTCACCAGAGATTGGTGGGGGGGAAAGGTTGATTCTTCTTTGTTTTAAGATCCAAGGAGTTTGGATCAGTGTAGCCTCTCAGGATAACCCAGGGAGGGGAAAGGACGGGGGATGGTTTATTTCTCCTTGTTTTAAGACCCAAGGGGTTTGGGTCTTGGGTTCCCCAGGGAAGGTTTTTGGGGGAACAGAAAGTGTGCCAGACACTATATTTTGGCTGGTGGCAGCGTTATCAGATCTAAGCTAGGAATTAAGCTTAGAAGGGTCCATGCAGGTCCCCACTTTTTGGACGCTAAAGTTCAAAGTGGGGGAAAAAACCTTGACAGGCCCCTTCCATAAAAATATTGCAATATTATACAATACTATATATCTTGCTCCCCTCCACGGGCGACCCTGGGAAAAATAAACCTTCTGCATCTCAGCACAAGCCCAGCTTTGAGAGAACTTCTTTACAAGGTATCACTGGTTCTCAGCATCAGCTAGTGCTAAAAGGCACTAAAGCTCATTAAAAGGTTTGGACAAATATTTTTCCTTCAAAACTTTTTCTGGATCAAAAACTTGGGGTTTTTAAAAAGCAGAAAAAAAATCACGGACAATGTCTGCCTTCCTTCAAAATTTTGTTGTGTTTTTTTAATTGAAAAGCTGAAATTAGTCTTCCAAAACCTGAATATGGTTTGGGGTTTCAGAAATGTGTGGCCAAATATTTGCTGCTTGCTGTGTTTGATTGTTTAAAGAAACAATAAAAAAAATTCTGATTAAAAAAAATCCAAAACTTTTGAACCACCTCAGTTTGTGACCAAACGCCTAAGCCCATCCAGTCAGAGATTTTTCCAGGTTTGTGATACTCTGCTGGCTTCCTTGACTCATATCTGTCTCCATAACTTTGGGTTCATTTAGCTTAGAACATAAGAACAGCCATACTAGGTCAAACCAAAGGTCCATCCAGCCCAGTATCCTGTCTACCGACAACGGCCAATGCCAAGTGCCCCAGAGGGAGTAAACCTAACAGGTAATGATCAAGTGATCTCTCTCCTGCCATCCATCTCCACCCTCTGACAAACACAGGCTAGGGACTCCATTTCTTACCCATCCTGCTTAACAGCCATTAGTGGACTTAACCTCCATGCATTTATCTATTTCCTAGAGACTGGCTCCATGAGGTCCCTCACAAACTGGAGACGGTTACTGTGGGTTTGTCTTTAATATAGCTTATGAACATACTCCACGAACTGAGCATTTGAGCTTGTTCCAGAAACTGAGATGAGCCTATATTGTGAAAACTGAAATGCTCAAAATAGCACATGCATATGAATGGACACAGGGTGCTAAAATTAAATTAACCCAGGGGGCCTCAAACTGGGGGTCAGGACCCCTAAGGGGGTCACGAGGTTATTACTGGGGGTCGTGAGCTGTCAGCTTCCACCTCAAACCCTGCTTTGCCTCCAGCATTTATAATAGTGTTAAATATATTTTAAAAGTTTTTTTAATTTATAAGGTGGGGGGTCACACTCAGAGGTTTGCTATGTGAAAGGGGTCACCAGTATAAAAGTTTGAGAACCACTGAATTTACCCCTCTGGAGCCTCAGGAAATGCAGGGGAGGGAGGCCTTCCTTGGTAGGGTTGGGAAGGATATTGCTCTTCTCATGTGATCCCTCCCCCAGTGGCTAATTTTAAATGAAGCTACCCTCCCCTGACATGAATCTCCCTATGGCACTGACATTAAATATAGACTATAATTTGGCATTTGAGAAGTGGAAAGGGATGGTAGCCCTAATGGAAAAGCTAACAGCTTGGCTCTTCTGCAAGCCTCAAACTGCAGAATGAGCGTTAGGGTAGGGAGTGCTGTGCCTCCCAAACAGCCTGGCCCTGCCCCCTATCCGACCCCCACCCACTTCCTGCCCCCCGACTGCCTGCCCCCCTCAGAATCCCTGACCCATCCTGCTCCTTGTCCCCTCATTGTCTCCCAGAGACCCCACCCCCCGCCACCACTCCGGGACCCCACCCCTGCTCACTGTCCCCTGACTGCCCCGACCCATGTCCACCCCCCGCTGAGTCCTGACAGGCCCCCGGAACGCCCATGATCCAACCCTCCCCCATTCCTTGCCCCCTCCCTGTGCCCTGACTGTCCCTGGGACTTCCTGCCCCTTAGCCAACCCCTCCCTGGCCACGGCCCCAGCCCCATACCCCCATCTCTGCCCCTCACCCAGAGCCTCAGCCCATCCAGCAGCATCCCTCGACAGTGGCAGTGTGGCTCCGGCAGGGCCCCTGAGCTCCACCCTGCTCAGAGCCATGTGGTAAGGGGGTGGGGCTGCGAGCTCCAGTGGGGCCTGAGCTCAGCTCCTCAGCCTGGAGCTTGCAGCCCTGCCCCCTTACCACGCGGCTCTGAGCGAGGCGGAGCTCAGGGGCCCCGCCAGAGCCACGCTGCTCGGCTGTCCAGCTCCTGGATGGGCTGAGGCTCCAGGTGAGGGGCAGAGACGGGGTCGGGCTGAGGCTGGAGAGGAAGCCTCAGCCATTCTCATGGGGGCCCTGCGGAGCCCGGGGCCTGGGGCAAATTGCCCCACTTACCCACCCACCTCTGGGTGGCCCCGGATCTATACTCCTTGTGCTTTCTAAAGTACTTTGATGAAACCTGGAATGTGAAAGATACTGCATAAAACTAAGTAACTCAGTTCATGCATGTGTGTATGCTTGATGACAATCTGAATATTGAAACCACTTAGCTGTAATGTAACTTTTATAGTGTTCTCTGGCTATATTCAGAATTTTATGCTATTCTGAAATGGAACATACAAAGTTCAAGAAGCTCCTAATGTACTCCTACACACACACAAATATCTGGTATTTTGGCATCTGTACTATTTCTGATCATTGACTGCACTGCTATTCTTCTTCTTGCACTCCATAAGTATCGCCAGTAAAAACCAGTACTTTTTAATTAACTGAGCAGGCCTCTGTTTTATTATTTTATGTGAAGTATGTGTAAATTAGATATTCTTGGAAGAGATACAGAAAGTGGGTAATTACTAAATTTTCTGCTTTAAAAGGTCCGTCTTGGAATGGAAATCTGAAAGTTTTTTGTTCTTTCAATTCCATTTCCACAACAAACTTTACGGATATTCATTTCCTGCTCAGATCTCAATTTATTTGGTATTTTTCTATTGAGTTATTTAAAAACTCCAGTTCCTCAAGACCATGCGGTAGAATCCTGTTTTATTAATATAGTGGCCTTGTTAGGAGTGCTAGTGACAATGTGAGATTCAGGCCTGTATTTTCGCCTGACGTAGAGTTTTGGGTCTTGCTTGCCCATTTGATTCTTGATACACTAATATTGTTAATTAATGTGTGTGAACAAAGGGATACTTACATAGTCTTTGTCCTTTGTTTACACGTATTAGTATGTTGCTTCTGCCTATCCAGATGGGTTTATTTATATAATGGGAACAGATAAGAACAGTTAGTGTTCCTGGGCCTGGGAGAACTGTAATATATGAGCATACACTTTAAGACTGCCTCAACTCCTATCTCAAGGCAAGGTCAAGCAACAAGTTGGGAGGAGCAAGGGGGAATTAGGGGGCAGATATAAAATGCTAAAAGGCCAAAGACATGCCTGTCCCTGACCATAGCACAACCTCACTCCTTACTCTTCCCATAGGGTACCAAAGAGGTGGGATGAAGACCCACAACCCCCCAAAACAGAATATGACCATAAGTTGTCAGGTGGGACTGTGGGAGTGCATTTCAGGAATAATTATGCCTGCAGGGGGTGGAGACACTGGGAAACAAGACTGCGGCATCAGAATGATGATGTACATGCTTGCTGGAAACTAACCACAATAAACATGGCATTGCCTGCACTTTGGACTTCTGGTCTTCTGCTTTCTGTTGGTGTGAGAATCAGGGGAGAGGGTAAAGGAAAAGCCCTCTAAGAGGCTCAAAGCTAAAGAATACTTACAGTAGTTTTAAGCTAAGATTTTCAAAAGTCAGAGTTATGGAGTTAAGGCCAGAAGGGAACAGCCAGTGTGACTTCCTGTATAGCACAGGCCACCAGAACCACCCATAATCCACCCACTAAACCCAACACTTGAAATTAGAGCAAAGTATTACATCTCACAGGAGTTGAGACTATTATGTGCCGAAAACAAAAGTTAAGAAGGTCCCAGGTGCACCAGTGCCTAAGGCCCCTGCAATAGTACGGAAGTGATTAGATGAAATACATATCCAGATAATCCTGGCAAGTGACCACATGCTGCAGAACAAGGTGGAAACCACCTACATTTACTGCTAATCTGACCTTGGGGGGAAAATATTTCCAAACTTCACTTACACGGTTTGTAGGAAAGTACATGATGACAAGTTAGGTCTTGAGTATGTGAGCAAGAACTAGCCAGCTATTTGCCTGCAAGAGAGAATACTTGGTGCCAGCTCAGACCACTGATCCTTCCAGTCCAGTATTCCATCTCCAGCTGTGGACATCACTGAGGCTTCAGAGGAAGGAGGTCCCTTCCTGATGCATGCAGGTGGCCAGCTGAAACTCTGAAGCATGTGCTTTTAGAAACATAAGATATAAATTGGAAGTGAGCTTGGGGGCTGCTGAGCCCTGCCCCCTACGATCACAAGGAAACCCATGTGATAGAGGCCCATTGGTGGCTCACTATTTTGTTTCAGCAACTCTTGTCAGGCTTGACATACTACACTGAACATGTCATGATATTTATCCAAAAGGTGGCACATCATATATCACTGGAAAACTAGTAGTTGACTGATCATTAATATTCTTGCATGATTAATGTACAGTAAACCCACAAAGGGCTTTATAAATATATGCTGGAAATATATGACTAACATGTTTAAACTAGGTATGTCTGGAGAGTTGATAAAACAGGTTTTGTTTAGACAAAGGAAGAGGCCAACACCGCAAAGCAGGCATGGCCACATCCAATGGGCTATTCTTTTGTATTGGAGGTTGCAGGAAGAGACCACTTTCATTGTAAAAATCACCAGCAGGGAGCCTGCACCAGACACCATGGCATCCACAGCCAGCGTGGAAGAAGAGCTTTGTCTGTGCTTACTTTTCAAATAATTAATTTTCAAGGTTTGCTGGATGATAAAAAGAAAGGGGAGAGAATCTCATAGTTGTCCATTACTGGGCAGATAGAGGCCACTGCTTTTGTGCATCTGAGAAAAGTTGATCCTTCAACCAAAGGGGTTGAAGTCTCAGGGAACTGGATATAAGTGAGAAACCAAACCTCCTTAGGCTAAGATTGAAACTTGCTGAAGTTAAGATTGTCTGAGAAGCACTTTTTAAAAAATTCTTGTTTGTAACTATTTCTATCCTTGCTACTCGTACTTGGTACCACTTAAACCTATGAATTTTTGTTTAATAAACTTGGTTTACTATAAACCAATTCAGTGCTGTGATTGAAATGAGGTTTTTGTCAAACACTAGTTAAATTAATGAGCTGTAGTCTATTGACTCTTTTTAAAGAAGCAATGAACTTAACTTCTTAGTGTTCAGGAGAGGGCTGAATGCTACAGAAGCAGATGGTTTTGGGAGACTTCAGGACTGAGAACCCAGTTATACTTCTGGCTTTCACAACGTCTTCTTGCAATGAGTTCTACAGCTTGACTGTGCATTGTGTGAAGTAGAATCATAGAATATCAAGGTTGGAAGGGACCTCAGGAGGTCATCTAGTCCAAAGCAGGACCAATCCCTAGACAGATTTTTACCCCAGTTCCTTAAATGGCCCTGTAAGCCGGTTGTGTTGGGGCTCGTCCCCCTCAGGCGCGGCGGGGAGCCAGGGCGCCTCCTTACGCGCTGCAGTCTGGGTAGGCTTAGCAATCGGCAGGGTACAGGGTCTGTAAACAGGGTAGAGCCCCGGCCCTCTAGCCGGGGTCGGGGCTCTCAAAGTCAATAAGCCCCGGCCCTTGGACAGGGCGGGCAGCAATAGTTCAGGCTCAGGCCCCTAGCAGGGGCTGAGCAAACACAGTATCAGCCCGGGCCCTTGGCTCGGGCGGGGCACCAAACACAAGTCTAGTTTAGCTCTGGCCTCTGGGTCCGGACAGAGCAATGGCAAAGTCAACGGGGCCCAGCCCTTGGTCCAGGCGGGGCACCAAACACAAATCTAATTGGCTCTGGCCCTCTGGGTCAGGGCAGAGCAGTGGCAATAGGTGGGAAGAGGGGGAGTCTGCCACCCGATTACGGGTGGCAGGGGGAACGCAGGCCCTCCCACTCCACTGCGTTCCAGCCCGGGGCCCTAGCAGCGGTCAAGACCCGCTGCGGTCAGTGGGGATCCTGGCCGCAACACACTGACATGGGTTCGGGCTCTTCCGGAGCCAAACCAGGGTCGGCTATCCCCGGGCTACTTCCAGCCTCCCCCTCTCTGGGTACCTGGTCCTTGCTGGCGTCGTCTTGGGGGTCCCACACCATGGGCTCCTCCGGGTACCAGTCGTGGGGAAGCTCAGGCCACTCCTCGGGGTATCGGGCACACGGCAAGTCAGGCCGACGTTCCTCCGGGTACCAGGTCTGAGGCAAGTCCAGCCAGCGCTCCTCTGGGTAGTGGGCGCGGGGCAGGTCCGGCCAGCGTTCCTCTGGGTAGTGGGCACGAGGCAGGTCCGGGCAGCGCTCCTCCGGGTAATGGGCGTGGGGCAGGTCAGGCCAGTGCTCCTCTGGGTAGTGGGCTCGGGGCAGGTCTGGCCCGGCGGGAGCTTGGGCACCAGCGTCTGTCCTCTCCGGCAGCCTGCGCCCAATTGAGTGCTGGGGCCGGGCTTTTATACTTCCTGTCCCGCTCCTTGACTTCCGGGGGGCGGGGACAGGCCGTGCTGACTCCGCCCACTGAGGCGCCTGCTCTGGCTCGTCCCCTTCAGGCGCGGCGGGGAGCCAGGGCGCCTCCTTACGCGCCCCCTCAAGGATTGAGCTCACAACCCTGGGTTTAGCAGGCCAATGCTCAAACCACTGAGTTATCCCTCCCCCCAGTAGTTCCTTATGTTTTTTTAAAATCTGCTGCCTTTTAATTTCATGGGTAAATCCTGATTCTTGGGTTATGTGTAAGGGTAGATAACACTTTTTATTTTCTCCACACCATTCATGATTTTATAGATCTCTGTCATATCCCTCCTGAACTGCATCTTTTCTAAGATGAACTGCCTCGTATGGAAGCTGTTCCATACTCCTAATCATTTTTGTTCCTCTTCTCTGTACTTTCTCCAATTCCAATATCTATTCTGAGATGCAGTGACCAGAACTGCATGCAGTATTCAAGGTGTGGGTGTATGATGGCTTTATTTAGTGACATTATGCTATTTTCTGTTGTCTTACCTATTCCTTTCCTAATGGTTTTGAGCTTTTTTTTGTGTTTATTTGACTGCCACTGCACACTGAGAATATGTTTTCAGAGAACTATCTATGATGACTCTAAGGTCTTTCTTGAATGATGGCAATTAATTTAGACCCCATCATTTTGTTTGTATAGTTGGGATTATGTTTTCCATTACTTGGCACTGATGAACATTGAATTTCATTTGCCATTTTATTGCACAGTCACCCAGTTTTGTGAGATCTCTTTGCAACTGTTCATAGTCAGTTTAGAATTTAACAATCTTGAGTAATTTAGTATCACCTGCAATCTTTGCCACGTCACTGTTTAATCCATTTTCCAGATCACTTATGAATATGTTGAATAGCACACGTCTGAGTACAGATCCTTAGGGGACCCGGGTATTTACCTCTCTCTATTCTGAAAACTAACTGTTTATTCGTACCATTTGTTTCCTGGTTTTTAACTAGTTACTGATCCATGAGAGGATCTTCCCTCCTTATCCCATGATTGTTTACTTTGCTTAAGAGCCTTTGGTGAGGGACCTTGTGAAAGGCTTTCTGAAAGTCCAAGTACACTATATCCACTGAATTACCATGCTGAGTCATGATTGCCCTTAGCAAAAGCCATGTTGACTCTATCCCAAAATAGTATGTTAATTTTTGTGTCTCATTCTTTTCTTTACTATAGTTTCAACCAATTTACCTGATATTGAAATTAGGCTTACAGGTCTATAATTGCCAGGATCGCCTCTGGAGCCTTTAACAATCAGAATTACATTAGTTATCATACAGTCATACATTACAGAGCCGGATTTAAGTGATAGGTTATATGCCACCATTAGCAGTTCAATTTCATATTTGAGTTCCATAAGAACTCTTGGGTGAATACTGTATGGTTCTGTGATATATTACTGTTTAATTTATCAGTTTGTTCCAAAACCTTATCTATTGACACCTCAATCTGGGATAGTTCCTCAAACTTGTCACCTAAAAAACATCGGTTCAGGTGTTGGAACCTTCCTCACATCTTCAATGAAGACTGATGCAAAGTATTCATTTAACTTCTCTGCAATGGTCTGTCTTCCTTGAGTGTTCCTTCAGCACCTTGATCATCCAGTGGTCCCACTGATTGCTTGGCAAGCTTCCTGCTTCTGATGTAATTTAAAAAAATGCTGTTAGTTTTTGTGTCTTCTGTTCATTGCTCTTCAGATTCTTTAATTCTTTAAGCAACGTGCAAGTTATTAAATACAATAGATTTTTCTCTTTAAAAGATTTTCCTATAAAATTTGGATGTTTTTGTCACCAGTTTGTCATCCCCTCTGTAGATCCAAAATTATTTAGAAGGCATTTTAAGATTAAAGTGCTTTATATAGTATTTCTGTAGGTTCACTGCAATGCTGTAATTTAGCATGCTGCTGTATATGAAGGTGCTAAAGTCATGTCATGGATAGGCAGAACATTTTATTCAATACCTAGTTGGCAATTCGAAGCTAACATCTGCTAACTACTACTACTAATATAACACTTATGCACAAGCTTATTACATTGACCCGACAGTTAGTGGATTTAAGAGAAACATCCTCAGTGAAAAATTACAATGGAAATGTTCTTACTGATTGACTTAGTGATACTGTTACTATTAACTTTATAGCACACTACCTAGGGAATAATTAAACCAGATGGTGTGTTAAACCCAACTGAAAGAATATAGACATTTTTGCTTTTAATTTTATCAAAATTAGGTAAAACAACATATGTTCATGTAAATTAAGATTCCTTTAACTACACATTAACTGCTTTCCTTAATATTCTTCTTGGTGATCTGAGAACTATGCTTTCTTTAATTTACCAAAGAAAACCCCGCAACTCCAACCTCTTTAAATTCTTCCTTTCCTATTCTTCAGCCACTTGTGCCACTCTGTTGCTCTGCTCTTGGTGTAATTTAACAAGCGGGATGCTCACTGCAGCTTTCTCAAATTACATGAAATTAAAATGTGGGCCATTTTGGGCCACATTCAAATTAAACAAATCGGGGCAGGTGCATCAGAAAAGGGATTTAGAGGTTACCTCTAAAGGAGCACAGCTTGCACAAAGGAGCAAATTACATTTTATGCAACAGATGTTGAAAAGGGAATTACAAATATGCTATTTCCTGTTTCATTAGTACCTAACTTGTTACCATTTCTCTTTAGCAGTGCCATGCAGGGTTAATAATACAAAATAACAAAGCACACCACATACATTACAACTTAAGTCTTTCTGCTCTCCATGATCCAGAGCAATATAGCACAGAGCACTAATATAACTACCCTAGTCATTTCAGTAACTCTCTGCAACATTTTTGTTTTTTCTGTTCTGAAGGTGGTCTTAAAAACAGGGTGTAGCTTATGGAAATAGTGTCCTATTGCTTGAATTTCTTGCTAAATTAAACAATTATTTATTCACAACTACCTGTTGAATTTGAGCTGTGAGGGCTTTATTTTTTTGTGGGGGGAGAGGGAAGGCAAGGTTAGGATGGGAATTGGAGCTTATTTTACCTGGCATGATTTCCCCTTTGCCCGCACCCAAACCTCATATAGCTGTAATGAAATCTCTCTAGCAATAGCGTCAGTTGTCTTCCAATCCGATAATATTCATGAGTTCAAGCACAGGGAATAACTTAAATAGAAAGGACCCTTGATCTCTTGTTTCCATCTAAATGAGGAACCAATGTAGTTAGAAGAAAACTAATGCACTTCCCAGGCATATGCATGTAAATAATACTATTTGCGCGTAGCACGTGAAAGAAGTAAACATTATACATTGGATTTGAGAGGAGCTGGAGAACTACTTTCATTTTGAGTTTGTGAATGGATTAATGCTTTTGGAAGTAAAGGACTAACAGCATTTACAAAAGGCATGCATTTTTCGTTGGAGTTCTGTATACAAAGTTCCAGTGTAGTTTTAATTCTCACTTGTGAATATTCCTGCCTTACCAATCCTGCACCTCCACTGAGCAGACGTTGCATACTTCCTTCAGAAAAAAACAAACCTATCACCCAATTAGAAAGTGTGGTAGTTCAACCAATCCTGAAAGTTGACACTTAATACAGAAACCTCCTTCCAAATCCATCCCATCTCAATATTCTTGTTCCCAGGCAAATTAATTAAGAAAGTAGTGACAACTATGACTCAACAATACATGATATCTTCTAATATTCTCAATGACTTGTAATCAGACTTCAGCCCAGGTTGTAGCATGGAGACTGACTAGTTGCATTAGTGGATGACCTCCTCATGTCAACGAACAGAGGCCATGTTTCAATCCTTGTACTGTTCAATCTGCAGCTTGCAATACAGTCTGCCATAAGGTATTGCTAACTCATTTGCATGATCTAGATGGAGTAACTGTGCGCAAGTACAATGGCTCCAGTCATGCCTTTCCAGCAGAATCCAGAGAGTGGTGGTGAATGGGCAATTGCTCTTCCAGTTCTGAAGCACTTGCTTTCTAGATCACCACAGGTTCTATTCTGTCCCTTCTCTTTAAAATCTTCATGAAGCCACCTGGAAAGAAACTGTGTCACCATGGACTCTGCTGAACAGTATACCCATGACACCTCTCTCTTGGTGCACATCCTTATTAGAGGAGGATGTGGCCACAGTAACTTGTTCAGTATTCACCTCTAGAGTATGCCTGCTGTTTGAAGAGGTAGAAGCAAGGCAAAGGCTCTGACTTGCATACAGTGCAGCTGTCTGCTGATGGAATGTACTAGTGGTTGAACATATCACCTGCTGTGCTCCATCCTAGCTGCTTCCGTTTCTGTTACCAGTGCAAGTTCTTGGCCCTTGAGACTAACCATCACATTTCTGTTTACGAATGTCTTATTCTCTGTGCCTACCAATTAACAAACAAACAAAAAGCTGCATTTTACACACTTTTGGAGAATGCAGCTTACAAAACTCCAAATAAAGCACATGAGATGGAGGTGAAGTGTTTCTGATCAAGGGGCCTGGCTGTAGAGTGAGTTACCAATGGGATTAGACTAACCAAGATCCTACCTTTTTAGCAAAGTTTTCCACCTTACGTTTCAGGATGTTTTTAAACATAAAATTTATATATGCAAAGCAGGGCTTCCTAACAAGATTCTGCTTTTTATCAAGCCTCTTTTAGATTCTGCCTTACTTACCTATGCAACACTTAAATACAGTGGCAGCTGCTATATAACACCCTAGGACAGGGTTCTCAACCTTTTTCTGACCCTTCCCCCACACTTTGCTATAAAAACTCCACGGCCCAGCTGTGCCACAACTGTTTTTCTGCATATAAAAGCCAGGGCCAGTGTTAGGGGGTAGTAAGGAGGGCAGATGCCCAGGGCCCTACACCACATAGGGGGTATCATGAAGCTAAGTTGCTCAGGCTTTAGCTTCAGCCCTGGGTATTGGGGCTTGGGGCTCCAGGCTGTAGTCCTGCATGGTGAGATTTCAGCTTTCTGCCTTGGGCCCTAGCAAGTCTAATGCCAGCCATGGTTTGCAGACCCCCTAAAACATGCTCAACACCCCCTAGGGGACCCCAGAGCTTGGTTGAGAACCACAGCCCTAAGATAAGTTGCAGAGCCATATGAATTTAAGCAGTGAATAGCAAGACATTTATTCTGATTACTTCCTTTGTAATTGCTATCCTGTAGTAAGTTCTTTCTTTGCCTGCCACTTCTTTTCTCTAGCAGTGTCACAGAACCATTTCTCTTCTGTGAGTTTCACTAAATCAAAGCTGCTGCCACTGAGAAATGCAAAAACTAAAAAATTTCCACAGAAAATCAGTAAAGTGAATTTAATTTCAGGAAGAGATTACAAATGCAGTTACCATCCCTTGTGGAAAAGCCCTGTTGAGTTTAATTGTGATGAATCCAGTGATATCCTACAGAAGTTTCTCTTAACCTACTAGAATTAAAATGTGTTCATAATGCTATATTGCCATCCTGTACAATTCTGTCTATTATATTCTATAGGATTTTTCCATAAGTGCCTGACCCATCTTATCAGCCATCAGTGCATTATGGGAAATGTTGCCCCTTTTCTTCCCTGGTTGTTTAAAATCTGAACGCCATGTTACATGTGATCCTTGCCAGGCTACACTATAGCAGTTAGACCTATCAATATGTTTCTGCTAAGAGCACAAAAACTAAAACACAACCAATACCTTTAAAATAACAGAATATGTAATTAAAATTAACCCCCAAAAGTATTTTTCCATCATTAATTCACACCCTCCATATTGAAATAGGTCTCTGTACTTCCAAGCATATTTCTTCTCCTTAGCCTTTTTAAAATTTCTTTCGCTTCTGTCCCTTTTTTATTGTACCCTTTCTACCGCTATTATTTCCCTGTAAAGTGGTTTGGGATAAGGCTGATATACAGTACAAAATGAAGTTGAACTATATACTGTCAAATTCTGCCTTTAAGCTGCCCAAGGAAATTTATATGTAAACCAATACTCTGTATACAAATTTAATTCTT
Source organism: Gopherus flavomarginatus (assembly GCF_025201925.1). Lineage (NCBI taxonomy): Eukaryota > Metazoa > Chordata > Testudines > Testudinidae > Gopherus > Gopherus flavomarginatus. The sequence goes on from NC_066617.1 coordinate 35,739,395, forward strand.
CATAAACAAGCAGACCAATCTGATTTATGAAAAAAACAAGATAGCTTTTAAAAAATAATATAATAGACGTGTAAACACGAGACCAGATGAATAGTCATGGATAATAACTTAAACACAAAAAGCTGAACTTTAGAAGCAAGTCTGGAGATAACTTGGACACTATATTCAGATAGCGGTGTCTATGCCCAAGCCTGCATACCAACTGAGTCTTTGTACTATATGTTGTTACATTTCATTAAATAGTGTAATGAGGTGATGTACATACATGGTAAAATACTGACTCTCTTCCAAAAATGAACCAGTAAAACACCTGTTTTCATCTTAGAAAACAGCCATTTTCGCGCACACATCACCTTCTCCCTACAATTCAGACCTGAATTTAAAAAAGATTTGTACTGGGAATACAACTGTATGAAATATGCCTACCAGCTACTGAAAACTAATGAGCCTTATTACACAAAATAGTAAAATTGCCTTCCACATGCTGAACAATGTACAGATCTATAAACTTCCTTCCAAAATGCTTGACAGTAACTGTAATCAATCTTTGTAGAAACTCTGACCTGTTGTTCATATTTTCAAAAGAAGTGTGGTGGTCTTGCATCGGGGGGAAGACACATATCAATTTAGTTCCATTGTACCAGGGCCTAGCAAGTAGAATTATTGCAGGAAAAATTTAGTCCCAAATGATTCTTATACTGACATAAGCATCCATGACTGGTTCCCTTTCCTGTTAGCAATGTCCTATTAAGGGGAGCAAAGTCCTAGTGGGTGGTGTGTGTCCATTTTGACTCTTACCCTGACTCCATTTTTGGGGACTGAGATAAAGAGTGGATGCTGGTTTTGGATAGGGGGTGCTTTCCCCAGATACCAGTGCCTCCTGCACCACAAGCAGTGGAAGCAAGTTTCTTTCTCTGGTAAAATAGCAGGGCATGGAGAAGAGCCTGAACAGAGTAGTGCCATGATGTTAGCACCAGTTGAAGGTGCACAGCTCTTATTTCAGAGAGATTGTATTCTCCTCTTATTTCTGACTGCTGCGTTTAACATCCAGAATGATGTTAGAGATGGCAGATGGAGTATCAAATCTGGCTCTTGGCAACATGGCATAGAGGGGCCTGCAACTGCATATGATAAATCTTGGATAAATACATCCGCTGGGCTTCTTGATATAACTGGGTGCATTCAAGGAAGATTCTAACAAAAAGGAATACTTTTTTTTTCTGCAGGATATTTCCCATCCTAAATCGTAATGTAAAGATATTTGGTAAATCCCCCCTCCCCCCCTCCCCCGATTTTACTGAGGACTCTAAATCACCTAGTCAGGCTGTTCATTTCTCTGCTCCTTCTGGAGTGGGATTTTTAAAAATCCCTAAATGAGTTAGGTGTCTCACCCCCATACACTGTCAATGGGATATGGGCATATAATTTGAATAGAAACTTTTCAAAAGTGCACCTGTAACCTTGTAGTTGGCCTGATTTATGTATTCAGAACAGCTTTGTGCATGGTGGATAACCCAGTGCAATAAGCTTTTATTACTTCTCCTGATAGTTCACCAATAAATCACTCGGCTTTCTGTGCAGTACTTCTTTTTACTCCTGAACTAACTAAAGTGCACCGTGTGAAATTCATCCCCTGTGCAGAGGGCCCACACAATGCTACTTAGACACTATTTTGAGGTTTAAGTGGGACTAGAGAAGTTAATAAACCTTGTGGAGACCATTTATATAGGTCTGAATTTCACCTAAGAAGAATAAGGGACCAGTTTTGTTCCCACTGAAGTTTATTACAAAGCTCCCATGGACTTCTTAGAGTCTGATTCTCCTATAGGATACAAAGATTTAATTCTGCTTTTGGTTAACTAGAGAGGGAGCTGTGGTCTGAACACAAACATTAGAAGGAAGACTGGCCCATAGTTGATTCAGAACATCCTGTCTCTTCTTTCATTGTGAACCCTAAACCATATTGCCTCTTGGGGTTTAACTCAATTTTCAGCACTGCTCAAAGACTGGCAACTGAAAGGGACCTGAGTTAAAATTTTTTGATGAAAACTGATTCAGTGTGTTACATAGATATGAGAAGATATGAGAGATATGGTGTTCATTTTCTAACAATAACTCTGCATTCTGAAACAAATCTGAGCAGTTGCATGTGTAGGAAAGAAGGTTGGGTGATCATGGAGGACTTTAATCCAAGTTACATTTACTGGCAATCTTATGCTGCCAGTACCGAAACATCTTCAGAATTTCTAAATATTTTAGATGACAATTTGCTAACTAAAAAAGTGTCGTACCCAACACATGGAAATTCTGTATTATATCACATCTTGACAGATAGAGGAACTGATCCCAGATCTAAAAAGTAATGATAACTTAGGTACAAATAATCATGAGTTGATCACACTTACAATGTGCAAACAGACTAAAGTCTAGACCCTTTTAAAGCACCATTTTCACAAAGTTGAAAACAATTATGGGTTAAATCATCTGGGAGGAGGAATTTAATTAGAAAAATGAGACTCATGATTGGGAATTTGTATAAGAACAAAAAGCCGCAATGCCACAATTGAAGAAGAAGGCTGTTAGTTAAAACAATGACATTGTTAAGAGGGGAAATGAAGACAGCTATAAAAATAAGAAAATGTGTAACAAATATAAATCAGAGGCTAAGAATTGAAGGAAAACTGATAAGGGAAGCAACTTGACATAAGGAGAAATCTCTGGCCAGCAAAGTTAAGGACAATCAAAAGGAATTTTTAAAATATATTAGGAACAAAAAGAATCCTAACAATTGTATTGGTCCATTACTGTATGGAAGTGGTAGAATTATCAATAATGCAGAAAAGGAAGAAGTGTTCAGTAAATATTTCTGTTCTGTATTTGGGGGAAAAACATGATGTAGTTATCTCATATGACAGCACTCTAGCATCCTCCTGAGATGCTACTGGAATGGGGAAAAAAAAAAGCTACTAAAGTCAGATATTTTTAAAGACTAGGTCCGGATAACTTGCTCCCAAAAGTTTTAAAAGAGCAGGCTGAAGAATTCTCTGGACTGTTAATGTTGATTTTCTATCAGTCTTGGAAAGCCAGAGAAGCTCAGGAAGAGTGGAACAATATTCGTTTTCTTATTTTGTTTAAACAGGGTAAATGGGATGACTCGGGTGTCTATAGGCCTGTCAGTGTGATAGTGATCCCAGGCAAGATAATGGAGCAGCTGATACAGGACTCAATTAATAAAGAATTAAAGGAGGGTAATACAATTGTCTGTTGACATGAGTTTATGGAAAATACATCCTGTAAAACTAACTTGATATAGTTTGCATATGACAAAAATTAGAGGAGTGGTAAATAATGAAGAGGACAGTCACTGATACAGCACAATCTGGATTGCTTGGTAAGGTGGGTTTAAGCAAATGGTATGTGCTTTAATACAGCTAAATGTGAAGGAACAAAGACTGCAGACCTGACTTACTTCAGGATGGGGGACTCTATCCTGGGACGCAGTGACTCTGAAAAAGGTTACTGAGGATAAAGGTGGATAATCAGTCGATCATTAATTCCCAGTGTGACACTGTGACCAAACAGGTGTCCTTGGATACGTGAACAGGGGAATCTCAAGTAGGAGTAAAGAGGTTATTTTACTGTATTTGGCACTGTTGTGACCACAGTTGGAATACTGTGTCCAGTTCAAGAAGAATGTTGATAAACTGGAGAGGATTCAGAGAAGAGCCAAAAGAATGATTAAAGGATGATAAAATATGCCTTATAGTGATAGACTAAAATAGCTCAATCTATTTAGCTTAACAAAGGGAAGGTTAAGGGGTTACTTGATTAGTCTATAAGTATCTACATAGGGACCAAATATTAATAATGGGCTCCTCACTCTAGCAGAGAATGTATAACACAAGCCAGTGACTGGAAGTTGATGCTAGAAAAATTCAGACTGGAAATAATGCATAATTTTTTAACTAAGAGTAATAAACCATTGGAACAATTTACTCAGGGTTGTGGTGGATTTGCCATCACTGATCATTTTAAATCAATATTGGATGTTTTTCTAAAATATATGCTTTAGGAATTATTTTTGGGAAATTTTATGGCCTGTGTTATACAGAAGATCAGACTAGATAATTACATTTTGGAAATTTAGATTTTTCTATTGTTGATATGCACTGGTACAAACACAGCCGGTGCCATCTGTCTTCATTATAATAGCAAAATAACTTTCCATTCATCCAAAGTCTCCAAAATTGTTTTGTCTCATTTTGCTGTATATAGCATTGTGGAAATGTAGAGCTGAAAGGAACCTAAAGAGGTCATCTAGTCCATCCTCTCCATGGAGAGGCAAGATTAAGTCTATCTAGAACAGGGGTCAGGAGCCTACAGCACGCGTGCCACCATTGGCATGCGAGCTGATTTTTGCTTGACACGTGGCTGCCAGCCAGGGTCCAGGCTGCTGGCCCCACTCAGCGCACAAGGCCGGCTGAGTGAAGCAGGGCCGGTGTCTGGGCACACCCCGCCCCCCTGTTTCCACCTCACCATGCTTGTTCTGCAGCTCCTGGGAGTGTGAGCCGCTGGGGCACGGGGCCCTGAGCCTGCTGCGGGAAGGGCAGTGGCAGTTCACGCTCTCGGGAGCTGCAGAGCCTGAGTGCGGTGAGGGAAGAGCCAGGGGGCACACGGGGGCCTGCCACCAGCATGCATCCACTTCAGGATCCCCCCCAGGAGGGGCACCAGGCCGCAGCCTGGGCAGGTGTGCCCCCCACTCCCTTCTCGCCGCACTTGGGTTCTGCAACTCCTGGAAGTATGAGCCGCTGCCGCTGTGCCTCCCACAGCTCTTCCCCTCCCCCCCGCTGCCTCAGCACTCCGCGTGGAGGCAAAACTCCACATGAAGCCAGCATCTGACCAGCATTGGCATGGTAAGGGGAGTCTCGGGGGGCAGTCAGGGAGCAGGGGGAGGGTTGGATGGGTCAGGAGTTCTGGGGGTCCGGTCTGGGGGAGGGGAGTGGTTGAATGGGGTGTGGGAGTCTCCCAGGGGTCTGTCTGGGGGCAGGGATATTCATAAGGGTTGAGGCAGTCAGGGGACTGGTAGGGGGTAGGGCCCTAGAGAGGCAGTTAGGGTGGGAGGGTCTCAGGAGGGGAGCCATGGGGCGCATGGGGGCTGGCGCCCACATACATCCACTGAAACCTGCAGGAGCCTCCGGGGGGGTGCCGGGCCGCAGCCTGAGCAGGAGGGGTATGGGGGGCTCCGCAGCTCTCCGCTAGCAGTGCTGCCGCTGCCTTTGCAGGGCTGCTGCCCCCATGCACCGCACCGGCTCCTCCATGGCCGGGGATCACTGCTGCCGCAAGCAGGATGCTCTGGCTCTCTGTTGCCTCCGGAAGGTGGCTTCTCCCTGCCGAGCTGCTGCAGCAGCCCAAGCTCGGCAAAGCCACTGAATGGACTTGGGATGGGGGCCACCTGGGTTGGGTTGGGTTGGGTTGGGAGGGGCTGTGCACCCTCCAGGGGAGTTTAGAGGGTGGGGAGGGGGGAATCTCGTCTGGGGGCTGGCCCCTGGGGTCTATAAAGACTTGTTGAGGATTTGCCCCTCAATGAACTGATGTGTAAGGTGGAAGTTTCACCTAGGCTGCAAAATATCCTTGCACCAGTCCTGCCCCAGGGGGTGTGTGCACCCCAGGTTAAGAATCACTGCACTAAACAGATAAGATCTGCATTTAAATTTCATTTTAAATGAAGCTTCTTAAACATTTTAAAAACTTGTTTACTTTACATACAATAATAGTTTAGACTTGTAGAGAGAGACCTTATAAAAATGTTAAAATGTATTACTGGCATGCGGAACCTTATTTTAGAGTAAATTAATGAAGACTTGGCACACTAATTCTGAAAGGTTGCCGACCTCTCATCTAGAACATCCCTGACAGGTATTTGTCAAACCTGTTCTTAAAAATTTCCGATGACAGGAGTTCCACAACGTCACTTGGCAAACTATTCCAATGATAACAATCCTTTATAGGTTTTTCCCCTTAATATCTAACCTAAATCTCTCTTGCTGCAACGTAAACAGATAACTATTTCTCCTTAATGCAGTGGACATCAAATGGAGAACAATTGATCCCCACCCTCATTATGACAACCTCTGATATATTTGGAGATTTTTTTTATCAGGTTCCCCCTCAGCCTTCTTAAGATTAGACATGCCAATTCTTTCAACCTTTCCTCATAGCTCAGGAAAATGGCTTCCTGTGTCTTACAAACAACACTCCTGTTAATACACCCTCCAAATGATATTCACCTTTTATCAAATGCACATTCTTGGCTCATACTCAATTTGTGATCCTATATAATCCCCAGATCCTTTTCTGCTGTACTGCTGCATAGCTAGTTATTTCCCATTTTGTAACTGCATTTGTTTTTTTTCCCCTTCTTAAGTGTGGTCTTGGCACTTGTCTTTACTGAATTTTATCTTATTGTTTTCAGACCAGTTCTCCAATTTGTCAAGATCATGTGGAGTTCTAATCCTGGCCTTCAAAATGTTTACAGTGTGTCCCAGCTTGGTGTTGTGTGCAAATTTTATAAGCATACTCTCTATGCCATCCTATTCCTTACTTAATATTATCCTGCAGTAGAGTTGATACCCATTTACATAGTGCCAGCATGAGGCTATGCACAATATAAGTCCGGCTTAAACTTTCACAGAGAAATGTAAGTGGTGGATGAGCCTTCTGCACAGGGGCAGGTTTCATTTTCCTAGGTGAATTAAATGGTATATGCATTCTGTTTGTTTTGCTCAAGTCTGCCAGAAGACCTAGAGCATGATAGACTAAAACGAGATGCACAAGGTATTGGGTACAAATTAAAATCTTGGAAGTGCCTTGTTATAAACAGATAGTTAAGGGTTAATGTCTCTTTTACCTGTAAAGGGTTAACAAACAGGGAACCGAACACCTGACCAGGGAACCAATCAGGAAACAAGATACTTTCAAATCTCGGTGGAGGGAAGCCTTTGTTTGTGTTTTTTGGGTTTTGCTTTGTTCTCTCTGGGTCCTGGAAGGGACTAGATGGGCAACCAGGTTTCTTGCCAATCTCCCTGCTACAGTCTCTTATATATTCAGAATAGTGAGTAGTTTAGTAAAAAAGGCGATTATAGTCTTTTAATTGTTTCTGTATTTGCAAATGTGTAGTTTGCTGGAAGTATTTTAAATTGTATTTTGCTGGGGGGAGGCTTCTTTCTAGTGTCTATAAGCTGACAGACCCTGTAAAATTCCATCTTGAATTTACAGTGATTTTCTTTATTCTTTTTTTCTTAAAAGTTTTGCTTTTAAGACCTGTCTGATTTTTTCCCTTGTTGAGGCTCAAGGAATTGAGTCTGTACTTAACAGGGAAGGAGAAGGGAGGGGGAGAGAAAAGGAGGGGAATCCACCTGATTTCTCTGTGTTGTGATTCAAGGAGTTTGAATCACGGTGATCTCCTAGTGTACCCAGGGCGGGAAAGATCTGGGAGGAAGAAAGGAGAAGGGGGAACCCTTTGTTTAGATTCATGGAGCTTGAATCTGTATATCTCTCCAGGAGCCCAGGGAGGGAACACCTGGAAGGGAGGAGGGGGAAGGGAAATGGTTTATTCCCCTTTGTTGTGAGACTCAAGGAATTTGGGTCTTGGGGGTCCCCAGGGAAGGTTTTGAGGGAGACCAGAGTTTATCAGGCACTCTACTCTAAGTCCTGATTGGTGGCAGCACTACAGGATCTAAGCTGGTAATTAAGCTTAGGGGAATTCATGCTAGTACCCATATTTTGGACGCTAAGGTTCAGAATTGGGAATTATACTATGACATGCCTATCTCTAGGTTTGTGTAATAAGCAGTATGTTAGCACAGTGCCCTAAATAAATGACTACAGGTTAGTAGAAATTTGGAAATTAACATTAAATCAAAAGAGACAGAATAATTTTTCATTCAACTTGGAAGGCTATTTACTTTCTGTCTTGATGCTTAGTATACTGATGTACAATGCCAAAAGGTAAATGATTTTGAGCTAGATTGAATTTAAATTTCATTACGTATTTGCTGGGAATAGAAGCTTTGACATTCCTTTTTTTCCTTCAGTTTGAGGATCTTTTAATAATTCTGTTGCCTAATGCCCTAATCTATTTATTGCACTATAACGTTACATGAATAATGCTGCTTCTGTTAAAAATAAACAGATTTGGTATGTCTGTGAAATAGACTTACCCGTAGTATGATGCTTTAGCATCTACAAAAGCTCTCTGAGGTTTCTGAATGCTTAAGAAATGATAATGCCAATGGATTTAGCATTTGTATATCTTCAGGCTTGTGCTTATTCAGTTGTACTAAGGCAGCTTAAGCTAATATCTAATCTTCTTACAGAGTAGTTCCCCTTTTAACAGCAGAATTGCACATAACAGGCTTGAAAAACCAGTTGGCTCCAACTGTAGTGTGGAAGGAAGAATGGAGGGGGGGGTTGCATAATTTCCCTCCCCCACTTAAAATGTCTAATTACGGTCATCCTCACATGCACAGGATCATCCTGTGAATTGTGGTGTGAGGCAATGTGCTCAACACTCTTAGGAGCTAGGAAGACTTGAATGAGTTATAAAGTTACACATTCATAATTGTCTACCCTGATGCATTCCATTTATAATGTTTCTTCTTTAAAGGGGAGGAGGGGAAAAATAGAGTGCTTTGAATACTACATAGTTTCATAATGGAATAATCATTGTGAAACCTGTTTCACCCTTGGTAACGAGGCAAGCTAGTCAAACACCTAGTCAAATTAGTACATTAAACTATTAGCATATTCAAAATCCTAGTTATCCTAGGGATGTTTTAATGAGAAATATTACATTAATCATCACAAGTTTATTGGAGAAAATTATTTTAAATACAATGCAAATGAATATATATGAAGAAATATATATGATGAAACAGATATTTAAATTCTGTTAAACGTCTTATTTTAAATTTTCATTTCCTCTGAGTGAAGTCATTGGCAAAATCCCTTTTGGCTTCAGAGGGTGTTCAGGTCCTCTGTGTTATAGTGGAAAATGTGGGACATCAATGAGAAGAGTTGCCAGTTTCTCAAAAATTTAAGAGGGAAGTGGGTTTAGTGTGTGTTTCAGTGATGAACTGCAATATATATATATAAAACTTGGTTCTTATGACAATATATAAAAATCAGTGTTTAATTCCCTGTGCATTTCAGTGATACCAGTTGCCAAACATAACAGCAACAAAATGGCCCATACTAAATCTACCTTACAGCTGCCAAACACTTCTCCCACTTAATAAACTATCCAGCCCAGTCTGTACTACTTTAGTTACCAATCGTACCCAGACCAGGTCTTCCCACTGAATTACTGAAAATGTTACCATCACCTCTAAAATGGCCTAACCTGAATCACCTTCTTCCAATTGTTCCTCTTCCTTACCTACAGCTTCCAAACCCACAACATTTTGCAGTAAATCGTGGAGACATAGCAAATAGATGTTTATAACAATGTGATGTTAATCAGACTCTAAAGATGATACAAAAATGGTTGTAAGAGAAAAGAACCTAGAAATTAGAATCCAGCATGAAGTTTCAAGCCATCTTCCTCAGAACCATGTTGACAGGAAATTTTAGGGTTAAGATTAAGATGTAAATGATTTATATTTTTAAAATTTGTTATTGCTGAGCAATGTATAGTGTAATAAATAGAATACATTTTCTGGTGTCATGCCCATATTTAAAAAAAAAATAAAAGTGAAGAGTTTTTATTAAAGACTTAAATAATTGTATTTGGCATGTTTTTTGATTAAAAAAAGTGAGAAATTAGCTTTTCTGTTTGCACTAGAAATGCAAACTAATGTTTAAATTAAAAACACTGCTTATAATGGGAGAAAATATTTTTATTTGGCTTGTTGAAAATTGTGATGAGAAAACCTTGAGTTTTTCATTAGTATCTAGATGAAAGACTGGTTATACAAAAGATTGTTCTCTCTCTCTCTCTCTCTCTCTCTCTCTCTCTTTTTATTTATTTTTTTTAATGGTTACAAAATATCTATCTTTGTGCTGGCATCCTTATGAATCCATTCACACTTGCTCTTGAAATTCAGGCTTCTTCTAGTCTCCATTAGGTCTCTGACCACTTAGAAGAATAATAAGGTGAGAAAATCCTGGTTGGTGTACAGGAGGAGCTTCTAAGAGAGAGTTGTACAATACACATCTGTTGTTGCAAACTAATCGAGCTTAGTTTTGCTAATGCAGTCACCTGAAAAAAAGATAAACTTTAACCTTAGTACACCGAAGGACGGAAATACTCTCCTCATCAGTGGCCTCCATATTCTAGATTCCCTAAAACAGTTTGGATGGATGGACTTGTACTTTAATAGGAATAATACCAAAATAGCCATATCTTTCTTAAATGGCTATTATATAAACTTCCAATAAATATATATACAAAATACTGTTAGAATTATGCTGGCAACTAGTATATTAAGATATATTGTGAAAAATCCCTGACTTTAAAAAAAAAAGACTTAGATGTACAAAAATCAAGTCTTTGGTTCTAATCACAAAATAAGGTGTTAGAGGTTTGGATAACAGGTTTAGGATGTTGCAGGTTTATTAATAAGCGCTATGCCCATAATAAACACTAGTGTTCATTAAATCAGTATGTTTTGGACTACTGTCTGTTGACAAGCCATCTGCAATTTGTCTGGCAATTTTTACCCCTCTCTTTTTTTTTAACTTTAGTTTTTACTCATTTATTTCCTTTTCCCTTTGATATTTTTTGTTCTCAGTGCCACATTAAAAAGCAGAGGATAATCTGGATTCATTAGACCTCATTAAACTGGTGATTAAAAGCAAAATTTGTAAAAACTATTTATGGGATGAACACACTGTCCAGCATGAATAGATTCTATTTAAAAATGTGGTTTCTTGGATCTGTCATATGCTAATATATCTTCAGAGCTGCAACCAAATAACAGGCACAAATGGTATCGAATCTATTAATTATGACACAAGGACTAAATTGTCTATTAAAATTGTAGTCAGATTTATTGTATAGGTCATTAAAACAACACATTACTTTGGGTTCTGCATCCTTAGTAGTAAATGCTAGTTTTCATTGGGCTGTTTTTATTTCTGTGAATTTACATTTTATTCTCAGATACTTGTTGGAATTGCATAGCTGTAAGACCAAGCCCAGATTTGGTTGCTCACTTAAGAACTTCGTTTTTCTAAGTGACTCTTAACATGACCAGCACCATATATTTTTGTATTTTTCAAATAAAGATGGAAAAGAAATAGAAGGGGAGCAGAGAAGGGCAAGAAACTGATCAGTCATGAAAAGACCTCCATATGGAGAAGAGGCTGAGAAGACTGGGACTTGGGTTAGAAACAAGACAAGAGAAAGCATGATAGAGATATAAAGACAATCAATAGTATAGAAAAGGTCAGTTTGACCCTCCTACTTACCCATTTCACATAATGCAAGAACAAGGGGATATTTAATTAAAGTGAAAGAGAACCACCTTAAATTGATAAAATGCTTTTTTCTTCTACAGCTCATAATTAATCCATGCAAACTTCCCCTTCTGTAGTTGTCCACTATGGAGTTTCTTACGTGGGATTTCCTCTGACGCAGGTGGAAGTGACCTTTGTCAGAGGTAGGAAACTAACTAGATGGACCATTGGTCTCATCTGGTGTGCTAATGTTCGTTCTTGTGCTGCAAACATCCATAATGTCTGCATTTTTCCTAGGACACTTCAAACATACTGTGTTGCTTGGAGTACTTGTGGCACCTTAGAGACTAAACACATTTATTTGAGCATAAGCTTTCGTGGGCTAAAACCCACTTCATCAGATGCATGCAGTGGAAGATACAGTAGGAGGACACACACACACATACACACATGAAAAAATGGGGGTTGCCATACCAACTCTAATAAGACTAATCAATAAAGGTGGGCTGTTACCAGTACAAAAAAAAAAACTTTTGTAATGATAATCAGGATGTCCCATGTTCGTGTTCTCTCTCTCTCTCTGTGTATGTGTATATATATGTGTATATCTATCCTATTGTATTTTCCACTGCAGGCATCTGATGAAGTGGGCTTTAGCCCACGAAAGCTTATGCTCAAATAAATGTGTTTAGTCTCTAAGGTGCCACAAGTACTCCTCGTTCTTTTTGGTGATACAGACTAACACAGCTACCACTCTGAAACCTGTGTTGCTAGGCTGCAAGGGAGTAGGAGGACTTAATTAGGAATCTTTGTGGTCTGTGGGAGCGTCGGGGCCAGGTGCATCTAAGTCCAGCTATGTCATCCAGTGGCAAGAGCCTACAGCTGTCACCCAATGGCAAGAGTCTGTGGGGTTGGCAGTAGTAGATCTTGGGCCCTCCCTGCTCCACCAGGTTCCGACTCAGGGCCCTGTGACTGGCAGGTCTGGTATGCAGCTGGGGGGGCAAATGCCACCAAGCCTGCTCCCTAAGTCTTTTCCTACCACAGCCTCTGCTCACACAATAAGTTCTTCTTATGGACTCGTGGATGGTAGAGGGGTGAGGATTCTCCTAGGAAGCGATCCAGATTCTCCTCTTCAATGACAGCCTGTCATTCACGATCTCCGTGAGGGCCTTCAGTGGTTCAGCAGAGAGGTGTGGTCCAGGTGGTGAGGAGTTCCTGCAGGAGCTAACAGCATAGGACTGCTCCCTTACTCTGTCCACCTTGACCAAGACCTGCGTTCCCTTTTGAGCTATGCCTCTACTATGAGCATGCCCAGCAGGCTGAATGGGACCTCCTAGGCCCAGAGCTCCTCATTATCTCTTGGTTCCTCAGTGTGTTCCCTATCACAGGGATTCACTTGGCTTAAATCCCTTCTCATCATCTTAGTGTCAGTCCAAAATATGGGACATGCATCTGAGGATATAACAGTGAGTCCCAGAAGAAAGAGGCAGATGTCAAATTATTGCTGAATTTCTGCAATAAAGTTCTGGGAAATGTAGTTCTTCTTCGAATGCTTGTTCATGTCCATTCTAATCAAGTGTATACATGTGCACGTGCATGGTGTCCAGAAGATTTTTTTCCCCTAGCAGCATCCATAGGGCTGGCCTGGGCACCCCCTGGAGTTGTGCCTTCATGGCGCTCAATATAGAGCCCTGCTGACCTGGCACCTCTTCAGTTCCATCTTATCACCAGTGACAGTTGGCTGGAACTTCCCTTAGTCCTTGCTTAGCAAGCGCATTCTGTCGTTACTGAATATAGTTACTTTAATATCTGTTCTTATATTAGAGGTCTTACTATGGAGCTGTTGGGGGTTCCCCCCGCTTCAACCTCCCTGATGCTGTGGTATGCTGCGGTCCCTGAGGTTTAAAAACTGTGTGGCCTGCCCAAAGCGCATGCTGAAGAGCAATCCACACTCTTTGTGTTTACAGTGCCTAGGGGTGGGCCACCAAAAGGATCGCTGTAAGACCTGCCATGAGTTCTGCCTTAGAACTCTTAAAGAAAGGGAATAGCAGCTTAAGGTGATCTTCATGGAGGCAGCCCTATGTCCCCACTCTGACCCGGGCTCAGGAGACCCGGCTCCTAACACTTTGTCCTCGATGTGGAGAGCCCCGGCACCATTGGAAAACTTGGCACTGAGAAAGGACTCATCCTAGGACACTCGGCACCAACGGAGAGCAGCACTGATCCCACTAGCTGGTGCCTCAGAAGAAAAAGAAGCCGGACAGCTGCTCACCTTAGGCAAAATTCGGAGAAGTGAGACCCCAGGTGGGCCACAGCTCCAGATCCCCTACTGGGGCCATGTTGACTCCTGCCCAGGTGAGGCAGTTCAGTCTGCCCCCTCTTCCCGCCGCCCTTGGTCGCCAGTCTCTCTACACAGCAGCTACAGCTCCCTTCAATGCCGGAAGCTTACCAAACCACTCAGGACTTCATGCACCTTACGGCACCATTCTCGCCCCCAAGGAGGGAAGAACCTCCAGTGCTGGCAGACCCACCCCACCCCCTGGTGCAGTCAAGAGAGAACCTGGCTGTGATGTCCAGGCACTCCCCCTCTCCGTGTCCCTCGACACCGGACCTCTTGGATGGAGAGCCTACCCACTCCCCGAGCTCTCGACGCTTGAGGCACTGAGGCTCGGATCCTCTGTAGTCTTCAGTCTCGGAGACCTCGGATTCAGAATCCAACTCCTATTGCTCCAGGAGAAGCAGGAGCTGCTGATCAAGGTCTGAGAGAGACAGTAGGGAGCCCAAGGCATGGCCTCTGCAGTGGCAGAACCCACCACAGTGGCCCTTCTGGATCCCCTGGGCCTTTCACCAAGGACAGGAAAGGACCAAAGGTCACACTCTGCTGTGTCTTCTGTGGCCTCAGCCACCTTTATTCCGCCATCAGCTACAAATAATCCCTTGGCATCTGCCCACACACCAACCATCTCTGACAGTGGCACCATTGTTGACTGCAGCACTGGATTTAGCACCAACCTGTGCACTGCCCTTGGCAATGTCCTCAGCACCGCTGACATGCCCAAGTTCCATGCCAGCACCATTGTCGATGTCAGCTATGGTGCAGGTGCCTACGGGCCCTCCACCTTCATCAGCACAGACAAGCGGATCAGCACCGGTTCCATCGATGGTTCCTCCCATCGTACTACTGGTGGCACCATCACTTGGTCCAGTGTCTTCACCTCCAGCACCATCGAGTGCACCACTAGCACTGATACTGCCCGGAGAGTCTAGGGATCCCCTGAGGGCGGATGGCAGGGAGCATCTGCTCCTTATAAGCACTTCCTCTTTTTTGTCACCTGATGAAGCATTGGCGGGTACAGTCATAGCCTTGGTGCTCGAGGACAACAGGGTGCTGCAGCAGTTGCTGTGCAGAGCTGCTCAGTGTCTGGACTTTAAGGCCAAGGAGGCTGATCCCATGCTGGACATCCTAGCCCTCTCAGGAACTTCCTGTATTGCCCTTGCACTCATTAAAACCATTGTGGATACTAAGACCCTGTGGCAGACACCAGCTTCCTTGCCACCCATGGCCAAGCACAATGAGAGGCGTTATTTTGTGCCCTCTAGAGGATTCAAACATTTATGCTCTCACCCACCCCCTGACTCTCTTGTTGTGGATGCTGCTAGCCAGTGTGAGAGAAAGGGTTTCCAAGGGCCCTCCCCCAAAAACAGGGAGGATAAGCACCTAGACCTTCTTGGGAGAAAGGTCTGTTCCATGGGGGTCTGCAACTCTGTATCTTGAACCAAGGGGCCATCTTCAGCACATACTCGTATAATTCCTATGCGGCGATGGCCAAATTTACGGAGCTCCTCCCGCTGAACTCTCGAATCAAGTTCTTGGCCTTGGTGGAGGAGGGGAAGCTAGTCTCCCAGCCTTTCCTCTAGGTTGCATTGGATGCTGTAGATGCCACAATTAGGATCAAGGTGACTGGGGTAGCCATGAGGAGGGGATCCTGGCTCCAAGTCTTGAGACTGCCTTACAAGGTCCAGCAGACTATTTAGAACCTCTCATTTGAGGGTGTGACTCTGTTTTCTGAAAAGACAGACAAGAGGCTGCACAGCTTGAAAGACTCCTGAGCCACCCTCGAGTAGTTGAGCCTGCACGCTCCCACCACACAGTGGAGACACTTCTGACCGCAACCTCCTCCAAGATTCCATCAGCAGAACTGATAGGACAGTTCTCAGAGAAGGAACAGAAGAGGCAGGAGGAGGCAACAGCCATCCTCAAGCCAGGGGTCTGGCCATCCCAAGCTGCCTCTAGCCCTAAACCAGCGTTTTGAAGGTGTGGTCAAGGAGGGTGCACCAGATCAGAGACTGGATCTACCTGCCTTACTTTTTCCTGCCAACTATCCCCATTCTACTGTGCTTGGTCCCGTATCACTGGGTGCTCTGCATGGTAGAGAGGGGATACTCAATCTAATTCTGCGCCCTCCCGCCCTTCCATCCCCTTTCCCTGTCCCTCTTCAGGGACCCTTCTCACAAGCAACTCTTCATCCAGGAGGTGCAATTGCTCCTATTGCTATGGGCAGTGGAGGAGATTCCTTAGGGCACAGGGGCAAGTGCTTCTATTCCCAGTATTTCCAAAAGCCAAAGGCTGCCTTTGGCTTTCGTTATTTGCAAATATCCTGGACCTGCGAGAACTCAACAAGTTAATAAAGAAACCCAAGTTCTGCATGGTCTCCTTGGCCTCCATCATCCCCTCACTAGATCCAGCAGATTGGTATGCCGCCCTCAACTGTAAGGACATGTGTTTTCACATATGCAAGTGTTAGGAAAACAGTTAACCGCAAATAAACTGATCCTTAATTAACAGGAAAAGCTTGCATTCAGTATTCCTTTTAAGGGGTTGTGTTTTCTGATTTAGGGTGCTTCTGTATTCCAAATAAGGGATTGTTTTTCTCGGCCTTGTGGAGTTTTGCTAATGAAGAAATGTGCTTGACTAATTGTGGTTGTAAGCTATTTAAGCCTCTGTCTATCTGAATTTGAGTGCACTGTCCATTGATAGTGACCCCAGGCACACTCGTCAATAAAGTAGCCTCAGGCTGTTCTGATCCAAACACAACACATGGTTAATTTTTCCACAACAGCTATATTACAGACCACCTGACCAGGATGGTGTTAGTGACTCTGAAATGCTCAGGGAGAGGCTATTAATAATTAATAATGGGGGATTTCAACTATCCTCATATTGACTGGGTACATGTCATCTTAGGATGGGATGCAGCGATAAAGTTTCTTGACACCTTAAATGACTGCTTCTTAGAGCAGCTAGTCCTGGAACACACAAGAGGAGAGGCAATTCTTGATTTAGTCCTAAGTGGAGAACAGGATCAGGTCCAAAAGGTGAATATAGCTGGACTGTTTGGTAATAGTGACCATAATATAATTAAATTTAACATCCCTGTGGTGGGGAAAACTCCACAGTGGCCCAACACTGTAGTATTTAATTTCAGAAAAGGGAACGACACAAAAATGAGGAGGTTAGTGAAACAGAAATTAAAAGATACAGTACCAAAAAATAAAATCTTTGCAAGCTGCATGGAAACTTTTTAAAGACACAAGTAGAGGCTCAACTTAAATGTATACACCAATTTAGAAAACATAGTAAGAGAACCAAAAAAGAGACACCGTGGTTAAACAACAAAGTAAAAGAAGCAGTGAGAAGCAAAAAGGCATCCTTTAAAAAGTGGACGATAAATCCTAATGAGGAGAATAGAAAAGAGCATAAACTCTGGCAAATGAAGAGTAAAAATCATTAGAAATACTGAAAAAGAATTTGAAGAACAGCTAGCCAAAGACTCCAAAAATAATAGCAATTTTTTTTTAAAATACACCAGAAGCAGAAAGCATACTAAACTACCAGTGGGGTCACTGAACGATCGAAATGCTGAAGAAGCACTCAAAGACAATAAGGCTATTGTGGAGAAACTAAACAAATTATTTGCATTAGTCTTCACTGTTGAGGATGAGAGGGAGATTCCCAAACCTGAGCCACTCTTTTTGGGTGACAGATCTGAGGAACTGTCCCAGATTGAGCTGTCATTAGAGGAGATTTTGGAACAAATTGATAAACTAAACAGTAATAAGTCTCCAGGACCTGATGGTATTCACCCAAGAGTTCTGAAGGAACTCAAATGTGAAATTGCAGAACTGCTAACTGTCATCTGTAACCTATCATTTAAATCAGCTTTTGTACCAAATGACTGAAGGATAGCTAATGTGATGCCAATTTTTAAAAAGGGCTCCAGAAGTGACCCTGGCAACTACAGGCCAGTAAGTCTCACTTCAGTACTGGGCAAATTGGTTGAAACTATCATAAAGAACAAAATTGTCAGAGTAGCTGGCAAGAAGGAACTGAAGAGGTGGTGGGTCGGCAGGGCTCTATATTAAGTGCTATGAAGGTGCAACTCCAGGGGGTGCCCAGGCCAGCCCGATGGCTGTTAGGGGAAGAATCGTCTGGCCACCATGCACGTGCATGTGCACACACCCGATTGGAATGGACATGAACAGCATATCTCGAAGAACAACAGTTATGAGAAGTGAGTAACTGTTTTTTCTTGGAACCTTTGAAGCATTCCAGTATTTGATTCAGATTAATGCGGTTGGAGAGTCTGTTCTTTTGTGCTGCTCTGGTTCTGTGCTAAAGATCTGATCATTATTTTTTTTAAATGTAAGGCATGTATCTGAAGACCAGTTCAGGGATGATGTATATAATTATATATTTATTGTAGACCTTACAACACTTTAACTCATTTTTATGGGTTCCACCATACTTTATTGTTCCTTTTTACTTTAACTCTTCGTGTGCTACACTTAACAGCACAGCACAGTTATAATAGCTGGGATTTTACTTCTCAGGTTTGCAAATCAGAGCTGAAAAGTTGGATCTAACAGTAGGCTCTCTCAGTAGCTTTTATAACCTCACCTCATTGTTAGTCTAGTATAAAAAGTCTCCTGGTACAATTTTGCATTTGAGTGAGGTTAATTCTAGCCTTTCATTAAAATGTCACTGTGATCTAAGCTTCTAATGGAGATTTAGAAACATTTCATCACTTGCATACTTTCAGGGCATCACTATTAGAGCAAAAATGCTGGTCTCTGAAATAGGAAATGAAGAACTCTTTGAACAGTTATGATGATTGAAATGGGGTTTAGAACTTTTAAATTTAAGCTACAACATTTTTGCATTGTATGTTTAGAAGCCTACTTCAAAATGAGATTATTTTTTTCTCTTTAATTGCTCAGAGTAACTCTATGCATATCAATACATGGATAGTCCCAATGTTACTGAGAATTACCATATACTTGTTGGAGCTCTGGATGGAGAGACTGAAAAGTTTGGGACTGTTTGGGTTAGAGATGAGAAGATATGATAGGTTTGAAGAACAGCTAGCCAAAAACTCAAAAGGTAATAACAAAATGTTTTTTAAGTACATCAGAAGTAGGAAACCTGCTAACAACCAGTGGGGCCCCTGGATGATTGAGATACAAAAGGATCACTTCCCTGGATAAGAGGGAAGATCCTTTCATGGGTTGAGAACTGCTTAAAAGGCAGGGAGCAAAGGGTAGGAATAAACCGTAAATTTTTAGAATGGAGAGGGGTAACTAGTGGTGTTCCCCAAGGGTCAATCCTAGGACCAATCCTTTTCAACTTATTCATAAATTATTTGGAGAAAGGGTAAACAACGAGGTGGCAAAATTTGCAGATGATACTAAACTGCTCAAGATAATTAAGACCAAAGCAGACTGTGAAGAACTTCAAAAAGATCTCATAAAACTAAGTAATTGGGCAACAAAATGGCAAATGAAATTTAATGTGGATAAATGTAAAGTAATGCACATTGGAAAAAATAACCCCAACTATACATACAATATGATGGGAGCTAATTTAGCTACAGCTAATCAGGAAAGAGATCTTCAAGTCATTGTGGATAGTTCTCTGAAGACGTCCATGCTGTGTGCAGCGGCAGTCAAAAAAGCAAACAGGATGGTAGGAATCATTAAAAAAGGGATAGAGAATAAGAAAGAGAATATCTTATTGCCATTATATAAATCCATGGTACGCCCACATCTTGAATACTGTGTACAGATGTGGTCTCCTCATCTCAAAAATGATACTGGCATTAGAAAAGGTTCAGAGAAGGCTAACTAAAC
Organism: Gopherus flavomarginatus; assembly: GCF_025201925.1. Classification (NCBI taxonomy): domain Eukaryota; kingdom Metazoa; phylum Chordata; order Testudines; family Testudinidae; genus Gopherus; species Gopherus flavomarginatus. Next base: position 35,759,039 of record NC_066617.1, read on the forward strand.
TGACTAGGGGTTTGGAATGGGTCCCATATGAGGAGAGATTAGAGGCTAGGACTTTTCAGCTTAGAAAAGAGTAGACTAAGGGGAGATATGATAGAGATATGTAAAATCATGAGTGGTGTGGAGAAAGTGCATAAGGAAAAGTTATTTACTTATTCCCATAATATAAGAACCAGGGGCCAACAAAATGAAATTAATGGGCAGCAGGTTTAAAAGAAATAAAAGGAAGTTCTTCTTCACACAGTGCACAGTCAACTTGTGGAACTCCTTGTCTGAGGAGGTTGTGATGGCTAGAACTATAACAGGATTTAAAAGAGAACTGGATAAATTTGTGGAGATTAAGTCCATTAATGGCTATTAGCCAGTTTGGGTAAGGGATGATGTCCCTAGCCAGTTTGTCAGAGGGTGGAGATGGATGGCAGGAGAGAGATCACTTGATCATTGCCTGTTAAGTTCCCTCCCTCTGGGGCACCTGGTATTGGCCATTGTCAGTAAACAGGATACTGGACTGGATGGACCTTTGGTCTGACCCAGTATGGCCATTTTTATGTTCTTATGTTTATAAAGATAATGAATAGAATAGAGAAGATATAAGACCATCTGGAATCACTATGTGAACTTGGGGCTCCACCTTCTGCCAATCTTTTTCTAACTAGTTTTAAGTGGATTTCCCTCAAAGCTAGTCTATGTTATTGCAGAACAGTATTTGTATTTTTATCCAGTTTTCATTCATCTCACCTAATGATCCTCAGGGGTAAGGCCTGAGGAAGAGAGACAGCAGGCTGGTGAATAGTAAGGACAAAGAGTGTCCCTTTTTTGGTAGGATATTTCAGCTACTGAACAAAGGAAGTGTCAGGGACTCTAACCCAGACGGCATAGTTCGTTGTCTGACCGCGAGAGAGACAGGCAACACCAGCAAGGTCCGATCAAAAGCTCTTTATTGACAAGTGCACGCATCAATAGAGAGCAGCTCGTCTCCAGAGAGAACCAGCCTTCTCTTTACATCTTAGTATAAGCCTATATAGACAGTTCCGTCACATCATAAATTATTCACTGGAGCAACCCACCCCCTTCTTCTAACAACTAGAAACTTTTAGTATACATGTTTTACTGCATTAGGTGATTAACAATATCTTAGCAAGCACCAGAAGTTAGGAATGTAGGGGAGTTAAAACAGACAGAGAACTGAACCAAGTAGTGAAAACAGGGAGGCTGGGATTTCTTATCAGTTCTTCAAAGGAACTGTTCCTAACACAGCACAGTTGGTACTATACCAGGAATGCAGCCCCTCCCTTATCTCACTTTTTCCCAGCGCTTCGTGAGACATGCCGCTTCTCAGTTCTTTTCCACTCAGGGATTACCCACAAACCTCTGTTAGCCTGACTTTGGTCAGGTTGGCATACCTGGTTTTGTCTGCTATATCTTTTTATTCAGGCCTAATAGAAGTACCTAGTGTATCTCAACCTCTCTTCTTTCTTTCCCCACTATTTACTTTGACCTCCCCTCTCCTTTCACATACACTCCCTCTCTGTGGGGCCTTATTCCGTTGTTGGATGAGAGTAACTCCTGCTGGAGACAGTGGAAGCTACTGGTATCCTTCAGTGGCAGAAAAAGCACCCCATCTTCTTTCACACACATTCCCTCTCCCTTATCTTTCTGCACTGCCTATATTTATCACATGCTTTGATTTCCTTTGTCTCACTTTGCATTCTCTCTCTCCCTCCCTATTCACATTTTCTTTCACCACCTCTTTCCCACCAGGAGGAAGAGTAAGCACCAGAACTTGAACTTGTCAGGGTTGGTCTCCTGCTCTGATACCCTTTTCATGGGCTGTGTTTCTCCTCCTGGAGCCAACAGAGAGGAGATGAGACCTGCTGATTCCACCTGGCATCAGACCTTTATGGTTGGCTGGAGAAGGGATTCCAAGCTTGAGGCAGCAGGGTCTGCAGGGCGGAGGGCAGGAAAGAAGGAGAGGTAAAAGGAGAGAGCGTGCACAGCCAGTGATGCCGGTAGACAAGCCTTTTTGGCACCACCTGCATGTATTGCAGTTAGTAATTTATACTGTTCCTTACTCTTGCTGTGGGCCCTGAACCCCCTGCTGAGGGAACTTTGACTTGGGGTCATGTCGGGAGACAAAGGAGACTAAGGTGGAAGGGGTGTGAGAAGCCCTACTATAGGGCTGGCTATTCTAAGGCCTATAGCCATGTGAAGTGTGGTCTGTGCATTGGAGGGAACTCCTAGCAGTTTCTTATGCTTTTGCTCCTGCCCCAGATGTTCTGTGAAAACACACAGCAAAGAGACACAATAAAAGGGGAAACAAGACTATGGAAAGAAGGCATACACGCTTCCTGCCTTCCATTGCATCAAATTCAAACCCTTGTTGGGGTGAACTAAATGGTTCAGGGAATTGCCAATCCAATATTGAGGCTCTCCTCTAGATCACTAGATCAAATCCAGCAGCTGTTGCCACTACAGGAAAAGAGCCATTATGATGGCTATTCAGCAGTGTTTGTTTATTTGTTTGTTAGAAAACATTAGAAAACCCAACAAAGGCATTTCCACTGAGACCTAATACTAAGAGTCGGATGAGCACAAATATAGGTAGGATGACCAGATGTCCTGATTTTATAGGGACAGTCCCGATTTTTGGGTCTTTTTCTTATATAGGCTCCTATTACGCCCCACCCCGTCTCGATTTTTCACATTTGCTGTCTGGTCACCCTAGATATAGGTGGTCCCCACAGAAGGGTGCTGGTCTATTTACTTCAGCTGTCTGCTCTCTACACACGTTAGACCTGTTTGTTTAAATGTACTCAATGATTTTTTTTTTTTCAATATGCCCTGTCTCATAAGGACAAAGCGCCTGGTCCCAACTTTCTTGAAAGTCAATGGAAAGACACTCATTGACTTCAAGGGAAGTTGAATCTGGTCCTAAACTTACTTTATATAATTTTGAAACATTACAGCCAGAAGGAAGGAGGGAATATCCCATGTTAAACCCTTACAAAATATATAATAGTAAAAAAAGATTAGCAGAGTTGAAATTGAGGTTTCTCCTCTGGATAATGGAGAATCAGTCTCAAGGCCATTACCGTACTGGAGGACTAACAAGACATGTTCCTCTTGCTGAGCTGTCCTCACCATGCAGCACTTAATTCCTCCTTTCAGGGAAGCAATTGCAAACTTGCAGGAGGCTTTAGCCTTAAAGGAACAAGTATCTGTCTGTCTTTTTTTCTTTTTTTTTCTTTATAATTACCAGTTAAATTCTCATGTTATTACTGCTGTTGTCAGAGGGAAATCACACTTCTTGGGGCTTTCTCATACCTGACTAAATCTTCTCCAGGTTGGATGAAATGGTGTTGAGGCTAATATGTGTGACCCAGGATTTGGGAACAAGTTTGTTAAATTATTCTGGTTACTTCTGCAATAAAATAATAAATTAATAGCAGATATAAATTATGGCAGCAAACTAAATTACTTGTATTCTTTGACCTAAGATCACTTGGCTTCTTCGTCAGCAGTCTGTTATTTCAGAGGCTGAGAAGGGGTTTAAGAATCTAATAATCCAGGGATTCCCCAAACAGTGGTTCATAGGCTGCTGATCATATAATCTGGAACTTCATGCTGCAAGGGAAGGAAGTGTGACCTAATGGATGAAGCATTGGACAAGGACTCAGGAACCTGAGTTTTGTTCCTAACACTGCCATTGGCAGGTTGCGTGACCCTGTGCACCCCGCCTCAGTTTCCCCATCTAAAATCAGGATCGTGATGCTGAACTCCATTGTAAAGCACATTGAGATCACCTGATGAAAAGCACGTGGTAAATGCTAGGTAGTATTCTGTCTAGTTAAAGCAACATAACAAATGTAATGAAATGAAAGGGAAAAATAAACAGCATGATTAATTTACCACACTAAAGACGGTTAAAAATGCTGTATGACACTTGTATTACCTGATCATGAAAGGGAGTAATGGTGTAAATTGCTAATTCTAATGAAGTGTCAATGTCAAACAGTTTAATAGCTCTTGATCTGATCTAATTATGTGTTTATGCATCCCATCAGGGTAGTACGTGTCATAAATGTACTGTAATTACTTGAAACATTTCTGTCTGAAGTTCCAGATTCCCTAACCTTCATCTGATCACACTGCCATCTACACTAGGATCATTGGTGGTGGTTTGCCTCATAGCAGAATACAGCCTAGATTGCTCTGTCCGTTTGTGCAAACAAAGTAAGTTTGCATTGTGTCCTGAAAGTATTAATACTCTGATACATCTTGATCTCTGGTAGAGGGGCTGCTAACAGGGAGTTTTGCAAGGGAGTTCTCCAGGTGAAGGAGGAGCAACTACAGCATCCGTGGGATAAGTGACTGTCTGTAGTGTGTGTGTGTTTGTGTTTGGGGGTTACTTGCTGTGTGCTGAGCTTGTGTTTGTCAGTCTGTTTGTTCTTTTGTTTGGATCCTTGAGGGGGCCATTTGGGGATTGGTCCTGCTTTGAGCAGGGGGTTGGACTAGATGATCTCCTGAGGTCCCTTCCAACCCTAATAATCTATGATTCAAAGGAAGGTTTGAAAGCTCAAAGCCTCTGGTAATTGGCTGAACCTTAATCAGTGAGCGGGCATGCACTCAGGCCAGGGCTTTATAAAACTGCGCACAAGCGACCAGGGGCTGCTAACAGGGAGTTTCGCCATTGAGTTTGGAGGGGGAGTGGGAGGGGACGGGGGTCCCTTGTCGGTCCTACCTGTTTCCCTGTAGGCCCCTTTAAACCTATACTCCAAACCATATTCCAAAACCCCTTTCTTTAAACCCACCCTTTCATTAACTAGGAGACAATGCAGACAGAAGCCCAGCAGCAGAGTGGGGGCTATTCAGTTTATTGCACTGAGTGTAGCATGTATGATTACCTGCCTTGTGGCCGGGTGGCGTATGTGGTCAGTGCAAGGAGCTCCTGGCCCTCAGAGACCACGTATGGACTTTGGAGGCCAGGGTGGCGGAACTGGAGGAGCTAAGACAGGCAGAGAGGTATGTTGATGAGGCTTTCTGGGACACTGTAGAATTGTCCCACCTCCGCTCAGATAGTCTGTGTGCTGTTGAAGAGGAAGAAAGGCCCAGGGAAGCAGAGCAGTCAATGGGAGCAGAGGTAAACCTTCCCATAGTTGGCACCCTCCTTCCAGATGGTGCTGGGGTTGCCTCTCGCACTGAGGTTACCTCTCTGGGGGAGGGAACTCCAGTTGCTAGGAAAAGGCAGGTGTTAGTAATGGGAGATTCGATCATTAGAAACGTAGATAACTGGGTTTGTGATGATCGGGAGAACCGTATAGTGACTTGCCTGCCTGGTGCGAAGGTTGCGGATCTCTCGAGGCATCTAGACAGACTTATGTGCAGTGCTGGGGAGGAGCCGGTGGTCATGGTACATGTAGATACCAATGACATAGGGAAGGGTAGGAGAGATGTCCTGGAGGCCAAATTTAAGCTGCTAGGGAAGAGACTGAAATCCAGGACTTCTATGGTGGCATTCTCAGAAATGCTCCCAGTTCCATGCGCAGGGCCAGGTAGGCAGGCAGAGCTTCAGAGTCTCAATGTGTGGATGAGATGATGGTGTAGAGAGGAGGGGTTTATGTTCATTAGGAACTGGGGAAACTTTTGGGATGGGAGGAGCCTGTACAGGAGAGATGGGCTCCACGTAAACCAAAGTGGAACCAGGCTGCTGACACTAAACATTAAAAAGGTTGTAGAGCAGTTTTTAAACTAGGAGATGGGGGAAAGCCGACTGCTGCAGAGGAGCATGTGTATCGGACACAGACTTCTCTTAGGGGAGAGTCTGATGATAGAGAATCTCCAGGTTATAGTCAGGAACAAAGGATGGAAGAGGATAATGTAAGGGCCGGATCAGATGATAAACAGTCACATAAAAAAGAATCTGGCACATCAGAAAAGGACAGAAAAATAAACAAGGACAAGTTTTTAAAGTGCTTGTACTCAAATACTAGAAGTCTAAATACTAATATGGGTGAACTAGAGTGCCTTGTGATAAAGGAGGATATTGATATAATAGGCATCACAGAAACCTCGTGAACTGAGAGCAATCAATGGGACACAATCATTCCGGGGTACAAAATATATCGGAAGGACAGAACAGGTCGTGCAGGGGGAGGAGTGGCACTATATGTGAAAGAAAATGTATATTCAAATGAAGTAAAAATCTTAAGCGAATCCACGTGTTCCATAGAATCGCTATGGATAGAAATTTCATTCTGTAATAAAAATATAACATTAGGGATCTATTATCGACCACCTGACCAGGACAGTAATAGTGATGATGAAATGCTAAGGGAAATTAGAGAGGCTATCAAAATTAAGAACCCAATAATAGTGGGGGATGTCAATTATCCCCATATTGACTGGGAACATTTCACTTCAGGACAAAATGCAGAGATAAAATTTCTCGATACTTTAAATGACTGCTTTATGGAGCAGCTGGTACGGGAACCCACAAGGGGAGAGGCAACTCTAGATTTAATCCTGAGTGGAGCGCAGGAGCTGGTCCAAGAGGTAACTATAGCAGGACCGCTTGGAAATAGTGACCATAATACAAAAACATTCAACATCCCTGGGGTGGGAAGAACATCTCAGAAGCCCAACACTGTGGCATTTAATTTCAAAAGGGGGAACTATACAAAAATGAGGGGATTAGTTAAACAAAAGTTAAAAGGTACAGTGACTAAAGTGAAATCCCTGCAAGTTGCATGGGCCCTTTTTAAAGACACCATAATAGAGGCCCAACTTTAATGTATACCCCAAATTAAGAAACACAGTAAAAGAACTAAACAAGAGCCACCGTGGCTTAACAGCCATGTAAAAGAAGCAGTGAGAGATAAAAAGACTTCATTTAAAAATGGAAGTCAAATCCTAGTGAGGCAAATAGAAAGGAGCACAAACACTGCCAGCTTAAGTGCAAGAATAATAAGAAAAGCCAAAGAGGAGTTTGAAGAATGCCTAGCCAAAAACTCCAAAGGCAATAACAAAATGTTTAAGTACATCAGAAGCAGGAAGCCTGCTAAGCAACCAGTGGGGCCTCTTGACGATCAAAATACAAAAGGTGCACTTAAAGATGATAAAGTCATTGCGGAGAAACTAAATGGATTCTTTGCTTCAGTCTTCACGGCTGAGGATGTTTGAGAGATTCCCAAACCTGAACTGGCTTTTGTAGGTGACAAATCTGAGGAACTGTCACAGATTGAAGTGTCACTAGAGGAGGTTTTGGAATTAATTGATAAACTCAACATTAACAAGTCACCGGGACCCGATGGCATTCACCCAAGAGTTCTGAAAGAACTCAAATATGAAGTTGCGGAACTATTAAATAAGGTTTGTAACCTGTCCTTTAAATCGGCTTTGGTACCCAATGACTGGAAGTTAGCTAATGTAATGCCAATATTTAAAAAGGGCTCTAGAGGTGATCCCGGCAATTACAGACCGGTAAGTCTAACATCGGTACCGGGCAAATTAGTCGAAACAATAGTTAAGAATAAAATTGTCAGACACATAGAAAAACATAAACTGTTGAGCAAAAGTCAACATGGTTTCTGTAAAGGGAAATTGTGTCTTACTAATCTATTAGAGTTCTTTGAAGGGGTCAACAAACATGTGGACAAGGGGGATCCAGTGGACATAGTGTACTTAGATTTCCAGAAAGCCTTTGACAAGGTCCCTCACCAAAGGCTCTTACGTAAATTAAGCTGTCATGGGATAAAAGGGAAGGTCCTTTCATGGACTGAGAACTGGCTAAAAGACGGGAAACAAAGGGTAGGAATTAATGGTAAATTCTCAGAATGGAGACGGGTAACTAGTGGTGTTCCCCAAGGGTCAGTCCTAGGACCAATCCTATTCAATTTATTCATAAATGATCTGGAGAAAGGGGTAAACAGTGAGGTGGCAAAGTTTGCAGATGATACTAAACTACTCAAGATAGTTAAGACCAAAGCAGATTGTGAAGAACTTCAAAAAGATCTCACTAAACTGAGTGATTGGGCAACAAAATGGCAAATGAAATTTAATGTGGATAAATGTAAAGTAATGCACATTGGAAAAAATAACCCCAACTATACATACAATATGTTGGGGGCTAATTTAGCTACAATGAGTCAGGAAAAAGATCTTGGCGTCATCGTGGATAGTTCTCTGAAGATGTTCACACAGTGTGCAGAGGCAGTCAAAAAAGCAAACAAGATGTTAGGAATCATTAAAAAGGGAATAGAGAATAAGACTGAGAATATATTATTGCCCTTATATAAATCCATGGTACACCCACATCTCGAATACTGTGTACAGATGTGGTCTCCTCACCTCAAAAAAGATATTCTAGCACTAGAAAAGGTTCAGAAAACGGAACTAAAATGATTAGGGGTTTGGAGAGGTTCCCATATGAGGAAAGATTAAAGAGGCCAGGCCTCTTCAGCTTGGAAAAGAGGAGACTAAGGGGGAATATGATAGAGGTATATAAAATCATGAGTGATGTTGAGAAAGTGGATAAGGGAAAGTTATTTACTTATTCCCATAATACAAGAACTAGGGGTCACCAAAAGAAATTAATAGGTAGCAGGTTTAAAAGAAATAAAAGGAAGTTCTTCACACAGCGCACAGTCAACTTGTGGAACTCCTTACCTGAGGAGCTTGTGAAGGCTGGGACTATAACAATGTTTAAAAGGGAACTGGATAAATTCATGGTGGCTAAGTCCATAAATGGCTATTAGCCAGGAAGGGTAAAGAATGGTGTCCCTAGCCTCTGTTCATCAGAGGATGGAGATGGGTGGCAGGAGAGAGATCACTTGATCATTGCCTGTTAGCTTCACTCCCTCTGGGGCACCTGGCATTGGCCACTGTCGGTAGACAGATACTGGGCTAGATGGACCTTTGGTCTGACCCAGTATGGCAGTTCTTATGTTCTTATTCTACTGCTAAAGTGCAGCTGTTTTTGTTTTTTATCTAATGTAGGTTATCAGTGTATCAAGGCAATATTTAGCAATGGGGCAAGCCAACCCTTGTTAGCCTGCGTATTTAGTGTCTGTAGATCTCCTATGGTTGTAGTTTTACCAAACATCAGCTCACTGCTCCTATGTCAGGGCAGTGCTTTTCTCCAGGGATTATGGAAATAAGGATATGTCTACCCTGGAGCTGGAAGGTATAAATTCCAACTCAAGGAAACATACCCATGCCAGCTCTGATCAAACTAGCATGCTAAAAATAGAGGGTTAACTCATGGCAGTGGTAAGAAAGTCTAGCTGCCCTGAGTAGGATCCAGTCAAACTCCATAGGTATGTATTGTGTGCAGGCAAACCCTTCCCACTGCTTGTGCTATGGCAGTTCCATTTCTATTTTTTAGCATGCTAGCTTGATCAGAGCTGTTATGGGTATGTCTCCTCAAGTTTGAATTTTACACCTTCCAGCTCTAGTGTAGACATAAGTGGAACCCTGAATCTCTTGGGGGAGAGCAATTCAATTTGCCCATCTTCCAGGTGGGAGGACCTCTGCTTACAGGATGTGGTGATCAGGTCAAGAAATGGGGAGATGCCACAACTTAAAATTGTAATGTGGACCAGTGGTGGTCTTTGCTCATGGGGAGCGTTGTCTTGTGGTCAGGGTTTAGGCCCTTTGACCTGCAGAGGGGATTTTAGTAGGGGACCATGAGGCAGTATTTAGCATTATTTTCTCAACAGGAGATCTCTACCTAAAATGTTTACATTCTTTGTCTGCATCTGTTATACAAAACATGAGCAGCTACCTGAGCAATCATCTAGTGAACGAACATACATCTTTATACAATTTCAAGTATATTTGTTCAATTGTACAATATATTGTACAATTCAAGTTCAATTGTAACCTCCCTGGGACAGGGACTGTCTTTGCTAAAGGTTTGTACAGTGCCTAGCATAATGTAGCTTTGGTTTCCACCAATTACCTTCAGTATTGTAACATAAATTATAAATAAGTGAGACTGAGCTTCTTGCAGGAAGCACCTCCCAGCAAGCAGGTACCAACAATCTCTGCTAACTGAAGTTTCTGAATCTTCTTAATCTATTATGCTGTGCTGGTTATTTAAATATGGACACCATGTACCTTTAATAATTTTATTAGTTTGAATGTTCAGGTATTTTTAGTAAGTTTGTAGTTAAAAAAAATTACTTTTTTAAAAAGTACACACACACACAATATTCTGCACTTGAGATGGGTTAGACTTTTTGCTTATATAAAAATACTACTGTTACATAAAGTAGCAATTCATACAGGTATCGCAAATAGAACAAGGTTTTGGGAAGGAAAAAAAACATCCTCTCTTGGGGACAGCAGGAAATAGAGGACAATTTTTCAACACAATGCATTATTGAAAAATATATTTTATAAAGATTTGCATTTAAACATGGGAATTTCCCAAAGCCAATAATATATAAATATATACAAGTATATTTATATATTATTATGTGGTTAGAAATTTTTCAAGGATGAGATGACCTGTGTTTTTGGGCACAGAGGACCCATATGAATGGGAATGCATCCCCATCAAGCCTGAGCAACGGTCCATTACCTCCCCATGTCAGTGACTCTGATATTAGCCTCCCTACAAAGGGAATCATAGGTTTTCCCTAACCCACTTTATCTTGATTCATGACATTACAGTGTAATCCCTTTGCCTCTCTTCTTCCATGGCATTATAAGCAATTGTTTGTTTCAGTCACCCTTTGGCTGGTTAAGCATTCACCTTTTAAGGGTCTTAGCAGCACTCAGGAAAGCCACTAGACTATACAAAAGTAAACTGCAGTCATATAGACATGATGCTCCAGAATATGGGTCTTCAGTAACACGTGTTACTCTTGTTCTAACAAACTGGGCTGGATCAATAAGGCATTTAATGTTACTGGGTTTTCATTCTAAAAGCATTCATTCCAAAAAATACAAAATATGCAAGCTGGTTTAAACTAGTAGCTTAAAGTTAGAACAGTTTCAAGCAAGAGTTCTCCAAAACCAGATGAAGGTTTAGAAAGGGAAGACTTACAAAATTTAAACAAAGAGAGTTAATGAGCTAAATCTATTTGTATTCCTGGGACATGGCTGAGTGCTCCTCTAAAACTATAAGACCCAGATATAAGATGTTGCTAAAGATGGACTTTGTCAGGAACACCAGGTATAGTAGTAGCCAACTATGGGTACTGTCAAAATAACTGCAAGTAATGTAGTAACCCAGCTTGCTTGGGATGTTGAAATCATGTAATATATATTTTCAGTGGCTGAAACAAATACCTCGTTGGGAGAAAAACTGAGGATATCAACTTCAGTGTAGATATTTTTAGGAAGAGGGTGACTTCTAACCCTGTTTTAACCTTTAATGCAGCTTTCAGTCCATTTACATCATGTTAACATAATGGGCCTGAAACTCTAAATTTATGCTAAAGAATTGTTAATCAAGATGTCCATGAAAATTTGCAAAGAAAGAGAGATAATAAAAATGTTAGCAAGCAGATTTTACATTGCTTATAGAGTGAAAATATACCTAAAATATACCTATTTTTCGGACTAATTTTTGCAGCTGTTTAAATATATATATTTGTAATTAGCTCTAAACTACTTGAATGATAAGTTATAAGATTGTGAGGAGTAAGTGTCAAAAGTTCAACTACAAAGGGAAAAATAAATGATTAATTAAGAAGTGTTATTGTCTCTGTTGGCCAAAATTTTTGTGGCCTTTTTTACACTGGAAATGTGGAGTGCATTAAATGTAACTATCCAGATGACTAACTGCAAGGTAGACATTCAATAGCAATTATACAATTAATAAGTTACACATTTAGTTGCAAATTGTGATACAAATAAACAAAGAATAGGGGTTATAAAAGACCTGTAGATTGTAAACCACTTGGCTCAGTGCAAGCTGATAGCTTGGTGACCCCTGGCCTTTCTGTAACATGGTGTCATGCCTTTAGTTAGGGCAGCTTGACCTGAATAAATCAAACCAGGCTTGATGACCTGATGTCTCAGAAATCAATTATTTAACAAGAAAGTATTTATGACAATAGCTCCTACAATGCATACCTCACTTAGTCATGGGCATGTGTTTGTTGTGCCACCTCACAGAGCCTTGTTAACTTTTGCTGCTTTTGTGGTGATGAAAGGAGAAGGATACTCTATCACTAACATGACAAATAAACAATAACAGATGCACAAGTGTGTCTAATCTAAATAAGGCCCTGGCGCATTCATGTGGAATGCCCTAATGGTATGAACTTGATTGGCTTTGGGAAATTCCCATGTTTAAATGCAAATCTTTATAAAATATATTTTTCAATAATGCATTGTGTTGAAAAATTGTCCTCTATTTCCTGCTGTCCCCAAGAGAGGATGTTTTTTTTCCTTCCCAAAACCTTGTTCTATTTGCAATACCTGTATGAATTGCTACTTTATGTAACAGTAGTATTTTTATATAAGCAAAAAGTCTAACCCATCTCAAGTGCAGAATATTGTGTGTGTGTGTGTACTTTTTAAAAAAGTAATTTTTTTTAAATACAAACTTACTAAAAATACCTGAACATTCAAACTAATAAAATTATTAAAGGTACATGGTGTCCATATTTTATAACCAGCACAGCATAATAGATTAAGAAGATTCAGAAACTTCAGTTAGCAGAGATTGTTGGTACCTGCTTGCTGGGAGGTGCTTCCTGCAAGAAGCTCAGTCTCACTTATTTATAATTTATGTTACAATACTGAAGGTAATTGGTGGAAACCAAAGCTACATTATGCTAGGCACTGTACAAACCTTTAGCAAAGACAGTCCCTGTCCCAGGGAGGTTACAATTGAACTTTTATCCACCCGTTGTCTAGTGCCTTAAACATTTGTGGAAACACAAGGAAACAATGAGATGTTAGTGAGCATAAAAAACAGTGGTCACAGCAAACCAACTGCCGAACTACTGTTTTGCAGGCATCACAGCAAAGAAGAATTTTAAGGAGGGATGCGAATGATAATGAAGTGGCTTTGCAGATGTTAACAGTGAGATTGGCAATGATTTCCAGTTTCTTTCTTGGTGCAATCTAAGCTACTAGTTTTCATTTGAATCCTGAAAATGGTTGGAGCAAGTCAACCTAGAAACTGCTTCTCTGTTTTTGATAACGTACACCATGTAGCTGTACCTGTGTCATTCCCAGGCTATTTGACAAGGTGGGTGAGGTATTACCTTTTATTGAACCAACTTCTGTTCATGAGGGAGAGACAAAAAAGAGAGCTCTGTGGCTTAAAAGCTTGTCTCTCACCAACAGAAGTGAGTTTAATAAATTATATTACCTCATCTGCTATATGCTGATGTGACATTTGCAAGCAGCTGAAGCAATCAAACTAGCATCTATTTACTTTGTATGGTGAAGCTAGTGGCAGGATGTTTTCAGGGAGGGATATTGTATGCTGGAATCTGCAGTCCCTGGCCTTGGTCCAACAAAGTGGGGTCTGTTAGACTTCAGAGCTTCAATGCAATGTGTACTTATGTTTCTTAGTGTTCAGAGGAGAGTTAAGAAGGGAAGTTATCAGTTGTGGTGGGTGGGCTTGTTAGATAAGGTTCTGTATGGCCATTGAGGCAATTCATTTCTGATTCTGGTACATGAATTTATTTCATTATTTTGTATAAAGCTGCTGTGTTTGCACCTAGAGTACAGAATACACACCTTTATAAATCTAAAGAAATAAAATACAGTTTCCAACTGAAGGTACGTGTGTTGCCAGAGGCCTCTAGAAATGCACTTACCATGAATAAAAGAGGTAGAAGTAAACCTCCTGCAGAAGGCAGATAAATGCATTTGGATGCCTCGCCGAAGTTTAGAATGCATCGTACGCTCCAATCCTGCATGGTGATGAGTACACTCAGCTTCGGGGGAAGTCAGTGAAGATGAGGGGGCTCAGCATCTTATAGAATTAGTCCCTAGATGTTATCTCTCTTCTTCTCTCTGTTCATTAATTTCATTGGAAGCTTAGAGAGTATCAGTTTTATGAAACTGATCCATACCAGGTGGTGAATAGGCTTCTCATTGTTATAGCTTTCCTGGTCTTTACAAGATTACACAATGTCTTGTGAATTCATTTCAATGTTGATTACGCTGTCATTGTGTGTGCTGTGTGTTTTATGCAGGAGAAGAATGAGATGATCAAGTTGGTATACTCTGAATAGACTTAAAAGATTGCAAGGTGGCATTTTTATTGGAGGAGTGGAATTAGTATGAAAATATACTGTCAAAACATGTTGTTCTAAATGCTGAGCTGATGATTCTTTTTATTTTGGTCTGTTTCCCGAATGTGTCATTTAGAAAAATTAAAGAGAGCTGCTGTTTTCTGGAATTAGTTTGTCTGATACTGAAATGTCTGAGGAGTTGTAGTGATTTTTTTTTTTTTGTCTTTCATGATTTCTTTCACTGTTTATGTTGGTACTTTGTATCTTGAATATTTAACTTTCATAAAATATCTCTTTTATGAATGTAAGGTTGGAGTTAAATGGGTATGAGTTCTGTGAAAAGCAATTTGAGGTAGATTATGAATAGATGTTCATTAAAAAACCTCAGGATCAAATATCCAATCCAGCTGGCTTAAATTTCCAGTGGTCAATTTTCTGCAGTTGTCATGCAGTGCCAAATCTAAGGGCCAAATTGTGACACTTCAGACTGCAGCCACTCAGTTCTAGGGTTGGCAAAAAAGGGTCTCCGTACAACACGTTTAGTAGTACTTAATTACAATGCAGATGGAGGAGGAACCTTTTCATAGACCATATGTTTCCCTCAAAATAGGGAAATACATCTTTGAGAAACATAGATAAAGAACACTATTTATTCAGTGTACCTATTTAATAAAAGGTTAATAAAATAGATTGGCTGGATGATGTCTGTCATAGCTCCAGAAAAAGTAGATCCTTTTTTTCTTTTCTCCCAAATCACTACATATATTTTTGAATATAATGTTTGTTTCAGGCAATAACTTGGAGAGCTTTAAGAGCTAGGGTTTGTTCTCCATTTCTTATACATCTAGAGTAAGCCCCTGGACTCCATGAACTTTCTTGGGATATGCACAGGTGTGACGGCAAAATTTGACTTCAGGTATTTCAGTGTTCCCTGTGAATACACCTTAAAAAATCAGTATACGTATTTTTCAATTCAGTTTTTTTTATTATTATTTTTGTTTTGTTTTTGTAAACCTTCTGGAAGGGGGATTAAGATATAAGGAAATTATTTTCATGTGCATTCATATTTCTTTTTAAATTGTTTTATAAAGTATCTAGATCTATAGATTAGATCAGTGGTGGGCCACGTGGCCCATCAGGGTAATCCGCTGGCAGGCCACCAGACAGTTTGTTTACATTTGCATGGCCGTCCATAGCTCCCAGTGGCCATGATTTGCCATTCCCAGCCAATGGGAGCTGTGGGAAGCAGTGGCCAACACGTCCCTGCGGCCCATGCTGCTTTCTGCAGCTCCCATTGGCCGGGAACGGTGAACTGTGGCCACTGGGAGCTGCAGGTGGCCATACAAATGTAAACAAACTGTCTGGTGGCCTGCCAGTGGATTACTGTGACGGGCTGCAGGTTGCCCACCACAAATCAGATGGTTTGACTTAATTTAGAAGCTATTTCCACCTCTTTTTGACAAGACTAAAATGGTGAAGACAATAACTAAGTCAGCAAGCCAATTTAATCATTATTGGTTAAATATGTAGAAGATCTTTGAATATCAAGTGCTAATCTCGCTTTAAAATCTGGCCATAAATGCCACAAGGAGATTGTGATGAGCATTTCTGAACATCTGTCCATATATGCCATCATTAGACAATGCTGGGTAGAGTTTGCATTTACTTTGGAAAGTGGTTGAAAATTTGACTATATAACTATATAGGAACAGAATATTTGAGCCTCTTCTCTCTAACCTTATGATAGGTTGTGTCTAAAGCGGGGGTTCTCAAATTTCATTGCACCACAACCTCTTTCTGACTATAGGACCCCAAAGGCTGAGCCTGCCCAAGCCCTGCCACCGCAGGCTTGGGCTTTGGCCCTGGGCCCCAGCAAGTTTTAAGCCAGCCCTGGTGAGCCCATTAAAATGGGGTCGTGACCCACTTTGGGGTCCTGACCCACAGTTTGAGAACCACGGGTCTAAAGTATGGTTAGCAATGTGATGACTGTTGCTTTATATAAAGCACCTCATTGTGTTAATTAACTCTGTAGCAGGCTAGTAGAAATGACCCACCTCAGTTTATTTCTAACTAGATTAAGATATGATACCCTAGGTGCAGCCTATGAACTCTACAGATAGACCAGTTACAATGTTAGCATTCTAGAAGGCCTACTCAGTGCAGTCCTTTGACTTGTGGCAGGACAATAAAATGAAGAGATGTTACGTTCTAGAAGTTGCTGATATTCTTGGTTTCACTCTGAGATGCTGTATATCTCCTAAGCTTCTCCTATGACATGAATGGTCCGTTCTCTGTTTTAACACCTGTTGTCTAAAATCAGCACTTACCCTGTGGAAGAGACTTGATCACCTCTATCTTGCTGGTACTTAATGACAGGTATAACATGTAATTGTCTCTAATCACATACACTCAGTGTGAGTGTGTGTGTGAGAGAGGAGCCATTGTAACAGTTCTGCTTCAGAATGCATGTTTCTTCAAAACATCAAGACACAAATTGAACCTGTGTACTGAGAAGACAGCCTTCATACTGGAAACAATGGGATGTTCACTGGATGACTGAGAGCAGAGTTTGACACTATGGTTTTATTTGCAAGGCTATTATCATTTTGTTTGTTTGCTGCTGTTCATTCGTATTATGGTAGCAGCTAGAGGCTCCAATTGAGATTAGAGTGCTGTGGTGCCAGGTACTATATAAAATAGAGTCCCTGCCTTAACAGCTTACAAATGAATATGCAAGTAATATTATCCCTGTTTCACAGAAACTGAGGCAAAAAAACGGATCAAGTAACTGGCCCAAGGCCACACAGGAAGTCTCTGGCAGAAGTGGGAATTAACACCAGATATCCTGATTAATGGTCTATTATCTCAACCATCTTTCTCCTAGTTTAGAAAACTTAAAAATTTTACATGGGAGTTTTTCCCCAGACCTCATATTCCTCTTCTGTCACTTGGATTTCTCTTTACAATTTGGGATATTTCATTTGCATGTTCTCTTCTCATTCTATTAGTTTCTTTTATACAATGAACTTTTCATAACCTTTCAACAGAAAAGGCCTAGTCATTTAGAATATTTTTAGAAATCTAGAAAATGTAACATACCATGTCTATGAATACCAAAGAATAATTAAATAAACTAGGCAAGAGGAACTGAACTACAGAGCACTGCATATGAAAGGGATTTGTGAATAATCATTGGATTTATTCTGCAAATGTTTAGGAAATGAAACATTTTGTAGGATGCCAGAAAACACATGGAGTAGAATATCAATCTAGAAGAAATTGAGATGGGATTATATCATTCAGGGAGCAAGTGAAACCATCTGTATTTAGATCTAAACAAAGCCATTTCAACTTTCCTTTTAAAACAGGGAAAAACAGGAAGTGCTGATGTTAATATTACTTCATTTACTAATTCATGAATATTTGGGAAGGTTCATTTGTGGTCAGAGTAACACTTTAATATCACGAGTTGGTCGGTCAGTTGCTGATCAGCATTCTAGCATGAGACATGGGCTTTGAGTTTAATTACTGTATCTAGATTGCCTGAGTGGCAATTGCAAATGGAATATTACAATTTTAGATTTCTTTGGTTAAGGTTCATTTTTGAATAAGATTAGGCTCTCTGTACTATTCATTGTTCAGTCTCCTGTGCTTGTTTAAGCACTGAACAAGTGTAAACAGGCTCAGCTTTTGGAAGTTGGAGGAGAAATGACCAGTATTACAAAATATATCGAACAAAATCTAAACTGTAGTATATTTTGAACATTTTGTTTAGGTGAAAACCAACTTTACTGACTGTTCTTAACCCATCAGTGTTTACCATGTTCATCAATAATAGAAGAATATTCAGAGATGCTTCTGACATTTGTAGGGGGCATTTTTTTTCCTTTTACTGATAGTTGTGGGTGAGTGAGCTTTCAGATATAGAAAGCAAAAGGCTTGTCCTGCAAAGCTTTGTATATTTCTTTGACTGGAAAATTTCCCATGAACTAAATCTTTTCTAATTAAAATATCAACTATGCACTAATCTGCATTTTTCTATGTCAAGAGAGTTCTATGTATCTGAAGGAAAACAATTTTCTACATGGCAATATATTGCTGCTTTTTTCCCCCCTCCATCATTTGGTATTTCTTAACCCTCAGAGTTTTCTGTCCTTAAATATTTTTTCTTATTCTGTTGCTGAACAGAATCTAATCCAGGGGTCGGCAACCTTTGAGAAGTGCTGTGCCGAGTCTTCATTTATTCACTTTAATTTAAGGTTTCATGTGCTGGTAATACATTTTAATGTTTTTTAGAAGGTCTCTCTCTCTATAAATGTATATATTATATAACTAAACTAGTGTTGTATTGTAAAATAAACAAGGTTTTCAAAATGTTTAAGAAGCTTCATTTAAAATTTAATTAAAATATTGATCTTACGCTCCCGGCCTGCTCAGCCTGCTGCTGGTCTGGGGTTCTGTTCACCTAGGCCAGCAGCGGGCTGAGCGGGGTCTGCAGCCGGGACCCGGGCTGGCAAGGGTCCGGCAACCAGAACACCAGACCGGCAGCGGGCTGTGCGGGGCCGGCGGCTGGGACCCCGGGCCGGCAGTGGGCTGATCGGCTCAACCTACTCCCGCTCAGGGGTTCCATCTGCCGGCTCCTGCCAGCTGGGATCCCAGCTGCTGGACCCGCTCAGCCCACTGCCGGTCTGGGGTCCCGGCCCTGCCCACATACAGTGGGTACCTACCTTCTCCCTGGTTCTGGCCCATTCTTTTCCTCTCTGCACTGAGCTGAGGGTGGGAGTGCACTGAGCACAGGGCTTGGGGTGAAGGGTCTGGCCAGGAGCTAGAATGAGGGACAGGGCTCAGGGTTGGGGCAGGAGGTTTGGGTGTGGGGCACTTACCTGGGCAGCTCCCATTTGGTGCGAGGGGTGCAGGTGGGAATGTGGTGTGTGTGTGTGTGTGTGTGTGTGTGTGTGTGTGTGTGTGTGTGTGCAGGAGCTCTCATTTGATGCTCAGGATGGGGGTGAGGATGTGGGGGGTGCAAGAGTCAGGATGTGGACGTTCATGGGGGGCTGGGCATGTGAAGGGGGTACAAGAATCAGGGCAGAGACCTGGGGGCACGTGAGGGGGGATGCAGTTGTCAGGGCAGGAGAGGCTGGATACGTGTAGGGGTGCCGGAGTCAGGGATGGGGTCGTGGGGTGGGGTGAAGGAGTCAAGCAGAGGGCTGGGTGTGTATGAGAGGAATACAGGGCTCAGGGCAGGGACCTGGGGGGTGTGCGGGGCTCAGGGCAGAGGGCTGTATGTGGGGTGGGGGCTCAGGGCAGAGGGCTAGGGTGTGTGTGTGTGCCCCTATTCCACCCACCCTCCCCTTCCCCAAGGCCTTGTCCCTGCTTCATCTCTGCAGACCCTGGGACTCCCATGCCCTATCCAACTCTCTCTGCTCCCTGACTGCCCCTCCAGAGATCCCCCTGCCCCTAACCACCCCGCCCCTAACCATTCCACCCGGGATCCCACCCCCTATCCAACGCTCCCTTCTCTCTGTCCCCTGACTGCCCCTCCTTTTCCAACCCCCTCGGCCCTGGACCCCTTATGATGAGGCTCCTAGCAGCATGTTCTGCTCCCCACGGAGCCAAACACTGCCCCATGGGAGCGCACAACCCCAGCCTCCAGAGTGCTGCGCTTGCAGCAGTAGGGCTCCAGGGGAGGGGGGAAGGCCGGGGAGGGGCTGGTGGCTTGCTGTGCTTGTCCAGGTGCTCCAGCCCGGGAGTGCAGACCCTGCGGCTTGCTGCTCTGGAAGAGTGGGGCCATTTGGCAGGGTGTGCCTGGGCACACCCCTTGCGCATGCTTATGCTTCTACCCCCCTGCCCCCACAGTGCGGGGGGTGGAGAAGAGTGGGCCGGGTCAGGCAGGATTTTTAATGGCACGCTGCTCCGGCGTGCCATCTTTGGCACATGTGCCAACAGTTGCTGACCCCTGATCTAACCACTGTTTTTAGTTGTTTAAACAGTTTTTCAGGATCACAGCAGTCATTGTAGGTCTGGATAACTTGCCTCCAAGAGTTTTAACAGAACTGGCTGAGGACCTTGTGTGACTGTTAATGGTGATTTCCAATAAGTCTAGGACAATGTGGGGAAGTTCCAGAAAACTCAAACAAAGTAATGTGTCAATATTTTAAAAGGGTAAACAGGATGACCTGGGTAACTGTACGCTCTCTGACATTAAATCTGGGCAAGATAATGGAGCAGTTTATACAGGTTTTAATTAATCAAGATTTAAAGGAGAGTAAAATAATTAATGACAATCAACATGGGTTTATGGAAATAGAGCCTGTCAGACTAATTAGGTCTCTCTCTCTTTTTAATGAGATTGCCAGTTTGGTTGATATGATACACTTAGACTTCTGTAAGGCATTTCACTCGGTACTGCGTGACATTTTGATTAAAAAACTAAAATGATATAAAATTAACATGGCACACTTAAAAGGAGTAAAAGCTAGCTACCTGATAGGTCATAAAATATAATTGTAAATGTGGAATCATCATTAAGTGAGTGTGTTTCCAGGGGGTTACTGCAGGGATTGGTTTTTTGGCCTATATTACTTAACATTTTTATCAATGATCTGGAATAAAACATAAAATCATCACTGATAAAGTTTGCAGATGACACAAAATATTGGGGGAATGGTAAGTAATGAAATGGCTTGCTCACTGATACAGAGCAATCTGAATTGCTTGGTAAGCTGAGCTGAAGCAAACAATGTGTTTTAATATAGCTAAATGTAAATGTATACATCTAGGAACAAAAATTGTAAACCATACTTACAGGATGGGGGATTCTATCCACCCCCACCCAACACATCTTTTTTAGCACCACTGCTTTCTGGAATAATCAGCTGAACATGAAATCCCAGTGTGACACTGTGGCCAAAGACATTCCAAACTGGACAGACTCTACGGAAAAGGATAAATGGACACAAATCAGATATTAGGAATGGCAATATACAAAAACCTGTAGGAGAACACTTCAACCTGCCTGGCCACACTGTAGCAGATCTTAAGGTGGCCATCCTGCAGCAAAAAAACTTCAGGACCAGACTTCAAAGAGGAACTGCTGAGCTTCAGTTCATCTACAAATTTGACACCATAAGCTCAGGATTAAACAAAGACTGTGAATGGCTTGCCAACTACAAAACCAGTTTCTCCTTCCTTGGTTTTCACACCTCAACTGGTAGAACAGTGCCTCATCCTCCCTGATTGAACTAACCTCGTTATCTCTAGCTTGCTTGCATATATATACCTGCCCCTGGAAATTCCCACTACATGCATCTGACGAAGTGGGTATTCAGCCACGAAATCTCATGCTGCAAAATGTCTGTTAGTCTATAAGATGCCACAGGATTCTTTGCTGGTTTTAAAGGCATTGAAGGGATTCTTGGAACATCAAATAGGAGTAGTGAGGTTATTTTACCTCTGTATTTGGCCCTGCTGGGTCAGTGATTGCTGGAATACTGCGTCCAGTTCTGGTGTCCACAATTCAAGAAAGGTGTTGATAAATTGGAGAGGGTTCAGAGAAGAGCCATGAGAATGATTAAAGGATTAGAAAACGTGCCTTATAGTGATTGAACTCCTGGTGTTTGTCTATTTAGTTTAAGGGGTGACTTGATCACAGCTTATAAATACCTGCAGAGGGATCAAATATTTTAATAATGGGTTATTCACTGTAGCAGACAATGGTATATCATGATCCAATGGCTAAAGTTTGGAGATAGACCAATTCAGACTGGAAATAATGCATAAATTTTTAACTGCGAGAGTAATTAACAATTTATCAAGGGTTATGGGGCACTTTCCAACAGTGGTAATTTTTAAATCAAGATTGGATGTTTTTCCTAAGAGAGATGCTATAGGAATTATTTTGGGGAAGTTCTAAGTTGTATATGGTAGAGAGAGAGAGAGAGACTGGAGGCGTGAACCAGAGGCAGTGAACTGAAGTCAGGTCATGCATTAAATCAGATTCTTACAAGTTCACTGCCCAGTACATGACCTTGGCAAAGTTGTTGCTAGTGTACTAGGCACTAGATATTTATGTAAATATATTTCAGCTAGTATAGATACATTGCAGTTTAGTACAAGATAAGATGGTTTGACAAAATAATGAATAGGGATGTTGTTTCCGGGATATCAGGAACAAGGCAAGGTAGCAAACGTCATGAAACACGTGAGGTGGTACATAAGTTGTTTATCCCAGTTCTTTTTCTTAGTCTATAAATGTCAAGGTGCTTTGCCTTAACCCTTTGTGTGGCCTAGGGGACAGCAGAGTCTCCTTCTGCTGACTGAGCCACTCTTTGCAATTGGGCACTCACGTGTTACTGTACCTGTAATCATGGAGCCCAGGGCACCAGGCCTGTACCTTGAGGGCAATAAACCTGGTTGTGTGCCTCTGTCACCAAACTGTCCCTGTGGTCTTTCTTTATGAGTAGCATCAAGGTCTGCCAAATTAGGAAGCTGTATTATTTGCTATTCGTACTGGTAACTCTGGAGCTCCAAGAACAGAAGCACTGAGCAGCCTAAACAGCGTTACTGAGGCAACAACATTACATCTTTCAACACTTAACATTGTGCGCAATGGTCCCTTTTGGCTTTGAAATCTATAATGGTTTCTCTTCCTGCAACCTGATCTTTGTCTTTCTACACCACCGAGGCCCTTGGCAGCTGCGGATGGTAAAGAAAAACATTGAGTCAGCATTTCTGGACAGAGCTAGTGTGAAAGTCAGTTTTTAAAAAAAAACTCCCTAAAGCACTCCAAAGTTTTCAACTTTTAATATGCGCCTTTCATCTTGTGGAGTCATTTACACCTGTGCACAGTTGCTATAAAATGCTCTATTCAAATTTGATAGCATTTTACAGCCACCTTGCACAGATGTAAATTGCTCTAAGTGCAAAGCAGTGGGCAATCAGGCCTGAAGTGTTCAGTTTATCTTTTAAAATCTTCTAGAGACCCAGCAGTTCAATAGCTGTTTAGAAGGGAAATATATATCTCTTATATAAAAATCTTGGGTACAAAAAGAAGAAATGCTTGTGCTCCAGCTGGTTTCATCTTCAGAGACCATGAAGTAAACCACTGCAGAAAAATTAAAAGGTCTAGATGGGGCAGAAGTGGTAACGTGAAATGAAGGGGAATATCAAAGCCCTCTGTAGGACTGTAATCAGATATAAGAGATTGTAAATGCCTTGTAATTTGAGGCATGTATTGTGTAGCTGGAGTAACCAATTTTTTTTTGTTCAAGCCATCAACAGCTTTTTGTCAACATAGTTGGCAGTACTTAATATCTCAACAAATAAGGCTGATCAAAAAAGTAGTGTTTTATGGAAAATAAATCTTTGAATCAATTTCCTGTTTGTTCAGTTAAAAAAAATCAAGTCAAGATACTTTTAAACAAAATCTGAAAAATTTTGATTGAAAACAAAAATAATAATTTGTATTTTGTTGCAAAACATTTTTTTTTGCCAAAAATGTATTTCTATGATTTTTTTTCACCAGCTCTGCTCAACAGTTTTTCCAAAGCATAAGAAGCAGAGGACATTTACAAGAGTATTGAAGTGAAGGCTGTGGTAATAAAGTATAAGGAGCAATCTAGTCATGTTAATATTATCTCTACTGCTGCAAGTTTAGGTCCATGCAAGTCTTAATATTGAATATTTATCTAGCAACTTATTAATGTCTATAGAACAGTTAAAACGATATTAAGAAAAGAACAGCTGATATAATTTTTTTAACAGAACACTTTACTCATATTAAATAATGCAGTCTAGTTTCTATTTGTCTCTTAAAATTTTGTAACTTTATATATATCACATCACCTTATTAGGAGCAGAAAGAAAATACTTAACATAATATTACATTGGACAAGAATAACTGCTGTTCTTCAAATGCATTGTTTTGCCTTGTACTTGATTAAATTTCGGTTGATTCTGCACAAATGTCAGTGCTTCATTTTGGTATTTTAAAGAAGTAATATACATACATCAGTACCATGTACTGCCTCTGGCTGTCTTTTTTTTTTTTATTAAAAAACAAACAAACAAGCACAGTACAATTCCAGATCTCACAATGTCAACATAACTGTCCATAGCTTGTCTTCTCTTCAGAATGTAAACTGTATCACCTGGATTTCTTCCAGTTTGGGAATTGACATTTTCCTCAGGGTACCTAGGACTGAGAGTCAATGTGTTACCCCCTGCCTCCAGCAAAGAGTCTTTCTTGTTGGAGCCGGGTATCTGTTCTGTGACACTGCCAGCCTTTCTGACACTCAAGCACTTTCCTCTGGATTTATGCTAGCCCTGAGTTCACCATAAAGGTTACACTAGGTGCACCCCAGTTTCCAAGTTCTCCTAAAGTGTCCTCCTGTAGTGTCCAGCCCCTATTCACTGAACACTCACAGAAATTACCAGGTAAGCTGTCCCCAAAGGGACAATACACACACAAGCAACAGGTTACAGATAAAAGATGTAACATGCTTTTTATAGCCTAAACTTAACTTTAACTAGCTAAGCCCTTGTCTAAAAAAGTCTGTGGTAATGTCTATCCAAATGTCCTTTACAGTACTCTCAACAAAACCCTGGATGAGATCCCTTTTCATGAATGTAACTGTACTGTTTGATTACTCCCCAGGTGCAGGGTAAAACAGGGGTCCTTTGGCATTCCTCCTATACCCCAAAGTTCGTTGTTGTTGCACTCTGGAGACAGGACAACCTGCTGTGGTTGAATCTCCAGCGTTTTCCCATGTTGACTTCACATCCTCATATTGACTTGGAATTAACACATAGCTCCCATTATGTTTGACTTACAATGTATAATTTACATCAAAGATGGGGATGGTTGAATACACAGCTTTATCTGGCAGAAAACCTGTTTGTCAGCTCTCCCTGGTTACGTAGTTTAAAATATTATTAGCAGGTACACATAATGCTGAACATACCATCTGTACATGCGTCTCTCAATGATATGAATGAACAGTGTGACTCCAGCTTTCATTTTGATTCCATGCAAGACCTTATTCATGGTTAATTACCATGAAAACAGTATATTAGCTGTAATGAGTTTCTCAGGCCTTTTAGGAGTTGCTGACACAGAGTACTGAACTTTGCCAGTTGGCACCAATGGGCCTTTGCATCACAGGAATATTGTCTCTTCAGATTTGTGCCACACTGCCAAAACAGCATGTGTAACTAAGAAATAGGCAATTGTTTTGCAGGGACCTCAGGGGTATATGCCACATTCACCATGGCACATAAATTAGCCTGAAAGAACAGATCAGATATCAGCCTCTGAAGAAACCTTCAGAGTCCAAACTCTCAATTTGTACACAAATACTTATTGTTGGAAGGCTTCAGATTCATGCCTGGTTCTCCTTCCTACATCTTATTCTGTAGGGCTTTATCTTTTATCATAATTGAAACTATAGCCTCCTGACCTGGAGAAGAGGATTTCAGCGCAGAAACTCTTAAGTCCTCTTCCTGCCTTCCTAATATTTGTACTTTCATATTTTCTCCCATTGTGATCAATAGGGAGTCCTGTTTACTGTCTAAACACTTCTATTTTATTTATTTTTACAATAATTCCATGCTGGCAGACATTACAATTTGCAGTTCAGCAATGCTTGTCTCTATCTTCTTTCCCTGTGAAATAATTGCTGAAAGAGTGTCAGAGGATATGATGCCATCTTGATCAGTTGAAAGGAGTCTTCTTTCAACACAAGATTCACTCCCTTTAGTACTTTATCTTGCCCCAAGCACTGCAAGTTAATTACCTCATCTAAATTTTCAGCAACAAGCTAGACTGGTGCATCAAGACTTAATTTAAGCTAAGCACTGCAGTGCAGTGATGCTGCCCTGAATAGAGTTTTTTTTAAATAGAAATTATTTTAAAAAATAGAAGGATCAGTTATGAATATGAGAACTGGAAAGAACATGTATAATGAGTCCAGTAACCATAACACTTTCCAAAAATCCTTATATTATGGGAGGCAGTATTACTTAGTGAGCAGCTCACTGGACTGAAAGTCAGGAGACTTGGGTTCTATTACTGACACTGGCCTGCTGGGTGATCATGGGCAAGTCAGTTTGCTGCTCTGTATCTCAGTTTCCCCATCTGTAACATGACTGCTGACCACCTTTGTAAAGTGCTTTGAGATCTATTGGTGAAAAGTGCCAAGTATTACTATTTTATTCTTTTTTGTGCGAAGTTTTAACCATGGTGATCAGCTAAGGCTATTTCCAATCTGGCAGAGGTGGCAAGATGAGTTAACATAAATGCATAATTAATGGACAAAAGTTCGCCATAGTTGTCAGGACACATTTTGATGCTCAGAAGTATATGTATAAAGATATATAATGTTTGAAAAATCATTAAGAATTCTGAGGATAAGCTCTCTTTCCAGTTCAGCATTTAACTCTGGAGCATAAGATTTGAATTTGCTTTAAATATTCACTTCATAAGAAACCAACCATCATCGTCTGTATAACTGACACTCTTTTTGTCTTGCATCTGTTGTTACATAGTGATCTTTTGAGCAGAGATGGGCCAAGACAGTGGGATTTAGATCCTGATTGGGACCCCTTCTATATTATAATTTGGAGTTAGGATTTTTGTCCACCCCTGAAAACATTTTGGACCAGAACATGCAAGCAAAATAGGTGCAAATCTTACAAGAATAATTATCTTCATGATGCCTCTATTCCTCCCTCTCACTTGAACCACAGAGCTCTATCACTCCCCTGCCCAAGTCTCCTATTAGAAATCGTCTGTATGTATGAAGTTTCAAACTTCTAGGCCTTCCTCTCTTCTTGACATCTTCATAGAACACTGGCTGCCTTTCCTCCACCCCATTGGCTTCAAAGATACAGTCAGGTTAGTTGCTCGTTCTAAGTGTCGTGTGAGGGATCTTCAGAGACCACAGTAGTGCAGTTGACAATAGAGACTGCAGTAAGGAAAAAATTGGGACTCTCCTCTGTGCTGTATGTGATGGAAAGTGCCAGGCACATCACCAACCCCAACAAGACACCCTGCTATTGGCAAGGGATGGAGTAGCAGAAATATAAGGATTGGGCCCAGATTTTTAAAAGCATTTAGGTGTTGCTCCACCAGTGTTGCAATGTTTAACTGACTTAGGAGCCTAAGTCTCACTGACTGACTTATCTCACTGACTTTCAGTGAGATTTAGACTCTTAAGTCAAGTCAGATAGGCATTGCTCCAGTCAACAATGCAATGCCTAAATGTCTTTAAAAATCTTGGGCCTTAGCTCTTACTTAGCTATTATTACTCTCCTCTGTTTTACCTATCTCACACTTCATTCGTAGCCCCCAAAGAGCTTTACAAAAGTATTATCCCCATTTTGCAAATGTGGAAACTCAGATGCTAAGAAATTTAAGTAACTTTCTCCAAGGTCAAAGTTAATGGCAGAGCTAAGAACTGAACATAAGATCAGGTGTTCAGGTTCTGATTCTGGTGCCCTGCCCTATGCATGCCAAGGAGTTCAGTGGGTGTTTTCTCTGAATGAGGCTTGAGTGAGTACTTTCAAACTTCTGTTTTTCTTTCTCTTAACGTGGTATGTACTTCAGTGCAACATGCCTTCTATTCTGTCAAGTATTAGTGATTGTACATAGTCTTTCTTTCTACCTTTTAATACTTTCTTGTTAATTATTGTTAACAAAATGGTAATCTTTTAATTTTTTAAAGTAAAGATCTAATATTTCCTTTTAGCAATTTTTTAAACAGATGAAACAAGATTGCTTGCATAGACTTTGGGATTTTTTGTTTTTGTCAGGAATATTCTGCATTTAGTGCTGAAGATTTCTCTGTGGAGATTTCCTAAAGTGTTGTTCCAGAAGTGATCACTTGCTGGTTAAAGTTTTATGTGAGATCATATAAAAGTAGACTTTAATCTGAGCTAATCTAAATCATTTAGCCTATGTTGCTTACAAAAAGCTTTTAGAGAATACAGTACAGATGCTGGAAAACTGTTTGTGAAGTCTCTTCTGGATTATGCTGGAGATTGAGACATGTCATAATTTAAAGGTACAGACCCTGACTTTTCTGTGCACAGTCCTCTCCTTTTTACCCTGTTTCCTCATCATTTTGCCTAGCAATGAACTAGCTGGTGTCTTTTCAGTTATCTTTAGTCATGTTTCGCTATTTTAAATTCTCTCTCATTCTTAAAAGAGAGAATAAATAAGCTAAGATCTAAAGATTTATTGAAAATTAAGATAAGGTGATGTGATAGTTCTCCTGCTCACAACCAAGAGAGTTAAATGACACTGAAAAGTTGAGTTGTATGAGTTTATCTCCATTATCATGGGGTAAGTGTCTTGCAATTCACTGATGTGGCATCTCCTTTTCTAATGATTCCCAGTGCATAGATGGTCAGTCATTCCTCCCTGTCTCAGTAGTTGCCCTCTAACCCCTCAGCTTGTTTTGCCAACATGCAAGAAGCAGAAGCTTACACTCACATGTCCCACTTTCAAAGTAGCATGCAACCAACTTTCTAAACAGTTATCGTTGTTTTTAGTGCAGTAAGCAGAGTTTAAAGAGCTAATATATTCAGTTTATCATACCAGAATCGAGGAATCATAAACAGTATAATCTTCAACAAGGAGATTTCTCATGGACAGCATTATAATTTAGGATACTTTTTAAAAATGCTCTCAACTGATTTCTCTTTAGTAGAGTAGTATCACATCATTGTATATATGTTGATAAACATACATCTCTGCTTTCCCAATATATGATCCCTTCCCTAATTTTACAACGAGTGCTGGCTTCTTAATATTGACTCTTCCCTCCACAGAACTTTAATTTTGCAAGTTTCAATAATGTCAGAGGAAACTATTTCTGTGGGCCAAATTTGTCGCTGATATAAATGGGAGCAACTTCACTTACATCAGTGAAGTTTTGCTTGCTTTTTCTAGCAATATAAACCTAGCTGTGTGTTTGGATAATTATCATATTTTTAAATGGGCAACACCAAATTACTGTATAATTCTAGTGTTGTAAGGTATTTTGGGGTGTTTGCCTTCTCACACTGAGCCCTTCATTGTGGTATCTGAGCTCCTAAACAGGACATTGCCAAGTTTGATTTGCTGTATATTTTATCCACTATGATTTTTTTTCTGGGCTGCGCAATCATCATGAGACATGCACTTGTCACGGGCATCACAGTGGTGATGCACGCACAGTTATGTAAGATGTGATAGAAGTAGTGTCACACTGATTTTTCCAGTCTTTCAACATAAGCTCTGTTGGAGGGGCAGGATTAGATAGTCCATGTATTACATATGGACAAAACTTCAGTTGTTGTAAACCAGAATAGCCCTCTTGATATCAGTGGAGCCCTGCTGATTTGACACCAACTGAGGATTTGGCCCAATTATTTTTCTTTTTTGGGAAAAAGTATTGCAGTGCTCTTCTTTTAAATATAGATGAGAAATTCCAGCAGCCTAGTACTTATTAGCAAGCTGTCAATAACAAACTAACATGCACTGCAAAATAGGAAAACTTCAGTAATATACAGCTTTCAGTTTTCACAGAGTTAATATCCATAGTAGAAAAAATAGTCTATAGAAATAAGATATGTTGACAGTCATTTTAATTGTATACTAATGTTTACTGTAATTTCATATAGTTATGGTGACATTTTATTCTTCTAAAGACAAAATCCATTTTGGGAACACTACATTTAAATGTGAAGTGTCCAGGCTAACACAAAATGATCCTTCATTCCTAGAGTAAAAGATCTGTCGTAACAACTGAGGAGTCTATTTTCTCCTACTAACAGGACACATGCATTTCTTCTCTTGATTGAATTACATGTTCATTTGAAGAAAAAAATAAAATCCTACAGGAGCATGAAGAAATTTGTTCTAAAATAGCTTTCTGATGTGATTTCAGATTAGAACAGGAATTACTCTCCAGTCTTTGTTCATAGATTTCAATTGTCCTTAGTTATAAGTATGTCAATACATGGACCTTGAGCTGGAAAGATAAGTATTGTTCTGATGTTGTTTACATTAAGTGCTGGAGTTGTTTTCTCTTTGTCTGGTCCAGACAAAGAAAATGATTGGTAGTATTGCCTTTGTTAGAGATAGAGATTGAAAAAGAAATGATACTACAGTTCAATTACAATATCACAGTGCTGTTCATGAACCCAGCCTGGGAGAAGTGATCGCTATGAGGAATGTTTACTTCCACAGCTAGTGCCTACATGCCAAGTTTTACTGCATAATCGGCAGTCACTAGACCTCCCAGTTCTAGAATATACTTGGACTCTGCTTCCCCAATCCTAAAGGCAGACTCCTTACTCATGCCACGCTTACTCATGTTGATCTCCATGGAACTACTTGTGGAATAAGGTACTACTCTGTGTGCATAAGGGTGGTACACTCTTGGTCTTACTGAAGGAAACTGGCCCTAGCTCCCTGAGCCTGACATCCTGGACTCTTAAGCCATAAGCCACTACAAGGCAGGGCTGCCCAGAGGATTCAGGGGACCCTTCCATAAAAAAAAAAGTTGCAATACTATAGAATACTATATTCTTGTGGGGGCCCCTTTGGCACAAACCCAGTTTTGAGGAAACTTCTTTTCAAGTCACCTTTACAAGGTATCACTGGTTCTCAGCATCAGCTAGTGCTAAAAGGCACTAAAGCTCATTAAAAGGGTTGGACAAATATTTTCTGTCAAAACTTTTTTTGGCTCAAAAACTAGGGGTTTTTAAAAAGCAGAAAAAAAATCACGGACAATGTCTGCTTTCCTTCAAAATTTGTTGTTGTTTTTTTAATTGAAAAGCTAAAGTAGTCTGCCAAAACCTGAACATGGTTTGGGGTTTCAGAAGTGTGTGGCCAAACATTTGATGCATGCTCTGTTTGTTTAAAGAAACAATAAAAAAAAATTCTGATTAAAAAAAAATCCAGAACTTTTGAACCAGCTCAGCTCGTGACCAAATACCTGAGTCTATCCAGTCAGAGATTTTTCCAGGTTTCTGATAACTCTGCTGGCTTCCTTGACTCATATCTGTCTCCATAACTTTGGTTCATTTAGCTTAGAACATAAGAATGGCCATACTGGGTCAGACCAAAGGTCCATCCAGCCGGCAGTGGCCAAGTGCCCCAGAGGGAGTGGATCTAACAGGTAATGATCAAGTGATCTCTCTCCTGCCATCCATCTCCACCCTCTGACAAACACAGGCTAGGGACATCATTCCTTACCCATCCTGGCTAATAGCCGTTAGTGGACTTAACCTCCATAAATGTATCTGTTTCCTAGAGACTGGCTCCACGGGGTCCCTCACAAACTGGAGTCGGTTACTGTGGGTTTGTCTTTAGTATAGCTTATGTACATACTCCACGAACTGAGCATTTGAGCTTGTTGCAGAATCTGGGATGAGCCTATGTTGTGAAAACTGAAATGCTCAAAATAGCACATGTATGTGAATGGACATGGTGCTAAAATTAAATTTAACCCAGGGGCTCTCAAACTAGGGGGTCAGGACCCCTCAGGGGGTCACGAGGTTATTACTGGGGGTCGTGAGCTCTCAGCCTCCACCTCAGCCCCTGCTTTGCCTCCAGCATTTATAATGTTAAATATATTTTAAAAGTGTTTTTAATTTATAAGGGGAGGGAGGGTCACACTCAGAGGTTTGCTGTGTGAAAAGGGTCCAGTACCAGTACCAACGTTTGAGAATCACTGAATTACCTGAAGAACTGCTGGAGCCTCAAGGAATGGAGGGTGGGGGTCTCCCTTGGTAGGGTTGGGAAGGAAGTAGGTGGTGTAGGATATGGCTCTTCTCACATGATCCCTCCCCCACGGAAAAAATAACAGATTGGCTCTTTGTGTTAAATAGCTGTCTGCAAGCCTCAAACTGCTGAATGAGCTTAAGGGTAGGAAAGGCTGAGCCTCCCCAAACAACCTGGCCTTGCCCCCTATCCAGCCTCCATCCACTTCCTGCCCCCCGACTGCCCCTGTCAAGGTTTTTTCCACACTTTGAACTTTAGCATCCAAAAAGTGGAGACCTGTATGATCACTTTTAAGCTTAATTACTAGCTTAAATTTAGTACACTGCCACCAGCCAAAATATAGTGTTTGGCATACTTGCTATTCCCCCAAAACCTTCCCTGGGGAACCCAAGACCCAAACTCCTTGGGTCTTAAAACAAGGAGAAATAAACCATTCTCCCTCCTTTCCCCCCCCCGACTTTCCCCTCCATGGGCTGCCTTGGGAAGCTATACAGATCCAAACTCGTTGGATCTTAAAACAAAGAGGAATTAACCATTCCCTTCTTTTTTCCCCCCACCAATCCCTGGTGCGTTTAGACTCAATCCCTTGGATTCCAAAACAAGGAAAAATCAATCAGGTTTTTAAAAAGAAAATTTTTACTTTTTTCTTTCTTTAATTAAAAGCTATCTCTGTAAAATCAGGATGGTACATGCTTACAGGGTATTCAGATTCATATAGACTAGAGGGACCTCTCCCTCCCTAGCCTGAGATTCAAAGTTACAGCAAACAGAGGTAAAAATTCTTCCAGCAAAATACACATTTACAAGTTAAGAAAACAAACATAAGACTAATCCGCCTTTCCTGGCTAGTACTTACTATTTTGAAACATGAGAGACTGATTCAGAAAGATTGGAGAAAACCTGGATGTACGTCTGGTCCCTCTTAGCCCCAAGAGCGAACAATGAACAAAACAAGCAGCACAAACAAAGACTTCCCTCCACCAAGATTTGAAAGTATCTTGTCCCCCCGAATGGTCCTCTGGTCAGGTGTCAGCCAGGTTCACTGAGCTTCTTAACCCTTTACAGGTAAAAGAGATATTAACCCGTAACCATCTATTTATGACAGCCCCCTTCAGAATCCCTGACTCCATCCTGCTCCTTGTCCCGTCATCGCCCCCCCCCAAACCCTTCCCAACCACCACCCCGGGACACCACTCCCACCAACCCCCCCCGTTCCCTGACTACCCCGACCCCTATCCACTCCCCTCTCCCACCCCCCGCAGAGTCCTGACAGACCCCTGGAATGCCCACGATCCAACCCCCCGTTCCCTGTCCCCTGACTGACCCTCCTAGAACCTCTGCCCCCTCCTTGTGCCCTGACTGTCCCCGGGACTCCCTGACCCTTATCCAACCCCCTTGGCCCCGGCCCCCTGCCATGCTGCTTACCCCAGCCGCCCCCTGAGCTTCAGCGCACCGTGTGCAGGAGTGGACCTGGACAGCGCTCTAGCGGCCTGACTCCAGTGGGGCCTGAGCTCTCAGCCCCGCCCCCTTAGCACATGGCTCCGAGCGGGGAGGAGCTCAGGCCCGCTGGAGCCACAGTGCTTAAGCTCTATCCAGGGCTGCTCCCGGGTTATCTCCGCCTCTCCTCTCTCTCAGAGCCTCAGCATGCCACGTCCAGGAGCTGCCCTGGCCCCTGGACAGTGCTGCAGTGGCCTGGCTCCGGCGGGACCGGAGCTTGCAGCCCTGCTCTCTTACCATGCGGTTCTGAGTAGGGAGTAGCTCAGGCCCTGCCTGAGTCATGCTGTTTTAGCTCTGTCCAGGGCTGCTCCTGGATGCAGTGCGCTGAAGTGCCAGGGAATGGGGGAAGACGGGACCATAGCATTTTCGTGGGGGCCCCTGTGGGGCCCAGGGCCTGGTGCAAATTACCTCATTTGCCACCCCAACCCTCCCCCGGGCCCAGGCGGCTCTGCTGCGAGGACCATTATTCAACCAGTGGGCTTAGGAAGCTTCCTGTATTTTGTTTTAGAACAGACAAAGCTATTGTTCCAGTATTCAGTGTCTCCCACTGTACAAACAACTTTGAGGACTCTGGGACTGAAATAAAACTGGGGATAACTAGCCAGAAATTAAATAATCTGTAAATGTAAATTCTGGAGCCTTATTCCAGTTTCTGAAAATCAACAATATTTGAAGTTTGCCTTTTCATATTAGACAAAGCTGCCAAATCTGCAGTTGCAGAAGGCCCTCATTCCTCGTCTGCTAGATCACTGGGGTCCCATTCCACCAGGGACAATGATAGTGGGATGACTACCACATATGATCTAGTTCCAGCTGGTGTACAATTCAATGTACTCCACACTGACTTCTCTCTGGATATAACAGGGGAAGATGCATGCACTAGTTTTGGACATGTTTCTTCCTGGCCCCTATCTTTGGAATCTAAATAATTCTCTATTTTTGGCATGACAGAGCTGTTCATGGTAGGTGGGTAGGAAGTCCTAGATTGAATCTTGCAGATGGGCTGTGTTGAATAGTTTCACAGGGAACCCTAGATTTGTTTGAACTGGCCCTGGAGAACTACAAAACCAGGTGAAGTAGCTGAATGCAATAGAAGACTGTTTGATACAGTGCTGGCAGGCTATTTAGGCCTCCCTCTCCATTTTTTTTCTCTTGAAATCTCAAAATACTGGCACATCTTTATGTATAGGTGCTTGAATGCTTTGTTTTTTCCCAATTAGTCAAGGCCTCAAGACATACTGTCACTGCTTGTTAGAAAATATTGTAAATAGTGCAAAGTTTCACTGCTAAGGATGTTACATTGAAATGTGTTAATAATGGTCATTATTGTATATGCAAACCAAGAGATGAATTTAATTTATGTGTCAGCACTCTGCGGCAAAATGAGCTTCTGCAAGAGACACATGAAAAAAATCGCTATTCTAAAATGACAGGATGTCCAGATTTGTGAGTCTTGTAAATAATGTTGATTTTTTTTCTGTATGCAGTCCAAAGTGCTTGTGTAACTTGTGCATTTCTACTGTAATGCAGTGTAGACTTATGACTTTGTTCAAGTATTGAAGATGATGTGTTGTCAAAATTTCATGCCAGCACTTGTTTTGCCAAACATTTTACTAGGAGGAACAAGGAATCCAACCTGGCTATCAAAATTTGACAGTTTGAGTCAGCATGAGGAATTTTTAGGTTTCCATGTCAACAGTTTTGTCTCTCTCCATTTACAGTTATGTCTCCATGATTTCTATTCTCCCCCAACCCCCAAATGCCAAATTATATATCAGATTGGCTTGTGTTTAGCAATTAATAGATATATTTATAATTGAATGAATTTTCAGCAATGAAGATGAGACCTTTATGGTCTACATAAATTGCATAGCACATAAATTGTTTTGAACTAGTGTCCACTGTATGTAATCTGATATAATCAGCGTGAGTAAATGATAATTGAGCTTCAATTCACAAATGAATAAAGACTGAATCCTGTGCTGTAATTGGGAGCAGGAGATCAAAGTTCTGTTCTCTATTGTGCATGACTTCCTATGTGATCTTAAGTAAGGCCTGGTCTACACTACACATTTAAACTGATTTTAGTAGCGTTAAACTGATTTAACCCTGCACCCGTCCACACAACGAGGCCCTTTATATCGATATAAAGGGCTCTTCAAATCAGTTTCTGTACTCCTACCCAACAAGAGGAGTAGCGCTAATATAGGTATTACCATGTTGGATTAGGGTTAGTGTGGCCGCAAATCGACAGTATTGGCCTCCGGGCGGTATCCCACAGTGCACCACTGTGACCGCTCTGGAAAGCAATCTGAACTTGGATGCACTGGCCAGGTAGACAGGAAAAGCCCCGCGAACTTTTGAATTGCATTTCCTGTTTGCCCAGCGTGGAGCTCTGATCAGTGTGGGTGGCGATGCAGTCCCAAATCCAAAAAGAGCTCCAGCATGGATCGTATGAGAGATACTGGATCTGATCGCTGTATGGGGAGACCAATCTGTTCTATCAGAGCTCCATTAGAGAAAACGAAATGCCAAAGCATTTGAAAAAAATCTCCAGGCTATGATACAGAGTCCACAGCACGGTGCTGTGTGACAAGCGTAACGGAAAGCCAAAGAATCAAATGGATGCTCATGGAGGAAGGGAGGGGGGACTGAGGACTCCAGCTATCCCACACTCCCCGCAGTCTCCAAAAAATATTTGCATTCTTGGCTGAGCTCCCAATGCCTGTAGGGTCAAACACATTGTCCGGGGTGGCTCAGAGTATATCTCGTCAATTTACCCCCCTTCACCCCCCCATGAAAGAAAAGGGGAAAAAATTGTTTCTTGACTTTTTTCAGTGTCACTCTATGTCTATTGCATGCTGCTGGTAGACGGGGTGTTGCGGCACTGCACAGCAGCATCCTCTCCCCTTTCCTCCCTGGTGGCAGACGGTACAGTGCAGAAGGACTGGTAGCCATCCTTGTTATCATGCCGTGAGTGCTCCTGGCTGGCCTCAGGTGAGGTTGGCCGGGGGCGCCTGGCTAAAAATAGGAATGACTCCTGGTTATTCCCGGCAGATGGTACAGAACAGCTGGTAACCGTCCTCATCATAGCAACTGGGGGCTGAGCTCCATCAGCCCCCCCCTTTTCATGTCCAAAGAAAAGCTTCTGTACTCCCTGGACTATCATAGCAGCGGGATGCTGGGCTCCTCTCCCCCCCACCGTTTAATGTCCTGCCTGGATTATCATAGCAGCTGGAGGCTGCCTCCCCCTCATTTTATCTCACTAAAAAGTCAGTGTTTCTTATTCCTGCATTCTTTATTACTTCATCACACAAATGGGGGACCCTGCAACGGTAGCCCAGGAGTATTGGGGGAGCAGGGAAGCAACGGGTGGGATTGTTGCAGGGGCACCCTCTAGAATGGCATGCAGCTCATCATTTCTGCGGGATCTCGGGGGTTCTGACCCGGAGCGGCTGTGCTCTCTGGCTCTCTAGTAGACTTGCCCCATATTCTAGGCAGGACTGACTCTATTTTTAGACAAAACATAAAGAAGAGAATGACCCGGGGAGTCATTCCCATTTTTCAGAGGGGTAGCCGTGTTAGTCTGGATAGCTACCCACAGTGCAACGCTCCAGAAATCAACGCTAGCCTCGGTACATGGACGCTCACCACCGAATTATTGTGTTTTGTGTGGCCGCGTGCACTCGACTTTATACAATCTGTTTTACAAAACCGGTTTATGTACAATCGGAATAATCCTGTAGTATAGACGTACCCTAAGTTTCTTTTTCCCAGGTTTTCAGAAGTAATCTCTATTTCTGGGTGCCTCAGTTTTTTGGGTGCCCAACTTCACTGAAAGTGTCCTAAAGATCTTTTGGGTGCTGAACACCCTCAAGTGCCTTTCACTTTAGGTGGTATGTGCATGCGAACACATATGTACGTACACACTCTTTTTCTCTCTCCCTCTCTCTAAACAGATCAATCTGTTTCATCTTCAGCCTGGGAAGAAAGGAAAATAGAGGAAGAATATGGTCATTATTTCTCACTTCAGTCACTGTTGTAGCCTCAGGGCTGCAGTAGATTCTAGGTGTGTTGCACTCTTCTATGAGAGAGGGAATTTGATGGATCTGTATAGCTAGGTATTCACTACCCAGCCCTCAACCACTTCTGTCTTGCAGAGAAGTATGTAAAGGATTAATCTCTAGCTTAGCCACCCCATATCAGCTTTGCAGAAACACAGCAGAGCACTTCTGCTGAGTTCAAAACCTTCCACCCCTGAGAAACTTGAGGGTAAACATAAGAACGGCCATACTGATTCAGACTAATGATCCATCTAGCCCAGTATCCTGTCTTCCGACAGGGAGGCAATGCCAGGTGCTTCAGAGGGAATGAACAGAACAGGTAATCAACAAGTGATCCATTCCCTGTCTCCCATTCCCAGCTTCTGACAAACAGAGGCTAGGGACACCATCCCTGCCCATCCTGGCTAATAGACATTGAAGGACCTATCCTCCATGAACTTGTCTAGTTCTTTTTTGAATCCTGTTATAATCTTGGCCTTCACAACATCCTCCAGCAAAGAGTTCCATAGGTTGACTGTGCATTGTGTGAATAAATACTTCCTTTTGTTTTAAACCCGCTGCCTATTAATTTCATTTGGTGACCCTTAGTTTTTGTGTTATGAGAAGGAGTAAATAACACTTTCCTGCGTACTTTCTCCACACCAATCATGATTTTATAGACCTCTATCAAGCTGAAAAGTCCCAGTCTTCTTAATCTTTCCTCATATGGTAGCTGTTCCATACCCATAATATTTTTGTTGTCCTTTTCTGTACCTTTTCCAATTCCAATATTTTTTTTTGGGATGGGGTTATCAGATCTGCACACAGTATCCAAAATGTGGACATATCATGGATTTATATAGAGGCATATTTTCTGTCCCTTTCCTAATGATTCCCAACATTCTGTTAGTTTTTTTTTCACTCCTGCTGCACATTGATTGGATGTTTTCAGAGAACTATCCAAAATGACTCCAAGCTCTCTTTCTTGAAAGATGGTGGAAAGAACTATTTGTCCTTTGCAATATATATATATACACTTCAAATTTAGATATCTTTACCTTTTTAAAATACTGGAAAATCTTTTTCTTCATTATTATTTGTCAAGACAGGAAATTAGTAGTTTTTTTTCTACTACAACTAATAAAATTATAAAGAGTATGCATTACTATATAATTGTACAGAATGCAGTTCGCTGTGTATATTTTAGGTGTGTAGTGAAGTTGTCCCTGCAGAATTAACTCAAAATAATGAATCCTGGTCCTCATAGGGAAAAAGCCATTAGTAGCAATTTCCTTTAGAAGAATCTCTCTGCAACTGGTTTGTGGAAGATTGAGAAAGATTAATAGCCATTGATCAGGCCTGATTCTGCTCTTGCTTACATTAGTCTAAATTAGCAATCATTCCATTGAAGTCCATGGAGTTGCAGTATAACTCCAGTATACTGTCAGTATAGCTCCAGTATGTAGTATAAGTCAGCAGAGTCTGTATAAAACTGGTATGAGAATTGAGCTCTCTATTCTGAATGAATGTCTGATTTTACACACAGTTTAAAGAGAGAATTGTCAGAAGATGTGGCAGGTTTTGTGCTGAAACCACACACATCCAGTTATATAAAACATGGGGTGGTAGCAAGAAAGATTGGAACATGTACAGTGAGTTGGAAAGGCAGAAATGAGCCTGTCTTTTTGTAAGCTCAACCTGATACAAATGTGGTGGGTTTTTTTTTTTAAATCAATTACATGGTGTGCCAATGAGTCTTGCATTTAAAATCTCTGAATTAAATACTCAATTTAGTTGTTTTTGCAAAAAAAAAACCAAACAGCCCCCTTCTTTTCCTGAACCTTAGTTTATCACCGGCTGTTGCATTTTTTAAATTGGAGGTACAAATTATTAAAAATCCACTGAAATGCCACAACCACAATCGCTGGGTAAAGGCACTTGTTAGCACTCTTTTAACTGTTTCGACCAACCCTAGCATTTATGAATCTGCTGCAGCTTGCACTGTGACATCCACATTACAGCTGTTAATTTAACTGGATTCTTTCCTGAGAGGAAAATACATTTCTCATGCGACTGATCTTCTGAACTCTCCTGTATGTAATTGGACTGTTTTATTTTTAACTCTGAAAGGTATTATATCAGACTTCTCTTATGCTGATTAAAGGCTGAGGATCTCTTCAACAAAACAGTTCTTACACAGATAAAATACTTTCTTCCCTTGGCTTTGTTCTTCTCTGTAAGGGGAAAACATTCTACGAGTGACTTGAAAGTGGGTAGGGTGGGAAGTACGTGGGCTAAGAAATAGTCCTTGAATTTACACACAATTTACATGTGGTCACAAGTCTTTGAATATGTGTAGTAAGCTATGCTGCCTCATTCAAGAACAAATAATCACAGCAAATTTATTTACTAGGCTACTTTATTTTAAAAGATTTAAAACAACAGATTTGCCCAAGGCACTTCAGAGGGAAGATGGATGTATGCAAGTTTTGAGAAGCTGTGTCTACCTAAATTATACACATAAAATAGTTCCTTAGAGCATATTAGTTTTTTTTTTCTTCTTGTAAAAATGTACATTCTTCCTGAGATGGCATCCATCTATTTATTGCTATTTTTCTTGGATAAAAGGTATGATGATATTTAGAGTTCCATCGGACATTGAAGAATGTAGAGCACATGCTGCTGTGCGTGATGCATCAAATTATTTAATATTGAATACAACTAGAGAGAGATAAGGGATAAAGCCATGTACTGGTCTTAGCCCTTGTGTTTGAAAATTTCAGCACTTTGGAGGATTTAGTGAGATGGATGGAATCTTTAAAGTGTACAGACAATAAAAGAATAACAAAATACTGGTGTATAGTTTGAAGAGGATGAAGGTATTCAGAACATTAAGAGCTTGAGTCAACTCACGCTAGGGGAAACTAGGAGTAGCTCTTTTGAGATATTGAAGTTACCCTAATGTAAGAGCTTGTTTACACAGGGAAATTAACAAGGATGAGCTATTCCACTCTTGCTATTCCAGAATAGTTCCCTATGTGGACGCTGTATTCTGCCATAAAAGTGTCTTCATCAGGAATAATTACTCAGCTTTATTAGCTGATTCTGCTACAGTCAGTTTCCCCATATAGACAAGACCTTAGTGAGATTAGAATTGGTTTCTAAGTGTTAGGAGACTGCATGTCTCAAGAGACTGGTAATGAGATCTACAGCCTTTGACCTCTACGTCAATGATTTGATTCTAGTTTACATGTGGTAAGCAGGAGTTTGATTCCCATTCTGAAATGAATTTGTGGGCTCAGTCAAGTTCCTGTGTCCAAATCACAAAAACTACCAGCACATTTAGAGCTTGCAGATGAACTGCTCATGTCGGCAGCAAACTGGGGTATGAATCTTGGCCACAGTTAGACTGCTGTGCACTGAGTGTTGGTATGGACACTACTAAAATGCATTAGTGGTTCCTTAGTGCACTTTGATTTACCCCAATTTGAAAAGATTAAAGCTCACTAAGGAACTGTTAATGCATATCAGCAGGGTCAACACTTAGTGCACAGCAGGCTAGTTGTGGGGTAGATTCATATCTCAGCTCCACTTGGGCTAGCTGTTTGAGTAGAAACTTCCTTAGCATATTTGTTGGCAGTTTGTTTCAAGAGGGTAATAAAAGATTCAAGTTTCCTCTTCACTGCCAAAAAGGGATTTTTTTTTACTGCAGGATAATTAACATGTATTCGCTAACCTGCTGTAAAATCCTAGTGGAGACATGTCATAAACAGATAGCTAAGGGTTAATGTCTCTTTCACCTATAAAGGGTTAACAAACAGTGACCTGCAAACACCTGACCAGAGGACCAATCAGGAGACAAGATACTTTCAAATCTCGTGGAGGGAAGCCTTTGTTTGTGGGTTTTGGGTTTGGCTTTGTTCTCTCTGGGTCCTGGACGGGACTAGAGGTGCAACCAGGTTTCTGCCAATCTCCCTGCTACAGTCTCTTATCTATTCAGAATTGTGACTCAGAAAAGGTGGTCATAGTCTTTTAAGTTGTGTTTTTTTCATTTACATATGTCTACTTGCTGGAAGTAGCTTCAATTGTGTTTCTGCTGGAGAAAGTTTCTTTCTATTGTTTATAAGTTGAAAGACCCTGTAACTGTTTACCATCTGAAGTGCAGAGATAAACCTTTTACTTTTTCTTTCTTTCTTATTAAAAGTTTTGCTTTTAAGACCTGTTTAATTTTTTTTCTCCTAGTTAAGGTTCAAGGGAATTGGTGGGTGTTGATTACAGATTGCTCTCGCCCCTTGCTCCACCGATATGGCCACCAGGTGCCCGTTATCTACCGGGTAATGAGCGTTGGAATAGGGCGGAGGTTCGATCACTGGATGCCCCGGGGGGGGGTGACAAGTGCCCAAGGGCAGTGACGGGGATAACGCAAGCAATCAGGCGTAGTGTTAAAAATTAAAGATTTATTAAAGGAGTCACAGATAAGGATAGGGGATAACACAATTAGTTACAGCTTGGGCTTACAATATAATACTAGAACAAATAACACAAACACTACAATTACAAATAGAAGTTGGCCCTGGTATTTTTCTAAGTCCCAGTAATTATTCAGGTCGTCCCAGGGGTTAATAAAAGTGATATTGGTGCTGTTAGTACTCATAAATGCAGCAACTAATCTTAGTAGACACAAATTGCTAGGCTCAACTGGTCCCCCTTGCGTTCAAGGTTTCCTGGTCAACGGGTTTCCCCTAGCAGGAGCCTTGGGGCGGCTGGAACCAGTCTCTGCCTCTTATCTAACAATACAGATGTACAGATATCCTTAACAACTAATTATACTTACACATACAAACCACAAAAGTTTCATTACGGCCGGCAAGCAGTCAGGCTCTGGGGAATGCGTGAGCCAGGAGAGAGCCAGGTTGATCAATCCTGGATACGGTTCGACGGGAATTCGAGTTCTCTCTCCCCCCGTCCCCAGGAGGGGGTCAGGAATATATAGCGAATTTTTCGTCATAATTTGTGATAAGCCAATTGTGGGGTCGCGAGTGGCTTATGCCCATACAAGGGAGGCAGTCGGGCCCCTACATCCTTACCCAGGTAGCAACCGTCGTGAGGGGAACTTCGTCCCTTCAGACCGGCTGACCACAAGGCTGCTTTTCCTGTTACAAGTTCTGCTTTCCAAGCAGCTACATGATCAGTGGCAGCTATGGGGGCTGGGGGAAAAATCCGTTGGGGGTGGAGGCCGGGGCACTAGCTGCCTGGCCCTAGGGCCCAACTTGGGGGTCCAACATGCCCCCATGCTCCGGCCGACAACACCCAACGTACCTAAACCTCAGTGTCCGAGTCAGCGTCCACTCCTACGAGCGGATGCGTCTCAGTGGCCGAGGCAATAAGGGCACTTCCCACCATCCGCCGAACACAGGCCTTAACAAAAGCACACCCGAGGCAGAGGAGGCAGAGGCCCACCACGAGCGACACCAAAAGGGACTGAAAATAAGCCTTATAGGCACCAAGGCCCAGCCACTCCAGCCATGACCAGAAGCGGAAGGTCTCTCTGGACTCACGCACAGCAGTTCCCAAGGCCTGAAGGTCATCAATCACTTCACTTAAGTTTCCAGAGATAGAAGAAAGAGAGATACAGCACTTATCTTTAAACTGCGGATACATAGATATGAGGGTTTCACAAAAATCTCGTGATTGTAACAAAAATTGTATCATTAAGCGATTTTGAAAAGAATACTCTGCTAATTCATCTAACCGCTGATTAACTAAGCTGAAGCCCCGTGCAGTGGTGTTAGCTAGCGTTTCAATAGCCAATGATTGGAATAATACTTGCTCACGCAATAACATATATCCCACGGGGTTGAATGAAACCGCTGAAGATACTACAGAGGATAACGCACCCTTTGCCCTCTCCCACCATCCCCAAGAACGTCGA
This sequence comes from Gopherus flavomarginatus, assembly GCF_025201925.1. Classification (NCBI taxonomy): domain Eukaryota; kingdom Metazoa; phylum Chordata; order Testudines; family Testudinidae; genus Gopherus; species Gopherus flavomarginatus. Next base: position 35,802,485 of record NC_066617.1, read on the forward strand.
ACCCGCCCGGCCGAACTGGGCTGCCGGGTCTTGACATAAAGACCACCCCCTTTTATTAGGATAGACCCGATGGTACATATACCTTTGGGATTGGGGGGGAGTGCTGCAAAGGCCGTCTCGCCACATAGCCAAAAGTGACCGGGTCTTAACTTATTTAAAACCCAACTAAAATAAAAATAGGTGTGCCTAAGAGGGTTAAAGAAGTCACTAAAGGGTGGGTCCATGACATTTATTTCCACGACAGTTTTATTGGTTATCGGCAGGGGGGTGTCCCGATTCATAACAGCGTTGCCGTGGGATACGTTGTCATAGATAAGGGTTTGGGAACAGTTTGGATACGTGCCTACCCAGTAGGGTGAGTTTGACCGGCCTCGTCGTCCCTTATTGCCATAAAACACCCAACAGTGGGACGCCATGGGTCTCTGTCCGGGTGACAAGGGGAGTGGGCCTAGATAACGTGCCGAAGTTTTATTAAAAATAGGAAAGACACGGGGGGAGATGGGGTTAAAATAATCATTTATACAACCTGTCCACTGCACGATAGGGAGCCACTGAGCAAAGGAGGAAGAACAATTAAGGGGACTATTAATACTACTAAAGTTAAACACTAATGGCAATAAATCAAACAAAGGCCTATTTACAGACAGCCTATTGGAACATGCAAGACAGTTGTCAGGTGTCAGTGAGGATAAGTCGATGTTTCCTCCCAGGACTTCTTGGATCCAATAGGCCACGAACATAAGCTTATGGGCGTTCTCATCTACAGGATACGGCTGTCCTAGGTTCCGCGGATCGGGGCCCTTCTGGTTGTCGTCCCGTTTTCCTGCTGCCATTGCGAGCTGCAAGACAAACAGAAGGCGGCCTTATTGGCCCCCGTTAGTTCGTTCCTGACTCGGAACGCTTGCTTATCCAGTTATGATGGACCAAGGTGTGGGTGCCCCGGGCATCCACAATCGTGTAGGTATTAGGATATTTACCTATACTTACAATTTGTGCAGCATAGGGTTCTCGGTGACCTGAGGCCTGTGGCTCAGCCACCCAGACTAGTTGGTCAGGCTGATATACGGGTGTCCAGGGGCCTCTAGGTCTGGGGCTGATTTCAGGCCAACGAGAATAGTTTGCATTGAGAGAGATTAGAACCTGTGATAATAGTGCACTCCAACCCTTATAGTCAGCGTTGGGATTAACTGAACGAATCATGGTTTTCAGAACCCCGATTTTCCGCTCTACAACACCATTACTTTCGGGGTGATACTTTAAGTGAATATGGAGGGAAGCCCCCCATCCCAGCACTAATGCTTCAAAACGTTTGCTGGTAAACGGGGGTCCTCCATCTGCTTGAACTTCGGAGGGCACACCCCATGCTGCGGCTACCTGTTGCAGTGCCCCAGCCACAGCCGCAGCCGTGGTGGTATTTAGAGGGATACAGTGAGTTTGACGGGAGCCCAAATCTACCACTACCAGAGCCTTTGGGTGGCGACGGGCTCCAGGCAGGGGTCCCATTAAATCTATTTGCCACACCGCGCCAGGAGGGAAATACTCCGCAGCGTACGCCCACCGCTCATAACGTGGGCGGTTTTGGGACTTGATTTGTGCACACTTAAGGCAGGACTGCACGATTCTTTCACAGTCCTGCCGCCGTACCTCAGGTTTTCCCTGAGCACCTAGGGCTAACTGATTATATAGGCGGCCGCTAGGCAAATGCCCCCAATCCTCATGAAGCCATTGGAGGAATGGGTCGGTGTTAAGCTGGGGCTGCTGCCCCAGGCACACTTGGGGTGCTTGAATTTCCCTCATTTTGTGATCCAATTCAGAGTGGAGGGGGTTAGAGTCAGGACGATGTGATGGGCAATGGGTTATAAACCAGGGCCGGGAGAACTTACGTATGAGGTCAAAAATAATCTCCCACAGGGGCATAAACGCTGTGGGGTTAGCCTCTCCCGTGAGGATGCTGAGACAAAATTGTGAGTCTATACCCAATACAACCTGATCAGAAACAGAATGGGCCTGGGTAACATGCTGGGCAGCGAGAAGGACCCCATGAACTTCGCTCTGCTGGGCCGATGAACCCGGGGGAAGGAGATCAACCTGAAAGTGGTCGCATTTAGCACAGAGGACTCCTGCCCGGGGGGTCGGGGAAGTGCCCCCGTCGGACACAATCCAGGGGTCATATTTTGTTTCTATACACAAGGGCTCCGAGGCTGCTGGGAATCGGACATCGTTTGGCAGCGATTTAAGCGTCCATTCCCGCCACGTGATTTCCCCCAAATAACACAGCTGTTGCCAAGTTAGGCTGGTCCCGTGAAAACTGGGGGGGGGCAGGCGCGTGAGCCAAGGAATAAGGTGTACCTCGGGGCCTATCAGGGTCCCTTTACTAGATAGCGGGGCCCAAATGCGTGCCTCGCCTGCGGCTAGTAACATAAGTCCTATGGGTCCATATCGATACTGAGGACCCTTGAGCCGTCGGGCCCAGTTATAAACCGGTTGCCCATCTTGTGATACCGAGTACCCATAGTGATGTTGTGTAAAGAAAAGGGTAATGGTAAAAGGTGAATCCCTTTTATATCGCGCTAGCCGTGGGTTGGAGGCAAACCAGGTGGCTATGTGTTCCAAGCTTTTTTGGGCCTCAGGACTCCATATTTCCCGTTTCCGTTTGGACGAGAGGGGTTCCTGGATCGTTTCCAGGTCTACAAGGTGTTTATCTGGGATGAAGTGTCGGTGATAATTAATCAGGCCTAAAAGTCTCTGCAGTTGCTTTTTATTCTCGGGTGGGTCTTTAACCCAAGGGTCTAAAATTCCCGAGGTGGGTTGGCCACAGTTATAAGGGTCATAATGTTGGCCTAAGAAGGAGAAGCTTTGAGAGGGCACGAGGTGGCTTTTTGCCTCATTAATTCGCCACCCATTGGCCTTTAGTTCGGCTACCACGGTATTAGTTACGTGTTGGACTATGTGGTCGTTGGGTCCAATTATAATTATGTCGTCCACATAGGCCAAAATGGTGGTGCCCCCAGTGGCTTCTACCCCCTTTAAGGTTTTTGCAAGAGCGGACGTGGCCAAGGTGGGGGAATTACAGAATCCTTGAGGGCACACCTTCCACTGGTACTGTGCGCCCTGAAAAGCGAAATTTAGGATTTGGGGTTTGTCCTCCAATGGGATTTGATAGAACATATCCTTTAAATCTAGGGTGCAGGCCCACCTTCCACTGGCATCGCTTAGCTGTTGCCGTATTTCTGGAATGGTGGCTGGGCCTGCGAATGGGAGGTGTCGGACTCGGCTATTTGCCTGCCTATAGTCAATTACCAATCGAAATTCAGAGGGGTTGCCGGGCTTGGGGATACCCCAGCCGGGAGATAGATAGTTTGACGCGATCGCCTGTGATATCCGTCCCTCCTTTAACAACTGGGCGAGCAGTTGCTTAATGAGGGGGATGCCTTCAGGCTTCGTGGGAATGGGGGAAAATTTCCATGAACTGTCATTAACAAGCTCGGGGCAATAAGGGGGGGGGGGCTTCGGGCGACAGGGTGACAGGCAGAGCCTGACAGACTTGTTTTTGTAATCGCAGTCGTTTTATATCCCCAACCCCCAGCAAATTTGTTCCCCCCAACAAAGCCTTAACTTTTCGCTTATACCCCTTATGAATCAGAGTAAAGGTGACTACAGGCTTTTCTTCAATACTGTTAAGACCCTGAATAAACATAGTAGAACTTGTGGGTACATGGGATACATCGGATTTTATAACGGAGATTTGAGCTCCGGTGTCCAACAAAAAAGATACAGGGGTATAAGGGGGTTTGGGACCGGCTACCAATAGGGTGTGATATGGTCGATCATCCCAAGTCTCTGTGGAGGCCGGGGCGCACCCGGCCTCTACTCGTTTTTTGTTCTCAAATAGTCGTCCCAGTCCCTCCATCCTAACTGTCTCCCCAAATCTAGCTGCTGGGTATCAGACATTTTCCGCAGTGCCTCCTTGGGGATCCCCTTATGTAACAGGAACCCAAAAAGTGCTCTTTCAGCCTTAGTTCGTTCAGGGTGTTTAGACTGACCCTTGTTAACAGGGCTCTCAGCTGGAAGGGCTGAAATGGGGTCCTTCGAGGCTGGTGGCATTCGAAGCCGGGACATGACTTCATATAAGGTAATAAGGGGTTGCCCAACCCAACCATGGAGCAGCAGGGTCCCCCCTGTGTCAATCGGTGGGGCGCCTTCTACGGCCATGTCCACTGCGTCCCGGTTGACCGGAATTTGAGTGGGGTCTGCGACAAAAATAAAGGGGAAGCCCGACTGGAGCTGTTGCGGGTTTAAATTTAACGGCGTCGCTTGTGGGTCCCACGTTAAGATGGACGCTCCGGCAATGGCCCATATAACTTCGTGGGGGGTGTTTATGCTGCCAGGGGGAATATACATGCCCTTAAAACTTCCCTTCATTGTTAGGGCAGCCGCGGCTGGTATAGTAAGCGGCCAGACCCCATTTCCTAAGAGGTGATGACCCGGGAACCCCGACGACCAATTAGACGTTTTGGCCAGAACAGCGGCCTCCTCCTTATCCACTACCTCCGCCCCATAATCCAGAGCCAGACGACCCAGCCATATTAGGGGTGCCTCGCCCTCCCTGCGCCTCGTGTCTGCTAAGAATTCCTTCAACTCCGCCTTAGTGCGAGTTCGAAGCTCGGTGGTCGTAACCGTCTGGCCTGTATTAGAATCCAACTTACTTTTGGTGAGAACAACGGGCATTGCCTCTATCTGCCCCTCCTTCTCAGGCGCAGGTGGGGCTGAGGGGAGTGCGGGGTAAATTAAAGGGGAAGGGGGGTCTTCATAGGGGGGTGGGCTTTTACTAGTCTGACTCCCGTCCTCCTGCTCTTTTTCACTTATCTCACATTCTGCGCTGTCAGTGCTGTTAGCAGCGGCTTGTTTAGCAGCAAACATAGTGCTTCCATGAAGGACCGCGCAGAGGTCCAGCGCCTTATTCAGTGCGCTGAACAAGACCGTGGACACGTCCTCTGACTTATACTCGTCTGGTCTAAGTTTCTTTGTTCGCCTGGTCTGTTCTAATTCCTGCACTAACTGGGCTAGCAACCCATGGGCAGGATCACCCGGCTGTACCCGGGGCGGGGGTATGAGTTTGGAAACGGTGGCCCCGGATCTTTTTATGATACGGCTACACTCCTTCCAAATGCCCAACGGTGTCTCGGTCCGACTAGTCTCCGCAACCCCCGTGCACTGGGGCTGCAGGGAGCTATCGGCCGGCTGACATTTAAAGGTGGGATGGCAGTGGAGGAGACATCCTACGGCGGGCAGGGTTAATGAGGTCGTATAGCTTTTTGACCCTGACCCTGACTCTATAATACAAACCCAGTCTAGGGTGGGCTTCGCAGACTGTCTGCTGGCCACTTGGTGAAATTGCAGGTGTTGAAATTGCTCGAGCTCAGATTGCTCACGGTCCCCACTACACCACGGGCACTGACCCTCCCGAAGGCATCCTGTTCGTGACGCCATGTTGATTACAGATTGCTCTCGCCCCTTGCTCCACCGATATGGCCACCAGGTGCCCGTTATCTACCGGGTAATGAGCGTTGGAATAGGGCGGAGGTTCGATCACTGGATGCCCCGGGGGGGGGTGACAAGTGCCCAAGGGCAGTGACGGGGATAACGCAAGCAATCAGGCGTAGTGTTAAAAATTAAAGATTTATTAAAGGAGTCACAGATAAGGATAGGGGATAACACAATTAGTTACAGCTTGGGCTTACAATATAATACTAGAACAAATAACACAAACACTACAATTACAAATAGAAGTTGGCCCTGGTATTTTTCTAAGTCCCAGTAATTATTCAGGTCGTCCCAGGGGTTAATAAAAGTGATATTGGTGCTGTTAGTACTCATAAATGCAGCAACTAATCTTAGTAGACACAAATTGCTAGGCTCAACTGGTCCCCCTTGCGTTCAAGGTTTCCTGGTCAACGGGTTTCCCCTAGCAGGAGCCTTGGGGCGGCTGGAACCAGTCTCTGCCTCTTATCTAACAATACAGATGTACAGATATCCTTAACAACTAATTATACTTACACATACAAACCACAAAAGTTTCATTACGGCCGGCAAGCAGTCAGGCTCTGGGGAATGCGTGAGCCAGGAGAGAGCCAGGTTGATCAATCCTGGATACGGTTCGACGGGAATTCGAGTTCTCTCTCCCCCCGTCCCCAGGAGGGGGTCAGGAATATATAGCGAATTTTTCGTCATAATTTGTGATAAGCCAATTGTGGGGTCGCGAGTGGCTTATGCCCATACAAGGGAGGCAGTCGGGCCCCTACATCCTTACCCAGGTAGCAACCGTCGTGAGGGGAACTTCGTCCCTTCAGACCGGCTGACCACAAGGCTGCTTTTCCTGTTACAAGTTCTGCTTTCCAAGCAGCTACATGATCAGTGGCAGCTATGGGGGCTGGGGGAAAAATCCGTTGGGGGTGGAGGCCGGGGCACTAGCTGCCTGGCCCTAGGGCCCAACTTGGGGGTCCAACAGTGGGGAGAAGGGAAGGATACATTTTCTCTTTGTGTTATATTCACGCAGCTTGTATTGCCTCTGGGTGAGGGGGAAGGTAACACTCTTCTCGTGTGGTGATTCAAAAAGTTGAATCAGGCGATCTCCTAGTGTTCCCAGGATGGGAAGGAGCTGGGAGGAAGAAGGGAGGGGGGAGGGAATGGCTTATTTCCCTTTGTTGTGAGACTCAAGGAATCTGGGCCTTGGGGTCCCCTGGGAAGGTTTTGGGGGAACCAGAGGGTATCAGGCCCTAAAAATTCCTGATTGGTGGCAGCCTATCAGATCTAAGCTGGTAATTAAGCTTAGGGGAATTCATGCTAGTACCCATATTTTGGACGCTAAGGTCCAGAATTGGGAATTATACTTGACAAGACAAGACACTAGTTTTTACCAAAAAGTAAATAGGCAAATTCAACGGTATAATAAAAATAATACCTTTTATTTGGCAGTGAAGACTTGTACACAGCACTTACAGCCCAGAGAAAGGAGGGGGCTTAAAGCCACCTTTTGTGCCCTCCTAATCTTGGGCTGCTTTTGGGGCTGAAGGGGACACTGGTGCAACTTAACTTTGGGGTCATCTGAGATACAGCAGTCTCCCTATGCTGCCATATAGGCTGCAGCATTGTCTGGAACCGGGATTGGCAACCTTTGGCATGTGGCCAGCACATCCCTCGGCCCACGCTGCTTCCCGCAGCCCCCATTGGCCTGGCATGGCAAACCGCGACCAGTGGGAGTTGTGATCAGCCAAACCTGCAGACGCTGCAGGTAAACAAACCATCCTGGCCCACCAGCGGATTTCCCTGGTGGGCCGTGGGCCAAAGGTTGCTGATCCCTGGTCTGGGATCTCCACATCACTGCGGGATATTCTGCCTCCAACATGAGTTGCCTAGCCCCAGCTCTGTCCGTGGTATGTCTGCTATGCCAAGCTTGTGAGAGGGTCCTATGGAGGTAGTGTTAGCTGAGTCTTCTGTTGCATCTGCTGTGGGGGAATTGACTGTGGATGGATGGCTTTTGGGGCACCCTTTGCTTTGCTCCAGCCCTTTTATGTGGCATAATGGGGCCAGTAGAGGTGTGAGGATCTTGCCCTAAAACAATGTGAGGAATAACATGTAATAACTGCCTGAACATATTCTTTTTATAAACAGAAATGTCTTCTCTGTGCTGTCAGGCCCCTTTTACATGAATTGAAAGCCAAATTCTGCCCTCATGTATATCTCTGCATCTTCCACTGATCAACAGAATTGGGTGCACACATCTGGGTAGGATTTGTTTAATAGTTTTAATAATGGAAAAAGGCTTCTTGAGAAGAACCTGTTATATTTTTGAATTTCATAACAATTTGAGATTGTCAAATAACCAGCTCAAATAGAATAATTTTAATCAAAGATTGATGCAGCACTGTACAAAATACAGAAACAAAAACATACTTTACTACCTATTGCAGATGTTGAAGAGAAGGTAGATTGATCTCTTTCTCTGGACTTGATGGAATGATGATGGTGTTCATTCCCAGTCTAACTTCCAAACCCTCTGTCTTTTTATAGGGGATGAGACAAAGAAATTCCTTTCTTACAATTAATTTCACTGTGTTGTGTTTTAGGCATTCTTCTTTCAGTGCTTGTTCATTTCCATTCCATGCACAGTAGCTGGAAGATTTTTTTCCCTAGCAGCAGCTGTAGGGTCGGCCTGGGCACCCCCTGGAGTCGCGCCTTCAGGGCACCCAATATAGAGCCCTGCCAACCTGCCACCCCCTCAGTTCCTTCTTACCGCCAGTGATGGTAGCTGGAACTTCCCTGGCTCTTGCTGCATCAAATGGCATAGCAGCTCATTTTATTCTTCTTCTTTAGTCAGTTAGTATAGTTTGTTACCTAGTTAATTAGTCATAGGTTCCATTATGGGGTTTTCCATCCTCCCCATTTCCCCCCCCCCCACCTCTTGCTGCTCCCTGGGCATCCCGTGATCTCTGGGTTTCAAGACCTGCAAGGGCTGCACAAAGTGCATGCCTAAAAGTGACCCCCACACCTCTTGTTCAGTGTGTCCGGATGAAGATCACCAAAAAGACTGCTGTAAAATATGTCAGGAATTCTGACCAAGAACCCTGAAAGAGAGAGAGTGAGCACCGGCTTAAAATCCTCCTCATGGAGGTAGCTTTTTTTACCACAATTGGACCCCAGTGCCAGGGACCCTACCACCAGCATGTCATCTTTGGTGTGGAGCGTGGCAACCTCTTTGACGGATCAGGCGCCAAAGAAAGAAGTGCCCAAGGAGCCTCAGCACCGGCATGGAGCATCTCGAGGACACTCCAGCCTTCGGCACCAGTCCCAGTCGCCAGTGCAGAAGAAGAAGAGGGTTATAAGGGGTTGATCCCCACTACCTAGACCCAGAGACCAGCCATCAGTGGCACCACAGTCAGTCCATGGTTTTGAGATGGAAGGAGTGGCCTTGTTGACTCCTGCCCAGGTGAGGAAGTCGAATCCAGGCCAATTGTGAACTACTCTGAGAGCCTGCCACTTCCGTCTACTCCTGAAGCATTTGGGGTAGCGCAGGTCCTGTTCAGACTCACGGCGCTGTTCTCCCTGTCCCGCAGGTAGGAGATGACATCGGCACTGCAGGCTCCATCCTGTCCTGTGCAGTCTAAAGGAAAGCCGGATATGATACTGCGCTGTGCCCAGTCGCCTCGGAAACCAAAGACTCCAGCACCACCATTAGGGAACGAAGTCGGTCCTCGGACTCCTGATGTTCCACGTCAAGAGGTGCAGCTCTGCTTTGGTCCTTGTATTCTGAGGCTTCCGAGTCGGACTCATTCTGCTCCAACTATAGCAGGAGCAGAAGGTCATATTCCAGGCACCACAGGAGGTCTTGACCGAGGCAGTGGGCCCCTCAGTGGCAGAACCCAGCTTGTACACTCCATGGGCTTTTCACCAAGCCCAGGGTCGGTGCCAAGGCTCTTGCTTGGGTGCCGCTTCAGTCGTGTCTGCTACCTTTGTCCCACCATATCCAGCAGCTGAGCAACTACTTCTGGTGTTGCCAACGTCGGCACCAACGTTGGCACTCTCTTCGGCAGTGCCCTCAGCCAGTGGCTCAGGCCACGATGCCCACAGTGCCCTCGGCACTGACTGTGGCACAGGCTCCTGCAGCAGCACTGGCTCCTGTGACGGCACTGGCACTGGCATCATTGACACTGCCTGCCCCGACATTGATGATCACCACGGCGCAGACACACCACCTGACACCATTTCCGGCACTAATGTGGGGGGTGGCGCTCTTCTCAGCACCAATACCAGACTAGACCATTGTAGTTCCCATCGGCTCACGTGATGCCTCTGGCGGGGTTGGAAGGGAACAACCATCTCCCTTAGTGGCCTCTTCCTCATCGTCCTCGATGAGGCGCTCACAGGCACTACCATTGCCCCAGCCCTGGAAGACGCCAGGGTGTGGCAGCAGTTTCTGCGCTGGGTCGCACAGGGTCTGGGCATTAAGGCGGACGAAGTTATGGATGATGCAGACCCTATGGTAGACATCCTGGCCCCTTCAGGCCCTTACCATATCACCTTACCACTAATTAAAACCATCACGGACATGACCAAGACCCTGTGGCAGACCCCAGCCTCCCTGCCACCTACTGCCAAGCACAACGAGTGGCAGTACTTTGTGCCTTCCAAGTGCTATGAATATTTATACACCCACCCACATCCTGACTTTCTGGTGTGGATGCTGCAAACCAGACAGAGAGACAGGGTTTCCAAGGCCCTTCCCCCAAGAATAGAGATGTGAAAAAGGTTGACCTATTCGGGTGGAAGATATACTCCATGGGAGGACTACAACGTCATATCTCCAACCAACAGACCACTATCAGCAGGTACACCTACAACATCTGCTTGGCGATGGCTAAGTTTACGGAGTTGCTCCACTTGGACTCCCGGGCCGAGTTCTCGGTTTTGGTCGATGAGGGAAGGTTGATCTCCAGGGTATCCCTGCAAGCAGCACTGGACTTGGCAGACACTGCTACTAGAATCGTGGCCATGGGTGTAGCCATGAGAAGGGGCTCATGGCTCCGGGTATCAGGTCTCCACTTTGAGGTCCAACAAATGAGACAGGACCTGCCTTTTGAGGGTGAGACTATCTTCTGAGAAAACAGACAAAAGGCTAAATAGCCTGTAGGACTCCAGAGCCATCCTCAGGTCCCTGGGCCTCTATACGCCCTACAATCAGCGGAGACACTTCCACTCTCAGCCTACCCAGAGGTATGGTCATTAGAACCACCAAGATGGATTCAGAAGGCATAACAGAAGTGGCAGGAGAAGGTTGTGTCAACCTTCTGGCCAGAGTTCGGGACAACCAAAGCCATCTTCGGGTCCCAAGTCTGCCTTTTGAAGGCATGGTCAAGAATGGTATACCACACCTGGCAATGGATCCACCCCACCTTACCTTCATGTCCCGACTATTCCCCTTCTACCGTGCATGATCCAGTATCACCTTGGACTGATGATGGGTGCTCCGCATGGTAGAAAGGGAATACTCCATCCAATTCTGTGCCCTTCCACCCTTCCACACCCCTTCCGCATCCCTCTTCAGGGACTCATGAGCAACTCTTTATCCAGGAGGTGCAGTCACTCCTATCTTTAGGGGCAGTGGAGGAGGTTCCTCAGGAGCACAGGGGCGAAGACTTTTATTCTCGGTATTTCCTAATACCGAAAGCCAAAGGTGGCCTCAGGCCCATCCTGGACCTGCGGGAACTCAACAAGTTTATAAAGAAAATTAGGTTCCTCATGGTCTCTCTGACCTCCATCATTCCCTTATTAGATCCAGCAGACTGGTGTGCCGCCCTCAACTTGAAGGATGCATTCTTTCAGATCACGATTACTCAGTCCCACAGGAAGTACCTCAGGTTCATGGTGAACAACACCCACTACCAATTTACACTCCTCCTATTCGGCCTATCAGCAGCATCTCGAATTTTCACCAAGTGCATGGCAGTTGTTGCTGCGTTTCTGCACAGGCACCAAGTTCAGATGTTTCCTTCCTTCACAGTAGAAAACCCTCCATGAGAGCCAGCTACCTTTCCAAGTGGAAGGGATTTTCAGTCTGGTTGGCGCAGTGCCATTCGTCCCTGACACTGGCCCCAGTGCTGCTTATTCTGGACTACCTCCTCCATCTGAAGCAGCAGGGTCCTTTGTTGTCATCAATAAGGGTACACTTACCTGCCATCTCGGCCTTTCACCCTTGCAGGGAGGGACGCTTGGTGTTTGCTAACCCTATGGTCAGCTGGTTTTTAAAAGGCTCAACAGGCTATATCTTCATGTCTGGCAACTGGTCCCAGCCTGGGACCTCACCCTGGTCCTTTTCTAGACTAATGGGACCACCTTTTTTGAGCCCTTGGCAACATGCTCCCTCCTCTACCTTTCTTATAAGGTGGCGTTCCTGGTGGCAATAACCTTGACCAGGAGGGTGTCTGAACTGAGGGCCCTAGCCTCAGATCCCCTTTATACTGTATTCTGTAAGGACAAGATGCAGCTCAGACCTCATCCTGCTTTCCTTCCAAAGGTGGTGTCGCAGTTTCACATCAACCAGGACATCTTTCTCCCTGTATTCTACCCTAAGCCGCATTCTAGTGGCAGGGAGCAGTGACTCCATTCTCTGGATGTCTGCAGGGTGCTAGCCTTTTATATTGAGAGAACGAAGACATTCAGAAAATCGGCCCAGTTATTCGTGGCAGTGGCGGACAGAATGAAAAGTCTGCCGGTTTCATCACAACGCATTTCATCATAGATCACATCCTGTATTTGGGAATGCTGCAACCTGGTGGGAGTCCCACACCCCCGATAACTGCACGCTCCTCTACGGTGCAAGTTTCGTCAACCGAATTCCTGGTGCAGGTCTGCAGAGCAGTGACATGGTCCTCTGTTCACACTTTCACCATGCCCTATGCGATTACTCAGCAGGCCAGAAATGATGTGGCCTTTAATCGGTGGACAACTCCGAATCCGCCTCCTGAACTTGGGCTTGTGAGTCACCTGATTCGAATCAACATGAACAAGCATTTGAAGAAGATGGAATGGTTACTCATATTCTCCTGTTGTTCTTTGAGATGTGTTGTTCATGTCCATTCCAATACCCACCCTCCTTCCCCTCTGTTGGAGTAGATGGTGTCACGGAGTGGTGGGGGAGTCAGGGCCCTGCACCCCTCTTCCTGAGATTCACTGTGACTCTCAGCCAGCCAGTAAAACAGAAGGTTTATTAGACGACAGGAACACAGTCCCAAGCAGAGCGTGTAGGTACAACCAGAACCCCTCAATCAAGTTCTTCTGGGGGGTTCAGGGAGCTTAGACCCCAGCTTGGGGTTCCCTGCATTGCACCACCCCGCCGAAACTGAAACTAAAAATCCCTCCCTCAGCTTTCTCCCACCTCCCCTCTGCTCTTCCTCTCCATTGTTCAGTCTCCCAGGCAGAAGGTGTGATTTCTCCCCACCCCGCTCCTGGTTCAGGTTACGGTTCAGGTAGATTCCTTCTCATCCCCAATGTAACTCCCTGACAACATTCCCAGGTCAAATCTGCCCTGCTCCATCGCAGATGGCAAGAAGAAACTGAGGGGGTGGCGGGTTGGCAGGGCCCTATACTGGGTGCCAGGAAGGCACAACTCTGGGGGCTTCCAGGCCGACTCTATGGCTGCTGCTAGGAGAAAAATCTTCTGGCTACTGCGTGCACGCACCCACACCTGATTGGAATGGACATGAACAAAACATCTTGAAGAACAACAGTTATGAGGTGAATAACTGTTTTTTTAAATTTTATTTTACCTAATTACTTAAAGAATTTTTTTTGTGGTATCTTTAAGTTACGTGATTGATAAGCTAAATGGAATTTTAATCTGGTCATTATTACTGACAGCTGTGACAACCGGCAGCTCTTAATGAGTTAAAAATCATCTTTGAATGATCCTTATTTCTGACATTACAGAAGACATCTACAATCAAAGTGTCTCTTATCAATCATAGAACATAATTAGATCATAGGCATCCCTTATCAATGACACAGTCTCATTTACAACACACTTTCTATTAGTGTGAAGAGTCTTTACCATAGACATCTAGATTCCTACAGACGTTGAGGCACCAGGAATAGTGAGGTACAGCCCAATATTCAATCACATGAAATTCCTGAATACAGGTCACTCACAGGTTAAGAACCAACACTCTGGACTTAGAACTCAAACACATTCTTTGCTAATCTCTTCTCCTAGAATCTTTAAGATTTGATATGCAAATGAATTTAATATGCAAGAAAAAGAGAACTAAAAGGGTTAACATTTACTAACAAACCCAAACTAGGTGGGTTTGATTCTATGAAAGTGATTTGCATTTAAATTGGCACGGATCCCACTTTGATCTCTTAATAGCTTTTATTAAGAGAGATAATCTCGTTCCAAAAGTAGGAATATTTTACCTATGATAATCCTAAATCTTGTGTATACCACGAGAATTACAACACTGTGACAAATTATCTTATTGTATTTTTGATGTGTTACAGGAGCTGAATACCTCTGCCCCTGATTTCAAAGCTATATTTCCTAATTTGTGCAGGGAACTGGAGAGATGGGGTGAATCTGCTTTATTAAAAAAAATAAATCTATCAGAGACAAGATGTAGAGAGGAAACCACACCTTCTTTGGCTGTACTAAATGCACCACCAAGGACAATGAAGACAACCATTAAAGCACAATAGCAGAGCCATCACACGAAGCAATCTGTTGATAGTTCTAGATTTTTTTCCCTGGGTTTGAGCAAACAAGTTTGGAGTAGGGAGGAAGTGAATCTCCAGAAGATGCTAATAATAATAATCTCATAATGTGGGATTGATAAAGCCTAAAATACATGGCTGGGGAAATTCAGCTAGGGGTTTGTTACTCCAGAACTTGGACCTAAGGCACTCCAATACTGGCTTGCCTGATCCTCAGTTTACTCTGCCCAAATGAGGAGAGAAGAGGTAGCCTGCCTTAGAGGAATTGCCAGGGTATTACCAGAGACTTATCTCCAACCCACAGAGGACTCCCCAGAGCAGGCGAATCCTGCTAACCCTTGGAAGGACACAGATACAGCCCTCTGCTCAAAGGATTGACATTAAAGCAATAATTTCATCGAAAACAAAATAATATTTAAAGGAAATAAACAGTGACAATACATTCAATCGTTCCTTAAAATTAGACAGAAATTCAAACTTACATTCCTTTCACAATCCCTTAGTTTTGTGTTTTGCTCCTTCTGTTCTGTCTAAAAAGAGGTTGGTCCTGATATTTTTGGGCTTACTGCTATTGTTGCCTTGGGTGCTGCTGTTGGGGCTGCTGCAGTGGTCCATTGCCTTGAGGATTGCGTTGTTACTGTGTTCTAAAGCGGCTGCCTCTGGAAGCTCAGGTACCATGCACACCCACACTTTAAGCCTGCTGGTTCTCAGCCTTATATACTGGTTGCACTCTCAAGTGGAGCTTATTAGCATAGGTCTTTCCCACC
Source organism: Gopherus flavomarginatus (assembly GCF_025201925.1). Lineage (NCBI taxonomy): Eukaryota > Metazoa > Chordata > Testudines > Testudinidae > Gopherus > Gopherus flavomarginatus. Next base: position 35,817,514 of record NC_066617.1, read on the forward strand.
AATTAGACTGGCTCAGCCAGTGAGCTTCCAGTTATTAAAATAGACTCTCATCCTGTCTAGATCCTCCCCTTCCTGCACATAACTTCGCCTTGAGGTCATCATTAGCATAGATCATCCCTTTGAGGTCCTGTGTCCTCTCCAGAGAATCATTGCAGCCACCATTTTTTACTCTAAACGGGTTGGCAACCTCTGGCATGCGGCTTGCCAGGGTAAGCACTTTGGCGGGCCAGGCCAGTTTGTTTACCTGCTGCATCGGCAGGTGACCGCACTGGCTGCGGTTCGCCATCCCAGGCCAATGGGGGTAGCGGGAAGCTGCGGCCAGCACATCCCTCGGCCCATGGATCTTCCCACCATCCCCATTGGCCTGGGACTGCGAACCGCAGCCAGTGGGAGCCACGGTCCACCGAACTTGCTGACGCAGCAGATAAACAAACTGTCCCGGTCTACCAGGGTGCTTACCCTGGTGAGCGGCGTGTCAGAGGTTGCCGACTCCTGCTCTAAACTATCATTAATTCCTACTTATCGAAAACCTTAATCCTAAAACTAACTACTGCTTTGTGCAAGCCAAAGCATTATGATATTGTCACCACCATTGTTATGCCAATCTCGAGAAGGGCAATTTTACAATATTTAAATCCCTTTTTCAGTTTTTCTCTTCAAGTCTTTATCCAAGGTGCTGCATGGTTTTTCAGAGCAGCTAAAAGCAAAATCTTTTGTTACAGGTTGACTTTCCGACATGGGGCTGAATGCAGACAGGAAGGTCAGACTCTAAAATCTGCTCTCTTGATAATAAATAACAAATAATAAAAATTTTAAAAGTAATTTTTTAAACTTAGACTAAGAAAGCTTTATGTACCTTAGTGTTGGGGAAAAATTTAAATCTAAGTATGTTAATACAATTGTGATGGATCTGCTAAGCAAGGGATTACAACTTTCCTCCCCACTGCACATCCCCTTCCTCCTAGCCAGATAAAGGGAAAGGTCCTGAACAAGGTAGTGGCTGGGCTTGGTTGGGAGGCAGCAGCCACATGACAAGCCAGGAGCTGAAACGAAGCTAGAAGAATTCCCAGAGTCACATGACTGCCATATATTACAGCTGAGTATAAAGGTTTATTGGGGAGCAGCTATTGCTCACTTTGAACTGTAACAGTTTAAGCCTTTGTATCTAGGGTATTTGCAAGCTTTCCCTTTTCTGACAGACTTAGTAAAATATCCTTTCATTTAGCCATGAGTCTTATCCCCACCAGGACTAGATCCTACAAGGCCTAGTTGCCGAAGTACCTACACTGCTTTCCTCTAAGAAACCTGGCACGCTACTGGCACCTAGGGGTTTGGTGTGATTTGGTACTGAGCAGCTTCAATAACTACATCATTATTTCAAATCCTTTCATTCTATGTCATTTTCTCTCATTTAATAAAACTTGTTTTATAAAATAATATGGTTGTTTGGATGGAATGTTCATCTAGTTCCATCTTTGAAGGGAAAAACATGCAGGTTACTTCTAAAAGGGGGCTTGTAAGTAAAAGAATTTTGAAACTTGGGGCACCCCATTCTTGTCTTGGCCCAAGGACACAGACAGAAGAGTTGTCTTCCAGGGAACTGTGTTGTAAAAGGTCAAAGGCAGGCAAATCATAAGGACAGATCCAATAGGAGAATGAGGTGGAAGCAAGCTATAGGTAATGAACATATTTCAAACTTGATCATTTTGCTTTTTTGAAGGTGGACATTTTTTTAGGTGCATGCTATATTCATCTGGGGGTATCGGAAAATGGTTTTAATAGTTTATAAAAGTATAGTTTAGGCAAAAACATACTCTCTAATTGTAAATATTCCAAGCAATTACGATATGGGTAGATTGAAAAAATACTGTTCTAGTAGAGAATACAAAGAAAAACGATGCATCATCTAGCTATTCTATGACCATACTTCCACATGTGTTAGTGTAACTAGTGAAAGAAAAGGCTAACTCTTGAAGCCAGAAGGAGGAAATGACAGATAAGAGAATGGATTTCTTTTTTCTTTACTCATTGAACAATTAATATGTGTAATTCAGAAATTCCATTGACCGATGCCTCATAATTGGCGACTGATTCTCACCAGGAAGAAGGAATTGGTGCCTGCTTGTCAAGCTCTGTTCTCCAGTACCGCCTACCCTGACAACACATTTTCTTAGTCGTGCTTTGATGGCTCTGTGATGGTAATATTTTCTGTCGTAAGGTTGTAAACTATGGTATAACTGATGTATTCTTAACATAGATGACAACCATGGAGCACGACCATGCTTTTCCTTTTCAAATTAGATTTTCCAAAATGAAGAAGCTTTTATGATTGTTTAAACTTGTTGGCAGACAATTGTATTTAAAGCACACAGATGGGAAGCTCAGTTCCATTTAGCTTTGGTATGCATTCTGTCACTGGCAGCTGATATGAGGAAGCCATAGGGACACATCTGCATACAAATGTGATTTTAAAAAGGCAATTTTCATTTTTTATAGTGGGCTTTACATAGTTTTCAAGAAATTTAATGTGCAGATGACTTGCTATAGCATATTGAAAGTCAAAGGGCCTTGTTCAACTTTTGTGCACTAAAGACATTGCAAGACCTTGCAAAATTAAAATATTTAAAATTGTGGTTATTTTCTGTGGTTATAGTGTATAGTTTGGCAGAATTATGTCAATTTTGTATGCAACATGCTTATCAGTAAGTCCTTGAAAAGTGATGGGGACATTAAAAACGACTTTCAACATCTGCAGTATAATTACTGATTAAATACTTGCTAAAATTTCACATTTTACATTGTTGTCCAATATTATCATCACAATAGATGAAGTCCATACGTTGTGACAAAATTGTTTTTTTATTTATAATTATGCTTCACGTTTTCTTTTTCGTTAGTGCTAAATAATATGCAGAAATGAAGACAGCCTCTACCTAAAATAAATTACAGTCTAATAGATGGAAACATCAAGAACTGATTGTGTGGGGAACAATCAGTGATTAGAAGGAGACTTTTATTGCTATTTTTAAAAAGTATTAATGAATTCACTTTAAAATTTTCTTCACTTTAAGAAATTAAAAAAAAGCGTTTGTAACTATGAATTGCAAAATGAATGTTATATGTCCAAGAAGTCATAAAATTAATTGACGTGGCAGCTATTGTATTATGTATTAACTTTTAAATATATAAGTGCTGACAGGGTTCTCAGCTCTGGATATGACCCCAAAATAGAGACTCCCTGGCTCAAAGAGCTTACAGTGGAAGTACCGTGTCTTGCAAATGCTTTCTACCAGGTCTAATGTTTAATATTGTGGGTAATGGTATTGATGTCAGTGATAAAGCTCACAGTAGGAAGCACTATGCTCGATAGTAAGTATCTGAAGAATTGGTTCTGAAGACGGGATGTACTGGGCAACCCAAAGAAGAGAATAATATTTAAAGAGAGTTCTCAATTCATGTAGGCATGATGGAATATGAGAATCTTTGGCAGAGTTTGAATGATGACAAGGTGCTGGCTCAATGAACCAGATACTAAATATTTTTACCCATGGAAAAAAAACCAATGAAATAAAAGAATCTTCTGATATTACCATAAATATATAATGCCTAAATTGCCTCCTTCACATCAACTGTTCCCCAGAATATCAGGCATTGCTTTATTTTTAATATTTCTAGCTTGTGAGGTGTAGTTTACATACAGTTTTTGTACTGATTTACTGTTTGGTTATACCTGTGATTTTTTCCTACCAAAATAGTTAAATTGGTACAAACTCTAATGTGGAACCAGTTATACCTGTATAAAAGAGCCTCTTTCCTTATTACTGTTCCCTTACAGAAAGAAGCAGTACTTTTATAAGCCCCTTTTATATTGTTATAACAATGTCCATATTAGTGGGATTTTATAGCTAAAGCAGACAAAACCTTAAAGATATATATTGTGAATGATGATTAAATATATTCCATGCAGGAAAGAAATGGTTTCCATATCTGGGAAATATTCAGCTAGATTTGGTTTTCTTGACATTCTCTTGAGATGGCAAGTATTGCAGACTCCTCCCTCAAACAGCCTTCATTTTATTTTGCACTTTCAATTTTCTGTATTGCATTAGGTAAGGCATGTTTGATAAGGTGTCTTTCCATATCTTCAATTAAAGATCCATCAAATTAAGATAAGCACAAGGTTCGTCCGCTCTCACAAGGTTTTGTCACTAACTTTGAGATCTTCCAAATATTGCTTAATTTAATCCCAAATACGCTATTACCCCATTATGTTTGCCTGTGAAAATTGGCTCAACAAGCTTTTGATGATACTTCAAACCTTTCTTGGCTCAGTTAGATGCAGAGGTAAATACAGTGCCTCAGATTTATCAGGCAAATGGAACAGTCCAAAAGATTTCTCCGGGCTTCTGTATCACTCTGGTCAAATACTGATATAAATCACTACATAATGGGTTCTCCAAATCTGCCACAGGAGGATGAGGCTGATTATGTGTATTCCTTCTAAACAAATACAGTTTCAGTCCTGGGTTTATAATCCTTATAGCTCAATCTCTGTTTAACTCTCTTTTTTGTAGTCTTGATGCAGTGCTCAAGGATACTTTAGCTGAACTGATCTCTTTCAACTGGTTCTTCAGTTTGTCCAACAATCTTGATCAGGGGTTCTCAGACTTCTATACTGGTGACCCCTTTCACACAACAAGCTCTGAGTGTGACCCCCCCTTATATATTAAAAACATTTGTTTATATATTTAACACCATTATAAATGCTGGAGGCAAAGCGAGGTTTGGGGTGGAGGATGACAGCTCGCAACCCCCCCCATGTAATAACCTCACAACCCCCTGAGGGGTCCCGACCCCCAGTTTGAGAACCCCTGATCTTGATGTTCCTTTGGAACATCTGATATCTTATGTTGCTGTATTTGTGGTTTTAAGGCTATAGCTTCTTCTATGTTTATGCCTGCCACTTGGTTTTCGTTCACAGTTGCCCAAGAAGGCAATGCAAGCAAATTTTGCATCACTTTTGAATGGTGGCTATGTTTTCTCCGATGGAGAGGATCCTTCCTGACCAGGGAACTGTGATCAGTGCTGGTTAAACAGAGTTATGGTTGGTCACTTAAAGGAGTAGCAACTGTGACAGATATGGCAATCGTATTATTGTATTAAATTTATGTATTCTTGTGGGCCAGGATATCACCCTCTAGGAAGAGATGTGGCAGACGTAAGACCTGGGAGTTCAAAAGACCATATTGAAAATGTGCCAATTAAGAATAGACTCTTTGGGATAATAAGTGTTAAGTTGATTTCCTTGCGGAATCCCTAGGGAGAGATTAATGCAAATTACCCAACTCCCATTGTACAAAAACACAGCCTTTTGAAGCTTTGCTCTGAGGAGGGAGTCACTGTCTGCTGATTATTTGTTATAGAAGGCCACGATCAAAGGCTCAAGCTATATAAAGAAATGGCTGATCTGCCCAGTAACCGTTCTGACTGTGGATCTAAGATGGATGAACTTGTAACCATGGGGACAACCCAGTTGCGGGTTCTGAAGGACTGTGACCTACTAGAGCCGTTGGGGGTGATCTCCGGTAACCTTTTTAGCACATGTGTAGGTTCTTCTATTGTTTTAATATTTTTTCTCGTTAATGCTTTTACCTTAAGAATAAATGAGCTTGCTTAGAAGGAGTTGTGTAGTAACATATAATGGCGGGAAATATAGGGGTCATAGCCCTCAGAGAGAAAGCCAGGCACAAGTGCTGGCCTTTTAGGCAGTCTGACTTGCTGGGAATATCACAGTGCAAGCCAGGGAGCTGTGCAGCCTTAAAATCCCTGGTCAGGAGGCAGTGAGACACAAATCTCTGCCTAAGAGAAGTGATGGTGGGATACGGAAACCTAGAGTCAGTGCCCTTGCTGAATCATGGAGGGGAATACAGGTGCAATTGCCCTGAAGCTGTGACAGTGACAGTCCACCCTCTCCCACTTCAGTGGTGCCCTTTTTCTAAAGATCTGATCTAGAGTTTCTTGAAGTCAATAGGAGTCTTTGAATCTGAACCCTTATACTTCCCAGTGATCTGATTTGGAAGTATATGTGGAAAGTTAAAATGAGAGAGTAAAAAAACATTCATTTTAATATAGTCTTAAAAATGCTGATAGGATTAGGGTCTTGTTATATTCTATGCAAATTCACACCAGTACCAAAAATATGGCCTCATTATGCCATGTCCTGGATGCATATTGCTTGACAATTCTTGTGTTAACCTCCACTTTATTTATTATAAATCCAGCTTTGGCAAATCAGAAGTGACTTGTGGCTGTGGTTCTGTTTGACCTTGTATTCTGTCATTCTAGCTCAGGGGTTCTCAGACTGGGGTTCGGGACCCCTCAGAGGGTTGTGAGGTTATTACATGGAGGTCGTGAGCTGTCAGCCTACACCCCAAACCCCGCTTTGCCTGCAGCATTTATAATGGTGTTAAATATATAAAAAATTTTAATTTATAAAGGGGTGGTCACACTCAGAGGCTTGCTATGTGAAAAGGGTCACCAGAATAAAAGTTTGAGAACCACTGTTCTAGCTGTTTGGATTTCAGTTGCTACTGTACAAGCTCAAATGACCATCCATATCCTGTATTATACAAAAAGAAAAAAAAACTGGAGAAAAGCTTGAGTTCTGTGGTCATCCAAGCACTTCAAGGTATGGCCTGTTTCAGCTACCCTTTGACATTCACAACACTTTCTTGAAAGGATATTATTTTAATAAAAAAGGTAGGTGTGTGGGGGGGGGGGGAGGGGGCTTTTCAAGCTTGCCATCCTTAGCCATTAGTTTTAAATATTTAAATTAATACAATCAATTTCCCAGCGCCTGCTCAGTTAATTGATCAGGCCTGATTCTCTACTGCTTTGCACTTTGTGTTGTCATTTACACCCAAGCAAAGCAACTGAAAAATGCTACCAGATCTGGATGGTAGCATGACACCACTTTGCATAGGTGAATATGACAAGACAAGGTGCAAGTGGCTGGAAATCAGGCAAATTGACATTGGGGGAGTTACTCCACAAGGCTGCCAAGTGTTTCACATCTTGCATGATATTCATGCATTTATCAGCACTGTCAAACCTGCCTGCTGCTGAATGTCATTTCTCCAGAAGTGGGCAGAAGCTGCAGTTCTTCCAGCTGATTACTAGCTGTCTTTCTTGAACCTGGGTTCAGGTAGCCTGTAGGCCTCTCTTTTGCTGACTCCCCCTACTGGCTCTGGATGGGGAAAGAAGTGGCAGGAATGAAAGCAGCAGCAGATGGCATGGTTGGCAGAGACAAAAACTGAGGCAGATTGTTACTAGTTTAGCCTCCTTCAGCCACAGCCCTAGAGAGACCACCCACTCCTAGATACCACAGATACCCTCAAAGATATTACCCCCAGAGAGACTGCAGGTAGAACCCAGCTACCAGTTCCCGCAACCACAGCCAACCCAGACAGCATCCAGCGTTCATATCTCAGCAATCCCTGGACACCACTCACATCTGTCAGCAACTCCAGACACACAAGAGCACCTACTCTAGTGCTCTGAGACATCCCATTACACTATGTGCCCCAGTCATAGATGCCAGGTTTCAATCAATTTCCTGTCCCTGCTGTTGCCTGCAGAAGGGTGTATTGACAAGAAACTGAAGTTTAGGATTATTTGCCAATATATAAAGGGCATAAAATGATGCATATGGAACTGGGCAAACCTTGGCAGCTATGGCTAGATTTACACCATTGTAAGTCAAAGCAAAATCTGTCTATGAGTAAGGTGTTTTCAAGCAAACTGCAATCACAACAGTTCAGCTATCACGTCAGCTGGATTAAACAGACCTAAAACAGCCCAATTTTTCACTTGAAATCCCATTAATGATGACAAAAGGTACCCTGTTTGCGTATATAAAAATTAGAGTTGTCAAGTGATTAAAACATTTAATGGTGATTAAAATCATAATTATGTGATTAAAAATAATGAATCATGCGATTAATCGCACTGTTAAAATAATAGAATACCATTTATTTACTTATTTTTGGATGTTTTCTACAATGTCTAATGTTAGAGTCTACAAGTCCAATCAGTCCTACTTCTTGTTCAGTCACTCGCTCAGACAAGGAAGTTTGTTTACATTTGCAGGAGATAATGCTGCCCACCTCTTATTTACAATGTCACCTGAAAGTGAGAACAGACATTCACATGGCACTGCTGTAGCTGGCATCAGAAGATATTTATATGTCAGATGCACTAAAGATTCATATGTCTCTTGATAACTTCCACCACCATTCCAGAGGACATGCGTCCATGCTGATGACAGGTTCTGCTCAATAACGACCCAAAGCAGTGTGGACTGAATAATCATAATCTGAATCAGATGCCACCTGCGTTTCATTTTTGTTGGTTAAGGTTCTGTAGTTTCCACATCTGAGTATTGCTCTTTTAAGACTTCTGAAATCATGTTCCACACCTCATCCCTTTCCGGTTCTGGAAGACACTTCAGATTCTTAAATCTTGGGTCAGATGCTGTAACTATCTTTAGAAATTTCACATTGATATCTTCTTTGCATTTTGTCAAATCTGCAGTGAAAGTGTTCTTAAAATGAACGACATGTGCTGGGTCATCATCCGAGACTACTGTAACATGAAATATATGGCAGAATGAGTATAAAAAAGAGCAAGGAGTTTAATTAAAGCATTATTTTTTTAATGAGTGTAATCAGCATAGAGGCATGTCCTCTGGAATGATGGCCGAAGCATGAAGAGGCATATGAATATTTAGTGCATCTAGCACGTAAATATCTTCTGATGCCAGCTACAGCAGTGTCATGCGAACACCTGTTCTCAGTTGCAGGTGACATTGTAAATAAGAAGCAGGCAGCATAACCTCCTGTAAATGTAAACCAACTTGTTTCTCTTAGCGATTGGCTGAAAAAGAAGTAGGACTAAGTGGATTTGTAGAGGCTAAAGTTTTACATTGTTATGTTTTTGAGTGCAGTTATGTAACAAAAAAAATTCGACATTTGTAGGTTGCACTTCCATGATAAAGAGATTTCATGACAAATATTAATTCGTTTTTTTCATTTCACCTCATACAATTTCTTTTCATTATTTCTACAGTGCTATATTTGTAATAAAAATAATATAAAATGAGTACTGCACACTTTTGTATTCTATGATGTAACTGAAATCAATATATTTGAAAATGTTGAAAAACATCCAAAATATTTAATACATTTCAATTGGTATTATGTTGTTTAACACTGTGATTAATCTTGATTTTATTTTTTAGTTAATCGCGTGAGTTAACTGCGATTAATTGTCAGCCCTAATAAAAATCTGTCTTTGTGGCTTAGCTAGTCAAACCTATAGATTACCCTCCTCCTCCAAACCTTTCTTATCATATTGCTTATTACAACCTGGTAATTCAGTAATTATTGCTGATTTGCAAAGTGATATTCTATTTAGAATTTAGCAACTAATGTGTTTTCAAATGTCACCTAGATTTTGATTTACAGACATACATTTTTAACAAAGTGCTGTGATGTTGGAATGATGTAGACACTTAAATTTGGGCTTTTACTAATTTTACATTTTTTATTGTTCCTCAAGGATGGATGAGAACAGGCAGTTTGTGATGCTGCTACTCTTTATGTTAGAACATTGATTTTGATATATGCCAACAAATTCTGTATGATTACAGTAGTCTCTTAGGAAACTTTACTACAAATACCTTATAACAATGGAAGCTGGAGTTAAGTTTACATAAATGTTGGTAGTTAGGTTAGAAAAGATTCATGTTGTTCTATACACTGGATAGATTATTAAGGCTCTCAGTTCTAGAGGTCCCTTCTAGAACAATATTTTATTTCTTAGATTTCTGCTGTTTAATACCATTTTTAAAATATTATTTTAAGGGAGAAATTGCAATCTTGGTATTTTGTGATTTTGGTGCATATGCGTTATTATATTTTAAATGTAATGTGTATTTGTGTGCATTTTCTTTAAGCAATTATATTTAAATGTAAATACAATTATATGGAACATAGAAATATTGTTTTTCTACATTTTCCATAGTTCACATATTGCAATATAAATCAAATTAATAGATAAATTGAGATAATAGTGAGTACTATGGACTTTGCCATAAAGTAACATGTTTTTACAGAGTTTCATTTTCAAACACTTTTGTTTTGTGTGTAATATCACTTGAAAATTCTGACCTTTTTAATTTTCCCAAAGTGACTTGTTTTGCAAGGCAGCCCCAAGTGTATAGGTAAAGTGTATAGGTAAAAAAAGTGTATAGGTAAATCTGTTTTATCAAAGAGGCCAGTGCAATTTACTCTTTCTTGTTCTTGTGTGGTTATAGGCACTTACTGGCATTTGCAGAACTGCATCACTGTCCAGTCTTCCTACAGCAGAATGTTTGTTTCCAGAGGCATGTGTGGGATCAGTAATGCAGTCGGCCCCCTTTTCATTTGGTTTAACTATTTTTCTGGGAACGCCAATGGGATTGCAGCGAGAGAACCTGCTAATTGTTGTTTTAGAATGCTTTACAGGGCTAGTGGAGTCAGGAAATTTAAATTTCATTTTTATTACACTTTGGTCTGCATTAGTTTACTTATTATTTGACCCAGACTGACCTAAATAAAAGAAATGGAATGCATTATTCAATCAGAGAATTGTCTATGCCAGTAGCTTTTCATTAACTTTTACCTTTTGCTAGTGAATATATTTTAAATCACTCTTAGGCTTGGTCAGTATTTTTCAGACACACACTTAAGCATTATGTCTGCTAGTTTCAGCAGGATATTAAGGTTAAAAACTGTTTCAAAAGCAGCTATGGCAGCAGATCATAATAGAAAGCTTCCTTGGTGTTCAGACCAATAAATAAATTAGAAGAAGGGTTTTAAGCTCTGCATGATAAAAGGAACTGAAAGTAGGGCAGAGAAAGAACAACCTTTGTAATGAGCCTTGCCTGGGGCTAAGGAGAATCAGAAGTTCATTGTGTATTTCAGTGCATGGTGCAACAGCAGTACAAAGAGTTGGTGACTGAGGTTTTCCATTGCCTCAGGATATCAATGATTGCTGTATATAATGATAGTGAATGCTAGGAATGCACTAAATAAATCTTGTCTTTGCAACTCATATTTTCAAGTTGCAACTCTGGGTAGGATGGAGACTTGACATGATGAGTTTGTAGCCAGCAGGATGTGATACGGCCCTGTTCCCTGCATGTATCAGATCACTAGGAACGTGGAGTGTATTTTATTACTGCAACTACATAAAAAAGCTGAAATAAAAATGATTGAAATGAGTCACACACTGATGGTGTATAAAATATTTACTTGTGGACTAAGAAAAGCACCAGATTTGAAACTGGTAGCATATGTCCTTTTGGAGATAAGGAACGGAAAAGCTAAACAAATCACTGGCTGCCTAGGTCATAACCACCATTATTCTGGTCATAAATTCTCCAACATTTCAGATGTCATTATCTCTGAAGTGCATACACCAGGAGAGATTGTGTTTTTTATCCCCATCTTCCCACCACATATGTCTGTGTTTTCCTCATGAAAACAACCACACTTATTTGCATAAGATGATTTGAAAATTATGGAGCCTTGTACTTGAAGCTTGTTTAAGTGTTTGTAATCTTCATGGAGTGTGACACTTCTTAACTATCTGATTATAATCCTTCATAATTTTGTAACCTTTTACATCCTCCTATGTACGTCTTCCAGTTGTTTATATTCTGCTTGGTGTAGCTATAATGCTTTCATGAACATCTCTAACTTGGAAATCATGTATTGGCAGGCCCTAAAATGAACATACTTTAATGATTTCCTTTGAATGTGATGATTGTGTTGGGGAGTTGATATCTGAGACACCATAATTTTGAATTGTGAGTACTTGGAAAATTACATTTGCTTAATATGCTTTTCTGGATGAAAAACCCCCAAGAAAGCTGCTGGACTCAAAAGTCTTAAGTGTATCATTCACATTAGTGACTTTTACTTTAAAATATAACCACTTATGTGTTAATCCTGCTCAAAGAGCTGTTTGCTTCAAGGCTGCATGAGAGCAGCCTCAAAGAGCGACTAGGAACATCTTAGTTACATCTCTAAAAAACATAAACTGCCTCCCTGCCCTAGCAGACAAATCCCCCAATGATTAACACACTCATTTAAAATGAAAATGACCCCACCCAGTCCCATCATTACAAAGAACTGATTTATTTAAAATGAAATCAATGTTTATTTATCCTCTCATTTCAGAAATCTCAACCCCAATTTCTTTTTTTGCTGCAGTCCATAGTAATATTTCATCTAGCAATATCAAATCTTAAATTTATGAGACACTGCTTCCAACCTGGCTGCCACACCTTAGCACCAATTTCATCAACTGCTTCAATGCAATAGACTGGACTGCTCAGGAAGGGTGCGTTAGGCAGGCATGGTGGTGAATTTAGCCAAAATAAGTGAGTTTAGTTATAATGAGAGAGAAAGGCAAGTAGCCATAACTCTAACAGTAGCTCTGCAATGGATTTGCAAATCTGGGAGCTTATCAGCTCAAAGTAAAGTTTTCCAAAGTGCCTAAGTGACTTAGCACCCTATGTCCCATTTTGGCCTACTTAGCCATCTTGGAGACCATGTCTCATTGACCTACAATGAGACATGGGACTTACCTATATGGAGAGTTAGTGTATGACCAGCTGTGGTATCAATCTACAGAACTCTATTGTGTTGCTCACTAACTGACCCTGTTGCTTTACACTGAAAGTTCCATAGTGCGCTTTGCATACTGCTGTTTCAAACAGCAGTGGAAGAGGTATACTTAAAGAAGGGAATGACATAGTCTATCAGGCATGCTGATCTATTTTTAATAGCAGCATTTTGAATGGACTCATGCAGTGGGGGAGGCAGCTGAAGTTGCAGGCATCAGTGTTGGTAATAAGCAAATGAAAAGGATTGGACATTAATCCATTGTGGATAGAAAGGAAAGGTCAAGAAGACATGGCAAGATAGAGATACTATCTAGATATGTGGCTCAACGGAGAGCCAAGTCACAGGAGAAGCCAAGATTATAGGCTTGAGCAACACTAAGGTTGTCCGCCATGATAGAGAAATGGGGAGGAAAGATCAAGACCTGGTTTAGGCATGTTATGTTTTAGTTAATGGTTGGACATCCATGAGGATATGCAAAAAAGACAAACTGAGTTTTATAGTTTGTGAATCCTTAGTATAAAGATGGGAGTCAAAGCCATCACTGATAAGATCCCATAGAGATAGGGTTTAGATGAAGAAGAAAAAATGAGCCAAAGAAAGTATTATAGAGATGCCTTCCAGAAGATGAAGAGGAGGACGAGCCACTGAAGGGGTTGATCTGAGAAGTAGGTGGAGAACCAAGAGAATATGGTTCATAAGAGACAAGGAATTAAAGTTTTTAAGAATGGTAGATGGTTGAAGGGCAGTTGATTGGACATGGAAGATGAAGATGAATTATGGGCATTGTCATGGTCCCTTGGTGTGATCTTTCGAGAGGCCTGAGCATCTATTGGCTGACCTTCCTTAACTTGTCTTAATTAGAGGTGAAAGCCTAGCTATTGACCTGAGTGAAGGTTAGTAGTTCTTTAATTTTAGGGCTTTCAGTCTGCTTCAGTCTCTTGGTTACTTTCTTGGAGGCAGCCGGGTGCAGGGCTGTCTCCCCTTTACTGTCCCAGGTCTGTCTGCCTTCTCTTCCATCTCTGTACTCCCTCCTTTATAGCTGACCTTATTTCCTCGCTTGGTTGTAGCTGTGTATTCCTGTCTCCATGGTTGGCAGCTCTGGCAGCAGCATGGGGATGCAATCAAGCTGCTTGCTTATAAACAGGAGAGGTTCTCTTTCCCCCTCTGTCTCAGGTCAGTATGGACTTTGTAGACCCCATTTCAGGCCCTGAGGTCTGTAGTCATCATTTTCTAAAAAATATGCTCTTGTTCAAATAGCAATTAATTCAGGGAAGTTCTATGGCCTATGTTGTACAGAAAATCAGATTAGTCAGACAGTGGTCCCTTCTGGCCTGATTATCTATGAATCATTAGTGATCTTGGGAAGAACAGTGTTAGAGCAGTGTAGGGGCTGTAAATCAGGCTCTAGAACAAAATTAGAGGAGTCCTTAAAGTAGCAGGTGTACACAACAAGTTCAGTGCATTTGAGATGATGGAGCAATGGTTTGAGAGGGAAAGAAGATTCAAACATGTGTCTGCTTCAAACAACAAAAATCTAAACCTCCCAGTGCCCTAAGAACTATGCAAAATGTTGGAGAGCTACTTGCTGTTACAGAGCCAACTGCAGAGGGGAGGTGAAGGATTTCTATATTCCATTGCCCTCTGTGTATCATGAGTCAAGCCAATTGCTGATGTCACCACAATGTTCATGAGAACCTGGAGGAGGTGGTGTCTCTGCCTACTACACTCCCTCCTAACAGGGACTTTCACAAGCCTCAAAGACCCCAAAAAGCCCACCCAGGAAGCAACAAGAAGATGGCGGAGTCCACTGATAGCATTGTAAGGACTCATAATACATACCTGAAGAATTCTCATTACATCCAGTAGAGAGCAGTGATTAACTTAGTGGTACTGTATGTGCCATCCAGTTAATTACAGTATCCATATAAAATTGTTATGCGGCCATTAATATCCCAAAATAGTTATGCGGCCATTAATATCCCAAAGCAGAACTCTTGGTTTCAGTACACAAAATACTGCAAAGAAAAATTTCCCACTAATTGCCCACTACATGCATCCAATGAAGTGGGTATGCACCCACGAAAGCTCATGCTCCAATACGTTTGTTAGTCTGTAAGGTGCCACAGAACTCTTTGCCGCTTATTCATCCTTTGTAATTTGACCTAGATTCCATGTTTTTGTGGAACTCTTTTTTTTTTTTCCTTCTTCAGATCATTGAAGATCTCCTGGTTAAGCCAGGGTGGACTCTTGCCCTACTTCCTATCTTTCCTACACAGTGGGATAGTTTGCTTTTGTGCCCTTAATGTCTCTTTGAAAAACTGCTAACTCTCTTGAACTGTTTTTCCCCTTAGACTGCTTCCCATGGGATCTTACCTACCAACTCCCCGAGTTTGCTAAAGTCTGCCTTCCTGAAATCCATTATCTTTATTTTACCCTCCCCACCCCCTTCTCATTCCCGCCCCCCACCAATTGCTAGAGGTTGTACTGATTTTTAGTGCTACAGACAGAAATATCTTTTCCATATTTGGTATGAACTGCTGGAAATTAGCTTAGTTTCAACTCTTTTTAAAATGTTATTTTAAAGAAGACCTTATTAATTGCTATATTTCTCTCTCTACATTTATTAAAATAAGGAACATTCAAATTACTATAATACATCTAAATAAAGTTAATATTCAACTGAACTATAAAAGCAAAGTGGCCTTTCAAAATATTCAATGGTAGTCAAGTCTTTCATAAAAATTAGGTTTGGTCTGAGGAGATGATAGTGAGACCCTTTAGACCCAAGCAGCTAGTAAAATTTCAGGGCCCTGCTGATTTTTTATTTGGAAGTAGAAATTGTCAGAGAAATTGCATATTCCCTGATGCAATCTTGTTTTTTTACAGGCAATGTACAAAGTCCTGCTTATTCTGAACGCAGGAGGAACCAAAAACAAAAGGAGCAGTTTCTTAGCGTAGAACCTCAAGCTTCTTTAGCCAGCAGACCCAAAAGCACTTTCTCTAGCGCTCTCTCTCTCTCTCGTCTGTTTTCAGTTTGTATGTGTTTTCTCTTACATGCACACACCCCCAACCAGCCTCTAGGCACGATACCCAGTGGAACCTTCTGTGATGTTATTGATATGAAGAGTGACCGTATAGATCATTGTTGCAACCAGGGTCCTATGGTTGCACCAGGTCTTGTAAAGAGGAGGTCAAGTGGGGTGCCTATGGAAAGGTTGTAGTTTGCTGGTTATGATTATACTGTCTGTATGTGTGTATCACTTTTGTATTTGAAGTTATGAATATTGGTGATGTACTTGTATCTCAATGTGTTTGATTCTAAATATGCCCAGTGAAGGATTTGGTCAGCTTCATGAGAAAGGACTATTCTCAGTAAGTGCCCAATCAAGAAACACTTAACAGACAAAGGACTTAACTAACATCTGAGCTTTCCTGGGAATGTTCAAACTAACATGTAAACCAGTGTTTCTCAAACAGGGGTCGCTGCTTGTGTAGGGAAAGCCTCTGGCGAGCCAGGCTAGTTTGTTTACCTGCCCCGTCTGCAGGTCCGGCCGATCACGGTTCCCACTGGCTGCGGTTCACCACTGCAGGCCAATGGGAGCTGCTGGAAGCGGCGGCAAGTCCCTCGGCCCGTGCCACTTCCAGCAGCTTCCATTGGCCTGCAGCTGTGAACCACGGCCAATGGAAGTCACGATCGGCCGGACCCAGGGCCAGCTCCAGGCACCAGCTTATCAAGCAGGTGCTTGGGGCGTCCACTCCAGAGTGGGGTAGCATTTTCAGCTATTCGGCGGCGGGTCCCTCACTCCTGCTCGGAGTGAAGGACCTCCCGCTGAATTGCCGCAGATGGTGATCATGTTTTTTTTTTTATTTTTTTGGCTGCTTGGGGCGGCAAAACCCCTGGAGCTGGCCCTGGCCGGACTTGCGGATGGGGCAGGTAAACAAACCGGCCCGGCCCGCCAGGGGCTTTCCCCTCACAGGCTGTGACCTCAGCTGGAGAAACACTGATGTAAACAATGGCGTCGGCCTGCAAAAAGCTGAATCATTCATGAACGTGTGACTTGCCTGGTGGCTACAAACTCCATCTTATTGCTGTGACTTTGCACAGAAGAACAAAGAGGTTTCTACCCACAAGAGAGAGAATATAAAAGGCCCTGGAAGCCTCTCCATTTTGTCTTCAGCTGGCTTAAGAGATGGCCTCTCTACCCCAAAGAGATGCCTGAAAGAAACTGGAACAAAGGACAGTAACTACGGTTGTGTGAGTGATTGCTGGATCCAGACTAGGAAGGAGTTTATGAAAGAAGTTTATTGGAACATCTCTGGGAATGAGAGTTCATCTGTATTCAGTTTCCTACTGTATTAGGTTTAGAACTGTGTGATTTTGTTTTATTTTGCTTGGTGGCTTACTTTGTTCTGTCTGTTATTACTTGGAACCACTTAAATCCTACTTTTTACATTTAATAAAATCACTTTTGCTTATAAATTAACCCAGAGTAAGTAAGTAATTTCTGGGGGAGCAAACAGCTGTGCATATCTCTCTATCAGTGTTATAGAGGGTGGACAATTTATGAGTTTACCCTGTATAAGCTTTATACAGAGTAAAACAGATTTATTTGGGGTTTGGAGCCCATTGGGAGCAGGGTGTCTGGGTGCTAGAGACAGGAGCACTTCTTAACCTGTTTTCAGTTAAGTTTTCAGCTTTTGGGGGATGTGGCCCAACCTCTGGGTCTGTGTTTGCAGCAGGCTAGCATGTCTGGCTCAACAAAACAGGATACTGAAGTCCCAAGCTGGCAGGGAAAATGGGCTCAGAGGTAGTCTCAGCACATCAGGTGTCAGTCCCAACGGGGTCTCTGTGACTGAACCCATCACACCTCCCACCCACATGGTGCTAATTTCTGGGCAAACTATTAGGCCTTGTTCTAGGTGTGGCCCCTAAAGTATTTCTTACAACTATGTTGAGTTACGAGTGCTTTCACATATCAGTTTGAATGAGGTTTAACTCAACCCATAACAATGTTTTACCCACCTCATAACAATATTCCTGCCGAGATTAGATTTAGGGTTTGACATTGAATCAAATCCAGTGATTATCTTCAGGTTAGACAATACTGAAACCTTGGTAGATTTTCTCATGAGATTTCTACAAACTGAATGAACAGACATTAGGAAGTTATACTCTTAGGGGGTAACACAGAACCAGAATTAAAGGGACAGGTTTGGTTCAAGGGATCTTGGGTCTAATATGTCTCTCCCCCTCTGTTTAGATTTAAGATTCCCATTCTGACCCTTCTCTAATAAGAATTTTTGTACAGAAATTATTACTTTAAATAAGCTTCTTAGAGTGTGTTATCTCTTAGTAGGCAATTAAATTAGTTAAATAAATATTAGTGACATTTTCAAACTGCTGGATTAGCTACATTAATGCATAGGGTATATGAGGAAGTTCAGGATTAGACTAGATCCCTGCAATTTCTATTAGGATTGATTGATTATTTATTTATTTATTTATTTATTTATTTATTATTTCCTCAGAAACTGAAATGTCCTTAAGTGTCAAGGTCTGTCTTTGAGGATGACACAGACAGGGGATACCTAAGTGTTGCACGACCAACATGCTTGTGCTATGTGAAGTGTACCCTAACAGTCCTTAAGCAGAAAATGAGCCTGTGGTACTTTGGGTCATTGACTACTATGCTGTCTTCCACAGGCCATTAAAACTCAGCCCTGAGTAAAAAATATTAGAAGAATATATTGCAGCAGATCATTAAATCCAGTAAGATAAATCTATTTAGTGGCAGAATAGATGTATTATGTAAAAACAATACTTACTTTATAAGCTTTAGTTTTACTTTTGCCAACATGATGGTTGATTTATTAACTAAAGTCCTCACTTTTATGACTTTTTCCTCAGTATAACAAAGACTTAGTATGATTAGTTTGCTGACTCCTAATACTTTCCTCTAAAAACATCCTCATATGAAAGTTGTTTGGATCCCTTAGTAAATTCTCATTTCTGTAATACTCTCTGTCATCCTGGTTTTGACTTCAGTGGAATTACTCCTGACTTCCACTGACTATGAGAGCAGGGAAAATTGGGCCCATCCCCAGAAAATCTGGTGGGCCCTTAACCATTCATCCTGCAATGTGCTGAGCACTCCTGTGAGGTGCAGAGTACCCTTAAGTGTCCTGAAAGTGTGTGGAAGTTGAGGATGCCGCATATCTCTCAAGTGCTCACAAGCAGGCAGCCTCAAATCTATTTTATTTTATATAGCTTCTTCTACTGCGCCCATCACTGTAGTATCTCTGTGCCTTCCTCTAGTAGTGCATTAAGCAACGTGACGATGCATCTGTCGTGTTCTCACATCCTCTCTGCTGAGGGAGAAGCATGTGCAGTAGAATTTATTTTTGGTAGGGATTTTATTTTATTTTTTTTTAATTAAAATACCTGTTGCTATCTGTGTGTCAGAGAAGGCAGGGTCAAAGAAATGTGCCTTGCACTTGGGACAGAAAGTGGTGAGGTTTGTGGTGGTTCTTAGTTCCTCAGGACTGGCCCTGGAGCAAATTCTGTCGCTCACAGGTGAGCTTTACTCTTATTGTTGAGGGTTCCATTGTGCCAGAGGATTGTAGCTGTCGACCACTGTCTTTGTCTCTGAGCATTAGACAGTCTTTTCAATATTCTGGGCTCAGACCAAGGAAGTCTTTGAAGATGAGAACCAAGACTTTGAATTTCATTCAAAATTCTATGGGAACCCAGTGTAGAGAGTGGAGGAAAGGTGTGATGTGCTTGTAGTAGCCTGTGTAGCTGAAGAGCGGCTACATAACAATTCAGCTCACTAAGGTTACCTGGGTTTAAGTGAGCATACTATTTATCTCAACCTTTTAATTTTAAAATATCACATTGTGTAGTATGCACAGGAGGAAACTAATCGTTATTGAGTTTACTAGTCTACAAGTTTAGG
Source organism: Gopherus flavomarginatus (assembly GCF_025201925.1). NCBI lineage: Eukaryota > Metazoa > Chordata > Testudines > Testudinidae > Gopherus > Gopherus flavomarginatus. The sequence continues at coordinate 35,837,204 of NC_066617.1, forward strand.
CTTGAAATTAGACTATGGTTTCTAATCATCAGAGGAATGAAGTTCTGGAGTGGAGCAGTGGGGGCAAAAAATCTAACTGGCTTCAAGACTGATCTTGATAAGTTTACGTAGGGGATGGTATGATGAGACTGCCTACAATGACATGTAGCTGATCTGCGACTGCTAGTAGCAAATATCTCCATTGGTGGGTGACGGGACACTAGATGGGGAGGGCTCTGATTTACTACAGAAAATTCTTTCCCAGGTGTCTGGCTGGTGGGTCTTGCTGACATGCTCAGGGTCTAACTGATCATCATACTTGTGGTTGGGAAGGAATTTTCCCCCATGGTGAATTGGCAGAGACCCTGTTTTTTTGGTGGTTTTTTTTTTTTTTTTTTTTTTTGCCTTCCTCTTCAGCTTGGGGCATGGGTCACTTGCAGGTTGAAACTAGTGTAAATGGTGGATTCTCTCTAACTTGAAGTCTTTATACCATGATTTCAGGACTTCAGTAAAAGAGGTTATGGGTCTATTACAGGAGTGGGTGGGTGAGGTTTTGTGGCCTGCAATGTGGAGGAGGTCAGACTAGATGATCATGATGGTCCCTCCTGACCTTAAAGTCTGAGTCTTGAGTTTTTCTTTGAATGAAAATGTTATTCTACAGTAATTACACTCAATTCACTTTTCTGAGTGGGTGGGATACTTTGTAGGTATTGTGAACAGATTCCAACCAATTATTTGTGCAAGTTTATTTTTGGCTTTTACCAAAGACTATTTGCCTGGAAGTCTCTAATCCAGAAGTATTCTCACTTTTTGAGCTCGCACTCAGTATTGGTGATCTCAGAAAATACCTGCTCATGTAACAGTTTTGTCATTTGCCAGTTTTAACGATGTAAATGATTGCCCAAAGCTATAAATACTATTTAAAAATGTAGACTGCAAAGCTGTCAACAAAATGCAATTTAGAGCTCTATATTTATGCATAACAAAACATTGGTTACAGATCCATGATACATTTTCCCCAACTATTCTATAACGTGATAAGTTTTGTGAAGGGGTTGAGTCACTGCTGGAGTGCCTCCTCGTGGCCAGGTATGGCATAGAAATTCTGTCCTCATCTGGCACCCTTTGTCAAAAGCCACTCTCATCCTCTGGTGGGCCATCTCTTCCTATAATTGGGCCTTTCACCAGGTCACGATTTTAAGTCCACCCTTTCGGAAGAACAGAAAGTCCAATAAACCAAAGTCCAAGAACTCACATCAAGTCTTTGGCCCTGCCTTTGAGCCCCATGGTGCTCTCTCTCTTTTCTCAGGACTCTGTCATCTTTGTCCCATTCCCCAATCTCATGCTGCCAAATCCGTGGCTGGTAGAGGAACCCAGACCCTCCTATTACACTGGGTTCCAGCCCAGAGACCTATAAACAGCAGCTAAGGACTACTTCATCCAGCTCCTTGCTGGTGCTGCCTCTTTGGGTTCTCTTTTTATTCAACCTTTCTGAGGCCTTTTTTCAGCCCCTCTAGGTTCACCCCTTCCTGAAATCCCCTAACAGACCCAAACTGAAGATACAAACTTAAACCAACTTCTGTCCTCTTTAGGTTGGCTTTTCATGACTCTTAAACAACCTTTGCTGTTCCTCCACTGAACACCTCCCAAGGCTCTTTGTCTGGAGGTCCGGATCATGCCCTTTTATCAGGGTTTACCACTGGAGTCTGCTCCACTCCCAGTAGCTGCTTTGCTTCTCTCCTGGTCTGTCTTTATCTGGGGCTTACTCTACTCCCCCGGGATTCCTCCTGCTATCTTTCCCTAGTCCCAGAAAGTGACTGCAAATTCTCTTCCTTTCTTCCCTGAACTTCCTCGGTTTATAGTCCTTTCCCAGCGCCCTCAAACTGGGCTTCATCTTCAGTTAAACCAGCCTGTTTCTCCTTCCCTTCCTCTCCCCCCACACCTCGCAGCACCCTCAGATGCAGTTAGGTATTTTAATTGGCTTGTCAGGCCCACACTAACTCTTTTTTGGAGCATGTGTGGGGTACACACCCCATCACAGTATATATTTGAGCAGAGAAATCTTCTTTTAAAATTTTATTCTGTATTCAACATATCGTTACTACTGCAATCTTTTGTATGATAAATTAATTTTAAAAAGTGAAGCTCTCATACCAAATATTAAACATGAGCTTGTGAAACATTGAAAATTAAATGCTCATTTTAATTTATAAACCTCGCTAAATGCATCTGTCAACATAGTAAATGTTCTAACAATTTAAAAATAATTCAAAATAGAAGTATATCCCTACTGAGGACAAACAAATGTTATTTGGGAAGGCTGAAATGTCAACTGAAACTTAAACAAGATAGCGCCAAGAGCACTTGGAGAAGAGATGTAATGGTAGGCCTTTAATGTTGATTCGTTCTCTCCTTTTAGTACTAATTCAACTGCAGGGTTATAACTGGATTATGGCCTGAACAGAAATGCAGTTCCACTCAGTCTGTTAGCTGGGATACTATAGCATATGCACTCCCACAGACTAATGTTCCCACCTTATCAGTATAGGGTATGGAGTGGGTTGATGTCTGATTTACAGGATGCTGCATAACCTCAATCTCCCAACAACCCTGTGGGTAGAATGCAAACTTTACCCTTCCTTCCACACTGATTTTACGCTTAGTCAACAGTGGAGTGGGGCTGATTTACTCTTGTTGCCAGTATCCACCACCAAAACTCACAGTTATGTTATTCAAAGGAATCAGTGTGATCCAAACAACTGTGTGGTAAATCTTCACCCATGCAATTAGCCAATGCTGCTTCCTTTGTTGTTGCAGGCTTGGCACCAGCTCTTAAAGATGGCACTTCTGAGCAACCTCATAAGAATGAACATATAAAAAATTATGTAGGAACTGAGAAACAGCTGACAGAGTTTCTGGATTTTGTATTTTTATCAATTAGTAGCTGTGTAAAACTCATTTGTTGAGAATTTGAAAGCGGCTAGATGTAAAATGAGAGAATAGCCCTGCCTACAGAATTCAGCCTTTTGAGAGGGAAAGTGGAAATTGACACTGCATGATTAAAAGTTGTCAACAGTTTTTGAGTGAAATAAATAATTCAGCAATTTTCAGCAGAAGCTATAATAGGAAGCATCTGAAATACATAAATACCAAAATTGTATAGCCCATTTTTTACAAAACCATGAGGTGATTGTCAAGTAAGAAAAAAAAATTGAATTTCAGTAATAATGTGTGTGTACTCAAGCACAGCAAGTCTGCAAGACTTACTGTCCATGGATAGTTGACTGTGCAAATCAGAATTGCAGTAACAACAGCTCTATGTAGACATATATAAGAATTTTAACTTTAACATTGATACATTTTGAATAATGTTTTAATGTATAGTCATATGTTTTAAACATTCAACGTATGGTATGGCATAAACTTTCAGGGGAGAAAATATTTTCTGTGGATTTTCATTCAAAACTTTAGAATTAGGTAATCATGTCATTATGAATTTTAAATCTTTTTTAAAATCTGGGTCTAGGTTTCCTTGGACATCTTGGTCATGTGTCTGCAGAGACTTTTGCTCAGAACCATGGACTTATGGGGAGTGCATCATGTCCCTATGTATTGCTGAAGGTGGATGCCCATAGCTGGTCTTTATTCTGCTGAGAGAAAGCATATTCTCCAGATTGTGGCTCTGCTTCACCCATACAGTTGCACTGGTACATGTGCCATACCTTCCTCATCAAAGAGGCATTAGAAACCTGGTCCCTGAATCAGATACCTGATCAACCATCTGGCAGCGAAGGGCCTGAGCCAAAAGCCTTTGGTTTCAAAGGCAGGAACTCGGACACGAAGACTGAGGTTGATGCTTGTGGTGCCTAGATCTTCTATGGGCCTTGAGACTTCACTGTCATAAAGAACATCTGCTCTGAGGAGTGAGCCTTCTGGTCCCACAGTTTCAGTAATGTCTAGGGTAATTGCCTGTAAAGAACCATCAGTTCTGGGAACTCCTAATATCCCAATTAGAGAGGGCCTGCAAAGAGCAGCTAATCGGGGCCGAGCTTGCCCATATAAGAAGGGCTGGGGAACAAAACAGCTTGTCACTCCCTGGAGCTTGAGGAGGGGGGAAGGCTGGTTGCCTTACAGGTGAAGGCAGCAAGCACCCTGGACATAGCAGTAATGCAGGCAGAGACCCTGGTTGCTAAAGGCAGCTCCTGGTGAGCTGCAGGGTTATGCAGGCTGAGGCCCTGAGGCAAGGGCAAAGAGGCTGCTGGGGCTGCAGGGAAGTGACCGAGGGAGAGGCGTTAAAGGCGATGCCACAAGTGGCAGCCATCTACAGGGTTCCTGGGCCGAGACCTGGAGTAGTGGGCGGGACCGGGTTCCCCTCGCCCCACTCACCATTGAGGAAGTGGCTGGACTGAGGGACTGCAATACTGTCCCCCAGGAGTAACACGGAGTGTGACACAGCTGGAGGGCTATGTGATGAAGAGGACACCACAGTCCTGGGAGTGACATGAGTCCCTGGAGCAGAAGTGATGGTGGTAAGACATCACCAGAAGAGGGCACACTAGCATACAGAGCTAATCCTCACGACAGCCAGCAGGAGGCGCCGCAGTGGTGAGTCGAACCTTGTCATTCTACACAAGTAACTATCGATGTGCTGGTGCCAGAAACTTCCTCTGTAGAGAGATTTGTTTCACCAGAACTAGTCAGTGTTGGGTACTTCCTCCTCAGAGGAGCTTACCTGGTTCCAAGAAAATCAGTTCAACACAATGCAATCTCCTCAACGTCAAATGGATCTTCTCTTCAAGGATGCTTTGGTGAAGCTTTCAGCTGCTTTCAGGCATGAGGGCAAGAAAAGAAGAAGCTGAGGGGTTTTCTGTGGTGCTTGTCCCTTGTCCTCTTTGTAACAAGCAGCAGTATGAAGTTCCTTCTGTTCTTCTCCAGAGCAGTTGGACAGAGACATCACTGAAGACATGTTCCTATTGCACAAGAGCAAAGAGTCAGCTTATACTTTCCCACCACTTTGTTTAAACATACTAATGAGCAAAAAAAGATAAGAGAGCCTGAGCGTTACTGGTTGCTCCAGCATTGGCCATGTAGTATTATTGTAGGGATCAACTTTCTCATGAGAGTCTGTTTCTTGTACTGCAATCATCAAATCTGCTATCTCAGAAAGACAGCTTGATCCTGCATTCTTATCCGGAGGTGCTCTACCCATGACTTGGCTCCCAGGACACAGAGGGTAAGTCTACAGTGCAATTAAAAACATGGGCTGTCCCTTGCCAGCTGACTCAAGCTCATGGGGCTTGGGATAAGTGTCTGTTTAATTATGTTGTAGATGTTTGGGCTTGGACTGGAGCCTGAGCTCTAGGACTCTGCAAGGTGGGAAGATCATGGAGATCAGGATGCAGCCTGAGCCCAAACATCTACTCCACAATTAAACAGTCCCTTAGCCTAAGCTCTGCAAACCTGAGTCAGCTGGCATGTGCCAGACATGGGTTTTTAAACTGCAGTGTAGACATACCTTGAGTGCTTCAGACTTAATGTGATCTATGGAAGTGTAAGAGATTCTGCTGAAGTTTAGATAGCCTTAATTAGTTGAAATATTACTAAAAATTGTTCTCATTTTCTCTGGGAAGCAGATAACAATATGTTTTTATGTTCTGTATCTATATTAAACCATTTATTGTATTTAAAATATCAGCTTTTCCTTGTTTCCCACAAGGGTGCAATTGTCTGATATTTTAGCATATCTGTCAACAGACAGTGTTCTTTTTTCAGACATCTCACCATTCCATTACTCGGAGGCCCAGTTAACATCTCACCAGTCAGAAGACCAGTTCCATCACGAGACCTTAACGTAGTGCTGATCAAGTTAATGGACTCTCTGCTTGAGTCCTTGGGAGGGTGCTTCAGATTCCCCCTGTTGCTAAGGGTAGCACTTCAAATTACAATTATATCTGCAAGAAGAGCGAAGGAATTGCAGACTTTAATGGCTGATCCTCCTTTCATTGTATTCCATAGGGACAGAGTTATCCTGTATCTTCATTCCAAATTTATACCCAAAGTAGTGTCTTAGATCCACCTCAGTCAGACCATTAATCTCCCTGTGTTCTTTCCAAATCTAAATTCTCCTCTGGCAGAAAACTAGATTTTGTACATTAGATATCAAGAGGGCTTTGAGATTTTTATTTTGGTAATATTAACGTGTTTAGGAGGTTAATAGGACTTTTTGTAGCCTTTGGGAATCAGTGTAAAGGAAATGTCCTTGCCTTTCAGAGTTTGTCTAATTGGATTAGGCTGTGCATTGAGCCATGTTTTATGATATATTAGCTTAGGTGTCAGGGTCTTGAAGCTTGCACTAATAGGCCTAAGGCATGTCTTCATGAAGTTTCCATCATAGAAATTGGCAGAACTACTGCCTGGTGTTTATGTACAATCATTTATCCAATGCCACTCTCTATTTGGAATCTAGATGTGATGCTTACCTTGAGAGAGTAGTCTTTGTTAAATGAGCTCAGCAGCCCACTTTCTCACAGGTTCTACTGCTTGCTAGACTGCCCCAAGTGCAAATATGTAGAGGATACCTTGAAGAAGAAATTGTTACCATAGTAACTGGTTCTCTGAGAGTTGTGCATCTGCATATTCACATTTGTCTCATAGGACTCTTGGGTTTAGCAGAAGAAACAGAGGCATTTTGGGTCATAAGTGCCTTTTATAACCTCTGCTCCAAACTTTCATTTCCACAAGGAAGCAAGAGTTACTGCTTTCCAGAAGGCTACTGAAATGCTGGAGCTGGAAAGTGCATCCTACAAGGGTGAATATGCAGAGGCAATACTCTCACTGCTATCATGAAAAGTATGTATCTTTTTCTCAAAGTCAAAATAACTGCATTAATTACCATACTATTTATACCAGTTAAACTAGTATTCATACCGGGTTCTGAATTATGAATATTTTCATCCTGAAGATTATCCAAAATACAAGCAAAAAGCTATTGCGTACTGGATTTCATGAAATTTTGCGTACCCTTATATACTACGATTATTGGGATGCATAAAGCAATACTTATAACAGACAACACTAATAAAATCAATCTCTTTATATATTAAAATCTGATGACAGATTGTGTTACAATTTCCCTAGTAGTAAAGGACAGAAAAAAAGCACATTATAGGGTTGAGTGGCCCTATTCACTCACTATGTTAAAAAAATTGTACAAGCCTTTTTCAAAGAAATGACTGTTATATTATTTACTATTAGCATCTGTAATAACAGAATGGATTAATGTCTAACTTACTTCATCTAGGCAGAGACATGAGACAAAGATGCTCCCATTCTCCCTATTTAATTGGTCATTAGAACCACTTTAATAAGCAACGTCCTGTCATAGCGGTCCTAAATATTTACTACATGTAAAGTAAGACCTATTCTAAGGCCACGTCCAGACTAGGTATTAAAATCGATTTTAGATACGCAACTTCAGCTACGGGAATAACGTAGCTGAAGTCGAATTTCTAAAATCGAGGTACTCACCCGTCTGGACGGCGCGGGATCGATGTTCGCGGCTCTCCGTGTCGATTCCGGAACTCCGTTCGGGTTGATGGAGTTCCGGAATCGATGTAAGCGCGCTCGGGGATCGATACATCGCGTCCAGACTAGACGCGATATATCGATCCCCGAGCAATCTATTTTAACCCGCCGATGCCGCGGGTTAGTCTGGACGTGCGCTAACTTATGACAGCATATAGAGTACAGGCACTACGTGTGTAGCTACACACTGCAGTGAAAGCAAGCTGTGTTCACACTTATCACAGCCGTGTATAGCTATACGCAGGGCGGTTCTCTGTTTTTTTTTCCACCACAGGCACAGCAGTCAGGGAGCCTTCGGCGGCATTTCTGTAGGAGGTCCGCCAGTCACACAGATTCGGCGGCGTTTCTGTGAGTGATCTGCCGGTCCCACGCCTTCAGTGTACCACCGAATTACCGCTGAAACTGTGGGACCAGAGGACCTCCCGCAGAAATGCCACCGAAGGCTGCCTCACGGCGACCGGTATGCCGCCCCCTGCGACTTGCTGCCCCAGGCATGCGCTTGCTGCGCTGGTGCCTGGAGCCGCCTCTGGCCACATACCACAGTGAAAGGCTCCAGCAGCAGGAAATGATTCTGGCCGTGAGGAGCTGCCAGAGGCTTTCCCCGCAGCTGGAGCATTTCACAGCAGTGGGAAGGCCGCGTGATCCTACACTGTTAAAATTAGCAGTGTAGACATGGGAGGCACTGCTTGGGCATGTAAAGAGCTGTGTAGGGTATATATCCTAGCACTCAGGCTTGTAAGGCTCTCCAGTCACCTCACTGTCCACCCTGCTACCCATGCTAGCTGGGCATGCACTGTCTGTACTATACATGCCACCATGAGTGGAGACATACCTTAAATGTTGTAGGCACATGATAACTTGATGATCAAAATATCTGCCACCTCTATACCTATGCTTGCAAACCTAATCATGAAATATAAAGGGGTTCAAAATAAAACATTCACTGGACCGAATCTAATCTCAGGGATGTATTCAAAAGACTGTGTCCTGAGACTGTGATTCAGGAGAGCACTATAGGACAACACATGCTTAACTTCAGTCCCATGCAACTTATTCGTGTGATTAATGTTCTGTCCTTTTCTGAATTAAGATCATCTTATATACATATATCATGATTCCAACATGCAAGCAGTCTCATATTTAGGAGTAAAGTTATATGCCAACCTAATATGACTTGTCTAGATACTGCAAATACTGATATTCACCATGGTAATTTCAATTCTGTGTCCCACACTTACATGTTTAATGGGAATATTATCAATGAAGATCCCTTACACTACCTGTGAACACTTAAGTAAAACCACTATGAATATTGTTCAAGATAAAAAGCAGACTCATTTTTCCAAGTTGCCTTTAGTATTATCAGCCCTCTGCTTATACTAACTTAAATGGCTTACTTTCATTAAAGGTGATTGATTATGTAGAATCTTGGCTCAATACAGAAAATGATTTAACCATTGCTATACGGACATATATCAAAAGCATGTAATTGTAGAACATTCAGTTTCTAACACCAAAGTAGATTTCTTAATCTCTTCCTCTCTCAATTCTTACTTTCCTATTGACACCTACAACCTGAAGTCCAGAGGTATTATAAATATCACAGTCATGTGTGTACAGAAACTCTAACTTTGAGTATCCAGTCTGAGAAATATAAAATTGGATTCCACAGCTGGTCAGAATTCAATTCCCATTGAATTCACTTGGAGTGGTAGGTGCCCAGCACTTCTAAAAAAACCAAGTTAAGCAACCTAACATGAAGCACCCAAAGCAAGTAGGGAAACTTATATGTTGATAATGCTTCCTATCTCTCATTTAGCATTTTTGTTTTCTAAGATACTGTACAAAATATTTGTTATTTCACCTTATTATCATGATGTAATTTTTATGAAATGTCAAGTCAATGCTCACAAATGGAATAAAAATAGTAAGATATATACCTTTACAGTGCCCACTCTAATTGGCAAACAGATACATTGAATTAAAACTCCTCTAATCTGACAAACAAATTTCCCACAGGTCAGACAAAAAATAAGGTTATTTAGTCAAGGTGAATGTGTCACTTAAAATATTACATGGGTAATGACCTAAATATTAAGATGTCTTATTTCCATGTTGGAGAGCAATCATTCAGAACCAAAATGACTATGCTCAATTTTGTGTTAAAATTATCCTTGTAACTGAGCTTTATGTTTAAATGATTTTGGCTGTGACATTGGGAACACACTTTAATATTAATACTGTTTGGAAATTTTCCACCTCAGAAAAATATGCCTGAATAAGACTGTGGAAGCTTTTTGGCACGGGAAATGTCTTATGTTTGTAGAGCATTAAACACTCTGGTGGTGATCAATAAATAATATTTAAGGCAAAGATGCTTATTATTCTGAGAAATTGATGTTAGTTCTAGAAGTTTTGAAAGGGGAAGCTGAAGTATAGAAGTGCATTCCTTGAGGTCAGGCTGGAAAAATATATCTATTAGAATTATTTGCTTCTACATCTGCTCATGTTGATGGCTCCCCTATAGCTCAGAGATGTTCTTGTCAGCTAGAGTAGGGCCAGGCAGTCCTGAGTTGCCTCACAGGTGCAAATGACACATGTGGAACAGACACATTTCTAGTGCATTGGTATGTGAGAAGTAGTTTCTGTTTGTAGAATATATTGGCTTCATGCACAGCTATATTAAAAAAGAACAAAACACTTCAAACAAGCAAAAGAATATAAAATTCAACACATGCAGTTGATGGAAATGTGTACCCAGTTTCCCAGTTTCATGTATGTTATCATTGGGAGGGAGGAGAGACAAAACTTTTCTGCTTAGGTGCTTAAGAAGCACTTTGACCACTAATTCTTATTGTTTCATTAACTTTTATGGAACTATTATTTCTGGAAAAATCTGTTCACTGTGCAGGTGACATGCAGCAGTTAGAAAAAACTGGCCTGTAGTGGTGGTCTGATTACCCAAAGCTTCAATACTTTTTGTTGTTGTTTGTTGTTGTTTTAAACTAAACTGTGAAGAAAATGACATTTTTGTTACAGCCCCAGATCCTGTGACAGATTTTAATTCTTTGGATGCAAGTTTTTCAAAATTTTATTTTAATTTTCAACCCAAAGCCTGGGCTGTCATATGGCTAGGAAGAAATGAAGTTGATTAAGTTTACACAAGTCTCTGATCCTGATGCACAGTGAGTGCAATTAGCATTATTTTCTATAAAACATAGACTTAGCTGTTCATTAGCTAATCATATTTTTATGTGTAGCTGACATGTTAGGAGACAGGTCGCTACCCCAAAGACTGCACCATAGACCAGACACAGTGCAACTGAAGATTATGGTTGAGGGAAGAGATGCAGCAGAAAAGCAAAAAGTTTGAGAGATCATGTTATCGAAGCCAAGTTTGTTTTGTTAATTTATTTTAGTTCTTTGTGTTTATATTGTGATGTGAAAAAGGGAACTCATTCTCACCACTATGGGTTTTATTTTATTCTTTGAAGTCTAGTCACCTTCTTGCCTACTTCCTGTTTCTGTCCAGGGTGCTAACTCTGAGGAGCCTTGTCACGTCTTGGTGCAGTCTCTCTTCATGGAGTCCCAGCCTTTTCCTATCTGGTCTGGTCCCCTTCAATTCATCTGCAGTCAGAGCAGTCCATAAATTCGTATCTTAAACTGAGTCTTAAGGCCCTTAACTCCAAGGCTTAGTCTCCTTTTGTTTCCATGTTGGTTTGTCAGAGGTAGCCTGGGGTGGAGCTGTCACCCCTTTGCTATTCCAGGCCTTTCTGCCTTATTCTCCCTCTCTGCTCTCCCTGCTTTATAGCTTTTATTTTTTAATTGGTCACACTGTGGATGCACGTCTCCATGACTGTCAACTGCATGGGGGAGAGAGGAGGGAATTCAGCCTGAATGCCTTTAAGCAGGAAAGACTTTCGTCTCCTTTCTGCCTATGCGCAGTATGGATAGGGTTGCCAACTTTTTACTCACACAGAACCGAACAACCCTGCCCTGCCCCTCCTCTGAAGCCCTGCCCCAACCTCGCCCCTTCACTGAAGCTCTGCCCCGTGCTTACTCCATCCCCTCCTCTCTCTGTTGCTTGCTCTTCCCACTCTCACTCACTTGCTCATTTTCATCCGGCTGGCTCAGGGAGTTGGGATGCAGGAGATGGTGAGGTCTCTGGCTGGAGAGTGTGGGCTCTGGGGTGGGGCCAGGGATGAGGGTGCAGAAGGGAGCTCTGGGCTTGGGGGGTGGAGACAAGGGGTTTGGGGTATGAAGGAGGCTCTGGGCTGAGGCAGGGGTTGGGGTGTGGGAGGGGATACAGGCTCTGGGATGGGGGTGTGGGTTCCAGGGGGGGGGGGCCAGAAATGAGGGATTCAGGGTACAGGAGAGGGCTCTGGGCTGGAGAAGGGAGTTGGGGTACAGGGGGTGAGGGCTCTGGGGTGGAGCTGGGGATGAGGTGGTTGGGGTGCAGAAGGGTGCTCCAGGCTGGGACCAAGGGGTGCAGAGGGAGGGAGAGGGATCAGGGCTGGGACAGGGGGATGGGGAGGGGTCAGAGGTGCAGGCTTTGAGTGATACTTACCTCCAGCAGTACCCGAAAGCAGCGGCATGTGCCCCCTCCAGCTCCTATGCGAAGGTGCGGCCAGGTGGTTCTACGCGCTGCCCCACCAGCAAGCGCTGCCCCCGCAACTCCCATTGGCTGTGGTTTCTGGTCAATGGGAGTTGCAGAGCCAACACTTGGGGCGGGGGCACTGCGCGGAGCCACTTGACTGCCCCTATGTGTAGGAGCCAGAAAGGGGACGTGCCGCTGCTTCCGGGAGCTGCGCGGAGTCACAGCAGGCAGGGATCCTACCAGCCCCACTGCACTACTGACTGGACTTTTGACAGCCCAGTCAGCGGTGCTGACCAGAGCCACCAGTGTCCCTTTTTGACTGGGTGTTCCTGTTGAAAACCAGACACCCAGGTACCCAAAGTTTGGGGTTTGCAAACCCCATTACAAATCTCTTATTAGCCATTCATCCTCATTTCCCTTCTTTCCTGTACATGTGTTCCATAGACTGTAGGTGTGAAAGAGTGCTAATCTAAACCAGACGGGAAAAAAGTAGGAATATGGGGAGTACTTGGATACCTCAGTGATGGGTCTGATATTAATGGCTAGATAGTTAGTTCTGTATGTAGAAATGTAAATCTGTTCTCAACAAAACCTTGTAGGCATCTGAAATGTGTCACCTTGATGGTGTTCTGTGCCTTACCGTAAGGATAGCAAACACAGGCACTTTAAAAAATCATCCTTTCTATAATATGTATTTGATTGAAATATAGCAATGTTTGACTTCTAGTGCATGTGTTGAACCTGTGCTAAGAAAATAGGACTGCTCAGAAAGACACAGTGGGTTAACTTTGGTAGGAGAAGCTAGTGAGAAATCCCTAGGTGTCTGGGGAGATATTCCAATGCAGACTGTGTTGGGGTAGTTGAAGTCAACTGGAGAAAAGTTGTGGGTGTCAGCTGGAGAGAGTGAGGAGCTGACCTGTCGTTCCTGTTTTGGTAGACTCTGAGATGGTACACCTCCACAAATAACCATTTGTATAGTTAATGAAACAAGATTATCTGTCTGCAGTAAAGGAATAAACAGATGTCTGTACCTAATTGGAAACAGTGAGTTTGTATTTGCCATCCATCAGCTATTTTGGTTCTTAAGAAAACTAAAGCTGAGAATTGCACTCAAGGCTGATGCATAGTGCGTGCGCGTGCATAGAGCTCTGTTTAAAGTGAGTCACCCAAAAGAGTTGGGAATTTGCTTGTTTCATTTCCTATTGCAACAAATACCAGTTGGCTGGGGAAAATTGAGGCCAATGCTTGTTTTGTCATTATACAAAACCACTCAGGAAGAAGCTTCTCCTCGAATTTTTCTCAGCTACTCCCCTTGGCCTGACACTTCTCCAAACTTCCTCTTCTTCCACCAGCTGTCATGCAGCTTCTTCCAGCTGGCTGGGATATGTGCTCTCAAGCTCTTACTCTCCACGACTGGCACATGGTTGAAGCTGCTCCCAGCTGGCCCGTGTTCCTCCAGTGCAGGTTCAGCTATTGTATCTTCCCCGCAAGACCCACATCTGTTCTTCCTCTAGCTGCTTCTCTTTGTTCTCCACTGCCTGGCCGCAGAGATCTAGCTAACTCTTGTCTATCCACTTCTGCCCCATTAGTCCTGCTCACTCTCTTTCCTCCAGTCGCTAACTCTCCAGCTCCCAACTGTTGCTCCTTCCATTGCTACTTGGGAACACCCATGCCAAGAATCACTGTCCATGTGTCTCACATTGCTACCTCTTCTTATTTGGCAATTGAGGTAACAGTGTCAAAGAAGGTCAGTGTTTAAGCCTAATGACCATCCTCAGAGTGATCTTTTATTGGCTGTAAGAAAATATTTTTCAGTGTACTCCAATTCTATTACCACTTACACACACTTTTCCCTTGCATGGATCATATAGCTTCCCCCTTCCCCTTTCCCCAGCCTTGGATCTTGTACTAGGATTTATTGATTGTGTAATATGTGCTTAATTGGGTCAATAATTTTAAACACTCTATCAGCACTTTTGCATTACAGAGTCTGCTTAAAATAGTTGCAGGATGTTCTGGTATAGATTAACTGATCTTGGTTTATTGATTTTTGTCAATGTTCAGTTTATTGCAGGAATTGACAGCTAAAATAAAAAAATCTTTAAAAGATTTTTGTCAGCTGACTCTTCTTGTGGTAATATAAGAATCAGATTAAAAGTGTGGGGTTTAGGTATATTTAAGTACTTCCAAAGTTATAGAAAGAACCCTCTGGATTACTCACTGCATAAGAGAATGAATATTTAAAAAAAAAATCTGACAAACAGCTGCTACTTGAGAATACCTCCAAAATAATGGCACTGGATTTATCATACGGCTGATTTTCATTCCCTTTGGAAATAATATCACAGTATCAGAAATCAGAATATTAGCATTTATGATTTCACCAGCGATAACATATGTGCCTTCTACCAAACAAATACTTCATTACCAGTGTGACACTCTGTACCTTCGGGGAACACCCTACACCTCCATGCTCATCTTTATAGAATGATTGTGTGGTATCCAATGCAAAGTTTGTCATGTTGGGTGTCTTCGGAAGGCTCATGATGCGCTGAGCATGGTTGTTATAGTGATGTTATAGTAATTATTACAGTCACATTATAGTAATATTATAGGTTATAATTTCATGTATGTATCCTCATGGCTTAAAGCAAGCCAGGAAAAAACTCTCCAAGAGCAGAGAGGCAGTTCACACCTCATCAGGGCATGTATCAGACAAACCCAGCCCAGCCTCACAGGAACAAAGGACACTGACCTAGGCAACAACAAAAGGATCTGTTAGACTCTCAAGTGAGTCACCCCCATTCCTTTGGTCAGTTTGGGACTGCAATGAGGTAATGCTCATCTGACTCCGAAGGGCGGGGGGCAAAGCCAAGAAGGGAGAAAGGACATGATGAAAGGGATAGACATTTGCCATGCTTTTCCTCTCTCTTCCACCTCCATCTGCAGACACCATACCCAGTGACTGAAGTGCTGATCAAAGTGGAGAGCCTGGCTGAAGGGCAACCAGCCAGCCTGTGGTGAGAAGCATCCAAGTTTGTAAGGGAATTGCAAGTGTTAAGATCAGCTTAGAATATGTTTTGCTTTTATTTCATTTGACCAAATCTGACTTACCCTTTGACTTATAATCACTGGAAATTTATGTTTGTAGTTAATAAATCTGTTTGTTTATTCTACCTGAAGCAGTGCGTTTGGTTTGAAGCGTGTTAGAGACTCCCCTTGGGATAACAAGCCTGGTACATATCATTCTTCTTCAAGAGATGTCCCTGTGGGTGCTCCACTCTAGGTGTCGGTGCGCCCCTGCGCCTTTGATCGGAGATTTCTGCAGCAGTACTCGTAGTGGCCACGCACGCTCAGAGCCTGACCCCCGCTCTGAGTATACCTCTAGTGAGCATGCACGGCCGATTCCCTCAGTTCCTTCTCTACTGTCCCCGGCTTGAGACGGAGCTCAGCAGACACCTTAAAGAATTTCTTTTCTCATCTTAAAATAACTTGTAGTTAGACAGTTTCTTGTTAGTTAGTTATTAGTTAGTGTTACCTATCTTTTTTCTACTGTTTAAAAAAAAATTGTTCTCTCAGCCGCTTCAAATATGCCTGGCTCCACAGGCTTTAAGCGCTGCTCTTCCTGTAAGGACGCTATCCCTCTCTCCGATGGACATTCACAGTGCATAAAATGTTTGGGGGAGACCCATATTCCCCAAAAATGTGCTCACTGCACTAAACTAAGCTCCAGAGCGAGAAAGGACAGGGAGATAAACTTAAACTTATTTTACTTCAAAAATCCCTAGGGTCCGCCTCAAACCCTGGCGCGGACTCTGCCTCCGCTCACCGACACAGCTCTCCCACATCTAAAAAGCAGAAGAAAGCAGCAAAACGAGGACACCTTCTGTCAAATTCAAAAGAAGCCCTTAGACACAAACTTTCTCTGGTCAGATCCACAGTCTCCTTACCGGTGCTCCCCCGCCTGAGCACTTTCGACGAGCCGGGCTCCTCCGGCACCACGTTAAACCCGCCTGTGCTTTTGGCGGCAGCGCGAGGCTCCGGTGCCGAGGCGACAGGCTTTCAGTTGCCTGCCTCGATTATGGCACCTATTGGCACCGCGATGAATGTGGTGCCGACAAATCAGGCCCTTCCTGAGGCACTGCAGCCTGCTATTAATAGCGCGGCACCAACTACAGCACCGGCATTAACAGCGCTACTTGGCACGGAGCCAAGACTAAGAACTCCGGTGCAAGCCCGGGTTCCCTCACAGCAATTCTATCAGCCTTCACCTTCAGCTGCCTCAGCGCTGCTGTTTACCCAGTCAAGTGACCTCCTAGTGTCACCTACGCTGCAATCACCCTTCCTTAAAGACTGCTTCTCCCTTACGAATGATTCAGGGTCCGAACAGACTTCCTCCAGTGAGGAGGAGTCTGAACTACAGGGTGATGTTTCAATACAATCAGAATTCCACCCTTGGAGTCCTGTCACCCGCGGGCACAGGAAAATTGTCTCAGACCACCGTCAAGACCCTGCCTCCTGGTGTGTTAACCCCTGGATGGCACCACCTATGCCTTTTCCACCACCACGGCAGTATTGGGCCCCATGGGCATCTTTCCCTCGGCAGCACACCCGCTATTCCAATCCGACGAGACGCGAACGTCCAAATCATATGACTCACTTGGTGGCACCCTCCCATTCTCAGGATCAATTAACTCCTGCTCTACTAACTGAAGTACCAACTGAAGCAATGCCTGAAGAAGCTTTACTTCCCTCCCTTCTACTACCCTCAGACGATATTTTGAAATTCCAGGATCTTTTTAAAAAGGTTGCCAGTGAGCTTAGAATCAATCTAGAGGAAGTACCAGACCAACAACATAAGTTAACGGACATCCTGTAACCCTCTTCTTCATCCAGACTGGCATTACCAATTAATGCAGCCCTTCTGGAACCTGCTAAGTCCATCTGGCAGGCTCCAACCACAAGCCAGCCTACCTGCAAACAAGCAGACCGTAAATACTTCATTCCCTCTAAGGGCTCTGAATTCCTTTTCTCACATCCGGCGCCAAACTCACTGGTAGTGGATGCAGCCAATCAATGGAACAAACGACAGTATTTCCGCCATACCCCGGCCAACAAGGAAAGCAAACACTTAGACCTGCTGGGTCGCAAAGTGTATGCCTCTTCAACCTTACAATTTTGAATTGCCAATTATACCGCAATTCTGGCAAAGTACGACCATAGAAACTATAACAAGTTCATGGACTTTATTGAACACATTCCAGACTACAGGAAACAACAGTTTACAGCTTTAGTTTCCGAGGGCCAAATCATATCACGCATGGCTCTTCAAGCAGCTCTGGATTCAGCCAATACTGCAGCAAGATCCACCGCTACGGGGGTGGTCATGCGCCGAGGTTCATGGCTCTCCTCTTCTCTCTTTCCTCTCGAGGTTCAGAGCACCATAGAGGATCTCCCTTTTGATGGTGATAAACTCTTTGCTTCCACCACTAATGAGGTGCTCCACTCAATGAAGGACTCAAGGGCAACTCTTCGATCCTTAGGCCTCCAAACCCGTACAACCAGAAGGCGACAGTACAGATATCAACCTTACCACCATCCACGCTAACCCCCATATACTCAGCATTTCCCAAGATCTCAGGATCAATAACGACAACACCAGTGCCAGAGATCCAGATACCAGCGGCGTCGCCCCAATTCTTCCAGGATGCCCCAACTTCCTCCAACTAATAAGCAGATTTGAACCTTTGGTCGAGGGTGCCATAACATTTTTTCCCAGATCTGGACCTTAGTGTCCAAAATATGGGTGTTAGCATGAAAACCTCCAAGCTTAGTTACCAGCTTGGACCTGGTAATTGCTGCCACCAGCCAGGAATTATACAGTGCCTAGCTCACTGTGGTCTCCCCAAAACCTTCCCTGGGGGACCTCCAGACTCAGATGCCTTGAGTCTTACAACAAAGGGAAATAACCCCCTCCCCTTGTTTCCTTGTTACTTCCTCCCAGGCTCCCCTCCCTGGATGACCCTAGGAGATTCCCTGCTTCCAGTCCTGGAAACACAAGTACCGAGAGATCTAATCTCTCTTCCCCCTCACCCAGAGGGTATGCAAAGTCAGGCTTAGTAAATCTAACACAAAGAGATTTTCCCCCTGACTTCTTCCTCCCACCAATTCCCTGGTGAGCTGCAGACTCAATTCCCTGGAGTCCCCACTAAAGAAAAAATCCAACAGGTCTTAAAAAGAAAGCTTTATATAAAAAGAATGAAAAAGGACAGTAAAAATGGTCTCTGTAATTAGGTGACAATATACAGGGTCAATTGCTTAAAGGAAAAAAATGAATAAACAGCCTTATCCAAAAAGAATACAATTTAAAACATTCCAGCAACTACACACATGTAAATACAAAAGAAAACAATATAAACCTATTGTCTTACTATCCTTGTACTTACAACTTGGAAACAGAAGATTAGAAAGCCTGGAGATTCCTGTGGTCACTCTCAGAGCCGAGAAAAGAGCAGACCAAGAACAAAGGACTCACACCCAAAACTTCCCTCCACCCAGATTTGAAAAAGTCTTGTTTCCTGATTGGTCCTCTGGTCAGGTGTTTCAGGTTACTGTTGTTACCCCTTTACAGGTAAAAGAACATTAACCCTTAGCTATCTGTTTATGACAGAGGGTCTCGTAAACATCATCCCAACTTCAGCGTATGCACTGCCTACAACTATCTTTGGACACCGCCTACAGCCATTTTTGCACCAATGGCAGAATATTACCACTGACAAGTGGGTTCTAGAGGTCATCACAACTGGGTATTCTATCCCCTTCCTCTCCTTTCTTCCCACCCTCCCACCCTCCCCATCCCTCTTCAGGGACACCTCTCACGAGCCACACCTCCAGCAAGAAGTACAACATCTCCTTCACCTGGGTGCTATCGAACTTGTGCCCGAATGCCACAAGGGGAAAGGGTTCTACTCCCCTTATTTCTTAACAGAAAAGAAAACTGGAGGATGGCGACCGATCCTCGACCTCAGGAGGCTCAACAAATTTGTCAAAAAGAAAAAGTTCAAGATGGTTACTCTCACCACCATAATTCCAGCCCTGGAGCAGGGTGATTGGTTTTCAGCCCTCGACCCACAAGACAGCTACTTTAACGTCACTATCCACCCGGCCCACAGACGTTTTCTTTGTTTTACCCTCGGCTCAATGCATTTCCAATACAGAGTTCTACCATTCGGCCTTTCCACTGCCCCTCGAGTTTTCTCCAAGCTCCTAGCGGTAGTCACTGCCTACCTCAGGAAAAAAGGAGTCATAATATTCCCTTACCTCGACGATTGCCTCCTGGAGGCCTCCACGTTCGACGAGGCCCTCCGCTTCACACAAATCACCATCGAGTGTTTCCAATCCCTGGGCCTGAAAATAAATGAAAGTAAATCCACATTAAGTCCTACCCAGCACTTGGAGTTTATAGGAGTGAGCCTTGACTCCACAACCGCACTGACATCTCTCCCACCCGACCGATTCAATACCATAAAACTGCTGGCTTCAATACTTCGCAACAGCCCCCGGGTCACCGCCCCAGACTGCCTCCAACTACTAGGGAACATGTCCTCATGCACTTTTATGGTCCAGAACACACGTCTCCACATGAGATGCTTCCAAGCTTGGCTGGCCACAGTTTACAAACCAAACGTGCACTCACTAAACAAACAATTGGCCATACCTTACCGAGTCAAAGACTCTCATATGGTGGACAGTCCCCTACAACCTCTGCTCTGGAGTCCCCTTCCTCCAGACCCCCCCAACTCTGATGATGGCGACCGATGCATCCCTCATGGGTTGGGGGGCCCATATCTCTCACCAAACAGTCCATGGGCTATGGTCTCATTCCGAGACCTCTCTGCACATAAACGTTCTAGAACTTCGAGCTATACGGAATGCCTGCCGCTGCTTCCTTCCACTAATCAAGAATCAGCATGTACACATAATGACAGACAACATTGCCTGCATGTTCTACGTAAACAGACAAGGAGGGGCTCGTTCCCACTCTCTTTGCTCAGAGGCCATAAAACTCTGGAATTGGTGCCTTGCGAACCACATCCGCATATCAGCTGCTTATTTCCCAGGGGTGATGAACACCACCGCCGACGAGTTAAGCAGATGTTTCCCTTCGGAGCACGAATGGGAGATAGACGAGGGAATCATTTACATGTTTCGAACTTGGGGTCACCCAACCATAGATCTCTTCACAACCGCGAAAAACACGAAATGCCTCAATTTCTGCTCCAGAGCGGGACTGGCCAAACACTCCCTTGGAGATGCATGCATGATCTCATGGCACTGGGACTTAGCTTATGCATTTCCCCCAATACCATTGCTCAACAGGGTCCTCATAAAGATATGAACGGATCTTGCTAGGGTGATCTTGATCGCACCTTCATGGCTGAGACAACCGTGGTTCCCTTTCCTCACCAGAATGTCAGTTCAATCACCGATCTCCCTGCCTCTCGTCCCGAACCTCTTATCACAGCAACTCGGCTGGCTTCTTCACCCCAATCTCTCCATGCTTCATCTCAAAGCTGGGTACCTGCGTGGTTCTCCCAACGAGAACTAGACTGTTCCGACCAAGTTCAGAGGGTACTTCTATACAGCAGAACACAATCCACCCATACCACCTATCTCCGAAAGTGGAAACGATTCACAAAATGGTGCTCAACTAAACAACTGTCTCCTATCTCGGCACCTCTTCCCTGCATACTCGACTATCTGTTGGACATTAAGCAATCCGGCCTTTCCTTCATCTCCATCAGAGTCCACTTAGCTGCCATCACAACCTTCATGGTACAACTGACAATACCTTGGTCTTCGCTCATTCCATCACCAAGCGTTTCCTGAAGGGACTCCAAACCCTATATCCAGACATTAAGCCACCTACCCCTCCATGGGATCTTCACCTAGTATTGTCCTGTTTAACTTGTCAACTCTTTGAGCCCTTAGCCACCTGCTCCCTCTTGCACCTCTCGATGAAAACAGCCTTTTTGGTGGCCATTACCTCCGCCTGACGGGCAGGCAAGATAGCAGCCCTTATGGCAGATCCACCATATACGCTCTTCTTCAAGGACAAAGTTACTCTACGCCTACACCCAAAATTCCTTCCAAAAGTTCACACTTCATTTCACATCAATGAACCAATACATCTACCAACTTTCTTTCCGAAACCACATGCAAACTCCTTCGAAGCCACAATACACACACTTGATGTGCGCAGGGCCTTATCTTTCTATTTGGACAGAACCAAACCCTTCAGAAACTCTCCTAGACTCTTTGTCTCCATCGCGGAGCACTCCAAAGGCATGGCTATCTCTACCCAGAGACTTTCGAACTGGATCTCCGATTGCATATGACTCTGCTATCAGATAAAAAACGTTACACCTCCAGCATTGATCAGAAACATTCCACTGGATCTGTATCTACCTCTGTAGCCTTCTTATGTAAAGTACCATTGCCCAACTTTTGTAGAGCAGCCACTTGGTCCTCCAAGCACACATTTGTCAAACACTATGCCCTTACTCAGGGCCCTCTTTCTGACACTCGATTAGGCAGGGCAGTATTATCTACTGCATTCCTGCCAGACCCGAAGTCCCTACCTCCTTGAGATACACTGCTTCGAAGTCACCTAGAGTGGAGCACCCACAGGGACATCTCTCGAAGAAGAAGAGGAGGTTACTCACCTTGTGCAGTAACTGACGTTCTTCGAGATGAGTGTCCCTTTGGGTGCTCCACTACCCACCCTCCTCCCCTCTACTTCGGAGTTGGGGTAGCCTCCATTGTAGAGAAGGAACTGAGGGAATCAGCCGTGCATGCTCACTAGAGGTATACTCAGAGTGGGGGCCAGGCTCTGAGCATGCGTGGCCGCTACGAGTACTGCTGCAGAAATCTCTGATCAAAGGCACAGGGGTGCACCAACACCTAGAGTGGAGCACCCACAGGGACACTCGTCTCAAAGAATGTCAGTTACTGCACAAGGTGAGTAACCTCCTCATTTCTTTGTTAAATTGACAAACTCATATAAACTTGCAGCATCCAGTGGGCATAACTGGACACTGCAAGACGGCGGTTCCTAGGGTTGTGTCTGGGACCAGAGATATTGGCTAGTGTCATTCGGTTGCACAATCCAAGGAGTAGCTTACATGTCAGAGATTGTGCATGAACAGCCCAGGAGTGGGAGTTCTCACAGCAGAGCAGGGTAGGACTAACTCCTAGAGTCAAGAACTGGAGTGACCTAGCAGATCACCGGTCTGGGTAACACCAGAGGGGAATGTCACAACCAGGCATCAGGGCAGCAATGTTTTTTAAAAGATTTGGCATAGGTCAGACAAGTTTCAGAATGATTAATGTACAGTGAGGGACCTGGGACAAGAAATTACTGAGAATGTAAGGATGGAGATGGGAGAGATGTGTGCTCTTTTTTGAAAATGTTTTCTTTCCTCTAAGAATGGATGCAGCATGTTGCAATAGATTTATTTTGAAAATGTGTCTTTATGCATACTACATGCATCCGACAAAGTGGGTATTCACCCACAAAAGCTCATGCTCCAATACATCTGTTAGTCTATAAGGTGCCACAGGACTCCTTCCTTCTTTTACAGATCCAGACTAACATGGCTACCCCTCTGATATTTATGCATACTGGTTCTGGATTTCGACTCTAGATTTCTAAATGACACAAAGATCCTGTTCAGACTCCAAAAGTGATAATATGGACATGTGACAATGTACTTTTTATTTAAGCTTTTGGAATTATGTTACACTCGCAGACCAGGGAATGTTTTAAAACTGGAGCTGTATTAAACTCTGTATCTTAAAACCAAACCAGTGTAGCCTGCACAATTCCTATCACTGCTGAATATCTCTGCAGCACTCCACACTCTTCTAGGACTAGCCCTGCTCACCAGAGCTGTCTTCCCTTTGATCTCATGAGGAGAGCTCCAAGCCTTTAACCAGGACAGGGTATGCCGTCCAGGTTTTAAATAAATTCATGTTCATGTTAAAATACTCTAACATTCATACATATTAACTTAAGAGTGCTACAGTTTGAGAAAATTTGCTGAAAAGCTTCCAGGCATCCCTAACAGTAATGAAATCATCACCATCCTATGTTTTATGAGGTTTTCCCATTAATTCCTTTTGGCCTAGAACAAAATACTTTATCAAAATGTTATATTATTAATACCACATACATTATACATTTTAATCTGGTACCTCCATGATGTAAAATGTTTTCTTTAATAAGAACATATATAAAACACAACTTTTTAATGACATGAATTAATTGCTCTTGAAAGAGGCTTTTTAAAGACACGACTAAGATGGTATTATAGATTTGAAAAAACGAGACCAAAACCACAGTTTTAATGAGAATGCAAATGAGAATTGCTAAGGTTCAGAGAAGGTCATAGCAGCTTCATCATCAATTTATGTCAGCAACTACTCACGAGTTAAAAAATGAGTATTAATGAAAACGTTTATCGTAACAGATTAGACCACACCATTGTGATTGCTCTAGAGTTTGCCCACATGTCTAAGACTTATCACTTAAGTTATAAAGGCTAACAAGCATTGCCTTCCACCCCTAATGTATCTCTTGGACACTTTAATTGAATTGCTATGCCATGGTACATTTTCTGTCTTTGTCCAGATACTGAGGCATGTTGTGCCATATTCACAGAGTACTTCTATGACCCATGCAGAGGTGCTGCTCTATGTATTTCTGCTATACAAGGTTATTCTATGGTAATACAGCTTTATACATTGTGATTCAGTTTAAGCTGATTTTTTTCTTATCCACAGATCCAGTGGTTATCTATGTGGATATTGTTATCTTCTTTCATTTGAAATTTATGTAAATTAGCATTTTAGATGATTTTTGTGTGGGTTATTCATGGCGATTCTAATAATCTGTTGAAGTCCTAAGGTAATTGCAATTTTTAAAAAAAAAAGTTTTTGTTGTTCTTACAAATAAGGTGCAAGTTTATTTAATCCTTCAATTTTCTTTCACGACTTCTTTCCCTCCTTTAAATAGCTTGAGCGGCACTTGTCAATTTCCTTAGTACCTGCCCCCCTCCCTCATCACACACACACCTACATACTCTCCAGTTGGACAGCCTGGATTGCAATCAACAGTTCCCAGAGACTCTCTCAGACAGATCTGATCAGAATGTCAGCAATTCTTGCAGCTTCCTCCTACGCACATGTTTGAGCTGGGGAAAGCGAGCCTGTGATCCTCACTGCACTGTGGAGAAATGAACACAGTAACACCAAGTAAAATATTAGATTTGTTTAAAAAAGCTTTAGCACATATATTCATCATTATCTGTATATGGTAGGCATTCTCATGGTCTGTTTTAAAAATAATTTTTTCATAAGTAAACCATATCTGTATGCAATACTTGCAGAAAACTCTTTATACATAATTTTCTAATAATAGAGAAATAATAGAGTTCTTTGTACTTTAACATGGAAGTTTTAATATAACTCTTTAATTAAACTTCACCAGAGGAAAAAATAAGGTTTTCAAATGCCTTGACCAAACATTCAGTCACATCAAGTTTTAGAAGCATTTTACATCTACATCTGACATTGTTACACAAAAGTGACACTGTAATATGAAAAAAAAATTTTTTTCACATGCACACCTTTATACAGGCCATGTCATCGAGTGTAAACTACAAAATGTAGATCTATCTGTATCAACAGTAGTAAGTAGTTTTCCATTTCTCATTTCCCTTTAGAAAAACCTCTGTAATGAATCTAGAGAAACATGCCAAATACCACATAAGGCAATGATTGACATTGTTTGCTCAATTAGAAATAACTTTCTGTGAAAGAAAATTCTCCACATATATATCGTTACAATACACATTTCCTGTAAGTGCAATATATTGCATCAAACATATCTTTGTTTTGATTTCAGTAAACAACATTTATATCATATTGAATTCCACCAATACGGAAAGCAGAACTGGAACTGTTATTTAAATGCAGTACATTTGTTTCAATCACAAACTTAGTTTTGTCCTTGTAAAAACCTCAAAGATATTTTAGTATATTAGAAATGGTGTATAAATTTTAATTTCACAGGTTGTTTTTTTAAAGGACTACACACAGTCAACTGTGATGCAAACAGCATGTTGAATCTGAAACACCTTAGATACAGGATCAACGGTCAGCTAACTTTTGACTAATTCCAAACTCACATTGCATTAAACAGGAGTACTAAAAATAAGTTTCTCTTGTTGAGAACTACAAAGTGAATATGGTGAGTGAAAACATTTTTCTTTCCTGGGAAACGTGCAATTAAATTCAACGAAAGCTGAGAAAAAGGAATGTAGGTAATCCACCAGTCTAGCTGCAAAAGTGACATTGTTTAAAGAGCTGATTTTCCACAGAAGAGTCGTCTTTCTGTAGAGATGAAAATAGAGAAGAGACAACAAATCAGAGAAAAGACATCTGCAATGTTAAACATTGCAATTTTGCAATGTTTTGTACCTCTAATTATTTGACAAATATTTCTCCAGCTGCTGCAGAACTGTTTTGCAAGCTTCTTTATTCTGAAATACACAACTCTAGTGTTTAGAAATGCACATACATTTACACTGCAATCACAGCCACAAGTCCTTTATATAAATAGAAGTAAACATAATTTACAATGGAGTCTACATTCCAGTGGTCTGACACCAGGCCACCATAAGGTCTCTGTTAATCTTCTCCATTTTTTTGCCAAAAAAGTGGAAGTGGTAATGGGGGAAATTGGTTTGGGTGTGTGGTGTATTGAAAACTGTTTGAAAATTACAAGCTATCACTTTAAATTTCAGGAGGTATCTACTCCTGCTTTGTTTTGCATGACTTAATTATACTTCCTATTTGATGTCTTAAACTGACAGTAAATTCAATAGGGTAGAAATAAAATGTTTGTCTTTATTCATTTGGCATGATTTCTCATTAATGGTCTAAAACATTTGGCAACATCATCCATGATAATAACCCACAGGTGGATGTTGTTGTTTGTATTACCATAGCACCTAGGAGCCCTAATCATGGACCAGAATCCCGGTAGGGTATTCTTTTTTTATTTCATCTTACTCCTTGTGATTTGTCATTCCACCAAAGTCCTCCACACACTAAGGGAGTGGGAGATGGTGGTGGGCAGAATTGCCTTCAATATGCGAGCAAAATATTTTCCTGGTTGTTCTTTACATAACATGTGGAGGTGTTATCCCAAAAATTGATTCATGGGCATTCCTAGAATGACCTGCCTGTTGCTCCCTTAAGCTGTCCTTTTTGAGGTTTCAGTTTGTGAGGTTGTTAAGGAAACACTAAAGGACACAGATATGACCTCATAAAATGATTGACACAAACAGTATTTTTTTCAAAACAAAATATTTTTTATTAATGTAACTAATAATCCCTAGTACAGTAAAAATAAAAAATTAAAAATCAGACACAAATCCCTTACTGCAAGTTAAAGAGATCCAAACCACAATAATGTTCAGTTTAAATGATTCTAAGCAATGCACTTTGCTACAGGTGGCCAATCTGTAAAGCACTGACAGCAATTCTTAATTTATACTTTAAATTCTTCTTAGGTAAAATACAATTAAAATACACACATTTCAGGCATACACACATCTACTGTACTATACAATAGTATACATTAAAACTTATAGTTTAAAAACTGACACGCTCACGCTATCCATTGATTCAGGGAGTTTTTACAAATGTTGCAGCTTGCTGCTGCTACTGTAGCTTTTTGTTCCCAGTCTGCTCCCTTTCTCTCTTTGTTGTTACAGTTGCAGCTCACTTCTGTCAATTTCTCTTGCTCCGTCCTTTTGTTTCAATGTTGCAAATGTTGTGGCTGCTGTGGATATTACTTTGTCTGAAGCTGCTGTAGCTGTTTTCTTTAGCAGCGCTTTTGTCGGAGTCTTTCCGAGAACTCTTTGGAGCTCTTCTGTCCTCTTAGCCAGCCTTCCGATCTCTTCCCAGCAGTCCTTCCAGCAGCAATTCTTTCTGGCTCTTGACTGACTTCTGCCTGTTGGCAGCTGACCTTTACACTGTCCTATCGGGACTTCCTTATATACCCTTAAGCAATTACCTCATTCACACATGTTCAGTAACAGCCATTACCTCAGAATTATGATTGACCGCTCTGACCTTTAGAACAAGTTGTGACCAGTATGGATGAGCTGTGGTAGCCAGCTAGCTGATCATTCTCTCACCCCGTACTGCACATGCTCAGTAGCTACCTAATGGTATCCATGTACATGCTCATTGCCGTTGTTGACCTCAGAGCCATGATTCGTTTGTCTGTCCCTACAGCTCACGCTCCAGATTTGGACCCTTTCATGGCCATACCTTATTTTATGTTGTTTTCACTGTTGGGCATGCTCAGCCCAGAGATTTCTCAGTTCTGGTCATGTGACCTATATTATCCATTGGCAAATGACCTGCATTTTTCAGTTGGTGAAGTGACTCCTGCATATTCAAGAGAGAAGCCAGAGACACAAAATGGGGGTTAAGAATTTCTTTGGTATCAGAGGTGCTGCTTGCAAACTACACTGAGAGACTTCCATGAAATATTTGTCAGGTTGTAGTCTCCAGGGTTTGCACCACTGGGGTAGTAGTTACTAACCCATACCTTGCAGACTAATCAGCATCCACTGGATTGTGCTCCTGTCTATAGGCAATGGCAATACTGGTACATCAGCAACATCCTCAGTGATAGTGCACTTCAATTGTTAGGGCAAATATCTCTGTGAGCTCATTGGAAGCTGACATAACATGTTTACACTTCTAGTATCACCTTGAACTATTGCTATAATTGCCTTGGAAAGGCCTCAGATGGAGAACTCTAAATTTTTACTATGTGCCGCCATGGTAGATACGCTGCTCAGCAAACCATCTGCCATCACTTCAGCAAACTGTGTTCATTGAGAGCTGCCATTACATGACATGGAGCCTATATCAGTCTGCAAGTACAAAGAGTGCACAGTTGTACCTGGCACATATACCTAACTAACTGTTCTTTCTTGAGTCAAAAGGCTCTTTGATCAGCATTGCCACTGAGATGAACTCAACAGCTGCCACATGCAGCAAGGGTTCCTGAGATGAATCAAGCTCCATAAACGGGACTGGCAGATTAACTTCTAATGATATTTCCAGCTTCAGTATAGGGGTCATGACTTGATCTTCTTCACTGTGGAAGAAACATCTCCCAGACGGTTTCACCTGCAGAGGTGAAGATAAAATATTAATACAAGAAACTGTACTCTAGGCATATTAGTAGACAGAGCATGTTTTTCTCACACTTGTGACAAACTGCTTACTGTCCTGATTACTGAAGGTGAAAGTAAAACATACCAGCAGAGGTTTTTCTACATTTTTCAGAATGGTCCCTTTGTGAGATGCAGCGCTCAGAATAGTTTCCTTCCTTTTTAGCAGTGGCCAAGTTGGATGCTGTTCTGCTTTCTTAGGAACTTATTTGTGTTGTTCAAACACTATTTTGTCACCTATCAATTAATTAGAAATTTCATGGTGCTAGGTTACTTTTAACAATCTTTCTGAATGCTTTTAATTATGTGTTACTATTACAAATTTGATGTATGAATTTGATGTGCCCCCTTAGATCTCTATCTTTACGGATCTTTAGGGGATATGCCTTGTTTGGAATAGCTTCTCCACAGTCAAACAAATCTTTATCCAATAGTTTTCTTCTGACATTGTTCACAAACTCTCTGAAAGATATAAAAGAAATAAGGGCTCTTTGGAGGTTATGAATGGGTCTATGTGGGAACATAATCAAATTACAATGAGCAGCTCAATTTGAAGGCTAGTTTTGAGAGTCATTTCAAGTAAACTTCACTATTCAGAGACTTTTTATTTGTGTTGACACTAATGAAAATTTTCATTTGATTGGACATTGATGGTTAGTTTATATCAACCATGACCTTCGCAAGACGTCTCTTGCATTAGCCATCTAACTCCTACAATGTCCAAGATTTCAACCAAGCTGTGCTACTCAGAATAGCAGCCTCAAAACCACCAAATCCTGAATGTTCTTGAAGGAATTGGTATTTATTTGATTACATCAAGACTGAGATCTCTGCTTGCTTGGGCTCTGTTTGACAGACCTGGATATAGAAATTCCCTTAGTTACTTGATAGGGAAATAACTTCAAGTGCCAATGCCTCTGTATGTGAGCAGAGCTCCTTCATCATGGGAAATGACTTCAGATGCCAACACCTCATTAACTAGCTTGCTGACTCCCTCTGCTTGTGAGCTGATGTCAGACTTCAGCAAAGTGGAAATATAAATCCTGTTAAGGTATATGTCGTGCGCCAAATCAAGCAGCTCATTTTAATAATTGAAGTACAATTAATTGCCATTGGTACTATTGTTGTTGATTCCTCTCTGCCATATCAATAAATGGTCAAGAAGGAATTAACCTGCATGGTCTCACTGAGTTTTTGTTAGCAAAAAATAATAAAGATTGTCCGTAAAGTTTCTCTCATTAATATACTGTTCTAAACAATCTGGTCGGGACAGGGTAGCAATGGGTAGGGCAAGGAAGCAATTTCACAGGCAATATTCTATTAATAGGCCACTGACCTAAAATACTCCACTTTCTCCCAGGATTGTTAGCATGGTATAACACTGTAGAAGGAATTTTGGACAGAAATTGCCATGTTGTGATGTCCACAGCAGTGGCTTCTGGATGTACCATGGGATGTCAATACTATTAAAGCACCTGAGTGACATAGGCTGCTGCCTTTTTACTTATAATTGAGATACGATTTGAAATTTTAGCTGTGAACTTATTACCAAATATGCACCCCACAATCAGAAGATACTTAATGGGTACATAGATTTTGTGAATCACAGATGCACAGTGTTTTCCTAGTAGCATAGTTTCTCTTGCTGTCTGCTTTTGCAGATGATAACTTCAACATGGAAGAATTCTGCATCCACCCACCACTAGCAACTAGAGAAGTTAGACTGGGTCTATTATTCTATTCCTGCTGCTGGACATATATGGAGTGTTGCTATCAGTTTTGAACCATGTGCCTAGTTAGGAACAGTTGTCTTGATTACCTCATGTCTTTAGAAACCCTGGAGGTAACCACCCTTGGGGAATACATTGTTTTGCCTCATTATTTTTTACTGCAGAGAAAATCATATGCAGCAAATCTTGGCTAGTTTTAGAAGTAAGATGATAGAATGTTGGGGAGTGGGAAATAATTTTGGAAAATTATAGAAATTTGTCCCACTTATTTAAAAAAAATGCGGAGAAGTCAGTGAATAGCTTTTCTGATTCAGATTTTCTATTCATTAAATTGAGTATAGTTGACTTTTTTTTCCCCACTTCCCTTAATTATAATAACTATACACACCACAATCGGCACTATGCTTTCCCAGGACAATTTCCGATGATTCTCCCCACCCAACTGCCTCTTCTTTCTTTGAAGTAATTTCATTTTTTATGCATTAGATGTCTTAAAGCATTTTCATCTTTAAAATTTTGAGTTACAGGAGGGCATGAGGGTGTACTGTCAATGGTTTTCAGGTTCCTAGCTAAGTTCAGTATTTTTCTGTCACTCAATGTATTTTAATTCATACTGACACACTTTCTTATGCCTGTTCTTTTTCAATGATATATATTCAACCAAACCAATAGGTATAGACACAAAACAATGTATTTTATTGAAACAAGTGAATTTACATTGAAACCTATATAATGTTCTTCAGAACAATTTGTTTAAATTTGTATTAAGAAATTCAGTGCGAGTCCAATTAGTGCTTTTAATTTGTAATGACCAAAGCATATCAGTCACAACCAAAATATTGTCTCTAAAATAAATATTTTCTAAAATTATTTTTGACCTATACTTGTTATCAAAAGCTTTATCAAAGGAGTAATCTGATTCTCAGATTAGGATTCAGCTTGCATTCAATCTGACATTGGTTCAAGAGCCTGTCCCTCAATTGTATTTGTGTATAATTTAGAGCACTAATTTTAGACCAAAATTTACTGTTGTTCTGAGTACACAAACCTGGTGTCATCTCATGGTTTATGACTATTAGTTATTGACATCACAAATGCAGATTCTTAGAATTTATGTTAAAGAAAACTTTATGTTAAATTAGATGTCCATATATGTAATGATCAAAAGAGGTGTATAGGGGGTTTTGAAATAATACAAAGATTAGAATTTTTATTAACCCGTCTTTTGGTTTCTCTGGTCTTTGTAATAATATGCAGATAAGACTGTGGTAGTGAAACAAATTATTTGAAACCTGTCATGCATACACAGGAGTACTTATTGCCATGATGGATTGATTTAAATCACCTTTTAATCATGATTTAAAAGAGCAAGCAAGGAAACCTTGATTTAAATAATTAATTTTTATTGTAGTTTGTATTTGTACTTTTTAGTTATTTTCCTTAAGAGAAGGTGATTCTCATTAGTTGGTAAACATGAAAAATATATTTATTTGTAAAAAAATATAAGCTTTACACTACATTTGGTAATTCCTTTTGCTAACCAGGATAATATGCTATATCTATACATACTTAATTTAAACAATTGTTTATATTAATTTACATTTATTCAGATACTTAATTTTTACATTTTTACTACATAGAAAATAACAAATGATGCATTTCTTATTTACTAGATGATGACTGGTTTGTTTGTTTTTTCTTGTGATTTGTATCAAGTTTTATTTGTATGAAAGTTCAAATTCAGTTAAAAATGCACAAAACAGTGGTTTTGGTGGTTTATTTAATAAAAGAATTAAGTTCTGGATATGTAAATGTTTTGATAGAAAAAAATTATCAAAACATTATTTCCATTTAAAACTGAATGATTTATTAAACAAATTAAGTATTATCTGTGATTAATTAATTGAACTGATAGTTTTTGGTCACCATGTCCTTCGAGATTGTAGAACTAATATATCTTATTCTCTCACACTTAGTTTTTATTCATAGACGGGAAGAGGAACACAAGCTTTCCTGCTTCTTCCCCTCTCAGTTGTTTTTTTACATGGTGATGTATCTGCAGTGGAAACACATGGGGCTTATGGCAATGTGATGCAAGCCAGTTGTGTACTAGATGGACAGTTGAGACTGTAGTTGGATCCACTACATACTGCATTCATTGTGCTGCTCATAAATGAGAAGACATTTTGGAGACATTTTGTCAAAGAACCTGCTTAACAGAGCCCGTCACCATCCTCAAAGTCTCCTGTAACATGGATTTAAATTAAGCTATTCAACATATTTACATGTGTTTTGCGTATGCACATATGTCCTTCTGGAGTGAAAGCTGAAGAGCCAAGGACTACTTATTGCTGTCATTGCTACCTATGCACATGAGCATTTTCATTCTTTATGCGTCAGTCTCTTTCCACAATCAACTTATTTTTAATCACAGTAATCTTTGGCAAAACCAACTTCTTGTGGGTTCACAATGGCTTTCTTTTCCTGTCTGCTTAAAAATCAGATACTCAGTTTTATTGTCCTCTTTGTGCTGCTTTGCTGGTACCCCAGGACAAAATCCTAGCTTAAAGAGGTAGCTGAGGATTTACCTTGCACAGAGGAAACCTAGGTGGCAAAGCTGGGGTCGCTGGCAATATGCCACCAGCTCTTGATCCACCAGATAGGTGTGTGGGGTTAGGCGCCTGGCCAGACCACTTTGTACTAGGGGGGAGGGATAGCTCAGTGGTTTGAGCATTGGCCTGCTAAACCCAGCATTGGGAGTTCAATCCTTGATGGGGGCACTTAGGGATCTAGGGTAAAATCAGTACTTGGCCCTGCTAGTGAAGGCAGGGGGCTGGACTCAATGACCTTTCAGGATCCCTTCCAGTTCTATGAGATAGGTATATCTCCATATATTATTATTATTATTATAATCAGAAGCAAGCATAATGGCCCCTAGCAGCTTTTACTGCTGCTGGAATTTGGATAGCCCTGAAGCTGCTCTGATTTGTGCTTGGGCTGAAGTGACTTCCAACCACCAGAATTGGAGGGGAGCTGATGGAAAGCTACCCATCTTTATACCACTGTTCCCCGACAGGTGCATGTTATGCTGCTCTGATACCCTTGAGGATTTGTTCCAAAATAAGCAAATATACTTCAGGCTGGATTGCCATAAAAAATCTACAGTGGATTTGCAACGTTTTCCAAGGTAGCCTTGATGGGCTTTTATCACCACATACCAGATTTCAGATGTCTGCAGTTTTCCTGAGCACACTCAGGTAAAATCAACCCTTTCTCTCCTATTGTTTCCTATAGATGGCTCAAATTATCACCACAAGAGGGAGTTATGATATTTCCAGTATATGTAGTTCCTTTGTAATATCAAAAGGAGCAAATATTAATTCTGTTTAGCTGTTATTTTTCACATCTTTAAATTTCACAAGGGTGCTGCTCAACATAAACATTCAATAAACCAAGTGGACAGTAACTTCTGGACCATTTTTAAAAGTCAGCCTAGAGTCTTACACATATTTAGTCTTGGCATTAAGCCTGGACTTTTCATCTTTCTCTTGTCAAGTGTTGGCCTGGCCAACCTAAAAAAGCAGAGTAGATTTTGATTTAGTTTTGCTCTCTAGGTATCATTTCTGCATCTGCTCCTATTCCCTAGCCCATTTAAGCTGAGGCACTGCAGTGCATCAGACATTCTGCTGCAGACCTTCCTTTACTGTGCTTATAAGAGAGGAAGCATTTCAACACAAAGAAGTTTAAAGTTTTGAGTGAAAATGCTGAGCAACATGTACTATCTATTTAAACAGTGCCCTCTCTCTATAAAAATTGTTTAATTAGCTGATTTGCACAAAAAACTTATTTTGTGTGCA
Source organism: Gopherus flavomarginatus (assembly GCF_025201925.1). Lineage (NCBI taxonomy): Eukaryota > Metazoa > Chordata > Testudines > Testudinidae > Gopherus > Gopherus flavomarginatus. The sequence goes on from NC_066617.1 coordinate 35,871,273, forward strand.
CAAATGGTAAGAACTCTTTTAGTTTTTGCAGTAGAACTGACTGTCTTTATGACTTACAGTTTCATGTGCCAGCAACTTCAAGCACCTGAATACCAATTTAACACTTGTATTTTTGTAAAAGAGAATCTGTTTTCACCACCATAAACAGAAAGTTTAATAATACCATCAGTATTTTCAATCCATTGTGAAGTACTACTTTATTACATGTGCATAACCTGAATTTGAATAATTTTGCTTTTGCATCTTTAATCTATTATGAATTTTTGATACTGAAAATGAATGCATTACCTTAACTTTTGAGTTGTTTAATCAACCACTTAACTATTAGTCATAGTCAAGGATTTAGAAATAACTCTTTTCTGTGATTACAGCTAGACTTGCATCAGCGTGGTGCTGAAAGGACAGCTCACAGCAGAACTATTATCAAATTAGTGTCTCCTCAGAATTTATTATTTTACTATAAAATGTAAAAGCTTAAGTACCTGAGATGTTGAATTTATCATAATTTACATATTTATCCTTGTATTCAAGTATTAACAAGAAATTAATAAGAAATCTTAAGTGATTACTTGCAATTTTTCTGATTTAAATCTTGTGAAACATATTACATCATCTCAGATCTTACAGCAGTGGACTTCATGAGGACAGTGAGTTTTTCTGTAAGGGATTCCTGCTTTGGTGTTTTAGTCCAGTGAGCAAATTAAAACACTAGAAAATCTCCCTTTTTCAGTGATAGCACCAATTAATGGCTTGGCAGGTCACTGTCACTCAGTTTCCCTTCAAATCACTTGTCTAGCTTCATCATATAAAATGATCTTATCCTGTCACTCGCTGAGAAGTCCAAATTAACTAATCTTGAATTGGACAAAATAAGGTAGCTGAATTACAGTGAGGCAATTAATATGTTGCCATACTTTTCGCAACAACTTTACCTAGTGAGTAAGAATTTCAGCTTGTTGCTCTGGTATTTTAAAAAAAGCTTGAAAAAAGACTCTTCATATACTCATTTTTCACATCTTATAGCCTTTACATTTCAAAACATTAGTCCCCCAATCCAGCAAAGCATGTAAACATGAGTTTTTAACTATAAGCACGTGATTAGTATTGAGAGTAAGCATTTTCTCAATGGGAATTCTTTGCTTAAAGTTAAAACTAATGACAATGAAGTGATATCTAGTACCTGGAGCAAGGGAGCTGGGACTGGGAATTAGGACTCCTGAGTTCTATTCCTGGCTCTCCCACTGACTCACTGTATGACTTTAGGTAACTCACTGACCCTTTTGGTGCCTCAGTTTAACATGTATATTGAAAATGTTTAAAATATTATGTATGTACCGTACTGTTTGTGATCAAATTTGGACCTTAGATACATGGACACAACTCCAGTGGGAGCTGGCAGAATTGCATATCTGTGAGCGGAGTTTGACCTTGGGCATGGCTACACTGGAGAGTTGCAGCGCTGGTGATGGGGTTACAGCGCTGCAACTCACTCTGTGTCCACACTTGCAAAGCACGGCCAGCGCTGCAACTCCCTGGTTGCAGGGCTGGCTGTACATCTGGTTTGCTTGGGGTGTAGTAATTCCAGCGCTGGTGATGCAGCACTGGTCATCAAGTGTAGCCACCAAAAGCGCTGTTATTGGCCTCCAGGGTATTAGGAGGTATCCCAGAATTCCTGTCCACAACAAACCGGAAGAATGGCTGAACTCCGATCTCCCCGTAGCTATTTAGCTAAAAAACAAACACAGCTGCTCTTTGCTCCAGCGAGTGAGCGAGCGGAGGCAGGGGAATTGCTTTGGAATGTTCACAGCTGTTTGCTTGAGGAGAGAGGGGAGGGGTAGTGTTGAGCAGCTGCTTATATGGTCTAAAGACTATTTAGGAGTGCATAATTTGCATTTAGTGAATAAGAGACAGGTGGGGGAAAGGTCAAAACTTTTAAAATGATTGAAGATAGGCACTGTGTATCTTCCAGTCCTTAGAACTTGCAAGGCAGGGAGCTGAGAACAGTGTCAGCTCCAAAAATCCACTCTCTCTGTCTCCCCCACGCTCCCTGTCACACTCCACCCCACCCCCCTCTTTTGAAAAGCACGTTGCAGCCACTTGAATGCTGGGATAGCTGCCCACAATGCATCACTCCCAACAGCGCTGCAAATGCTGCAAATGTGGCCACACTGCAGCGCTGGTAGCTGTCAGTGTGGCCACGCTGCAGCGCTTTCCCTACACAGCTGTACAAACACAGCTGTAACTCCCAGCGCTGCACATCTCCAAGTGTAGCCATACCCCTTGTAAGCTTATAAAGTGCTTTGAAGTCCCTGAATGAAAACTGCAATACTATTAACATCACTGCTTAGGGTATGGCTACACTTGCACTTCAAAGCGCTGCCGCGGCAGCGCTGTGAAGTTTCGAGTGTGGTCACAGCACCAGCGCTGGGAGAGAGCTCTCCCAGCGCTGCACGTACTCCACATCCTCTACGGGTGTAGCTTGCAGCGCTGGGAGCCGCGCTCCCAGCGCTGCGGCACTGTTTACACTGAGGCTTTACAGCGCTGTATCTTGCAGCGCTCAGGGAGGTGTTTTTTTTCACACCCCTGAGTGTGAAAGTTGCAGCGCTGTAAAGCGCCAGTGTAGCCATGGCCTTATTAAGGTTTAACTATTGAAATGTCTGTAATAGCTTGTTGTCTCTCATATACCATAGTTATAACCTTCTAAGGGTATGGCTACACTTAGAGCTGCACAGCGCTGCCGCGGGAGTGCTCCCGCAGCAGCGCTTTGAAGTGTGAGTGTGGTCGCAGCGCCAGCACTGAGAGACAGCTCTCCCAGCGCTGCACGTACTCCACCTCCCCGTGGGGATTAGCTTACAGTGATTACAGTGGCGCTTTGCAGTGCTGTAACTTGCTGCGCTCAGGGGGGTATTTTTTCACACCCCTGACCGAGAAAGTTGCAAGCCCTTCGTTGAAGAGCTTAATTGCTTTCTCTTTCCAAATTTAAATTATACTGCAAGTTCATGTCTTAACCCTCCCCTCTTCAACTGTCCCCCCCCCCCCCACACTATTGGCTTACTTATTGAAATGCACTAATTTTGTGGCCATTTTGTAGATTTATATATCTGTACTCTAATTCAAACTCTAGTGGTGTGACACTAAAAGAACACATCTTGCTGAGCTAAACTTGCACTTATTTACTAATTACACTTTTTATTGTTTCTTTGAAATCTAAATGATTTCATGTAACTACAAAGTTCTAGTAACTAGATCAGGTTTCTAAAACTCCTGAGTCTTGAGCAATGCATGTTTTTTTTTCCCAGAAGAAAGATTATTTGTTAAAAATATCTGTGCTCTGAGGAATTGTTATCATTTCATCAAATCTCTAGGTTCATTAAAGTGTTGGCTCTGTTAAGGACTGAAAATGTGTCCATTATATATAAGCACTATTCTGGATCATTTAATGCTTTCCGGTTAATATGTCTGCATGATGATAAATTTCAGTTTATGAGCCAAATTCTGCTGTCTGAAATACAAAGGTAAACCTACTGATTATAAACTCACAGTTCTCTCAGTTTAACTGAGAGCTTAGTTTGTCCCTCATTAAATTACACCATTATTCTTAACAAGTCATGAAGGGCAAACAGCCAGCCTCTTGCTGTAAAGACAAAAATCAGGAGGTACATCATAGTACATGCCAATAGGACATTTTTTCTGTAGAATTTAAAAATGTGTCAGCAGGAGAAAAATATCCTGATGTCAGAAATCATTCAGAGCCCCAATAGGACATAAGCACATGGGTGCATCCTCATCTTCTGTGCATGACGAACAACAAGCTCCTCCATTGCTGCCCCCATATTCAGTACCAGGTGTGTCCCATTTGAGGTGCCATTGTTTCAATGACCTGTGGCCCTACAATTAGTGTTGCCACCTTGTGCTATCACAAAGAGACTCAGAACTGAATAGGTTAACAAAGATTTTTTTCTCAGTCATTAAGTCAGCAGTCTGATCTTCAGCACAGCAGGCATTCACATTACATAAAGAGATGAGAGTGGGGATTCTTCATCTGAAGCCTATTTTAAAATCTTTTTTTTTAAAAGAGAAGAAGAAGAAAGGTGCGGGTAAGGCAGTGTACTGACACTCAGGGATTTGGGTCTTGGCTATGCCACAGACTTGCAGTGTGACTTTGGACAAGTCACTTAATATCTCTGTGTATTAGCTAATAATACCTCTCTACCGTTGTGAGACTGTATTAATTAATGTTTGTGAAGAGTCTTTTTTTGTGATGGGGTCCATATAAGCACTTAGAAAGTAATGCAGTCCATTTTGTAACCATGTGCATCTCTCTAAGTAAACCTTTATTTCTGGAAGTTTTTCATAGCTGCTTGCAAATAAATCTTTTTTTTTATAATGATAGAGTTAGGTTAAACTGCCTTTTGGTGTGCACTTTGGCTTTAATATTAAGTATAGGTGTAAACAGACATGAGTTGAAGAGCAATTTCCAAAGCAAAGACTAATTAGTTCCACATTCACAGATTTGAATGGAGAAGACCCTCTGGGTCATCTAATTCAAAACATGGAAGAAGATTTGCATCTGTATTTGTCTCCCCAATGTTATATCTACCCTACTTTTAAACACTTCTCACTACATTGCCTCCACTACCTTCTTAGGCAAATCATTCCATTGCCTAATTGCCTGCACAACTAAACAGTTTGTTCAAATGTCTCGCCTACACTTTTTTCCATTTTTAGTTTTATGCTGTGAGTTCTTGCTCTGCGATTACAAGCCCCTCTGTTTTTCTGTCTCTTAACTCTGAATTATTTGTAAACCTTTATCATTGTCATAAGGACACAGCAGCTAGATATGGAAAAGATCTTTACATTTGTCTTCCAGCAAGGGCAGAATACTGTCCCTTGACTAATGATGGGTCATGACACCAGAAAAGTGATAAGCAAACTTCTTACAAAATGATGTAGTCTACTGCTTCTCTACTATATGTTTACATATAATCTTTCATATTATTTATCATTTTGGAGTAAACATTCTATAAAATAAACATAAACATGGAATGTGTCATAGCATACCTTGAGCTAAAAAGGGTAGAGTAGGTGTGCTGGGATGGCGATTGTGATGAAGAGGCCAACTGCTGGTTCACTAATATGTATCAGCAACTCCTTTCATGCCTCACAAACTCACTACACCTAACACACGGTTTTCATGGTGCTTATCCAAAAACTGTCTTACAAGGGATTGAATGAAAGCTAGTGACACATTGGTCACTAATATTGTGAAATGAATGTGTTAATGGAATTATGAATACTTACTGATATTATGCTTTAAAGACTGTAACCAAATGTAGGGATAAACAGATTTTCTTCCAGACAGGAGGGAATCTAGATATCTCCTTGCCTTTAATGTAAATTAAGTATTGGGAAACCAACACAAAGGAAGCTGCATTTTCATACAAGTCAACAGGAAAGGCCAGGACAATCTAAAATCAATATGGGAAGACGCCAAAGACTAAAGCCACAGCGGGTTCTCTTGTCACTGGGGTGAAGACATTGAGCAAATATATGAAGAATGAAAAAGACATTTTGAAATCCATCACTGAGGAACACTCTTGGTGGAGGGGTGTGATTCACAAAAAATCTGGATCCTGATTTGACTGAAAATCAGCAAACTCTGCAAAAGGACTCTGAGGGTGAGAAACTGTGTTAGTCAAAGGATTGTAGCTTTCTAAATTTATGTTGTCTCTTAGGAAGTAGTACAAACCAATGGCAGCAGCTAAACTTACTTCCCTAAGGGATTTGGAAGGGTGTGGAGAATGCCAGGAATCCCAGACAAAAACATTGCTGTGTGAGAAAGGCTTGGAATCCTTGGAAAGCTGGAGAAATAAGGGAGGCTGAGGAGGCATGCAGATTGGAAAGCTGGTAAATTCTGTCCTCCTAGCCAAATAAACAGAAGGCAGTTACTGATCTTACTGTACCCAAACAGCCCAGAGTCTTTTTGCCGCTGCCAGCCCCCCAGGGAAGAGAGAAGATGGAAGAAGTGATATGAACAGGGTAGGCATGCTGGCTCACACAGTTTCCAGTGGATGGTTGTGCTAGCTCAGAGGCTACACCATTAAATTCAGTGGAGTAACACCAGGATAAATGTGGCCCCTTACCATCTGCATCCCAAAATGGTATTTGTTTGTTTGATGCACATATTGGAATAATAGAATTGTAGCACAGGAAGGGACCTTGAGAGGTCATATAGTCCAGTCCCCTGCACTCATGGCAGGACTAAGTATTATCTCGACCAACCCTGACAGGTGTTTGTGTAACTTGTTCTTAAAAATCTCCAATGATGGAGATTTCACAACCTCCCTAGAGAATTTATTCCAGTGTTTAACCACCCTGACAGTTAAGAAGTTTTACCTAATGTCCAACCTAAACCATCTTTGCTGCAGTTTAAGCCCATTGCTTCTTGTCCTAGCCTCAGAGGCTAAGGAGAATTTTTTTTCTCCCCCCTCCATGTAACAGCCTTTTATATACTTGAAAATTGTTATGTGACTTCTGTCTTCTCTTCTCTAGACTAAACAAACCCAATTTTTCAATATTCTCTTATAGCACATTTTCTAGACCTTTAATCATTTTTGTTGCTCTTCTCTAGATTTTCTCAATTTGTGCACATCTTTCGTGAAATGTGGTGCCCAGAAATGGACACTATACTCCAGCTGAGACCTAATCAGCATGGAATAGAGCATGAGAATTACTTCTCGTGTCTTGCTTACAACAATCCTGTGAATACATCCCATAATTATGTTTGATTTTTTTTTTGCAACAGTGTTATTCTGTTGAGTCATACTTAGCTTGTGATGCACTGACCCCCAAATCCCTTTCTGCGGTACTCCTTCCAAGGCCCTTATTGCCCATTTTGTATGTGTGCAACTGATTGTGCCTTCCTAAGTGAAATAGTTTGCATTTGTCCTTATTGAATTTAATCCTATTTACTTCAAACCTAGGGTGACCAGATGTCCCGATTTTATAGAGACAGTCCCGATTTTTGGGTCTTTTTCTTATATAGACTCCTATTATCCCCCACCCCATTCCAATTTTTCACATTTGCTGTCTGGTTCAGCAAATCATTTCTCCAGTTTGTCCAAGTCATTTTGAATTTTAATCCTATCCTCCAAACCACTTGCAACCCCTCCCAGCTTGGTATCGTTCACAAACTTTGTAAGTGTTGTGGCAAGGCACCTTCTCAGTCTCCCCAGACTCCGCTGCTTTTAGCCCTGGTGAGAGAGGCTTGGGTAATCTGGTCCCCCTTGGGACACAGGGGAAGTCTGTTCCTTTCCTCCACCAGTCATTTTTGGAGTATATGTCTCCCTTATGGGAGAGAATACTGCATCTTGGCTCGCTGTCTTGCTGCTCCTACCCTCCTGGCAGCAGGGCTTCTTCTCTCTCCCCCTCCCCCCGGGAGGGTTTAAAAACGTCTCAGGCAGCCCTTAGTTGGAATCAGCCGATCCTAATTAACTTCAAGTAGCTCCCTCTTAGCTGATTCTAATTGATACCTTGGCAACCCCTTCTCGGCTGAACCTGATTGACCCATAGTTACCCCCCAGTTAATAGGGAGGAGGGTCTTTTAACCCTCTGAGACTGGTTTCTACCCCTCCCTTGTAGCTGTCTGTCCTGAGTTTATTACAGTGTGCTCTCTATGCCATTATCTAACTCTCATTGATGAAGATATTGAACAGAACCAGACCCAGAACTGATCCCTGTGGGACCCCACTTGATATCCCCTTGCAGCTTGACTGTGAGCTGCTGATAACTACTCTCTTGAATAACAAACTGGATGAAAGCTCACAATAAGGCGAGTGCATAACTGGTTTGTAAAACTTTTCAAGTCTACTCTTGCTGCTACTGTTAGCAGCATAATCTCACCTTGTACATTTTACTGGATATTTCCCCCACCTAGCCCACAAGTATGCAATGGTACACTTTTATCTAAATTAAATCTCATTCTCTTTAAGTGCACTCATCTCTCTACATCCTCCAGGTTGTTATGCAATCGCAAGCATCTGTGGACTTCCTTTGAAATTTTGCACAAATGTGCATTTAAGTGAATCCTAGAGATCATTAATAATACTATTTATTTAATAGTATTGGTCCTAACACTGACCCATATGGAATTCACTGGATATATCTTCCCAGACTGATGATATACCTGTAATTATCTCTGTGGGGTAGACTTCTGGGTTCCTTGGCTGAGCAGGGGAATAAGGGGGAAAAAGTCCTCCTAGTTCTTGTTTGATCTACTGGTATCTTTGGGTCCAGGTCTAGTGTGGAACATAACCCTGCTTTCTAGACACACTCATCTTCAGCAAGTGGGAGGAGAGGAGTGGAAAGTGAATGTATGACAGTCCCTGCTCTGCCATGCACTCTGGATAGAATAGCTGGTCAAGTGCAAGAAGAAATTAAGTTAAACCTGTTCAAGGCTGCAGTAACTTACTGTGGGGGGAGTAATACAAAAGCAGGGCAGGAATGCACTTTCTCTCTTTCACGTTCACTTTCTCAGGTTGCTCCTGGGAGAAAATGTAGGTGCTATCCTATAGCCAGGGCTGACCCTAAAGGCTTAATCAAGCCATCTTTTTTACATTCTGTCAACCAGTTTGGTATCTACATTACAGAAGATGCAATTTCTGTAGTAGTTTTGATGCAGAGATGCATAGAAAGCCATACAAAAGTCTAAGATAATTTGACTCTTAAATCAGTTGTGTAGGAAACACAATTAACAATAATTATGTACTCACTACTAAACTTCTATTCAAAAACAATAATTTAAAAAATATAAAACTCACAGGATCCGTTCTTCTCCTGCCAACTTTCTAGGTAATCATTCTTTTCTTTTTACTATGTAATAATTTAATCCTCCTGTGTAAAAAAAATATATATTTTATGGTAAAACAACAGAAAACACCAGAAAAACATTCAAACCAACAATCATGTATCTTCCCTGGTTATTTTTATCTTCTTCAAAGATGGTAGATATTTCACATTTTGTGGCAGGGTAATCCTCTTTGATAACATTGTATTCATTCACACAAATAGATAGTGATATAAACAGAATATTAATGTAGTTTGAACAAGAAGTTTACCAGAGAGCACCAGTCTACAAAATTCAGCTCAGATAATCAGCCAATCAGAAATGATCCACCACAAAGAAATGCAAATGTAAATGTTTGTTTCTAAAGTTTTGATCTTAAATTTCATCTGCAAAGGGAAAAAGTTAATCCCATTCAGAATTTTACATATATATTATTATTTTGATGGCTTCTGTATCAAATTCAGATGACTTCTTGGTGCCATCTTTATGTGAGAAGCAACAGAGAAAATACATTAGATATTTATCAAAAGGATGAGAACAATTTCCTTATGGCAAAGTACATTGCAATAATTTTTCATAGTAGGAGGGTCAAGGGCTCAAATACTGATCTCAGCCTCTTACTCTGATAGGACAACCTTATCAATAAGCACCTTGGTTCCTATGGTTTCAGTTTGATGCCAGTCGTACATTCTTACAAAACTACTTCTCCCTTGCTAATCTCCTGACTAAACTTAAGTCTCAGGCAATAGTCTTCGATGTCCAATTAATCATAGTCATGCCAATACTATCTAATATTTCAGTTTACTACCTGACATACACACCCACTTCAGTAACTTTTCTGTATTCTTGAAAGATAAAATCAGAGCCAAAGAAAAGTGAAATCCCAGATAAATGTCAGATTGAAAGGTCTAATGATAAGGAAAGTGTGTGTGTGTGTGTGTGTGTGTGTGTGTGTGTGTGTGTGTGTGTGTGTGTGTGTGTGTGTGTGGAGGGTGAGAGTGAGAAAGAAAGAGAGAGAGAAACAACTTTTTTGCATGATGTTTAAGAGAAAAAAATAGAAAACAATCTAAAAGGTGGTTGATATTTAAAATCTTGGTAATTACATTTTAATATTTAAAATATCCTCTTTTTTCAGCTGGAACAGAAAATTGATACTGGTTAGATGATTTTTGGCATTTCCTCTGCTCTAAATGCTAGGAGTAAATTGCCATTACTGATAGCAGTTTAACTGCTGTTTTCTCTTTTTTAAAGAATTCCCTGATGTTCCACTAATATATTGTGAAACAATATTTTCCTCTCACTGTTTCCTCATGGTAACAAACCAAAGTTGTTCCTGGATCTCACTTTTCTTGGCCCTACAAATTAGTTTTTACTTAATACAGGTTGAGTACTACTAAAAGGCAATAACTAGACGGTTAATTTGTACTGTCTTTTGTTCTTTTGAGACAGATGTGAATAGTTAATCCCTTTCCAAAAAGAAAGCGAGAGCCTTCTCCTAGTTTCAGTTGTACTAGGTATAAATGTGAGTGTGTATTTTATTAAATTAAAGTGATCACAAAAACAGCCAAGTTTATACACACTATTCCCAGCCTCTTGCAACACACACACACAAAATAAGGAAAGACTATGCAAATCTTATTTCTAAATGTTCAGATTTGTAGGCTGTTAGATCCCTAATATTATTTGAACATAATTTATTTTGTTTCATTTCCTTTTTCACTTTCAGAAGTGATTTCACTTGAATCATTTATAGATCTTCCATTCAGATTGTAACAATATTTTTGAATGGATAAATCTCAATGGCCTGAGGTGTTTCCAGGATGCTTTTGAGCTGGGTAAGGAAAACATTGAGCCTTGACACATCCTCCAAGCACTGTGTTATGGATTTAAAATATACACTTTAAAAATCTCTCGATAACCCCATTATCCATGGATCATTCAGACAATAGGCTATAACTTGGAGCTCTAAAGGAATCTTAATCAACAAATTATTTAGGCTGAAGCCCACATGAAATATTTACATAAAAATATGTTGTACTTGCAAAAATAAAATTAATAATCTAATCCACATGCTACAATGGATGCATGAAAACTACGATGTATTATTTGCATACTTTAATATTTATTTAAATTGTCTTTTGTATAAAACCATTCAAAGTATAATATTACTGTTGTTGGGAAATATGATAATCATTTTGCAATGGCTCACAAAACAGCAATGCTAACAGTCTCTGTGGGGCATTCTGTGTCTGTCCCTGCCTGGGTATGCAAGTGAGGTGAAGAGGACCCAAGAAGCTTCCTCTCCCTTGCTCAGAGACCAGCCACAATCTCTGCTGTTGAGTACAAAAATCCAGAGAGTCTATGTTGGATAGTATGATACTAGACTTCCAAAGAGAGTGGAATAAAAGCAGGGCCATGATTCTGCCCCCTGACTTCTACCCTATTTAGAGTTGAGCAATCCCAGCATGTTGCACCATGTTAAGGGCTATCTTAGCCTTTATTTTGGGATATGCTTTAGACACCAATAATCTGACCGAGTGACCAGAATGCCTTGTGAAACTTTCACTGGTGTTGATGCCTTCCGTGTGCTGCTCATCAATGCAGGCTGTGGCTTAATACACACAATATTGCTCTACTATGGTGGCCATTACCATTTCAGTAACTGGTTTTTGTTGTTGTTTGTTAAATGCCAGTAACTTAGATGCTTCATTTCTTGTTGTAATTAAAGTTTGCTATTTTAAAATAGTGTATGCATGCATTGAAAATGCTCCTGTTAGAACTGTAAAATCCAAAACTAAATGTAAGAGGACAATAGATCTTCATTAACTCTAGTGATTTATCTCTCACTATGCTGGTACTGTGATACATACAAAAACAAACTCTATGGGGAAAAAGTGTGGTTGGGGAGCGGGAGGAAGGGTGTGTGTGTGTGTGTGTGTGTGTGTGTGTGTGTGTGTGTGTGTGTGTAGTGATGCTAACCTTCAAATTCAGACATTACCCCCACTACGAACATATGTGTGTGGACCTTCATTTAATAAATTCCTTATAGCACAGAGTCCCGAACTGACCCCCGATTATTTTCTAGTAATCTATTTCCTCTTCCTTGACAAAAGTCGTCTCATACTACTTGGTAATATTTAGCCAGTGAGACTGGATTAGTACTTTACTTTTTTTAATATCCCAAAGATAGATTACATTTTATAAGCCATTCATGTATAATATAATGTTTTATATTATAGAATTACAAAATTTTTGCATTTTAAAATGAGATACTTGAAGACCACTCCCTCCTTTTCTTATTTAAGGTTGTGGCATAGAATGAAATCCTGAACCCAGGCTCAACAGTAACTTAATATTTTAAAACTTCTGGGGTCTATTTACTGATGTATTACTCATTTTGTGCAGGTGTAGCTCTTCTGAAACCTGTGAAACTGAACAGGCATAAACCTGGAGTAACACAGTGATAAATCAGGTCTTTTTTCTTTGTTAAATTTTAATTATTGTTAATTTTTGGGTCTACTTTTAGGGTTTTTGGGGGGGATTTGAACTAACTCTTTTAAAGCTTTGCACTTAACATTTTAATCAAAGTGATTCTGAAAACATTTGTATTTTCCCTTTTAGTTTACAAGAATCCAAAGAAATTTCAAACTGCTTTTTGGTGGCAGAAGAGTGTGGGGGAGCATTGTTTGGGATCTATTTTTTGACTGTTCCTAAGGGATTTGTATAAGAGATTTCCTCACCCAGCATTAATACCATCCAGCATGCTTCACATTTTACTAGGACAGTCACTCCCACAGCTGCAGTTGTGCACAGCACACCTCAATTGCAGTAGAACTGTGGCAGTGCATCTGGGGTCCATCCTAGGTATGCCATATTTGTGCAGCAGCTCCCTTTCCCACACAGCAGAGTATGAAGAGCTGGGGGAAGGAGTCAAAAGAATCTACAGGGGCCGGACGGCTGTCCCTTATCATTAACCCTTGTGGTGTGCAGGGAAGTCAGTGGTTTGAACATAGCCACAAGGTTTTAGTCACAGATCCTGCAGTTCATTCATCACAGTTTTACCATCCTGTGGCATGCCGGGGCATATAAGGAGCATCCTTATGTGGAACCGTGCTTTTCCTGCTCTCTCCACTTTACTTTCCCTACCTACCTTCAGACCTTTCCTATGCTGCGCTACTTTATTGTGTGTATCATTAGGCACTGCAGGCACCTTAAAACTTTGCCATCTCTTACTCATTGCTTATTCTGCATGGCATTCCCCAGGTTATAACTTGGTTTCAAATACCATTTTAATTAGTAATATGTTTGGTGCCATGGAATTCTCATCACAAGTTGGACTAATACAAATTAAACCATTATATTTTAATTCTGAAGAAGCCTTAAAAAGATTTATCTTAACTTATGCAGACAAGTCAGTTGAAATGGTGGAAACCACTCTTTTTCTTTGATTAATGAGACCTAGCACTGGATTAATTTTTTACACCTCTGATGGCTTAGTTGTTGACACTTATTATTTTGAGCACTCCAAAGGAGTGCTGTGTCGCAGTAAAGATATGGGTTGATATTTTTCAAAGCTAGCTCGATTTACCCACTCAACTTCCTTTAATTTCTAATGGGATTTGTGTGGCTAACTCCCCTTAGTCATCCCTGAAAATCTCAACCATGGCCTCTTCCCTGAAGAGCTGATTGGTAATGATTTTCTACCCTGAATACAGTCTCAAACTAGGCCCGGATCTTGCAACTGGAGCCACCTGGGCAGCCTCTTACAGACTCACAGCCCCGCTTCGGCTTCAGTAGGCTCCTCTTGGATGTAAGCGATCACCCATCCCATGACACAAGTGAAGGACATAAACAAATGAAAAAAAAAAAGTGGGGGGAGGGGACGGGAAGGACAAAAGGCCACTATAATATCAAAAATTACTCAGTAAGGGATTCACCCTTTTGGATGGTTCTGTCAAATTAATATTTTTTTTATATCTTCAAATGTACACTGGTATCTCCAGGGATCCATTCTATGGTTTTGGTACCTAGCCCATAAATTAAAACACATCATATAAAGGACTGCCCATAAACATCCATCAACCACTTTCCCCTCATTCTCTGACCACCCCTTCCTCCAAAGCCCGAGTAGAAAATGGGGTTTTTTTGGCATGCCCCAAAAGTTAACAAATCTGCCACCTGGTGTACAAGGCACAGGGGAATGAGTTCCAAAGTCAAGGAGCAGCTCACTACTATAGGCCTGATCTACACTACGCGTTTAAACAAATTTAGCAGCGTTAAACCGATTTAACCCTGCACCCGTCCACACAACGAGGCCCTTTATATTGATATAAAGGGCTCTTTAAACCGGTTTCTGTACTCCTCCCTGATGAGAGGAGTAGCGCTGAAATCGGTATTGCCATGTCGGATTAGGGTTAGTGTGGCCGCAAATCGACGGTATTGGTCTCTGGGCATTATCCCACAGTGCACCATTGTGACCGCTCTGGAAAGCAATCTGAACTCGGATGCACTGGCCAGGTAGACAGGAAAAGCCCCGCGAACTTTTGAATTTCATTTCCTGTTTGCCCAGCATGGAGCTCCGATCAGCATGGGTGGCCATGCAATCCCAAACCAAAAAGAGCTCCAGCATGGACCATACAGGAGATACTGGATCTGATCGCTGTATGAGGAGACAAATCCATTCTATCACAGCTCCGTTACAGAAGACGAAATGACAACGCATTTGAAAAAATCTCCAGGCTATGATAGACAGAGGCCACAGCAGGAACTCAGCACAGTGCTGCATGACAAGCGTAACGGAAAGCCAAAGAATCAAATGGACACTCATGGAGGGAGGGAGGCGGGATTGAGGACTCCAGCTATCCCACAGTCCCTGCAGTCTCTAAAAAGCATTTGTTAAAAGGGTTAAAAACATTGTCTGGGGTGGTTCAGAATATATCTTGTCAATTTACCACCCCTCCCCCACCATGAAAGAAAAGGGAAAAAAATCGTTTCTTGCCATTTTTCAGTGTCACCGTATGTCTACTGCATGCTGCTGGTGGACACGGTGCTGCGGCGCTGAACAGCAGCATCCCCTCCCCTTCCTTTCCTGATGGCAGATAGTACAAAATGGTGGAAAACAGTCATCAGCCCATGAGTGCTCCTGGCTGGCCTCGGTGAAAATGAGAATGACTCCCTGTCATTCCTGGCAGACGGTACAAAATGCTGGGTAACCATCTTCATCATAGCAGCTGGAGCCTGAGCTCCATCAGCCCCCCCCCCTTTCATGTCTAAAGAAAAGATTCTGTACTCCCTGGACTATCATAGCAGCGGGAGGCTGTGCTTCTCTCCCCCGCACCCTTTAATGTCCTGCCTGGACTATCATAGCAGCTGGAGGCTGCCTCTCCCTCATTTTATCTCACTAAAAAGTCAGTGTTTCTTATTCCTGCATTCTTTATTACTTCATCACACAAATGAGGGGACACTGCCATGGTAGCCCAGGAGGGTTGGGGGAGGAGGGAAGCATCGGGTGGGGTTGTTGCAGGGGCACCCCCTAGAATGGCATGCAGCTCATCATTTCTGCGGGATCTCTGGGGCTCTGACCCAGAGCGGCTGTGCTCTCTGGCTCTCTAGTAGACTTGCCCCATACTCTAGGCGGGACTGACTCTATTTTTAGACAAAACATAAAGAAGGGAATGGCCCGGGGAGTCATTCCCATTTTTGTCCATGCGCTCCCGGCCAACCTCAGCGAGGCCAGCCAGGAGTACCCATGACAGCAGCAGACGGTACAAAATGATTGATAACCATCATCGCCAATTTCCAATTGCAAACAGTACAAAATGGTTGATAACTGTCATCTCATTGCCAGTTTACAATGGCAGATGGTGCAGTAGGGATGGTAACCATCTCTGCTACCTTGCAAAGGCAAATGAATTCTGCTGTGTAGCACTGCAGTACCGCCTCTGTCAGCAGCATCCAGTACACATTCTGTGACAGTGACAGTGACAAAAAGCAAAACAGGCTCCATGGTTGCCATGCTATGGGGTCTGCCAGCGCAATCCAGGGAAAAAGGGTGCGAAATGATTGTCTGCCGTTGCTTTCATGGAGGAAGGATTGAGTGACGACATTTACCCAGAATCACCCGTGACACTGTTTTTGCACTATCATGCATTGAGATCTTAACCCAGAATTCCAATGGGCAGGGGAGACTGTGGGAACTATGGGATAGCTACGCACAGTGCAACGCTCCAGAAATCGACGCTAGCCTCGGTACATGGAAGCACACCACCGAATTAATGTGCTTAGTGTGGCCGCATGCACTCGACCTTATACAATCTGTTTTACAAAACCAGTTTATGTAAAATTGGAATAACCCCATAGTGTAGACATACCCATAAACTCACTGGGAGTATGACACCAGTGCTTTTGGATCTGAACTGACTGCCTTTTAAGTATTGGCTAAAATGTAAGATGTTTGTATTGCTGATGTATAAAGCCCTAAAGGGGTTAGATAGCTTACCTTAAATATTGCATCTCTTCTTATGTCATAGTGCCACCTTAAAATCACAAGGTAGACTAAGCTGGAGCCCCATTTGTATAAGAGATGGCCCCTTAGCTGTGCAGTTCACTCCCCATCCCCTCACAGTCTGAAGTATTCCTAGTTCAGCAACCTTCACTGTATTCTGTGAGGCCCATTTGTTTCCCCTAGGTGGGGAGGGATGTGGAGGACTCCTGTAGGAGACTGTAAATATCTAAGTATGTCTTCAGCTGCTAAGTTATTATTTATGTCTATTAGGCATAGTAATATGTTTTTATAACTGTTTTAAGTAGGTTGCAGAGTACCTAGTGGAAAGGGTAGATGATGTTTTATAGAATAAGCATAAAAATATTACAAAATAATAAAAATAAATAGGCAATGTGACAGAAGTGAGGAATTAAGGATTTGAATGATTGTAAGAGAGGTGGCTGGGTGGAAGGTGTTCTATGGTTACAACATAGAAGAGGAAGACATATGGTAGTGTAGTTTTACTACAACATCGTAGTAAGTTTGCCTGGCATCTTGGTCATGTCCTGGTTTTCATTGCTTTGTAATTTAATAATAATAAATGGAGATATACTTATCTCATAGAACTGGAAGGGACCTTGAAAGGTCATTGAGTCCCATCCCCTGTCTTTACTAGCAGGACCAAGTACTATCCCTGACAGACTTTTTTGCCCCAGATCCCTAAATGGTTCACTCAAGGATTTAACTCACAACCTGGGATTTAGCAGGCCAATGCTCAAACCACTCAGCTATCCCTCTCTCTCAATGTATGTCTCAAAGGCTCATTATGGGCTATAGACCCTTTCACCTATTCTTAGCCAGCTCAAATACATCCTTCATCAATAGTGGACAAAAATTATTTCTAACTGATGGCTGTTATGTGTGAAAAAGTCAAATGAGATCCTAGTAGGCAACAGTCCCCCTGACAAAAATCTGCTGGCACAGTTCTTTCTCTATAAATAAAGAGAAGGAATGAGATTTAACCCAGAATAGAAAGTCAGTTAAATATCGTAGGGACAAGAGAAGAGCAGCAAAACAGCACAATGAGTTTATGCTATCCAAAAGGAGTAAGAAGAACAAGAAGAGATTTTACAAATGTCTCAGAAAGAATTAACACTAGATAAAAAGTTGTCCCTTTAATAAAGGAGTAGGTGATTATATTGACTATTCTAGAATTTGAGCTACAGAATCCCCTTTAAGAATATGTACTTTGCAAGAATAAATAAATACAAGTGGTCTGGACTGTCAGGAAATAACATAGAGCTTATTAATGTAGCACCCACTTAAGTGAAGTGAAGGGAAAATGGGAGGAATGTTTAGGAAGCCACAGAGAGAAAAAATTGTCAAATAGACATAGAATGGTGAAACCTGTGAACTTGTAATCTGATATGGTAGATGCATGTATATCATGTCATAGATCAGGGAAATCTGACAGAGCTTCTTTAAGGTATTTTTTCAGTAAAACTATGTTGATATGCTTCTTCATCTTCTTAGCATACACGCAATGTGCCTCAGGTGGCACGTGTCTAGGATTCATCACCGAATTTGGTCTGCTGGTTTAATCATTAGCTTCCGGATTTGGGCCAGGTACTGATGGGGAATGCAATGTGAATGCTGATCCATGCCCCCCTCCATCCTGATATTCACTAGCTCAGAGGTCCCTAACATGGTGCCCGTGGGTGCCATGGCACCTGCCAGGGCATCTAAGTGTGCCCACATACTGGCCAGTGGATGAGCATCCGCCGAAATGCCACCGACAAGCAGCGTCATCCAGAGGTGTCACTGCTGAAATGCCACCGATTCGGCAGCATTTCGGCGGTGACGCCTCTGGATGACACTGCTTGTCGGCATTTTGGTGGCGATGCCTATTGACATTGCCGCTTGTCTGCGGCATTTCGGCGGATGCTTGTCCATGGCCACGGTCCTCTGTTGCTCGTCGTCTGGCACCCGCCAGATGAAAAAGGTTGGGGACCACTGCACTAGCTGGAGATCTAGCCCAATCTTCAGATCACCCTATATAGTTCTGAGTATCTCAGTAGCAGACAGATGTTTAAAAATTGTAAGGGATTCTGAGGACAGAAACAAAAATTACTTAAGGGGTGGACGAATTAATTTATGCAGAGTAATTAGAAGAATTTTCACACACACATTCACACTCTCTCTCCATTTTTTATACTATGATATCCAAATTGGCCAGATTACAGTAAAAGGTGGGAAAGGATAATCTAATGCTCATACCAAAGTATATGAAGGCTCGAACCCATCACTCTGCTGAACAAATTGCCCTATATCAGCTCTAAAAATCATACAGTGTGGTGCTCTCTTGTCAGTGTTTGATTTTGCAAAGGGACACATTTCTGTTTAGCCAAAGTGAGCAGAGATGCCTCGTACTTGTGTGAACAGTGCAGATAACTTCTGCTATATTTGTAGTGAAGTGACTTTTGCATCACAAAAGCGCAGTATAACCACTATGGTTAAGAAAGCCTCTCACCTTTCTTTTGGCTGCAAACTTGGAGATCAGGACAAGAGGTGGGCCCCACACATATGCTGCAACACTTGTGCAACAAATCTTCGCCAGTGGTTGAACAGGAAAAGGAAATCTATGCCTTTTGCAGTGCCAATGATTTGGAGAGAACCAACAGATCATACCAGCAATTGTTACTTCTGCATGGTGCCTCCAGTTGGGAAAGGTGTGTCAAAGAAGAAAAAGTGGACTGTGCATTATCCAAGTATTCCATCAGCTATACGCCCAGTACCCCATGGAGAAGGACTGCCGGTTCCTAATGCACCAGAATCATTCTCATTTGAGTCAGACGACAAAGAGGATGAAACTTCTGGTCCTGAACCATCAATGTCACAGGACCCACATTTTCTCCCATCCTCCTCCTCTGAGCCACACCTCCTAACACAAGGTGAACTGAATGACCTTGTCAGGGATTTGGAACTACCCAAGAGTAAGGCAGAGCTGTTGGGCTCCAGACTCCAGCAGTGGAATCTCCTGGCAGGCTATCAGGGCAAATGGAGTCCATCAATGCTTGCAGACTATTGCTGGACAGTGACAAGAGATGCTCCATTTAATGAATACAATAGATAAGCCAAGAAGCGCCGAGCAGACACTGAATAGGACTAAACTATGTACATAAGTTTTTTGCCTTTTGTTTCATAATAAATTTTATTTCTATAACCCTTTTGCTGATTTTTAAAGTGTTACATAAACAGGACAGGTGAAATATCATGTAAAGCAACCATAAACACATGAAAAGACCTAGGTTTACAATTTATGATTAAAACTCTACTATCTACACAATATACATAGACATAAAATGTAAAAACTTAAATATCTCAGAAACAGTAGCCAATCAGTTGTTTTAATTGTCATATTTGAATTCAGCACATCAAAATACATAATAAATAGCACATTTTATCTCTGAAGCAGACGACTTCTCAAAAATTGTAGACCAGTGTTACAGGTATGAGTAGGGGGATCTTAAAATGGCCCTGCAGTAATTTCAAAGAACTGAAACACCTTTTTAAATTGCAAAATACCACAGTTCTTTGAGTGGTGATCCTGCTGGGTGTTCCCTGTGTGTGCACAAGCACTCCATGTACCTGAGACCAGAAGATTCTTCAACAGCAGCATCTGTTGGTCCACATTTGCAGTGTGCATCTCAATGTGCTGCGGACCAACTACACTTCCAGTTCCTTTCAGCCACTCTGGTCCGAGATGGATCTCCTCAGTGTTCACAGCTTTGCTAGCATCGACTTTCCTGCTATGAAAATAGTTGATTTTTTTCCCTTTTAAACCCAGACACTAAAATTAGTTAGTTGATAGTGTTTTGGGGGCTAAAGAGCCCTTCCCCCCACTTTCCCCTCTTTCCTGTCCAGGCATTTAGTATGCCTAAGATCCTGGACTTCAATTCCTGTGTGGCCTGCCCTATGGTCTTTCTGATTAGCCATCTACACTACTGCTTGTATTGTCTCAGGGAGTCTCACTTTGCTTCTAAGTGAGAGATCTGTTGTGCCTACCCTTCTCAAATGCAGCATTCCAATGAATTCTGGCTCTGAAGAGACCTCATGGAACTCTTCACAAGGCCCCAAGCCACTCCTGAACACACTGACCCCTGTACACCAGTTTCACCAATAAGGTGACTGGTATGCAGCTCTTGATTTAAAAGATTCCTACTTTCACAGATATTCACCCAGTGCACATGAAATTCCTGAGTTCATGGTGGGCCTAAATCATTACCAGGATAGAGTTCTCCCTTTTGCTCTCTCAAGGGCCACAAGTTTTTTCACAAAGATACTCTCCATAGTATCAATGTAGTTCTGTTGCCATGGCAGCTGGTTTCCTTACCTTGATGACTGCCTGCTTACATGGAGGTCCATCTTGGGAAGTTCAGTAGAGAATTCTCACCTTCCTCAGCCTCCTGTAATCTTTAGGATTCCAGGTAAACCTAAAAAAGTCCACTTTAATCCTCCCCTCTCCCCAAGTTATAGATTTTATTGGACTCTGGATTCTCTTTTAGCTAGAGCTTTCTTACCTCAGGGCAGATTCCTCACAGACTTCAACATCCAATTTTGCCTGAGCACACAGACAACAGCTTAGTCATGCCTGAACATCTTTAGTGTCTTCAGGAATTGGTTAAAGACAGTCTACATCCCAAATTGAGATTCTCTAGGCAAAGGAGTATCAATTCCCTAGACCATCCTTACAGCTCTCACCTGGTGGAAAAACCTGTGTGTTATAGGAGTTCCCTTTGTTTCACCTCAACTACAGTAATTACGGATAAATCCCCTGGGTTTTTTTTTCCCCTTTCATACATAATCTACATGTTCCGGTCATGTTGGATAACGTGACAACATAAACAAGTAGAGGGGTATGAGGTCCACCCCTCTTAGCATAGAAGTGGTCAAACTCTTGAACTGGTGCAGTTGATTAGGCTTTAACCTGCTTTAACCTTCCAGGGATAACAAACACCTCATTGGACAATCTCAGCAGACACCTCTACAGAGACCACAACTGCGAACTCCGTAACTCAGTAGTACTGAGCATCTTCTGACAGTGGAACTCCTTGGCATCACAAATAAACAAGTATCTAGTCTTCTCATATGCAGCTCAAGAGGAGACATTCTTGGTGCAGTGGTTGGAACCACTGTTCGCATTCTCACCTATACCCTTCTTACTGGGTC
Organism: Gopherus flavomarginatus; assembly: GCF_025201925.1. NCBI lineage: Eukaryota > Metazoa > Chordata > Testudines > Testudinidae > Gopherus > Gopherus flavomarginatus. Next base: position 35,892,830 of record NC_066617.1, read on the forward strand.
CTCAGCAAGATAAAATGACACTAATTCTAATGGTGCCTTGATGACCAAGTTCATTTTAGTTCACCTCCATCTTCCAGTTGACCCCTCCCTGCCCCCAAGGCATACATTTACAACTGCTGCCAAATCTTCTGATCTAGGATAAGAGTGACCATCCATCCAACCCAGTGCTTTTCCATCTCACAGCTTGGTATTTGGATGGATGACTAATGTAGAGAAGTCATGCTCAGGAGATCCAGTCCATCCACAATAACAGTAGGAAATTCTTTGTAAGTAAATATTATATGGCCAAATGGAAGTAGTTCTCTATCTGATGCTAGCACCATCACGAACCTCCACGGGAGGCAGACTTCCCTATTATCCTGGAGCATCTGTTAGCATTAAAGACATCTGGTTTATCTATCAGCACACTGTATGTATATTTGGCAATGATTAATGCCTTTCATCCTCCAATAGAAAATTGCTCATTCACCCATCCTATGACTATGAGGTTTTTGAAAGACCTTCTCAGAACCTTTCTTCCAGTATCAACTGCATCACTGAATTGGGACCTTAATCTGGTACTGTCAGAGCTTATGAATCCACCATTTGAGCTGTTAGCTTCACGCTCTCTTCTACATCTTTCCATAAAGGCAGATTTCCTGACAGCAATTACCTCCACTACCTCACTTATGGCATCCCCTCCATACATTACATTCCACAAATATAAGATGTCTTTGAGTTTGCAGCCCACGTTCATCTTAGGATATTTCCGATTTCGATTTGAATTAACCCATGCATCTTCCCATTTTCCATCTTAAACTTCATACTAGAGAAGACAAGAAGCTCCATTCTCTGGATGCCTGTAGAACACTGGTGTTTTACCTGCAGAGGAAAAAGTCCTTCTTTAGGAAAACCGCCAAGCATTTTCATCACTGAGCAGAAGAAAGGGGAGGCAATCTCCTCACAAAAATTGTTGTAAGAGATTTTGAGCTGCATCCTGTTTTGATGTGAACAAAGAAGAACTTCCCCTCTTCATGGAGTTAGGGCCCATTCTACCAGTGCTCAAGCTACCTCTTTCATTTCTCTTAAGGGTGTACCACCTAGACATCTGTAAAGAATTACATGGGGCTCCTTTCATACATGTACTAACTAGGCATTACACCCTGGTATAGCTGGTAAATGGGAGAGGTTCAGAGAAGAACCATAAGAATGATTAAAGGATTAGAAAACATGCCTTAGTTTTTGAGCTCCTTGAGTATATCTAATTAACAAAGAGAAGATTAAGGACTATAAGTCTATAGAGTACCTGCACGGGGAGGGGAATATTTGCTCTTCTGTCTAGCAGACAAAACTATAGCAAGATCCAATGGCTGGAAGTTGAAGACAAATAGAGACTGGAAATAAAGTACACATTTTAAACAGTAATTTGTGTCTGTGTCACGGAATCTGTGACCTCCGTGAGTTCTGAAGTGAGCTCAGACAGCCCTTGGGCCTCAGACTCCTGAGCAGCTCAGACAGCCCCTGGGCCAGTTGCACTGGCCACTGCTGGGGCAATCTCTAGCCCCTGCCCCCCCCCACCAGCAGCAGGAGGAGGTGGGGGGCTTAGGGTGGGGGGCTGGGGCATGGGAGGGGGTGAGACCTCTGGGCAGTGCTTATCTTAGGGGGGCTCCCTGGAATTGACATCATGTCTCTCCGTTTCCCTCAGCTCCTAGCTCCATATGCTGCCTCTGCCCACAGGCACCTCCCCCACAGCTCTCATTGTCCGCTGTTCCCGGCCAATGGGAGCTGCAGAGCTGGCAGCACACGGAGCTAGGAGCTTAGGGAAGAACATGTCACTGCTTCTGAGAAGCTGGGTAAGGAGGCTGCCAGCCTCGCTAACCGCCCCCCTTCCCCCGAGCACTTGCAGCACCCCCTGGGCCACCTCCCCAGCACTTGTGGCATCCCCACGAGCACCTGCGGCACTCCCAAGATTTAGTAAGGGGTATAATACAGGTCATGGGCTGTGAATTTTTGTTTACTGCCCGTTTCCTGTCCATGACTTTTACTAAAAATACCCATCACTAAAATGTAGCCTTACTCATAGTCTATGAGCCTATAGAATTAAACAGAAAAAAAAACTTGCTCCTGAGTTTTTTATGGTGGTTTTATAATACTGTAGTGGGATGATCACTACCAAATTGTATGGGATGTATGAAAAAAAAAAATGAGCTGATCTGGATACAATTTTTACAAGGCCTTTGTGTTTCTTAAAAAAAAAGGAAAAGAAAAATTGGAAATTTTATATGGATCTATTACCTTCCATGCAGCTAGATAAACACACGTCAAATACTCATTTGGATTGCTCCCTGACAACAGCCAGGGGAAACATTTCCACCCCCACCAGCTCTGTGGTTAGAGAGTACCTTCTGCTTGGGGATCTCTCACTTCTATGAAAGTGCAGTTGAGATGTTTCTGCAACACTATCTCCTTCGCTCATCTTTGTAGGGGAGGGGATTGGGATTCATCATCATCTCCCCATAAATTCTGTAGAGTTTAATTGGAAAAGTAAATACAGGCTGAGGTTAGGGTCCCTGATAGCAGCCACAGCTTGGGCATATCCCCAGAACACATTGCTCCATTGCATCTATGCTACCTGGGGCAGCACTACAACGGAAGCTTTGGACATCTGTATAGATAGCTCTGCGTAGTCGTTCTTATGGCCTGTTCCACGTGTGTGACACACCAAATCTTGCCCCCCACCTTCTCCCTGCCCTTGATAGACCACCACAGGAAAATTTCTAAAAGGGGGATTTATTCATATACGGCTACACTGGGCATTTGCAATATTGTTATTTGAGTTAGCTATACCATTATCTTTAAAATTTTATATACCTCTATGCAGATGACATGTTGAAAGGTCAGGGCTATTTTTGAGTAGGACTCACTCTGCTTGAAAGGTCCAAGATACTTAGAAAATATATAAACTTGCTGAACCATATTTAGTACAGCATGCCAGATACCACTTTCCTCCCAAATAGGATTTCCTACAGAAAGGAGACTTAATAGCTTTCTACAATGTGAGTTCTATACAAATTTTGCTCTCACTGAGTTTGAATTCTGATCTCTTAATAGCGTAAGGATACACTCCAAAGTTCACTGAAGTACATAGGAGTCTCTTTACAACCTTCAGTAGGCTTTGGATTAGCCCCTAAATGAGGAGTAGCCCTTAAATAGTCACACCAGTTTAAACCAGTGTAAAAGCAAGATGAATTAGGCCCATTGATTTCAGTGGGTTTACACAGGTGCAACTAAGAGGAGATTTTGACCCTCTTGGAGTATGTCCTTGTATAAACTTTCTAATAAGGAAAGAAATGTATTGCACATAATTTTTCAAAACATTTATCTCCAAACCCATTATTTTCAAATATGTGGACCACATTGCTCTTTCTGGATCTCAGACATTCCAAGTTTGATGCATTTTAAAAAACATTTCTGAGCTATTTTTATCCAATTACTAAAACTCAAAAGTTATTTCAATTTTATTCATACTGTTACAACACAAATTCATGGATTTTCTTCGTACATTAAAAAAACACCACAAACTGAACTGAAAACAGATGTGGTATATTTCAGATCTGTAGGTACAGTTCTGAATGAAAGGTTTTACAAATGGAACATTTCAAATTTAATTATAATGCTGCTGTGAAACTACAATCTTTGAATATCTTAAACGAGGGTAGCAAATGGGTTTATAGGGATATAGCAGTTGTATGAAGTAAAAAAAAAAAAGAAAGGCTAGACATTTTTAATGTTTCTCCACTGTTTGTCACTGAAGAACCAAAAAGCTTAGAGAACAGACTGTATCCCAAGCACCGTCAACAACAAGAGACAGCTGCTCACCAACACTTAATTTATCTCTAATTTAAGATGGAGTTAATCTTTCTTTCCACGGGCTTGTAAATATATGGAAGCACCTATTACAGGCTACATTTTAAACATTTAACAAAAAGATCAAAACACCACTGACTAATTGTTAAGATTATTTTCTTAGTTTAATTCTACCTTAAAAATCATTGGATGAGTTTTATTCTCAGTCCGCGCTAAATCCCTGTGAAAATATTAATCACTGACATATTACAATAAAACTGTACAAAAGCAGAGACAAATAGTCTAACTAAAATAACTGTTGCTTATTGAACGGGCATGGCATTCTACTGGTAATTAAAGGGTCAGTTTAATCTATAGAGTTAGCAGAGAAGAGGACTCACATTGCTCATATGCTTGCAGGGTTTGGGTTGTTTTATACAATGCGGCTTCCTATTAGTGCTGCCTTTAGCCCGCGCTCTCACAGTACGTTACAGGTGTCAAATAATGAGATTGAATCACAGGTCCTCTAAGGGGCAAAGGGTGACCAGTGAAAGGCCGATGCGGCGTCTTTCCCCCAGCTGCCAGCATCAACAGGGTCGGTCTAGAATCAGCACTTGAAATAATCGGTCCCGTCCTTACCCCCGCCCCCAGAAAAAAAAGAGTTGAGGACGGGCTTGTCCCCTGTTTCTCAGTAGTGGGCTGGAAGATTATCTCCACGGGCAAGGAAGCGGCGTGGGGAGGAAGAAAAGGGAAGGACAAGTGCGATCATCACAGATCCAACCCTTCTCCTCCATGTTGACTGCTCTGATCCCCTCCCTCGTCTCTGCTCCCTCCTCCCATCTTGTTTAGCTGCCCCACTTCTGGACCCACTTTGCCCCCGGCACCCCGGTCTTTGCTCCTTTAGCCTTTTCCTCTCCCACATTTTCGCTTCTCTCCCCCTGCTTTGGTTCCTTTGCCCACAGGGTTGCTCATTGCCCGCCTCCGCCTCTCGACACCTCCCTGCCTGACCTTGCCCCTCTTCTGCCCGGCGGGGAGCGGATCCGGACGGCGAGCGCCGGCTGAGCGCTGCGCAGGCTCAGCTCTCGGGCATGCTCACTGCCACCCGGGGAGCGAAATCGGGGAAAGTTGCGAGGGGAAGCCGGCAGGGTTTAAATGCGACGGAGCGGGGCCGGGACTGGGCGCGTTGAGGCGCTACCGCCGCCGATCTCCCCCGGCCGAAGTACCTCCAGGGAGCTTGTATGCAGGCAGGTGCCCGGTTCACAGCCCCAGCTCAGGCAGGCAGCTTGCGTCTCTACAGGCACCCAGCCTGCGGCAACCCAAATACACCCAGAAAGGGGGATCTTCAGCGTGCGGCCGTCCAGCCACCCAGCTACACCCTGGGAGGTTGTACCTTCCAGGCACCCAGCCCTCCGCTCCCCGCGCACACGGAGAGACACCGAGAGCCGCTGCGTGCGCCCAGCCAGACTTAGCCGACAAGCCCCGATACTCCCTGGGAGCTTGTCTCCACCAAGACGCCCAGCCGAGAGGACTAACGCGACCCCGAAAGGAAGCGCTCCAGCGAGTGAGCGAGCCCCGGGCTGTGCCTAAACCCAACTCCACCCGAGACGGAGTGGAAGATCTACGGCGTGCAGCCAATCCAGACACCCAGTCTGCAGCTCCAACCTCTCTGAGCGCCGATCGGGCAGAAGCTCACAAATCAGCTCCTCTCTGCCGCCAGCCAGCCAGCAACTACCCAAAACCAGCAGCCCGGGAGCTGCTCCTCGCCAACGACCCGCTGCGATCATTCGGCGCCCGCTTGTCCCCCCTCGGCGGCAGCAGCAGCACCCCAAGCTTGGGAATTGCATTGTTGCGGGCTGTATGTGTGCGCGCGCAGGAGAGAGATTGCTACGGAGGCATCAACCTGTAGGCTGAGATTTCTTTTGCGGCAGCTACCTGTTTGGAAAGCGCTTTGCGGGTGCAGCAGGAAAAGCGCACAGAGACTTACGCAACCCCTCCTCAATCCGGAGGCAGCCAAGTGAACTAGGTCTCCGGCCCCGGCTCAGAGCAACCTTTCTGGGGGAGGGCTCCCCATCCCGGCTGCTGGCTGGATTCGGACGAAGAGGGAATCAGGCAGCGGGAGGTGAGAGCCCAAGTGAAGGCAAGCGGCTTTGCAAGGCAGCACAAACCAGGAGCTGCACCGCGGCCCGCTAGTACCTACACTTCCCCGGGATATCAGGGTACATAGAGTTGCTCTGAATGGGATAAGCTCTCCAAGCCTGGTAGGTGGCTCAGATTGTGACCATCAGCTTAGAGAAGTTGCAGTAAAGAGAGATTTTCCCCTCCCATTCCCACGCTCCCCCTTCTCCACAGACACCGGACAGGTAACCCAGCAAGCCGGGCGATGGTGCACTGGCTTCCCCGGAGCCCCAGAAAGATCAGCCTGGCTCCCGCATTCCCAGCACTGCTGAGCCGGAGCAGTCACTGAACCACCACCAGGAGCAGCAGCAGCAACAACCCCCACCGGAGCAGTGTGGGAGCTATTGCGCAATTCTGCCCAGATTTGCTTCCTCCCTCCTTCCCAACCGTCAATGCTGCTCAACTCACGAGGAAACAGAAAGCTGATTCATGGATTCCAGACCCAGCTTCCTCTGTGCTGCTGTCCATAAGAAGATCATGGTGCTGCTGCTGCTTGAGACTTTGCTGTAAATCCACTCACTCCTCCTCCCCAAACCCTGAGCGCGCTCTCTCTCGCTCTCGGAAGTGTGGTTACTGCTTGGGGAGCAGCCGAGCCTGGCGCAAAAGGGGAAACGTTGATGCATCGCTGTGGAGATTCATTGTGTGACTTTCTGGGTATTTACTGAGTTTCAAACCGAGATGCAGCTCTTGAAAGCTTTATGGGCATTAGCAGGAGCAGCTATCTGCTGTTTTCTTATATTTGTCATCCACTCACAGTTCCTTAAAGAAGGTAATTATGTCTGCATGTCTACGTACCCTGTTCTTTCAACGCGAAGGTCTCTTACTAGGTGCCTTAATTTTTTTTATTGTTTCCAGTATGTTCTAGCTACAGCATTGGCTCTACTGTATTCTCCCCCACCTCCCTTTAAAACCGCTCGTTTTTATTTAGAAGGTAGCTAGATATAGGCTTGCATTCCTAATTTTTATATTTTTATATATACACACACACACATAATGTGTGCATTCTCTGAGCTTTAGTGTCTCCTGGCTTTAATGAGATATTTCAGCGCATGGACAAGATTTTCCGCTGTTACGAAGACCGAGGATCACTAGTCATCGTTTGGGTATTAATAAACCAAAAAACCCCACAAGTAGATGTCTTATTTTTATATCAAATCAATAGGTGGCTTTTTTCTTTTTAAATTCAACATATTTTCAATAGATGGCACTAAAGTTCTGTGGAAAGGGCAGAGCAGAGCAAATTCTGGGCATTCGGCTCCTTCCTTTTCCTCCTCGGTGCCCTAAAACTGGCAGAGGCCTTTTGCATGGTTCCAGGGTTCTTGTTTTTTCCATTGCTGTGTTCAGAAAATCACCATCACAAATCGGCGGAGAAAATGTTTTGTTTCCTTAAGGAAACAAAAAAATGTAAGATGCATTCTGGTTAAGTGGATACAGGACGTTTTCCGGCGAAGGAAACCTTCGGTTCAAACCGCCCCACCCCCAAGGAAACTAACCCATTTTTTCTGCTGAAATAATGATTCAGTTGATTATTCTGATACAAATGCAGTTTGAAGGGGCGCATACAATTTTTTTTTGGGGGGAAGAGGGGGAATGCGACCTGCTGCTGCTTTGTAAACTACTGCAGCGTTGTCAAAACGCTTGCAATTTACTTGGTTGTGTTTTGGGATCCGAGCTGGGTTTTTTTCCTTCACATGACTAAATATCTCAGTACTTGACTGAACAGTGATAACCAGCGTAGGTTAGGGTCTTTGCTGTACCAAATGTGAAGCAAGTCTTGTGTGACTGGGACAAAGTTTCACTCAAGATTGGTCAGAGTGACAGTGTTGCAGCCGCTGGAAGATCTCTACTGGTGTGTTATTTACATGAGTCAGTCCAGGAAGTACTGTACATTTGGTAAAACATTTGTAAACTAAGAAAGCATCAGGGCTGATTTGGTTAGTTGTGGGAGAAGAGCTATTTGTATAGCTACCTACACTAAGAAGTTAGCCAAATATTTCTTTTTTAAGAGGTCTACAGATGCTTTAATTGTTATGTGCCTCCCTGATATTAATTAATTTAATATTCATACAAATTAGCATAATAGCAGATTCATATATTTTATGCCTAATTAGGTGACTCTTTTAAGGACATTGTGGAAAAAAGAATATATTGCCATTCATTTCAGGCTAATTTTGTTAGTATTTGCCTTCATGTTTTGCAATTTTATGCTGTCTTTCACTACTATCTTTTGACACCTTCATTACTGTAAATAATCCGGTAGGAAGGAGGACTTTTATAACAGTTTAAAAAAAAGTATTCTTTAGCATTGTTAGCCAGAAAGATTAACTTTCTTTTTTTAATGAAGGAATCAGTGACCACTCAACCAAGTATTTTAGCACATTTTGCATTATTTTTCCCACCAATATTTATGGTCCTTTTGTTGTGAATTGACTAGATGAAACTGATGTGCTTCCGAGCCTGTAGGGTAATTTATTAACTGTGTCTGTCTGTGTATTTCTGTGGACAAATGTATTTTCATCCCATTTTTTGAATAGACACACAGAGAGAGCTGTATAAAGAGTGTAAGTCTGGATTGTTTGTATCATATTAGCTCTCAGCCTGAATGCATTTATTTTGGTTAATCTTAATATTGGCATTTTGACTTTTTTTTTTATAACATTCACATTCAGCACTGTATGTGTTCTGCACTGCCTGTTTGAGTGATAACATTGTACAGTTTAACAGGATTGGGTAAAACTCCATATAGTTTCTCCATGTCTTGCACAGCTTCCACTCACCCCCCATCACTAATCAACTGATCTGTTTTTATGTGTAGATGTATTGAGATGAATTTATTTAGGGGAAGGAGAAACATTACATGGTGTTTTGGGTTTCTATTAAAAAAACACCTACATGTTGTGTTCATTTTACCTAAAGGAATTAAAATTCCCTTTTCTTTTTTATTGGAAAATTAACTTTTTTGTTTTAAATGGGTGGGAGAAAAAAAACATTTGTTAGCATGGAAAAAGTGAGGAAAACAAACGCCCCCTTCAGAATATTCATCTTTTCCCTACCATACTAGTATGCTTGTTTACTGAACATACATAAATGGAATACATTTGACAGATTACTTCTGCCTGTCTTCAGAACATCTGAGACTTGCTTCTGATAGTGCAGTTGTTTTTAATTAAAAAAAAAAAAAGTCTGAGCTGTTACAGAATAGAATGTCTGTCTGAATCCAAAAAATAGTATTGAAAAACTGATTTTATTGGCAACAGGTGAATTTGTTTATTGCACATCAGAGCCCTGTGGACAGCTCAGGTCCATTGTTTGTGGCCCAGGTCTATAGCCCAAATCATCAGTTAAATGCTAAGGTATCTTCATTTGATCATTTTTTTTATGGGTTGTCAAATTAATCTCTCCTCAGAACAGCAACCAAGTAGGTTGCCAGTTTGTCTAGCCTGATCAAACTACTTGATAACATATATCTGAAACAGTCTGACAGTACAAACGACACATACTCCAGTTGTCTATATTGTGTGTAAGAAGATACCTGAATTAAAAAAAAGTTATATAAAATTAAGTAAAGGTACATAAACATACATCTACCATATCAGAAAAATTAGACAAGTTATACTTAGTTTTTATTGTCATTTCTAAAGACCACTGGTGATGGAACTGATCATAAAATTTACATATAACAGTCCCTTGAAAATGCTGCGTAGGATCATAGAAATAGAAGGCTGGAAAGGACCTCAAGAAGTCCTCTGCTCTAGCCTCTGGTGCTGAGGCTAGATTATCCCTGATGGGTGTTTGTCCAAACTGTTGTTAAAAAACTTCAGAAATGGGAATTCCACAACATCCCTTGGAAGGCTATTCCAGAACTTAAGTACCATTATAGATAGAAAGTTTTTCCTAATATCTAACTTAAATCTCTTTTGCTGCAGATGAAGTCTGTTTGTTTCTTATTGTCTTACTGTCCATTGACATAGAGAACAATTGGTCACCAGTCCCTTTATAACAGCCTATAACATATTTGAAAACTGTTATCAGGTCATCCCTCAGTCTTTTCTTCTCAGGATTAAACTTGCCTAGTTTTTACAGTCATCACATCTTTTTTCTGTATTTATCTTCCTGCTACTCACTTTGAATTAGTGATTTTTACCGATTCATGGTAACCGTATAGTACATATTAGTACCAAATATTTTTATAATTTCAATTTGAAAACATAGCATATAGAATTCAGAACTTTGATGAAAATAAACAGATAGTATCCAGCTAAGATTATTTTTAACAGCAAATAAACATTGTCACATTGATAGTTGAAATATAGCACCCTCCTATGTATTGTAGAGTTTGCAAACTGTAAATTTTCTGTTGTGCTTTGCTGAACTCCATGCCACTTAAAAATATCCCATTTCAGCTTAAATTATTTTTATGTAGGTTACATAATTAAAGCTATTTAATAGTAGTTTACACTGTTGTACAGTCAACATGATGTAAAAAAAAACAAAACCCAGTGAACATTTTGTTCTGAGATGAGTGGGAAAGAGCTCTTTAAATGGCCATTTTCATGAATATGTTTTTTTCAGGAAGTGAAGAATGGGTGATACAGGGTGCCATTTTTCCACACTTAGGCTTTTGTGTGGAAATACAGGTCATCCTGTGGCTAATCCGTTCCCCTATGTCCAATCTATCTGTCAGTGTTTCAAAAAGATGAATAGAGCTGTGAACCAAGAAAAGGGTATTGTGATATATAATTGCAGTCCCATGCCTGTCTGATCTTCGTACAAATCAGTTTAACATATTCTAGTCAGTCTGAAGGGGAGTTAAAATTTAAAACATTGTACAGTCAGTATAGAGGACTAAAAGTAGGGAATGATGTTGACTATGTGTGTCTACTTTTTAAATGGTTAATCTTCTCTTTATAATCATTTAAGATTTTTTTTCAATGAGAAGCAAAGCTGCATAATGTCACAAGTTGAGGAATATTGTACGAATGAATTGGGAAGAAGCTGTCTCCCCTTCCAAAAAGAAATAACCCTTTCATTTAGTAATGAATTTTAACTATTCACAATTATGATGTTAATTATGAGTAAAAGTAGAGAATACATTTTCAGAATGTGCCTTTGTATAATTCATAAAAAGTAGCCTACTTAGTGGGTAACTACAGTTATATGCACAAAGCAGTATGTGTTTGCACAGTAATTTCTTTATTTTGATGTTTTTGTTTAACCAAAGAATATCAGATCTAATTAAGACCTAGATTTATAAAATAGTGTTTCCTTTTGGAAAATATTTCCTATATTAAGGATTGTGAATGGTTTGACAGATTAGAATGGTATGACACTGTGTTTTGGGTGCTTAAACTGCGCAGACTCATACAGTGTCGCTTAAACCACAAAAAGCAATGGAATTCAGAGTCTGAAACTCCATTCTTAACCTGTTGTGCTTAGATATTATAGGAATCTGTATAGAATGAGGGGATTTTGCATATATGCTGCAGCACCTAAACAGAACAAGATAAGTTAAGGAAGACATTTTAGTGGCCAATTCCTGTTTTTGTGGCTGTAATACAAAATTGTAGTGTCAATGGGACATATCTGTTTCATTATATACTATAAATATACCCCATTTGTACGTGTAGAAAATCTTCTTCTTTTCAGCATTTCTTCTGTGACTATTACTACTTCCTTTTTTCTTATGAAGAGCTAACTATTATTGGTTAAATTGATGTAGACATTTTTCTGTCAAATACAAACTGAATTTTAATAATCAATGCTGTTGTTTAAGGGACTGTTAGCACTTAAATTATGTTGCAATTGTCTGTGTTTATAACTACCATAATAATTTGCTTTGGGCAGAAGTTTGACATATATGTCCTAATTTTATCGCTTTTTACAAACAGTGTTTAACATTTGAAATTATACAGCTATGCAAAAATAGTTTATTTTTTGTGTTCTGATCTTTTTTTTTTTTTTGCAAACTTCTCAAAAATGAAGACGATGTCTTGTTATTTTGAGAGTTAAAACATTAACAGTTAAATATCTACACACTTCTTAGATTTTTCATAGTTTTTTAAATTGCAGCTCATATAAACCCATAGTCTCATACAGTAAGTGAGACTGGTAAATACTGTAAAAAAAAGTTTAGGGAAAAGATCTATGTATCAATTTCCAAAGAGCTTTGGGTGTATTAACCCTAAAAGTTTGTTGGAATGAGTTGAAATGTGTTTTATATGACAGATTGTAATTTCAGATGCTGTTACAATGGAATAAGTAACACATTTAAGATTATCTGTATACATCATATAGCTGCTACAATGAGAAGCACTTAAATGGCCCAATAGACTATATATACTATGAACAAGCCATTATGGTCCATTGTGTCAACTATCTTGCCCTTCTCTGAGAGTTTTCCCCTTTAGCCTTCGAAAATTAACATATACATGTTTATAAACAATTGAAGAAAAGGGATATGAAAGAAATTTGGATATGCAGTGAAAACTCTCTTCACTTTCCCCTTTTGTGCTTGGGAGGTACCTGGGTCTCCAAACAGTAAGATAGGCAACACGTCTGATATAGAAGCTATGTTACGTATGTATAATGAACTTGAGTTAAGGACATGTCTTAGCTATATATATTTCTTGCCTTTCTGGGTTTTGTCACATTTAACATGTTGAATTATAATTGCTTGGGGTCTCTTGTGTCATGCTTGTGTGTATACAAAGTCTGCATTGTATGCAGAGAAGCACAGATGAATTTACCAGATTACAGTGTGACATGTAAAGTAAGAGGAGTATTAAGCTTCTTAGCCAGGCAACAGGCTTCATCCTTAGAACAAATTGTGCTTGAATGAGTGTTAGAGTGGGAAAGAAATTTTGAAAGGCAATCAAAATAACTTTTAAGATTTACTATAGTTACATGTATGAGAAATTAGCTAAATAAAACTAACAGAAACCCAATCTCTTGCATGTTTGACAGTTAGCCCAGTATGACTGAAAATAGAAGAGCCTGCTTAGAAACAAGATACAATTTTAAGTATAGTGTCCAAGTTTCTAAATAACAAACAAAACAAAAAAAAGGAAGAGAAGGAAAATGTACAGTTGTTAAAAGATGCTACCCAGACAAGATACTATATAATGTCCTTTAATTTCCTTTCACCATGGGTTTTACACTTGATTTACGTGTGCCAGAATATACCAAGACGGGGAGTCTGTCTTTTCTTTACCCAAAAAATAATTATCTGTTGAAACAGTAATGAAACACAGTCTTGTAATATTGTTAATAGATTATTTAAAATGAAAAGTATTTGTGTCTAGACGCAGAAGAAGCACGCTATATATGGTGCAAAGGGCTACTTCTCGTGATCTAGCGCCATCAGATTTCTACCATCCCCTGCACCTACTGTCTGATTTCCTCCTAATAATATTATGTTGCACAAATCTAGGAAGAATATTATTTGATTTTTTTTTTTTGGTGTACACATTTGATCATGACTTTGATTATTAAAAGGATGAAATTGGAAGTCATTTACGGTTTATGCTTATTGAGACCTTTAATATAATATAAAAGAGGACACCAAGAAAATGCCATCCATACACTTTAGACCTATAGCAGCTAAGAAAATATTTGCAAAAATGCTAGGTGGTTGTAGAGCTAAAATCTTTGGGATTCATTCTGCTTTTTTGATGGCTTGTATGCTTAATATTAAAATTTCATACCTCTGTGACCAAAAAGATGGCACAGTCTGGTGGTGGTGGTTGTTATTCATACTGTAGTATCTACACACCCAGTTAGAGGTAGGACCCCATTGTGCTAGGTACTGTACAAATGCAGAATAAAAAGTCTTCACAATTAAGGCAGAAAGGCTGATTAGAACACCTGCAGCCAATCAAGAAGCTGCTAGAATCAATTAAGGCAGGCTAATCAGGGCACCTGAGTTTAAAAAGGAGCTCACTTCAGTTTGTCGTGCGGATGTGAGTTGCTGGGAGCAAGGGGTGCAAGGAGATGAGAGGGTGAGCTGCTGGAGTACTGAGGAATACAAGCGTTATCAGACACCAGGAGGAAGATCCTGTGGTGAGGATAAAGAAGGTGTTTGGAGGAGGCCATGGGGAAGTAGCCCAGGGAGTTGAAGCTGTCATGCAGCTGTTACAAGAGGCACTATAGACTGCTGCAATCCACAGGGTCCTGGGCTGGAACCCGGAGTAGAGGGTGGGCCTGGGTTCCCCCCAAACCTTCCAACTCCTGATCAGACACAGGAGGAGTTGACCCAGACTGTGGGTTCCACCAGAGGGGAAGATCACTGAGCTGAGCAAATCCACCAATAAGCGCAGGACCCACCAAGGTAGAGGAGGAACTTTGTTACAATATATTATATTCTGTGCTGTAATTGAAATCAGAGTACATTGTTTTATTTTTTGAGTGCAGTTATTTAACAACAACATCATCTACATTTGTAAGTTGCACTTTCACAACAAAGACTGCACTACAGTATTTGTATGAAGTGAATTGAAATATATTTTTTATTTTTACATTGCAAATATTTGTAATAAAAAATAATGTCAAACTTTAAAGCCTACAAGTCCACTCAGTCCTACTTCTTGTTCAGCCAATTGCTCAGACAAACAAGTTTGTTAACGTTTTCAGGAGATAATGCTGCCCTCTTCTTATTTACAATGTCACCAGAAAGTGAGAATAGGCATTTGCTTGGCACTTCTGTAGCTGGCATTGCAAGGTATTTACATACCAGAAATGTTGAACATCCATAGGCCCCTTCATGCTTTGATCACCATTCCAGAGGACGTGCTTCCATACTGATGAAGCTTGTTTAAAAAAATAATGTGTTAATTAAATTTGTGACTGAACTCCCTGGGGAGAATTGCGTGTCCCCTGGTCTGTTGTACCTGCATTCTGCTATATATTTCATGTTATAGCAGTCTCAGATGATGACCCAGCACATGTTGTTCATTTTAAGAACACTTTCACTGCAGATTTAACAAAATGTAAAGAAGATACCAATGTGAGATTTCTAAAGCTACCTACAGCACTCAACCCAAGGTTTAGGAATCTGATCTGTCTTTCAAAATTTGAGAGGGATGAGGTGTGGAGCATGCTTTCAGAAGTCTTAAAAGAGCAACACTCCAATGCAGAAACTATAGAAGCTGAACCACCAAAAAAGAATATCAACCTTCTGTTGGTGGCATCTGAGTCAGAAATGAAAATGAACGTGCATCAATTCACACTGCTTTGGATTGTTATCGAGCAGAACCCATCATCAGCATGGATTCATGTCCCCTGAAACGATGGTTGAAGCATGAAGGGACATATGAATTTTTAGCACATCTGGCACGTAAATATCTTGCAATGCCAGCTACAATGGTGCCACAAGAATGCCTGTTCTCACGTTATGGTGACATTGTAAATAAGAAGAGGGCAGCATTATGTCCTGTAAATGTAAACAAACTTGTTTGTCTGAGTGATTGGCTGAACAAGAAGTAGGATTGAGTGGACTTGTAGGCTCTAAAACAGGAGTAGGCAACCTATAGCCTGCGTGCCGAACGCGGCACACGAGCTGATTTTCAGTGGCACTCATACTGCCGGGGTCCTGGCCACCAGTCCGGAGGGCTCTGCATTTTAATTTAATTTTAAATGAAGCTTCTTAAACATTTTAAAAAACCTTATTTATTTTACATACAACAATAGTTTAGTTATATATTTTAGACTTATAGAAAGAAACCTTCTAAAATGTTAAAATGTATTACCAGCACACGAAACCTTAAATTAGAGTGAATAAATGAAGCCTCGGCACATTACTTCTGAAAGGTTGCTGACCCTTGCTCTAAAATTTTTTTTTTTTTGAATGTAGGTGTTTTGTACTTAATTCTACATTTGTAAGTTCAACTTTTCTAATAAAGAGATTGCACTACAGTACTTGTATTAGGTAAATTGAAAAAATTTTTTACAGTGCAAATACTTGTAATAAAAATATAAATTGAACACTGTACACTTTGATTTTGTGTTGTAATTGAAATCAATATATTTTTAAATGTAGAAAACATCAAAAAATATTTAAATGGTATTCTATTGTTTAACTGTGCGGTTAATTTTTTTAATCGCTTGACAGCCCTAGTTTTAACTGTACATCTGCATATGATTTTCTATACAGGATCAGAGCAATGATCCCTCTAGTCTGGTACATTGCCTGCCTTTGGCAAGAAGACAAAAATCAATTTTGCTTAAAAAGTACCCTTATCCTGTGAAGATTTGGTGATGCTAAGATACCATTTGAAATGCAAAATCATATTTGTCTATATATGGATTTCTGTTTAAGCATGTTTGTGTCTATCCTGTGTCTTGTCCTGGAAAGCCAACACAGATTGATCTGCCTATTCATTTCATATTATCTTTGGCATTTTATAAACATAACTAATTTCTTTACTGGACACAACATAGATCTTCATATTAATTCTTGCTAACATTCTGAAGAGGGAGGAACAATACTTGTTTGAAGCGGCAACATCAAGAAGCTAATCCCACATATGTATAATGGAAAAAAATTATGGATGTATTGAAATGTTCTGTACAAGCAGTTGTCATGCTGATATGTGCTCATGTGCATTTTGAATTTTTTATCATAACGTGAAAGGTGTACGATCAAGATAGTATTTGTCAGATGAAAACGTTGTACTGAGAATGGATCAGTTCTTTTTGTGATTCATTCCATCTGAAGTCAGTTTTTAATTAATGTTATTTTGCCAAAACGGAGTCCAGAGCTCCAGGAGAGAGCATACCATATAAGAACAAGCAAAACATCTTCAATATTTTGTTATAAATAACTTATACTACTTTTGTGGTCTCTGGGATAACAAGCAGAGGAAGTATACATATGGTGTTTCATGCTTTTTTTTAAAGTGTGTCATAAGATAAGATAAGGGACCTTGTGTTAAGAACCATTTAGTTTGTTCAGTCTTTGGGATAGAGACTTTAGCACATATCCTCAGCCTTGCTTCATCCCCTTTCCTTTTCATGTATTGGAACCAGAAAAAAGTGTAATTGACTGGGATTTCTTACTGCCAGGGAGGAAGGCTGCATTTTGGCAATCCCTGCCTACATACCAGCTCTTTAAGGCCATAGCCAGCCTACTTTAGGGCAGCCTTATGGCTGCTCTAAAGTATACTGGATCTAGGACATAACAAGTCCCAGGACAAGAGGAGAGAGGTGAACAGCTGACTTGATGCTTCTCCCTAAACTGGATTAGCTAATGACTGACCTCTTTATAGCTGTCAGTAAAGTATGTGGCACCCTGATGCTGTATTAAAAAAACATTATAACAATGCCATCTACTTTCACATAAAGTGTGTAGAGATTTAAAAAGCAATAAAGAGTATGCTAAAAGGATTAGAAACTTGTGCTTCCAGGTGACCTGCTGGAAAACAGTAGCTACCACTTAGTAGCACCAGAGTCCACTGCAAGTCCTTGCAACAAGAGAAAAGCTGAAATCTGGAACCTTTTCCTCAGTGAAGGCCACGCATCCATTTGTTGTTGGTATATTTAAATGTGCTAAAGCCACTAATTGATATAATTGTATTTCAAAGTGTGGAGGTATCTGGGTGCTAGTTATTGCTGCCACAAGGAAGCAGATTTTTTTTTTTTTAAAAAATACAGGAAGTTGTAATGTTTTTAAAAGTAAATGAGTAATATTTTGTACCTGTTGCCTTTCACTTTATCAAAGACTACTCACATTTCGGAGTCCTGTTGCTCTCCTAAAGGTAGTGATAAATCAGGACACTGATGTGGTATGATATAGTCTCTGTGTAGTCCTTTTTCGCTTTGTGCTAGAGTTTTTACAGTAATAAATTATCACAATCTAATTCTCTCTGCTCTGTGCTTGCTGTTGGATCTTACAGCCCTAAAGGAAGAACCTATTGTTAGCCCTTCAGTTGTTTAACTTAATATACATTTTAGAGATGTTTGTAGTGGATTTGAGACTACAGCATGACCACAAGAATACTGAACAGTTGTTTTGTTTTGAAATGGCTGCTGCTTGAATATCCTCTTGTTTACACCTATTAACTAAATGATGTTGGACTCAAATAATTGTGAGGGTATTTTCTCTTGCTGTGCATCTTCATCTTCATCTCCTATTAATTATCTGTTCATGCTTAACATTTTATTCCATCGCTAGGGGAAAAATGGACTGAGTTTTTTGGTGTTAGATAAAGTGAAGGCTTTTTGGCTTCATATATTGTGTAAAGATCCTGTAGTGGTGGTGGTGGTGGTTGTTGTTGTTTGTTGTTGTAAGCATTTTTGCATGTTTGGCTATAAATATATAGATTGTACCAGAGGCTGCTTTAACTTACTTTATGAAATGATGATGGATTCTTATGAATATTAAGGCAAGTCAGTTTTTGAAAGATAGAAATTGCTTTAATGTGTATTGATTGTCATTTGTTTTCTGTTGTATAGAATAGGATGCCTGGTTTTTTTTCTGCATCTTGTTTGCCTTTTTATGATTTACTGACAGAGTATAAATGTATCAATTATGGTAAAACCCAAATAATGGAAAAATTATGCCATTAATGTTAATAACTGTTAAGCATCTTCATTGACAGGAGAAAAAGGCACTGTGTAGATCTAGACTAGGTTATTGCTCCAAAGAGTTTACCGTTTAAAAGACAATACAGACAAACAGAAATAGATAATCAGGTAAACAAATAGAAAAACAGAAGTTGTGAGTTACAATTTCTGCCCAGTGTCCCTTCTACATAAGCTGCACCCAGTGGTTTCCCAAGGAATTGAAAGGGGGGAGGTGTTTGAATTTATGAGGGGGGTGTGTGTCAGGACCAATGAGAAATATAAAAGAGAGATGAATGAAGTAAATGTTCTGTTAAGATTATGCAAATTTAACATAAGAATAATGCAAGTTACACCAAAACACATAACAGGTCTAGATTTCTAAAAAAATATACATTTTAAAAAAAAGTATTTAATTTAAATTGACGTTTGAAAAGTAAGCCATCATGGGGTAAGAGGAAAGTCCTCTCATCGATCAGTAACTGGTTAAAAGATGGGGAAACAAAGGGTAGAAATAAATTATCAGTTTTCAGAATGGAGTGAGATAAATAGTGGTATCCCTGAGGGGTCGGTACTGGGACTATTACTGTTCAACATATTCATAAATAATCTGGAAAAATGGGTAAACAGTGAGGTGGCAAAATTTGCAGATGATACTAAACTACTCAAGATAGTTAAGTCCCAGGCAGACTGTGAAGAATTACAAAGGGATCTCATAAAACTGAGTGACCAGGAAACAAAAATGGCAGATGAAATTTAATGTTGATAAATGCAATGTAATGCACATTGGAAAGCAATCTCAACTATACATACAAAATGAAGGAGTCTGAATTAGCTGTTAACACTCAAGAAAGATCTTGGAGTCATTGTGGATAGTTCTCTGAAAACATCCACTCAGTGTGCAGCGGGAGTCAATGATTCTCAACATTCTGTTTGCTTTTTTAAAAAGAACAGGAGTACTTGTGGCGCCTTAGAGCCTAACAAATTTATTTGAGCATAAGCTTTCGTGGGCTACAGTCCACTTCATCGAATGTAGCCAACGAAAGCTTATGTTCTTTTTGCAGATACAGACTAACACGGGTGCTACTCTGAAACCTTTGCTTTTTAAAGAAAGGGATAGATAATAAGACAGAAAATATCATATTGTCTCTCTATATAAATCCATGGTACATGTACACCTTGAATACTGTGTGCAGATCTGGTTACCCTATCCCAAAAAAGACATACTGGAAATGCAAAAGGTACAGAGATGGGCAACTAAAATGATTAGGAGTATGAAACAGGAAGAGCAATTAAAATGACTGGGAATTTTAAGCTTAGAAAAGAGATGACTAAGTGGGGATATGCTAGAGGTCTATAAAATCTTGACTGGTGTGAAGAAAGTGAATAAAGTAAATGTTTTGTTAGGATAACGCATATTTAACATAAGGAAAATGCAAGTTACACCAAAACACACAGCAGGTCTAGATTTCTAAAAAAAAAAAAAAAAAGTTTAAAAAATGTATTTAATTTAAATTGACTTTTGAAAAGTAAGCCATCATGGGATAAGACGCCAGTCCTCTCATGGATCAGTAACTGGTTAAAAGATGGGAAACAAAGGGTAGGAATAAATTATCAGTTTTCAGAATGGAGAGAGATAAATAGTGGTATCCTTGAGGGGTCAGTACTGGGAACAGTACTGTTCAACATATTCATCTGGAAAAATGGGTAAACAGTGAGATGGCAAAATTTGCAAATACAAAACTATTCAAGATAGTTAAGTCCCAGGCAGACTGCGAAGAGGTACAAAGGGATCTCACAAAACTGGGTGACTGGGCAACAAAATGGCAAGTGAAATTCAGTGTTGATAAATGCAAAGTAATGCACATTGGAAAGCAATCTCAATTATACATATAAAATGATGGCATCTGAATTAGCTGTTAAGACTCATGAAAGAGATCTTGGAGTCATTGTGGATAGTTCTCTGAAAACATCCGCTCAGTGTGCAGCAGCAGTCACAAAAGCAAACAATGTTGGGAATCATTAAGAAAGGGATCGATAATAAGACAGTAAATATCATATTGCCTCTATATAAATCCATGGTATGTGCACACATTGAATAATGTGTGCAGATCTGGTCACCCATCCTAAAAATATATATATTGGAATTGGAAAAGGTACAGAGATGGGCAACTAAGATGATCAGGGATATGAAACAGGAGGAGAGATTTAAGTGACTGGGAATTTTCAGTTTAGAAAAGAGATGACTAATGGGGATATGATAGAGGTCTACAAAATCTTGACTGGTGTGAAGAAAGTGAATAAGGAAATTTTATTTAATCCTTCACATAACACAAGAACTAGCAGTCACCCAATGAAATTAATAGGCAGCAGGTTTTAAAAAAAACAAAAGAAAGTACTTCTTCACACAATATAAATTCAACCCAGGGAACTCTTTGCCAGGGGATGCTGTGAAGACCAAAACTATAACAGGATTATAAAAAGAACTAGATAAATTCCTGGAGAACAGGTCCATCTGTGGCTATTAGCCAGGATGGGGAGGGATGCAACACCATGCTCTGAGTATCCCTAGCCTATTTGCCAGAAGCTGGGAATGGGCAACAGGGGATGGTCACTTGATGATTACCTGTTCTGTTCATTCCCTCTGAAGCACCTGGCCTTGATCACTGTTGTAAGACAGGGTACTGGGCTATATGGATCATTGGTCTGACCCAGTATGACTATTCTTATGTAAAAATTAATTATAATAAAAATGTTTAGTACAGAAACTCCCCAACATAATGACCTCCCAAGATAGCAACAATGTGAGATTACAACCTTGGCAAATAATGCATTTTAAAAATATTGGCCTACTAGGAAACATATTCATAGAAGTTTTCATTCCCAGTCACAAATCTAGCATTCTGGAGCAAAGTGACTAAAATATAGTCCAACAAACAAATGTTTATTTAACATGCCCCTCACTTTTCCCTCCACTGCACTCCACTCACTGGTGTTGTCCTTGGTCAGTGGAGACTCAGAGTTCAGAGGTGCTTTCACATGAATACACCTTCCAGGTGGGGGACAAGAAGGCACCTTGCTTGTTCCTCCGGCTGCTCACTGTTCGCTTTGGCCATGTCTGTTCATTGTGCCACCATTCACTCCACCGCTCTGTTGCCAGTGGCCCTGCTCAGTCACCTTCTGCTGCCACCTGCCACTGTGACCTCTGCGAGTTGGTCTCTTGAGGTTCCACCAGCTCTCAGTGATTTCAGCTGAGCTCTCAGTGCGGGAACCTCGCTCGCTGCTAGTGCAGTCTGGGCTGTCTCTTACACAAAAACACTTTCCCCACAACAGGACTAAGCACTTAGACCTGATTGTCAGTAATTTCAGCTGCAGTGGTCACTTAACAGAACTAAAGACTATGGAGCTGAATCAGCTCTGTCTTTAAACAGTGGAGAGGGACAGGTCCCCACCCTCTCTCTTGATGCCTTCAAATCATCACAGGCTAAGTACAGTTCTACTGCCCTTTACTCATGCAATAAGAACAACATTTCATCCCCCAACCCCAGCCAAAATCTATCACTTGGACAACATAGCTCAGTTTGCTGGATACCTAGGTAGATTAGGTGTGAATGTAAATTTAATCTGGCCCTGAAGCCTTTCCCCACAGCCCCAGCTCATCAACAGCTGTCAGGGAGAACTCATTTAGACTTTGCTTACAAATCATCATTTGAAATTATTAGGCTGGCCAACATCACCGAAATGAATGCACTGACATCATGAAAAACAACAGCTGTATAAGGAAGCAAGGAAGCTAGTGTATGTTCATACTTTTCAAATCTATTATACTTTTTCAGATACGCATTTTATCATACACTGTAAAAGCTTAAAGTGTGTATTAATGTTTCAGTTTAAATTCAGATTTCCAAACAGTCACTAAATTGGTATGTAACTAGCTCACAAAACTGAGGGAGGTGTTGGGGAAATTCATGGGGGGTGTAGGGAAGTCACTGGCTGCACCCCCTACCCTCTTCCGTCCGTCCAGTTTCCACAATCCAACTCCTTCACAGCCCTTGCCTACTTGAAGTGCTTTCCTTCTGCCCTGCATCACCTATATAAGAGAACATGCAACCTCATTCTGCTGGGAAGGGGGAGACTCAGAGCAAGCAAAGTCCCTGAAGTTATGCTCACTTCTTTTTCTTGCCTACCCACCAATCTCTTGCAAAGATGGAGAGAGGTCCCTGCTGAGCCTTGGCAGTAGGGGGCTGGCAGCCCACATACCAGTGTCTATTCTTCCTCTCTTATGCCTCTCTATTCTATTGGAACATTGGGCCTTCACCACTGGCTTTCATCTTTGCTGGTCTTCTGCTGCATTCTTGGCTTCTTCTGGTGTCGTTTTGATAGCTTTCAATTCTCCTTCTGTTGAGTGTTTCCATGTTATCTTTGGTCTTTCTTATTGCCTCTTTGGGAGTTCCAGTCTATGCTATGTTGTTTGGGTCTTTCCTCCATATATGTCTTAGCCATCTCCATTTTTTGTTCTGTACTTTCCTGTCCTATTGGTTTCTGTTTTGTCCTTCAGAGTTCTTCACTAGTGGGTTGTGGGTGGTTTCCCCCCACCCCCTGCTCATCTGATATTGAGGATTTGTTTTAAGACAGTTGTTCATGAAAACTTGGATTTCAGATAGTAGTCTTAAATCTCCAAGTTTCAGCACCATGTAGTAAGATTGATTTTTATAATGGTGTTAAATATTCAAAGTTTGGTTTCGAGGGCAAGATTTCTGTTTCTCCGCTGGGCTTTAGAGTTGCAAAGGCTTGTCTGGCTTTTGCTATTCTGGTCTTAGTCTTTTTCTGTTCCATCTGTTGGCAGGCAGCATTGTAAGTACAAGATATGTGAAAGGTCAAACCTCTTCTATGACAGTCCCAGAGAGTTTTCAGAAGGTTTGTTGTTGTTGTTGTTGTCTGATGATATTCATGGTTTTAGTTTTCCTGGTGTTGATTTTCAACTCTAATTGTGCATAGGCCTGGAAACTATTTGTTTTAGTTTGCAAGTCTCTGTGGATGTGAGATAGCAAGTTAAAGTCATCTGCACAGTCAAGCTCCTCTTACTTCTGTGTGAAAGTTCATCATTGTATTCCCTTTGGTTGTTCTGTGGCCTTTCTCATTATCCAGTGTACTACCAGTAAAAATATCATGGCTGAGTGCAAGACATCCTTGTCTGTTGCCTGGCTTAATCTTGAATGGCTTAGTCAGTTCGCTCTTATGTATTGGTATGTCATAAGTTCTGAATAGTGCTTTCAAATTTCTGAGGAATTCCATGGTGGTGTGTGGCAGCTTCTGTAAAACTCTTCTATCCCCTATATCCAAGGCTTTTTTTGAAATCTATAACATTTTATATAGAGTGGTGACTGTGCATTTGATTGACAGTTCTGTGATGATACCTAGGATTCTTGTGTGATCCAAACACAAATCAAACATGGTTTCTCCTGACTGAACTTTGCCTGTTCTTGTTTCTTTGTTCTGTCTAGAAAAATATCTGTAAATTCCTTACTTGGTATAGACAGCAAGAGTTGATGGCCACATTCTGAGGCCAGCAGAAGATTTGTTGCGAGAACCTCTGCGCAAGGTCTCTTTAACCAACAGAAGTTAAAGTCTAATAAAAGATATTACCTTACCCACCTTGTCCCTTTAGAATGCTGACATTTGCAGGTTACCAGACAACTGGCTGCTTAAGAGAACCGTATATATGTATGCTGTCTCACAAGGGCTTGGGGGAAACTAGTACCAGCCACATGTGAACAAGTCAGTTTGGAGAGCTCTCAGAAGCATTGTGAGGCAGCCTCAGTAAGCACTGGGAGAACATGGCTGCTGCCATCTTTAAAAAGGTGCTGTGCAGCATGTGTGTTGTATCATCTTTCTTGGCTGGTGTACGCAGGGTGGTGGGGGTGACATATCCGTGCTCTCCTTTCCTCCACATCTTCATCCCTCCCTTTTTCAGCTTTCTAGCACTGCCATTGGGGCCCTTGCACTCAGGGCTTGCTCCGGCCCTATTGAAATTAGTGGAAGTTTTTGCTATTGATTTAAATAGAAGCAGTGTCTGTCCCAGAAAGTGTAAAGCCTGGGATTGTGCCTGTTCCTTGCATGGGAGTGCAACAAGGGAAAAGCTCCTTGTGCCTTTTCCCCTTTCCTTGTGCATCCAGACAGGGCCAAACACAATCCTGCCTTTTTATTTTTCGTATAGTCTTACTCCGTTGTATTTGTTTTATTGGCTTTTGTTGCTTTGCTGAACTCTCACTGGCAGTCTCTTCAAGATGAAGATTGATAATGAATTTTGTGAACAATTGCATCTCCTAAAATTGTGTGTAACAATTATGGTTTAAAAAATTAGTGAAAAAAATCAGTATTTGTTATGGTTATTTTAACAAGTAGTTTAAAAAATGGTTTTAGTTTCATGAGAGGATGGGGTTTGTAAGCCTCTCCTCTTCAACACGCATTAAGATGATGAAAGTCAAATTAGAAAATATATCATCTCTATAAGATTATTTCTAATGCTATCACTTACTAATAGGTGGCCTAAGGTGTCTATTCTGCTGTCTGTAGGATGCCCATTAACTGTAATGGGAGCTGCTGGCGCACATATATCTGTGGGGAAAGTAGACTTTTTAACTAAATGAAAGCAATCCCATAGGAGATTGAGACCTGATAGCATGTATCAAAATACAGAGCATATATTTTTGTTCTCTGAAATTATTTTAGAATAACAGAAAAGAACACTGTAAAATTTCAATAGAATTAACGAAAAAACTGTTGTACTATACAACATACTTCTATTTTTATTTTGTTGAATAGCTTAGCAATTGAACTCCTGTCCAATAGAAGTGTTTATGTGATAAATTGCTCATTCCTGGGCCTCTTTGTACTAGAACAGAGATGGAGGTTAGGTGGGGGTATGCTAGCTAACTATATCACTGTGACCTTTTCCTTCGTGGGAATGTGGTTAACACTTTAATCCTATTGCAGACCTTGACCAGCTGAATAGAAGGAAAAAAAAAAAGCATTTAGTGGTAGGGAACAGATTCTGGTTAGCAACACAACCCAACCTCTTTTCTAGTGTGGACTAACCCACCGTGAGTAAGAAGTTTACAGTGTGGCCCCACAATTCATTTAAATTGGGGTAAACAAAGAATTGCCATATTAACATGTATTTATGCTACAGAGTTAGGTTGATGTCTGTCAGCTCAGGGGGACAGGGCTCCAGCTATCAGTGCCCCACACTGTCAGTTAAATCGGTGCAAGCACTCCTAGTGAGGATGAACACCGCCAACAGAAGGAACATTAGCGTGGATGTTAAAAATTGAGTTAATCAGGGCTTTGGAGCTGTGCTCCGGCTCTGCTCCATCTCCAGGCAAAAACCTGCAGCTCCACTGCTCTGGAGCAGCTCCGGGCTCTGCTCCAAAGCCCTGGAATTAATTACTGCAGTGGCTGCATGTCAACTTAAGTCAGCTTAATTATGTAGTGTAGACATGCCCTTAGTTACCATATTGAAAGACCAATATTAACACATACAAGTTACTGTGAAGATTACAAACTCTGATCCCAATTCTGCACATGGCTTTGTACAGACAACCCTCTATACCCATGTGAAGCATGACTTAAGTCAGTAAGCCTCCATGTACTGAGCAGTTTGCAGGATCAAGGCCTCATTTGATAATGAAACAGTCAATTTACTGCATTTAAAATGTGCCTCAGCTACCACTAAACAGTCTGGCCATCAACAGATGGGATTCTTGTTTAAGTGATTGGGAGCACCATGAATAATTTGTTTTTTACATATTTCTTTACTATAAAAGTGCACTCTGCAATACTTTATAAATATTATTATATTACAGTCTCTAATTTTGCTCACATCCCATGGCTTCTGAGCCATGATGTGTCTGAGCTATTAAGGGTCAGCTTGGGCTGCCATAAATGTCTCAAGAGAAAACATTTCCCAACCTTTCAGTAGGTGAGAGTATTTTAGGCTTGAGTAAGACTTTTTCTACACTAGCACCTTTGTTGGTCAGGGGTGTGAAAAAAAACACACCCCTGACCGACATAAATTGCACCAACAAATGTGCCGATGTGGACAGGGCTATGTCGGCAGGAGATGCTCTCGCTGTTATAGTTGTTGCTGCTCATTGGGGGGTGGTTTAATTATACCAGCAAGAGAGCTCTCTCCTTCTGGCATAGAGCAGCTCTGCAGGAGACCTTAAAGCAGTGCAGCTGCAGTGGTGCAGCTGTGCCACTGTAAGGTCCATAGTGCAGACATAGCCTTACTCGCCTCCATATGTGTGTTTAAGAGTGACGGGACTGTCCTCGTTACTAGGTATTTTAACAGTAATAAAATTATACACAGGAGCTTATCCTAATTGCCAGAGAACAATTATAAGGCTGTTATGTCCCTCCCTCCTCTAGTTGTAGGTGTACTGCAGGGTTTCCTCTCCCAGCTCAGTTTTAGTTATTAAATATTTTGATGGTAACTCCTCTTCTGTTCCATAGAGTTTCTTATACTGTGCTAACCACCATAGCATCTGAATACCTAGTAATGTATTCAGTGACATGACTAATATTTGTCCCATGTTTGTTCTCTCATCTTCTCCCAAGAGGGAGGAGTGTGTGCAGTGGAGTGGTTTCATTTGGTATGTTTTTGTTTTTTTTTTTAAAGTTACTCTCTGTGCTAGAGAAGATATGGTGAAAGAAACACACTTGCATTTGGAGTGGAAAGTGGTTAGGGTTTGTGATGCTTCTTAGTTTCTGAGGGTGGAGTGGGGTAGGTGGAGTTCATTGTACAGATCTTTTCTTGCTTTTTCTGGCCAGCCTTTGCAATGGTTCCAATATCCACAGGAGAACTCAGTGGCCAAAATTTTCAAAAGCAGGAGCCAAAAGTTAGGTTCCAAGTCCATTTCCAGGCACCTGGCTTATGTTTAAAGCACAGAGCATGCAATAGATTTCAATGCAACAGATTTCATGGTCCATGCTCAGCACTTTTGAAACTCAGCCAGGTATATAAATACAGACTTTAGAGCCTAACTTTATGCATTCATTTTTTTTTTAAAGGCTTGGCCAGTGTCTTTTGCAGCGCCCTTACATTTCTTCCCTAGATCACATCACAAGACGATCTCTGAGCAGGAAGCCCTTTGCTGTATGACAAACGATTGGTTAAACTGTTAATTAAAATATAACATTGTCATGCATGTTGAAATAATTAAAATCCAGCTTCTGTGTACATGTGACTGCCCCTATGCTAGTAAAAACATTTTAAATACAGTACATCAAATAAGTGAGCCATTTTCAAGAAATAGCCTCCCTTGGTATATGCACAAGGTTTTGCATATGTAAAGTTTTTCAGCTGCAGGTATGGAAAAGTGCACGTGGACAGTTGCATACCAGATTATGTATCATTTGAAAACGTGACTCAAGATTATTCATCTTGCTAGGTATATTGTACAAGCGAAGTGCAGTTGGGCTGCATCAGTATTTATATACGAGACTTTTAAGGAGCACACGGATTCTTCAGAAAGTGGTGTTGGTGGCACTTCATATCATGGCTTAGCTGATGGCAATGGGAGCTGCTGGAGATGCCATCTTTCAGGCAAGCTGAAAAAGAGATACTAGCTAGCAGGAGTACAGGTGCTAGCTAAATTGCAACATAGATAGAATTAATAACTATTTAAATAATCTCTGCTGTTTCAATTAGTACTCCTGGGGGAATTCTGCACCAAAAAAATTCTGCACACAATATTTTAAAACTCTGCAAATTTTATTTGTCAAAATAACACTACATAATCATGCCAGTTTCAATTATGTTGGTAATTTATTTAAAAATACCTGTCATCAAGTATTCCTGAAACCATACACAGACACACACAAAAATTCCCCCAGGAGTAGAGAGTTAAAGAAATACCTATGACAACCCAGTTCCTGTTTCTCTGGCCCCTGGCCCCTCCTCCCCAAGAGCCCAGCTGCACCCCCCCCCAACCAATACACCCAAACACCCTACCCCTCAGAGTCCAGCTGTAGGGCCCCCCGCCCCTCTTTGCTCCCTGGAGCCCTGCCCCCCCCAGCCCAGATAATTGCACCCCTACCCCTCAGATCCCAGGGATCCAGAGGGAAAAACAGCCTGATGCTTGGTCCCAGGCTTGTGTGGAATTTCCTGTGCACTTCTGTCTCCTTGCCCCAGGGCATGCTGAGAATTGCAGCTGCTGGGAACCCTCCACTCCCTCTCCCTCTCCCCGGCAGTGTCTTCTATGTGTGAGTTGGTCTCTGCAGGGTCCAGTAGCCCCAAGTGGCGGCCTGCAGCCTATTTCTGTGGGGGGAAGGAAATTCTGCACACACATTAATTTCTGCTAAATTCTGCATTGCGCAGTGGCACAGAATTTCCCCAAGAGTAAATTAGAAATATTAGCTCTCGTCATTTCCTGTCCTAAACTGTTATGGAGAAAAGTTGTTTTTTTGTTTTTTTTGAATTCCAGTGATGGCAAGACATTTTCGAAGTGAGTGAAGTGCTCCCTCAGTCCGGTTTATATATCATGTTCATGAATTTGTAAAGCACTTTGGGACCCTTCCAGGTGAAAGAGCTATTATACGAACGTAAAATACTTTTAAACAAGTGTGGTTTTTTTGTCTCCTTTCCTATCTTGTTTCTCCTACTTAACCCAGCAGTGAAGCCATAATTCTGAATTTGATGTCAGTCAACTATGATATCAAAGACATAGAATGAAAATTTCACTGCTGCACACAATAGAACAGGGGTGGGCAAACTTTTTGGCCTGAGGCCACATCTGGGAATAGAAATTGTATGGTGGGCTGTGAATGCTCACAAAATTGGCATTGGAGAGGGTGAGGGCTCTGTTGGGGGTGCGGGCTCTGGGGTGGGCCTGGAGATGAGCGGTTTGGGGTGCAGGAGGGTGCTCCAGGCTGGGATTGAGGGGTTTGGAGAGTGAGAGAGGGATCAGAGCAGGGGGTTGAGGTGTGAGGACAGGCTCAGGGGTGCAAGCTCTAAGTAGTGCTTACCTCAAGCAGCTCCCAGAAGCTGTGGTATGTCTCTTCTCCGGCTCCTACACGGAGGCATGGCCAGGCGGTTCTGTACACTGCCCCATCTGCAGGCACCACTCCTGCAGCTCCCATTGGAATGTTTAGGAGCCAAAGCAGGGCCATGCGGCTGCTTCTGGGAGCCACGTGGTGTGGTCCCCAACTCTGCACTCTGGCTGGAGCATCGGAGTGGGGCTGAGCTGTGTGGTGTGGCCCCCAACCCAGCGCCCCGCCTGGAGTGGGGCAAGACCTAGATCCCGCTCTCCAGTGGGAGCTTGCGGGCTAGCTTAAAATGGCTTGTGGGCTAGATCTGGCCCACGGGCTGTAGTTTGCCCACCCCTGCAATAGGAGGAGAATCTGAGTAGTGAGTAAGCTCTCTTGTTCAAACACAAGTTTAATATAAGCAGCAAAAAGGTAGCAGAAGTTGGTGTGTTAACTTTATCTAAACACTTCTCTCCTCCCCCAGTTTATACTGTGTACAAGTTCCTCTTTCAAGTGTTGTTCAAACATTACTTGTTTTTCTACATGAATGAAAAGACGTGAATGTGCTAAGGTAGCGTATTTAAAATGTTTGCATGAGATCACTCATCAATTCAGATATAAACTAATACAAAAGTGGGCCCTTTCATACATTGTAACATACATACATAGATAATCTAAACAGAAACGACAAGCTGTGAAAGACACATGATCTTTCCACAAGGGTAGTTTCCATAGTTTACAATTATGCTTTATCTTTTACGTTAACAGTCAATAGCATAGTTGGTGTGCTCATTGATGTATGTCAGTACCTAGAATTCTTTTCCAGCTGGTATAGCTGTGTTAGGTTGTACTGTTTTTACATTTTTGTCAATAATTTAAAGCCTATGTGTACAGATATGTGGGAGAAACAGTGGTTGTTTTTCCCTCACTCTTCAGTTACCAGACTTTATTTTGTATTTAAGTTGGATCACAATCCCAGCTATACTAAAGCTTTGCTAAGCTTATATATAATTTTGTGCCATGAGAGACTTAAATACATATCCAGGTAGCCTGCTGG
This sequence comes from Gopherus flavomarginatus, assembly GCF_025201925.1. Classification (NCBI taxonomy): domain Eukaryota; kingdom Metazoa; phylum Chordata; order Testudines; family Testudinidae; genus Gopherus; species Gopherus flavomarginatus. Next base: position 35,923,470 of record NC_066617.1, read on the forward strand.
AATTTTGTTCTAGCTGGAAAAGTCGCTACTACTAGAAATGAAGTGGTACTGCATGTGTGTTTGTTTGCATCTCAATATCCAGAATGCCATTTTGGTTTGTGTAGATGTAAGATGGGAGTATGTATTTGATTTCTGGGTGAAAATAGAACCAAATAAATGGTACATTTGTTATAACGTTAGTTTTGCTGTTGACATGGAAGGCACTTACATTTTAGCTAAACGTTTTGCAATGTTTTTTCCCTGTCCATATTCTAAAATATTCTTAAGTTTATCTTCCTCCAGCTTCATGAATTTGATATGAATTTACATATTTGAAATGTGAATTTAAAAAATGCCCAAACATATGTTTTGCAATGTAGACGGGTTCCGCCAGGGCTCGACCCTCCCTAAGGGGGAGAGGAGCCACACCGGCCTCGATGTCTTCCCTGCAATTACAGTCTGCTCTGGCCCTTTGGAGCAGGGCAGAGCAGTGGCAAAGTCAGCGAGGGCCCAGCCCTTGATTCGGGCGGGGCACCAAACACAGTTTAAACAGATACAGGCCTTTCCGACTGGGAAGAGGGGGAATCTGCCACCCGGTTACTGGTGGCAGGGGGAACGCAGGCCCACCCACTCCTCTGCCTTCCAGCCCGGGGCCCTGGTAGCGGTTGTCACCTCTACCGGTGGTCAGTGGGGTCCTGACCGCAACACACTGACATGGGCAACGGTAGCTCTGCAGCCTGACTGGAGTCAGCTGCCCCCAGGGCTACTTCCTCATTCCCCCTCTTTTCCTACCTGGTCCGGGGCCTCTGTTCCGGAGACATCCGAGACCATTGGTTCCTCCCAATCCGGGCTGGGCGGCAGGTCCGGTAGGGTTTCGGGGAATTCGGGCCACGCCTGGTCTGGGGGCTCCTCGGGGCCGTAGTAGGGGCGAGGCAGCTCTGGCGGCTCCTCGTCGTAGGAGGGGCGAGGCAACTCTGGCACCTCCTTGTTGTTAGAGGGGCGAGGCAGCTCTGGCGGCTCCTGGTCTCGACCTCTGGCTTGGGTAGCCTCCCAGTCACGAGCGGCAGCAGGCACGTCTGTTCCTACCGGTGTCCGAGCCACAACTGAAGGCTGGGGCCCAGCTTTTATTCTTCCGGGTCGCTGCCTGACCCTTTGAGGGGCGGGACTTCCGCCCAGTGGCCCCGCCCCTGTGGATTACTGACTGGGCTCGACCCTCCCTGAGGGGTTGGGGAGCCACATCGCCTCGCTACACACCGCCCCCCCCAAGTCCGGCCCCCGCCTGTCGGGGCCGGGCTGTCCCATCTCCTCGACGCGGGACAGAAAATCCGCATTGGCATGGTCCTTGCCTGCCCTATGCTGGATGGTGAACGCATAGGGCTGTAAGGCCAAATACCAGCGCATGATGCAGGCATTTGTTGTGCTTCATTCTCATAAGCCATTGAAGGGGGGCGTGGTCCGTAATGAGGGTGAACGGGCCACCCAAGAGGAAGAAGCGGAGGGCCTCGCAGGCCCACTTGACCGCGAGGGCCTCCTTCTCAATCGTGGCATAATTCCACTCTCGGGGAAATAGTTTCCGACTGATATACAGCACAGGGTGATCACCTCCGTCTCCTTCTTGGGACAAGACGGCCCCCAAGCCAACGTCAGACGCATCCGTCTGGAGGACGAAGGGCTTGTCGAAGTCGGGGCTGTATAGAACTGGTTCTCGACACAAGCAGCTACGGAGCGTGCTGAAGGCTGCCTCACACTCGGGGTTCCATTGTACCGTCCGAGGGCTGCTCTTCTTTAGTAGCTCGGTCAGGGGGGCTGCTGTGGACGCGAAATGGGGAATAAACCGCCGATAATACCCCACGAGCCCGAGGAAGCGCCGCACCTGCCGCTTTGTTGTCGGGGTGGGGCACTCCGCAAGGGTCTGCACTTTCCCCACGAGGGGCTTCACCTGTCTCTGTCCGACGGCATAGCCCAGGTATGTCGTCTCTTCCCAGGCTATCCGGCACTTTTTGGGGTTTGCAGTCAACCCCGCCTGTCGAAGGGTCCGGAGAACCGCTGCAACCTGGGTTAGGTGGTCATCCCAGCAGCAGCTGTAGATCACCACATCATCCAGGTAGGCAGCGACATACTCCTGGTGTGGCCGCAAGAGGTGATCCATGAGCCGCTGAAAGGTTGTGGGGCCCCCATGGAGACCGAAAGGCATCCGGGTGAACTGGTACAGTCCGGACGGAGTGGCAAAGGCGGTCTTCTCTTTGGACGTCTCTTCCAGCGGGATTTGCCAGTACCCCCTGCTGAGGTCCAGTGTGGTGATGTACCGGGCCTCCCCAAGGCGGCCGAGCAGCTCGTCGACTCGGGGCATCGGGTAGGCATTGAAACGGGATAGGGCATTAACTTTCCGGAAATCTATGCAGAAGCGTCAAGAGCCGTCAGGCTTGGGTACCAGGACCACCGGGCTGCGCCACTCGCTCTGGGACGGTTCAACGACCTCCAGGGCGAGCATGGCTTGAACCTCTTCCTCCACCGCCTGGCGCATTCGGTATGGTATCGGCCGGGCGGTCTCCCGCACGACCTTCCCTGGTTCGGTCTGGATCCTATGACAGGTGACAGTCGTGCAGCCCGGTAGGGCAGTGAAGGTCTGTCGGAAGGCCCGCATGAGACATTTGGCCTGTCGCTGTTGCTCGACCGTCAGGGCGCTCCCCAGCGCGGGTTCCATCACCTCCTCCGTCTGGGCCACCTCTGGACTTAGTTCCAGCTCTGGCGGGCATGGGTCGATTAACAGGCCCTCTTGGTCACGCCACGGTTTCAGCAGATTAACATGGTATATTTGCTTCTCCCTCTGGCGACCGGGTTGGCAGATCTCATAGTTGACGGGCCCCACTTTCCTGAGTACTTTGTAGGGGCCCTGCCACCGGGCCAACAATTTCGATTCACTGGAGGGCAGGAGCAGTAGGACGTGGTCTCCGGGGCCAAATTCCCGTGTGCGCGCGTGCCTTGATTATAGCTTCACTCCTGCCTCTCCTGGGCCGCTTTTAGGTTTTCCCGCACTAGGGACCCCGCTTGAGTTAGGCGTTCCCGTAGCCGGAGGACGTACTGGAGGAGTCCCTGGGTCGAGGAGGCCGACTGCTCCCACGTCTCCTTCATCAGGTCCAGCAGGCCCCGAGGCCTCCACCCGTATAGGAGCTCAAAGGGGGAGAAGTTGGTCGATGCCTGGGGGACCTCTCGGACAGCCAGGAGCAGCGGCGGGAGGAGTTGGTCCCAATGGCGTAGCTCGTCTGGCAGGAACCTTCTCATCATGTCCTTGAGGGTCCGGTTGAACCGCTCTACCAATCCGTCTGTTTGGGGGTGGTAGACAGAGGTCCGCAGTTGTTTTACCCCCAGGAGTCAGCAGACTTGGTTTAGCAACCGGGATGTAAAATTAGTGCCCTGGTCCGTCAGGATCTTCTTAGGCAGCCCCACACGGGCGAAGACCTTCACTAATTCGCCCATGATGGTCCAGGCCGTGATGCTCCGCAAGCGAATGGCCTCTGGAAACCGGGTGGCATAGTCGACTAGGACCAGAATGTATTGAAAGCCGGCTGCGCTCCGGGGAAGTGGGCCTACCAAGTCCATTGCGACGCTCTCAAACGGAGTGTCAATCAATGGCATGGGAACCAAGGGCGCTTTGGGTGTCGGGCTGGTGCGGCCAACTGACACTCCGGGCAGGAGCTGCAGTATTGTTTTACCTCTCCGTCCAGCCCTGGCCAGAACAACCGTGCCCTAATTCGTGCCAGGGTCTTTTCATACCCCAGGTGGCCCGCGGCTGGTACATCATGGGCCAAGCTCATGACGGACCGCCGATGGCATCGGGGCACAAGGAGCTGCGTCCGTGGTTCTTGTGTGTGGGGGTCCCGCTCCACCCGATAAAGCCGGTCCCGGCGGAGCTCAAAGTGCGTAGCCCGGCCAGGGTCGATAATGGACCCATCAATTGCGGCCAGCTGTTCGTAGGCCCGTCGGAGAGTGGGGCCGGCCCGCTGGTCCCGACAGAAGTCCATGTCAAGACGGGGTGCAGGGGGCGCTCCCTCGATTAACTCCTTGGCCTCTGGGGTTTCTAGTTCGGCCCCCTCAGCATCTGTCTCGGCTTCCACAGGGGTTTCCGGGGACTCGGCCGCTAGGGCTGGTATAGACTGAAGGAGCCCATCAAAGGCGGGCCGGTCACATCCCAGGATGACAGGATAGGCCAGTCGAGGGGCCACGCCGACGATCAGCGACCAAGTGAGGCCGTTAACAGTCAGGCGGGCCTGAGCACTGGGATAGGACCGAACATCCCCGTGGATACATTGTAGGTGAATGGGCCCCAGACTAGGATCAATTGGGGGCCCTAGAGCCTGACGGACCAGGATTTGACGACAGCCTGAGTCGACCAAGGCCGTGGTGGCTTGGTCCCCCACGAGTACCGGGACCGTGAGCTTCGGGGGCTGAGGCCGCCGGGCCCGGCCCTCTCTTGCGCAGACCTTCCCGAAGTCACACTCTATCTCCGGGCAGTCCCACTGTAAGTGGCTGATCCTCCCGCATCTAAAGCAAGGTCCTACTTCAGAGTGTCCGTGCCGGGGACCGGTGGCCTGAGGGCTTCGGCGGGGCTCCGACGGACCCGCAGGGGAGGTCGCCGAAGCTGTGTGCGGGCCAGGCTCTGCGCGTTGGGTCCGCGGCGCCGGTTCCGGGCCTAGTCCATGACTCAGCCACCGCTGTCCCGGCGGGCCGGATCCTCTCCTGCTTCCACGAGTTTGGTCGGCCCCGGGGCGGGTGGCCGGAGGCCAGCCCCACAGAAGCCTCCGCCGCGAGGAAATCCTCCATCAGGGAGACTGCTGCAGCTAGGATGGTAGGCCGGTGGCGGAGCACCCAGGCCCTTCCTTGAACTGGCAGGATATGTACGAATTGTTTGAGGACCACCTGCTCGGTCACTTCCTCCGCCGTCCGGGTCTCTGGCTGCAGCCAGCGGCGGCAGGCCTCTTTCAGGCCTTGTGCGGTTAAGTGGGGACGGGCGCCGGTCGGATAGGTTTGGCCCCGGAACCGTTGTCGGAAGGTTTCGGGGCTGACATCCAAGGCGTCGAGGATCACGGCCTTCACCCGATCATAGTCCTTGGCGTCCTCCGTGGCCAACCCGCGGTAGGCCAGCTGGACAGACCCGGTTAAATACGAGGCTAAAAGGGTGGCCCATTGGGCTCGGGCCCATCCAGCGACCAGGGCCACACGCTCAAAGGTAACCAAGAAGGCCTCAGGGTCATCCCCCGGGCCCATCTTGGTCAGGCGCAAAGGCGCCGGTGGCCGGGGTCCCGCGGGGTCCTCCGTGGCCCCTTCGGGGACTCGGGTGGCGGGCCCGAGAAGCGTCTGTAGCTGGGCCCCAAGTTGCTGGATGAGTTGTTGCTGGTGCTCCAGCTGAGCGGCTGTCATAAACAGATAGCTAAGGGTTAATGTCTCTTTCACCTGAAGCACCTGACCAGAGGACCAATCAGGAAACTGGATTTTTTCAACTCTGGGTGGAGGGAAGTTTGTGTCTAAGTCTTTGTTTTCTGTCTGCCTGCTTTCTCTGAGCTTTGGAGAAGTAGTTTCTGCTTTCTAATCTTCTGTTTCCAAGTTGTAAGGACAAAGATCAAATAGTGAGTTATAGGATTTCTTTTCTTTGGTATTTACATGTCTATAGTTGCTGGAGTGCTTTGATTTGTATTCTTTTTGAATAAGGCTGTTTATTCAATATTCTTTTAAGCAATTGACCCTGTATTTGTTACCTTAATACAGAGAGACCATTTGTATGTATTTTTCTTTCTTTTTTATATAAAGCTTTCTTTTTAAAACCTGTTAAAGTTTTCTTTACTGGGAAATTTCAGGGAAATTGAGTCTGTACTCACCAGGGAATTGGTGGGAGGAAGAAATCAGGGGGAGATCTGTGTGTGTTGGATTTGCTAGCCTGATTTTGCATTCCCTCTGGGTGAAGAGGAAAGTGCTTTTGTTTCCAGGACTGGGAATGGAGAGGGGGAGTCACTCTGTTTGGATTCACAGAGCTTGTGTCTGTGTATCTCTCCAGGAGCACCTGGAGGGGGGAAGGGAAAAAGGATTATTTCCCTTTGTTGTGAGACTCAAGGGATTTGGGTCTTGGGGTCCCCAGGGAAGGTTTTTCAGGGGGACCAGAGTGCCCCAAAACACTCTAATTTTTTGGGTGGTGGCAGCAAGTACCAGGTCCAAGCTGGTAGCTAAGCTTGGAGGTTTTCATGCTAACCCCCATATTTTGGACGCTAAGGTCCAAATCTGGGACTAAAGGTATGATAGCGGCATGTTGCTGTCATTGCTGCTGGAGGTGGGCGGCATCTCGCTGTTGCTGCTGCTCGAGGTGGGCGGCCTGCTGCTGTTGCTGCTGCAGCAGTTGCGCCACCTGCTGCCACTCCTGGCTCTCCGTCAGCAGCTGGACTAGCCGTTCGACATCCATTTTCCCTGCCCTGGGGACACCGGAGGCGCTAGCGTCCTTCTACCAGTCCCTTCTCACAGGGGCACGGGTTCAGAAAGTCCCTGGTCAGGTGCCAGTTGTAGATGGGTTCCGCCGGGGCTCAACCTTCCCTGAGGGGGAGGGGAGCCACACCAGCCTCGATGTCTTCCCTGCAATTACAGTCTGCTCTGGCCTTTTGGCAGGTCAGAGCAGTGACAAAGCCAAAAGGGGCCCAGCCCTTGGTTCGGGCGGGCACCAAACACAGTTCTACACAGCCCTGGCCCTTTGGAGCAGGGCAGAGCAGTGGCAAAGTCAGCGAGGGCCCAGCCCTTGGTTCGGGCGGGGCACCAAACACAGTTTAAACAGATACAGGCCTCTCCGACTGGGAAGAGGGGGAATCTGCCACCCGGTTACTGGTGGCAGGGGGAACGCAGGCCCACCCCTCCTCTGCGTTCCAGCCCGGGGCCCTGGTAGCGGTTGTCACCTCTACCGGTGGTCAGTGGGGTCCTGACCGCAACACACTGACATGGGCAACGGTAGCTCTGCAGCCTGACTGGAGTCAGCTGCCCCCCGGGCTACTTCCTCATTCCCCCTCTATTCCTACCTGGTCCGGGGCCTCTGTTCCGGAGACGTCCAGGACCATCGGTTCCTCCCAATCCGGGCTGGGCAGCAGGTCCGGTAGGGTTTCGGGGAATTCGGGCCACGCCTGGTCTGGGGGCTCCTCAGGGCCGTAGTAGGGGCGAGGCAGCTCTGGCGGCTCCTCGTCGTAGGAGGGGCGAGGCTGCTCTGGCGGCTCCTGGTCTCGACCTCTGGCTTGGGTAGCCTCCCAGTCACGAGCGGCGGCGGGCACGTCTGCTCCTACCGGTGTCCGAGCCGCAACTGAAGGCTGGGGCCCGGTTTTTATTCTTCCGGGTCGCTGCCTGACCCTTTGAGCGGCGTGACTTCCGCCCAGCGGCCCCGCCCCCGTGGATGACTGACGGGGCTCGACCCTCCCTGAGGGGGAGGGGAGCCACACCGCCTCGCTACAGGCAACATTAAGATTGAATTCTTAACCCTACATCTTCTCTCATGTGTATAAGTATTGCAATACAAGCCCAAATTCACCACTGCTGCAAGTCATCACTATAGTTCAATTATTTAAATCAATGAAATGTAACATACCGTAATAGAAATGTGTACTCGGATCTTAAATACATGTGCGTCTACTGTGACTATGAATGTAAAAACTGTCTCATGATGCTGAAGTGCAAGGCAAAAAAGCTAAAGTTGCATATTCAACTTTCACTTTGACTGCTTATCTGAGCAGCACGTGTCATGTATTTAATTTTTTTTCTAAAGAAGGCTTCAAACAGGTGGTGGGAGGATGAAAAGTAGTCTTTTAACTGTCAAGTATCAGTCAGCCAAAGACAACTGTTCCCTGTCAGTCTCAACAGTAAGCCCTGCACTTGTAGACTTAGACACCTCTTGGCAATTCAGCATGGAATGTGTGTATACAGACGTGAGACTTCAGTGCATACGCTGCCATAAGAATGTCTATCTAACTGTCGGTCAGCCCTGCAACCATTTTGTTGTTTCCTGACCACCTCTCCTCCTCTTCTGTTTGTTTTTCAAGTTTAAACCAATAAAAAGTCACAAATTTATATTTTAAAAGGGTTCTCCTTCACAGTATATTGTAAAACCCAGACAAGGCCTTATTGCACAATGTGTCGTCTTCTCTCACTGGAACTGTTTATGTATGTGCACAATAAGAGGAAGACAGCTAGTACAAATTTTAACGGCTCTTATAAGAACATAGTTATTAACAAAATTAGCAGCAACATCATATTTTCCATATAAAAATAAACTTTGGTCTAGTGAGGCAGTGTTCAGTCCTGGCTTAGCCTTAGGCTAGGGTTTGGATTCAAGGACCAGTCAGGCCTTGGGGTTAGAAATTGTGCCAATGTCTATGAAGCATTTGGTCTGAAATGTTGTGAAATTCACCGTACTTGAACGTTTTCTTCTACCTTGTGAGTACACCCATTCAAGAAAATGTAACTTACTAAAAGTAATTCAGGGGACAGAACTTTGCCTGTATTTTCCCCCAATATTCTCACTCAGAAAATCTGGTCTGACGTTTTGTTTTGCTAGCTTGTTTACTAAGTAAATAGATTAAATTTGATCCCCAAATACATGCTACTTCCAGGTGTGTGTGGCTCCGAAAGACTCTGCTCTTATGTCAATGAAAGAGCCTTCCCACCTTGGAGTCCTTGTGACACCTAAGAGACTAACAAATGTATTTGGACATAAGCTTTTGTGGGCTAAAACCCACTTCATCATTTGTTAGCCTGTAAGGTGCCACAAGCACTCCTCATTGTTTGGTGATACAGACTAACATGGGTACCACTCTGAAACCTTCCCAGGCTGGATATCTCTAGGGCTCTATCAGATTCATGGCCATGAAAAATCTGGTTTCCTTTGTGAAATATGGCTATTGTAGTGGGGTTTGTGGTATAGCCACCCTTATTTTTGTGCAGGCGTCAGAGCTGGACGGCCAGAGAGCAGTGGCTGCTGGCTGGGTATGCAGCTCTGAAGACAGCACCAGCAGCAGCGTGGCATAGTATGAGGAGGTTGTCACTTTTTGGGGTGATAGGGCTGGTCTTATATGTGGGTGATTGCCCAGGATGCTATGGTTGTGGGGAGGTTGTGATCATCACCGCTGCAGAGCCAGCCCAAGGCCCCTTTACCACATGAATGCTTAGAGCTGGGGGCGCCATGGCTAGGGACGCCTTCTATGCACCGAGCTCTAGCTGCTAGTCCTGGCTGGGCTACAGAGAGAGAGAACTTTGTTTTTCCCTGCAGTGGCTACTCCTTGTGTTGGGTCAGACCCATCTCTCCAGCACTGTAGAAGAAAGAGTAGCAATACCATAGTATGCCAGCCTCACTTCTGCACTGCTGCTGGCAGTGGTGCTGCCTTCAGAGGTGGGTCCCCAGCCAGCAGCAGTCCCTCTCCAGCCACCCATCTTTGAAGGCAGTGCCACCACCAGCAGAAGCAGCACAGAAGTAAGGGAAGCAATGCTGTTACCCCACTACAATAGCCTTGTGGATCCGCTCACCTCTTTTTGGGGCGGAATCCCCACAATTACAACACTGAATTTCAGATTAAAATATCTGAAACTGTGAAATTTAAGGTTTGGTGGTTTTTTTTAAATTCTCTGACAGTGAAATTTACTAAAATGGACTGTGAATTTGGTAGGGCATAGCTATCTCACTATGCCTTGAGTGGCTGGGAAAATAATGACTTACAAGTTTACAAAGGGAAGGCTTGTACAGTTATGTCATGTGAAACTTATGGGTCAGATTTGTGGTTCAGGTTCACTGAAAGGTTAACAGAAGTTCATGAACTTTTTAACCAAACCACATCTCAGTTTTGAACTATGCTGTGCATTGGGGGGGGCATTTTTTATTTCATCCAAAACCAGGATAAATATGTTAGTCTGAGATCTTGGAATGCCTAATCATAATACTCACTGCAGAATTTAGGGCTGTGAACTGAAACAAAGAAAGAGACAAATTATGTTCCTATATTGTACGCTATTTTTCCGCTTTACTTTTAATCTCTTGTGTGGTATGTCCTTCATGCCATGGGCTGCTTTCAAAATTCTGTCCTGGTCTCTTGTGTCAGAGAGAGTGATTAAATATGGTATCTCCTGCTTTTGCCCTTTATTGGTAGTATATGGCCTCAGGGGGATCTCATAGGTGTGCTCTATCTAAATGACATCTATCTTCTTTCAAAAATTGTTAATAAACTATCAAAAGGAACAGTCTTAACACGTGCAGTGCAAAGCATAAACTTGATGTATATGGAAGTACATATTTTCCTGCAGTAGGCTGTTCTCCCCAGCTGCTTGTAATCTGACAAACAACCTAGAATTTGGAAATTCTGAAAATGAAGGCTTTTGTCTGAGCTGTATGACCTCTTTTCAGCTGAAATACATCAGTGTTTACATCACATCACAATCATTGATGGTTAAGTATTCTGTTTTAGATTATGATTTTGACCATGTATGTTTTGCAAACAGTGAAGCAAGACAGATGTTACCAGTTTGCTTTTATGTTTCTCAGTAGCAAGTCTTCCCTATACTTTCTAGCTCTTTCCAGAAAAAAGTAAAATTATGGAACTAAAAATCTGAAAATATGAATCTAATGTAACATGATTTGTAATTCCTCCCCCTCCTTTTTTTTGCTAACTTGAGTTGCTATAATTCTTATCTTTGAAACTAAAATTATTTTGGTCTGTCAGTGCTGCAGCAGCGCTTAGACAGCTAGTAGTAAATTCAGCTAACATTTTGGCTTGTGTTTCTATGGTGCAAAAACAGCTCCTGGAAAATGGATACATTTCACAGGTAGGTTAACACTGGGCACAGTATTGAGATCTTTATAGCTTAAAGGTACAATCAATCTGATCTGGCTAGCAAAGACAGAACTTAACAGGGGTTGGAGAGCTGTACAGTTGATCTGAATGCTGCACATTTGATTTGCAATGCAGACTGGGTTAAATATCCTTGAATGTAAATATGATTTATCAGCAACCAAACCTGGAAAATTTGATAAATCTATGTAAAATCTAAGACATTTAGAAGGATAGCTAGAAAGCTTTCTTGGCCTGAAATTCAACCAGCTTTGAACTTCTCTCTCTACTGTTTAATTAATGTCTTTGTGGTGCAACATTAAAATAATACTATCTTTTAATCCTTTAAGAAGTAAGAGTGTCTCAAACTACAGTTGAATTACATGCCGCATAAATTAAAACTTGTGGTACACGGTATCTTTCTCAGAGTCTTATTAAGTGGCACAATTATGCAAGAATAGTTAGGTATGAAAATAGGAATGTCTGTATAATTTGTTACTGTGCGGTTCTTCTCTATTTTTCTTTAAGTCTCAGTTCTACTTAGAATTAGTGGTATTAGTGTTAAAATCTCTTACCGATTCTTTGTTAAGAAAAGCATGTTCCACAGCTTGTGTAATACATCTTGAAAGCATTTTTTGAATTTAGCAAGCTTAACAAGGAGAAAAGCCGGAAATTTCACTATGTAATTAATCTTCAGAATTCATTGTAGTCATAGGTTAGTAGAATTATTCTTTACCCACCAAAGGTATTGGCTGAAAATAATTTCAGGGTAGGATAGGACAATATTAACTCATGTGGTATATGATAAAACAATTGTATTATTATTTATTTAAAATTTAAATTCCTCTTTACACACACATAGTTTATACATCTACTTTTTATATACAGAAACTATATGTGTATAGTTATTACAACTTCTCCACACTGTTCTTTTGTTAATGATTAGCTACCACTATCTATATGGCACAGGACCATGAGAAAATATTGTTATGCTGCCTCTTGAGCAGACCAGCAGGGATATTGTGACACAATCACATAGCAGTTTGGGGAAAAAGTAAACTGTACCTGATGCAGTGTATGCTGCCTGACACCTCAGTGCTGCTCACCATCTGGCTCATTGAAAGGCTGCAGCTAAGGCGTTACTTATTCCCCACCCTGCTCTGCCCCCCTCTAACTCATCTATGGTGGGGTGGAAGATTTTCAGATGTTGCTTCTAGGGTGACCAGACATCAGGTGTGACAAATCGGGATTGGGGGTCATAGGCTCCTATATAAGAGAGATTCAAAATTCAAAATGATCTGGACAAATTGGACAAATGGTCTGAGGTAAACAGGATGAAGTTCAATAAAGATAAATGCAAAGTGCTCCACCTAGGAAGGAACAATCAGTTTCACACATACAGAATGGGAAGAGACTGTCTAGGAAGGAGTATGGCAGAAAGAGATCTAGGGGTCATGGTAGACCACAAGCTTAATATGAGTCAACAGTGTGATACTGTTGCAAAAAAAGCAAACGTGATTCTGGGATGCATTAACAGGTGTGTTGTAAACAAGACACGAGAAGTCATTCTTCCGCTTTACTCTGCGCTGGTTAGGCCTCAACTGGAGTATTGTGGCCAGTTCTGGGCACCGCATTTCAAGAAAGATGTGGAGAAATTGGAGAGGGTCCAGAGAAGAGCAACAAGAATGATTAAAGGTCTTGAGAACATGACCTATGAAGGAAGGCTGAAGGAATTGGGTTTGTTTAGTTTGGAAAAGAGAAGACTGAGAGGGGACATGATAGCAGTTTTCAGGTATCTAAAAGGGTGTCATCAGGAGGAGGGAGAAAACTTGTTCACCTTAGCCTCCAATGATAGAACAAGAAGCAATGGGCTTAAACTGCAGCAAGGGAGATTTAGGTTGGACATTAGGAAAAAGTTCCTAACTGTCAGGGTAGTTAAACACTGGAATAGATTGCCTAAGGAAGTTGTGGAATTTCCATCTCTGGAGATATTTAAGAGTAGGTTAGATAAATGTCTATTAGGGATGGTCTAGACAGTATTTGGTCCTGCCATGAGGGCAGGGGATTGGACTCGATGACCTCTCGAGGTCCCTTCCAGTCCTAGAGTCTATGAGAGCCCCAAATATCGGGAGTGTCCCTATAAAGTCGGGACATCTGATCACTCTAGTTACTTCCATTCCAGCACTGCTATCAGTGATGCTGGTTGCATCTCCCTTTCTCCTCCCCAGAGTCTCTGGCACCCATTGGCCAGTTGGGTGGGGGAAGGGTGCTGATGTGCCACATTCCCCAGTTCCCAGGATTTAACCTAGGGGGAGGGGGGAGACCGTATGGAGCCTGTTTTGGCTCCATTTCAATCATCCTGTCCTACCCACCATGAACTAGGAATGAGAATCCAGCCTGACAGATGCGGCATATCTAGCCAATTGCCCAGCTGGAGGGAAGGAAGGAATTTTTTTTCTCTCACAGACCAATTGGCAGAGGATCCTGGGGAGTTTTCCCCTTCCTCACAGCATCTTCAAGCTACGGTAGGTTATGTAGGAATGTGCTTGGTACCCAAATAAGGTACTTGGTTTAGTTGTTGTCGCAACTTGTGGCTGGTTTCCAGTGCGATTGAAAGGACAAAAGGAATGGTTCCCAAAGTTAAAAACCGTGGGATGTCAGTGGTGGACTTTGGGCTCATGGGTTAGGGTGACACCTTGTGGGCTGAGGTCTCCACCCTTCTGCGAGTGGGAGGGAGGGTGCTAGGTCTTAGAGAGAATGGAGTCTTGGGGGATAGGCTGAGTAGATCCTCCACCAAATTACAGGTTGTATAGTAGGAGCCCTGTAGCCCCCACGCTGGCGCCAGTTAAATGCTTGGTATGGGTGATGGGCGGATGGTGCCCCTCCTCTGTGTTTAAGTTTAATAAAAGTTGTGGCCTGCCACTTAAAATCCATCCATATGTCTGTCCTCATTTCACAGCTGTGTCTGCATCAATAGCCCATGACCATTTGATCCCAGTTGGCAGGTCTCCTGCTCTGTGTTTGTCTGGCTGGCTGTGGTAGCTTTCAGGGACCTGGATGAGGGTGTGGAAGTGAAAAGTGGATCCATGGAAAAAGTCAGAGCAGGGTGGGGGACAGTATCACAGTATCACTGGAGCTCCCCTTCATTCCATGGAGGAGGGAGATATGTGGAGGGTTCCTTACATGTGGGGCTCATGGAGAATGATCTGTGCATTCTGTCTACATTTTCTTTTCTTCAAGGAAGGGAGTTCAGAGAGGCCCAGACCAGAAGAACTTTTGGGTGAGGACTATGTATTGTTATTGTGATAACCTGTCTGCTTGGATATCTGTGACCATGATAGTAGAATGATACCTTCACTAACAGCTGTTTTCAGGCTACAGCTATGCATGCACAGACCCTTAATCCATGATGATTGCACTGAAATTTAATTAGTATTATAGTGTCACGCCAGCGTGCCACATGTGCACAAAGTATGATTACCAGTGCACGTGTGTTGCAGACCTGTCAGGAAGATAGACGTTAACTTCATTTTAGTTCCCCTTCCCTTGTCAGTTATTGTAACCAAGGATATTCAATGTCAGAAAGTATATAGAAGATATTAATATTATCTGTCAGCAAGATGTAATTGGTTAGTGTTGTTTCTGAATACTAATGGGTATAATTCTGTCCTAATTTAAACTTTTTGTGACTCAATGGAGAAAGCAGGGGCAGAATTCATCCTCATTTCTTCCAATTGACGGGTAAGAGTCAACTCCTCTCCATGTACCCATGATATGATGAGATTTAAACTTGTGGTGGAATTGAAGCAAGAACAAGTGTGCATTTATAGTGGTCTCTTATTTATTTGGATTTAATTTAAAAACAAATCAACCAATCCTTACTTTTAAAGGGTTAAAAATCTTGAAGACTCTGAACCTTTAAAGATTTGCTTCACATGTGCACAACTTTGAGTAATGTAAGCATGCTTTCAAGTCTTTGCAGGACTGGCCCCTAAAAGATAAATTGTATTTACATGGCCCTTTTGGGAAAACAGATGATCTAATGGAAAATTTGTTGGGCTGGAAGAAGTAAGACGGGCTTTACTGAGAATTAAAAACATATCTGGAACATTATTATTACTACTGAGAAGTATTCTTGAGGCTAGAGTAATAGAGAAGATAACAGCCCCATAGACTCATAGAGTAGACTCACAGAGCTACGTCTCCTGAATGGTGCATCTCAGGAGACAGCCCAGTAGGGCTGTGGGTGTAATAGTCACCTTTGGACGCTCAAAATTATAATAGGGGATGGCAGCTTGTCCATCCCCCCGCTTAATTTAGAGCAGCCCAGAATAGCTGAAATGTGATGTGATCTGGTAACATCCCCTTCTGCTCCCGGGTCCAATCCGATCATGTCGTATGCTGGGAAGTATGAGGAGGGGTGTCAGCTTCATACCCTACCCCTAAATCACCCAGGGAACCTCCCTGCATTGGGGGATTTGCTGTTTGGAGAGTAGTGTGAGGAGATCCATCTGGTTTCTAGTTTGAATGCATCCCACAATCAGGCCCGAAGAGTCTTAGAGGTGTGGTGCAGTAAAGTGATCTTTTTCCGTTTTCCTTTGTGGAGGGTGATAGTTTTTGAGATTTAGCTGTAAGTGTGGATTTTTATTTGGGGGTGGGGGTGGGCTGCAGTTTTGTGGCTGCTGGCATAGTGACATTTTTGGTTTCATGGAGTGGCTTCCTCCCAGCTTTTGGTTTCCTACTGCTATGTTTATCTTTGAGCTGTATCATTATTTATCAGTCAAGGGCTGCTAGCACTTCGAAATATATGTTGTTTTATGCTGAAATTGAAATAAGTATTTACTGATTGGGATTCTAAATATATTGTATTGCTTAGTCTGATAATTATTGAATTCCATATTTACATTTCCCTGAAGTTGCTTAGTAAGAAGAATATTAAAAGGACACTGTCAACTTGGAAGGAAGGTGTGTGTTTGTGTTGTTTTTTGTTTATTTTAAGTGAAAAGTAGGTGGAGTCACTTTCACCTGCCCCTGACTCCCCTGACAAATTTTTTGTGAATTTTTTTTATTCCTAGTCACAGTTCACTATTTTTAATTTGTTTTTCTGTTGTATGTTGTTTGGAAGCCTCAGATAGAGAACTGGGGAAATTTGCGTAATTAAGAGCTGCAAACACTTAAGCATGTGACCAACTTTATGCATTTCAGTCATTGTTTTGAAATCAATAGGACTACTCACAGTGTTAAAGTTATATGCATAAATATTTGCAGAACTGCTCCCTGACTTACAAGACAAGAGAAGACAGTGAAATTAACTATACACAAAATGCTGTCAAATGCAAAAAGTAAAGAAACTGCGGGGGGGAGAGAAGATATGCTTTTCTCTTTTATAGTAATCAAACGTGTTTTCACATTGAAGTCTGATTTTACTTGATGATGCCTTTGAGGTTTGAGTAAATTCCCCAGACTTTGGTCATAAATAATATGATGTCCACTAAAGAAAGAGAAACTATTAGGTGGTAGGTTCTTTGGAATCTTTTTGCTACATGTTTATGCAATACCTAGTGCAGTGGGGTTGGAGCAGGGACGCTAGGTGCTACTGAAATAAATAATGTTCATATTATATACACTTCCACGTGCATTTCAGTGTCACAGTGGTCCAATGTGCTGTTTTAGGGAATTTAAGAGAAGAAATCAGACTGGCAATGTAGTAATAATATTGCTATTACCAGACCAGCAGGACATGTATATTAATAATTTGCTCAGATGGGTGCATTTATAATCATAGTAACTTGCAATCACTGCTATTTATTTCAAATATCTTAAGAAATATTTGAGTCTGAGCAATGGGCTGGCTATCGACAATTGAGACTTGTATATTTGTTTTATAAGTTCTGTTATTTTATAGCCCAACAAGTACATAAGTAACCCCACAGTATTGTTGCACGAGGTCCCTCCCTTGAGGAGCGTACATTTCACGCATGATGACCCCATGAAAGGGCAACAGAACGGGGAGGGGAAAGATAGTGGTTTCAGTAATGCAGTAAACTTTTTAATTACTAGTAATTTTGCCTCCTAAGTCTAGGAAGAAAAGCAGGGAAAATAATACTTTTAGTTAGGAAGAGCACCTAATTTTAAACTATTTTGGGGTAAAATTCTGCCCTTAATTATATCAGTGCAGTTTCAGTGGCTTTGTTCAGGCATCCTATGCCTCTTACCTGAATGGGAATGGACTCCTCTTGAGATGATACTTTTGCCATTCTGTACAAGGATGAAAAACTGATTATGATAATTAAATCTAAAACTTAGTGGGCTAAATCTTCAACTATGCTAGAACTCGGAGCCACCTTTTTGCCACACCTTGCTACCTGGGGTCCATGCTGCTCTCCTGCATGTTGGTGGCTGCCCTGACTTGCACCAGCTTGTAAAGGCCCCCAAGGGTGCATAAAGTCTGTAAAAGTCACCAAGGCACAGAACACCTCCTTCTGCTGAATGTATTTGCATGCCAACATGCTGGAGAAAAGACGGGAGTTGGGTAGCCTAGAGCAAGCTATAGCTAGGGATTCCCCTATGTAAGTAGGAAGAACAATAAAACAGGTGTTAGGTTGCTTAGTTCATTAATGACTGTGAGGTGTTCAGACACTGTATCCATAAGATCCATAGAAATATCTATAGATTGGGGGAAAAAAACACTTTAGTAGGAGGTCACAATCCTGTGTTTTGCCTTGTCAGTATATGTCCTATTATGATTTCAGCGCGATGTGGCACATTTTCATAGTACCTCACATTCGAAGAACTCAAAACTGTTTCCATACATTGATTAATCAATCTCCAAACACTCCAGTGAAGCAGGTGCATATTATTATCCTCATTTTAGAAGCTGAGAGACCAAAGCAGTGCATATGTAAATAAGTTTCCTCTGGGAGGTTTGTGGGCAGAGCTATGAAAAGAACTAAGGCCTCCTAACTCCCAGCCCTGTGCTTTAACTAGAAGACAGTCATTCCTTGCTCACACAGACTTCTGTTAAGATGCAGATAGACTCCTAATGTACCAAGAGCCTGTTAAGAGAGGACCATCTCATGGAGAAGAAGGATTAGAGAAGGAACCACGAACATAAGGTATCTGAGCCAGGGATGTTCAGTGAGGAAAGAAGTAAAGTAGGAGTTAATACAATAGGGAAAAAGTTAAGGGATAGAACTAGGGAGATAATGTTTCTACTTGGTTTTCAAGGCTTTGTCAATCACAGTTTTATTTCTGTGGCAGTTGAGAGTAAAAAGCACCACCATTAATGTAAAGACTATTTTATAACAGACTGTCCTTCACATTTTTCATGTGGCATCATGTGCTTTTAAGTAGTGGCATTATTGGTAACATTTTCATGTGATTATAGAGGAGAGCATATAAACTGCATTATTAAATAAGTAAATACGCATCTGCACGTATCTGATGCCATGCATATGTATCCTTTGGGTGGGCTAGGGTTCACTTCATTGCCTTTCTCCAATACCTAAAAATAACCCAACTCCCACAGAAAAGCACTTGGTGACCCAGGATTCAGTCTCTAAGGAATTTTCGGCAAATATTTCACAGGGTCAACCTCCCCTCATTCAAGTCTGAAAGAGAACAAAGGGAATGAATTTAATTAATAACTTTATAAAATCTTATAATAGAGGAACATAATAAATAATTTAATTTTCATCACACCACATGGGTTGTTTATTATCCACGGACATTATCTTCACAGGTATACATAAACATAAATAAAGAAAACAAATTAAACAGTTCAGTCCCCATAGAAACAGTCAGAAGGAACTCAGAGTTCTGAAAAGCTTAGGCTGAGTTTACCTGAGTCTCAGTTAGTCTTTTGATCACCAAATCTATACAGTTTGCTGAGTCAAAAGCAACATCTTCTGTCACTTCCTTGTAGGAATCTTCAGTTGGAATCCATGCAGACTCTTCCTCTGTTGAACTCACTGCCAGCCAGTCAGCTAACTGATTAACCAATCGCTCAGTTGAGTGTACTGATTTAAAAAAAAATGTTAGAAGACAAATACAAAAACTGAAAATAGCAAAACCACTTTCCCCATCATCATATTTAAATAAAAGAAAAGTTGGTGAATCATGCTAGTTAAGACAATTTAATTGGCTAAAATCAACCAACATTCAAAGTATACAATTTAAAATAAAATACATTATTTTCCCCTTTCTATAATTAACATTGCAAGGGCTTCCCTATTAGAGGGTTAACAATACCAATAACCTGCTGCAAAATGCTTCAGAGTTAGGGAAAACAGCTTGCTTTCTCTTCCTGGGCTCAGCTTCTCCGAGCCCACACAATGCACATGGCCTTTTGTATAGCAGCTGCCCTGACGGCTCCACCCTCATGGAGGCTGACCTCAGCAACGGGGAACCTACTGAAGCATACCCCAAACTACCACACGCAATTCCAAAAACTTCTGGATGTCGAATGTTAAATATGCCTAGCAACAATGACCCGGACACAACTTATTCCTTCTCACCCCTCAACAGATCTCGTAAAGAGGTATCTTCCTATTAGGTGGGTTAGGCTCTGTGCTAGGGGCTATGTGTAACTTTGGACTGTAGTGTTGGTGTAGTGATGAT
Organism: Gopherus flavomarginatus; assembly: GCF_025201925.1. NCBI lineage: Eukaryota > Metazoa > Chordata > Testudines > Testudinidae > Gopherus > Gopherus flavomarginatus. The sequence continues at coordinate 35,942,900 of NC_066617.1, forward strand.
GTCATAAACAGATAGCTAAGGGTTAATGTTCTTTTACCTGTAAAAGGGTTAACACAGGGAACCTGAAACACCTGACCAGAGGACCAATCAGGAAACAAGACTTTTTCAAATCTGGGTGGAGGGAAGTTTTGGGTGTGAGTTCTTTGTTTTTTGTCTTGGTTCGGTGACCCTCTCAGCTCTGAGAGTGATCTCTCTCTATCTCCAAGCTTTCTAATCTTCTGTTTCCAAGTTGTAAGTACAAGGATAGTAAGACAATAGGTTTATATTGTTTTTCTTGTATTTACATGTGTGTAGTTGCTGGAATGTGTTAAATTGTATTCTTTTTGAATAAGGCTGTTTATTCACTTTTTTCTCTTAAGCAATTGACCCTGTACATTGTCACCATGATACAGAGCCTATTTTTAATGTCCTTTTTCTTTCTTTTTATATAAAGCTTTCTTTTTAAGACCTGTTGGAGTTTTTTCTTTAGTGGGGACTCCAGGGAATTGAGTCTGCAGCTCACCAGGGAATTGGTGGGAGGAAGAAGTCAGGGGGAAAATCTCTTTGTGTTAGAGTTACTAAGCCTGAGTTTGCATACCCTCTGGGTGAGGGGGGAGATTAGATCTCTCGGTACTTGTGTTTCCAGGACTGGAAGCAGGGAATCTCCTAGGGTCGTCCAGGGAGGGGAGCCTGGGAGGAAGTATCAAGGAAACAAGGGGAGGGGGTTATTTCCCTTGTTGTAAGACTCAAGGCATCTGAGTCTTGGGGTCCCCCAAGGAAGGTTTTGGGGAGACCACAGTGAGCTAGGCACTGTATAATTCCTGGCTGGTGGCAGCAAATACCAGGTCCAAGCTGGTAACTAAGCTTGGAGGTTTTCATGCTAACACCCATATTTCGGACGCTAAGGTCCAGATCTGGGAAAAAATGTTATGACGGATGTAAACCCGATCAGTGCACTATGTGTAGTTTATCCTCATCCATTCAGGATCTGTGATTGTTTTTTTTCTCTGTATTCAGTGAAGTCTAAACTGGAAAAGACATGAGAGCTCTTTGAAGAATATGAAAATAATATACTCTATATTGACTCTTCTGTATTTGAAAACCGAACTTTAAAGTAACATCTAACTTTTTAGGAACTAGATTATAATGAACTCAAGTAAATGACTTGTTCTATTCCTGTGGTTGCTTGGGCTACTATTTACATGTAAGTATAGTCTCTCTAACTCCCATTTAAATTAACTCTCATTTTGTGGAGGATGTTTGCTATTGTTTGGATTTGGGGCATAACAAGTAATGTGGGTATCATTTTGGCTTCAGGAAAAGAACCTTTTTTCACAGTCGCGTTTTACTTGAAACGCTCACAATGTACTAATGAGTCATAATAAATAGTTGTGGGTCACCAGGCTAGCTTCTAAATATAGGACTTAGTACTTTACGTCAGATGGAATATCTAATTCTCTGTGTGAACAGGCAATGATATCATTTTTAAAGCAAAATATGAGATTATATGGGGAAGCAAATTACATTTGTTTGCATTTAATTAGAAAATTTAATTTTGAAGCATAATTAATACATTGCCAATATCTTTTAGACCTTTCATTCATCTGTAAAGAGTTTTTGATCTATCTGGATGTCGTTTCCTAGATACAGTGTTGGCAGACTTCCACTGCATGCTAGTTTATGCTGCTATTCATTAGTTGGCTTATCAAAACAGTATAATCAATGCCTGTCACAACATAAATAGATGACCCTAGTGAGCAGCTGAGGTGGCTACGTTTACATCTCTGCGAAAGAAGTACAATATCCCTAAAGGAAACAGAAGGTCAAATTAACATGGGCAAACTTTGCTTCCATCACTTTGTCTATATATTTTAAAAACACTGAACTTTTTTTTAGAAACTCGTTTTTCATAATTTTTCTTGTAAGGCATCCGGGGACATATGTATTCTTCTGCTGATAATGCATTACTGAAAAGTTATTAGATTCTGTTGAGACAAAAATACATCATGGTTTATGAATACATAACAATCAATAGATATTATTGAGTGAGGTCTACAACTTACGTTATAGACGTTGTAAATTATCAACTTAAACTCCATATGTGCCTGAACAGTAAATTGAAGGAAGCTGAACTTCCAGGAAGAAACTTTAAAACAATTGGTAGAAGGTGATGTAGTTAAGGAGACTACATAGTTACTTTTAAAACACAAGTTCTAATTGCTGTATTGTTTAGTTGCAATCCTCAAGTGACAAGGAGATAGTCTAGATGCCTCATATCTGCAATTGCTGTCTTTCTTTGATTGATCAGGCTTTTTTGCCATCTGACAATGCCATCTATTTGTTTCTCCTCCCCCGCCCCCATTTTTCAAAATGTTTTCTATAACTTCCCTGCATTGCTTCAGTATGTGGGAATCAAGTTTCAAGATATCATAAGCTGTCTAGTAAAACATTACAGACTTGGTATCCTGTTTTTTATAACTGTATTTGACTTTCACTATAGCTCTGTTTTAATGTCAGTGTATTTTAGGACAGTTTTGTTAGGAGATATAATGGATTGTATACACATGCATGATTTTAAATAACCAGCATATCAACTATTGATTGTAATGATAGAAATATAGTGACAGTTATTGAATTTTGGAGTGGATGTGTGAAAAATGTTCTCTTGATTACATGTGATGTATTATGTTAGAGTTGATGTTTCTTCTTTGCCAGAACACATAATTTTAACCAGTGTTGAATTCTTCAGTTTCGAAGCCTTTTTCATGAGATACTTAACTGTACTTGCCTGATGGAAATCTTGGAAACGTGTATTGGTAAAGTCTTAAAGATTTTGGGTTTTGAATATTGGGGTTAAACCATTTTAAATGGAATTCCAGAATGTTGCTCTTCCCAAATAATTAACTAAAGCTGATTATTCTTAACTGTATATTAACTTTTCTTAGTTGACAATTAATAACTGGAAGGTTAGGATAGTGTGTGTGGGGAAAAGAAGCTTCTGTACTGAGAAATTTCATTGATAATTTTATTTATCACTGCTAGTAAACTGTGAGTTAAATAATGCTGTTTCTAACAGTAATAATGTTTTACAGTTTACTTATTTAATAATGTTTTTAAACTAATCTCAGAACTTCCACATGTAATTTTTTTAAATATTTGTTGCCCTCTCACCCCCAAAAGCCCTCAACTCATAACTTTATGGGGGAAAAAAGCTGTTTTTTTTTGTTTGTTTCATATTTTTAAAAGCTACTATTAAGGTTTTGGAATGATACAAAATTAAAGTAGCTGAGATATAATGAACTATATGCAGTGATATTGAGAAAACAAAGCATGAGTCACTGGCGTGTAAACCCTTTCAGAATCACAGGGAGAAAAAAAGTGAGTTCCAAAGAAAGATACACATTCTCTCCAGGGAGCTAAGTAAAAAAGTGAGTTTTCTCCACAGAGATCTCTAACATTTATCATCAGCATTTATCCTGTGACTTTCTTTACATAACTAATATTTCAGAGCTGTATTTTTTTAAACTACTGGACAAAATGCTGTCCTGTTTGACACCCATATCTTTCTCATTGACGTAATCATAACAAAAAGACTTTCCTTTAATAGTTCCAGATAGTCCTCATTCTAGCTTATTGCCTTTCATTCTCAGCCCAAGATCTGTGTATGAACGGGGCAAGGCAGCTGGCAGAAACCAGTTCTTGCTGTTTTTACTTGCCTTCTACCTCTCTTTTTTGTTAGGCACAATTGCATAGAGCAGCAGATTAAAGTTTTAGTGTGGTATGATGTGAGCACTTGATTCTCATTTGTTGTAGTTGCATAGACATTACATTGCTAAAATGAAATATGTATTTATAAAGTCAGAATCCATTCGGGAGGGCTTGTCAGAAGATATTCAGCAACTTATCACATCTGTGGTTAGCTAACAAAAGTCTATGAAGTGTATGGAATAAGTGAACCTCTTTTTCTTACTGCTATGAGCACTGTTTGTGTTGTAAGAGGAAACCAAATAATGTATAGGACTGTCACAGTAGGACTGATCTCTTTTAAGGGGAGTTGGAGTCAGCTACACCTATCTTATAATTAATTAGCTGCTTCCTACTCTTAGGGGGCAGTATAAAGGGGTCAAAATTACAGCTTAATGGACACCAGGGCCTTATAAAAGGTCAGAGAGAGATTTGTATGGACCAGGAAGGAGTGGGTAGACTCCTGTGGAAGGCTGTGATACAAGTCTCTGATAAAATCATGGAGCAGGTCCTCAAGGAATCAATTCTGAAGCGCTTAGAGGAGAGGAAAGTGATCAGGAACAGTCAGCATGGATTCACCAAGGGCATGTCATGCCTGACTAACCTAATTGCCTTCTATGAGGAGATAAGTGGGTCTGTGGATGAGGGGAAAGCAGTGGATGTGTTATTCCTTGACTTTAGCAAAGTTTTTGATATGGTCTCCCACAGTATTCTGACCGGCAAGTTAAAGAAGTATGGGCTGGATGGACTATAAGGTGGATAGAAAGCTGGCTAGATCGTCGTGATCAATGGGCAGTGATCAATGGCTCCATGTCTAGTTGGCAGCCGGTATCAAGCAGAGTGCCCCAAGGGTCGGTCCTGAGGCCGGTTTTGTTCAATATCTTCATTAATGATCTGGAGGATGGTGTGGAGTCCACTCTCAGCAAGTTTGCAGATGACACTAAACTGGGAGGAGAGGTAGATATGCTGGAGGGTAGGGATAGGTTACAGAGGCACCTAGACAAGTTAGAGGATTGGGCCAAAAGAAACCTGATGAGGTTCAACAAGGACAAGTGCAGAGTTCTGCACTTAGGATGGAAGAATCCCATGCACTGCTACAGTGGACCACCTGGCTAACCAGCAGTTCTGCAGAAAAGGACCTGGGGATTACAGTGGATGAGAAGCTAGATATGAGTCAGCATTGTGCCCTTGTTGCCAAGAAGGCTAATGGCATTTTGGACTGTATAAGTAGGGGCATTCCCAGCAGATTCAGGGACGTGATCATTCCCCTCTAATCAACATTGGTGAGGCCTCATCTGGAGTACTGTGTCCAGTTTTGGGCCCCACACTACAGGAAGGATGTGGAAAAATTGGAAAGAGTCCAGGGGAGGGCAGCAAAAATGATTAGGGGATTGGAACACAGGATTTATGAGGAGAGGCTGAGGGAACTGTGATTGTTTAGTCTGCAGAAGAGAAGAATGAGGGGGGATTTGCTTTCAAGTACCTGAAAGGGGATTCCAAAGAGGATGGATCTAGACTGTTCTCAGTGGTAGCAGATGACAGAACAAGGAGTAATGGTCTCAAGTTGCAGTGGGGGAGGTTTAGGTTGGATATCAGGAAAAACCTTTTTCACTAGGAGGGTAGTGAAGCCCTGGAAGGGGTTACCTAGGGAGGTGGTGGAATCTCCTTCTTCAGAGGTTTTTAAAGTCAGGCTTGACAAAGCCCTGGCTGGAATGATTTAGTTGGGAATTGGTCCTGCTTTGAGCAGGGGGTTGAACTAGATGACCTCCTGAGGTCCCTTCTAACCCTGATATTCTATAAAGACCTGCAGGAGGCCAGATGTTTCTGGGGAACCAGCCTGGGGGATGAGTGCTCTATCCCAGAGCCTGAAAGATTCTCAAAGGTAGCTCAGAAAGGGGCTGCAAATAGGCATTGCAGAGTGTGCTGAAGGGAAACCCCTGCAGGGCAGAAGAACTTATGTTTTCATTTGAGCTTTTTAGATGAACTTTTGCTACCAGAAGGGGTGAAGTTCTGCTTCTGACTTGGCTGAGTGGGGAAGCTAAGCCATCTCTCCGACATAGACCAGTATGTCGAGAGCTGAGAACATTCACCTTGAGGAAGGAAGCTGGCAGTGCCAGACTTGGCCAGCGGGGGAAGCTACCGGGCAGGGCTGCTCTATGACATAGATAAGTGCACTGAAATGTAAGGAACACGTACATAGGGAAACTGTGCAAAAGTCCCCCATAACATCATTCATTTGAACTGTAATTGATTTGGGGGGGTCTTTATAATCCACACATATCTAATATTGACAGTATGTACTATAGAGGGAAAGGAATATCATTAGGAGACTGAGCTCTGAGTTGAGACTTACCATGTTATTATTATTATCATAATACTTTGTCAAAAGAAAAGAAAAATCAGGAAATCAAAGACGACACATTATGTTATGGAGAATCATAGGCCTGTTAAACTAATACCTTTACTAAATCAATAACCTGTTTGTTCTTTAAAAACAAAAACATCATAAGAGTGGATCACAATAGTATCTTTACGTGAAAGGCAAAGCTCTGCCTCGTTTCTAAATAACTTTTTTTTTTAAAAAATTTTCTTTTGTGCAATGAACTGTTTTGTTGTTCCACACTGTGAAATGTATGAGCTTTCCATCTTGCTCAGCAGCAACAGATAGGAGTCAGCCAAGAGTCTGGGAATGACTGAGCACATGAAATTGCTTTTCAGGATTAGGCCCTCTGTTCCCAGAACTTTGCTCTCTGGTTATGATGTTGATAAATAGACAGGGAAATATACAGAAGGGTTATGAGATGTATTTCCTCCTATAACTCTAAAGACTGTTAAATATATCTGTGAAATAAAGGACAAAAGTGGTAGGGGATTTATTCTTAGAAATTGGACATTTCTTATACAGAATAAAAGGTAAAAATATCTATAATATAAAATTTTTGTTTATTGATGTGCATAGAGACCCAAGCAATCCACTCACTTCAGCTGGTTTGAAGTTCGTCATGCTGAGTGTCTGGGACCAAAAGTTTCTGAAGATTGACTCATAGACTTTAAGGTCAGAGGGGACCATCATGATCTAGTCTAGTGGTCCCTAAAGTGAGGTTCGTGAAATGTGACGGAGTTCTCAGGAAAAAAATTCGCTAATGGCAGACAGAGATGTTCCTAGGGACTCTGGGCAGCACAGGGCCTTGGAGCCCCTGGACTTCCAAGAGTTAAGCCAGGCAACCAAAGCTGCACGTGAGCTAATTTTCAATGACACTGCCTGGTTCCTGGCCACCAGTCCAGGGGGCTCTGCATTTTAATTTAATTTTAAATGAAGCTTCTTAAACATTTTAAAAACCGTATTTACTTTACATACAATAATACTTTAGTTATATATTATAGGCTTATAGAAGGAGAGCTTCTAAAAACATTAAAATGTATTACTGGCATGCATAACATTAAATTTGAGTGAATAAATGAAGACCCGGCACACCACTTCTGAAAGGTTGCCGACCCCTGAGCTAAGCAGATCACAGCAAGCATATATATCACACTGAGATTTACACTTCAAGACTCCTTATAAGAAATGGAAAGGAAGGTGGATATTTTTTTGCTGTTTTTAAAATTAAATAGGCAGTATTGTTTTAAAAATTATTATGAAGAACAAGTTTAAACTTTGTTGTAACATGCATTGTTTGTCTGGACTGCTCAAGACCTGAATGCTTGTGTAGGAGGAACTCTTTGAGTTGCCTTCTTAAATGCCTTCATGCTGTTTCACATCTATACTCCTTGATGAAACATAGGAGTCTTGTTTTGTAACAGGCTTATTCAAAGTGATACAACCTACGAAAGTGAGATCTTGCCGTTTTCATAATGTAATTAAAAATACTCTAACGATTAATAATAATAAATAGTGTGTAATAAGCATGTCATAAAACAAATTTTATATTTCCAATATCACTGCTTTTGTAATTTATATTCAAGTAAAAGAGAAAATCCCTGGAAATACTCATTTTTAGGAGGAGGTTCATGAGACTTGACATTTTAGTGAAAGGAGTTCACAGGTTGTTAAAGTTTGGGAATCACTGATCTAGTCTGACCTCCTGCCCATTGCAGGCTACAAAACCTTACCCACCCACTCATGAAATAGACTCCTAACCTCTGGCTGAGTTACTGAAGTCCTCAAATCATGGTTTAAAGACTTCCAGTTGAAACCTGCAAATGATTGATTCAGTTTTAAGGTGGGTTTCTTTTTGGTTTTTGTGTTTTACTATAACTTCTAGTTCTTATAGTTTCAAGTGCCCAGTGGGAACTGAATGCTTATTATTGCTGTTTTGTCTTCCTGATTTTGCACTTGCAGCTCCCATGCTGCCCCAGAGTGAAATTAACAACTATGATCAGTTTTCTCTGTTGTGATTCTAAAACCCCTGGCAACATTGAAACCACCAGGAGTTGCATCAATTCATGGTGGTGCTGTTAATGCTACTGAAAACTATAAGCAGCAACAGGAGTTACTTGTTGAGGAAGAGACTCAAAAGGGCAGAGTTTATGATGGGAAAGAGTATTTTCCCCTTCACCAATCAAAGCAGCCAGGAGTATTTGTGGGAGAGGTGGTGTAACAAAAACCTGCTCTTCCTACCTCAACTACAGTTAAAAAAAAGTCTCTAGGGGAGAGGCAGAAACTTGGAGACTCTTGTTCTAGCCAAGAGGTTCTGGAGTGGGGAAAGAGAATACAGAAAGCACCGTCTCTGTCCCATAGACACAGACTGGGTATTCAAGTTGGAAAACATGCCTCCCATTAGGATGCTGATCGATAGCTTTATGGCTCCCCAAGCAAGATCTAGAGACAGTACCCAATTAGAAATCCTAATATCTTCGCTTTCTTGGCAGCTAAGTAGAGATGGGACTCTTACTATGGTATTGGCCCAGGCTCTCGCTGCTGGGGACCTCACCCTCATCTCCAGTATATGACCGCTGCCTAGCAGGTAACTGGTGTATTTTTTGGGACTGGCATTCATACATACCAGAAAACTTATGAGAGCAGCTGTGGAAAGGCACATCAGCAAACTACCCCGGTGCTGCTTTAGCTGGGAAATCATGTTGAGAATGTTGTGCAAGTCCCCTGCCACTGGTGCTACTGAGGAGGAATAGTGGAATATTGCCATCGAGGCGAATTCATATTGGCTAGGTATTTGTATAAGTTAGAAGAAGCAATTTCCCCCCCTCTGCCCTCCAAGACTTCCATGCAGTTTATTTCTAGTTTTAGCAGTGAGGCAGAGAGTACAGGCTCACATTAATGCTGATCTAAGGCAGAATGCAGGCAATATTTTTGCAGAGTATGCTTGCAACTATTTGGGAGATGAGGAAGGAAGGACTCTACCACTTAGCTAGCCCTAACAAAAAAAAAATCACTTCAAATGGATATGCTTTTCTAAAAACAACAAGCTTTAAAGTCAGCTGATTGCAACTGGGTGAAGATTCATAAAAATATCTAGTGAGATTTCTTTTAATTGACAAATGTGCAGCATTTTCTCATGTGATCTTTCCAACACACAGATCTGGTGACAATTACCACAATGTTATACATGTGAGACTATGACATAATTGATAAGTGGTTTTCCTAGTAGTACAGAAATTCAGTAACTTAGAATTAGAACTATTAGTTTACTTTCAAAAGTATATAAACATTGAATCAGGTTATCATTTATTTGTTGAACAAAATTAATAGCCTAGAATTATGATCAGTGTAGTTCTGATAGTCAAGGACGGCTCCAGGCACCAGCATGCTGGTCGCTGCAAGGGCAGCAAGCAGGCTGCCTTCGGCGGAATGCCTGCGGAGGGTCCACTGGTCCTGCGGCTTCGGCGGACCTTCCGCAGGTGCGCCGCCGAATCCCCGGGATCGGGGACCTCTCACAGGCAAGCCGCCAAAGGCAGCCTGCCTGCCATGCTTGGAGCGGCAAAATACCTAGAGCCGCCCCTGCTGATAGTACCATGCCTGGGTCACTTCAGAGACAAATGTGTTAATCCATTGAGTTACCAACTGATATTTGAAATTATTTCCCTAATGCTGTGGGGAAGATCAGTTTACTGTGAGCTATAGATCCTCCCTATCTAAAATAAGTATAAATTTGACCAAGTTACCCATCTTCTGCCTATTGGTAAATTATGCATTATGCTGAACATTATTTATATACTGCATGTGCAGTTTTCAATTACGGAGATTTAGTTTTTTTAATAAGATTCGGATACCAGGTGTCTATCAACAAAACCAGCTGAGTGACTCCATCATTTGTTTCTAGTTAAATCCTTAACACACACACAAGTCAGTAAATCATAAACACAGATTTACCCATCACTTTCATTTATACTGTCTAATTGGGAATTGGATGTACAAGCCAAATCTGTACAGATGCAAGAGATGTCTCAGTGTGGCTCTGCAAATCCTACTATAATAAGGCGCTGAAGTGCAGATGTGACGGCATAAACTATTTCCTTATGCCTGCAATAACAGAGCAAATTTGGGGGAGGGGAATAGTTATTGTTTAGAACCAACTCATATAATTAAAATCCAAAACTGCTCCTCTCCCTGTCTGTCAAATACATAGCATTGTTGGCAGTTAGCTAATTGAAAAGTTACCATGCCTTGTTGGCATAAAGTACTTTGTTTTAATTTGTACCCTTTGAATTACGCTGTCACTTTGTGTACTAATAAATTTGGTGTAATTCCATGTTAATTTGGACAGAATTTTGAATTCTCACTTCTTGTGAAGAATGGTTTGACCTAGAGAAGTTACTTTTAAAGTTTTAAATAAATCAAGAAATTATTTCATTATGAAGTTTTTCTGTGTGCACAAAATGATGACCAAAGTTCTCACAAGTTAATGCTTAAAGAGACAGGGGTCTTTGCCAAAGAGGTGAAATAAGACACTCACTCCCCTCACCTTGATTGAAGTGTGTGGGGGAAAAAAAATGTCTAGGAGATGGGTAGAGAATTGGAGAGTCCTTTTTAGTAGCCAAGAGGCTCTGCAGTGGGTGAAGAAGTTTCAGAAAGCTCCCTTTCCCTTCCACAGGGAGAGACTTGAGTATTCAAATATCTTAGAGACACAAATCTCACAAATGATGGCCGAAGTTCTCACAAGTGGGTTCTTAAAGAGACCCTATATCTATAAATGGATGCCAAAGCAAAGGGCCTTATTTTTATAGGTACTGAAGACATGCAGCTCTCATTGATTTCAGGGACTTCACTGGAAGATGTGGATACTCAGACCCTCTGAAAATCATGTCACTACATTTAGGCCCCTAAGCTTAAAAATGTTGGCTAAATTTCACAAGAAACAAGTAGTGCGCCTTCTTACAAACAGTTAAATTTGGCATCTTGTCTCTTGGTTGTGAGTCTCATTTTGTAGTTGCACTCTGGCTTTTCTCCTCTTCCCAATACATTTCTCCCCTCTAGCTTGTTGTGCTGTCTCCCTTAGGTAGTTAGATCTTATCATCTGAGTCTGGCAGACAGGAGAGTGGTGTTGTCATAAACAGATGGTTAAGGGTTAATGTCTCTTATCTGTAAAGGGTTAAGAAGCTCAGTAAACCTGGCTGACACCTGACCAGAGGACCACTAGGGGGACAAGATACTTTCAAATCTTGGTGGAAGGAAGTCTTTGATTGTGCTTTTTGTTTTGTTCATTGTTCACTCTTGGGACTAAGAGGGACCAGACGTACACCCAAGCTCTCCAAATGTTTCTGAATCAGTCTTTCATGTTTCGAAATTGTAAGTAATAGCCAGGCAAGGCGGATTAGTCTTATTTTTGTTTTCTCAACTTGTAAATGTTTTGTTTTGCTGGAAGGATTTTTACCTCTGTTTGCTGTAACTTTGAATCTAAGGCTTGGGGGGCAGGGTCCCCCTGGTCTATATGATTCTGAGTAACCTGTAAAGCATTTTCCATCCATATTTTACAGAGATAATTTTTACTTTTTTCTCTTTCTTTAATTAAAAGCTTTCTTTTTAAGAATCTGATTGATTTTCCTTGTTTTAAGATCCAAGGGGATTGGGTCTGAACTCACCAGGGATTGGTAGGGGGAAAGGAGGGTGGATGGTTAACTCCTCCTTGTTTTAAGATCCAAGGAGTTTGGATCTGTGTGAAGCCTGTCAAGGCAACCCAGGGAGGGGAAAGTCTGGGGGGAAAGAAGAGGGGAATGGTTAATTTCTCCTTGTTTTAAGATCCAAGGGGTTTGGATCTGTGTTCCCCAGGGAAGGTTTTGGGGGAACAAAAAATGTGCCAGACACTAAATTCTGGCTGGTGGCAGTGTACCAGATCTAATTAAGCTAATTAAAGCTAGTACTTAAGCTTAAAAGTGTTCATGCAGGTCCCCACTTTTTGTACTCCAAAGTTCAAAGTGGGGAAAAAAACCTTGACAGGTGGGAAGAGTGAGGACAGGAGCTGAAGTTCAGGGGAAGCTGTTTCAAGCACAAACAGAAGTCTAATGATGGGCTAAATGGGATCTGTATCTGCAACCTTTGTGTGAGGGAGTTTTAGAGGTAACTTCTAATGACAGTTGTCAGATTGGTAACATACGGGTTTCCATCTCTACCTTTGGAGAGAAGCAACCACCTAGGTCATGAGGTGCACCGTCATAATCATGAAACGTATGAAAGACATATTAGACAATGATGTGTGTGGCAAGGTATCAGGGCACGTACACATAACTGGTAGCACTCTACTTCTGTTCAGTAGAACAGGTTGCATTGTCAGTTTTGTGGCTCTAATTTAATGCTTCCGCTGAGGCAGAGAACCACAGGCTAATAGTATTTTCAGAGAAAGATTACTAAGATTTTGTCACAGTTATTTTTAGTATAAGTCAGGCACAGGTCACAGGCAATAAACAAAAATTCATGGAAGCCCCTGACCTGTCCCTGACTTTTACTAAAAATAACTGTGACAGAATGGGGAGGAAGGGGGGTCCAGCCCCCACCACTCTGGATCTCCAGGGTCCCCATCATCACACACTGGTGGTGGCTGGAAGCTTTGGGGGGAGGGCTCGCCTGTGGCAGCTGGGAGCTCCAGCCCTACCTCCCACGGCTGAAGAGGAAAATATCACAGAGGTCTCTGGAAGTCATGGACCCCTGTGACATAATCTTAGCCTTAGCTATTACCTATTGGATGATAAATTATTGTTTGTTTAGCATCCAAAAGTGTGGTAGGTGTCTCTCAGGTTCTCGTGAAGACATAGGTTGAAATCTCTGCCCGGTTGAAGTCAGTGGGACCTTTGCCATTCACTTCAGTGGGGCCAGAATCCCACCCATGATTGCTGCCTTAAAGAACTTACAATCTGAAATAGAGCTGACAGACAATAGGGGATAAGAGGATGGGAAGATATGGGTGACACAAATTAGATTGTGTGCTTACTCTGGTAGTGTGTGCAAACTTACTAGCAGTTGGTTTCCAGTTGTTCATTGTATTTATCTTGGGGGGTGGGGAGCTTGATGAATGGGGTACGAGATGTAGAAAGCAAACTGTGGAAAGGCTGACAGGTTGAAGTCCCAGGTACAAGACTGGGGAGTGAGAGGAAGCAGAAAAAAGAGGGTTAAGGATGGATTCAAGAAGGGAGAGGAAACGGGTAGCATTGGCAACAGGAAGCAAGGAAATGCCTGTTTTTGCATCATATTGCAGCAAATTATTACAGGTCTGTTTGTGTTGAGAATATTTTCAGTTTGTTTGTATGAACGCAGCAGTAAACTGTTTAAGCTGTGTTTATAAAGCATGCTCCAGCAGAACAACTAAAACCAGGTCTGCTTTTACAGTGTGATTTTATTTTAAGGATTTGCTTGGTAATAATTATTTAGTGCACATGTTGTGTCGGATTATAAAACAGTTTATTGGAAATCATGATTTTTAAATTTCTGGTGTTTTCAATATGACAGTTTCCTGAACTAAATTTATGCAGCACAAAGTGAACTGAAAAGTACAAAAGCTGTATATAATATTCTGTAGCTGTTTCATTCTATCCTCTTCTTCTTTTATTGAATAAACTAATTTGTTTAACTTTCGCCCTCCCTTTCCTCCTTTCCATCTGTGTTCTACAGACACACAATCTGGGTTATTAATCAGGAGAAGATTTATAAACAAGAGATAGGCAAGAGTAAGTAATTGATTGTGACCAATTAATTTAAATCGATGCAAGTCTTCCTTTGCTAACTAATACTAAGTATCAGAAGCAATAATGAATTATGGTAGGGAATGTTTGCATTTATTGTTCCTGTGCTATTTTTGTATGTTATTTGTATGATGGTGTCACCTAGAGGCCCCAGCCAATAATGGTGCCCCATTTTGCTAGGTTCTGTACAGATACAGAATAAGAGGCAGTCTTTACACTAAAAGCTCAAAATATAAGTAGATGAGAGAGTCAAAAGAATGGGAATACTTTCAGTCTATCAGTTTACAGATGGAGAATTAAATGCAACATTTTTTGTATAAGAACATTGTCCATGTTTTTTTTTCTTTTTTTTTAAATTCTTTGGCAATTTCAGGGTATTAGTCTAAATAACAAAAATAAACCTCTCCTTACTAGCTTTTTTTTTTTTTTTTTAAAGAAAAAAATCAGTTTGTGTTACACTCCAGCACATTCACTTGTGATTATATGATTGCTCATGAGTGCTGGGTTTCCCCCCCCCCCCGAAGAAAAATATTGACTCATTTGTTTTGAACTCCTACTCCACCCACACACACACATAGAATTATGTAGATTTTGTATATTGAGAAAATAAGACCAGTTCTACTAACCTTGACAATGTTTATTTAAATTGAGGTTACTCTTTAGCTTAAACTTGACTACTGTTATGAAAAAGGTGATTAAATTACATGTTTGCAGATTATAGGTGTTCATCCATAATAATACTGCCCATTAAGATACTATATTGTAGGTTTATTTTACCTAGCTGGGAACGTGTAACTCAAGAGACTGTAACTAGTACGTCTTCTGCCAGTTGTGATTATGCATGTCTAGTCTTATTTCCACTTATTAGTGTCCGGACTGATAGTGATTGTGTACGTTTCTGTGACTGTTGCACTTTTCTACCTTCTCAGTTCCAATTTAAGAGTAGTTATTCTTGAGTCGTAAAAAGAAATCATTCATTTTCGTTCTCACCAGAGAGAGAAAATGGAGTGAGTGAATAGACCAAAGACAATATTAGCCATCATTTTGTTCCTTTGCTAAAGAAATCCCTGCTCAAGAAAGTAGTTGGAGCTAAATGCCTTCAAGTTAATAAGTATACAGAACAAATTATGCCAGGTGATCACCAGTTGAGTATTTTTTGAAAAACTAAAGTCTCTTCTGACTCCTTCAGTTCATGAGTGGTATGTCTAGTAGGAAAACACAACTTGATACATCTGTTGAAAATTTTTTCTATTTTTGTGTTGCAGGAGGTGTTGAAACATTTTGCAAGTAATTTGTAAACTTTCTCCAAAACTGTTTTTGTTTTCAAACTAAGTGTGTAATTGTGAAGCTTTTTACAAGTTTGTAGAGATAAAGAGGTGGTGTAAAAGTTCTCCTTTAGCTCTTACATAGTTAAAAACATTTCTTTAATCCTAGGAAATGTCAATCTGATATATGGTTATAAAGCCTCAAGGGAATCAGCAGGTATGAATCACCACAGGTGACAGTGGTGTGATGGAGAAGTTTGAAACAGTGATTAGAGTTCTTAATTAGCAAGAATCTACAGGCTATAAATTAGTGCCAACAGAACTGATTAAAATTACTTCTTTTTGAATGTGGTGACAAGTAAAGGGCATAATCCTAACAGATTGTTTTAGTGCAAAGAGTAAAAGAATAATAAGATGAAATACAGTTTTATGATTAGTTTATGAAATGAAATACAAATGAGTTTACAGATGTAGTGAGTCTGTCAGGCTCATATTAAATTCATTATGAGGTGAACTCTTGCATTAGAACTCTTCACTTTATAAAATGCTAATTTTATGTTTGATAGATACTTTCCACCAGCTTCCCTTTGATCCTTACTGTGTGTTGTTTATTTTTGATTGACAGTAAAGAAAATACTGGTAAGTTTAGTGATGGTAGTTGTGATTGCATTGCTTTATATATGTACTGTGTTTTATTTACTCCTGAGCTTAAAGGCAGCTGTACCTATGAGGGAGTCACCCTCAGGGTAGAGTCACTGGAACCACACCTCCACTACAGGGAAGTAGCTTTAAACTCTGGACAGAGACTCAGAGGTGCCCCAAAAGCAGGATGTGCCTGGGAAATACTTTGTATCAAAGGATCCTGTGGTTGTCCTAGCCCAGCCCCTTTCCTACCCCAATTCATTAGCTTTAGCTGACTGTGGGGCTCCTGAGTAGAGTGCAGGTTGCCCCACTGTGTCCCAGCTTCTGCCAGGCTGTTGGCCTCCACCATTTTCAGGTCTTTTTGAGTAATATTGAGATCTGATCTCCTTCTCTTTATAGTAGAATGATAGCCAGCAGAGTCCCACTGCTCTAGAATGTGGCTGCCAGCTCACACTGGCATCATTCCTGGATATTGCCAGGTACTGACATTTCTTCACAATACTAAGTTGCTGGTAGGAAGAATGGAAGAATTCTTTTTTTTTCCTCTCTGTTAAACTTTCCTTTCCTGATGAATTTTCAACAACATTCCTTCTTTTCTTTGCAGTTGTTCACAGAACGTAGCTGCTGACTGAGCTGCCATATTTTTCCTGCATCTCCAGACACATCAAAGTGACAGATGTATATGTGGCTTTTCTTAGCAGCCCAGTGCTTTTAAGAGACATGGGTCCAACCCTCTCATTCAGATTTGTGCTTTTTTTCCTTTAAAGACGCCTAGGGCAGAATCTTCTATTCAGATCCCTGGAGTACAGGCTGCTTTCAGGAGAATATCAGGAGTTTGTCGATTCTAACTCAAGATGAGTCAGTTTCACTGTCCCCTCCTCCTCCTCCTCTTGACATTTCTGCATTAGAAGCAGTAATATCCTCTAATTTTTTTTTTTTACACATCAAAGGGAATTCAGTCTGAAGAACATGTATCAGACAGGAAGATTTGAGAATATTACTACAACCTCTGAAAACTTTTGTGGACCCTTATTTCTTGGCTTCTGAAGTTTTCCTAGGAACCTTTTTTATTTTTTTCTCTCTTTTGGTTCAATAATTGGTAGAGCTGATAAATAGACTGCTAAGGAGAAAGGACTTTGATTAGTAAGTGACTATATCTGCTGTAGTTTCAAAGATGGAACATCTTGTAACTGTTGGCAGGCTTACCAAAAGCAGAGCTAACCACCTGGAAGGGGGCATAGCATAATGGGAGTGGTGAATAAGAAGAAACAAGACAGTCTCTTAAGAAATACTTAAAGGCTTTTGATGTTACTGTAAACAGCCATCTATGCTATTTACTTTCCTTTTGGACACGGTCCAGCGACTGCAGCAACTGAACAAGTCATTTGCGGCTTCAGATCATTTTGAAGCTGGACAGTATTTTTTGGCTGCTTCAATTCCTCCTTTCTGGCACACTTTGCCTATGACTTCATATGTCCAAAGCCAGGAGTATGGCATCATTGTTCACGGTACTCTCTGGCAGAGGCAATTGTCTCTGAAATTTGCCATAAAGAGTGACTCCCCTAAGTTACCATCTTGAGGTCAACTCTTGTGTTGCCAAAGGGAGACCTGAACATATTCCCCAAGACACTCAGGGAAACTACCTTAATCAGCTTCCCTCAAGATCAAAGTTGTAGAGGGAGATTCTCCATTCTTTTATGTTCCATTTGCACTGCTCTTGTGCAATGAGAATGGAAAACCACCCACAAATTCCTGATAGGATATTCTTGCAGTCTGGGGATGTCTCCTACAGTTGTAGAGCTGGCAGAGTCAGTACCTGTATTTCTCCCTCCAGAGGGCATGTTGGAGCAGAAGAGTGGCTGGAGCGCAATGCATTCTGGCTATCCCAGCTGGCATATGAGAGAGGAATGGGGCTCGTAGTCAGATAATGCAAGTTAGAGCACTTTGCTGCTGCTCTAACCTGCACCAAAGCTAGGTCAGAGAAAACTCCATGACTTCACCTTCACCCCAGCTATGCTGCATCCAACAGATGTTGGGCTCAGCAGAGAATCTGGCTTTCTGTGTACAGTTCCACATATTTCATATTAACTCCTAAGGGCTAAAACCCAGCATGTGTGAAAGAAGCTGTACACTGAAGCAAACCATTTGCCCACCGGTTACTTGCTCTAGTGCTTCCTATCATTAGAGACAAAGAGGAATTGAAAGTTCCCAAAGCACCTTGAAAGCACTCTGTTTAATATCTTCATTGAAATCAGTGAAGGGTGCATCTTAGCAATTTTTCTAGGAAAGCCGAACAGCTTTTGCTCAGCAGATGTTAGAGAGAGTTTCTCAAAGATACTCACCTAAGGTCTGTGAGGCATTACACAGAAAAGAGTCAACAGTAGTACAGTAGATCCTCGGAATTACAAACTGACCAATCAACCACACACCGCATTTGGAACAAGAAGTACACAATCGGGTAGCAGCAGAGATTGAGAAAAAAAATACGGTACAGTACTATCTTCAATGTAAACTACTAAAAAAAAAAAAAAAAAAAAGGAAAGCAGCATTTCCCTTCCATATAGTAAAGTGTCAAAGTGGTATGAAGTCAGTGTTCAGTTGTAGACTTTTGAAAGAACAACCATAACTAAGGCTGTGAGTCTGTCACAGAGGTCATGGATTCCGTTACTTTCCAGGACATCTGGGACTTCTGCAGTGGCTGGTGTGGCTGGCCTAGGGGCTGTCTGAGCAACTCGGGCCACCCAAGGCCAGCTGCATTGCCCGCTGCTCGGACAGTCTCGGGTCACCCCCCAGCAGCAGCAGGAGTTCGGGTGTGGGAGAGGGCTCAGGGCCGAGGAGGGGTTTGAGGTGGTGAGGACTCTGGGCAGTGCTTACCTTGGGGAGGGGGCTCCCTGGAAGTGGCAACATGTCCGTTCTTCCTCTCCTAGGCAGAGGCACAGCCAGGCGGCTCTGCACACTGCCTCCACCTGTAAACACTGCCCCCGTAGCTCCCATTGGCCGTGGTTCCTGGCTAATGGAAACTGCAGAGTGGGCACTCAGGGTATGGGGAGTGTGCGGAGGCCCTTGGCCATGCCTCTTCCTAGGGGCTGCAGGGACATGATGTCTGCTTCCAGGAGCTGTGCGAAGTCGGGTAGGGAGCATGCCACCCCTACTTCTCCAGGCACCAGTGGGGGATCCAGGCCGCCCACCCCCCCCAAGCATCTGCAGTGTCCGTGGGCTGCCCCTCTTCCCCAGAGCACCTAAGTTTTAGTTAGAGGTATATAGTACAAGTCATGGACAGGTCACTGGCCATGAATTTTTGTTTACTGCCCATAACCCGTCCATGATTTTTACTAAAAATACCTGTGACTAAAACAGCCTTAACCATAACCGTTTTGTTCAGAGTTACAAACATTTCAGAGTTCTGAACAACCTCAGTTCCCGAGGTGTTCATAACTCTGAGGTTCTACTGTATATCTCGATACAGGATTGTAGTCTATATTTGTAAAAATTGTAGTCTATATTTGTAAAATTCATCTTCTGCTAGATGTAGCAGGCATCTCATATACTTATTTAACTCTACATTCAAATATAGCTTTCCACAGCTTTTTCCTTTCTTGTTTGTTGGCTTTTTATAAGTTAGATCAACTGTTTTGTTTTTAATATCCATATGCTGTACTAGTTTGTTGCCTGGCATAAGGAGAAACAGGACTATAATAGTCCTTGGTGGGCCAGTTGACCTATTGGTTAGCACGCCTGGTTTCTAGTCTTTTACCTCCCAGCAGGAAGGGCCTTCAGTCCAGTTCCCAACCCTTATATGTGGCTTATCTTTGCCTCATGGCTTTCAATGTCCCTACCCTCTCCTTACTGCAGAAGAACATGGTGGTGGAAATGAGAGTTATGGCCCTTCTGCAACAAAGGCAGTTGGTAGGGGAACCTGAACCATCCCACTGCATAGGGCTTGGATCCATGGCCCAATGAGAGACAATAATGTCAGGCACTCTGGAGTGCTCCAGAGCTGCCTCCTGGGTCACTTCCTACCATCTGTCTCCCCAAAGCCTCCAAGAGCAGTATGATAGCAAAAGAAAAGGCAAACTAAACCTTCAGCCCCAACTGGGCTCAGCAGGTAGTCCTCTTCCTCACGGGGGGCTTATTTGGTGCTCTTGTTAAAGTGTCCTCAGAGTTGGTCTGTCGTCCTTCGCCCTTTTGGGTTGAATGGCTCCCTTTTAAGCTTCCTCTCCAGTGGGAGCATACTCTACAGACATGGAGCAGGGTTCTCTGGCCCAGTACTGTATTGTCCTTTAACCCCTTTGGACCCCAGTGTGGGGTTTGTGGGGGCATAAATAAAATGGCTCACTTCCCGCTTGTAGAAGATTTCACTGAGGAATTCTGCTTAAAAGTTGCTAGCAGGATTTGGCTCAATATAATAATATAAATACAGATAATCTAGGAAAATAAGGGGACCAGACTAGCTTTTTTTGAATTTGACTCTTCATGACATTAAACATTAAAAGAATGATGAGTTCTAAGAAAGGGAGTCCTGGTCTTGGAATAGATCTACATTTTTATCGCCTTGAAAAAAACTTTGTCCTTTATATTATCAATCTCATAAGTGTTATCTTAGTCACCCCAAGACATTTGTGGGGTTTTTCTTCTTTTTTGAGTTTCACACACTGTGAAAACCTTCCTGCAAAATTACCCCTTGAGACACCATTGTTTTTGCTTGTTTTGTACTGGGCTGTATCTTGTTGGAAAATAGGAATTCTTTTGGCTCTTAGTGTTCTTGCATGCATAAACTGTTACTGTGTATGTGGAAGATCACTAACAAATAATAGGAGTACTTGTGACACCTTAGAGACTAACACATTTATTTGAGCATAAGTTTTCGTGGGCTACAGCCCACTTCATCGGAGGCATGTAGTGGAAAATACAGTAGGAAGGTATGTACACAGAGAACATGAAACAATGGGTGTTACCATACACACTATAAGGAGAGTGATCAGTTAAGGTGCACTATTATCAGCAGGAGAGAAAAAGAACAGGCTTGAATAAAGGCTGGGAGTGGATGGGCCATTACAGAAAGTAAAACTATTTCCCCATGCTTATTCTGCCCCCCCTCACCGCCCCCCCCGCCGCCACGGTTCCTCACATCTCCTTGTCAATTGCTGGAAAATGCGCCATTTTCATTACCACTCCAGACAGTTCTTTTTCTTTCCTGCTGATAATAGCTCACCTTAACTGATCACTCTCCTTACAGTATGTATGGTAACACCCATTGTTTCATGGTGTGTGTGTGTGTGTATATATATATCTATATCTATATATATATTATATAAAAAAATAAAATCTTCCTTCTGTATTTTCCACTACATGCATCCGATGAAGTGGGCTGTAGCCCACAAAAGCTTATGCTCAAATAAATGTGTTAGTCTCAAAGGTACCACAAGTAGTTCTGTTCTTTTTGTGGATACAGGCTAACATGGCTGCTACTCTGTAATAAAATAATGTGTTGCATTGTCCAATTTGCGAACTGCATCAGAGGAGAAGTGACGTGCTCCAGTTCAGGACTTTAAGTTTAAGTCCCACTAGGATACTTTTTTTAATCTGGGTTTTTCATACCAAAGATCCTTTTGTCACCAGAGATTAATCCACATAAGGTGTGTCTGCACTCCACACTACTTTTGGCAGCAGGTAGGATATGTGTAGCTGCATGCTGCAGTGAAAAGCAAGCTGTGTCCACCTGGCGGTGTCTAATTACATGTGTCAGTGAAAGATCCTGGCAGGGGAGAGGTTCTGCCCTTGGGGAAAGGCTCTGCCAGCGCCCACTGCTGAAGGCCTTCCCTACTGCAGAGAGAGACTCCAGTAGCTCCGCAGCTAGAGCCCCAGGGGAAAAGACTAATGCAGCCAGGAAAGGCTCTGGCAGTGAAGCCTTTCCCTGCTGCTTGCTCCCTGCCATAGCCTTTTCTTGCAGTGGGGAAAGACTGCAGCAGCAGCAAGGAGGCAGTGGTATACTATACTGCTAAAAATAGCAGTGTAGATGGGAAGGTATGGCTTGGGCAAGTGAAGAGCTGTATAGGGTGTGTGCCTGTGTACACACTCCCACCCTTCTGCCATGTCTGTTCTCTACTTGTGAATGTCATGCCTCACTATGTACACTGTTGCTTTAACCTGTGCTCTGTGTGTGTGTGTTGGGGAGGGAAGTGGGGGCTATCCAAGTACATACTTTACATACCTTCAAAAGAAGTATGCAGTGTAGGCATAGCCTTGATGACTTCAAACACAGCTAGAGGCTTTTTTTGGGATGCCTAAATTCTTCAGTAGTACTAGAATTCTTGATTGCAGACTGACAACTACATCTTTGCTGCTGTCGGGAATGTGTCATAGACACTTTGTTTTACTGGCAGCAAAGATTGCTCTCCTGATGACATAGCAGTGCTTTGTCCTCTAGGTGATAGTGAAGGTGTGGGTTCTCAGAGGACACAGTCTCTGGCAGCTAGCTCACCATGAAGATCCAATTTCCAAACTTCCAGAAAAGTACTGTGCCCTTGTGGAGATTTGGTTTCTTAGCTGGTGTAGCATTACTGTGTCCTCTAGCTGATAGCGAAGAGTAAAGACCTGGTTTCCTAACTGGCAGAACATTACTGTGTTTTACAGCTGATAGTCAAGATCTGGTTTTGTAACTAGCCATATAACATTGTGTCATTTTAACTAAAAGAACATTTGGTTTAGGAACTGGCAAGGAATATTGTGTCCTCTAGCTGATAGCGACGATGTGGTTTTAACTGCTTTGAGGGACAATTTAGTGTTTAAGCTTGCACTGAAGCACTTAATTTGTAGGTAGGCAGGTGATAGTTCCTGTTGTGCATAAAATGATCTAGAACACTGATAAAATAAATTATTAATTTCAGTTGAATGAGTTATGGCTTTGCTTTTCTGTAATATTGAAAAGAAAATTAAAGCCTGTCTAATATACCTTTCCCCAAAATACACATTTTGTTCCTTATCTACTGTAAACAGCTGTTTTGATGTGATTTCTTTTTAACATAATTTAGTTTTCCAATATATCTTGTGTCCTGTTAGTTATTTATGGGATGTCTGAAGCCTTGTTGAATAGTAAACTTAAAGTCGCTGAACAGAACAAAAAAAAAAAACCTGTCTGGAGAATTATCAATCATTTAGAACAGTTATATACTTTCTTTAGTGACAAATGATAGCTATGACTTGCATTGACATAGTATCTCATATAGAGTTAAAATATCACTTCAATTTACTTTGCACATGGTGCTGAAACATTTTCTTAATGTTACCTTGGCATTATTCTAATAATTAGAAAATAATACTATACTTCATTTTTGTTCTGCCTCAGAATAAGTGGATAGAAAATGACCATCAATAAACCTGCTACTGTTAGAGAATTATTTAAAAACTGACATATTGTGCCTTCAACATTAGGAGAATTTGAAATAGAAAAAAAAGTTAATTGGGTCTGCATTTCATAAGTAGCTATTAAGATAATGTAATTTCTGAATTTAGTACTCAAAATGTTTCCTTTCTGTAGATCCTTTTGGGTGGATTTGCTAGTCATCTCAAATTATGGTTGTCATATTCTCAGTAACACTTTATTTTGATTTATATGTTTGTGGCTTAAACAGAGTTCGCACTTATTAATGTTTAAAATATTCTGTTAAAAAAGCCCACCAAGTTTAATATTAGATGGATGTGGTACATGGATGTCCTAGTTGTCATGAGATATTGAGACTGGCTTTCTCTGCCAGAAGACACGTCATTTTTGGATAAAATGGTCTCTGGTAGGGTAAAATGTCAATAGTCTTAATTAAGAAGATAGAAAGCAAGGCTATTCTTCGTTCCACTGTAAACTAATTGTTTCTGTTAATCTAAGACCCATCAGTCTAGATATGAGGGGTAATCTGTCATGTATCCTTTTGATAGTCCAGTGAAAATATATAACCTTTTAATTTTCAGACTCTGTTGGATCTGTTTTCTGTCAGACCACATCAATATCTGTTTAGAATCTTGAAAGGTGGATGAAGAAATATATTTTATTGGACCGAATTCTGTTGGTGAAAGAGGATGAGCTTTCAAGCTTACACGGAGCTCTTCAGGTCTGAGAAAGGTATACAGAATGTCACAGCTAAATACAAAACGGAGCACATTGTTTGGCATAAATAGTTAACACATATTGTAAGAGACAACCGAAGTTGAAGTGAGCTTGTCAACACCACCTTTGCAGTCATTGGACAAAAAATGGAGTTGGGGAAGGGTTAATAAGTTACAGATGGTTGATTTTTGTGTCTAGAAAAATTATGAATTTCAGAACCCAAGCTTGTCTTTTGAGGTGTTGGGTGGGTTTCCTTTCAGGATGATAACCTGAGATATGGAGTGGCCAGAGAGAGGAAAACAAATGTCTTCGACTGCATACTCCTATTGTCACCTACTTTCTCATGCTGGAACCGATATGGGGTATAGTTAAACAATTATAGCCCATGCTCAATGGGGACCATATCCTGGAATAAATCTTTCCTGAACACCCTCTTTTGGCCTTCAGACATCCTCCCAATCTTCCCAAGCTCATCAGCAGAACCAATCTCACCACAGATCAGAACACACAAACTCAAAGCGGCACCAGGCCTTGCCAGAATGACAGATGCAAAATCTGTAGATGTATCTCCACTGCTGTAGTGATTAAAAACCACCCCCCAACACACTTTTCAAGATCCGTGGGACCTACGTGTGTCTATCACAATCCGTGGTGTACCTCAACCAGTGCACCAAATGTCCCAATAACAACTTTGTGGGTGAAATGAGACAATCATTATGCTCTCGAATTAACTCACAGAGAAATATGATAAATGACAAAAACTTCTTGTATTTAACTGTGACACTCTGAGTACCTTTCCCAGACCTGAAGAAGTGCTCTGTGTAGGCTCACAATCTTGTCTCTTTCACCAACAGAAGTTGGTCCAATAAGATATTACCTCACCCACCTTGTCTCTCTAATATCCTGGGACCAACATAACAACAATTCTGCAAACAATGGAATCTTGACAGTCAGTCACACTTTAAAAGGACAGGGTCACCTTGATTCAGGATCAAAATGTAATTATTTTTATACAACCAAGGTTTTAGAAATGTTGCCATAATTTCTCAATTCAAATATGAATCATTTTTTACTTTGGATTTAAAATTTTACCTGCAATATTCATAGTATTGGGATAGTGTCTGACATTAATAATGTAAAAATTACTAGAATCAAAAGTAAAATTTACTAGCCTAATTTCATTATTTAAACTGAATAAAATAAAAAAGGTAATCACAATTTAATTTTCATCATTAATTCCTAATCTTTTTAAACACTCAGTTTTAATAATCTGACATTTTAAATAACAACAAAAAAAGTTTGAAAATGAATGATCTTTAACTTACTGTTCAAAATATCTATTTCCACAGCCTCCCCATCTGAGATGTACAGTTAAAAGGAGAAACATAAGGACTGCAATTGTAGCAAATACAAAGAAGTATTATGCAGCTATTGTCCTTGCTGTGACATCGTGTTTATCTCTTTAGAGATGAAGCTGTAATAAATGGGCTCAGTAAAAACCCCAAATGCATAAAATGGTTGCTACTATAAAGTCAATATTTATAGTATAGCACAGTGGTTAATGTTATGAAGTCAGCATTTCCCAAGATTTACCACAAAATGGCATCTGAATTACTGTAATATCTTATGATAGATTAATGGTATGGGAACCTTTTACATATAATAACCACAGTATGAAGGTGGTTTGTCAAGCACAGCTTGGGGAAAAAACAAACAAAAAAAACTTGCTTTCCCAGAGTAGGTAAAATTTTGATAGGTAAGTTCTTAATGAGGGCTTGGAATTCATAGTCTCGTTCACGGGAGGGGAAGGAGGAATCAGAGGGAAGGAGCAGCCAGAATGCTACTGCCAGTTTCTCATGAGAGGAGGTGGAGAGTGGGGAGCACATCCCGGGAATAGAATGTTCAGATTTACGGGAGGAGCTGACAGTCCTGCCAAGTGTTAGTAAGGAGAAATGATTTACTGATGGGGTTGGGGAAGTGAAGAAGGGTTAGTGACAATTAAATATGGCTTTGGGTATGTGTGGTGGCCTATGTATTTTTCACCTAGAGTAGTAAACTTTGTTGTCGGTTAATAAGCATTCTTGCTACAAGCTGGTTTGAAGTGTCAGCAACACCATAGATACACTAATAAACCTCCAAACTTTCTTCCGAAAAAGAAAAAAAAAAGGATACCAACTATTTCAAGTGAGTTAAAAGAATATTCATTAAACACAACTCAACTAATAAGATTTAAAGGAAGCGTAAAGCCACTACCAATATTTTGGACCTTAGCCTTTTTACAAGGTCAGGAACATATTGGCAAAAGCCCTAAGTCCCCAAACATTGGTGTCTATCTCATTCTTCTTACAAAACTATGTATGGAACAAAACTGAACTATTCTTATTTTTGCCTTACATTAAATAGATGATGTGATTTCCCACCTCAAAGTAGGGTGACCAAATAGCAAGTGTGAAAAAGTGGAACACTTTTTTTGGGGGGGGGGTTGGGGGTGTGTGCAATACAGTTGCATGTATAAGACCAAGCCCCTAATAATGGGAGTCTTCTCACCTTACCTTACCCTACCATACACCATTTGAAATGTGCCACTAACCCACTGACTTGAATTTGGAGTTGAGGCTGATCTTAATCCATCTTCTATTAACTGTTTTAATTTATTTCCCCTTCTGTGTTCAATTATAAGTTGTGCCAGTAAAATTCTTTTCCCCATCCCAGGAAGCTGAACTTTGTCACTAACTTTTACTTTCCTCCTTTCTCTACCCATGAGAAGCCCTGCAAAGCTTTGCACAAAAACTGCTAACACCTTACTGCTTGCCTCTTGGGTTTAAACTGGACATGAAATGCAGTTATTTCCAAATGCTACTCAGTAGCCTGCTATACTCATGTGGTGCTCTGTCTTTGCCCAGAAAACTCCTTAGTGAAACTTGTTGTAAATAGTCACCTGGAATAAACATATTTATTTTTAATCACTCTCTTTCCAATATGAGGATGAGGAACTGTTCTACCTAGCTTTAAGTCTGGATTGAATGCATTTATTATTTCCTATCTGGAGATCAAGTTTCTGTGACTCATATACACCATAGGAGAATCTCTTTGGTAATATGGAAGAAAGAAATCAAGTTTAATATGAAGGACCCAAAAGTTTTGCAATGCTGTTGGTACTACTTACGACCCTGCTCTAGGAAAGCACTTAAGCACGTGCTTAAGTCAGTCCCCATTCAGAACAGACCATGCTTAAAGTTAAGAATGTACTTAAATGTTATCCTAAAGAAGGATTCTTTTTGAACTGGGGTCTATGTGAGGCATAGAAGATCTGTCACATCTCAGTTGCTGGATTTTTGTGTCACTCCATCCTTTGTTTCACTGGGGAGGGGTACTTTTTTTGAGGGCAGAGAAAGATGATGAGAGAAAGCATGAACCTCACTTTACAGATGGTAGTCCTGTCACTTACTTCACTGCTGGAAGATGCTCAGAAACTACAGTGATGAGGGTGGGATAAGAAGTTATATAGAATAAGTTATTCTCTGAGATCCCCAGTTTTTTCTCCTTTGCAGTCACCATCTTCAAAAGCCCTATGATATGACAACCTGCTTTGCTGCTCTGAAATGACTGAACACAACTGACCTCAGGCTTTTTACAAGGTCAGGAACAACTTTCTAGGGAGCTTGTCAATTCTACTGAGAGCTGGCCAGTCTTCCTTGGTTGTGGCACAAGGTAATCTTTTCTCACTCCCACTTCTGGGAATGAGCATGCTATTTCCATAAAGCTCTCTGTCCCTTGAAGATACGATCTCTGAAAAATGTGTAACAAATATAATACATTTTATAGTGATTAGGTTATTTAAATTCAAAACATATTGTGGTCGATAGATATTTTAAAGAATGATCAACGGCTCAATGTCTACTTAGCAGCAGGTATCAAGCAGAGTGCCCCAGGGGTCGGTCCTGGGACTAATTTTGTTCAACATCTTTATTAATGATCTGGACGATGGGATAGATTGCACCATCAGCAAATTCACGGATGACACGAAGCTGAGGGGAAGAGGTAGATACTCTGGAGAGTAGGGATAGAGACCAGAGTGACATAGACAAATTGGAGGATTGGACCAAAAGAAATTTGAGGTTCAACAAGGACAAGTGCAGAGTCCTGCACTTAGGACGGAAGAATCCCATGCACTGCTACAGTCTGGAGACCGACTGGCTAAGCAGCAGTTCTGCAGAAAAGGATCTGGATGAGAAGCTGGATATGAGTCAGCAATGTTCCCTTGTAGCCAAGAAGGCTAATGGCATATTGGGCTGCATTAGCATTGCCAGCAGATCGAGAGAAGTGATTATGCCCCTCTATTCAGCACTGGTGAGGCCACATCTGGAATATTGTGTCCAGTTTTGAACCCTCCACTACAGAAAGGATGTGGACAAATTGCAGATAGTCCAGCGGAGGGAAATGGAAATGATCAGGGGGCTGGGCACATGACTTACGAGGAGAGGATGAGGGAACTGGGCTTATTTAATCTGCAGAAGAGTGATGGGAGATTTGATAGCAGCTTTCAACTACCTGAAGAGGGGTTCCAAAGAGCTTGGAGCTCAGCTGTTCTCAGTGGTGGCAGATGACAGAACAAGAAGCAGTGGTCTCAAGTTGCAGTGGAGGAGATCCAGGCTGGATATTTGGAAACACTATTTCGCTATGACTGTGGTGAAGCACTGGAATGGGTTACCTAGGGAGGTGGTGGAATCTCCATCCTTAGAAGTTTTTAAGGATGGGCTTGACAAAGCCCTGGCTGAGATGATTTAGTTGGTGTTGGACCTGCTTTGAGCAGGGGGTTGGACTAGATGACCCCTGATGTCACTTCCAACCCTAATCTATGATTTTATTAATGTATTAATTTGTTTCTGCTCCAGTACTGATATCTAAAGGAATTAACTGACACTTTATGTATGGGGCACATCAGCTTGACTCTCAAGGAATCAGAGAGTCCAATTGGTAAGGTAAAAAATACTGTCAAGTTAAAAAATAACCACTCAGTGACATTTTTGACCTTTTAAAATATTTTTGGATAGATTTTAGAGGGCCAGGTTAAGATTGAGTGAGCACCATAAGGCTACGTCTACACCATGAGCTAGGGGTGGCAAGTCCCAGCTTTCGTAGCCATACTCACATTAGCTCTTGTCTGAGCTAGCACACTGAAAATTAGTTTTGTAGCTGTGGTAGCATGGACAGCAGTGGCACAGGCTTGCTACCCTGCCTACAAACCCATCTGAACCCTAGGAGTATGTTTTCGGGGATGCTAGCCCATTCCACCGCTACATGTCTACACTACTATTTGTACATGCTAGCTCAGATGATTCCTAGGACGAGCATGAGCTGGGACTCATCCTTAGTTTAGACATAGCCTGTATTGTGTGGTGGATTGTATTGTATTGGAGAATAGGCTGGATCGTTCCCAGACACTTTACTGTTTGGGATTGAGATTTGCAGTACAGCCTAATAGAGTAGGGGCCCAATTCTCATTAATTTTATTAGGAATTGTACATCCAGATTCCTTAGATGGCTGTGGAAGATCGCAGCCTGGGGGTGTGTTTTTTGTTTTGTTTTTGTTTCATTTTGTTTGTTAATGGGGAGTGTAGTGCTCTTGCAAAGAAAATTGTATTATCGTTTACAGATGGTAGTGCTTGTCATTGGATTCCAACTTTCAACCTCAACTTTGTTTGGTTGCTGAATTTTTATTAAAGATAAAGAACTGTTGACAGTACAAGTAATTTTCTTACACAAGTATTAGCATGGCAGATATAAAAGATAAGGCAACAGAGCACAGTCGAGGCAGTGCAAGTTATATTTATGATATAAGATGAAATTATCTATATAACTTCTAAGTTCCTCCCATTTGACACATTCTTCTCAAATTATTCAGATAACACAGACAATAAGTCATTCATTTCTCTATATTATTTTATCCTGGTTATGTACATTTCTATAGATAGTATATTTTTGTAACTATAGAGATGAAATACGACTATTGGCTGTATTCACTGAATTTTTAAAAAAGGCCTCTATCTTTAATAGAAAAATAATGCACTCTCCCAGGCAGCCTCCTACTATGCTGCCTGCCTGGGATGCTGCCCGGTGCGTTACACAGAGGCTGTCTAGGAGAGTGTGCTGCACCAGGCAACATGGTGGAAGAGGAGAGGCCTCTTTCCTTCTGGCTCTGGCCCTTCTCCTTTATCTCCTTGGCTGCTGGCCTTGTCTCTTCCCCCCCATGACCGTGTTTTGGAGACGGTCATGTGACACTTGGTCATCCCCCCTCGTGCCCCCCACAGGTCGCCATTGGTATGTTGCATCTCTTTGTTTCACCTAACCTTCATTCAGAAGGTTAACACTTTTTGAGCTACCCACAAGCAAAAGATTCGGAAGCTTTACTGAAGCTGAAGCTGAATGCTGAAGTAACTCAAAAATGCTCAAATGGATTTTTTTTTAGGAAAATATTTTTTAAAAAAGAATCTGGATTGGGTCCAACCATGAGATTTCAGTCCAAAAGAGAGAACTTGAAAGTTATTATTCAAATTTGGGTTTAGAATGGAAGTGCAACCGCAGTCTTAATTTACCACACTGTTTCTTTGACATTCCCATTCTAGTTGTGTCCTATGGTACAAATGTTTTATAAAGTATTTAAATTCTAAAAAAACCCTGTGATATGTTACAATAAAATGGAAAACTACTTTGTACTGCTCAGAAATCTGATCCTGTGTTGAACTTACTATTGAAAAAAAAATAACACTGTTGAATAATGAGCATACTTTTTTACAAATACTACTAAGGCATAACAATTTCTAAAATTAAGTATCATGGAAACATTACTAAGGGAGACTATAGGGAAGACCATTCAGGAGTACATTTACAGTTAATAATTTAATAAAAAATATGTCATGTAGTCAGTTACTTTAAAAAAAATCTCAGATCAATTTTACTGTGAAAGCTGATCTCCTTTTTATAAAAGAAACACATAAGACCTTTTAAAGAAAGCATAAAGCTGAAATAAGTAAATCTCTTGTTTTTGCTACAGCCTTTTCTTAGAGGGGCGGTGTAAGCCGGTTGTGTCGGGGCTTGTCCCCCTCAGGCACGGCGGGGAGCCAGGGCGCCTCCTTACGCACTGCAGTCTGGGTCGGCTTAGCCCCTCGGCAGGTGTTGAGCGGGGTATACGGTCTGTAAACAGGGTACAGCCCCGGCCCTCTAGCCGGGGTCGGGGCTCTCAAAGTCAATAAGCCCCGGCCCGTGGACAGGGCGGGCAGCAATAGTTCAGGCTCAGGCCTCCAGCGGGGCTGAGCAAACACAGTATCAGCCCAGGCCCTTGGACAGGCCGGGCAGTAATAGTTCAGGCTCAGGCCCCTAGGAGGGCTGAGCAAACACAGTATCAGCCCGGGCCTTTGGCTCGGGCGGGGCACCAAACACAAGTCTAGTTCGCTCTGGCCCTCTGGGTCAGGGCAGCGCAGTGGCAAAGTCAAAGGGGCCCAGCCCTTAGTCCGGGCGGGGCACCAAACACAAGTCTAATTAGCTCTGGCCCTTTGGGTCACGGCAGAGCAGTGGCAATATGCGGGAAGAGGGGGAGTCTGCCACCCGGTTACGGGTGGCAGGGGGAACGCAGACCCTCCCACTCCACTGCGTTCCAGCCCGGGGCCCTAGCAGCGGTCAAGACCCGCTGCGGTCAGTGGGGATCCTGGCCGCAACACACTGACATGGGTTTGGGCTCTTCCGGAGCCAAACCAGGGTCGGCTATCCCCGGGCTACTTCCAACCTCCCCCTCTCTGGGTACCTGGTCCTTGCCGGCATCGTCTGGTGGGTCCCAGACCATAGGTTCCTCCGGGTACCGGTCGTGGGGAAGCTCAGGCCACTCCTCGGGGTATCGGGCACACGGCAGGTCAGGCCGACGTTCCTCCGGGTACCGGGTCTGAGGCAAGTCCAGCCAGCGCTCCTCTGGGTAGTGGGCGCGAGGCAGGTCCAGCCAGCGTTCCTCTGGGTAGTGGGCGCGGGGCAGGTCCGGCCCGGCGGGAGCCCGGGCACCAGCGTCTGTCCTCTCCGGCAGCCTGCTTCCAACTGAGCGCTGGGGCCGGGCTTTTATACTTCCTGTCCCGCCCCTTGACTTCCGGGGGGCGGGGACAGGCCGTGCTCACTCCGCCCACTGAGGCACCTGCTCTGGCTCGTCCCCCTCAGGCGCGGCGGGGAGCCAGGGCGCCTCCTTACAGGCAGAATTGTTTTGGTTTTACTAAAATATTGTTCTTGAACCTTGGTCTAATGCAGGGATCGGTAACCTTTGGCATGCGGCCCATCATGGAAATCTGCTGTCAGGTCGGGACGGTTTGTTTACCTGGAGAGTCCGCAAGTTGGCCAGTCACAGCTCCCACTGGCTGCAGTTCGCCGTTCCAGGCCAATGAGGGCTGCAGGAAGTGGCACGAGCCGAGGGATGTGTTGGGCCATGAGCCAAAGGTTGCCGATCCCTGGTCTAGTGTAACTTTTGGCTTGGGAGAGGAAGGGAGTTAAGGTGGGAGAATTTTTTTTCTGTTTATTTTTTAAAAGGCATGTTTTGCAAGCTGCTTTCTATTCTGAAATAGTAGAAGCAGAAGTTATGGATTAGTGGTTAGAGTACTGGAGAAATGGTCAAAACAGCAAGGTGAAGGTAATTTTTTATCATTAATATATACACACACCATATATAAATTGTGATAAATTGCAAACCATGTGATATACACATTTTGTGTGTACCATGCCTTCATTTTTGTTTGTATGACACTTGGCACATACCAGAAATAAATTGTTCTCTCCATCTTTACGTTTCACCCTAGTTTGGATTGAAAAGAATAGATACATTTCCAGCAAGACACAGACGGTGGGCCTAGAAGATATAGCATTCACGAAATGACCTGCAGACTCCCATTCTTACTGTGGGTCATGGTCTGCCTCTTTTTTGTCATTGTCTCTTAATATCCTCAGATAGATTAAAAATGTCCAGCATGGTAAGCGTTTCATGTGCATTGCTGGGGCTGACATCCGTAGGAGTTAGCAGTGCTGATTTTTAACTTAGTCTTGCTCTCTGCTCTTTATTAGAAACCATAATAATATCAAGTAAATTAAGTAGTAAGAGCAGAAAAGCAGAAGATTTTACCTTTTCCTGCTTTATACTTTTCAGGGGTTGAGTCTAGGGATTTCTGTTCCTTTTCTGGTTCAGCTCTGGGGACAAAAAGAGCCTATTTGAATCTTTTTTTTTTTTCCTTCCCCCAATGTTTCTGCTACTTAGCTCCTGTTTTACTGAAGAAATGAAAGAGAAAACTCAGGACCAAAAATGTTTTCTGGATTCCAGGGTGCAACTACTAAAATGCATCAACTGTCAGGCTATTCCCACTGTGAGAAATTCATGAAGAAATTGTCTCAACATTTTGATCAGTCAGTCAGTTTATTCTAAAAGTAGGTGGCATAGAAAGACACCTGACAAGTGGGAAAACAAGCAAAACAGTAAAATAAGTGATAAAATTGAGCATAGCATTTGCACAGTTCAACATCTGGCCCTGACAATAGCTGTTGCCTTCAGTCACACTAGGATTGACTGGAAAATCCCATTCCCTTTATAGGGAAGTTATTTCTCATTGACTAGCTTTCATTTTAAGATCAGATAGCATCTCACACCAAAATCCCAGATGTAAGTACCCCTTCACTTCAGAAGTTTTTCATGCCTAATGAAGACTCTGCCTTACTAAGACCATCTATATTTAAGACTTAATTTCTCAGGATACATCTTCCCTTACCCTCAGAGAAATGTGAGCCAGGTGAAGGAATCTCTGCAAACATGCACCTTCCAAAATAGATAAATATTCTCAGATCTACAAATAAGAGAGGAAGAAAATGGAATTACGAGTAATCCACACTGCAGGAGTTAGCATCGCTCCTTGCTTTGTTTGGGTAGGGAGACCTTTCCCTCTAATTTTATGGAGCATTTGCAATTTGGCTGTACAGAAGCAGAACTGACTCAGTACCTATACTTTTCTCAGGAAGGGGTTTATATCCTCACACCTACACAGAACCTTCCTCTAGCTACAGAATAGGCTTAAGTCAAACACATACCTCTCACGTACCTACGGAGGCAGTAACTTCTTGAGTATCAACTTTCAAACCAGGCCCATGTGTTTGTAGAGTATGAAGAAAATGGTAGTCATACTGACATATTATGGATATAAAAGTAGATACCTCCTTAAACCTGAGTGTTATTCAAAACTGGAAGTTACAGTGGGTCTGATTCTCCACTGCCTGGCACCTTGTGCAGTCATTTATACCTGTGCACAAAGGGTGTAAAACACCACTGTGGTTTGATAGTATTTTACACCCAGCATGCACAAGTATCAAAATTGCTATGTACACCAGAGACTCATGCAGTAGATGTTTGCGATCATAGGCACTGACTCTGTGGGTGCTCCTGGGGCTGAAGAACCCACAGAGAAAAATTAGTGGGTGCTCTGCACCCACCGGCAGTCAAGCTCCCCTTCCTGCTCCCCCTCTGTCGCATTTCACTTCCTCCGCCTACCTCCCAGCACTTGCTGCCACCAAACAGCTGTTTGGCTGTGTAGCCAGGTCTGGGTGGGAGGAGGGAAGAACAGGAATGTGGCATGCTCAGGGGAGGAGGCAGGGAAGAGGTGGGGCCAGGGTGGGGAGTTGGGGAAGGAGTTGGAATAGGGGCAGGGAGGGGGTTGGGAAGGGGTTAGAATGAGGGTGAGGCAGAGCAGGGAGGGGGAGAAGCAGGGGTGGAGGGAGGTTGAGGACCCAGCGGCCCCAATAGAAGTCAGTGCCTGTATTTGGGATAACAAATCTTGCTGTAGAGAAACCTGGAGGTAGCTGAAAATTGGAATCTATAGAAAGAATCATTTAGAACCTCTCTTCCAATTAACTTAGGGCTTGTCTACATTACCTGCTGGACTGATGGGCAGTGATCGATCCAATGGGAATCGATTTATCACATCTAGTCTAGTCTAGACGCGATAAATTGACCGCCAGCACTCTCCTGTCGATTCCGGTACTCCACCAGGGTGAGAAGCACAGACGGAGTCAACTGGGGAGCATCAGCTGTTGACTTACCACAGTGAAGACACCGTTATTCATGTAACTGAAGTTGCGTAACTTACATGGATTTCCCTCCCCCCTACCCCACCGTGTAGACCAGGTCTTAGATTTTTCTTTTAATGAGTTGGCAGACACAAACACCCCAAAAAGCACACCACACTATCTTTAATTAAAAGTTTAATCCAGAATATCAGGACACTTCATAGCGGTATCATTAGAACGTCCAAGAGTTAGGACACCTTTATTGCAAGGTGTTTGAACTCAGACCTATGTTAGTGAAGACACTAACTTCAGCTATATTTAGCATTGGTTTTTTTTTGTTTTTTTTATTTTACCTTGATATTATGTTTCTCATGGCTCTTTGTTCTACAAAAAAGGCCAGCAAGTCTAATGATTTTGAATGTCTCTCTCCTTTTAAAGGAGACTTTTTTTAAATCCAGACTATACCCAGTTTTTCATCAAAAATTAATACGAAATTTCATGTAAGAACAGAAATTGTTTATTCTGTGTACTTTAACCTTTCCAGTTATCTAAACTATATTTCTTAGGTTTTATAGATATTTATGATATGCTTTATCGCCCAGACTTCAAGAATTCTGAAATATTTTGAATTAGAAAAGGAATCCCATTAGAGACACTCTTAATATGGGTTAGATCTTTTTTATTGTTAATGAATCACACAGTATAGGAGATGTCATCTCCACTAATTTTGATTGGAGCACATTCTGCAAAGTAGTAATCAGGGTTTGCAAGTTACCTATTTGCCAAAGCTGAAACAGCTGTGGCTCGAGCCAAGCTGCCTTCTGCCCAGTCTTCTCCTGGTTTGGTAGCCCCCACTTCTTGTATTTAAAGACCTCAGTCTATTGTTGGCTGAAATCTGAAGACCCACCACATACACCACAGATTAGCTAACTAATAGTAAGCTGCTGTAATTCCTCCCCATTTGCCCCTCCCCCCAAAAAATGACTGAGGAGCAGGAAGGCCTCACCAGCCTGAAGACCAGAGGTTTCAGGATCCTGACATGTCACCCAGGCTGTGGTTGTATAGGGGGCTACACTCAACATCACCTCACGAAGTAGTGAGCTCTGTGGAGTGGCTCCTCCTGTCATGCCAGCAGAGAGCTGTGCAGGGAGGTCAGGGAGGGTTCTGCCAGTAGAAGAGCAGAGCCCTCTGCTGGGATAGTGGTGGCAGATGGACTCTCTGCAAGAATCCCTTCTTGGGTTTTGTAAATTCATCTCTGCACAGAGCCATCTGCTGAGGTGGAAAGATAGTGATGGTTGGGGCCTCGAACACTTGCTGAGCCCTCTGCTGGGGTGGTTCTCCCCTGCCACCCTGGAAGAGCCAGATTAAGGCACTCCAGGGATTTAGTTGCACCCCAGCTGGACTTAGGGTCAGTGTTTCCTCTAAGCTGTGCACCATGCATGGCCACATAACAATCCATCAAGTGCCACACACTTGATTTTTATAGCTATGCACATCCTCAGTGTTCAGGTGCTCCTCCCCACCCTGCTCTCTTATCACCCTGCTCCTGGTCTTTGCCTTGGAGCCCCTGGCCAGCTGTCTCAGGACCCTCCTGTTTGCTATGCAGAGTGAGGGGAAGGGATGGCACTGATGTCAGGATGTTCCCCTCCCTCCACTAATATACCCCATCTCCAGAGAGCAATGGGGGGGGAGGGGCAGGGAGGAGGGACAGGGCTCGGGGGAGTGAGATAGAGCTGCTGGCTGTTGCTGCTGTGTCTGAACAGAGTGCATGGACTCTTATACACTTCCCTAGCACACTCTTTCTCTCACACACACACCGTCTCTTTCACACTCACCTCCCAACATATACTTGTATTGTTGTTGTTACTTCTTGGTACTTCATGCAATGCACATATATTCTCTGTAATTTTATTCTTTCAAAGTGGTGTTATTTTAGTTTTTTGACTGGTCTATGCATTTCATAATTTTATTTCTCTCTTATGCTTAAATTTAATTTTTCGAGTAGGAAGTTCTAAAATGCCTAACCTGTCCTTGTTGGAGTAATTATCCTTATAATATATATTTGTAAAAAGTTACCATATGTAGACTTTGTTTCTACTGCTGGCACACATCTGCACATTACCTCGATATTGATGCACATAACAAAATTCATTCCACATATGGAAGGAAAAAAATAGAGGGAACGTTGGTTAGGGTTATCAGCTTTGAAATGCAAAAAATGTGGCACCCCCTTCACAAGGCAAGCCCACTGCAATCCCAACGTCTGACCACAAGGGAACTTTGCAACCCCCTCTTCACTCTGGGTCACATGACTCAAACCCTCTCAGTCACACCTGCGTGGTGCACTTGCGTGTTGCAGGCAGACAGCTGCTGTATTTTCAACAATTGTATCCGCTATCACTTAAACTGTGGATATGGTAATACTGTAGCACAGGAGTCGGCAGTCTTTCAGAAGTGGTGTGCTGAGTCTTCTTTAATTTAAGGTTTCGTGTGCCAGTAATACATGTTAACGTGTTAGAAGGTCTCATTCTATAGGTCTGTAATATATAACTAAACTATTGGTATATGTAAAGTAAATACATTTTTAAAAATATTTAACAAGCTTCATTTACAATTTAAATTAAAATGCAGAGCCCCCCGGACCGGTGACCAGGACCCGGGCAGTGTGAGTGCACTGAAAATCAGCTCACGTGCTGCCTTCGGCACGCATGCCATAGGTCGCCTACCCCAGCTGTAGCATCTTTATCTGGACACAGAAACTTTTAACAGTGGATATCCCAGTGTATTATGATAATAATGCAAATCTTTAGAGCCATGTAAAAAAAGAAAAGGGCATATTAAATTTACTTTTTGGCAACGAGCAAATCTATTTAAAAAAAAACTGCCAGGCCACTCAAATACTGGGCGAGTGGTAACCCAAGCTGTGGTTCAACATGGTCCTAGCTGTTAATTGGATGACAGGGGCCACCCAAACAAGCCAGACCTGCCTGAACCACCACTTCCTGTCCTCAGACCAGGCTTGGTGTTGCCTGAGAGAGAGAAGAGTCTGTCAAAAGTGGGGAAGCTCTGTTGACACCAACCTAGGACTACTATATTAGAAAGCAGCAGAGAGCTTCTCTCTCCTGCTTCCTCCACAAGTGTTCTGTGCAGGGATGATCCTGCTATCCCCACTCCCTGCAAGCTGGTTTTAGGATTAAGAGGAATAATTCTCATTTCTTGGAACAGCTGCTTCAGGCTGTCTGCAGTCTTAGCCTGACGGTGCTTCATCCATTACACTAAGTTAACATTTTCCTTTGCAACCATGAAGACTAGAATACACTTTTGGAAATGAAAGCTGAGACTGTTCCCATCATGTGACTCCGGAGCTGGAGCCTAGCCATGGGAGTATCTTGTCTTAATCCTGTCCTGCCCGCAGGATATGGAAGTGGCAGTCTCCCTTTAGGGAACTCTAAGGCTTTGTTTACATTGACAAAAGAAGACAAAACTTTTGTCGTTCAGAGGTGTTTTAAAAAAAACCACACACCCCCGAAAGACAAACGTTTCGTTGGTGACGAGCACTGGTGTGAGCAGTGTTTTGTCACTAGGAGAGCTCTCCTGCTGACAATGCTAAGCCGCTCGTTGGAGGTGAAAGACAAACAGAAGCTACACTATGTGCCTTTTAGCGGCACGGCTGTGTCCTTTAGCCATAGCCTAACAGTAGTGGCAGCCAGACTCCTGACTGCTGCTGACCCCTGGCCTCTGTAAAATTCCAGTGGTGGCGCTGGAACAGCCTTATGCTACACAGGAATAAATGACTACGGGCACTGGATTCCTTGACCAGTACGCCGCCTAAGCCATTGGTTTCTGCTCTGCAATGTCCGGACGTTCTACAGCACCAGTCTGGTTGTAAGAGGCTCAGCACTCTGACTGCACCCCAGACAGTCCACACTTTCCAGGGTTGTCACATGCAAAAAGAGACACGAATTGTCCCACAAGTGTGGTAAAGCTCTCTTCCTTCAGAGAGATTTCTGTTAAGCTGTGGCCTCCAACTAGGCTCGCTAGCTGATGTGGCAAAATAGTCCCTCAAAAGGTGGATGTGGATCTCGAACTGGTTCAGGTCCATCTGTCCTCCATCCTCCCTTCATGGCAGTCCACTGGGTGTCAGCCATCCAAGCAGCATTTGCCTTCAGTCATCCCTCTCTACAAGAGCTGAGTGCGGATTAATGGTCTGGTCTGTTACAACTGTACCATTGTGAAAGCTTCCCTGCAGATCTGTCATGTCTCCCAGGTGTGGCAGGGTAGGACCACCTGCGCCCACATTAGCTCATTAACCTTGTGTTGCCCAGTGTGGGGTTTGAATCTCAACTACACGTGGTGCATGGCAGTGGAGAATCAAACCCCTTCTCAGTAGCAAAAGTCAAGAGCAGAACCAGTGTGTCTAATTCCGAGACCAAAGGTTAATCCCCTATGCTTTATTAGTGAGTGCTGTGCTGTGAAGAGGCATTCAGAATATGTAATCCATCAAACACAAAATCTCCATTTCACAGAAGATTCTTTCTTTGGCTCTTCAACTGATAGATTTCTCTGTATTGAAGCTTTACAATATTCAGCTGTTTTACAGTCACCTAACGTACAGTGAAGTTCAGGGCTTTCTTTATTTTGAAAATCAATACAAAAACATGAACCGGCTTCTATTCTGTAGTTGTTAATACACAGATGAATTGTATTTGAATACTTCTTTTACAAGTGTTCATTCAATGATTACGGAAAACATGATTTACAATCAACTTTGAAGTGCTGAGTTTATGAACCCAGGACTTTCTCTACTTCACATTATTAAGGAAATCAACTTGGAGCAAGCTGGAGAAAGTGTTTGAAGATGACTGCCACGGTGTTTCTCAGTCTGGGGGTAGGAGTTGCAAAATGGATTTAAGGGGGTCGCAAGCAGGGCTGGCGTTAGGGAGCAAGAAGCAGGACGGTTGCCTGGGGCCCCATGCCACAAGAGGCCCCACAAAGTTAATTTACATATTTCAGCGCTGGGCGGCTGGACTTAGGCTTTGGCTTGAGCCCCACCACTCGGGGCTGAAACCCGAGTCCCGTTGCCTGGGGCTCAAGTCCAAGCCTGAGCCCACCGCCCGGGACTGAAGCCAAAAGTAGGGGGAGGGTCACATTTTTTTTCAAGTCAGGGGTCATGGGTTTTTTTTAAGTCCAAAGAGAGTCGCCAGCATAAAAAAAGGTTGAGAAACAGTGGCATAGATGATCAGCTCTTAAGCAATTCTTTCTGCTGCTGAATGAGTGAAATGGTGCTTTGCTGTGAATGTAAGCTCTAGTTTTGTATCTCTGAATGCATTTTCTCAGCATGGCTTTTATCCCAAAAGAGATGGTTTTCATCATTCTGTTTGCATTTCTAATTACACAGTTAAAATTTTCATTGTGATATATGTTGTGAGAAATCGTAGGAAATATTTTTCCTGCAATATGTACAGTGCTGTTAGTAGTGCTGCACATTAGGGAACATTTGGTGAAGAAGTAGGGAGGAAGGGTGATATTGCGGATGAGATACAGGACTGGGAATCTCACTAGTTTAATCATTCCTAGATCCTCCACACACATCCTGTGGGAGTGTGAACAAACCACACTACTTCTGTGCCTCTGTTAACCTATCTGTAAAATGGTGAAAATAATACCTACCTTACAGAGGTTTAGTGAAGCCAAATGAATTCATATTTGTAAAGTGTTTAGAGAGATTTGGATAGAAGATGGCTATGCTTTATTTTAAGCTAGTATTTTCTGAAGGATTTAGTTATAGTACACTGTAAATATTACACCTTCCCTGGAAACAAAGCATTTGTGATTGTATCTGTGTCTTGTTTTATTGCCCCATCTATACATCTGCTCTCCCTCCTGCTTCCTCTCCTCTTGAAAAGCCTCTTACAGTGCCTCTCCTTTCCTAGTCTGTTTCGTTCATATCCTGCCCACGTTCATGGAACAGTATC
The DNA here is from genome assembly GCF_025201925.1 of Gopherus flavomarginatus. NCBI lineage: Eukaryota > Metazoa > Chordata > Testudines > Testudinidae > Gopherus > Gopherus flavomarginatus. The sequence continues at coordinate 35,983,807 of NC_066617.1, forward strand.
CTTTTTCTCATCTGTTCTGACTCTCTCTCCCTCTTGTTTCAGTTCCCCCTCTCATACCGATCCTGCCTCAGGATTAGGAAAATTGTTTTTTCTTTGTTTGACTTTCAGGAGAAGAGAAAGATCCTACCTAGCTCAGTGGCTATTTTTTAGGGTTTTTTTCTGGCTTAGCAAGTTGTCTTCCAGGATGGGTGTTTGTGATTCTTTTTTTTAACATCTGTCACTTTTGTGTACTCACATGAACAAGTTTGAAAGTGTTTTGTGTCTAGAAACTTTGAACTTTAATTTTTTTTAAATCCTGCATCTTGGCAGAGGGTTAGACTAGATAACCTTTGTGGTCCCTCCTAACCCTGTGGTTCTATTAATATGTTTCTGAATGAAAATTTTACTGTTTTTAAAAGTCATTTTGGGCATCAGGGTCCTTGATATGTTTACTAGGAAGTTGTTTTTCATTCAGTGGATGATTGTTTCTCATTTCAGTGGTAGTAAATGTGAAATCTGCTGATCAATACTGTGGATGGAGATTTAGTGTTTGATGATCATGACTGATTTTGTCTGAGTCAACATACTTCTCCCTTCTGCCCTCTCACACTGAAAGTGAATATTATAGTTTTGGGGTTGGAGAGAGAAAGAGAGGAGAATGGAAAATACAAGGTAGAGGAAACTGGGTGATGAAGAGGTGATGGTAATGAATAAGGGGCATAGAATGAATGAGCATTGTAGAGGATGGAGAGAGAGGAAATGAGTGAATGAAGAGGTTGACTGAGTGAGTGGGGTAGATGAGACTGTACTCATAGTTCTTAAACTTGAGCACTGGCAGTCACCTTTTTTGCTCAAACTAATACAAAATGGAACATTGAATTCAATCCTAAAACTGAGTTCAATTGTTTTTTCTCTAACAACCATTAGCTTGGTAGTTGATAACTTGAAATTGGAGACCAGCTCCTCTGGGAGACTCAGTGGAATTAAAGCAGGGATGGACCCTTTATACTTGCATCTGACTGCAAGGAGACTTTGATTGGAACATATTCCAAATGGGACTCTAGTGAGAGGCACTAACCTTGCAAAAACAACTGAAGGAGGTTTCCGAGAATTTGACAGATTAGAGGCTGATTTTACTACTGTCGCGATCTGATGGGACAATGTATCTTGCCCCAACAAAGAACTGGATTTGTACAAGGAAAACATTGAAAGAAGAATAATTCTTGTTGTGGAACCTTTTCACTACTTAAACAACATGGCTGATCTCCTACGGAAAAGTTGTATTATTGAGCCCAGAACTGTAAGAAGAGGATGAAATGTGGGTGATGGAATGTAATCCTGCAGATTGCTTTGTTCTAGCATTTAAAAGATCCAGCTTTCTACTCCATACCTATGTTTGTACAGGGGACTATGTCACAATTTGTTGCCTCAGAATGGTGGAAAAGAGGAAATACAATCATGGATGACAGGAATCAAAATTAAGGGTTGTTAAATTTTGCAATAGATTAGGTGCTGTGGAAGCAAATGAGTTGGTAATAGTGTAATTGTACCTACAGGCAGCTATAGAAGAGTGGTAGGGGAGGCTAATTTTAGAACTTGATTATTATGGCTTGCCTATAAAATTGGATGCTATTCCTTTTGGACAATGTGTGTTTTCTATTGTTTGAAGATCTAAATATGTTCACAAGGTGAACAGAATATGTTTTTGGTATTATTTCATATAATCTGTATTGGTTATTTTGCCCGTGTTCAGGCTGAGAAAATGGCATCCATCCCCCTTCTATTGTCATTGATATACCTCATTGCCATGTATCTCCTGGCGTATTGCTCTCTGTTTTGCTTTCTATTTGTTTGTCTTGTCTGTGATGCAGTGACATGTCTTTATTCGTAAAGCATTTTACTTTGGGTTACTTTTACAGCGCTGTGTAAACATTTTTAATTATGCGCTACAGTGTGTCAGTCTGTGTAGCTATACTCAAAGCTAAATATATTCTATGAACTCTGTATTATGATGCTTAAATGCAATAATTTTTGATAACTACATATTCTAGTCTCGACCTACTAGTTTAAGCACATGCCACTAATGAACATTTTAAATGCTGGGTGCATCTTCTGTCACTCCGTACTCCCTTAATTAAATGTCCAGTGTTTAGAGGATGAAACATCAGCAGTAAAGATGAGATTTTTTTAAAAAAGTGACTAAGTGACTTAGAAACATAGGATCCATTGACTTTCAACTTTCCTTTTGAAATTCTCATCCTTAAGCCATAGACAGGAAATCTTTAAATCAATATTAGTGGTTATTAGAAGACAATCTGTAGTAGTTATCACAGTGGTTTAAGTAAATAAATCTGTTTAATCCTTTTCATCTTCTAAAATAATATGCCAGTTTTAATAGTTGTATGAATGAACTTCTGTTTATTGATTATTTTTCGAAAATGACAAATATAAAACTGACGCTAGATTTACAGGTTTGAACAAACTGCAACAGCCCATTGTGTGGCTCTTCTATTCATAGTGCAGGAGTTTAATCTGGGTATGGCAAACAAGTGTCACGAGGCTGTCACTTTCCAGTCAGACCTAGACAATAATAAGAGGTTGACATAGACTTGATGGTGCTGTACTCCAATCTCAGTCTAAGGGTATGTCTTCCTTGGAGAGTGAATCTGGTGTTTGGCATGGGGTTTGAGCATCCAGATTAGTCTACCTGTGTGAGTGGCTGCCCTGCAGAGTCTTACTTAAGTGTGAACACTCATCTGCAGCTATGTGCAGTTCTGTGATGTTTTAGGACTTCTAGAGTCATATCCCATGATCTTTAGCACTACAGTAAGATGAGGTGTCCCATGATTCTTTCCCAGTGAATTGTATGGGTACCTGTTCATCCTGGGCACATAGCTGGGAATTGTGAGAAGGCACTGGAGGATTCTTGAATGGTTTAGCCTGTGTCCTCGCTAGAAAGTGAGTGAGTTACCAACCCAAGTGTAAGTAGCATTCAGGCTTTTACCCATACCCCAAGATGGGCTAGCTGGCTTTGGTGTAAAGCACCACTATATTTAGGCCAGAGGGTTTGGTGTGTAGAAGGGAGCTAGGTTAGGTGCAGCACGAGTAAGACCCCAAGTTAACTCTTCAGTGAAGACAAGCCCTAAGAATAGGAGAATTGGAAATCCCATCCTAAGAGAGGTCAGAGCATGAGGCTTAACACCTGTGAGGATGTACTCAGAGGGACCAGAAAGGGTACATAGGTGCAAACACCCCCATAACTGAGACAATTGTGAAGGAAGGGGTACTATTACAATGCAGTGTACTGTAATTAACAATTCATAGGGAAAATATCTGCTGAGGTTATGTGATCCATGTTTCTGTGGGTAAAAAGGACACTTCTTGTCTTATTTTTTCAGATTTTGTTCCTTAGGCTGTATACCAACAATGTACTTTAACATTAATTTCATATATGGGCATTTAATTTGTGGCTGTGCCTATGCTGGTGGGCTCAAGTATGGTAGATGGGACCTTTCATCCCTTCTCTCTGCTCTTCATGTCCACTGGTCAGGTGGCAGCCAAAGTTCTGAGTACAAAGTTCTGCTGAGTACTGTGGACAAAAGGATGGCCAGCTCAGCCTGAAGTGCTCCATGAGTCATGGTACCCTCCCATACACACCAGTGAGTGTCTGTGGGAGTGAGTGTTGGTTATGCCTTTTTGAAGGCCTATCCAAGTGCTCTAAATCAGGATATTCTCCTTGCACCTAAGTGCCATTATTCCAGACATAATGCCTCCTTGCATACTGCTCAGAATCTCACGTCTTGTGGTCTCTTGGATATCGAGAAATATTTTAGCTGTTATTAATAGGAGCATAAAATGCAGATAGAAGTTGGACAGGAGATTGCATAGTGCCTACTTAGCACATTTGGTAATTAGGTAGAAATACCAGTTTCAGATCTTCACAGGATCACATTTCATGTCCTCACAATTAAAAAAAGAAAGTCATAAAAGAAATAAATCATGGAACATTATCATAATTGCCGTAATGCAAAGGCTTTGCATGCAGTCTATTAGTATTTGCCAAGCCATCCGGTTTGTGATAATTAGCAAAATAGCTGTTCCTATATAATTTATTAGATAAGCAATGCATTCCAAAAACCATACTTGCAGAAATAACCCATGGGGTTCTCTAGATAAGTGGGTACATGGACTCTGGTGGTACTCAGAGGTCTTCCAGGGGCACAGCAACTCATGTAGGTATTTGCCTAGTTTTACACCAGGCTACATAAAAAGCAGTACCAAAGTCTGTATAAACTAAAATTTCATACAGACAATGGTTTGTTTATACCAGAGGTGGGCAACCTTTCAGAAGTGGTGTGCCGAGTCTTCATTTATTCACTCTAATTTAAGGTTTCGCGTGCCAGTAATGTATTTTAACGTTTTTAGAACGTCTCTTTCTATAATATATAAAGAAACTATTGTTGTGTGTAAAGTAAATAAGTGTTTTAAAATGTTTAAGAAGCTTCATGTAAAATTAAATTAAAATGCAGAGTCCTCTGGACCAGTGGCCAGGACCTGGGCAGCGTGAGTGCCACTGAAAATCAGCTTGCATGCCGCCTTTGGCACTCGTGCCGTAGGTTGCCTACCCCGGTTTATACTGTTCTTTATAATATACACTGAAATGTAAATACAATATTTATATTCCATGTGATTTATTTTATAATTATGGTAAAAATGAGAAAGTCAGCAATTTTTCATTCATAGTGTGCTGTGACACTTTTGTGTTTTTATGTCTGATTTGTAAGCAAGTAGTTTTTAAGTAAGGTGAAATTTGGGGGTACACAAGACAAATCAAACTCCTGAAAAGGTTACAGTATTCTGGAAAGGTTGAGAGCCACTGCTCTAGGTATTAAGAGGAAAGAGAAACTCTCCTTGTGCAGGACTTTGGAGCTGTGCTTGGCTCCGCTCCAGCTCCAGGCAAAAACTTGCAGCTCCACTGCTCCAGAGCTGCGCCACGCTCCAGCTCCGGGCTCCGCTGCAAAGCCCTGTCCTTGTGTTCTGTGTATTGGGGGTACTGTGTAATATGTAGTTGACTAGCTAGAATAGGTGTGTCTAATGAAAACACGGATTTTGAGGGATTGGTGACTTGGTGATTCTTTTGAAATTACACTCCACTATTCCTTGTCGGCTGGATGCTGTGGCAGTTGATGCCCAGAATAGGTGGTGGGGCAGCAGTTACTAATCTCTACATATAATCTCAGGTGGGTCAATGTGGTCAGGTGTGTCCCAGGGAAGTATTTTCATGAGACAAAAGGAGATTGGTGGAAAGATCACATGTTTATGGTAACCAGGGCGGCAGCATAATTTCTTTCCATATGTTGGAATATACACCCTCAATATACACCTTCAATTACATATACCGCTGGTGGTGATTATATCAGCTAACCATTTAACCAACATCTGTCTACCTATCTAATATTACTACTTGTTGATACTGTAATGTAAATAACTAGAGACTCCATCATGCTAGGTACTGTACACACGTCTAAATAGACAATACAGACAAAAAGTGGGAGAGGAAACAAGCATAGAGAGGTGAAATAACTCTCTTAAGGTTTCACATAGGTCAATGGCAGAGCCAAGAACAGAACCAAGGTCTGTGGAGTCCCAGTCCAGGGTCTTCTCTACTAGGGCACATCACATCTTCTAGCTATTTAATGCATCTGAGCTTTTTACAAAAATCAATCCCTTTAACTCCTTCATTATTTTAGTTGCTGTTCTCCAAATTGCCCCCAATTTCTCGCCATCTTTCTTTTTTTGAGGTCAAGTGTCCTGACTGATTGCAGTATTCTTGACAGAATTACACCTATACTTAGACCACCCATGGATTATCACCTCTAAGGTGTCTGTTGTGCTGCCTTTAGTAATAGTACTAATAATCATCTTGGCTTTGTCATCATGTTACATAGAATATTCATATTGCATGCATGGTCTGCTGTTACCTCTTGTCTTTTTCCCCCCCAATATTGTTGTTGAGTGGAAGAGAGTCACTTGTAATACTGAGTTCCAGATTATTTTATCTCTAGATGTATGAACTTGAAATTTTCCAGTTGTCTATCTCATTACGTCACTTATTACATCGCTGCACAAGAATGATCTAAATCGTCTAGATCAGGGGTTCTCAAAGTTCATTGTACCGCAACCCTCCTCTGATAACACAAATTACTACAGGACCCCAGGAGGGGGGACCAAAGCCTGAGCCCCTTCACCCTGTGCTGGTGGGCCAGAGCCCAAGGTCTTCAGCCCCAGGCAGGGAGTCTATAACCTGAGTCCCACCACCCAGGGCTGAAGTGCTTGGGCTTCGGCCCTGGGTGGTGGGGCTCAGGCTTTGGCTTCAGCCCCAGGCCCCAGCAAGTCTAATACCAGCCCTGGCAACCCCATTAAAATGGAGCCCTGACCCATGTTGGGGTCCTGACCCATAGTTTGAGAACTGCTTGTCTAGATCATTCTTATATCCATTATTTTGGTTTTTAGAGATGTTTACAACACTTGTCATGTCTGACTGTATAGGCCTTTTTCTTTCATATTGAGTAGTGCCTTACTCCTGGAGCAGGCCCTGAAGAGAATGCAATTAGAGACAACAGGGTGGTGGCCTTAGGACATCTGGATACAAGTTATATTGGTGCTTAAGTTTACAAAAATATTATCTGTTTAATAATCTGCTTTGACAAACTGCTTGAGGCAGTCACCACAGTTTTATATTCAATGCAAGTCTTTTATTTGTGTGGAAGAGGAAGCTTAAACTTGTATGACAAATGATATGATAAAGATGATGATTATTTTACTTTAGAAATTTTGCCTTCCCCGTGATGAGATTCTTGCTATTAATAAAGGACTAATAAAAACAATTATAGTAAGTGGCCTGATACATTCAGAAGTGGATTAAGTAGGATCTGATCCAAAGACTGCTGAAGTCAGTAGGATTCTTTCCACTGGCTTCAATAGGCTCTGGATCAGGCTCCAAGCTCATAAGGAAATGGGGAGCACAGGAAAAAGTACTACACCAGGCGTCGGCAACCTTTCAGAAGTAGGGTGCCAAGTCTTCATTTATTCACTGTAATTTAAGGTTTCGCGTGCCAGTAATACATTTTAATTTTTTTAGAAGGTCTCTTTTTCTATAATATATTACTAAACTATTGTTGTATGTAAAGTAAGTACGGTTTTTTAAATGTTTAAGAAGCTTCATGTAAAATTAAATTAAAATGCAGAGCCCTCTGGACCAGTGGCCAGGACCTGGGCAGCGTGAGTGCCACTGAAAATCAGCTTGCATGCTGCCTTTGGCATGCATGCCATAGGTTGCCTACCCTTGTAAACTACACTTTTGATTTAGTATCTATATTTCTTTTCCCCTTGTACAATAGAACATCAGAATTATGAACACGTGGAGATTGTTGAACAGTGGAGATTGTTTGTAACTCTGGAATGTTTGTCGCTCTGAACAAAACGTTATAGTTGTTCTTTCAAAAGTTTACAACTGAACATTGACTTAATGCAGCTTGAAACTTCACTATGCCGAAGAAAAATGCTGCTTTTTAACCATGTTATTTTAAATAGAAAAAACTCCCACAGAAACAGTTTCCTTACCTCGTCAAATTTTTTTTAAACTTTCCCTTTTTTTTAGTAGTAGTACTCTACTATATTGTTTGTTTGTTTGTTTTGGTCTCTGCTCCTGCCTGATTGCCTACTTCTAGTTCCAAATGAGGAGCCTGGTTGACTGGTCAGTTTGTAACTCTGGTGTTCCTAACTCAAACCTTCTACTGTATGAACAAATATTAATAAAACTGCTTGGGATGCATAAGATTCACTTACATATTAGGGAAGAATAATTCACTCCACTGCAGGAATTGCTGGGTGAAATTGTCTATTCTATGTTATGAAGGAAGTTAGAATTAGAGCTGGCAGGAAAATGTAAATCCCTTCTGACAAAACTCTTTGCTTTGTTTGTTTGTTTTATTGTCCTGAATTGTGAGGGGAAAAAAAATTCTCAAGATGGGATTTCCTGAAAAAAATTCTGTTTTGAAAGAACTGAAATGGAGTTTTTCTGCTTGCTGGCTCAATGCCTGGCTTCCTGGGTTACCTTGGAGCCTGGGGACGGCGAGCCTGGGAGCTGGGAAACCCAGAAGCTGGCTGTTTTGGAAGCTGGCTAGGTAGGCTACTGGGGTGTTGACCATCTAAGGAGCTGGGTGCCCAGCTCCCTGAGTAGCCTGTGGATCCAGCTAGCATGTGGCCCAGCTTTCCATGTAGCCATAGGCGCCAACTTTCTCCGGCGCCAGTGGGTCCCTGTGCTCCCCCGCCCTTTCCCTTCCCTATCCCCACCCTTGGCCCCGCCCCCATTCCAACCCCATCCCCAAAGCCCCCGCCCTAACTCCGGCCCCTCCCTGCCCCTATTGGATTCCTTCCCCAAATCCCCACCCTGGTCCCGCCTCTTCCCGCAGCGTGCCGCATTCCCCCTCCTCCCCTCCTTCCCCCCCACAAATCAGCTGTTTCGCAGTCAAGCGCTGGGAGGGAGGGAGGCGAAGCAGGATGCGGTAGTGCGCTTGTGGAGGAGGCGGAGGGGAGCTGGAGCAGGGGGGTGGGGTGGGGCCATGGGGAGCTGCCAGTAGGAGCTGAGCACACACCAACTTTTTTTCATGGGTGCTGCTGCCCCAGAACACCCATGGAGTTGGCGCCTGTGCATGTAGCAATCAGAGTTGGGGAGCTATCTGCCCAGGCAATTAACCACCCAGGGAGACTGGAAACCCGAGTCTCCTGGCTCTGTGGCAATCCACCTGATGAGCTGCTGGAGGAGCTTGGAGACCTGGGGAACTGCAGAGCCTGGCTGCTTTTGAATCCAGACAAGAAACCAGCCTGTTTTCTGTCAAAAGTTTTGACAGAATCTGCACATTCCCATATAATTCTGTTGATTCAGGATTTTCCAATGGAAATCTGTTCTGACAGAAAATTTCCAGCCACCTGACTTTTGTGCACCATGGGAATTCAAGCAGATATGCCAGAGAGGAAGCCGTGCTTTTCGTTTTTTCCAAACTGTCTTGTGATTTATATCTTGTGGAGATATTGTAGAAGAACCTAAAACGTTCATTTGTAATGAAAGATCTGCAGTCAGTGACATGGAAGCAAATGCATATAAATACGGAGTAACTATCTGTAAGGTGGAAAATGTATATAAATGGAATTAGTAAAACAATCTTTCAACAGAAATGGAAATGATGAATTAGATTGAAATACATTTCCTGGTCAGCTGATTAGAATTGAATTTAATGACAGTATCCAAAGTATACCATCTTTGAATCGTGTGTGTGTATGTATGTATGAGGGCTGTCAAACTATTAAAAGAAAATCACAATTAATTGTGCAATTAAAAAAATAGTTGCGATTAATCAGTTTTAATTGAGAATTTTTTTTCCCCTCACAATTCAGGACAATAAAACAAACAAACAAAGCAAAGAGTTTTGTCAGAAGGGATTTACATTTTCCTGCCAGCTCTAATTCTAACTGATTAAACAATAATAAAATACCAATGTAAATATATTATACATATTTTGGATGCTTTTCTACATTTTCAAACACTGATTTCAATTGCAGCACAGAATACAAAGTGTACAGTGCTCAATTTATATTATTGTTTTTGGTTACAATATTGCAGTGTAATATCTATATTGTGAAAGTGCAACTTACAAATGTAGATTTTTTTTTTACGTAACTGTGCTCAAAACCAAAGCAAAATAAAACTTTAGCGCCTATGCTTCGAAGCATGAAGGGGCATATCCATGTTTAACATATCTGGCATGTAATACCTGCAATGCTGGCTACGCCAGTGTCTTGGGAATGCCTGTTCTCACTTGCAGGTGGCATTGTAAATGAGAAGAGGGCAGCATTATCTCCTGAAATGTAAACAAACTTCTTTCTCTTACCAAGTAACTGAAGAAGTAGGACTGAGTGGACTTGTATGAGGTGAATTGAAAAATACTATTACTTTTATCTTTTTTACAGTGCAAATATTTGTAATGAAAAATGATATAAAATGAGCACTGTACACTTTGTATTCTGTGTTGTAGTTGAAATATATTTGAAAATATAGAAAAAAATCCAAAATACTTATAATAAAATTAAATTGGTATTCTATTAGCAGCACAATTAAAACTGTGGTTAATCATGACTTATTTTTAATCTAGTTAATTTGTTTTACATTTAATCACACTCATTAACTGTGATTAATTGACAGCCTGTGTGTGTGTGTGTGTGTTTAAAGAGTTTTTTCCAGAGTTCTCTATGAAATCCATTCACATATTTGAATTCTGGGTGTGCGTATTCACATAGTAAAGCTCAATACATAGTGCTGTATGTTCCATTAATAGAATGAATTTTGAAAGTAGTATGGACACAGATTTGAAAAAACAGGAGACCTAGCTGTCAGTGAGGGAAAAATGTATGCTGGCAAAAGTGATAAAGTCACACATTTTGTTTTGTTGTTTCTTGACTTTTTGTGAGCAAGAGAAACACTGAAGCATATTGCACTGATTAAATGTAGTACATGGGAGCACAAAATGTCACAAAACATATGGAATACTAGGAACATTCATCACTGATGCAAGAGTATGTCTAAATCCTTGATAGGCTGGTCTAACAATTGTGCCAATAAAATAGCGAGTGAATGAAATGAAGACCTAGAAGCTTGAAAAAGATGGGGGGACAAAATGAAAAACAACAACAACAAAAAAACCAGCCCCTGGGGTTGCTATGGAATTCCACACACACCCCCTCCCCCGCCCCGAAGGAAGAAGGAAGATTGCCATGACAAAAAGCCACGCAGAGACCATTAGTTGTATTCTGGTTATATGCAAGTCTTGACCAAAGTGAACTGGTATGCATGTATGGTTTGGATTTTAAAAAGTAACTTTTTAAAGACAGTGGGTGCTGCTACAAATTTTATTTCAACAAGTGCAAGCCTATAGTTGTGGATTTCATTATTAAGTCAAATTCCTTTTGTTCAAATGAAGCTAAGTATCTAAGTGATCCATACCATTGTTTCTTTGGGAGATAAGTTGCTTTAAAATAATTTATTTTAAAACCTCTAAAACTGTGCTAAGAGGAGAAAATAGTCTGCATAATAAAGGATGGTTCAATTACTTACCAAATAGAATTTTTAATACATCATAGGCACAAAGGAAAGAGTTTTTAACATTCTTAATGAAATACTTGAAGGCTTTGCAAAAATATTTTTAGGTGGTTTGTGAAAACTCTCCCCTGACTTCCTTACTTGCCATTATCACACATCTCAGCTTTTTCATAAAGGTTCCATTTTCGTTCTATACTAGCAGAGGTAGAACTTTTGTCATGCTATCTTGTTGTTATATAAAAATAGACTTCTTTTAAGCATGGCATTTTGTTGACTGATTTTTTTAATAATCAATATATATTTGGGTAACTAAAAGGTTCTTATCACAGACTCTGTATTGAAATATGAAACATAATATAGTATGTATAGAGCATGAATTATCTGATATTTTATACTTTTATTTTTCACCAATATAGTGATAATATTTTCATTAGGGCTATTGATTAATCGCAGTTAACACACGTGACTAAAAAAAATTAATCACAAAAAAAAATCATGATTCATTTCAGTTTTAGTCACACTGTTAAACAATAGAATACCAATTGAAATGTATTAAATATTTTTGGATGTTTTTCTACATTTTCAAATATATTGATTTCTATTACAACACAGAATGCAAAGTGTACACTGCTCACTTTATATACTTATTTTTGATTATCTTTTTACAGTGCAAATATTTGTAAACAAAAGAAATAGTATTTGTCAATTCATTTCATACAAGTTTTGTAGTACAATCTCTTTAATGTGAAAGTGCAAATGTCGATTTTTGGGGGGGGTTGGTTACATAACTGCACTCAAACAAAACAAAGTAAAACTTTAGAGCCTACAAGTCCACGTAGTCCTACTTCTTGTTCAGCCAATCACTGTTTGTTTATGTTTGTGGAGTAAATGCTGCCCACTTCTTAGGGCTTGGCTACACTTGCAAGTTAGAGTGCATTCAAGCAGCCCCAGTCAGCCTAACTCCCTACCGGTTCATTCTGGCAAGGCACTTAAGAGCGCCTGGACTCTGCAGCTTTAGGGCTCCTGGTAATCCACCTCCATGAGAAGCATAATGCTTGTTGCACCTCGGCTGAAACACCCCACCATCAGTGTGAATGAGGTGTTGCATTTCTGCACTTTGATCGGAAATGTCCCATAATCCCCTTAAATCAAGTGGCCATTCTTGTCATTGTTTTGGAATCGGCTGTAGGAATACGGATATGCCCTTTCAATGCCCCGTCTCTGACAACCAGCAGGCTCTGGGACAAAGCAAGCCGTTAGTGTGGAATGTTGTTTGCTGTGAGTGTGTGAGAGAGGGGCAGAGGGGTCTGAACTTACAAGACAGCATGCTGACACAGTTTCAGCACCCCAAAAACCCACTCTCTCTCCCCCCACATACACAGAACACATTCCCTGTCATACACCACCCCACCCCCCGCATTTGAAAAGCACGTTACAGCCACTTGAATGCTGGGATAGCTACCACAATGCTCTGCTCTTTGTGGCATTGCAAGAGCAACTAATGTGGCCACGGCAGTGTGCTTCCAGCTGAGAGTGTAAACACTCAGCAGCGTTTTCACTGCTGCGGTCTCCGAAGGCTGGTTTAACTCCCAGAGCTCTATTTCTGCAAGTATAACCATGCCCTTGGTTACAATGTCACCAGAAAGTGAGAACAGAAGTTCGCAAGGGACTTTTGTAGCTGGCATTGCAAGGTATTTACGCTCCAGATATGCTAAACATTCATATGCCCCTTCGGCCACCTATTCAGAGGACATGCTTCCGTGCTGATGCCGCTTGTTAAAAAATAATGTGTTAATTAAATTTGTGACTGAATTCCTGAGGGAGAAATATATGTCTCCAGCTCTGTTTTACCCGCATTCTGCCATATATTTCATGTTATAAGCAGTCTTGGATGATGATTCAGCACATGTTGTTCGTTTTAAGAACACTTTCACTGCAGATTTGACAAAATGCAAAGAAGGTACCAGTGTGAGATTTCTAAAGATAGCTGCAGCACTCAACCCAAGGTTTAAGAATCTGAAGTACCTTCCAAAATCTTAGAGGGACAAGGTGTGGAGCATGCTTTCAAAAGTCTTAAAAAAGCAACACTGCGATGTGGAAACTACAGAACCTGAACTACCAAATAAGAAAATCAACCATCCGCTGGTGGCATCTGACTCAGAGGATGAAAATGAACATGAATCGGTCCATACTGGTTTGGATCATTATCAAGGAGAACCTGTAATCAGCAGGGACGCATGTCCTCTGGAATGGTGGTTGAAGTGTCAAGGAACACATGAATCTTTAGTGCGTCTGGCATGTGAACATCTTGCAACACCAGCTACAACAGTGCCATATGAATGCCTGTTCCCACTTTCAGGTGACATTGTGAACAGGAAGCGGGCAGCATTATCTCCTGCAAATGTAAACAAACTTGTTTGTCTAAGCAATTGGCTGACCAAGAAATAGGACTGAGTGGACTTGTAGGCTCTAAAGTTTTACATTGTTTGTTTTATATTTGAATGCAGTTATTTTTTGTACATAATTCTACATTTGTAATTTCAACTTTTGTGATAAAGAGATTGCACTACAGTACTTGAAAATACTATTTCTTCTGTTTTTTACAGTGCAAATATTTGTAATCAGAAATAAAATATAAAGTGAGCACTGTACACTTTGTATTCTGTGTTGTAAATGAAATCAATATATGAAAATGTAGAAAACATCCAAAATATTTAAATAAATGATATTCTATTGTTTAGCAGTGCAATTACTCAATTTTTAAAATCGTTTGACAGCCCTAATTTTCATATCTTTTATCTTCTAGTGTTGTAAAGAAACAACAGGTACAAAGGTTTGTTATGTTCACATCAAATGCACCTTTTTCTTAAACATAATGTATCATTTCAAAACGGGGTAAAAAAATCTCTATTCCACATTAGGAGAGAGCAAGTAGTACTTTCCAGTAACTTACATATGATTTTCTACCCCCAGCCCTCCATGGAATTGTAACATGCTGGTGGCTGTTTTTTCCACTACAAAAATCCATTAAAAGAACCCCCTCCATATCCTACCATAAACAATAAAAGCCACAAAACTGAGCCTCGGACTTAAACTTTTGGAGAGCCCAAATTATAAAGTGAACACATGAGTATAAACATAACCACATATGTTTGGCTAGCCATGTAGAGAACAAAATTATCTACTGTCCTGGCACTGCTTGTGCTTTAGAAGAGGGAACAAAGGAGACTGAGATCAAATAACACTTTTTATATGATCTTAACTCTGACCACTTTGCGCCATGAGAAAGTGATTTTGTAACTGCAACGGGCATTGCTTTTCAGAAGGTTCCCAAAGCTCAGCAGCACTGTGGGTACACATTCCATATACAAAGGCAATTTTCAGAGGCAAAGTAATTTTATGTCATTAACTGATTTCTCAGTGTCTAAACATTTTTATGTACTATATCTAGATTGCAAAGCAAGTGCCAGTGTTGTTTTCATAAGCTTGTAATTTTCCATTCACCTTTAGCACTGAAATTGCCCATGCTTGATTTCTGTGCCTAGATGATTTGAAGTTGGAGCAAAACCTTTCAGCTGTTTTAGATTTCTAATTCTGTAGTTAAAGAACTACAGCAAAAAATTGCTGAAAGTTTGAAACTTAGCAGGACACTCTCCATTGAAGAACATGTGCTTTGCTGGACTTTGAAAATTGTTTTAACCAGTTCAAAAATTTTTCCTGAGGATTCTCAGTAGACCTCTGCCAAAATTTTTACCAGGGTTTGAGGCTATGTGTTCACTCCCCAAAAGGTGAGTCAAGTTAGCTCTGTTGATGTGAAATCCTAGTGGAGACAAGGCACAAATAGTTTTTACCTCAGTGCAACTAGGTGAAGTCAACGTTACATCACCCCGAGGTTTACCTTTACTGTAATGGGTTCCTGCCGGGGTGCCACCTGGAACTGGGGTACCACTGAGCTCTCTTACTCACCAGCTTGTTACGCTATGCTGCTGTGACAAACTGTAGACCACTCCCGGTCCTACACTCCCACCAGCATTCAAACAGCCAGGAACATACCCAACTGAAGTTGCATGCAGGCTTTGGCATGCACAATAGAGATGCTGCAGCCAAAATAAGCCCAGCTTCCCAGCCTAAGACTCCAGTGCTGTAACGTCCTTCCCTGGTCAAAACTTAGACCAATATGAATTTATTACTCAGTATGCCTCTCCCTCATTGTGGAGAGGAATATGCAACAAACTTGTGTTAACGAAGCTGACATTTCCACACCCCCCAGATACTTCTCTCAAAGGTACACTGGTTTAGATAAAGCAAAAACAAGTGTATTAACTACAAAAAGGTTATGTGATTATAAATAATAGCAAACAGATCAAAACAGATTACCTAGTCAATAAAACAAAACTGCAAACTAAACCTAAGATACTTGAGAGACTGGATATGAATAAGCTATTTCTCACCCTGACTGATGATACAAGCAGGCTTGCAGATTCTCAAGGCACAAGCTGCACTTCTTTGCAGCTTGGGCTCCCCACCCCCGTTCCAAGTCCTTTTCTTTTGGAGCTTCTCTCAGGTGTTGGGTTGTGGGGGACAGAAGAACAACAGATGATGTCACTCCCTGCCTTGTATAGCTTTTCCACAGGGCGAGAACCTTTTGTTTCTAACTTGGTTCCCAGACCAGTCTGTGGAAAAATTCAGATACCCAGAATGAAGTTCAGAGTCATGTGGTCTGGTCACATGTCTTGCAGAGTCATAGCAGCCCTTACTTACAGGCTGGCCAAAATGTTTACGGGAAGGCTAAGCTATTCCACAGCCCATTGTCTTTGCTGATGAGCCATTAGCACTGTCTGGCTTCTTCATTGTTGTACACCTCTACCTCGATATAACACTGCCCTTGGGAGCCAAAAAATCTTACTGCATTATAGGTGAAACCATGTTATATTGAACCTGCTTTGATCCACCGGAATGCGCAACCCGGCCCCCAAGCACTGCTTTACCGCGTTATATCCAAATTCATATTATATTGGGTGGCGTTATATCGAGGTAGCAGTGTATTTGAAAGGTTGGCTTTGGGTTTTTCCAGAGTAAGTCCATTTGAAATAGATATTCAAATTCATTATTTATAACTTTGGATACAAAAATGATACAGTGATACAAATAGGATAACCATGTTGAACAAACCATAACTTTTCCATGACCTATCTTATAGAAGATGCATCATAATTATGCCATAATCATATCATCATAATATCACTATGGGGAGTGGTGTCACAATGAAATTCTAGTGGAGAAAGGCACAAATAGTTTTTACCTCAGTACAACTAGTTGAGGTCAACCTTCTATCACCTCGAGGTTTACCTTTACTACTCCATTGAGAGAAAAATTAAAGGGCCTTGCTACTACTAGAGTTTCACAATGAGATAGCTAACTTGAATTAACTATTTCAATGTAAAAAGGCACCTATTCTTTGCAGTGAAGGCAAGAAGCCCCACCTGCCTTATGATCTGGTTCCTGTCCATTCTGCCTACCTGGTCTACAAAAGAGCCATTGTTCTTTGGCTGATGCTGGGACAATTTAATATTAGGAATATTGTCTAGTTGAAGAACACTGCAAAATTCTCCACTAAGCTAGTTAATAGCAAAACCGTAGCAAAACAAACACAAAGCCATGAAACCTGTATTTTTAGTGTTTGCAATTTTTGTTGTATTCTACAGTAGTGGCCAAATTCTGAGCTTTCAGATAAAAAGAAGTTTCTCTATTTCTCAGTTGCGAGGACACAGTGATAAAGTGAAATGTTATTCTGCTTGTCCTGTTAAACCAACCTTGAAGAAAACTGTTTCCAACCAAAACAGTGGCAAAGGTGGGAAGTCCCCTTCCTCTAGTCTCATTTCTATTAGTGAGGTGTGAAATTCAAAGATGAGTTGGGACCCTTTAAATACTAACTTCATTAAATAATAGCAGTTTTAATATAAAGAGAGAGAAAATTATAATTAAGAATTAAAGATAGGTGAATAAAATGATAGACATCAGGGTATCCAAAAGACTAGGATCAATAAGCAGTGATAATTTGGATCTATTGTGCCTATATAACAAAAAAAGTTTGTGTATACTGTTTTTTAAAATGTATGTTGTTAGTGCTGCTGTTTCTGGAGCTCCTGTGTATTCTCTACCAGGAGAGAGTGCAGCTTATTGATTCAGCAGACCTCGATTTTACTCATAAAGAAAGACCAAATTCTTAGTTCAGTGTCAAAAGCTCGGCCAGGTTTATTGTCAGCAAAGCACTGTAGCAGTGTCCTGGCTGTCTATTTATAGGTACACTAACACATGGATGCCCATAACAAGGTAGTGGTGTTACCCCAAGAACAGACCTGGGGTCCAATAGTAGCCTGTTGCTTACTTCCAGGTTCCCCAGACGTTAACCTATGACTGTTCCTGAAAGGCAGAGGTGAACAAACTTTTTGGTCCAAGGGCCATGTCTGGGAATAGAAATTGTATGGTGGGTCATGAATGCTCACAAATTGGGGTTGGAGTGTGGGAGCATGCTGGATAGGGGTGTGGGCTCCAGGGTGGGGCCAGAAATGAGGAGTTCATGGTTCAGGAGGGGGTCTGGGCTGGGGCAGGGGAGTGGGGTGCGGGGGGGTAGGGCTCCAGCTGGAGTAGTGGGCTCTGGGGTGGGCCTTGGGATAAGGAGTTTGGGGTGTAGCAGAGTGCTCAAGGCTGGGATTGAGGAGTTCGGAGGGCAGGAGGGGAGCTGAGGCTGGGGATGAGAGGTTTGGGGTGCAGGAGGGTGCTCTGGGCTGGGATCGAGGGGGTTGGAGGGTGGGAGAGGGATCATGGCTGGGGCAGGGGGTTGGGGCATGTGGAGAGGTGCAGGCTCTGGCTGGGGGTACAGGCTTTGAGATGGGTCTGGGGATGAGGGGTTTGGAGTGTAGAAGGGTGCTCTGGGCTGAGATCGAGATTGGGGTTGGGGTGTGATTAGAGGCTCAGGGGTGCAGGCTCCAGACAGCGCTTACTTCAGGTGGCTTCTGGAAGCAGCGGCATATCTCTTCTCTGGCTTCTATTCGGAGGCTCTACACGCTGCCCTGTCTGTGGGCACCGCCCCTGCATCCCCCATTCACTGCAGTTCCAGACCAATGGGAACTGTGGGGGCAGCACTTGGGATGGGAGCAGGGTGCAGAGCAGAGCCCCCTATCAGCCCCTACATGTAGGAGCCAGAGGGGGCCCATGCCACTGTTTCTGGGAGCTGCGTGTAGCACCGCCCAACCCTGCTCCCTGGTTGGAGCACAGCAAGCCCCAGACCCTGCTCCCCAGTGGGAGCTCAGGGGCCGGATTAAAATAGCTGGTGAGCCAGATCCAGCCTGCGAGCCGTAGTTTGCCCACACCTGCTTTAAGGTGAAAGGAGGGGACCTACCCTAGTAGAATTGACAGGGTTTACCCAGGACTTCCCTGTGCCCTTCAGGAAAATCCCCCAGAACAGACTAGATCTATTCAGCCAGGGAGGATGTAGATACAGCTTTTGCTCACAGAATTGACACCCACACAGTACTTCTCCAAAACAAACTATTTTTCTTTATTTAACCAACCTTTCCTAATACAATTAATCTAAACCTAAATTAAAAACAAAACCCCCTTAGAACAGGCATACAACCCAAAGTACCCAATACTGTTATGCCATACAGTTATGAATTAAGTGATTATGTTCTGCACATGGTGATCAATCATATGGAGGACACTGACAGCAATCAAACTCTAAACTTTATATATAGTAATATAGACAGACACACACACTCCACAGACATCCAGCTTTATTATCCCAAGCATGCACATTCATTTACCCTACATCTACTTCATATCCTGTACTATAGCTAGCATGCTTACGCTCTGTAGTCTTCTTGCCCTCCGCTCTGTCCCAGCAGTCCATTGCTGTTGCTGCTATTCTGCAGTTGCTACTGCTGCTTCCTCCTTCTACCTTCTTCTGCTTCTAACTTGACTGACTTTTGCCTGCTTGCTGTCTTTTATACAATTTTTGGCCTGTTCTGATTGGCTTGTTTCCCAGTCCTAGTATTAGCATACCTAACCTCCAATCACCTTTACCCCCTCTCTGATTGGTCCATACTTATAGACCAATCACAACTGCTAAATCTGGCTGTCAATCAAAGCAGTTACTCAACAAGTTTTAGCACAGGGGTAGGCAACCTATGGCACGCATGCCGAAGGCGGCACGCAAGCTGATTTTCAGTGGTACTCACACTGCCCGGGTCCTGGCCATTGGTCTGGGGGGCTCTGCATTTTAATTTCATTTTAAATAAAGCTTCTTAAATTTTAAAAAAACTTATTTATTTTACATACAACAATAGTTTAGTTATATATTATAGACTTCTAGAAAGAAATCTTCTAAAAACGTTAACATGTGTTACTGGCACGCAAAACCTTAAATTAGAGTGAATAAATGAAGACTCGGCACTCCACTTCTGAAAGGTTGCCGACTCCTGTTTTAGCACAATGGGGTGTTTACTATTATGGTCTGGGGATCCTCACCTAGTTTTGGACTTAGTATACCTGACTGATTCCTCCTTTCAGTTTTGGAGTGACCTTTACCTGATCTCACTCCACATCTACTTATCAACACACTAGCCATAGGCCAAACTGCTTAAAACTGCCAACTCACTGACCTTGTGCCAACATTGTACACAGACTTAAATTACCAATATTTTAAACTATAAACCAAGGGTTGTCAAACTGGGGGTCATGACCCCTCAGCGGGTCACAAGGTTATTATGTGGGGGTCACAAAGTATCAGCCTCCAGCCCGAACCCACTTCACTTCACCAGCATTTATAATGATGTTAAATATATTTAAAAAATGTTTTTAATTTATAAGGGAGGTCACACTCAGAGACTTGCTGTGTGAAAAGGGTTACCAATACAAAATTTTGAGAACCAATGCAAAACAATTACCTGATTTCTTTCATATATACTTATTTGTTAAGTTATGCATCTTAATGTTATAGTGTTGCCACCCCATTTCTTACCAATTTGTTAATTGTATTTTGGTTCAGTTCAGCTGGTGGCAAAGCGGTGTTTTCAGTGCTGTGCTTAAGAAACAAAATAGAGCAGCTCAATTTTTTTTTTTGGTATCAGTGGCTCACTTGACCTGGTGTTGTCCCTTAGGCCAGTAAAAAGAGTCTCCCCTTTCTGCTCAGGGCTGGCCCACAACATTTTGGCACCTGAGGCGGGGAGCTCAAATGACGCCCCCATACTCCCTCACTTGGGCCAAAACTTTGAAAGGTCTCAATTATGCCTTCTTCCTGTCCTACTCCTTTCATGGTACTGCTCTGCTACCTACCCCAATAAAGGAGAACTAACAACTTAAAATGCCTTGTTCAAAAATTTGAAGTAACACTT
This sequence comes from Gopherus flavomarginatus, assembly GCF_025201925.1. Taxonomy (NCBI): domain Eukaryota; kingdom Metazoa; phylum Chordata; order Testudines; family Testudinidae; genus Gopherus; species Gopherus flavomarginatus. The sequence continues at coordinate 36,004,336 of NC_066617.1, forward strand.
AACTTTCAAATGCCTGAACAGCAAATGTAACTTTTCTTGTTTGCATAGTAAACACTGGCATTTTTATCTGTTTGAATAATCAAAGCGGTGCTTTCCGTGCCTTCTTGATTGCAAAGATCTGAACTGCTTCCTGAAGGTCCACAGTCTGGGCCAGCTTATGCTCTGTTGAGATGATTGCAAGGCCACCCAGCCTCTCTTGTGTCATTGTGGAGCGTAGATGTGTTTTTATTAACTTCAGCTTGGAGAAGCTGCGTTCTCCACTGGCAACTGTTACAGGAAGTGTTCGAAGTGTGTGCAGAGCAACAAAAGCATTTGGAAAAAGGGTGGTCAGCTTATTTGTGCATGTATATATATTTCAGAACGGCCTTTGGAGTTCATCCTGCTGAAATGTACCTTGAAAGGGCTTTCAGTTCATCACCTAAATCAGTCGTATCAATACTGTGCATGTCATCATTTGTCAACACTGTCTCTAGGGCCCTGCATTGCTGGTGTGGTGGTCTTCTTCAGCTATAGTGAGGAGATTTGGAATATCATACAACATCCCAAATATACTGCTGTATTCCTTGAGCTGCACGAAAGGTTCTTCTATTGACTGTATTGCACAATCTAGCACCTGGTTTAAGAATTCAATTTTGAATTGTTGTTTGAGGTCTCTTATGGGATTATCCCATGCCTTATAATCAAAATGTCATCTTCTTCGGTGACTCTTGTATTCTTAAATGGGTGGGAAAATACCTTCAGTGTGAAATTCCTCTGCCAACTTCTGTGCACTCTTCAGAAAGCTTTGAAATCCCTCATCTGACTGGTAAGACTGTAGGTATGACTTTGCTTTGTCCAGTTGTTCCATTGCTCCAGATATATCAAGGTCAACACCTTGGAGTCTCTTGCTTACAACATTTATTTCAAACAGTATGTCATACCACAACACTAAGCCACACAGAAATTTGAAGTTATGTATGTTTCTGGTGATTCCATTTCCCTCTGCTACTGTCCTCCCATGAACAGTTCCTGTCATAGCATTATCCTCCATAATGGCAACTATGACATCATCTAGCATCCCAATTTTGTGTTCGATAGGCGTTATCACCTCCACTCGACTTTCCCATCGTGTGGCACTCAGTGGTTTCAGTGTCAGAGAGGATGTTCGCATATCTTGCTTCAAAATTTGCCATCGATGAGTTGATGCAGAGACAAATACATAGATACTTTGAATTACATTAAATTCAGCAGCCTCACTAGAAGCTGATGCTGCATCACTGACCACCAAGTTCAATGAATGAGAACTGCATGAGACAAAAAAAGCTTGAGGGTTTAACTCTCAGATCCCTGTCTGCACTCCTCTGTTCTTTCCTTTCATGTTGGCACCATTATCGTAGCCCTGACCTCCCATGTTTGCTATTGCAATTCCCATATTTTCCAGCTTTTTAAGAAGCACATTTGTCATACCAGCTCCTGTAGTATCATCAATGTCAATAAATTCTTGGAAATGCTCTCTGACAGTTACCATTGCAGGGACATTTTCACTTGGTTCTGTTGTTGAAACAAAACACACCATTAAAGTAATTTGTTCCGTATGGCTGGTGTCAGGTGCGCAATTCAGAATAACAGAGTAATCTCTTGCCTACTTCAGATCTGCCACAGTCTTCTGTTTGAATTTTGTTGCCAGTAACTGTATGATCTCATTTTGAATTGTTTTTCCAAGGTAGTGGTGTGTGTACATTTCTTGGGTGGTGACTCTTCTTAGGAGCTCCTGGAGAACAGCATCAGGTGCTCCTGGAGTACAGCATCAAACTCAGCCATCAGCACCACAATTGTAAGGATGTTTCCATTGTTTGGCACACACAGCTAATCTGAAGTGCCATGCAGTGCTAGGTTTTGGATAGCAAGCATTCTCACAATGGCAATGAACCTTTTCAGAACATTTTGCCAGTAAAGAGACTCTGATGCAATCGTCTCTTGATGCTGATCATCTGTGGTGGTCTTTAAACCTTCGTCTCATCTCAAGCTCTTTCCACCTATGAAATGTTCTTTGGTGATTTGCTGCCTTGTCATGGCATGTCAGATTTTTCCAGTCCTTTGTTCCTGTAGAACCCAGTGTGGCTGGAACATTAGACTGGAAGAGTTTGCAACAAAAACAGTATGCAGCATTCTGGGTTTTTGAGTACATAAGCCATGGCCTCTCCACTTTGTCACCATTGGGGATTTTACGCTAGTAATGTGTTGGATGGAAACTTCTATTTTCATTGTCTTTGGGGAACATGAAGGTTTTTTCACTTGCTGTGGCTCATGCAGTACTAGGAAGTCCCTCAGGCTACTGCTCAAGTGGGTCCACAGTCCTGGATCATCTAAACTTAAGGAACTAAAGTCAGCAGCAGCTGTTTCTTGCACCTTCACTATACCCTTCTCTGACATACATGTTTCTTCAGGAATGTGCATGGTTACATCCATTTGAGATGGAGATATGGATACTGCAGTAGCTGCCAGGTCACCTGCACTCTGACTAACTGGAAGATCAGGCATCTCCTCACCACTCACATTCTCATTGAGGCCGGAAGGCTCACCGTGAACATTTGTGTCAATGTATTGTGGGAGAGCTCCTTCCTGCTTAGATAGAAAAGCTTCCTTTGCTTTCTTTTTCTGAATGCTGCCCCAGAGGGGCATTTCCTTCCTTCACTCATGACTGCTGTTCTGTGCCAGCTCACAACACTCAGTTGAAGGGCACAAATAAGCAGGCTGGTAGCAGGGCCTGAGTGAGGGAACATATCAGTGTCTTAAGGACCTAACTGGCTCCTACTACTTCAGTTGACTGCCTGTTCTCCTCAAGTGGCTTCAGGAAAGCAGCAGGAAACAGGAAGCTCCCTGAGAAGCTGGTGTTAATCGGTGCAGGCTCCTGGGGGTGCTAGAGAGGCACATAAGAGGCTCCTCCTCCTCTTTCTCCCTGCAGCTCCTGCTGCTTTCTGTTGTTCCCTCTCTTTTTCTCCTGCCTGCCTGTTACGTCTCTTGTGCCCTTCTTTCTCCAGCACAGCACTCCACCATCTCTGTGCATCTAGAGAAGAGATAATACATATGCACGAGCAGCAGACACACTTTTCTACACTCTGGCTCCTAGTGGTGCCCCCCCACAGTCTGGCACCTGAGGTGGCTACCTCAGTTTGCCTCATGGTAAGGCCAGCCCTGCTTCCTCTGTCCTTTTTATAGATTGATACAAACAAATTATGTATTACATTCCATATGTCTGTTACCACCCATGTATCTTGTACTTCAAAGAAAACATACTGATTCATTATCCTGTCATCCCATCTTTATCTTTACAAGGGATCTCTGTGTTACTGTAACATCCTCTTAAGAACATACTTATGTAGTTACTTGAGAACTCTGTATGTTCCCTGTACCAACCTGTCAGGGCAGGAATGTGTTACTTGGTTAGCTGATACCTAGTATTACTATTTTGACAAGGGTAGCTTTGGTTTTCAGCCTTACTTTGGTTGATACTTTCAGCCATGCCTCTGGCTCCAGCACTGTAAAATATAGAATGATAAGCACATGATCAAATTGTTGGAGAGTTTTAAATTTTCTTCTTTTTTGTGAATTTAACAGTGCAATTTTAATAATGTATTTACATTAATTTTTCCCATTTCATTATTATATGTTTGAGCTGTCTCGTTAATTATACAATGGCTTTTTTGGAACCCGAGTGACCTTAAAAATGGGAATAGATTTGTAGGGATGTGTGCAAGTTTTGCAGCCACTCTGTTCTGTTCTTCAGAGAAGGCAGTGCAGGAGGGGACTGCTACAGGGGCATCATTTTCCAGCCTCTTTGTGTTTGAGGGGCTGTCTTTCCACATCACTTCCTCTCCAGAACATAGTATTTTATATGTGAATATGCAGCAGTGTGCAGGGGTGTTTGTGTTGAAGACAGCATGTCTGTGACAACTGCTTAAATATCACTATTAACAAACTGGATAGTTTTCTTATTACTGGTCATTAACATGCTTAATGTTTTTAGTTTAGTTTTTTACCTCAAAAAATATCACCCTTGTGAATGCTCATCTCCAGAATAGAGTTGTCTTTTAGCTTGGGTAAAATAAGATGTTGTAAGTTGCTTTTATTGAACTCTGTTTGAATAGTAATCAACTGCAACATAATTACAAAGTGTTTATTATATTATGCCAACAAAGTACCAATCATAAGCTAAAGACTGACATTGGAGTGGGCATTTTGTGACTACTACTGTATGTCAGGATCTTCATTAATATGCACATTAACTGAACATAATTGACTGTAAGCCAGCTGGACAGTGGTAAAATACTTAATAATGAACCACTTCAGTGCAGCATTTGCTGCCTCAAGAACAATAAAGGTGTCCATATTTCCTTTAATATCCTTCAATAAAATACTGGCATATTAGCAAGCAAAATTATACTGTCATGTGAGGTCTTTACAGATTCTGCTTCTCCAGATCATTGAGGTAATAAATTCTAAGACTGTGAGAGCTTATGAGGTAAGAGAGCAAACTATCAAGGCTGTTGTCTCTTGACTCTACCCACTTCTTTTCTGTAACCCAAACTAAAAAACAAACAAAACAAAATAAAAATCTTCCCTCCTTCAGAAATTTGGGCTCAAACAGCAGTTTCCAGTTAACTGAGTAATGATGTATATTTTTAAGATATAACTGCTTGTAAATAAATAAATTAATCATTTCAGCATAATTGGAAAACCATGATATAGAATCACAGGGAATATATCTTATAATATTTTTATTTAGTTTTATTTAAATTTTACAAACATAGTGGATGGCATAACAACATTTTAGCCACTTTCTGATGGTGTCCTGTCTTGTGCTTAGTTTTCCATCTTTAATACAGCTAAGATACTGTTTTCCTTAACTGTGCCTTTTTGTAAGCTGTTCTCCACACATATTTCATAGATCATAGCTGTGGAATATATTAAATTAGGCAGAGGTAACAAATCTATACTTAGTGGCATTTGGATTACATAAGAATTAAACCTCCCTGCAACAAAGCATTGAAGAGCTCAGTTTTCTCTGAAGGTCATAATTACATAATTGCACATAAAAAATCTGTTGCAACAAATGGGAAACGGCATAATAGTGTTGTGTTTATTATGGCCAATTTCCACCATAATCTCCCTTATGTACTTTTATTATACAGTCTTATCTACATAATATAGTAAAGTATCAGAGCAGTCATATTCTCTTAAAGTATTTGATGTTATTGCCTCTTAAGTTCTCATTATACAGAACTATTGAGGCCTTGGTTTCACGCAGGTCTGTAACATTTCTGTGTTACATAAAGAACAAATTAATTTCACTGTAGTGTTTTAGAAGCAAATAGTTTAACACTGTGCCCTCTTGAGGTAGTTTACATTTTAAAATTTGGTCAGAAAATTTATTCTTGGAGATATAGCAGACTATCAACAGCAATGTATTTTTTATTCTTTGAGCTGTGTTATAAAGCTTCAGAAAAGAAATGTGGCTTCCTTTAAGTTTAGATTTTTCAGAGTTTGTATTGGGAATAATCCCCTGAAAATGGTCTGCCCTGAGGGTGCATGCAATCTGATGTAAATAGTCCACATCAGGAAAAAAAAAATCAATAGGAAGGACAAATATACAAAAAAAAGTTCCATATAAAGCTGCCTGGTTTATTCACCCAGCTAGCTTTGGCTCAGATGCAGGAGCTGGTTTTCTGTGGGATTCTGCGTTTTACTCAATTTTACAGCTGGGTTTGTTTGCTGGAAAAGGTCAGGTGATTTGTCCCAGGTCACACACTGAGTCAGTGGCATTAAACACAGAATCTTCTTTGTGTTGATATTTAGACTGCACAGACTCCTGACTTTCTTTGATATTAACATATTTAAGAAAAATTTACATACTTTACCATATGTATTTTTCCCAAAATTGTTTTGTATGGTAGGACTGCTGCATTATTATTTGTATTATGCCATGAACATAAAAAAACACTTTTTACAGAGGGTAACAAGATCTTTGTCCCAACAGTATACTCTCTAAATGGATAATGTAATGGATATTGACAACAGACCATGATGGGCAGAGAGGGAAGGAAGAGGAAGAAACATAATAAACATAAAATGTACAATGTTAAATGGCACCTTAGAGACTAACAAATTTATTTGAGCATAAGCTTTCATGGGCTACAGCCCACTTCATCGGCTGCATAGAATGGAACATACAGCAAGAAGATATTTATACATACAGAGAACGTGAAAAGGTGGAAGTAGCATATTAATTCAAGTTCAGCAGTCTCTCTTTGGAGTCTGTTTTGAAGTTTTTTGGTTATAAAATTTCCCCCTTCAAGTCTGTCACTGAGTGGTTAGAGAGGTTGAAGTGTTCTCCCACTTTTTTTGAATGTTATGATTCCTGATGTCAAATTTGTGTCTATTTATTCTTTTGTGTAGAGAACGTCTGGTTTGGCCAACGTTTGCATATATATATTCACATGATGGCATATATCATACGATATATGCCATCATGTGCCAGCAAGGCCCCTCTGCCATATACATTGGCTAAACTGGACAGAGGCTGCTGCATAGATGGTTCATAGAATCATAGAATTATAAACTCTTAGGTCAGAAGGGACAATTATGATCCTCTAGTCTGACCTCCTGCACAATGCAGGCCACAGAATCTCACCCACTCATTCCTGTATCAAACCCCTAATCTATGTCTGAGCTACTGAAGTCCTCAAATCGTGGCTTAAAAACTTCAAGGTACAGAGAATCCTGAAGCAAGTGACCAGTGCCTCACACTGCAGAAGAAGGTGAAAAACTCCCAGGACCTCTGCCAATCTGCCCTGGAGGAAAATTCCTTCTCGACTCCAAATATGGCGATCAGCTAAACGCTGAGCATGTGGGCAAGACTCATGAGCCAGCACCCAGGAAAGAATTCTCTGTAGTAACTCAGATCCCACCCCTTCTAATATCCCTCCAAAGCCCTCACAGAACTGCCTTAAAAGGACAATGTAGCCCTTACATTTTGCTTGGAATGCCTTTGTGGCCTCTACTCATTATTATCCTTCTATATACCTTTTACTATACCTGATTTACGTATATTTTTTGTAGATGAGATGGTTTAAAAAACAGTATTCAAGGTAAGGCCATACCACTGATTTATTTAATGGCATCTAAATATTATCTGTACAATTTTATTCATTATGTAATTGATACTGCTGTCAGCTGATATCTTCACTGAACTGTCCACAATGACACCTGCGTCTTTTTTTCTGACATCTTTTTTTCAGAAGCCATCAGTGTGTACAAGTTTGTACAAGTAATTTGAATTGTTCCTGCCCCATAGTACATTATCTTGCATTGGTCTGTGTTGAATTTCATCTTCATCATGTTGCCCAGTTACCTAGTTTTGTTAGGTCTTTTAGAAGTTTCATCTTATAATCCTCCATAGTCTTGACTCACCTTATATGGTTATGTTCTCAGTGCATTTTGCCACCTCACATTTTGCTCCATATTTAATAATATTTGGTCCACTACTAGAGCACTCGGCTGATAACTATTTTACATGAGAAGAATGTTCCTAAGTTTTAAGCCATGATCTCTCATTCCATAGTAATCAAGTTTCCTTAATAGCATTTTCAACAGGCTTTGAATAAAATTCTTCAGAAAGTCCAAGTAACTTATAGCCACCGGGTATAAAGCCAGCTATGCTTACATTTATTTATTTATTTTTAGTGCCTTGCATTACATCTGATGAATAAGCCACTTGTAGAAGTGCTGCACAAACGCGTTGGTAGGGGGGTTTGTAACTATTTGCTTCCTTTAAGTATTTTAAAAAACTGTTTGCTTTTTGAATAATTCCTCTTTGTGCCTCTCCTGGTTACCCATAATTACTGGCTTATTGCCTACTTCTGAACAGTGGCGTTGGAACATAGTCAGGATGCTGAAAGCCAGCCCCCTTATCTTTGTTCACCCCCATCCCCCAGAGCTGAGGCTGGGAGCAAAGCCCTGGGTGCGAGGCTGGCCGCTGGGAGCCTGGGGTCACGGTGCTGGCTGCTGTGAGTCCGGGGATGCTGCAGCACCCCCCGCACCTCTAGTTCACTTGCCTATGCTTCTGGATGCAAAGTTTCACTTATACTTAGAGTGACTAAGGGTCACTGAGGACAAAAGTTCCTACTACTTGCCTTGAATGTTACTTTGCATCAGCTACCTTGTTCCCAGCAGTTACACAGCCTTGCTGTCATAAACAGCTAGCTAAGGGTTAATGTCTCTTTCACCTGGAAAGAAGTAATCTGAACCACCTGACCAGAGGACCAATCAGGAAACCGGATTTTTTCAACTCTGGGTGGAGGGAAGGTTGTGTCTGAGTTCTTTGTTGTCTGTCTGCCTGTATGCTCTCTCAGAGGAGGAGTGATTTCTATTTCCTGCTTTCTAATCTTCTGTTTCCAAGTTGTGAGTCCAAAAAGGGTTTGTTGTTTTTGTATTTACATGTTTATAGTTGCTGGAGTGCTTTGAATTGTATTCTTTTTGAATAAGGCTGTTTATTTAATATTTTTTAAGCAATTGACCCTGTATTTGTCACCTTAATACAGAGAGACCATTTGTATGTATTTTTCTTTCTTTTTTATATAAATCTTTCTTTTAAGACCTGTTGGAGTTTTTCTTTAGTGGGAAACTTCAGGGAAATTGAGTCTGTACTCACCAGGGAATTGGTGGGAGGAAGAAGTCAGAGGGAGATCTGTGTGTGTTAGATTAACTAGCCTGAATTTGCATTCCCTCTGGGGGAAGAGGGAGGTAATTCTGTTTTCCAGGACTGGGAACGGGGAGTGGGAGTCCCTCTGTTTAGACTCACGGAGTTTGCTTCTGTGTAGCTCTCCAGGAGCACCTGGAGGGGGGAAGGGAAAAAGGATTATTTCCCTTTGTTGCGAGACTCAAGGGATTTGGGTCTTGGGGTCCCCAGGGAAGGTTTTCGGGGGGACCAGAGTGCCCCAAAACACTCTAATTTTTTGGGTGGTGGCAGCAGTACCAGGTCCAAGCTGGTAGCTAAGCTTGGAGGGTTTCATGCTAACCCCCATATTTTGGACGCTAAGGTCCAAATCTAGGACTAAGGTTTGACATGGTGGCAGTGGTGGGATAGACAGAATCCAGAAGCCAGTAGGAATATTATATTATATCATTGGCGCAGGGCTGCTAGGGTTGGCTGTGTTTTGCTTAGCCATTTTTAATTTCATGGCCTGTTGGTGGGTTTCTCTCAGGAGTTCCAACTCTCTCCTGTGGGTAGCCTCTTTTTCTCTTTCCCTCAGCTCCATGTCTTGTAGTCTTTTTTCCAGTTCTCACCTGTGTTCAGCTTCTTTGATTTGTTCTTCGGCCTCCATTTTTGTTGTGGTAGGCATGGTTCCTGTTTTTTTGTGTTGGGGTGCCCTCCGGTGTTTATCTTCTGAACTGCAGGCTCTGTTGCCTCCTGGGGTCTGCCTAGCAACAGTGCCTTTTTCCCTTTGTTTTCAATGTAAAGTAAACCAGAAAAACCACTTTATTTGCATGTATATAGTGCTGGTATCTGCCTCCTAATGGGAGTGCTATTGTGACAAAAGACCCTTTGTCACAGCTTAATGGTTTCTTGCTTAATATGCAAGCCACAACTGCCAGAGAGAGCAGAAAAAAAAATTTTCTCTGGTTCCCTTTTAAACCCAAACTGTTTCTCTCTGCTAAAAAGCCCCTAGCAGAGAAAAGAAAAATATAATATTCCTACTGGCTTCTGTCTATCCCATGGCTGCCACCATGTCAAACCTTAGTCCTAGATTTGGACCTTAGCGTCCAAAATATGGGAGTTAGCATGAAACCCTCCAAGCTTAGCTACCAGCTTGGACCTGGTACTGCTGCCACCACCCAATAAATTAGAGTGTTTTGGGGCACTCTGGTCCCCCCGAAAACCTTCCCTGGGGACCCCAAGACCCAAATCCCTTGAGTCTCACAACAAAGGGCAATAATCCTTTTTCCTTTCCCCCCTCCAGGTGCTCCTGGAGAGCTACACAGAAGCAAACTCCGTGAGTCTAAACAGAGGGACTCCCCCTCCCCGTTCCCAGTCCCGGAAAACAGAATTACCTCCCTCTTCCCCCAGAGGGAATGCAAATTCAGGCTAGTTAATCTAACACACACAGATCTCCCTCTGACTTCTTCCTCCCACCAATTCCCTGGTGAGTACAGACTCAATTTCCCTGAAGTTTCCCACTAAAGAAAAACTCCAACAGGTCTTAAAAGAAAGATTTATATAAAAAAGAAAGAAAAATACATACAAATGGTCTCTCTGTATTAAGGTGACAAATACAGGGTCAATTGCTTAAAAAATATTAAATAAACAGCCTTATTCAAAAATAATACAATTCAAAGCACTCCAGCAACTATAGACATGTAGATACAAAAACAACAAACCCTTTTTGCACTCACAACTTGGAAACAGAAGATTAGAAAGCAGGAAATAGAAATCACTCCTCCTCTGAGAGAGCATACAGGCAGACAGACAACAAAGAACTCAGACACAACCTTCCCTCCACCCAGAGTTGAAAAAATCCGGTTTCCTGATTGGTCCTCTGGTCAGGTGGTTCAGATTACTTCTTTCCAGGTGAAAGAGACATTAACCCTTAGCTGTCTGTTTATGACACTTGCCTACACAGGTTGGATGGAAGTTGACCATCATAACTATTCTGGAATAAATATTCTACAATAGCTTTTCTGTAATAGATCTCTGTGTGGACATTCTCTTCTGTAATAAAAATGATCTTATTCTAAAATAATTAAGCCCCTTCCAAAGCACAATTAAGTCCTCTGTGTCGAGTTCATGGTTTCCTCCTGTAAAGCATTTGTGTAGTGAATGTAGGGGCTGCAGGCCTCGTGTCTCTTCTGTCCTGCACCTTGCCCTGCCGTAGGTCTCTGTTCTTGGCAATCCTGTTCATAATCTCATTAGAAGTGAGTAAAGGTCTTCTTCCTATAGCAAGTAGGAAGATGTAGGCTTTTTGGTTCCCTGCTTACGTCCCCCCCACCCCCAGCTTAACTATCTAAAATCTAATGTTGAAAAAGATTGTTCTTTCTCTCATCAGAAAAAAAAATCACCCAGTTCCCTCACCCAAAGAAAACCAAATAAATGACCCTGAAACTCCCCATAGGGTTAGGACAGCATTACCTAGAAGCCTCCTACTGCAAGACAAACCCAAGAAAGAAACCAACAGGACTCCACTGGCCATCACATACAGTCCCAGCTAAAACCTCTCCAACGCATCATCAGGGATCTACAACCCATCCTGGACAATGATCCCACACTTTCATAGGCCTGGGGTGGCAGGCCAGTCTTCGCCCACAGGCAACCTGCCAACCTGAAACATATTTTCACCAGTAACTGCACACCGCACCCTAGTAACTCTAGCTCAGGAACCAATCCATGCAACAAACCTCGATGCTAACTCTGCCCACATATCTACACCAGCGACACCATCACAGGACCCAACCAGATCAGCCACACCATCACCGGTTCATTTACCTGCATGTCCACCAATGTAATATACGCCATCATATGCCAGCAATGCCCCTCTGCTATGTACGTCGGCCAAACTGGACAGTCACTACGGAAAAGGATAAACGGACACAAATCAGATATTAGGAATGGCAATATACAAAAACCTGTAGGAGAACACTTCAACCTCCCTGGCCACACTATAGCAAACCTTAAGGTGGCCATCCTGCAGCAAAAAAACTTCAGTACCAGCCTTCAAAGAGAAACTGCTGAGCTTCAGTTCATCTGCAAATTTGACACCATCAGCTCAGGATTAAACAAAGACTGTGAATGGCTTGCCAACTACAAAACCAGTTTCTCCTCCCTTGGTTTTCACACCTCAACTGTTAGAACAGGGCCTCATCCTCCCTGATTGAACTAACCTCATTATCTCTAACTTGCCTGCATATATATACCTGCCCCTGGAAATTTCCACTGCATGCATCTGACAAAGTGGGTATTCACCCACGAAAGCTCATGCTCCAAAATGTCTGTTAGTCTATAAGGTGCCACAAGATTCTTTGCTGCTTTGACAGTATTAAGGCATTGTACAGAATTTCAAATGTTTGCATAGCACCTGTGTTGTAGTAACAGTCCTCTAAGGCTACATCTACACTGATAACTAGAGGTGTGATTCCCAGTTCACATAGACGTACTCATGGTAGCTCTCACTGAGCTACAACACTGAAATTAGTAGCATGGGTACATACTCTGGGTGGATAGCCTCTGCCACCACTCACCACTGCCCATGCTATTGTGTTCACTACTATTTTTAGCATGTCAGCTCATATGTGTATACAAGTTGGGAATCACATTCCTAGATACAAGTGTAGATGTACCCTAAATGCTTGAATCTGAATGACCTGATTTTCAAAGTACCTAGCATTTAGTCACTCACAGCGAAGAAAATCAGACCAGAAATCTTTTTGCCATGTTATTTTTGTAGGTTTGTCTGTCTGTCTACCACACACTCCTGCCTTCTCCCCCACCTGCACACCCTCCCTCAGACACACTTATTTGTTGTTACTGGGTTTCTCCTGAGCCTTGTGTTGATGTTTTTTGTTTCTGTTTATAATTATGTATTATTGTTATTTATTTATTCATTCATTCATTATTTTATTTATTAATAAAGAACACTGAAAGATTTGTTTGGGAAAGAATAAAACAGCCTATGGACAAATATTCAATCTATCAACCTAGAAAAACTGTTTAAAGACTGCTGTTGCTCGTACAAAATTCTTGTTGATTTGAAGGTGTCCAGGATCATTCCCAACATGGTATAAAATGCACACACAAAAATAAGAGCTTGAGACATTCCAGGCTAATAAAAGGAACCTAAAAATGAATCTTGTTTCATACCTCTAAAATCTTCTTTGTAGAAGAACCCTCCTAAACAGAACTTATGGAAGAAGAAATATATGTATGTGTTATACTTGTGTGTAAGTATATATTATATAGGCATATTTTAATAATGTGATTTTTTATTTTGTATTTGAATAGTGTAGTTTCAAGTTAAATAGCCTACATTTCAGAAAATTGCTATGTAGCAAACTCTGTGTCTGTTAATAGTAAATTTGATAAGACCTCCTTTATAAGAAGAAAGGGCTTTATATTGCAGGGATTCACAAGACAAGTCTATTACAAACGGTCTCACAAGTTCTGTTTAAATGAGTATATAGATAAATATTGGGAAAATGCTATTTGTTAGTTGTGGTGCAGTTTTCTGAGAAGGTGTGAAACTCCTCACTCAAGTTGATTCATTGCTTGAGAATTCTTCTGATGTGAATTATTTGTCAGGTACAGAGCTGCTGCCTCTAGGATATAACCACACAAGCAAGCAAATACATATCATGCAAACCATTACACAATTATACATAGAATCTCTTTATGAAGCGTGTGTCTTTTTGTACACGTTTATCTGCTATTGCCAATTGCCATTCATTACCAATGAATTTATATAGTACAACACACATCACTAAGTGTACCCATGCAGTGGCACACAACCAATTAAACCAACAAATTAAAACCATTCCTACTTGCCTAAAATTGTAGACCCTTTTGTCCTAGGAAGAAAATCTTTTTGTCATTGGAAAATTGATTTCACCTGAGTTCCGTATACCTGTTCTTTGCACTCTGTGCTTCTGCAAGGCAGAGTTTATAGAGGAAGCAGCCTTTTTTCTTGTCATAGGTAGTATGTGTCAAAGACCTCAGTGAATGATCAAAGTAATTATTACTGGATCCAACTTTAATTGGGAGAGTGGTAAATAATGAAGAGGAGAGGTCACCTGTTCAAGGTGATCTTAGCCAAGCAAACAATGTGTATTTTAATACAGCAAATTGTAAATGCCTACGTTCTTTTTTTCTAGATGTATGCCATACTTAGAGGATGGGGGATGCTCTTCTGGGAAGCAGTGACTCTGAAAAAAAATTTAGGGTCATGGTGGATAATCAGCTGAATATGAGCTTCCAGTATAATGATGTATCTAAAAGAGTTAATGTGATGCATAAACAGGAATTTCAGGTAGGAGCAGAGAGGTTAATTTATTGCTATATTTGGCACTCGTGTGACCACTGCTGGAATACTTTGTCCAGTTCTGGTGTCCGCAGTTCAGAGAAGCATGCTGGAGCGGGTTTGGAAAAAGCCACGAGAATGATTACAGAATTAGAAAACATGCCTTATAGTGATAGACTCAAAGAGCTCAGTCTAGTTAGCTTTTGGTCTTACGTTAACAAAAAGAAAGCTGAATGACTCAATTATAAGTACCTACATGGGGAAAAAGTATTTGATCATGGGCGCTTCAGGTTAAGAGAGAAAGGTGTAACATGATCCAACAGCTGACGGATGAAGCTAGACAAACTCAGAGTGGAAAGGGGACGTACATTTTTCAGTGAGAGTTTAGCCGTAGCACCCAGCTTTAATTTATTGGATCATGATGAAAATTTTAAAATAAAGATTAGATTTTTTCTAAAAGCTATGCTCTAGGAATTATTTTGGGGAAGTTCTATGACCTGTGTTATATAGGAGATCAGATTAGATTATCATAATGGTTCCTTCTGTGCTTGGAATCTATGATCTGTGAATTAATTATTGTATAATTTCTTTTCCACTCTCTTTCCCTATGAAAATGAGCACAACTGCTCTGTACAACGTAACAAACGTAGATGAAGCAATCAGATTAACATGTGGCTGGCATTATAATCGTGAACACTAAAATAAGTTTAACATTCTATTTCTTGTTGCCTTTCTTTTTTTTGTTTAAAATTACATATTTTACTGTAGGACAGCAAATACATTTTATAGAATAATTAAGTTTTCCAAAAATACTATGATCCTGAAACTTTTTGTGATTATAAAAATTACCGGAGACTATGTGGGACTCCTCCTTCAGCTTGAACACAGAGGTGTTTAGTTTATCCAGATACTGTCTTTGTGTGAGAATATTTGTTTGTATTTTTAATTCAGTTCTTCCAAACCATAGGGTTACAAAGAAAACAAATGACTCTTTGATTGCAGACACTCCTAGAAAATATAACGTCAGAAATAATAAACGAATCGCCACATATTTGTTTTTCCCCTTTGGCTGTTTACTCTTATTCTTTTCAACATCAAATTTTAATTCAGTAGAAACACTCATAGCTAGTACGTATTCTTACAGCATAGGTGCAAAAATTCCACTTTTTCAATATAAACAAAGTTTCAATATGGAATACTGCAAGGTGCATGTACAGATTTAAATAGACAGACTTAACAGTTTCACTGGCATGAAGCCTTAAAGTTAAATATAAAAGATCATATATAGATCTGGCATAAGCAGCTGCAATTTTATTGAAGTCATTGGTATTGCACCTACTTATACCAAACAGTTGACTGAATGTCTAGCTAAATGGAAGAGAAAAAGCCTAATACCTGTTGTTCAAGTGTGTTCTTTCCCTTGGTCTTCAATCTTATTACTCTGTGTTTGTGGGGATGCATATCTTACACCCCTTGCCCCTATATGAGGTCTCAGAGCTCTGATGCTGCACACTCATAGATTCCAAAGCCAAAAAGGCATCATTGCGATCATCTAGTCCAGCAGTTCTCAAGCAGAGGTTCATGGCCCCTGGTGGAGGCCAAGCTGGTTTGGGGCGGGGCTGTGTGTGTCACGAATCCCAGCGCCTTGCAGGACAGAAGCCTCAAGCCCATGAATGGAGTTGGAGGGAGGCACCAGGGACGTTGCCCCTCTCCCCCACCCAAAAAAAAAAAACCAACAACAAAAAACAAACTGCAGTACCTTAACCAGAGTGGGGCAGTCCCGTGGGCAGCTTCACTTTCCATCCCCTTGCCAGGTCGGAGGCCAGAAGCCAGAGACGGGCAGTGTGGGGCGGTTGCCACTCTGGTTGGTGTCATGAAGCAGTTGGCCATGGCACTGTCCTGTGTGCTGCTGGTGCTCGGGGCTCCAGGCTGCGGGTGCTCCTGAGCTTACAGCTCCCTTTGACTGCTGGTAAGAGCCCTTGGGGAGCAGTGACCACAGGGGGGTCCTCCCTCAGCAAACCACCCTGAGCTAGTCCCCTCTGCCTGACACAGCTCCCAGCTACCCCTGTCCTTGCACCCTGAGTGATTTTCAAACTTTTTGAGCTGAACCTTCTCCCACCCCCTTTAGTTATAATTTTTGATTGCACCCACCCCTCCTCTCCCAAACCTAGACAGGCTGGGTGACCTGCTGAAGTGAGTCTGGAGGTGGAGGTTTCACTCCCTCCCTAGGCCTTGCCATACAGAAGTCAAAATAGAAGTCAAACTATGCCTGTGGAGGGCCCCTCCCTGCTCGGTGCCCTACAGGGCTAAAGCCCTGATCACCTCCTTCCCCAACCTGGCGGCTGAAGCCCAGAGGCCTGAGGTGCCCCCACCCCCCGACTAGGCCCTGGAATTTTTCTAGTGTCTTGGGGGAGAGAGGGGTCAGAAAGGAAAAAAAAAAAGAGAGAGAGAACCCCTGATCTAATCCAATCTCTTGTATAACACAGACCATAAAACTTTCCCAGCATAATTCTTAGATCATAGCTTTTAGAATAACATCCAATCTTGATTTAAAAGTTGTCAGTGATGGAGAATCTACCATGACCCTTAGCAAATTTTTCCAATGGTTAATTACTCTCACCATTAAAAATTTACAGCTGATTTCCAGTCTGAATTTGTCTAGCTTCAACTTCAAGCCATTGCACTGTTATGCCTTCCTCTGTTAGACTAGAGAACCCATTATTTATTTAACATAGAATTACCTGTTTGTTTTATTTCATATTTCCCCGGGGGTGGGGGTGGGGGTGGGGGTTGAACTTGCAGGTCCGCCTCAGATCTTTGTGTCTCAGCTAATCTAGCTGAGAGAGAGTTTAAATTACAAAATTTGGTTTCAAATATAGTGGGATAGAATATATATGATGGAAATGCACACATACCACTCCTAGCTTGAGGAAGCATATCTGTTTAATAACGTTGCAGACAGCTTATTTAGACAGATCTCACATGTATGGCTTTACCTTCAGACAGAACCGGCGCTAGGCATAAGCAGACTAAGCAATTGCTTAGCACCCTAAACAGCTCCGGCCCCCACTATTAATTATTAGTATGTATTGCGTGGGGAAAACCCCCAGAATATTATCACTTAGGGCCCCCAATAGGCTAACACTGCCACTGCTTTCAGATATGAACTATTGTGATCACATAGCTTTTCAGAGACCCCAATCATTCATAGAATATGCAAAATGCCATACCAGATCATGCCAGAGGTCCATCCCATCCACTGTCCTTTCTGACAGCATTGTTTAAACATCTCCATGTATGTGGCTAAGTTTTGAGCCTCAATATCTTCTGGCAACGAATTCCATTGTCAGATATGCAGTGCGTATTTAAAAAAAAAAGATTTTTCTTTTTATCAGTTTTAAATTGAAAGGCAATCAATTTAATTCTAGTCCTAGAATAATTTCACCCCTACTTAAGGCTATTGGGCCTGGAGACCTATGTGAAATGAGAAATTTTGCTCCACTTATGCTCAGCCTTTCTACCAATTGCTGGCTTGATGCAGCACTGGGAGATGAAAAAGCTTCAATACTCATATGTACTGGACCCAAGACCTGTGTGGGCTGGGTAATGGAATGGTCCTTATTCAGTTGTACTCCTTTGTGTGGGTGTGTGATTCAAGTATGAGTAACCTAGAGTGAATCTGCAATGTTTCAACCCCCTATACATTTGTTGTTTTAAACTCTGTGTGGTAAAAAAGCATAGTTAAGGACTGGTTGCCTTAAAGGCATATGCACTCGTGTTGTTTTTCATTGCTTATTTATACATTTAAAAAAAAAAATACTGATTTCAAATACTAAAGTCCAACAGAGTGGAGGCTTTAACAGTACTGGGTCTGATCCAGGTGCTCAGCACTACTTTTGGGTCAGATACACAGTGGGAAACACTTGCTCAACTGCATCAATGATAACGTAAGCAGGGTCAGAATGAGCTCTTCTCTAACGTCTAGCGACACACTGGGGGAAGAGATTTCAGGAGCGGACTGTGTTTGCATAGATGTGCCTACTCTGCCTTGATGCTCAGCATGGTGGAGCTGCTAAGCCAAAATGATTAATTTTGGCTGGTTTGGGGTTACAAATCACTCAGTATTTGAATGCAGGAGTAATGAAATATTGTTAACTTTGTTGTATGAGTAAAGAGAAACAAAGCTGTGCTTAGCATACCCTGATTGAGAGGGTCACCATAAACTGAGCCTCACTTGCTAAGCAGGGGGTGGGGATGCCAAATCTCAGTGAAAATGAGAGTGGGTGGGTACAGGTGTTTCTACCTGGTGGTGCAGACTCTGCCTGAAGAGTCCTAGACAACATTTGACCTGCCCTTCTCCAATATTTAAAGACAGAGTTGATTAGAATCAAGTGAGAGTCTTTGTTTCTGGTTGGTGATTCCTGAAGTTGACATCACTGCTGAGCAGGTCTAAGGGCTCAGCCTTACACTTTGTGTGGGGACAGTGTACAGTGAAAGACAACACAGAAAGTGCACTTGCAGTGAGGTTCCCCACTACTTGCTTAAATCGCTAAGAACTAGATTAAGTGGTGGAACCTCAGAACATAACGTGCAAAGAAACGGTGAGCCACTTGCAGAGGTAGTAGTAGGAGAGACTTTGCTCAATGCACCTCTCCCAAAGGTGGGAGGTGAACCCCATGACACACCTCTGAACTCTTGGTCTTCACTAACCAAGGACTGCCAACTGTGAATGGAGTGCAGCAGAGGGAGAAGGGAGTGGCATGCTAAAAGGACATTCAGTCATCCGACTTTCCTATTGCCAGATGGAAAACTGAGACAATGGACCCTGCTCAAAGCAATGTGAGGTTGGCTTTGCTTGTGGTCAGATGGTTTTGAATGTGGTTGTGGTGTTTTCCTAAATTAATGCTGGGTTCCCTTTCTCGTTTACTGAAAGTTTTCTTTTGTTATACACATTACTCAGTGCTTGTGAGTGGGGAATTATTGCCTCTTACAGATGCCCAGGTGTGGTGTTAAGTTTTCAGAGGTTTCTGGGTGTGGGATCTGTTTTGTATTGTTAAAAGGAACCCCTGGGTACTGAACCCAGCCCTTGTTGCTGCTAATTCCACCTGGCTTAGAAGGGTTACAGTACGAAAAAATCATTTGGAAGGATAGCTATGATGTTATTAGTATGGGAGTGACTGTACTAATGAGATAATTTGTGTTAGTATGGCAGCCCCAGATTTAGGATCCTAACTATTTTTGAAAATCTGGCCTGAAGTTACTATGCTGTTGACTGATTTTAAGCCTTTGTGCATGCCCACTCTGAACTAGGGGCCTGAATCTGAAATCACATATTCAGGTTTTACAGCAATGTAATTGCATTGACTTAACTGGGGCTGTTCTTGATTAGTACCTGTGTAAGTGACTGCAGAATCAGGCCTTGGAAAAGGACATCCTGGTTCAGTGGTGAAGTAATATGTTTTTAAAGTATATTTGAAACAAAGGAAATTCTAATAATGGTGTAGGCCCATTACTAGATGGAGATGGTTTATAATCATTGAAGGCTGTTTGGTTGAACTGATGCCACTGACAGCCTTCAGAACATTAATTACTGGTGATGATGGGTGAGATGCCTTTCATTTTAGAGCCCAGGCTGAGTTGGCAGGGCTGGTAATTAGGAAAACATCTTTTACTGGCAAACTAAGCACACTCTGGGCACTATTTCTAGTACAGAAACACTTGATACAGAAATCATTGTGAGATAATGATCATGAAAACCTTATAATGCCATTCGTATAGTCCTTTTTCAGAGTATAATTGCACTTAAGGGATGATCATTATATCAATATTTGGGAAAAATCAAACGACTATATGTATTAGGTATCTAAAGCTAATGATGAACTCAGTGAGGAAGAATGCCTAAAATTCATGAGAAAATGTGAGTGAATGGGAGGTGATGTTGCATTGATAGTGACATGGGGAGATTCAAAATTGAATAGGTTTCTTTCTGGTCAAAAGGGAGAGATTGAGGGCTTGTCTACACTTACTGAGCGACTATAGCACTAGTGAAGACACTATCTACACTGACAGGAGAGCTTCTCCTGTTGCCATAGGTACTCTACCTCCCCGAGAGGTGGTAGCTATGTTGACAGGAGAAGCCCTCCCATTGACCTAGCCCAGTCTACACTGCAAGTTAGGTCGATATAACTACATTGCTCAGGGGTGTGGATTTTCCACACCCCTGAGTGATGTTGTTATGCTGATATAAGTTGGTAGTGTCAACCAAGCCTTAGTAAATGCCTTATGCTTGCAACCCCTGTTGACTTTAATGGGAGTGCCATACATGGAGCAGCTACAGCATCAGTTTCTTAGAGATACCCGGTTGACGGTGTAAAACTGGAAAACGTTGAATTGATTTGAAGTTTCCAAGCAAGGGCTTTTAATAACAATGGCTTCAATTCACATTGGAGGTTATTTCAGGAGTTAAGCCACCTAAAACTCATGCAACATTTCAAATACAATTTTGACATGTTTTGGAGATGAAGTATTACCACATTGTGTTGAAGAGAAACATAAAAGTCATGCAAAGTGAATTGCATTCTAGTCTGCTGTCTTTTAGGCCTTAGCAGTGCTTTCCAAGCTGTTCAAAAATATTAATAAATTCACTCTTTGAATTAATGGATGAGTTTGCAGGACACCATCAAACATAAATTTTGAAGCTGAATGATATTTACATTGCTATTTGTATTGTACAATTAGTAAGGGTTATTAATTCTGTCTGGTCTTGGTGTTGTAGACTTTACACCATAATTACATGCACAGACACACACAACCTCTTGAAAGAAGTGCTGAAATGAAGGCACTTAGCTGTACACCAAGGGCTGAAACAAGTGTGCAGAAGCTATCCTGTCTGTCAGTTTTAGTGATTTTACCTTTGCTTTATGGTGATACTGCTCATCTCAGTGATGAGAGATGGAATCACAACATTTGCCATGATTATACTCTCAAAGAGTAAGAACTATACTGTAGGTGGTTTTAAGAATATAATCCCTCATTGATGGGGCCTGTTGAGATCACCTCACTATCTGTAGTATCACAGAGAGACAGATCACCACCACAGAGAGTTTCTAGACTTTTTGCTCCATAATTCAAAGATGTTTCAAATATTGCTGTCGTCTTAGCTTTATAAAGTGGTACTTGCCAGTAATGATAATAATACTGGACAGAAATGCCTGCTTTACTCATGAGTACCAACTCCTCCGATCTATTTGTTAGAAATTACCAGTTATACAGAAATGGGGGAAAAAGGGAACAGAATTTCAAATTAAAAACTTCTGTTAGCTTTTTGTAAGTACACTGGTTAATGTAGTACAGTTCAGTTATGGAAGTGACTGTCTGAAGTATTCACCACCTGATGCATGTTATTGGTGTGTTTGATATTTTTTCCCTCTCTATATGTAGGGCAGATGTACTATAATGTGCAGGTTTAGTTATCAGATCCCTTTCCTGGCCCTTCTATGGAAAGAGAGCAAAATCTGCTGCCATCTACTCCCCTCCAGAAGATTTCCTGGAAAGCTCTGCAAGTTTAAATTTGTGGAGTTTCAGCCTCTTGTTAGAAAATGACGTGCCAAAAGATATTAGTAATTCAAGAGAGAACCTATTCATAGCTAGCTGACCAATGAGAGAGAGAGAGCAGGGAACTATGTGTAGCTCTTTCTTTTACTTCATAGCTAAAATAGTGACTAAACTGCACGAGTTTTGCCATAAGACTATGAAAGGTTATTAATTTTAGTATTATCATGGACCCATATTCTGCTCTGTTACACTGGTGTAAATATGAAAGAACTCCTTGCATCTTGGGGGTATCCGCTCTCTGCAAAGAGGCAAGAGACAGTAAACATGCCTACAATGGTATTTACTTTAGACATTAACTTTCATAAGTGGTCTGTATTACATTAACCAGTGTACGTAAGATCTAACTGAAGATTTGAATTTGCAATCCTCTTTTTGGGATTTACACTGGTGTAACTGAGCCTAGATTTTCCCCTATAGAAATGAGAGATGGAAAAGTGCACTTTCTAGAACATATTTTCTAATTTTAAATCTCCTCAGAGTTGATTTCACTAATTATCTCATCAAACTGTACCACAGTTTTTATTACAGGTTCACTGATGTTTGAAAATGGGTTGTATATTTATTGCATTTTCTCCAAACCTTTATCCTGTTATAATTTATTTATATTCTAGTAGGGCCCATTGTCTGTTGCATTAGGCAATATACACACAAATATATATAAAAATTAAAAGATGACCTCTGTTCTCCAAAACCTTGACAAGAGACCAATAGATATGACAAATAGATGTTTTTTTCAAGTAACATTATAGACCAAAAAAAGGCATCACTCTTCATGTGAACCTCAGCAGTCAAAGGAAAACCAGCAGTTACCGTATGTTTCTCTTAGAGCCTATATTTTCCGTCATTATTAATAGCAAGAAATGACTTGTAGGTTAATGACTGGTTTTGATATAAAGGATCTCTCAACTCTTGAAAGTGGTCGTTAACTACCAGAAAATATCCTGCATTCTCAACCAGTCATGATTGCTTAAATAAAGTTCAAAATAAATGCTAAAATGCCCTTCATGACAGATTTTAAACAGAAAATATTATTCAAAATGTATATTAGAAAACCAGTTTCAATGACATTTTTAGGATTATTCCAGTGACATGCAATCACAATCAATGGTGATGAGAGTGGGGTAGAAACTTAGAATCCTAAAGGTGTTTAATATGAGGACTATGACACTGACATCTACAGATGAAAAGCACTGAGCAGTTTACAAAGTGGGGCAATTTATTCACATATTTTGAATGGAGATGAAGCACAATGATTTTGAAAAGATGATTATTTATCATGCCAATGAATTCTGAGTGTCCTTATCCAGTGGATCACCAATAGTTTTTGTTAGTGGGAGTGGCTGCTATTTATTTAGCATCAAAAGTTTGACTGCTGCATTATAGACAATATAAAAAGAGAGTCGTTTTCTCAAATTTACAGTCAAAGGATCTGTCTAGAGTAGATTTTGGTAGTGTTGTAATTTGAGTGAATTGATTACCCGTTAGTGTGAAAAAGCTAACATGATTGTAAATACTAAGGTAAACACTACGCTTATGTTTTTATTAGTACACTGTTTGTTCCTGCATGTGGTTCATCCTAGGCTGAAGGGGGGATACAGAAGAAGGAAGGGGAGAAACAGAAGGAGAGGGAGAAAAGAAGAGCAAGATGCTTGATGAAGCTGAGGCTGAGCAACAGTGAGGTTAGGGTGGCTGAAGACTAGTGGCAGGCTGTTAGAACCAATATCCAATGGGAGATCAGCAAACTAGCAGAACTGAAAATTCATTCTAATTATACTAAGCTGAATCTGAAGAATCTTGCCACTTAGTTTCATTACTCTTGTCTGGCTGCTGCTGTGATGTAGCTGGATCAAGGTCCCAGGGTCCTTGACTGGCTCCTGGATGGACCTAGGTAGGTGCAGGAGTGATGTCAGGTCTGATTCTGACCCATTCACTCCAATTCTGCTTTCCTCTGCTCGAGTAATAGAGACAGAAAAGAGACATGGATAGCCATCCAGTAACCCAGGCCTGGTCCACACTATGCAGTTAAACCGATTTTAACAGTGTTAAATCGATTTAATGCTGTACCCATCCACACTACAATGCACTTTATATCGATTTAAAGGGCTCTTTAAATCGATTTCTGTACTCCTCCCCAACGAGAGGAGTAATGCTAAAATCGATATTAACATATCGATTTAGGGTTAGTGTGGCCGCAAATCGAAGTTATTGGCCTCCAGGCGGTATCCCACAGTGTACCACTGGCCACTCTGGACAGGAATCTGAACTCTAGTGCACTGGCCAGGTATACAGGAAAAGCCCAGCGGACTTTTGAATTGCATTTCCTGTTTGGCCAGCGTGGAGCTTTCATCAGCACAGGTGACCACGCGGAGCTCATCAGCACCGGTAACAATGCAGTCTCCTGAGAATAGAAAAAGAGCACCAGCATGGACCGCACGAGAGGTACTGGATCTTATCGCTATATGGGGAGAGGATTCAGTGCTAACAGAACTGCGTTCCAAAAGACGAAATGAAAAAACTTTTGAAAAAATTTCCAAGACCATGATGGAGAGAGGCCACAGCAGGGACTCAGTGCAGTGCAGAGTGAAAGTGAAGGAGCTCAGACAAGTCTACCAGAAAACCAAAGCACCAAAGGGAAGATCAGGGTCAGGGCCAAAAACATGCCGCTTCTACGCTGAGCTGCATGCAATTTTAGGGGGCTGCGCCACCACTACCTCCCCCCCTTGTCCGTGGATTCCGAGGTGGGGGTTATAATCTCAACCATGGATGAGGAGTCAGCAGAGGGGGAAGATGAGGAAGAGGAAGAGGAGGAAGAGCTTGCAGAGAGCACACAGCACTCCATTCTCCCCAACAGCCAGGAGCTTTTTGTGACCCAGATGGAATTACCCTCCCAGCCCTCCCAAGCCACTAGCCCAGACAGTGAAGCCATGGAAGCAACCTCTGGTGAGTGTACCTTTGTAAATATAAAACATGGTTTAAAAGCAAGCATTTTTTAATGATTGATTTGCCATGAGGGCTTTGGATGCATTCGCAGCCAGTAAAGTTACTGGAAAAGTTTGTTAACATGTTTGGGGATGGAGCGGAAATCCTCCAGGGACATCTCCATGAAGCGCTCCTGGAGGTACTCCAAAAGCCTTTGCAGAAGGTTTCTGGGCAAGGCAGCCTTGTTCCGTCCACCATGGTAGGACACTTTACCACGCCATGCATGTAGCAAGTAATCAGGTATCATTGCATGACAAAGCATAGCTGCGTATGGTCCCGGTGATTGCTGGCATTCAAGAAACATCTGTTCTTTATCTCGCTCTGTTATCCTCAGCAGAGTGATATCGTTCATGGTAACCTGGTTGAAATTAAGGAATTTAAGTAAGGGGACAGAGAGATGGAGGAGGTGAGGAAGGATAGTGCTGAGCTTTTTAGCGTTTGGCCAGCAGTAATCTTCCCAGCTACCAGCCACGCGGTGCGGGGGGGAGAAACGGGGACTGATTAGCAGTGATCTTCCATGATACCAGCCATGCGGTGGGAGGAGGGGTAAAGCAATTCTAGAGAATTGGATTGGGGAGGGGAGGGGTTGGCGTCTGCTGCTCCTTGTTAACAGGAAAGAAGTAGCAAAGGGAACTGTGTTTATGAAGGCTGGAGAAGCTATGCCTTACCATGACCACATGCAAGCTGAATTGTGATGCCCGGACCTGCGTCTGTGAGATCTGTAACACCAGAGCCGCAAGCACTCAATATTAAGATGCAAAATGCGACCTTGTAGTGAAATCACATGTGCTATGTAAGGTGAATAGTGTTGTTCACTGTGAAAGAGTATAACCATTGTTCTGTAAAATGTTTCTTTTTAAATACTTCTCTCCCTATTTCCCCTCCCTCATGCAGCTGCACATTTTTCAAGCCTCCCTACTCCGTCCCGAAGGCTAGCTCAGATAAGGCGGAGGAAGAAGAGGACGCGAGATGAAATGTTCTCAGAAATCATGGAAGTAACCCGCAATGAAAGAGCTCATCCGAGGGAGTGAGGACAGGAGAGACCAACGTGAGGATAGGAGGGACAAACGTGAGGATAGGAGAGACGCTCGAGATGAGAGGTGTAGGCAGGAAGATCAGCGGTGGCGGGATGCAACGCTGGAGCTGCTGCATGATCAAACTGACATCCTCCGACGTCTGGTGGATCTTCAGGAGGAGCAGCGGGGTCACAGAGTGCCGCTGCAGCCCATGTTTAACCACCCTCAGTACTCACCATGTTCCATATCTTCCTCACCCAGATGTGTAAGAACGCGTGGGGGAAGGCTTTGTGCACCAGCCCACTCCACCCCCATGGACAGTCCAACCAAAAGGCTGTCATTACATTGAAATGTGCTTAATGGCCTTTTCCTTCCCTCCTATCCTCCTCCCAGACCACTCCCGGGATACCTTGTTAATTAACTTCCTCTTTTTATAATTACATGCTTTTTAAACGAAGGGGGAGGGTGGGTTGCGTACAGGGAATGACTTTTAATAAAGAATACATGCTTTTTAAATGATAGTGACTTTATTTCCTTAGGCAAGCTGTAATCGAAGGGGGAGGGTGGGTTGCTTACAGGGAATGACTTTTAATAAAGAATACATGCTTTTTAAACGATAGTGACTTTATTTCCTTAAGCAAGCTGTAATTGAAGGGGGAGGGTGGGTTGCTTACAGGAGGAGTCAATAAAGGGGGCGAGGTTCAGGAAGGGGAAACAAACACAGCAGTCACACCGTACCCTGGCCCATGATGAAACTCGTTTTCAAGGCTTCTCTGATGCGCACCGCTTCCTGGTGAGCTCTTCTAATTGCCCTGGTGTCTAGCTGCGCGTAATCAGCGGCCAGGTGATTTGCCTCAGCCTCCCACCCCGCCATAAAGGTCTCCCCCTTACTTTCACAGAGATTGTGGAGCACACAGCAAGCAGCAATAACAAAGGGGACATTGGTTTGGCTGAGGTCTGAGCGAGTGAATAATGTGCGCCAGTGGGTTTTTAAAAGGCCAAATGCACATTCTACCACCATCCTGCACTTGCTCAGCCTGTAGTTGAACAGCTCCTGACCACTGTCCAGGCTGCCTGTGTATGGCTTCATGAGCCATGGTATCAAGGGGTAGGCTGGGTCACCCAGGATAACAACAGGCATTTCAACATCCCCAACTGTTATTTTCTGGTCCGGGAAGTAAGTCCCTTGCTGCAGCTGTTTAAACAGAACAGTGCTTCTGAAGACGCGAGTGTCATGAACCCTTCCTGGCCATCCCACGTGGATGTTGGTGAAACGTCCCTTGTGATCCACCAGTGCTTGCAGCACCATTGAAAAGTACCCCTTGTGGTTTATGTACTGGGTGCCCTGGTGCTCCGGTGCCAAGATAGGGATATGGGTTCCATCTGTCACCCCCCCACAGTTAGGGAAACCCATTGCAGCAAAGCCATCCACTATGACCTGCACGTTTCCCAGAGTCACAACCTTTCGTAGCAGTAGCTTAATGATTGCTTTGGCTGCTTGCAAATCAGCAGCCCCCACAGTAGATTTTCCCACTCCAAATTGATTCCCGACTGACCGGTAGCTGTCTGGCGTTGCAAGCTTCCAGAGGGCTATTGCCACTCGCTTCTCCACTGTGAGGGCTGCTCTCATCTTGGTATTATGGCGTTTCAGGGCGGGGAAAGCAAGTCACAACGTTCAAAGAAAGTGCTCTTATGCATGCAAAAGTTTCGCAGCCACTGCGAATCGTCCCACACCTGCAAAACTATGCGGTCCCACCAGTCTGTGCTTGTTTCCCGGGCCCAAAATTGGCGTTCAATGGGTAGAACCTCCCCCATTACCAGCAGGCGCTCCAAAGCGCAGGGGCCCGTGGTTAGGGAGAAATCAGTGTCCATGTCCTCATCACTCTCGTCGCCGCACTGCCGTAGCTATCTCCTCCTCGCCTGCCTTTGCAGTTCATGGTTCACCATAGACTGCACGAGAATGCGCGAGGTGTTTACAACATCCACGATTGCGCTGTTGATCTGAGCAGGGTCCATGCTTGCTGTGCTATGGCGTTTGCTTTTAGTTCACCCAGGAAAAAAGGCGCGAAATGGTTGTCTGCTGCTTTCAGGAAGGAAGGGGTGAGGCTGTACCCAGAACCACCCGTGACAATGATTTTTGCCCCATCAGGCACTTATGAAAGCAACTACTAGCTGGAACACTGTGCATGCTGGCTCAGCCCCCTCCTGTGTCCTCCACTCTCACCTGAGCTCCAGCATACCCTTTATGCTGATGACAACATATCGTCTACAATGGCCACAGGGCTTCTTCTACAATGGGGGTACGTCTACACTAAAGGGTAATTTCGAACTAACATAAACCGGTTTTATAAAACAGATATTATAAAGTCGATTGCACGCGGCCACACTAGGCACATTACTTCGGCGGTGTGCGTCCATGGTCCGAGGCTAGCATCGATTTCCGGAGCGTTGCACTGTGGGTAGCTATTCCGTAGCTATCCCATAGTTCCCGCAGTCTCCCCTGCCCCTTGGAATTCTGGATTGAGATCCCAGGGGAAGTGGATTGTCAGCAAGCTGACAGAGAGAACAGGAACTGCAGCAAACAGTTCTCCCTACCCAGAAATCTGAATAAGCTGGACCTACCTGTGCTATGGATAACGAAGGTATGCTTAGGTAAGGAATGGACTCTGTGGTTTTAACCCATTTCCCTAGATGCTCTTCTGCTTGGCAAATAAATACAGCTTTGTTTTGAAGAAACCGTTTTTGAGTCACTTTATTCATTTTATTCAGCTACTGTCAGCTATCCTAAGATAAAGGGTTCAGAGGTGACAAATCCACTGGGCCTGTTGGATCAACATATTTGGTAAATGGGGGAGTTTTTCTTCAGAGGTCAAGTCTCAGAGTGGTAGGACTGTGTGGGAAGGTAGTGAACCTTGTCCCCAAAGGGGTGCACACTTGAAAGAGACAAAAAGAGATGTTAGGTGCAGCTAACCTGGTAATCATGACACTTGCATTAATCACTATTTGATTATGTCCATGAATTCTTTAACTTTAGTTGGCACTCAAATCCTATCTTGGGAATTATTCAGTCAGGCAGAAAAAAATGCAAATTGTCTTAATTCTCAGAGGAAGACTAAATATAGAACAGCACAGCTACTAGGAGATATTTATTCATCATGGTTAATACATCAGTAGTAAATTTGTAGTCAAAATGTTTCCTTTCCACTTTCTTTTTTTGGCCTGGGCAACACAGAAAAACAGTGAAAGCCCAGAGGAATATTTAAAATTTAATGAAGTGATACAAATCACACTCTTTATGGAGATATGAGTCTCTGTTCCTTCATTTGCAAATGTTCGAATAAGTGAATGAGAGGGACTAAAAAGTAAAAAATAATAATAATAATAATAAAAATGGTAAGCAGCATCCTAGGAGATGCATTGAAGTGATATAAAATAAGAAAAAAAATAAACATGGTCAAGGCAAATTAGAGAACTAAATCTCATAATAAATGCCCTAGAGTCTCTAAAGAAAACATCATCAGAAAAGAGAATAGTGGGCACAGCAGAGAAAAGTAAGCAAAGGAGTAGATGAAAAAAAGAAAATAGGATGCTAGTTTGAATTATTCCTTTCAAATAATTTATTATTAGAAGATTATGACAGTGTAACACAATAGCCATTATCCAAGGGTTAGAGTTGAAAAGAGATTCTTATTTACAGTGGAATTAATTGATGTATTGAAGTTTGGTTATTTCTAGTAAAAAAGTAATTGACACTGTAAATGTGTAGAAGGTATTGAGGAAGAAGATTCCCCAGCATATATAGAGCAAACCTGTAGAATTGATGCTTTAGAACATAAAGAGTTTCTTGTCAGAGGATTGCACGTTACTACAGTCAAAGGGCCTATGACGTTCCCTTGGTGTTATCTGGATGGTAATCCGCTAGTTCACCCCAATCCTCGACTCTGGGACCCAGCCTTTCCCTGCTCCACTGTGAGAACCTCCATCCCCGGGCTGTTCATGCACAGCCTCTGGCATGTAAGCTGCTTGAATTGTGCTACTGAATGACGCTAGCCAATATCTCTGGTCCCAGACACAACCCTGGGAACCTCTGCCTTGCAGTGTCCAGTTATGCCTGCTGGATGCTGCAAACTTATATGGGTTCACCAATTTAAGAAAGAAATTGATATGTACTAGGTTTGTTATTCCAAGGGGTGTCTCTGACATGCTTCAAAGCAAACACACTGCTTCAGGTAGAATAAACAAACACATCAACTATAAAAGATAGATTTTAAGTGATTAGAAGTCAAAACACAAGAAGTCACAACAAGAGAAAAGCCTTTATCGAATGGCAGAATGATCCCTCCTCAGTCTCCAAACGGGACCATTTCAAGTACCTTCAGAGCAAAACACAGAAAGACCTTTGTCAGATACAAGACAACTGGTGGGAGAGCAAAGCCAAAGAAATTGAGCACTAAGCTGAGACCCACAACTCAAAGATGTTCTTCAGTGCTATTAAGACTGTCTGTGGACCTTCTAAACTAAGGACCATCCCACTGCTCTCATCAGACAACACAACGCAGATTAAAGAAGGCATCAACGAAAGATGGCGAGAGCACTTTAGCAACCATCTCAATAGACCATCAGCCGGGAATAATAACGTCCTCAATGAAATTCCACAGCAACCTGCTCTGACAGATCTTGACTCTCTGCCCGCTATAGATGAGATTAAGAAAGCTGTTAGCCAGATGAGTTCAGGAAAAGCTCCTGGGAAAGATGGGATACCAGCAGAGATAGACAAAGCAGCAGGTCCAGCAGCACTAGCAGCGTTACACAGCGTGATCATCAGCATCTGGGAGGATGAAAACATCCCACAGGAACTCCGTGGTGCTACTATTGTCTCTCTTTTCAAGAACAAAGGCAGCAAAGCAGAATGTGGAAACTATAGAGGCATATCCCTCCTCTCTGTTGGTAGGAAGATCATCGCCCACATCATCTTGAACCACCTAATAGCCAGTATTTCCGAGGCAAATCTACCTGAAAGTCAATGTGGTTTTCGACTGGCCGGAGCACAGTCGACATGGTGTTTGCTGTCAGACAAATACAAGAGAAGTGCATTGAACAGAACATGCACCTGTATGCTGTCTTCATAGATCTGACAAAGGCGTTCGATACTGTCAATAGGGAAGCCCTTTGGACTATTCTGACACAACTTGGCTGCGCAAGAAAATTTGTCCAAATTATATGCCTTTTTCATGACAGCATGACAGGTGAAGTATTGTCTGATGGAGCCACATCTGCCCTCTTCAGCATCACCAAGGGCATGAAACAAGGATGTGTTCTCGCTCCTGTCTTATTTAACCTGTTCTTTGCGTGCGTCCTCAACCATGCAATGAAAGATCTGGATCGAGGTATATATTTGAAATACCGGCAAGATGGTTCACTTTTTGATCTCTGTCGCCTGAATGCAAAGACTAAGACAGTGCAGAAACTCCTTCTTGAGGCACTCTTTGCTGATAACTGTGCCCTCATGGCTAACACTGAAAATGATCTTTAACACATTGTCAACAAGTTTGCCGAGGCCTCGCAACTCTTCAGACTAACTATCAGCCTCGGAAAGACAGAAGTTCTCCATCAGCCTGTACCTGGATCAAATGCTTCTGTCCCAAGTATCTCCATTGATGGCACTCAGCTTAAAGTAGTGGAGAACTTTAAATACCTGGGTAGTGTCATATCCAGTGATGGATCACTGGATAATGAGATCAACGCACGAATATCCAAAGCAAGCCAGGCACTTGGCTATCTGCATGTCAAAGTTTTAAACCACCACAACATCCGGATGTCAACAAAACTGCTTGTGTACAGAGCTGCTGTTCTTTCATCTCTTTTGTATGAGTGTGAAACATGGACACTATATAGGCGTCACATCAAGCAGCTCGAAGCATTCCACATGCGTTGCCTCCGCAACATCATGAAGATCCGCTGGCAAAACAAAGTGCCCAATCTTGAGGTCCTCGAGAGAGCCCAGATGACAAGCATTGAAATGATGATCATGAAGTCACAGCTAAGTTGGACCGGTCATGTTAGCCGCATGGATGCCAACAGAATCCCCTGCCAGCTTCTCTATGGTGAGCTCTCCCAGGGCATCCGGCATATAGGTCGTCCACGAAAACAAGGACACCATCAAAGCCAATCTGCAGTATAGCTGTATCAGACCCAGGGACCTTGAGGACGCCGCCAGCAACAGAACACAGTGGCGTGCAACAGCCAGAAATACCTGCATCACCTTTGAGGAAGACCACTGCTGGCATCTACAAGAGGCACGCGAACGACGTCACAGAGCACCAGCAGCGCATAACCCACTGACTGCGAACTTCCCATGCACCATCTGCAGCCAAATGTGCTCCTTTAGAATTGGCTTGTATAGCCATCAGAGGTCACACCATGAGATCAACAATAGATGATTTGCTCAGATTTGTCATCATCAGATCGATGGACTACCAAGAAGAACAAGAAGTCAGATTTAGTCAAATGAAATAAAAGCAAAACACATTCTAAGCTGATTTTAACCCTTTCACTGCCTTTACAAACTTAGATGTTTCTCACCACAGACTGTCTGGTTGCCCTTCAGTCAGGCTCTCCCCTTTGATCAGTGCTTCAGTTACTTGGTGGTGGTATCTGTAGATGGAGGTGGAAGAGAGAGCGAACATGGCAAATATCTCTCCCTTTATTATGTCCTTTCTTCCCTTGTGGTTTTGTGCCCCCCCCCTTTCAGAGTCAGGTGAGTATTACCTCAGCATACTCCCAAACTGACCAAGGGAAGGAGTGACTCAAAAGTCTAACAGATCCTTCGTTGTTGCCTAGGCCAGTGTCCTTCATTGTTGCCTAGGCCAGTGTCCTTTGTTCCTGGGCTGGGCTGGGTTTGTCCCATACATGCCCTGATGAGGTATGAACTGTCCCTCTGCTTCTGGAGAGTTTTGCCTGGCCCTCTGCCTGGCCCTCTGCTCCTGGAGAGTGTTTTGCCTGTTTTAAGTCATGAGGACACATTTTCGGCATCATAATTATATACATGAAATTACAACCTATAACATTACTATAGCAATGCCCAGTGCATCACGAGCCTTCAGAAGACACCTGAATGACAAACTTTGCATTGGATACCACATAATCATATTATAAGGATCAATATGGGGGTGCAGGATGTTTCCCCTCGAGGTACAGAGTGTTACAGCGCCATCTTCTCAGGTGTTGTAAATCATAGTATCTCCTTTGGCTTCAGTGGAACTGTGCTGATTTATACTAAATGACTGTCTGCCCCAGAGTGTTGGAAGTATCTTCAGATCCCGTTGCAAAACCCATGTATTCACGTACGTCTTCTCACAATAACAAAGTTGTGGACAAGCAAGGAGTGGTATATCATTTTTTAAAAAATCCTTGTCTAAGTTGCAGCTCCAGAGAAGAAAGATTAAAGTTAGTAAAGTACATGATACAATACATTTCTGTATCCACACGTTACAGACCTTGATGCTCTGGGGACAAGTACCTTTATAAATGCCTTATACAGAGGGATTAGATTAACATATCACATCTTCATTTTAATTGTTTTATCAAAAAAGTGCTTTAGATTTTGTTTAATAAAGTAATAAGGGAGAGACCCGTGAATTAAAGCCTAATGCCAGGGAGCAATAAAAAGAGACCAGAGTTAAGATTAGATTAATTTAGTTCAGATTATGTCTCAAATATAAGTGGAATAGAGCCCTCAGAAGACTAGGTAGTCTAGTGGGTAGTTCACCCAGTATCACCTCTCAGCAGGAATGCCTTTCTGTCCAATTCCTCACTGAAGGACAGGCTTAGCTTTCCTTCGGTTACAATGTCCTGGCCCTCATCTTATCAGAGGGGAAGTCAGAGGGGAATGTGGTTTTTGCCTTACCTGCAGAAGCGGCAGCTGGTAGGGTAGTTTGGGCCCTCCCATTCCACTGGGCTCTGTCTCAGGACCCTATGAGATTCAACAGTCTCTGACACCCTGGGGTGCCCTATGAATTACTCTCCCAGTGTCACTTTCTACCATCTGTCTCTTTCCATGTCTCCAAGTCCAAGGTAAGGTAACAAAAGAAAAAGAAAAGACAACTAAACCTTCAGCCGCAACTGCGCTCAGCATACAGTCCTACTCCCCACAGGGAGGCTTCTTCGGTATCCGTGTCCAAGAACCCTCAGGATAAGTTTGTCTTCCTCCCCCGACTGAGCTGAGTCGCTCCATTTTAAGCTTACTCTCCAGTCGAAGCATACTCTCCATTTGTGGAGGAGCAGGGCTGCTGGGGCCCAATATTGTCATTTAACCCCTTCCAGCCCAGTGGTGGGGTTTTACACCCCATCACAGTGACCTGAATGCCAACATCTGTTTTTCTGTGAGCTTGGCTAAGAGTCAACAGAATAACACCTACTTACATTCGACGTAATATTTCTATTTTCTGTGTTTGAACTATACAGCAGCAACAGACAGAGACTTGTACCCTAAGGGCCATTACAAAATGTTTCTAAGATGCCATTGGGAAGAAAAAGTGGCTAAGCCAAAAAGGTCACATTTCTCAGCGTGTTAGAAGAACTGCAAATTTTCTACTAGACTGTTGATTTTCTTATCCTTTGGATCTGGCTTTGCAAGAGCTTTACTGAGCTGCACTTCAGGAGCTCATGGTTAGTATTAAGCAAATAGCTGAGCTTTTATCTGTGGCTTTGTTTATTAATTTTTCTAATATTCAAAGGTTTTTTCCCTGGTCTCAAAGCATATTGGGGCTCTGACATGAGGTGTGCCTGTCCTGTATCACCCCCTGCTGGCTGAGTGTGGTGCATCAGGCACTCCCACCTGAGTAAGTCCCCCCGCTAGGTTTTCTGTCTCCCAGGGGTTCACAGGATGCCACCCTCTGGCTGAGTCACTCCAATTTCAATCCCCTTTCAGGATAATGAGTTCAACCAAAAGTCCAAAACCAATTAAAAGTACTTTCTCTCCACTTAACATTCTCTTCAGTCTGCCTTGGACCTAGTTCTCAGTCCCTTCAGGGTATCCGTCAGTCTCTGACTTTTGGATATCCTTAATCCCAGGCTGCTTCCCTTCTCATAGGGTATGTCTACCCTCCAATGAAAAACCTATCACATTGAGTCTCAGAGCCCAGCTCAGTCAGTCCAGGCTGCAGGGCTAAAAACAGCAATGTAGCTTTTTCCGCCCTGGTCACCAGGTTTCAGAGCTCGGGCTCCAACCCAAGTGGGAACATTTTTTCTTTGCAGTGTAGATAAACCCTCAGTCTCCAGCAGACCCTCACTCAGGACCTTCCACAGAAACCAGTCTGGTCTCTGTTTCCTCTCAAACTGAGTTTTCTTAGCCATTTTGTAAGAAATCACCCAGCTGAACAGGGACAGTATGGGAGGGAGGTGGGTATCTAATCTGGCACTATCTTTAAAGGGCCAGCCAACCTATGGTGCTTAGTAATTTTCTTGGGTAGCAGTGCTGCATATTGATGGTATTTAGTGTTAGAAAGATGATCACTCTGTAGCACATTTGTGTTTGTGCTGGAAAGCAAGTCTCACTGTATAATCTGAAGAATAGGTTTTGTTCCTATTAGGATCATTGAACTATCACAAATATGGGCCGACAATGTATAATAGGAAGCCTGCCTAAGGTAGCATGTTATTAGAGGCATTAATTTTTTTATGTATGTCATGGTTTCCAGGGGAATTATGCCTTAGACCTTTTTAGTCCCTATTTAATATGCTCCTTAGATAATAGGTCTGGTTCCCTTTACCTGGCTTTGGGTGGAACCAGGTAGTCCAACTAATATCAGACTGGCTCTCTGGGCTGCAGACCCTGGTTCCCAACTGTGTCAACACGATAGGCCCAACTACATTTGGCACCTGTAAGCTCTTTAAATCCCAGAACCTGTGACAGAAGCTGATTAAAGTGACTTAGAAACAGCTTCTTCCGCACAGAAAATTATTTATTCATTCCTCAAATATACAAAGAACATAGAGCAAAGTGGACAAAGAACATAGAGCAAAAGAGCATGCATGGATATTACCTCAACCTTTGTAAATTCCTCTCAGCCCAGCTAACTCTATCTCTGGGTTGGGTGAGGCCGATTGCACCTACTCCCACAGCATCAATGTCTTTCTGTTCCTCCGAGTAACCCCTTGCCTTCCTGTCAGCTTATCAATGACACACACTGGGCAACCTTTCTTACTTCACCTAACCTGCTCCCTTCCTGCTTTCCTTTTTTAGGATCTTTGAGGAATTAGATGTCCTTTGGTCCCAGGCTTAGCCCAAGCTCTGAGACTAGTTGTGTTTGCTTTGTTTTGTTTTTTGTTGCTGTGAAGACATACCCACAGATGCCTGTACCATATTCCCTAAAATTAATACATATTTTTCCCTGTTCATCACATCATACTTATGGCTGTAAGAAGCTTGTACAAATGGTGTTGTGTTATCAATCCCTTGTTTCATCAATTTTTTCAACATTGGATAATTTGTATTCCTATGAACACCAAAAATAACAACTTAGCAATACAATATGCTTGATTGTTAATGCACTGAAGCAGTATGCAGTAGGGGTGGCATAACATTGTGTAGCCTGTGACATAAATGACATTGAAATAAGAGGCATGTTTCATATGTCCTTATGGTTGTGGTAAGTCACATAAGCTATGCCATGGAACTGGTATGATGTGTAGGCGTGCTGTGTTCTAAGAAATCATCTGTAAAAATCAGGTATGTGTGTTGTTTTCCATTTCAGTATCACACATGCCACTTACACAGAATACTGGAACCTTGTCTCATATTTTGGGTAAAACGTTTCCATAGTTTTGTGTTCATACATATGTGATGCTGTAAAATAATGAAGGCCACAGTACCTATTTTGAGTTACAAAGTTCTGAAAAGTAGTCCCACTTTGCCACATACCTCAGTTTATTGATGCCTACCAGCCATTCTTTCCTTTAGACATTTCAGAGTGCTGATCTGAGATCAATGGATAGAGTTTGGCTTTACATGATGTAAACAACAGTAGAACAAGCTAGACAGATACCTGAGATATAAATATGGTAAAATTTCAGTCATCCAAAGGGTCTCAAAAGAAGAGATTTCTCAAATAAACAGGATATTCATGGTGTGCATGGATGTTAGGCAACCTGACTTATCTTCAGTTAATGAGAGTAGATTAAGCAAGTTTATATTATACTATATTTATGATTCCATGAAACTTAGCCATTGATTTTTGGACCTGAAAGCCTCCAAGGGGTGTCACAAATCCACTCAGTACTCTTGGATCTCTGATTTAGCTGACAGATGTTGAAAAGGGTATGTTGCCAGAGAACTCTCAAGTGACCAGCCGTGAATGCTAAAGAACACAAATTACTCTAGCTAAGTTTGGTATTAACTTATGTTCAAGAGTACTTCTCCTGGAATAGCTCTTTAATGCGTACTTGCAGAATAGATTAGTGTAGTCTTTTTTTTTTTTTTTGTTTCACACAGATTTTAGACAGACTATGAATCATTTTGGGTACTATTCAAACATTTGTAGAGCTTGATTCTGCTTTTTTTTTTTTTAAATTGTATTCTACCAGTTGGGCACAAATCTGGTACTGTTATATCCTTAAATGCATACATTAACACAATGTGAAGGTATGGTATAGGACGAAGTTAACATCTGATGTAAGCAGGCATATCTTAACTGACTTCAGCAGAAGTCACAGAATTTGAACTCGTATACAATAATGATGAAATTGGGCCATACAGGGCCCCGTCCAGACTCACTGAAGTCAGTCGAAAAACTCCCATCGGCTTTTACAGATGCTGGATCAAGCCCACAATGCATATCTCAATGGCATTGCCTATGCTAAAAATTCTATTATCCCTCTGACGCTCAAGGGAATTGCTCACAAACTCTGATTAATACATATGACACTTTCATCAATAATTTTGGCACACATTCTCTTAAAAGTCCAGTTCTATCCTCTGAAATACAGGCAGACATGTTGTTGAATATCTTGTAAAATTAATTAGCTGCATACATAAACGTAGCAAGTGAATTTGCAACATACATAGCAACATATATCTTCTTCCCTGAGATCTAGATTGAGCTCTAAGGAATAGATGTTGTGGGTGTGTGTATATATATACATACAGAGAGAGAGAGACAGAATTAAATTCCGAGAACCTGATTCCCCACTGTATCTTGTATCTTCTGTAGTCATTTACATCGGTGCAAAGTGCAGATTGGTAGCACTCTTCACCCACGTTGCACAGGTGTAAATAGCACAAGGTGCAAGGCAATGGAGAATAGGGCCCCATGTCTGATTTTAGAAAAGTTACTAGAACACACTCCAGACACTTTTAGTTTTATTTGTTAACGCCTATGAAGTCACACTGGAATACAATGAGAAGCCACAAGTAAATAAAATATAGCAGATTCCACCTAATACATTTTTTTTAAAATCAGATTTAGTTGGATTTATCAGTGGAGCATTAGGAAACCTTTCCAACCAAAACCAGAATAAATGCCTCAGACAAGTGTGAACACTGGGGGTTGATAACTTAGAACTTAAGTTTAAACACACTTATTTTGACTTATTATTTTGTTGTCTTGACCTATTATTTCTAGAGACAAGGAAACCACTGGAATGAAATACTGCCGATGAAAGGATTAACAAGCCATTCAAGCAATTATTTTCATTAACTATTCTGATGTATCAGACTGGAAGTGGGTGATACAAAATGCTGCACATAATTTGTTCCATGCCGCCTTATAAAGCACAACACAAAAATTAGAGGCAATTACATTTTTATTCAATGTACACCTCCAGAGCCATTCCTTCAAATCCTCAGTAAATTCATTCCAAAGTGGATTTCTTTTCTTGCGAATTTGAGGACACCATGCGTGAGGATTCTTAAATTCTGTCATTAGAACCAAGGTTACTCTTGATGAGTTCCAGAGTATCCCAGTCCATTTAATGAAGACTTTAAAAAAAAAAAAAAGTGCTGCTGGAGGTGGGGGATCAAAGAAAGAAGACTGTTTTTTTAAAAGCAGGTCACAAAGCACTGGTGCTCTCCCCTGTAATATTTGTTATATTTGCAGTCAGCTGGTTCTGTTATGTACACTTGTCAGCCTCCCTCTCTTGTGGTTTGTTAGTTTTAGATGTCCACCAGTTGAAATAAATCCCAAATTATTTCCAACAATAAATAAATAAAGTAAATCATATAAATGTGTAATTGAGCGGCATACTGTAGGACATGGATGCTTTATAGACAAAGCATCACAACTCTCTCAGTTAAGTATACCTGGTCATGTGGTGTCTTGTAGGGCTGCAGCTGTTTTGCCAGTGCACTTAGAAGCTGAATGAAAAATGCCCATCTTAAAGGCTTACCTTGAATTAAGCCTCATAGAAATCTCTGGAATCTAGACCTCTAGAATTATGAGTGTGCTAGAGTGGGCTGTGGAATCTGCAGTGTTTTTGTGACGTCATGGGGATGTGCAATGAACAACAATTTACAAAAAAATACGATTGGAATGTTGTAGCCACAAAATTCAATGCTGGTGATCAGCTGCCACTAGTAAACTGTCTGAGTTGGTTCCAAAGAAGACAGAACTGATTATAGGCTGGGGAATTCATGTAGGATAACTGTGCCTACATCTTTAGCTGATAGCCCAGTGCATTTGCATTATTGTACAGAAGATACAGTAATCATGGCCTGTCATGCCTTTTTCCCTCTGCCACTGACCAGGAGATTTTGATCTCCTTTCTCAGATGCAGACCTCATAGAACATTTTTTGGTTCAGATCGCTTTGTGAGTAGCATGGCTCCTTAATAGCCCATATTAAATGACGGTGATTGGAAGTGGGAGGTGCTGGAGAATTTGCTGCTATCCCAGGCCACAAAACCTCAAAAGGAATAATTTTCTTGTCTTCCCACTTTTCAGTTTTTGACTCTTGGAACAGACAGATCAGAGAATGTTTCAGGTGCTCAGCTAGTTCAATGGAGGTTACGGTAATCTACATGTATCAGAGGGGTAGCCGTGTTAGTCTGGATCTGTAAAAGCAGCAAAGAGTCCTGTGGCACCTTATAGACTAACAGACGTATTGGAGCATGAGCTTTCGTGGGTGAATACCCACTTCGTTGGATGCAATCTACATGTAATCTATATGTGTGACAAATGAGGAGAATAGATCATGTGGGGTTCATTTTGTTCTCTGAAGACAGCTTGTTTAATTCCCTTTCGTTTAGGTAGTACTATAGTTGGTTCAGATGAGTAGTTTTTCCTAACCATTTTCTTCTATCCATCCTCTGTGATCTTTTAGAGAGATGGTCTGACCATTATTTCCACTTCTTTACATCTCCCACCCTCTGTGCTCCAAGTTGCGACCATCAGATCTCTGTTCAGTTTATCGTGATGCTCCTTATTTGTCTGAAGGAGACAATGTTGAATGCCATTTGAGAAGGGCAGTGTTTTAATTGCTGTGGCTTTCAGTAAAATCACAGATGTGTCATTACCATGAAAGAGTGGTGGCATCTTAACACTGCTAGGAAGTCTGGCTCCTGTAAAAAACAGCCACCTCTACAGACTGGCTGTTACTTATCACTGAACTTCAGGGGAAGCCAGAGTGGGCTCCTGTGCAAAGTCAGCCAATTTTCCTATAAACATGGGCAACTATCAGGGTAACAATCCCAGTTCTCTTCTTAATCTGAGCCATTGTGTCTTTCAGTCTCATAGTAGCTACTGTTATTAATTCCCCCACTGAGTGGGAAGGCAAGTATGCACCAAAGAAGCTGTAGATCTACTGATTAGTGCGTCGGTGTATATAAAATCACAATAAACAATCACCCTCTGGGGCAAGGTGCAGAGTGATATTTCCATAGTCCCATGTAAAACAAGAGGAGAAAGGATGCTAATTCTAAATATCTAGCTGTGCATTGCACCAGTCAGTTTTGGATTGGCTGCTGTCATTAATTCATAGATGATAAACCCAGAATGGCCATTGTGACCATCTCATCTGAATTTCCCATCGGGCACAGTTCACAGAACTTCCCTAATTAACACCTGTTTGAACTAGAGCATATATTTTAGGAAAACATCCAATCTTGATTTAAACATTTCCAGAGATGGAGAATCCACCACCGCCCTCTGTAAAGTGTTTCAAAAATAATCTTTACTGAATTTGAGGGATGCCTTGGGCAAGCACCGTTGTCTTCACTGCACTCTGTGGGTGGGACGCTGAGACACAGTTCATTGCAGTGGGCTGATGGCCTCTGAGATTGGATGGCTGGCACT
Organism: Gopherus flavomarginatus; assembly: GCF_025201925.1. Taxonomy (NCBI): domain Eukaryota; kingdom Metazoa; phylum Chordata; order Testudines; family Testudinidae; genus Gopherus; species Gopherus flavomarginatus. Next base: position 36,045,273 of record NC_066617.1, read on the forward strand.
GTCTCCATGCATTCTGAGTTTGGGAACCTGGAGTGTTACCTTCTGGGAGCAGCCAGCCAGGATCGACAAAAAGTGTGTATATTATATATATATATATATATATATATATATATATGTGTGTATTTTTTAAAGACAAGGGAGTGAGGGGATGGAATAGAACTTTATAGTTTTTGGCACAAAAGTCACAGCTGTGACACAAGCACTACTCTCTGCATTACACTAACACTTGTGAAGGCTGCTTCTTATCGATTTTGTAACTCTGTTGACTTGTACATAGTTACTCTTGTTTTGCGTTAAAGTGTTTAAGCAGTCAGTCAGGCCCAGTACTTCTCCATATTCCTAGCCCGTGCTAGCCTGAAAAGTGACAACACATGGAGTGAATCTGGGTCTGCCAAATGGAAGTGCACAGTGGTTCTTTTAGGTCAACAGACTAATGTGATTTTCTTTTAAAATAAATAAAATTTAATACCCAGTGTTGAAATACTAAATAAATGACTTATAAGTGATAGGTTCTGCTTAAAAAAAAAAATCCTTGCTATACAGTAGCAGAACAGTCAGGGTTTATGTATAATAAACTGATACATTTGCTGACTATAACTGCACCATATATTTGGAGTATTGAACCGATGGGAATATAAAACAAAGCATAGCATTAGCTGTAAATTTATCTTCTTTGTTTTAAGGTATCTGCAAAGACGAAATTAAAGTTGCTTGGTTTTTACTTTATTCATATAAAGATTCCTTTGAATTCTTATTAATAAAACCATGATGTTATCTTTGCCTAAAGCATTTTGCACTGTTTTTATACATTTCCACCCCTCTCTCCTACCCCCATCTGTCCCCTGTCACCACTGCCACCCTTAAATACGTAACAAACATGAACACAATCATGGGATTCCAAGGGAGGGTGGGCAAGAAAGAATGTCAGTGTTTATCATACAGCTGTGCCAAAAGTAAAGGCTGAATGAATGAGATGGAGATTAAAGCCAGTAGTCTGAGCCTGTATTCAATCACTGCAGTCACTCTGTTTGCTTCCTGCATGCTGATGAAGTGTCATGAATGGTCCCATGTACTTTCATTCCAATATATTTCAGGCAGTAGTGATTATTGCTTGTACTCGGCTAAAGCTTGAAATAAATGGCAACGTCTTGCTTAGCAACAGAAGGCCTAGTCTTATCTCTCTTGGGACTGCTAACTCAAAATGGGTTACTTCTTATAGAATTTAACTGTAGGAAGGAGATATAGTTTATACTCATTGCTTTCCTTGATCATTTAAAATAATGAATAACAAACTAAAACCCACAAGCAATGCTGTTTCATAAATAATTATCTTGTTTGTAAAATCCAAACCTCATGTTTTTATCATGCAGTAAACTGTCCTTCAGCTGACTAGGGGACCAGAGATTGCCTTTATTTGTACTGAGAGAGTGCAAGTAGCATTCCACCTCCTATAAAATTTCTTATAGCATATTTTGGTTAATATAAAATGTTAGAAATATATTTATGGAATATTAAGACATTTTACATTCAAGTATATTTTAAATGCTTATATATAAGTTTGTGCTTTTCATTGGGCTTAATCTTAAAAATAAATACATTTATATTTTAAAAATAAATGACAAAACACAAGTATGATTCAGGTTGTAGATCTTCAGTTTATGCACAGAGGAAATCATTAAAAAATGCAGCAGCATGATTCTACTGTGAATTATAAGCTGCTATGTAGGTTTCTATTTTTGGTCACCACAAGATGGCAAAAGCAATGAGCACACAAACACAAGGCAGAATGGGTTCCATAATAACGCACTCTGCATTTACACTTTATGCACATCAAGACAGAATCCAAGCACAGCAGGGGTGACAATCACTCCAACAGTCTTTTGAAATCAAAGTACTTCCTTGAGAATGTCTTTACAGTGCTAATTACACTCTTTTATTGTGGTTCTTGTATTGTTCAAAGTAAAATGTTTACACTGTCACTGAATACAATTCCATCATTGGGGAAGAAAAAAGATAACTAAATCTATTCAATAATCTGATTTTGGAGTTGTAGGGGGTTGTTCACCTGTTTGTTTTGGAGTCTAAACCAAAGTGTGTGTTCTTTTTCAGCAATCTGACTTTGAGAAGGGTGTTAATGTCCGCAAATGCCAAGGGCTACTCTCAACTCAAGATAGTGAATATGCTGTAGAAGTGACTGGTTGCTTGGAGATCCCAGTTCTCTTCTTAATCTGAGGCATTGTGTCTTTCAATCTCATAGTAGCTACTGTCACAAATTCCCCCACTGAATGGGAAGGCAAGTACGAACCAAAGAAGTTGTTGTTCTACTGATTAGTGTGTCTGTGTATGTAAAATCACAATAAACAATCACCCTCTAGAGCAGGGTGCAGAGTGATATTTCCAAAGTCCCATGTAAAACAAGAGGAGAGAGGATGCTAATTCTAAATATCTAGCTCTCACCTAACAGTGCAAAGGTTTACCCAGATGGCTGATGAGCCACTCCATTCTTGACCTTTTCTTTTAGTCTTCATATTAAACTGATTCAACAGGTAATTGATAGAGTGGATAGGTAGATTTAAATGCAACTGGGAAACCATTTAACATACACTACTGAAGATAGAACCAAATGTCTTGCAGCATATGGGCCTGAGTCTCCATCGTATTGTGTTTGTGTAGTCATTTACGTCTGTGCCAAATAGATGTAAAAAATTACTGCTCATATGAGTCGAAAATTTCTGATTTGGGAGCATTTTATACCATTTAGAGGACTACATGAAGTGTGAGATTATAGAGAATCAGGCCAATGGTATTCATTTTATACACATCAAAGCACATCTCTCTTGTGTATATTTTATACTTAATATATAAGTTGCTTTGTATCTGGATTTGACCTCCTTTTATTTATTTATTTTTCTTATTTTGTCATCTGTTTGCCATACATGTTCTAATTAGGTACTGCTGGAGACCTCACGTATGTTATCAAACAATTTTAGGCTATCTCTGCAATTTTTGAGTGTGTAAAAAACCCTTGATACAATTGTGTGTGTGTAAAATACACACACCTATTTTACATTCAGTTAAAGGATTTTACAGACTCAAAAATGTCTCACACACACTTTACTGTTAATGAATTCTTGGGAACTTATATGTCTACGTCTGCTTTCCTAGTGTAGTTCTGACAGCGGTCAGTCTTGCTTGATTAAAGATATCAGAATTCAAGTATTAAATGGAATGGAGATGGAATATGCTTATCTCACATCAGCAGAGCAGTTCTGTTATGTCAAACTTATATTAATATATGAAATCAGGAGTTATAGTAAACAGGAGCTGCCTACCTGAAATTGCAAAGGAAGAGAACGGAGCTCTAATGCTTAAAAAAATCCAACATCAGCAATAATGAAGAGGTATGTCTCTATACGAAGGCTAAATTCCAATTTGAAAAGTGAATATTTATGAAATTTGGAGCCTGATCCTGTAACCTTTACATGTGATGATAATATTTACACTTGCAAATCTTACTGTAGTAATGGTTATGGAACTGGATCCTTAATATGTTGTTTGTAAAGGGAAAAAAACTACAAGACCTCATCCTTGGATGCAGTCAGAGAGCAGCTAGCACAGTGCAGCGCAGAGGGATGTGCCCAACACTAGTTTTAAGTCACCTTTGTGCTCCCCAATCCTTGGCCACCTTTGCTCTGGACTAGTCCTTTGGTATACAGCAGTCTGATTGATATTCTGATTTACCAAAGGGCTAGTGCCGCACCTGGGGATTGCTTAGGCACAGAGTTGGGGTCCCACCACTTTTTCTAGCCATACCCCATACACTAGCAGAGATTAAGTGAGTTTTGATGTAAGAGCTTCAGAGGTGGCATTTTGTGTTAGGATGAATATGTCATGGCTGGTTAAGCTGGCGCCATTTTGCTCTGGTGGCACAGCATAAAGTGACTGCACCACAGCGGAAGATCTGGGTGAGTCTTACTGTTTGATAAGTGATACTGTACAGTTGTACATAATGCCCTCCACCTGAAGATCTTAAAGTTCTCTGCTAATGATGATGAGTAAAGCTTCACAGCACCTTGTGGAGGCAGATGACTATTATTGTCCCCCATTTAACAGAGAAATCAGGAAGTTAAGTGACTTGTCAAAGGTCACTCAGGAAACCTGTAGCAGTACTGGGAATAGAACTAGAATTGCCTGACTCCCAATCCCAGGCCTTAACAATAGTGCCGTTCTTTCTTAATTCTCCATAATATGTAACAAATGCAGATATTATTAAATATACATATTATGGTAGTGTGTCTACATGCCTCTATCAACCCAATGTACTGGGTGCTGTACAAATCTAAAAGAGACAGTCCCTGCACTGAATAGCTTACAATCTAAGTAAACAATATAAACATACAGTAAGTATCAAATCAGAATACTGAACCTTATGTGGACTTTCTTGAGCCTTTTATTCACGTTTATGAGCTTTCATAACACTCTATGAACACAGTCTTGAAAACTGATACAGTGGAATATAAACATTTAAACAAATCTCCAAATTTTAGCAGTGATGGCCCAGTCCCTTCATATAAAATGAATGGCTCTTGGACTAGATCTCCCACTTTGCTAAGACTTTATTTGACAAATGTCCTTGGTTAGAACCACAGCTATTGAAGATATAACACAAATTCACTAAGGGGATAGTTCTGAAGATTTTCTCATCAGAGTGTCAAATGTTCTGCTGGGAAGTCTGTGCCAAAACTTTTAATGGGAGCAGCATTGGACACTGCATAACAAATAATACAACTGATCTTCTAAAGAGCTGGAGCCATCTTCACTAAAGACTAGTGAAGGGCTAGATTTGTTTAATCCATTTGTTTCAGCAGAATGGAAGACCAGACTACATTTGATAAGTACTTTTAAAGTCTCAGAATCTTATTTGCCTCTGTGTCATTCCTGTTTTATGCTAGTGTAATTCTGTTAAAATCAGTGACAGATCAAACTCTGAAAGTTAACTACTGGGCCACCATTTATTTTCTGTTGTTATTGATATTATATATTAGATTAGGGATGAGTCCTGCAACCTTTACTCACCAGCAGTCCATTAATTTCAGTAGGACAATTCACATGAGTAATATCTTCTGAAGTTAGCAAGGGCTGCTAGCACTATTTAAAACTGGATATCAAAAAAGTTAAACATTCATGCAAGATTTTGAGAAAGTAGAAAGAACCGAAAAAATTGAAACGGAAACTATTTTTTTCTTAGAAATATAGCATAAGAACAGCATCAGAATGTGTAGGGGGAGAAACTTTTCTTCCTGACTCATTTTTAATAGATCACTACAATGGATTCTGACAGACTGTGACAATGTTTATTTAATATCTGCAAACACTTAAACCCAGAAGTAGTCCAATTAAGGGCTATCCCTAAAGTTACTAATGTGCTTAAGTGCTTCCTGAATCTGGACTATGTTCTGCCAAATCCTGCTCTCTTCACTCATGAAAGTAGTCCTGCTAATTACTACAGCAACTGCGTAGTAGAGTCAGGAATATAATGCAAACATTTTGACCTTCAGTCCTGTATATTTACAATAGATCTTGATTCTCATGTAATAAATTTCTGCCTGTTGAATAATTATCTTTCTTTCTTCTTTCTGTAAAATAGACTGACTTCCTTGAAGAATATTTTTCCAACTTTAAGATTAAATGAGATTCAGTTATTTATTTCAAAATCTCTGTTTCCTTCCCTTCTTCCCCACCCTCCCAAATTAAAGACAAAAATATACATATACACATAACATGGAAAAATGGCCTGATGCATGAGAACCATTTACAGTGGTGATTAATCATTTAGTTCACATCTCTTAGCTGTCTTTTAGATAATATATGCTTCTGTCTGCCTCTTTTGTCCAGACATACTCAACCCAAGCTCTTGAATGATTGGATTTATCTCAGTGTCATAAGAAGTGATAATTTAAAGGTTGCTGTATATTATAAGTACAGATTAAAATTATCTTATTAAAATATTTTTGTTTAAATCTTACACATTTTGGATTTAGAGCAGTTAGATGAAAGATTGTATGGCCTTTTGCAGAAAAGCGTTTTTTATTGCAACATTTATTTTCAGCTTTTCACCTCTGATATCAGCTTATCCTCAGTTTTCATTCAACCTATTTTATGGCTATAGGTAGAATTAAGTTATTTTAATAACAAAGGCAGGTCGACTTTTGGTAAATGTATATCTGATATACATATGTAGAGTGTGTGATATCCATGTGTACCTGACCTTAGAGTTTGATGGGTCAGACGTCTCTTTCTTGCTGTGTTTGTTCCCATCTGCCTCTGTGCACTCCAACTTTCTGTCTGTATCTTTTGTACTCTCTTGTGCACATGTCTTGTGTTCATACTTTTGAAAGCTAGGTTGAGAACCACTGAAACAAGATTGATCTGTTCCTCTGGACTCCAGCAGAGATTTATCCCAAAGAAGAGCAGCTAGTAATAGAGCCATCATCCTCCCAGGGTTTCCGGTGGTGGTAATAGCTTTCAGCTAAACACTTCACAACAAGGTTGCTGGTAGAAAATTATGAATTGGCATATCCTAGCTTTTCTGGCTTTCCACCATTTACTTTTTGGGCTGTACTTGCTCCTTACATAACATGTCCAGAGTATCCATTGCTACAACCTCCAACCTGGGCAGATGTTCCTCCTTGATGACTCTCCACCAGGGTCTATGGTGACAGAGCTGGCCTATATACATGTGTTTAGCTTGGTTCAGAGTATGAATGGGGAGGTTTTCTAGCAAAGTGCCACTAATCAGAAACACTTACCCAGTATACTGAAATTTTGATCACAGCCAATATTCTATCATAAAATCTGAAAGAGCTATAGGTTAGGTGAAAATAGGAGACACAAAATGTTGCCAACTCAGGACATAATCCTGTGGATCTTTTGCTTGTAGGGTTCCCATTGAAGTCGATGGGAATTTTCCATAGAGCGTAGATTAGGGCCTTATATAGTGCTATTTTTCATAGGGTTCGATTAAAGGATTCATAGTAGCAGGCTTAAATTGGGGTTTTCAAAGAATATGGTGACTGATTCATTCTCCGTTACTAGTATGAAGGGGACTTCACAAGTTGCTTATTTCTAAATGTTCTATAGAGGTTTGTTTTGAAGTATCTTCGGTTTTAGAGTCCTACGGTACAACCCATATATATATATGGACTCTAAAACCGAAGATACTTCAAAACAAACCTCTCTCTCTATATATATATAGTCTCTTTACAAGACGTGCTACTACTTCATGCCATGGGTAGCATCTTTCTCAATGGTAATTCATGAGTACTGGTAAGAATATTTCTTCAGATAGCTGAGCAAACAAATGAGTCTTCATTTGTTACTAAGGAGCTTGGTCTGAACAGTATTATGTATTAGGTGTTTGTGATGAAATTGATAGCACAGTTTAAGTTTTAATTGGGTACCAAAAATGATTAGTACATTTAAAGATGTCCCTCATTAGACAGGGAATAGTTAAAAAATAAAAATGTTAATTTAAACTTTTGAACACAATGTCAGGAATTTAATGAATTCTTAACATTATTTTCACTAACATAAATTGATAACTTGAAGTCTTGCTTCTTTCATACCTATGGATAATACTTTTTTTTGTTTGCTTCTATCTTACAGTTGTATGGTTGAGTGGATTTGTGCCATTTATCTCTTCTACTGTAGACTGAAAAGGCTTTTAGTTTTTCAGTAACTTAAGACTAACTTTGTGGAGTGAGTGTGTATAAGTCTTTTTTCTTAATGTAGAAACTCATTCTTATTTAGTGAATATTACATAGAATCAGTGGGAGCTGTGAGTATGCAAAGATTGGGCTCTTTGAACAGAAGAGAAATGCTTTGGTGTACAGATTGAAAAATGAAACAGACTGACGCTGAGCACATATTTTTACTGCAAACCCTTGTGTACCAACCTGTATTATCCTACCTCCTGAGTGCTCAAAAAGGGGTTTGGATTTCTGGGACTAGACACTGGCCCTCCACTGAAGCCCCTTTTTGGTGCTAAGGGGCTAGAGTACTGCGCTAATGGCTGCCCTCCATGGCTGGCATAGAGTCAGATATGTTTGTTGTATGCCACTGCTTCTAACATCCCAGGTACCGGGGCTGTGCCCGTGCAGAAGGAGGCATGACTGGTGTGCAGTACATTCTATCAAACTCTGTTGAGGATCTTACAAGTCAGTGCAACTTAGAGCAATCTAGAGGCCTATACGTTTCCTTAATGACTAAACTGTGTCCTGGTGGCCTTGAGCATAAGAGGAGAACAAAGATAGCTTAAAGTTACCTTTGCCTGTCACCTTCTGAGTGATGCTGAGCACAGCTCCGGTGCAGCTGGGGATCTCGCCCTCTGAATGGCAGAATAGAAATGAGGCAACAAAGATCGAGCTCTGTTTTGATTTTCACTGTGCATCTATTTCACATTTTTGCTTTGAACAGGAAGGATAAAAATGACCAAAGCAGCAGCAAAGCTTGCCCAGACATAGCAACAGTCTCTGAATGCTAGCAAAATAGCTGAGTTATATAGCCAGAATGCTTGCACCTCTGTGTGACTCGTGTGTGTAAAGCGTCTCCCCGTGTGCACACAATCCTTTGAAAGGGAAGATAGTTAAGCCATCACTCAAACACTCGAACAGTCAGTTAAAATCACCCCAAGTTAATGCAAACATATCTGGGGTTCCATGGCTTGATGAAAAGGGGTCCCTTTTTAATTTATTACATTTTAAATGAATTTTTCCCTTTGATCCAATGCGGTACTGATTGTTTATGAACAGGAAACTTTGGATCTCTACTAATTGAGTTTCGTTTACATGGTTCAATATAAGTTCTTTTCAGAAACGGCAGGAGGGCCAACATCTGCTGAAGGCCATGCCATCTGTTTGAAGGCATCATTCCTCCATAGGGCCTCTGGTTCTCACCAGCTGCTGGGGTACTAGTAAGGGTACATTTACACTGCAAGTGGGAGGTGTAATTCCTGGCGTGGGTAGGAGTACACACGCTAACTCTGCTCAAAGCTAGTGCACTAAAAATAGCACAGTGGTCACTGTGGCATGGGCAGTGTCTTAAGTCAGTGACTCTCAACCTTTTCAAACTACTGTACCCCTTTCAGTAGTCTGATTTGTTTTGAATACCTTAAAATTACTTGCTTATAAAATCGGACCTAAAATACAAAAGTGTCACAGCACAGTATGACTGAAAAATTGCTGACTTTCTAATATTTACCATCTAATTATCAAATGAATCAATTGGAATATAAATATTGTACTTACATTTCAGTGCATAGTATACAGAGCAGTATAAACAAATAATTATACAAAATTTTAGCTAGTACGTACCTAGCTAGTGCTTTTTATGTAGCCTGTTGTAAAACTAGGCAAATATCTAAATGAGTTTATATACTCCCTGGAAGACCTCTGCGTACACTCATGGGTACACGTACACCTGGCTGAGAACCACTGGCTTAAGTTAGCCACCTGAATATGTTCCTAGGATCTCAGACAGGGTTATACTTGGGTAGCTAGCTTGAGCCATAACCTGTGCCATGGGGGCCAGGCTTCTACTTTTTGGGGTATGTCTATACTGTAATTAGACACCTGTGGCTGGCCCACACCAGCTGGCTTGGGCTTGGGGGGCTCAGGCTAAGAGGCTGTTTAATTGCAGTGTAGATGTTCAGGACCCTTCCCCATCTCAAGGTCCTAGTGTCCAGGCTCCCAACGGAGCCCAAACATTTATTTTGCAGTTTAACAGCCCCTTAACCTGAGCCCATGAGTCTTAGTCAGCTGGCATTAGCCAGACATGGGTTTTTAATTGCAGTGTAAACATACCCTTAGTGCCCTCGCTTGAGCAGAGCTAGTGTGTGTACATCTACCCAAGCCGGAAGTCAAACCTTCCAGCTGCAGTGTAGACATACACCCTGGTGGGGCTGTGCTTTCAGGGTTTTCCTTGTCAGCTGCTAATCTGTCCCTAACTGAGGGTGGTTCAGCTCACAAAGTTTTGAAGCTGATAGGATTAATTTAGACAGAAACTCTCCATGCAGTGAGTGGGGCAGTCAGGAAATAATGACACACAGAGTAGCCAATTTCACTGGCTTCCCCACCTCCTAGAATTCTTTATCTTACTGCCCAATGAATCCCAGTTTTTGTGGAGAAATGGCGTGGAAAACAGTGCCTTATTTATACCTCATAATAAATGTGTTTATTTGAAGACATTACTTATTAGATGTGTTAGGGGTTGCACTGTGGATGATTTAATGTGGCCACATTCTTGCTACTGCAATAGCTAAATAATCAGGTCATTTGAATTTTTGTTGCATTCTTAGTTATTAGTTAGACCATGGTAACTTACCAAGACAAAACACTATTAGGCAGCAACTGTTTTCAACTGCACAGTTTAGCCTTCTGATTTCCCCATTTTCCAGAGCATGTTATGGACACTGAGTGATTACACAGCTCTTCCTGGATAGGATGTAACTTTCTACCTCGCTGATGATAATCAGAAATCTAGTGTTACTGTTTTTTCAGGCCTTTACATGCAAAATTTAATGAAATAAAAATTCTGTCCTATTGAATTTTTCTTTTCTCATGTGATCACTACTGGATCAGAACAGTTTAATCTCATTACTGTTGTAGATCCAAGAACATTGCAACATTTACTTAGTACGGAGTGCCTTCACATGACCTTTTAGAGTCTGTGTTCTGTATCCGTATAGTTTGTTTGCAATATTGGAATGGCATTCACTTTCCAGAGTGAAAAGGAGGATGGATCTGACAGGTTAAAATCTACTTTCATTTCTGCTGTTTTATAATATTTGTTTTGGATAGTTGACTTCATGTGCATGTTCCCTCAAACCAGTTTCATATTCCCTGCAGTGACATCTACTGAAGACAGCAGACTTGTTCCTTCACAACATGCTCCTGCTGGGTTCAACAGATATTACTAGATGTTCAGGAAAATTAATACTTCTTGCTCTCCGCCTTTCCCCAGAGGAAAAGCCTCACCTTTATGAAAGCACCTTTTGTTCTTCTCTTGTGGCTATTTGCTTTGTAAACAAGATGGATTTGTTTTAATATGTACAGAGTAATAAAGATAGGTGAACGGGATAGTTAATGCTGTTTCTCATCGTTTTTAGAAGGATAACATATGGTTGCCCAAATCCTCAATTGATATATCAGCATAGATATGTTAAAGCCTGGATTCCTGCATTTGTTTTCTTTTTGGTACTGATAGAGACCTTGGGAACAGATTAATTGAAATCTAGCATCAACATTTTGTGCTTCCCTTCTCTAGATTCTTCTTCACAGCAGCTTTGTGCAGATATTTGGAATCCATAGTGTTTTGCATGGATGCAGTATTTCTGTAAGGAAAAGAACCCAGGTATTCTCTGTCACTTGTGTTTATTGCTGACAGCAGTGGTTACATGACTTCCACATTTAGAGGGATGTTTTAGACTCACTATCTAAACAGAATTAAGGGAACTTAAAAAGAACAATTACTTGAGGAATCATCACTGAGGGAAATTTAAAGAAACTGTACATTATTCTGCAGACTAAGTTTCCCTTAGTTTTCCATAATATTCATAAGATTTATGTGAGGGCAGGTAGGGCAAATCATATCTGGCCTGCTGTGGGTGTTCTGCAGAGAGAAGCCCTTTGCCCCTGAGTAGACTCACAAAAGAAGCAGCTATAATTTGCCTGATAGTAATGGGGAGTGCAGGGTGTTGCCAATACTTGGCCTGTCCTAGTCCACTCATCAGGAAATGCTGGTGTGGGAGACCTAGTTACATGTTCCTTACAAACATAAATAGTTGCACTGCTTTTGGATATGCATCACTCTAATGAATCTGACTCATGGTGACATACCACCGATCAGAAACACTTATCCTGTGTACTCTGATGGCTTTATCATTTGGACAGTTATTATGCCTCTGTCCTCTGCCACGATGGTGAACAAGTTTCTTCCTCAACACAGTATTCCAAACTGTTATTTTCAGAGAAATATAATGTACTGCCAAATGTGTTAATTTGGACATGTGACTGTGCAGGTGTCTGAGAATTAACACTGCTGTGCCCTGCATTTGTTCACCATTGTGAATCACTTTTGGAAATAATGTACTGAACAGGAAGCAAATTGAAAATGGTAAACATCATAATATATGCAATGTTTCTACATGCCTTCTGCATTAATGTCTTGATTTTTGAGCCTCTCCTGGCTGTGAGCTCATTTTTGACATCAGCAAAAAGTTCAGGCTGTGGAATGGCTGCAGAATCAGGTCTTTTGATCTGAAGTTTTTGGTGGAGACACTATCTGTATTTATTTTCCTTTTAATTGTGTTTTTGAAGGCAGTGAACAGAGAACAATACAATATATATTTATACAAAAATAAATAGAGTTGAGTTTCAAAGCTGTGACTCTAAGCAAATAATGTAAACTGGCAACACCATGTTCAGTGTTAGCATAATATTATTACACTTACTTTAAAAATAATTCCACAATAGGATAAACGAATGTATTGAATGAATCTTGAGGGCCTATTACACTATAGACTTTGCCTATACAATTACCCAGCTGTGGGGGATCATTCCTTTAATTAAAACTGCTTATTTCAGAATGAAAAGGATAACTTTTTTTCCCTATCCACCTAGCATCCATACTGCTTTTATGTGTGAAGTGGTTAAGAAGTAGTAGTCTGAAAATGACAACAAGATTAGTTGTTAGTTTAGGGACATACTGTACTGTTTCATGGCTGCATTATTTTGAAAATATTTCAATCAGACTCTTAAAAAGTGCAGACCTTCATCAGATTTTTCACTTGTTAATTCATAATATTTACTTATGAATCATAGAAGGCTTTTAGCTGAAAAACTTTTTAATGTAGGCACTGCAAAAAATGGGCCAAGTTATGCTCTTTTACACTAGTGTAAATCCAGAATAATGCTGTTGAAATTGGAGTTACTCCACTTTTACACTGATGTAAATGAGAGCAGAATTTGGCTCTGTAGATGCAACTCAACAAAGATCATACAGAAGATTCTGCAAGAGTCCAGAAATTCCCCAAAACTGAGTCACAGGCATCCAATGCTTTTTAGCTCATGGCACCTCTGCAGGATAAATTTGTAATGAAGGAATTATCCAAAGTAATTCCTTTTTCGTTCAGTAACATTGACAGATTAATCCTTAGGTTCTTTGATCATCAGCACAGTCATACCCAGTAGGACACAGTTACGGACATTTAAAGAGAGTTGCTGTCCTAGAGTAGTATGCTTGAAGAATTCCAGTTTGCACTGCTTTACCTAAATAATTTATATGTTTTAATAAAATATTTGGGTTCTAGGTGATCCTCAATGACAGACTGAACATCTTTGAGACAAATGTTTTCAGTATCAGATATTTTAGTGATGGAAAAGGGATTTAGTTCATTTTAATGTATATGTTTCTTGAGAAATTGGAATGCATTTGTAGCATAAATTAGGTTTGAAATTGTACTCTCAGTTGAGAGCTATCTTGAAATAATTCTGTTTCAGTGATTGTCCTTTCCCTAGATTCAGTTATAGAGTATGAACCAAATTCTACTCTGCGACAGTAATTATAAAGTTGTTTCAGTGACTTCTCAGTTGCACCAATGTAAATTTGGAGTTACCCTGAATTTACACTGTTGTAATGCTGAGAATAGAATTTGTTACTCTAGGTTATATTAATTCCCTCTAATTGCCTAGTGCTATTGTTTTCAATTGTATTTTAAAATAAAAGCTTAAAGGGCTATGTCCGAAAGTAGACATTTTAAATGCAATCATACTGTTCAGATTATTGTCAAGTAAAGAGATGTTATTCTGGAATATTTAATTGGAAGAAAGAAATATGGAATTAATATTTTCAAGCTTTCCCTAAAACATTGTCATTTTTCTTCTAAGCAAAATATCTATAAACTCATTGGACACTTACGGGTTAATATCTGTTGCAAATCCTGAGAAATGCTAAGCCACTTAAACTCCCACTTATTTCAGTGGTTGCTCAGCATCACTCAGGACTTGGCCATCAAGAAGACTTCAGTATTTCAATAACTGCGGAATTTATTACGATGATCTGATTTGAAACAACTGCTGGCATTGTGTTCAATCACAAACAGAGCTGAGATTATTAATAACATCTACCTTTATGCATTTTGAACTAAAAAGAGCTTGTGTTGCTAGGCATCAAATTGGTGGTGCATGGAAAATTATTCAGTGAAACTGCAATATAAGCCTACATGTGCAATTTAGAATTAAAGTTCCTGGATGAATATGGAAGCTAAAACCCTTAGTAAAACCATCATTTTACATCAGGTTCTGTTTGTATTGTATTAGAAGATGGAGAAGGTGGTGTCTCCATCTGAATTTCTATGTTGGGGAAAAATGAAGTCTTCTGCTTTTCAATGTGTGTAAGAGAGAAATTCATAACTATATCATGTTTGTTATAATCACAACAGATTTTCTTTTAAATGGATTATTTTATTCTGTGGTAGAGAACAGAAACATTATTTCCTACCGAGAACTAACATTAAATAGATCATCATGCAGACCCTCCTTCATGAGCAATTACTGTACTGCATGTTGGGGATGTGGTAAGAAGGACATCAAACATCTTACGAAAGTTGTCTCTTTCTCATATGACATGCAGTTTTATTTTCAAGGCTCTTTGGAATACATGTCTGTCTTGATGAGATTGCAAACCAGTATGCCTAAAAATAACCTGGGAAGAAATCTTTGTTTCATTAGCAAACTGGCATTTTATTTTATTTTTTCAAGAATATAGACTCTATTTTAAGACACGTTTTAAGATTTGATCGTTTCACCTGGAGCCTCGTTTTTCCTCCCATGCTATGCAGCTTGTATGCATGTATTCACAGAACTGTCAATGACCTTGATAGGATTCTCACACAGAACAGTTGCAGAATTGAACAATAAACATTATTTTTCTCTCTTAAAAAAAAGTGTTGATTGCCCACAATTCCCATTGACTAAAGAAGTTGTGGATATTTATAATTTCTGTGGCCCAAAATTAAAAATACAAATTACAGAAGTACTGCCATTTTTTTTTTAATTTGGATCAGTTTTGGATTTTGATATCTGTATTTCTAGCTCAGAAATGGGTCCAAAGGGAGAACTGATTCACTGATTGAGCTGGCTTATTGAAGGCCACTACCCCCATTTATCATACCCTGTGCTTAGTCTAGAAAACCAGGTGGCCATCTGCACCTTGCTAGGAAACTTGTCCCTTTCCTTCCATATGAGGTTTTTCCCACAGTGATTCATACAGTCATCCCCCAGGCTGGATTACTGTACTTACTGCATTTTGGACTGATGGTCGCAAGCATGGAGAAACTCCAGCTTGTCCAGAATACTGCAGCCCACCTCCTGAGTGGTCAGGGCCACTGTGAGCTCATCACCTCTGTGCTTCTATCCCTCCACTGGTTTCCATTCTATTTCTGTTACCACTCCACAGTCTCATTTAAATTAATGAAGGGTCAAGATCTAGCCCAGGGGTAGGAAAACTTTTTGGGCCAAGGGCCACATCTGGGTGGGGAAATTGTATGCAGGACCGGTGCAGGAGTGGGAGGGGGTGCAGTGTGCAGAAAGGGGGTCAGGTCAAAGGATTGGGGCAGAGGAGGGGTGTGAGGCATATGAGGGGGCTCAGGGCAGGGGGTAAGGGTGCAGGAGGGGTGCGGAGTTCAGGAGGGGGCTCAGGGCAGGGGTTTGGAGTGAAGGGAGGGATACAGGGTGCATCGGGGGCTCAGGGCAGGGGGTTGGGGTGCAGGAGGGGTATGGGGTGCAGCAGGGGGCTCAGGGCAGAGGGTTGGGGTGCAGGAGGGGTTCAGGGTGTACGAGGGGCCTCAGGGCAGGGAGTTGGAGTGCAAGAGGGGTGCGAGGTGCAGGCAGGGGGCTTAGGGCAGGGAGTTGGGGGGCAGGGTGCAGGAGGGGTTTGGGCTCCAGCCCACACCGCTTACCTAAAGCGACTCCGGGGTGGCAATGGCACGCTCCAGGGCCAGGGCAGGCTCCCTGCATGCCTGCCTTGTCCTCGGCCCCCTGCCACTCCAGGAAGCGCTGCAGCCCCTAGGGGAGAGGGGGCAGAGGGCTCTGTGCGTGCTGCCCTTGCCGCACCTCCAGGTACCTGCCCCGAAGCTCCTATTGGCCGTGGTTGCCCATTCCCGGCCAATGGGAGCTGTGGGGGGCGGTGCCTGAAAGTGAGGGCAACACACGGAGCCCTCTGCCCCCCATCCCCCGCCGCCAGGGGCCACAGGTACTTGGTGCCGGCCACTTCTGAGTGTGGCACAGGGCCTGCAGCACCACTGGGGGCAATCCCGTGGGCCGGATCTGGTCTGCAGGCCATAGTTTGCCCACTCCTGGTCTAGCCACATCAATGACTGCATCACCACATGACTCATTAATGTATTTACATTCCTTTGGAACAATGCAGCTCCCAAAGTGCAGGACAAGATGTATGAGAGATGTGGAAAATCTTTCTTTCTTTCTTTCTTTCTTTTTCTTACCCCTTCAGTTTAAGGGGTGTCAACTTTGGAACAATTTTCCGAAGGAGGTCTAAATACAGAGTCTGAGCAAGCTGCAAAGTCCTCCTCTTTTGTAAATCTTCCCCACTATAACCAGATTAATGGGAGAAAGGAAGAAGAGAGGAGAAGCAAACAAACAAAATAAAAAATCAATAGTCCCTGCTTAAGATAAACACGTCTTAACCAGGGAAGGCAGAAGAGAAGAAGGTTCATGAAGTTCTCTAAAAATCTCACTATGCAAATCTAATTTAACTAGTAGGCCCTAGATAACATGGTGTTGGGTGCTTTGGAAAACATTTAGATAGATTAATATAGATATGTAAATATGTGTAGTAGTCTGTAGAAAGCTGTGCTCCTGATTCATCACTGCGTTATTTTAGTTTTACCCTGGTATAATTCACTGATGTAATGGAGTTCTACCAACATAAAAGTAGATCAACTCATTGGTGAATCAATCCCAGTAGCTGGATGAGGCCCATCAATATTTTGCTCCTCTGATAATTTCAAAAATCTTATTCATGTTTCCCAGGGGGAGTGGTCATGAAATATAAGCCGAGAAACATTAAGGATGAGAATCTACTAAAACAGCAATATTATTTTAATCATTTAGACTTTACTTCATTTGAATTTACCTTTCTTTTTAGGTAGCTTTTTGTGAAATAAGAGGATTTATTTTTATGGACTATGGTAGTAAAAGATCAGATATCACAGTCTTTAACTGCTTGCTCAAATGTGCACCTTACATCATAAGACTCACCTGACAAGAAACATTAAAGTTTTCAATAGACCTGAAAACATTTACTAGAAATATTGTTGAAATTGCACAGCCCGGTTTGTCATCTCCAGATTGGCATTTATTCCATCTCAAGTATTCTGAGAACTAGATGTAGTTAGCTTATGAATTTCAGGCACATTTTTGCACATGTTCACATAAATGGTTGTAATTGATTGCATGCAAGTACAAGACCAAATAAAAGCGTTATCTTGCACTGTAACATAAAACCTAGAAGAGATAAATAATACACTTACCGGTAAAAAGTGATAGTCTGTTTTCATACCTTATTAACCACTGTATTATCAATAATAAATCTGTCTTGCTTGCAAAAGTTAACATTTGCCTTTACTAGTGTCATGTTATCAACATCTTCAAAAGGAATGTGACATTTCAAACTTTCAAGATTCACTTTTAGCACAACTTCCACCAAAAACATTTTCTGTTACTTTCTCTATCTATCCTAGAGCATGTATGAAATCCAGAATCAAAGTGAATGGGCTTTCTTAGTATCTTTGGAGAAAACAGCATAGATCAGAGGAACTTATACATATATGCTATTAAATAGTGTCACCTTGATGTCGTTTGCAAGTTGATGGCATGATTAGTGTATACAAGGGGATCACAGGCTAATATCTAACAGGAAATATGTATGTAAGTGCTTTTGTATTTTAGTGTGATGGGATGGAAGCTAAATTAAGGGATTGAAAAATCTGCTCAAACTCAAATACTTTGTTATAAAACTGGATTTTCAAAGAAAAAAATCCTGTAATTAAGATTTACGTTCATGGAAAGAGCACCGTTTGCAGATATTTTCTGAAATTTGCCTTTGATATTTTCAAACATTTGTTTTCCACACGTATAGACAGAGCCACATTTAATTTCATTGCTGCAAAAATGGATTGTTCCTTTACACCAACTAATATAAAAGTAATCTGTTTGACCCTAGCTTTCCTGCTTTTATAAAACAATAACCATTTTCTGACAGAACCAGTTTGCAAGGTTTTCACATATCCACCACAAAGAAAAATTGTATGGCATCTCACTTTTATTATATCCATCAGCTGGCTTCCCATTTGTTGTGGAGTGTCTGCTGTGACATTGCACCATGACTCTATTCAACTGTAATAGATTGCCTGTAGTGCATTCAGTGACTCTGGTACCTGTTGCTGGTTCTTTTTCCAGGTCAACTGGCTGCAGGTACATGTGAGATTGTTACTTTGGACAAAGATAGCAGCCAGCCCCGAAGGACTATAGCCCGACAAACAGCTCGCTGTGCATGTAAAAAAGGACAGATTGCCGGTACAACAAGAGCAAGGCCAGCCTGCGTGGATGGTAAGAGGCAAAGATCCATTCAATCAGTATCTTCCAGCACAAAAATCATCACGTTTAATTGTTTATCCTAATAAAAAAGGTTATATGTATCTGACATTATTATATGTGTGAGCTAACCTACTAATTGGTTAGTTTTGTGATAATATGGTCGAAATCCTCAAAACCAAGAATTACTCATTAATAGCATATTTTTTTTCCAAAGGGCAGTAAATCAGTGCTATTTTTCTTCTTTAGCATCTTCATTTCTGATTTAGTTTGGTAATGCAGGTGAGATGTTAACAGAGTTGGACTAATATATTCTGTATTTTAATTTGAATGACGCTGAAACCCATGAGCTCTCTAGAATTTTTGTTTGTTTAAGTTCTTTATGACACCAAAAATGCACTTACTCTAATCTCGACTCAAAGGGTTAATACCATTGAGGCTAAAGTGACCACTCCTGCATGAAAAATGGGTTGTTCTTGAAAAAAGCATTAGTGATGTTATTGGAAAAGAAAATATGTACGTACCTTACATGCATAGTATTTCTTCTTTCATTGAAATGATCATTATATATGATTCACTGCAGATGCAGTAGCTGAGTAGAGCCTGCAGCCTGCAAAAATGCTGATGTAGAGGGAGGTATGAAAATATTTCACTTTGAAATCATTTTGTGAAGCAAATGAACTGCTATGTTACAGCTAAGTAAAACATTAGCAGTGGTGCAGTCTTCATTGTAAGCTTGCTGAAGTAACCTTCTTAGAAAGCATTCATATTGCAATTAGAAGAAATAAAATATGATGTTAAGTATATGTTAAAAATAGTTGATGTAAAATGGCATATTTTGATCTAAACTCTGTTAAGAACAACAAAAGAAAGATGCTTCTTTATGGAGACAATAAAGATTGCCTTTGAAAAATGACTCACATACCAGCTCGAGTCCTTAAATAAAAATGTTGCATGCCATTACATCAGAATTTGATCTCACCCATTGACTGTCAAAGAAAACAACTCAATGGGGATTTCAGTACCTACCCACAGAGCTAAGCATAGAACCTCATATACATTCTGTTTCCATAGTTTGCTTTCACTATGGTTGGTACTCTGGAGATCAGTTCATTTTCTCGGTGATCTCCATCATAGATTGTGGGACTCCATCTCCAATAATTTTGTTCCTCCCTGTTTGCAGTAACATTATATGGTTTCATTGGGTACCTAAGGGACAAATTTTTAGTGGGCCACCTTATCTATTAATGCAAATTTTGCAAGCCCGTTTGTTAGTAAATTCGGTAATTCAACATTATGTGCAATTACCCAGTGTGATAGTCAGAAGGTAGGTTTTGTGAGGGCAAATATGGGTTTTGCATGAACAGACCAGATGCACTCACAAATTTTGCTAGGTCACATATTAACTGGACTCAACTTTCAGACTGATGGAGGTCCCATCTCATTTTCATTTGATGAAAAGAAAAATGTCTCTACTTATCTGTAGGATGGGTGGGAGAGGTTAGTATGACTCTGGTTTTGCTGCCAACATCCTTGGTAATCATCTTTATACAACTAAAGCGAGTAGATTATTGCAAATAAATCTATTTATTCATGTCTGCATAACAATTATATGAGCAGAATTTTCAGAAGCCTTCATGATCCATCACTATCTTCAAGCATGCAGCATCTGACCTTCAAGTGATTTGCTGCACCATCCATTCATCTCCTCACTGATCATTCCCTACTACGATGACCCTCCACCATTCTTTCCATACTTTCTCAAGGTTATTTCCTATGCCTAAAGTGACCAAAGTACTTAAGTTTGCTTCTATTGGTTTTTGACATCAAGGTCTGCTTCTGTTCAATATTTTTTTTTCTAACATAGACATTCATCTTTTTTTTCTGTCCATGAAATACGCAAGAGTCTTTGCCAGGAGCACATTACAAAAGCTTCAGTTTTCTTCTTGTCAGCAGAAACTTTATTCACATCCATAAATCTGTATGGAAAAACAATTAGTCTTTTCACCAGTTGCCTCTTCTGAGACAGAATGTTTTTTCCACACTTTCTTAAGGGAGGCAATACCTGAGCAAGCCATCCCTTGTCTTTTCTGATTTTTTGAAACAGCTTCACTGATTGGCTATATGTGATCCCAGACATTAAATTCATCTGCTGTCTCTCTAGCTTGTCTGTTAATTATGATTTCTGCTTGCATCCTATTTCTGTTAGCTGAGTCAAAGTATGTGCATTTTGTTTTCATCACATTCAGGAATAGTCCATATTCCTCACTAACTTGTTTTTTACGGACTCCAACATTTGCATCATAGTCGTTACAAAGAGTGTAATATCATCAGCATTTGTGAGGTCAGTTGGATTTCCATTGGTGGACACCTACGTTCATTCTACTTTGTCAAAACCTTCCAAGCCTTGTTTCATCATAAATTCTGTGTATGTGTTAAAGGCTTGCAATAAAACACACTCTTGTGTCGTAGACTGCCCACTGTTTGCACCATGGCTGATGTTGGTGAAAGAGACTTGCAATGAGTTCATGCTTTGGACTCCCCATATCTGCCAGTTTGGAATGCTCTAGACTCCCCATATCTGCCAATATAGTACAAAGATGGCCATGTCAGAGAGAATCAAACACTTTTAAGTAGTCAGTGAAGCATGTGATCAGTGGGCGATTGTACTCTCTGCATTTTTCCAGTAATATGACTAATATTCACCATTTGGTCACATGTGCCTTGAAAACAGATTGTTGTGGTGGTAGTTCTGCTTCTATCCTTTGTTTCATGCTATTCTGAATTATGCAGAGAAGAACTTTGCTCGCATGCATCACCAGAGTGATGTTATGATAGATACTACAACTGTCATATCTGCCTTCTTGGAGAAAGGCAGAAAAATTTCCTTTGTCCAGTCGTTCTGCCAATTTTTAGTCATCCATATATCACTACAATTTTTTCACATAATTTCAGTATTGTGATTGCCGATTCCTTTTAACAATTCTGCAGGCATGTTATCTACCCCTGGTGATTTCCCAGTCTTCATTTTCATAATAGCACACACCACTTCCTTTCACAGGATTGATGGCTCTGGCTCCGTACTCTCTTTTCTGTCATCCTATATTATGAGTGGCTCTGGTGAGACATACAGAGTAGCAAAATAATCTCTCCACCTGATTACTGTAGAAGGTTGAAAATTTTCAGACAGCCAAAGATGGTGTGTACATCCTGTAATCCCTCACATTTGAAATAAGTGGTGAAATCATCAGCTAAAAGCAAAAGCTACAAGCAGACTACTGTGACTATGGATTATTCTGCAGTTTGCACTTTCTTACAATTCCTGTAATTTCATAGACTTTAAGGCAAAAAGGGACCATCTTGATCACCTACTCTGACTTTCTGCATGTTACATGCCACCAAACCTCAACCACCTACTCCTGTAATAAACCCATAACCTCTAGCTGAGTTACTGAAGTCCTCAAATAATGATTTTAAGACTTCAAGTTACAGAGAGTCCACCATTTACACTAGCGTTAACCTGAAAGTGACCCATATCCCATACGGCAGAGGCAGGTGAAAACCCCCAGGGTCTCTGCCAGTCTGACCAGGGGGAAAATTCCTTCCCGACCCCAAATGTGACAGTCAATCAGACCCAGACCTCATGGGCAAGACCCATCAGCCAGACATCTGGGAAAGAGTTCTCTGTAGTAACTCAGAGCCCTCCTCATCTGGTGTCCTATCACCAGCCATTGGTGATATTTGCTGCTACTAGTTGCATATTGGCTACACGCCATTGTAGGCACTCTCATCATACCATCCCCTTCGTAAACTTATCAAGCTCAGCCTCCACAGCTCCTCTTGGAATGCTGTTCCTTTGTAGCTCTAATGGAGTCGGTTGCATAGATTATCCTAAAAGGTATAAACGGGAAACTTTATGCCCTCTATTAAGTGCTGCATTTGCAAATACTTTTAAGATACATTTATTTTGGTTCCAGCATGTAGTTAAGAACACTGAACTTCCACAGGTGCTTTGAAATCAGGGTTCAAGTAGACTCATAACCTGCTAGAACCAGGTAACAAATTCTAAATAATTTATTGTAAAAAAAAGATAATATAGTTTCTACAATGCTCATTCAGACATGATCTCATGAAAACAGAGAGACTGCCCCAGCACTATGAAACCAGATGGACACTCTCTGTCAACACAAGTATAATTTCCCCTTAAAGTAGAAAAATATGAAAGGTAATCCAAGCATTGTCTCCTGTCCATAGTTTCCTGCTTATGAATATATTTAATTCTGACAACTAATACCAATAAAAATAAAAATAAAAAATGGTTCTCTGAGTTGGTGAGATGGCTCGGTCTTAAGAACACAAACAATTCTTGCTGCCCGGGCAGGTAGAGGTAGAATTTTCTAAAGGTGCTAGCATATTTAGTTTCTAGGAAAAGTGTTGGGGAAGTTGCTATTGAATGCTTTTTGCTGGCCAGTTCAGAGAAGTAATCTTCACAGGGAGCTGTTAATCCTTCTGGTTTTCAGCAAAGTACCATTGTTTTAGGAATGTGACAACCAAACATAAGGTAGGATGTTTTTTTCTTACACTGAGAGAGAACATCTGCAGTTATAGATTTTTTTATTATTATTATTTTTTGTCCACTAAAGACTTCTGTTCACTCTTGATCACATAGTGGTCAATGCCAAAATTAAAAACAAACCCAGCTTTCTCACTAAGGACACACAACATGTCTTTTTGACGTTTTTGTTACTGGAAAGTTTGGCCTTCATAACTGATCTTTATTCATCTGCTTGACTCTTTGACTGTGAAATGTAATGTATTCACCACCCATTGTACCGCTTTGTGTCAAGATGTGATGCTACAAGATATCCTTGTCTTCGGTACCTCCTGCAGGCCATCTGCCTCTCACCGGGCATTTTATGGCTTGGATTTGGTGCCAAGTCATATACAGTTTGGTCCTCTTCTGGGGTAACAAGGAGGTTGAAGAGAAAGTTCATAAACATCCCATCACAAAAAAGCCTCCCCTCCAAACCCCCACCCTTTGGGGTATTCCTCAGCCTGTCCTTTCAGATCAGTCTTCAACCCCACCTTAGGCTCAAGATTCCTTCCATTGGGCTTGGATGCCTCTTCCTCAGGGGGCTGGTGGGGGAACCCATACCCTTCCTCAACTCTGTATTCTGACCCAGGGACCCTCTGGGAAGAAACTTGGTTTGTTTCTTCAGACATGCTCCTGTTTCCCTGAGTCCCTTCCTACCTGTAAGCCTCTTTGTGGTGCGGAACTACAGCTATGCTTTACACAGCCTCCCTTTGGTTCTCGGATCTCTGGGTCGTCCCTAGGTCCTCCAAGCTTCTGCTTCCTCTGCTGAACCATAGGCACTTTTATTTTTCCTCAGGGTGCTCCACCACCCCTCCACTCCCTCCCCTGAGGCTCCACCCTTGATCTGCCTCTTTCCTCCCCCAAGCCCCACCCACCTGACACATGCTGCTCTCCATCCTCCCCCAAGCCCCTCCCACATCCACCAAACAGCTGATTGGTAGCCCCACCAATCAGCTGTTTGGGCAGGGCCCTGCCCAAACAGCTGAGAGTGGTGGTACTAAGCACCCAATATATTTTTTCCATGGGTGCTTCAGCCCAGAGTACCCATGGAGTTGGTGTCTATGTGCTGAACTAAACACTCTCCTCTCCTTTTGGGCTTCACTGAAGTACTTTCACTAATCCTATTTCAGGGCTCCCTCCTTACAGGAGGCTGGCTTGCTCTCTGTGAGTTTCTGTCTGCAGGAGAGTCCCACCTTCTCTTCAGTCTCTCTCCTACTGAGTTCTTTCAGGTTCCCTATAAGGCCCAAGTGCCTAATGATCCTTATCTAGCTCCACCCCCTCTAATCAGGAATCAATCAATCACAGCTGCACTAATTGGCTCTTAGCCCCTTGTCTAACAGGTGATGGGAGTAAGCCCCATCACAATCTCCTACTCCAGGATGAAGATACTCTAATGGTAAGATTTTTTTGAATAAGAATATCATTTAGCTAATTTGCTGTGAACTAATGTCCTGATTCTCCCATTTTATACTCTGTGAGTAGTCCCATTGGTTTTACTGGGACTGCTTTGTGAGTACGAGTGTCAGAATTGTACCTCAGATCTTTAATAATTAGCACAAAACCCTTGTCGATGAAGACTAAACAAAAGCTGTAGTTAAGAAACACTAGTTAGTACTACGAGAACCTCTGATAGAGGAGCACTGTTTGGCTTTGTGATAGAGTCTACAAACACAGCAGGAAGGGGTTAAGAACTGCAAACAGCAAAAACAGCCTTCCCCCGCACCCAAGTATGAGAAGCGTCAGTTATGGACAGACACCCCCCTCCCCTGCTGTTGCAGGGAATGAAGGCAGGCAGAAGTGTAAAGAGAGACAGGAAGAGATGGGTTGAAAGAGCTTGGAACTTCAATGCCAACAACTCCCTTCCACAGTGCCTCTAAAAAACTTAGAATGTCATGGAGTACAAGGGAGGGAGCTGTAGCTGGAAGCACTGTGGGCCGAGGGCTTTTTGACTTGTGTGAGTTTCTGAACGCTGAATTTTATTGGTTTGATTTAAACAACTGCTACCTGAGCCAAGGACCAGTCCTAAATGCTCAAATTAGGACTTTGCATGAGGCAGTGTCCATCTCCACTGACAGACTTCGGTATCAAATTTAGCAAAATGCATTCAGAGCACATTCTGGTAGTGGTATCAGACTACCATTTACTCATTGTTTTGTGTTAAATGTTATTCTAGAGTGTATTCTGTTATGCTATATATTTTCTGAAGGACTGAATTCTGATGTCAGTTATTTGGCAAGACGAAAAGGAAATTTAAGGGCTCTTCCACTTTAAAAGTACTTGTACCAAGAGCAATCTCTACAAGTTTTGAGTTGATTACCAAAGTCAGTTCTGATTTCTACGGGTATATTAACTAGTGTCGTTTCCTAAGAAATGGAAGTGTGTGCTTCAGATCCTAGAAAACTGGAAGCAGTCTTAAATATAAACAGGCACAACTCTGCACTGTGTTTCAGTACAGTATAAAGAACAAAGTTTTATGTTTAGATATTTGGCTAGCATGAGGCGCTCTGATTTACTCATTTCTAATCATTCTTCTCTAAATATGACAGACTACTAATGTACCTTGAAAAAAGCCTCAGTGTTCTCTGTTTTCTAGCTTGAGTTGATGTGTATTACTTCTCTGCTGAAAAAGACAACAGTGTAACTGTATGTAATGGGTATGATGTAATGTCATACCTATAACGTAGGAGTCGTGGTGCTATAACTTAGAATCTGCCTCATCATTTTCTGTTTTTACCATTCTGGAGGTCTGTAGACCCTCTTTTTAGATCAAATTCTGTAATGAAGTGTTTATTAGCATTGCTTTAACAATATATGCCAATTCAATATAGCCATTTGGATTGTCAACAGAGTAACTGGTCTATGTATGACTCATTCTTCAGCACCATTTTAAGTTGGAGGGTATAAGAGATTGACTAGAGGAAAGAGGTTGACTGGATATATATGTACAGTATTGTAGTGAATTTAGTTCTTGTTCTAAAAGCAATCTTGACCAGTACAGTCTTACTCAAGTAATACTGTGTATGTTTTCGGGTGCTCACCTGAGAGAGAGAAACCTACTCACACACACATGTATGATTGTATTAGAATTCTTCCACAAATGCAATATCAATCTGGAGATGAAATTTGCAGTGCCCAGATTAGTAGTGAGTCATGTGAGATGCTATGATGGCTCTCTCATTGATTTACATTAATGTTTTCCTCTCTTCTCTTGGTGCTCCACTCAGTGATGTGTAGTAAGGACAGGTGTATTGATCAGGGACAGGGCTATTCTTTGTTTAAAGCAGATGTTCTGCCCAGTTGACATTCATACTGTGCAGCAATGAACTGTGCTCTAAGTGGGCAAAATAGTAGAAATACTTGGGATATATTTTTGCTACTCACATTCATGTCCTAAAATACCAGTTTCAAAAAGGGACATAGGGATTCTCTGATATGAACCTGAGAATTACCATAGTGGATCAGACCTGTGGTCGCCTAGTCCAGTATTCTGTCTCCAGCATTGGCCAGTACCGCATGTCTCAGAAGAAGGTACAAGAATCTCCACAGTGAGCAGATGTGCAACGTCACCTTCTAGCCTCGATAGCAGGAGACTGGTTTAAGCTCTGAAGGACGAGGTTTTTGATCTTCTTCAAAAAAAGGTGTCATGTTTAGCTCAGCAAGAGACTACTAAAGTGTCAGGAGGCATTCTTCTTGGCTCAGCACTCCACAGACAGCAACTCCTAGCACTGAAATTCTGTGCCCTGGTCCACTACAATCTAACCCTGTGACTCTAAAGGCATGTGTACACAAAAGGTTGCACTAACTGGGTTGTGAATCTACCCTGCACTAACCTGACACAAATTAACTGTCCAGGTGCACCCTGCTGTGGGGCATTAAGAATTGATGGTGATCTAATTCTGTTTCAAAGAGGACAATTGCAATAAGAGTTGGGCTGCCCTCTTGCTGTTGAATGCAGCTAAGAACATATCAAACTATCCCTGGTTTTAATTTCCATTTAGAAGATGGACATTGTTAAGTCAATAATTGAAGTTAAGATTACGTATGTGTTTACATCTACAATATGATCTATTGCAATACGTTACAGTGCAGTACTGAAATGTGATTCCAGTCTTGAAATCTTGTTTAAAAGAATGATCTTCTGCATGATACTGCTGCAGGGGTTCCCAAACTTGGTTCGTGGCTTGTTCAGAGTAAGCCCTGGCGGACTGCGAGACACTTCGTTTACCTGAGGGTCCGCAGGTACGGCCACTTGCAGCTCCCAGTGGCCAAGATTCGCCATTCCCAGCCAATGGGAGCTGCAGGAAGCAGTTGCCCAGCCTGCACTGCTTCTCGCAGCTCCCATTGACCGAGAATGGCGAACTGCAGCCACTGAGAGCTCCAAGCAGCCGTAGCTGCGGATGCTCAGGTAAACAAAGCGTCTTGTGGCAAGCCAAAAGGTTAACCCTGAACAAGCCGCAAACCAAGTCTGGGAACCCCTATGCTACTGTGTATTATTATTTTGACTACTTTAAAACAACTGAAAATAAAACACTAATATTTGGTATTTTGATACTCACTTTCCTCTTTTTTTTTTCCCTCCATTCTTATTAGATTTTTTCCTCCTACTTTTTAAAGAGCTCCTTGACATAAGCTCCAGGAATAGACATACTTTATGATAATTAAATACTAGTACCTTTTTGGCAATAATCATTTCTAATTGCATTATTCTCTACTGCATCTTTATGTGACACAAAGTTCACATATGATATTTAGCATTCTTTTCAGTTGGCAGTGACTGATTTTGTTTAACACAGAAACTCAGGATCTCTAAGGAGGCTGTATTAGACTCATTTAATAAGTTCCTGCTCTTCTCTCCTCATTAGCTTTGAGGGTCGATAGGGAGATGTTAGGGTCAAAATTGATTACTAATTGACTCCTAACATACCCACTGAAACAGAACTCTATTCAATACCTAAAGGGTTTCAGGCTTCTCAAGATATTCCAATTTGCACAACCAAAAAGTATTGCAAATATTACAATCTCTAGTAATGTAATATGAGTCTTTCATATTTAAGTTGCATACACTGTTATTGTTGTAGTGCCAACTAAGATATGAAGTTTCTTATCATTGTAAATGCAGCACATGGAGTAAGTTTAGCTGCATTTATGCTAAGTAAATCCAATGCAAGCGAAACAAAAAGGCAGCACTGGATAGATTTAACACTAATAGGAGGTTGAATAAAAGTGAGTAGACAGGTGTTGGGTGGCTGGAACACAAACAGTGCTCTGTGTGATCATGTGGGAGATGTGGGTTTAGGAGGTGACCAGGGCTATTTGGTTCTAGACAGGTTCTAGACAGGTATATTGCAGAGGTAACAGTGGTAGAAGGGCAACTGCTTATCCTGGAGACTAGTTAGAGAGTTAAACAGGTGGGAGCATGTTTTTAAAGCTGCTTGCCTTTTTTATCATGTTGGGTAGGTTGGAAAGAAGTTCTGAAAATGGTTATATGAAACTGAGGAAAATTATGGGTGAGTTGGAAAAACTAGCTCTGCTCTAATGCTCTGCATGCTCTCTGAGCACTGAAGGACAGTTGCAGTAGCTTTTTCTTCCTTTCATCAAAATACAGGTGGATCATGTTGGATAGATTGACACCTCCCAGAATTCAGTAGACATTGAGATCATTCTCTCCCCATACTGGAAGAGTATATTCTAACAACAGGTCTGCTATGTGGAGGCTAATGCAGTTTGGCAACCTGTGATTAGTAAGGATTTATTGTATCTGAGCAGAGAATTTTACTTGGATGCCATGATAGTTTTTTATTTTCAGTATGATGAGAGCCCAGATATCATGAAATATGTTCAAGACCAGCATTTCAGTTGTGATGCTGAGAGAGATTCATTAGTTTGACCAAGGCTTCAATATTTCTACTGTTTTTGAAAGATGCAGTTTCATGTAATGTTTAAAGCCTGATTCCAGTGATGAGCACCCTCAGCTCCCAGTGAAATAAATGAGAGTTGAAGGTTTTCAGCACCTCTTAAACTATGCTCAGCACCTTGCAGGATCAGACCATTAACTTTTAAATTACCTGATACTAGATTGTGTTATAGACCATGTGGGAAAATAAAAGGAATATATATATAAGATGGGTTCAATGAGTGGTTTGAATATTTGCAGGTGTGTAGGCTGTCATAGATCATGCCATTTTAATTTCCCAAGAGTAGTTTTCCACTTCTTCGTCAGGCCTTTTAAACATTACAAGGACTCGCCAACTGCACGCACAATGTGAATGCTCACTTCTTGTGCCCTGATGCCTATGTTAGGAGAGGAAAAGCATATTGTGTGCAGGGGAGGAGATGTCTTTTGAGGAATGAAAGGAAGTATTAATGTTTTGGCCATTGCATGTACATGCTTTTTAAACTGGTAGCTTGGCTGTCTAGCTTGACTACCTTTTGGTGAGGTGAATGTATCCGAAATTTACTACTACTTTGGATGTAGAAGTACTACTAAACTGGAGGGAGAAGTAGATACGCTGGAGGGTAGGGATAGGGTCCAGAGTGACCTAGACAAATTGGAGGATTTGACCAAAAGAAATCTGATGAGGTTTAACATGGACAAGTGCACAGTCCTGCACTTAGGACGGAAGAATCCCAAGCACCGCTACAGGCTGGGGACTGACTGGCTAAGCTGCAGTTCTGCAGAAAAGAACCTGGGGATTACAGTTGATGAGAAGCTGGATATGAGTCAGCAATGTGCCCTTGTTGCCAAGAAGGCCAGTGTCATATTGGGCTGTATTAGTAGAAGCATTGCCAGCAGATTGAGGGAAGTGATTATTCCGCTCTGTTCGGCACTGGTGAGGCCACATCTGGAGTATTGCGTCCAATCCCTCCTCATCTCCCCCCTGAAAGGGTGGTGACAAATTAGAGAGAGTCCAGCTGATGGCAATGAAAATGATCAGAGGTCTGGGGCACATGATTTACGAGGAGAGGCTGAGGAAACTGGACTTGTTTAGTCTGCGGAAGAGAAGAGCGATGGGGGATTTGGTTGCAGCCTTCAACTACCTGGAGGGGGGTTCCAAAGAGGATGGAGCTAGGCTGTTCTCAGTGGTGTCTGTTGGCAGAACAAGAAGCAAGAGCAGAGGGGGAGGTCTAGGCTGGATATTTGGAAAAATGATTTCACTAGAGGGTGGTGAAGCACTGGAATGGGTTACCTAGGGAGGGAGTGGAATCTTCATCCATAGAGGTTTTTAAGGCCCAGCTTGACAAAGCCCTGGGTGGGATGATTTAGCTGGGGTTGGTCCTGCTTTGAACAGGGGATTGGACCTCCTGAGGTCTCTTCCAACCCTAATCTTCTATGATTTTATGTTCATTATGTTAAAATGCCCTTTCCTACCCCACATTGCAACAGAAAACATTAGCTGCTTCTATTCAGTTCTACATGCAAACAAGTTATATTTTTTTTTAAAGGCAGTTTTCTTACTCAATAAACATGCATTCACACCTGTGTGAAAAAACTATCCAAGGCCCAGCACCTCCTACCCTAAACCTCTCTCTCAACTCTGCCCCACCTAAAACACAATTTCTGTGGAAGATCTTTTGCCTTCAGAATCAACTTTACATCAGATCCACATGCATAGCACTTAATTTTCTTGCACATGCCTCTAGCCAATATAGTCAGAATAATAGATATCCCTGATAACTGAAATCTGGGGGCGGGGGGTAAGTTACTGTGACTCACCAAGTACCCATTACCATGCACAAATGTCTGATCCTGGCACATTATGACAGTTTCCACCTTGTGAATCACAGTTCATTTAGAAGTACATGAAAAGCAGATTTTTTTTTTTTACTACGCTTCTGTTTTGCTCCCCGAAATGGACTGTTAGAGAAATTATTTGGAATTTTATGTGTATTTTAGCAATAATATCTTATCCAAACAGCTTGACCAAACTAAGGGGTGGTAAATTCTTGTAAAATGTAGAGTCAAGGGAAACAATAATGTATTTATTCTGTTCGGTTATGAAAGAAAAATGTAAGCATGGAAGAAGTCAGTGTTATTGGCTGAAATCTAGTGGAATGTAAGCATGCAAGAAATCAGTGTTACTGGCTAAAATCTAGGGGAGAAAGTAAACAGCACAACGTCAGTGGCTGTTGCACCCACAGCAACATCAATGTATGTGCAGTCTAGTGAAGCGAGAATACCACTCTTGATTTTAGATACACAACAGGAAGAAATGCAGAAATGAAAGAAAGAGAAAGTGTGCAAAGAGGAGAACAAACAGTTCTGTAAACAGAACTGTAGCTGCCCCAGGGAAATTCTTTCTTGGGCAAGAAGTAAGGGCTACAGTTTTTCTGTGAGTGTGTGAATGTATAAACACAAAGAACAGAGAATTGTTTATGATGGAATTACCTAAATTCACATAATGGAACCATGCATAAAGAGGCAGTCCAAAATTTTCCAAAGTGACTAGTGATTTAATTGCCTGGAATTTGGGGTACTCAACTTGATACCTTAAATGGTGCCAGAATTTCAGACTATGAGTCCTCAACACTTGCTGAAAACCAGAGCTTGTTCAAAGAACAGGAGTACTTTTGTGGCACGTTAGAGACTAACAAATTTATTTGAGCATAAGCTTTCATGGGCTATAGCCCACTTCTTCAGATGCATAGAATGGAACATATAGTAAGGAGATATATATACATACAGAACATGAAAAGGTGGAAGTAGTCATATCAACTCTAAGGGGCTAATTAATTAAGATGAGCTGTTATCAGCAGGAGAAAGAAAACCTTTTGTAGTGATAATCAAGATGGCCCATTTCAGACAGTTGACAAGAGGATGGTCTCTACACAAAAGAATAAATGGACACAAATCTGACATCAGGAATCATAACATTCAAAAACCAGTAGGAAAGCACTTCAATCTCCCTGGACACTCAATAAGCGACTTAAAAATGGCCATTGTTCAACAAAAAACCTTCAAAAACAGACTTCAACAAGAAACTGCTGAGCTGGAATTAATTTGCAAACTTGACACCATCAAATTAGGCCTGAATAAAGACTGGGAGTGGCGGGGTCACTACAAAAAGTAATTTTCCCTCTGTTGATACTCACACCTTCTTGTCAACTGTTGTGAATGGGCCACATCCACCCTGACTGAATTGACCTCGTTAGCACTGACCCCCATACTTGGTAAGACAACTCACATCTTTTCATGTGCTGTGTATTTATGTGCGGGTGACTACTGTATTTTTAACTCCCTGCATCTGATGAAGTGGGTTATAGCCCAGAAAAGCTTATACCCAAAAAATTTGTTAGCTTCTAAGGTGCCACAAAGACCCCTCATGGTTTTTCCTGTGGTCATAGTCATTTCTCGCTGGTATGCAGCCTCCTTTGACTTCAAACCTGGAAAAAGCTCATCCTTGTATGATAGGAAAGTTTTCAAATTGACAGTGCAAGGAAATATTTAGGAAAGCAGAATTTGGTTACCTGATTTGGTGGTCGGCCAGAACCAGGGGTTAACACTTTAATTACCTCAAAAGTTAGTACCTTGCTTTTACATATTATTTGAAAGATGACACCTTGAGAAGCTCAGTGCCTCAGTGGGAACATTAGTTCACTATTTACATAGTGCCAACAGCTTCACTTCCTTTATTTGCTGGATAGTCCTTAGCAGTCACCTACAGAAGCTAATCCAGTCTTGTCTATGTGTTCAGATAGGAATTTCAGTACAAGGTGCTATGAGCAGAAGTTATGTGGTATTGGACTGTGGACTAGTTTTCGAAGGAAATGGCTAGAAGTCTCATCGCTGAGAACATTTAAAAGTGAAATGGATAAAGGTTAGACAATCTATTCTGGGAAACAAAATCCTGCATTAGCAGAGGGATGTACTACATGACCTCACAGTTTTTCTACCTTTGAGTTCTATGACTTGCTAATACTAGCTGGGTTACAGTTTTAACAGTCATGACAAAGTTGACTGGTGACTCTTTGGGGGGTGACAAAACTAGTTAGAAAGATGCAGTTACATTAAATATTTTTCATCCTTACCAAGTAGACTGACTAAGCATGAAAAGAAAATTGCGTCAGTATGTGGAAGTGAATTGAGAGGGGCAAAGATCTATGGTTAGAAATAGCATCACTAGAGATACATTACTAGAGCTTTATTTTTAACTTCTTTTATGTCTAGTGTGTGGTGATGGATGATGTGTCAGAATAACCCTAAATAAACTCTAAAACTGAGTGCTAAACAAATTACTGATGGAGTTAGTAATGTCACTACACTTAGCATCCACGTGGCAGCACAGTTATTGCTGTACATCTTCACTTTCCCCTGTCATGGCTCTCTGCACAGGGCTGACTCAGAAAAGATGTCCTTTTCGAAGGAGAACCCTCCAAAAACTGCATTCTTAGGGCTGACTCAGAGGAGATAAGATGTCTGTCCCTAGAGATTGGGATGGCATCATAGTTGGACAAAGATGCTGTTGCATTAACATAGTTGTTTTCCATCCCTAAATAAACATCATGGTAAGGGCTCTTATTAATTCTCTGGCTCATTCAATTTGAGTAGCATGTTTAGCAGGGGACTTGGTTGTCTGTGCTGTTGTCACATTCTGGTGTGCAATCCAGAGCAGTAAGGGGTTGTGTCACCACTTGCCCTGCAACTTTGAGTGCTTCATAATACTTTGCTGTTGTTGCTCCCAACCTGGGCTTCCCACAAACAGCCAGACAGAGTACAGATCACACTCCGAGTATCTGTGTATAATTACAGCCCTGGTCCTTCAACTGACCTAGCAGCCTGTCAGCAACACATCAGCTACACTATGGCTTCCAGAAGCCTCAGTTACTACCTGCAGGTGATCCCAATATACTACCAGTCCTGAAATTTCTGCAAAATGTATGTTCTGCACTGTTCAGCCCTCTCCTGGGCAGTTCAGATCTTAGAGGTCCATTGTCCCTGTAAGAAATCAATATGCAACAGTTTACTAATTTAACTGAAGTTACCAAACTGTTCAGTGAAAATGCAACACTGGATTTGTTTATGTTAAAAATAAGACAAGTTTATTTAATTACCAAGAGAGATTTTGAATACAAATATAAAGTATTAAAATTAGAAATGGTTACAAGAGAAATAAAATAAAGCACTTTCTAGTAAGTAAAACTTAACGAAGTAGACTTGGTTTGAAGTAAAATCCTTACCACATGTTCTCAGCAACATTGCTGACCT
Source organism: Gopherus flavomarginatus (assembly GCF_025201925.1). Lineage (NCBI taxonomy): Eukaryota > Metazoa > Chordata > Testudines > Testudinidae > Gopherus > Gopherus flavomarginatus. Next base: position 36,079,738 of record NC_066617.1, read on the forward strand.
AATTTTCCAGTCAGGATCCCTCCCAAAGTCAAAAGGCTGGTTCCTTTGTCTTCTTAGGTGAAAGAGAGAGAGAGAGAGAACCTGGGGTGCTGTTGCCCCTCACTTGTATAGTCCAGTCACCCTTTGAAATGCATTTTCCTAGAGTTACCCCAAGATAAAGTTCCCTCCCACTGTGATGGTGGAGACATGGCATTTCATGGTAAAAGAGGTTCCATGTTGTTTGCTAAAATGCCGATCACTCTATTCCTCCCCTCTTGGTTGCCAAAAATGGCAACTTGACCAGCATTAACTTTGATACCTGGCTAATCTTTTGTTCTTGAGAAACCAGTTTACCCCATCTTGCTATCCCAAGGACCCCATTTCCTACTTATATATAAATTGAGGTGAAGATACATTTCCTGGTTTAGGCTAGACCTGTTTAACAACTTCTGCATAGTCAGGGCTATGTGGAATTGAACATGTGCTACAACATCACATAGGGGGAAATCATAACTTTACATGTTGCTACATACATTTCACCATGATATTACTTATCATGAGTTATTGAGTTATTCATTTTTTATGATATCTCACAAGGCATATTTTGTACAAAGATTATTACAGTAGTTTGTAGGATGGGAATACAGGAGTGCATTCAGTCACAGCTCTGCAAACCAGTAAAACACAATCCGTGTCCCAAGGGCAAGATTATAACCTGATTTGTGCAGTAGTGCAAGGGAGTAAGGGTGTCTAAGATGCTTCCTTGCGTTGGTCATTGTGGCAGCACAGGGAGGAGAACAGTTTTGATGAAGCAAGTCCATACCTTCTCTGGTGAAAGTGGGCAGAGCAATGTGGGGAGTGGATGGACTCCGAACACCCCCTTCTCCCCCGATGCACTGTTTAACATTGCTACACAGGAAGAACTATTCTGTGCCAGGTATAGCCCTGATGCAGTCACATTCTACCTTCTGGTCTGCTCCAAGGAAGGTCAGTGATCTTCTGCCCCTTGTTCAAGTCTGGTGGTAAGGCCAAGATTGAGTCTTAAATGAGATGAAATAGGAGATGTGATAATGGACAGGGTAGGTGGGACTCCAAGGATAGCTGGGGGAGAAAAATACAAAAGGAATTGGCACTGGCAGCGCAAGGGAATGATGGGAAACTAGAGCTAATGTGTAGGCAGAGCAGATCGGTGCAGGGCCTTGAAAGGGAACTGAGTAGTTTGAATTTAATGCAGAAGGAGATGTGGTGTTGTAGAATGGACTTGGAATTGTGAGGATGGTGATGTGGAGGAGAGAGATGAGATTAACAGCAACATTTTGGATAGAGAGTAGAGGTGCAAGACAGGAGTTAGGTAGTCTAGAAAGTAGTACTTGTTTTAATTATTATTCTTTCCATGTATTATTCCATTTATATATTTAAAAAAAAAAGGTGTAATCCTGTTTGGTTCTTGTCCTGTGCCCATCACTCTAAACTCCTTTAATACAAAACTCCCCACCCATACGCAAACCTCCGATGGGAGTTTTGAATGATAACCAGGGTGTGAAGAAAGGTTTTCTCAGTCGGAATGGAGAAGAAGGGGTGGATTTTTGAGATGTTGTAGTGGAAGAAAATACCAGTGTTTTGTTAAATTTTCAACAGATGGCCAAGAGGAGAAACAATAGTCCTGGAAATGTATTGTTTTGGAAGAGTTGGGATTGGAGCCAGGAAAGTTTTTCAGACAAAAAATTCAGTTTGTTGATCCAAAACTCTTTGCAAATTTGATACAAATTGTTTTGGCCATTCACAAAACAGCCAGAGGACGAGGAGCAGGAGGTGAGAGTGGTGGTGCTGCCACCTTTAGTCCAATGGTTAGGACACTCTCCTGGGATGTTCAAATGCCTTCTCTGGATAAGACCCACAATTGACTTTTTTAATTAAAAAATAAATTAAAAAACAATTCAGATTTGATTCAACCTGAGCTGAATTATGTTTTGATTTTCCCCAATTCTTATTTTCTTTGCTTATCCTTTTACTTCCTGTTGAGTTTTGTTGTTGTTTACAGTTTCCCTCATAAAGAGTCCCACGTAATTCCCCATACACTCCTACTAACCATGACAAAAATAATCTTTTTTTCCTTTTTTAAAAACAGATTAGTTTTTAATTTCACTACTTAGGATACACAATGCAAAGTACAAGATTTTAAAAACAGATGGCCTGTACTGCAAACCACCTAGTGAAAACCACAGTCTGCAGCAAGCACAGTTGAAACTTTGTCCTTTGCAGAATTTTTAGTTTTCCAAAGTATAAAGCAGTAATTGCTGGCTGGATACCACGATCCACCCTTATATTCCACCAATCTTGTTTTACATAAACAGATACAGTTACCTCAGTATTTGTACTATTCCTTAAACATCCCTATAGTTGTTGTAGGGAATGCTTACAATATTGCAACTACTGAGCTACAATCACTGAGTTATCTGAGTTAGATGGCTTTTTTTTCTTTTTAAAGACTGACCAGTGTCGTGTTATCGTGCTGTCCTGAAGGAAACGTTTAACAATTCTACCACCATTCTGAAGGGAAGATTGTGGTATTTTCCTACTGGTAGAGCATACTTCCCTCCTAGTAAATCACCCCTCCAGAGAGGACTTACGCCCGGGGTTCTTACAAATGGTTTTCATAAGCACGATTTTGCCTTTGGATTGCACCAGGATTGAATCAGGTTCTGACAAAGTGAGTATTTTCTGTAATATTTTTATGAATGGTATGCATGGGAATGTTTTACTTGACTAGGGATTGATGTCCAGTTATTGCAAAAGGGTTTAAAAGTTTCTCTTGGGACAGAGCAAGAGACTTAAGGTGTTTGTGTCATGTAACTATCCAGGGTGATATGAATAGATCATTAAGAGTCTGGCTGAATCTGACCCATATCAATGGAGGATCTGAAAAAACAATGGGATCTCATTACTGAACAGCTGACATCTGTCCAGGGGAAACTCCAGCAGGTAGAACGTGTGAACTCAGCATGGTCAGCAGGAGGAGGACAATGGATCAAGAGGTAACAGGATGCTAGGTTAAGAGTTAGCCTTTGGAAAGACAAAGAGGCACACCTGGGACTAGGAGACTCAGGCACAGAGACAGAAAGCAAACCAAGATGGTGCCACAGCACTGTCGCTCCGGGTAGCTGTGGGTTGGTCAGCTTGAATGATGTCTTAGCCTTTGCTTCTCTGTGCTAATCTAAGTACTTCCTAATGCAATGTTTCAGTTGACTAATAAACCGTGGTCTGTTTTGGAAAGGCTGGCTGGTGTCACTGCAAATACTTGCAGAAGTTCATGGATCACTGAAGAGGTCAAAAAGGAAATGCTGGGTTTATCTCGCGGGTTGAAACAGGAGTTCTGGAGCCCAGCGGCTCAGTCTCCGAGGCATTGTTGTGGCCTATACTTAAGGAAGAGTGGAACCCCATGGGAATCTGGCACACTGAAGTGGTTCTTCCAAGGCATGGTTTCAGAGCTGGGGTACAGCAGAAATCCTGTGGATCCATAAATAAATATGTCCTGGGGAAAGTGGGGCAATGCCTAGACTTCCGTACAATATCTTCATCTCTGCTTCCTATTTTAAAATGTCGGGTAAACACCGTGTTATCCTAACCTCTTTGTCAGGAGCAAACTATCAATTGCACTTTAAATTAAGTTTTGTGGCACCTTTAAGACTAACAGATGTATTGGAGCATAGGCTTTCGAGGGTGAATACCACTTTGTCAGACGCATGCGTATTCACCCACGAAAGCTTATGCTCCAATACATCTATTAGTCTTAAAGGTGCCATCTGTTAGTCTCTCTGCCCACATCCAGACTACCCCGCCGTATCGGCGGGTTAAAATCGATTGCTCGGGGATCGATATATCGTGTCTAATCTAGACGCGATATATCGATCCCCGAGCGCGCTTATATCGATTCCGGAACTCCATCAACCCCAACGGAGTTCCGGAATTGACACGGAGAGCTGCGGACATCGATCCCGCGCCGTCTGGACGGGTGAGTAATTCGATCTTAGATATTCGACTTCAGCTACGTTATTCACGTAGCTGAAGTTGCGTATCTACGATTGATTTTCCTCCCCTAGTCTGGACCAGCCCTCAGTTGCTTTTTACAGATCCAGACTAACACGGCTATCCCTCTGATACTTAAATTAAGTTTGTAGCTCCTCCCTCACCTTATGAGAAAATGTTTGAATGGGAATCCAAATAAATACTCCTCTGCTATTAACATATTCATCCCTCATATTTTATGCAGTGTTTATCCGACCCATGGGAGGTGGATTTTTATTTTGTTTTTGTGGGAGTCCCTCATTGCAGTGTCAGCAGCACATCAGTTTTGTAAAGTAGATTTTTTAATCTAGTTGCAATAAGGGCAAGAACAAAAAATAAAGATTTCGCTGGAGTCATTTGCGTGTGAAATATTTTGTAGAGATCTACATAGATCCTTATATGCATTATGATTTTCCACTGCACTGTAGTGACACAATACAAAATCTAATAAGAAACTTCAGTAACTAGAAGCCAGTAAGTTTCAGCCTCAGGCTTTTGCAGTTCTAAATGGAGTCAAGATGAAACAGAAATCATAACATTTCCTTAGTTCATCTTGCCCAAAGATAATGCAAAAGTAATACAGTTTTTCACCCCATCTAAATCAGTGGAAGTCTGAATTCGGTGACAATTTTACTTGCTATAACAGTAATAGTAATAGTAATAATAATGTTTTGTATGCGCTTTTCATAGAATCCCAGAAATAGCTGAAAGGGGCCTTGAGAGATCATCTAATTTAGACGTCTGTGGTGAGGCAAGACCAAGTAAACCATAACCATCCCTAACAGGTGTTCTGTCTAACATATTCATAAAAGTCTCCAGTGATGGGGGTTCCACAACCTCCACAAATGGAAATCTATTCCAGAGTTTAACTATCCTTATAGTTGGAAAGTTTTTGCTAGTATCTAACCTTAATCTCCCTTGCTGCAGTTTAAAAATATTACTTCTTTTCCTACCTTCCATGGACATAGGGAGGATTGATCACTGTACCCTTTATAAGAGCCGTTAACATATTTGAAGATGTTATCACATCCCCCGCCCTCAGTCTTTATTTTGGCACATGGCCTGTCAAGGAAATCCGCTGGCGGGCCGGGACAGTTTGTTTACCTGCAGCATCCGCAGGTTTGGCCAATCGCAGCTCCCACTGGCCTCAGTTCATCGTTCCAGGTCAATGGGGGCTGCAGGAAGCAGTGCAGGCCAAGGGACATGCTGGCCGCCAATTCCTGCAGCCCCCATTGGCCTGGAACAGCAAACCGCGGACAGTGGGAGCTGCGATCGGCCGAACATGTGGATGCTGCAGGTAAACAAACGGTCCTAGCCCACCAGTGGATATTCCTGATGGGCCGCCTGCCAAAGGTTGCCGACTCTGACTGAAGATTTTTGGGTTAGAATAATGAGATTGACATTATTATTAGGAAAAGTGCTATTGTGCTTTTAATGCCAAATTTTTCTAAAATTTCCCCTAGATTCTGTATGCAAAACTGCACATGCAACTATTGTTGGAGGCTTCAGCCCATATGAATGTTGTGGATAAGTATTTGAACTTTTGACTTTTTATTCAAAACAAACTCCAAGCCTCTTAAGGTTTCAGCATCACGTAGCATAATATTTTTACTATGTTGGTGCTCATTTCCTATGCAGATGCCAAGGACTGATACTCTGTTTACAGGATCAGGCCCTGTGCTGGACAGAAAGAGCACTGTAGACAGTGTAAATATTTTTGTTCTCCAGTACAGAAAGTGATGCAATCAATGAAGTAGCATTGACTGGCTTTATGAAAGAAGTGCATTTTGAGGAGGGATCTGAACACATTCCTAATAGACATAATTTTAAATATGGCACAGTGCAGTTATTTTTCTAGTGTTCAAGTTTTGCAGTCAATAACTTTTTTCATGATAGTTGATGTTTTCCACTTAATAGAAATAATCAATTGTAGCTATTTATTTGAAACTGGAATTGGGAAGCTTCTTTAAATGTTAAATATTTCCATACCCGTTAAACATTGGCATCAGTTTTATATCTGTTATTTGTTCAGGATAGCCAGCTCATTTACCCCATTCTCCAACTAATTTTAGGATTTAATAGCTAATTTTAAAAACTAACACAGTTGAAAGTGCAAGAGCCCAAGAGATAGCTTCTGACTCTCTCTTGCATGCACAAGTTCACATACAAGATTTTCTAGTAGCTATAAATATTAAATTCAACCCTCCCCAAAAACATACATTAACATGATGTTAAAAGGATGTTGTTAATATGAAATCTAATCAGTTACAAAATTGGTTCAAAATAGTTTAAGGAACTATTCCTTTCCAGCTTCCCAGGCCAATTCTATTAGCTTTTACTATCATATTTTCATTTCAAATAAAGTCAGACCACTTCCTTCTTGCTCTGTAAAAGCAGACAAATAACAGGCTTAACTAACTATGGTCCCAACATGGGTGGACCCTCACTGGAATCAGTAGTTATGTCTACACAGCAATTAGACACCCATGGCTGGCCTGTGCCAACCAACCTGTGCCTGTGGGGGTTGGGCTGCGGGACTGTTTCATTGCTGTGTAGACTTCCGGGATTGGGCTGGAGCCTGGGCTCTAGGACCCTGCAGTGTGACAGAGTTCGAGAGCTTGGATTTTTCTTTGTTATGTAGACATACCTAGTGAGCCCCATGTGACACTGGGATCAATCAATATTTTGTAGTTAGGTATAAAAAAGAAACCTAGAGATGTGTGATTTTTTTTTCAAATTAACTGTTTCTCTTTAAAACTATGCAGTTAAAATCACTGCTAAAGTCAAGAAATGTGAAAGCTAAAGTTTCAAGAGCAATAATTACTCTGCTTTGTTTCACATCTTGTATGCTTACATTCATATTAAACTCAGCATTGTACTAAGCATTTAACCACAAAAATGCTACAAGATCCAGTTCTGGAAAGACTTATACACATGCTTAACTACAAATTCCTGAGTAGTTTCACTGAGGTCAATGAGACTATTCACAATGCTTGAAGTAGGTAGCATGTGCAATACTCCTGAGGTTTAGTTGCTGTTGCAATCTTAACTTTTGCATTGTGATTTTTACTGTGAAACCTTAATATTACGTTAATGTTCTTTTTATATTTTTAAACAACAAAATTAAAATGCAAGAGTGAAAAATACATTGCCTGATATTTTTATTACCTAACTAGCCTTTGATATTTGCATTGTATCGTGATAAATAATATGGGAATAAAGTGATACAGGTCTGTCGCATCTTACGCGTATTTAACATGTGCAATTTCCGCTTTCCGCGGTTGGGAGAAAGAAAAAACAACAGCAACAAAAGGGCAATTCCACCAGCGTGAGATGCGAATTTGCTGTTCCCACAAAAATTTTTTTTGGGGGGACTTGACAGCAACAGCATGTCTTTAGGCCTATGATAAGGTTCCCCCTACAATAACCCTGAAGGGTTGGCAAAAAAAAAAAAAGTTTAAATAAATAGTGCATCTGCCCTGGAGTGAATGTGAGATGGGAGAAGCGAATCTGCTGTTCCCACTACAGTACTCAGTCCCTCTGTGCCTCTCAGACTGTGCGCATCTCGCCACACTGAGTGAGACTCCATTGTGCCTGTACAGTTTAAAGAGACAGTATGTTTTTTTTGTACTGTATAACACGACCCCTAAATGCAAGGCACCTACTTCATCTGGTGCTCAACCGAAGAAACAGCGATGTGTTCCAACGCTGGAGGAAAAGCTGGCTGTGTTGGACTTATTGAGAGACAGTATGTCCATCGCCAACGTGTTGCGTAAATACGGCCGCAACTTATCTAGCATCCGTGCTATCAAGATTCGAGAGACAGAAATTTGTCAAGCCGTGGCATCAAGTGCTCCAGTAACTGCTAAGGTGACGAGCCAAGTGCATGATAAGACTTTAGTGAAGACTGAAAAGGCATTAAACTTATTGCTGGAAGACATGAACTGTAAACATGTGCTTATCAATGGCAACATGTTGCGAGAAGGCTCTTAGCATCTATGAACTGTTCAAACCTCCCACCAAAGAGGGACAGCCTTCTGATAAGAAGGAATTCAAAACCAGCCAAGGTTGGCTTAACAGTTTTAGGAACCACTTCAACCTCAAAAACGTGCAGACTACTGGTGAAGCTGCATCTGCCAATGAGGACGCAGCAAAAGTCTACCCCGAACAATTAAAGAAAATCATAGAGGAAAGGGGCTATCTTCCAGAACAAGTTTTAATGCTGACGAGACTGGGCTCTTCTGGAAAAAAATGCCCACCCACACTTACATTTCAAAATCAGAAAGACAAGCCCCTGGCTTCAAAACAGCTAAAGACCGTGTGACTGTGTTGCTTTGTGGCAATGTGGCAGGGCATTTAATAAAGCCGGGCTTGCTCTACAGGGCTGCAAATCCCTGTGCCCTAAAAGGCAAGAACAAAAATATCCTGCCTGTGTTCTGGCAATCAAATAAAAAGTCTTGGGTGATGGCAGCATTATTTCTGGATTGGTTCCACAAGTGTTTCATTCTGGAGGTCAAGCAGTACCTTGAAGAAAAAGGACTTGACTTTAAAGTGTTGCTGATCATAGACAATGCTCCTGGCCACCCTGTGGCACTCCAGTTTGCACATAAGGACGTTCAGGTTGTCTTTCTCCCCCCACCCCAATACCACCTCCATCCTCCAGCCTCTCAACCAAGGCATCATTAGCTATTTCAAGGCCACGTACACGAGGCTTACATTCTCATGAATCCTTACCACTATGGATGCTGATCCCAATGTTAATGTTATGGAGTGTTGGAAATCCTTCAACATTGCTGATTGCATCACTTATATTAAACAGGCAATGGATGCAATCAAGCCTGAAACAGTCAATGCATGTTGGCGAAACCTATGGGAAGACTGTGTGAATGATTTTAAGGGTTTCCCGACCACTGATAAAGAAGTGCAACTCATTGTTCAGGTGGCCAGGCAAGTGGGTGGTGATGGCTTTGTCGACATCCTCGAGGAAGAAATTGACGAATTAATTGAGGGCCTTAGAGAAACATTGACTAACGAAGAGTTAGAGGAACTGATAAAATCGTCTGCAGAAGACAAAGATGATGACGAACAGGAAGAACCAGCAACTTGGAATCTTCATAAATTTTCTGAAGTGTTCCAAGCAGCGAAACACTTGAATGATTTAATTTCTGAATATGATCCCTCTATGGAACGAAGCCTCAAAATCACACGTAGTATTACAGATGATTTGAGACCGTACCAAGAAATCTTTGAGGACCTCAAGAGACCACAGCGACAGTTGCCAATCACCATGTTTTTAAAGAAAAAAACAACCAGCAGCAGCAGAGCCTACACAATCAACTTCTCAAGCTGAACCAGAGCCATCCATTTATTCTACAACTCGCTCTCCGTCACCCAAACCTGGCCCATCCAAGAACATCTCTTGGATCAACATCAAGCCCAGATGACTCAATAATAGTGTTGTCAGGGGAAAAGGAAGACTAATCATTGGAGTGTGTAAAGTACAAGACTAGCAAGAATATACAGGATGACTGGTGACTGTTCAGGTTTACTGTACTGCACTGTTTTCATTTTTTATTTTTTCATTCTTCTGTCTCTGTTATTAAAATAATGTAAAATTATATTTTGCATATGTAGTCTTTATTATACTGTACTGTACATTGCTGTATACAATACATAGTATTGTACAGGGTTGTATACACAAAATTGTACTTTATGGTGCTTTAATGGATTTTCAAGTGTCATTTTGATTATACGCAGTTTTCGCTTTACACGCTGACCGCGGAACGTAACCCCAACGTAAGATGTGACAGACCTGTAGTTCATCTTTGCTGTTGCTTTTTCATTTCAACCACTACAACCTTTATTTATTTTCCCATACCTAAGAAATGCCCTAGCCCTTGTTGAGGACTGAGTCTATGTGTCATAAACAGATAAGTAAGAGTTAATAGAACAGAAGTACTTCATATCTCTTTTGCCTGGAAAGGGTTAACAAGATCAGTGAGCCTGGCTGTCACCTGACCAGAGGACCAATCAGAGGACAGAATACTTTCAAATCTTGAGGGAGTGAAGTTTTTGTGTGTGCTGTTAGTTTTTGGTTGTTGTTCTCTCTGGGTTCTGAGAGTGATCAGACGTGCAACCAGGTTTCTCTCCAATCTCTTTGATACAGTCTTTTATATGTCCAGAATAGTGAGTACTAGGTAGATAAGGTGAGTTAGGCCTATGTTTGTTTTCTTTATTTGCAAATGTGTATTTGGCTGGAAGGAATTCAAATTTGTATTTTGTTGAAAGGATTTTAATTTGTACTTGTATACTTAGGCTGGGAGGGTATTCCCAGTATCTATAGCTGAAAGACCCTGTAACATATTCCATCTTAAATTTACAAACATAATTTTTTACTGTTTTTTCTTTCTTTAATTAAAAGCTTTTCTTGTTTAAGAACCTGATTGTTTTTTTTTTAATTCTGGTGAGACCCCAGGGAATTGGTGGGGAGAAAGGAGGGAAGGGGGAGAAAAAGGTTAATTTCCTCTCTGTGTTAGGATTACTTTCTCTCTCAGGGAGAGTCTGGGAGTGGGAGAGAGAAGGAGGAGGAAAGGTGAATTTTCCTCTCTGTTTTAAGATTCAAGGAGTTTGAATCACAGTAATTTTCCAGGGTAACCCAGAGAGGGGAAGCCTGGGAGAGGCAATGGTGAGGGAAAGGGTTTACTTTCCTTGTGTTAAGATCCAGAGGGTCTAGGTCTTGGGGGTCCCCGGGCAAGGTTTTGGGGGGACTAGAGTGTACCAGGCACTGGAGTTCCTGGTTGGTGGCAGCGCTACAAGTACTAAGCTGGTAATTGAGCTTAGAGGAATTCATGCTGGTACTCCATCTTTTGGACGCTAAGGTTCAGAGTGGGGAATTATACCATGACACTATGTAATGTTTCAAGTTTTCAGATTTCCCTTATTCAGAAAAGTGTGTTTAGAATTTAGTTTTACCATGGACATTTTTTTTTCATTTGTCCATATTGTAAAGAAAGCTAAAGGGATTTTACTCACATTAAAAAAAAATCATCTTTGGGGACACAGAGGACATAATATTTCAGCCCAAAAGATAAATGTGCAAAAAAAGTTATAAGCAAATTTAATTATTATAATGTTGGTAAATATCTACTATAAATGATTATATAAGTGTATCTATACAGATACACAACAATGTAGTGTAATGATTTGAATTGGCATGAATATGGGATAGCCATGTTGTTTCTGAATACACAAAGGTTGTCTATATGAGAATGTTAATATTCATGTGAATATATATAAATAAAACCTATATTGCTATAGCACACATTTTCAGCAGTGCAGTAAAGCCATTTCTTTGTTCATTCTCTCCTCATAGGAAATTGACATAAAATGTTTAAAAAAAATCTTAAATTACTTTTTGAAATTACAGTTATTTCACAAATCATTTTCTTAACTGGCTGTGAAGCAAAAGTAGTATCTAATTTGCAACAGAAATTGAGAAGCTTTTTTCCCCTGTACACTCTTTGTTCTGTACAGAGACTTCTGTGGAATGCTAGATCAGACTTTCCAAATCTTTTTTGTATGTCCCAGATTTGTTGAATCTCAATAGTGTATGATAACAGCTGGAAAATGGGCCCTAATATTCAGCAATGTATAGTTTTGATAACCGTCTGTAGCCACAATACGTCCATTAGTAGGACTTCAACAGTCATGCCACAATTTTATTATACTACAGAGACAGACTGACTGAGTAAGTACAGATAACTAGTAGCTTATAAGAGTTCCATTAATGGTAGCTATACACATGTCAAGGAAAATAAGCTGTAACTATCTTCAAAGACCTTTTCTATTTCCGTTGAGATATTCAGTAACTATTGAATCCAATTCTTTATGTTTTATGTTTGAGAAGGGTTCTTTATGTACCAGAGCCTTTTATCATTGGCTTCAGTCTTGCAGTGCAATATTGATTTCTATTTCAGGTGTAGAATACATGGTTGCCATTATATGGTAGCTTTGATTGGTGCAAGTGCAAGTCTAATTGTGAATAGAGGACTTATTGGAAATTGAAGCTTTTGCATCCTCTTAATGCAAATAACTAATAATACTTTCAGACCTTAAAATATACTTCTGTGTCTTTAATCAGAAAAACATGGAGCTCTGGGTTACAAGGCTTTTAACATTGCAGTAAAAGTATTGGTCATCTGCAGGCTTCTAGTCCCACTTAAAAAAACATTGTTTATGTGTATTCTAAGAATTGCATGTTGTACTAGTAGTTTGGTTTATTTAATTTTTTTTTTTAATTTCATAACATCCAGTGCGTGCTCGGTGCTTTACAAACAAATAAGACTAGGCTCTGTCTTAATGGGTTTAGAGTCACAGTTTAGATGGGTAAAATGAGTGAGATAAGTAAGAAACAGAGGGTATGGCTAAGGAAATGGAAGACAAAGGATACAAGGGTAAGATTGTATTAGTTTTGAATTGTGATTATATGCTGCTACATGCTCCCACTGTGCTTATATTCCTTCTTCCTTTTCTTCTGGTCTTCTGTTCTTCTTTGCTTCAGTCTTCACGGCTGAGGGTGTTAGGGAGATTCCCAAACCTGAGCAATCTTTTGAGGAATTGTCACAGATTGAAGTGTCACTAGAGGAGGTTTTGGAATTAATTGATAAATTTAACAGAAACAAGTCACCGTGTAGTGAGGCGGCCTGGCTCCCAGCCACCCTGGAGGAGGAAGAGCCCAGCCGGAGGCCGGACTGGGCGGAGCTAAAGAGCTCTGAGCCCGCCCCGCAAAGGGTCAGGTGCCGACCCGGAACTATAAAGGTGGGCCCTCAGAGCTCAGTTAAGCCCTAGCAGCTGGAGCGAGCTGATGTTCCTCAGGGAGCTCAGGACTGGGAGATTCCTGTGACCCAGGGCAGCCACCCAGAGTGGCCCGAGCTCCCCCATGCCCGCTACCTGGAGGAGCTGCCAGAGCTCCCCCGCGCCTGCTACCTGGAGGAGCTGCCAGAGCTTCCCTGTGCCCACCACTCAGAGGAACCACTGGAGCTCCCCCGCGCCTACTACCCAGAGGAGTCGCCGGAGCTCCCCTGTGCCTGCAACCCGGAGGAGTCGCCGGAGCTACCCTGGGCCGACTTTCCGGAGGCGTTACTGGACCTACCACCCCGGGGCCGTGATGAACCCATGCACCTGGACCCCGTGGAGGATGACCTCGGGATCCAGGTAGGCCCCGATGGGGAGTCTGGAAGTAGCCCGGGGACAGCCGACACTAGTCTGGCTGCAGCACACCCAGAGCCAATGTCAGTGTGTTGCGGCCAGGATCCCCACTGACCCAGCAGCAGGCTGCCTGCCGCTGTTAGGGCCCCGGGCTGGGACGCAGAGGAGTGGGCAGGCCTGTGTCCCCCCTGCCACCTTACTCACGGGTGGCAGTCTCCCCCTCGCCCGACGCTCAGGCCCAGGAGCCTGGGCTTACATTACTGCACTGGTTGCTCAACCCCTGCTTGAGGGCCTGAGCCCCTGAACTGTTGTTTGTTGCCCTGCCCTGACCTAGGGCCTGGGCTTAATAGACTGAACTATTTACTCAGCCTCTGCCTGAGGGTCTGAGTCCTGAGCTGTAGTTTGTTGCTCAGGTAGTGAGGTGGCCTGGCTCCCAGCCGCCCCAGAGAGGGGCGAACCCCAACAGCGGACATCTACACATGGTACCGGAAGTGGGGATCCTCCGTCCTGAACCCTAATCCCTGTGAGAAGGGATCTGAGGAGCCTTGTCTGAGGCAGCCATGGACCTGGACAAGCTGATGAACTTTTTGGCCGAGAACAAAGAGCAGCAGTAGGCGGCCCAGCTCCAGCAGCAGCAGCAACTGGTCCAGCACCTTGGGATGCAGCAGCAGCAGCTGCTCCTGGAGCTGGAACGCCAGAACTGGGAGCACCAGCAGCAATGCCTGCAGCAGCTGGCGACATTGTTGCCCCGTCCCGCCGAGTCCCAGTCGGGGGGGCCCCCAGCTTCACCTGTCAATGCCCCTCCTATCCGGCTAACGAAGATGAGCCTCAACGATGACCCAGAAGCCTTCCTCGTAACATTTGAATGGGTGGCGGTCGTTGCTGGGTGGGCACTGGACCAATGGGCTACCCTCCTGGCCCCGTACCTGACTGGGACCGCTCAGATGGTCTATCGAGGCCTGTCCACAGATGCGGCATGGGACTACAGCCAGGTAAAGGCGGCAATTTTAGATGCCCTGGACGTGAGTCTGGAGACCTTCCGACAGCGGTTTCGGAGCCTGGCCTACCCCACAGGGGCTCGGCCCTGGATGGTGGCCCAGGAGCTAAGGGATGCGTGCAAGTGGTGGCTGCAGCCCGAAAGATGAACCCCAGAGGAGCTCACTGAACAAATCGTGCTGGAACAATTCATCCACATACTCCCGCCACAAGGAAAGGCCTGGGTCCTCCGCCATTGGCCTGCGACGCTAGCCGCTGCCATCACCCTGATGGAGGACTTTCTGGCCGCTAAGGCATCGATGGGTGCGACTATTCGAGCAGCTCCATCCGGGTTGGGGCGCCCTAACCCAGAGAGGAGGGGGGCTTCCGCTCGGGCTGACTCACGAGTTTTCTACTGGGATCCAGAGCCCCGACCCCGTCCAGCAGAGGCCCCTGGGCGACAAGCTCCAGCACCTTCTCCAGTCGCTCGAGGGATCAACCGGTGCCCTCCCTGGGGAGCTGCAGGAACGTCCACGGCCGGGATGGGCAGACCTTGGGCCCTGTTTTTCCTGTGGGGAGTATGGCCATTTACGACGGGACTGCACAGCGATGGAGTGCAACTTTGGCCAGGTCTGCTCAGGGGAAGCCTGAGCACGACGTCCACAAGCCGCCAAGATCACAATGCCTGTGGTCGTTGAGGGTTAACCAACGGTGGCTCTCATTGATTCAGGCTGTGGCCAGATGCTGATCCACCAAAACTTAGGCCCCCAGGCCGACGCCCGTCTGGGGATGATCCGGCTGCAGTGCCTCCACAGGGACATATGGCCCTACCCCAGTACTCAAGCCCAGCTAACAGTCGATGGGGTTACCCAAGCAATGGTAGTGGGTCTCGCCCCGCGCCTTGCATATCTAGTGATCCTGGGGCGGGACTGGCCAGAGTTCCCAGAAGTCCTCCGCTGCAACACCACGGAATGCCTGAGGGTCACACCAGTCTTGGAAAGAGACCTCACCAAGACCGAGGAAGGGGAAGCGCTCGTGTCAAGGTATTTTTCCCACTTTGAACTTTAGTGTCCAAAAAATGGGGACCTGCATGTACCCTTCTAAGCTTAATTCCTAGCTTAGATCTTATAGCGCTGCCACCAGCCAAAATATAGTGTTTGGCACACTTTCTGTTCCCCCAAAACCTTCCCTGGGGAACCCAAGACCCAAACCCCTTGAGTCTTAAAACAAGGAGAAATAAACCATCCCCCCTCCTTTCCCCCTCCCAGACTTTCCCTTCCCTGGGTTACCCTGAGAGACTACACTGATCCAAACTCCTTGGACCTTAAAAACAGAGAGGAATTAACCTTTCCCCCTTCCTTTCCCCCCACCAATCCCTGGTGAGTTCAGACCCAATCCCCTTGGGTCTTAAACAAGAGGAAAAAAATGAATCAGGTTCTTCAAAAAGAAAGCTTTTAATTAAAGAAAGAAAAAGTAAAAATTATCTCTGTAAAATTAGGATGGAAAATGTTTACAGGGTATTCAGCTCATATAGACTAGAGGGACTCCCCCCTCCCAGCCTGAAATTCAAGTTACAGTAAACAGAGGTAAAAATACTTCCAGCAAAATACACATTCACAAGTTAAGAAAACAAACATAAGACTAATCCGCCTTTTCTAGCTAGTACTTACTATTTTGAACATGAGAGACTGTTTTAGAAAGATTGGAGAAACCTGGGGTGCTCATCTGGTCCCTCTTAGCCCAAGAGCGAACAAAGAACAAAACAAACAGCACAAACAAAGACTTCCCTCCACCAAGATTTGAAAGTATCTTGTCCCCCCATTGGTCCTCTGGTGTCAGCCAGGTTCACTGAGCTTCTTAACCCTTTACAGGTAAAAGAGACATTAACCCTTAACCATCTGTTTATGATACGCCCCCGAAATCTCAGACAGTGTGGAACCACACTGGCGGTGATTTCTTCCTAGAACTTTAGAATAAACAGATTAATAAAACACATGCACCTTTACATATACTACTAATTATGTAAAACTACAAGATTTTCCACATTTCAAGGACAATTTCTAACCAGTTGATTCTGGGAAACTTTCACGAGAGAGTGCATCATCTACTTTGTTAGAAACTCCTGAAATGTGTTGAATTTCAAAATCAAAATCTTGGAGAGCTAAACTCCATTGAAGAAGTTCTTTTTTGTTTCCCTTGGCAGTATGAAGCCATTTCAGTGCAGCATGGTCGGTTTGTAGCTGGAACCGCCGTCCCCAAACGTATGGGCGTAGCTTTTCCAGGGCATACACAATGGCGTAGCATTCTTTTTCACTGATTGACCAGTGGCTTTCCCTCTCAGACAGTTTCTTGCTGAGAAACACTCCAGGATGGAAGTTTTGATCCGGTCCTTCCTGCATTAAAACTGCTCCCACACCACGCTCAGATGCATCTGTGGTTACTAGGAATGGTTTGTCAAAGTCTGGGGCCCTTAGCACAGGGTCAGACATGAGTATCGCCTTAAGCTGGGTAAAGGCCTTCTGACACTCATTAGTCCACTTAACTGCATTCGGCTGGGTCTTTTTGGTCAGATCTGTTAGTGGGGCAGTGATTTAGCTGTAGTGTGGTACAAATCGCCTGTAATACCCGGCCAAGCCTAAGAAGGATTGGACCTGTTTCTTTGACCTTGGGACAGGCTACTTTTGGATAGCATCTACCTTGGCCTGTAGGGGTTTATGGTTCCTTGACCCACCTGGTGTCCCAGGTAAGTCACTCTGTTTTGGCCTATTTGACACTTTTTAGCCTTAACAGATAGTCCTGCCTGCCGGATGCGCTCAAAGACTTTTTCTAGGTGTTCTAGGTGTTCGGGCCATGAATCAGAAAAAATGGCCACATCATCAAGGTAGGCAACTGCATATTCTCCCAATCCTGCTAGGAGATGTAAGGGTCCGGTGCTGGGGCTCGTCCCTCTCAGGTGCAGCGGGGAGCCAGGGCGCCTTCCTACAGGCAGCAGTCCATCCAGGGCCTAGACCCCTCAGCAGGAGCTGAGCAAACAAATAGTCTCTAAACAAGGCAGAGTCCCGGCCCTTCAGCAGGGGCCAGGTAACCACGGAGTCTGTAAGCCTGGCCCTGAAGCAGGGCGGGGCACTAAGCAGTCAGGCTCAGTCCTTTCAGCAGGGCTGAGCAAGCACAGTATATAAGTCCAGGCCCTTGGGCAGGGCGGGGCAGTAAGCAGTTCAGGCTCAGGCCTTTCAGCAGGGCTGAGCAAATACAGAGTCTATAAGCCTGGCCCTGGAGCAGGGCAGGACAACAAACAGTTCAAGCTCAGACCTTTCAGCAGGGCTGAGCAACGAGTTAAACAGTAGCAGTCTGTAAAGCCCCAGGCCCTGGCTCAGGGCGGGGCAACAAACACCGGTAAGGGTCAGTCCCTCGGACAGGGGCTGAACAACGAGTTAAACAGTATAAAGGGTCTTCTCAGGCCAGAGGGGAGCGGGAGTCTGCCACCCTTGGAAGGGTGGCAGGGGGAACGCAGGCCCTCCCACTCCACTGCTTTCCAGCCCGGGGCCCTAGCTGCAGCAAAGATTCGCTGCAGTCAGTGGGGATCCTGGCCGCAACACACTGACAACGGTTCGGGGTCCTCTGGAGCCAGACTGGGGTCAGCTTCCCTTGGGCCACTTCCAATCTCCCCCTCCCCATTGGTACCTGTCTCTTGCCGGTGTCATCGGGTGGGTCCCAGACCATGGGCTCCTCAGGGTACCGGTCGTAGGAAAGGTCAGGCAACTCCTCTGGGTACCGGGCGTAGGGAAGCTCAGGCCGCTCCTCTGGGTACCGGGCATAGGGAAGATGAGGCAGCTCCTCTGGATACCGGGTGTAGGGAAGCTCAGGCCGCTCCTCTGGGTACCGGGTGTAGGGAAGCTGAGGCCGCTCCTCTGGATACCGGGCGTAGGGAAGCTCAGGCCGCTCCTCTGGGTACCGGGCGTAGGGAAGCTGAGGCCGCTCCTCTGGATACCGGGCATAGGGAAGCTCAGGCCGTTCCTCTGGATACCGGGCATAGGGAAGCTGAGGCAGCTCCTCTGGATACCAGGCGTAGGGAAGCTCAGGCTGTTTCTCTGGATACCGGGCATAGGGAAGATGAGGCAGCTCCTCTGGATACCGGGCGTAGGGAAGCTGAGGCAACTCCTCTGGATACCGGGCACGGGGCAGGCTCGGCCAGTGCTCCTCAGGGTAGTGAGCCCGGGGCAGGCTGGGCCCGGCGGGAGCTCGAGCACCAGTGTCTGTCCTCTCAGGCAGCCTGCACCTAACTGAGCGCTGGAGCCCTGGAATTCCAGGGGGGGGCAGACTGGAGCCATGGACTTCCGGGGGGTCCTCTCCGGCGCGAGTTCTGACCCGTCCCTCTCAGGCCCGGCGGGGAGCAAGGGCATCTCCCAACAGGAGACCATCTTCCAGTCTTTGGAAGATGGTGGGTGCATTTCGCAGCCCGAAAGGAAGCACATTAAATTCATACACCCCTGCTTGGGTGATGAAGGCTGACCTTTCTTTGGCGGGTTCATCTAGCGGTACTTTCCAGTACCCCTTGGTTAGGTCTATTGTAGAGATGAACTGGGCACGTCCCAATTTCTCCAATAGCTCATCGGTATGTGGCATTGGATAGTTGTCAGGACGAGCTACAGCATTTAGCTTAGGGTAGTCCACGCAAAAGTGTATTTCCCCATCTGGTTTGGGTGCTAGAACCACTGGAGATGCCCATGCACTGGTAGAGGAGTGGATTATACCCATCTGTAGCATGTTTTGGATCTCCCCGTTCTATAGCAGCTTGGGTATGAGGAGACACCTGGTAGGGTGGGATTCTAATTGGGTGAGCATTACCTGTGTCAATGGAGTGGTATGCCCGTTCAGTCCGTGCTGGGGTGGCTGAGAACAATGGGATGAAGCTAGTGCACAGCTTCTTGATCTGTTGCCGCTGCAGACATTCCAAGGTTGTGGAGAGGGTCACCTCTTCCATGCCACCGTCACTTTTTCCCTTGTAGTAGACACCTTCAGGCCACTCAGCGTCATCTTCTCCCTGGGCTTTAAACTGACAAACCTTTAAGTCTCTGGAAAAAAAGGGCTTGAGAGAATTAACATGGTACACTTTAGGCTTTAGGGAGGAGGTGGGAAATGCTATGAGATAGTGAACAGTTTCCAGGTGCTCTTGGACCGTGAATGGCCCTTCCCATGATGCTTCCATCTTATGGGTCTGTTGCGCCTTCAAGACCATAACCTGGTCTCCTACCTTGAAGGAACGCTCTCTGGTATGTCTATCATACCAGGCCTTTTGCTCTTTTTGAGCATCCTTAGGGTTTTCTTTAGCAAGGGCTAAAGAGTGTTGGAGGGTGCTTTGTAGGTTGCTTACAAAGTCTAGAATGTTAGTTCCTGGAGAAGGCGTAAACCTCTCCCATTGCTGCTTTACCAACTGTAATGGCCACTTAACCTTGTGACCGTACACGAGTTCAAACAGTGAAAACCCTAAACTGGGATGTGGTACAGCCCTGTAGGCAAAAAGCAACTGCTGCAACACTAGGTTCCAATCACTGGAGTGTTCATTTACGAATTTACGTATCATGGCCCCCAAAGTTCCATTAAACCTCTCCACCAGGCCATTGGTTTGATGGTGGTAAAGGGTGGCAACCAAGTGATTCACCCTATGAGCTTCCCACAGATCTTTCATGGTCCCTGCCAGGAAATTAGTTCCTGAATTTGTAAGGATGTCGCAGGGCCAACCTACCCTGGCAAAAATGTCGGTTAGGGCCTGGCACACAGTTTTAGCCCTGGTGTTGCTTAGAGCTACTGCTTCCGGCCATCGGGGAGCAAAGTCCACGAAAGTCAGTATGTTCTGCTTTCCTCTGGGTGTCTTTTTTGGGAAAGGACCCAGAATATCCACAGCTACTTGCTGAAATGGGACCTCTATTATGGGGAGTGGCTGGAGAGGGGCCTTGACCTGGTCTTGGGGCTTTCCCACTCTTTGGCACACCTCACAAGACCGGACATACTTGGCAACGTCCTTGCCCATCCTCTCCCAGTGGAAGGACTTCCCCAACCTGTCTTTGGTTCTGTTCACCCTAAAATGGCCACTGGGATGATCATGGGCTAAGCTTAAGAGCTTTCACCGGTACTTAGCTGGAACTACCAACTGTTTTTGAGGATGCCAGTCTTCCTGGTGTCCACCAGAAAGAGTCTCCTTGTATAAAAGTCCTTGTTCTACAACAAACCGGGATCGGTTAGAAGAGCTGAGACGTGGTGGGGTGCTCCGTGCCGCCACCCAAGCTTTCTGAAGGCTGTCATCTGCTTCCTGCTCAGTCTGGAACTGTTTCATTGAGGCTGGAGACACCAGTTCCTCCTTAGACAGTGGACTTGGGCTTGGTCCCTCTTGAAGCGATGCAGGTGATGGGATTGTTTTCGTTGATGGTGAACCGCTCTCCGCTGGTGCACTGTGCGATATTTTAGGCTCTGGCTGAGCCTTTTGGGTAGGGTTGTCTGCTGCTTCTCCCAATTCAGGCCTGCTGGCGCCCTCTGGTGTTGGGGTTGGAGATGGGTTTGCAAGTGCTGGCGTCAGTGCTGGCAATGGTTCTGGTGCTGGTTGCTTTTCCAGTTCCAGTTCTGGGACTGGATGCACTGTGGCTGTTGCAGTCGTTGGTAGGGGATCCGAGTCCACCACCTCTGTCTGGGTCTCTGGTAACACAGACGGGGCCCTTGTGGATGGCTCAGGACAGGGATGGGTCTGGAAGCTTGCCTGGCTTGGCTGCATGTAACCATTCCCACCCTCTTGGCCCACTTCACCTGGTTGGCCAAGTCTTCCCCCAGTAGCATGGGGATGAGATAATTGTCATAAACTGCAAAAGTCCACATTCCTGACCAGCCTTTGTACTGGACAGGCAGTTCAGCTGTAGGCAAGTCTACAGCTTGTGACATGAATGGGTAAATTGTCACTTGGGCCCCTGAGTTGATGAATCTGGGGTCCACTATGGATTGGTGGATAACTGACACTTGTGCCCCCGTTTTTGTCCATGCGATAACCTTCTTTCCGCCCACTCTCAAAGTTTCCCTTCTCTCCGAGGGTATTTGAGAGGCATCTGGGCCTGGGGATCTTTGGTGTGATGGTGGTGTAATGAACTGCACTCGGTTGGGGTTCTTGGAGCAGTTGGCCTTTATATGTCCCAGTTCATTACATTTAAAACAGCACCCAGCTGACTAGTCACTGGGCCGAGGTGGGTTGCTGGAGACTGGTGAGGTGGGACAATAGAGAGTCTGGGGCTTTCCTTGGGTTGTAGGTGGGGTCTTAGGTTGCCCTCGGTGATAGAGTTTATTGTCTGTTTGCCCCCTGTGATATTCGCTCCCCTTGGTAGTAGCTTTTTTCTTTTCTGTCACTTCCACCCATCTGGCTGCAATCTCCCCTGCCTCGATTACAGTTTTGGGCTTCCCATCTAGGATGTACCTTTCTATTTCTTTAGAAACACTCTCCAAGAATTGCTCCTTTTGCATTAGGAGGGACAGCTCTGGTAGAGATTTAAAATTTGCTCCTGATATCCAGGCATCCCAATTCTTTCCAATCTGGTAGGCGTGTCGGGTAAATGACACATCTGGTTTCCACCTTAGGGCTCTGAACCGCCTGCTCAGGTGTTAGCCCCATTCTGATTCTGGCCTTGGTTTGAAAAAGTTCATAATCGTTCATGTTCTCCTTAGGCATTTCAGCCGCCACCTCTGCTAAGGGTCCACTGAGCTGTGGCCTCAGCTCTGTCATGTACTGGTCTGTAGAGATGTTGTACCCATGGCAGGTCCTTTCAAAATTTTCTAAGACGGCCTCAGTATCATCACCTGCCTTGTAGGTGGGGAATTTCCTGGGATGGGGAACAGTACCTGGAGAAGGGTTGTTAGGGTTGGCTGTGTCATTCTGCTTAGCCTTTGCTAATTCCATGGCCTGCTGGTGGTCCTCCCTCTGGAGCTCCAGCTCTTTTTGTTTCATCTCTATCTCTCTCCTGTGGGCAGCCATTTTGGCTTGTTCTTCTCTTTTGTGGGCCGCCTCTTTGGGTTTTTCTTCACTTTCTCTCATTTCTAGCTCTTTTTGATTCCTCTCCATAGCTCTCCTGTGGTCAGCTTCTTTGGCTTGTTCTTCTGCATCCAGTCTTGTCCATTCCTGTTTAACTGCTTCTTGGTGCTCATTTTTTTTTTTGTGCTGGCCACACTACCTCTGCAGCTTACCAACTGCTTGGTTAACAGAGATTTTCTAACTAGCTACGCTCGAGAGCTAGAAAGAAAAAAAAAAAACAATTCACTTGTAAATGCCTTTTGCTGGTTGTGTGCTGGCTCTCAGCTTGAGCCTCCTCTTAACAAAGACCTTTGTTAAAAAAACTTAACACCTCTGCCCTCCGTCTGCCTTCTGAACAGCCAGAAAGGAGAGAAAAAAAACCTCAATGGCTTTGGTTTTTAAATCCCAATCCTCTCATCCTGCTTTCAAGCAGCTAGAAAGGAGAGAAAGAAAAAAATATCCTACTGGCTTTTGTTCCTAGAAATCCCACCTCTGTACACCATGTCAAGGTATTTTTCCCACTTTGAACTTTAGCGTCCAAAAAGTGGGGACTTGCATGTACCCTTCTAAGCTTAATTCCTAGCTTAGATCTGATAGTGCCGCCACCAGCCAAAATATAGTGTTTGGCACACTTTCTGTTCCCCCAAAACCTTCCCTGGGGAACCCAAGACCCAAACCCCTTGGGTCTTAAAACAAGGAGAAATAAACCATCCCCTCTCCTTTCCCCTTCCCAGACTTTCCCCTCCCTGGGCTACCCTGAGAGACTACACTGATCCAAACTCCTTGGACCTTAAAAACAGAGAGGAATTAACCTTTCCCTCCTCCTTTCCCCCCACCAATCTCTGGTGAGTTCAGGCCCAATCCCCTTGGGTCTTAAACAAGGGGGGAAAAATCCATCTGGTTCTTCAAAAAGAGAGCTTTTAATTAAAGAAAGAAAAAGTAAAAATTATCTCTGTAAAATTAGGATGGAAAATTTTTACAGGGTATTCAGCTCATATAGACTAGAGAGACTCCCCCCCTCCCAGCCTGAAATTCAAGTTACAGCAAACAGAGGTAAAAATACTTCCAGCAAAATACACATTCACAAGTTAAGAAAACAAACATAAGACTAATCCGCCTTTTCTAGCTAGTACTTACTATTTTGAACATGAGAGACTGTTTCAGAAAGATTGGAGAAACCTGGGGTGCACGTCTGGTCCCTCTTAGCCCCAAGAGCGAACAAAGAACAAAACAAACAGCACAAACAAAGACTTCCCTCCACCAAGATTTGAAAGTATCTTGTCCCCACATTGGTCCTCTGGTCAGGTGTCAGCCAGGTTCACTGAGCTTCTTAACCCTTTTATAGGTAAAAGAGACATTAAGCCTTAACCATCTGTTTATGACAGCTCGAACGTTCCGAGCTGACGCGAGAATCAGAGGACTCTCCCACGGAAGCTGTTGAGGAGCCCTCACTTCACACTGACTTTTGCCATGATCAAAGGGCCGATCCCACGCTCAAGCAGGCTTACGAGCAATTGGCCACTGTCGATGGCACCGTCATTGATCCATTCTGGGCGGCCCAGTGGCCACACTTTGAACTGCGGCAGGAACGCCTTTATCGGGTGGAGAGGGACCCCTGCACGGGGGCGTCCCAGACCCAACTCCTCGTGCCCCAGTGCCATCGGCAAACCATCATGAAACTAGCCCAGACGTCCCGGCGGCTGGACACCTGGGCCACGAGAAGACTCTGTCCCGGATTGACGTGCTTCTTCTGGCCGAGCATACACCAGGAGATAAGGAACTACTGCAAGTCCTGCCCAGGCTGCCAGTTGGCTATGCCTGCACAGGCCCCCAACGCGCCCCTGGTCCCCATGCTCTTGATCGAAACCCCCTTTGAGCGTGTGGCCATGGACCTGGTGGGGCCTCTCCCCAAAAGCATTGCCGGGTTTCAGTATATACTGGTCATGGTGGATTATGCTACCCGGTTCCCCGAGGCCATACTGCTCTGAAACATCACGGCCCGCAGCATCGCAGGTGAGCTCGTGAAGATCTTCGCCTGCGTAGGCCTGCCCCGGGAGATTCTCACGGACCAGGGCACCAACTTTACCTCTCAACTGTTACAGCAGGTGTGTACGCTCCTGGGTATCAAGCAACTACGTACGTCGGTCTACCATCCCCAGACCGACAAGTTGGTTGAATGCTTTAACTGGACCCTTAAGGACATGCTGCGCAAGTTCCCCCAAGAAGATCTCCGCCGATGGGACCAGTTACTTCCACCTCTACTCCTGGCAGTTCGAGAGTTTCCTCAGACATCCACAAAATTTTCCCTGTTTGAACTACTGTACAGTCGTCACCCATGGGGCCTATTGGACCTAATGAGGGAGACATGGGAGCAAGCCCCGTCACCCGCCCAGGGCCTCTTAAAATACATACTCCAGCTCCAGGAGCACCTTACACAGGCTGGAGCCCTGGCGCGCGAGAATTTGAAGGCCGCCCAAGAAGCTCAGACCCAGGCCTACAACCAGGATGTGCGGATTCGCGACTTCCAACCCAGAGATCGGGTTCTACTCCTCCTCCCCTCAAGCGAATCAAAGATTCTGGCCCGGTGGCAAGGGCCTTATGAGGTGCTCCGAAAGATCAGGCCTGTCACATATGAGATCCACCAGCCCAACCGGTGCAAGAAAAGGCAACACTATTATGTGAACCTTCTCAAACTTTGGCAGGAGCGAGAGGGACTCTTAATTAACCCATAACCGCCGGAACCCGAGCTGGGTCCCCAGGTAACACGTTCAGAGGACCCCGGAGGGCCCCAGCTTGGAGAGACGCTGACTGAGGAACAAGTCAAACAGACCCAGTGTCTCCTACAAGCGTTCCCCAGCATCTTCACAATCCAACTGGGATACACCACCCTCGTCCAGCACACCGTTCAGACAGAGCCTAGAGTGGTAATCCGGGGCACGACCAGGCCCTTGCCATATCACAAGTGACAGATTGTCGAAGAGGAAGTACAG
Source organism: Gopherus flavomarginatus (assembly GCF_025201925.1). Taxonomy (NCBI): domain Eukaryota; kingdom Metazoa; phylum Chordata; order Testudines; family Testudinidae; genus Gopherus; species Gopherus flavomarginatus. The sequence continues at coordinate 36,104,995 of NC_066617.1, forward strand.
GCCATGCTGGACTTGGGCGTCATCGAACCGTCCCAAAGTGAATGGCGCAGCCCAGTACTGCTGGTACCGAAGCCTGATGGCACCCAACGGTTCTGCATCGATTTTAGATGCGTCAATGCCATCTCAAAGTTTGACGCGTATCTGATGCCCCGGGTAGATAAGCTTCTCGGCCGATTGGGAGAGGCCTGCTACATCACCACCCTTGATCTGAGCAAGGGATATTGGCAGATCCCCCTAGCGCCGGCCTCCAAGGAAAAGACCGCTTTTGCCACCCCTACGGGTCTGTATCAGTTTACACGGATGCCCTTCGGCCTCCATGGGGCCCCAGCCACGTTTCAGCAGCTGATGGACCGCCTCCTCCAGCCCCACCAGGACTACGCTGCCGCCTACCTGGATGATGTGGTTATTTATAGTCGCCAATGGGAGAACCACCTAGAGTGGGTAGCCGCAGTCCTGAAGTCCCTGTGGGCAGCTGGGTTAACCGCCAACCCAAAGAAGTGCCGCATTGGCTGGCAAGAAACGACCCATCTGGGGTATACCATATGGAATGGACAAGTAAAACCCCTCGTAGGAAAAGTTCAGGCCATTGCAACCTGCCCACCGCCGGCCACAAAACGCCAGGTACGTCAGTTCCTGGGACTGGCCGGGTATTACCGGCGGTTCATTCCCCAATTTGCAGCGATCGCAGCCCCCTTGACTTGACTGTTGACTAAGGACAGCCCATGGCAAGTAGTATGGACCCGAGAGTGCGATCATGCATTCCAGACACTCAAGGCAAGCCTCTGCCATGAACCAGTCCTATATAGCCCCAATTTTGACCAGGCATTCATCCTTCAGACAGATGCCGTGGAGGTAGGACTCGGGGCTGTCCTCTCCCAAGAGGTCGATGGGGAAGAGCATCCAGTCATCTATATCAGCTGGAAGCTGTTCCCCCGGGAGAAGAACTAGGCAGTAGTGGAAAAGGAGGCCCTCACCATGAAGTGGGCTTGTGATGCATTGCGATATTATTTCCTCGGAGTCCCATTCATGATGTTCACCGATCATGCCGCACTCCAGTGGCTGGCCCGAATGAAAGACCATAATATGAGACTACAGCAGTGGTACCTGACGTTACAGCCCTATGCCTTTACAGTTCCCCACAGAGCTGGGAAGGATCATGCTAATGCAGACTTTCTTTCCCGCTTGGGAGGCCTGGAAGAATCTGGCCCCGCCGCACGGGAGCCAGACTTGAGAGGGGTGTGTGTAGTGAGGCGGCCTGGCTCCCAGCCACCCGGAGGAGGAAGAGCCCAGCCGGAGGCCAGACTGGGCGGAGCTAAAGAGCTCTGAGCCCGCCCCACAAAGGGTCAGGCGCCAACCCGGAACTATAAAGGCAGGCCCTCAGAGCTCAGTTAAGCTCCAGCAGCTGGAGCGAGCTGACGTCCCTTAGGGAGCTCAGGACTGGGAGACTCCAGCGACCCAGGGCAGCTGCCCAGAGTAGCCCGAGCTCCCCCGCGCCCGCTACCTGGAGAAGCCCTCAGAGCTTCCCCACGCCCACCACCTGGAGAAGCCACCGGGAGCTCCCCCATGCCAGCTACCTGGAAGAGCCGCCGGAGCTCCCCCGTGCCTGCTACCCGGAGGAGCCACCGGAGCTACCCTGGGCCAACTTTCCGGAGGCGTTACCGGACTTACCCCCCCCCAGGGCCGTGACGAACCCATGCACCTGGACCCTGTGGAGGACGACCCCAGGATCCAGGTAGGCCCCGAGGAGGAGTCTGGAAGTAGCCCAGGGGCAGCCGACCCTAGTCTGGCTGCAGCACACCCAAAGCCAATGTCAATGTGTTGTGGCCAGGATCTCCACTGGCACAGCAGCAGGCTGCCTGCTGCTGTTAGGGCCCCGGGCTGGGACACAGAGGAGTGGGCGGGCCTGCGTCCCCCCTGCCACCCCACTCACGGGTGGCAGTCTCTCCCTCGCCCGACGCTCAGGCCCAGGAGCCTGGGCTTACATTACTGCACTGGTTGCTCAGCCCCTGTCTGAGGGTTTGAGCCCTGCACTGTTGTTTGTTGCCCCACCCTGACCTAAGGCCTGGGCTGAATAGACTGAACTATTTGCTCAGCCCCTGCCTGAGGATCTGAGTCCTGAGCTGTCGTTTGTTGCCCAGGTAGTGAGGTGGCCTGGCTCCCAACCGCCCCAGAGAGGGGCGAACCCCAACAGCGGACGTCTACACACCAGGACTAGATGGCATTCACCCAAAAGTTCTGAAAGAACTCAAATGTGAATTTGGGGAACTATTAATTATGGTTTGTAGCCTGTCCTTTAAATCAGCTTCTGTACACAATGACTGGAAGATATCTAATGTAATGCCAATATTTAAAAGGGGCTCTAGAGGTGATCCTGACAATCTAACATCAGTATTGGGCAAATTAATTGAAACAATAGTAAAGAATAAAATTGTCAGACACATAGAAGAACATAACTTGTTTGGCAAAAGTCAACATGGTTTCCGTAAAGGGAAATCATGTCTTACTAATCTATTAGAGTTCTTTGAAGGGGTCAACAAACATGAGAATGAGGGGGATCCAGTGGACATAGTGTGCTTAGATTTCCAGAAAGCTTTTGACAAGGTCCCTCTCCAAAAGCTCTTGCGTAAATTAAGTTGTCATGGGATAAGAGGGAAGATCCTTTCATGGACTGAGAACTGGTTAAAAGACAGGAAACCAAGGGTAGGAATAAATGGTAAATTTTTAGAATGGAAAGGGGTAACTAGTAGTGTTCCCTAAGGGTCAGTCCTAGGACCAGTCCTATTCAACTTATTCATAAATGATCTGGAGAAAGGGGTAAACAGTGAGGTGGCAAAGTTTGCAGGCAATACTAAACTGCTCAAGATGGTTAAGACCAAAGCAGACTGTGAAGAACTTCAAAAAGATCTCACAAAACTAAGTGATTGGGCAACAAAATGGCAAATGAAATTTAATGTGGATAAATGTAAACTAATGCACATTGGAAAAAATAACCCCAACTATACATACAGTATGATGGGGGCTAATTTAGCTACAACTAATCAGGAAAGAGAACTTAGAGTCATCGTGAATAATTCTCTGAAGATGTCCATGCAGTGTGCGGTGGCAGTCAAAAAAGCAAACAGGATGTTAGGAATCATTAAACAAGGGATAGAGAATAAGATAAAGAATATCGTATTGCCCTTATATAAATCCATGGTACGCCCACATCTTGAATCCTGCATACAGATGTGGTCTCCTCATCTCAAAAAAGATATACTGGCATTAGAAAAAGTTCAGAAAAGGGCAACTAAAATGATTAGGGGTTTGGAGAGGGTCCCATATGAAGAGAGATTAAAGAGGCTAGGACTTTTCAGCTTGGAAAAGAGGAGACTAAGGGGGGATATGATAGAGGTATATAAAATCATGAGTGGTGTGGAGAAAGTGAATAAGGAAAAGTTATATACTTTTTCCCATAATATAAGAACTAGGAGCCAACAAATGAAATTAATTGGCAGCAGGTTTAAAACAAATAAAAGGAAGTTCTTCACACAGCGCACAACCTGTGGAACTCCTTGCCTGAGGAGGTTGTGAAGGCTAGGACTATAACAGGGTTTAAAAGAGAACTAGATAAATTCATGGAGGTTAAGTCCATCAATGGCTATTAGCCAGGATGGGTAAATAATGGTGTTCCTATCCTCTGTTTGTCAGAGGATGGAGATGGATGGCAGGAGAGAGATCACATGATCATTACTTGTTAGGTTCACTCCCTCTGGGGCACCTGGCATTGGTAGACAGGATACTGGGCTGGATGGGCCTTTGGTCTGACCTAGTATGGCCATTCTTATGTTCTTATAGTCTTACGTTCTTGCTAACATTTTTTAGAGGTATCTGGATATTGAGGAGGTGGGAGAAAGGGAGATTATGGAGACTGGGGAAAGGGTGAGACTAGGACCAAAAAAGATGAGCACAGGTGTCCTGGTTAAATAGAATCAGTGGGTGATTAATAAGGTGAATCTAAACGGAATACAGAGGAACTGAATAATTGTAATATTGATAGTATAAAATTCCAGGAGAATAAAAGCAGTTCAGCAATTAGACTTCTATCTTACCAACTAAAGTAAAAAGAACCAACATTGGTTCACCTGTAGATAGTAATTACCATTCATTTTGCACCGAGTTCATTCAGATTCTGAGTTTGTGGTTGGTATGAGGCTGTTAACCAACAAGGCGAAACAGTGGAAATCTAACAGTGCCTGTCAGTATTGTGCCTTTCTCTAAATATATCCTTTATTTTTCCTTATGCCAATATGTTTTATTTCATAGTGAATTAACCATGTCTGGTACCTATCATGTAGCTCTCCAGTCATTACTTGGACTAACTACTTCTCCTAAGCTAATTTATAAGCTTCATGGTCTTATGCTAGCGTAGTTTGACTATAGAGCTTCAGCAATTGACCAGTACTACTGCTACAGGACTAGAATTTTTATGACCATTTTCTATGCCAATTACTAAGTGCTTTAATGACTTTCTTTTTACATATATTTTCATGGTATCTTATTTTACAAAGATGACCAAAGGTAATTCTGTAAAAGCAGCAAAGAGTCCTGTGGCACCTTATAGACTAACAGACGTATTGGAGCATGAGCTTTCGTGGGCGAATACCCACTTCTTTGGATGCTGCATGCGCATCCGACGAAGTGGGTATTCGCCCACGAAAGCTCATGCCTCAATACGTCTGTTAGTCTATAAAGTGCCACAGGACTCTTTGCTGCTTTTACAGATCCAGACTATCATGGCTACCCCTCTGATGAAAGGTAATTCTGACTTACCTATAGGTATTTGACTAGTGAGTCAGAGTTTACATTTGAAAAACATATTTAATGTACTTCAAATACATGTCTATATATGATTTCCACTGTGTGACTACATACAGTATTTAGTGAGACACTAATTTTTTTTTTATTCCCTTTTCCTATTTAATCTTCTCATTAGGATGGAATTTCTGTAGGTGGGTTCCTTTCACATTCTCCCTTTGTTTTAGCTGACTGGAATTTATATAACTGGTACACTTCTCAGGGTAAAGGACTTTGTCCCTCCTTTTGTATATCATGCAGAGTGCATTACTGTAAATACTATATATTAATAATATAAGCACGGCTAAGGAAGGTTCTGTGAATGAATCTCCTCCTTCCCATTCCGTGGTTATTCATTGCAGTAGGATGGGGATGTGGCAAATGATCCAAAATGGCTTAATGGAGTCCCTTCACCCTTTCCTATCCACAAGATATTTTACTTGGGGAATGGCAGTGAGAAGGGAAGGTTGTAGGTAGAGCTGGTTTAAAAAAAAAACCAAAAACCAAGAGGATTCCTGCCCTCCTCCCAAAGAAGTAGTATGGCCTTATCCCTGTTTGTTTGGAGGGAACAAAATAACCATCATTTTTAAAGATACAGTTTCAACCAGCCTTATTTGTGGACACTCTGAAAAAAATGCACCCTCCCCACTTTTTTTTTTTTTAAGCACAGGCCTGTTTGCATATGAACATGACTCCCTTAATCCGATCTTTTTTTCAGATTGATGGTGGTGAGTGCTGGTAGTTGTGCTCCAGGTAAATCAGACTGAGGCTCGGCATGCTGTCGTTCTTTGTTCTCTCTTTGCTCCCCATTCTCTTTGAAGTATTTTTTTTAGCGAGGCAGGAAAGCTGTAGTTGGCTAATAACCAAGAAGAGGTCCTTTCCACTCGTAGATTCTTTAACATTAAACTGTATTTCCCTATGATAGTGCATTGTTTCATGGGAGTTGTAGTTCGGATTCCTGATGGGCCCATTCTCTCCTAGGGGTTTGTCTCCTTGACCAGACTATCTTGTCCATGAACAGTGCAGATCAGCATGGGAGTCATATGGCTGCAGGTGCATCATGGGAGTTGTAGGGAGCTCAAACCATAGAGGAAAATGGGGTCAAGAGATCCTCAAACTGCAGCTCCCATAAGGAACTGCAGCACCATAGGTCAATGTAATCCGATGTTGACCTGACTTGAAATAAAGCTTTTTGGGTCAGTTCAGCAATCCATAATGAAGTATTTTGATTTGGGAACATGACATGTCTCATTTCAATCGAAAATGCCAAAACAAGTTTCAGCATTTCCAAATGTGTTTATTATTTAGAACTGTCCTTGTTATGGAAAAAATCCATATTTCCATTTTTAGCTTGATTTCGGATGAGTTTAAAGGGTGGAAATTCCAGTTTCTGTTTCATTGTACTTCTTAACCTTCTCTTTGGCAAGAAAAACCAAACTCTATAAGCCTCTCATTGTAGGACAATCTTTCCACACCTCAATTCATTTTTGTAATTCTTTTCTCACATCTTTATAATTTTTCAACTTCATTTTTGATGTTTGAACCCCCACGCGGGACAAAGTATTCTATTTATGGTCTTGCCAGTGCTATATCCAGAGGTAATATCAGCTCCCTTTGATTGAAGGGGGATAGATTTGCTTGCATTTTTGTCAGGATTTCATCCTCAACTCTAGCATCAGGTCCTCTTGATCTTTTTTTCCCAGTTCTGGCATCCTGTTCCTATTTGGGGGAACAGAAGAGTAATCAGTAATAATAAGACAATACCAAGGTATAGAATTAAAAGTTGTACACGCTAATTGCCATTTTACCTGTTTGCTTTTCACAACAGGATTACTTGAGTAAGGCTTTAAATTGTTATTAGCCTTAAAAGTCTTGCAGGTGGTCTGGGAAAATATATCAGGCTATCTGTGAGGCCTCACATTACTGCGTATGAGATAGCAAGTTAATGTGAGATTGTGACCAGCCTGGCTATCAGGATCCAGACCCATTATCCAAGAATTTGGTATCTGATCATTTCTCAAAAAGTGGAATCATCATAGCGCTGATATTTTCAAGCAGGGAGTATTTCTTATGTTTTAAATCATACTAGAGTAGGCTGATAATGTAGGATTTTCAGCCAGCGGCAGAGGTATATAGCACCTTTCAGTCTTGGAATCCTGTGTAAATTATAGACTCTGTACATTTGTGCTCCTAGCCTGAATGATTTCAGACCTAAGCTCTCTAATGTGGCACACTGTCATATCTCAGGCAAGCTGATGGGAATGAAAAGGAATTAATGTGAGGTTTTTTTGTGAAGGGGTTTAAAACAACACTCCAGAGACTGACTGTGACTAAAGAAATGAGGCTTTTGGATTAATGGAACATTGAAACATATTCTGCAACAAAAGATGGCTAGTTGTTGGAGTTCTTTAGAAAACCTTCATTTCCTTAGTTCCTAAGGCATTTTAATTTTTTTTTATTTTTTACCATTAATTATCTTGCTTCTCCAACTATATTTTAGAGACACAGAATTGTGATTCTAAGAGCAAGAGAAAGAAATGCCTTTGTGTAGTCATTGTAGATGTTGCCATATCCAATTACTACTGGAACTGTTATGGCACTCATTTTTCATTTTATTTTTATGCCTAAGGGCATGTTTTACTTAATTAGTGGTACAATAATGTGGTTTGGTACAAATTCTTTGAAAGGTGATACAGAACTGTTAATTTGTTATGAACATCAGCCACAGCTGCTGATTAGCAAAGAACAAGATGAGAAGCTCTAATGAAATAATATCTGGAAAAAATGGGGTTAAATATTATGTAAAGTATACATTTAATCAAATTAAATTCCAAATTGTTCTCTGTAGCAATGCAAGACTCACCCCTGCAGTGCCTCTTGCTGGTCATCTCCAGGCATTAGCTCATTTCCAGCCTTGGAGCGCCCTCTGCAGGCTGGTGTCCCACTGCTGCTTGGCCCCCATGTCCCTCCCAGACCTGGTGCCCCATTATCTGGGGTGCAGCCCCCTGGCTGTACACCCCTCAGTCTCAGGGTATCCCCTCCCCAGGGAACCCTCACCCACTATCCCCACCTTGCTTCAGTCTGGGCTACTGCCAGTCCTCATCTAGCCTTCACTCCCTGGGCAGACTGCAGTGTAAAAGCCACTCATCATAGCAAGGTTGGGTTTGGACCTGCTGCCTTTGCCTACCCCTGGGCTGCCCTCTGCAAACCCCAGTACCTCTTGGCCTTATGCCAAGCTGGAGCCTCTCCAGCTCCTCTGCCTTTCCTCAGCTCTGCTCCACTCAGGTACTCTGCTCAGGTCCCTGCAGCCACGTCCCTCCCTCTCAGAAGCCTTTTTATAGGGGCCGGCTGTGGTCTGTTTCAGGGTGTGGCTCCCAGCTGTGCTTACTTCCCCATTGAGCCTAGCTTTCCCCCTGTCCCAGCCCTCTGCCAGGGCTGTTTTAAGTCCTTCCGGGCAGGAGTGGGGGACCACCCCACTACATTCTCATTATATTGTAGTCTTGCTACCTTTACAGTAACTATCAGCAACAATACTTGAAATAGTTAGCATTTGCAACATATATAATGTCTCTGTCTTTAGGCATAGCCTAGGGCTGTGGGCATTTTTAGCAAATGGAGCTCTGATAGAATTCATTTTCATAAATAAAAACAGAATTAAAGTTACCCTAGCTGGGAATTAGCTCTCTGGGACTACTCAGCAGTCTATTTATATTAGTATTAATTTCCTTAGTATGCTAATTTGATTTATTTCACATTTGTATGCCCAAGTACAAACTCCTTCAGGAGAAGAATCATTGGTATGTCAATCATCATATGCAGTTACTTTGCCCACGTCCAGACTACCCCGCCGTATCAGCGGGTTAAAATCGATTGCTCGGGGATCGATATATCGCGTCTAATCTAGACACGATATATCGATCCCCGAGCGTGCTTATATCGATTCCGGAACTCCATCAACCCCAACGGAGTTGCGGAATCGACAGGGGGAGCCACGAACATCTATCCCGTGCGGTGAGGATGGGTGAGTAATTCGATCTTAGATATTCGACTTCAGCTACGTTATTCACGTAGCTGAAGTTGCGTATCTAAGATCGATTTTCCTCCCCTAGTCTGGACGAGCCCTTTGTTTCAGTCACGTTCAAGTTGCTATTAGGAAGAGTTTAGGTAGGTATGTAAAATGTATCTAATATATCATTTGCCACTAGATAACTTTAGATTTTCTATACATATTAACAAAGCAAAGTAGTCGTGCATTTGGATAAACTGATCTTAATTTTACATGTGATATTAGAGCATATGGGTGTCTTAAATCATTACCAAAATTACTTTGTGAAGCTGAAAGATGGGCCCCCTGAGGCAGCTCCAGGTACAGTGTGCTGTTTGTGAGATGGTGATTAGTAGGCTGAATGTGTATTAGTGAGTATGGCAGAAAGAAAAGTTGAGGTTGGAAAGAACTTTTAAGAGTGCTGCCTGGTTTTGAGAGATGCAAATTTTGGAGGATAACTGAGAGAAGAAAAGAGAGAGGAAGCATAGGGGAGGTGGCAGAGAACACAATGTAGGGAAAGAAATGTAGAGAGAACATAGGTTAGAAGCAGCCACAAGGAGCAGAGGCAACATACATTCTACACAATGCAGGAAAAGAGGTGCTGTGATCTATTTTAGGAAAGAAAAGAATGAGTCACTGAAGGCAGGAATGGAAATGTTATCATAAAAGCAAGAGAAATGTAATAAGAAACATTTTGGAAAAAATATATAGAAAACTGGAGCCTAATTTTCAGAGGCTTTGAGCACCTGCTGCACCCAATAACTTCCATTGGGCATGTGGTTGCTCAGCATATCTAAAAATAAGACATTGATTGACATTGTCAATCAGTGCTCATGATATGTTGCATATGTTCTGTTGCTTTAATTGTACAGTGTGTGTTTTGGAGGTATGGCCACAGGGGAGTGATAGATCCATTATTTGCACCTTTGACTAGTTATTTAGTCCTCTGATGATTAGATCATGGGTAAATATTTCAAGCCCTGTCTCTATTACACAACAATGTCCTGTTTCCTAAGAAAACCACGCTGTAAGAATCTGTGCCACCACGATGTCTCCTGTTTGTGCTTCAGGCCTGTATTTCTAAATTGAGGCTGTTACCTTTCTGACTGTATAGCTGGATAACTAATTTGATTTCAATCTATTTGACTGAAGCCTGTACTCCCAGATTTATGTCACTACCTTAGTGCTTCTGTCTTTTAAGAAAATATACTGAAGGACAATCAGGACTACTTTGCAATTTTCAGAATCAACAATTCTGTGATCTCTCACAGATCCCCAAGTCTTTGCTTTCCACACTCCAGACCTGGGACAAATATATGCACCAGATGTCTGGTCTGTGTCAAAATGTAATCATCAGTGCAGAAATCTGGTGCAACACCTCCTCCTTCCATTTCTTTATTGCTCATCCCACCTACCATCTGGAAGGTTGTCTCTATCAATATTATTGTTGTTGTTGTTTATTATGATTACTTAGGAAGGGGAAAAAAGATAAAAACCCAAACTCCACTTCAGCTATTAAAACCAAAGAAGAAGAAGAAGAAGAGATTTTTAAAGACATTTCCAATTTAAAAATAAAAATTCAGTACCTTCCCCAAGACCAGAAATTGTCTCACAGTGGGATGGACTTTGCCACTGAAGAGTGAGAGCTTGCATTAAACAGGTTGTTCACTACTAAGAAAAATTCAGTGTTTGAGATTTGTTTGGGTGCTTGTGTTAGAGAAAAAAAAACAAAACATTTTTTTGCCTCCCACACACAACCGTGTCTTGAGATTTGAAAAAAACTAGTCAGAGTCAGCTGTAGACTTCTGCTCCAGCTCATCTTTCCACTTCTGTTCTCACAGCTAATCTGTAAACCGTGATGAACTGTGAGGACAAAGCTGGGAGAGAGGATTGTAATGACTTTTTAAAGGATTTTTAAGGGGCAGGGATAGCTCAGTGGTTTGAGCATTGGCCTGCTAAACCCAGGATTGTGAGTTCAGTCCTTGAGGGGGCAATTTAGGGATCTTGGGCAAAAATCTGTCTGAGAATTGGTCCTGCTTTGAGCAGACTGTTGGACTAGATGACCTCCTGAGATCCCTTCCAACCCAGATAGTCTGTGATTTGTACTATACCTAGCACACTGGACTCCTGGGCTATGACTACAGCTCCTATGTGCCACAATAATATAAATAAATAATAATGATAATGAACAGCTGAGGAGAAACAATCATGTTGAAGTTCTACCAAGCAATTGATGGAGTGGTTTGTCAGAACATTATTGTTTCTCAGTTCCATGTGGAAGTGCTAGTCTGCCATTAACATCTGAGGGAAAACAAAACATGTTCCTTGCCCCAACAAGATAAGTGGAACTTCACTTCCGTCTTGTATCTCTAGAAGTAACGACTAGTTTGTGGAATGAGAAAAAAATTCACTTACGCTACTTCCAGTTCTAACCCAAACATTAGATAAAACATGTGACCAACCTTATGGCTAGTCCCATGGTTGATCATGGTGACCTTGGAATCTTGGGCTGCCTCGATAAAACAGTCATCGATGTTGAAGGTACTGAACAGTATCCTAAATATGTGATAGGCTGTGATTACAGGTCAGATCTTACTCCCACTGAAGTAAATGGGAGTTTGCCATTGCCTTTGAGAACAGGAGCAGATCCTTTATATGATTAGATCTACACACTGAGGAGACCCTTTGTGCACACATCTTCCCTTTCCAGGCAGAGTGGTGGGAGGAGAAAGCCTTGATGTTGTCCTTTCAGGTCCTCAGATTCTCTGAGAGAGACTAAATCCATGTGTGGGAAGAAGGAGGGTCTGGCTACCTAATTCCTTTTCATGGTTTTTGCTGCAGGATGGAGTGATTTAGCCCATGGCTGTGTTGTTAGACTTTGCTGGTTGTTGATTGTTTTGGCAGGGCTACCTCTCTTCCTCTTATGAGTGTAAAAAAAAATAGCAAAACACCACAGCAAAGAGAAATTATTCAAAAACTATGCAGAAATATCACCCATAAAATAAAGATTTGAAGTCTCTCAGCATTTTTTTTTTCAGTTTGTAGAGGTTTTCTGGTAGACAAGGTCACTGTAATGTTGTTAATGATGGATAAATGGTGTCCTTTGAAAAAAATGGAATGATCTGCATAGCTATCAGTTGCTGGAATGTTATCATATTGCCATAAATCTAGGCATAGAATGATCATTCGAAGTTGTGATTTGCTGATAATATTGATTATTACTGAAATCTGATTACAGCAGGTCACTACCTGGGAGATTATAGCCATTTATCAATGAGTTATCAGTGTTCAGCAGTCAAAATAAGCAGGAGTTTTTGATGGAGGAGGTTATACTGGTACCTGTGTTGTTTTATTTGAAAGGGAAAAAGACCCACCACTTAGCATTATTTTCTCATTTCTTTTGTTCTCCACCGTTTTTAAAGACTTTTTTACTTTCTTGATTATTTCTGTGAAGAATTAATTATGCATTTAATATAGAGCACAGCTATTACTCATACATTTTATTTCCTCCCGGATATGTGTGTTCAGCGCCTATTCATGCTAATTAGAATACGACATATGCATCAGCTGCATCATATTCTTAAAATGTTTTATTATAGTTTGTTTTCAGGTTTGTCAAAGTAATGTAGGACATGAGAAAATAACAAAATAAATATTATTTCATTGTGAGACAGCTGTGCAAAGCAGGAGATTGCACTTCTACCAAAACATGGGAATACAAACTGTGCAACCACATACTGATGTATGAACGAGCATGTTGTATGTAAGACAAAGGAGGTAATTGCCCCTCTCTATGTGGCACTGTTGGGGCCCCAGCTGGAGTACTGTGTCCAGTTCTGAGCACCACAATTCAGACTTTTTCCAATTTGTCCACATCCTTTCTAGAGGAGAGCAGCAAAAGTGATAAAAAGTTTAGAAAACTTGACCTATGTGGAAAGGTTGAAAAAACTGGGCGTGTTTAGAGAAAAGATGACAAAGGGATGGTCTGATAACACTCTTCCAATATTTGAAGGGCTGTTATCAAGAGGATGGTGATCAATTGTTGTCCATGTCCACTGAAGGTAGGACAAAAAGCAGTGGGCTCAATCTGCAACAAGGGAGACTTAGGTTAGATATTAGGGAAAACTTCCTAACTATAAGGGTAGTTAAGTTCTGGAATAGGCTTCCAAGGGAGGTCATGGAGTCCCCATCATTGAAACAGTTTGAAAAGAAGTCGGACAAACACCTGTCAGGAATGGTCTAGGTTTATTTGTCCTGCCACAGCACAGAACAGAAACCCATAAAGCAACATATAACCATTAGAACTGATCACTATTTACTGAATATGCCACTGTAGATGATGGCTGTTATAGTTCCTGTCTATCTTTAGTTGATTACAACTGTATCTTTTATCAGGATTCTACTGGGATGGAGCTGGGTTTCCTGTCCCATTCACATTCTTGTAGCATTACTGGTATTGATAACGTGATACTGGTGCACAGTCAAGAACTTGACAAAACCAGACATTTTGCTTCTGAAGCATGAGAAAGAAGGAACAGTAAAATAAAACACTTGGTAAATGTCATACATTTCTTTTCAAATCCTCTAAGGTGTTATAACATACTGAGAAGAGTGAGGAAATAAAAATTATGAATAGACATATATCAATTGTCAGTGCCATTGTAAAAGAAAGACGTAGACCTGACTAATTTTGAAAATGCAGTGGCCGTATATACAGCATCTGTTCTCAATAGAGCTCTAGCACACTTTCTGCCTGCACTACTCATTTTTGCACCCCATGGAAAATATCTGTTTCATGTCCAGTCATGCTGTCTTTAGTTTTCTAAAGTCCATTTAAAGCATCTACACTTACTGTGCTTGTGAAAGCCGGTGGCTGCAAGCACAGTGAACTTTAAATTGTTACAGCCAGTCAGTCAGGAGTGAATAAAAATGTTTTCTTAAGGTTTAATACATTTGTTAATATGGCTGGATTTTAGTCATGATTTGGGGAGAATTTACTTAGTCAATTCAATCATCGGTCAGAGTGAAGTGTCATTCTGAAACTGCAATGATTTTCAGAAATGTCACTCGGGTTATTTAAGAAAGGACTCTGGGGAGTTCAGAGAAGGAGGAAGGAATTTGCTATAAATCCAGCATAAGGAGGTCCCTCTGCACAACATGTTATTGCCCCCTTCGCATTGTCCAGATCAACACACATGTAACCTCTTACAGTGCTTGAATGTGATATGGAATGCACCCTGTTTCTTTTATCATCAAGGGCTGTAACACAAACAAAGTCAGCAAAGCAGCTGGAGCCATTTAATCAAATCTACGTCTCATCTAACCTTTGCCAGAGGTGCCACATAAATGGAGTTGAATTGTGAAGAAAAAAGAGAGTACAAAATCCTATTTAACCAATTTCTTTTTGAAGTCTGCAGAAATGCTATTATTTTTACCACAACACTGATGACACTGGCTACAAGGCATGAATGTTAACGTTTCCAAGCTTCTCGTTGAGGACGAGATTACTATGCATTGTGTCAGAAAGCAGCAATTTCACTGGAGTTGATACAGCACCATCTTTACTCATTCTAATACTGAGTCTATTTAATTTAATGCAAATGCCTAAAATCTGAATCATCTGATTGAAAACAAAACCATTTGAACTGTTTTCTCATATAATATAAATTCCATAATATGGCTATTTAACTCTTTTAATCAGATACAACATACAGCTAAAGTTAGAATTTCTGTTATTACAATCTGAACTATGTGTTGTAATGTCCCGCATAGTGGAAGTGGCATAGGTAATTTTCATTCAGATATTTGTGTGGAAAACAGATCAGATTATTACAATTTTCATTCCCTCCACATTTGTCTAGCTGGCTACAGTAAAATCAAAGTGAGCTGTGGCTTGGTGTATGATGTGGGACCACTGCATTTACTTTGAGGAGAACAGACATGCTCATGAGACAGAGAAGTGACAAAGGAGGAAAGAAAGGGCACAACAGTCCAGTCAACAACTGTCTCCTCCAAGATTACACCTGTTACTTCTGTGGGAAAATCTGCAGGGCATGAACTGGGTTCCTCAGCCACTTAAAAATCCACCAATGAACCCCCTTGGCAGACATCATTGTCACATCGAGGGATAGTTAAGAAGAGACAACGAAATATTTATAATAATGCTCTCTTTACATATTCTCCATTGAATTAGTTGCTCTTATCATAATGCCAATTTTTTTTCTTAACCAGATAATTACAGAAATGTTGCACAGAGCTCAGCTTTTATTTTAAGTGTTTCATCTTGAATCTCTTACCTCCATAACAATTTGAAAATCACCTCTTAGCAAAGTTGCATTAATAAGTTTTTCAACTGAGTAGAATTTCATGGTTTGAGCAGGTATTCAATAGTGGATTAAATCCAGTTACATTACCCACTTGTGTGGGTGGGAAGCCTGATTAAGGTTCATTGTGAAAAATGTGTATTTGAATCATTGATACGTTGGCCTGACTTGCTGGAGCTGAAGTATGACACCAAGTATTTGGAAGCAGGAGTCCCTGAAAAGCTCAGGAATTTATGATGTGGCTGAGTATTCTTTGAAGGATGTAACACTAGAAATGAGAGGAAAAGGAAGAGATAGTGAATTAAGTTGCTGGTGGTGCTGTTAATCTATCAAATTGTCCAATCAGGATCATTCCTAGGTCACCACAGGTGAAACATTT
Organism: Gopherus flavomarginatus; assembly: GCF_025201925.1. Taxonomy (NCBI): domain Eukaryota; kingdom Metazoa; phylum Chordata; order Testudines; family Testudinidae; genus Gopherus; species Gopherus flavomarginatus. Next base: position 36,120,575 of record NC_066617.1, read on the forward strand.
TAGCATGGAGATTGACTGCACTCTATCCCGTCTATTGACATTTATTAAAAGGATACAGAGTTCAACTGATGTGTCAAATATTTGTAGGCTATTCTATGAGCATCCTTTGGCTGTTTCCAAACTGTCCCTCTGGCAGTGTTTTGAAAGAGGGGGCAGGATGAGGAGAGGAATAAAAAGAGTAGTGAAAAAGTGAGGGATGAAGAAGGTAGGTAAGGGAAGGGGAAATTGGAAAGAAAAGTAGAAAAGGGAATCAGCAGAGAGAGGAGGGAAAGGGTGAGAAAACCTGTGGAATATGAACAGTGAATGGGAATAACTGTAAAATAGGTTGTGTACAGAAGAAAAAAGGAGATAAGTTTGAAGAGTGGAAAGAGATGATCAATGAGAAGAGAGAGGAAAATATAGTAGCTCTGACAGTAAGGAAATTCATCAGGCTTTTTTGTGTCTTAAAATCAGAATTTCTAGCACATGTGAAAGGGAGGGAAAAAAGGATGCTCTTTCTTCTAGGCTGGTGAGAGGCTTATTCACTTGGATCTAGTAACTCAGCAAAAGGCTCAGCCAGTCTCATTTTAGGGGCAGGATAGTCCCAAAATCTCTTAAACTGCAATCACAGGATAACAATAAATGGTTATGTATTCAACGAGGTTTGCCCAAGAAAATCCTATATTAATTGAATGTATTGTGCTCCTATCAAAGAAGGGAGCTCTTTGATAATTGCCACTTGTGAACCACTGATGTTGACAGTGCTCCTGATAGAGCTATCAGAATGGTTGTGGAAAAGCTCACACTTCCCCGGAAGGCACATGGCTGATCCCAGACAGTGTAGTACATCACCCATGATTAAAGTGTTTGTCATTATTTTTTCTTTAATATTGCACCACCTTATGGTAGATGACATTAACTCTGACAGGTGTAAAGTCAAACAGTGATAAAAAGTGTGCTGTCAAACACCAGTTTATTATAGAGGCAAAGAAAACAAAAATAGATTGAACACTCAGTACAGTGATCTAAAGTATGCTCTTCTTAATACCTTTTTATGTAGCATAAAAATATTCTTGAGGAGGAAATGTGGAGACAGATGTTTAAGCCTTGATTGCTGTATATCTAATTAACTAATCATATCTTGCTTTTTAATCATTTGAAACTTGGATCTGAGAACATGAAAGGAATACATAGAATGGATATTTTAACTTGGAAGCCTTTTAACTAATACATGGTATTTCTATTACTTATTATAATTTTCTTTTGCATTTTAAAACAAAAAGGGTTGTAAGAACACAGTTTCAAAACTGGGCACAGTGGTTGTCCCGCAAGAACTCTGCATGCTTCTGTTTCATCAGCAAAATTCTGTATTGGGGCCTGATCCAATGACCACTGAAGTCAGTGGAAGAAGTTAGGAGCCTAAAAAGTTTTGTGGATCTGGACTTGCCCTAGGTCATACAAGAAGTCTGTGGCAGATCATGGAATGTGTCTCCAAAGTCACAGCCTACCACCTTAAACACTGAGTTTTTCAGTCCTGTCTACACTGATATTCCTGGTGACATTACGCTACTCCACCTTACCACATACGCTCATTACCAAATTTAACCATGTACAAAAGACTCCAATTGTCTGGGGAACCAAATGTTGTAATACAACAAAAAAGAAGCTTGCATAAGCATATAGAGCAATAATACACTAATAATCAGATCTAATTCTCAGCCAAGATAGGTCATTGCCACAGACCTATTGGCCTGTAAGTAATCTTCATATTCATTTCAGTCCTGTTAAAGGATCTGACAAGTTTAGTAAAGGGTAATGCAATCACACTAGACACATACAGGGGAGTCACATCTTACGCGGGGTTAGGTTCTGAAGTCAGCACGTAAGCTGAAAATCGCGTATAGTCAAATGCTCATTACATGGAATGGCGGGTGGAATCGCCCACACTACAGGTTCAGTATTTAAATTGTTATTTTTCTTTCTTTTTTTTTCTTTTTTTTTGCCGAGTGCATAGTTAAAATTGCGTAAATTAAATGTGCCCATGATGCAACTCCACTGTACCGTAATGTGAATTAAAGTGGATTACAAAACTCCTTGATCCTTCTCCTCTCACCTTTAACTTTACTTCCTCTTCCTGAAAAGACTGAAATTAAAAAAAAACCTCCCCAATTTCACATTCATTGACTCTCACCAGCTCCATCTGAGCTGTCAGACTCAGCTCCACATGAATACCAACATCTTTCATTACCAGCTGGGTGAGATGCTCATTTGGATTGTGGAGTAAAACCATTTATTTTTCTTCTGTTGGCTCACATTTTGAGTCTAATTTCTGGATGTAAGAAAAATGAGTCTGCTTGTCTCTTGTGGACAATAGCCCACATGAATTATTCAGCTAAACTGGCAGACTTTGGGCAGGAGAGGCTAGGTCCCAGCCAGCAGACAGGCTGATTTATTTTATAGGTGCATTCAGGACACCTGTAGGGTAATGATATTAAATGTATTGAGAGAGTTCACCCCTCCCCATATACAGAGGTAGAATACAGATAAATAGGGAGTTGCAGTTTCCAGTATTCTGAGTTCTTTAACCTTCATAAAATGTGAAGCTAGATAGTTCATTGGATGTCTTCTCCTCTGTGTGGTAAATGATAACTTCTCATTTATGGCACTAATACTATAAAGATGTGCAACTCCTGTAGGGGTGAAGTCTATTTTAAAACACTCAGGTGGAGTCAGAGGTATAGTTCATCGAGTAGCTGTGACAAAAGATACCACTAAAAAACGAGTATGATTAAAAAAAAGAAACCAGTTGTATTCCTAGATCTCTTAAAAATTGATCTTTTATTAATACCTTCTGCTATCCTTACCCTTTTTTCTTTCTTTATCCTTTGCTCTTAAACTGTGAGCTATTGAGAATAGATTATAGCCTGTAATAGGCCTTGATCAACTCATTGCCATAAAGTCCACAGTTTAGAAGTGATGCAAAGGAGTAAAGAAAATACAGAAATATCATAAAACTTCCAGATAAATAATTGTAGGTATAATAAAATTTGTCAAGAAATCCATAGACTCAGGGGAATTTCAGTATTTTTAAGCAATCACTTATTTTTCATAGTCTAAGATGAATATATATTATTAGCCAGGTTCCCCGTGGCCTAACCCCAATCCCATAAGCACTGAGAAATAAGAATCTGAAGAGTAATAAACATGTTCTATAGGGTACAAACCTGCAAACCTTTACTCATAAGGACAGGCTTTGGGACTCCTTGCTACTCGGGTGAGTAAGGATTTGCAGGATCAGGATGCCATTAAGCAGGCTGGAGTGGGGTTTCTTAAGTGTCTTCTAGAATCATTTCCATTGTTTCCATAAGATTATGTTGGCTAAAAGTATTACAGAATTTAACAAACTTCTGGGACTAGACAAATACAACAGAGATAAATGGTGACGTTCCTTGATTTATGTATTTGTTGAGTGTTATTCAGCCAGCACTACTAACTCAATTAAACTAGTCTAGCATATTTTCCTTTCTCACTTAGTGTCCCCATATAATGGCCAACCCCTTGCATGTATTATATTCACCTGCTTCGCAAAACTGTGCTTGAGAAGCACTGTCGCCTTGCTGTAGCTAAGCAGTGTCAGCAGAGGAACCAGAGTCATCCCTACTATAGAATTCTGTAGGAGGGTTAAAAACTTATAGAAATGATATTCTCTGCTAAATGCCATAAAGTTTTTTAATGATTTCTATAGAACCATATTAAATTGCTATTGAACCCTGTTGGTTTCATCCTTATTTCTATCAGTAGAATTTTTCTGTAACAGCTGACACTTCAGCTAATGGAGAATTTCCAATTGTGGTAGTACTCTACGGGTTGTGTGTCTTTGTGTCTCAAACACTAGAAAGGAACCTGTCTAACACACACTGGAGCAGGTTTGATACTCCATCCAGTAGCATGCAGTCATGCAAATGTAATACTAATGTATTACAGCCTGGAGGATCTCAGTTTTACTCCTAATACTAATTGATGCTGAAGATTTGACTTTTCCAACAAGAGAAGCGTGGTCTAGTGGACAGAATATGCTGGGAGCTAATTATAAAGTATGTTCCTCTCTGATGTCTTTTTTTCTCATCATGCAGAGGTTTTCTTTTCTTTATCCCTCCCTCCCTCCTGTTCTCCCTCCCCAACCTTGCAATCCAATCTGCATAGGGAGACACTTGCACCCAAACCATTAAGACTTAAACAGGATGCTGTACAGGGATCCAGTCACACTGATCCAGTTGCAGGCTCAGGACTTTTTGTTTGTTTTCTGTTTTACAAAACAATAAATACTTTTCAAAATTTCAGATCAAAACCAAAAAGACAAACCAGGAATGAAGTGTAAAATGGAAATTGGCAAATGTGACACAGAGGCCCATTGGTATCAGTTGGCAAAGGTTTCACTGCTCTGTGTCAGCAACTCCTCACAGGACTGAGAAACTCACTACAGCGAACACACCACTTTCATGAAATTTATCCATAAATAGTACCTGGTGAGGGCTCAACTGAAAGCTGCGGTCATGGTGGTCAATAATATCATTGTGAAATGTATGAACGGGTGAATTTAAATGAGCTATGTGTACTTATCAATAACGTTTTAAACTGTGTAACCAGGCAGGATTGACAGATAGATTTTCTGCCAGACAGTGCATATCTATTCACCTGTCCCTGTCTCTGATGTAAATTACACATTGTGAGCCAAACATAATAGGAGCTACATGTGCATTCCAGATCAACCTGGGAAGATACCTGGATTCTAAACCTATCCTGTCTGTGGGGTGCAAAGACCATAAACTTTGGAGTATAAAAGGGAGACAAAAGGGCCTCTGTTTTTTCCTGCATTTGAGGAAGTCAGCAATTATATTAATGAAAATGGGATCTCAAAGTGCCCTGATTAGAAATGCTGCAGTGGAGTGAGAAACCCCTTTACACAAGGATTTTAGCATATTACAGTGTGAACTCTAAGGAGCATGTTATACCTTTTTGTTTTGCATGTAACCATTTCTGTTTCCATTATTCTTTCTCAAAAACTCTTAAATCTTTATCTTTGATAATAAATGAATGATTGTTTCGTTATCAGTACATTATCTGCACACTGGCCCAAACACAGTATTGTACCTAAAACTATACCCAGTAGTTTGAATATGTTAAGTACAACCCCATATGAGAGTCTGGTATTATTTGAATTGTATGTTTTTTGTTTTTTGTTATCACTACAGACCATAATTTATTTTCTCTTTCAGTCATTTATTTACTAAATCCAGTGACTTACCTTTAGTTAATTGCCACCAATGTTGAGTTATTTTGCAAAGGAAAACTATACCTTCCTCTTCCTCTGCAATAATATAACACAGAATTGAGGATGGTTTTCGGTGGCTTTTCTTCCCTTCCTGCACACTAAAATCTGATTCTGGGGGGAAAAAAAGCCAGAGTCTTTTTCATTTTGTTTCTTCTTTTATGGCATTGCTGTAAAGTAATCAGGTATTATGATGAGAGTGGTCATACAAGAAGATTAAAGTATTTTGATTCTTGATTTGTCTTCTGGGCTTACCAAGACCTCCAAACTTCATTGTTGCCTATCCTTCAGCTTGAATAGAAACCCCCTTAAGTTATCTGTTCAGTCTTAACTTCCTAGGTAAACAAAAAGAAAATGCCAAGTAAGGATGTGGTGAGTGGAAAGCTTAGTCTTCACTCAAGGGCCTTACATGGATACAAAGAACCAAAATTAAAGGGAATTCTGAGATAAATGCTGGCACTGTGTGGAGGTTCATGGTCAGCTTACCTTCATCACAGATCAATGCTTTAAAGGGAAACATGTTGCATTTAGGGAAAATATGTACATCACTAGAGCTCAAGGATACTAGTAAGCAGTTGTATGGTATGTGCTAGTGGTATAGCACAAGTGAGCTTTAATGCTTCCTTGTCATAAAAGAATGTGGTACTCTCTATAGAGACTTTGTTAAACTGAACAAACCTTCACATACATCAACATTGTTCATACATATTTCTGCGCTTTTCAGGCTTTTCAGGAAAAAAATATGTTTATAAATAAATACTATACTTCCCAAGGTTGGTCAGTATCTTATTAAAAAGTTATTTTAGATATTTTCCCATAACTTGGTTTATTCTTTCTTTCATTGACCCTTTTTGCTGTGAAAGAGTGTAAACTCATGGGGGCAGGGACTGCCTGAGATGCCTGTCACACTTTTGGATGCTTGATAATAGTTATAACCTAACTGCTATTATGGATCAGGTCTCACTCTGCTGAGCTTTGTGAGATCTGACGGATTACAGCACAGGTGAAATGGCTAGAGGCTATTACTGTTCTATCGCTTAGGGAGAGCTGGACATGTCATTTTTTTTTATTTGCCAAATGAATATCTGTAATTGCAAAACTGATATACTTACGTAATCTCAAAATATCAGACCACTTTAAGAACTTTTCTAGATTAAGCAGATCTTAAAAGACACAAGGTGACTTACAATTAAAATAATCCACTTTCATCAACGGAAAAGGAAACAAAAGGAGGTAGTGTGGTCCATGTTCACTGGATGACAGACCACTACTGCCAACATTCCCTTTAGAGGTACCCTTAAAAGAACAGGGAGATGGGAGAGGCCAAAAAGCAGATGGCTGGTTGTTATGAACAAAGACTCTAGAGAGGTCGACCATACTGCAGATGACTTGCAACACCTGCTAAACAACCTGAGACCTATCAGACAGGTACATGCTGTGTGTGTGCCCAGAGAAAGGACAGAGTGCAAAGTGCAGTTATTCATAAAATATTGAGTTATAGATAAACTGTATGAACTCAGTTATATACATTTTCCTGATATATAAGTTACAGCAGACTGAGCATGGGCAGATTGTTCCTGTGCAGGGCAGTGGGGAGGAGGAAGAATGTGAGTAGCCCTCCCCTCCTTTTGTGCTCCTTCAAGATGTGGGCACTATCCTTGATTTTGCCCCTTTGGACCACACTCTTCAAAGAGGGTGAGAAGGGGCATGGCCATAGTTTCTGATCTACAACTAGCCAGCTGAGCATTGTGTCACTCTCACCCAATAAGTGTCACAATATGGCCACACCAGGGCTGTCAAGAGCGGGTTTGGGCCCCAGTGAAAAAAAATGTCCGGGCCCACCAGCAAGGGCAGACCAGCTAAACAAGACTGATGAAGCCGGGCCCCGGGCCCCCTTCCAGACCGCCGGGCCCCAGTAATTTGTACCAGCTTTCCCCCCCTCTCATCAGCCCTGGGCCATGCTCACTCAGCTCTTCATTACCCCAGCACAATAATTTGATGGACACAATGTGGCCCATAAAAGATTGCCCAGCATTTTCCAAAGTTACTTGCAACTTCAGGTGCCCAGCTAGAAGCGTTGGTCACCTGAGCCTGATTTTCAGAAATTGCTGAAAAATTGCTGAAAAAACACTCTGAAAAATTGGGACCCTTTACGGTGACTCATATTGGGTACCCAGAATCACTAGTTGAAAATGTTGGCTATTATTTTTTAGCAAGATTCAGGTCCTAAACATTATTTTGTTTTATTTATTACTTGTTTTGTGGTAGCCCCTAGGAGCCCAAATCATGGATGAAGGCCCCATTGTGCAAGACACTGTACAATCAGGGAACAAAACAATGGTCCCTGCAATAGCTTTTATTCATTGTGAACTTTTTTTTTTCCTGTAAGATGGGCACAAACCAGAAAACATTCCTTTGGTGACTCTTGTTATATAAATCTCTCTGCTAAGAGAAAAACAAAGGCTCAGTTCTACTGACATACAATAGATCTAATAAGAGGAAGCAGAAAATGTATCATATGAAGTACAGTATTTCACTTCTAAATGAGCTGTGCTGCATTGCAGGCTATTGCTTTTTCTTCACAATGTTTCACATCAGTTACTTGTTGCTTATGTATGCCACAATAGGTATGCATGACTGTTACAAAACAGGTAATGGCAAAGGACCTGATACTGTGCACAATAGCTCTGGAACGTCCCTTGTGTTGCAAGATGTCCCTCATTTTAGTCCCAGTGTCACCTAGAAATGTGCCGTCCCTTCACTTTTATTCCTGAAAATGGTGTTAATCCCAAATAGAGAATCGTTAAACTGAGAAAGAGCTGTTTACACTAAAGGAAAGGGTCCCTGTCATTTTGAGTTTCCTCCATGATTAACTTTTCAGTGTCCTTATTTTGGGTCTTTGTCAGATATGTCCCCTAATTGGCGCCTTGTATGTTGAGCTTCTTCAGCCCTCTCTCACTTCAGCTGTAGTCAGGGTGCTCAGCACTTCTGAAAATCAGAACCAAAATCCTTGCCTGTATGGCAACTTATACATGTTTTTGGGTCATAACTTGAAAACAATTAATAAATAAACCATTTCATGTGACTGTGTGCCTAGCCTAGCAGGGTCAGGGCCTTAGACCCCAAATCTGAAAAGACATGTGCAACTTTACTCATGCTAACAGGATTGTGTCCTAAAATAAGACAAACAGCAGGAGATAACACAAAGAGGATGGGAGGGGAAGGATGACAGACAGATATTTTGTGGGTCACAAAAGCTGATGTTGGATCCATTAAGCAAATGTGTACTACTGGCTGATAACTATCCATATGTATTGGCACATCCAAGCATAGAAATCTGTATAGCAGATAACAAAATTTTAACAGGAAATGTTTATAAAATGACTTTTGATTCCAGAGCACCAATTGAATATTTACTAGCAAAAACACAATCTGTTCCAGCTTATACTGGTAAAATGTTTTTGCCATTCAGAATCCCTAGTTTAAATCCTTTATTTTCTTTCTGATCTTTGAGACAAATAAGCTTTCAAAACAGAGATATCCACAGCCCTGTGGGGAAAAAAAAGTTTCTATTTAAAGAGACACTGACATGCACCAGATCTGACCCAATCTTGTTTTCTTTTCTTAATTCCTTTTGTAATATTATTTCAAAACAAATGTGTCCTTGTTCTCTCTTGTTAAATAGATAAAGGACATCTTGAAAGTAACAACCTGTATGTATGATGGAAGAGGGAGGGGGGAAAAATGATTTAGTTTTTAAGCTTTGAAGAGTGTATTTCAAATAAAGAAAATGTATTTCCAGAAGCATTGAGAATATCCTAGCAATGTCCCTTTAAAACATAAGCTATTTGAAAGTTAGAATTTGTATTTTTTTAAAAATGTTCTCGATAAAAGAAAAATATAAACTGTCTTTGTTGACAGAACAAGAAGCAGTGGTGTTAAGTTGCAGTGGAGGAGGTCTAGGTTGGATATTAGGAAACACTATTTCACTAGGAGGGTGGTGAAGCATGGGAATGGGTTACCTAGGGAAGTGGTAGAATCTTAGAGGTTTTTAAGGCCTGGCTTGACAAAGCCTTGGCTGGGATGATTTAGTTGGTGTTGGTCCTGATTTGAGAAGGGGATTGGACTAGATGATCTCCTGAAATCTCTTCTAACCCTAATATTCTTTGATTCTATGATTCTATAAGGCAACTGCAGCAAATAAACATAAAATACCGATGAGGCACACAGAGATGAGTTTACTACTACTGTTCTGTATCAAACCACTTCAGATATGTGAACAAGTACTTATGAAGTTTTTCAGTCATTATTTATTCTCAGTCAGTCCTGTAACCACATGAAAAGGTTCATTTATCAATTGCCTTCAGGTTATGATCCAAAAGCATGCATAGTTTCCTAGAAATGTTATTTATAAGACTTTGGTATATTTCTGACTGAGAATTCAAAAGAGCCAATGATTTGTGAGGGACCTAACAGAAAGTTTTCCAAATAGCTTGGACTGTGTGAGTTTCTTTTTGCACTGGGTTTCTTCAGTATAGTCTATATCTTGTTTCCTCTCCTCAAAACCCTTTTCTTTACCTCTTTGATTTCTCAATTATATTCCTAAGATTTTGCTAACGCTTGGCTGGTGATTTTTCATTTAATGCTCTTTAAGGTGTTTCTTTAGCTGACCTTTCCTATACATATTTTTTAAGCCATATGTTCATTTGGCTTGTCAACTACAGAATGCAGATGATAACAGCAATTTAGTATGAAATTCACTACAAGTCCCGAAGTGAAATGAAACTTCTATGTCACCCTATATCTTTATACGTTATACGAATTGTGCTGGTGCCTATGAACCCCAGTCTTGAATCTTGTGCTAGGCACAGTGCAAGCACATAGGAAAAAGATAGTCCATGCCCCAAAGAGCTTTGAAGTGCAAACACTGCGGTGATAGAAAGCAGCAGCCATTACATGCCAGCTAGTGTGCGCAATAGTTATATTAACTTTGTCTACATGGCTCGAGTGTGGGTGGGGTGGGGCAGGAGTCATCAACATTTTTTCCTCACTCCACCCATTTGAGATGCAAGGAGACATCAATGCTGTGTACTGATGTTCAGAATAAATGATAATGGGGGTTCCTCAGGGATAGGTCCTCCTCAGTAGGATTTTATTACACTCATAGTTTCTGTGCTTTATTCTTCCTTGATGGGGGAGAAAATAAGTGGTGGTATTTGTGACAGGTCCCCTACCCCGTCCCCCCGCCCCCCCGGATGTAACCTGGAACTGGGCTACCACTGAGCCTTCTGACTCACCAGCCTTGGCTCCCTCTCACTCTGTGTTGCTGTGACAAGCTGCAGACCGCTCCCAATCCTGCAGTCCCACCAGCATTCACACAGGCAGGGACACAACCAGCTGCAGCTACATGAAGGCTTCTTCTCAGCCACTCATGAACTAACAATAGAATGGCTCTAGCCAAAATACCCCCAGCTCACCAGCCTATGACCCCAGAGCTATACTATCCTGCCCTCGTCAAAAGCCTGGCCAGTAAAGGAGTTATTATTCAGTCCACCACTTCTACAAAGGAGAGTGGACGTGCACCAACCCTTGTTCCTGAACTGAGATTTGTCCCCAAGCACTTCACTCAAACCACACAGTTTCAGGTAAAATATATAACAGATTTTTTTAACTACAGAAAAATAGATTTTAAGTGATTATAAGTGATAGCAAACAGATCAAAGTAGATTATCTAGCAAATAAACAAAAACAAAAACTAAGCCTAATATATTAGATAGGATTTGAAGTAAGCAGTGTTTCACTCTGTTAGATAGTAAACAGTCCACCAAAGTTTCATACACAAATAGGCTTTCTTCTTTCCTGCCTGGGACCAGCACTTCCCCTCTTTCCATGTTTTTTTCCTCAGATGTTTCCAGGTGTTCTCTTGTGTGGGGAGTGAGGCCAGTTGGTGATGTCACATCCTCCTTTTATAGCTTCTTCCATATGGTGGGAACCCCTTTGTTTCAAGCCAAGTTCCCTGCTCAGTTTGTGGAAAAATACAGGTACCAAAATGGAGTTCCATATCATGTGATATAGTCACATGCCTTTCCCTGCTTTAGTGAGTCTTGGCAGCCATTATCCATAGGCTGATGAAGTGTCCCCAGGACAGTTCATCAGGCGAAGATAAGCTTTCCCCATGGTCCATTTTCATTGTTGATGGGCCATTCAACTTGAATAGTCCATTCACAGTGTGCTGGCAGACGGTATGTAAGGCTTTGTGGGTGTTACCTCGCCTGTGTCTACACTATGCACCTTTTAGACACACAGCTGTGCTGCTAAAAGATACGCAGTGTAAGAACTGTTTGTCAGCAGGAAAGCTCTTCTGCCGACAAACCGCTGTTCACACCGGCACTTTTTATCGGCAAAACTTTTGTCATTTGGGGGGTGTGTGTTTTTCACACCCCGAATGACAAAAGTTTTGCCAATGAAAGTCCAGTGTGGACAAAGCCCTAAGTGTAAGCACATTTGAAATACAAATACATTATCAATACTTATAACTCCATATACAAAATGATTCATTCATACAAATAGGATAACCATATGCAGTGAGCCATAACTTTTCCATAGATACCTCACATGATATATCTTGTACAAGATGCATCATAATCGTATCACTGTGGTGAATATGAGGTGCCAGGGTGTTGCTTTGGGGCACAGAGTTACTTCTCAAGCCATTCTGCACCAAAAAATTAAAAATTCTGCGCACAATATTTTAAAATTCTACAAGTTTTATTTGTCAATAAATAAATGCAGAGGCTCCAGCATGGGGAGCACAGGCCACTGGCTGCAAGAAGGTGGAAGATCACTCTGCAGCCCCACCCCCAGGACGCGGACTCAGAGGTGAGGCTGCACCTGACACAGCACAAGGCCTAGGACTGTCCCAGAAACACCCTGGGGCTATGCCCCTCTGCACCAGGTGCACCAGGTGTGGGGCAGGTAAGCTCAACCAGGCAGGATCCAAGGGTGGAGGGGCTCAGTGTGGAGGGATCCAGTTGTGGGGTGAGAGGACTCTATGTGGAACAATCTGGGTACAGGCAGCCCAGTCGGGCGGGGGGAGAGGATCTGGATGCACAGAGACTCGTGGTGGGGGGTTCCAAGTGCAGGGGCAATGGAACTCTGCAGGGGCTTCCAGGTGAAGGCTGTTGGGGCTCATCAGAGGAGTCTGGGTTGGGGGGTCTATGTGCAGCTAATTGGCAGACAATGGAATGGGTGTCTGGATGTCGTGGCTCAGGGTAGTGTGGGGGTGGGGCATCAGAGTGGGGTTTGAGTGCAGAGAGCTCAGTGGGGGATGGTCTGGGTGCAGGGGTGGAGGTTTGGAGGTAGCGGGTTGGTACAGGGGGAGCTCCAGATGCAGAGATTAAGGTTCAGTGGCGTGGGGTTTGGGTATGGAGGTCTAGGGGGTTCTGGATATACTGGGTGAGGCTTGGCAGGGATGTCTGTGTATGGGAGGTCTGGATGCACGGGGGTTGGGTGGATGGTGGAGCAGCACCCCATACAGTGACCCCTTCCCCCACAGATGAGGAGTGATGGGGGCAGGAAGCAGGGGAGGATGCTGAGCTTCCTGCATCTGGGGGAGTTTCTGGGAGTGGGTCTAACACAGCCCAGCCACTCCTTGCAGGGGAAAAGGAAGTTCTGTCCTCTCCTGCTTCCAACCCAGCTGGGACTAGCAGCTGATTGCAGCTCAGGGTAGGAGCCACTGACTGGGGTGTCCCCAGCCCTGCAGTGATTTACCTCTCTGCCGGCTGCCCTGGGTGCCTGAAACGCTGTACCTGCATTGCTAGGGAGTGGTGTGTGACTGTTCTTGCAGTTTCCCTTTGCTTCCCTGTCAGAAAGTAATTTTTTTCTGTGGGGAAGCAAAGAAATCTGAAGTGGACATTAATTCTGCGCATGCACGGTGGCGCAGAATTCCCTCAGGAGTACAGAGTGTCTCAGTACTTTCCCACATACCATTCACTTTGAGTGCCAAAATCATCTGCCACTTACAATAAACTGTGAAGATCTGTGATTGTACTTCTCCTATCTTCTCTGCTCTGACCAGCAGAGAAGTTATTTAAATATTAATATTGTCATCATGGAGTGCCTGAGTTAGTGCCTAAGGGCTTGTCTACACTTGAAATGCTACAGCTATGCCTCTGGAGCATTGCAGTGTAGACACTCAGTATAACAATGAGAGGGATTCTCCCGTCAGTGTAGTTAATCCACCTCTCTGAGAGTCGGTAGCTAGGTCAATGGAATAACTGTTCAGTTGACCTAGCGCAGTCTACACCAGGGGTTAGGTCGGCTTAATTGTGTTGCTCCGGGGTGTGGATTTTTCACATCCCAGAACGACATAGCTGGGTTGACTGTAACTTCTGAGTGTAGACCTGGCCTAAGTGAGATGAATGGGGGAGTTCACTAGTTTCAGAGCTATTGTTTCATGTTCTCTGCAGACTCAGGGTTTGTCTTCATGGGAACATGAAGAAAAATTAATCTGAATTAACTAAAAATGTGAATTTGAAGTGAATTAGTTAAACCACATTAAATTCTTGTGTGGACGTTGTTTTTTAGAATTATAGTGGCCTTATTGCAGTTTAGTTTTTTCACTTTGGAAATGAATTAAACTAAACTGAACTAAGGGCACATCTACACTTAAAACGCTGTATCAGCACAGATGCACCACTGTGGCAATTAAGTGAAGATGCTTCTACACTGACAGGAGAGCTTCTTCCCCACCATGCAGTGTTATGTTGGACAGGAGAGCTTTTCCTGTCATCAAATTCACCTCTTTATCTAGCCTCCAAGAGGTGGTGGCTATGTCAACAGGAGAAGATCTCTCGTTGACATAGAGCTTTCTACACGGGGATTAGGCTGGTATAACAGTGTTGCTCAGGGGTGCCCTGAGCCAGGCAGTTATACTGGTACAGGTCTGTAGTATAGCCTTGGCCTAAGACCATCCACTTTAACCCTGGATGAAGGTGTTCAAACCGGGGTTTAATGAAGTTTAACTAATCCACTTTATATTCATATATTTAATTAATTTGGATTAATTTTTCTGAATGTCTCGATGTAGACAAGCCCTCAGGCAGATGTTGCATGAATTACGCTTGGTTCACACCATAAGGATTAGAGACTTCAGTTTTTTTGAATGGAAGCTGAAATTATGGAGCACATTCAGGCACCTTGGAATAGGTAAAGAATGCTATATCTCAGCACAAATATCCGTTCTGTCACATCTCACCTCCCAATTTGAGCCTTGTGTAGTTTTTGATTGAACTGCCAGATCTTCAAAGAGGGGTGTATTTTGACATAAAATAGTTGGAATTTCCCAAATATTAACATTTGTCCTATATTAATTCATTCATTGTTGCAATTTCCTGCCTCTTAGTCTGCTAGTATTTTTACCTTAAATTTAGTTTATCAAAAGTATGTGATTATGTAATGCTGTTCTCTTTATAGGGTAATCTTGCTTCATTCATGGAACTGCAGATTGTAATGCAGACAATGAAAGCTGAACATATAATCCATGTTGCAAGATATATCTTATGGCCATACAGCGAAAAATAAGAGAGACATTTTTTTGAAATATTTAATTGATTTATAATATAATTTCAGCAATATTTGTAGAACCCATTTTCTTTATGGATCCGATGGATAATAGACTCAGCAATTTTTCTCACTTGTTTAATGCAGTTGTGTTCACATGTGCTGCAATGAAATTCTTTTAGGTGGTTTAGGGATCCAGATGTTGAATCTAGCATTTGGAATGATCAGTATAAATTTATCACATTTATTGAAGGACTTTAACTTCATGGTCCTCCAAGGGTATGTCTATACTACAAAATTAGGTCGATTTAATAGAAGTTGATTTTTTTAGAAATTGATTTGATACAGTTGATTGTGTATATCCCCACTAAGCGCATTAAGTCGTTGGTGTACGTCCACAGTACCGAGGCTAGTGTCGACTTTCAGAGTGTTGCACTGTGGTAGCTATCCCACAGTCTCCGCCACCCATTGGAATTCTGGGTTGAGCTCCCAATGCCTGATAGGGCAAAAACTTTGCCGCGGGTGGTTCTGGGTACATGTCGTCAGGCTCCCCTCACTCCCTCCCTCCATGAAAGCAACGGCAAAAAATCGTTTCTCATCTTTTTTCCTGGGTTACCCATGTACACAACATACCACAGCAAGCATGGAGCCCGCTCAGCTCACTGTCACCATATATCTCCTGGGTGCTGCTGGCAGACGTGGTACTGCAGTGCTACACAGCAGCATCCCCTAGCTTTGCCTTGCGGACGGCAGACGGTGCAATACGACTGCTAACCGTCGTCATTGTCCCAGGGGTGCTCCTGGCTGGCCTCAGTGAGGTCGGTCGGGGGCACCTGGACAAAAATGGGAATGACTCCAGGTCATTCTCTTCTTTCAGTTTCATCTAATGGAGATTCAGTCCTGCCTGGAATATCATGCCACTGGAGGCTTCTGCCTCAGGCTGCTCTCCCAGTCAGCAACACCTTGCGGTCGCACCTACCCCACCCTACCCCTTGTTCCCATGGCTCATGAAGCCTGGACAGTAGTAAGGAACAGTTCAACTATAGACTGAGCAAGTACAGAATGGTGGTAGAATGTACATTTGGACATTTAAAAGCTCGCTGACACAGTTTACTGACTCAGTTAGACCTCAGCGAAACTAATATTCCCATTGTTATTACTGCTTGCTGTGTGCTCCACAGTATCTGTGAGAGTAAAGGGGAGATGTTCATGGCAGGGTGGGAGGTTGAGGCAAATCGCCTGGCCACTGATTACACACAGCCAGACACCGGGGGGGTTAGAAGAGCACAGCAGGACACGCTGTGCATCAGAGAAGCATTCAAAACCAGTTTCATGACTGGCCAGGCTACGGTGTGACAGTTCTATTTGTTTCTCTTTGATGAAAACCCGCCTCCTTGGTTCACTCTACTTCCCTGTGAGCAAGCCGCCCTCCCCTCCCCACTTTGATCTCCGCTTGCAGAGGCAATAAAGTCATTGTTGTTTCAAATTCATTCATTCTTTATTAATTCGTCACACAAATGTGGGGATAACTGCCAAGGTAGCCCAGGAGGGATGCGGAAGGAAGAAGTACAGGGGTAGGGTGGTTGTAGGGGCACCCCCTAGAATGGCATGCAGCTCATCATAGAAGCGGCATGTCTGGGGTTCTGACCAGGAGCAGTCATTTGCTTCTCTGGTTCTTTGGTAGGCTTGCCTGAGCTCCATAAGTTTCATGCAGCAATGCTGTGGGTCCCTGTTATAACCTCTGTCCTTCATGCCCTTGGAGATTTTTTCAAATATTTCAGCATTTCATCTTTGGGAATGGAATTCTGCCTGCATGGATTCGTCTCCTCATACAGCAATCAGATGCAGAACCTCTCGTTCAGTCCATGCTGGAGCTCATTCAAAAGTTTGTGGGGCTTTTCCTGTCTACTAGGCCAGTGCATCAGAGTTGAGAGTGCTGTCCAGAGTGGTCGTAATGGTCAAATTGTGTCCACACTACCCCAAATTCGACTCAGCAGGGTCGATTTCAGTGCTAATCCCCTCACCGGGGGGGGAGTACAGAAATCGATTTTAAGAGCCCTTTAAATTGACAAAAATGGCTTCATCATGTGGACGAGTGCAGGGTTAAATCAATCTAATGCCGCTAAATTTGACCTAAATTCGTAGTGTAGACCAGGGCTAAGTGAATTGCACTGTTCCATTAATTTGACAGTTTTATCTATGAAATATTTAATCTTAACACTCAATTCTCCATTTTCTGTAAACATTTTTGAGCACAGGAACATAGTATTTGTCCTATCTGATCAGACTATTGCTTCTCTAGTCCACTTTCCTACCTCTGGTAATACCAGAATGCCTGGTGCTCAAAAGGGTGACACTAACTCAATTGTTCATTGTTATATATGTGAGTGGTGATGTGACCTCTTTCCTTACCTCTATAGTGATCATCCTATGGTCTCTAGCTTCAAATTCAGTTAAATCTTATCTTAACCTATGTAGGTATAAAAGTTTCCATTTTTCATAAATTTTTCCAGACTTTATAAAATTTCATGTGCTATGTTTTACTCTGACCTCCTATGGTATTCAATTTTACAGTTGGCCTTCACACTGTGTGATGAAGAGTGCCTTTTCACTTGTTCTGAATGTATATGCTATTAATTGTCCTTATTCCTGTACGATATTAGTAGATACTGTAAAAATAAATAAGCTAAAATGTAAAGATTGATCAGCTTTAACTAGTTTTCACAATCTTAAACACTTCAATCACATCTCCTCTATCTCTTCTCTATTCTATGATAATTTGTCGTAGTTCATATGTAAAGCCTGCCACACAACTAACCATTTTTGCTTTTCCTTTTAGTATTATGGTTGCTGAGACAGTAGGTTGGACAGGGTACAAAGGCACCCCAATACACATGGGTTTATCTCTGGGCAAAGTGCCTGGAACAAATAACTGGGATTGGTGGGGATACTGAGATTGGATGAGGAGTCTGAGAGATTGGGGCTGGGGGCCAGTGGGAATGGGGGCAGATGGAAAAACTGGAGGCCAGGATGGTGGAGAAAGATCAAATAAGGAGTCAGGAGGGGAACAATTGGGTCGGGGTCTGGTTGGGTAAGGAGACTAGGAGGGGGAGTCCAGAGGACTGAGTTTAGGATTTATGGAAAAGGAGACTAGGACTAGGAAGAGAAGACAGAGGGGTGGGGACTGGCATGGTGAGAAGCCAAGGACTGGGACAAAGAGCAAGGATGAGGAAAAGACGGGCCTAGGATAAAGATAATCTGGAGGGAGTGGAGACATACTTGTGGGGGAATGCGCAGAAGAGTTGGTGCCTAATAGAGCATATTCACATCCACAGCCTGGAATGAAACCCAAAATTCCTGACTCTCACCCTTCCTCTGCTGTCAGCCATCAGCAAACAGCTGTGAAATCTACTGTTAGTGCTATCACTTCTTTCATTAGCTCAAGTTGTGGAGGTCTGTGTGGTGGAAATAAAGATTCTAACCCTGCTGATGAACCATGTGGGTGTCAGTCGATATGATGTCATATGATGGAATTTCTGGGTTTTTTCAGTTTGCTTTTTTAATAACTTTGGAAGTTACACATACAAAAACTGAGCTAAAATAACATAATTAAGGTTGCAATGTCAAGCACCGAGAATTAGAAAATGCTGATATTAATGTTAATTTTTCAGAGCCTTTAATTTCATGATCACTGTTTTTTTCCACAGGACCCCTACCTCATTCAGTGCACAGGGTGGACCGTGCTCTGTGGCTGAATCAGAGTTGTGCAGTAAAGGAGCTGTTTGAACTAGATTATCTTCCTAGTTCCTTCTGCTTCATTTCTTGCAAAGGTTGGAAGTCAGGTGGTGAAGGAAGCAGGGGATTACAGAAAGAGAAAGGATGGTCTCATAGTTAAGGCAATTGAATGCTGCTCTGGATAACTGAATTCTCTCCCTGCCTCTGCCATGAAGTTCCTATGTGGTGGTTACTTATTATATATTCTTTGTTCTTTTGGGTGAGCCTATGGTGTGCGTGCAAGTGGTTGTTCCCAATAAGTCTATCAAGATACAGAGAAGATGCTATAGCCCCAAAAGTACGAAGCCTAATGGGGGCTTAGGAGTAGCCCCAGGTAAGCCTTGTGAAGCATAGGGAAGATAACCTAAAAAGTTACGGGGAGGTGGATCCAACTGAGCCTCCTAAGGCTTTGTAGCTGAGAAATTCCAAAGAGTCTCTCTGGGGGGTTCCCCTCCTACAGTCCTCAGTACGTCTAGAGGAAGGGGACTTCCTCCCTTGGTCTTCTCATCTGCCTCTCCCTACCTGCTTTAAGGGGCTGTTTTCACTGCAGATTTAACTTGGGCTCTTACTTCGGTGTTGCCCTTAACCCAGCTCCTGTTCCCACACACAAGCCTCTTGCCTGGGTGTAATGGTACTTTACACCCAAACTAGTTGGCCTTTGCAAAGGTATAGGTCTGTGCGGGTTACACTTGGGCTGATAACCTGCCACTTTGCAGTGGCTAACCCATTCCAGTTTTGATAGTCCTCCAATGCCTTCCCATGATTCTCCTACCCAGAAGGACAGACAAGTTCTCCCACAATTCACTGGGAAAGAATTATAGAGTGGATCAGTTTACTGCAGCACAAAGAACTGTAGGGTATAACCCCAGAAAAACTAGCTACTTCCATGATTGAATGCAACACCAGTGTGGATGCAGTTGAGTGTACACATTCAAATAGTGCTTTGCAGTTTGGCCACTCACAACTGAGGTAGGCTACCCTGGAAGCTCAGGACCCTGATGTTGCTCACCTGAATTAACTCTGTAGTGAAGACATACCCTGGGTGACAGCAGAGAGCCTGCAGGGGAGGAAATGTACCCTTGAGGCCTGAAGGAGGGAAAACCTTTTCATGAGCCTTTTGATGGCAAAAGATCTCTTGTTCTCATTGATAATTCGCCATAGCAATTGAGCTCCTGCCTGAGCTCTAGCACTCCTGGGAAGAGGTCTAGAGACTTAGTTTTTATTTATTTTTCCCAAAAAAAGAAAGCTTAGGTCTCTGTCGTGCTATCTGGAGCGGCTTATGACCATGAACGCCTGCCTCAGGGCAGGCTCTTCAAAAACAGGGCAGATATCTCAAACTGGTAGTATGTTCTATAATAAGATTTCACCAAGCCAGTGACAAATGTGAACTGGATCACTATAACAGTCTTAAATTGCAGTCACAGTCTATCTTGCCACCCAGGATAATTGGACTTAGTGATAAATAGAGTCACTTACAGCAAAAATCACAAAACATTCAAGTTGTTTCCAATCCCAAGAGACCAATCACTTACCCCAGATCAGTTGTACCCTAGATCTTACACCAAAGACAACACCTGTAGCCAATCCTGCACTAAACTATCTAAAGGTTTACTAACTAAGAGAAATGAGGGAGTTATTTACAGGTTAAAGCAAGCAAGTATATATACCCAGATGAGTTGTAATGTAAGTTCTAAGAGTGACTGAGTTGTAGAGACCTGTCAATTCAAAATGTCTTTTAGGGCACAATCAAGGGTAACCCATGGGGATTTCTGATTCAGTTTAGTGTCCCTGGCCCTATGAGAGTTCAAACAGCAAAGAGATGACAAATTTTCCTCTGTTTTATTTCCTTCATTTAGTCACCAAGTCCATAGAACAAGCTTCCTTGCACATATCATTTCCAACATATCTCTACATCACGAATCGGCAACCTTTGGCATGCGGCTCACAAGGGTAAGCACCCTGGCGGGCTGGGCCACTTTGTTTACCTGCCGCGTCCGCAGGTTTGGCTGATTGTGGCTCCCACTGTGCTGGCTGCCGCTCCCCGCCACCCCCATTGACCTGGAGCAGCAAACCACGGCCAGTGGGAGCCGCAATCAGCTGAACCTGCAGACGCTGCATTCATTCTTTGATGGCCTATCTGATTTTGATAGTTCTTCTGGACAGGTGTAGGAAACATCTTCCCATCTGATTTTACGAGTTTAGAGTAAACATTTTTAAAGTGATAAAGCAAAACATACATATTTCCTTATAGCCTGGAATACAGACATTATAAATAAAATTTATGCATGCAGCAACTTACAAACATTCTGTAGAATCTGAATACTAAATGCATTCTTATAAGACTAACCTAACACTGACACATAAGTAAACTGATCTGGTCTCCAGCTGTGAGTTTCAGTTCTTAGCTAATGCCTGTAGCCTTGGCAAGGGCTGGGCCTTGGTTTACCAGCATCAGTGTCCACCAGTCCTTTGATGTGCTGCACTAAGGTCACAAGAGTCTACATTGCCTGGAGACATGCCTAAATTAGATGCCATTAACCTTGCAGTCAGTCTTTAATCAATTTAATTTTGGTCCTGGTCTCAGCCAGGAGATTCTGATAAGCCAGCTTTATTTCTCTCCCTTTCCTCTCTTCTTTCTTTTATTTTTTGCTACAAAGTGGCAAAAAAAAATGTTTAAAATGTTTTTAAACTGTTTCCCAGCTGTATTTAATTTTATGTCATATTCAAAATTCCATCTCTAGTCCACTTCAAATTTTGTAGCAAAATTAACCACAGCCCCAGAATTGACCTATCAATTTTGAGTCCAATATGACTTTTGGTTTTGGTTGGTTGTTATCATTTCTTTCTTTGTTTTTTTGGAGGGTAGGGGAAAGAGGGACATAAAAAAAGGCTAATAACGTGTTCTTAACTCTGTAACTACTGCTGAATTAAGAAGTCTCACCTACTATTCCATACCATCACAGGAAGCAATTCTGCTCCTGTGAAGTAAATGGGAATGCTTCCCTCAGCTTAAATCGGAGCAGGATCAATCCCTATCTTTTCAGAGGTTAGCAGTGAAATCCTGGATGCGTTGAAGTCAATGGGAGTTTTGCTATTGACTTCAGTGGGAACAGGACTTTACCCTAAATGTTTTTTTAAGTTAAAAATTGCTAAATTCCTTCATTTTCTGAATGTTGCCTAGATGCAATACCTTGTTCCCTTTCTTAGTACTTCAGTCTGTCAGTTCATATTTGCGTACGGATACAGTGTAAATTCATATTTTCACTTTTGTTCAGAGATAGAGACCTCATTCTGATAAAAAACACAGATACCTTATGTACATTTGGGCGTCTGTGTAAGGAGAGCTTCTTGAGATTTCTTCAAGTGTTATGTGTCTTACAGCAATATTGGGTAAAGAAAACATTGTATACACTTTCTCAGGTAATCCGTTTGTGGGAATTTGAAGAATCTGCCTTTTCCACATTGTACCTTTGAGATTAGCATTTGTTAGCAAGTTACAAGTTTATACGTATTTATTCAAACCAGAATTTTCTCTTGGAAAGGCTAGGCGAGGAAATAAAAATTGCGTGTCAGGTCTGGAGGTCTGCATTAGCTTGTAAGTTTGTCTCTCTAACCAAAAAAAACCTGGTCCAATAAAAGATATTACTTCACCCACTTTGTCTCTCAAGGAGTAGTAAACACAACTGTGTGCATCATTGGTTTTGTAAGAGTAGGTGGCGTTTCCCAGGAACTTGAAATATTTGTTTCAAATAGCTACTTATAAAAGTGTGGGGCCTGTTTTCAGTGGAGGGCTCTCTAGAGGCTAAATGCAATGTGTTTCTTGGTGCACTAAATTTAAAAAGCTATTTGTTCAAGAAAGGGGATGCACCAGCCTTTGTCAGATATGTACAGATGGCTTTTGTGTTGCGACAGCCCCCCAGATAACAAACAAATTGACTACATTTTAACTAATGATTACACGTTCTATATTTAATTACAATCCCTAATTACTTAATTATTTGTCATTTTATCTTTCATTCAATAGAAGAAAGCATAGTGCAGTACTAAATAGCTGTTTACATGAGTAGCAGAGGCGTGTGCAGAAAGAGAGGGAAAGAAACATTTCCTGGAGTAACTAAAACTGTGGTCCTGATATATTTGCAGTGTTATTTGTTTTGATGTGGGTATTGCATATTAGTGAAAGTCTTCAACATTAATACTCCTCTCTGTCTGTGTACTTGCTGTATCTCATTAATATATATTTATCTTACAGTGTTTACTTGAATATTGATGGTCTTCAGCAGTCTCTGCACTGCATTAAAATTTGCCACTCGTTTAATTCAATTTCTTTCATATTCTGATTTTGCTGACAAAGTCTGGCAGTTGGTAATGCAAAGTTTAAATTGTAAATTCAGATCTTTCGTTTTAAAATAATTCCCTAACATATTAGATCCACTAATCAAGTTATCAGAATGGATATTTCATACACTGCGATGTGGCATCACCTTGTTTCCATGATTAACTTATCTTTCCAGGTTTTCAAGGAGATTCTGCTGCAAATGAGGTCTGAAGCATTAACTTTAATGGATTAATCAAGATGAAAGAGAGAGACTGATGTGTCCAAATGTGCATTGATTCATCTCCAAAACACTTAAAAATGAGAGTGCTACCAAAAGCCCAGCAGATGTAGACTTATCAGTATATAAAACCTGAGACCAATTCATTCTAAAAATACATTTATAGATTAGTGGATCAGAAACCATTTTCAAACCCAATTAGACGTGTTCCTCAAACAAGTGGAAAGTCATTTCTCTAAGGGCAGATTTTATCAAGTTCATCTCAATAGTTTCTAGGATTAGTGCTAAGCATTAGGTAAATTTATCACATTATTAACATACCAATACTGTATCAAACAAGTGTCACTTTCCCCTGCCCAAAGTCTGATGCCATGGTTAGTTTTGTTTAATTAATTAATTAAAACACCACATGTAACAGAAGAGAGATTGTTGTGGGTTTTAAAAATTGTTTAACCCTAGTATAAATTTCTTTATTTTTTAATCTATATTTTCCTTAATAGTCTAGAAGGATGTTCTCATCTCTGATTGCCATGATTTTTAAATGTACATCATTTGTGTGGACAGATGGTTATCCTTTTCTGGTTATCAATCCCATGCTTCAGAGCATAAATGGATGACCCTCCAGGGTCAGGAAGAAAGATCTTTCTTTGACAAAATGTACATTTGTCCAAGTGCATTATAAGTGGTATAGGGAAATGGGATTCTATTTCCTCTGTAGCACAGGTGAATAGGGCGAAGGGCAATGTCAGAGCCAGGCTATAGATGCTGCATGTCTTGATCAGCAGTTCCTGTTTGGGAAGCATATAGGCTATGGATGTTTTAACTATTTATAACTCAGCCTAACAGCTTGCACAAGAGTGTCTCAGGTTTGTATTTATATGAATTGCTTTTCATAGGAAGATGAAGAGCCAAACTGTATAACAAGGGATACCAAATAGGATATTTAAGTATAGCATTAAAGAGTTAATAAATTGTTGGTAGCACGGTGGAGACTTTGTAAATGAATATGGTGGGTGTAGTGTAAATGTGTATCCCTTTTCCTGACTTACTCTGATTTCCATATCCTTCTAAAAATTTTTCCTGTTTTGTTGTTATAACCTCAGTAGCCATTAGCTTGACCAATATTCGTTCCTGATCTGTTAGACATTTAGTATTTAAAATAAACCAGTCTTTTCATTTACTACCATCCATTGCTTATTGACAAAATTAGGTGATCTAAAACATGCTTATAGAATGAACCAAGGATTTAGGAGTGGTCATGTCAATTACTAGAGCCCGAAACTGAACCGAATATTATTCTGTTATTAAAGGAGGGGAAACCAGAACATTTGAAGTGTCAGACTCAAGGTTGCCACTCTTCTGCAACAGTGAGAATGGTTTAGAATCTTATATTTAATGACTGAGCAGTTTTGCCACTTCATCAGGAAATAGGAAAATGCTGGGTCTACATTTTAAGTATAGGAGGCCTACTAAAGACCTCGTCTGCTGGATAAGGGTAATTTTACATGGTGGAGAGGAACATTAACAATGACCTGTTTTATATGCTGTCTATACTGTAGTAATACAGACCTGATAAACTGGAGACAATAGCTACTTAGTTGCTCACCTTTTTAAGTCAGAGTCTTTCTGCAATTATCTATTCAGTTGTCTAATTAAACATTTAAAGACCAGATTTTAATACCCTTCCTCATGCTGAGTAGCGTAACAATCTTGGGGTTCATTAAATAACAAACCAGTGAATAAGAAAGGAATAAAACTTTAATAAAACAAACTGGGGAGCATTTCTGGTGACCTGCTGCACACGGCCATGCGGCCCCATCTCCAAATTCCTATGTTCATAATACTGTTCCTTATGAAGGAGCATCTCTAAATTATAAACTTCTACAAACATATACCTACATCACGGATCGGCAACCTTTGGCCCGCGGCCTGCCAGGGTAAGCACCCTGGCAGGCCGGGCCATTTTGTTTACCTGCCACGTCCGCAGGTTCGGCTGATCGTGGCTCCCACTGGCCGTGGTTCACCATCCCAGGCCAATGGGGTCTGCGGAAAGCAGTTCAGGCTGAGGGATGTGCTGGCCGCCACTTCCCACCACCCCCACTGGCCTGGAGCGGCGAACTGCGGCCAGTGAGAGCCATGATAGGCCGAACCTGCGGATGCACCAGGTAAACAAACCAGCCTGGCCCGCCAGAGTGCTTACTCTGGCAGGCCGCAGGCCAAAGGTTGCCGATCCCTGCTCTACATCTTCCCTGTGAAGAAAAACAAATGAAATCTTAATAGCTGTCTAATAGCACATGCATTAAATTCTCAGCCCATGTAGTACATTTCCATAAACACTGTGTCAACTACGTAGAGAGAAGGGGATTATCACAACATCACTCCTGAGTGCTTCTTTACCTCTCACTTTCCTAAAATACTCCTTCTGCAAGCAGGTTAGCAAGTATCTGAGTCTTTCAGGATGTTTAATCTCCCGCTCTGATCTTCTCAGTATCAGCCTTTCATTAGAGTGTGAGTTGTTCTCATGTTCCTTGACAGTTTCTCCTTTGTGCGTTGATGATAAGGGATCAGCCAAATGGGAAATGCTAGAGTCCACATCTACTGTCAATGTGTTGGAACTTTCTGGGATCCTTTCAATTACATAAATGTGTCCCTCCGGTCTGTCTGGACTACATAAGACCTTAGATGCAACTGTTCTTTAATGGCACCCCTTTGGCCCCAAGTATTAGAGTTCCACAGGCACACTCTATATCACCTGGATTAAGAGATGGGAGATCATGGGCCCTTTTTTCAAAATAATATTTCTGTTTCCACTTCTGATTTTCTTTCATCTTCCATATGGTTGCATTGTTATGAGATTTCACCAAAGTTATCAGTAATTAGTAAATTAGATCTCATCGTTCTTCCCATTAACAGCTGAGCTGGAGAAAAGCCATTCTCTAATGGTGTACTTTGGTAAACCAGTAACACCTTGTCATAAACAAATAGTTAACGGTTAATGCTTCTTTTACCTGTAAAGGGTTAAGAAGTTCACCTTGCCTAGCTGACACCTGACCAGAGGAACCAATAGAGAAACAAGATGTTTCAAAAGGAAGGAGGGAAGTTTCCTTTGTTTAGTCAGTTTCAGTTTCAGCTGGAGTGAAAAAGATCAAGAAACCAGCCTCTTATCAGAGTAGTAAGTTTTAGAAAGGGATAAATAGGTTTATGTTTATTTTCTTTGTAACTTGTCCTGGTACCATTAAGGGAATTATCAAATTTGGGTATTCTTGTGTGTATTAAGATTTTTGCCCAGGGGAACATCCTCTGTGTTTTGATCTGTTGTCTGTGAGAGTAGCTGGTATGCTAATCTCTCCCAGAGGGTTTTCTTTTACCTTTCTTTTGTTTAATTAAAACCTTTTTCTTAATACCTGATTGATTTTTTCCTTGTTTTTAGATCCAAGGGGTTGGATCTGGATCCACCAGGAGTTGGTGGGAGAAAGGAGGGGGGATGGTTAATTTCTCCTTGTTTTAAGATCCAATGGGTTTGGATTTGTGTTCACCAGGAAATTGGTGAAGTCTCTCAAGGCTACCCAGGGAAGAAAAGTAGTGCTTGGGGATGGTGGCAGTGATACCAGATCTAAGATGGTAATTAAGCTTAGAAGTGCAGGTCCCCACATCTGTACCCTAAAATTCAGAGTGGGGAAGGAACCTTGACACACCTTACACAAATCACCCCCACTGTGAAAAATCTTTTTCATAAGGCTATTTATTGTCTGTATAGACCTTGCACAAATCCATTTGATTGGGGGTAATTTAAGATTGATGTTTTGTGATGAAAATCCCAATCAATGGCAAATTGCCAGAATCTGCACTGGAAAATTACAGCCCATTATCGCTGAAGACTTCACGTGGAATTCCATGTCTAGAGGAGATTCCCTTCATACTGGCTATCACAGAGTTTCTACTAGTACTGTGCAGTGTACAGATTTCTGGATACAGAGAATAATAATCTGTGACTATTAAATATTTCTTTGATTGCCAGGTAAATAAATCAGTGCCAACCTTCTCCTAAGGCCTTTGTGGAACTGGATGAGGTCTCAGTGGCTCTGCCTGTTGGCGTGGCCTGTATTTCAAGCATGAAAAGCAGTTTCTTAATCATGTAGTAATATCATGATTGATCCACAGCCAATACAGCACCTCTCATGTTTATACTTCTCAATTCCCAAATGACCCTCATGAACTTCTGTAGTATTTCTTTTCAGAGGCTCATTGGAATTACAACCTTACTGCCTTTGAAAATCACTCCATCTATCACAGTAAGTTTGTATCTGCAGTTCCAATAGTCTCTTATACTTGGACAACAACTTCTTATTTTTTCAGGCCATCCTTTAATGATCACTTCTTTAAGGATTCCCAATGATTCATCTGTTTTCGTTTCCTCTCTTATTTGTTGCAGTTTCCTGTTAGCTATGGGAATTGACTTTACAATCAAATCTGCATAGACTTGCATCTCTGTCTCTAAAGTGTTTTCTGGTTTCATGGAGCCACTGCTCTGGAAAGTGCATCTTCAGCGAACATGAATTAACTGGGCATGTAGGTCACAGCCAAGTCATACTTTTGTAGCTTTATCATAATTCTTTGAATCCCTAAAGTACAGTCATCAAGCAGTTTGCTAAATAACGCTATCAAGGGACTGGTGGTCTGCTTCAGCTTCCACTGTCTGTCCATAACTATACTGATTGAATCTCTTACAGACAAACACTAGTTTGAAAACCTCCTTTTCAATCTGTGTGTACCTGGTTTCTGCTTCAGTCAGTGCTTTGAATGTATATGCCACTAGTTGCAACGACCGTGCTTCTGTAAAATCCCTGCACCTAACCCAGATTGTGAAGCATCTGCTGAAATTTTAATAGTCCTTCCTGGTGCATAGATCTTCAACACATGTCAGCTGTTGTTGTAAACCATCCCATGATTCCTCCTGTTCTGCACCACAATACCATTCATTTTTATTCTGTAGGAGTTTTCTTAAGGCCACTGCTTTGGTAGATAGATTAGGTATGAATTTTCCAAGATAAGTAACCATTCCCAGGAACCGTTGGACATCTTTCTTTGACTGGGGACATGGCATCATTTTAATTGCTGAAATCTCCCTCTTATTGAGTTTTACATCTTCATTGGAATTAATGTCCGCAACAGAAGTCAGTTCTGTAATCCCTAAAACACATTTCTCCCTATTTAGTTTGAGCTTTGCAACTCTAGTTGCATCCAGGACTCTCTGAAGTCTACAATCATGTTCCTCTTTTATTGAGCCCCATATGATGATGTCATCTACTGAGGTGTCAACACCATCAATATGTTCATAGATCACATGTATGGTTTTGTGGTACACTTCTGGTGCTGAAGCTATGTCCAAGGGTAAGCGTAAGAATCTATATCTTCCAAATGGGGTATTATACGTGCATAGCTTTAAGCATTCTTCTGTTAATTTTGGTTGCCAAAAACCTGAGAATGCTTCCAATTTACTGATATATTGAGTGTTTGCAAATTGAGCCATAATGTCTTCTCTGGTTGGTCATTTGAAATGTTCTCTTTTGATAATCTTATTGAGATCTCTGTGATCTAAGCATGTGTGTAGCTGGCCATTACTTTTCTCCACAATGACAAGGGAGCTCACCCATTCTGTTGGCTCCTGAAATTTTTGTATTACTGTACTTGCATTGCTCCTATCCTTGCAAGCTCAGCCTTGAGTTTATCACACAGAGCAAATGGTACCTTCTATATGGATGATGACTGTAGGGACCTGCTTTTTTATCCAGATTGTACGTTCACAACGCAAGCAACTCAACCCTGGAAACAAGTCATAATATTCCCAAAAGAGTGCCTCATAGCCACGTTCAATATGATCTTGTATTGAGAGCACCCATTTTACCAGACTGAGTTTCTCACATGCAACCAGGCCTAAAATTAGTGTGACCTCCTTTGGCACTACAATAAACGGGAGCCTGTGTGTGGTGTTTTTATGGTTGATGCTAGCAATGCACCTCCCTTTCACTGTTATATTTGTTCCAGAATAACCAGTTACTTCTGTTGGTCCCAGTTTGGTCTTATTATCAGTCTCTCATAATCTTGTTCAGAGAGAATATTAATCTGAGTTCCTGCATCCAGTTTTAGTGGAATAATTGTTCCTTTCACTGTCATAGGCAGTATCCAGTCCCCCTCATCAGGTTTGCTAGATCCAGTATGTCTATTAAAAACTCCTCAACCAGATTGTCTTTAACTGATTGCACTTGACTTTTCTGCATTTGGGATCTGCAGAATTTTGAAAAAGGATTGTTTTCCCCACATTTATGACTGTTTCTCAAAGGCAACACTCTGTTAAGGGCCATGCTGTGATCCACATCTTCCGCATGACTGTCCGTACCCAGTCTTCCCCCTAGTTTTCATAGCGAGGGATTCCACTCTTTGATGTGACCTATTCTGGCTATATTCTTTTGTACTCAGTGCATGGATAACCCTTTTTAGTGAATTTAGCTCTTTGGCTTATGCTTTCACAGTTCTGCTGCCCTGCATATTTGGCGAGCTTTTTCTGAAGTTAAGTCTTTTTCACAGAGCAATCTCTCTCTTTACATATTGGCTTTAATGCCACAAATAATTCTGTCTCTGACCAGAGACTCTGTCAGCTCACCAAAGTCACAGGTTTTCCTGGGTTTCCTTCATTTTCTGGCATATTGTTCTCTATGGTGTTATCACTTTTTTGCATGCATGTAAAAAACTGTCCCTCTTAAAGGTTTCATACCTTTTTGGTATGCAGTGTTCCTCAAATTTAGTCAGTATTTTACTTAATTTCAGGCTTTCACCTTCTTCAAACTTAAAGTTGTTATAAATATCCAATACTTCCACCCAAACATGTAAAAAGATAGATGATTTCACTTTATCATTTTTCTCCTCTGCCTCTTTGGCTGCTAAATAAATTCAAATCTCTGTCTGATGTTTTTTCTAGTTCTCTACAACGTTGCCTGACAACTGCAGACTGGATGGAAGTTGCAACACATCCATTTTTGATTCGCCCGTCCCTTCTTAAGCTAGTCAAGCTACTATTGTGCTCACCAAATACATTCAAAAGCAGCGTTTCTCAAACAGGGGGCGCCACTTGTGTAGGGAAAGCCCCTGGTGGGCCGGGCCAATGTGTTTACCTGCCCCGTCCACAGGTCCAGCTGATTGGGGCTCCCACTGGCCGCAGATTGCTGCTCCGGGCCAATGGGAGCTGCCGGAAGCAGAGGCCAGTAAGTCCCAGCAGCTCCTTTTGGCCCAGAGCAGCGATCTGCGGCCAGTGGGAGCCACGATCAGCCAGACCTGCGGACGGGGCAGGTAAACACATTGGCCTGGTCCACCAGGGGCTTTCCCTACATAAGTGGCGCCCCCCTGTTTGAGAAACCCTGTTCAGAAGCCTCTGTGCCTTGTGCTCCATGTGCTTCTCTGGTACCTCCCTTTGTCTCTGCTTTCTGTTGCAAACACAGGAGTTAACTTCAAAATGACTGCAGTTTCCTTCTCATTCAGCACTTCTGACACCATGTAAGAATCTTGGGATTCATTAAATTACAAACCAGTGAATGAGAAAGGAATAAAAGAAAAAAGAGAGAAAAAAACTTTAATAAAACAAACTGGACAGCATCCGCTGCACACAGACATGCAAAGTTTCCAAGCCCTGCATCCAGGGCACATCTCCAAATTCCTGTGTTCATAATACTGTCCCTTATGAGGGAGTGTCTCTAAATTATAATCTTGTACAAATACATCTCTAGAAATAGCACCTTATTTCACAAGTAGCCCTTACCCAGTGAGAAAGATACTACAGTGCATCATTAAGGGCACTGCAATTTGGCCATACATTAGTTAGGATAATTCAGTAAAATTTTATCAGAACATGATTTTCATACCTCACTTCATTTACAAGTCTCTCTGTTTTAGTGTAATGCCAACAGACCCTGGTGGTCAGGATCAAACCTGGGACCTCTGAAACTTAGTGCATGAGCCTCTCTACAACATAGAATCATAGACTATTAGGGTTGGAAGGGACCTCAGGAGGTCATCTAGTCCAACCCCCTGCTCCAAGCAGGACCAATCCCCAGATTTTTAACCCAGTTCCCTTAATGGCCCCCTCAGGGATTGAACTCACAACCCTGGGTTTAGTAGGCTAATGCTCAAACCCCTGAGCTATCCCCATGTTCTCATCTTTTTATAAGTATTGTGGTCCTAATGTAACCCACACAACTCCTGGGTGTGGTATTGTGTCCCATATAATGGCACCAAGACCACTTAGAGAGAGAGAGATAAAATGAGTCTGCTCTACAGCCTTAGGACATGTCTTCACTGGCAATGTTAAAGTGCTGTTGCAGCAGTGGTTGTTACCTCAGGGCTTGTCTACACTGGCACTTTACAGCACTGCAACTTTCTCACTCCAGGGTGTGAAAAAACACACCCTTAAGTGATGCACATTTCAGCGCTGAAAAGTGCCAGTGTTGACAGTGCTCCAGCGCTGGGAACTACTCCCCTTGCGGGGTGGTTTTTTAGAGCTCTCTCCCAGCGCTGCGCCGTGACAATACAAGCCACGTTAAAGTGCTGCTGCAACAGCACTTTAACATTGCCAGTGAAGACATGTCCTAAGGCTGTAGAGCAGACTCATTTTATCTCTCTCTCTCTAAGTGGTCTTGGTGCCATTATATGGGACACAATACCACACCCAGGAGTTGTGTGGGTTACATTAGGACCACAATACTTATAAAAAGATGAGAACATGGGGTAAAATTTTCAAAAGCATCTAAGTCACTTAGGGCTTGGCTACACTGGCACTTTACAGCGCTGCAACTTTCTCGCTCGGGTGTGAAAAAACACCCCCCTGAGCGCAGCAAGTTACAGTGCTGCAAAGCACCAGTGTAAACACTGCCCCAGCGCTGGGCTGCCAGCGCTGTAAGCTAATCCCCACAGGGAGGTGGAGTACGTGCAGCGCTGAGAGAACTCTCTCTCAGTGCTGGCGCTGCGACCACACTCACACTTCAAAGCGCTGCCGTGGGAGCACTCCCGTGGCAGCACTGTGCAGCTCTAAGTGTAGCCATACCCATAGAGGCCTAGCTCCTGTTGACTTCACATGTTAATGTAAACAGAGCTTAGGCACTTTTTTAAAAATTTACTACGTACGTTGCCTTTTTTTCAAATTCACTCTTTATATGTGACTTTTTAATATGTGAAGACTATACATTATTGGCCTGATTTTCAAAATTTCTGAGAAGCTAACAGCTCTTTGGAAAATCAAGTCCTATGGATCCTCATAACTAAGAACATAAATCTTATGTGAAGAACGTGTTAGTCTCCAACTCATTCGAAGTATATCAGTTTGCTGTGTTTTGTTTACTTGTTTGTTAAACATCTCTGTACAGCAGGGATTGGCAACCCTTGGCACGCAGCTTGCCAGGGTAAGCACCCTGGCAGGCTGGGCCAGTTTGCTTACCTGACGCGTCCGCAGGTTCAGCCGATCGCAGCTCCCACTGGCCACGGTTCGCCGCTCCAGGCCAATGGGGGCTGCAGGAAGCGGGGCGGGCCGACGGATGTGCTGGCCGCCACTTCCCGCTGCCCCCATTTGGCTGGAGCGGCGAACCACGGCCAGTGGGAGCCGTGATCGGCCAAACCTGTGGACATGGCAGGTAAACAAACTGGCCTGGACCACCAGGGTGCTTACCCGGGTGAGCCGCGTGCCAAAGGTTGCCGATCTCTGCTGTACAGCATTGTAAGCCATTTTGTTCTGTTGTGGAGTGATGCTGTAAATTTTTATGGCTTTGCAGTTTTGAGCCATTTTTATTTGAATTAATTTGGTTTTAATCTACAAAATCTTAATGTTTGATGCTGGAAATGCATAATTTTGTTTAGTCTCCTGCAGTCTGAGAGTTTATTCTGTTTATTAATAGAAACTGGCTACCTGCAACTTTTCTGTGTGAGGTGGAAAAGCTTCATTCTTTGACTCCAACATAGGGTTACTAGACACTGTGATATTATCAGGACTGTCCCAGTGTTAGGGGCTTTATATTATATAGGGAACTATTTCTGTTCCCTCCCCCTGAAAAAAGAAAAAAGAAAAAAAAAGAAAAAAAAAAGAGTCCTGATTTTTCACAGTTGCTACTCCAACAGCACTAATCTGCAAACATGACTGAGCCAAAGAAAGAAAGTTCTCATTCCTCTGTATAGACGTAGGCTGAGAAAATACAGATATTAATATTTGAAAGTAAAAATACTTGAGATGAGTCTATATCTTGTTTTCTGAGGGAACTAAAAGCATCTTGCATTATGCAGCATTTATGGTTTTGCTTTTTTATTTATTGCCATGACATTAACTATAATAATAAACTAAAGATCAGTAAATCAAAAGCTCTTACCTTTTCTTGATTAGTTTATGGCAGTGCTGGCATCTCAAAGGCTGTGAAAATATGGAGAAAATGAATAGTATTCATATGCAGTGTTTATTTCCTGCACCATATTGTGTTAGCCTCACTATGAAAGAACACAGAGAGAACTGTGCATACAAGGGGAACTTTTCATTCATTTTCCAAAAGGGAAAACTACAGAGTCATTGATTTCTCTTTTAAAGAAAGAAATTGCTTCATATCATAGACTACAAGCCAAATGCAGAGGTCCTTATGTAACCCACTAGTAAGTGTGTGTTACTCAGTGGTTACTCAGGCAAACTCCCATGAGTAAGACATCGGGGATTGGAAGGGGCGCAGAGAGTAAAGGTCACAGTGTTTGGGGCTAAATTAATATTTTGGTATTGAAAGGTACATGACCAAATCCTTTATGAAAACCACACTAATTTTAGACAAATAATTTCTCACCAAGTAGACAATCAGGGTTTCTTTTATCTTCCCCTCAAATCTCATTTTCTTCCTGACTATAGATGTGACAGCTTCTTTGCTGACTCTGTGGTCTGTAGGGTGACCAGAGAGCAAATGTGAAAAATTGGGATGGAGTAGGGTATATAGGAGCCTATATAAAAAAAGACCCCAAAATTGGGACTGTCCAAATAATATCGGGACATCTGGTCACCCTAGTGCTCTGTTGCAATGGACTGCTAGTCCATTTGTGAATTACCTTATCTTAGCTAATTCATCTTGTATAGTGCTCCTTTTCATCTTTGCCTTTATGTAACGTGTCATCTCTGGAAATTGGTGCCCATACACAGAAGAATGCAATTTCAGAAAAGTAGCAAAATGTAGCTCAGGATATGTTAGTATATGAGGAATTATAACAAGGGGGCAGCCCCATCTATGAATGTGCCTTGTTACAAAAATAACCTCAGTTACCCCACTATGCATGGCAATTAAATGACAGTATTGAAGAGGCCCTTTCTGGTAGTTGATCTGTGCTATTACCAGGACACTGTATTTATTTTATTGACTTACACATTTTGCAAGTCTGCATTTGCTTGAGCATTGATATTTGTGCTAATCCATTTTAATGAAATTATATACTGCAACGTGTAACTTAATTACATGGTAGGCAGGAATGATGCATTGCAAAGTCATCTTAATGTACTTGCAGGTGCTCAGAGAGTATTGGCAGCATATATTAATGTACTTTCCATTATATTAGTAGTGATTGGCACTTACTGTAGAGCCGTAACTTAGAAGCAATTGTAATTCAATACTGTGGTTTACTTTACATCTGGAAAAAAGCTATTAGATGGAAGTCCACAGTATGTATGTAGTTCACTGCTGAACTTTGAGGCAAAATTCTAGCCAAATTTATTAGTATTGTAAGGACATAATCCTCATTTTTTTAACATCATTATTGGAAAGTTAGTAATTCAGAGTAAAAGAAATCAGGTTTAATTAATACACTTTATAGTACTTCAAAATTACCAGAATAATTGGGAACTTCTTGTTCTTGTTACAACTTTTACAATGCTTTTTTTCTTTAATATCCAGAAATGTAAATGTGGGGTTCATAGACCATAAGCCAGGGTTTCTCAAACAGGGGTTGCCGCTTGTGTAGGCCGGGCTGGTGTGTTTACCTGCCCCGTCTGCAGGTCCAGCTGATCGCGGCTTCCACTGGCCGCGGATCACTGCTCTGGGCCAATGGGAGCTGCTAGAAGTGGTGCAGGCTGAGGGACTTACTGGCCACCGCTCCTGGCAGGTAAACACACTGGCCCGGCCCGCCAGGGGCTTTCCCTACACAAGCGACGACCCCTGTTTGAGAAACCCTGCCATAAGCATTTGCAATAATGCCAAGCATTTACCACTTTGGATGTTCTTATTAACTGAATCCCTACTCTTAGTGTTAATTACATGAGTCAGATCATGGACAAGCAGGGCCATGTCTAAGACCAGATTTAATTACCAAACTTGGTTCAGAGATGTATTAAATCAGATTTGAACCTAAAGTTAGCCTCCTATAGTGAAAGATTAGTGCATTGATGTCACTTTATATGCAGTTGCAACACCTGACTACATAGATTTATTTTAAAAAAAAAGTTAGAGCAAACACAATTTTAAATAAAACATACGATTGAGCTGAATATTTTTGATACTGTCTAAGAAAACAATACGGGTAAAGGGCATTCTGTACAGGCTAATACTCCTGTCCTCCATGTTTGGCACATTTCTACTCAGTTACGTCGTTTGGACACATGGGGTGGGATGTTTGAAAGTACCTACATGATTTAGGGCAGGGATAGGCAACCTATGGCATGTATGCCGAAGGCGGCACACGAGCTGATTTTCAGTGGCACTCATGCTGCCCGGATCCTGGCCACCGGTCTGGGGGGCTCTGCATTTTAATTTAATTTTAATGAAGCTTCTTGAACATTTTAAAAACCTTCTTTACTTTACATACAACAATAGTTTAGTTATATATTATAGACTTATAGAAAGAGATCTTCTAAAAACCTTAAAATGTATTACTGGCACATGAAACCTTAAATTAGAGTGAATAAATGAAGACTCGTCACACCATTTCTGAAAGGTTGCCAACCCCTGATTTAGTGTGTAAGTCCCATTAAAAGTTAATAGTACTTGTTCTCTCAATCATTTAGGTGCTTTTGAAAAGCCTGCCCATAGTGACCAACCCTGCATCCTTTACAGTAGTTCTTCCCAATGTGACTACTCCCATACGACTTGTCTAGATTAGATTCCCCACTTCCTCCCCAGATTTCCCACCGTTGTTACCACTGTTTCTGCTCCACTAGTGACAGCAGCTGTGGCTGTGCTGATGTAGACAAGATGCTTTTCAGCTAGTGGCATTTTAGGCACCCTTCTGTGCAGGCTTTCTCTGAGCAAGATTTGATTAGATGTTGCTTTCAAATCCTGGTGGCTGCTGCCTGGTGCTTTGTGTACACAAGTTCACCCAGCATTGCTACCACCAGTGGAAGTGAATGGCAATAGCAACAATGGGAAATTTTAGGCAAAAAATTCCCAGAGGCTTGGCAGGATCAGACACGTAGTTTCCAGTCCTCTTCCTCAGAGGCTCATAAGCCAGTGTATTATTTGTCTACATTCTCAAGAGAAAGAGAGAAGGTAAGAATGTTTTTAATTTCACTGGGCATGTATGACCCACTGTTACGTAGCATATCATAGACTAAGGCAAGCATTCACCCTTTCCCCCAAGAATGGTTAACGTACTCAACTAACTCTGTCAACTTCTGTACATGTCAGCATCATGGAGTTCTGTAGCACTACATCCATTCAGTCTATTACTGAAAGTAACAAACAGTTCCTTTCACTCATTTTAATATATTCAGGTTCTATTTAATGACTAGCAAACATAACTAAATTAAGGGTAAATTCATGAATAATAGAGTAATATAATAATAAGTTTGAATCTGTATGGGTGGCCATGGGTGAAGCCGCTGGGTGCCTTGATTTAAAAACCAGTACAATAAAAATCTGCAAACATAATAAGCCCTAAACAGTCAACAGTACTAGCTTTGTGCATATGGATAATTTCAAGATGTTGATAACTAGTTATTTGTATAAAAAAAAAAAAGGAGGACCCTGCTACCAGCTAAATGACCAAGCAGCAGAAAGCTTTACTCTTAGAGCTGGTGGGCCATTTTAGTTGTAAGTTTATGATTCATTTGAAGTCCTCACACCAGAGCAAGAGCAGCTATCCAAATGTGAAGTCTTCTCATCTCAGATTTCATCACATAGGATGCGGTGATCCAATATGGTTGTCCATCATCATGCCAATGAATATTCCAGCTCAGTTTCATGCATGAAAAAGTCAGGGCAGGTAAAACTTTGTTCATGAAAACTCTGGGTTCAAACCTGTTTATTCTTAAACATATATGATATAAATCAAGAGACTATCTTGATTGGATGAGGGAGAGGAAAAACAGGAGGACAATCTGAATGCTTCTGCCAGAGCTACAGTCATTATAGTGAATGTTCATTCTGAGAATTTTTTCTTTTTCTTTTTTTTTTTTGGGGGGGGACAGTTTGGCAAAAATGGGTCAAAGGGTGTCAGTATAAAGGAGGGGAAAGGTTTACATTTCCATTTTAGGTAAGGATTTATAGAAATAGTTTTAAAGTCCTAGTTTATTATCCATCTTCCTGAAGTATTAAAAATAACACGCGCACACATGTTTATCTTGTCAAAGCAATCAGAAAATTAAAGTTTAGCTTTTCCATTTCAGGCAGAGGTTTTTGTTTATGGAACTTTGCAGTTGTCTTCAACCTATTTATCATTGTAGGCTGCATATGCAGCTCTCTAGGTGTTATGTGGGCCGCATCCGCACAATATGTACACAGTGTTTAATATTTCTAAATGTGTTTCTTAAACTGCTCCCTTTGTGCTTTTAATCCTTGTAAAGGACTGCTATAATTTGTAGTCCTCAAACTGAGTCTGAGAGTGAATTAAAATGAGTGAGATGAAGAGGATGCTTCAGATGGCAGTTCAACTTGGGATGAAATTAGTGTGCATACAAGGGCTTGCCTACACTGGCAATGTTAAAGCGCTGTCTAGAATGGCTGCTAGAGCTTTCCCTGCTCAGGGTGGCTGCACATCAGCTCCTACTCAGGATTGGAATAATCTGGCCCTTAATATTAAATGAAGAACATTGTTCACATAACAGAATTATTGGACTCGGAACAAAATCCCCTTTGATCTTCCCATGGGGACCAATTTCTACCCTGACTTATATCCCCTAGGCAACCCCATTAAAGTAGATTATGTTTCAGGAGATGTAAATCTTTGCCCCAGATCTCCATATTCTGATTTCATTGCATGTGTATAAATCCCAGTCATAGCAATGGAATTCCATGCTTGGAAGAGGGTTGAAAAGAGATCAACGATGCTGACAACAAGAGATCCTTTCTGTGGGTCAGAGAAGAAGAGTAACCGTCCCTACCTCTCCATTCTAGGACCTTGCCAGAGCAGGCTGAGAAAGTGGATAAACTGTGAGAGGTGGTGGGTTGTTTGCTTGTTTGTTTTTTATGTTGTTGTTGCTGTTGTTATTTATTTGTTTTTGCCTAATATGAACCAGGCTGACATCACAAACTTAACTGCTAAGTGAAGGGGGATTATTTTAAGCCAGATGTGAAGCTGAAGTAGGCGTCCAGTAAGTCAAGTTGGCAAAATAGTTGAATAGATGATTCTTTAATGTCGAAATTAAACAGTAATAATAAGGAGGCCTCCTAATGAGAGAGACAAGTGTTGTAGTTCGATGTGGCATTTTGTATTTAGTCACACACTTAAATCTGCACATTTAATATAAAATATGTTTTACTGTAAAACTTTACCCAATTCTTCAGTCTTCAGTATTTGCTTTTTAATGTTTATTACTCTCCCAGAAAAAAATTATATGTTACAGTTTGGCATCTTTCTATTATTTTTCCTTATGTGGATTCTTAACACAGAAAAGATAATTTCATTCTTGGAGCTGAAACGCCAGTCCTACCCCATGAATTCAGTTCCTAACTCAGGAATGATGATATGTGCTATGATATCTGCTATGGATTCAACACCTCAAAATAATAGGGTAGATTAAACGAGGAATATCAACCATGCTTTTTGTTCACTTGTAGCTTTCTCTCTTTTCATCCATTCTTTGGTGCGTTCACATGTACAATTTGATTTATTTTCAAGGATCAGAGCACTGATTTAAATGGAGACCCCCTAAAAATGTTAATAATAATAAGTCCTTAACTCCATTACAGTGTATCATACTAGCACTTAGTATGGAACTATTAACATGCAGGGTATTTTTTGCGGGGGAGATGGGGTGTTCCATAATACATAATTACATGAGTCATTAGACTATGTAGTATTTGACATAATAGTGAAAAGTCTGATGTACCTATGCATATAGAGCTTGATCCAGAGCCTTTGATGGTCCATTGACTCCCATGGCCTTTAGATTCAGTATTTTACATTCAGTGGATAATAGGAACATTCAGATAGTCATAACTTGACTGTTTCATATTGTATATATTTAAGCTAACAAAGGGCTGTAAGATGTGAGAGAGATCTAAGGATCTAAAAAACTTAGTTTCTGTTTTGTTTGAAGAGGATTTGATTTTTTAACAAGTCTGAAGGAATAACAAACTGTATTTCTTTAAAAATCCCAAACTAATTTATATCAAACGTGATTCCAAAGATAGAGTCCTTTTGCCCCTCTGAATTATAACATCCATAAGCTTGAAACTTGTAAGTCATATGAATATTGATACACCCAATGAATCTTTTTCAGTTTTTTAGATAAAACACAGCTCTTTTATTGTGTCTGTCTCATGAATGTTTCAGTGCTTAAGTCATTAATTTAGGACTTGAGAAACATGGGTTCAAGTGTCTGGTCCACCCAGACTTCCTTCCAGGATACTGAGCACACGATACCTCAGTTCCCCATTTTACAGATGGGAACAATAGGACTTCCCTGCCTCACTGGTGTTGTGAACATAAATGCATTAAAGATCGTGAGGCATGCAGATACTACTGTATTGGGTTCCGTAGGAGTACCTAAGATAGATAAAATAAATAATAGCAAAAGTGACTAAATCTAGATATCCCATCATCTTCAAGGATTGATTTATGCCTCCTTGTGAACATGGTCTATATTTGATTAGCTTAGTATAGATTAATACAGTACATATATATTTTAATGTGATAAGGGCCTATTTCTTTCTTATACTTTTACCTCAAAATATTAAATGAATGGAAAGGCCAGAACTGCTAAGACCCTCAGTAGATTTAGAACATCAACAAAGGATAAGGATGCCAAGAAAGAGCATGAACACTGGATCAGGGCAGAAGGGAAGCAGAGGAAAATGAGAAAAAGAATAGCTGAATCTATGTCTTGAGATCAATCTAAAGAGCTGATTCATTTGGCAACAGCACAGCAGGATGGGGGAGCTGAAAAAAGAGGAGGGCCTATACTAATGGAGAAAGTTTATGTTGGATTGAAAAGAGGGATGGCATGTATGTGAAGAAGTGTCATGATAAGAGTCAAACAAGCATTCATGCTTTGGAGGGCTTATCCAAACAGATTTTATCGTCTGAATCTAATAAGCCTTGTCTGATACTAAAACAGAGGGAATTAGATAAGTTTGGCTCATTTTTACTTCCCCCTCCCCAATTTCATGTCAAAGAAGGAATTAATCTCTCAGATAATGGTACTGTAATTCTCAATACATATATGAATCACAGCATTCAACAGGCACTGTAAGATCCAGTGTCCATCAATGATGATTGCTCCTGGCTGCTTGACATTGATTATATTCTCAATTTGAAGGCATTCTCTTATAAAACTGCTTTGCCTGCTACATTGATTCTCATTACAGGCACCCTCTGTATAGCATTCAACCAAATATGTCATTTAAAAGATTAGCTTCTGTAGATAATTCTTTGTGTGATAAGTTAGAAGGTATTATTCTTGTGACCAGCACATGGTTGCAAAGTGTTTTTCTTTATTACATGTTTTAAATGATGAAATAGAGCAGGATTTCTCAAACGGGGGTCGACGCTTGTGTAGGGAAAGCCCCTGGCGGGCCGGGCCCGTGTGTTTACCTGCCCCGTCTGCAGGTCCAGCCCGTCGCGGCTCCCACTGGTGGCATATCGTTGCTCCAGGCCAATGGAAGCTGCTGGAAGCGGCGGCCAGTAAGTCCCTTGGCCCGCGCCACTTTCAGCAGCTCCCATTGGCCGAGAGCAGCGATCCGCAGCCAGTGGGAGCCGTGATAGGCTGAACCTGTGGATGGGGCAGGTAAACACAGCAGCCCGGCCTGCCAGGAGCTTTCCCTATACAAGCGGCCACCCGTTTGAGAAACCCTGATCTAGATCAATGTTATATATAACAAATAGATTAATATAAACACTGAGCATAGTTTAAAAAATTGAACCGTGTTACTGCATTTGAATATATTATCAAGAGCTGACATATTATCCAGACTTTCTCATCATATACCTGTATTGGCACGAAACTGGAATACATTATGTCACTTAGTGCCCTCAGTTTTAAATTCCATTGTCACTCATGAGAGTTGTCCTATGCTTGAAAGCAGGGGAACCACTGAGAGGCCTTGTGAGAAGGGAAGAAGAGCAGAGTGGCAACATGTCGTGTGTGTGTATGTTTTTGGTGCTAGCCATACACTAGCTCAGCTGGCTAGCAGTTGACCAATTTTCAGGGGTTTATAAAACCACAGAGAGAACAGTAGTTTTTGTCAAAACCTAGAGGGATTCAGGTTCTGAAAAAAGGACATTCTGGGCTTTCAGGGACACATGGTAAGCCTAGTCTCTAGAATACGGTTTCTCAACTGGTGGGTCGCAACCACCAGGGAGGTCACAAAAGGCAAAGTATAATCTACAGCAAAGAAAATCTCACTTCCTGAATCTCCTTACCCTTTAAGGTCAAGTATTCTCTGTTAACTTCTTGAAACACACACACAAATAAACTATATAGGGTTATGTCTGGTCTCATTGATACATTTACTCTTTTATGAGAAATGTAAGGAGTGTGTGTGAAAATTTTTGACATTCAATAATGGGCTGCCAACCTGAAATGTCTGAGAGAAATTGCTACTGAATCACAAAATAAAGCTAATGTCCAAGAATGTACCGAGAAGAATGTAGGGACTATTTTTCTTTTCCTCTTCAAAAACCCATGCAACTCCTCTAATCAATGGCTGATTATGTTTTCTCTATGATATTGATTGACTGACTAAATCCTAGTTGGCTGGTTGTGTTTCAAGGCTAATACTGAAACTAGAATAGTGAACAGGTGAACTGGATCTATACTCAATGAGTCAAGGTTTAAAATATGTGTGAAGATGCTTCTATGGATTAATTTCCATATGCACTTGTGCATTTACACTAAATGATTTATTTTGATTAACAAATTAATAAATAGATTCTCAGATGAACACTTTTCCTCCTCCAAGACTATGAGGGGAAAATTAACAAGGGACAGTCAAGTGAAAGGGATATTGAGATTATGAGTAAAATCCAACAGTTAGTTTTTAAAGTGCTGGTAAAAGGTGCCAGATTAACAGAGTTGGAAATTTAAGAACTGCTTTTATCCAAAATGCCTGAAGTGAAATCCTGGCCCCACTGAAGCCAATCAGAGTTTTCCCAATGACTTCAACGAGGCCAACATTTCACTCTTGAAAAAGCATAGATGTTGGTAGTTCAGTACTCCATAGATTTGCTTTCCGTACCAGTGAGTTTCTACCTTGACCCGATGCTCATACAATCTTGGATTTATTTTCTCTGTCTTCCAACAGGGTGATAACTGTCATGGTGGATTTGTTGCATGTCCATAGACAAAGCAGGATTCATATTGGTGGGATTGTTGCTAGTTCTGGTCTCATTTAGAGTTAAACTTATTTTATTTATTTCAGTGTTTATTCCAATCTTTAAGCACCTTTCCAAAACTTGGAACACAGCATACTA
The DNA here is from genome assembly GCF_025201925.1 of Gopherus flavomarginatus. Lineage (NCBI taxonomy): Eukaryota > Metazoa > Chordata > Testudines > Testudinidae > Gopherus > Gopherus flavomarginatus. Next base: position 36,163,673 of record NC_066617.1, read on the forward strand.
ATGAAAATCTAGCATTGTTCTTTCTTGGTAGCATGTAGCCAGTATATTTGTAGCAAAATATCATCTCTGCTTGCAAACACATTTGGTAATTTTATGTTGTCAGGCACCTGATTTCTTTCATATCATTGCAGCTTATTTTTTATGAAAAGGGAGTATATTCTGTGTATTTATGCAAAGCTAGAGGCCTTTTAGAATAATCTTATAAATATATACAGTACCTGCAGTAAATGCGATTATCCACCCCTCGTAGTGCTCACCACTCACTTAAGCAAATAGCCTCTAGCCATCATTCTGAAACTAGATGTGGAGAAGATTACATTTCCATAATTAAAAAAAAGTAAATCCCTCATCTGTCTTCATTTTTAAACTGCCACTGTCAAATTGTACAAATGTGCCAAAGAAAAATGATCAAAGGTTTGAGGTCCCCCCTCCATTTATAACAGGTAGCAAATTACGAAGTGTTCTTTCTTCATTCTAATGTGATTACACAAATCTTTAGTGTTTCACATGGTTATGTTATTCTGTACCAATCCTAAATTCTATATTAAGCATATGTAGGCTTGGTGGTAAGCAGCACGTGAATCAATCTAATGACACAACTAAATCTTGAAAATTAATACATTTTCACTGTAGTTGCTTAAGAGAAAAGTAATTATTAGGATTGTTCTCATTAAGTAAAGCTCTTTTGTCTTGTTAAGATGGCATCTGACTGTGTGTAACGATATTTCTCTTTCTTGTATCCTTGTTGGATTGAAGAGATTTTTCTGTGTATGTTTAATTTTTAATTACTGTATTTCCATTGGCTTCCAATTAACATTTTTTTGAATGCACCAGAGCTTTCTGATGTTCGCTTAATAACAATTGTGACTTTAATAGGACATGGAGTTGATGTTTGTTTACAAATGAAAACAATTTTATACAGAGTAGTGATTTCAAACAATGTAGTGTCAATATTGTCCTTAAGCGGTTAGAAAAATGGGTGTATCCTTTCTTTATTTTGGGCACTTTGTGATATGATAAGATATTACTGATTTCTTTTTTCACTGCATACTGCATTTCAGGGTATGCAGAAAGAAATCTTGGATAATATCCATTCCTGAAGAAATAAAAGGCAGATCCTCAGCAGGTGTAAATTGTCATATCTCCATTGGAGTCAGTGGAGCTATGCTGATTTGTACCAGTGAGTCTCTGGCTCAATGTGCCTTGCATGAAACTGCAATCTCTTTGTTTACAGCTTGCTAAGCTTAATTGTTTAGTGCTACATAAAACATAAAGCATTTGGATTTAATGTTGAGTACTGTAACAGTCCAGCAGTGATATAATGATTGACAGATATGGTTACTGCCACCTCCACAAATGCTTTTCCAAGCTCAGATAAGCATTCATCCGTAAGCATGTCCAAAATGGAAAAAAACTAAGTTTGAAATAAACATACATGTACTGTTTAAAAAAACCTTCCCATGAGAAGTTTGAAAGTGATTTACTTAATTCTATTCTATTTACAGTGAAATCCTTTGAATGGGGGTTTAAGTAAGAGCTTTACTGTGAAAACTACAAAAAAAATCTTCCAGAATTGTGTCATACTATCCATGTTTGTGCCATTTGTTTATTTCCATTAAATTATTTGTTCAGTGTACTATAAATATCCATGGAAAGACTGTGATATGGCAGAGATGGAAGCAAGGTACAGAGATCTCAGAAGCATCTAAAATAGAGATAAAAATTATGTTCCTAGGAAGCGTTCCCTGGAGGTGTCTACTAGGGCACCCAGCTGTGACAGCTTCACCCCTTGAATGGCCACTGTGACCTGCGGATATGAAAACCCTGGCAAAATTTGTTGCTGCAGGTTGAGTGATTTGATTCCTTTTATAGCGGGCAGAATAACAGTAAGGGCTTGTCTACAGGGGCAAATTTACTGGCATTATTTGGAATAACAGTGGCCTTTTTTGGTTTAAATGACATATGCTAAACTGAAAAAATTGGACTGTCATTCCAAATAAGAATGTCTATGCAAGGAGTTATGGCAGTATTACCATAGTGGTATAATTATACTGGTATAGTAATGCCAATACATCTCACCATGAAGCAAGTCTTAAGGACAAAGAGACCATTTTTGAGGTGTAGACCATGTGTTCAGAACTTATTATCTGGAAACAGAATCTCACTTGAAGATGTCTGGATTTTAAATGACACATCCTTCCATCAAGCATGTTGCAGTGCAAGGAAAAAAAATGGTTGTGGGTCCATTCAGACTACTTCTGTCCTTTCTGCCTAAGTTAGCAAGTAATCCATGACATTAATAAACATCAAAGATGTCTAAATAAATCTCTTGTCCATCGGGCAAAATATATTTTAGGGTCTCGTGCTTCAGTTTCCTCTAGAATGGTACAGCATGAAGATCATACATAGCTTCTCTCTGAGGAATATATTCCCCCTGTATAAGGAGGACATTTATAGAAAGGGAGACGAGGAATGCCAGATAGATTCCTGCCCCCCTTCTCTGCCCCACTGTTCTATACATTACATATATGCATTGTACATTGTCTGGGTGGCTTGGGGCCTAGGTTGAGGACAAGAGCTCCTTTCGTATGCATTTCTTTTCTTGTTCCCATTTTCTTCTCTTCTCACACCACAAGATGATGCAATATTGCAAGCCCTCCCTTTCTTATCTTGATCGGTTTCGATGCTTGTCCCCAGAACTCCCCCTTCTTTACCTTTCTCGTAACTCCCACTGCTCCTTCACCTACCCATATCTCCAACCTCCTCAGAACTCAGGACAGTCCCTGCAGGGGACTGTCTGTAATAATGGAGTAAGTGACAAAATTCTTAAAGACATGGGGTTATATTAAGGATATTGTTCATCCCTGGAGTGCAAACCAGCCCTAAAAACATCTCCAGCGGACACTGGGGAAAATTCTGCATTTACATTGGGGCAGAAGTTTCCTAATATCTTTGTATAACTCTGTGCATAATGGACCTTGTACCTGACTGGGACCTGACTGTGGATGCTACTGTGATATTACTATTAAATAACAAAGGGAACCCTCTGGTGGTGGAGAGCCAGTGTAGTGGCTCCAGCACCACTGCCTATCCCACCTTGTGCTGCAGGAGCATGACTAGGAAAAGGAGGTATTTTGAATGCATACCTATTCCCAGGCAATCTCTAGTAGTTGGAATAGCCCCCTAAGGCCACTAGCAACTAGCTTAGATGAGAGTCATCTTGATATATATTAGGTATCAACCTGGAGACTGGGCACTTCCAGAATAGACGGGGAAAACTCCAAGAATGGATAGGATGTGCACAGGTGACTTCTTCTTTGCATCTGCACACACACCAACCTGCCCTGAGCACAACTTGGCCACCTTCCAGGTTCTGGGCTGGTACATCAGTTCCAGGTAATGTTTGCTGAACTGTATCCAGTTGTGTTTTAGGAATGTCATCATCACACCACGTGTCAGGTCTTTAAAGTCTTCTGAGATAGTGCAATTCCTTTAATTTATAGATGGAAAAGCTGTAATAAACCCAGAGCTTTGGCAAGCAACGGTTCTTTAGCACCGACCACCTCCCCCTTTTTCTCTACACATGTTGTTGAGGTCTCTGTGTTAGGCACAATAGCAGAAAAACAGAATTAAACAGCTATTGTTATAATTTAACAGTAATATTACACTAGCATTCAGAGGTGTCGATGGTGTTCAAGTCGCATTGTACTAGATGCTGTACAAAAATGTTAGGAAATGTACGGAGTTCGCAATCTGAGAAAATAAGTGATATGAAAAGGGGAGAGGAAGAGAGACAATCAAAGATACAGTTTTTCTACAGAAAGATATATTTGTATTTTTTTTCCTGATTGTATATGTTCGTAAGAATCCCTAACTGCCCGTCAAAACAATTAATTCATTTCTTATAGGCACTAGGGCAGATATGGGTCCTGAGAAGAGGCTAGTGACCTTACAGCAGAGCCCTGCATGGAGTTATTCTTTAATTCCGCTCCCGTTATTATGTCAGTGGGTCCTGCGGAACCTGCAGGATCCCAGTCCTGCTTTTGGGCACTACACTAGTCCCGCACAGGCCTCTACCTTACAGATCCGTTCAGTGTGGGTTTTCCAAAAATACAACAGGACAGAGTCAGGCACAAATAAGTTTGTGTGAACACTGACAGACGTGCAGAGAAGGATGGCATCTTTGGCCAAGTGAGGAAGGCTGGAGAGTGACCCAATAAAATATATTTATTTGATTGTAGAGTCCTAGAAGTGGAGACTAGGGACTATAGAAATAGCTAAGAAGATAAAGATCAGTCCTAACCTTTACTGTGTTAACCCAAACATTGCCCCTAACCATTACTATTGTGAGTTCTGCCATGGAGAGGGGAGAGCAGAGGCTCTTTGCCTGATACCCTCCTTTCTTACACCCCTTTGAGCAATGAGACAGTGAATGTAATATTTAGATATGCCTCCCTACTCACCAGCCAGATAAAGTGTCCAGGCACAGGAAGGGGAGCAAGTAATTTACTCCCATCCGTAACTCAGAGGTACAGTTCCTTCCAGGAGCTCCCTCTGAATGTACCATGTCTTACTTTGGAATGATACTAGTGGCTTCAAGTTAAACCCCATCACTCACTTTCCATGAGGTGAGGCAGGGAAGAAGTCAGGGAAGCAGGACAGCACCAACATGCTATTAAGTGCTGGCCTTGTATATTAATGATTCTGTGTATTTGAGTTACTTCATGTAGACTATCATTAATAATTTGTGCCATGTATAGCACTGAGCACACTGCCACTGCTTAACAGATAGTAAGTGGCAATAGATGAGAAGTCTACTTTTATCATCCATGTATTTAGAAAGAGGACTTTGGAAAAGCTTTAAAATGAGGCCGAATGGTAAGGTGATTTGTTGATGTAGAAGGTGCTTGTCATTGTCCAGTAACCATGACTATGGTCAATTAGTGACCTGAGTGATTCAGGAAGGGTGCTCAGACTTGACTGCAGCTTGAGATCCCCCACCCATAGTACTTGTGAAAAATATCCATTCTTAGACTGGGTTTTCTGCTGAATTGTGGAATATGTTGCCTAATATTAAAGTTCAATCTGAACAGTTTTAATCAGCCTCCTTTTCTGGTGTCATTTACATTCTTTGTCCAAGTCACTCTAAGATGCACAGTCGACTCTCCATCTTTATTACAGCTTCATTAACCTTTTAAATCTCCTATTTTTGTATAGCAGCCTTTCCTTGGTTTAATTATCAATTTAAAATTCACAGTCAGTAACTGCTGCCATTTTAGCTTTTTGACATTTTTCACCTGCAGATTGTAAAATACAGAATTAAGAATCCTGTTCTGCTGTTGTATGTTGCATTCTGATTCTAGCTGGAGTAGTAAAGCTAGAATTCGGTTATTCATTGTCATTCAGGAATTGTTTTGTGCTTTATGAGATCATCAGACCTCAGCTGAATTACAGTCCGGAATTTAGTTTTGCAACCATGTATTATCCTCCATGTGTTGTCACTGTGCCTGCTCTTTAGTATGATCACAAAATATAACTTGAGCATCTTATACAGGAATTCCATTTCTTCTTTTTTACAAATTTTTGCTTGTAGATAGGATCACCTGGCTTCAAAATCATTCAGTTCTCTTTTCTATCAATCGAGCTGTAGTTTTTACGGCATACTCATCACCATCCTATCTAAATCTGATATGAGAGCAAATACTATATTTGATAGTATTTATTCCATCATGCATTGTTCTGTGTACTTCAAGATGTTTCTTGCACCCCTCCATTACAACCACAGTGTTCTCTACTGGGTTTTTAGCAATGTCCATATATAAGGATGCATAACTATATCAGGGTTAGTGTAGAATTGTCCCATTACTTTGATGTTCAGTCTTTCAAATAATTGTTTCTTTTCCTCCAATCAGATAATCAGAACTTGATGACAGTTGTGCTGATTTGGGAGTTGGAGAACTAATCAATGGCTGTGACACAGTAGCAGCACATCTACTGGGCATTGCCATTAAAAGGCAATGCCCAGTCTTTCCTGTCCGGAATCATCGAAAGCATGACGAATGATGTGGAGGAACTTAAACTATACCTCCCTACACCAGCTAATCCCTCTGTGCTCAAGGATATTCACACAAAGTGGTGTGTCTACCGTGTTTTGGGGTTTTAGTTAGGCCAAGAGGCAGCCTGAATTTCTACAATGGCTCAATTTCTTGGCTACGTGGCTAAAACAGTGGGTGAAACTAGCACATCCTCTGCTTATCCTGGCCATTTTCCAGCGTTGCCACTCTTGAGCACTGTGTCTGTCTTCCTCAAATAATAGTTTCTGCTCCCCAGGACCTGTGACATTGTAGACCTGGTATGAATTATAAAGTATTTTTTCAAGATTTGTCTGTCTTCATCTTGGTTTTCTTTCTACTTATTACCAGCATGCTGCATTTCCGATATTTCTTTTCTTATTATAGCAGAATTCCCATGAGATAATTCCTGAGCCTCTTTCACAGTTGTTCAAATATTTTTCATAACCTTCTACAATTCAGATCAGTTCATCTCTCTGGGTGCAGTTATTTAAAACCTAAACTTTAAAAGTTTTGGATGTCTGCTGAAAAATTTCAAACAAAGTACTGCAACCCATATCGAAACCCCAGCACTCAAGCTGTATACTTCTAGCTGACAAGTGGTAATGATTTCTATGAGGTACATCTGGGCGCTTCCTTGTCTCCTGGACTTCCACATTTTTTTTCTGATAATCATACTGGAATAGGTATTAAGAAGAGCCAAACTATCGCAAACAAGACTTTATTGCAATTCCAGAATGCTGCTGAGCCACAGTATCTTCGGTACACAGTGTCAGATGACAACTTCCACATAATAGGTAGTCTTTATGTTGTACTTGCAGGTTTTCAATCATCTTGTCATACCAATTAATTTTACTTAGACAAAAGGGTCTAATTTCAGAGGAAAATAACTGACAATTTAAGAATACTTTGCATTTCTATAGCTCCGTTCCACCCAACAATCTCTCTGTATTTTACACACATTAATGAATTAAACGTGCTAGTAACCCTGTGAAGAATTTCCTTATTTCACAGACAGGGAAACAGAGGCACCAAGAAATTAAATGGCTTGTCAAGGTCAAACAAGATATTATGAGTAGGAAAGGGAACAGACCCCATCATACCTTATTCCTAGTCGGGTGCTTTAACCATTAGACTAGTATTCCTTGGCCACGGAGTGCAACCTAAAAGTAGTCATAGTGAACAACTACTGGATCTTACTCAGGAATTAAAGTGAGGGAGAGTCAGTGGTGCAGGAACCATTTTTATAGTGGGGGTATTGAGACCCATTGAACCAAACAGTAAACCCCATATATGATGGAAACCATTTCAAGCAGGGGATACAGCAGCACCCCCAGCACCTCTAGTTCCTATGTGGGGAGCAGGAGGAGCACAGCACCCAATCCTCTGCAAAAGCATTGGGAGAGCCACCTACAGTTCCTGTGTTTCAGTGGCTGGACTTCCCCTTGTATATCAATCTGCTGTAATCACTGGGTTAGATAAGAAAAACCCTAAACAATTAAAACCAAAAAGCCCGCTGGCACTAAGAGCCAGCAAGAGTAAGACCAGGAAAAGAGCAACTCACTCCTTCCTCTAAAATCCACTTGCAGAGAGCGGGGGAGCAGAAGCCAGGGTAAGTGATCCTTAGACAAAGCAATTTAGAAAGTGTTAGAGAAACTTCAGGAAGAAAGATTATATAAATGCAAATGATGATGATCATCATCATCGATTATAATTGTCTACTAATTCAGTGTGTGAATAACATTTCCTTTGTGTGGTTTGTTTTGTTTTCCAGTGTTTTCTTAGGAGGTGTGAGGGGGGTGAAGGACTGCGGGGGCTGGGAATGGGGTATAAAGCCTTTCAAGTGTAACCCTTCTGCCCCTCTAATTGGCAGCAACAAGGGCTGGGTTCAGTATCCAGGGGTTCCGTTTCAGTAACACAATGCATAACCGGCTCGAGGCCCCCCCCAGTGACCTGGGACACTCACATACCACACCCCCCTGGGCGCCTCTAGGAGGCAATACTTCCCCTCTCGCAAGCACAGAGTCTGAGTGTAGCAAAATCTTTTTTAATAGAGGAAGGAATCAATGCGGCATCCCATTGGAGAAACACCACAAACAGGGTTATAACACAAACCATAAACAAAAACCCACCTCCAAGTACGTTTGGCACTGTCCTTTTTCCGCTTAGGGTTTTAAGTCCAATCACCCCAAAGTCCAACAACCCAAAAGTCTCTGGTCAATGCCACCCCAGAGTTCGAGAGTCTATCTGTAGAGGTCCCTCCCCCCAGCCTGGGTAGAAAGGGGCACCTTACGTGGTCCAGGGCCAACTGCCCTGCCTCTACGTGGGTTCTGCTTCCGCCTTCTCCACAAACTGCTCCGCTTTACCAGCTGCTCCACTCTGCTCCTCCAGCCATCCTCAGGAACTGCTCCGCTCCACCAGCTGCTCTGCTCCATGAGCTGCTCTGCAAAACTGCTCGGCTCCGCTCACTCTGTGGGCCGCTCCACCCGTCCCACAGCTACTCCGCTCTGCCAGCCGCTCTGCTGCCACCAGCTGTCCCGTGATTCGCTCCAGCCGTCCCTGCAACTGCTCCACTCCGCCAGCTGCTCTGTTCCACAGCATATCTTCAGGCTCCCCCACTAGTTAGCACAATGCTCAGTGCTCTCAGCTCAGTTATTTCAGCTTTTTTGTGATTTCAACTCTTAGTGATCTCAGCTCTTAGTGGGGGAGCCCCAGTGCTAGTGCACCATTAGCCCAAAGTGCGTTCAGCTCAGTAACCTGTATTTAGATTCTTGAGGGAATAAAAAAATCAACTCTGACATTCCACAGTGGAGAGAGGAGGGGGTGCAACTGGTGCTTCTAGCTCCACAAGGAGACTGCACCACCAGGCACAGATACCTGTCCCCAGCCTCTCTCTCACTTCACTGGGTTTTGGAACCCATGTCCCTTGTCTAGCAAGTACCACCCAACTGAGGGTGAGTCATTTGTCACCAAGCAGTCCCACCGCTCAGCAGTCTGGGATAGGGTAGGTGTGCCTATGCAAATACACTCTCTGACATTCTTTCCACCAGATGTCAGGGTAGAGCTTATCCTGACTCTGCTTACACAAGGTTAGTGGGTGAGGTGTGTTAAGAGTTTTGTGAAGTTCCTGCAGTTCCCAGTAGACAGGTGTCCATTTCACCCAAACACAGCACCCTGTTAACCCATCAGCAATGTTGCCAGTTAGTGCTAAATGTTGAATGAATGTTCAGACTAAACTTCCCATTCACCACTTGAGGTGCTCTCTCTGGGCAAGTTATGAAGTGAAAAGCAGGAGTTATAGCTAATTCAGATAGTAGTTTGATCACAAGAAGGTAAGAAAGTGGCATTAGTTGGGTCACATTTGTGCTTTCAGAGTAAAGTAGAGTGTGGATCTGCAGAGTCACAGACCCTGCTCTTGTGTCCCTTCCCTTTAGTACATCATGGGTCTTCTCTTTATGAAAAGAAGAGTTCGATAGCAGGATTGGCCACTGTCGGTAGACAGATACTGGGCTAGATGGACCTTTGGTCTGATCCAGTACGGCCATTCTTATGATGTTCCTACTCTCCTGTACAGACACAACAGGGTGCTTGCCCACAAAGTGGAACAGACAAGTGAAGTGGGAAAGAGCATGTGAGTGAGCCAGCAAGTAAGGGAAATCATCAATTTTCTCTGAATGTGCTAAGACACAGTACACCTCTACCTCGATATAATGCAACCCGATAGAACATGAATTTGGATATAACATGGTAAAGCAGTGCTCCAGGGGGATGGAGGCGGGCAGGGCTGCTTACTCTGATGGATCAAAGCAAGTTCAATATACAAGTTTCACCTATAACACTAAGATTTTTGGTTCCCGAGGACAGCGTTATATCAAGGTAGAGGTGTAATTAGATTTATAGGTTACATTAGTGAGACAATGAAAATACTGAAGTATGTTTGTTCGGAAAAGTGACTAACCACACATTATCAGTTTTACAGTCACTTTTCAGAGTAAAAATACTCTATAATATCAGTGTTTTTCTATATATCACTTCAATATAACCTTTAAACTCAATTGCAATTGCTTATCTCTCAGTGTTTTTGTAATCAAATTTACTCACTTTACAAGTAAAAACAGATATTTTTCTAGCAGCCAGCCTTGCAAACTCAGCCTGGGTTCTGAGAATCAAGCTGGGTTCTTTCCATCTCACTCATCATCACTAGCAATAAATGTTCTGTAGCCCTCAGTGACACCTGTGCAACTCCACTGCCTTCAATTTTTTATGCCAGTGTCACCTGTGCAACTCCTGCTGCCTTCAATGGATTTGCACAGGTGTCAATGATTGGTACTTAGTAAACATTCCTGTCAGTGGTGCACCAGATGGAAAAGAATCTAGCTCACTCAGTCTTAGCAGCATGAGCTTTCCAGTGCTGGAAGGAGTAAAGGTCACTGCAAACTGATTTTAGTTACTAAAGTAGATGTATGAGATTGAACACATACAGGGTAAGGAAGTGCTATTTTTACATAACCAGAGCGCTTTAAAATAAATAAATAAAAGAGTCTTTGCCTAGAGTTGCCAGTTACAGTGGGTTAGAAATTCTATGAAACTAAAGTCTTTTGCTTTTTGAATTCTATTACTTTTCTGCAATAATAAATTTTACTTTTTTAATTGCATAGATACAATTGCTCTATAAATGCATATAATTACAGCTCTTTAATTATCTGATTTATGATTTTGAGAACCAAGTAGAATTGGAATTAGAAGTATATCTGAGATAGAGCCTCTTTTTAAAAATGTCTTTGTTTCTTTTAATGGAAATTATGATCATTAACTATAACATAGAAGATGATGATGAAAATGGATTTTCTACCATTCTAATCTACAGCTTCAAAAGACAAGTGTCCTGTATGTGTTTATGCAAATAATGTGGAATTTGAACATCCCTTCACAGAAGAAAAATCATCAGATCATCTAAACTTCTAACAGACTGTATAAACTAATCAAGCCACCCCTTAGCCTTCTCTTTGTTAAGCAAAAGAGACTGAGCTCCTTGAGTCTATCACTATGAGGCATGTCATTCTTGTGGCTCTTCTCTGAACCCTCTCCAGTTTATCAACATCTTTGTTGATTTATGGGAACCAGAACTAGACACAATGCTCCAGAAGCAGTGACTCCAGTACCAAATATAAAGGTAAAATAACCTCTCATAAAAAAAACCTTTAATCCATTTAATGTGTGCCCTGTTAATTTTATATCATCTAATTTTTTAATCAAAATATTGTGCGGTACCAAGTCAAACACCTTACAGACATCTAAGTGCATTATGTCAACACTATTATCTTTATCAACCAAACTTGTAATCTCCTAAAAAAAAAAAAAATCTAGTTAGTTTGACAGGATCTATTTTCCATAAACCCATGTTGATTTGCATTAATTACATTACTCCTCTTATAATTCTTTAATAATCAAGTCCCATATTAACCACTTGATTATCTTGCCCAAAATTGATATCAGGCCTATAACTACTCACATCATCCCATTTAGCCTTTTTAAATATTGGCACAATGTTAACTGTCTTGCAGTCTTCTGGAACTTCCCCTATGCTCCGCAAGTCACTGAAAATCAACATTAATGGTCCAGCAAGCTCCTCAGCCAACTCTTTTAAATCTCCTGAATGCTGGTTATCTGGACCTGCTGATTTTAAAATGTTTAACTGTAGTTGCTTCTGTTTAACATTCTCCAGAAATATTAGTGAAATGGAAAGAGTGTTACCTTCTCCATATGATGAGACTATATCATCTTTTTCCCCCCCAACAGATAACAGAAATCTTTATTGAACACTTCTGCCTTTTCTTGTTATTAGTTTTACCATTTCTGTCTATTGAAAGACCGATACTAATGTCAGAAATTAATTAATAACTTCTGGTTTACATTCATTACTATCAACTTCCTTTTTTCTTCTTGTGTGTGTGTGTGCGCGTGTATTTTTTTATTACACACACACACACACACGTATGAGCCAAGTCAACTGGGAGGAAGAACTTAATCAAAAAATGGGAATGACACTTGCGAGTTGTTTAAGAACACTTTACTAGATGCCGAAAAAGCCACAAAGAAGGTCATATTGGTTTAAAAAAAAAAAAAGCCACAATCAAAGAAGAAGGTCATATTGGTTTAAAAACAATAAACCTGCTTTAAAGAAGAAGTGAAAACCACTATAAATGTGTAGATATGCTGGCTTTTGGGGCCTATAATAAATTAAACAATTACTGATTCACATTTTTCCTGATTAAATTTTTCCTTCCAGCTGATTTGGCTCATAATTATTTTCAGTTTTGTGAAAACAATGAGGAGTTCAATTCCTCTCTTGGAATTGAATCTCTTCATCAATTATTGGGAGTGGACCACATCCACCCTGACTGAATGAGCCTTGTCAACACTGGTTCTCCACTTGTAAAGTAACTCCCTTCTCTTCATGTGCCAGAATATTTATGCCTGTATCTGTAGTTTTCACTCCATGCATCTGAAGTGGGTTTTTTACCCACAAAAGCTTATGCCCAAATAAATCTGTTAGTCTTTAAGATGCCACCAGACTCCTTGTTGTTTTTGTGGATACAGACTAACACAGCTACCCCTCTGATACTTGGTGCTTTAATTGGCTTAATTTCACAAAAGTACCAAGTATCTACATTACTGTTCTGGGTTTTACTGTGCTTGTTCATTATAAAATGTGATCAAGATATAATCACTTGTACCTAAACTACCTGTAGAGGAGTGGACTCACCCCTGCGGCACCTCCTGCTGGTGACTTCAAGGAATTAGCTCATTCCAACTCCAGAGAACCCTCTGCAGGCCAGTGATCCACCTGTCCTCTGCCCCTTTATGTCCCTTCTGGACCTTGGTGCCCCTTTAACTGGAGTGCTGGCCCCTGGCAGTACCCCACCAATCTGGGTCTCCCTTCCCTGGGGAACCCCCAACCCACTATCTCTACTTCACCTCAGTTTTGGCTCCTGCCCAGTCTCCATCTAGCCACCCTGTCCTGGGGCAGACTGCAGTATCAGCCATTCATCATAGGCAAAGAGGTCTGGACTGGCTGCCTTTACCCACCCTCAGGCTACCCCTCTGCAAACCCAATACCTAGGTGAGCCTAGAACTAGGCCCTGCAGCCTGGGGAGTGGCTGGCCTAGGACTTCCCAGCTTCTAAAGCATTTCCTCAGCCCAGCCTCCCTCTAGGTCTCCTAGGTGAGTTCCCCAGCAGCCAGGCCTGTCTCCCTCTCTAGTCAGAGAGAGACTGCTGCTTCGGGCATCCCTGGCCTTCTTATAAGGCTCAGTTACTTACTTTGGGGTGTGACGCCAGCTGCAGCCACTTCCCCAAGTCAGACAGGGTTTTACCTGGCCCAGCCCCCGCCCTCTGCAGGGCTTTTCTAACCCCTTCCGGGCTGGAGTGGGTGGTCACCCCGCTACACTAACATTATTTTTTAGTTCTGTGATCAGTTCCTCTTTATCTGTTAGGACAAGGTCTAATAAAGAATTCCTCTGTACTGGCAGTAATACTTTTTGAATTAGGAAATTGTAATCCATAATATTTAGAAATTACAAGGATTTTTTACTACTGGCAGCATGAGACCTTCAGCATTGTAGTCCTCCATAAGCACACAGATGTTTTCCTAAATATTATAGATACATATGTAAGGAGGGTCATCCTGTTTCCTAGAGTGATTTGATGATCTATAGCAGACACCAACTATTTCCCCATCTTTTGCTTTATCTGTAAGGACATTAATGCTTAAGTGTTCAAGATCATTATGGTCTTATTTATCCATGACTCAAAAAGAGGTAACACCATTTTTGACACAGACTGCCATTTCCTCTCCCCTTTTGCCTACTCAGTTGTTTCTAAACAAGTTATAGCCATTGATTTTAATATTCCAGTAGTGTGAATCATTCCATCAGGTTTCCATAATAACAACTAGATTGAATTTATGCTCATAAATGAGCAATTACAATTCCTCTTATTTACTACCCAGGCCTCTACAATAGGTGTACAGGCAGTTAAATAGTTTCTTCTCTTCATGCCCTTTGATCAGGGCAGGCTTTAAGAAGTGCAGGGCCCAATTCGAACATTTTTGATGGGGCCCCGGCAGGGATGACTAAAACAAAAAAACACTTAAAAAAACCCCTTTCATTTCTTCCATGTGTTATTTACTTTCCATGACTATATAAATAATAACAAAATTATATATTACATATTAAGTATTAAGTAGCTGATTTGCACTTTCATATTAGGAAAATAATTTGTTTTGATAGCTGTACAACTGATTTCCTTCACTAATGTTTATTTTATTAAAATTTATAAAATATTTCCTTATTAATATAAAATTGCCCCCTCCTTCCCCCCCCAGCGCCGCCTGGCCCCGTGGAAACAAACCCTCCTTCCCCAGCTCTGCCCCGTCGAAACAAGGCTGGGGGGGTCGGGAAGAAATAGCACACATGGGGTGACCAGATCACAGCAGTAAAATAGGACCTGCCTCCTCCATGCTCAGCCCCACCATCACACCCCTCTTCACCCCCTAACCCCCTGCTGGCTAGCTGCATCCCTCCTAGTCGGTCCCCTACCCATCACTCGCCTCCTTTCACCTTCTCCCTCCCCTGCCAGAAACCCCCATGCCCGCCCCTAGAACTCCTGCTGGCTCAGTGCTTGCCTCTTTGCCCACCCGCCACTTGCCCCCTCACCTCCTCCCCAAGTATAAAGCCTTATTCAAAGACCCAGGGGTTACTATATTACTGCACACAGCAGTCAATCAATGCAGTTGTAGATAAATCTCTGCATTATGCATTTTTGTATAACTTTTATATGACTTTGTATTGAACCTTGGTAATATGTTATAGCAGGCCCCAAAGGTAGTGTAATTAAGGTAAAAGAAAAGTGTTTTTTTTTGCTAGGAGTAGAATAAGATCTTCCCCCCACTTTGTAATCAATTGCCCTGTTGAATGAATGAGGTGTGAATTAGGAAGGTGTGGAAGGCAGCAACTCCAGACAGCTGAAACCCTTGGAGAGGGGCTGGGAGCCAGACCAAAGAGAGCTTTGCCCAGGCTGAGTGGGACGGAGTTTGAGTGCTGGGTGCAGGCTCCAGGCTGGGGCACGGGGTGGGGTGCAGGCCCTGGGAGGGAGTGCAGATGGGTGGGTGCAGGCTCTGGGATAGAGTTTGGGGGCCAGAGAGGGTGTGGTGGTGGTGCTGGGGGGGGAGAGGAGGGGACTGCCATCACATGTGGCTTCCTTCCTCTTCTGCTGCCCCTCACCATAGCCTCGGTGGGGAATGGGGCTGCCCCTTGCCTAGTGTTTGCAGGAGTGGTGGCTGGGGGGAAACCCAGTCAAACTCTGGTTTTACTCTTTCGTTGATGGGTCACTTTAACCCCTTACACACCCTTTCCCGCCTCTTTCACCCCCCTTTTCTACTGGGCTCGTTTGATCTTTTCGATGGAGCCAGATGAAAACCACAAACCCCAGTGAGAGCAACAGGCTGGAAGACTAGACTGAACCCACCACCCAGCCTAGTCCATCCCAGAGCCCAGGACTGAGGGCAAAAGTCCCCCCATCCCCAGGCCACCTGTTTCCACTCCTGGCCTCTCCCAGCGCTGCCAGTGATTCTGTATGGCTGCATCAGGTGGGATTTCAACCGGGCCCCCCCTCGCTAAATTCACCTGTGTTTTGCAACCACTGTGCACCAAGAGCACCTTCCTTCCCTGCCCTAGAGCTGCTGGATGGCTAGAAAGCTGAGCTGGGCATTTGATTGATCTGGAATATTATCATGCCCCCCCTCAAAAAAACCTTAATATCCACACAGCTTTGGGGGGGAATAGCCCCCACCAAAGCCGGTCTAATTTATTGTTGTAGGGCATACGAAGGAGCCATAGTTTAATGGAAATATTCAGCCCCTACAGCGGTCTTGCAGCAGGGAAAGCAGAGTTGATAGGAAGGGAACTGGTTTGGATAGGAGCCCCAGTCCCCTTCCTTTGCAAAATAATTTGGAGAGGGGAATCAGATCACTCTGTGCCTCAGTTTCCCCTCGGGGGGGCCATAAATCTCAGCTTGTCTTGTTGCAGACCTTTCACATTCTCCTCTCCTGATGTATTTGATTTCCTCCTACAAACCTCCCTCTCTTTTTCACCTGGAGTTCACAGCACTAAGTACCGGCTCGGGGCTTTTTTCCTGGGTTACATGATCCCGACTTTAGTTTTGAAACAGACACAGGTACGCACAAACTCACCCTCAAACAGCAACACCCCGAAAACCACAAAACCAACCCAATATTACAAACCTAGGGGGAATCACAGGGTCAAACACTCACCGTTGGAAGCCCCAGCAGCTGCTCAGGTGAGTGAGGTCCACTTCAGAGATTCCTGTCTCCCACTGGACCAGAAGCTACCTCGGCGTCTCCTCCAGGTGAGTGTTGGGGGGAGGGGAGGGGAGGCTGCAAAGCACATGTGCCTTCTCCCCCCTCCTGACCTGCAACACCCATGCGGCTGCCTCTGCTCAGCCCTATGCCAGCTAGCGTCTCTCGGTGCCTAGCAGCAATAGCTGCTGCTTCCAGGAGACACAGAGCTTTGCTTCCGGGAGAGACGCTGCGGCGCGGGGCCCCCTCAGGTGCGGGGCCCAATTCGGGGGAATCGGGCAAATCGGCCTAAAGCCGGCCCTGCCTTTGATACCCTGTTTGTTTTTATTCTCCACATCTTGGTTTTGTGCTGGGTGCTCATATCTTTCATTTACCTTTTGCATTTAGTTTAACCCCCTCCTGACTACTCTAGCCCATCTGTCCCCAAGGAGATTACATCCCCACTGTTACTGAGATGGAGGCATCCAAACTATGCAGCCTTCTTTCCCCATGGAAGCTGGGCCAATGTTCCACAAAACCAAAACCCTACACCACTTACCTAGTCAATGATTCACTCCCAGAATCTTCTGTCTTCTGTCTGTGCTCATGGGACAGAAAGGATCTCAGAAAAGATGGATTGGACATGCTGCTTCTTAGCACACTTTGAGTTCCCTGAAGTCATCTAGTATCTCTGAGATATCAACAATGCACTGCATTAGTGATGATATGAACCATCACTGATAAATCATTTGACATCTACTTCAGAAGCCTTGCCAATCTGAAAGTGACATTGCATGTCTTAGCTCTAGGAAGGCAGCATAACATCCTGTAATCTACCTGTCCCTTGCAAAATGTTCTTTTGATTTGCCTGAATATTGATTCTCCAACAAGTATTGTCTTTCTTCCTTGGACAGTTGGAGAAGTCTTTACGGGCAAGCTTGGGCCAAACTCCCATCTACATGTGTGTCACACATCTCTCCTTTTCCTTGTAGCAGCTGGATTTTTAGAGGTGTCATCCACGTTATGGGGTGGGTATTGACTTGAAACCTCTAGCTGTGTGGAATTCCTCGTAGTCATCTCTCTGTTGTCCACAGCCTGCCTATTCTCATGTGTCTCCAGCCACACAGAATGACTCTGTGACCTCCTGTCTCTCATCACTGTGAGCCGTCAAGCCTTCTTAGACTTCTCTCTCTGATTCCTTGGTGGCCAGCTCTGTTCTTCCTTGAGCCTGGATTATTGGTGTTTCCCAAACTGCCTGTCTAGGAACTACTCAACACTTCTGATTCCCAGTAGCATCACAACTTGCCTCTCCAATCCAAAATCTTTTCCTGAAGCAAAGCCACCAACTTGCACTTCATGCACATGAAGTCCCTTCTGTCTTCTGACAGGAAAGAAAATATGTCACATTCATTGCAGATCACCATCTCTGTTCCAGCACTGGCTATCTTGATATCACATGTAGTGCTGAAGCTGGAAGGAAAGCCCCTCGCACTCCCTACAAAACTCCTTTTTTAGCTGCTTCTATTCACAGCAAGTGACTTTTTATACCAAGTCTTCCCTGATTAGCTCAGCTCAGCTCCATCTATCACTACCAGAAGGCGATTAACCACTCAGGGACTTCAAACAAGTAGGCTGATCAAAACTCTAAAGGCTAGAGTCTGTTGGCCTTTAGCAAGACATCCTGCTTACTCAGGAGCCCATGGCACAGCTATGCACACCATACACAGAGGTCAAACACAGTCAACCAAACAATCCACTCATGGACCAAATGCAGCACTCACCAAGTCCCACTTCCTCCAAGCACGGAGTCTGCAGCTACTCCCTCCAAAACTCCCATGTTAGTTGCCTCTGTTTGCAACTCTATGTGATCTGGATGCTGGAATAGCTTCTAGACTATACAATTCTAATAAATGAGTAGCTTTCATTGTTTCAACTAATACCCTGGCTACTTTATTTGTAATCACATTTTTTTTCTTTTCCTTTTGTGGTTGCACTGTGCATTGTATGTTTGGTGAGTCCTCTAAAAAAACAATCTGTGAAATGCCTCACTTTTACTTCTTTATTTTTAAAGACAAAGAGATTACTGCATTTCCCCTCCTTTAATTTTAGTGAGAGGTGTGGCAGGTGCAATTCTCAGTTCCGTGTCTGTTAAATCTCTCCCTCCCTCACCCCGGAGCACCAGCGGATGCCCCTGAGCCCCCCTCCACCTACAGAGAAGCAGCTATGCCTCCAGAATCCCCCAGAACACCCAGGATTTAATCAGGAGTGTATAGTACAAGTCATGGACAGGTGATGGGACTGTGAATTTTTATTTATTGCCTGTGACTTGTCCATGACTTTTACTAAAATTACCCATGACTAAATCTTAGCCTTAGCTATAGATTCTTCTGACCCAATCCCCCCTACCAAGCCTATTTCTGCTCCTATATCCCCTTCCCCATGTCCTTGATCCTGTTCCTATTCCCTTCTTCACCTGTCCACCCTCCCGCCCGACACCAGCCTTTTCCTTCATGCTGCTGTTATCTACCATGGCACAGCAGTCCTTTACCTGTCCCCCATCCACCCTTTCAGCATCTCCATACTCCATCTGTTCCTGTCCTCCCTGCTCCCTTTGCTCCTGCTACCCACCCTCTCCTGAAGGCCCTGCCCCTGCTCTTAACTCCTATGCATTCAAGTCAGATGGCTTTCTTCTTTTTTTCCATGTTGCGTGGGCCCTGGGCATCAGCTAGGGTTGCCAACTTTCTAATCACACAAAACCGAACACTCCTGTCCTGCCCCTTCCCTGAGGCCCTATCCTGTGCCCCACACCTTCTCAGAGGCCCTACCCTTGCTTGCGCCATACCCTTTCCCTCTGTCGCTTGCTCTTCCCCACCCTCACTCACTTTCACCAGGCTGGGGCAGAGGGCTGGGTTGCGGGAGGAGGGTGAGAGCTCCAGTTGGGGGGGCAGGCTCTGGGGTGGGGCAAGGGATGAAGGTTTTGGGGTGCAAGACAGGGCAGTGGGCTGGGGCAGAGGGTTGGGGTGTGTGGGAGGTATGGGCTTTGGGATGAGGTTGTGGACTCTGGGTAGGGCCAGAAATGAGGGGTTCAGAGTGCGGGAGAGGGCTCTGGGATGGAGCAGGGAGTTAGGGTGTGGGGGGGAGGACTCTGGCTGGGGGTGCACCCTCTGGGGTGGGGCCGGAGATGAGGGGCTTGGGGTGCAGGAAGGGACTCCAGGCTGGGACCAAGGGGTTTGGAGTGCAGGAGGGACTGTAGACTCTGGAGTGGGGCCAGGGATGAGGGGTTTAGGGTGAAGGAGGGGGTTCCGGGCTTGGGAAGGGTGTGAGGTCTCTAGCTGGGGCATGGGTTCTGGGGTGGGCCTGGGGGCAAAGGGTTTGGGGTGCAGGAGGGGGCTGGGGATGGGGGGGTTGAGGTGCAGGGTCCCAGTGGCACTTACCATGGCTCCCAGGAAGCTGCCACCAGGTCCCTGCAGCCCCTACGCAGCCAGGAAGGCTCTGTGTGCTGCCCTTGGGCCCACAGGCACCGCCCCCACAGTTCCCATTGGTTCTGGTTCCCAGCCAATGGGAGCTGTGGGGGCGATGCCTGCAGGCACGAGGGCAGCATTCAGAGCCTCCCTAATTACCCATGCACATAGGAGCTGCAGGGACCTGATGGCCAGTTCCGGGGGCGGTGTGGAGCTAGGACATGCAGGGAGCTTGCCTTAGCCCTGGGCCCCCGCTCCGCTGCCAGCTGGACTTTTGACAGCTGACTGGAGTTGCCAAGGTCCCTTTTTGACTGAGCATTCCGGTCAAAAACAGGACGCCTGGCAACCCTAGCATCAGCAGAGGGAGCACTGAGAGCACACAAGGGAGTGTCTTCCTGATCTCAGTTATTAAATCTGTGTTCACAGTGGCTCCCAGCGACTGGGAGGAGCAATTGCAGAAGTCCCACTCAGTTGCAACAGGACTGGGCTGGAGTATACTCAATGCAGTGTAATCTTTGGAGAATTTTGTAGCCCAGCTCTAACAAAACTTTACTGCACATGTGAAAATTGTTATTTTTGGTCACTTGTAACTTGGCCAAAACTGGGCAGTTTTTCACAGAGATAGAAAAAGGCACACACCTTCCTCCAGGGACACTCCACTGCCAAATTTCAAGACACTGTGTCAAAGCATGGGAATGCTAGAGCTTCTCAGCTAAACACTTGTAAGGATCTTTTAACATGGGGGAACCCCAGTCCCACCCCACTCAAAAACATATTTTCCCCTAATCACAGTTGAACCATAGCTGAATCTTTCCAAAAGAAATCAGTGTGAGGCTGATATCTGGCATGGAAAATTTCTGACCAAACAGTTTGGCAAAGTTATAAGAAATGGAAAAGAGTATCTTATAATGAAACGGACTGGGCAATCTTAAGGAGAGGTTGTGCAATATGGAACAGACACTGTAATCTATTAATCCTGTGTATTAATTATATCAATTTCTTATAGCCAGTAAAATGCTAAAAAAATCTATGATCCCAGAACAAAATAATAGCCCTTGTGCAGAACACTTATGCTAGTGATGTTATTTTTTTTTCTTTTTATTTTTTTTTCAAATTAGACTCTGGACATTTTTTAACTCTCTCTCCTAATTGGTTGTTTGCTCCTGCCTGCCTGCCTGCCTTCCTGTGGCTACATCTTCTTCATCCATCCCTCTTCCTCCTATCAGTGTCCCTTTCCCTCTTCCTTTTAGTTTCCTAATCCTTGAGGAGCAGATTAAAATTCCACTCTTCTACTCTTCCCCACATTGTACAAGGAAACAATTTTGAGGTACTTGAAGTAGTGAGAGAGAGATCTTCAGCGCAGAGACCGGGCTGAATGAGGAGAGGATGGAGACAGGGAGCAGAGAGAGTAGGAAATGAAGAACAGTTTTGATGGATGGCCTCAACTGTCTGTCTTAAAAATTCAGTGAGATACTAGGCAGAGATGGAAAGGGAGGTTAAAAGTAGAGAACAGTTGTTCAGGCTTCCACTCTCCTACAAATCTATAAGTAACATTTATTATCTTGAATTTTGGTTGTGCATGTGCACACATGCTCAATCAGTAATATCTCGGTACCACATTTCTTCCCCCAGTCATGTCAAGCAGACAAAACTTTCAATGCAGAGTATGGAAAGTGAATGCTCAATACTTAGCTTTTTCTCCCCCCCACCCAATTTCTTTCCAAGTGAGCTGTTTTTGATCAAAGAGACATAATTAAAGAATTAAGTGAGTTTACCTGTAATAGACTGCCTGCAGTTTTCCACTGCATTTTTTGCCAAGCAACAGTCTACTTTACATGATTGTCTATTACACTCATTAGGAAACTAAGCAAGCTAATTGTGTTTCTCTGGGAGAAAAATAAATGAAAGGTAGAAAAGATGTGTAATGCTTTGATGAGATGAATGTGGGTGCGTGCTCAAAGCCTGCTTGTGTTCATTTAGCACATGCATCAGCTTGTAGAGTATCTTTAGCTTTCATGTGGTAGGTAGGATGATCTTTTTGTCATTTTGATTGTGCCTTACCCAGTGGCTGGTAGGTCAGGGTGGTGGCTGGTGTTCTGGAAGAGGCTTCATTCTCTTTGACAAGAGGAAGAATAGTGATTAATTCAGCTGCTTAGTTGGGGCTCTACACTGCAGCCTAGATTGATTTCATAAAGGCAACAGTTTTGGGGTTATTTTTGTCTGTTCCTCTCTGTCCCCTCTTTCTGGAATGCTTTCTGAGTAAATTCTTTGCTTGCAGAGCAATGACACATTCCCTTGCTCCGGATGATAAATATTTATGCCCAAGAAGAGCAGAAAGCTCACTTTTGGATGTTTTCCCATTTTACAGTGTGCTGGCTTTTGGCCTGATCTCTGTGTTTAGAAAACATTGTGTATACCTGCATGCTTTCTTGACTCAATTTTCTATTGCTAATGGGTCCACAGTCACTGCTGCATGAGAGCCCTGCTACACACTGCAACATTTCAATGAGCAGTCACAACACTTAATGAAAGCAAGCTGAAAATGTGTAGCTATTTTTCTGTGTGTAATCTTATTTTATGGAGAAATTCATAGCTGACCTCAGGAAAGAGTGCAGCACTCAAACTATAAACATGACTTGCAAAGCACTTTACAAATACATTGTTAAAACTGTACAGTTAAAAAAATGCAAAAATTACAACTACTACAGCAATATTAAATTGCTTGATTTCACAAATATAGGCTTTAATAGTCCTGTTTTTCTTATTAACTGAGAAATTATCACATTTCTGGGTTTAGATTCCCCCCCCCACCCTCACCCCACACACTTTAACATACTATTTTTAAAAATCCAGAATACATCCAGTGGTAAAATAAATAAATAAATAAATTATATATATATATATATATATATATATATATATATATATATATATATATATATATATATATATATTAAGGAAGTTGTTTAAGTTAGAAAGGAATATGTTTTCCACCTTAGCTGCTAGCACTGTTATTTTGCTAGAATTTAACCAGGCTGACCCAGTTGCCTAAGCCCAGTGGTTTTTGGAAGGTTAAATTAAAAGGGCAGCATCTTATTATTCTACATTGTCATAGCTGTATCTTTGCAATGGAAAGAAAGAGGGACTAAATTCAAAAAGGCCAGGGAAGCTTAGAATTTGAAAAAAAAATGCTGAATGCAACAAAAATTGAGAAACACCTTAATATCATTAGGTCTAACTGACTTTTTTTCATTATTGCAATTTCTCTGTCTGTGATGCTGAGGCAGAGTTGGTTGGTTTGTTTTTCGGAGGGTACTGCTATGTGTTTCAGTGAGTCAATTAAAATCTCCTTCATACAAATTGTTCCAGGAACAGATGTGCCTGCCAAGCTGGGCCAAGAAAATGGGCAGTGAGGTTACAGAGAAGGTGGGCCTTCATTATGCCCTGCTAAAATCTTAGCAGATGCTGATTGAGCATACCTAGAAGTGATATTTCAGTCACTCATTACTTTATTTAATTTATTTATTTGTTATTCTTAATTTTCTCCATTCCCAACATTAGGAAAGGGTGAAAGCAGCACTCCTCCTTAAGGATAATGGTGCAGAGTGTCAAGTTTCAGACTACTGTTATTTTTGCTGAAGTCTTGTCTGAAAAGGTGTGTGTGTGTGTTTTTAAATAGGAAAAGGGTATTTGATCAATGATGTCAACTTAAAAAGGGTCAGAAAAACATTTCTGATTTTTTTTCAAGTGCTGTTTGCTGAGAATAAACAGGGACAGTTTGAGTGCAAGATTAATTTTTCAGTCATGAACAGCTGACAACAAATGGAAACCCTTTAGCAATTTTCAAAAGTCACCAGTGACTTAAAATCATACTTCCCTCTGAAAAATATTTTAGCTGCTGTTCTTATAAGTAATGCCTAAGACTAGTCTAACTGCAAGAGATCAGAGCAAAAAGTCTGTTTCTTCAGTGTGTTTACTTTGGATATCTGACAACATTTTGTGTAATACCACTTTCTTTCCTATTTGTGTTTGTGGGATCAAGCTTCACACAGCAACAAGGGAAAGAAAAACATATACACATAAGAGTGTGTGCTTGTAAAACCACATGGCATGGGAACTCAGGAACAGATAAAGTATCTGAAATTCCTGTTAATTCAAGTTTGAAAAATTCACTAGTTTTCAAGTTTAACTATAGCTTTCACTATCACCAACAGCTACTGTAAGTTTAAAAAAAAACAAAACCCACAACTATAAAGGGGAAATATTATTCATATATCATGTCCCTTCGTGTCATCAAAGGATTCTGGACATTTACAAACTAAAGCCAAAGGCATAACACACACAGCCATAGAGGCTTCCACCAAAGACCTGATGTGTTTTAATACGGTTGGAAAGAGAAAACAAATGTAATTTGTTACATTGGAGAGTCTACTCACTTGTGTTAAGAAGGATGAAAATAACACTAAGCATCTGTCATCTTCAAATGTTAGGCAGATACAATGAACTGATTAAGAATTTAATCTCCCTCCTTTTTAAACTCAAATTAGTACAGATGTGAGAGAGCAATAGTTGGAATGAGTTCATATAGACTTTTAGAGAAATGAATGAGACTGGGCCAAAACCTATACTTATTTACAGTGGCATACATCAGGAGTAACTAATTTGAAGTTGATAGGGTAAAACAGATTTAAATAAGTAGAGAATCAGGTCTGTAGTTTCCCAACTCTTGTTCTATTGTTTGTTCAGATCACTTAAGATTTTATATCTTCTTTAGCTTCAGAATAGGCTGGGATGCGTTTTATCGTGAACGAATGAATTCCCGGTGAATACAGCAGTGCTGCTGGCAGGATCTCTTTTGGTGGCTACAGTTTCAGCATATTAAGAAAAATGGTCCTTGTGCCTGTTAGATAAGGAAGCTGACTTAGGGCAGGTCCAGACTAGAGCTTTAAATCGATTTTAAGAGCTCTAAATCGATTTAAAGCTGTAACCGTCCACACTACAGAGTGCATAAAATCGATTTTAAGGGTCCCTAAAATCGATTTTGGAACTCCATCTAAATGAGAAGAGTAACCCCAAAATCGATTTTTTAAAATCGATTTTATGATAGTGTGGACGGACATCGAAGTTAATGGCCTCCGGGACGTATCCCACAGTGCTCTAGTGGCCGCTCTACACAGGTAAAGGAACTCTACTGCTGGCCAGGTAAACAGGAAAAGCCCCGGGAACTTTGAAATTCCATTTCCTGCTTGCACAGCGTGGAGCTCTCAGCAGCAGAGAGAAGAATGCAGTCTCCTGAAAATAGGAAAAGAGCTCCAGCATGGAGCACACAGGAGTTACTCGATCTGATAGCTGTATGGGGAGAAGAGTCAGTGCTTTCAGAACTGCGCTTGAGCAGACGAAATGAGAAAACCTTTGAAAAAATTTCTAATGCCATGCGGGAGAGGGGAGATACCAGGGACTCGTTACAGTGCCGAGTGAAAGTGAAAGAGCTCAGACAGGCGTATCAGAAGACCAAAGCAGCAAAGGGCAGGTCAGGCTCTGCCCCCAAAACATGCCGGTTCTACGACGAGCTTAACGCAATATTGGGGAACAGCGCAACGACGAACCCCCCCTTGTCTGTGGATTCAGAGGTGGGCGTCGTGATTCCTGCCACTACGGAAGATTTATTTGACGGCGATGATCAGTATGATGAGGACCAAGAGGAGGAGGCTCCAGCAGAGAGCACAGAGCATTTTATCCCCCCAAACAGCCAGAATCTTTTCCTCACCCTTACTGAGGTTCCCTGCCAGCCATCTCAAGGCAGTACTCCAGAAAATGAAGCTGAGGAACCGTCCTCTGGTGAGTGTAATTTCTTTTAATAAAAGCTTCGGTTTAATGTAAGCCTTTTTTACTGGGTGCTTCAAATCACTACCTGTACTTAGAGTCACTGGAACAGCCTGTTAACATGTCTGGGGATGGAGCGAAAATCCTCCAGGGACATCTCTATGAAGCACTCCTGGAGGTACCCCGAAAGCCTTTGCAGAAGGTTTCTGGGTAGGGCGGCCTTGTTCCGTCCTCCATAAAAGGAAACTTTACCACGCCATGCCTGCAGCACATACTCAGGAATCATTGCATGACAAATTCTAGCTGCGAATTGCCCTGGTGGCTGCTGACATTCAAGAAGCATGATTTCTCTTTCTCTGTCTGTTATCCTCAGGAGAGTGATATCCTCCAGGGTCACCTGTTAGAGATTAACGTACTTTTAGTAAAAGGGAACAGAGATGCGCATACAGTCGGTCCTTCTGTGCTGACCAAGTAGATAAAAAACCTTTCCTAAAACAGTGACCCATGAGGTGGTTTTTAGAAAAGTCTCCATTGTAACAGGGCGGATTCCTCCTGCACTTGGCCATCATGACTCAGGGCAATTTGTTGCCATGGTAGAGGGGGGATGGGGTGAGGTACATGGATTTCATGCGTGCTGTGAAGTGCAGCACAAGTGGGAGGGAAGTGGTAGCATGTCCCTGTCCATGGCTTAAGAAAAGAAAGCAATGTTGTTCCTTAAGGCACTTTGCTCCGTTCATGCTACCTGACAGTACAATCGACTACAGGGATTACTAGCCATTAACTTACCATTTTCTCCGGACACGGTCTGTGTGCTCCCCTGACCTGCGTCTGAGCAGAAATCTCTGTCCTCAGCCACAAGCAATAAGTATTAAAGGAATCCTAAGGCGACCTTGTGGTAAAGTAACATGTTCAAGGTTCGGTAACAGGCACAGGTCAGTGAGGAGAAAGACTGTATGCCTTGTTGTGTGAAATGTGACTCTTATGATTCTTTTATCACTCTTTCCTATCCCCCCCCCCCCCACACACAGCTGCACATTTCTCCAGCCTCCCTCTCCCTTCTCCTCTACGTGGGGGGGGGGGTATCATAAGAAGACTGAGGAAAAGGAGGACGCGTGAGGACATGTTCACCGAAATTATGGCAGTAACCCGTACAGAGAGAGCTCAGCAGGGGGACTGGAAACAATTGGTCGCAAAGTACAGGGAGGCTGCCAGTCAACGCGAAGACAGGAGGGACGCCAAAAATGATGTCAGGTGGCAGGAAGATCAGCGCTGGCGAGCAGCAACTGTGGATCTTCTTCGTGATCAGACTGACATCCTCCGCGATATGCTGCAAGAGCTCCGTGGTTTCAGAATGCCCCTACAGCCCGTGTATAACCTCCCTCAGTACTCACCCTGTCCCACACCTTCCAGAACCAGGCGTGTAAGAACGCGTGGGGGAAGGCTCTCTGCACCAGCCCCCTCCACCGCTGCGGACACTCCAACCAGAAGGCTTTCATTAAATTGAAAAGCCCTTTGTGTCCTGTTTTTTCCCTCCTCTAATGCTCCAAACTTCTCCCATGGCACCTTTGCCTATTTTTACTCTCAGGTCATGCTATTAAGGCAGTGTGACTGTAGTTTGGTAATGAAGTAAAGCAAGCAGCTTTGGAAAGCTGCACGGAAGCTAGTTATCAGCATCAGGATTTGACAATTGGGGATATGGGTAATAAAGGGAAAACAAAGAAAGCAGCCATACCGTACCCTGGTCCATGAGAATTCTTGTTCTGTCTTCTCTGATGCACTTTCTTCTTTCCAACCTCCCTCCCCATTCCTCCAAACCTCCCTCGCTCCGTCCCCCATAGAACGCTGAGTTATGAAATTTCATGCACAGTATTGTAACAACAAGCATGATGCTTGATTGCTGAAAGGGTCTGATTTTAAATAAAGAACACAATTCTTTTAACAAATAATAGTAACTTTATTTTCAATAAAAAAGCAGTTAAGGAAGGTTGCAGGTACGGTGCCTTGCAGCAGACGGAAGCAGCTAATGGTGGAGGTAGGTAATAATTGGGAAATACAGAATTATATGTTTTTCAATGGACAGCTCTTGCAAGTAACCTAAGCAAGCAGTTGAGGAATGCTGCAGGGAAAGTATCTTGCAGCAGCAAGACTGCATAGATGGGGAGGGCAGCAATCAATTGAAAGGAAAATCAGCATTCAAACTGTACCCTGGCCCATGAGGAAGCTACTTTTCAGTGCTTCTCTGATGCGCACAGCATCCTGGTGTGATCTTCTAATTGCCCTGGTGTCTGACTGCGCATAATCAGCCGCCAGGTGGTTTACCTCAGTCTCCCACCCCGCTATAAAGGCCTCCCCCTTGCTCTCACAGAGATTGTGGAGCACACAGCAAGCAGCAATGACAAAGGGGATATTGGTTTGGCTAAGATCTGAGCGAGTAAGAAGCGTTCGCCATCTCGCCTTAAGCCTGCCAAATGCACATTCTACCACCATTCTGCACTTGCTCAGCCTGTAATTAAACAACTCCTGAGCACTGTCAAGGCTGCCTGTGTATGGCTTCATTAGCCAGGGCATCAAGGAGTAGGCTGGGTCCCCAAGGATAACTATAGGCATTTGGACATCTCCAACTGTTATTCTCTGGTCAGGGAAGTAGGTCCCTTGCTGCAGCCGTTTAAACAGTGTAGTGCTCCTGAAGACACGTGCGTCGTGAACCCTTCCTGGCCATCCCACGTAGATGTTGGTGAAACGTCCCTTGTGATCCACCAGGGCTTGCAGAACCATCGAAAAGTACCCCTTGCGGTTTATGTAATGGGCACCCTGGTGTTCCGGTGCCAAAATAGGGATATGGGTTCCATCTATGGCCCCCTCACAGTTAGGGAATCCCATTGCAGCAAAGCCATCCACAATGGCCTGCACGTTTCCCAGAGTCACAACCTTTCGAAGCAGCAGCTTAATGATTGCTTTGGATACTTCCAGCACAGCAGCCCCCACAGTAGATTTGCCCACTCCAAATTGATTACCGACTGACCGGTAGCTGTCTGCCGTTGCAAGCTTCCATATGGCTATTGCCACTCGCTTTTCCACTGTGAGGGCTGGTCTCATCCTGGTATTATGCCGCTTCAGGACAGGAGAAAGCGAGTCACAAAGTTCAAAGAAAGTGCTCTTACGCATGCGAAAGTTCCGCAGCCACTGCGAATCGTCCCACACCTGCAGGACTATGCGGTCCCACCAGTCAGTGCTTGTTTCCCGTGCCCAAAAGCGGCGCGGAACGGGTAGAACCTCACCCATAACCGTCAGGAGCTCCAACGTGCAGGGGCCCGGGGTGTCAGAAAACTCGTTCTCCAGTTCGTCATCGCTGTCGTCCCCGCATTCAAGCATTCTCTCTTGCATTTCTGCATCATGGGTCAGCATTGATAGAACGAGAATGCGTGAAGTATTTACAGTATTTGCGATCAAGGACAAGAGCAGACCTGGATCCATGCTTGCTGCAAAATGGCGTTTTCCTCACTGCAGCCAGTAAAAACAGCGCGAACTGACTGTGTGCCGTTTACAGCAAGGCACTTTCTGTAAACGCTTTCTCCTGTCCCAGAACCACCCACGACGGGGACTTTGATCCCATCATGCACTGGGCTAGTAACCCATAATTCCAAAGGGCAGGGACCCGTGCAGGAACTGTGGGATAGGTACCCAGAGTGCAACGCTCAAGCAAAAGATGGACGCCAGGGAAAATGGACGCTCAACATCGATGTAAGTACCTCTAGTGTGGATGCACAAAATCGATTTTATAAAACCTGCTTTATAAAATCGATTTTAAGCACATCGATTTTAGGCTGTAGTCTGGACGTGGGCTTAGTGTTCCTTTGTGTTTCTAATATAGCTGTATCCTGGCCGATTACTACTTCATTAATTTGTTCAAACAGAAAAGCATCTATGAGGTGATTTTTTTCTCCCTTAAATGTCTATGCACAAAGTGAGTTTGAGGCAAAACCAGGGGAAAAGACCAAATCGAGAGGGTGGGGAACAGCACACCAAACACCTTGGATAAATTGTGAAATCTGGCTATAGAATATCAATATTTTTGTATTTCCTCTTTGTCATCAGAATCCAAAATGACTTTTTTTCAGATCTGAGATGAACTGGCATCTCAAGCAAGGTTCATTTAAGGAAAGAATGGCCAGTTAACAAAACACACTAGAAGTTACTATGGAATCACTCCTCAGGGTTTCCTGTTGAAATGAAGCAAGATAAACTTATATTATATAAAGAATATTAGATCAAGGGGTTTGGTCAGATAGGTTAAGAGACTTATTACATTTTTTCCCCTATATGATTGTGGGATATGTGACAGATCATCTTTTTTAACATAGTGGGCTGGAAGCTTGGATGGTTTTAAGAAAGGCTCTAAGAGCTATTGAGCTGTTTCTGTTTGACAGTCATAGGTTAGATTCCCTCATTTATATTTAACTGTAATCATCAGCTTTGAGAACAGTTTCTAATTTTAAACACATGCTTCTTTTTTTTTTTTTTTTCCGCTTCAGAAAATCTTTAATTTGCTTGGGTGCATTTCTAATTTAACTGCCAACATGCTTCAGCCCTGGAGTGGACTTTGTACATGAAAACTGTGCTGCCTAAAACTGCTGCCTGTTTCTTCTGAGAGTAAAGATGGACTTCTGGTTGAAATCCAGGCCTTGGGTGTCAGATGAACTGTGTGTTATTCCCGGCTCTATGGCTATCTTCCTGTGCAATCTTGAATAAATATCACCTCTCTGTGCTTCATATAATAACTGTCTCACAGGGGTGTCATATAGCTAAGTTAATCAGTACCTGGAAAGTGCAAGAAGAAGTTTAAAATAGTATTATTATTTCTTGTCATACTACCCAAATTCAATATCTCTTTTCTAACCATATGCAGAAATATGTGGAGATGTTTATAAATCCTGCCTTTCCTGCCATCACTTCCAGTAGTGTTTCTTTGTAAGCTTATGTCAGAGGCCCACATTTCAATTAATACACCATGTGGCATCAGTAAAAGTGTGTTTAGACAGTGCACTTTACAGCAAAATTGTGACATTTGCCTAGATATCTGTGTATTTAATCATCACACAGCTTCATAAACTGCTTGCCTTTACTGTAGGGCAATGCTAAACCCAGGGAGAGGAAATTATAATGGCCACCAGGGTATGTTCATATTTGTACAGAATGTTGTCCATTTAACAAAGATGAACATGAAACAAAAATCCATATGTTTGGATTTGTTGATGCATTATTAGTTATGGAAAGGATCATAGCATAACACAATGAGAAATAATTTAAGATGATACAGAAAAATATAAATCTCAGGCTTTAGAGTGTAAGTCTTTGGTGAGAAACATCCAAATCCTAATCTCTACTCCTGTAAGAAACAGTCTGTGTGAAATGCCACTCATGAGTCTGTGGCTTAGTGTTAGATTCATCAGAGAGTTTAAAAATATATGGCAGAATAACAGGGCTTGGAGCCAGAAGACTTTGACTCTCTGTCTGGCTTTGCAAACAGAGTTAATATGTGTGATCTTGGGCAAACACTTGGGCCAAGCATATAAAGACATGATTAGACATCTGAATAAGATACAAATGGTTTCCATTAATATCAGACCTTTTTAAAGTTAGGTCACTTATTGAACTGTCTAAATGTTGATGTATGTGTCTAGCCTTAATGAACTCATTGACAGCAATAGGTACTCAGTACCTCTGTAAAATCAGGCTACTTACTTAAGTGCCCAAATGTGAAATTAGCTAACTAACTTCAAGTACCCATGTTTGTGTGTAACACAATCTTCTTTAGTTTCCCCCTTTTGTGAATGGAGTTTGATGTTTCACAGTCCCTCAAGGTTGTGAGACTTATTTAATTGAGTATTCGGAGAGACCAAATAGTAGTAGACATCTTTCACTGTAATATACTACAATTATCCATTTGAAACAATCACAAAATATCTATATATAAAGATATAACAGAAACTTCAGATGGCTGTAGCAAATGTCCTTGAGGTTTTTTCAGTAACCAGAGTGTTGCTTGCATATGTTAGTGGAGAGAATTCCCAACATACATCATTAACCCTCATCATCTATCTAACCACAGAGATCACTTAAGCATACAGAAAGTGTTCAGCTTCCTCACTGTTACCATGGGCAATTTTTATTGGAAGCATGATAGGGTGCCCACATGGATGAGAAATTCATTTTGCTGTCAAACAGCATGTGTAAGTGAAGTAGCATTCTCTTGAAAAGATTACTGCAAATTGATATAAATTAAGGTCTGCTTTCTGTGAGGGAGGAAGTTAATCGAAGTAGGATTAAAGCTATAGGTTGCTTTCATTCTATAGAGGTGCTTCACTGATTTGTTAAATAATGGATTATTTGATGTACTGTACTGGAACTGATGTAGGTCATTTTCATCTTGGACAGCTCCAAATTTAAGGAGAGAGGGGAAAATATTGATACATTGTAATTTCCCAAATTCCAGGTTAGAATCAATATAATGAGCAAATAAATCCTTCTAACTCTTGTTTCTTTTACCGCATGTTAAGACCTAAACTTCTTTTGTATCCTTACTTTATTTCACAGCCCCTCAAACCAATTAAATAAATATTTCAGTGATATGTCTTTTAATTACTATCCTACCTAAATAAATGCTAATGCCTGTTTTTAATAAAAGATTTGCCTTCAGCAAATGTCAGGATCAAACAGGTCTCAAGAAATTGAATCAGATTTCTTTTGGCATTGTAAGGAGTGGTTAAAGGGATGCTTGACCATTCTTGTTTTTTATTCTTCTCTGTTTTAAAATTACATGTAATTCTGTATAATTTTCCAGTGCCCGAACAGGTACTTTTGGTACAGTAACTCCTCGCTTAACGTTGTAGTTATGTTCCTGAAAAATGCGACTTTAAACGAAACAATGTTAAGTGAATCCAATTTCCCCATAAGAATTAATGTAAATGGGGGGGCGGTTAGGTTCCAGGGAATTTTTTTTCACCAGACAAAAAAAATTATATTATATAGATATACACATAGTATACCTTTTAAGCAAACAATTTAATACTGTTCACAGCTATGATGATTGTGAAGCTTGGTTGAGGTGATGGAAGTTAGAGGGTGGAAGAGGGAGGGATATTTCCTAGGGAATGCCTTACTGCTAAATGATGAATTAGCACTCAGCTGAGCCCGCAAGGGTTAACACATTGGTGTTAAGGTAGCCTCTTACACAAGGCAGCATGGACACAAGGGAGGAGACAAAGCTTAACAAACAGAGACACACACACACCTTGTGTGTGGGAGAGAGAGAGAGAGAGATGCACACAGCCCCTTTAAGTAAGCTGACTCACTCTTAAGTGCATTGTCTTTTTAAGTAGATCAGGAAGTTAAGACAGCAGCTGCTGCTCCAGGCTTTCTCTGTCTGTCTCTCCATCTGTGTCCCCTCCCTGCTCTATATGGAGAAGGGGTAAGTAGGATGCAGGAGCAGGTGGGAGGGGGACACGCTGACATTAGCTCCCCCCTCCCCTGCCTGCACAGCAAGCAGGTGTCTCTGGGAGCAGCTCTGAGGCAAAGGGCAGGGGAAGGAGGGACTGCTGAACTGCCTATAGATAGCCTGTGGGCAGCTGCAACACAGGGAACATAGGGGAGTGGGGAGCTGATAAAGGGGCTGCCGGTCCACCCTGGTTACAAGCCCCCACCAGCTAGCTGCAACAGGCTGCTCTTCCTGCAAGTAGTGGACAAAGCAGGCAGCTGCCAAACAACATTAGAAGGGAGCATTTTATGACTTTAAATGAGCATGTTCCCTAATTGATCAGCAACGAAACAACGTTATCCAGGATGACTTTAAGTGAAGAGTTACTGTACTTGTAAAAGAAAAAATACCATCAAGGACTGGATGACTTAGAGACTCTGGCTTTAAAAGATAATTAACACTAATAGAGCCTTGCATAAGTCACCAGGTTCAATTCAAATATAGTCCATTATGGGTATGACTCAAAAGCCATTACAT
Organism: Gopherus flavomarginatus; assembly: GCF_025201925.1. Classification (NCBI taxonomy): domain Eukaryota; kingdom Metazoa; phylum Chordata; order Testudines; family Testudinidae; genus Gopherus; species Gopherus flavomarginatus. The sequence goes on from NC_066617.1 coordinate 36,197,394, forward strand.
TATAAAAGCTGTTCAGTATCTTACATGTTATGATTGGGGGTGGGGGTTCAGCCTAGCTCTTAATAAAAGCCAACATCACAAAAATCCACCATCACCGTTGACACACATTGGCACACTTGCTGCAAAGTCCTGAATGGGCAATTGGAGACCAAACTTCCCTTTCATCTGTATAAGTGGTCACTTTGAGATCAAGGTGGAGATGCATTAGTCTGACTTATGGGGAAGCTGGTATTGTCACTGATTATACCCCACCTTTTCTATGGATAAAGAACCTGACTTCAGTGAGCGTTGGAGTATGTGTAAATGGAGGGTATTAGCCTCTAGGGACGACTGACTGCTCAGATGCACCATATTCAATTTAACTGACTTAATTTCATAAACTGTAGTGTGCAAATGCTTGTACAATTTCAAAAATGTGCATGAAGATTTACTATATTTACATGGGGAAATCAGGAACTTGGGTGTATAATAGGCTGGTCAGAAGCATAATTAGTCAATTGCATGTGCAATTGTAGTTGTGCAGATGATCATTTGCAAGTGCATTTTATGCACGAAGTTACATGCCTACATTGTTTCTAAATCAAGCCCTAATATGTAAAACACAACAATATGTGTAGCACAGAATGTGTGGTGGAAAAGAGGGAAAGCAATACTTTGGTAAAACTAATGGAGTTTAAATAGATGTGAGTAAATACATGGTTTGGAATATCAACTCACCCAACTGCCAGTGATAATTGCCATGCGTTTCCTAGTGGTTGAGAGAATTTATGCACAATTTATGGTTTGATTTAAAAGAATCTTCAAGGCCTTATCATTACTAAAATAGTCTACAAAAACGTGAATCAAATGTACCCAGATGCAGCGTTCTTTTCTGTTGTATTTGGGCCGTGCTCATCATTGTGGTATCTGAGTATCTGCTATCTTTCTCAGTCAGACTGATACTTCCAGTGTCTGTGGTACTGCTTACAGTATTGCCAAACAGCAGCAGAGGGAAATTAAGAAGCCTGATTGGTCTCACTGCTGCTGTTCAGAAAATAATCAAGAATTATGTCAATTTAGTTGATTGACTTGGCAAAGCTGTGAGTCACTGGAAGGGAGCAGGACCCAAAAAATGGATGCTGAGTAAAAGCAGGGTAGCAGAAACATCCTCATATAGATAATGGGTAGAACCATGGAGACCTAGCTGCTTTGCAGCTTTTAGGTGACTCTGCCTCTGAAGGAAATGAAGAAGAGACAGAAAACTCCTTCTCCTTTCCAGCAGATAATGGGGAAAATTCAGTTCCTGCATATGTGTATATATAGACAGAAGGGTCAGGAAATTAAAACGTTTCCCATAACAATTGTAAACTTTCACTGTCTTGAATTTTATGTATGTAAATCTGTATTCTCCTGCTGCTTCAATGGATGTGTGTTCAGCTAGTGTTAACATGCGTTTTGGGTTTCTTTGTTTGTTTATATGGCTTCTCACATGGGAAGCAAGTCTGATCCTCGATTTTATGCATGAAGTTACATGTCTTGCAAGTGTAGTTGTTGCTGCAAGGAGGATTTGAGCATCAGCCTTACAACATGATGTATTAGCAGGAGTGTTGTAAGCAAGATATGAAAAGTAATTCTTCCACTCTACTTTGCGCTATTAGGCCTCAACTGGACTATTGTGTCCAGGCCTAGGCACCACATTTCAGGAAAGATGTGGACAAATTGAAGAAAGTCCAGAAAAGAACAACAAAAATGATTAAAGATCTAGGACACATAACTGATGAGGGAAGATTGAAAAAGTGGGTTTGTTTAGGCTGGAGAAGAGAAGACCGAGTAGAGACACAATAAGAGTTTTCAAATACATAAAAGATGGTTCCAAGGAGAAGGGAGAAAAATTGTTCTGGTTAGCCTCTGAGGATACCACAAGAAGCCATGGACTTAAATTGCAGAAAAAGCGGTTTACGTTGGACATTAGGAAAAACTTCCTAACTGTCAAGGGAGTTAAGTACTGGAATAAATAGGCTAGGGAGACTGTGGAATCTCCATCACTGGAGATTTTTAAGAGCAGGTTAGACAAACACCTTTGTCCTGCCATCAGTGCAGAGAACTGGGCTAAATGATGTCTCAAGGTCCCTTCCAGTCCTACAATTTTTATGATTCTCCTGCAGAGATGCCACTCCTCAAAAGCTGACATAGCCTCATGGCACAGACCTCTCCATCAGGGTCTGTCCAGTGCAACAAGTTTCCAGGTTTTAATGACTATCTTGGATGTTTTGTGGCTACCTTTCAAGGTGTCTTTGTATGTGAGGATGGGTCAACTCTTAGAGTAGGTTCCCATGTTCAACTGATTTGGGTATATGGGAAACCTCCACGCAGCTCAAATGTCTGATTCAGCAAAGTTGAGCCCTCATGGGCATGCTCTTAATGCCTGGGATTTGGAACTTCTCAAGGACTTCAGTGTTGTAAATAAAAAGCTTAGGCAAAAGGTTGTTGGTTTTTTTCAAGTGTCATTGCCTACACAGTGAAGTAATCTTCTTGCTGGTGGATTCTCTGCAGCTTGAGGTCTTCAAACCACAATTTGAAGACTTCAATAACTCAGACATAGGTTAGGGGTTTGTTATAGAAGTGGATGGGTAGGGTTCTGTAGCCTGCTTTGTGCAGGGGGTCGGACTGGATGATCACATTGGTCCCTTCTGACCCTAGAATATATGAGTCTATGAGTCTATGAATTCTTCTTGGTCTATGTATTCCATTATTCCAGGGAAAACACACTAAAACAAATGGACTAGATGTAATTTTTTTTAACAGTGACATAGCTATGCCAGCGGAATTGGATTTACATCTTTTGTGCTCCTACAACACCCCTCCCCCCACCTATAGCTGAACTTTGTGTTTTCTGTAAAAAATGAAACAAAAAGAAATATAAATGATAATTTAAATATTTATTCAATGCAATATCAAAAAATACATGTAATTAAAACAACCACATAAGTAGCCTATGCTAACCACTTTTAACCACATATGCATTAAATTTTTAACTTTTTAACCCACATTTAACTTTTAGGCGCCCCTAGAATGCCAGCGCCCCTAGGCACCTGCCTCCTGTTCCTAATTGGAAATCTAGTCCTGTATGCCAGTATAGTCTCTGTAGTATAGACATACCCTAAGCGTTGCAGGAGTCTGAAAGACCCACCTTCATAAGTGACTTTGACACTTAAGAAATTACAGTGCATTATATGCCCAAAACTACATTGAAGAATGCCAAGGTTGCAGAGTTAAGCACTCAGACTTTAGGAAATCCCAGAATCCCTGTGCAATCTCATTTTGGTCCCATTGTGTGTATGTATTAAGATACAGTCTTTGACATAATCACATACCCTTTGTTTCCACAGGACCCCTGCCTTATTCATTGTATGGGTTGGACCTACCCTGGTCATGAATCAGGATTGTGTATTGAAAGAAGTTGTCTAAAATCCTGGCCTCATTAGTTGCTGAATTTGGAAGGTGTGTAATAAATGAGGTAGGGGACTCCAGGAAGAAAAAGTACAGTGTAGTGGGTAAGGCATGTCACTGGAGACTTGGATTCTATCCCTGTCTCTGCCACAGAGTTCTTATGTAATGCTGAGTAAGTCACTTAAACAAGGTTTTTCACAGGTGCTTGAGACACACATTTTCATCACCTTTAATGCATAGTGTTTTGCCAACAGCAGAGGAATAGAAAGGTTCAGGAGTCTGAGGTACCATTCCAGGCTTTTTTTAATATAGAGATATACCTATCTCATACAACTGGAAGGGACCTTGAAAGGTCATCAATTCTAGCCCCCTGTGCCTTCACTAGCAGGATCAACTGCTAATTTTGCCCCAGATCCCTAAGTAGCCCTATCAAGAATTGAACTCACAACCCTGAGTTTAGTAGACTAATGCTCAAACCACTGAGCTATCCCTCCTCAAAAACATGTTTCTAGAGGGGAGTGTATTGTAGTGGTCATAGACTGTCTGACCCCTTTGGACCCTGTCCCCCTATCCTGTTCTGTGCCACTTCTGTCTCTTGTGGCCTGCGATAGCCAGTAGCTGCAGTGGCAGGAAAAATCCTGCTCAACCCCTGCAGCCTCATGATGGAACATGCTCAGTTTGTTTGTGAGCAGTCCACTTGGCATGTGCAGTCCACCTGACATGACCAAATTGTGAGGACTCTTAGGAGAATTTAGCTGCCAAACAAATTTCTGCTGGGCATGAAATAATATCTTTTGTTGGACCAACTTCCGTTGGTGAGAGAGACAAGTTTTAGAGTCTCACAGAGCTCATCTTCAGGTCTGGCAAAGGTACTCTCAGCATCACAGCTAAATGCAAGGTGGCACAGATTGTTTAGCGTAAGTAGTGAGGATATATTCTAAAGTAGAATACCTTAGGCCAAGGTAGAGAGGCCCGTTAACACCTGTGCATCATAGGACAAAAAGAGGGCTTTAGTGGGTAACAGATTGTTGTAATAAGCCATAAATCCAGAGTCTCTGTTCAGTCCATGATTTTTAGTGTCTAGTAGAGTTATGAATTTAAGCTCCTCGGCTCGTCTTTAGAAAATATTGTTCAGGTTTCCTTTGAGGATCAGAACTGATAGGTCAGATATAGTGTGACTGCTTTGTGAAAGTGTTCACTCACAGGTGATATGTGTTTTTGATTTTAATCATTTTCCTCTGTGAGTTCATTTGAAAGAGTAGTGATTGTCTCATTTCACCCACATAGTTGTTATTGTGGTACTTAGTTCACTGGAGGCGGTACACCACATGTTGAGATAGGCATGTGTAGGACCCATGGATCTTGAAAGGTGCTTTCTGAAATAACTCTTCAGGCCTTTGAATAATGTCCCAGCCTCTCCAAACTTATCATCAGAAACAAACTCCCCACAGACCAGGACACACCAACTCAGAGGCACAAGACCCTGCCAGAACAACAAATTCAAAACCTGCAGATATATCTCCACTGCTAAAATGATCTACACTCCTCAGAAAGCACCTTTCAAGATTAATGGGTCCTACACATGCTTATCTCAACATGTGGTGTACCTCCTCCAGTGAACTAAATGCCACATACTGGATCTATGAAGGTAGGTGTGGTGATCCATGGGTTTCTTGCATATGGTTGTCTGTAGGGCTGCAACTACACTGCATACATCTCCTGAGCATGGACAGTCTCAGATTTTTCCAAACTTGTAACTTGGCCACGTTTGGGCATTTTCCCTTTACCAAATTTCAAGTTCCTGCTCCAAAGCACAAAGGTATGAAAGGTGATGGGCGCTTCCTCTGAGACAGGTTTCGAGTCGGACTGAATGGGTCCTCCAGGGAAAACCCCAAGATGAGGCGTGTTTGTGGGGGAAAGCTTAGGTTGATGTTTGTTTTCTATATATTTTTTTCAATTTAACTATAAAGGTAAATCTCAGGAATGGGGTAAATTTGAAGACTATCCAATGTTTCTATCGTCTGTCCAGAGTAAGCAGAAATTAGGGCTGTGAGAATGGGAATTTGCATGGCACTGTTATAGCCAGCATCACAAGATCATTATGTGCCAGATGTGCCAAAGATTCATATGTCCCTTCATCTTCAACGACCATTCCAGAGGATGTGTCCATACTGATGACAGGTTCTGCTTGATAACTATCCAAAGCAGTGAAGACCAACACATGTTCACTTTTGTTATCTGAGTCAGATGCCACCAGCAGAAGATTTTCTTTTTTAGTGGTTCAGGTTCTGTAGTTTCTGCATCAGAGTGTTGCTCTTTTAAGGCTTCTGAAAGCATGCTCCAAACCTCATCCCTCTCAGATTTTGGAAGGCACTTCAGGTTCTTAAACCTTGAGTTGAGTGCTGTAGCTATCTTTAAAAATCTCACATTGGTCCCTTCTTTGTGTTTTGTCAAATCTGCTGTGAAAGTGTTTTTAAAATGAACAACGTGTGCTGGGTCATCATCCACATGTGCTATAATAGGATATACAAGGCAGAATGCGGGTAAAACAGAGCAGGAGACATACTATCCTCCCACAAGGAGTTCAGTCAAAATGCAATTTAGTGCATTATTTTTTAACGAGTGTCATCAGCATGAAAGCATATCCTCTGGAATGGTGGCCAAAGCATGAAGGGACATACGAATGTTTAGCATATCTGGCACATAAATACCTTGCAATGTCAGCTACAAAAGTCCTATGCGAACACGTGTTCTCAGTTTCAGGTGATATAAATAGGAAGCCGGCAGCATTATCTACCATAAATGTAAATAAACCTGTTTGTCTGAGTGACTGGCTGAACAAGAAGTAGGACTGAGAGGACTTGTAGGCTCTATCTTATCTTTTCTTGATCTGTTAATAGTGTCTTCTATATTTATAGGTAGGTGTAGGTTGATACTAGAGTTGTTGAGTAGTATCACTGGATTTTGTACAGGTAACACTGATATTTCCCCTCCTCCTTTACCAAATTCAAGAGTATGTAGTCTTAATGTTTACACAATGTTTGACGTTCTTAGAAGTGTTGTTGTTGTTATTAATTATTAATTATTATTATTATTTGCTGCTTTTTACCGACATAGGTATGCCTATAAAAAGCCTAGTGTAGACTTTTTTTACATTATAAGCATTTTTTTTATTGCTATAATTGCACCCACATGTTGGAGGATTGTGTTTGTGTAACTATGTGAGCAAAACCCACCCAGTGTATACAAGGTTTATGTCAGTGGGACAACTTGTGTAAAGCCAAGCAAATTCTTACAGGATGGGAGCTTAAGTGGTGATTATTGTTGTTGCTTTCCTGGATACTTAGACATCAGTAATTAAGTGTGTTTATCTGATATTACAGACAGATACCGTATGTTCCCTACCAGTAATATTAAAGAGATGTGGAATGTGTTCAAAGGAAAATCACTAGTTTTTCTTTTTCCCCCAGGGTCTTTTTAATCATATATATTTTTAAATGTTATACACACAGAAGATTTAGTTGGGGATTGGTCCTGCTTTGAGTACGGGGTTGGACTAGATGACCTCCTGAGGCCCCTTCTAACCCTCATATTCTATGATTCTATGAAGACATTGAAGATACTGAACAGAAGCAGACCCAGAAGTGATCCAGGTGGGACCTGACTTGATATGCAGTTCCAGCCTGACTGAACCATTGGTAATTACGGTCTAGAAACAGTTTTCCAACCAGTTAGGCATCCACCTTATAGTAGCTCCATCTAGGTTGTATTGCCCTATTTTGTTTATGAGAAGGTCATGTGAGACCATATCAAAAGCCTTACTAAAGTCAAGATATACCAACAATACCACTTCCCCCAATCCACAAGGCTTGTTAACCTGTCAGAGAAAGCTATTAGGTTGGTTTGATACGATTTGTTCTTGACAAATCCATGCTGACTGTTACTTAACACCTTATTATCTTCTAGGTGTTTGCAAATTGATTGCTTAATTATTTGTTCCATTATCTTTCTGGGTATTAAAGTTCAGCTAATTGGTCTGTAATTCCCCAGGTTGTCCTTATTCCTTTTTTTTTTATAGATGGGCACTATATTTGCCCTTTTCCTCTCCTCTGGAATCTCTTCTGTCTTCTATGACTTTTTGAAAATAATCACTAATATCTCAGATATCTCTTCAGTCAGCTGCTTGAATATTCTGGGATATATTTCATCAGGCCCTGGTGACTTGAAGACATCTAATTTGTCTAAGTAATTTTTAACTTGTTCTTTCCCTATTTTATCCTCTGATCCTACTCATTTTCACTGTCATTCACTATGTTAGATGTCCAATCACTAATAAACTTTTTGGTGAAAACAGAAACAAAAAACTCACTTAACACTTCGGCCATTTCCACATTTTCTGTTATTGTTTTTCCTCTCTCCTTGAGTAATGGGTCCACTCTGTCCTTGGTCTTCCTCTTGCCTCTAATGTATTTATAAAATGTTTTCTTGTTACCTTTTATGTCTCTAGCTAGTTTAATCTTGGTCTTCCTAATTTTGTCCCTACATACTTATGTTATTTGTTTATATTCATTCTTCATAATTTGACCTAGTTTCCACTTTTTGTAGAACTCTTTTTTTTTTTTTTTTAGTTTCAGATCATTGAAGATCTCCTAGTTAAGTCAGAGTGGTCTCTTGACATACTTCCTGTCTTTCCTACGCAGTGTGATAGTTTGCTCTTGTGCCCTTAATAATGTCTTTTTGAAAAACCGCCAGCTCTTTAACTGTTTTTCCCCTTAGACTTGCTTCCCATGGGATCTTACCTACAAACTCCCTGAATTTGCTCAAGTTTGCTTTCTTGAAATCCATTATCTTTATTATGCTGTTTTCTCTCCTACTATTCCTTAGAATCATGAACTGTATCGTTTCATGATCACTCACACTTAAGCTGCCCTTCCACTTTCAAATTATCAACCAGTTCCTCCCTATTTGTCAAAATCAAATTAGAACAACCTCTCCCCTAGTAGTTTTCTCTACCATCTGAAATTGTCTCCAATACATTCCGAGAACTTGGTGGATAATCCATGCCTTCCTGTATTATTTTCCCAACACATGTCTAGTTAGTTGAAGTCCCCCATCACAACTGAGTCCTGTGCTTTGGATGATTTTGTTAGTTGTTTAAAAAAAGACTCATCCACCTCTTCTTCCTTATTAGGTTGTGTGTAGTAGACTCCTACCATGACATCACCCTTGTTTTGTTTTTTTTAATCCTTTAATAGATATTTAATGTAAAACTCATGTTTGGTCCCGATAAACTTGAATTAATTAATTATTAGGGCAGGTCAGAAATTTTCTGAAAGAACAGGTTTCCATCAGAAAATGCTGATCGAACAAAATTGAAACTTTTTTGGGGAATATACTGATTTTGTTGAAATTTAATGGGAAATGATTAAAGTGTTTTGATTTGAGATCAAAATGTTTTGTTTTGACTTTGTTTTGATTTATGTCAATATTATATTATTTATATTCAACATCAAATATAATATAAAAAATGAAATGATTAAGTTGAAACTAAATTTTTCAATAAGGTCAAAACAAAATTTTTCAGAATATTTTGTTTCATGAAAAAAATTGAGATTTCTACCTTTCATCCCCATTCAGGAAGAAACAAAATTTTGGAATTTCCTGCAGGGTATGAATTCCATATTTTGACCAGCACTATTAGCTACCTTAATTTTATTAAACTTGCTTTCTGTGTACAAGAAAAACACTAAAACTGTATGCAGTATGGTTTACTGATATAGACTTATCGCAGCCTCATTTCAGATAGCCAGGTTTGCCCACATATTAATCTCAATGAGGAATATATTTGTCAGTGCTGGGAAAAGTAGTCCACGTCTACCATAGAGTAAATAAATGTACAGTATTCCTCCAGATGTGAATATGTAATTGGGACTCTGATAGGGAATGTGTTACCTACTTCATAACTATTACCCCTTTATTCCCAAATTCTTATACATTTTACATATATTCTTATATATTTTACATACCCATCATCTTCATAAGAAGTAGTAGTGGCAATTATATACGTATGCATACTCTGAGAAAGAGATGTTTGAGTATATGCCAGATCTGGATTGCAAATTAGATCTGTGTCTGTGTCTGCCTTTATTCTTTTCTTTATTTTCTTCCAGGACATATTTAAGTGGAAATGAGCCAGATGTGGAAAAGGAGCTGTGATATTCTCTGAAATGTTATTAGATAAAATGATTGCAGGTTATGCTGTTAGTGGTATCTCAGCCCATTGAGGCTCAAGAAATTCAACAAAAGGAGCAGTGATTTATGCTGTTGACTGCATGAAGGTTGTTCTAATGTGCCTGGTGGTTCTGCCCTGTGAGTCAAGAATTTTGTTCCCATTTAAAAATTCCCTAGTCTAGTAAAAATGATTAGATAAGAGCACTGCTGTTGGGACTCACTGGGAACAGCTGCCAGTTTTCAACCTACAGAATCCTTATTTAATATTTACTGGTCTCTGGGAATTGACTGTTGGCTTTCTATTGGAAGGAGAAAAACACCCCTTACTACAACTGTGGTCTCCTGGTGTAGTAAAATCAGGGAAGTGGTGTAAATGGTGAACCAATAAAAATACCAGACAAATATCTTGAGGTCTGGCTTCCATTTGTTAAATAAAAAGCCTTCCCATGCAGTCAAACCAAAACATTTGTGGTCTTTTCAATAGTAATTTAAGAGGCTCGGATTCAGCTCTGATGTGGTATCATATACTGATGGATTACAGGGGACAAAAAGCCAGTTAAAGGGAGCCTGAGAGACAAGTCAGAAGGGGCTATTGTTTAGCAAGGTGCTCGTAAGCCAAGACAGATTCTTTTGCTCTAGTTCTTGTGTTTTTGTTTGAATTGACTGCTGCCAGATGAGATCCATAGGCTGTCCCAGGATATAACCACCCCTTCCTTGGAAAGGAATCCTGTCATAGTACGTGCCTCATGCTGTATAATATAATGCGGCTTGCTCATATTATCTGTGGAGTGTATTTGCTCAAAATAGCTAGGTTTTTTGTGTGTTCCTTTATTCTATAGAGCCCATAAAAAGCAGTTACAACAGAAAGTGTCAGTATTGTTCGGCTTCAGAACTGACTATTTTATTGTAGCTCTTAAGTCCTGGATTTGCCCTGATAAGCTTCTTTAAAACTGATCCTTGCAGTGGTGAGAAACAAGAAGGCCCTAACTCTCATTTACACTAAGGCCCATTTATACTACTTGACAGTGTAAAGTTATTTTAAAGTGGGCATCAATTGCACCCACTCTGTGAAATCTGTATCCTGCTAGAGTGGTACAGAGAGGCCTTAGTGTAAATGAGAATCAGGCCCAAAGTGTGAGAGACAATCAAACAAATGCTAAGTGGTCTGTGAATGACAGCTCATGAAGCCTGAGCAGGTCTTGAACAGTGGAGAGCTGCCTGAGTGGTAAATTGCAGTGCAGTGAAACCTGACCTGGATGATCAAGAACACACTGAATAGAGCTGGTTTGAAAAATTCAGTGAAATTGGAATGGTTGGCCAAGATGGACTGATTTGGCCTAAGTAATCATAAACTTATGAGCTCACCCGCCCTGCTTCTCAGCCATCCTCCTGGTGAACTTCTGGGGAGCCTGTGTTTCCAGGATCCATAATCCTGGACCAACCAGCCATGTGGATTATTCCCCAGGGTTTGTGGCTCTGGGGCAGCCCCAAAGGCCAACGTCCCTGCGTTCCGTTCCCTTTTGGAGAGTTGTTACTAATTAGAAAAAAAAATTCAAAATAGCAAAATCCTCTGCAAATCAGAATGACCTTTTTCTGCACAGATCTAACACAGCATGCTCCTGTGAAACTAGGGGAGCACTCTTACTTGCAGCAGCTGTTACACTTTTAAAAGGAGGAGCTTGCGTACCCTTCTTGCAGTAGCTGATGTGTGCAGTTGGCAATGGGGCAGCACCCCCACCAGACATGGCCATTGGCTACTTAATGGTAATGCTGGCTGCTACCCACTCTATCTCCAGTTCATTACAGTCTGGGAATATAAACAGCTTAACTATGGCTTCTGTTTGTGGGGTAGTGTAAAAAGCCTTCCTCAATAGAGCTGGTTGGAAATGTTACAACAAAACTTTTTAGCTGGAAGGTGCTGATTTCACTAAAGTGAACTTTGGCAGAATCTGTAACAGATTCAATGAAACTTCTGTCAAACACAGGCAGGTTTTTGTTGGAAATCTGCTGGTGTTCCAGGGTTGACAGCTCCACCAGGGAGCCCTGGTGCCCCAGCTGGAAAAAATCAGAAGGAAAACAAATTGCAAAATACTAAAATTTCTTGTGAACGTTAACTCTGGAGTTTGGACAAGCTCTGTTGCTGAACCCTGTCTCCTATTGAACAAACATTTGTTTATAGACCCAGCCACAATGTGATACCCTAGATCAAATGAATTCTCAGAGTTTAAGCAGTCTGCTTCTTGATCTAAGATCTTGTGCACTGGACTACCTGTGTGTGAGCCTGGATTTGTTTCAAGACACTACAGAGATCACTTTAGAGACTGACAAAGAGTGGAAGACTGAAATTTAAGTTAAATAAAATGCCTTTGGTCACTACTAGTTGTAACCAGGCTATGTAAAGAAAGAAAGAACTGAAGTGTCTGGCAACTTTGGAACAACAATTCCAGAAATCACAGATCATATTGCACTTATTACACCATCTCAGTTTTATGTTCTGTTTGTCTAACACCTTGGGGAGAAAAATCAATGTTATCTTGTGTATTCTTATCTGGTGGACTGTGCATGGTTTGAAGTATGGATAATGAATGTTCCACCCTTACACATTATCCTTTTCTAAGAAAAAAAATCAAATGTTAAAAAAGAAAAATATCTGCATATATCTGAAGTATACACAGAACATAATAGTGTATGACAGGGAGAACCAGCTTTCTGTGCATCATGCTTCCTGTTCTTTAGAAAAGAAATAATTGTAAAGTTGTGTGATCTCCTGCAGCTCATGGATTTGATGAAATTATGATTGTGTGATAACATGGACAGGGCTTTAACATGGAATCCCACTGGTCTTGTTCAAGATGATTCATCTTTTCCAACTGCTGGATAAAATAAGCCGATCCATGTGTTCATGGAAATTAAGAGATAGCGAACTCCAACGGGAACTATTGCATTTGTAAACATCAGTGAAGTATGGCATTAGGTTGAAAGGTATAAGTCTTCAAAATTAAATAAATAAATAATAATTGGAGATATACCAATCTCCTAGAACTGGAAGGGACCTTGAAAGGTCATCGGGTCCAGCCTCCTGCCTTCACTAGCAGGACCAATTTTTGCCCCAGATCCCTAAGTGGCACCCTCAAGGATTGAACTCACAGGAGGATTTTAATCTTTCCATCTCTCCAGACTCTAATATAATTATATTATTTTAAACAACTGTTTTCTTTTTATTCAAAAAGTCCGATATGTTCTGATGCTTTTAAGGCATACATTGTGTTAGCTGTGTTGGATATACCGTACATAAAAAGATTTTTAAAAGAGGATAAACCCTTTTCAGCACTGGAGTTTTAAAACTGGAATGGTGGTAGAGTTAGTGGCAATTGGATGGGAAGGGTTGATAAAAGGATATCAAGTGTGTTGTGTGTAACTGTGGTGGGAGAAGTGGAGTCTAAGCCAGAGGAGTGAGGCCGGAATAGGAAAGGCAGGCAGGTGCCACAAAGTTGAGTGTGATCTGGCAATCTGTGGGAGAGGAGCTTCCTCTGTACAGTGAAGGAGTGGCATGCTACCTAGTGGAACAGGGAAAGGGTGAAGAAGGCGGCTGTGATGAGAAGCTGCAGCATCACACACTTTGGCTGAGCTGCTTCTCCCTGGAATAAATATGCTTCTCCTTACGGCAGTGCTTGTAAGAGACTGACTGGTCTTTAGTTCTTGGTCCCACATTCTGCTTCCTTTCCTGGTTGTAGATTTCACACCTGAGTAGTGCCTCTTCAGTGGAAGCATTTGTGCCTGGACAGTATAGGTAATATTGGGTTCTGACCTTACACTTCTCAAGACCCAAACAGGCACTGTTAATTATTTCTACTCTATGTCACTATGATAAAAACTCACTGTACGTTGATAAAAGATCATAGTGCAAATTATGAGACAAAGAATGTAAGATTTGGTGGATTTTTTTTGAAGAAGCCATCTTTAAGAGCAGCCTGAAAAAAAAATGGTTTTGAGTCCTTGATAATTATGCTATTCCCTTAAAATTAATCTAAAATTTGGCAGCTCCCAGACTGTCTGAATAGTTCAATTATTGCCCCTTGTGAGAAACGTAAACTGTTGCTAGCCATATCATGAAGACATTTACCCCCACTCTACAAAAAGGTGGGTGGATCTGTCTAAATATACTGACTGGATAAATAAAGGAAGTTGGAAAGGGGCACTGTATCATCAAAGAGAAGGAGAGAGGACTACTAAAATCTGATCCTGGTTCACTCATGGGTGTTCAGCATGTCACTTAACATCGCTGCCTTTCAGTAAAATGGTGTTAAAATATTTTTGTTCTCAGAGGAGTGCTATGTTTATTAACTAAAGAGACGCTGTCAGAACAATGTTTTAATGGATTGTCATAATACTGCAGTGTTTGAACTGCAAACACTTAAAGGAAGTATTTATATTAAGAAAGAGAACTTTTCACTGAAATTAAAACAACAACAGACTACTGATTATGTTATACATTTTGGCCATAAACCAACCTAATGTGGGGTTACTTTAATGTTTGCAAGATGTGTGGAAATAAAAAAGCACGCCATGTTGGTATTTACAGGATATTATTATAATAAAAAATGAGGGAACAAATATTCAAGAGACTCTGCAGTCTACTGAAATTGTATTGCTTACGTTAGTACTGAATTAAGTGTAGCATTCCCTAATGAACCACGTGTAATTCAAGGTAGAGTTTTCTGCTAAATTGAATTAATCAGAAAAGCCGGCTTTTCACAAAGGAGCAGTAGATATCTACTTCCCCCATTTAAGGAAGCAGAGACTACTTCAACTGATAAAAGCATTGAAATGTGATACATGTCTTTTTTTTCCCTCATTGGCAATATAACTTTTAATCTATTAGGCTTATAATAACAATTTTGAAAGAAACATTCTAAATTCCACCAAACTCTGAAGCCCAGTACATATATGGGTTTCCATTGAAAGGAATGGATGTGGCATGTACATTTAAGATTAATTAGAATGTGGATGAAAAGCTTTAAATCAGTTCAGCAATTGAGCTTTTTTTTTAATATTTGGTGGGAGTAGGAAATGGGCACCCCATTTTAAAGTTTTATCATCAGTGTTATTACTTGCATAGCTGTCCTCATTGAGTTGTAGAAGTAATTAATTGAAATCATATTATGGTTTCAGCAATTTTTGGGTGTGTGAGCATCCAGAGAGAAAGATTAGATGTTTTCACTCACAGGTCAGGTGTACACTGCAAAATGTATCCACTAGAGACCCAGTTGTTTCAGAAGGGCTGGGAAACTGACTATTTGTGTTTGTAAACCATTAAGTAAATTAACAGTGCTTTATAGATTTATTTTAACCATAACAATGGCAACATTCTAAGTAAACAAAAGAGCAAATTCCCACTACAATGTACAGACAATTATGCCTACTCCATTCCCCCTGGGATCAGTGTTGCAGTTTAGATCAGGGAAGCTACAAAAGAAAAACATGAATAGCCTCAATTTCATAAAACAAGGCACCAAAATCTCTATTTATTATTTGGATTTCTGCAGTAGT
Organism: Gopherus flavomarginatus; assembly: GCF_025201925.1. NCBI lineage: Eukaryota > Metazoa > Chordata > Testudines > Testudinidae > Gopherus > Gopherus flavomarginatus. The sequence continues at coordinate 36,212,604 of NC_066617.1, forward strand.
AATAAAAAGAAGCACCTGTCAAAGACTCCAGACAAGAACAATAAAACTAAAATTGCAGCTCAACCCCTGACAGCCAGCAGAACTCAACACCCTACAAAAGGGCTGCTGCAAGGATGTTTCGCGCCCCCACCTTGCGCCCTATCCCGCCCTGAGGCATCCCCAGCTCACCCCTTCTCTGCCTCCACCCCAAGCACGCCGTGGCTGCTTCACTTCTCCCGGCCACCAGGCTTGTGGCGCCTAAGCTGATTGGCGCCGCAAGCCTGGGAGGCAGGAGAAGTGAAGCAGTTGACCCCTGCTCCACCTCCTCCCCAAGCACACCGTCACTGCTTCACTTCTTCCGCCTACCAGGCGTGCGGTGCCAATCAGCTTAAGCGCTGCAAACCTGGTAGGCGGGAGAAGTGAAGCAGCCAAGATGTGCTCGGGGAAGAGGTGGAGCAGGGGTGAGTTGAAACGGGGAGTTCCCCTGCATGCCATTCCCCCCCCACTCTTGCTGCAGGCAGCCCTCCCCGTGCCTTTCTACCCCAGTTCCCTCTGCCTAAATGTCAGCGGCCAAAGATCCGGCCTCCGCGGTCACTGCCGAAGAAAAGACTGCCTAGGTCGCCTAATAGGTTGCACTGGCCCTGCCTTCAAAACACAGTGCTCCCCTTCCTCATGAAGATCAAACCCTGCCTTCTAGAGCAGTCTGCACAAATAAATGCATCTTGCAACATAGCATAAAGGTCAACAGACTTCAGCTATTTCAAACCAGAAATGGGGGAGCCTGTTCTAGAGCTGAGGGCTTCCCAGAAAACCCTGTACTGCCAGACCCTTATCTCTTATATGGAGAGGGATCTGCTCAAGCCCCTCTCTTGATCAGAACTGTGACAGTGAAGTATGAGGAGAGAGGTGGAAGGTCCCAGGCCATTTAGAGCTTTATAGATCAAAAATGGCCCTTAAATTAAAACCAGAAGCCATTGCAGATCCAGGGATACAGGGGTCACAAGTTGTCACCACACAGCATCAAGTTTAATTTTCAGATTGTCCAAAGGTTGAGTGCACTGAAGTAATTCAATCCTGAGGTGACAAAGGCTACGTTTTCACAGCAAAGAGGTGTGTTTTTACATCTAAGTAGCTAACTCAAGATATGTAAAATCCAACTGGAGCAAAGGCATAAGTAGTTTTTAACCACAAGGTAGCTAGCCAAGGCCAATACTATACTCTTCATCAGAGATTTTCCTCCACTAGCTACAATGTCTCCAGTAGGATTTTATATTGAGATAGCCATCCCTTTTTTGCCATGAAGATGTAGCCTAAGTCATAGATCACAGAAGCAAGGTCTGCATCTGGAAGAAATAGATTCACTCACCTAGTGAGGTGCGCATAGTAAGATGTGTTCCTGAGCACTGCTTTTCTGTATGATCATCTAATAACAACTGGGCATCCAACACCACCTTCAGGTTGCAAATGGTGGGCAAACACTGTCAATCAAAGGGGGAGGGATCCTGGCTATAGCTTTCATTTTCTTCCTCACATTTACTAGTATCTCTTGAGCCTTACCCAGATTAAGCATTGGTCAGCTCACTCTTGTCCATGTCCTTGTCTCATTCAGACAGCGAGGCAACAAATCTGTGGTACCATTGGATAATCCTGACCATCAGTAATGCTATTTAGAAATCTTTTTTTTAAAAAACCTTTCAACTATAATAAAACTATTTTAGTAGTAATGAGAAAGTGCATTCATTTCTCTGTATTTACCTGTTTTTATATACGATGCCACCCCTCCTCAGTAGGGACTTTACTCTTCATTGCATTCTTTTCAACACTTGATCTTTTGGTCCCTTGTTAATATAATCCTCTGTTTCCCAATCTGCTATGAGCCTGCTATACTAAAGATTATCAATCTTTAAAAGCAACCTCCCCCCCGAGCTTTGTTCTGTTGATATCAAGTAATGAGATAAATTATTACTTCACTAGCTTGAAAAAGTACTTTGTTGATTAATTTGAAAGTAAAATGATATTGAACAATAATTAAGTAAAATCCTTCTAATAATCTCAGAGTTTTACAAAGGTTTATCTCAGAGACTGAGATAGAAGATTTGCATGCACTGATCTGCTTGATTCCATATAAAAGAAAAAACATTGTTTACAGAACTTTCTTCTTCAAAGGCACATATTAACTGGGATATGAGACTTTTGTCTTTCATTTTGCTCTACGTGTTGATTAGTACGATAAAATTTGCACATACAGCAGCAAAGAATGACAGATAAATATTTTGCTTTGTGGTCAAATAAAAATGATATTTGGGCACTTATCACTGTTCTTGGTCAAGTTGTCTTCACTCTGTGTTTACAAGTCTAATTTGTGAAGACTTAATATAAATTATAACAGCCATGTCAATAACAATATGCATTTTCAGAGTGTTCATTGATATTTTTTTTAGCAAATATTTCTACTTCATAACATTTATTTTCTTTCAACAAATATTTCTGTTCTGTGTTTGGCAAAAATACAGATGATATATTCATATCAGATAATGAAACACTTTCTATTCCAGCAGTAACTGAGAAGGATGTTAAACAATAAGTACTAAAGTTGGACATTTTTAAATCTGCAGGTCTGCACCCCAGGTTGCAGCCATGTATTTAAAAAGAGTTGCCTGAGGAGCATTCTGGGCTATTAATGATGATTTTTAATAAATCTTAGGACATGGTGAAAGCTCCAGAGGACTGGAAGAAAGCTCATATTATGCCAATATTTTAAAAGGGTAAATGGGATGACCTAGGTAGTTATCAGGCTGACAGCTGTATATCGATCCTGGTCAAAATAATAGAATGGCTAATACAAGACTCAAATAATAAAGAATTAAAAGAGAGCAATATAATTAATGCTGGTTGACATGGGTTTATAGAAAATAGATCATATTAAACTAACTTGATATGTTTTTGTATGAAATTAAAGTTTAGTTGATAAAGGAAATAGTGTTAATACAATATACTTGGACTTCTGGAAGGCATTTGACTTGGTATCATCCAATATTTTGACTGAGAAATTATAACAATAGAAAATCAGTCTGTCACATATTAAAAGGATTAAAAACTGGTTAACTGATAGGTCTCAAAGTATAACTGTAAATTGGGAATAATCACTGTGTGTGTGTGTGTTTCTAGTGGGGTCCCTGTGGTAATGTAGTCTCTGGTTTTGGTATCCACAATTCAAGAAGGAGATTGAAAAATGAAAAGGTTTATGAGAATGATTAAAGGATTGGAAAACATGTCTTTAGGTGACCAATTCAAATAATTCCACATATTTAGCTTATCAAAGAGATGATTCTGGGGTGACTTGATCACAATCTAGAAGTATCGGCATGAAGAACAGACATTTGATAACCTAGAGCCCTTCAATTTAGGAGACAAAATATAATAAGATCAAATGTCTTGCATTTGAAGCTGGACATATTCAGATTAGAAATAAGGTGCACATTTTTAACAGTGAAAGTAATTAACCACTGAACATCTTACAAAGGATTGTCGTGGATTCTCCACAACTGAACAAAAGCACATAAGAATGGCCAATGGTCCATCTAGCACAGTATCCTGTCTTCCAACAGTGGCCAATGCCAGGTGCACTAGAGGGAATGAACAGAATAGGTAATCATCAAGTGATCCATCCTCTATTGCCCATTCCCAGCTTCTGACAAAAAACTGGAAACATTTATATCCAGACTGGTTAGTTTTTTTTCTAAAAGATGTGCTCTAAGTCAGCCACAGCTATTGGACTTGAAGCAGGGAAGTCTTATTGCCTGTGTTATGCAGGACATCACATTAGATCAATTTATCATGTTCCTTTTGGCCTGAAAATCTGAGTGCCTCCTCTGCTCTTTGTGCTGTAGTATATTGTGCACGTGCTGTCCTTTGATTTTCCATTAGCTTCATTTTTTTTGTTTTTGTATAGTAGAGACCTATGGAGTGCACAAATTTAATAACCGAGTTTTTATTTACATAGTTTTGAGGGAAATTTACTTCTGTTTGTATTGGTTGGATTTGTATTGACTGTGGCAGTTAAAATGCAATTTTCAGGTGTTGCATTTCCCTTCAAGTCATGCACGCATATTTTGACTATGTTGTCATTTCTGAGAATTATTTGCAATTTTGTTAATTTTAAGAGGGCATGTTTGTGTGTTTATAAACATATAAAATCTTACTAAATGAAAAAAATCACATAGTTATTAATACATAAAAAAGTTCTAGGCCAGCACCAGATCCATAGGTGATGTAAACTGGTGTCATTGCATTGATTTCAGTGGAGTTATGCCTGTTTACACCAGCTCAGAACATGGCTCTTAATCCTTATATTTGTAATGTTATATGTTAAAGTTGTAACTTGCTTTTCTGATGTCTTGTTAGAAGAAATCATAGGGAGAGTACCAAAGCTGAGACCTTAAAAATGTTTTGGAAAGTCAAGAACTATACTTTTATGATCACTACCATGGGCTAGCCCTAAAATTATGTTTGGGTTACACATTTGATTTTAAATAAGATCAAGTAAGAACATGAACAGATTGTTGCCAATTTTTGTTAATTTTTACGTGGTGTGACATTTAGGTACTTCACCTTAAATTGTGCTATAGTTCGTCTTTCAAGGTCTTCCCTCCACTTTACCCCTGAACCACTACTTTTAACAGCAGTTTTTGTAATCTAGACCTCCTAATTCTATTTGATCTAGGCCCAGATCTTAGTCATGCAGCTGCAGTGCTATCTCCTTGGATTGAACTTCCACATCCACAACTGGTCAATTTATTCTGTAATTTAAGAGTGCTCCTGGATTATTCACTGAATCTAAATTCTCACATAGCAGCATCCACAAGTAAGGCTTTCTACTATCTTCACTTGGCTAGGACACTCTATCCTATCCTGAAAAACAATGACGTGGCCTCAGTTATCCACACCTTTATTGCTTCTCAGCTGGACTATAGCATGAACACCTCAGCGCTTAGGAAGCTCCAACTGGTACAGAGTGCTGCAACATGTCTCCTTACCTCAGCAACACGGGCTGTCATGATCTCATCACACCTGTCCTCTGCTCTCTACACTGGTGTCCTGTAGAATATCAAATCAAGTTCAGGGTTTCAGTCCTTATCTTCAGGGCACTCAATGGCCTGGGCTCAGTTTAGCTAAAAGATCACCTAAAGCTCCAGGATGAAGATTGGTCAGCAACTTTGCTCCTCTGTCTCAGTGTAACTTTCTACCACAAGGGTAAGCTTGTCTCTGTAGGAGACAGAACTTTTTTGGGGGCTGGCCCAAGACTGTGGAATGAACTCCCCCAGGAACTAAAGGTGATCACAAATCTCATCACCTTCTGCCCTACGGGCAAGGTGCATTTCATTGTTCTGCCTTCTCTAACATAAACATTTAGCTCTGTGTGTGTCTCTAATATGCTAATGTGCAAAAACAATATTCCACTGCACACACACTTCGTCCCCTGGAGAGAGGTTGGAGAACAGATACGTGAGACATGTTAGTCACGTTGCTTAGTGCCCCACAGAAAGGTGCATAGATACTATGGTGATGGCTACAGTGGAAGAATCTGAACAGAACAAGAAAGAACGTTAGGAATTCAGGATTAGAGATTATTACTGATTTTGTATTTCATGGGGAAAATGTGATTCATTTGTTTCTTAAGCATGCAGATTTATCAAGCGTGGCAGACTTACTCAGAACTAATTCTTTTTGAAATGATAGATATTTTTACTTATTAAAAATTAGTACAGTACCCTTCTTTCAGAGTTTGCATGTATAAAAGGAAATCTAAGAGCATCTTTTGTATACACTGTAACAGGGTGGCTTGCCTCTGGGCTGGAGAGCCGGGGACTGAGTGATCCCTTATTACAAGATGAGCTCAAACTGAGGGGAATCAGGTAATTCAAATACAAAAGGCAGCAGAAAGCTGCAGAGGGGACGTGGGTGGGGGCTTGAGAATTGAGGAATCAGTAGGTACTAACAGGAGAAAGAAGCAGGACCAGAGGGATGAGCTCCAGTCAGAAAGGGCAGGGGATGGTGGCTTCAGGTGAAGCAGACTGACAAAGACAGACCTCTGGATGTGACTGAAGAACCAGAGCTAAGTATGAACTGATGAATTATGAATTTGGGCTTTATGGTGAGGACTCGTTGAGAATTGTTTGCATTATTTTTTGGTTAGAACTCTAGGATCTGGGTGAACTGTATTCGATATTGAACCAGCCCCAGAAAAGGTTTCTGTGCACCACAACAGAGGCTGACTGGTTTGTTTAACGAACCCAGAGATGAGTGCCTACAAAGTGACCTCTGACCACAAGGGAATGCACAATAAGTGGCCACATTACTACAGGAACCTTTAAATAAGGAACGGTAGATAGTATGCATGTTTTTCCTATAATATACTGAGGGGACTAGGAAAAACTAAATACTGTATTTTTTTTTCTTATAACCTTCTTTAGGTAGGGGATGTGTCTTGACATATTTAAATGAAGTGCTAGTCATATAAAGATACATTTTACTTTTAATGATCTGAACAGTATTGGTGTTGAATTATAACTGGGATAAAGGAAAATATAATTTATAATTTTCATTTATATACGTATTCCACCTCCCCATGTTCCACGTATAATTCAGTGCCAATACTTTCCACATTATTTAAAGATAAAATATATCCATTATCCTCAAATCAGCATTACAAAGTACCAGAAGAAAAGAAGCACCTCTAATTTAAAATTCACACATGTTCATTTTTAAAATTATTAATTTATATTCATTGTGAGATTCATGCTGGGCTAATCTGTGGCTTTGCCACAAGCCCTGTGTATTGGGACCCTGGGTAGGTATACCGTCTCAAGAGCAACACAAGGAAAGAATAACTCAGAGAGGCACAATTTCTTCTCTGCTTTCCCTCATCAGCATATAAATTGGTTGCATGGCACAATGGGACAAAATATAGAGAAACAAATTCTTGTCACTTTTAAAGTGATTGCTTCTTAGAATACCTAGTTCTAGAGCAGTGTTTCTCAAACTGGAGTCACCACTTGTGTAGGGAAAGCTCCTGGCCGGCCGGGCTGGTTTGTTTACCTTCCTCCTCTGCAGATCTGGCCAATTGTGGCTCCCAATGGCCCCGGAACACTGCTCCGGGCCAATGGGGGCTGCTGGAAGTGGTATACGCTGAGGGACATACTGGCTGCCGCTTTCAGCGGCTTCCATTAGCCTACAGCGGTGAACTGCAGCCAGTGGGAGCCGCAATCAGCCAGACCTGCAGACAGGGTAGGTAAACAATCTGGCCTAGCCCACCAGGGGCTTTCCCTATGTAAGTGGCGACCCCAGTTTGAGAAACACTGTTCTAGAGCATACAAGAAGAGAGGCTATTCTTGATTTAGTCTTAAAGAACATACAGTCACTAATTTAAGAAGTGACAGTAGCTGAGCCACTAAGTAGTAGTAACCAGAATAGAATTTTGTTCAACAATATCTAAGCCTCAAGGGGAGTACCTGAAAGTGACACTTAACTTTAGAAAGCAAGATTTCAATAAAATGAGAAGACTGGCTAAAAAAGACCTAAAGCTAAAAGTAAAAGAAGTAAAACCCTTAAGAGGTGGCATGGACGTTACTTAAAAAATAAATGCACAACCAATAATAGAGTCTCAGAAGACATTCTTGCTGCTGAACCAAGGAAAAGAGTAAATCAATACAGCTAAATGGAAAAGTTCTGGAGGCTATTCAAGTCAAAGTTTGGAAATCTTCCCTAGTGAAGCCAACAACAAGAACATAAATTAAAGCAGGTATTAACTAAGAGGGAACTTAGAAGGTCCAAAATAGATTTTGAAGAACAAATAGATAAGGATATAAAAACAAATAAAAAGAGATTAATTATATCCGAAGCAGATAGCATATGAAAGAATCAATTCCTCTGCGGGGTCACCAAGCATCGAGAAGCTAAATGATTTCTTTGCATCACCACCAAGGCTATTGGGGAGATACCTACCCCCCAAGTATTCTTTTCTGGGAACAAAGGCGAGGTACTATCAGAGACGAAGAACTCAGAATAAGAAGTGCTAGAGGAAACTGATCATTTAAGATGCAGTAAGTCACTGAGTCCAGATGGCATAGCCAAGAGATCTGGAGGTGTTTAAGTATGAACTGGCTGAGCTGTTAACAAAAAATTGTAATTTCCCATTAAAAGCAGTCACTGTTCCAGAGGATTGGAGGATGGCAAATGTTGTACTAATATTTAAATAAGGCTCAAGGGGTGATCTGAGGAATTATTGCCCAGTAAACCTTACATCTGTACTTGGGAAATTGGCTGAAACAATAATTAATAACAGAATAACAGAACACTTGGAAGATCATAATACAGTAGGTGTATAACCAGCATTGTTTCTGCTAGGGAAATGTATATCTCACTAACCTCTTAGAATTCTTTGAACCTGTCAATAAAATAATGAATACAGAACTGGTTGACATGATTTATTAGGCTTCTAAAAGGCCTTTGACAAGGTCCCACACGAGAAATTGCTAAACAAGTGAAGGAGGTCATAGGATGAGAGGCAAAATACTATCATGGATCAAAATCTAGTGTGTAGACAAAGTAAAGAGTAAGATTAAGTGGTCTGCTTTCATCTTGGCAAAAGGTTAACAGTGGGTGTCTTGGGGTTCCTAATGGGTACCTAAGTCTTTTGTTGTTGAATATATTTATCAATGGTCTGGAAAGGGGATGCTTAGTGGGGGAGTAAAATTTGCAGACAATACAATCGGTTTAATTTACTCAAGAACAGAGAGGACTGTGAGGAGCTTCAGAGAGACCTAATTAAATATTGGTAAATGCAAAGTATCGCACGTTGAAGGGAAAAACCTTGAATTACAAGTACACCTTGCAGGGTTCTAATTTAACTGTATCAAATTAGGAAAGAGACATGGACATCTCTGTAGAGAGCTCTATGGATAACTCTGCTCAATAGGCAATTGTGTTTGAAAACGCAAGTACAATGTTAGGTTGCATATGGAATGGTATGGTGAAAAAAATGGAAAATATAATATGGTCTTTATATAAATCAATGAAGTGGCCTCATCTGGAAAACTAGCTACAGTACTGATTGCCTCATCTCAAAAATAGGTAGATTAGGAACTGTGGTTCTCCCTTTCTCATAACACAAGAAAATGGGAAAATTCATTGAAACTAAAAGGTTAGGAAATTTGAAACTGGTAACAGATTTTCACATAATGTGAATTAAACTATGCAACTCTGCCATGGAACGTTTTTGTTGAGGCCAAGAACTTACTAAGATTAAAAAGGGATTAGAATGTATGTGGCTATCAAGAATATCTGGAATTATTATAATTAATGAAAACTAAAATTTTGTGGAAGGAGTATTAATCCCCATGCATAAGAGTTTAAGCAAATTTCTAACCACGAGAGATTGGTATGTATGGCAGACGAATTATCCTACATCTGCCTGTTGTGAGGTTCTTCTACCTTCCTCTGAAGCCAGTGTTTTTGGCCATTGTCAGAGATGAGATCCTGGATTAAACTGGCCTCAGTCTGATGCAGTATAGCAATTCCTATCTCCCTTACTCCAGTTGCAAATTACTATGGACCTCCAAGACAGCTGGCCAGCATTTTGGATCCAAAGCTCCCTCCACTCTTGACCCACCTGCTGAGAAGGAGCTAGCAGTGGGTTGCCCCGTGACCATTTACTCATACAGCCTGGGCCCGAAGTCCAGGGAGGCCACAAAGGAACATAAGAAGGGGGTCTTACTCCAATTTCATTTTGCTATCACACATAACATTCTAGACAATGCTATAGCTTGTAGTAAATAATCTTACAATGCATGTACAGTAAAAGCTGTGTTATCCGGGAGTTGACCAACCAGAAAGCTCTATAATCTGGTATTTCTAATCTTCAATTGGGTCCAGTTGGCTCAGGGCCAGAAGGCTCCTTACCTGGCTCTGTGTGGCTCCCTGGGAGCGGTGACATGTCCATGCTGCTCCTAGGCAGAGGAACGGCCAAAGGAGCTGTGTATTGTGCCCCAACCCACCCAGGCCTTAGTGCTAGCTCTGCAGCTCCTAATGGCTGGGAACTACAGCATGCAGAGACGCCTGGCTGTGCCTCCACCTAGGAGCAGCAGGGACATGTCGCCACTTCCAGGGAGCCGCTCAAGGTAAGCGCCACCTGGATCTGGCACCCCGAAACCCCTCCCATGCCACAACCCCTACCAGAGCTCATGCCCTGCAATTCTTCCCACACCCCAGCCCTGGGCCCCCTCCTGCACCCAAATTCTTTCTCTTTTAGTTAACTGGAATTTTTGACTTACCGGCACCCCCTGTTCTCCCAGTGTGCTGGATACAAAGCTTTTACTGTATATTATCATACTGCAAGGCTGTGTCATTCAAGCATTTGGAAACATTTTAATTATCTGACACTGAAAATACTGATGAGGCACTAGGATGTTTTTGGGACAGTATCTGGCCAAGTCTTTTATGGCAGCTCAGATGCACAGTGTTTTGATGCTGCTAATATTACACTGCCATAAGCAACCTTCCTAAATTTTGCCAATAATTGTGCTAAGTTACATTTTGGCTAAATACTGTCCAGGATAGTGCATTGCGAAACCACCTTTCAAATTATCTATTGGTAGAAGTGTACACTGGATGCGCTTAAAAACATACAAATTTTGCCGTAGGTAATATTATCTAGTTATCTTAGTATCTGCCGTATTCCTCATAGTTCCCTATACTTAATAAATGCTGAGACAATGTTATTTAGTTACCGGCAGTTGTAACCACTGTGCTTTCATTTTAAGAGTATTACTGGAAGACCTATTTTGTGAATTAAGACTGTGACAGGACAAGATAATTCCTACCCTTTAGAGTAAACAGAAAAATTCACCAACATTTTCAGTTCAGGCACTCTTATTGCAATATAAAGGCCAGTATCTGGCCCCTAATATGAAGTTCCGCATATTGTAAACTTTCATAGATGTCAGAACTGTAAAAGACTGTTCAGGTCACCTAGTCTAACCCTCAGTTGTACATACAATTGATTCTCTGTCATTCATGCACAGCACAATCATGTAACATCTGCACAGAAAGAGGGAATTTTTTCACATAGCATGAGTGCTTCACTGATATTGGGAATGAGAGAAAAGATCTTTTCCTGGAAAGAGACTGTGTGAAATGAAATTGTAACACATTTGCTTAAAAGGCTCTTTTGTTAATTGCCATTGTGCTAATGGTGCTTTGAATATGAATTGTTTGCAGGCAGGAAGTAGGCAATGATTCAGCTAAGCAGAACATTAAGAAAACTTAAACCTAGATGAGAGAAAATAAAAAGAAGCATTGAGTTTGCATTCATTAATCCATGCTAGGATGGTCTGTGCAGATTCAATAGTCAAACTATTACATATAATAAACACAATGCTTAAGCTATAGTGTCCATTAGAAAGTTGGCATCATTTCATTTGCACCACAGAAGAATTGATGAAGGATTTGCTGGCAGAAACTTTGTTCTGTCTGTTTATTCATGGCCGTCCTTCCCAGTGTGTGTGTCTTTTAAGTGAAAAAAGGAGACATGTTTTCTCAGCAGGCTGACACATTTTGAATCATGTTTTCCATGACAAGGGGTAAAGACTCCCTGCTAGTCTGTCTGGTAGAGAATAAGTATTCATGAAATCTCCAAGATGGTACAGAGAAATCAAACTATTATCTATGTTTCTTAATCAGGATTCTTCAGTGAGTCCTGTTTATATTATTGTTAGTGAACTTAAAAATCTCTGTTAGATAGTTTAGAAATATATAATATCAACTTTCTGCAGGAGACTCTCCAGCTGAAAAAAGTTGTATAGTGGTTAAAAAGTCATAGATAATACAGTGGTCAAGCCAATTGCTCTTTCTATAATTAAGTATAGTTACTATACTGTTTTTACATGCTTATAACTTCCAACACATGCTTATAACTTCCAACACATATCTGGTTTCCATTTTAGGCTCTGAACCGCCGACGGGCATGCTCAGGTGTTATTCCCATTCTGTATCTGGCCTTGGTTTAAAAAAGTTTATAATCGTTCATGTTCTCCTTAGGCATTTTCAGCCGCCACCTCTGCTAAAGGTCCACTAAGCTGTGGCCTCAGTTCTATCATGTACTGGTCTTCAGAGATGTTGTACCCAAGGCAGGCTCTTTCAAAATTTTCTAAGAAGGCCTCAGTGTCATCACCTGCCTTGTAGGTGGGAAATTTCTTGGGATGTGGAACAATAACTGGAGAAGGATTGTTAGGGTTGACTGGAGCATGCTGCCTAGCCTGCGCTAATTCCAGGGCCTGCCGGTGGGCCTCCCTCTGGAGTTCCAACTCTTTCTCTTTTATTTCCAGCTCTCTCCTGTGGGCAGTTTCTCTTTCTCTTGGCTCCATCTCTTGTAGTTTTTTTTCCATGTCTCGCCTGTGGTCTGCATCTTTGATTTCAGTTTTGCCCTGGAAGTCATGTTTCCTGCTGTGTGTGTGTGTGTGTGTGTGTGTGTGTGTGTGTGTGTGTGTGTGTGTGTGTGTGTGTGTGTGTGTGTGTGTGTGTGTTGGGGCGCTGGTTTACTGCCTGAACTGCTTGGGTTTTTGCTTAGCAACAGAGTCTTTCTACTTTTTCCCCTAGCTACTCATGGTAAGGTAAAAAGGAATTAAAAAAAAACCTTTCATTTGCAAATATGTTCTGCTGGAGTCTGTTGCTGCTCACTTAAGCCTGCTTTATTTAACAAAAGACCCTTGTTAAACCTTAATGTCTTTGCCCTGAGGCAGCCTCTGCACAACCAGAAAGGAGCAAGGAAAAAAAATTCTGGCTGTAGTTTTAAAAACCCTATCTCTGCTTATAAGCAGCTAGCAGAGAAAAGAGAAAAATAATAATCTTACTGGCTTTTAGATTCTACTTTATCCCACCACTGCCTACCATGTCATAGTATAATTCCCAATTCTGAACCTTAGTGTCCAAAATATGGGTACTAGCATGAATTCCCCTAAGCTTAATTACCAGCTTAGATCCTGTAGTGCTGCCACCAATCAGGACTTAGAGTAGAGTGCCTGATAAACTCTGGTCTCCCCCAAAACCTTCCCTGGGGACCCCCAAGACCCAAATTCCTTGAGTCTCACAACAAAGGGGAATAAACCATTTTCCTTCCCCCTCCTCCCTTCTCCTCCCCTCCAGGTGTTCCCTCCCTGGGCTCCTGGAGAGAGATACAGATTCAAGCTCCGTGAATCTAAACAAAGGGATTCCCCCTTCTCCTTTCTTCTTCCCAGATCTTTCCCGCCCTGGGTACACTAGGAGATCACCGTGATTCAAACTCCTTGAATCACAACACAGAGAAATCAGGTGGGTTCCCCCCGCCTTTCTCTCCCCCTCCCTTCTCCTTTCCTGTTAAGCACAGACTCAATTCCCTTGAGCCTTAACAAGGGGAAAAATCAGACAGGTCTTTAAAAGCAAAACTTTTAAATAAAAGAAAAAAAAGAATAAAGAAAATCACTGTAAATTCAAGATGGAATATTACAGGGTCTGTCAGCTTCTAGAAATTGGAGAAACAGCCTCCTCCAGCAGAAATACAATTTAAATTACTTTCAGCCAAATACACATTTGCAAATAAAGAAAAACAAATAAAAAGACTATACCGCGTTTCTACCTTTGTACTTACAAAATTGGAATAGAAGATTAGAGAGCCTGTAGGTACGTGTGGTCACTCTCAGAGCCCAGAGAGAACAAAGCAAAACCCCAAAAACACAAACAAAGGTTTCCCTCCACTGAGATTTGAAAGTATCTTGTCTCTTGATTGGTCCCCTGGTCAGGTGTTTGGTTCCCTGTTTGTTAACCCTTTACAGGTAAAAGAGACATTAACCCTTAACTATTTGGGATGCCAGTAAGCATTCACCTTTGAGGTTCAGTAGTAGTACAAATCCTCCCTGCCACTTGTTGTGTACCTTGAAATGCTCCGCCAGCCAGCAGGCAGGACATTGGGAAGTGTGTTATGTGTGTCCCAGCTTTACAGGTAGGCTACATTTGCTGTAGTTCATAGCCCCAGCTAAGTATATGAAGCCAGGTCTACACAAATGGTTGTACCAGTTTAACCAATGGTGTTAAACTTTATACGAATTGAGTTAAACGAGTGCAAATTTGCACATGGATTCTTTCTGTGTCTAAGCTTGGCTTATGTGAGTTTAGCTTGTGTCATAAACAGATAGTTAAGAGTTAATAGAACAGAAATACCTCATGTCTCTTTTGCCTGTAAAGGGTTAACAAGTTCAGTAAGCCTGGCTGTCACCTGACCAGAGGACTAGTCAGGGGACAGGATACTTTCAAATCTTGAGGGAGGGAAGTTTTTGTGTGTGCTGTTAGAATTTGGTTGTTCTCTCTGGGGTTCTGAGAGTGACCAAACGTGCAACCAGATTTCTCTCCAATCTCCCTGATACAGGTTCTTATAGATTCAGAATAGTAAATACTAGGTGATAAGGCGAGGCAGGCTTATGTTTGTTTTCTTTATTTGCAAATGTGTATTTGGCTGGAAGGAGTTCAAATTTGTATTTTGCTGAAACAATTTTAATTTGTACTTGTATACTTAGGCTGGGAGGGTATTCCCAGTGTCTATAGCTGCAAGACTCTGTAACATATTCCGTCTTAAATTTACAAAGACAATTTTTACTGTTTTTCTTTCTTTAATTAAAAGCTTTTCTTGTTTAAGAACCTAATTGTTTTTTTTTATTCTGGTGAGACCCCAGGGGACTGGATCTGGACTCACCAGGGAATTGATGGGGAGAAAGGAGGGAAGGGGGAGAGAAAGGTTAATTTTCTCTTTGTGTTAGGAATACTTTTTCTCTCAGGGAGAGTCTGGGAGGAGGAAAGAGAAGGAGGAGGGAAGGTGGATTTTCATTTCTGTTTTAAGATTCAAGGAGTTTGTATCACAGTGATCTTCCAGAGTAACCCAGGGAGGGGAAGCCTGGGAGAGGCAACAGTGAGGGAAAGGGTTTACTTTCCTTGTGTTAAGATCCAAAGGGACTGGGTCTTGGGGTCCCCAGGCAAGGTTTTGGGGGGACCAGAGTGTACCAGGCACTGGAATTCCTGGTTGGTGGCAGCGCTACAGGTTCTAAGCTGGTAATTGAGCTTAGAGGAATTCATGCTGGTACCCCATCTTTTGGACGCTAAGGTTCAGAGTGGGGAATTATACCATGACAGCTTGCGCCCGTAAATGTACTGACACAAGCTGAACTGATTTTAGCCAGTTTTAAGCTGATAGTCCACACGCAAATTGGTTTTGTTATACAAGTGCAACTTTAACTTAAACTAGTGTGATTTCTGTGTGTAGACAAGCCCTTATTGACCAGTGATTGACCATTTTCACGTGAGGTAATATACAAGCTGACATACAATGACTTTAAATAGTAGGAAATATTTTTATGATTGGCTCAGAAGAATTGTTCAAGCTAACTTTATTTTGCTGTGTAAAGTTTCAATACAATGTGCACACATAGAAATTTCAGCATTATTGCAAAGAGAAATAGAGTACTAGCACTTTTAGGCTTCTTCATCTGCACAAGGGCCACTTCCAGTCTGTGAGCTCAATCCTTAGTCAAGTAGCAGTCCCACTGAAGTCACTGGAAATTTTATCCGAGTCAGCACAGCAAGCTTGAGTACTGTGTGCTTTGCTGGACAAAATAAATCCTTAGTGATGCTTCCACTGTGCTTATATGAAGCAGGAGTTTGAATGAATTCACACTACTGTAGCTCTTTTGTTGGCTAATTTGGCTCCTGAACCACTCAGGTCTCTGAGTATCACTGGGCTAGAGGAAAAGCCACAGAGCTGTGTGTGCTCCCTTGAAAGTGCCCAAGGTGTGCATAAGCTAAGACTTCCAGATGTAGCTTTAAAGAGTTAAAGGATGTCTGGTCTCTGTACATCAGGTGCTCAAAGCCCTGGGTTCCAATGGATGTGGTGGTGTCATGTGAAGCCCTTTTTGCTGGCGGGTATATGCATTCTTCTCTTCACATACCTAATAAGCACATGCAGGATGTGGGCATGTACACTGTAGGACTGGTATCTCAGTGAGGATCCTGCCTTTCCCCTCAGTTTCAGGATGTGTTTTGCTCTCCCAAGTACACTGAATCATTGTAGGGATTCAGCAATAATTTGTGACTTAGATTTCTTCTGGATGGAATAGTGAAACCTCTAGGAAGCTCCTCCCATACAGATCCCTTTGTGTACATATCATGAAACACAGACTGTATCTGGGCTCTTGCTATGAAAGGGTGATTATACAAAAAGGGAGGTACATAGGAAGACACATTTTGACTAGTATGGGGAGCTCAATAAAATGTAACCCATCCACCCTCAACTTTTCACCATATCCCTGAGGATGGTGCATTTTGATGGGCTCCTTCCCACCCATCATATGTTACATTGCAGAAGTTAACATGGAAGACAGGTTCATTTCGATGCATATTTCGACATGACATAGTGCTTTGTTGCATTGACAATTCTTACGCTTTTCCTCTTATCCAAAAATATCTCCTACCTTCCTTCCCCGACTTTTCCCTGTGGCACTGATCATGCCATATGTGCTGACTTTTATTTTTCACTGGGGATGCTCCACCCCCACTCTGCCCCTTCCCCCAAGGTCCCACCCTCACTCTGCCTCTTCCGACCGCCACTCCTCCCCCAAGGTCCTGCCCTCATTCTGCCCCCTCCCTTAAGGCCCCATCCTCACACCAACTCTTTCTGCCCCCTCTCCTGAGTGCCCGACCATTGCGCCACCATATCCCCCAATGTCCCGCCCTCACTCTGCCTTTTCCCACCCTTGCTCCACCCCCTTCCTGAGGCCCTTGCCTGCCCACCACTCGCTGCTCTCTGCCCTCCCCCAACCTGTTCCCTGAGACGCCAAATAGCTGTGGCTTGTGGGTGCTGAACACTCACTATTTTTTTCCCTGGGTGCTCCAGCCCCAGAGCACCCATGGAGTCAGCACCTGTGGATCAGGTCCTAGAATAGTAACTAAAGCTACAATGATTGCCTTCTTCAACCATATGGTTTGCTTCCTTTGCAATGGTTAGCTCAATACACCTATATATATGTTATGGGAATGATGGGCCTGGTTGTTGGTGTTCCCCCAGATTTGCCTGAACACTTGTCTACTGGCATGCTTTCCAAGAGGTATTGGCATGAGTATTTGCACCTCCCCTTCCCTGCACATTTTAAATAAGCTAGCTATTCCGTTCACATCAGGAGTAGAAGTGGTGGGGAATTTTTCGAAAAACTTTTTTGTGGGGAAAATGCTCATTTGTTGAAACAGAAACATACCTGTTTTGACAAAACTTTCAGAAAGGCTGGGGAGAGACCAGAGATCCCAAAATAGCCAATAATTGTAGCCTGGTTGTCGCCAGCTTCTCCTTCCGACAGCCCCACAATTAACAACCCCACTTGATCCCTCCTCAGTCCTTTGTTCTCCAACTGGTCACACCTGAATGGCTTCCTGCAGAGAGGCGGGCTGTCTGTGGCCATTAGTTGCTAGGTACAAAATGTCCAGACAATTGGAATGGCCCTTGTCTTCTCAGGCTCTCCATGGGCATGGGCCCCCCAGACTCCCAGCAGCTAGGCATCGGTCATGCCTGTATCTCTGGGTCTCTGCAAAGAGTAAACAACCCTTTTCCCACCACCTAGTTAACCACACACCACAGTGGGGAAACTGAGGCACACACAGTCATCTGAAATATGGCAGGCCTTTTCTGGAGTTGTGTCCCATCCCCAGGGCTGTGCATATGCAAGGAGCCCATCTCCCCTCTTGGGGTCAACTTGTTGCCCTAACCTCCAGGACTGAGTCCTCTCCCAGACCCCTTTCGGGATGGTTCTTTAGTCTCTCATGGTTAAGAGAATCTATCATGCCATAGCCACCCTCTGACCAGGTGTCTCTGTTACCAGCAGCATTCTTCCAGCTGCTTTCCCTTCCCTGGGAACTCTTTCATCCCTGGACAAGGCAAACGTGTGGCAATCATCCTTCCCTGTCTGTTTCTCCGCATGCTCAGCTGGGGTCTCAGCTACCACCATGCTTGGCTTTTCCTTTGCTTTCCCAGTGAAGGCAGTCAGTGAGCTCCACAGCATTAGAGCCAGTGAGCATCACATCTCCTATGTGGAGATGTGCAGGGACCATCCCTCTGTTTCAATCTGATCCACAGGTCCAATTAGAGACTGGAAGGTATCATAAACTTACCAGCTCTTCCTTTGTGCTACCAGCCCCTCCTTCGTCCAGGCTATTTGCATGTTCACTGACACCTGCATTCTCAGCCTTTTGACTCCCTGGATTCAAGTCCTTCGCTGTTACAGAAGCAGGGCCTGCTTCCTGCCTTAAAGAGAGAATCATTTCCCAAAAGGACCTCAAAGCTGATATCTTGGAGAATCCCAACTACCAGCCACCCCCCATCCTTCCCATGCCCTCCCCCCGCGGCCATGCCCCTAACTCTGGGTTTGCCTAAGTCCCAGTTCTGAGGTTCCTCCATGGGTTCCCTACCCCCAGACCTATAATTAGGCCAGTACCTTTAGGGTCTCTTTTCATACTTGGACCTACTGTCCACAAACACATTGGCCAACCTGCCTGAACTCCACAGGTCTTTAGGCTTCCTGTCCACTAAGCACATTTTAAAGTCCTGAGGAGAGACCTTATACAGCTGCTCCAACCGAAGCAGGTTATATAAATCCTCCAGGGTAGTGACCTCTGCACCCTTACCCCATTTGCAGAGATATTCTCCCATCAGGGTGGTCACACCCAAAGTCTTTTGTACACCCTGAAACCTTTTGCTATATGCTTTAGGGGTCAATTCAAATGTAAGCAGCAAAGCTTTTGCGAACAGTTCATAGTCCCCAGTATCTACTCCGTCCATCTAGTTGTATGCCTCTATGGCATTGGGACCGAGTAAGCGGGTGAGACAGCTGAGCCAATCCACAGATTCTTGCTGTGAGTGATTTTGGAACAGAGACTTGAGCTGGGTGTCCCAGATTCTAGGGGAGTGTCCCAACCACCAACCTACTGGTTATTCTGGGGTGGATCTCTCCTTTCTCTATTTGTGTTTTTTCATGACACATTTTGAAAGCTCTCTTTTCGTACACACTTGAACGAAAACAAATTCTAAAACCTCAGGGTCTTTTTCCACAAAATGAAAGTGGTGTTTTCCAGCTCGACATTACTCACTGGCGTTTTCCATTTGACTCAGGTGAACAAGTACTGCAGAACTGGGTTTTATCTAATTGCCTCAATCACTGTCCTACACTTATAGCCATGGTACTTGAGCAACTTTCTTCCCTTCCTCTTTCCCTCTCACTCTTGTATTACTCTTCACTACTCTGTTTTCTTGTTATTTCCTTCTCTCCACTCATCCCACGTTTCTGCATCTCTGCTCTCAGTATTGTCTTCACATCCCCTCTCCTCTGGTCTGGTGTTGCTCTCCATCTCCACTTAAATCTGCTATGCTCAGTTTATTGGCAGCAAAGTGAAATGTGCTCAAAACCTAATCTCTGAAGTGTTTTGTGCTGGCACATCAGAGATCAGGGTTTTTTTAAATAAATTTTACTTTGCTTCCAGCACACTAATTGAATACAGCAGAGCAGAAAGCATCAGGGGACAGAAACAGAAGACAGTGAGTCCTGACAAAGACTTTCTATAAGGGCAAGTGTTCAATTAACATCTCTTGTTAGACAGCGAAAAGTAACTATCCCCAGACAATACGACTCTGGATCATTCACATTCTGAAAACTGTTAGATACCTAGGACTTTGGGCATTCAGTTTAGGGTCAAACTACTCTCCTGAATAAGCTATTGTGAGTTAGGTTGCTCATATTAAGCAATGATCTGTTTTGACATATAGATAGGAAGTACCAAATTGGAACAGACCAGTAGTGTATATGTATCAGCAGAAATCCCTAAAATGTATAGATTGTTCCTGCATAATCTAACCCAGATGTTACACTGCACTGATGGGTTACAAATACTCCTGGCTCTCTGAGAGCTGGCACTGATTTTTTTCTTTGTTTCTAACTGCTTTATGGGATGCTGAAAATACATGACATATATTAGTAGTATTACTTTTACAGCTAAGCAAATTTGGTAGTTGCTGAAGGGATGCTTTTGGATTACAAATGAGAAGGCGATAGCACAATCTCAAATGGGAGTGATTGCAAATAGTTGGTGTCGCAGTTCAGGGCAACTGCACCTGCATTCCTCCCCCTGTGGTATAGCAAGGGCCCCCACTCTAGACTCCAGGCTCCTCAGCTGTCACTTCTTTTGGGTTGAGGTCTGTGATCCTCTCCCTCCTGACTGGGTTTTTCCCATGCTGCACAGCTCCTTGCCTACATTGTCAATTTCTCCGCAAGTCAGACTGCCTCAGCAGTTTGGTTTTTTAATGTTTGGGATGTAATAAAGAAGCTGTAATATAGTTTGGTGACAAAATGGAAAAGAAGAATAAAATAAAGTTAATAGATTTATAGATTCCAAGGCCAGAAGGGACCACTGTGATCATCTAGACTGAACATAGAGCAAGACATAGGAATTCCCAGAATTAATTCCTAGAGCATATCTTTTTAGAAACACATTCAGTTTTGAGTTAAAAAGTGCCAGTGATGGAGAATCCACCATGACCCTTGGTAAATTGTTCTAATGGTTAATTGCCCTTACTGTTAAAAATTTACTCCTTATTTCCAGTCTCAGTTTGTCAAGCTTCAATTTCCAGCCTTTGGATCATGTTATACCTTTCTCTGCTAGACTGAAGAGTCCATTATGAAATATTTGTTTCCCATGTAGATACTCAAAGACCAGGGATCGGCAACCTTTGGCACGCTGCCCGCCAGGGTAAGCACGCTGGTGGGCCAGGCTGGTTTGTTTATGTGCCACGTCCACAGATTCAACCGATCGCTGTTCCCACTGGCTGCAGTTCGCCTTACCAGGCCAATGGGAACGGCGGGAAGCAGCGGCCAGCACATTCCTCGGCCCACACCTCTTCCTGCCACCCCCATTGGCCTGGAGCGGTGAACCGCGTCCACTGGGACGCACGATCGGCCGAACCTGTTGATGCAGCAGGTAAACAAACCAGACTAGCTCGCCAAGGTGCTTACCCTGGCAGGCTGCGTTCTAAAGGTTGCTGATCACTGTTATGGACTGTGATTAATCAAGTCACCTTTTAACCTTCTCTTTTTAAGATAAAAGGATTAAGTTCCTTGACTTCATTACTCTAAGGTATGTTGTCCAATCTTTAATCATTCTCATGATTCTTCTCTGAACCTTCTCCAATTTATCAACATCCTTTGTGAATTGTGAACACCATAACTGGACACACTATTCCTGCAGAGGTTGCACCAGAGCAAAATAGAGAGATAATAGAACCTTCCTACACTTGCCGGATACTCTCCTGCTTATGCATCCAAAGATCGCATTAACTCTTTTGGCTACATTGTCACACTGGGAGCTCATGTTCAGCTGATTATGGACCATGACTTCCAAATCTTTTTTTAGTGTCAATGCTTCCAAGGATAGAGTCCCCCATTCTGTAAGTATGGCACGCATTCATAGATGTATCCAATTACATTTAGTCATATTAAAACACATATTGTTTGTTTGCACCTAGCTTACCAAGTGATCTAAATTGTTCCTTATCAGTGACCCTTTCTCTTCTTTCTTCTTGATTGCCCCAATTTTTGTGTCATCTGTAAACTTTATAGAGTTTAAGGCCTGAAAGAACTACCAGATCATCTAGTGCGTCCACCAACGCCCACCCTGTACCTGCACACTAAAGCCAACAGCCAGAATTAGACCAAAGTATTACAGCCCAGAGCAGACTGGACTATTCACAAACAAAGAATAGAGGGAACTGAGATGCACTAGTGATGATTTTGTTTTCTTTCGGGACATTGATAAAAATAAGAAATAGTGTAGAAAGGTCTGATCTCTATGGCTCACCAGTAAAAACACACCTGCTAGATGATCCTTCTCCAACGATAATTACATTTTAAGACCTGTCAGCCAGTTTTTAATCAATTTAATGTGTGCCATGGTAATTTTATATCTTTCTAGTTTTTCTTTTTTTAATCAGAATGTCATATGGTACCAAATCCCATATCAGCTGCTCCGTTATCTTTCCTAGGATCAGTGTCAAACTGACAGGCCTATAATTATCCAAACATTTCAATTTACCCTTTTTAAATATTGGTAGAAAATTAGCTTTCTTCCAGTCTCCTGGAAATTCTCCAGTGTTCCAAGACTTATTTAAAATCAACATTAATGGTCCAAAAAGCTCTTCAGACAGCTCTTTTAAAACTCTTGGGTGCAAGATATCTGGACCAGCTCATTTATAAATGTCTAACTTTAGTAGCTGCTGCTTAGCATCATTGCTAGTTCTACTGGAGTGTAAGGTATTTCATTGTCATCATTATCATTATCATCATCTTATGCTATCACTATATCTGTTTTTTTCCTAAATACAGAACAAAAATATTTATTGGACTCTCTTGCCTTTTCTACATCAATATTAATAATTCTGCTATTTCTAGTTATGCAATACCATTGTGATTATTTTTGTTCCTATCATACTTTAAAAACTCTGTATTGTCCTTAAAAATATATTGCTGATCATAGATTTCTCCTTGTGTGTTTCCCTTATCTATTTTCTACAATTCCTAGCGTCTGATTTATTTTCAATAATATCAACTTCTCTTTTCTTTCTTTTGTTATTTTATGTATCTGCCTTCATTTACTCTCTAAACTGGGCCATTTTTTTTCCAACCAGTAAGGCCTTCTTCCTTGTGGGATTGTGGCTTTTGGGGTGTCTAAGAAAGCATTCTTAAATAATTACCAATTATCATTTACATTTTTCTGACTAAATTCTTCCTCCCAGCTGTTTTAGCTCATGATTGGTTTCAACTTTGTAAAATTGACTTTAATTTTAAAACACCAAGTATATATACTACTGGTTTTGACTTTATTCTGTTTGCATAGTATAAATGCTTCTCCGAGCTTCAACAGAAGATTTCTGGACTACATGTTATCAGAAACTTTCTGGAAGGGTTTTGAAAGTTTTCATCACCCCAGCCTGCTCTGTGACTCTTCATCAAAGCCTGAGTTCCAGTCATGCTGCATAGCTATTTCAGTTAGTCAGGCTTTCACTTGAATATTATTTTTCCTTGATTTTCTGTTGCTAGGTTTTTCTGTATTATTATCATCTGTCATTGTGGTTTGCAGGGTGTCTCTGGTTTCACGCCTTTCTAGATTGTCAGTACATCTTTATTTAAAGAGCTCTATAAAGATGGATGTAAAGTTAAGTGTGTGCTTATGGGTTTTGCTGAACAGGGTCCCATATCCGTAGGGATGACCCTGCAAACACTTAAGTATGTAAGTTGACTTCTTAGGAACTACTTATGAATCAAGTTTCTCACATGCTCAAGTATTTGCAGGAGCAAGTCTTTAGCTGCTAAGAGGTAAATCCTATCCATTCCTTTGTGGCTGAGGAGATTCCCCTGGCACGGGGACTGGTATGGTTCTGCTATCTGGATGGGGAGGATAGGGTTTGGATTCCCACACAAAGTGTACGTGTGTGGAGGAGACAGAGAAGGGGGAGTTGGATTAAGGGCAGTGCCTCTGCATGGATTATGCGGTCCTCCACCCTGCGTCAGGGCTGCCCAGGGAGCATTTCAGCCAATATGCAGCCACTCCAAGCCTGCTGGAGAGGATTCCTTTCCCCAACTCTTCTATGTATCTGCCCACCTCAGCTCCAGGATCAGGCCCTACCTTGTGACGACAGCAAGAGCAAAATACTAAAATGGGGGTGCTAGACATTGCTGTAGTAAATATAGCAATGTTCTTTTTATTAATTTAAATAGTCTCTGGCTAACTCTTCATGAATTAGCCATTTCTAATTTTCTGCCTGGAACAGAATGACCGTCTGTTGGAAAGGTAGCCAAGGCTTCTGCAATTTCCTTGTTTCATAGTAAAGTGGATTAATGCTTGAGGTTCATGAGCTAGCGCAACCAAATTACTACTCTGAAGACACTCATGACTGCAGCGGCTTATTAAACTACTGTGATCCATTTTGTGCTCTTTTATCTGCCTCTTTACTGCCACTGCAGTTTACCCAGTAGAAAATATATTTTAAAAGTCTATTACTTTGCATAAATATTTTTGGTTTAAACTCTCATGTTTTTAGAAGCACAGTAGGATCTTATTTTGTATATACCATATTTCCATAAGGGAAAAGGATATATCTTATGGGTAAGGTACAAGACTGGGAATCAGGCGACCTGGAGGTTTTATTCCCAGCTATGCTACAAACGTCCTGTGTGACCTTGGGGCATGTCAATTAACCTCTATACAAAATGCGGACAATAAAAGTTACCTGCCACTCATGGGTGTTGTAAAGCTAGCTATATGCTTTGAAGTTTGCAGAGTGTTTTGAGATTCTTGGTAAGCAGACATTTTACAAATGCAAGTTGGTCTAGATGTCATGCCAGTGACTTGTAACCTTTTTGTTCGTTCCAAGAGTTTATAATTTTTTTGTATTTTTGTTTATTTATACTATAAAAAATTGGTTATTTATATTATCCAAAAGGACTGAGGAAGAATTGGTGGGAACAGACTGTGAAAATAAAAAAAGGGAGTGTGTAAAAGGAGAATGAAATGGAAGGGGATAGAAGAAGAAAGAGAAAAGAAGTGAGACAAACACAAATGATGAGGAGAGAGAGACTGGTAAGAGGGGTTGAGAAGATGATGAAACCAACAACCATTAGGAATTTATCAAGTCACAAAATTTATCAAGCATGTCTGATGAGCTGAGCTGGTCTCTCTAGAACCAATGGGGAAGACAGGGTCCTCAGAGGCACTAATGTAACCCTCCTCCCTGCACTTTTAGCTACTTTGAGAAAGAAAACACTAGGATAGCTTTAGCGTGCCCTTTGCAAACTCTTTGTAGCTGTTGATCCTGCTTCTGCCGTGTGGGTAGACGGAGGGGAAGAATCCTAGACTCAATAAAAGTTGCAGATGCTTAGCAATACTTGGCCCATGATTGTTAATAATTATCTATCACTCTTATTATTAATCTAGTTACACTTTTTCCAAAGGTCAAGGACAATGACACTGAGAAGCAGCAATTGGAAAACTGATCAAAGGAAATACTTTTTACACAATTTATAATTAACCTATGGGACTAATTCCCACAAATTATCATTGAAACCATGAGGATCAGACATGTATGGGGATAATGGCAACATCCACGGTAACTTTACATTGGATAAGAAGTATGAGTGATATAAACACTAATACTTCAGGGCTTAAGCCAACCACTAACTACCTGGCATTTTCAAAAAGCTTTTCCTGTGGGTGGGTTTTTCCATTATTGTCCATTGCAGGGATTTTTGCACTCTTCTCTAAAGCACATAGTATTGGTGACTCTGAAATAGGATATTGGACAGCCTTATCTTCTACTTACTATGTTGGGTTCTAACACCATGCCTCTCATTGTGGTGTCTGAACACCCATTACATATACCACTTACTTCTTGTCTAGGGCCACTGCTGTGCTCTGGAATGGCAATCTCTATATCCCAGTGTTATTTTCATTATTTATTACTGATATTCTTATTTGAGGAAAAAGTAAAAATGTTTTTTTCCTCTCTTTATTTCTAAGTTCCTTCTTCAGACATTGTAAATAAAATTTCAGCAGACGTGTGTATTTCAGTCCTACATCTTCTAAGATGGATATAACTTGTTGTATTTATTGCTGTTGGACAAGGTTTATCTCACTTTTTTTTGCTGTCACAAAAAGATGATGCTTTCTATTTGGGAGATTTACCAGAGATGCAGCAGTGGGTAACTGCGTGAATGAATAACGAACATATGTAAAAAGGAAATACAGAAAACAGTGCTGCTGTTTTACTGAGAAATATAGATATCCTGTTAAGCTAGTTTAGAAGGTTAATTTATGAGTAAAAAGTCACTAAATGCATTTTTGTTCAAGCTATCTTATCCTAGAACAAGGATCGGCAACCTTTGGCACGCGGCTCGCCAGAGTAAGCACCCTGGCGGGCCGGGCCGGTTTGTTTACCTGCTGCATCCGCAGGTTCAGCTGATTGTGGCTCCCACTGGCCACGGTTTGCTGCTCCACAGCCCCCATTAGCCTGGAGCGGCAAACCACTGCCAGTAGGAGCCACAATCAGCTGAACCTGTGGATGCAGCAGGTAAACAAATCGGCCCGGCCTGCCAGGGTGCTTACCCTGGCGAGCCATGTGCGAAAGGTTGCCGATCCCAGTCCTAGAATATACAGTTGAACAATATTAACCTTTCTCTTTAATAACTGGAAAACCCACTGAAAACTGCTGAATGCTGCAGATCAGTTAAGAATATTTTACTTTACTTGTAACACTGCCTGGAACTGTTCTGAATTATCTTCTTGAAAGCTGTTGGTTGAACACTCATGTTCTCTAATTGAAATGATCACTATCTAAAGACACAATTCTACTAGGTGCTGTGTGTGCACAATCCCCATTGACTTCAATGCAGCTGAAGAGGCTCAGCACTTGTTAGAAGGTGCAAAGCAGCTCACAGGATCAGGCCCTTAGGATGAAATTCACCCCTTTGCAGAGAGGTATCCGAAGGTCTATGCATCATATAAGTGTCATTTAAGTCCTCAAAACTGGGCCTGAGTGGGATTTAAGAAAGTCGTAGGCTTTCTGCTGACTTTCTGCATGGGGATGAATTTCACCCTCAGTGAATAAACACAATAAAATGCAAAGATATTGCATCAGGAAATACGCTTTATTTGTTCTGACAACTGTAATTCAATTTTAATTATTGATAGTAGTTGGTATTATGCATGTAAACATACTGTGAAAATAGTGAAGTCTTAATAATATGAGACCTCCTCGCAGCACTCTGCTGTAACAGGGAATGGCAAAGTAAAAGGGGAAACTAAGTTCATACCATAGATATGTGCTATGGCCCTGATCCTGCAAACTCTAATACATGCTCCATGGGACTATTTGAATGCCTAAAGTTAAGTATGTTTGTAATCATTTTCAGCATCAGGGCCTAAATGATCCTGCTAACCATATGTGTTTAGCATAATAATCTGTTTTAACAAACCTTTTGGTTTTCTTTCCATTTTGTGAAATATTTTTGGTATGTTTCAATTTGCTGCCACTATCATAGAATATGACATCACTAATAGGCTGCCAGTCCACAGTATTTATAATGTCACAGATCGATGCATTCTGAGATCCCACCAAAGAACACAAAGAGAAATTAGCAGATGGGCTAACCAATTAAAATAAAATAAAATAAAAACTTATTTGTTTCCTGGCACTCCTCGACAGCCCCATGAATGGAGACAGTTTAGCATATATTTCTGGGTGTAACTCAGTGTTACACAGAACTCTTCTGGGGGGAGGGATAGCTCAGGGGTTTGAGCATTGGCCTACTAAACCCAGGGTTGTGAGTTCAATCCCTGAGGGGGCCATTAAGGGAACTGGGGTTAAAAATCTGGGGATTGGTCCTGCTTGGAGCAGGGGGTTGGACTAGATGACCTCCTGAGGTCCCTTCCAACCCTAATAGTCTATGATTCAGAGATTGGCATAAGCTGAAAAGCTTGACTCTTTCACCAGTGGAAGTTGGGCCAATAAAAGATATTACCTGACCCAGCATGACTCTCTAATATCCTGGGACTGACACAATTACAACACTGCAAACAACATTATTATTAATTTTAACCATTGGTGCCCCCATTATATTTCATATACACCAGAAATTCATGCCATTGAAAACTTACCTCTGCCTATTCTTTTATCTTCTTTTGTTAAATCAGTACTATGTTTTGTTTTATTGTTATTTAAATTTTGTTTTTATTATATAATTGGTTGGAACAGCAGGCGATGTAAATAAGTTTGTAAATTGCTTGGGCTACCTATGGCATAGCCTATGATTGCATTATCTGATTATGAAAATTGGCACCTCTAATGAGTCAGAGTTCAGAGGGAAGTGAAACTCAAACCCACCTGCCAACTGTTTTTGTTTTTTTCCTCTTCCACAGCACGAATTATCAAAACAAAACAGTGGTGTGAAATGCTTCCATGTTTAGAAGGAGAAGGCTGTGATTTGCTAATCAATAAATCAGGCTGGACCTGTACACAACCAGGTGGGCGAATAAAGACAACCACGGTAAGCTATGTCCCTTTTGTTCCTCCTCATCTGTAACTTCCAGAGAGCAAAGGCTGAGACTTCAAATTAGATGCAGCATAGGGTTTTAAAGTTAGACACCAGTTAGTAGCCCATGCTCACAAAGACCCATACTGAGGCACACACATACCTGTGATCACAGACAGGGAAAGTGTAGCAGATTACTAAAAGGATGTAAAATGCCAAACTTTGACTTAAAAGGGTCCATAAATTCAGCTAGTAAAAATTGTCTCTTCACCTTTATTTCACCCTAGTGTGTATTCTGAACTGCGGGTAGAGCAAGGATATAAAACTTCATACTACTGATTTAATGGGGGGAAAATTAGTTTGTATTTTTTTAAATAAAAGTAGTTTTGGCTTTTCACTATAATAAAAAGGCAGTTTTCAAAGACAAATCTCCATCTTCCCAGAGGAAAATTTACGTGAGGCCTAAAGAAAACAAAACAATAAAACCCATTTTGGGGGATAATCAGAGCTTTGGCGGTAACATGTCCATACTGTACTTTTCAACTCCTTGGTGTCGTCTCCTGTAGTATTTTGGATTTGTTTGAAGACGTTATATTGAGGTTGAATATGCCTGCAACAATGATGGCCCCCAGGACTTTTAGCATCAAGCATCAGTCTGTGGGACATTCTCCAAACCAACTGAAGACTCTTGTGCTTCAAAAATTTAAAAGGTCCCAGGAAATATGGTAGAATAATATCCTGATAGGTTGCTATGCCATCGGGGATATTTTTTTCTATAGGTTTAGAGGACTCTCGAGCTACACTTAAATAACTGACATTTCAAGAATGTTTCATCATAAAGATTTACTTCAAAACCTGCTTTATATATTAACCTCAGTATGCTTCAAATTAGTGAGGTTTAGCAGAGTTAGGGCACAAGCCTATCAAGCAGGATCTCCTGCATAGATTCTTTCTCTGGAGAGAGGTTAGGAGACACTATTGCATATTTTGTAGTGTTTTTACAGTGTCAGTATTTTGACACAAAATCAACATGACCTTCACTTTTTAATTTTTTTTTATCAGTCTTTGAGAATAACATTTATTGTCAAGTGACATTTCCAAGCACAATCTGTGAATTTGGTATTGTTCTAATGTAAGATTCCATGCCATCCTGACATCCCTGTAGTTGCTAGACATAGCAAGGTACATTATGGATAGTGTTGCAAACTTACCTCTCAGTCTCCAAATCAGAACTTTTATCTTCATTTCCTTTAGGTTATATGAGTGTAATTTATGTAATGGTGATATAAAAATATAATAGAGGGAAACAATATCATCAGCTCCCAAGGGCAGGCAGACCTAACAGGGTATCTTTGGAACGCTCACAGTATTATTCAAAATCTCATTAATTCAGTGATATTTTCTGTACCTCAGCGAAAGCAAATTACCTATGTACCCTGAGACATTTGCATCTATCATTATTATTGTTTGTTTTATCAGGATACACCAGTGATATGCTTGGTGCTATGAAAGATAAAAAGTAAGCACAATGCCTACCCTGAGGAATTAATGTTAGATAGCTATCAGATTGGTTCAGTGGATCTTTTAGATTTGACACCAGGGCCTGATTCTGATCTCACACCTGCTTTACAACTGTTTAACTCTACTGACCTAAACAGAATTACTCTTGTTTTCTACCACAATAAATGAGATCAGAATCAGGACACATTCTGGGGAAATTATGGCAATGCTGAGCAAAGTCTTATTAAGAAGAATCTCTTCTGTGACAAGATACGCTCAATGGAGAAGAGAGAAGGACTTCTGTCCAACCCTGTCACAGCCCAGGCCCTTACCTAATTTAGAACAGTCTAGAACAGCTGGCTCAAAGCCCTAAGAGACCATACAGCATTGGAGAATTGCCAGAGTGAAGTGCAATTCTACTGTAGCCCTTCTGTATCCCTCCCACTACATCTTCTCCCACCACCTTAGTAACCGCTAAGCTGAAGTGTAATGGGCAGGTGCGAGGGTGTGCACACATACATTAATTGTTTATTGAGCCAAGCTAACAGTTCAGGATGTTCCAAGGAACACTGGGTCCAGCATAAATGACAAAAAAAAAATAGTACTAAAAAAAAAATCCAATTGTTCATAGGGCACTTGATTTGGTGTGCAGGGGAGGAGTCAGAAAATATCAAAAGAGGTGGAAACTTGGTTCATATGGGCTTCATAATGACTAATAATAAACCCTTAAGAAAAGAGAATTTATAATGGAAGCACAAACACTTTTCTTTGTAGCAATACTGCTTGAAGGAATAAAGAAAGTAAGATTTTTCCTCATCAGCCTTCTGCTAGACCCATACTGCTCCTTGTTGAAAATATAAGTACAGCAACGTGCAGCCTGAGATGGGGTGATGAGGAACACTGTGGAATTAACCTCCAAATACACAGAGAATATACAGCCTATTAGGGGTCTAATCCTCCTGTGGAAATAAGTGAATATTCTGCCATACACTCTAATGGGAGCGGGATTGAGGCCTAAATTATTTAAGCTACAAAATTTATGCAGGTGTTTGCAAGTAATATTAGGTTGTATCTGAAAGGGAAAGCGGTACTAGTACTGTACCTTTCACTACCATAGCAGGGATAAATTTCTGTAACACAAAATATCATATTACTGATGTCATATCAGTAATTATATGCTGCACTATATGTACTATAACAGGTAAGGAGGAATAGAATTGAACACTTGAGGACTTACATTTGTAGTGACTCTTGCACTGATGTCTGTTGTTAGTGTTACAGCATTATAGGCACTTGTGTAAATAATATGATGTCCGGGCTTGGGCATAGAAGAAGTGTGTGAAACATGAAGCTAAGTGAAGGGAGGTGATAAGTTTCCTCTCATGAGAATATGGATGCTAGAACCCATTTTTTTCCCATTAAAATGAGGCAGAAATAGAACTCTTGCTTGGATGAGTTTTACTAATGTGAACAGCATCACAGTATGTAATAATGCTTAATATTTTATGTGCCAAATATCCAGGAAACTGCAAGCTTATCTAGTAAATACACTTTGCACCTACATGTTTCAGTGCAGGGCTGGCTTTAGGAAGTGCGGGGCCCAATTCAAACAGTTTCAACGGGGCCCCGGCAGGGATGACTATTAAAAAAAAAAATGTAAAAAAAGCACGTGGGCCTTATACTTACTGGCCAGTGCTCCGAGTCTTCGGCTGCGCTTCGGTGTCGGGTCCTTCACCTGCTCCAGGTCTTCGGTGGCACTGAAGAACCCGCCGCCAAAGTGCCGCCGAAGACCCGGAGCTCTGCCAGGTGAGTAAAAATTAAAAAGATGCCTCTAGCCAGGGAAGAGATTCTCACTGGGCGCTGGGCCCGATTCGGGGGAATTGGTGGAATTGGCCTAAAGCCGGCTCTGTTTCAGTGAATTGTGTTTCCTAGGAAGGGCTTGGCTAGTGTCAAAATAGTTTTGTGTCAAAATAGTTTAACCTAGATAGTCAAGGCCTGATTTTTTCATTGCCTGCCTGCACTTTGTGTAAGCATTTATGCCTGTGCAAAGTAATGCAACGAAATCGCAATTCTCTACTCACACTGGTGGCAGCCTTTTATGCCCATTTTTTACTCACTTTGCACAGCTGTAAATGACTACACAACGTGCCAGGTAAGGGAGAATCAGATTCAACATATATTCTAAATGGATCTGCCCTGTCATCCTTTCTACAAGGTGTGAATGAACCAAGGATTTTTCATTCCATAAGAGGCTTTTAGAATTGAAGATTGACTGGGCCAACTGCCAATCTATGTACTAAGCATCTGATTGTCAATACAAGGAAACAATATGGCAGCTTACTAGAGGAGATGCTGTAGGAACAGAACACTTCTTAGCTGTTAACACTTTTAACGAAGACTGTGAATGGCTTGCCAACTACAAAAGCAGTTTCTCCTCCCTTGGTGTTCACACTTCAACTGCTAGAAGAGGGCCTCATCCTCCCTGATTGAACTAACCTCGTTATCTCTAGACTGATTCTTGCCTGCATATTTATACTTGCCTCTGGAAATTTCCACCACATGCGTCTGATGAAGTGGGTATTCACCCACGAAAGCTTATGCTCCAATAAGTCTATTAGTCTATAAGGTGCCACAGGACTCTTTGTCATTTTTTACAGACCCAGACTAGCACAGGTACCCCTCTGATGCTTTTAACAAAGTGATTCATGCTAAGTACTTTTATTTTTAAAATGCCTCTATTTAAAAATGCCTCTATGGTTATCTTCAAATCACCAGCCATGCAGAAATGTTCTGCTTTTTATATTTTCATTAATCTCCCAAATCTGATTTTTAAAATGAATTTACCTGACTCTCTTGTGTGAGAAAGACTGTATAATCTCATCAGTGCCAGAAGATGTGTCATGATTTCACCAGATACTGCTTAGAAACGTGGCCCTTTTATATTTCAAGCATGAATCTTGCCAGTGTATAAATGAGGAGATACACAAATCTATTGGCTTTACAGGGGAGATTAATTTTAGCACCGAAGTGTATATATGTTGTCAATGATCCATCACTACTTAATTGTTACTTAATTAATTCCTTCTTTTACATGATGTGCTTTCAATGCATGGAGCTCAACAGAACATTCATGCGCCAGTAGCTGACCTTTTAAAACCTCTGTGATTTTACTGCTACATTAGCTGAAGTGGGAAATTAAGGAGTATGAAGAAGCTAAAAGAGAGCTCGCAGTGGATAAAAGGTGTAATTACTTTGACATGGAGCTCACTGCTTAGCTAGTAAAATTTACTAAGGATCTAGCTTCGCCAAGGGATGTGACTTTCTTAATAGAGTTTTCTTACGCACAGAGCAACTTAGCATTACTCACCATTAATACAAATGACATGCTGGCTGGCTTGGAAAGGTAATTTGTTCCTTACCCTGAGAAACACTAAAGTTGTTTGTATCGGCTGAAATTTAAATGAAGAATTTTCTGCAAATCTTTATCATACACAAATGTATGATTAAGGTAAATTGGACAAAATGTACTGGCTTGTTTTCATCATTGATTTACCAGCAATGCGGTGTTACTCATACCATTACATTCTATTTTCAGAGTAAAAATATAAATACATATTGCATATTGGATTTGAGAATTTACTTTTTTTTAGACTGAAGACCAGCTGGAAATATCCTGAGGCCATGGTCTAGTGGTCTGAGCATGGGACTGGGAGCCAGAAACTCCTGAGCTCTAATCCCGGCTCTGACAGTCACTGCCTCTGTGGCCTTGGGTAAGTCACTAAACCTCTCTGCCTCAATTTCCCTAGTCAATTTTCCCTACATCAAAGGTGGATTGTGAGGTTTCCTTAAATAATACCTGTAATTAATTAGGAAATTCAGGGTGCTATACAAGTATTATTAATATAATTTTTAGGCTCTGGAATTATACTAATTTCTCTGGCATTCATATAGCTAGCCTAGATCGGGTTCCAGTTCTGAGTTTTGCTAAACATACTTCACATTTCCACAGGGCAGCTGATATATATTTATGTCACCCTCCCAGCTCCACCTCCACATGTTGGTTCACATGTGATTCTAGGATGTAATGCAAGGCCAGGTGAAGGTGATTGCAGGCTGTAGGCACACCACAGTTTTGGGGTTCCCTGAGACCCTTTGTGAACACAATAGCCCTGACCACCTCTCCCTTTTGGTAGTGGTGATGTTAAGGGGACTTCCCATAGAGACGGGGCAGCGGCATGAGGCTCTCATCTTCCCATAGGAGTTGCAGCAGGGTCCTCCTCCTTAGGAGCTTAGGGTGTCAGTAGGAATCCCTGTCCCAAACCCTGAAGTGGTACCAGAGGGGCCTCCAATACTTATTCCAACAGCCAAGGATGTACCTACTTGTATGTGTAGGCTGGGACTACTGTAATCCCCTTCTTTGTGCTGCTACATTCACAGCCATCTGTTATTGGCAGGGTCCCCCAGAGCTGTGGGTCTTGTTGGTAATGCCCTATTGAGATGTGTGATGCAGTTTAAGCCTGTCACAGCTATTATTTCAGGCAGCCTACAAACTCATGCAGATATTTGCACAACCATTAGGGCTAGAAGTTTGCTTAAGTTTTTAATGGAAGCTGAGATTCTGGTGTAATTGCACTATGCCAAGAACTGGGCCGTGGCTTAAACATGCCTGTACATCAAGGAGAGTAAGGCAGAGATAGAAATCCTGCCATTCTTTCTAGATGCTCTAAAGTTAGAAAGAGATGTATCTCTTGACACTAATTTTCTGAATTGGTGGGTGTTTTTGTATTCGGGGGGAAAGCTTTTCTCTTGATGGGTAGCATGTGTTTCAGTTTTGTATACTCTGTAGATTCATGCTGTTGGTGCTTGTGAATTCAAGTTGTTATTCATTTCCATGGTCTCACAAGATTCACCAGCTCCCAGCAGAGTTCCCACTGAGTGTTTCACAGCATGAATTTGTTGTATCTTGATTTCTCTGTCCTGGGACTGGCTTCCATTCTGTATCTGATTGGCGGCTGCCACTAATGCATAGTTGGGTCAAACATCATGGGTCAAATTACAGAGTCCAGAAGGTGATTGAAGAGATGGCTTTTGCTCTCTGCATATCCTAAATAAGGTGTACATTGGTCTGGTCCCCCAGGTGTAGCTTAAAGCAGCTCTAAAGCTTACTCTAATTTATACTGGATGCTAATAGTCCTGGGGATCCAAACCAATCTGCAGATATCTGAGGGGCAAACAGAATCTGCAGACTTGCCTATTTTCTCCTGAACACTCTTCTACACTGACGCAGGCTAGGATCTACGGTGCTAGCTCAGTGCAACTGGAGGACCCTTTACACTGAGGTGATCCATCTGGGGCTGGATGCATAGTTTTAGGGCTGCTTTATACCACCATTGCAGTGCAAACCAGCCACACTGCATTTGAAAGAGGAGCGGGGCCTCAACACTGGCCAATAAAAAAAGTAAAAATCAGATCTCCATATCTGTATTACAGATAAGATCTCTGATTATTAAACGTGAAGGGATTAGAACTTACGCTTCACCATTTAGTATGATATTTCCTTTTTGCATCACCTTCAGGCTGGGCTGAGTCCATTTTAGGATTTAATACACTGATAGCAACACTTGAGGGTTCCAACTCTACAGAACATTTGCTTTTGATAACTTGGCCAAATCCTGGATTTCTTAATTGGACAAAACTCACTGGAATCTCAGTTTGACACTAAAAAGACCTTTGCTTAAGTAAAGGTTGAATGATTTACTCCATGCTTCCATTAGAACTAATATAATATTTTTAACGCTTATTTTCTAAAACCTAAATTTTCAGCTAAATTTGACTCAATTATCCTATAAAATATTATTGGAACTCAGTATTTTCAGAAAATGAAGATCTCTAATCCCCAAATCCAGAATGCTAGCAAAGATTGAGAGTTTTCCCCATACCCTAAGGGCTCCAAGTTGAAGAGGGGTGACAGTGGGGAGTTTTATGTTGAGAAAATTAAAATTGCTTAGGGAGTATTTTAAGAGGATTAGCCCTTCTCATAGAGTGCCAAATCCAGGTTCCATTTCAACTGATGACAAAACTCCCATTGTTTGAAATGAGCACACGTTTTGCCCCATGAGTGTGCATCACTAGGAGTGAAGTATCTGATTTTAAAATGTGGACTATTAGCATTTCAAACACTTCCTTTCAAGAATATTGGGAAACCTAGCACCACTGTTCCCTTTCAGAGGAGGCATTTTCAGATATTGATGGAGAACCATGCTAGCCACATATTCATGTCTCATAGCTAACCTCAAAGAAAAGGGATGCTCATTTCTGCATGTCTGTCCTCTCTGAATTCTTACTTGTAACTGCCATTTATGATAGAGGCTACCTTCTTAAATAGTATGGGCCTGAATCTGATCTCACCACACTGC
Organism: Gopherus flavomarginatus; assembly: GCF_025201925.1. Taxonomy (NCBI): domain Eukaryota; kingdom Metazoa; phylum Chordata; order Testudines; family Testudinidae; genus Gopherus; species Gopherus flavomarginatus. The sequence continues at coordinate 36,248,689 of NC_066617.1, forward strand.
TGTAAGTGAGAAAAGAATTAGGCTTAGACGACTAAAACCTACATAGCAATTGGTTTTTGTAATTTGCCCACCTACTGGTTCTTAGGAATCAGTGATTTACTCCTGTTGTGTTGATTTACTCATGAAACTTGCTAGTTTAATGTAAAATAAACTATACATATCTGATCCATTTCAGGTCTGCACTGTCCTTTTGAATAAAGTAAATAAAAAAAGCAGATTTTACCCTAGGCACCAGTGGCTGGATTCCCAGCTAGTCATCAATTTCATGTTTGTGTAGAATAGACTTTGCTTCTGCTAAAAGGAAATGACCTGAATAGTAATTTTGTTTTTCTTTTTGTACTTTGAAAGCAGAATTCTGAAATGTACATAAAACACATCTGTAACTTTGGCTAGTCACTGACGCTAATGTAATGTGGCATACTATCAACCCAGCCAATAAGTTGTGTTGTCTGAAATTGTTCAAATGCATGAACAACCTTAATAGCTGGTCTTGTGGGAGTGCCTACATTGTTAAATTGGCCCTAATGAAAATTACTTCAGTTTGACATTCTTTCCAGGTTTCATGCTTCTGTAAGAATAAGACAACTTAAAAATATATATAATCATGCGGAAGTGAGGTTCACATCCATCCCCAAACTAAAGGAAACCATTTTTGAATGGAGTGCCCAGGATATGGAAGCTTCAGATCAGTAATGGGTGATTCTATCTCATGAATTTTTAGGAAAATATAGGCCCAGCAAGAAGATGAGATGTTTTTATCATTATTATTTATGTACTCTATGTATGTATGTAGTAGGATCACCACAAACACTTCAGATATATTTCCTGCTCTGAAGAATTTATAATTAAAGGACAAATACACAAGTAGGTAGGGATTAGTGGAAGAAAACAAGACAATTTATCTTAGTAATAATCTGTGTTACTCTAGCACAGGGATCGGCAACCTTTGGCACGCGGCCTGTCATAAACAGATAGCTAAGGGTTAATGTCTCTTTCACCTATAAAGGGTTAACAAACAGTGACCTGCAAACACCTGACCAGAGGACCAATCAGGAGACAAGATACTTTCAAATCTCGTGGAGGGAAGCCTTTGTTTGTGGGGTTTGGGTTTGGCTTTGTTCTCTCTGGGTCCTGGATGGGACTAGAGGTGCAACCAGGTTTCTGCCAATCTCCCTGCTACAGTCTCTTACCTATTCAGAATTGTAAGTAAGAAAAGGCGGTCATAGTCTTTTAATTTTTTTTTTCATTTGCATATGTGTACTTGCTGGAAGTAGCTTAAATTGTGTTTCTGCTGGAGAAAGTTTCTTTCTATTGTTTATAGTTAAAAGACCCTATAACTTTTTACCATCTAAAGTGCAGAGATAAACCTTTTACTTTTTTCTTTCTTTTTTATTAAAAGTTTTGCTTTTAAGACCTGTGTGATTTTTTTCTCCTAGTTAAGGTTCAAGGGAATTGGTGGGGAGAAGGGAAGGATAAATTTTCTCTTTGTGTTAGATTCACGCAGCTTGAATCTGTACGGTCTCTGGGTGAGGGGGAAGGTAACACTCCTCTCGGTGTGGTGATTCAAGAAGTTGAATCAGGCGATCTCCTAGTGTTCCCAGGGCGGGAAGAAGCTGGGAGGAAGAAGAGAGGGGGAAGGGAATGGTTTATTTCCCTTTGTTGTAAGACTCAAGGAATTTGGGTCTTGGGACACCCAGGTAAGATTTTTGGGGGAAACCAGAGTCTATCAGGCGCTCTACTCTAAATCCTGATTGCTGGCAGCCTATCAGATCTAAGCTGGTAATTAAGCTTAGGGGAATTCATGCTAGTACTCATATTTTGGATGCTAAGGTCCAGAATTGGGAATTATACTACGATACGGCCAGTCAGGGAAATCCGTTAGTGGGCCGGGACGGTTTGTTTACCTGCAACCTCTGCAGATTTGGCTGATCCGCACTCCCACTGGCCATGGTTCACTGTTCCAGGCCAATGGGGGCTGTGGGAAGCGGTGGCCTCATCCCACGCCACTTCCCGCAGCCCCCATTGGCCTGGAACAGCGAACCGCGGCCAGTGGGAGTGCAGATCAGCCAAACCTGTGGACGCTGCAGGTAAACAAATTGTCCTGGCCCGCCAGCAGATTTCCCTGATGGGCCGCGTGCCAATGGTTGCCAATCCGTGCTCTAGCACCTACAGGCTTCACCTGTCAGGGATCACAGTCTCAAACCTGGGCCATAGGGCTATTAGGGCCTTACAAATGCTAGCCAACCACCCAGTAACCTGCTAACCGTTGCCAGGACTGGAAGCTGAATTCCAGAGTTGCCAGAACTCTGGGGAATCTGATTGGTTCCCTGCTTGTATTTAAACCGAGCACAGGAACAGGAAGTTGTCCATGCAACTGAGTTTCCCCTGCTGAGGGCTGCTTCCCTTGTTCTACCTACACCTACTGCTGGACAGTGATCTCCCAGACCTTGTCTGCCTCCTGCCACCTGACTCTCCAGCTGCCCTCTGGCATAGCTCAGACCCTGATCTCCTGGTATTTGACCCAGCCTGTCTCCCATGTCAACCATTGAGTGAGACCGTCCATATCCCATTTGTGACATCAGGGCCATGTTGCGTTTGTACAGTGCCTAACATATGAGAGACAGTCCCAAAGTGTTTACAGCCAAAGTGGGGGTTTTCAAACTGTTTATTAGTGATGACTCCTTTCACATAGAAAGACTCTGAGTGCAACAACCCCGCCCCCCCATAAATAAAAAACACGTTTTTATATATTTAACACTATTATAAATGCTGGAGGCAAAGCAAGGTTTGGGGTGGAGGTTGGCTGCTCACGACCCCCTCCTATGCAATAGCCCTGTGACCACCTGAGGGGTCCTGACCCCAAGTTTCAGGACCCCTGCTCTAAGTAGACAAGACAGATACAGAATAGGAGAAGAAACAGTCACAGAGCAGTAAAGACACTTGCCCAGGGTCTTTATTCACTGTAAGTAGCACAGAATTGCTAGGTCTTTAAAAAGGGCTTAACATATCGACAGGATACAGTTCTTATAGATGAGGACTGTATCCTGTCCATATTTTGCATCATGCGTACTAATTAGTGCATGTGGAATAAAGCATGGAGGTGATTTCTCAATGTCTTGCAAAATGGATGAACAAAGATAGGAAAATTTGGTGGAATAGAGGAGACCGAGCCAACACAAAGCTTGACAAAAGAAGATTTGTGTCTTGATTTTGTTTTCTAGCATTGTGGGCAATTGATGTGGCCAAGTTCTCTATCCACCATTGAATATCTTATGGACTCTTATGGGAGTGCAGCTGACTCCAGCTGAAGTTCAAGATCAAACACAAACACGTTGTGGGATTCATATCTGTGACCCTAGGACAAATGGACTGCAGATTTTCTTTCTTTCCTTTATAGCAGGAGTTGGCAACCTACGGCATGCGTGCCAAAGGTGGCACACGAGCTGATTTTGCCTGGCATGCGGCTGCCTGCTGAGGTCCTGGCCGCCGGCTCTGCTCAGCCAACTGCTGGCTGAGCGAATGAAACCCCAGACCGGCAGGAGGCTGAGCGGGGCCGGCAGCTGGGACCCCAGACAGGCGGCAGGCGTGCCCTCCAGCTCCCCCCTCACTGCACTCAGGTTCTGTGGCTCCCGGGAGTGTGAGCCTCTGGGGCATGGGGCCCTGAGCCTGCTGCAGAAGGGCTGGCAGCTCACACTCCCGGGAGCCACAGAGCCTGAGTGCAGCAAGGGGGGAGCTGGGGGGCACACGGGGACCACTGCCCGTATGCATCTGCTGCAGGAGCCCTCCGGGGAGGGCACCAGGCCACAGCCTGGGCAGGCATGCCCCCAGGTTCCCCCCTCACCACGCTAAGGTTCTGCGGCTCCCGGAAGCGTGAGCTGCCGTTGCTGCTACCCCTCCCACAGCTCCCCCCCTCCCACTGCCATGTGGAGGCAGCGTCTGACCAGCATGGACATGGTAAGGGGAGTCCCGGAGGGCAGTCAGGGAGCAGAGGGAGGGTTGGATGGGTTGGGAGTTCTGGGGGTCCTGTCGGGGTGGAGAGTGGTTGGATGGGGCATGGGAGTCCTGGGGGGTCTGTCTGGGGGTGAGGGTGTGGATAAGGGTTGGGGCAGTCAGGGAACAGGTAGGGGGTAGGATTCTAGGGGGGCCGTTAGGGTGGCAGGGGTCTCAGGAGGGGGCAGTCAGAGGACAAGGAGTAGGGGGTTGGGGGTTCTGACAGGGGAAGTTGGGGTAGGAAGTAGAAGGGAGTGGATGGGGGCAGGGCTTTCCCCTCTTTTTTGATTGTTGAAATACAGTAACCCTAGGTGAGGGGGGAGCTGGGTGCATGGGCAGGCTGGCCCCTGGGGTCTATAAAAGGCTCGTTGGGATTTGCCCCTCAATGAACTGATGTGCAAGGGGGAAGTTTCGCCTAGGCACAAAATATCCTTGCACCGGCCCTGCCCCAGGGGGTGTGCGCACCCCAGGTTAAGAACCACTGCACTAAACTGATAAGATCTGCATTTTAATTTAATTTTAAATGAAGCTTCTTACACATTTAAAAAAACTTGTTTACTTTACATACAACAGTAGTTTATAGACTTCTAGAGAGAGACCATCTAAAAACGTTAAAATGTATTACCAGCACGCGAAACCTTAAATTAGAGTGAATAAATGAAGACTCGGCACAGCACTTCTGAAAGGTTGCCGACCCCTGCTTTATAGAATTAAAGTTTTCATGACTGATCTTCACCTTTAGAGTAGGAGAAAAGCAAGTGAAACCTTAAGAAAGGAAATAACCCTGTGGGATGTTGTTTTTTGACACTGTATAAATCAAAGTGGGGCATATAGCCAATTGGGGGGGGAGGGCATTGTAATACAAAAGTATAGAGTTTGGAAACTTGAATGTCATGTTAGCATCAAGAGTTTAAAATGTGTGCTAAAAATATTACACTCATTTCACAGAGAGGAAGTCTTCATGGTAAAAATGTTATGAAATGAAGCTATTACACATACATATCTCGTTTGAACCCTTTCCCCCCCCCTTCCCCATTTTCTGAATCCAAAACAAATCAAAAGCTTATTAAATCATGTGAGGTAACCTGGATCACTTCTTGGACTTTGTGACAAAACTATTACATATATAGAGGAAATGCAGTAGGTGTCATAGTACAGGGATTTTAGTAACGTATTAGACAAAGTGCCTGTCAAAACATTACCTGAAAAATTCTAATTGGCTCATCACATGGAGCACTGTCATTTCAACTGGAAGGCTGAGAAACCATAAACAATAATTAACGGAATACATTGAACTAGGGTGAGATAGACTATGGAGTGACAGATGTGTGAAAGGTCCAGTTTTACTTTATTAGGGATATTTTCAAAGTCACAGGAGCCTGTAAGCTCCTAACTCCCATATTCATAGATTCCAAGGCCAGGAGGGACTACTGTGATCATCCAGTCTGACCTGTAAGTCACAGAACATAGAACTTCCCAAAATTAATTCCTAGAGCATAGCTGTTAGAAAAACATCCAACCTTGATTTTAAATTTGTCAGTGATGGCATCTCCACCATGACTCTTGGCAAGTTGTTCCAAAGGTTAAATACTCTCACCGTTAAAAATATATACCTTATTTCCAATCTGAATTTGTCTAGCTTCACCTTGCAATCATTAGATCATGTTATATCTGTCACAACTGGATTGAAGAGCATATTCATAATTATTTGTTCCCCACATAAGTATTTGTAGACTAATCAAATTATTCCTCAATTTCCTTTCTCTACATAGATTGGGGTCCTTGAGCCTATCACTATAAGGCATTTTTTAAAATCCTTTAATGTGGCTCTTTTCTGAACCCTCTCCAATTTATCAACATTCTTCTTGAATTGTGGACACTGCAACTGGACACCATATTCCAGCAGCAATTACACCAGTACCAAAATGCAGAGGTAAAATAGCACTCTCTTACTTTATATTCCTGTTTAAGCATCCAAGGATCACATTAACTCTTTTGGCCACAGCATTGCTCTGGAAGCTCAAATTCAGCTGATTATCCACCACATCCCACAAATCTTATTCAGTCACTGCTTCCCAGGTTAGAGTCTCCCTATTCTGTAAGTATGGCCTACATTCTTTGTTCCTAGATATATGGCTTGACATTTAGCTATTTTAAAATGCATATTGTTTGCTTCCACCCAGCTTACCAAGACCAGATCACTGTGTATCAGTGACATCTCCTCCTTATTATTTACCACTCCCCCACAGTGAGAGTGATGATTTTTTTTTCCAGGTCATTAATAAAAATGTTTAGTAGTGTAGGGCCAGGAAACAATCCCTGTGGAACCCCACTAGAAAAACATCTCTGGTGATTCCCAGCTTAAAATTACATTTTTAAGACCTTTCGATTAGCCAGCAGTTAGGCCATTTAATATGTGCCATTTTAATTTTATATCATTTTAGTTTTTAAATGAAAACAACATGTGATACTAAGTCAAATGCTTCCAGAAGTCTAAGTATAATACATTACTACTTATCTTTATCAAACAAACGTTGAATCTCCTCCCAAGAAGATGCATTTTAATTTTCCATATACCCATGTTGACTGGCATTCATTTGTATTACCTTCTTTTATTTCTTTATTGAATACTATATCAGCCACTCCGTTATCTTGCCTAGGATCAATATCAGGCTGACAGGCCTATAACTACCCAGATCATTCTGTTTCCCTTTTTAAACTGTTGGCACACCCTTAGCTTTCTTCCAGTTTTCTGGAATATCCCCATTGCCCCAAGACTTATTGAAATTCAAAATGAATGTTCCGATAGAGTTTGCTGAGGAGTTTTTTATATCCCTGACAAGCTATCCAGACATGCTGATTTAAAGTCGTAGTTGCTGCTGAACATCCTCATAGGCTTTATGACCAGAAGGGACTGTCGTTATTATCTAGTCTGACTTCCTGCACATCAGAGGCCACAGAACCTCACCCATCCGCTCCTGTAATAGATCTATAACCTCTGACTGAGTTACCAAAGACCTCAAATCATGATTTAAAGACTTCAAATTACAGAAAATCCACCATTTACTTCGGTTTAAAACAAGTGACCTGTGCCCCATGCTGCAGAGTAGGTGAAAACCCCACCAGGGTCTCTGCCAACCTGATAAAGGGGGAAATTCCTTCCCAACCCAAAATAAGATAGTCAGTTAGACCCTGAGCATGTCATTGAGACCCACAAGCCAGACATCTGGGAAAGAATTCACGTTACTAACTCAGAGACCTCCCCATCTAGTGTCCCATCTCTGTCTGTTGGGGATATTTGCTACTATCAGTCACAGATGAGCCACATGCCATGCCATGCCTACTATCCCCTCCATAAATTTATCTCAGTCCTGAAGCCAGTTAGGTGTTTTGCCTCAACTACGCCCCTTGGGAGGCTGTTGCACAACTTCACGCCTGTGGTGGTTAGAATCTTTCATCTAATTTCAAGCCTAAACTTGTTGCTGCCCCGTTTATATCCCTTTGTTCTTATGCAGGCACTGGTGCTTAACTTAGGTAACTCCTTTCCCTCCCTGGTATTTATCCGTCTCCCCTCAGCCTTCATTTTGTTAGGCTAAACAAGCCAGGCTCCTTAAATCTTCTCTCATAAGGTAAGTTCTCCATTCTTCGGATTATCCTATAGCCCTTCTCTGCACCTGTTGCTGTTCAAGTTTATCTTTCTTAAAGATGGTAAATCAGAATTGCGCACACTATTCCAAATGAGGTCTCACCAATGCCTCGTAATATGGTAACTCTTCCCTCTCTCTACTGGAAATACCTTGCTGAAGGCACCCTAGGATTGCATTAGACTTTTTTATGGCTGTATCACTTCGGCAGCTGATAGTCATCCTGTGATCAACCAATACGCCCAGGTCTTCCTTCTCCTTTGTCGCTTCCAATTGATACATCCCCAGTTTATTGCAAAAATTCTTCTTGTTAGTTCCAAAGTACATAACCTTGAGCTTTGCACTATTAAATCGTTCCATTTCTATTACAAAAAACTGGATTAGGATATTCCAGTCCTCCTTCCATATTGACAATTCCTCCCAAATTTGTGTCATCCACAAATTTTATTAGTGCACTCCCACTTTTTGTGCTAAAGTCATGAAAGAAAATGTTAAATAAGACTGGTCCCAAGATTGATCCCTGAGAAACTCTGGTAGAAACTTTCCTCCAGCTTGACAGTTCATTTTTCAGTATGACCTGTTGTAGTCTCCCCTTAAACCAATTCCTTACACACCTTTCAATTCTTGTATTAATCCGCATCTTGTCCTGTTTAACTAATAATTTCCCATGGGGAACTGTATCAAATGCCTTACTAAAATCCACGTAGATTAGATCTATTGCATTTTCTTTGTCTAGAAAATCAGTTATATTCTTAAAGAACCCTTTATTATTGACTTTAATTTCCTGTGCAAGACCCAACTCTGCTTGGCCTTTAGCAGTTATCAGTTCCCCCTCCCGTCCCCCCCCCCCCGTACACTTTCTAACCTCCAAAGAGTAGCTCTCCTTGCTGATTCATCCCATCTTCCATTCTTTGTAGGCTTTTTTCTCTCTTAATAACCTGTTTGGGATGCTTGTTCATCCAGTTTAGCCTGCAACCCTTTTCCTATGATTTCCCCCCCACCCCCCCTTGCTTGGGATACAGGGTTTAGATAGCTTTGCATCTTTCACTTAAAATATTTCCAAGTCTCCTCCGCATTCAGATCTTTGAGTTCAGTTCTTAACTAATTCCCTTAATTTTGTAAAGTTTGCCCTTTTGAATCAAGGACCCTAGTTAGAGACCTACTTTTGTTTATCCTTCCATTCAGTTTATATTGAATTAGTTCATGATCACTGGAACATCTGCGAGGTCCTCGCTACTTACCAGTACTAAATCTAAAATGGCATCACCTCTTTGTTGGTTTGGTGACTATTTGTTGAAGAAATCTGTTGGCTCTATCATTTGGGAATATCTGGGCCCTGCCATGATTATTAGCACTTGTCCTCCAATCTATGTATAGGAAATTAAAGTTTCACATAAAATAAATATTACTGGAAATTGTGTGATTGTTAAAATATTAGAGGTTTCTATCCATATCCTGATTGAATCCTCAGGGTTTGTAGCATACCCCAAGCACTAACCCAGTGGTAGTGATAACTGTTACCTTCTTCGCTAAAGTGATTTTTGACTGAAACAGATTGTTTTATCCATTCCATCACTTCAGGTTTTGGTGGTGTTTTTTTTTTAACAGTCTACCTCATCATTAATATACAATGCTACTCCACCACCTTTACTTCTGACTTTTTTTGAACAGCACATAGCCTTCAATACTGGTACTCCAGTCATGACTACCATTCCACCATGTTTCTATTATTTCTAGAATATCTGATTTCACTTCCTGCACTAGGTCTAGTTCCTCCATTTTGTTATCCAGGCTCCTTGCACTGGTGTTCAGGCATCTTATTTGTTTCTGCTTGGCTTGACTCAGATTCCTTGCCTGATTTAGGTACACTCATTCTACTGTCAATATCACTTATCTGACTGTTAATGTCATTGCTACTGGCACTCTCTTTCCTCTTGTTGTCCATTCTCCTTCCCTCTATTGTTCTTTTCTCCATTGCTGGTTCCTCTTACTTAATTATCCTTCAGCTCAATATTGAACTCAGGCATGGAGATTACATGAGCGTCTAACTGTCTCCACCAAATCATCCTCGAGATACTAGTGGAATAGAAAAAGTGTTATATCATATGATGAAACTAATATGATGACTACTTCATCTGTTTTTTTCCCAAATCTAGAACAGAAATATTTATTGAACACTTCTGCTTTTTCTGCATTATTATTGCTAGTTCTACCATTTCCATCTAGTAATGGACCAATAGCATTGTTCTTGTTGTTTTTCTTCCTGTCCTTAAAAAACTCCTAATTGTCCTCTGACTGCTGGCAGTAGATTTTGCCTTGTCTTTCTTTGCTTCCCTTGTCAATTTTCTAAAATTCTTAGCTTCTCATTTATATTCATTACTATCAACTTCCTCTTTCTTCCACTTGTTATACGTTTTTATAGCTTCACTCCTCCTCTAAACTAGGTCATTTTTTTAACCTGTATGGCATCCTTCCTCATCTGCGGAATTGTGGCTTTTTAGGCATCTAGTAAAGCGTTCTTAAACAGTTCCTAATTACCATTCACATTTTTCTGATTAAATTTTTACTCCCAGCTGATCAGGTTCGTAACTGTTTTCAACTTTGTGAAATTGGCCCTTTCATAGCACCAAGTATGTATGTATCACTGATCTGGCCTTTATTCTGTTTGCACATTATAAATGTGATCAAATCACGATTACCTGTACCTAAGTTACCATTAATTTTTAGTTCTATGATCAGTTCCTCTTTATTTGACAAGATGAGGTCAAATTGTAAAAATGCTCCCATGTTGCTTGCACCACTTTTTGCGTTAGGAAATTGTCATATATAACATTTACAAATTCCAAGGATGTTTTAGTACTGGCAGTTTGAGACTGTCAGCATGTTTCTTAAATGAAATTCCCCATAATCACACACTCCCCCCCCCCACACACACACATATTATAGACCAGTACATTAGGAAGCAGTCATCCTGTTCTCTACTGTGATTTGTTTATCTGTAGCAGACCCCAAGTAATGCCCCATCAGATGTTATCTGTTAAGACATTGATCCATACACATTGAAGTTCATTTTCTTGCAAGTTGTCAGAGAGTCCAAAAGAGGCATTGCCATTTTTGACAGAGTGCCACTCCCCCTCCCCTTTTGCCTACTCAATCTATCCTGAATAGGTTATAACTATTGATTTTGATGTTCCAGTCACGGGAATCATCCCACCAGGTTTCATTAATACCAACTAGATCAAATTTATGCTAATAAATGAGCAATTACAATTCCTTTTGTTTGTTACACCAGTGCTAGGAGCCTGAGTATAGGCATTTACATTATGTATTCTCTTCATGTCTTTGGTAGCTTGATTAATTCTGTTCTTGTGCTGAATGCTCATATCTTCTCTTTTAACCGGTCCCTTTTGTTATTAGTTTAATGCCCTCCTGACTATTTTAGCCAGTTTGTTCCCAAGAAGATTGGTCCCTCTTCTACTGAAATGAAGGTTATTCAAATCTTACAACCCTCTCCCCATAGAAGGTGGATCAATGGTCTACAGCACCAAAAAACTCTCCACCACTTACCTAACCAGTGGTTCACTTTCAGAATTTTCTGCCTTCTTTTTTTTTTTGCCCATGGGACAAGAAGGATCTCCATGAAGTCATTCTTCCGCACATTTCTGAGTTCCCTAAAGTCAACTGCTATCTGTGAGATATCCCATGATGCAATGTTATTAATGCCAGTATGAACTATCACCAGTGGATCCATTACATCCACTTCAAAAGTCTAATTTTAGACTGATATCTTGTGGAAGACAGCATACCATTGTGTTCTCTGCCTTAATCTTGCAGAATGTTCTTTCAGTTCTTCTGTGTATTGAATCTCAGCAAGAATCATATCTTCCTTGGATTACTGGAGAACTCTTTGCAGACAAGCTTGATTTTCTGGCTCGCTGGGCCAAGCTGCCATCCACAAGTATGTCCTGTATACCTCTCTGTTCCTGTCAACCAGCTGTATCTTAAGTGGAATCTTCCACACTTTTCACATTGAGAACCTGGGTATCAATTGGAAACTTCTAGCTATGTGCAATTCCTCCCCTGCCTCTTTTCTCTGGTGGCCATAGCCTGCCTGTACGTGTCTATCTCCAGCTGAGTAGAATGCCACTGTGACATCCTGCCTCTGGTGGTTACAAACTCCAAGGCCTCCGCTCTGACTGCCTCTCTCCCTCTGACTCCTTGGTGGCCAGCTTCTTCCTTCCTTGAATGTGGGGTACTGATGTGTCCTGAATTTGACTATTCAGTAACTCATCAGTTTCTCTAATTCTCAGTGTTATCTTTACTTGCCTCTCCAATCAAAGAATCTTCTTTTCCAGCAGAGCAACCAACTTGCATTTCATGCACATGAAATCCCTTCAGTGTTCAGGCAGAAAAGAGAACTTGGCACAACCATTGCACATTACCACCACTGTTCCATCCCTGGCCATCTTGAAATTCCATGTAAAGCTGAACCTGGAAGGACAGCCTCTCATATTGCCTCTCTGAACTCCCACTCAAACCTTACTGTTTGCTGCATCTGTTGTGGCTCTTGTCACCTCGCAAGTCAGTGGAAGTTAGGTACCTAACTGCCATTTGTACCTTTGAAAATCTCCCTCAATATATTTATTAGTTATCTGGAATAGGTTTGGGATGGTTAGCAACTTTATATGGTTATCTGAAATGGTTTGGGATGGTTAGCACTTCCTCTCTTGGAGGAGAGAAAACCTAAAATGGTAATATCAGTTGATACTGATCTGCCCCAGGTGGTCTCTGTTGTGGGGCATTTGTACAGTTCTTTTCTTCTGCCTCACCTGTTCAGTGTGCCCAGGAAGCCACTAGGATGGATGGCAAGACAGTTTGGCTTGCAGCATAGCCAGTTTGTTTGTTGAATCTCAAGTCTGTACCTCTTTCATGAAATGAAGCTGGTCAATCCCATATTTTGGCTGAGACTGGAGCTTGGAAGACAGCCAGCTGGTTTAAGGCTCATTCTAAGTAACACTAAGGTGATGGTGGTGGGACAGGGTAATCAGTTTAAGAGAATAACAGAAATAGAATCTGTCCCTTCACCTGAGGGGGCATTTTCTCTCTTATTTATGGAACAGTCCTAGATTCATAGAATATCAGGGTTGGAAGGGACCTCAGGAGGTCATCTAGTCCAACCCCTGCTCAAAGCAGGACCAATCCCCAGACAGATTTTTGCCCCACATCCCTAAATGGCCCCCTCAAGGACTGAACTCACCCTAGGTTTAGCAGGCCAATACTCAAACCACTGAGCTATCCCTCCTCCCCAGTTGTTGTGGAACTATTAGGCCTTGGACTGCTGCTGGATGTCCATATAACTGTTGAGGGAAAAAATTCTTGGCTGCATGTGGCACCTATATAGGTTGCAAATTTTCCTGCTGGATACAGACTTTACAATAATTATCCATGACTTTGCCACTCATATTGAAATACTTCAGTGTACTCTACCTGGGGGATGAAAAGCCCATGTCTTAGGCTATGGCTGAGGAACACAAAGTGCAGTTCTGGAGCAGGAGGCCTCCTGATCTTGATCCAGTTGTGTGCTGGGCCCATCCCTCAGCTAAGGTATAGGAGTCTAAGTGTTGCTTGTGAATACCTAGTTTATAAAGTATACAATTTCATATTACACTTCTGAACCTTTCTGTAATTTCTGGGTGAAGAACTTTTACTCTTGGGATTGTCAACAAACTGACCCCAAAGGTGGCCTAGCTAAATTTGTACAGACTCTTATTCCCACTGCTGGATATTGGACATCATTAGAGAGAACAGGGAAACTTGGGTATCCCATAAAGCATAATGAAATTCCCTTGGAAAGAAGGACATGATATCAACCTCTCTCTCTTCGGGAGGTTTTGTATGTTGAAAGACAGACAGGATGCTGCTATGGTGAGAGACTTCCTTGGAAAAAACATCCTTGAGACCTGGCTGGGATTATAGCCTTGAGTTGAACAGCTGAGAGATAATTTGGCTAAGGATGTCCAGAATGAAGAGAGACAGCTTTTGAGTCACAAAAAATGTAGCCTTAAAGGGAAATGGAAGCAGGCATAATGAAACAGTCAGAAAACCCTGTCAGTGAATCTTAATTATTTCCTCCCCAAAAGGGCTGTGAAGAAGCTGACTGCAGTCTGCATAGGCACTGAGTCAGCTGCCACACCTGAGGCATCTTAGTGTTACGAGGGTGTCACAGATTTTGGGGGAGACAAGACCCTGCACCCCTGGCTTCCTGCAATTCACCATGACTCTCAGCCAGCCAGCAAAACAGAAGGCTTTAGACAACAGGAACACAGTCCAAGACAGGTCTTGCAGGTACAGACCACAGGACCCCCTCAGTTAGGTCCATCTTGGGGGGCCCCAGGGAGGCCCAAGCCCTATCTGGGCTCCCCTCCATTTTCCCAGCCAGCCCCAAACTGACTCACTCTCCACCCCTCCTCCTCTAGGCTTTGTCCCTTTCCCAGCCCAGGAGGTCCCCTGATTCCTTTGTTCTCCAATACCTTTAGCTATCACCTTGCAGAGGGGAAGGGCCCAGACCATTAGTTGCCAGGAGACAGAGTATTGGCCATTCACACTGGCCCTTTGCTCTGCAACAATTACACCCCCTTATCCCACCACCTAGAGACTTAAGAAATACATAGGGGAAACTGAGGCACCCTTACAGTATTCAGAGGAAACATTAAGAACTGTCCCACTTCATCACAAAGGGGTAGATGCCATATTGAAAAAATTAACTGATAGTCATTGTCACAGCACCAGTACACCCCATCCCCCTGGGGTGGGACAAGGGAGTGGTAGGCCCGCAGTTAAAGCTAATAGGTCTCCCCCAGACTGCAGGGAAGCAGGGCCCACTGACTCTGGCCAGTGGGCCACCTCCCTAAGGGGGAAGCCAGATAAGGGGACCCAGGTTCCCTGCTCCTCCAGTTTCCACTACAGGGCCCTGGTAGTGGCAAATGGATTCACCACTAAGTCAGCAAGGAATCTACCCACAACCCACCAACTGCTGCCAGGACACTATCTAGCCCCTCTCCAGACTACTTCTTGCCATGACTCCTGCAGCTGAAGTCAGGGTGTCTTCAAAGTCTCTGAGTTCCTCAGGTGATGACTGCAATCTCCTTGGGGCCCGCAAGTCCCTAGGCCTTGACATCTCCTGCACCCACAGTCTGGGATCCTGGCAGTTGCTGCTTCTCAGCTACAGCCAGCAAGATGCATCCTTCCTCCTTGGCAGCCACTAGAGACTGAGTTAGGCTGCTCCCTTTTATACTGTAGCAGCAGTTTGAGCATGCCCAGCTGGGTTGAGGGGCCCTGGCTTCTGCTTCTAAGAGTGCTGCTTTAACCCTTTCTGCTCCAGTGCGGGGCCAGTACACCCCATCAGTCATACTAATGTAACATGGTGCAAACACCAATGAGGCCAGAAAAAAAAATAGAAAAATCCCTAAATAAGTTAGACTCTTAGTGAATATAGATGCTGTGAGTGTCTGGGTAAGGTATATACTTCTGGACTCCCCAATTCCAGAACTTGAAGGAAAGTCCGAAAAGAGAAACAAAATAAATGTAGCTGGAAAGAACAAAATATGTTTAATTTGACTAAGTGGTGATGAACAGGAATAAATCCAGTAACAGCAGTCTCTGAGAAATTCAAAGCCATAAACATGGAGGAAGAGGAATGGTTTAAGGTGTCCACAGAGATATGAACTAGAAATAATGAGATGGCACTGAGCACTGGAAAAAACAGGCTGAACATCAGGAAAAATAAATTATAACATATTGGTCTATTATGCTGTGGAATAGTTTTCCACAGAATGCATTAGAAGCTCCAGTGATAGTTTTATCCAAAGCAAAACTGGACAAAGACCTACAAGGTATACTGTGGGGATCAATCTTTTATTGCCAGGGACATACAGGCTACATGAACTAAAAGGTCTTTACCAATTCTAGTATCTTTGATTTTTTTTAAAGTGTTTTTTTTTAAATACCATTCCAAGGCTGTGCATGCCCCATGCAAAGTGAAGTGTTGATGCACCCTGCTGAGCTTAGTTTCCACACACATTTTTTATTATCTTCCTTATAGTGTTTAGTCAGTCTGGTAAGCCAGACACCTCTCTGGTTTTAGAAGCTGACACTGGATGAATCATGCCCCACAATAATACTTCAGCTTCTAAGAGAATTATTTTATTTTATTGTTTTAATGACTGAGGTCTTTGGAAAGTGTTGATATGGTTCTTTTTGGAGTTATGTCAGTCTTTTCCATTTTATGGCCAGAATTAGGCATTCAGAGAGTTAATTCTGAGATCACAAAAAGTTTGGATTTGTAGCAGTACAAAATGTGTGGTGTTGAGCCTTGTTAACTACCACTGAAAAGAAAAATTGAGGCTGTCTCCAACAAATTACAGGTAACAAAATTCAGAGTGAGTGATTCCCCCAGCAATCATTAAAGGTAACAGTGCCGCCAATTGATCATTTTGAAAATAAAGTGAAAATTACTAAAGCTCCACATAGAGTCAGCATCACAAAGATTTTTATGAATGCATCTGGGGTTGGGGAAGGAGAGGGACTGTTGGGTTAGTTTTGTTTTGTTATTTGGCTGTTCCTTTGTCATTTGTTCTTCCCTCTTTTCTTCCTTCTGCTGTCAGGAGAATTCATGGAAAGATACTTTCATTCCTGGTCGCCTCTGGAAGTCAAAATAACTCTTACAACTGTTCAAGCAAGGAAGGAATTTGGAGTTTTATGGGATGCTGGAATGCCTGTTTCTCAGGTTATATGCCAGTTCTGCCAAAATAGGATTAATGGAGCCTTTGGGATTCTGGGGAGACTAATGGTGCACGACTTCAGAGCAAGGCAGGATGTCATTAGCAGGCTGTGGCTTCTGTGCCCCTATGTTTCCCTCCAGACACTCCCACTAAGATTGCCCCAGCCTTGCTGTATTCCCAAAATACAGAAGTTGCAATTACTTTATCTAAAGAGAAAGAGAGAAAAAGCATCTCATGTTAGAAAACAGACTCTGACTCAAGTTGGATAAGATTGAAATGAGTTGTTTATTATGCTGATTGGTTCCTGAATTTCTATTGTGGATGTTTTTGAAGGGGTGGGTTGAGGAGGACTAAATTATGTGATCTGTTTACAAAGTCAAAGGTTATTTCACAGGGCCATTAATGTGGATAATATTGTGCTGCTTGTCCAGCACTGAAGGACTCTTTCTTTACTTAGGCTTTTGGACTTATGTCCCATTGTAAGGTATGGTTTGTGGGTTGCCTAGGAGGGCTGGAATCCATTAGTGGGAATGGACACTTACTTCCCACACTATACTCTCTCAAATACATTTTCCTGGACCTCCACAGACCCTTTGTTTGCCATTTCATTTTTTTAAGTCACTGTCATCCCCAGGTGCTCACATCCCAGGGAGCAATTTGGCCTTGGGGAGGACAGTCTCAGTTCTGCCTTAATTCATTTGATTGATTGATTAGTGCTAGTAGCGCTTGTGTACCTGCTCTTTTAAGGTGTGGGTGTCATAAACAGATAGTTAAGGGTTAATGTCTCTTTTACCTGTAAAGGGTTAACAAACAGGGAACCAAAAACACCTGACCAGAGGACCAATCAGAAAACAAGATACTTTCAAATCTCGGTGGAGGGAAGCCTTTGTTTGTGGTTTTTTGGGTTTTGCTTTGTTCTCTCTGGGTCCTGAAAGGGACTAGACGTGCAAACAGGTTTCTTGCCAATCTCCCTGCTACAGTCTCTTATATATTCAGAATAGTGAGTATTGAGTAGGAAAGGCGGTTATTCTCTTTTAATTGTTTTTTGTATTTGCAAATGTGTAGTTTGCTGGAAGTATTTTAAATTGTATTTTGCTGGGGGGAGGCTTCTTTCTAGTGTCTATAAGCTGAAAGACCCTGTAACTTTTACCATCTAAATTACAGAGACAACTTTTACTTTTTTTCTTTCTTTTTATTAAGTTTTGCTTTTTAAGACCTGTTTGATTTTTTCCCCTTGTTGAGGCTAAAGGGAATTGAGTCTGTACTTAACAGGGAAGGAGAAGGGAGGGGAGAAGGGTGGAATCCCTTCGTTTTAGATTCATGGAGCTTGAATCTGACTATCTCTCCAGAATAGCCCAGAGAGGGAAAGCCTGAGAAGGAGAGAGAAGGGGTTTGAATCACAGTGATCTTCCAGGGTAACCCAGGGAGGGAAAGCCTAGGAGAGGCACTGGGGAGGGAAAGAGTTTACTTTCCTTGTGTTAAGATCCAAGGAGTCTGGGTTTTGGGGGTCCCCAGGGAAGGTTTTCGGGGGACCAGAGTGTATCAGGCACTCCAAGTCCTGATTGGTGGCAGCTATCAGATCTAAGCTGGTAATTAAGCTTAGGGGAATTCATGCTGGTACCCCATTTTTTTGGACTCTAAGGTTCAGATTGCGGAAATATACCATGACATGTTGGCAGCGGTGTGGATAAAGTAGGACCCAAAAAGCCAGTAAGATTATTATTTTTCTTTTTTCTCTGTTAGCTACTTATAAGCAGAGAGAAGGGGTTTTTTAAAACTACAGCCAGAACAATTTTTTTTCCTTTTCTCCTTTCTGGTTGTGCAGAAAGATTGCCTGAAGGCAGGGCCATTAAGTTTAACAAGGGTCTTTTGTTAAACAAAAGGGACTCCAACTGTGAGTCAACAGGAACTCCAGTAAAACACATATGCAAATGAAAGGGTTTTTTTGTTTCTAACTTTAGCAGGAAAGGCTACTTAGAAAAAGTTAAAAAAGACTCTGTTGTTAAGCAACCCTAAGAAGGCAGCAGAGGAACAGCATTTCAGGCAATAAACACCAGAGGACACCCCAACACAAGACATCAGAAACCATGAGTACCAAGGACGCCCTGAAACAGGAACGGGCAAGACAACAAGCCATAGAAAAAGAAAACGAACATAGGAGACGGATAGAACTAATTAATGCAGAAATAGCCAAGGAAGAGGCGGTCCACAAAAGAGAACAAGCAGCCAAAGAAGAGGCCCACAAAAGAGAACAAGAAGCAAAAGAGGCAGACCACCGAAGACAAATGAAACTCCAGAGGGAGGCCTACCAGCAGGCCCTGGCATTAGAACAGGCTAAGC
This sequence comes from Gopherus flavomarginatus, assembly GCF_025201925.1. Classification (NCBI taxonomy): domain Eukaryota; kingdom Metazoa; phylum Chordata; order Testudines; family Testudinidae; genus Gopherus; species Gopherus flavomarginatus. The sequence continues at coordinate 36,267,443 of NC_066617.1, forward strand.
AACAGAACACAGCCAATCCTAACAACACTTCGCCAGTAGTTGTTCCACATCCCGAAAAATTTCCCTACAAGGCTACAAGGCAGGTGATGACACTGAAGCCTTAGAAAATTTTGAAAGGACCTGCCATGGATACAGCATCTCTGAAGACCAGTACATGATAGAGCTGAGGCCACTGCTCAGTGGACCCTTAGCAGAGGTGACAGCTGAAATACCTAAGGAGAACATGAACGATTATAAACTTTTTCAAACCAAGGCAAGATTCAGAATGAGAATAACACCTGAGCATGCCCTTTGGCGGTTCAGAACCGTAAGATGGAAACCAGATGTGTCATTCCCCCGACACGCCTACCACATTGCAAAAAATTATGAGGCCTGGATATCAGGAACAAAGGTTAACAATATGGATGAGCTGCACATCCTCATACAAATGGAGCAGTTCTTAGAGGGTGTTCCTGAGGAAATAGAAAGGTACATCCTAGATGGGAAACCCAAAACTGTAACTGAGGCAGGGGAGATTAGAGCCAGATGAATAGAAGTAACAGAAAAGAAAAAAGCTACTGTCAAGGGGAGCGAATACCCCAGGAGGCACACCGACAATAAACCCTATAACCGAGGGCAGCCCAAGACCCCACCTACAACCCAAGGAAAGCCACAGACGCCCTATCCTCCCACCTCACCAGTCTCCAGTAACCCACCTCGGCCCAGTGACCAGTCAGCTGGGCGATGCTTTAAATGTAATGAACTGGGACATATAAAGGCTAACTCCCCAAAGAACCCCAACCGAGTGCAAGTCATTACACCACCATCACACCAAAGATCCCCAGGCCCAGATGCCTCTCAAATACCCTTGGAGCAAAGGGAAAGTTTGAGAGTAGACGGAAAGAAGGTTACCGCATGGAGAGACACGGGGGCACAAGTGTCAGCTATCCACCAATCCTTGGTGGACCCCAAATTCATCAACCCAAAGGCCCAAGTGACAATGTACCCCTTCATGTCACAAGCTGTAGACTTGCCTACAGCTAAACTGCCTGTCCAGTACAAAGGCTGGTCAGGAATGTGGACTTTTGCAGTCTATGACAATTGTCCCATCCCCATGCTGCTGGGGGAAGACTTGGCCAACCAGGTGAAGCAGGCCAAGAGAGTGGGAATGGTTACACGTAGCCAAAGCAGGCAAGCTTCCAGACCCATTCCTGTTCCTGAGCCGTCCACAGGGGCCCCGTCTGGGTTACTGGAGACCCAGACAGAGGTAGTGGACCCGGATCCCCAACCAACGACTGAAACAGCCACAGTGTCTCCAGTCCCAGACCAGGAACTGGAAAAGCAAACAGCACCAGAACCGTTGCCAGCACTGACGCCAGTGCTTGCAAACCCATCTTCAACCCCAATGCCAGAGGGTGCCAGCGAGCCTGAACTGGCAGAAGCAGCAGACAACCACACCCAAGGGGCTAAGCCTCAGCCTGAAATACCACCTGGTGCATCAGCGGAGAGTGGCTCACCAGCAACGAAAACAGCCCCATCACCTACGTTTTCATTAGTTTGTGTTACATTAAGCATAATTGCCTTCAGCTCTGTTCTGTTTCTTCCTGAAGTGCTCTGCTTCTCCTCCTAGATTAACTCCCACGCTTCCTACGTATATCAGATCTTCTCCAGGCCTGTGTATCTTTAACACTGCATCCCACTCCTCCTCCTTATCCTTCCTCTCTTCTCAGGAGATGGCAAGTACATTAAAGACAAGTTTAGTGCTATCCACTTTTCCTTTCACTGCTCGCTCCCATGCCTTCAGCTCTGTCCTCCTTTTCCAGAGATTCCAGAACCCTACAGCCTGCACCCTTGACCCTTTCCATTCCAGTATCCATGTACTTCCTTTTCCTTAACTGCTCTCTCTCTTTTCTGCCTGTTTCCCTGCTGCCTTCAGGCACATTCTTCTTTTCCTATGCTAAAGAAATTGTCCCTCATAGCTACCTGTTTCTCCAACTATACCCCCCTTCCTTCTCCCATTTACCCTCTGGCATCCTCAAGCATGCTTTATATGCCCTCTACATCTGATTTTTTCTTTTCCTGCTATCTGTTTTTCTGCTTTAATTCAGCTTTACTGACAGAGCCCTCACCACAGTCACTGGCAACCTTCTCCAAGTCCAGCTCTTTAGGTGTGTTCCAAAAAAATGGTTTTGGTCCTCTCAGTAGGGTTGGCAACTTTCTATCTGCAGAAAACTGAAGACCTTTGCCCTGCCCTATCCCTGCTCCTGACACCACGCCCCTGCCACACCTTTACCCCCAAGACCACACTCCTTCTCCAAGGCCCCAATCAAGCTCACTCTATCCCCCTTCCTGTCGCTCACTCTTTCCCACACTCGCTCACTTTCACCACGCTGGGGCAGAGAGTTGGGGTACGAGAAGGGATGAGGGCTCTGACTGGGGATGCGGGCACTGGAGTGGGGCCAGAGATGAGCGGTTTGGGTGCAAGAGGAGGCTCAGGGGTGGGGCAGGGGGTTGGAGTGCGGGAGGGGTTTCAGGATGTGAGCTGTGGGTGGCACCTACCTCAGGCAGCTCCCAGGAAGTGGCCAGCATTTCTTTTTGGCTCCTAGGTGGAGGCGTGGCCAGGTGGCTCTGCGCACTGTCCCTGCCTGCAGGTGCCTCCCCCACAGCTCCCATTGGCCATGGTTCCTGGCCAATGGAAGTTGCAGAGCCAGCACTCGGACTGGGGGCAGTGCACAGAGCCCCTGTGGCCACCCTGTGCCTAGGAGCCAGAGGGAGATGCTGGCAGCTTCCCGGAAGCTGCACAGAGCCAGGCCTGCCCTGCTGCAGGTGGCCAACCAGACTTTTAACAGCCGGGTCTGTGGTGCTTACCAGAGCCACCGGGGTCTCTTTTCAACTAGGCATTCTGGTTGAAAACTGGATGCCTGGCAACCCTACCTGTCAGACTGCACTTTGCCACTATATTGTGGTTTTGTGACTTATTTTTAGCTGTAGTGTGCATGGGCTCCAACTGTCCAGTCATACATCTGCAACTGTCTCTCCAGCATCTCCTTCTAGGTGTCCCAACTCTGTCCCAAACTCATTGTGTCACAATCCACATTTCTCTCCTAATCTTTCTTTTCTCCCCCTTTTTTACCTATCATTTTAAATAATGGCACTGTCCTCCCATCACCCTCACTCATAACCTCACTGCGTTCTTCAGCGTCTCTGTCATTCACTTACTACAGCCCATCACTGTTCTTTCTCCTTCTATAATAGCTCTAAAAATCCATCCTTTCCTTACTGTCTTGACTACAGTAGCCTCCTTTCCACACAAACCCCAGCACTGATTTTCCCATCTAATTAAACCATCATAGCAAAAATCATCTTAGTTGCTGCTCCCCCATGCATGTCACCCCCACCACTTGAATTCCCTCCCTGGCATCCTCTTGTTCTGTTTATCAGATGTACAACGGTCTGCTACTAGTCACACACCTCTTATTTTATATTGTATTAATTCAAAATATACTAGATTTTTATTAATTTTTGTAGCTCACCATACACAGGTTATATACCATACTGAATATGAGTTTGTAACACTTATGTCAGTATGCTAAATGTACCTTATTAATTAACCTTCATTCTGGCATTTCCTAACTCTTGTTTGACTTTGCAGCCTTACTGTTTGTAATGTAGTTACACACAGACACACATGTATATACACACACATATAGGCTTCTCCCTCTGTAAGTGTATGCATTTTATATATAAAATAATTATGGCCAACTACATCCCTGGTATAACTCCACTAAATTTAATAGAGTTACATCAGGGATGAATTTGGCCCAATATGTAATACTAACTATTAGGACCTCTAAGTGTGATGTATGTGTTTTGCTGAACTGCTATGTCTATGTCTCCACACTCATCTCCATCATTAATCTCTTCATCCTCCTTAAAAAAAGATGTGACTAAACCTCCTGGCAGATGTTTAAAATTAGTACTAGTGAGGCAAGCTAAGAAAATGTTGGTTGCACACTGTCCAGCTGTTATATTCTAAGTGATGCGAAAATATCCTTACCTCCCACGTTCAGATGGTCATGCTGTCTAATATGTTGCTATCTAAATGCAGTGAGATTGGTACAGTGGCTAGGTAATGCAGAAAACCATTGCATGGTTTCCTGTATCCAGATAATATTTTAATTTTATTTTAGGGGGATCAGAAGAAGGCTGGACCAAAATTTCCTCCTTTTTTTATATCTTGTGCCTTACAGGTTCTGACTGGATAGTTGGCAAACAAAATTAATATATAACTTTAAGAAATGAGCAGTTGTGTTATCTCCTACTTTTTAATTGCACCAAGAAATGGAAAGAAGAGAATTTAAGAGTAAAATCGCATTCCTTTTATTTTAGCACTTTCAAAGGCACAGAAGTCTATAAGTCTACTACTATATCATAGGGTTTGGTGGTGGGGAGGGGTTGGTCAAATAAATGATCTTTAAAATCAAGACATGTCCCTTTTAATTCAGTTTTCTATAAAATTGTGGTAATCACTGAAATGTCAACGTGCATTTGAGCATAATCACTATCTGCAGATATAGCACTGAGCACACAGTTAATTCTTAGCAGGTAATAATAATGAACCATAAAGTACTGAATTTGTGTAATAAAAGCACGATTTACTGAAAACAAAACAGACATATCCATAGAATGCTATAGACAGGGCTGTATTCATTACACTGAAGAATTTCGCCATGATACCAAGTCCTGCATACAACCTGGCACCATCTCTTGAGAGAATTACACCTACTGGTTCTGAAAAGTGCAATACCTGGAGATTAGGGTGTCATAGCATTCTCTCTCAGATCTGAACCTTAGAGTTCAGAAAATGAGATACTAGCACCTGAATCCTCTAAGCTTAATTACCAGCTTGGATCTGCTAGCACTGCCACCACCCAAAAATATAGTGTTTTGGGGCACTCTGACTTCCCCAACCTTCCCTGGGGACCCCAAGAACCCAGATCCCTTGGGTTCTTAAAACAAGGAGAAATAAACCATTCCCCCCCCCTTTCCCCCTCTCAGAATTTCCCTCCCTGGGCTATCCTGAGAGATACTGATCCAACCTCTTAAATCACCATATAGAGAAGCATCTCCCTTCCCTTCTACCAAGAGGCAAACAGATTCAAGGAAAACAAAGAGAGATTCTCTCTCTCCCCCTCCCGTCTCCCCCCCCACCCATCCTGGTGAGTTATCCCAATCCCCTGGAATAACACAAGGGAAACAAGGGGAAAAAAATCAATCAGGTTCTCTAAAAAAGAAATCTTTTAATAAAAGAAAGGAAAAAGTAAAGAATTATCTCTGTAACTTCAAGATGTAAATATTACAGGGTCCTATAGCTTACAGACACCAGAAAGAGACTTTCCCCCCAGTACCAGTACAAATCAAAATATTCCCAGCAACTACACATATAAAAGTTAACCAGCCAGATCCACAATTGCAAATAGAGTAAAACAATTAAAAAACCTAAACTGCCTGTTTTTACTTACTATTAGAAAAGAAACTTAGAGAGCCTGTAGTAATGTCTGGTCTCTCTCAGACCCTCCGAGAGAAGAACCCACAACGGACAAAGAACACACACAAAAGCTTCCCTCCGCCCAAATTTAAAAGTATCTTGTCTTCTGATTGGTCTTCTGGTCAGGTGTCCAGTTCCCTGCTTGTAACCCTTTACAGGTACAAGAGACATTAACCCTTAACAATCTGTTTATGACATAGGGTTTATAGGATTCTGCAAGAGTTTATGAGGAATTAAGGCAATCTGCATTATGATGCTGTATAATTTTAAACTTCATAGTGAGATCTTCTCAGAATCCAACAGAAAACCTGCACTTCTTTGCAGTTACCACATGTAAAATAATTTTGTCATGCAGTATTGGTTTAACAATCTGATAATGTAAATTGGTTTAGTTTGTGTCATCGTAAACGTTTTTCAGAAGGTGTAATTGATTAAACTAATTTACAAATACAAGAATACACATTTTTGAAATCCCAAGTTGTCATTGCTAGATCAAGAAAGGGTCTAGTAATTTCTTTTAGGGTGTATAATCAGTGCTTAATTTGTGCCAGGGCTAGCCAGGGCTGAGCCCCGGCACCTCTAGGCGTGGCAGTTCATAGTTCTGGTACCTCTGGGCTTGCCGCGTCAATTATGAAAGTAAAAAAATTGCTTGAGCCCCGGCGCCTTAACGCTTAATACCTGGCATCTCTTACAAATAAAGCACTGTATATCATGGGACTCAAAGGATCGTTATTAAATATTCCTACATTGGAGGCTTTTTGTACTCAGACTAAAAACAGATCACACACAGATTGTGAGATTTTTTTTTTGTCAGCATCAACAGGACTTGAACTGTATTGAGTACAGTACTAAACATGGGTGTTCAGGGCAGATTTCTAAATTGTTGGCATCCTGCATTAATAGAATAGCAGTGAGTTGTGTATGCATTAGTCCAAAAATAAATCTGTGTCCAGAACAAAATTATTCCGAACTTCTCCCATAAGACATGGTTTCCTTTCTAACCTTTATTTAGTGCTTATTCAACGAAGATGTAGGGACATCCCATTGTTTTACCAGGAGCGAAGATCTGTAACTAGCATATGACTTCACAATGTATCCAGTTATACAAGAAAAATCTAGGAATTTCACTGACCAGTGGTATTACTGCACCAATAACCAATCACCAGTGAAGATTTCTGGCACTTTTTTCTCTTCTTTCATGCCCGTGTTCCAGGGTTTGTTTGTTTTTTTTCTTGATGCATATGTACCAAACTTACACTGTTAATAGTTCATTAACCACAGCATAAGAACTTAAAGAACATAAGAACAGCCAAAGGTCCATCTAGCCCAGTATCCTGTCTTCTGACAGTTGCCAATGCCAGGTTTCTCAGAGGGAATGAACAGAACAGGCAAACATCAAGTGATCCATCCTCTGTTGCCCATTCCCAACTTCTGGCAAACAGAAGCTAGGGGCACCGTCTCTGCCCATCCTGGCTAATTGCCATTGATGGCCCTATCCTCCATGAATTTATATAGTTCTTTTTTGAACCCTTTTATAGTCTTGGCCTTCACAACATCCTCTGGCAAAGAGTTCCACAGGTTGACTGTGTGCAAAAAAAATACTTCCTTTTGTTTGTTTTAAACCTGCTGCCTAGTTCTTGTAATATGAGAACACTTCCTTATTTACTTCCTCCACGAGTCATGATTTTATAGAGCTCTATCATATCCCCCCTAGTAGTCTCTTTTCCAAGCTGAAAAGTCCCTGTCTTATTAATCTCTCCTCATATGGAAATTGTTCCCTACCCCTTATCATTTTTGTTGCTCCTTTCTGAACCTTTTCCAATTCCAATATATCTTGTTTGAGATGGGACAACCACATCTGCACGCAGTATTCAAGATGTGGGTGACCATGGATTCATATACAGGCAATATGATATTTTCTGTATTATTATCTATCCCTTTACTCATGATTACTAACATTCTGTTAGCTTTTTTTGATTGCTGCTGCACATTGAGTGAATATTTTCAGAGAACTATCCACTATCCACAGTGACTCCAAGATCTCTCTCTTGAGTTGTAACAGCTAATATAAATCCCATCATTTTATATGTATAGTTGGGATTATATTTTCCAATGTGCATAACTTTGCATTTATCAACACTGAATTTTGTCTGCCATTTTGTTGCCCAGTCACCCAGTTTTGTGAAATCCCTTTGGACTTAAGTATCTTGAGCAGTTTTGTATCATCTACAAATGTTGCCAACTTTAACCTTTTCAATAAATGAACAATATCCATAAAAATAAAATGAAGTGCTGTAAGAGATATACTATAAGAAAGAGTCAACGCAGCTCCCAAATTCTTTCAAAGAATATTATTTAGAAGTGGTTTAATACAGTGCAAAATGATAACTAGTAACTTATATTTCTGCATCTTATATTACACCATCTCTGAATGGCTGTGATCTTTATAGCAATCTGTTATAAAAATAGTATACAGATGGGGGAGAGGGAAGTGAGAAAGAATGAACAAGATGAGTTGTAGATCACAAGAGCAGAAAATACCAACAAAACCTATAGTACAGGACTAGTAAAGTTTGGTTTGTAGAGGCACCTGTGTCACTAAAAATTTTTTAGTCTTGTTGTCTTTCTCAGATCCTCAGGGGGATCTGTACATGTACATCATGTAATTTATCACACCATTGGCTTGGCAGAAGGGTATCCATAGCACCGTATCCCCAATTCTGATCCTTGAAGAGAGCCCTCCGTGCAGTTTGAGGGCAGATAGTTGGACAAGGGAGTGAATGGTAAGAGAAGGTTCAAAACACATTCCTGCTACACTGACCCTGAAGTTCCATTGAGAATCTGTTGAAAAAAATCTCACGTTACAATTACATTTCTGTGCCCTCCGCCATGTACTTACTTCATGTAGACTTCTAGGCGTAGTTTGTGGTGGAGTGAACTCCAGTGAAGCTTCAGGACTGGCCCTACACCAGTTCCTGGCAGTGGTGTGGAGGTTAGGGAGCATCTGTGGTGATAGCCATAGCTTCATATGGAACCCAGAGATCTGTGCATCCTGGGGGGCGAGAACCCTTTTTTTTCGTTTTGTGAAGTACCAAACTCCACCTCACAAAGGAATGAATTGGAGAAAACTACACACAGAGAACTTTGCAGAGATTTACTCCTAGAACCACACTCCATTTTTTTTTCCCACATAAAGGCAACTAGGCTCATTATTTCATTTTTATTTCTTATTAATTGCTGTCTTTATAGCACCAACAGTGTGTGAGGCATAGCCAAAGTCCCTGCCCAAAGAGCTTTGTCTACATAGCAACTTTAGTCTGTAGTCTTTTGAAAAAGCATGTAGGGAATACCAAATAGCTCTCCTACACTCAAAGGCTTCTTCACCCCAGGAAGTCACCACAACCCTTGTGTGTGCTTTGATTCCTAGAGATCATGGGAAGTTCATTTGTCTGTAGGCCTTAAGAATGTATGTTTAAGTGAAACAATGTTAAGCAAATCCAGTTTCCCCATAAGAATGAATGTAAATGGGGGGGCTAGGTTCCAGGGAAATTTTTTTTGTCATACAGTACAGTACTATAGTTGGGAGGTGCCCCCGCCTTACCCCACACAGGCACAGCCCACTGGCACTGCAGACAATGAGGCAGGCAAGGAGGCTGAAAGTGCTGTAGGCTAGGAGAAGCACCTTGTGCAGCAGCAGTGGCAGCTTCCCCTACTCTGCAAGCACCAAGGGTGGAGGACTCAACCCTCGACCCGCCCACTCCACCTCTTCCCTCAAGCCCCCACCCTTAACCTACCTCTTCTTCTCCCCCTCTTCCCTCTTTACTCTGCACACCATGTCCTCACTCATCCCCCCTTCCTCCTCTGCCTCCTGCCTGCGGCAATCAGCTGGCTTGCGATATTCAGGGGGCAGGAGGAAGGAGCGAGGACTCAGTGTGCAGGCTACCCGCTCCCTCCCCTGCCTCCTGCCCATGGCAATCAGCTGGCTTGTGACATTCGAGAGGCAGGGGACGGAGGGGGAGCCTGCGCACCGAGTCCTCGCTCCTCCCCCCTCCTTCCTGAATGCTGCAAGCCAGCTGATTGCCGTGGGCAGGAGGTGGTGAAGGAGGGGGAAGGCACTGATCTGCGGGGTCTGCCGGCAGATGGGAGGCGCTGGGGGGAGGAGGGGGGCGTAGGGGAGCTGATATGTGGCTACCAGCTGTGGACAAACGACGGTATAGCGAAGCATTGCACAACTTTAAATGGAGCATGTTCTGTAATTGAGCACTAACATAAGATCAAAACAACGTTAAGCGAGAGGACTTTTTTGGGGAGTAACTGTAGTGTATTTTGAGGCTGGAGACTGAACACTGGGTCCTTCAAATAGAAAGTACATGAGTTCTGACTGCCAAAATTCTGCAGTGCTATCTAGGTAGAAGCCAACAGACATCAAGCTGGTGTCATTTTCTTTCCAAATCAGATTGGGGACAGGTACAGAAAGTAGAAACCCAGAAACATTAATATGTTCCCCTTAGAAAGCAGGATGACAGCATTAGGGCCTTGGAGCCTGGGTAAAGACAATGTCCCTAGAGAAAAAGTCTCTTGCTTTGTGGTGAACTGGTCTTTTCACTGACTTAATGCCCAATGTGTCTATGCAGAGACTTGATTTAGATTTTATAAGAAGATGCTAAGAAAGGAGCAGTTCTTTTGATGAGCTACCCAGGCTGAGTTCCTGGCATCATGCGTTAGCATTTTTGCTCTGCCTCCTAGATCTTCTCCCCTGTGCCTGTTGACACCTTGAATCAACTATTGTAGGCAGTTGTTCATCTTTCTGGAAGACTGATTTATCTTTGTAAGTTCTCTAGAAACTGAGCCACTGTTACGGTAAAAGGGGCTTGAGGAATGCAGGAGGTGCAAGGAATAGATTCCAGACAAGAAACCAAAAGGCCAAAGAGACTCAAATCTCTCTTAAGGGAATAAATCTCATCTATTTATGTTTGCTGTCTGCGAACATGCATACTTTTCCCTGGCTATATTGAAGTGTATTGAAGCCATCATTATCTTGCCTTGTGATAAGAGAACTCTCTAAGTTGTTGATCGCATCTCAATTGCTGATATATGCTTTGAACAGCTTGTATGGCTACTAATGCTGCTTGACATGAAAAGCCCAAATTAATCAATCATACATATGAGGGTTCTATCATCACCATCATCTTGATAAAATTTCTTGGTGAGGTAGGACCCCAGGAGCATTGTTGGTGACATTCAGTGATCAGAGTAATTAAACAGTCATCCCTGGACATGCATCAGTGTCGGGAACTCACACGGATTTATCGATGTGAAGAATGACAATCCATTTTGAAATACCACATACACATTTCCTCTATGTCCCTAAAAAAATGGATGAGACATTTGTGACATTATTTGAAACTTTGCCTTCTAGAAAAGGAAGTTCTTGGTTATCAAGGATTAGCAGTCTTCTTCTTGAAGACAATTGTTCAGACTGTCCCAGAATTAGAAGAGTTGAGTAATGAGCAATGTTTTCAGAGAGGCCTGAGGACCAGACTGTTAGCCTGTGGGTCACTGTGATTTATAGCCCTCATCCATTTCCCTTTTTCTAGGGTCCTAAAATAGTAAGGGAATTGAAAATCTTCACACTTTCAGGACCAAGGAAATCTTTGCTACCCCTAGATGGCAACATGTTACTGAAATATCACCAGTAAAAGAAAGCTGAATATGTCTATAATGGTATGGAACAGAATGGTACAAACGCTGCACTTGGAGGTTCTGTCAGAGTGAGAAGTGGTGACTCAATAGTGACCAATTACAGCAACTGTAATGACAGTGCTACAGTAATGGAGCACACATTAGCTATGGCCTGAAGAAGAGCTATCACATAAAGCCTTGTGCAAAGCTACAGGCAATTGAGGCAGGGCTACAGAGACAAAGACCTAAACAGAACTCTGGGCCACTGAAGGATTGTCTGTCAGACTGGCTATTAGCAGTTGCTTGGGTGGGTGTGATGTGGAGTGTCTACCTGATTTTCTTCTTTTGTCAAAACTGGCTTACTAAGCAAGATGGTAGCTGAAGTTCCTAGCTACTCTGCTGCTGATCCCTTTGAGCTGACAAATCGCTTTTGGCACAGTTGAAGCATATGGGTCCCACTATTGTTGGAAGCCTTCAAATGGATATGTATTTGCCCTTATTTCTTATTTAGCTTAGTGTGCGGGTGTCTGAGGGGTGTCTTTTCTTGTCCTAATGCCAACAGGAATGGCTGTAACTATCTTTACTGAGAAGCAGAAAAACATCCAGAACAAAGAACATCGTTAAAAGAGGAGACTATTTGAAGGGGCAAAACTATTCTTAATTGATGATAGGTTACTGCTGCAGCAAGTCTATGATGAGAGAGTGAACAGCAACTTTGACTTGACGTAGAGAGGATATCAAGAATTATGTGCCTTTAAAACTGCTCAAAGTAATAGGGCTTATATAGTTTGGCATTTTTTGGCTTTAGCTTCTGCAAACCTGAAATGGGTCTTAGTTGTCTGCTGTACAGGCTTTCCTATAGATACACTCTTGTTCTCTAATTCAGATGATATCTAAGAACTCAAATCTGCAATTGTTAAATTCTGTGTGCCCTACACTCTCAGTAGGCCAAATCTTTAGGTCCTCTTTCAGCCTGAGGAAGGACCTCCGTTTCTGGCATATTCACTTTAACGGGAGTTGAGACCTCTGAACACATCACACATACAGAGTGAAATCCTGGCTCCATTAGTCAACGGTGAAACTCCCAGTGTCTTCAGTGGAGCCAGGATTTCATCCTTAGCTCTAATGACCTAAAATGCATGATTCATACATTTTATTAGTTACACCTTCATAGTGCAGGCAAAATTGTAAATATAATCGTAGTAGAATTATATTTTACCTTAGTGGTTAGCATCTTTAAAATTCACAACTGCCGTAGATTGATTTTAAATCTTCTTAATACTTCTGGAAGTTTACAATTTTCTCGTGTAACTTCCAAAATCATTTCTTGCATCAATCAATCAATCAAATAAACAAAAACCCTAATGTGTCATAGTAGATTTGGATTTAACATGAAAAACTGATGCACAGCAGCGATAGCTAGTTTTCTTGTAACCTTCTGAATTCCATTTTTCATAGCTTTGTGTTCTTCCAGCTTTACTATATTGTTTTTTATTTGAATTTCCACAGTGTGTGTTTGGGTGATGGAAATCAGGAGACATGAAAAACCCCAAGGGAGATGATTCTATATCCCTAGTTATTTATCTTGGAGCCTCCCAGACCACAGAATTACTGTCTGATAGAGGTAATTTGTTCTTCTGGGCATTGGGTTAAGAGAAGACTTTAAATTTTCCATTTCATATTCCCCAGCTTTTCTCCTTTGAATGTTTTGTATTAGGAAATTGTAATGACATTTGGTGAATTGTAATTGTATGGGAAATAAAAGAAAACCCACTGTTTTGTTTATTGTACCAAGGAAAAAACCAAACAGGGTGTTTTTCATTTTAACAGCGTGAAAAATGCTTTTTAATCACTGCAGATGTTAGCAGATTTATGTTATGTAAATTGTGTGTGTTAATGATATTCCAAAATGTTGTAATAAGTGTTTATTCTGTCACATTTTATTTATGTTTATGTTTCAAGATGTATAGAAGATACAGAAAACTACGGAATCATAGTAAACCAGCCAGATTTAAATATAGTTTTCAAGCTATTGAGATGCATTTTAATTAAAACACTTGATAAATATGTATTATAACTACTCTAGGGGGTTCTGGATATTTGTTTACTGATATAATTGTCTGGTAAAATGTTTTCATGTAGACGAAGTCCAAGAGAAATATTTTAGAACAAGTGAGTGCATTCTTAGGACTGTGGGATTTATGCCTAATTTTAGTGGTATAAGTGGAGTAGCGTTTGATTCACTGTCTCACCTTTCCCTCAACATTGATAAGGCCCCTCTAAGTAAATAGAAATAGCATTAAGTGAAGGACGATTTTCAGAAAAATTATGATTTTCTGCACATTATTGCATGATAGATCATCCCTTTGATTCTCTTCCACAAACCTCATCAAGATATCACAGTGAGTCCAAATAATTACGAATTTATGTGCTGGACCTGTTAGCAGACCATGTTTACTGTCATCATGAAGTTAGTCTCCAAAAGAAAGCAAGTTGCAAGGATTGCTGCATTTGTGGTACATAGCATATGTATCTTATTTGTGGAAATGCAGGTTATACGTGGCAATGACATTCTACAGCTAAACTGACATTGAGTGCCATGCCTTTTACTTAATAGACAAGCATGCTACACATTATAAAATGCTGCATACCCTACCACGTTTTGTGTGACAGTTTCCTTTTCAAGTTATCTCCTCACGTCATTCTCAATCAGTTAAAATGTTCAAATTTCTAACTTGAAACAGCCACTTGTTTTAATTAGTTCATTCATGAAGTGAATATATATGAATGAATGAATGAATGAATGAATGAATAACAGGACTTGGGTGTAGACCCTGGATATTAGGTTAGGGTACCATGTGTGAAACCAATGAAGTCAATGGGAATTTTGCTATTGACTTCACTGGAGCCATGATTTCACCTCATTTAGAAAGCCGCACAATACACGTGATGTGAAAGAGAGCTAGATTCGGCATTTGTGTCTATGAGTTACCTGAAAGTGTAGTATTAATATGAAAAGTGATCATGAAGTAATGACTCTGTGTATACAGATTCATCTGAGCAGGCTTGAGGTTCCTGTTTACTCCTTTGTATGTATGAGATAACTTATGCTTAAGATATTTATCCGCTGTATGCCTGTCTGAGACAATAAGACAGCTCAAACAGAGTTATGTCCTCCCACTTTTACTCAAACCATGCACTATTGTGGAGATTGTTCAATGCAGTTGTAGAAATCATACAGAGCTTGCTTAGTGTGAAATTCTTATTGCCATAAATTAACACATGGTCTGATGTGAGCTCCTGGCACGGGGTGCTCTACTCACCGCTGGAGTGCCTCCTTCTGGCCACATCTGGGAGTTAACTGTGCCAGGCCAAAGTATCTTCCTGTGATTACACTCCATCACTCATTGTGGTCTCACACTCTTGGAACTCAGCTGCTCCCCTCTTCACGGCTTGGCCCTCTGATCAGGTCACTGTAGTCCTCTCTTTCCAGGGTATCAAAGTGTCTCAAGAACCACTGTCCCAGGCAGTCTTCCCATCCACTGCTCCGTAACAGTGGCTGGTAGGACCAGGCCCACCCTCTACACTGGGATCCAACCCAGAGATCCTCCAGCAAGTGGTCAATGTCTGTACTGTGTCCCTGTCCTACTTCCTACCTGAGAGCAACTGCAGTTGCACTCTCTGCAGCCTCTTGCTGCTGTCAGCTACTGGACATTATACAGGCCCTTCCTTCCTGTTCCTGTCTAGTTGAGCCTCGTCTCTAATTAGTCCTTGCACCCTGGCTCCTCCTCCAGGTGAAGCCTGGTCAGTTAATTGACCCACCTGGCCACTTTAACCCCTTGAGGCCTTGTGTAGGGCAGACACTTCACACAGCCCCTGAAACGTTCCCTGCCTTTGGGTGAAATGCATATGTTTATCTGTATATTGTATGTGAATTTGCTTTCTTCTTTTTTCTTTTTTTCATAATTCGTTTTTATCACATTAATGGATTCATTCTGAAATTACATTCCCCACTGCATGTAGGTTATATGGAAAAACAGACTTGTCACAAAAACAAGTATATTTCACCTTGGTAATTTGATGAATACAGTCATGGGCTGTGCACATGCTTTTTGGCTTTAGAGAAAATAAAGCAAAGAGGGAGCTAGCAGAACAAACAAGTTAGTTACCGTACATTGACTGGTGAAGGCAAAGCTTATATCCCTTCTTTTAAAAAGTTTAATGCCAAAGTTAAAGCTGCCTTTGGATACTTACTGTACGAATGCTACAGGCACATGCTCAGCAGATAACTCATGCAGATAGTGACCTTGACAGCATTTCAGGGATAATATTTTCACACGGATGAACTGTTCTTGAACAATTTCTTCAATGAATTAGGCACAAACAAGCTTTTGTCAGCATCAGTCATGTAAGTCTTATCATTTCTACTCTTTAGTGTGGAACAAAGGTGGTGTTGTGCCCAACTAAAGAAAATTTCCACGCTCCACTTACATAAGTGCTGTCTGTCCTTCTCCACTCTTTATGTATATCAGTTCCCCAAGTCCTGTTTTCACCGTTGAAGGAAGAAGTATGGGCTTTTTACTTATTTCTTTGGCATTTTTAGCAGTAGCATGAAATTATCAATCAATCAAGAACATGAAAACTACGGCCTTTCTTCTTACACTGGAGGATGAAGCATAACACTTTATAATATGTGGGAATTGGTTTTAAAGCTCGTCATTTTGAGGGGGGGATATAGTATGAAAACTATTAGGCTGTTGGTATAAAGGCTACTTACTTTCACAGTTCTGTTTCCTATATACGAAGATATTGTTCTATAATCACATCATTTTTGTAGAATTCTTCTGTCATTGTTTCAGACCCTAACAGGAAGACTAGTAGTATCATAGAAATGTAAGGCTTGAAGGGACCTTGATAATTCATCAAGGCCGGCCCGAGCACTGTGGCAGGATAAGTAAACCTAGACCATCCCTGACAGGTGTTTGTCCAACTTCTTTTTAAATGCTTCCAGTGATAAAGACTCCATGACAACCCTTGCAAGCCTATTCCAGGGCTCAACTACCCTTACAGTTAGAAAGTATCTAGAGTTCTGCCTTGTTATTTTTCACCTTTGTGGAATAAGATTGATTTTCCTCACCTAAGCACATCACGCTGCAGGGAGTAGCCTTTTGCCACTGTGTCCAAACCTGGTTACTCACCCAATCTGGTTTTAGAGGGATTCACAATTTTTAGAGCATGTACAATTATGTACACAACTCTAATTATTATTTATTCTTTTGCATCTTTAAGTGCTACTGGAGTACAGTCGGGATCAGGGCTTCATAGGCATTGGTACAACATCTAGCTGAATAAAAACAGGCTCTGTTCTACAGAGTTTACAATGTAAAGAGACAAAAAAAACAAAAGGGGCTGGAATGCAAAAAAGAAATAGAAATCTAAGTTCTTACACATTATGGTCCTGATGTTATGCCTGTGCTTAACTTTACTATCATATGTAGTTGAACTGATTTCATGGTAATAAAATAAAGTATGTGTTTGCAGGATCAGAGCCCAAGTTATGAAACCAACCTTTGCATTCTGCTATGCTCCACTTCTGTATAGGAATATATTGTACTGTAAAGTGCAATATATAGATATTTTTAAGAATTACTATTTCTAGCCAATAGTAGAAGAATCTTCTCCCCCATGTTTACTTGGTAAATTGGTCAGTTTACCTTCTTCCTGGCCTTGTAGCCAGTACTGCATCTGGGTACAGATTTTGTAAATATTTGCAGCAGGAATAGTGAGCTGGCCAATAGAGTAGGGTGTATGTATATTGATACTCAGATGGCCTGCTCACTTCTGCTGCAAAGAGAAATCAAATAAGCAAGGAACTGAAGCCCCCATAAGTAAATTACGGCTCTGTAGTTGAGAACAGGAACCTGAACATTTGTTTTTAGCAACCCTAACTTTCAGCAAACCATCACAAACTTATTTTTTCATTGCAATGTTGCAGAATTTGTAAATAAGTATAAAGAAATTTCATTTTCTAAATATTTAGGGTTCCAGTTTATCTTTCTTTCTGTGTATCAAGCTGCAGTTGTTCTACTGACTCAGAGTTGAGTTTCTGCTTTACTAGGGTATCACAATGGGAAAGACAATATCAGTTTTTTAGTGTATTGTAATTGTATTACTGCAGAGCACAATATTGGGGCAATTGATCATTTTTCATCTCTTCCCCTTGTGAGTTAGCTGTTGACAGGTCACCTTGCTTCATACAGAGACTGATTGATCTCTCACCACATGGCAGTAGCAGGTGCTTGTTAAACCCCCGGTAGGGCTTACTTCAATCTGCAGTGCTTTTCCCATTTAAGCACCTCGTCCTATAGTGTTTTTAAAGACTCTGTCTGTTGATCTTGATCTTTAACCAGCAAAATTAATGAAATCTATGAAATATACCCAGCATTCAGTGTTTTAATTTATGCTGCTTTACTATATTGTTGTGTGACCTCATGGTCTCATTCTTCCCTTTCTTGTAGGTTAGCACAGCAAGCAAAGTCGCTGGCATGAAGACACTGGCACTTGCTCAGTAATAACAGAATGTGTATTTATTGTTAGAAGAGGGTTCAGAGGCAGCCCCCTCCTGCTCTGGTGGTACTTCTGACTCCACCTCCCCAGGCAGGCAGCAACCCCTTTGTTTGATCTTCCTCCCAGGGTTACTCCCTGGATCACAAGAGTCCTCCCGCTCAAGTGCTGCTTGACCCTGTAGATGTGCCACACACTGAGACACAGCCAGTACAGTAACACTGTTACAATAATATTCCAAACACAGTGTTGGAAAGTGAACTGAGTACTTTCCTGGGAATAATTTTTGTGGTGTTGTCTATATTAGGCTGTCTGTAAACGCACATTATGTTACATAGTATTCAAAAGGAAGCCTAAAAAGACAGCAATGCAACTTAAAATCTTACAAAACCTCTTAGATGAAAGCTCAGAAATATTGCTTTCTGAGAGGATGAAATTAAAGTTTGTGCCACTTTCTGCTGAACAGAAAAGAAATCTTCAGTCTTGGTTGTTGTTGGGTTTTAGGTTTTTTTTTTGTTGTTTGGGTTTTTTTTTTGGTTGGTTGGTGGTTGTCGTTTTTTGCAAAAATGGTTTTAAATCATAGGTCTGTATATTAGCCAAAAGGTTCTGTGCTTCAGGGGTTTCTAGCACAGGATATTTTGTGAACATTAGGTTACTGAGGGTCCTGTCTTTTACTTTGTTTTCTCTACATCATTCTTAGAATTACTCATTCTTCTATAACAACAGAAATGCTAATTAATTGACATGGTTTATTTCTCAAGTAAGCACAGCTTGGAAGCTAATACTAGTCTGCATTCAATTTAGAATATGCAGTGTTATTATAGCCATGTCAGTTCCAGGATGTTAGAGAGACACTTTGTCACACCTTGTCTCTAGTTTAGCATGACTTTCTTATACATCAGAGACATTGCCTTTTATTTTCATAGAGAAATTACAAATACTATGAAGCAAGTGTTAGCATATACTATGGATTTTTCTGTTGTGATTCTCTGGTTTGAGATATGGCTGATAGAGGCAAAATGCAATAAAGCCTAACTCTTTATGCTACATTGCAAATTTTGTGCCTTCTGCTTTTTCAGACGCCATAGAAGGAAGGGTTTTTTTGGTTTTTTTTAATGTTATAAAAGAAAAAAACATTGTATAATTTCAGGTGTCTAAGAACTTTGAGAGAATGAGATTTAGATTCCAGCTGCTGCTAATTAGATTTTTATCTCTTGCTTTATCATCTGAAATATGTACAGTGCAATCCCGTTTATCTGAAAGGCCTGAGGGTCATCTGAAAGTTTTGGAGATCTGGTTGTTGGGTTAAATGGAAGTGCTATTAAATAACAATGGGCTATGTGGGGGACACATTGTGGCTTCAGATAACTAGAATTTTTGGATAAAGGAAATTCAGATCACTGGAATTATACTCTGTGTGTCTATATACATATATGGAGATTGTTTCTCATAATTGTGGAGCGATGTACTATTCTGAAAATAGATTATTCTAAAAACACCCCTCATTTTTACTTTCCTAAATTATTGGGGCTATTTATTTATTTTAAATTTACAAACTGATGTGTAGACCTCTGTTGTAAACTCTGCTGAATCAGTTCAGATTTACTTTTACTATTGAAGTATGCCATGGCTGCGGGATACTGTTCCAATTTAGCAGACTATTTACATGAGTGAGAGTAGAACAGTACATAAAGAGACTATTTTTATGAAAGTTTTGCAGGAGGTCAGACTAGATGATCATGATAGTTCCTTCTGACCTTAAAGTCAATGAGTCGAGTCATCTACTTGCTTAAGTCTTTGCAGGACTAGGTCCAAGTGCAGCATAGACCAGACTCTGGGATAAACCTGTGTGCCAAGTATCTCCAGGAGGCAGAAGGGAAGGAATCCTTCCCCGCCCAGTAGTGGAGCAGCAGTGCAACTGCCTCAGGAAGGGCTACTTCAGCACAATAGAGAAATGTTTGGAGAAAATTAATTTTTGTGTTTTTAAGCATCTGTGAAAATACGTACTTTTTTGAAGAGTTTTTCATTTTATTATGAAAATATTCATAACCTTTAGCCACCCCGTGATGACAATGACAACATAGTTCATCTAATCACACCCTAGATCCTATGAGGTACTCAGTGTACAGTTAAATTAATGGGAATTGAGAGTGATCAGCATCTCCAGCCTCACTGGTGTAATGGTGTAAAAACACAGAGGATTCTTTCCCGATACTGCTGACTATTTACAGCTCAAAGTATGACATTTGCTTTATGTCTTTACCTATCTTTTAGATGCTTATATTTTGCTGATCAGCAGAGCATCTAAGCACCTCTCAAGTAGCATTACAGTGGTTACCAGTCATATTCATCTGGCCCACTTCTAAATAAAGCTACGGTATTTGATTTTTGTCTCCTGTGATCATGAAAGTGGCAGGAATTCATCCCTCTATTCCTGAACTTTAACACAAAAACTCACCACCATCGCTAGCCAGTGTTTATGTAGGACATACGATGGGTTTACTCTGGTTACAGCAAATGGATTCCAACCCTGTTCTCGCTGCTGTGACATTATTGATAGTGATATGCAAGCCAGGAAGTAAGTGAAAGAGGGAGGCTGGACTGAACCTCAGTTTAACATGTGCAGGGATGGAGAAGAAATCTATCCTTTCCCAAGTAGAAAAGATTAAAGTCATTGGTGGATAACATTAATCTATAGCTTCTAGACATGTTTGAAAAAAATAATTTAAAAAACTGTGCAAAGTGTTTGGCAGTTTTCTTTTTAAAAGAAGTTGCCCAGTGAAACAAGCACAGTGAGAAACGGAATTAGCATTCTACTTAGTTATTGTAGAATACCTCACTAATAAGAGACTAAGGTGTTCAGATAGAGAGAAAGACATTAGTCAGACAAATGGACCTCTCTGACAAAACCTAATTTCTGTTATAAATTATTCTAAGTCAAATCCAAATGTGTTAGTCTAACTCATGCTTTGAAATCCATGAGAACTGTCCTGCAGAAGGTCTTAAACTCCTCAGGATTTGGCCCTCACTAAATGAATTAAATTGAATGAACTTATATCATTTTCATTATGGTTGGAAGTCATTTTGTCCAGATACTTATGCATGGTCCTTGCTCCTAATGTGATTTCCCTCCTCCTCACTCCTCCAACCTCCTGACTTCCCAATGTTCCTGCCCCCAATGAACAGACACACGTAATGTAGAAACATAATGGTGGGGTTATAGCACCACTACATTTAAGGCTGAGTCAAAAGTACTGTTTAACAACTAATTTTTATAAGTGCTATAAAATCTTTTATCTTTGCTCGATGAGTCTTCCTTAACTGACCTTAACTATATTTGGAATGTAAACATGATATCTGTTGAATACAGGCAATTTATTATATCAATGATAATATGATATTATAATGGAGCGTTTAAAACAAAAACGCAGTAATCTTGTCATGTAAATTTGTGCTGCTAAAATATGTCCAGAAGTCCTGGTTTAAAAAAAGCTGGGATATCCATCTAATCTACACGTGATGACCATATACGAGGATATGACATAATATCATTCTTCTCACATTTGACAATTGGAAATACTGTATAATTATTTCTGTCTTTCTTCCTGAAGCTCATATTTCTATGTCTGTGTGTTGTCATTCTTTACTGTATATGCGGCATGAATGTGTTAATTGCTTCTATGTGTAAATAAATTATTATATATCTCCTTTATCAGAGCACTGAGGACTTTAAAAGCATGCATTTACTTTTTGGGCGGAAATAAAAAATAAAAATTGTATTGACCAAATTCACATTCTTTCAGGCAGTAATCTGGAATCATGCAGTCGTAAAAAGCATTGCCATTACATTCCCAGGGGTTATTTATAGTAATTGTGCAATATTAGTCTCAATTTTCCTTAAGGCAGTATTTCAGAGAATTATTTTAAATACATAAATGGCAAATAACTGAAATAAATGAAGACTTACGTAACTGTTCATTCACCAACAGACTTTTTAAATACAAGCCATTTTATTTTATGCTAGACAGAGCAAAGCCCATGAAATGCTTAACTCAGTAAATAAAGAAGGATGATCTTCTACAAGAAAGTAAATCTTGCTTGAAGGTATAATCAGTACTATACTATTAGTGCAAATCCAGCTTATGTACAACAATATAAAAATGAGTGCGGCTCGTTGATGCCTTCAGATGTGAGACTATTTTCAGTAGTCAAAAGGCACTGGATTTAATAATTTTAACTGGCTAACTCTTAACGCTGCCTCAGAAATGATAGGTATATCCCTGTTTTAACAAAATATGCTGGCTGTCAGACGGTAAGCATAATTAACATGCTGCACAATATGAACTGTCATTAGGACACATCTGTTGCTGGAGAACACATGCATTATATATTGTATACTATATAATGAGAGAATATTCTGAGCTCACTTGAGGCTGCAGGATTTCATCCTGGATGCAAAATTCCAGTCTAAAACCACACAAATTGTATCCCTTGGGTGCCATGTTCTATCAGGGAACATTAGTGTGTTATTCATTTTAAAGGTGAAAAACAGTACCAAGTGCAGCCTGCTATTGCCAAATATCTAATGCTGGGAGTGTTTCAGAAGTTAGATAATCAGGACCTGATTCTAATCTCATGTGTGGCAGTGTAAAACCAGAGTAGCACCATTGAAATTAATAAAGCTACACTATTTTAAATATTATGTGAAGGAATGTTTTCAGGATCAGGCCCTTTGATGGTTAATGTTTAACTCCTGATAAAATACTCCTCACCTATTTTAACGCTATTAGCATTACTGTATATATAAAGAGACTATGGATAGAGCCCTAAAATATATGTTTCTTACTGTCCAGAGTAGTTACCATTAAAAGGTCAACATTTGCCAACATTTTGAAACATGGTAGTGTACCATAGATCCTTCATATGGGGGGTACAGAATAACTATTGGCAAATGAAGACTCTTTAATGGTGGCTGCTCTTAAGTAACAGCTTTTCAATTATTTGCAGTAAAACAACTCTGTTGATACCCTATTCCTACAATCCAGGTATAAAAGAGCATTTTGAAGTGTCACATGAAATGAGAGTGCAGTGAATAATAAGCTAGAAAAATGCTTAAGGAATCACTTTACTATCTCTACAGTGTACAAATTATACAGGAATAGCTGAGAGCTGACATCTGTGTTTTAGCTCACTTCTGTGCACTACAGACTTAGTATTGTTGGTCGCCTACAGCAATTTTTGCACTTATTAAGAATAAGTCAATCATGCAGCTCCTAAACAAAAGGAAATTATTTGACAGCTGAACATAGTTAGATAAGGCTTGAAAGGTCCAAATTATGGTTTTCATATACAAGATGGGTAAAATAAAACAGTCCATATTTTTAGTAATTACATGGCTTGAAATACCCAACTGGATTGCATACCAGTAATACCCACATTTAAATTGATAAACTGGCTCATGAAAAGAGTAGGTCAGCTGTTGGAAAACCAGAGACATTTCTTAGAAGGAACTAACTGATGATATAACAATTGTTGTTTCACTAGTATTTCTGCAAGGTTAAATTTACACAAGACATTTCTTCATAGAGTTTCTTTTAGTTTTCTGAGAATTTTTGTTCTTGCATGATTTTTCCCCCTTCCTAGAGTAGACTCAAAAGTATTGAAGGTGCTGTCATTGATCAGCTGTTTTGGTTGGGATATCATTCATCTGGCAGTACTAATATGTGCTTGTTGGGCAGAGAACTACAGGCTGGTTGCCCTGCTTGAGAAGAACAGTGAGCCATAAGAATTTCATGGGGAGATATGTCCACATGTGCAGCAAAGCTACATATTGCGTGGGGAATTCAGTTACATCAGCGCGAGTTTCTTGTGAGAGTTGACTGTAGAACATAGTGCATAGTGTGTGATGTTTCTTATTTCCTCAAATTACACTAATTACTGTATTGGTACAGACACTTCTAAAAAGCATTAAAGTTGGACCCAAATAATAAATCCAGGTCCAAAACATCTGAGCTTCATAATTAGGACTATAATTAGTCTGTCTATAATGTGTTTGCCACCATTTTGATCTTTCTGTTGAAGAAGTCTTAAAAATAGTTCCCACAATACATCTTCAGAACAGGAGCTCTATACATTTTTGTTTGGGTCAAAGCACAGGGGTAAGAAGGTTTAACTACTTGTTCTGGAGGTCATGGATATTAATGATTCTAAGCCTTTAAGGGTACGTCTAGGCAGCATTTTGGAGAGAGTCACCCACCCTGGGTTGACAGACTCAGGCTAGTGATGCTCATGCTAGAGTTATAAAAACATCTGTACAGCCATCACTTTGAAGTTGTAGCTCATACTGAATCTTGGGCTTTAAAGCCAATTCCCCTCCCTCCTTAAGCTTCAGAATCTGAGCTCCAGCTAGAGCCACAACATCAAAGTGCTGTGTGCGAGCCCTGTTAGCCTAAGTCTGTTGACCCGTGTTGGGAGGCTTGCTCCAAAATGTGTAGACATACTGTGACACTTTGGGGTTCAACCCTGACCAGTAAGGGGCTGGGTCACCCCCTGCCTAGCAACTCCGGGTGCTTTTAATGCTGCATTGCTGAAGCTCAGGACCCTGACACCAACAAGCATACAACGTGCAGGTCATATCAAGGCTTCCCCCACATAGTCACTTTTTGCAGAGTGACCCCAATTCCATCCCATTCCTGAATTTTCCCCAAATCATCTACCAATGTGACAATCTGCTGAGGTTCCCAGAATTGTCAGTTACTGTGTTACTACTTTTAGCATCAGCCTGTGAGAGTTTTGCTACTGCTCAGCTGCGTGAAAACTCCCCGGCACACCTGCTTGTCTGTCTTGCCAGCAAACTCTTCAGGACTCTGCCAGTCCAAACCTTGCCTTGCAGATAATAAATAGTGAACCCCAACTCCCGAGTTCCCCAGAGACAGCTCCTTGCAGTGTCCAGCCTTTCCTGGAACACTTGCAGACATCGTTAAGTTTCTCCTTTAAAGAGACAGTATACTGCAGTTAATTAATTTAATTGGGATATGTTCTTATTTCAAGATTTTTAAGGTCCCAGGCTTGACGAAGCCATGGCTGGGATGATTTAGTTGCGGATTGGTCCTGCTTTGAGCAGGGGGTTGAATTAGATGACCTCCTGAGGTCCCTTCCAACCCTTATAGTCTATGATTTTATGATTCAACCATAGCACTCAACTGGTTTATAGTGAAGATAAAACAAGTTTATTAAACAAAAATCAGAGGTTTAAGTGATACCACATATAAGGAATAAAAATAGAAGGGGTCACAAACAAAGTAAAAATACACCTCTAAGACTAAAACTTAAACTTTAGTAAGTTACAACCTTTGCTAAAGCAGGTTTCTCATGTACATTCAGTTCCCAGAGACTTTAACCCCCTAGGCTGAAGGATCCAACAGTCTGTGATTTCAAGAGCTCTGGCCCCTTGAGTCCCCCAAGTGATAGAGAACTCAAATGTCAACTCAAAAATGTCTTTTTGCTCCCCTTTTGCACTCCAAAGTTCATTGTCTCTGTTTCAAAAGCCAGGAAGGCTTCTTGCTGTTCTTCCATTCCTGTGGATTTCCCATTTCCCGCCCCCCAGCTTTGCATGTAAATGGAGCTTCCATTGTTTTGATTCCATACTGCATAATTTGCATTGGAAACAGGTAGATAGCTGTCTTCCCTCCTGCTTGGGAGAAGGCCTCTTTCTCACTGTGTTTTTTCACAGACTTTAAAGCATAGTATCAGTCAGTATCCATAATTCCTCATATGATGTTAATGCATACATTTCCCAAAAATATTAATTACCAGTGTGTCATAGCTTTTCATAGAAGACCTTATTCAATACACTTTTATAATACAATAATATTTTATACAATGAGTTGATTCAATTGCTTGTTATTTGAGGTTCAGACCCCCATCTTTATAGCCCAATAAACCTTTGAAATCTAAGTGTATTCCCAGATAAAGTTTGTCTCTCCTGTTAGGGTCTTCTGTCCCGCTTGTTAGCTTTGTTTACCTTATATGTAAATGTACCTTCATTGTTTCTGCCTGGTGATCAGGCTGGTCAGACAAGTAAATACACAATCCTTTCTATAAGGTGGAATGTGCTTATGCATTGTTTGCCAAACACATTTTAAGAACATGAATCTACCACATGTTTATAACTCTTTTTACACCCCCCATACATATATCACGTAATAATTTAATGATCACTGAGTTCCTAGTTTTTCAGTGATATATTACATGCCATCTTTTGGGTATATATCATGTCAATAGTATGTTAGGCAGTGTGAGAGTCAGGTCTGACAATTTGCTGACACAGAGTAGTGAAGCACCAGTAGGCCTCTGTGTCACACATACCTTAGGAGACTTTGATCTTGATAAACTCAAGGATCTACCAGATTCTACCATGTAGAGAATCAGTGTTAAATAGCCAGATAGTTTAAAAATACCTACAATTCCGCCGATGTCACAAAGAACTTGCAACATCTGCTATGTTGTGTGTTTAAAAGAAACAGGATCCTATTCTTTTTCTTCTTCAACGTTAAGCTGAACAGTCAGCCATAGCAATTTGGTCCATTCTTGAGTGGCTGCAAGAACTTGATGGGCCGAGAGTCCAATGTTGGAACAGACTTGATGCACCCACATAATAAGGATCTGTCTCTGGGCTTCTCCCACACCCCGGTTGGTGGAATTTTATCCTAGATGTTACAGTCCACCCAGAGAACGGCATTCACTGGAACATCTTGTGGCATTCTCGTGACATCTCCAAAAAGAGTAAGTTGCCATCAGCGGACAATGGCCCCTGTAGTCTGTAGATTAGAATGACCATAAACATCTGCATTACAAATGAAATCGTTCCACTTTATTCCCAATATACAATGTTGGCATTTTCTATAGAAAGCCTCCATCTTTGTCCAGTCTGAGCAGCATAGTGTCCATGTTTCACAAGTGTACAGCAGTATGGAGAGGTTACAGACTGAATAGGTCCTGAATTTAGTTGCCATGTCAAAATGATGATTCCATATTCATTGTAAACGACCTATGGCAGATGCCATGATGCCAATCCGGTGGAGAACCTCCATGTGAGAGTTTGAGGAACTGGTGAGTATAGAACCCAAATAGAAAAAGTTGGAGGCTGCTTTGATAGTTTCATTATTCAAACAGATTGGGGTCGTGGGTGGACTTGGTTCTAGATTTTGAAGCTTTGTCTTTGACTGTGAAACATGGAGGCCAACCTAAGCTGACTTCTCCCCCATTTGCTGGAGTACCTTGTGAAACCTGTCAGTGCTCTGTATTAGAAGAACAATGGTCATCTGCATAGTCAAGGTCTGAGAGTGAGAGATCACCAATCCTAACTATGGATCTGACAAAATGCTGCATTATGAAATGCATTGCCCAACCAAAGAATGCCGGGGCCAAGACACAGCCCTGCCTGATACCAGATACTGATTTAAAAGGTGCCGACGTCTGATTCCCAAGACGTACATGGGCAATGGTTCCATTATGCAGCTTGCTAACCAAGTCCAGCAGAGTGGTTGGGACACCTGTGCCCTTTCAGGCCTTCCATAGCATGACTCGGTCAACTGAATCAAATGCAGCCTTAAGATCGACATACACCATGTGCAGGGACTTCTTGAATTCGTGCTGTATCTCCAACAACAAGCAGGGGGGCCAAAATGGCATCTAACATGGGCCTGTTCCTCGTAACACCTGACTGTTGGAGGCAACGCTTCTGATGTAGCAGGGGCTCCAAACACAACAGCAGAGTATGTGCAAACACCTTCCCTGGCACGGACAAAAAGGTGATCTGCTATAGCTCTTTCATTCCAATTCTCACTTAGCATACACTACCATTGAAACCAAGAGAAGATTTTCCTGAATGAGAATTTAACCCAAGATCATAGTATGTAAAAAGACATATAGTAAAGTCCAAAAACGCAATTAAAAGTAGTGTACAATATGACACTTCTCCTTGAAGTCTCCTGCGTTTTTCAGTTTTACAAACATAGTTTCCCCTATTTCATAATGTTTCCCATTCCATTCAAACAAAACTGGGAAGTGACTGACTGATTATACAGGGAAACAATGACACTGACTATACAGAAAGCACCATCAAATATCAAAAATAAACACTAAAAATCTAGAATAAAATATGTCATCAAGTCTTTTTCACTTTCATTATCCTAAATGTTCCTTGTGACAATGGGTAAAAACTGCTCAGGCAGAAGTATGATTTTTTTTTAAAGAATTGTCCCTTTAAAGGATTATTTGTTAACAGGCTGTCTGATTATTTGTTAACACGCTGTAGAAAACTACAGTATGGTGATTTCTAGCAGAAGGCTAGAAATGGAAGATAATATGACGTCTTTCATGCAGAATCTTTTTACAGCTTTTGTTGCATTTTTCCGTGGCAGCTTAGATTTAGTGAGGGAAATCTCACTGCCAATAAATGGTTCTGACAGACTGCTGTAGAAAAGCTGTGTTAAGCAGAGAAAGAACAACCTTAAAAAAAACCTGTAGGATTGCAGCTACAAGGGGAGGCATCTGAAAAACGTCTTGCGGATGAGTCTTTAATATATATTGCAAGCAAAGGAAGTGTGATGTAGGGAGAGAGTTGCTGTTTTCAAGAAGGGATTTACAGTGCTAGCATCTACTGACTGTCATTTTATCCGTGTCTGCTGGTTTGTATGGGTGCTGGATGGCCTGCCTCAGCATGCAACATGGCAGTCATGCCCCAGGATATTGATCAGCTGTAAAAGTGTGAACATAAATCTGATGTTTTCTCTAAAGGGGGTCGTAACACTCAATTTTGATCTCAGTAGAAATGTGTACTGTACAATGATCTCTCATCAAAGGATTGTTGCAATAGTAAATGTCAGAAGCCTTTCTCTTGTGTGGGAAATACAATTTTTATTATGTGCAATAATATAGAAAGTGAATGGACTACTTAATGCACATACTGTCGGTGCTAAACAGATGTAAATATGATATACAATTGCACTGCTGCATTGCTTGTTGTGCAGTTATTGGGATTCTGACCCTGCACAGAATGTGAGAAGCTGCTTCTAAGATAAGATTGTTTAGTATAAAGATTATGGGTAACATTTTCAAAAGGTGCTTTAGTGACTTGAAATCAAGTGGGGCCTAGGTACATCTTTAGGTGCCTAAATACCTATACAAATCTGGCACTACATGCCTAAGTCACTTTTGAAAATGGGACTTTAGTCCCATGTCACTTAGGATCTTCTGAGACTTTTACCCAAGGAGCTGTTGTGAATATGGGAGTATGGACATGTGTTCATAGCAGAAATATTGTTGTGTGTATGTTAATCTCTTCATATACAGTAGATCTAAATATTACATTTTGTCCAGCACACTCTTCTAGTTAATGTTTCCATTATAGATGGAATCAATTTTACTTGTGACTTTATAACCATTTATTTTCTCAACTTGATTCCTAAAAAAGCAGATTAAAGGCATCATACAAGTTCAAGTGATACAATGTGGCATTTGTCATCTTGTCTCCTTTGTCCTTTTGTAGTACAGCTGGAGTTTGTTTCAGTAGCTGGGTATAGAAGATATTTCTGTACTAGTTAAAGGCACACCTAGGAAAATTGAAAAAGAATTATATAGAAAAATTAGAGTTTGGAACTAGCCTGCTCTTGAATCCATTACTCATTCAAGTCCCATATTACTCATGTCAAGGGGTACTTGTTTAAATAAGGGGTTTTAGGATCAAGTCCTATATATTTTGGTCTGATTACAGAGTCCTTACTCATGCAAGAGGTCATTACATGAATAGTTCCATTGGGCCAAATAGTGAGGTTCTCACTCATTTTAACATGGATATTCATCATAAAAGCATCCATTGACTTTAATGGGAACTGTCTGAGAGATGATAAAAAATCAGACTGATTCTAATGTAGGGAGATCATGTTTTCCTGAAAACCAGGAATGTCACTTGGCAAGTCTATACTACAGCGCTACATCAATGTCTGGTGAAGACATGCTATGCCAACAGCAGAGCGCTCTCCCATAATTACTCCACCTCGGCAAGAACTGGAATTGTGGACAGCGCAAAACCTGCGTTGCGAGGTGGCGAGGGGGGCTTTTTCACACCTCTGAGCAATGTAAATTATATGAACTTAGGCTGTATTGTAGACTTGCCCATAGTTTTCAAGGTTGTGTCTGTGTTCTCATGGTTCAAAGCCCTGTTTACCTCAGGTGGGGTGGAGACAGCTCAAAATGTCTAGTTGAGGAGTTTGTTCCAAAGCATCTCCAAGTATACAGAGTTCAGTTCTGCTCTGCCTTTGTGAAAAGGCCCTGTTGGGAGGGGAGATTTTGGAATTGGGCCATAATTCCCCTTTGTGCCATTGAAAATCTTCCCTCTGTCAAGGTTTGAGTTTGTCCACTCTCTGAGTAGTCATTTCTGACCTTTTTATTGTAGTTATTATATAAGAAAAATAATATTTCCCCCTGCAAAGATATGTCAGGCCATAAATAATTCTTTTTAAAAAGTTCATTGCTTGACATTTGAATGTAATAAAAACATTTTTATTAATATTAGATTTTGTAAAACCTTTTCTTTTACACAACCTAAATAACCACCTATTGGAAAAGATTAGTCATATTTCTGGTAGTACCAAAGAAAAATATTCTATTTATCTAAACTTTTTAAAATCTATTTGCTGAAACAGCTTGCTGCCATCACTGACAATTTCTAAATCAAGTTTGGATGTTTTTCTAAAATATATGTTCTAGGAATTATTTTGGGGAAGTTTTTTGGTCTGTGTTATACAGGAAGTCTGACTAAATTGCACAGTGGTCCTTTCTGGCCTTGAAATCTATGAACCTATGAGTCTGCTGTCCAACATATCAGGTACTGTATATCTAGTAGATGGTATGTCACAGTGATCACAAATGTACAAGGTATGTCCTGTTCAGATGGGCCCCTAGTAATTTTTGATAAAAAAAGTAAACTGCAATAGACCAACAGCTAGAGTGAGGCACCAGCAATGAAGCAGTTAAAAAACATTGTTAATCTATTGATCCAGAATTACTCTGTGAAGTTTGCATAAAGTCGTGATGAGACATGTTCTCTTAGTTTAATCAAGCATTGAGGGACAAAATTTCTGTTGTAGGCAGGAAACGGGCCATCAGAAATGAAGGTGCCTCTGTTGCACACACACACATTTGTGTGCACAGACAGGATTTGCGCGTACACCTACGATAATTGCAAGTACACAGTTACCTTGTTTTACCTGTGTTGTAATTTTACCCACACAATTTAGGACTCCACTCCTACAATACCTCATAGGTACTCAGGTCATAATATAGGGCTCCCACTCCTACGTGTCCTCATGGGTACTCAGAGCGTAAGGGACCCAACTTTACCTCTCCATGGTCTCATGTCTCTATTCCTTCATGGGTTCAAGACTAACACCCATTCCCATTAGACTCAGGTCTCTACAGGTCTGAAAGGTCTTTTTTCCAGTGAAAGAGCCTTCACACAGTGAATATCTTTAAACATGTACACATATTTATTAACAATTAGCAACCAATCAACAGAATACACATGCTAAACATCTTCCCGCAGCCCCCATTGGTCTGGAGCGGTGAACCACGGCCAGTGGGAGCCACCAGGGGTGGCTCCAGGTCCCAGCACGCCAAGCACGTGCTTGGGGCGGCATGCCGCGGGGGGTGCTCTGCCGGTCGCTGAGAGGGCGACAGGCAGCCAGCCTTCGGCGGCATGCCTGTGGAGGGTCCTCTGGTCCTGCGGCTCCAGTGGACCTCCCGCAGGAGTGCCTGCGGAGGGTCCACTGGTCCTGCTGCTTTGGTGGAGCCGCAGGACCAGCGTACCCTCCGTAGGCACGCCTGCTGGAGGTCCACCGGAGCCGCGGAACCGGCGACCGGCAGAGCACCCCCCCTCGGTATGCCGCTGTGCTTGGGGTGGTGAAATGTCTAGAGCCGCCCCTGGGAGCCACGATCGGCCAAACCTGTGGACGCGGCAGGTAAACAAACTGGCCTGGCCTGCCAAGTGCTTACCCTGGCGAGCTGCAAGCCAAAGGTTGCCAATCTCTTTATTAACCAATTGTTTTCACTATACAGGGTTCACATGCCTAGGACCACCTATTCATTAGATTTTGTATTTTTCAAAGTTCTCAAGGTCTACTTATCTTTATGCTTCGTTAGTGGGATACACTGGCAACAGCAAAACCTACTCTTTTTTATTATCAGGAAGAAGATGCAGAAACTCAAGGTTAGCT
The DNA here is from genome assembly GCF_025201925.1 of Gopherus flavomarginatus. Lineage (NCBI taxonomy): Eukaryota > Metazoa > Chordata > Testudines > Testudinidae > Gopherus > Gopherus flavomarginatus. The sequence goes on from NC_066617.1 coordinate 36,299,492, forward strand.
TGTGCATTCTCTCCCATTCTCATGATTTTGAGAATATGTATCTATCTCTATTAGAAATGCTGCAGTTACTACTTTTCTATCTGTCTGCCTACATCAAGGCCAAATTTTTCTGACTCTATAGTTTTTGTTTCCAACTTATGGTTGCTGAGCATACAAGATGGCTGTGGGTTATGCTAAGTCCGTACACAAGGCTGTGGGTCATGTCAAGTCTAGGCCTCTCGCTACAGAGGGGCTATGCAGCAATGGAATTCTTCAGGGAATTCTGTCTGATACATCCACCGCATGCAGAAGCCTTTTAAAAGATGTCAGAACTTGTGGAGGGCACATGCTGGAGAAGATGTTCAACCACATCTTGAAAGGGCTTGGTGTACATTCATCCCTCTACCAGGCCAGTTCTACTGATGTTGCTAACCAGGAGCTTCGTCTGCCCTCCTAATTGTGATTGTGGCTGTCCCTGCATTAGGATTTTGGGAGGAGGGGTGACTTATGCCTTTTCAGCCATTTTGCTCACTCATGCATAGCCGGCCGTGATTTGGCCCTGTGTTTCAAGTGTTGTTTACATTGGACATACTGGAACAAATTAATCCCTGGTGTAATACCATTGACTTCAGTAGAGGCATGAGTTTGGCCCACTCTATCTTGTCAACATCAATAAGGGAGTAACATTTAAAAACAATTAAATAGGTACTGTTTCTGGAGGGCTTAGACATAATCTCTGTTTTATGCTCTGCTGATGCACACCAAGCAGAGGAAACTCATTTTAACCAAACTCAGCTCCAGTGCTGCACTGACATAAAAAGCAGTATGCAAAAGAGTAAATAGAAAAGGGACATTAATGTCAAGCATCATTAGAAATGAAAGCCAACAACAACCAAAAAAAAAAGTTTGCCAAATGGAAAATAAAATGTTTTTAAAACATCTAAGAGGTTATTGCAGGCAATGGAGAGTAGAAAAAAATTAAAACTATTAAAATGCAATTCACAGTGTAATTTAAATGTAGAGTGTTGCAATCTACGAATACCAAAATGAGCAATTTAACTAAAGAAGCACGTAAGTGTTACAGTATTGTGATTTTTTTGTTGTGATTTGCTAAGAATAATACAGCCTAATACTGCTATCAGTTACCCTGGTGTAAATCTGGAGTAACTGAAGTCAGTAGAGTTAGAATGGTGTAAAACACAGATAAAAGAAAGCAGAATCAGACCCATAATTGGGAAATCATTCTCAGATAATATCCATTTTTATTTGCATTTTATTTTTCTCAGAAGTCCAATTTCTTTGAATTCACCCTCACCGTAAAAGGTTGACAATGGCTTATGCTTGTGTCATTATCATACATGTCTTTCCAATGTTTCATGTATGTTTATAGTGACAAAGGTAGATGAATAAAGAAAATAATACATTTTCTGTATGCATCTTAATCACATGCCTTAAATGCACCCTATTTCAGATGGAATCCTGGGTTTCATTTCTGCAACACAGTAAACAGATATGTCTACAGGACTTCCCATTACCATTTTAAAAACATTTGTTAATTATGAGCCTGAGTAGGAAAAAAAGAAAGTGTTACTTCCCCCTCCCCCTTAGGCAAGAACTATCTTTGAACTGTTCTTATTCAAAGAACAAGTTTGTACTTTTGGCGCAGTTCCCAGAGCATTGCATACTTGGTAATGTGTCAGGCACTGCCCCTTGGGGAAGAGGGGAACTGAATCACAGCATTTAATTCTTAATGATTGTTCTGCATGGTCAAGAGGACACAAAGGCAGCCAATGCTCTTTATTTATTACTTACTGTTATAGCTATTGGCAGCCAGCCTTTTTAATTTAGTCATCAATACTCAATGCCTTGAATCTATTACTTTAAATCCAGTACAAAATTAAGTACTAGCAAATGAGCATCTGCTAAACAGAAACAGTGAAAGGTAGATGTGGTTTGAAGCAATATAGTTAAAGGCCTCACAGAATGGACTTCTGAGTAAGGATTGCTGGGTGAATGCTCTCTTTACCAGGTTTGCTACTTTATTGGGAAGGCATTTCTCAGAGCCTCTGACAAAATGTCTAGCCTAATGTTTGGATAGACCCACAGGAGTTTGAGATAGATGAGTCCTTTTAGATAATCCCATCCTTCTCCCTGTCAATGCAAGATAGTTCTCTAAAGTACATATTCTAGTACTTTGTCCAGCCTGGATGTTACTGTCACATGCAATGGGGTTTCCATGACTCCTCGGGAGGTTGTTTCAGGCCTGGTGCATCTCACTGTTTCTCCCGATTATTTCTGTTTTATTTTCACTCAGTGGCTGCCAGTTATACCCTAATGCACAAAATAATTCTTCTCCCTTCTTGGTGGGGTTCAAATATTTGTAGGTGGTTATCACTTTGCCCTCTTAGTCACTGCTTAGCCATGCTATACCTAGTCAGCTCTTTCAATCATGTCTGACACATCAGTCATTCCAAACCCCGGATCAGTTTTGCTCTTTGCTGAACTCCTTCCAGTTTGTCAATGTATTTCTGGCAATGTGGTGCCCTCAATGGAATGCAATATTCCAAGTGTAGTGTCACCAGAGCTGTAATGACCATTAGCTCTCCACTCCATGATGTGATATCTAGCAGACTCCAAACTACTTTCTGTAGAAGGTCACTATGTTGGCAGGAAGATAATTTTGCATTTTAGAATTGCATTCACTAGGTACAAGGCTGTGCCCAGCCCCTTCATAGACGTGCAAAGGAGAAAGAGGGCACCTGCAGGGGAAGAGTACAGTGGCAGTCCTTGCACTCCCACTACCCTTCTGCAGCACTCAGAAGAGTTGCCTGTTCAGCATACAGAGAGCATATTCTGTATGCTCTCCAAGAGAGACACAACAGCTGCACTCCATCTTTGATATTCACAGATCCTGATGGGGCTGGGCCCCTCACCACTGTTCTTCAAATGAAGCTGGAGTTATAAGTACAGGTTGAACCTCTCTAATCCAGCACCCTCAGGACCTGACTGGGGCTGAACTGAGAATTTGCCAAACCACCGGAGGCAATATTGTAGTGAGTGGATCTCTTTTTATTTTATCTCACCGAGGCGAATAAATGGAACAATGCTTTCTGCCTAGACAAGGCTTACCAGCTCTCTTCATAACAAAGAGTTGGTGTTGTTACACAATTTTACTGTATTGGCACAAGGAAATAAGTAGATAAAGCATAAAAAACATAAAATAAAATCATGCAGGACCACGGATATTGCCTGACCAGAGTGCTGCACGAGAGAGGTTCACCCTGTACCACTCCAGAGCTAGATTTTATACCAGGGTAGGCAACTTCTGGCATGTGTGCCAAAGGCGGCGTGCAAGCTGATTTTCAGTGGCACTCACACTGCCCGGGTCCTGGCCACCAATCCGGGGGGCTCTGCATTTTAATTTAATTTTAAATGAAACTACTTAAACATTATAAAAACCTTCTTTACTTTACATACAACAATAGTTTAGTTACATATTATAGACTTATAGAAAGAGACCTTCTAAAAACGTTAAAATGTATTACTGGCACACAAAACCTTAAATTAGAGTGAATAAATGAAGACTTGGCACACCACTTCTGAAAGGTTGCTGACCCCTGTTTTATACTATTACTACTAGTAGTAGTAGTGCTTTTCATCCATAGATCTCTAAGTTACAGATGAGTACCATTATCCTCATTTTACAGTTGGGGATATGTATTCCAAGTAATTGAATAAATACATTTTTGCTGGGATTTCATCTAATGATATTGGCTTATTAAAAATAGTGTCCACGTACACATTGTTTAAAGTAAGGTTGTTACAACTCAGTAGGGTCATCTCCATGTGGATGGGATCAAAGTGTGTTACAACTAGGTTAAAAACAACATAGCTGATGGTAATTATTTACTACAAAGGTCAGTCCCTGGCTTTTAAGTCAGTAGATGGAGTGCATAAAAACAGGTAACATGATATTTCCCCATGTGTGTTAGAATATCTTGTAGACACAGACCAAAGCAAGCTTCTTCTAGTTCTATATCTGCTTGACTAAATGAGTATGCAACTTGTTTACATGTGGTTAACATCTGGAAAGTTGTCTCCAAAACACAGAGATTAAAAATGGGTTGTTGTTTTTTTTAATGAAAGTTTAAGTTCTACAGGTTTACTTGGGTTTACATTTCTCTTTTCTTAGATTTCTTAGAAAAATCCAGACCATTAAAGGTTTGCAAGATACTGTCTGTATTTCTCTTTTTTAAAATTGTTTCCTTTGCCATGAATCAGAGGAAGTGCATCAGAATGTGATGAGCCCTGCTATCCAATCCAGTTGGAGACTTTGAGTTCTGTTTACTCACTCCACGTCAGTGTTCACACCTTCCAATGGGTCCATTTCTGGAAGCACTTAAGCCATGAATTTTACCTTATTGCCCAATTTCACATACTTGGGCATCTCCGCAATACAGATGTTCTGTGTGCCCAGCTTACTAAATTGCTGATCAAGGCTCTGATTCAGGAAACTATTTGCTTAAGTTCATCCCTACTTAACACAGCCCTTAAGCACATGCTTAAAGCTTTAAGTGCTTAAACTTTCTTAACATGTCCTTCAATGTCACTTGCTTAAGTGGACCTTACCTGCATTCGTAAGTGATGTCCTGAATAAGGGTACTTCCCTGAATCAGGTTCCAACACATGTAAGTTTTTCATTTTACATTCTAGGACTGTTACTTTATGGTAAGAGATGGAAGGATTTGAAGTAATTTACTCTTGCTGGAAGCATGCCCCCTTTTCCATTTCACTCACCCATTATCCTATCTTCTACACTTCTCTTCTTACAAAACTAAATTCTTTTTATAAATGTCACCAACATCACATGTGACCTCCAGGAAAACTTCTGTCAGCGAGTATGATTTGCTGTTACTTCCCATCAGCAGGGGACTAGCTAACTGGGTCCATGCATGTCAGAGGATGACCCTTTGTCCATCTTCTTCAGGAAGCCTGCGGTACTTCCTTTTGTTCTTAACGTGTTTCTCAAATAGTTTGCTCTTTCTATTACTTATCTGACTTGGAATCTTCATGGATGGTTTATTTAACAGCACTTCCTGGGCTGTTAAACTTTCCAGAAGCTGCAACACTGTTAAGCTGAAGCTATACACAGGGTTTTATTTATTTAGCAGTTTTATACTCTTTTTGTTACCTTTCTGTCAAGATGAAAATGTACAATTAGGCTGCAACTGTGTCACATTTATTCATCTATCCCATTAGTAGTTTCTGTATCATGTATGTCTGTGTACATTTATCTGGCATGCTATAAAGAAAAAAAAAGGGATAGCAATGCTAAAGGAAAATTGAGTGGAACTATTTGTTTATAGGTAAGTGAAACTGAAGGTATTCCTTCAGAAAATTAAATAATTTCAGACTTCTTTAAAAAGTCAATTAAATGGAAAGAATGCTGGTCACTATAAAATGTAGTGAGGTTGTGAGCTGTCAGTTTGAACCTCTGTCTCCTTGATTGCCCTCAATGAAATAACTTAGTGTACACACTACTGCAACCAGCCATGCCTTGGGAATCTCCGGGCTACCATAGAGAGTGCTTGTAAATAACAGCTCCAAAGGCTGACATTTATAACAAACAAGAATCGGTAGACACTCTGCAGCCAGGCAGATAGTTCAGTATGGTCTGATCACAACATTTAGGGTCAGCTTTCTTCCTAGTTGAGGAAAGGGGAAGCTATTCATCTTGCCACATGAACTCTGCTAAATATAGCCTGACAAAAACATGATCAGGCTGCTAACAAACCATCATAACTTTTCCCCAATCCACTGCCTTCCTCACTTTGACAGGTTCCCTTCTCACAATTTCTAATGCAAAATTGCCTACATTTTAAATTTAGCAGTCTTCCAATGTAATTTTTAAATGCATCTTGACTTTGCAAATCAGACTGTAAAGATATATAGTTTCAAATACAGCCCAAAATTTTAAACATGATTATTTTTGTTGAATCCATTTTTGCCCTATATTTATCTTTGTAACAAAATCACTACAGGATTAAGGATATGGTATTTGGTATGTCACTTTTATTTTGTTCTTTCCCTCTATTCACTTTAAAAAAATGAAGTAAACCCTCCATGGCATTTTGCTGTCTAACACTACAACAGTAGTCAATTAAATTAAATTCCCTGAGTACCTACAAGGTCCCAAGTAGATGATGTTTCACAAAATATATTGGTTTAAATGAGACTGATTCAGGTAGATTTCAAGAGCTTGCCAAATTTGCAAGAAAAACAAGTGTTTTGATAAATGTTATATTGGCTCATATGCAAGAATTTTCTGTTTAGTTTGCTTGCAGTATTTTCCCTACTGCATTCATAAAGCTGTGATGAAATGCACAGAGTAAATACATCATTCCAGTTGTCTGCTATAGAATCCCAGTAGAAGGAAAATGCTTACATGAGTTCTGCTAAAGGTTTTAGAAGTACTGAATTATTAAGAGCTTGACTGGTAATTAAAACATACAGTACATAGTCTGCTATAAACATGTGAAAAATACTATAGAAGCTAGTTGAATCCATCTATACATGCATAAGAAACAAATTTCTCCAAATATCCTCAATATTACTAGATGTGAACACCTATGTTTATGTAATTGGGGCTGAGCTTCTCATGCGGTTAATAGTTATGTAGCACAGGCATGGGCATATTGTAAGTATCAAGAAGTGCTAAGCTAAGCAGAAATTATAATGAAATCAAAGATGTCAATGACAATTAGCTGTGTCATGAATATTCATTTCATATTCACTCTGTACAATGAATATTAGTATATGATTGAATAGTGTTGCAAGAAATGAAGAGATAACTAACAGTCAAGTGGTAATTAATGCGATCTTTCCTGAGTAGTACAGCACTTGTCAAGTGGCATGGGGGCAAGAGCACTGACTGGAAAGTTAACACTCAAAGACAACTAGTCATATTCTGTTTGGCAGCAGGCCTCCATTAGACAGGGCTGCAGGAATGCTGGTTTTTTAAAAAGGAGAAACAAACCAAAACTTCATACAACTTTTTTTTTACCATGTGTAGTAATAATTCTAGAAAAGCTGACTACGCAGGTTCAGGCTACATTACAGCCACCACGATGTACCACATGTAATTCAAGCAAGCCAAGGTCTCCTGTCACCCCAAGAACAGACTCAGGGATCCCAGAGTAGCCCTTCTATTGCTTACTTCCCAAGATGTTGACCTATTAATCTGTTCCTCCAAGGTAAAAGGAGGAGGCTCGCCCTAAGAGAATTGCCAGGGTTTACCAAGGCTCTCCCTATGCCCTTCAGGAACGTCCCCAGAACAGACTAGATCTGTTCACCCTGGGAGGACATGGATACAGCCAGGCAGAACTTTCCCAAAACAAAATGTTTTCTTTATTTAGTGTAACCAACCTTTCCTAATACAATTAATCTAAATCATAAATCCCTTAGCACAGGTATACATGTTAAAGTGATTATGTTCTGCACATGTGACCAGTCATATGTAAGACACTGACAGCAATCCTAATAAACTTGTAGTTTCATAAACCTACACACACTGCTACTGCTGTCACCCTGTGGTTGTTTCTGCTACTTCTTTTGATTCCTTTGGTTTTTTAGGTTTCTTCTGGTTCTCCTTCTGGTTCTCCTGCTCCTGACATGGCTGACTTTTGCTTGCTTGCTCTCTGACTTTTATACAATTTTTGGCCTGTTCTGATTGGCTTGGTTAGCATACCTATCCTCCAATCACCTTCAGACCGTCTCTTTTTGGTCCACACTTTTAAAATAATCATAACTGCTAAGTATAACTGTCAATCAAAACTGTTACACAACAAGTCTTAGTATTATGAAATGCTTACTATGATGATCTGGGGACCCTCACCCTCTTTTGGACTCATTATGCCTGACTGATTCCCCCCTTTCAGTTTTGGAGTGATCTTTACCTAACCTCAGTCCATACTCTGCCTACCAACACACTAGCCATAGCCTAACCTGCTTACACAGCCAACTCACTGCCCTGGGCTGTGTGCTAACATTGTATGCATACTTAATTATAAAACTTTTAAACTATAAACAATTACCTTATTTCTTTAGTATATTCTTAATTGTTAATATGTGCTGTCATAAACAGATAGCTAAGGGTTAATGTCTCTTTCACCTGAAGCACCTGACCAGAGGACCAATCAGGAAACCGGATTTTTTCAACTTTGGGTGGAGGGAAGTTTGTGTCTGAGTCTTTTGTCTTTTGTCTGCCTGCCTGCTTTCTCTGAGCTTTGGAGAAGTAGTTCTACTTTCTAGTCTTCTGTTTCTAAGTGTAAGGACAAAGAGATCAGATAGTAAGTTCTATGGTTTCTTTTCTTTGGTATTTGCATGAATATAAGTGCTGGAGTGCTTTGATTTGTATTCTTTTTGAATAAGGCTGTTTATTCAATATTCTTTTAAGCAATTGACCCTGTGTTGTATCATCTAATACAGAGAGAACATTTGTATGTATTTTTCGTTCTTTTTATATAAAGCTTTCTTTTAAGACCTGTTGGAGTTTTTCTTTACTTCAGGGAAATTGAGTCTGTACTCACCAGGGAATTGGTGGGAGGAAGAAGTCAAGGGGAGATCTGTGTGTTGGATTGCTAGCCTGACTTTGCATTCCCTCTGGGGGAATAGGAAAGTACTTTTTGTTTCCAGGATTGGGAACAGAGAGGGAGATTCACTCTGTTTGGATTCACAGAGCTTGTGTCTGTGTATCTCTCCAGGAGCACCTGGAGGGGGGAAGGGAAAAAGGATTATTTCCCTTTGTTGTGAGACTCAAGGGATTTGGGTCTTGGGGTCCCCAGGAAAGGTTTTTCAGGGGGACCAGAGTGCCCCAAAACACTCTAATTTTTTGGGTGGTGGCAGCAGGTACCAGGTCCAAGCAGGTAACTAAGCTTGGAGGATTTCATGCTAACCCCCATATTTTGGACGCTAAGGTCCAAATCTGGGACTAAGGTTATGACATGGTGTAGCAGTGGTGGGATATAGACAGAATCCAGAAGCCAGTAGAAATATTATATTTTTCTTTTCTCTGCTAAGGGCTTTTTAGCAGAGAGAAACAGTTGGTTTTAAAAGGGAACCAGAGAGAATTTTTTTTTCTGCTCTCTCTGGCAGTTTGTGGCTTGCATGTTAAGCGAGAAGCCATTAAGAGACTGTTGAGGGTCTTTTGTCATGCAATAGCCCTCCCATTAGGAGGCAAGTACCAGCACTTATAGGCATGCAAATAAAGTGGTTTTTCTGGTTTCCCTTCATTGAACATTAGCTAGAGAGAGAAAAGGAAAAAGCACTGTTGCTAGGCAGACTTCAGGAGGCAACAGAACCTGCAGTTCAGAAGATAAACACCGGAGGGCACCCCAACACAAGAAAACAGGAACCATGACTTCTAAGGCAAAAATCGACGCCGAAGAACAAATCAAAGAAGCTGAACACAGGCGACAACTGGAAATAAAACAAAAAGAGATGGAGATGAAAGAAAAGGAAGAAAGCATGAAACTGGCAGCCTTCCAAAGAGAACAGGCAGCCCAAGAGGCAGCACACAAAAGAAAACTAGAAGAAGAAGAGGTGGCCTACCGAAGGAAACAAGCAGAAGAAGAGTTGGCCCACAGAAGGAAGCAAGAAGAAGAAGAGGCGGCCCACCGCCGAGACATGGAAAAACACCAAAAAGAAATGGAAAAACAACAAAAAGAAATGGAAAAACAACATGAAGAGAAGGAAAAACAGAGAAAACATGAACTGGACTTGGCAAAAGCTGGGCTGCATGTGCCAGCCAACCCTAACAACCCGGCGCCAAATATTGCTCCACAGCACAGGAAATTTCCCACCTACAAGGCAGGTGATGACACCGAGGCCTTCTTGGAAAATTTTGAAAGAGCCTGTCTTGGGTACAGCATTCCCGAAGACCAGTACATGGTAGAATTAAGGTCACAGCTCAGTGGACCTTTAGCAGAGGTGGCAGCTGAAATGCCTAAGCAGCAAATGAATGACTATAAACTTTTTCAAACCAAGGCCAGATACAGAATGGGGATAACCCCAGATCATGCCCGTCGGCGCTTCAGAACCCAAAAGTGGAAACCCGAGGTGTCATTTCCCAAACACGCCTACTACATTGCAAAAAACTATGAGGCCTGGATAACAGGAAACAACATTCAAACCTTGGAAGAACTGAACCTCCTCATACAAATGGAGCAGTTCTTGGATGGTGTTCCTGAAGACATCACACGGTACATACAAGATGGAAATCCCAAAGATATCGCTGAGGCAGGGGAGATTGGAGCCAAATGGATGGAACTGGCAGAAAGCAAGAAAGCTACTGTCAAGGGGAACGATTACCCCAGGGGGCACACAGACCATAAACCCTACAACCGAGGACAGCCAAAGACCCCACATACCACCCAAGTAAAGCCACAGATACCCTACCCTTCAACCTCACCAGTCTCCAGTAACTCACCTCGGCCCAGTGACCCATCAGATGGAAGATGCTTTAAGTGTAATGAACTGGGACATATCAAGGCCAACTGTCCCAAGAAAACCATGCGAGTGCAATTCATTACACCACCATCACACCAAAGATCCCCAGGCCCGGATGCCTCTCAAATACCCTTGGAGCGAAGGGAAAATTTGAGAGTGGGCGGAAAGAAGGTTACTGCGTGGAGAGACACGGGGGCACAAGTGTCAGCTATCCACCAATCCTTCGTTGACCCCAAATTCATCAACCCAAAGGCCAAAGTTACAATTTACCCCTTCATGTCACAAGCTGTAGACTTGCCTACAGCTCAACTGCCTGTCCAGTACAAAGGCTGGTCAGGAATGTGGACTTTTGCAGTCTATGACAATTATCCTATCCCCATGCTACTGGGGGAAGACTTGGCCAACCAGGTGAGGCGGGCCAAGAGAGTGGGAATGGTTACACGTAGCCAAACCAGGCACGCTTCCAGACCCATTCCTGTTCCTGAGCCGTCCACAGAGGCCCCGTCTGTGTTACCAGAGACCCAGACAGAGGTAGTGGACCCGGATTCCATGCCTACCACTGAAACAGCCACAGCATCTCCAGTCCCAGGCCCGGAACTGGAACAGCAACCAGCACCAGCAAGTGCAACCACATCTTCAAACTCAACGCCAGAGGGCGCCAGCGAGCCAGAACTGGCAGAAGCAAAAGACAGCCATACCCAAAAGGCTCAGCCAGAGCCTGAAATACCCTCAGGTGCACCAGCGGAGAGCGGTACACCAGCAACGGAAACAACCCCATCACCTACATCGCTTCCAGAGGGACCAAGCCCAAGTCCACAGTCTGAGGAAGAACTGGTGACCCCAGCCTCAAGGGAACAGTTCCAGGCTGAGCAGGAAGCGGATGACAGCCTTCAGAAAGCTTGGGCGGCGGCACGGAGCACCCCACCGCCTCTCAGCTCTTCTAATCGATCCCGGTTTGTTATAGACCAAGGACTTTTATACAAGGAAATTCTTTCTGGTGGACACCGGGAAGAATGGCAGCCGCAAAAACAGTTGGTGGTTCCAACTAAGTACCGGGAGAAGCTCTTAAGCTTAGCCCATGATCATCCCAGCGGCCATGCTGGGGTGAACAGAACCAAGGACCGGTTGGGGAAGTCCTTCCACTGGGAGGGGATGGGCAAGGACGTTGCCAAGTATGTCCGGTCTTGTGAGGTATGCCAAAGAGTGGGAAAGCCTCAAGACCAGGTCAAGGCCCCTCTCCAGCCACTCCCCATAATTGAGGTCCCATTTCAGCGAGTAGCTGTGGATATTCTGGGCCCTTTCCCAAAAAAGACGCCCAGAGGAAAGCAGTATGTACTGACTTTAGTTGACTTTGCTACCCGATGGCCAGAAGCAGTAGCTCTAGGCAACACCAGGGCTAACACTGTGTGCCTGGCCCTAACAGACATCTTTGCCAGGGTAGGTTGGCCCTCTGACATCCTTACAGATTCAGGGTCTAATTTCCTGGCAGGGATCATGGAAAAACTGTGGGAAACTCATGGGGTGAATCACTTGGTTGCCACCCCGTACCACCATCAAACCAATGGCCTGGTGGAAAGGTTCAATGGAACTTTGGGGGCCATGATACGAAAATTCATCAACGAATTCTCCAATAATTGGGACCTAGTGTTGCAGCAGTTGCTGTTTGCCTACAGGGCTGTACCACATCCCAGTTTAGGGTTTTCACCATTTGAACTTGTGTATGGTCATGAGGTTAAGGGGCCATTACAGTTGGTGAAGCAGCAATGGGAGGGGTTTACGCCTTCTCCAGGAACTAACATTCTGGACTTTGTAAGCAACCCACAAAGCACCCTCCGACACTCTTTAGCCCTTGCTAGAGAGAACCTAAAGGATGCTCAAGAAGAGCAAAAGGCCTGGTATGACAGACATGCCAGAGAACGTTCCTTCAAGGTAGGAGACCAGGTTATGGTCTTGAAGGCGCAACAGGCCCATAAGATGGAAGCATCATGGGAAGGGCCCTTCACGGTCCAAGAGCGCCTGGGAGCTGTAAACTACCTCATAGCATTTCCCAATTCCTCACTAAAGCCTAAAGTGTACCATGTTAATTCTCTCAAGCCTTTCTATTCCAGAGACTTACAGGTTTGTCAGTTTACAGTCCAGGGAGATGATGCTGAGTGGCCTGACGGTGTCTACTACGACGGAAAAAAAGACGGTGGCGTGGAAGAGGTGAACCTCTCAACCACCCTGGAACGTCTGCAGCGGCAACAAATCAAGGAGCTGTGCACTAGCTTCGCCCCATTGTTCTCAGCCACCCCAGGACGGACTGAACGGGCATACCACTCCATTGATACAGGTAATGCTCACCCAATCAGAACCCCACCCTACCGAGTGTCTCCTCATGCCCAAGCTGCTATAGAACGGGAGATCCAGAACATGCTACAGATGGGTATAATCCGCCCATCTACCAGTGCATGGGCATCTCCAGTGGTTCTGGTACCCAAACCAGATGGGGAAATACGCTTTTGCGTGGACTACCGTAAGCTAAATGCTGTAACTCGTCCGGACAACTATCCAATGCCACGTACCGATGAGCTATTGGAAAAGTTGGGACGTGCCCAATTCATCTCTACAATAGACTTAACCAAGGGGTACTGGCAAGTACCGCTAGATGAACCTGCCAAGGAGAGGTCAGCATTCGTCACCCATGCGGGGGTGTATGAATTCAATGTCCTTCCTTTCGGCCTTCGAAATGCACCCGCCACCTTCCAGAGGCTGGTAGATGGTCTACTAGCTGGACTGGGAGAATTTGCAGTTGCCTACCTCGATGATGTGGCCATTTTTTCAGACTCCTGGCCCGAACACCTACTACACCTGGAAAAGGTCTTTGAGCGCATCAGGCAGGCAGGACTAACTGTTAAGGCCAAAAAGTGTCAAATAGGCCAAAACAGAGTGACTTACCTGGGGCACCAGGTGGGTCGAGGAACCATAAACCCCCTACAGGCCAAGGTGGATGCTATCCAAAAGTGGCCTGTCCCACGGTCCAAGAAGCAGGTCCAATCCTTCTTAGGCTTGGCCGGATACTACAGGCGATTTGTACCACACTACAGCCAAATCGCTGCCCCACTGACCGACCTGACCAAAAAGACCCAGCCAAATGCAGTTAAGTGGACTGATGAGTGTCAAAAGGCCTTTACCCAGCTTAAGGCGATGCTCATGTCTGACCCTGTGCTCAGGGCCCCGGATTTTGATAAGCCATTCCTATTACCCCCCACCCCTGTCCGGATTTTTCACACTCGCTATCTGGTCATCTAGCTGCCACCCGCTTTGAAAGGGTGAAATTTCCAGTCCCCAGGGCCAGCCTTGCTCTGCTGACTAATATAGAAGGTCATGGTCTAGCCCCCTTTTTGGTGCTGAGTGTTGCTGTAAGTACTAAACATTCAAATCCGTGCATGCTTGGAGTTCAAGTGAACCAAGATTGCATCTGCTGCTTGCTTAGATGCTCAAGGAGAGTGGGAAAGGGCATTTTGAACCCTTTTCCTCAACCTCTTGCAAACCCATGCAAGGATAGCCACAATCTAGCTCTTGATTTATCATCTGTCCTTCAAATATCAAGGAGTATAAGTACGTATATCAAATGTAGCCATGTGTACAGCAGCAATTGAGAAATAACTGGAAAACAGACATGTTTTAAGCTTAATCTTAAAATTCTGAGAGAATCACTTGAGTAGGTATCAGTTGGAAGGGCATTCAATCCTTGGAGACAAATGGAAAAAAGTATTCTGTGTATTTGCTGTGTATGGAGATTGCATGAGATGCAGATGGTACAAGAAGCAAACTGTCTGACCCAGAGTGCAAAGCCTGAATAGGAACATAATTCTGCATCAAAATGCTTACAGTACAGCCCAACAAAGCCACGTAACCTACAAAGAATGCATGGAGATGAGTTGTTTGCATTAAAGTCCAGAAGTGCTGCATGTAAAAAATGAGTGCAAAGAAATATTTGACTGCCAGATACCTGTCTTGCTCTGCACACCCATAAATGATAGGCAAACCACTGCTTTTAGAGAATTTTGAAATAATAGCTATAGGTGTGACTCAGAACCTTCAGTGGGCTCACAGTTGTAGGAGAGGCCTTAAAGAGTCTTTCCTCAACTTGTATGGCCCCATCAACAACAAGTTGCAGTCCCTATACTCTTTGGAGCTCAGGGACTTCTCCCTTCTTATTCCACTGTGGCACCTGACACCCAAAAGGGGATGAGCATGCGTTGTGCCCAAGATTCTGCTTCTCATACACTGGTCAGAATCAGAGACAGTTAATAGGTGACTTAATTAAAGTCTATACGTATATATGTGGAAGAAAGACTTAACAATCAGTTCTTCAATCTAGCAGAGAAAAATATAATACAGTGCAATGACTGGAAGTTGAAGATGGACAAATTCAGACTGGAAATAAGGCATATATTTTTAATGGTGATAATCAACCATGGAAAAATTTACCAAGGGTCTTGGTGGATTCTTCATCACTGACAAATGTTAAATCAAGATTATCTGTTCTTCTAAAATATATGCCCTAGGAGCTATTTTGCGGAAGTTTTATGGCCTGTGTTATACATGATATCTGACTAGATGATGGTGGTGGTTTTTTTTTCCACATCTTGCACGCTGACCTGGCCAAGATGGCAGACGAGTGTAGCAGTTGGTACCTCAAAGCAAGTATGACCAAGACGGTTTTGAACATCTTTCACCTCTACAATGCAAGTGTTAAGTATGAGTTTGACATCTTCCTCAATGGCAAACAACTGAAACACGAAGCAAAATCATCGTGCCACACTGGACTGCTCTTTGACTTACTGTGACCACCTAAAACAGACAGCTGCAAAACTCAGGACCAGGAATAAGTAATCAGCATATTATCTGGTTTGATATGGGGCACAGGACACAGACACTTAGCACATCAGCTCTAGCATTGCACTATTCCTCGGCAGAATACTCTGCTCATGTGTGGTGTCATTTGGCTCACACTAAATTGCTCAACATCAGATTGAATTTGACCATCTGCATCATTACAGACACCCAGCGCCACACACCTATTCCATGGCTACTGGTCCTTTGCAACATGGCTCCTCCACACATTCATTGCACAGACTCTAGAGACAGGTGAAAAAAACGACATGCTAATTCAGGTCTCCCACAGTACACAGACATCTTCAGTCACCCCAGAGCATGACATATGTCAAATCATCCAATCTGTCAGCAGCAACCCTATAGCATGATGAGTTGTTGACTAGACATTTAGAATGGTTTCCTTGTCACTGATCCAACCATTTGACCACCAGGATTTGACCTGCCATGTCACCTTTGAGCTCTGCTGAATAGGTTAAGAACTGGCCAAGGAATATGTGCAGCCAACCTCTATACGTGGGGTCTGTGCAATGACCCACTTTGTCAGTGTGATCTCCATCAGTCAGTGGAACATGTTGTTGATGAGTGTCAGCTTACCAGAGTTCATAATGGCTCTAGGTCCTTTCATTCTGCTGATGAAGCTGCTGTCAGGTGGCTTGGCAAGCACTGCAAATGATAGAAGAACTGGAAGATCACAGTTGTCCCTTGGCCTTGGAATTTATAAACAGGGTAGAAATATACATCAGAAAAATTGGAAATTCGTGAGTAAAGAGGAAATATGAAGTCATTTCCTTTTGCTTCAGTTTTCTTTAAGGGAACTGAGGAGTAACTCAAGATTCATCAGGAACTCATAAATTAGAATTTGAGAGAACTTCAGACCCATCTGAGGGTCCGTTTTGCTAATGATCCACATAGTGGAAAGAGGTGACTTACTAATTGTTTCATCCCAGATGCTATTGACTCTGCAGCACTGTTTGACCTACTACAAGAAGAACTGAAAGGCTTGTCTTCTGATAAGACGACACATCCAACTTTGTCCAACCAGGAACTCAATATACTTTGTTTCTGAAAGAGGGCTGCCAAACTAGAGCTTTAAAAGCCTTTAAATGTCTCTTTCTATTTTCATCCTCATATCTCTGTGAATCAAGTTTCTTTCAGTGGCAGCATTTTATGGCTTTTTGAATGAAAAGGATTTGAGACTCTGTTCTCCCCAATTCAGTCTTATCTGGGACATCATTCATCAGCAAATCAAGCCCCATCTCATCAACCAGAAATGTGGGAGTATGTTGTACCTCTTTTAAACTTAAGTTTTCCTTTCTGAAACTTCATCATTAGATGTTACTTATTGTGATGAATTGGGCTATATCTGTGCAATTTACCAATTCTGATTGACATTAAAGTTATGTTATGGAAATTGCTGTATTATTAATGCCTATATGTATGTGAATCCAGTATTGCTGACTAGGCCAGTAGCATGTACACCTTAGACAAATACAAAAGGAAGTGCTTAAGGTTAATGATGGTACTTAAACCTCACCAAAAATATTTTAGAAAGAAGTTACATCCTTAAGGGGGGAAAACAGTTTAACTGGTTCATCTGAAGTGAGGGAGAAGGTTGGAGCAGTAGAAAGTTACCAGAAGGAGAACTAAAAAGGCCAGGTGACTAGGAGGGGCTTACAGAAAGAAAGAAAGAAAGACACAGGAACAGGGGCCACTTATCCCAGCAACTCCAAAGTTGTATCTTTTCAACTCTCAGTCTAATAAAGCCTAGTACCTGATCTCATTTGGGGTTAGTGCATTCCAGGTGGGAATCTGGATTTTCTCAAGTTAATTGTGGACAACATAGGCCTTATGTATGGACCATGTAGCCCAAGATCAGGGTCCTATTATTCTTGCCAATTCCCATATACATAACAAGATGTCCCCTGTTCTGGAAAGCTTACAATCAAAATATATGACAAGTAGAAACAGGTGGATTAAAAAAAGGGCCAGAAGGAGCCCAAGGTAATAATGAGACAATAATGAACTGCTTCTAGTATGTGTAGTAGAGTGCTGCCGGGGCTCGACCCTCCTTGAGGGGGAAGGGGAGCCACACCGGCTCACCTCACTCCTTCTGCCTCGGGCCCATCCCTTGCTGCAGGGTTGAGCACAAGGGAATAGTATATATATAAGCCCAGGCCCTCAGGCAGGGCGAGGCAGCACACAGTCTATGCTCAGGTCTTTCAGAAGGGGCTGAGCAACAAGGTAGCAGTGTATATATATAAGCCCAGGCCCTTAGGCAGGGCGGGGCAGCACACAGTCTATGCTCAGGCCTTTCAGCAGGGGCTGAGCAACAAGCGAGGGGAGACGGCCTCCTCAGGTCAAGGAGGGGGAGTTTGTCACCCTTGGAGGGGTGGCAGGGGGAACGCAGGCCCTCCCACTCCACTGCGTCCCAGCCCGGTGCCCTAGCAGCAGTTAACGCTGCTGACGGTCAGTGGGGATCCTGACCGAAACACACTGCCATTGGCTCAGGCGAGCCTGCAGCCTGACTGGGGTCGGCTGCCCCCGGGCCACCTCCAACCTCCCCCTCACTGGGTACCTGCCCTCTGCCAGCGTCGTCCGGGGCGTCCCAGACCATGGGTTCCTCAGGGTGTCCGGCGTCGGGAGGTCCAGTCCACTCCTCGGGGTACTGGGGTTCGGGAGGTCTGATCCACTCCTCGGGGTACCGGGCGTCAGGAGGTCCGATCCACTCCTCGGGGTACCGGACATCGGGAGGTCCAGGCAGCTCCTCCACAGGCCGAGCGTCGGACCGCTCAGTCGGCTCCTCTGAGTGCTGGCCCCAGGGGAGGTCAGGCCAGTACCCATCCGGGTACCTGGCACGGGGTAGGCTGGGCCCAGCAGGAGCTCGGGCCCTAGCGTCTGTTCTCTCTGGCCGCCTCCCTCTAACTGAGCCCTGGGACCGGGCTTTTGTATTTCCTGTCCCACCCCTTGACTTCCGGGGGGCGGGGACAGGCGGCAGTGGCCTTGGACTTCCTGTCCCGCCCCTTGACTTCCAGGGGGCGGGGACAGGCGGCGCGGCCTCCGCCCGTGGCCACACCTTCTCTGGCATATGTCCCTCAGGAGCGTAGGGGAGTGGGGCCCCCTCGCTACATATGATTATAGTTACAAAATTTCAGCTGTGTATCATTAAGTTTAGAGCTCTCCAGGGACGAGGTGTTCTTCATCTGGAAGTGGCTCATTAGCTCCCAAAACTTAGAAAACCTAAGGCAGACAGGATCTCTTATCATTCTTACCAGAGGGGATGACCACTGATAAAGACCTTGTATTTTTATCTTGATAAAGATTTTAAATCTTGTAACCTTCTGATTAAGTTTATGGTTTAAAGAAAAGCCAATTCCCAAACGTGGTTATAGAGAAGTGCTCTAAATCCCAATCCTGCAGTCTATGTTTTTAATTTCTGTTCAAAGCAGTGGGAAGTTTTCTTGTGTAAAGACTGTGTGACTAAGCCCACAATTATTAGGCCAATGTAAGCAGGTATTTTGAGCACAAATCTTTGCTCAAACCTTGTTAGCTGATCTTTCCCTTTTATTTCTCCGTTTCATATCTGGTGTATTTGATGGAAGCGGTTCAGGCCATCCTGATCTTTTTGACACACTCTTTCCTTTTCCTAAAGAAGAGATGGCAAACATACATCTCTCAGACCTACAGAACAGTGATCGCAATATCACTCTATTTAGTATATATGCTTATGTGTGACATCAAACTGGTTATAATACTGGAGAGCCTGTTCAGTCCATAGTTGTATCTGCACATGACATTCCAAGCACATCTTGCATAGGGCACCTTACAGGGTACATATCATGTTGGAGGCTCACACACAAATCATATTATTTGTGCACCACTGTTAACATTTGGCCTGTGTAACAAAGAGCAGTGTTTCCCCCATGCTGCTACCAGTTTGTCTCATAAATGTGCTGTAGATTTCATTCTGTCCATATCACTATACACAAGTGCCCCTGAGTTTGTACTCTAAATTAGAAATAAAATTTGCTGGCTTTCTGCCAAGCAAGAAAAAGACGCCTATTTCCATTCACATAAACCACTTTATGGTGAATCAGGCTCATGATTACTTTGATTATCTGAAAACCATGGGTTCCAACCTGGAAAAGCCAGCCAGCTGTTCCTGAGGAGACAAAAATATATCCTGTTTTCTTCCACTTTCTTTAAAAGGCTTTGTGGTTAGGAGTCACTAAAATTTGACAGTTGTCATTGCATTGGTAATAGTATTAAAACAAGCTGCTATCATGATGTACTACTGCATCAGGGAACTGACTTTGTAATAATCTGGGCAGTCACTGGTAGAGTTTCCTATATATTTGTGCATGAAACTGTTTAGGTTTGATAGATCACTACAGACTGGATTTTCGGTGGAAGTGTACTGAGCCTTTTACCTTTAGGTCAGTAGTTTAAAACAACACAGTAGTGTCTGTATTGCTGTTATTGTACAACTGCATTTTGGTGGCCTCTGTGAAAATGGGTCTGATCTCACTTCCTTTTGCTGGAGAGTAATGTCCACATCACAAAATGATTGTTACAATTTACACAAAGGAAGAGATTTTTTTAGCAGCCTCTGCAGGGGAGTGAGCAGACAGGGAGATTGAACTTGTTGCTCTGATTTCTCCAGAAGAGTCACATTAGGAAGGCAATGTGGGGGAGTTTGTACTCACACTGCTCATTTGACCATGTTATGAGTCAGAGCCAAATCCCGTCTTAAATTACACCTGTCTCAGCAAAGTTGATGTCACCTGGGTATTTGAGAGGCAAATTTGCCTATAATTTCCAGTGCTATTGTAATGCCAACAGATCATGGTCATCATTGGGCTCGAACCTGGGACCCCTGGAACTAAATGCAGGAGCTAAAAGCCACATGGCTCTTAGACAAGGCTGTAGCAGACTCATCAATCTCTAGCTGGGCTAGGTGCCACTGGAGGGGGACAGAGTGCCACACCAAGCAGGCATGGGTTATACTATCAATCAGGCAACTTTCAAAAGTATTAAGTAGACTTTTAATGGATTTAAAATATCTTATTATACATAGTGTTCAATTAGAAGAAGAGGACCACTTAGCTACCCCAATGTTATGTCTCTGCAGCCTTATCCAATGACCACATTACGTTTTACTACTAGGTGCTAGCTACCCAATTTTACTGATCCTGGTGCAATTGTATCTCTTCTGTTTTATTCAAAGTTTAGGGTTTGGGATATGAATTGTGGCTGAAGAGTCAAGCCTTAATTTTGATTTTTTTAGCAATTTTTTCACAAGTTTAATATTCTTACAAGAGACTTTTGCATGTGTGTGCATGTGTGTATTTGTTTTTGCAACAGATAACCCCAATGCAGATTACTGATTTCATCATCTTTTCTTCTAAAAATGGTGGCAACATTTGGGAATAGATTAAAGGAGGAAAAAGGTTAGGAATAGCAAATGTTGAAAAATCTATTAAAATGTGTTCCCATGAGGAGATATAATATTAATTTGCGTGATTAATTTGCAGCATCTCAGGAATTCACCGAAACCCATCTTGAACTTCTTTATTTGATTTATTTCATTTTGTTGCAGTGTGATTTATGCAATAAAGCAAATAAATGAGTGGTTGATTTATCTTGCTGTTCCACTTGTGCGACAAAGCATATAACTGAAAGGAGGGAGAGAGATGGAGTCAACCGATGTAAAATGATTAATTGATTGTATGCTAATGATATTTAGATCTACAAAGATACTCATTTTAGATTTTTGATCGTTTTCAAACATTTTATTAACATAAGATGCAAGGAGCCCAATTAAAGGCTTTCATTCCAAACTTAAACTTGTATAAGTAATATACAGTTCGATTGTATTACGGAGTTTGTTTTAAAGTGACTTACGTATGTGTGAAAGGTGTCAGACTGCCTTGGACACTGAAGTCCTCTGTTTAGCTACAGAATGAGTACATCATAGGCAGCTGCATTGCAGATTTCCCCAATATTTTCCCTCTAAAGTACTTCAACATTCTGATGACACTGTTGCTAGGAGCAAGAGGGTCATTAAGGATTTGTACCTATTCTGTCCTTACCCTTTAGTGCCAGTGACAATGATGCTTGTCTGAGATAGGGGAAAATATGATCTTGAAGCTCCATCCAGACAAAAGGACAGCTGTTTCTGGGGTGGGTTGTAATATCTTTTATTGGACCAGCTTCTGTTGATGAGAGAGACAAGCTTTCGAGCTACATACAGCTCTTCCTCAGGTCTGGTAGAGGTACTCAGAGTATCACAGCTAAATACAAGATCAAACAGATAGTTTAGCATAAGTAGTTGGCACATATTCTAAGGGACCATTCAAGGTGAAGTGGCCACTTAGAATATGTCCCTTACTACTTATGCTAAACTATCTGTTTGATCTTGCATTTAGCTGTGACACTTTGAGTACCTTTCCCAGGCACGAAGAATTCTCTGTAGCTTTGAAGCTTCTCTTTCTTATCAAGGGAAGTTGGTTTAATAAAAGATATTACCTCATCCAATTTGTCTCTTTAATAGCCTGGGACCACACCGTTACAACAACACTGCATACCTAGAAGATGTGGCAGTTTTAGTTTCTGCTTTTCTTATATGCGTTTCACAATTTGAGGGGAGGGGCACTTCTCAATCCCCTACCTTCTCCTGAATTTTCAGTTAGCTTCATGCCCGGA
The DNA here is from genome assembly GCF_025201925.1 of Gopherus flavomarginatus. Lineage (NCBI taxonomy): Eukaryota > Metazoa > Chordata > Testudines > Testudinidae > Gopherus > Gopherus flavomarginatus. The sequence continues at coordinate 36,321,563 of NC_066617.1, forward strand.
AGCTTGTGTGCTTGGTTGACAGCTGTGGCTGTTTTTCCCTGATGCAGTCATCAGCCCAGCCCACTGCAGATTCCAGACTATTCTTTTGTGACCTCCAAATTGCATATTGGTGGAAATTACTGAAGATCACTTAGTCCCCCATCCTCCAATGCGTTGCATGTAGGTGCACTGTTTTGCTGGCACAGAGAGCCTTTGAAGTCAATGATGGTCCCACATAGGCACAGCAATCTACCCATACACTACACACTGCAGGATCAGGGCCTTAGAAACTTCAGCAAGTATAGAATTGCAATTGTCACTGCATTGTGAGCCAATGTTCCCAGGATATTTTCCTGGCTTCTCATTTGCTTCTGCTGGTGTAGTATTGTTTTGTAAACTATGTGGTTTGGTTCCCAGCTATCAGAAATATTGCTTCTTTCTCTATGTGCTGTCACAATCATTGTGATCATCTGGGATGCTTTTTATATTAGCCCAAATATATGAGCATTTGGGCAGTGCAGTCAGGGCATTTTCTGAAGACAGCCATCTCTTAGCAGAAATAGGGCTGGTTTAGGCAGAGTATAGATTCATATTAAGCTGTTATGGCTGTGTATACAGTTGCCTGTTGTGATTAGGAGAGGGGAGTTATGCCATTGTCCCTGCATTAACCTGAATTATTACCTAATAATCAACATTAAACAATGTTACTATTACTTGTAATAATCTTTGATGGTGCAGTTTTAAAATACAACTAATATTCAACAAGCAACAGTATGTAACCTAAAGTTTCTAGTGCGGGTTTTATTCCCTCACTGAAAGGCCTTTATATCTTTTATGACACACTGAAGAATCTGCCATTGTTTCTCTCCTTATTTATTCCACTTCCCTTTGAGACAGCATGTGGCAATCACCATCCATCTGTCTGAGGAGTACAAGGGGTTCCTGAGAACCAGTCAGCATGCTCCTTAATTGGCTAGAAGGGTTTCTACTGGCCAATGCCAAACATCTCCTTACCCCCTGGGAAATCCTGTCAAGTCCTGCCTTACTTGTGAATGAAAGGTTTAGAGCAGAAAATGAACCTGTCTCCCACATGGCAGCACAGAGTATTTGCCACTAAACTACTGGGCTCTGTCTGGTTGGTTTTAAAAATAATTATTTAATTCCTGCATCTTCCCCATCATCTCTGTCATCAGCCTAACTACAGCTCTCACTAAAAACTGAAACCTGCAGCTCGGATGCTTTTAGCTTTCTTCTTTAATTAAATAAGATATATGAGGGAAATGAAATGCCACCAGACTTGGGATATTTTTTAATACAGCAGGGAAGTTAAAAAGCGGCGGTGCTGTGGATGAAAGTCCTTTTGAAAGCCACAATGAAATTGATGGTCGTGCTCCTGCACTTGATAGCTCCTTGCCCATGTCTGAATTCTTTGAAATTCCACTTTTTCCAAGAGGAAACAAAACTGAAAGATGTGAGTCATCTGCCATCTCCTTCATTAGGGAAGAAGAGAAGAGTGTTTTTAAGAGCTGATCTTTCTCTTCTTGCCACTTTAAATACCTCAGCCAAGGAAGAATATACAAGCATTGGCTGGAGTCTGGCACTGCTCCTCCCTGAGCTGGGCAACTCTCTGTGTCATCAGAGGTGGGCTGTAGAGTATCATCAGTTGCCCTTTTCTCCCTGAGGCCCTGTTTCAAGAGATCACCTGATCTTCCCATTCACCATCCCCATTCAGGACAGTACTTCAGCATATGCATAACTTTAAGCAGGTACTTAGTTCCTATTGATTTCACCAGGATTAAAGCCTATGCTTGAAGTTAAGTACATGCTGCAGTGCTGGACTGAGTAGGAATGTTTTCCTGGATCAGAGTTGGACATCTCTGCACAGCCCTCCCATCCACTGCCAGCCTAGCATGCGAAAGCCTTGCATTCTCTGCCACTAGATTGCCAGGCTGGCGGGACCCCTGTCATAACATTTCTTCCCAGATCTGGACCTTAGCGTCCAAAATATGGGTGTTAGCATGAAAACCTCCAAGCTTAGTTACCAGCTTGGACCTGGTAATTGCTGCCACCAGCCAGGAATTATACAGTGCCTAGCTCACTGTGGTCCCCCAAAACCTTCCCAGGGGACCCCAAGACCCAGATTCTTTGAGTCTCACCACAAAGGGAAATAACCCACTTCCCTTCTCCCTCTTCCCCTCCAGGTGTTCCCTCCCTGGGTTCCTGGAGAGATATATAGATTCAAGCTCCATGAATCTAAACAAAGGGGTTCCACCCTCCCTGCTTCAAGTCTTTGAAACACAAGTACCGAGAGATTTAACCTCTCTCCCCCCTCACCCAGAGGGTATGCAAAGTCAGGCTTAGTAAATCTAACACAAAGAGACTTTCCCCCTCCCTTCGTTTCTCAGCCTTAACCAGTGAAAAACACTCAAACAGGTCTTAAAAAGAAAGCTTTATATAAAAAGAAAGAAAAAGGACATAAAATAGTCTTTGTATTAAGGTGACAATATACAGGGTCAATTGCTTAAAGGAAAAAAAATGAATAAACAGCCTTATCCAAACAGAATACAATTTAACACATTCCAGCAACTACACACATGTAAATACAAAAAAACAATATAAACCGATTGTCTTACTATCCTTGTACTTACAACTTGGAAACAGAAGATTAGAAAACATGGAGATAGAAGAATCACTCTTAGAGCCGAGAGGGCACAGACCCAAGACAAAGAACAAAGAACCCACACCCAAAACTTTCCTCCACCCAGATTTGAAAAAGTTTTGTTTCCTGATTGATCTTCTGGTCAGGTATTTTTTGTTACCCCTTTCCAGGTGAAAGAGACATTAATCCTTAGCTATCTGTTTATGACACGCCCCCCCATATTTTGGACGCTAAGGTCCAGATCTGGGAAGAAATGTTATGACAACCCCCAAATTAGCTTTCAATAAAAAGTGGTAATCTGGGGCTAGAATGTGCCCTAGATAAGACACAGCCCTCAGTGTTAACTGCACAACTCCAGCAGGAGCCCTAGGAAGCATTGTGCCACAAACAACACTCCCATACCCCTCTGGTGCAATATGCGGAGGGAGTAATGTGGGACAGCTTTTTACAGGGCAAAGCACGCTTGCCTGTTTGTGCACAGTGAACTGACCTCTTGGTTAATGTGGGGAGGGAGGCAGGCAGAACCATGGCTCCATCTTTCCCCATTTATTTTTTGTGGGGATGATACTGTATGCAGAGCTGCTCCCCATACCTGGAGCCAGGGACGGCTCCAGCCACCCGCGCACTAAGTGCGTGCCTGGAGCGGCAAGCCACAGAGGGCAGCCTGCCAGTCGCCGTCAGGGTGGCAGTCAGTCTGCCTTCAGCGGCATGCCTGTGCGAGGTCCACCGGTCCTGTGATTTCGGCAGCCATTCGGTAGCGGGTACGCCTAAGGCGCGGGACCATCGGACCTCCTGCAGGCATGCCGCCGAAAGCCGCCTGGCTGCCGTGCTTGGGGCAGAAAAATACATAGAGCCGCCCCTGCCTGGAGCTGCTATACGAGAAACCCCTAGTGGGCCACATACATATGAGAGGTCCTTAGTGCAGGCCACATACAACCTGGACTCAATATAGCCATTTTGAAGCAGCACTACTGTGAAAACCATGTTGAAAGCCACATGTGGCAAGTAAATGGTCCAGTCCTAAGAAAAAAAGGAAATATATGTTAAGTCAGTGGTGATTTAAAAATGAAATTAATTTAAAAGTCAGAACCAAATTACTGTAAAAAGGGTACTACCTCCTTTCTTATCAATTCTTTCTCATGTATTCTTAACTTAATTATTTTTCATAACTGCAGGGAATATTCAGTAAAGCCCGCAAAAATATAGTGTTCTTAAATCAGAAAAAAATCCAAATTATACCAGCAATAAAGCCGCTCAGGGATGTGCATTAGTGGGTCATGGGTTCATTCATCAGTGTATGGAGGTAACCTACTGTGCCTTTTACCTTCTGCTGCCCTGTATGTTCCACTGAAACTTAAAACATGTGTTATATCTGATTATTCAATAGGATTATATTGTGGAATTGATTATAAAGTGAGAAAGGCTAAAAGCCAAGTAGAGTTGGACCTTTCAAAGGGAATTAAAACCAATAGTAAAAGGTTCTATAACCATATAAATAAGAAGAAAACAAAGAAAGAAGAAGTGGGACCACTAAATACTGAGGATGGAAAGGAGGTTAAGGATAACCTAGGCATGGCCCAATATCTAAATAAGTACTTTGCCTCAGTCTTTAATAAGGCTAATGAGGAACTAGGGATAATGGAAGGATGACAAATGAGAATGAGGATATGGAGGTGGATATTACCACATCTGAGGTAGAAGCCAAACTTGAACAGCTTAATGGGACAAAATCGGAGGGCCCAGACAATCTTCATCCAAGAATATTAAAGGAACTGGCGCAAGAAATTGCAAGCCCGTTAGCGAGAATTTTTAATGAATCGGTAAACTCAGGGGTTGTACCGTACGACTGGAGAATTGCTAACGTAGTTCCTATCTTTAAGAAAGGGAAGAAAAGTGATCTTAGTAACTATAGGCCTGTTAGTTTGACATCTGTAGTATGTAAGGTCTTGGAAAAATTTTTGAAAGAGAAAGTAGTTAAGGACATTGAGGTCAATGGTAATTGGGACAAATTACAACATGGTTTTACTAAGGGTAGATCGTGCCAAACCAACCTGATCTCCTTCTTGAGAAGGTGACAATTTAGACAAAGGAAATGCAGTAGACCTAATTTACCTCGATTTCAGTAAGGCATTTGACACAGTTCCACATGGGGAATTATTAGTTAAATTGGAAAAGATGGGGATCAATATGAAAACTGAAAGGTGGATAAGGAACTGGTTAAAGGGGAGACTACAACGGGTCGTACTGAAGGGTGAACTGTCAGGCTGGAAGGAGGTTACTAGTGGAGTTTCTCAAGGATCGGTTTTGGGACCAATCTTATTTAACCTTTTTATTACTGACCTTGGCACAAAAAGCGGGAATGTGCTAATAAAGTTTGCGGATGACACAAAGCTGGGGGGTATTGCTAACACAGAGAAGGACCGGAATATCATACAGGAAGATCTGGATGACCTTGTAAACTGGAGTAATAGTAATAGGATGAAATTTAATAGTGAAAAGTGCAAGGTCATGCACTTAGGGATTAATAATAAGAATTTTAGATATACATTGGGGACGCATCAGTTGGAAGCAACAGAGGAGGAGAAGGACTTTGGAGTATTGGTTGATCGCAGGATGACTATGAGCCGCCCATGTGATATGGCCGTTAAAAAAGCTAATGCGGTTTTAGGATGCATCAGGCGAGGTATTTCCAGCAAAGATAAGGAGGTGTTAGTACCGTTATATAAGGCACTGGTGAGACCTCACCTGGAATACTTTGTGCAGTTCTGGTCTCCCATGTTTAAGAAGGATGAATTCAAACTGGAACAGGTTCAGAGACGGGCTACTAGGATGATCCGAGGAATGGAAAACCTGTCATATGAAAGGAGACTCAAAGAGCTTGGCTTGTTTAGTCTAGCCAAAAGAAGGCTGAGGGGGGATATGCTTGCTCTTTATAAATATATCAGAGGGATTAATATTAGGGAGGGAGTGGAATTATTTAAGCTTACTACCAATGTAGACACAAGAACAAATGGGTATAAACTGGACACTAGGAAGTTTAGACTTGAAATTAGATGAAGGTTTCTAACCATTAGAGGAGTGAAGTTCTGGAACAGCCTTCCAAGGGGAGTAGTGGGGGTAAAAGACATATCTGGCTTTAAGACTAAGCTTGATAAGTTTATGGAAGGGATGGTATGATGGGATAGCTTAACTTTGTCAATTGATCTTTGATTATCAGCAGATAAGTATGCCCAGTGGTCGGTGATGGGATGTTGGATGGGATGGGATCTGAGTTACTGCAGAGAATTCTTTCCTGAGTGCTGGCTGGTGAGTCTTGCCCACATGCCCAGGGTTTAGCTGATCGCCATATTTGGGGTCAGGAGGGAATTTTCCTCCGGGGCAGATTGGCAGAGGCCCTGGAGGTTTTTCGCCTTCCTCTGCAGCATGGGGCATGGGTCACTTGCTGGTGGATTATCTGCAGCTTGAGGTCTTCAAACCACAATATGAAGACTTCAATAACTCGGACATAGGTTAGGGGTTTGTTATAGAAGTGGATGGGTAGGGTTCTGTGGCCTGCTTTGTGCAGGGGGTCAGACTAGATGATCACATTGGTTCCTTCTGACCCTAAAGTCTATGAGTCTATGAGTCTATTATTGTACTTGTGAAACATCATTCTTGGTATCAGTCTTTTTTGAGTTCAATATATGCAATAAATACTTCAAGCTGGTAAGTTAAAAAAAATAAAAACACAAAGTAAGAGGGCGGAACCCCTGAAAATATTATATCGCAGGGATAGGCAACCTATGGCACACGTGCCGAAGGCGGCACACGAGCTGATTTTCACTGGTACTCACACAGCCCGGGTCCTGTCCACCAGTCCAAGGGGCTCTGCATTTTAATTTAATTTTAAATGAAGCTTCTTAAACATTTTAAAAACCTTATTTACTTGACATACAACAATAGTTTAGTTATATATTGTAGATTTATAGAGAGACCTTCTAAAAACGTTAAAATGTATTACTAGCACACGAAACCTAAAATTAGAGTGAATAAATGAAAACTTGGCACACCACTTCTGAATGATTGCTGACCCCTGTTATATGGTATATTTATCAAGCAGAGTGCCCCAAGGGTCGGTCCTAGGGCCTGTTTTGTTCAATATTTTCATTAATGATCTGGATGATGGGATGGATTGCACCCTCAGCAGGTTTGCAGATGACACTAAACTGGGAGGAGGGGAGGGGAGGGATAGGATACAGAGGGACTTAGACAAATTAGAGCATTGGGCCAGAAATAATCTGGTGAGGTTCAGCAAGGACAAGTGTAGAGTCCTACACTTAGGACGGAAGAATCCTGTGCACTGCTACAGACTAAGGACCAAGTGGTTAGGCAGCAGTTCTGTAGAAAAGGACCTAGGGGTTGCAGTGGACGAGAAGCTGGATATGAGTCAACTGTGTGCCCTTGTTGCCAAGAAGGCTAACAGCATTTTGAGCTGTGTAAGTAGGAGCATTGTCAGCAGATTGAGGGACGTGATCATTCCACTCTATTTAGCACTGGTGAGGCCTCATCTGGAGAATGTGTCCAGTTTTGGGCACCACACTACAAGAAGGATATGGAAAAATTGAAGAGAGTCCAGCGGAGGGCAACAAAAATGATTAGGGGGCTGGAGCAGATGACTTATGAGGAGAGGCTGAGGGAACTAGGATTATTTAGTCTGCAGAAGAGAAGAATGAGGGGGGATTTAATAGCTGCTTTCAACTATCTGAAAGGGAGTTCCAGAGAGGATGAATCTAGACAGTTCTCAGTGATACCAGATGAAAGAACTATGAATAATGGTCGCAAGTTGAAGTGGGGGAGGTTTAGGTTGGATATCAGGAAAAGCTTTTTCACTTGGAGAGTGGTGAAGCACTGGAATGGGTTACCTAGGGAGGTGGTGGAATCTCCTTCCTTAGAGCTTTTTAAGGTTAGGCTTGACAAAGCCCTCGCTGTGATGATTTAGTTGGGGATTGGTCCTGCTTTGAGCAGGGGGTTGGACTAGCTGACCTCTAGAGGTCCCTTCCAACCCTGAAATTCTATGATTCTGTGATTTTGAAAAAATAAAACCCAGGTTATCAACCTAGAAGATACACTGTATTGGCAGAATTCATTAATTCTTTCATCAAGTAACTTATATACATGCTTCAAATATGTTTTTGATTTTTTTAATGATCTTTCTTTGTTTCTGTGAAACCTAATCTGGGCTCCTGGAATAAGGCAAGAATTTTTTGTAACCCCAGGAAATTTCTGGTAGCAGTTAGCTAAAGTTGATACACTCTTTTCTGTAAACCTTACATTTCAGGAGCTTGTAACACAACTACACCTCAACCTCGATATAACACTGTCCTCGGGAGCCAAAAAATCTTATCAAACTGCAGGTGAAACTGCGCTATATCGAACTTGCTTTGATCCAACAGAGTGCAGCCCCAGCCCCCACTCTCCCCGGAGCACTGCTTTACCATGTTATATCCAAATTTGTGTTATATCAGGTTGCGTTATATTGAGGTAAAGGTAGAGGTGTATTAAAATTTACTTGAGGCCACTAATTGGACCAAAAATTGCAAAAACAAAATACAAGTAAAAGTTATTTTATCTTAAATCTGAAGAAGTTATGTGAAGTATTTTAACCTGCAATGAATAGAGATACTATATTTTCCTGGAAGATAATCTGTGCTATATTTTCTGATAGCCCATGAAATTATAACAGTTTCAGCAGACCCGACTATCAACACTGGCATCTGCAGTGAACTTGCTTGCCTTTAGAGAGCTCCAGTTTTTAAATGTGATGTCATTTAGTTTCATTATTTTAAATGAAGAGAAGTCCTTGTGATCGCTAAAGTGCTGCTTTTAACATTGACCTTTTGTTCGTAAATGTGCCCTTCTACTGACACTGTTTGTTGTTATGTGTATGGTAAAAATGGAATGAAGTAATTTAATAGAACTGTAAAACTCTTGTAAAACTGATAGAAAGGCTACCTTGCTATCTCAGACACATAATGAGCCAGTTCCTCAGCCCCAGTTCCAGAGTCTGAAGTTGAGCTACCCAAAATCAGCAGTCACTTTTGAAAATTTCTACACCGATGACTTCAGATGATCTTCTTTGCTCCAAACCAAAGGCTTAATTCCTAACACAACCAGCTCAGGGGAAACAATTAGTGTAACTTGTACACATTGTTACCCCAAATATGCATGCATGCAACCTGATGAGAATGACTGATGCCTTTTTGGTGACCTCAGATGGAAAACTCATATTTCTTTATTTAATTACTCATATTACATGAATGTACCAAATGGCATGAGTCTAGCTCAGCAGGAACCTGGAAGTTTACTGGCTGTTAATCAGTGAATGACCTCTTATGAGTGCTTACAGTAATTATCGGAGATGTTTTTGATAGATTCCAGCCTCTTTCTCCCACATCACCCGCCTGTTTTGTTCTCCTGATTTCTCAGTGGAGCTGTGATGTGAAGGAGGCTTCCAGTTCCACACCAGAGAAGGAGGGCCTTATTCTGGGCTAATTAAAACCAGGGCTCAATCTAGCCTAAGGTGTACACTCAATCCTCAGTGCTTAGTGTGTTTTTGCTATGAAAAGCTTCTGTAAAAACAGCATTGTAGGGTTCTGTGTTTATTGTGTCTCACTAATTCCATATCCAATTAGGTCAGGTCATAAAAAAAGGATGATTTTCCAACTTCCAGCCCTGGAAAAAAGCAGCCTTCTATATGGATCTCTTTGAGACAAAACATGGATGATTTCATCCTTGCCATCACTTTCAGAGCAGACCTGCCCTGTAATGAACCTGAGTAATATTTACACAGTAATTACTCCATTATGGGAACAATTTTCAAAAGGCCTTATGTGCCTCAAGTGCTTCCGTTCCATTTTCAGAAGTGACATAGACACCTAACTGCCACTTTAGGTGCCTATGTCCACAATTTAGATGATCAGAACCCATGCCCAGCTGCTGCCTAACCTGGTAGTAGCCTAAAATCCTTAGGCACCTTCATTTCTGCCAGTGAAGTCCCCTGAGTTTCTGCTGGTGGACATATGCAAAGCTGTCTGAGTCCTGACACCACTGAGCTGCGTCTTACCTGACTCATGCCTAAGACCCAGTGGGAGTTCACAAAGGAGGCATTCCCCTGCCTGTCTTGCCTGTGAGGTCCAACCCAGTAAATGTGCTTTGAGAACACCCAAAACCACATCTACCAGATCAGGGCCCATACAAAATAATGGTGGTGATGGTTCCCTTATTTCTTATAGCCAGGTGGTTGGAGCACTCACCCAGGCTATGGAGACCCAGGTTCAAATCCCTAAAGCAAGGACTTGAACCCACATCTCCCATCTTAATGCTCTAATTACTGGGCTGTGGGGTAGTCTGAGTTGGGGCTTTCTCAATTTTTCCTTTTGAAGTTGTCCTACTTTGTATGACATGCTGAAATAGTTTTTGGAGCTGAGATTTGTATCTGCCTCTCCCACATCCCACTAGAGCACCTTAACCACTCAGCTATGGAGTTGTTCTCTCATTCACTCTGCTAGCTTAGTGGATCCCCACTAACTTGCTGACTTCTGTGAATCCCATTCTCACATGTCTAACTTTCCCCATGATTATATAGGGAGCCTGGGTACCTAACTCTCCCCATGCACTGTATAGGGACCGTAGGCACCAAATATGGAGCTGGGGGATTTCACTGGACCTAAAGGTAGATGCTGCAATACTGAGCCTAAGACCCCTTTGTGGATGTGGTCTTTAGGAGCTTAAATCTCACTGAAAGTCAGTGAGACATAGGGCAAGTCTACACTGTGGGGCTAAATCGACCTAAGTCATGCAACTCCAGCTCCATGAATTATGTAGCTGGAGTCTACGTATCTTAGGTCAATTTATTGTGGTGTCTACACCATGCTGGGTTGATGGGAGAAACTCTCCCATTGACTTACCTTATGCTTCTCCTTCTAGTGGAGTACTGGAGTCAACGGGAGAGTGATCAGTGGTTGATTTAGTGGGTCTTCTCTAGAACCACTAAACTAACACCCCCCTACCTCCCTCCCCCCTAGTGGCAGACCAAACACACATTCTTTCAAAAGACCATTTATTATGTCTGGTGTGGGTTTAGAACATAATAGAGCAAATGGGAACAGAATCTTGGAAGGAGCACACAGGGAAACAGGTAAGCCTGAGACCTTGGACACAGAGCTATGTTTTGCTAAAATCCTGTAGACAGGTCTATTTGTGTACATATTGCTACGGTTTTATTCCACTTTGTTCAATGTGCATAATCTAGATAAAAATAAACTTGGATCTGTGTTAATTTATTTCTCACCCACCAAGGATTTAATCTACTCCAGAACTTCAACCTTTTTGACCCCCAAGCACAGGACACCAACAATAAATTGACTTTTGATCAACTTAGAGAAACTACAGACTTTATTTTAAGATTCAATGAGCCTGATTTGGCCCTTTGTCTATACTTTGGATACCCTTCACTAGACCAGTTAGCCAAACTCCAGGACATAGTTAATTGTGAGAGCTAGAGCTGTATTTTACACAGATGAATAATTATGGGTTATGACACAGAAAAAAATACATTAAGTAGTGGAAACTTCAATCAACAAATGGACAACTTCATTTCAAAATGACAAAAGACTCAAAAAACATTTAATCTCAGTTATCTCTGTAATATTGTCTTTAAGAGTTTAGCTGGGAATATAATTTGAGATAGCAGTACATTTTCCCCAAACTCATAGACCTGCGAGGCCCCTGGCCCTTTTTGTACCTTTACATTTTATGATAGTCTCTGTGTGTATATATATGTATATACATATATACACACACACACACACATACATACATACATACATACATACAGAATCAGGATTTGCTAACAAGATGTCTGGGAAATAAGCCAGCTTCAGTGGCTTTAGGAAGGAGTATTTTCAGAGTTACAGAGTGGCATAGGAATATACTTATATTTAAATACACAAATGTCTCAAATTATCACAGCAAATGGCAATTGACAGTTTCTGATGCATCTTGGCACTGATTTCAGATCAAATCACATACCAGGCTTTAAATCAAAATATATTTATCTCCTTGTTGGCATTAATATCAATCTCAAACTCCATCTTCTGAATTATGTTTACTTATGATCCATAAAGGAGCCATCTTAATTTTTTCACATTTAAATGTTGTTTGTGCTGCTTCTGGCCTGCTAGACAACAGTATATCCCATATGTGAATATGACATTGCCATCACTAAGAATGTTACAATCATTTTCAGGATACTGTCTTTCTGAATTTGGCTAGCAAACTGCTCGGCTGAAGTCAGTGTTTTTGGCTCTAAAACACCTGGCCCATCCTAGAGAAAGATGACCTCGGGATTATTGTTTCCCATCTGGAGACGGCCCAGGAAGTTCCAGATGTCAGAGTTCTGGCTCATCAAAGTGCCAGTTTTAGAACGAAGGTTCCCAGGATCAGAGTGGGTTTTATTGGTGGAGTATCTACCTCACACTGCCGTTCAGGAGAGAGCCAGTTTAATATTATTTTGGCAAAAGCTCACCTTAAAATGGAATTATCATTTTCGAAACATTTAACATTAACCATTGATGTGACTGTTCTGCTTTTTGGGATTTGTGTATGAACGATGAAGAATGCAGTCACTTTGTAGGGTATTATATATTGTCTTCCTGTGGCTCAGTTTCACCAGCCATAAAATGGTGCTAATGATGCTTAACTCCCTTTATAAAGTTTCTTGAGCTATACTGATGAAAAACGCTATGTAAGAGCTATGTAATATTATTATATTTGCACAGTAGTTAGATAAGTAGTTAGATGAGTGGACATACTGTAATACGAAAAACACTTTGGGTCAGATTGTGTCTGGCCCTGGCAGTTGTACAAGGTGGGAGAGAAGGTACAAGGAGCTTTCAAACTCCCTGTGTAGAAGTCAGAATCAGCAGTATGTGTAACGACTGCTTGAGGGCAGCACCAACAGCAGCCCTTCATCTCCACAAGGTGAGCAGAGCGGGCTCCGCATGAGGAGGGGAGAATTCATGCTGGATGCTGTAAGTAATTGTAATATGGACCTCAAGTGCAATGCCTTGAGGAGCTCCTACTCAGCAGCATTCTTTCCCTCACCTTCACAGCAGGGCTGTGCCTTAAGGTACAGTCTAGCCTCTTGAATCATTCACTGTACAAAGCATGGTGCTTGTAAGAATCCTGAGATCGCACCCATGTTGTCTTCCACGCTCAAGACCCTTGCATCATTTCTCCCTTTTTTTACATCTCTCCTCTGCCTGAATGAGGCTTCTTTCTGTACCTTTCACACTAATCAGCTAGACCAGTCAGTGGTAAGCAACATAAGACACTCCCTCCCCATCAGCCCTGATATCATCCACAGTAATCCTAGCCTGTGCCAGTTTTTTGGACTGAGAGCCTGGGAATGAGAATCAAATACAGATCTGAGGCCCCAGGCATCTGAGCATGTGTTTTCCCACAAGGCAAAAATGTAGCACATCAGGGTGATTGGAATGGTGAGATGTTGGGTTTTCACCAATCATATAATCTGAGCTCTTATTAAATCTTCAGGCCCTATCTCTTTCTTTTGGCTGCATTCTCTTGTAATTGCTAAGACACAGTGCTAGCTATCTCTCCCTTCTACCTTGAGATCCTGCTACAGTTTTGCTTATAGTCCCAACAAGTCCAAGGAATCAATGCAATTGAAATTGCCACCGAGGTCTTTCAAATCCCTTGTATTTTTCCTTTAATTTGTCAAGAACAGTGGGGTTAGGGGAATGCAGTACTAAAGCTCCCATTAAAAAGAAAACTTTAAGTTCTAAAGTAGAGAACAAGTTTCATGCTAAATGGGTTCTTGGGGTTGAGTGTAGGTGCTCAGAAATAGCACTGTGATAAATAGCAGAGCGTGTACCACACCAGATTTGACTAATGAGATTGTCACTACAATATCCTGCTTCCTGTCTTCACCTGAAGCTCATTTGCTTTTCAGGTTCATTACATTTCATCTGTTTAGCTGTTTTATGACACAGTATGGTCGGTTCCATATCTACCATTAGGATGAGCAAAGTGCAGCATAGAGTACTCTGATTTAACACCAATATATTTTTGAATAATTTTCAATAATTTTTACTTTATTTTCCAGTTTTTGCTGTTTTTTTCAGTTTCTTAATGTGAAAACAAGGGCTGAGTAGTTGTTTCTAAAAATCAAGTTGGCAGTACTTACTATAACACAAATGTAATGAAACTGTTTATATAGTATGATACTTAACTATGATCAGGGCTTATTGACTCCTGGGATTTGTTGTCACAGAAATAGCAGTGGAATTTCCTCCTTGATAAGGGACCCACAGAAACTGTTACCTGTTCTGTTAGGTAGTCTCACCTGGCAGAACAGTAGTGGTGTGCTGTATTGATCAGACAAACAGGAGGGCACCAGTCACAAAAACTGTTTCTTATCCCTTTCTTCCTCTATCAGCGTGGCTTATCCCTGAGAAAATGCTCAGCCAGAGGGTGATGCTTTTGACGATGATTCATATGGAGTGACAGTGGGAATTAGTATGCAACTGATGGTAGCATGGGACTTGCTGTGCCCCACTGAGGAGAGGTGCAGCTACTTGGACTTCTCCTCCAGCCTGAGAAAGGTTATCAGAGAAACTGTTCTATGGGGAGCCAGAGGAGTCCCTTGGAAGATATGCTGGGGAGAGAGAGGGAGTGTGAATTCCTACTTTGCATGACAGAGAATTGCCTTAAAGGTGGGGAAGGCAAGACTCACGTCCCATTTTAACTATGATACAGATGGAACTAGATGAAGGAGATATGACTCTTCAAACACCAAATAGTTCTGTGTGTAGGGGGATGGAGGTCGCTTCTCTTCCCCCCTACCCCCCAAAGTTGTACTGTGTTTGCTTTCTTACAGTCTTTTCCCTCATATGTGTAGTGTTCATGTAAAATTTGTTATAAATTATAGAGTTAACATTTCCTTGCAGTTTGCCAGTTTGTTTTATTTATTTATTTTTTGCTGTTTTTCTATTTGTTTCCATTCTGCTGCAGAAATCTGATCACCACAGAACTCCTTGCCAAAATTCAACAGAAACCAGGGGGTATTGGGGATCTTGCCAAAGAATTTAGATCCAATATGCTGCACAATACACAGGGCTCTGCCTCTGATAGACAGCGACACACTGGTTGGTTTTTGAACTACTGTACTGTATGCGTCCAAAATTTGTGTTTAGGTTTAAATGTAATTAAAATGTTAGAAGTTTACATAGACTGTAATCCCTCCACGTGTCTGCTTTGCTGTTGGGAGACTAAAAATGTTTTCACTGGCTAATTTTGGGGATGAATGTATACCTTCTCCTCCTCTCCTCAGCCCTGCATGTCTTGTCCCCATCCCCTTCCATTCCTCTCACTCAGACACAAGTCAGAACTCTGTGACATGACTGTATGTAGATATTACAAAACAGGAATCATCTCTGTGATTATAGGAATATAACACAAAGAATGCATAAGGGCCAAATACTCCCTGTAGATGTACATATGTGTATGCCATTGTATTGAACAGGAGCTGAACATACATGTCTGAGGGCAGAATTTGGCCTTCTGTGTTTATGTATTCTTTAGTTTAGAGAAATCTAATAATTCTACAGATAGATATTGGTTCCTTTGCCATTTCCCCCACTATCCCATATAATATGAAGATTCTTTGTAGATGACAGGTATTATTCCAATGCAAATTAACAGAGGTGAACTTTTTTCAAAAAAGCATGGGAGTAGATGTCACTTTAGTCAAATAATTCCATTATCAAGAGGATGGGGGTTCAGTGTGCACACAACTGGTGCACTTGCCCAAAGTTCTAAAGCCTCTGGAACCAGGATCCAAACATTATTAAAATGTTAACTGTAAGATCCCATTTCTTAGACTGGAGAGTTTTGAGATTGGGCTGCTATCCAGAAAAAGTTCTCCTGAATGGAACTGAGGGTTAACTGCTGAACTACTTTGTGCTGACACCGAGCTATTCTGGAAATCTGTGCTGGAGACTGGCTCATCAAACAAAGGACACTGCTGTTTTAGCAAACTCTCCTGCCAGTCTCCATATTAAATGTGAGGATTATTATCAGCAACAGGCAGTCTTCTAGGCAGGGCCGTCCTTAGGCATAGGCAGAATAGGCAGCCGCGTAGGGCCTCACTCTGCCTGGGGGCACCACTCTGCAGGCAGCCCAGACAGTGTAGAAGCAGGGCTGCTGGGTCCTAGAGAGAGCCGAATGCAGCACGGTCTGAGGAATGGGATTGGCTGCTGGGGTCTCTGGTAAGAGGAGGGGGTAGGGTTGGGGAAGGAGCTCACCTGTGAGTGTGACTCTTTTCCCCTGGCTGAGGTGAGGTGAAGCAGGCTCTGAGGCTCTGGAACCAGTATCCTTTGTTGTCCCCCATAACATCAATTCTTCTCCCCACGGCCCCACGGAGCACCCCCTCCTTTCTCCCTCCTCCCCAGGAGCAGCCCTCTCTCTCTCCTCCCTCCCCTCCGTCAGGGCTGGGTTGGGTGAGTGTGATGAACTGGGAATGTTCCTAATGTTTTCTCTGAATACTGTGTTGGTGCCTCAGTGTACCCTAGGCAGTTCTTAAGTATCTGGCAGAGCAAATGGCCAGTGCACCTAAATGCCTGACACTCTGTCTCCTAGCAACTGATGGCCTGGGCCCCTCCCCTGCAAAGATGCCAGCTGAAGGTGTTGGAGACAAAGAGGTCAGGTGACCTCCTGGCCCGGGAAAGGAGCTGAGCAGAGAGGAGGGGCTGGGAGGGGTTGTTAGGCTGGAGCTGGCTGAGGGGAGACGTAGGGGTCTGGCTCACTGCCCCCAGAATGGACCTGGCCGAGGGGTCCGGTTCTCTGTACCTACAAGCTCTGTTTTAGACCCTGTTCCTGTCATTGAATAAACCTCTGTTTTACTGGCTGGCTGAGTCACATCTGACTGCGAAGTGGGGGTGCAGGACCCTGTGGCTTCCCCAGGACCCCGCCTGGGTGGGCTCGCTGTGGGAAGCGCATGGAGGGGCAGAGGATGCTGAATGCTCCAAGGAGAGACCCAGGAGGTGAAGACGTGTGAGCTTCTTGCCCTGAACAAGTCTGCTCCAAGGGAGAGGAGGCTCCCCAAAGTCCTGACTGGCTTGGTGGGGAGCAGTTCCAGAGCATCGCCCGGGGACTCCGTGACAGTGAGGTGCTGTGGGGGAGGGGAGGCTGGCTACCTGCTGAGGAATGAAAGTGAAAGTAACTCACTTCCTGGGCGGTGAGCCAGGATTGGAATGTCGCACAGGGCTGGGCTGGGGTTAGCCAGATGTGTGAAAAATCAGGACAAGGGGTTGGGGTAGATACCCCTATTTTATAGGGCCATTCCTGATATTTGGGGTCTTTTTCTTATATAGGCTCCTTTTACCTCCCCCCCCCCACGGCTTGTCCTGATTTTTCACACTTGCTGTCTTGTCACTCTAAGTGGGGGTAGTTGGTGCCTATATAAGACAAAGCCCCAAATATCAGGACTGGCCCTATAAAGTCAGGACATCTGGATCTGACCACCCTAGCTGGGGAGCGCCTCTCCCTGGGCTGGCAGCTGCCAGTGATTCGTCTCATCCGGGGGGAGCTGCACAGGGCTAGATGAGCTGCTGTGGCTCCATGGGTGACCTGTCTGAGATCAGATGCTGTGCTAACTTCACCATGGTCCGTAAGGCTGGTGGTGGTGCCCATTGGAGTGTGATTGCACCTGAGGGTTTGCTGCTGCTGTTGCCACTCTGCACCCCAGGAGGTGGATTTTGGGGTCTATTGCAGCTGTTGGACCAGCAGGCTGGGGGGTGAGCCAAGCATGAAAGCATGGTACTGTGTTGCCATTTAGATTGTCATTTAACAACTTTGTTTGCCAAAAATTCTTGCTAACAATCCTGAATCCAATTTCAATATTTTTTTTAAAAAAAAAATCAATATCTTAGCCAAAAACAGAAAATTAAGTTGTTGACAATTATTAGTGACAGGTTTGGTTTGAGGCAGGGAGTGGGCCAGTTTTCATCAGAGAAACAAAAAATGTTGACTGACTTTCCTATAGCCTGTTACTCCTGATAAGAACCCTCCAACAACTGTAATATGCTCATCTCCTTACTAGTGTATAAAGCAGGGGTCGGCAACCTACGGCACACGTGTCAAAGGTGGCAGGTGAGCTGATTTTTGATGGTATGCAGCAGCAGGCTGAGCGGCTCAGCCCATCACTGCTCTGGGGTTCCAGCTGCTGCCCTATTGCCAGCTGGGATACCAGCCATCGGCCCCACTCAGCACCTGCTGCTGGCCTGGGGACCCCCAAGGAACCCCAGGCTGGCAGTGGACTGAGCAGGCCAGCTGAACCACTCAACCTGCTGTCAGCCTGGGGTTCCATTCACTCAGCTGGCAGCGGGCTGAGTGGGCTGGTGGCGGGCTGAGCAGGGCCGGTGGGGGGTTGAGTGGCTCAGTCTGCTGCCAGTCTGGGGTGCCAGCAGCACTCAGCCTACTGCTACTCCGGGGTTCCGGCTGCCGGCCCCTTGCCAGTCAGGAGCTCAGCCGCAAGCCCCACTCTGCCTCCTGCCAGCCTGGGTGAGCAGAATCCCAGGCTGGTAGCGGGCTGAGGGGGGGTTGGCGGCCGGGATCCTGGCTGGCAGGAGTTGGTGGTCAGAACCCCAGACCAGCAGCAGGCTGAGCAGGGCCTGGGATCCTTGTCTAGGGTTCCAGCCACCAGCCCGCTGCCGGTTTGGGGTTTCATTTACTCAGCTGGCAGTGGCCTGAGCAGGACCAGTGGCCAAGACCTCAGATAATAACAATAATTTATTTATATAATATAGACATAGAGAGAAACCTTCTACAAACATTAAAATGTATTACTCGCACGAGAAACCTTAAATTACAGTGAACTTGGCACACCACTTCTGAAAGGTTGCCGACCCCTGGTATAGAGTGACCATATGTTGTACTAAGATTCTCCTGCTTTTTTTTTTCCCTGTGAGTCAGTATAACTTTTGCCAGCCCAGAATTTGGGCAGCCAATGTTTTACGTTTTCACAATGTTTTCTCCAACTTTCATAAAGTAAATACATAGTTAATATGAGTTAAAAAGGCCAGGGACACTTCTTTGTGAAGAATCTGTACAGCAGATCATGCCCATAGACGATCCAGAAAAGAAATTTGAGGTTGAATTTTTTAATGTTGTGATGGATAAAGGAGTATCTGCTGTTGATGAAAGGTTTAATACCTTGCAAGTACACCATGAACAGTTTGGATTTTTGTATGACATAACTAAATACAACGAAATAGGAAAACAAGAGCAACTAATGACAAAGTGCAAGAACCTAGAGAGCCTCCTTAAGCACGGTGATAGTTTTGATTTAAATGGACTTGAAATGTACGAAGAATTGAGTACACTGTCATCAATGTTGCCACATGCAAAATCGGTGATGGACATTGTACAGTTTATTCATACCCGCAAACTTGTTGACATATATCCTAATGTGTACATTGCCACTCGTATTCTACTGACAATTCCTGTAACAGTAGCATCAGGAGAACGGAGTTTCTCAAAACTAAAGCTCATTAAAAACTATCTCCGCTCTACCATGAGTCAGGAACGCTTAACTGGTCTTGCTATTCTTGCAATCGAACAAGACACGACTTTGTCTTTGTCATATGATGACATTATTACTGATTTTGCAGCCAAAAAAGCCAGAAAGATTGCTTTTAATTAAAAACAAATCTTTGTTTCAATACCTCTGCATATAAATTTCCAATAAATTTTTGATAAATTAAAAAAAATATATTATTTGCATCATTCTGTCATATCAGAATTTTTTCTATAGTGCTGCTTCTTTAGTGCTAGTCCATCAGCATTACAGTGTGCTTAATTAAGTTAAACTGGTTTTAATAACGTGAATGTGGCAAGTTTTCCAATACTGTAAGCTTATGTTTGTGTTGCTAAGAGCAGATCAGGCACAGGGGCACCAGTTTAATAATCTCGCCTAGGGCACCATAAATCCTAAGGCCGGCCCTGCTTCTAGGATGGTAGGAGAGTGCTTCCTTTCATTTGCAGATTTGTATCTGTTCACATCCTCATGAACTTCATTCAAGGCCACTATCTGTCTTTTCTGCGTATGCTTTGGGTGGCTGTATAGTCCCACTTATGTGAGTTCAGAGCATGCTCTTTCTCTTGCCACAATCAGAGCTATATAAATTCATTAAAAGAAGAAATTTCTTGCATTCCTCTTCACCTGCCCCCATAACCTCTCAGACTCCATCCTCAAAGCATAGGCAAGAATTCTGCACATTGAATTATGAATGCCAGTGATTCTTTCCTATATCTGGCATGCTAGTAAAGATTGCTGATTTCAAGTGACCTACTGTACCACACTGTATTTTTGGAATGAGGCCAAATAAGACTTTTTTTTTAAAAAGAAATTGCCATGTGGAATACATAAACCAGACATAATATCTCACTGGGAAGCACTGATTATTCAATTCCTTCACTGGCAGGAAAGCATCCTATCTAAAGCCCACGTATTATGAGTCTGAATTCTCTCCTTTAATGGGTGAAATAGCCTAAATATCCCACCTAATAGAACACTACTGTTTTTCTGATGTATTATTCATTAAAGTTGAACTGTTTTCACAATCAATCTCAGGACATGGCTGTTCCCATTTTTTTTACTGCAAGTGTGAGCCCAACCTTGCTCCAGACCAGCTGCTTGTCAATCAGTTGTCACTTCTTGAATGCCCCTGCACAATTCTTTGCTCTAATTAGAGAAGGAAAAGTAGCTGTTTAAGACTGTCTGTTAAGTTCAGTTGATGCCAGATCTGTGTATGTTCAGTGTACTTTATACCTAAGATTGTTTTTAAAGCTTACAATTAAATCTCATGTCACCTTCCATTCAATGCTTTCTTTGATAATGATGCAGTATTGCAGCAATGGAAGCTTTACTTTATCTCCATGAAAGACTATTATCTTTAATAAATACTTCACTGTTAACACACTATTCCTACTTTTTTTTTTGAGAGAGGATGTGATACAATTGCAGGTTAAATCTGCAGTAGATCTTGTCAGAGATAAACAACAGTCCTTGCAATATAGATCTGGATATTTAGATGTCTCTGTGTGTATATAGATATAGATATGGATATATAATAAACTATATTAAAAGTAACCCTTAGACACATTGTTAACTTGATCTTGCCTCCTCAAAAAAAAAAAAAGTAATCACAAGAATTATAATCCCTGATTATTTTTTTTGCTACCTAGAAGAAAGTCTCTGGCTACTCTTGTATATTTTCAATCACATTAATATCAGAATTGCTTGTATCTGAGCAGTAAGAAAAGCAGAGAAGTGGTCATTTTTCATACTTCAAATCACATACCAGTGACATATCTTCCTTATTTTCACTTTCTATAAAGCTTCATGCCTAATACAGTTGTAAAGAACAAGAGGAAATAGATACAATCCAGTTAGTTGCTCTAGGCCTTTAGGGATCGGTTATTTTTAATGTATTTGATTCTTACCCAGATCGTTAGAGTGGCCTCTAGGAGAAATGTAGCTACACCATTTCCCATTGCTACTCCATTTTAGATTACAAGTGACGTTTATTTATCCCATCTGTTTGATGCTGATGTCTCAATGTGGTGCATTGAAATGTACCGATTTATCCGCTCTGGTACCTAAACTTCACCCTTCCATCTGTGGATGTTCCTAATCTTAGTGATCTTCTCTAGGCTTCAGATAAGAAAAAAAAATGTGTATCTTATAGGTCATCAGAGTCTTTCTAAAACAGAGTTGTTTTGCCCCCAAGAGGCTGATTTGGTCTCTAAACCTTTAGGTCCTTTCTGAGATGTCTGTTTCTTTTCAGACCGATTTCCTAATGAAAGACACTCATTACCAATGTGCTTTTTTAGTAAACCAATAAAATGCAGAACCTGTTTTATCAGGTACCTGCTAAGAAGCCCTTTGCTTTTTAGGATAGCTTGATAAATTCCTTACAAAGTAGAGCTTCAGGTGAGAACATAGTTTACAATAATACAAGAACTTGTATTGAGTTTCCTGGCAAGGAGCTCGACATGCTTTACAATGCAACAGCCCTTTTAGGTAGGTAAGTATCTCTATTTTACATATCGAGAATCAGAGGCACAGAGAAATTAACTGACTTGATCAAGGTCTTGCAGGAAGTCTGTGGAAAGCCAAGGGTCCAAAACAAAGGTCTCCCAATTCCCATTTTTGTGTCTTAATCACAAGACCACTTTTCTGCCCAAAACAATTTCCACTTGGTTAGCCACTCAATGGAGCAAATATTATAGGGAATTACTTTGTGACTGTTTCAGGCAGAACCACCAAGGAAGCAGTATTTGGATTGCAGTCCAGATTATGTTCAAGCAAGGGTTTAGGGTTTGGATCTGATGTTTAATCAGGGCTATGATTCAAATTCAGCTACATCTTTTGAGAAATTCTCATGAGATTTCAGCCACATTTGAGGTAACATTAATGTTATTAGCTGTTCAGCACTCCAGAGTGAACTAGTGCTTTACAGGATAGAACAGATTGCTGACCTAAAGAACTTCCAATCTAAGCAGACCACACAGGGAGAGCTGGATGGTGGGTTTTAATTCAAACACTACCTCCTTTGATGAGTTAAAAAGGGTTCTGATTCAAGTTTCCAGTTTGGGCTTCTCCCCACTGCTGAGTATCATTATGTGATTAAACAAGAGGCTCTTTATGTACAAAATCAGTGAAATATTATTCTACTATTGTAGATAATTTTTCCATTTAAAGGGACACGATCAACTTGCATATCACATTGTGCCTGAAAATTCTATACCCAGTATAGTTACACATGAGACGTAAGATTACTGTAACTGAAGGAATATAATAGGAGAATATTCCTCATTTTTTTCCCCAGTCTACTCTGTGCATTTGACAGCACTACTTAGAAAGTTTCACTGGAATGGAAGAATGTACCAGTTCTCTATCCTTAAAATAGGGAATTTTAGTCTAATCTTTCAACCGAGTGGACTTTTTTAAGGGTACCTGCTGAATTTTCCCTGTATCTTAGTAAAAGACACTTTTAAACATCAGCAGAGGAGCAGGAAACCTTTTATTAAAATCCCTTTAAGAATTTTAAAAATAAAATCAGGTTGCACTGCTTAGAAGCTACAGTCTTTATTTTAAATTAGTCAGTTTAAAAGAACTTCTCATGTTGACAGTGTCTGTTTAAGTTGTTTCTTCAGAGGCAGGATTTTTTTGTCATTGACCAGGAAAGCCAAAGAGTATGTTAGAGGGAAGCTGTTTGGGAATCTTTTTTGATCAGAACCCTCATGCTTCTGTACTGGGCCAGCACTGTACTTCATGTACAGCCCCACACATCCTTTCCCTGTTTGTTTGTTTGTTTTTTTCTCAATTAGACCTCAGTTCTTCTCCTGAATTACAGCTTTTCACATTCACACCCAGCAAGGACATTCAGTGAATAGTCTTAATAAGTCTTAATAAGACCATCCATTAATGCTGCTCCATTATCTGGCTATCCTATGGAGTCATGTAGTATGAAATATAATCTCCCTCTTTCCCCTTTTTTCTATAGAAAATACGATATAGCATCACCAAGATATGCCTGAGTCAGGAATACCAAAGTTCCTTCTAAATCTAGGATTCCCACACTGGCACTTGGTTGTGTCAGCTATGCCACCAATCAACTGTGGGGTAGGTTCTATTAACCTTACTCATGCTGCAGAATTGGTTCTAATACCCTTATTCACCTTATTCTGTGAGTAGTCCCATTAATTTCAAAGAGTAAGGTCCAATACAGCCTGAGTAAAGGTATCAGACTCTAACACCCAATGCATTTAAAGTTTTCATAAGAACAAATCCCCAAAAGGTGAAGAGAAATAGAACCATAACTTTTATACAAAAGGAAGGAAAAAAACGTGATGGGGGAAGCGGGAATGATGTTTAAGAAAAATATTGGGCACATCTATTATTTGAATTCTGGTAAAATTATTGATATTAGGAAAATGGTTGTGGCGGGGTGGGGGAGAGAATATATGTACTAAGAGTGATACGAGCCACAGCCAATTGCTATTAGTCTATTCCCACAGGAAAATCATTTTTTCTTTCTGTCACTGATTTGAACAGGGGATGTAAAATAAGCAAACAATCCATGATAAAGAAAAATCTTCTTGGAAGAATACTAACAGATACAGATATCTCCAGAATTCTAACTTATGAAAAAGCAATATATATGTATGGAAAGCATGGCTGGATATGGACTACATAATGTGTGAGGCTGGTCTCTATAAACATTCATCCACAAACACATTCAGTAGGTATGACCTACCCTATTACACTCTGAATACAGTGGAAGCGAAAAGCTGTTGAATTCTTTAAAATGGCCTGCCTGGTGGCTAGTTCAGTGACATATAATAAATGTAAATCTTTTCCAAATAAACCACTTCATGTTGGGGCTTTTTTTTTTTTTGCTTTTTTTTTTTTGTTCTAATAGCTATAGTCACTTTAAAGTTAGATTAACTTGTCCTTTTGTGAACATTGAAAAATCAATTTGCATAAATGAATAGCATGGAAGAAAGTGGAGGGAAGGAGCAATACTGAATAAATGGTCACCAGGGACTGTGGCAGTTCACGTAAATGCAACAGACTGGTATTGCTGCTGGGATCATCACAAGAAATTTACATTTTTATTCCTGTGAAGAGTGAGGTGCCTTACAGGGCAGTGTCAGGTTTTTCTTGGGAGTTTAATGGTTTCCATCTCTGTTGTGGTATTATTCATGCATGGTTATTCTGAGTCCTAGAACAGACAGCTGCAGCAGCAGAGGGCAAAGGCATGCTATTTATCTGTCTTGTAGTCAATTGCTACAAAGCACTGGAACTGTTTCCGTTATGAATACGTTTTCTGAGGCAGGGACTGGCCAGATACTTGTATTCATCTTTGTAAATTATCTTCTTATTAGGCTTTTTTTTTCAGATTGTAATCCAAGCAAGAAACAAGAGGAGCCAGTGCTTAGAAACTACAGTGATGGGTTCTGTATAAAATCCTAAAATACGTAGATGGAGCAAGACTGTTTTAAAAGGCAATTGAAACTGTAAAACGTGTGGGCAGGACAAACATTTTATCTGTTACCCAACGTAACCCCCCCCCAATGACCGCTTATAACTGTTTGGACTCTGGAGAAGGTCCAAAAAGTAGTGCTGGACAAATAGTAGTCAGTTTAGACCTGGCATTTTGGAATGCAAAGACAACAGGAAGGTGGATTAGTCCTTACTTCCGCTAGCCATCCAACTGATCTCATATAAATTGGGCACTTGGCTGTCACAGTAGAAAACTGCACACTCCCTGACTTTCACTTTCTTTCTGAAAACTGAGAGTGCAACCCATGTGAAATTGCCAAATCTTTGGCAAGATTTGGGTGGAATTTTTGGTATGTGTATGGATTCCATGTGAAATAAAAGCTCAGTCCACACATGCTTGAAAATTCAGCCCTAGCTCAGAAATCTCTTGCAAACCTCCTTTGCTGGTTTGTAATCAGAGTCCCAGACATGTTGTCATTAGTTCAGAGCATAGTTACTATGGTGGGAGATGGCTACTTTGGTGGAAAGCTCATCTTGTTACTTTAGGTAAGAAATGCACA
Organism: Gopherus flavomarginatus; assembly: GCF_025201925.1. Taxonomy (NCBI): domain Eukaryota; kingdom Metazoa; phylum Chordata; order Testudines; family Testudinidae; genus Gopherus; species Gopherus flavomarginatus. The sequence goes on from NC_066617.1 coordinate 36,346,893, forward strand.
ACACATTTCCAACCTCTGTAGATAGCTCACTTTTCTTGAATATCTATCTTTGCTATCAAGAATGAAGCATTAACTTTTCTTAGTTTTATACTTCACTTAGTCATGCATTTCTCCCCACTCATCCCTCCTCCCCATGGAAGTATGTAAGAAGAATCAAGTTCAGTGTGTTAGAATTGCTTTAATAAAACAGAAATGGTTAAACCATCTAAGAACTATAACAACACTTTTGTCGCTATGTGAATGGTTTGGTTTGGTCTTTCCTATACTGTAAATGTTTTAAAAGACAGTCAGGAAAAAGGCTACTAAGTTATTAACTACTTTCTCTCTGACATGCCATGGGACATACTGTAGATGAGAGTTGTCATAGTTCATGGCAATTGCATGCTTTATTTCCCCTGAAGTGATACACAAGGGCATCCACTCTCAGCTTACAGCTCCCCAACTGTTGCCTCTTTTGGTTGGAGACATGTGTCTCTTTCTCTTTTGACTGGTGTATTTCCAGGCTGGACAGTTGCCTTTCCTTCGCTGTGTCATTCCCAGCACAGACAGGTTGCCCTAGGACACCTGCTTGCTTTCTCTTCAGAGACTGATAACAGTGTAATTGCTACAGATATAAATTACCACACAGCTCTTTCTAAGCAAGCCTACAAGCATTACAGAGAAAACATATTAATAATAATAAAAGAACTTGCACACATGCTAATAAGCTTACCAGAGTTCATCCCAATACTTACATGGGCTCTGACAAATGCACTCTTTTAATACCCAACCCTAGGGGCATCGTCGTGGTTGCAAGTTCATCAGAGCTTCAGCACAGAACAAGCACAGAGTCTTATGAGGCCCCAGCAGACAACTTCTTCCAATCCTCCCCTAAGGATTTGGGCCCTCTGTGGACCAGGGGTCCTGTCTATTTGCTGGAACAGGAAGAAGCCCCTGGGGCAGATTAACCCCCGTCTTTTATCAAAAGTATTTTCTTTGTCTGATGCTCTCTGAAGAATCCAGTTTGAACTGTTCATTTCTCCCGGGGGGGAGTGATTTCAAAGGGCTGATCATGGAAGAAGTACATTAGCATCCCTCCTTCTTTCTAGAGAAGGTACATGCAATGCCACAACAACATGTACATACATGTGTTTTTAATTCAATGCATGTCAAAAATATTAATGCTAATTCAGTAAGGTTTAACTGAACTCACTAAAGCTTATCTTAATTCCATAAGGTTTGCTCACAGGATATTGTCTGTTTGCCACCAGGGTGATTTGGATGTAGCTACATATAAACACACAGAGCTTAGATACAGTACAATGGTGGTTAGATTCAATTAAAAAATGATAGACATTTGTCAGTTCAATGTATCTGACCGATAAGTTCAAGGGTTCCCCAAATTATGATCTTGTTACTGTGAGTAGTATAGAGGCAGATGTGCTGGGCCATTTTTTAAAAATAGCCTCTAATTTTGAGCCCACTGGAGTGTCAGTTACTTGCAAGTGCAGATGGTGACTGATCCATTAAAACTATCTAAAAACTTCCTTTAATGTCAATGGAAAAATTCCCATTAACTTCAGTTGCTTTGGGATCAGGCTGTAGGTATCTAAATATTATTAGATAATTGCCCCCTCAGTTGACTGCAGAGACGAAATGTGGTCCCTTTATATGTTATGGAGTTTACATACATGCATATGCACATAAATACATAGATATGTAATACAATAAAAAAACCATTGTGAAGCACACTGCTTCAATAATCTGTGGGGAGGTATCTTTCGGGACAACCTGCTAGTATTAGCTAAAACCGAAATGTAAGGCAGGGTGGAGTAAGGACTCATAGTATAGGATTTTGTAAATCACAGTGCTAACAGTAGGATAAGATCACGTGCATAGCGTAGGAAAAGGTGTAAAATTTAGGGATTCCCTAGTGATGGGGAAGAGTTGAGACAATTCTTGTCAAATCCATTCACCCACTTGCATTTTACAATTTAAATCAAGGATGGTGAGTGATCTGGCAGAGAAGTATTTACAAAGCACAGGAACGTGGGCTTAGCCCTTGTGAGGAGTGTAAGTACTGCGGCAGCTCTGCCTCAGCTGGGGAGGGACCTTGGAAACTCTGCAGGAGGCTGAGATGTACCAGAGCCTCTTTTCTGCAGACAGGAAGAAGACTAGACAGAGGAGGGGAGACAACCTTCCCATATTCCCTTCACTTTACATTCTACATATTGATGGGGAGTGGGATTCTTCTGTCTAGTGGGCTGCTGGGTGATGTTTTATCAATAGTTGGCTGGGAAGTATGCTGCTAATGCAGATTATAATAATTTTATCAATATCCTAACATTGGGTGCAAATATTTCCAGTATGCCATTCAGAAAATGCGATCTCTGCAGCAACACAGACAAACTATATTAGGGAAAGGAATAACAGAAAGGTAAGGTTATCCCTGCCAGCACTCTTTGGCTGAAGTGTATCAAGCAAAGCAAAATAGTCTATTTTAGGATTTAAAACCTACTTTGTGAAAACTTGGAGTGAATTCTTGTTCCACTGAAGTCAATGCAAAATTCGCACTGACTTTACCAGGGTCAGGATTTCATTGTGCATTCCTAACTTGGACCTGTGAACACGTAAGCAGATCCAGGGTTGAAGCTTGGGCCAGGGAATTGGAGCCCAGGATTTTATTACTTCAGCTGCAAGGTTTCAGATTAGGAAACCAAAAGCATACTCTACTGCTAAAAGCTTTTACAATCTTTGTTACTTAGTTTATAACTTGTATTGCAATCTCTGTCAAACTAATTAGTAGCTGTATGAGGAATTGAAGATAAGTCAGGTGGGCATTCTGAACAACTTTAGAGTATCTCTTTTTCCCTTTAAATTAATTTCCCAACACCAGGGGTCTGGTTGCAAAGTTGAGCTACCAGGGTATATGGTATAAGAATTCCATTTATTCCAGTCATTCAGGGGCCTACTTTTTTCTCTTTATTAATGTGTAGAGGGTGCGGTGATTATTTGTAAAGCATGAAGAATGAAGAGAAGGGAGGATAGCATGGAGATGCAATCTCTCTTCTCCTCCTTATGCTCTCTACATCCTTTCAACTTACTCTCTCCACTGCACCCTAGCATTTTACAATGGAGTATCCTTCCCGCTCCTCTCATTTTATTTCTTAAAGCATTGATACCATATTCACACAGCAAATCTGAACGTTCAAAGTGGAGGCAGGGATAGCAAGCCAGGAGACTTTTAAATCAATGAAATAACAAAGCAGCAGGTTTCTGCAAATGAGTGTGGTTGGATCTGAATCTTTCTCCATACTGAGACACACAATATGGAAGATCACTATGAAAAAGTGAACATGCCAATCTATCAGCAGTTTATGCTGTTGCTTTTAACTTTGGGTCATTCCAGTATAATTCATAAAACCCTGAGCAAGGTCAGCCTTATTCTTCACAGAATAGTATCTTACTTTCACCTAATAAGTCAGAGAGCTCTAGCTTCATGTGCCATCCTGCATCAAAAATATTCCTAGACTGCAGAATTTTGTACTGATGCTAAATCTTTGCAATGGGAGGAAAGAAGGAATGTAAATGGGAAACAAAACATTTAACTGAAGCAGAACTTTAACATAATTTTTTCTTGCTGAATGTATATATAAAACAAGAGAATATACCTCAATAATCATCCAGATTTTTTGCCTTCAGCCTGTCTGAGGCCATGTGGTTTGGAGATCTGATCACTAGTCCGAAAAGAAAAGGCTGTTTTCAAGATTTCTGGGGTGTTTTTTCCTGGAAAAGGTGAGAGGATAAAAGCAGAAATCTGTGAAATACACTTTGTGCCTTATAGGGCAAATATATACAGAGAGAGAGAGAGAGAGAGAGAGAGAGAAATGTTTCAAGCTGTTGCTAAACTGATTTGGAGGCGGGTATTTCTTTCATTTATCTCTCCAAGGGGTAGGTTAAAAAAATAAATCTAAATTTCATACACGACTTGTACCAAGGAAATTGGATTTTCTTATTTATTTTGCTCATTCGCATACACTTTTACTATTTTCTGGAGTTATGTTTGGTATTTCTATCAAAAATGAGAATTTTAACTATTGAGAAATGTCCGGAAACAAAGAAGGTAGTGTTTGAACAGTCAAACAGCATTTTGTAGTACTCATATTTCCTTAATACACCTCAAAACATTTTTCTCTGAACAATGCCTGTGTAATTTAGAAACAATTTATAAACTGATACTTTTTGGTAAGCTTGTCCAACAGGCTTCTTGTCATAGAAATACTTCATTTCTTTATCTTTTGTGATTATGCTGTCTTTCATTGTTCTCATTTTATCTTTTGTGTGCACTATTTTGTTCTGTTGTTTCTCTTTCAAGCTACTATCTTTTTTCTTTCCTTTCATTTTACAATGGTTTCTAATCCATTCTTCTTTCTTGAGGTTCATAAGGCAATGGTTTTTGCAATTTCATTTTTTTATACCTCTATAATTAAAACAAGTTTCTAACTACATTGATCATAAATATACTTTTGTTTTAATTTGTACTTGTAATGGCATCACTAGAGGGCAGTATTGAATAAATTAGTGTGCTGAACAATGCTATGAGAAATTAGAAGCAGAAAAGCCCTTAGTAGAAAAATACTTGCATTTTTTTATTAAATATAAATACTTTTGGATTTCAGTTTTTATCAAATTCCCTTTGGACAGGATGGAATGAATCATAAACTTCATAATAAAGTATTTATTGGATCATTTTATATGTAACTTAATACAAGAGGAAGAGCAGTCTGTAAAATTATTAGAAAAATGGATGGGCAGGGGGCTCAGTAGACAGTAACAGTTAAGCTGTTGTAAACTATTAATTCATAATATTGTCAGAACTTTAATCTTTAACTAGACATCATGGTTAAAATTTCATATAGCATATAAAATATATACATTATCTCAGTATTGTTTCCCAGAGAAAATGTTTTCAGTAACAAATAAATATTTTCCAATTCATTAATTTGTTCCTTGGAATATATAGTACAGTATATTTTGAAATAATGGGCAGCAAAGATAACCAAAAGCATGGAGTAAGATGTTGACTCATTTTTTCTTATTGATTTACAGGTCTCCTGACAAATGCAGCAGCAAAGAATTCTCGTATGAGTGGTCTAGGTTCTGTGTGAGCTACTTACCTTAGTCAAATTTCACTGCTGTGGATCATCATCCATTATATGTCATCAATTCAACTGTCTGTTTCTCTATATCTCATAAAAGACAGCATAATTTCTCTACATTATGAGCTAAAAGTCTGTTCTACCATTCTAAGGAGCACTGGACTAAGGAATATAGATATAAGAGATATGCTTGGGCATTAGCAATACAAAAAGTTCATGGTTAACGTTTCATCTGCGTTATACACCACTGCTGGACTCGATGTTACCTACATGTTTTGATCTGAAGGGTCTACTGCACTGAAGAGTATTCATCCCAATCAGCCTTAGAGAAGACTGTTTTGTCTATGGGAGGACACTGAGGTGCAAAAGAGAATCTCTTCTTGTGCCCTGGACTGTCTGAATTGCTTTTATTTTCTTATTCTTTCAGTATATACAATAGACCAAAGAGCAAAATCTATTTTAAAGTGGACACAATCTTGCTGTTAAGAGAGCTATCTGGGTTAAATTGTAGGGTGGTCTCCACAAAGACATGATTTCAACTCTCACAAAGCTGAGATGTTCCTGTACAGCAGAAGTCTTTATGGAACACTGCAGTAAAAACTAAACTAGAAAATTACTCTTGAAAACCACATTATAAACAATGAAATGGAGCATGGAGAGAAAACAGCGTATGTTTGAAAAACTACAAACTGTCTACATGGCACCTTTATTCCTCTGTACTTAGATTGACTTTCTCGTACTAAAATCATTTTCAGTTTTAACCAGTTAAACATGCCTCTTCTACAGTTCCATTTTTTGATAGTTAAAATTGGATAATACAGTATTTGCAAAGAGCATGTTTGGTCATCTGTGGCCTATGTCTCATCTGATACACCATTTAGAACCAGAAAGCAAATTAAAGGGAAAAAAAGTAACACTTGTTTGAAAGAGATCATTAAATGTATTTTGAAAAGCCTAAAGTTATATATTTAACAGTTTTTATATGTTGTATATTTGTAGAAAATCCTATTTAACAATTAACGTGATAACTCTGACGGTCATGACAAATGGTTCAGAGTTAAGTTGTGTTTTATTACTTCAGTTGTCTCTGAAGTGACAGGTGTCATTTGCTTTCTTCCATTAGGATATTCTGGATGTAAAGCATGACAAGAGAGGACTCTGTAGAAAAAGCAAAGAATAATGTTGTTTCTATTACATAAATGCATTCAACCATTGCACTGTTGGAAGGCATTTTTTTTTTGTCTTTATGTACTGGTAAAAATAGAGTGTAAAATATTTTAATCATGGCTTTCCATACCGAGGTTTCTTTTTTCTCTCTCTCTCTCCTTCTCCCCACCCTCCACTACATAATACAGTATAAAGGTCAATTTGCGGCCTGTTCCTTGACCCAGATTCAATGTTTTACTTCATCGTTAAAAAACCCTCTTTTTTGGCATGATCAGGTAGTGAAAAGTTAATGCAAAGACAGCATAAAAAAGAGGGGAAATAAAGATAAAAAGATCCCTCACTCCCTATTACTGTACCTTTCTATATATGTCTGGTACATATTGATATGATGAAATCAACAAATGAGCTTAACTTCTTCCTGGCAAATGTATTCCAGTTTTAACTATTTCTCCAAGTTTCCACTGTAGTATACTACCTAATACTCCAATTAACTTTTAGTACTATGCTAGTTCTATGCTACTGAAGAAAAATATATAGAGACTGTTCAAGCAACCATAGATAAAAAAATACAAAAACAAAAGGTTATTTTTTTTGGTAAGGCCTGTTCCACTATTCAGGCTTATTTAATACGCAGGTTGCAGAAACCATGAATTATAGGTGACTGTGTCTTTTGAGTAAAATAAACATATAAGAATTTCTTATTTAATCTTAAGGTTTTCGACCAGTATCAAAGTAGCAATTCAATGCCAGTCACTTGAAGAGTGTTATGAACTGACTGCACTATAAATGACCAATGTCTGGTTTAAAATGTCATGCAATAAACGATGGTAAATACATTTACTGTACTACTAGAACTCAAGAGCCAGATCCCTCACTCTACCAATTTTCTTTTTTGTTTCAGTTTATTTTTAAAGGGAGTGTAGTAGCCTTATTTAGTAAACACAGAAAAACTAAAGATGTTACATTTTTGTTGCTTTACAGTACTCAGTTTTGTGTTGGTTCAGCTAAATTATGGAAATAAAGAAAATCCTTTTATAAGTGAGACTTTTGTTCCCTGATCATGATGTCACACAGAGAATTTCAGTAGAGGGCGCTTGCGGGTAGGGGAACAGGGAAGTAGATTCTCACAATGAAATAGGTGAAAATATTCAGTATTGGAAATTGAAATAATACCCTACATTTGTAAAATTGCTAACAGTTTTGGGCGCTGACATTTTTGGGTGCCCAGTATGAGACAAGCGCCGAGTGCCCATTCTCTGGAAATTAGGCCCCTTTATCATATCTCAGATTGGACACTCAAAATCAGTAGTCACTTTTGAAAATTTCATCTAATATCTCTATGTTTCATTACTTTGAATGCTCAACAAAAGAGAAATATGTCCTTGTTTTTAAGGTCTGCTCAGAAGCAACAAAGCACGAAAAGTTTAGATTATTGGTCGGAGACAAGTGTACATTCTAGCTAGAAATGGGGATGAGCCTAGTTTGTGTGACAGAAATCTCAAGTCACTTCAGAAGAGGACTTTTCAGAATGTACATTTTCAAATGAATGAAATATACTGACTGTTTTTGTAAATATAAATTAGTGTCCTCAATGCTATGCTGAAACCTTTATCTTTCAGTGACGTTACACTTTTACAATGTTGTGGGCTTCAAACCTTACAGAACTTGATTTCACAAAGAATTCTGATTGGTTTATGTGGGTATTTTATGTGCCTCTTCCACAAAGAAATGTAAGGCTTAGGAGAGGCATATCTGATTTGAATGCTGTTAAATATCCTCCTTTTCTCAGTTTTCAAATGGGTAACTTTCCAAAACACACAGAAAGGATGATAAAATATGAAAAGGGTAGAGTTAGAGAAAAAGGTCACCCAAAACAAAAACAAAAATACAGAAAAATACAGAAGACCTTTCGTATAATTTTCAGAAAAACTGCTGCTATAGCTTTCTGTCAGCCCGTGCAGGGACAGATCCAACTAATGCTTCAGACAACTGAGATTTCACAAGACCATTATTGAAGTAAATATTAACACACTGTAGCAATCCACATAGCAATTTCTCTGATTTCATAATTACATTTCTAACATGCTCTTTTATTGTGAACAAATCTTTTTCTTGCTGTATAGGTTTTATGCACACAATGTTCTTTGGTCAGCTGCTTGTTTACTGAAAGTGTACCCACATGTTTTTGTGTAAATCTTTAACCCTCACATTTTCTATGTAATATGGCCTAGTAATCATCATCTTGAGTATTAATTAGAGTTCCATAAGAAAATAAAGAATGCCGTACCATGACTGAAGAATTGTACAGGCAGCATTAGCTATGTCTGAACCAAAAGGGAATAAATGAGTTGGCTTAAAGGATAAACACAGCTCTGATAGTCTAAACTAATGAACAGGTGGACAGAACAAGTGCATGGCAAAATTGGATACTGATATCTAGGAAGGGAAGACAGAAGCATTTGCAACTAAAATTCAAGGAGAAAAATAGAAAAACACTTGAGGTCAAGAACATAATTGCTCCCTCCACATAGAAATAATATCAGAAAGAGAATATTTGGGGCTAGCTGGAAGGGTATTCTTAAATGTCTGTATGTCACAAATGCAAAGAAAGTTCCATGAAAAAGTGGGCAAAGATAGACTTGAAAGTATGAGCATAAATATTCCCACACCATTTAAGGGAGGAACTGAAATTTGGCAGGGAAATAGAAGTCATTGGCCTTTGTGATTAAGCATTTTGGCCTTTGTGATCAAGGGAAAGGTTGAATCAGTCAGATGTACAATAGCTTTCTCCATTAGAAAAGTTTGGAATGGACCTTTGGAAAATTAGGTAGAATTGCCTGGAAATTCCTGCAGTGCAGTCCAAAACACAACAGGTGTAGCCAGAAGAGGATTTCTGCATGCAGGGAAATCCTCAGGAAGTGCAGAGTTCCTGTAACATCACCCTCGCTCCTAAACACTGATATTGGGAGCATGGGAAATAGCTCATACCTGCTAGCACTTAAAGGGCCTTTGGCAACCAGTAAAAATTAGAGCAGTCTTCAGGCTGCTCTGATTTATGCAGTGGACCAGTTTGACATCCAGGTGGCCTCAGGATTGAGTCAGTGCAAAGGTGATTTATAGTCGTCTTTTCATCCTCCTTTGCAGACTGATGCTGAAGCGTACTTGACTATACCAAGGAATCGTTTTAAATAATGGCAGTAAGCTGATAGTAGGAATTTGCTTATAGGAAAAAATAATTACAGGTGAAGATGACAGCAAAAAGCATAGAGGTTAATTAAAAGGGATGAGTTAGTAGTACGTGCATATGATGATGGATATAACTCAGGCACTACTTTTGTTGGCATGTTACATGAATGCGTCTTTACACAAGGCCTCATTTTTAGAGGACTGACACCAGTGGAACACAGACATCGCCATATCAGACCATCGCCATGGTCCATCTAGTCCACCATCCTGCAGATAAAAGGTGACCAAGTATGGAATAACCCATCCAAGTTTCTTCTGAACTTCAATCAGTTAGAACTTGACTTATGCACTGAAGCATGATGGCGGGGAGGGAGCTTTATTCCTTATACATTTTTATTCTGCCTGATGTAACTGTTGGTGTTATCATTATCCATGCAATCGTATTATCCATTTTTGTTTTGTTTTTGTTTTTCATTCTGCTAAATTCAAAGCCGTAATGATAAATTGGGGCAATGAATTCCACAGGTTAAATTTGCTTTGTGTAAAAAAGGAGGCATGCCTCCTAAAGATTCATGAAACAATCCAGGCCAAGTCATGGACACAAAAAGGGGACAATTCTGACTGTTTAGGGGGAAACATTACAGCACTGGAGATGAGAATGTGAGTGTAAATCTAAACTGAAGAGACTTTAGGGATTATCTTCACTGCATTGTTAGCTTAAGCCACAATTCAAGTGTTAGCCCTAACTAGATTTCTGTGCACACACACTCATCTCTGGATTGAGTTAAGTGGTCCTAGCTTTAAGCTTGAACTGGCTGGCCTGACAGACTGGGCAGGCTGAAGCACTAATGCTCCAAATGCTCAAACTAGTAATGCAGGGAGGATGCAGCAGCCTGAGTTACAACTGCTAATCTAATCTCTCTGTGTCGCTTCACTGTTGTTTTGCAATGTTGTCACACTCACTAAAGCTAGGTTAGCTCAAAAGCAGTAACTCGGGTGTACTAACTCAAGCTTCACTGAGCAGTGAAGACAAGCCCTTAGGCCAATTAGATTTCCCATTGGAATTATTAAAAGAAGAACAAAAGAGTCAGGAAAACAATAGCAGGGATTCACCATTTCAGCGAGCTAATTTTTGATGTCTAAGTGCTAGGGGAGCCAAAAAGAGTAAAAACACCAAAGGGAAAGAGAAAGTGAAAAGGATGCTATTTCATCTGCCTTCTGTACTGCTGCTAATAAAGTATATTCATCTCTTGATTCATGTGTATAAGCTCCATGAAACTTGACAGCCATGAGGTGAGCAATAAAGTTCCATCATGGACAAAAAACTAGTTAACGATAGAAAATAAGTAAAAATAAATGGTCAATACTCTCCAGAGACAGAGATTAATGAGGGGCTGCTTTGGGGGTGGATCAACACAAGGGCCCTTGCTGTTCAATATATGTATTAACATCCTGGATGATAGGGTGACCGCTGAGATTGTGTAGTTTGCTGGCACTATTAAATTATATAGGTTAGTTAAAATGAGGGATGAGTGTGAGGAACTGCAGAGGAGAAACTGTGCAACACAATGGCAAATGAAGTTGACTACAAACAAGTGCAAGGTGGTGGAACGCAAGGAACAATTCAAACTGCGTGTTTATTCAACTGGGTTCTCAGCTACTTGTAACCTCAAGGCATCATTATGGACTTCTCAGTGAATGTGCTTGCCCACTTCGTGGGTCAACCAGGTAAATAAGATGTTAAGCATTTTTAAGAAGAGAATAGTGACTAATATGATAGATATTAGGACCACAGTGTATTAATCAAAGCCTTCACCTTAATGTATGTTCAGCTCTGGGCACCTCATGTACCAACATACATAGCACAAATAAAAAAATGTTTGATCTTTTCCAGCAGAGCCCTTACTATGTTCCTACTCTACTGGGACTGGTGCATTAAGGATAGAAACTGGCTGTACTATTTGTTCAGTTCTGCTCTTGGAAATGTGGTGCACTTTGATATCTATGTTGTCAAGCTGACTGTTGCACTAGTATGGTCACTGCACCTAGAGTGAAGCATCTGTACCAGGGTTCCTATGCACTCATAAGGAGTCTCCAGCTGGCCTCAGGTAGGCCAAGGGGAGGAGCAATGAGATCCATATTTATGTGAATCCAATGGCATCAACTTGTGCAACTGGCATGGAAGGATTGCAGCTACATAGACTTGAAAAAGCAGATGGTGGGGTGAAGCGTGGAGGGAAGATTACATAGGACTATGCAGCAACCCTATGTCCTGGCCCTGGTTGAGCGCTGGATTTCATTTCCCCAGTCCCTCAGCATTTTGCCCACATAGAGCCTGATTACTTTGGCTCTATGCAGCTGGATCAGATCTCACCCATAGTGAAACACATCCATGTGTCAGAAGGCAGCACTGTGCCAAAAGGAGCCATATGGATGAACAAGGGAATGTAAAGTGTAATCAAACAAGAAAATGCATATAAGAAATATTAAAAGACCAGGTTCAAAGAACTATGAATGCAAACAAGGTAAGAAAAACAAAGGTAGAAAGTGAAATGGAGTAAAAGAAATAAAGGTAAATTATAAAAAATGTATTCAACAATAGAAGGCATCTTCTAAGCCACTATGAGATGAGACACTGTACTACTGAGAGTTTAATGACAGACAAATGTTTTATTTTTGGTTTTGGTCATTTGAGATTAACACTTGACCTGTGAAAGTGCTCAGAAATGACTGATAGTAGCGTTTACGGCCCTGATTTGAGAATGGGTTTAAGCTATGCCAAAAAGAAGGTATAGTGATAGTGTGCACAAATTCATAGATTTCAAAGCTGGAAGGGACCATTATGATCATCTAATCTAATCTCCCGTATACACATGTCATAGAACTTCCCCAAAATAATTTCTAGAGGATGTCTTTTAGAAAAAAAACTTATTTAAAAATTGCCAGTGATGGAGAATCTACCATGACGATGATTTGGTCTAATACAGGGATCGGCAACCTTTGGCACGTGACCCATCAGGGAAATCTGCTGGTGGGCTGGGACTGTTTGTTTTCCTGCAGTGTCCACTCGTTCAGCTGATCGCAGCTCCCACTGGCCGCAGTTCGCCATTGCAGGACAATGGGGGCTGCGGGAAGCAGCAGCCAGCACATCCCTCGACCCACACTGCTTCCCGCAGCTCCCATTTGCCTGGAACGGCGAACTGCAGGTAAACAAACCATCCCATACCACCAGCGGATTTCCCTGATGGGCCGTGTGCCAAAGGTTGCCAGTCCCGGGTCTAATAGTTCATTACCCTTGGTGTTAAGAATTGATGTCTTATCTCCAGTGTGAATTTGACTATCTTCAACTTCTAGCCATTGGATTCTGTTACGCCTTTGTCTGCTAGATTGAAGAGACCATTATCAAATATTCGTTCCCCATGTAGGTGCTTACAGATTGCAATCAAGTCACACCTTAAACTTCTCTTTGTTAAGCTAAAGAGATTGAGCTTCTTGAGTCTATCACTGTAAGGCACATTTGCTAATCCATTAATCATTCTCATGGCTCTTCTCTGAACCCTCTCCAATTTATCAACATCCTTCTTGAACTGTGAATACCAGAACTAGACACAATATAACTCAAAACTTCTAACACGTGCAAAACAAGGCATGTGAGGGTGACCTGTGCCAGAGCAGTTGTCCATGGGAGAATTCTAGCTGAGTTAACAATAAGTAAATAGTGGTAACCTCACTTTACGGATTGGTAAACTGAGGCACAAAGAACCAGCAACAGGACCCATATGTCCTCACTCCCTCTTTCCTGCTCTAATCACTAAAATCCTTGGAACCTGTACTATAATATAATATCATAGGCTAACAAGGTCCATAAGTCAGTGGTTCCAAAACATTTGCTCATGTGTTTGTTTATAGTAAAGTGAAACCCCACTATAATGCGATGTTTGGGTCCAAAAAATTCCATCACATTAAATGCAGGGTCGTGGTATAGCGGGGTTTCAAGCCGGTCAGTTTAAGTCAGTGGTCCCCAACTCAGTGCATTGATGTGTGCCACCTAGTGCCTATTGCCCAGCAGGAGAGAGAAGCCACGGCCGACGCCTGCTGGGGACAGAGAACTCCAAGGCTGCAGGTGCCGGTGCTCTCTGTCCCTGGCAGGTGTGGGGCCGTGGGTTCTCTCCGGCTTCAAGAGGAGTCGTGGCCCCGTGCCTGCTGGGGACAGAGAGCACCGGCACCCACAGCCCTGGAGTTCTCTGTGCCTGGCAGGTGAGGAGCCGCAGATCCTCTTGAAGCCGGAGAGAAGCCGCGGCCCCGCGTCTGCCAGGGATAGTGAGCACCGGCGCCCGCAGCCTCGGAGTTCTCTGTCCCCAGCCGGTGCAGGGCCGCAGCTTCTCTCCCTGCTGGGCACTAGGTGGGGGCACATCAATGTCTCAGCAGGCGCCATGGCATTGGAGACCACTGGTATTAGGCCTTAAAGGGGAGCCAACTTATGATCGCATTATATGCGATTTTGCGTTATGGCAGGGCGCGTTATTGCAAAGTTTGACTGTATTTTAAATACCCTGTCAAACCCTGATGTTTTGGGCTCCCTCTATATTTACATCTCCCTCAAGCTCCCAGAAAAAGTCATCATTGGTTTACTGCATATTATTTTTATATCACTGCACTGATGTACTTGTTTTTCCTCCTTTCTTACACAGACTATCACCCCACTTCTACCATGAGTTCAGTTTTAAAGTGTAAACCATCCCCCTAACTCCTCAGATGATCAGGCACCTCCCTCTATAGCAGCATAAATCCCCTGAAGTCTATGCCCCCCCAAGGGCTTGTCCACTCTCACTGCTGCAGTTCAGAAGAAGGATTGGGTCCCTGCAGCTTTCAGGTGTAAGAGAGCAGACAGTCCAATAATCTGTTATGAAGTGTACACTCATGGCCTGGAAATCCAGAGCCAGGGATGTGCCACTAGGGCTTGCCTCTTATATAACCCAATACTCAGTAACTTACCCCCATCTTGGAGTCACTCTCTCAACAAATTCCTGGAGATTTCATCAGATGACATCTTTAATTCCTGGAGACTCCAGGACAATCCCAGAGGGTTGGCAACCCCACCAACCCCACAGAATAGCTCACAGAATCTGGAACTGCTGACATCACCAGAGTGTCTGAGCCTGTAAAAATACTGCTCCCAGTGCTCCTGGGAGGACAACAGAGAGGGGAGACCACTGCAGCTATATGTCTCTGAAGTTAAAATTCTGTAGAGATAAGAGGGGACTTGGCTATCTTCTTGCCCTAACCCCTGAAGTGGTTGCCGCTACCACTACATCTTTCCTGCCTGGAGAATTGTGGGTCTTCTTTAAAGGGCCTCATCCCTTGAAAAATGACATTCCTCAAATCTTAATTGTCCAGGGTTAATGTGTCTGGGCTGTAGTAAGATGAGGCCCTGAAACAAAAACTCTTGTGTCAGAGGCCTAGTCTGAGGCCTGTAGCCTGAACCAAAGTACTTCCAGGCACTGCTAAGCAAAAGCTGGGCTGTGAGCCAGAGGCAGGTCTCACAGAATTGGCGAGAAGAGGAACTTGTGCCAAGATGGCATCAGGACACTCCATAGACATAACAAGGAACAGGCTGGTGCATCTTAAAATCAGGACAGCATGATGGATAGATCTGCTTGTCTGGAACAACATGATCAAAGGGGAGACAGCATCTAATGAGCCAAGGGGCTGTACCTCAATACATCAGCAGGGATGAGTAATCTGTCCTGTAACTATATTAAAATAGGTCCCGGAGTGCATATCTTTGGCCAGCCTAGGGGTCAGTGGAAAGTCCCGCCACTGACTGAGCTGTGTCCATTGCCAGGGGGCACATATTCGTAGTATGTCCTGTAGAGTCTATAGGAAACTATTACTGTTCCTTCGTACCTTACTAGAGTCTGTGGTCTTTGGGGGTTCTCGCGGGGTTTGCTGTGTCAGCTATCTGCGCAGAGCCGGGACAGCACGCAGAGGGAACATGCACTCAGCCGACTGTTATCATCACTGAACAAGAGCACAGCACTACACCGGTAGCTACTAACAACAGGGGCCTTGTAGATGAAGAAGAATCAGTGGTGTGGAGTCTAGGTATAGTCTAAGTGAAATTTCTTTCATCTTCACATGTATGTGTCAGTCCTGGAATACAGGTAGTCACCACAGGTTGCAGGGCTATTCCTTCTTTCAGGAAGCTTCACCCAACACCACAGTCTGCTTCACTGAGAGCAAGTCTGCCTCAAGAACTGACACTAAGCAGAGCCCACGGCAGAGGACAAAATTCTCCTTCCCTCACACCGAATCTTGTACACTAACAAACGCACACAGTTCTGCCAGGACTGAGTGTTTGCTCACATGCTCAGAATAGAACCTGAAAGGCTGTGTGTAACGACAGCACTTGATGACATCTGCAATAACAGTATATCGTTTAATGTGTAAATTTTACAATAAGACTTTTAAAACAATATCACAATAAATTGCAATTGTTTCATCAGGTGTTTCTTTCCCTAGCAAGAATTTACTGAGGGCCCATTTAAGGAAACCAGTATTGGTGTATTACAGTCTGATAAGATTCTATGCATGTGTAGCTCTCCTATTGTTAATAGGAGAACTATTTACACCTTAAAGGCCCACACTGCATTATTCATACCCTCCAAACTTCCTTAGTGCCAAGGGGAGTTTTAGGTATGTCAAGAATAGATCAGTTCCTTAGTAGGTGAATATAGAATATATTGCACACTAAGCCATATTTCATCTTTAGAATATATCAGATTTCAAGACAGTATCAAGTTAGTTGCACTGATTATTTTCCAGATTTTACAATCCAACATTTCAGCCCCCTGGATGATTTCAAACAGTGCTTATGGCTGGAGTAATTAAACCAAAGTTTGTGAGTTGAGAGGCTAAAAACCAAAACACTAGTGCACCTACATTTAATTACTAGCTACTCTAAAAGAATACACTCTCACAGTGACAGATGACATTTAGCCTCTCTGACTTTGTAACCTACATGATGATAAAATGGGGTTACATTTTTTGAATTAAATTGATAACACGACCAAATCGATTTCATTAGTGTATCTGTCATATTTGCTGTTAATGATGGCTAACAGTGGAATAGAACCTGACAACAATCCCTGAAAAACTGTGCAGAACAAAATTATATTATACTGGCATTCATGAATTTTAATACCTTTTTTTATCATGAGTTTTTTTAACTCCCTTTTTAAATTCTAAGCTCACAAGAAGAGAATTAAACTTTCTGCACCTGTCTCAGCTGCTATTATTTCTATTGTTACAAGTTAATAGGCTTGAGAATAGAAGACATTTCCACTAACTAAAACAAAAAAAGGCCTTGTTGAGAGTCTCTTGTGAGTGCTTTGGGGGGAACTGATGAATCTGTGCTGCTCAACTGTTGACATCAGAGTCATTTCTCCTGAATGACTTGAAAGCTTCAGAACACCCAAATTGCTGTTTAGAAGACTGTTTGTGGAAGATGCCATTTGTATTAATAGACTGTGGGGTATAGTTTCCTCTTGACACTTTTGCATAACTCCCTTTAATGCTAATGGGGGTGCTGCAAGATGCAAAAGGAGAATATACTTATTTACCTGTTATGAATCATCATAGGGCTATAATCCCATTAGAAGAGCTTAAATGTATGTGAATGAGAAGTGTATAAGTAAGGAACTACTCAGCTTATAGCTACAATTGAGAACACCAAAATACCCTTAGGTAATGAAATAACTTGACCTGCCTGGTACTTGAAAATGTGGTAAGATTTTATTAACATATCATACTGAGCTGTAAGACCATTATCCTCTCCTACTTCAAATCCCTCATTAAGACCCACTTCTTTGGTAACACCTACAGGAAGCTGGTTGATTAATAATGGATAGGCTGAGGGGCAATCTGGCACAGTTAATGTATATTTATATATATTGCAGAAGACTAGAAGAAACTAATGTACCAGTGTTTAAAAAGTGTAAATGGAATGATGTGGGTAATATAGGCCTGTCAGCTTGCCATCAATCCCAGGAAAAATAATGGAATTAAAGAAGGGTAATATATTTACTGCCAATCAAGGTGAGTTTATGGAAAATAGATCCCGTGAAACTAATTAGGTGCCTTTTTTGATGAGATTCCAAGTTTGGTTGATAAAGGTAATAGTGTTGATGTCATATACTTAAACTTCTGCAAGGCATCTGACTTTGTGCCACACAACATGTTTAAGTAACTAGAATGATACTATATCAACATGGCAGACATTAAATGGATTAAATTAGCTAACTGACAGGTCACAAAATGTCATTGTAAATGGGTAATCATGAAGGATAGAATTCTGTCATGGAGGACACCAATTCCGTGACCTTCTGGGACCTTCATGGTGTTTTCTGGGGCAGGGCGGAGCAGCTGTCAGCCTTGGGGCTGCTGAACAGCTGACTAGTGGCCAGCCGCGGGGCTGTATAGCAGCAGCCACCAGAACAATGGCCGCAGTCAGCTTTGGGGCCGCCAGAGCAGCAGCCAGCTTTGAAGCAGTGGACCCTGGAACAGCTGGCCTGCAGCAGACCCAGGACGACTGGAACAGCAGCCAGCTCTGGGGCAGCAGCAACCAGAACAGTTGACCAGCAGTCAGACCCAGGGCCATCAAACAGCTGACTGGCAGCCAGCCCTGGGCCAACCAGAACTGCAGTCCCTGGCCTACTGGAGCAGTGGCCAGGGTTGGGTCAGCCCTACTTGGAGCTGAGGCTGGTGCAGCTGCAACCCCTGGCAGCGCTCTGTTTGTCCCCCGGCCCCCAGGATATTTTTAGTAAAAGTCAGGGACAGGTCATAGGCATCCATGAATTTTTGTTTATTGCCCATGACCTGTCCCTGACTTTTACTAAAAATACTAGTGACAGAATCATAACCTTATAATCACCAAAGAGCAGACGTGTTTCTAGTGGAATCCTGCAGGGTAGAGTTCTTAGTCTTATGCTATTTGATTTTATATTTTTCTTCCAGGTCACTGATAAAAATGTTAAAGTCTGCTGATGACATAAAGTTCGGGGCAATGGCAAAGAAAAAGAATAGATCACTGTTACAAAGTGATCTGGATCACTTAGTAAATTGGGTGCAAGCAAACAATATGCATTTCCATATCGCCAAATTTAAGGGCAGACATCTAGGAACAAAGAATATAGGCCTTACTTACACAATGAGGGGACTTTATCCTGGGAAGCAGTAACTCTGAAATAGACTTCGGGGGTTATGGAAGATAAGTTGATGACCATGAGCTCCAGTACAATGCTGTGGCCAAAATGGAAAACTCAAGTAGGAGTAGGGAGGTTATATTACCTCTGAATATGGCTCAGAGAAGAGCCATGAGAATGACTTAAGGTTAGCTTACCCAAGTGAATGTTAACGGCTCACTTCATCAGTTTATAAGTACCTACCTGGGTAACAAAACTTTGATAATGATATCTTCAATCTAATAGGCAAAGATATAACAAGATCCAACAGGTGGAAGTTCAAACTACAAGTAGGGTGCAAATTTTTAGCAGTGATGGCTATTAATCATTGGAAAAATATACCAGGGTTGTGGTGGATTCTCCACTGCTGGTAATTTTAAATCTAGAGTGGATGTTTTTCTAAAAATTGTGCTTTAGTTCAAACAGAAATTAATTTAATGTAAGTTCTGTTGCCTATGATATTCAGGAGGTCAGGCTAGATGATTACAATGGCCCTTCCGGCCTTATAATCTATTAATCTATATTTTACAATGGTATATATGCAGATATAATGTATATAAAGTGCTTCCTGTTTTGCTTGTATCCTTTTTCCTTCCCTTCCCTACATTTCTTGTCTTAAAACTTCAAATTGTTCAGCCAGGGACCATGTCTTCCTATGTGTCTGGCTAATGCCTAGTACATTGTGGATGGCAATGCGATACAAATAATAATACTCACATTTTAAAGGGCTTACCCTAAGCATTGGTTCATTGGGATTCAGCACCACAGTGACAGCATGAAATAGGGAAAAGCAAAGAAACATAAGGGAAGGAGATAAAAGGACAACAGTAGGAAGAAAATCAGGTTGAAGAGAGTAGCAGTGGTGCAAACATCCAGCTGTGCATGTCTAACAGGGAAGTTATTTGATTTTGTAATTTTCAGATGTTGTAGATTTCTTCCCTGAGTAGGCATGGTGGACAATATCACCCATGAAGCTTCACAAAAGCAGAAACTATTCCACCCACTGGGAGTAATAGAGGACAATTTTGCCTATTAACTCCTATAGAAATAATGAAATTGTATTAGGTTACAAATATTTGCAATTCTTCCTTCTCCTGCTTTTACACTGTTCTGTTTTTTCATTGTAAAATTTAGTCTAAGATCCACTCCCAAAGTAGGCAATTGTATAGAATGAGAATGATGAAATGAAACAGTCTAAAAAATAGAGAGAGAGAGAATGCTAGTGATCTGCTTAGTCATTTGTTTGATACCAACTTGGTAGGGTGTTCCGGTAGCTAAGCTAAACTGGTGGCCATGGAATAACAAAAGAGTAACTCATGGAATGTAACTATCCGTCATTAGTTCATGGACACAGACAACATTGATCTGCAGCATAGACATTAAAATGTATCATTGTTGTCCAATGCATTCTCCTTGCCTTCCTTTCTTAGAAGATATGCTAGTAGATTTCCATCCTCTTGAATTCTGTAGGGGTTTTAAGCAAAAGAAGTGATACATTGGGCAACTTTAAAGAACTTTACAGCATGATTACAGATATATATGTCACACAAACACCAACAATTCTGTTCAACAAACATTGAGAAATATACACAGATATTGTCAAATCCACCTTTCAACTCACAGTTGTGATAAGATACAGAAGCATTGTTTATTGTCTAAATCTAATTAAAGAGTATTCAGGAATGAGAAGGAAATCAATGTCTAATATTTTTTCCAGTTGTTTTCCTCATCACTGCTAATATGTCACAGAAAATGCCAATACACTGAACTCATACACGTGTTTTGTTGCATTTACAATGATAGCGACAAGGTCAGTTGTTACAGAATATGCTGCAAATCACTAACAAGTTCTTCAATGAATAACTGGGTTATCAAACAGCTTAGTCAAAGTCTGCAGGCAAATATCAGTGACAAATGCTAACTGCAGGATCTCTTTGATCATAAATATATCTTTAATTTTAACCATAGAACCATCAGCTGATTATCTGTAAGAGCCTTAACAGTTCACAGGTTAAATAGTTGTTGTATTTTTTTTGTGGTGAAAGAGCTATCCAAATACAGTGTACTGTTCATTTTATAAATAATTTTGTTAATGTGATTTTGCAATAAATCAAGGGAGTTTCTAGTAGTAAGCATCTCTCCATAAACCAGGCAATTGAGTGAAAACATAAGGTTGCAATTTTCCTTGTCACAAAGCTGAGAGAGAAGAATCTTGACAAAGCTGGTGAACCTTTTCCTGGCATGGTTTTCCATTGTGCTCACACTAGATCCAATTTGTCCTCTATCCCACACCAATCTGATATTATCACAGTAGATTATTAACACTGAGAAACACTGACTCATGAAGTGAAGATTACAAAAAGTGATATTTTACATTACATTCTTACATTGGGGCTCCAGCTCAAATTGTGTCCTATCTTCGGACTTTGTCAAGTGGACAGATATGTTTCTCACTTTTAGGCTATTAATTTTGAATTATTAAGTCAATTTTTTAGTATCCATAGAATTAGAAAAAGGATTATCCAGAACTAGTGGTTTCAGTGAATCCTTGGCAAGCAGCACATTATTAAAAGAAATATTACCTTGTTTGCTTTTTTAGCTTGGACTATAATTAATTGAATGCATATTAAGTGTTGTTAGATGTCAATAGAAGATGATTACAGCATAATGTTACAGAGGAAAACTGATGGGTCTCATTTACTCATTTTAAAAGTATTTCTGCACCAAAAGCTGCAGATATGTGCCTAGTGAGATTTTTCAAAAGTGCTCTGACTGGTTTTTAAAGGTATTTAGGCACTTAAATTTCATGGTAATTAGGTGCCTAAATATCTTTAAAAATCTGACCTCAAGTGCCTAAATGCTTTTGCAAATACTTCTAGACGTGTATCTGCATCTTTAGGTGCAGGAAACCTTTCAACATCTGGCTCATACTTCTTATTTACGCTCAGATAAGTCAGTGAACTGTATAGTAGAAGGAGGAGTATTAAACTGCAGACCTCCACAATATTAGAAAGGACTTTGGGTGAAAACTTGGTTTCTCTGAAGTCAGTGGGAGGTTTGCTCTTGACTTCAGTTAAGCCAAGATCTCAACCATTATGTCAAACCATCTTGCAAAGACATCAGACAGTGACCAAAGACCACAGGGACTGGGCTTTGGTATATCTCTGCTGCCCAGCATTCACAATCTGACCCCACCGGTAACTTCCTTTAGACTTGTGGCAAACAGTCCATGAAAGGCAAAAGAGCTAAAATAAGGTAACGATCAATCAAAAGGATATAAAATGTTGGGAGCATGCAGAAAATTAATCAGTCTGTTTCCATAGTAAGGAAACCATTTTCTCATTGTAACTCATGTGAAATAATAAAATGGCTCATTTGACTTTATTTTCTTGTAATTTAGACTTCAGTAAAAATCTTTGGACACTTAGGTGATCATCAGTAAAGTATTCTAATGAATTATTAGTTGACTTTTCGTTATTTTCTCTCTGTCAAATATTGTCATTTACTTTGATGTCCAAGTCAAGCATATTATCTGGGAGAAGAAAAAGGGATAAATTGCTTCTGCTTTTTCAGTATTTTCTCTATTGCCATCTGCTTTAAAGCAGGTAAGTACTTCTGTCTCTGAAATAAGTGTATACACGTATCCCGACCTGAGGAATGCTAAGCTTCTTGGCAGCATTTTATAATTCAAACTAAGTCATGTTATGTTTTAATTTATTGAGCCAGATCCTCAAGGGTTTGATTGGATTCAGCTCCATTCACTATAATGAGCAGAAAAGTAATTTTTACCATTCTACTGAAGTCTGTGAAGTTGCATTTTTTTACACCAGCTGAGGCTCCAGCCCAGTGTATTGGTTTTTAAGCCTAATTTGACACATAAAATATGTTGTAGGTAAAAGCCTGCACGCAGTACCATGATGTCATACTTAGAAGACCACAGTATATTATACCAGATACTACATGTTTAATAACCTGACACATTGTACAAAGAAGATACTGTGGGGCTGATTCACCACTGGGTTTAGTCCAGTTTTATGTCAGTGTAATTCTACTGATTTCAGTGGAGTTTCACTGGCAGAAAACTAGAGAAACACAATGGTTTGTATCACTCATAACTCACACAAGGTGCAGTTATGTGGGAGAACATATTTAAGATTATTGGCAGAGGAAGGACTAATATAAAAATGAGCAATAAACAGTATGTCTTGACAAACTATTATAACTACGGAGAATATCAGTATCAATGTAATTGAGATAATTCGAACCACTGACATTTCAAAATTCATAAAAGCAAAACTGGCCAGGCCTGGGCAGGTTCTTGAGATTCCCACCAAGACCTTTTCCATTCAGCTTCTCCATCACACTATGTCCAATTCTGGGGCAATACTTCACCCAGTTCACTGGGATCCATAAACTCAGTTTGACTCCAGCTCATGATTTAGGTTACTTTATTCAGCATGTAACAGCTCTATGCCCGCATTGGCTGGGCCCAGACACACAAGATTTAGGTACCGAGGTGATACCACAATTCCAAATCATGTTACACATACACAGTTTAGATACATTTTCCCTTACTATTAACATCTATACTTCTTGAATCTAATGGTTTGGACATCATACAGCTCATATAAGGACCAATCACTTATGTCCTTCATTTATTTACATTTCAAGTTTATCAGTTCATGGTGCTCCACTTATCTCACTAGCCTGAAAACACCATGTCTAGCACACAGCCTTTCACACCCTTGTTTACAGTTTAACCTGGCACTCAAATCAATATATATGCAAGTTTATTCATGCCCAGTGAAATCGATGCCTACACTGAGGCGGTCAACTTCTGCACTATTGGGTACGGTATGACAGTGGGGTTAAGTGAAAAAAGAATAAATGAACTCTCCCATCTACAGCTGCAAAGTTATGTCTGGATGTAAAGGAAGGGTTTATTGTATTTCAGTATTTATTTGTCATCCTTGGTTTTCAGTAATTTCCCGCTCTTATTTTTCTGTTCATTACATACAGAAATTCTTTCTGCTCTCACTTATTTTATCCATCATTACTATTCATATTTGAATGTTTCAGGGTAGATGTGCACATAAAAGTAAGGCAATTCTCTTTTGCTTTAATTTGTGACATCTCAATTCCTGTAGGTTTATTCTTTGCTTCACAAGCTAAATCACTGTGATTTTTATATTTGAT
This sequence comes from Gopherus flavomarginatus, assembly GCF_025201925.1. Classification (NCBI taxonomy): domain Eukaryota; kingdom Metazoa; phylum Chordata; order Testudines; family Testudinidae; genus Gopherus; species Gopherus flavomarginatus. The sequence goes on from NC_066617.1 coordinate 36,370,822, forward strand.
TTTCTTGGTGGCCCACGCCTTCACTGGCATATGGATGATATATTTCCTGTAAAATATGGAAAGCAAACTGGGATTGTTAATTTCTATATTTAAGAAAAGGCGGTGAGATAAAATATACTTTTCCATTCATCAAATTCATGAGGCATCTGAAGAGATGAGTCTCCTAACTACTCATTTTATCAATCAAGCAAATAAGCTGATGGAGAAAGAAAGTTTATTTTCTATCTGGAGTGATTGCTACTGTTCCTTCAAGTGAATATTCTCCTAGTGTCTTTCTATTTCATTAGCATTTAAGTACATCAGAGAGACTCCTCTGTTTATTCAGTTATTGTGGGCCATCCATTTGGGCCAGATTCTCAAATGGTATAATTTGACATAGCTGCACTGAAATTGTGTGAGCAGAGAAAGTAACTTAACTCCAGAGCATTTCCATTATTTTTTTATAAAATAGGATGTCACTATTTTCAGGATTCTTCATGCTTCAGGGCCGCCCCAGGGGGCGTGGGCAAGTGGGGCAATTTGCCCCGAGCCCGGCAGGAGTCCCCACGAGAGTTTTTCGGGGACCCTGGAGTGGGGTCCTTCATTCTCTCCAGGGGCCCTGGAAAACTCTTGCAGGGCCCGGGCCCCCGGAGCTTCTTCTGTTCCAGGTCTTAGGCAGCGGGGGGTCCTTCCACTGGAGTGGAAGGACCCTCCCCCCACCAAATTACTGCCGAAGCGGGATCTGCCGCCAAAGTCTCGGGTCTTCGATAGTAATTCGGCAGCGGGGGGCTCCCGCCGCGGGTCTTCGGGGCACTTCAGCTGCGGATCCCGGAGCGGAAGGACCCCCCGCTGCCAAATTACCACCCCTACCGCCGAAGACCCCAGGGCCCCTGAATCCTCTGGGCGGCCCTGTCATGCTTTCTTACTCATTCACATTTCCCAGTACAAGGCACCATTATCTAGGTGGCTGTTCATTGGTGCATCAAAATATGAGCCAGTTATTACTACTGAGACCATAACCTGGGATTAATTTTTATGCAAACTTTCAGGTATACTTAGCACTAGCCTTTAGCAGGTGTATTTATTTAATGGTCATGTACTGTCTCCAAACTTGCTTGAGCAAATGTGACACAGCATAATATACCATGATCTTCTTATGAAGACCTTTCAGCATAGTATGCAAGCATTTTACCCTGCCCCATGCTCTATTTGTCATCCTTTCTTTTTGATAATTTTTCTCAGTGTGTTTCAAAAAATCTTCCTAGTGGTCTTACTTTTGCTTCTGCATCTACTCTTCTGTATTGATACATCTGCACTGCTGTGATCCAGGGACCTCTTTGGTGCCAGCTGGCAGAGGGCAAGAGGTGCATAGGGTGAGAGGTATCCTCTGGGACTTGTCTCTGCATAATAGTTCATCAGAGGGGAGGTCTATATTGCAATCCTGTGTCACACTGATTATCATAATTGTTATGAAATGTATGGATGGATAGTATGAAAGGCATTATGTATTTAAACTAAGAAATGTGCTCTTAAGATCTGTGAAGTGGGCCTGGTTACCAAAAGGTGATGAACAAGTTTCTTTCAGATATGTGATGTTTATCTATCCATCTATCTATATGTAAATTCAGTATCGTATGTATGGTTCACACTGGATGCCCATTTACAGTCTGAACCAAATGCTAATGAAGGGATAGTAGAAACTTCCAGCATGCAAATGGACAGGAAGAAATAGACTAGCAGGTGGGAATCCTGTTTACAGTTGAAGACAATGGATTTTTGGACTATAACTGTAAGTACAGGAACTCATTCTGCATCCTTCACCTAGGAAGAAAGCTTACAGTGTGGTTGATTGAAAAAGGGATCACACCCAGGATTGGCTGAAAAACATTGCAAAGGCTTTGGGGGTCAGATAAACTTTGTTAAGCCAGTGGGAGTCCAGTTAAGTAAGTCGAGGTTCTAGAATGTGTGTTATGATGTTATTTTACATATAACTGTGACAGGGCTTGCATGCCCCACACTGGGTACTGTAGGGGTTAATTCCTTTCTTTGGGCCAAGGAGGCCACACCCTCTCGACCCTGCTGGACATGATCTGGCTGGAGCCCAGCTCATTCAGGGCTCATTCTGCTGGAGAGGAAGGAGGTGTGCTGCAGGCTTCTGCTGAAGGACCACTGGCACAGCACAATGCAGAGGTCAGCCAGATGGCAGTGGCCTATGCCCCCCAGGCCCTCGATGCCACGGAAGAAGGAGAGACTGGGGGAACCCTGAGACTACAAGCCACGGAGAAGCAGGTAGGAAGCAGCCCAGGGAATCTTTGCAGGAAGGTGGTTGGAGAACCAGAGACTAGCTCAATGTGTTTTGGCTGGATCCCCACCGAGCTGGTGGCCATGGGTTGGGACCTGATGGAGAGGCAGGTCCCAGGTCCTCTTATCCTGGACACTGTCCATCCTGAGGTGGCGGCCCACCTAACCAACCATATTGATGCTGGCTGCTGGGCCGCCCAGCCCTACTCATGAGGGCAACCCTACTGACTCTGGCTGCTAAGCTACACGGCTCTGATAGAGAGGGCAACTTTCAATGGTCCCTCTATATTTTTCCATCCATATACAGAATGAATTTTGTTATGGGCACCAATATCAAGGTAATATGCAGATGTGCGCCCCCAGTAGAAACAAAAAACCTAAATATAATATATATTTTTAAAGGGTTACCATAGGGATAATTACTCCAGCCAGGACAGGTTTGGCATTTTAGAACATAACTAAATGCTGTGTGTTGAGCATTTAGGTGTAACTGGTAAGCTGGTGTGTTCTGTTCCTTTGGGAGCACAGGATCTGGGAATTCTGTGATTGTCCAGTGGCTCAAGGATTGGGCACTTTCCGGGGACACTCAGAGGACTTGGGAGTTGGAGTGAGTCTATCATGAACCTGCAAAGAGACAAAGAGGCCTGTGAAAGGCAGTAGAAAGCAGTGCTTCTGTTTTCACAGGCTGGTGGAGTTGGGGAACTGACACCTGGCATGCGCAGACAAGGCTGCCTCAAGCAAAGGACAGGTGGTAGTGAGGTTCCTTGCAAGTTTGGGTATATCCAGGAAGGGTCAAAACTGCATTTATGCATTGCTTTCTCAGAAACCAATACTGAGGTGCTCAACAGATTTCATAGAACCAAAATTCTCTGTAAATGATTAAAGAAAATGAGGAAATCCAGTCAAACAAACCTTTCTTCTAGAAAGTCACAAATAAATCAACAAGGAGTAGGGCTATCTGGAAAAATATGGTCCATGGTGTATATTGGACCTCCACCTGCTCATTCTCCACAGGTTAAAGTTTGCATATCTCCACTGTGTACTAATTTACACATATTAATGCAAGCATATTATGATGAGATCTTTGGGGGATGCTGCCATTGTTTCATGAAAGCATTGCTGTGCAGCCATCAAGTTACTTTTACTCAAGAAGTCCTGAGAAGATAGCCAAGTATCTCATTATTATAACGTGGATTGCATTTAAATCAATTCCATTTATATCTCTTCTCTGCCTTGCCCCGTCTCTTTGTTACCTTCCACATTTATGATAAGAGAATGGGAGCTCACAGATTAATGCCTCACAGTGGGGAGGGTAACACCTGGGAGCCTTATTTACATGTGGAAACCCTGGGAGCCATACTGTCTGGCAGCTTCCAGGTGAGCTGTGAAGGAGCAGAAGAGTCTAGGAGATTAGGAGGTTGGAAGATGGGGCTTCCAGGCTCTTAGCTCCTCACCAGCCTGCAGGTGGAATGCTGAAGTGTTGGACAGATGAACATAAGGACGGCCATACTGGGTCAGACCAAAGGTCCATCAAGCCCAGTATTCTGTCCTCTGACAGTGGCCAATTGCTGGTGCCCCAAAGGGAATGAACAGACAGGTTATCATCAAGTGATCCATGCCCTGTCATCCAATCCCAGCTTCTGGCAAACAGAGGCTAGGGACTCCATTCCTGCCTATCCTGGTTAATAGGCATTGATAGAGCTATCTTCCATGAATCTATCTAGCTCCCTTTTGAACCCCATTATAGTATTGGTCTTCACAGCATTGTGACAGTCAGCAGCGACCCCCGAACAGCTAGTAGCCTTATAATAGCTGGCAACCATTAGGGGAAATTGGACACCTCATGGACACAGTAGCCTGAACTTTTGAACTGCCTTCCCTTATCGGTCTTGAAGCAGTTGAAGCTGGTCCTAAACCGGTTTTTGCTGAGCAGATTTCAGAAGTGCAGGGTTTGCTAACCACCAATCAAATGCTAACACGACCAAAGCCTGTGTGTAAGTGTGTATAAATGATTCTTAGTTTTTGTATAGAGTAGAGTTTTTTTTGCACCAAGGTACAGAACTCTCCTTTCTTCTGCAGAATAAAGCAACCTTTCCTTATCCCTGTGTGGCTGTCATTGGCTTTCAGCTAGGCGGACTCGACATTTCGGTAACAGTTTCTGGCGACCCCAGATGGGACCCTCCTAGCTCGGATATCAGACTCCGGATGGCTGTGGCAAACTAGGAGCTGTGCCACCAGGGTGCTTAGCCCCTTTTCCTCACTTCACCGTGGCCCCTGGGGTTCGTGCTTGGATAAGGTGAGCCCTAATAGGATAAGGAAACACTTCCCGGGTTCTAGTTATATTCTGGTTACTTGGTTACTGTGTTTCTGTCTTATACCTTTGAGTGTTAAGTGTGTGGGCAGAACTGAGCTTCTTGTTCGTAATTCCTCAAGGTGGAAGCAATAGCATGTGAGGAAGCCCTGAGGTCGTATTAAGATCCTTCTGTTCCATCTCCTGTAGCAGTCAGTGTAAGCAGAGATTGCTGGCTTGGATTTTTTGGATTAGACCATTATTCCCTCCTTCTTTCTGTTTAATTCTCTATTTGAGTGCCAGAAAAGGGGATTGGTGGGTCTCAGCGGAAACCCGCTAAGGAAAGCCATTTGACTGTTCTGTGTTGCAGGAGGCTACTGTGGAAATTTCTGGTGTCTCCGCTTCCCATGCTTTTTTGCTAGCTCCAGATTCCCCAGTTAACCTCTTGGGCAGAGACCTGTTGTGTAAATTGCATGCTCAGACCTTTTTTTCAGATGACAGGATCGTCCTCCAGTTACCACAAAACCAACTTCCCCAGCTGTGTGCTGTTCTGACCCAGGCTTCAGAGGACTCGATCCTGCCTCCGGACTCGATCCTACCTGAGCGACTCAGACAGGAGGTAAAAGCCTCCCTATGGGGCACTTTAAAAACAGACTTGGGCACTCTCTGGACAGAACCAGTGCGTATAACCTTGAAGCCTGGCATTGTAATTCCTCGAATTCGTCAGTATCCCATCCCCCAAGAAGCTCTGCTAGGCCTCCAGAACCTTATCACCACATTCCTGCGGTTGGGAGTGCTAGTTTGCACCAAGTCTCCTTCCAACACCCCCATTCTGCCAGTCAGAAAACCTGACACAGATCCAGAGGGAAAACCGGTATACCGATTTGTCCAGGACTTGCGTGCGGTGAATAGAGTCGTTCAGGCTAGACACATCGTGGTACTTAACCCTCACACTATCCTGACTGCCATTCCAGCAGGTACTGCTTGCTATTCGGTAATAGACTTGTGTAATGCCTTTTTCAGTATTCCCCTAGATCAAGACAGCTGGGATATCTTTGCATTTACATGGACGGATCCAGAGACCGGAGGGCAGAACAGCTGACCTGGACTCGGCTACCACAAGGATATGTTGAATTACCAACCATTTTCTCCTCTATCCTGACACGCTATTTAGCTGATATTAAGCTACCTGGTGGGTCCACTTATCTCTTGTATGTGGATGACATCCTGGTTTGTTCTCCTGACCAGGTGACATGCGAAACAGACACTATTTACTTGCTAAATTGCTTGGCAGATAAGGGACATAAAGTGTCCCCTTCTAAGCTTCAGTTTGCCAAGGACCAGGTAACCTACCTCGGTCACGTACTGACCCTGGAACATCGAGCTCTATCTAGTGCCCGTATCCAGTCAATCCTTAACATCCCATGGCCAGAGACTAAATGTAAAATGCGGGGATTTTTAGGCCTTGTAGGATTTTGCCTTTCTTGGATTCCAGGTTTTGGAGAAATGAGAAATCTGTCCTTTATGAGCAGATAACCCATGATGCCAAGGAGCCCCTGCACTGGAATTCTGGGGCTATCAAAGCCTTTCAGGAGGTTAAAACAGCCTTGGCCTCAGCCCCAGCCCTTGGGCTCCCTGATTATCAGAAGCCCTTCATTCTCTATGTGCATGAGTGACTAGGGGTGGCCTCGAGTGTCCTGACCCAGACTTTTGGGCTCAAGGAACAACCTGTGGCCTACTATTCCCAAAAATTGGATCCGGTGGCACAAGACTTTCCTGGTTGCCTTCAGGCGGTGGCTGCTGCTGGCCCTCTGGTACCCCAAGCAGAGAAGGTTACTTTAGGCCATCCGATGGTCCTACGGACCCCACATGCAGTCCAACTACTGCTAATCCAAAAGGGCACTCAGCATTTAACCTCTCAGAGACTAACCCATTTGGAAGTTTCTTTATTGTCCAGAACCAATTTAAAGATTGTGCAATGCCATACCTTGACCCCTGCGACCCTTTTACTTTTTCCGGACAACGATCATAAGCCTTCACATGACTGTCTTCAAGTAGTGCATTATCAGGAAAAACCTTGACCAGATCTTTCAGATGTGCCCATTCCAAATGCTGACTTGGAACTGTATACAGTTGACTCAGCACAGGTTGTGGAGGGCCAACGAATATCTGGATTTGCAGTATCTACCCAGTCTGAGTATTACAGACTGCACCCCTGGGACCTTCCACCTCAGCCCAGGCAACAGAATTGGTAGCCCTCACCCGAGCATGTGAGCTGGCAGCAGATCAGTCTGTAAACATCTATACTGATTCGAAATATGCTTTTGGTGTTTGCCATGCCACAAGCCAACTTTGGGCAGAGCCTGGTTTTAGTACCTCCGGTGGCACTAAAGTAGCACATGGGCCCTTAATTAAAGGCCGTGCACCTGCCATCCGAGATTGCCATTATTCATGTTCATGCCCACCAGAAGGGAAATGATCCCACCGTCCGTGGGAACCGATTGGCTGATGCAGCATCAAAAGCGGCCTCCCTACAACCTTATATTACCAACCAAATGGTGCTCACACCCTCTCCCCCATTAACACCGGGCCCATTTGTCCCTGAATCATCAGAGGTTAGTTGCTGGGAGGACGTGGGGGCCACTAAGACACCGAGGGAGGAGTGGCAGCTACCTGATGGAAGAAGAGCCTTGCCCCGGGCTGCTCTGCGGCCTGCCCTATTTAAACTACACCAAGAAACACATGGCGGAGCAGAGGCCATGGCAGCTATTGTGAACAGACTTTGGCATGCCCCTGGGGTATTCCACGAAGCCAAAAGAGTCTTTTCCAGCTGTGACATATGTGCAAAATTCAATCCAAGGGGGGAACCAAAAGACCCCCCTGGAGCAAGGTTATGGGCATATATGCCCTTTGAATGGCTCCAAATCGACTACTCAGAGATGTCCAAGTACCAAGGCTACAAGTATCTTCTTGTAACTGTATGCCAACTGACTGGCTGGACCAAAGCATTCCTGACTAGACGAGCAACTGCCTTGGAAGTGGGGAAAACCTTATTGAACCATGTTATTCCTAGGTTTGATCCTCCTAGGTCTATTGACTCTGATCAGGGGACTCATTTCACTGCCCAGGTTATCACCTGGCTTCTACATACTCCTTGGAGACCACCATCTTCTGGGCAAGTGGAAAGAATGAACCAAACTTTAAAGCTTAAGCTCTCCAAAATATGTGCACAGACCGGGTTAAAATGGCTTCAGGCTCTGCCTTTGGCCCTCTTGGCAGTTTGAACTGCCCCTAGGGGTCGGCTTTGTCTCTCACCTTTTGAACTTTTATTCGGCAGGCCATACATTGGATTTACTGACCCAGGACCTGTGACTGATTTAGCCACTTGGTGGGACGAGGAGTTGACCAGATATGTTGTTTCCCTCCAAAATACTCTCATGTCTCTTCACAGGTATGCAGCCAATTTCAGTCCTTACCTGCTGATGTACCTGCTCACCGGATCCAGCCAGGGAATTGGGTCCATGTAAAAGAGTGGAAAATCAAGCCTTTCCAACCCTGGTGGGCTGGCCCTTTTCAAGTCCTTCTTACCTCCCTCATTGCAATTCAAGTAAGGGAACGGGATACCTGGATCCACCACACCCGAATCAAGCTAGCCCCTAGGCCGGGGCCAGAAGCAGACGACATCAGACTTCGAGGGAGCACTGCCAGCTCTTCCCACCGTGACATGGAAAAGCCAGAAGCAGACAATACCTGGAAAGCTGAACCTCTCAAGGGACTAAAGCTTTTGTTCCGACGAACAAAATCCTGAGACTTTGTGACTATGGGTTCTCAGACAGTGCTGCGGTGGCTATTATTTCTGAGCCTGCTCTTTGTACAAGCTAACCCGCACCCAGTGGCTAAACCTCTTAAGCAACTGGCCACATTGGGACACTTGTCTGACTGTTGGTTGTGTCACCAAACTCATTCTGAGGAAGGAATAGGACTGTGGGCGGTACCTTTAAACCTCTCTGAAACTCTCTCCCTACAAGTGGTGTGGAAAGCTGAGTGGTGGTGGAAAGGAGACTACCAGTCCGATAAGTATGAGAAAACGTCTGAGGTTTGGCATCATAGTTGGGAGACCCAAGGGGTCCCTCTCTTCGATATCCTTGGGTTTGGGTATAAGCTGACTATGTTTTGAAGCTGTTGATGGGACCGGGAAATGACTGAGTTACGTCTCCTTAGAAGCCTGTGATCAAACCCCTAGGTTTAGTGTTAGAAATGGAAACTTTTACCCCTTAAAAATTGGTGTAAACACCCAGAGACCTCCCTGCCAGTTTCAAAAGGCCTATATTGCAAAATTGACAGGTGAACGTTATCAGAAAGAGTAGTTTCCTTCATTCCTTCCCTTGGGTCCCATAAATGAGACCCATGCATATTATATGGACATCTCCTCTGACATTTTATCACCTCACTCATCCTTTGTAAAAATTTCTGAATGCCAGGGGGCACTAGTAAGCTTTACATCACACTTGTTTGCTGTTACATACTGCAGGGTATCTTAAACAATATCCACGCAATGGGACATTTGAATGCATCCCATTGGCAGTGCCGGGGCTGGGTATTTGGCAACTCCAAACATCGAGATGTTAGGGTAGATTGGCGCCACCGAGGAGCAGGAAGCTCCCTCACCCTTTATTTACAGAGCCCCAGTCTGTATTTTATTTGTGGCCATAATGCTTATAAAGCTCTCCTGCTGGGTTGGCATGACCGGTGTGGTATGGCCAGAGTATTACCAGACGTTCAAGTAAACACCACACTAGACTCACGCCAAAACCTCAACCTGGGGACTTATTCTCACAAGCTCTTCACACCCTTGAAAGGGGCTCTGGTTAAACATGCCGAAAACCCCCTCGTAATCAGGCAAATGAGATTTCATTCCTTTATACGTGGACTTATTCCTGGACTGGGGGTAGCGAAGCTGGAAAGGGCAGTGGTAAACATTTCTGCAGAACTTGAAAAAGCAGCTAATGCTTCCTTGGACGAGTTCCAAAAGTTACAACGAGAAATTGATGATATAGCAGAAGTAACACTGCAAAATAGGCCTGTGCTAGATGTCATGAATGCTGAAGTAAGGGGGGCCTGTGCTCACATTGGGGAAAGATGCTGTTTTTATATTAATCGCTCTGGTTTAATTGAGGAGGATTTGCAGGCCATCAAGGATGCAGCAGTTGTTTTCCACACTGTATCTCTTGATCATACCCTTAATTTTGAGGACCTCCTCCTAGACCTTGGGTCATGGTTTACTGGCCTTTTCCGTAAAATTGTCAAATGCATTATTTTCTTTCTTTTCTTTCTACGTGTCGTTTGGGTAATGTTGCAATGTGCAAAATGTTTGTGTAGTGCTGTTACAAAGGGCTCTACTGTCTGTAGGAGAACACAATATCTCTCCCTCCAGCTTGATCGCAAATTGTGTAACGGGCCTGACAATTTGGGTTATCAGGCCCGAAGGGGGGACTGTGACAGTCAGCAGCAACCTCTGAACAGCTAGTAGCCTTATAATAGCTGGCAACCATTAGGGGAAATTGGACACCTCACAGACACAGTAGCCTGAACTTTTGAACTGTCTCCCCTTATTGGTCTTGAGGCAATTGAAGCTGGTCCTAAGCCGGTTTTTGCTGAGCAGATTTCAGAAGTGCAGGGTTTGTTAACCACCAATCAAATGCTAACACGACCAAAGCCTGTGTGTAAGTGTGTATAAAAGATTCTTAGTTTTTGTATAGAGTAGAGTTTTTTTGTACCAAGGTACAGAACTCTCCTTTCTTCTGCAGAATAAAGCAACCTTTCCTTATCCCTGTGTGGCTGTCATTGCTCTCAGCTAGGCGGACCCGACATTTCGGTAACAGCACCCTCTGGAAAGGAGTTCCACAGGTTGACAGTGTTGCTTGAAAAAAATACTTCCTTGTATTTGTTTTAAACCTGCTACCTAATAATTTCATTTGGTGGCCCCTTCTTGTATTATGAGACAGAGTAAATAACACTTCCTTATTTTCTTTATCTATACCACTCATGATTTTATAGACCTCTATCATATCCCCCCTTAGTCACCTCTTTTCCAAGCTGAAAAGTTTCAGTCTTATTAATCTCTCCTCATACGGAAGCCATCATCAGCATTTTTCTTGCCTAGTCACACAGTTTTGTGAGATCCTTTTGTAGCTCTTTGCATTCTGCCTGGGACTTAACTATCTTGAGTAGTTTTGTATCATCAGCAAATTTTGCCACCTCACTGTTTACCCCCTTTTCCAGATTGTTTATGAATATGTTAAATAGGAGTGGGCCCAGTGCAGATCTCTGAGGAACACCATTATTTACCTCTCTCCATTCTGAAAACTGACCATTTATTCCTACCCTTTGTTTCCTATCTTTTAACCAGTTACAGATCCACGAGAGAACCTTCCTTCTTATCCCATGACTGCTTGTTTTGCTTAAGAGACTTTGGTGAGGGACCTTGTCAAAGGCTTTCTGAAAATCTAAATATACTATATCCACTAGATCTCCTCTGTCCACATGCTTGTTGACCCCTTAAAGATTTCTAGTAGACTGGTGAGGCATGATTTCCCTTTACAAAAGCTAGGTTTGCAAAGAAAAGCTGCCTGGGTTCCACAGCAACTTTGTCAAAATTGCTCCAACTCCACAAAGTAACTCAATTTTAATGAACCAGCATTCCCCAATAGAAAAAATATTCCATCAGAGAATGTCCGGCAATTACAAATAGCAACAAGACTTTGGAGAGTTAAGGCAAATTGTTTGCATGCCCAGGATTATTATGAACAATGATTTATCTGCATTTCTTTTTGGGTAATCTTATTTCTCTATATCTCATCAATCGGTGGGAAAAGGAATGATCCAAAGTTGCTGCTAAATGAATCATTCTGATACACTGGAAATGCAAGCCAACCATCCCTGTATGGACGAATGAATTAATGTTTTATCAGTCATTGCTAAATGTGGAAGGTTTCTTTTATGCCAAGATAAGATGGATTGCTACAATCTCAACTGAAGTTGGTTTCTGTAAGTAATTAACTTCTTGATGGCCCACATAACTACATATAATTGGCCTGATTCTGCTCTCAGTTAAACTAGAATAATTCCATTGAAGACAATTATTCAACAGAATAATGTGATGGAGTAAGGTCAGGTTTTGGAGACAATAAAAATGGCCATTAATTGTATACTTATGATGGGACTGGAGCGTCTATCCTCCCTATGCCTCTATTCTTATTTGTTTTATCATTTGGTATTTGTTGGGTTTATCTATTACAGTTTTGAAGCACCAGCTTTAAAATTCACTACTGGTGGTGGAAAGGTATTATATGATTTCATATTTTGCTCTTTTTCATGTATATAGGTTTTGTTTAGGAGAACTGTTTGAAAATTTGAATTTTCCTTCCAATGGATATTTTCATTGATAAAATATTTCTCAGATTTTTGACACATACTAACTTTAGTGCTTAATATTATGGTTACAATGTATAAGCCTTTTCCATGCATACGTCATAACAGGCCAATTCCCAGATTGCCAGCTCCATGTATTTTAATGAATCTATAAAAGCTGTTGAGTTGCATGGCACTCAGAGCACATGGGGAAGAATTTTTGTGATTGTTTGGAAATTTCAGTCCCCCTCCCCCATTTTTTTTAGGAGAGCACAGTATGCTAGATCATGTGAGAGGACTATAAACCGTTTGAGAAAAATAACAGCAACCAGAAGAATGTGATATGTCTCCAACTCAACCAAGAGCAAGACCCTCACAGCACTCACAAGGAGAACAGGGTGGAAGGGCCAATTAGTCCTTTCAGTAACAGGAAAGAGATTAGACTTGAAATAGTTGCTGAAGTACTTTGCTGGAGCAGAGCCTCAGTTCTACAGCTGGTTGTAAAATTTTGAGGGGAAAAAAAGAGAAACAAAATTTTAAAACAAAAATTTCATGAACGTCTCCCCCTTTCCAACAGCCTCTGTTTAGCCCATAACATACGCAGCTGATGACCAACCACCAAGGAACTTTTACTATTGAATTTTAACCAGCATTTAGTCTAATCAAGTCAACCTGTAGTCTTTGGATCTCATCCTGAACACTTTCCGTGAATAAAATCCTGGCCCCATTGAAGTCAGTGGTAAAGCTTCCATTAACTTCAACAGAACCAGTATTTTACTCCATATGCTGAACTCTCATTGGCTTCATTCTGATATTTGTGTTCAGAGGCATGGTAGGATTGGGTCCATAATCTGTGATCTAAACAAACTGTATCTAATGCAGTCATCCCCTCCTCCGTCGAATAACAATATAAATCAGGGGCTTTTCAGTCAAGTCATTCATACACCTTCTCTGCACATTCAGATAGATGAAGATGAAGTCTAAAAGTGCACTGAGGTCTTGCAGTTAAACATAATTTATTTCATAGGAGGATGTCCAGTCAAACTATGTTAATTATAACCCCCCGAATGCTTAAATCAAAATAATTTAGAAGTGATGTGAAAGATATTAAGCACCTCTGAGAAGGAAAAATGCTGCAGGCAGTTTTCTTAATAAGTCTAGTTTGGTTAATTATTGCCCAAAGCATTTCTGAGCTAATTATTTACCCCCAAAGGGGACTCCACGTTTTTGGCAGAAAAGTGCCAGATATTGATTTTCTTTAATTGACAGGCTGTGGTACTACACAGACCACACAGAGCTGAAGGTTAAGCCATTTAGAGAAAGCGACAGCCAGGCCCTACAGAGTATCACACAATGTGCCAATGGGAAAGGGAGATCCAGGGCCTGAAACTCTGCATTCAGGGAAGAGCATTATTTGTCTCTGTCATCTGGCCTTTATGGTTCATTTAACATCTTAAATAGCCTGAATAAATTAACTGTGTTTAATAGTTGCATGTCTCCACAATCAAGGGCCACTTTCCTATTCAGCAGAGGAATGGGAGTATTTTAAGTACCTTTTTTTTTTAACAAGACCTATATCATTCAGAGAGTAATAAAAATTGTGCAATTTTGTCATTATATTTGAAATGTTGATATTCTTACAACCTATTATAAATGGACTCAAATTTTGTACTCAACTTGCTGTTGTGTTTTTTAAAATCATTTTGAATACACACAACTCACAAAATTCATGTATGCTGTGTGTATATGTCGCCATTTTAATGTATTAATCTATACTGTTAAAGCTAGTTCAACTCTTTTAAAACTTTAAAAATCTTCCTTGTTCTGAGCCCTACATTATTTCTTGCTCTTTACTTCTGTCCTGTTCTCCCACCTGCTGGATTGCCTGTCCTATGGAGTGTATGGCAGGACAGGGGTGCGTTGCTTCTATTTAATCTTATTAATTGTAATCACTTTAAACTTTGCTTATTTTACTTTTATTTCTCTCCACATTCTATTCCTTCTTTCCATCCCCACTCTCCTTTTCTCCCTTCTTCACATCTATAATGTATTCATTCTGTTGCACACTAATTCATGCTCTCTCTCTCACCCACACCACTCCACATTCCCACTCACTTGTTATAAGTTTGCTCTCACTCCCTTGCCTGCTCACTGTCTCTTGTCATCTTACCTATTCATTCATTCTCTCTTTCACCCACACTTTATCAACCGCACCAAACTAACTTCAAACACATGGCCATAGACAGACTAACCACCAGCTACCCACATCACTGAATCACTAAGTCATACAAATTGGCCAGCTTGGGATGGATTCAAATGAAAAACCCAGAGGAAAAAAATGTACGTCATTCCCCAGCAACAGAGTTATTTAGTGCCCCTGCTTCTTAAGAGAAAACAAATAACATATGTTAAATATAAGCATTCAGATATAGAATGAGAAGCATGATAAAATGTCTACAAACAAACAAAGCAAAGTAAATAAATAATCAATAATGTATTTTAATTACTAAATATGTTGCATTTGAAGTGGCACATTAGGACAAATTTCAGAGAATATCTTTTTTAAAAGAATGATTAAGCCATTAATTATCATTGTCTTTTTTTTTTGCTTTGTGAAGTTGTTCAATTATTTGTTTTTCCCTTCATGTAAGAGTGAAGACTATTGAGGAGAGCATATCTCAAGTTATTCACTACACCAATGGCATATTTCCCCCCAGAAATTTCTGACTTTCATTGTAGTGTCTACAGTAATTGAATCACAGGCTTTCTTTGATCCGGAAAGGATAATTGAAATGAATATAGAAGATGTACCTTAATCAGAAAGATGGTCATGAAGCAGAATATCAATTCTGAGCTCCTTCCTACCCTTTGAAACTAGGGACACTCAGATAGAGTCCCAAATTTTAAGTTTTGGGCCTAGTCTCCCTGTCATGGTATTAAGTATCAGAGGGTAGCCGTGTTAGTCTGGATCTGTAAAAGCAGCAAAGAATCCTGTGGCACCTTATAGACTAATAGACGTTTTGGAGCATGAGCTTTCGTGGGTGAATACCCACTTCCTCAGATGCATGTAATGGAAATATCCAGGGGCAGGTATATATATGTGTGCTAGCAAGCAAGCTAGAGATAACGAGGTCAGTTCAATCAGGGAGGATGAGGCCCTGTTCTAGCAGTTGAGGTGTGAAAACCAAGAGAGGAGAAACTGGTTCTGTAATTGGCAAGCCATTCACAGTCTTTGTTCAATCCTGAGCTGATGGTGTCAAATTTGCAGATGAACTGAAGCTCAGCAGTTTCTCTTTGAAGTCTGGTCCTGAAGTTTTTTTGCTGCAGGATGGCCACCTCATGGTATTCTATCCCCAATCTGAACCTTAGAGTCCAAAAGTAGGGGTACCAGCATGAATTCCTCTAAGCTTAATTACCAGCTTAGATCTGATAAGCTGCCACCACCCAAAAATATATAGTGTTTTGGGGCACTCTGGTCCCCCCAAAAACCTTCCCTGGGGACCCCTAGACCCAAATTTCTTGAGTCTTACAACAAAGGGGAATAAACCATTTCCCCCCCTTCTCCTTTCTTCCTCCCAGATCTTTCCCGCCCTGGGTACAGTAGGAGATCACCGCGATTCAACTCCTTGAATCACAACACAGAGAAATCAGGTTTGTTTCCCCCCTTCTCTCTCCTTCTCAGGCTTTACCTCCCTGGGCTATCCTGGAGAGATAGACAGATTCAAGCCCCATGAATCTAAAACAAAGGGATTCCCCCTTTCCCTCACCGTTGCCTCTCCCAGGCTTCCCCTCCCTGGGTTACCCTGGAAGATTACTGTGATTCAAACTCCTTGAATCACAACACAGAGAAATCAGGTTTGTTTCCCCCCCCTCCTCACCAATTCCCTGGTAAGTACAGACTCAATTCCCTTGAGCCTCAACAAGGGGAAAAAATCAAACAGGTCTTAAAAAGCAAAACTTTTAATAAAAAGAAAGAAAAAAAGTAAAAGTTTTCTCTGTAATTTAGATGGTAAAAGTTGCAGGGTCTTTCAGCTTATAAACACTAGAAAGAAGCCTCCCCCCAGCAAAATACAATTTAAAATACTTCCAGCAAAATACACATTTGCAAATACAGAAAACAATCAAAAGACTATAACCGCCTTTCCTACTTAATACTCACTATTCCGAATATATAAGAGACTGTAGCAGGGAGATTGGCAAGAAACCTGGTTGCACGTCTAGTCCCTTTCAGGACCCAGAGAGAACAAAGTCAAACCCAGAAAACACAAACAAAGGCTTCCCTCCACCGAGATTTGAAAGTATCTTATTTCCTGATTGGTCCTCTGGTCAGGTGTTTTTGGTTCCCTGTTTGTTAATCCTTTACAGGTAAAAGAGACATTAACCCTTAACTATCTGTTTATGACACTCCCTTTCATGACTATTTTGCAACCTGGATCCATCTTTACCTAACGTACATACATTCCTGTACACACAGACTACAGCATTTTTGAAAATGTTGCAATGTCAAAAGCTGAGCCTTTTTAATGATACACACTAGTACCTTTGAAATGTGCCTCACTGCTTTTTGAAGACTAAATTAAAAACAAAAAAATGGCTGTTAAGCATCTCTTACACGTTTACTGGCTTGCAGAGAATCTACAATGTTTTAGAGGAACATTGATGCCATAACAAAATAAACCTTTGAGTCTCTGATTTACTCTCTAAATAGTATGAATTTCCTTTTGAGCTACTTGAATTCAATGAAAGTTCATGTTTTTTAAAGCTATTCAAGCCAGTTGATTGCCATTCTTTTTCAATGAGGTGCCCACTGTATTCACTTACAATACCAGGATTAAGGATTTGACACACTCTATTAGTAAGTGGCCATATAATTGCAAAGAGATTATTCTCATACAAAGGATTATTCACATAGCACTGGAGTAAAGGTGTTTTATAAGGCTCTTAATTAATAAAAACATTTCAAGTAGCCTTGTGAACCTTAGTAAGAAATTGACCCATCAAGATCCCATGTTGAGTTGTATCTGTTTTCTAAATACTTCTTTTTAAAGTTACCCATTATAGCATTTGCTGCGTAACCCAGTTGTCAACAGCTTCGGTAAAGGATTCAAGTTCTCAAATGTCGGTATTTTCTACAACAATAAATTCAAAGTTGAATATTTGTATGTTTAACAATGGTTCCAGGATCTTTTACTACAAATATATCTATAGTAAAAGTTAGTTTGTCCATTTCATGTGGTATAAAATGAGGGATTCAGGTGATCCTTCCTGAGCTTTGGCTGCTCATTTTGGGAAATCCGTTGTAACAATTCTTTATTAGACCATCTGCAATGCAGGGAGAGAGGCTAGAAAAGAGCTAATCTGTGTGTAGCTAGACAATTTACTAATAAAGTCTACCATCATAGTTTGTCTCTGTTGAATTGCAATAAACAGAGATGTTTGGAATTGTAGAAGGAAGTTAAAAGAGAAAAAGTTGACTGCTGTGTGGTAGAAATTGCCATTGAGAGGAAGTGTCTTGGAGCACTGCGAAAAATGCAAAGACATCTGGGTTCTATTCTTTGTTCTGGCATTGACTTGCTGAGTGGTCAAGTAAAATATCTTTTATTTAGACTCAACAGTGACAAAATGTTCATGAACACAACCAGACCAAGCATTAGTAGCAGCCATTATTCAGCAAATAATTTTGCAATAATATATTAAATTGAGCAAATCATGATCTGCCCATGGACAATTTGCAAGCAGAAACAGAGGCCAAGTTTGTTGAATAAATTATCTATCACAATTAATCACACAGCTCTGTGTGAATGTGTGACGGTATAACTTTTTCCTAAAGATCTGTTTTTCTGAAATATGAAGG
Source organism: Gopherus flavomarginatus (assembly GCF_025201925.1). Taxonomy (NCBI): domain Eukaryota; kingdom Metazoa; phylum Chordata; order Testudines; family Testudinidae; genus Gopherus; species Gopherus flavomarginatus. The sequence continues at coordinate 36,388,656 of NC_066617.1, forward strand.
ACCATATTCACAGCTCATATTACTGAAATCAGTGTTGCTCCACTGAACGTCAATGGAGCTATGCTGGTTTACAGCAGCCAAAGATCTGTCTTGAAAAATCTCCTTTTCTGAGATATGTCTGTGCTGTCTTCCAAATTGTCTCAAGTTTGTCAATTTTATATCAACCTTTCAAATGGACTCATCTCATGCTCATCTCAGTCTTTCTTTTCCTATCTCGCTATATCTAGCTGCCTCCAAACAGTCTTGTCCTCTAATATGGATGTTTTCTTCTTGTTAACAATTTAAATAATACGAAAGGCTCCTAAGAGATTTTTTCCCCCCAAGTTGGTTAAACAATTCCTTCTCCTCCTATCAATTCTTTTCTCAAGTAAATGGTTAAATTCCTTTAAAAAAGGATGAAATGTTTGGAAATGTCATGTATTCTAGAAGTTGCATTTCTTTGGGATAATCAACATGCTGGAGTATCACTATAAGACATTAAGTTAAAGCCAAATGAAAGCCATGTTTATTAAAATCCATAATCTATAGGACTCATGGCTGAGTTTCTTCACGATTTCTGGTTCAGACTTTATTTTATTGGGTCCTTCAGTTTTGCCACTGTCCTTAGAACAATAATGTCCTTTTAAGGAGATAAATAGATTATCCTTTGTTTAGGTGATACTTTGAAGAATGACTTTAAAGTAAACTTCTGACTCTCATAATACTCACTTATTTTTAAGTCGGGAATATATTTTCTTTAAGATCTCTTGAGTGTCCAATAAAAACAAAACTAAGATACTAGTGATTTCTTCTTTCAATGAAGGGTGCGGGAAGGTGGTATATTAACTCTATAAAGTCTATTATCTTAAGTCATGCATTTTCTAGTCTCTTTCTAATCTTATCTTGGGGACACACAAGGAGTTTCCAAGGATGTACTGAGCAGAGTTTCTCTCTCTTGGTACGCCTGCATGATGCAAGATGGAAGGTGCTCATCATGGGCCAGATTGGTCACTCTTATTCACATTCATCAGTCCTCTACTCAGTCCCATTTAAACAATTGGGGCTCCTTGCAGAGGAAGATATTATTCAGTCAATTAGTCATGTTTCCTCCCAAGCTTTGCCCTTTAAACCTGTTTTCTCAAAATCTGCATGATACAGCAGAATCCTTTTATGCAGCTCTAATTTTAGTATCATGTAGTTCCAAAATGATAACCTATATAAATAAAATCAGTGTGAAATTCTAGATGCTATCAGGTTACTAGATTTATTATTTAACCAGTTCCTCTCAGAAGGCTAAGAGTAAAAGAGCTGAATCAAAAGCCCAGAGTGAGCATTGCTTTGCATTGATATAGGACTTGGCATTCAAATACTATGCCTCTGCTTAGTTAGACCCTCTCCTGAGCCCATACAATGATCTTTGAGGCAGGTTCTCTTTACTGGCAGGATCACAGTGAATACTGGGTTTTTACTCAAGTTCTCATGCTTTTAGGCCTTTAATTGATGAATATTTATTTATTTATTCAGATATGATCCTGAATCAGAAGCCTGTATCTGAACACCCCCAACAATGTAATATATTCAACACCCCCAACAATGTAATATATATATATATATATAAACTGCTGCCTAGCCACACAGTCCCTAGTCTGTAGCAGTGCATGGGATTCTTCCATCCTAAGTGCAGGACTCTGCACTTGTCCTTGTTGAACCTCATCGGATTTATTTTGGCTCAATCCTCTAATTTGTCTAGGTCCCACTGTATCCTATCCCTCCCCTCCTGCGTATCCACCACTCTTCCCAGTTTAACACAACAAGGAGTCCGGTGGCACTTTAAAGACTAACAGATTTATTTGGGCATAAGCTTTTGTGGGTAAAAAATCCACTTCTTCAGATGCATGGAGTGAAGTTACAGGTGCAGGCATTATATAATGACACATGAAGAGAACGGAGCACCTCACAAGTGGAGAACCAGTGTTGACAGGGCCAATTCAATCAGGGTGGATGTAGCCTACTTCCAATAATAGATGAGGAGGTGTCAATTCCAGGATAGGCAAAGCTGCTTCTGTAATGAGCCAGCCACTCCCAGTCCCTATTCAAGCCCAAATTAATGGTGTTAAATTTGCAAATGAATTTTAGTTCTGCTGTTTCTCTTTGAAGTCTGTTTCTGAAGTTTTTTTGTTCAAGAATAGTGACTTTTCAATCTGTTATAAAATGTCCAGAATGAAGTGTTCACCTACTAGCTTTTATATGTTACCATTCCTGATGTCTGATTTGTGTCCATTTATTCTTTTACGTAGGGACTGTCCGGTTTAGCCAATGTACATGGGAGAGGGGCATTGCTGGCACATGACAGCATATACGTGCCAGCGATAAATTTCCCAGTTTAGTGTCATCTGCAAACTTGCTGAGGGTGCAGTCCATGCCATCCTCCAGATCATTAATGAAGACATTGAACAAAACTGGCCCCAAGACCGATCCTTGTGGCACTCCGCTTGATACTGGCTGCCAACTAGACATAGCACCATTGATCGTTGAGCCCGATGATCTAGCCAGCTTTCTATCCACCTTATAGTCCATTCATCCAGCCCATGCTTCTTTAACTTGCTGACAAGAATACTGTGGGAAATCATATCAAAAGCTTTGCTAAAGTCAAGGAATAACAAGTCCACTGCTTTCCCCTCATCCACAGAGCCAGGTATCTCATCATAGAAGGCAGTCAGATTAGTCAGCCCTTGGTGAATCCATGCTGACTGTTCCTGATCACTTTCTTCTCCTCAAAGTGCTTCAAAATTGATTCCTTGAGGACCTGCTCCATGATTTTTCCAGGGACTGCAGTGAAGCTGACCAGCCTGTACTTCCCCGGATTCTTCTTCTTCCCTTTTTTAAAGATGGGTACTACATTATCCTTTTTCCAGTCATCTGGGACCTCCACCGATTGCCATGAGTTTTCAGAGAAAATGGCCAATGGCTCTGCAATCACATCAGCCAGCTCCTTTAGCACGCCTCAGATGCAGTGCATCTGGCCCCATGGACTTGTGCTCATCCAGCTTTTCCAAATAGTCCTGAACCTCTTTCTCCGCAGAGGGCTGGTCACCTCCTCCCCATACTGTGCTGTCCAGTGCAGCTGTCTGGGAGCTGAGCTTGTTTGTGAAGACAGAGGCAAAAAGACCATTAAGTGCATTAGCTTTTTCCATATCCTCTGTCCCTAGGTTGCCTCACCCTTTCAATAAGGGGCACACACTTTCCCTGACCTTCTTCTTGTCGCTAACATGCGTGTAGAAGCCCTTCTTGTTACTCTTAAAATCCCTTGCTAGCTGCAACTCCAATTGTGATTTGGCCTTCCTGATTTCACTCCTGCATGCCTGAGCAATATTCTTATACTCCTCCCTGATCATTTGTCCAAGCTTCCACTTCTTGTAAGATTTTTTTTTTGTGTTTAAGATCAGCAAGGATTTCACTGTTATGTCAAGCTCGTCGCCTGCCATATTTACTATTCTTTCTACACATCGGGATAGTTTGTTCCTGCAACCTCAATAAGGATTCTTTAAAATACAGCCAGCTCTTCTGGACTCCTTTCCCCCTCATGTTATTCTTTCAGGGGATTCTGCCCATCAGTTCCCTGAGGGAGTCAAAATCTGCTTTTCTGAAGTCCAGGGTCCGTATTCTGCTGCTCTCCTTTCTTAGCAGAAGCATTGCTAGCAGATCAAGGGAAGTGATTTTTCCCCTTTAGTCGGCAGTGGTGAGGCCACACCTAGAGTTTGCATCTAGTTTTAGTCTCCCCACCACAGAAGGGATGTGAACAAATAGGGGAGAGTCCAGCAGAGGGCAACAAAAATGATTAGGGGGCTGGGGCACGTGACTTATGAGGAGAGGCTGAGGGAACTAGGCTGATTTAGTCTGCAGAAGAGAAGAGTGAGGGGGGGGGATTTGATAGCAGCTTTCAACTACCTGAAGGGGGGTTCCAAAGAGGATGGAGCTAGGCTGTTCTCAGTGGTGGCAGATGACACAACAAGGAGTAGTGGTGTCAAGTTGCAGTGGGGGAGGTCTAGGTTGGATATTAGGAAAAACTATTTCACTAGGAGGGTAGAATGGGTTACCTAGGGAGGTAGTGGAATCTCCATCCTTAGAGGTTTTTAAGGTCCAGCTTGACAAAGCCCTGGCTGGGATGATTTAGATGGTATTGGTCCTGCTTTGAGCAGGGGATTGGACTAGATAAGCTCCTGAGGTCTCTTCCAACTCTAATATTCTATGATTCTATTATTCTGAAGAAGAAACATATTTGGAAATCAGGTTATATTAAAAAAAAAAGCATTTGAATGAAAAAAAATTTGCATATGCTATCTGAAAAATAGCAAAAGAAAAAGTGAAGCAGTACAATTGATCTATGCATTCATAATCATGTGCAAATACACAAACAGACCAGAATATTTGCCAACTAACAGTCCTTAGCATTTTGTACTCACTGGCAAAGTATATATATGTGTAATCAGCTGTACAAAGCAGAGAGGGCCAAATTCTTAAACTCTGGGCAGCTAAGCTATGCCTGCAACCTATTGTAAAACCAGATAATTGAGTGTGCAAGCATGCTTTCTTGCATGCACATAAAGCTGAATTCTCAGATGATCCAGGGGTGTGTGTGCGCATAGGGTGGTTATACCCTACTGTACCATGGATCCATCTTTAGAGATAGGACTTGCCAATTTTTCAAAACAGACACTACAGGCCCTTCCCCCATCATTCGCTTCCCTCCACCTCCGTCGCTCACTCCCCGCAAAGTCATTCAGTGTCTCCTGCCCCAGAACTCACATGCTGCCTGTAGAGCTGGGGTGGGAGGAGCTGATGCAGAGCCTGCCTGTCTGCCCAATTTGCAATCTGTAGGGGTCAGTTCCTGGAGTCTGGGGCTGGAGTGTGTCAGGGCCCCGGGAGGCTGAGAAGGTGAGATGGGCTGTTGTCAAGTATAATTCCCAAATCTGGACCTTAGCGTCCAGGATATGGGTACTAGCATAAAGTCCTCTAAGCTTAATTACCAGCTTAGATTCTGTAGCACTGCCACCAATCAGGAATTTTTTTAGGGCCTGATACCCTCTGGTCCCCCCAAAACCTTCCCAGGGGACCCCAAGACCCAGATTCCTTGAGTCTCACAACAAAGGGAAATAAACCATTCCCTTCCCCCTCCCTTCATCCTCCCAGCTTCTTCCTGCCCTGGGAACACTAGGAGATCACCTGATTCAACTTCTTGAATCACCACACCGAGAGGAGTGTTACCTTCCCCCTCACCCAGAGGCAATACAAGCTGCGTGAATATAACACAAAGAGAAAATTTATCCTTCCCTTCTCCCTACCAATTTCCTGGTGAGTACAGACACAATTCCCTTGAAGCTTAACTAGGAGAAAAAAAATCAAACAGGTCTTAAAAAGCAAAACTTTTAATAAAAAAGAAAGAAAAAAGTAAAAGGTTTATCTCTGCACTTCAGATGGTAAACAGTTACAGGGTCTTTCAACTTATAAACAATAGAAAGAAACTTTCTCCAGCAGAAACACAATTTAAGCTACTTCCAGCAAGTACACATATGTAAATGAAAAAAAAAAAAACTTAAAAGACTATGACTGCCTTCTCTTACTCACAGTTCTGAATAGATAAGAGACTGTAGCAAGGAGATTGGCAGAAACCTGGTTGCACCTCTAGTCCCATCCAGGACCCAGAGAGAACAAAGCCAAACCCCAAACCCACAAACAAAGGCTTCCCTCCATGAGATTTGAAAGTATCTTGTCTCCTGATTGGTCCTCTGGTCAGGTGTTTGCAGGTCACTGTTTGTTAACCTTTATAGGTGAGAGAGACATTAACCCTTAGCTATCTGTTTATGACAGCTGTCATGGATGGTGAGCCTGGGTGTTGACCCTGCTCCTCAAACTCTGCGCACCATCAAGATCCCTCCTCCTCCAGCAGCAGCTGCTCTTTCTGCCCTCCTGGAAGCGGAGGCCGATTGTGGTTACCATAGTAACTGAAGTTTTGAAGTCCAGTCAGCAGTACTGACTGGACACTGCACAGATCCCCTTTCAACCGACTTTCAGGTTGAAAACTGAACTCCTGGCAAGCCTAGAGTTGAAGTGGCCCAAACTGACCCCTGGCACAAGTTAGAGCAACTTCAGACCTGCTCTAATGTGGAAAGACAAACAGTGATTCCCAACCAATTGCCCCATCAACTAGGATCACTGGCCTTGAAATCTGTCCTTTTCCAAGCTCCCTATGAGAGTTAAGTCTTTAGTAGTACCTTAAATTCATTTGCACAGTGATACCAATGAAAGAAAAGACCTCTCAGAGACTGAGGAACTAACTGCAAGTGGGCAATTGTACAGCCTAAAGGGTCCTGTGACATATAATCTTTGTAATTGCCACCCAGGCACAATGTTATAATGGCCCATACCATGAGCAATGCCTCAAACCCTTTACTAAGCCTGAAAAAACCTTATTTATAATTAAGAGTATCTGACTGACTTACAGTTATACAGACATTACAGTATACTTATTCTGTAATATATATATATCTTATAAAACCATAGTTAATATATAATAAAACATATTTTAGTAGAATATGCAAGACACATACAACTAATGTCCATTGCAAATAATTAGAATATATTTGCCAAACAATATATTAATAATTCATTATCCCAGAATAATTTGAGTGTAGAGTTTTAAATGTTTTTCCATAGACTAACTTTGTGTGGGGCATGTGAGGTATTTTGCAACCTGGCCATATTTTATACACCTCTACTTTGATATAACGCTGTCCTCGAGAACCAAAAAAATCTTACCGCATTATAGGTGAAACCACATTATATCAAACTTGATTTGATCTGCTGGAGCACACAGCCCCCCGCCCCCGAGGGCTGCTTTATCACGTTATCTCTGAATTTGTGTTATATCTGGTGGCGTTATAACCGGGTAGAGGTGTAGTACACTATTCATATTATAAACTTGAACTCTTAATGGACATAAATCATGGGAAGATTTATAAGCGTATGTATGGAAATACAGGGATACATATTCTTTGAATCTGTAGGTCCAGCTCTGTTTAATATTAATAGGAGTTTAACACGGTCATGGTGAAGAGAAGATTCCTAATTTTTTACACAGTGTTTTGTTTACCTGGGACCATTATTAAATGGGAAGCAATACTGGTTTTACACACTCTTTATATTGCAACCTTACATTATCATGGAGTTCATGTTTCACCAATTTCTAAGGGCCTTTGATGAAATAAAAAATGTCCCCATTCCCTTCTCAACCAAAAGATTTTCATTGAATTTGGCTTCTCATGCCATCAAAACAACATCAATCTGGGTACAAAGTCCAGGGTTTTTTTTGCCGATGCCTTCTCCTGCTCTAGTCTTGGGGCAACATGTCTGGTTCGAGCTTTTTACCTTAAGCTGAAGTGAGATACTAGAAGATACGGGAAAAAGTATTTCCTCCATTAAAGAGTTTTACCTGTGTTACAGAATTGGGAGAATCATAGATAACATTACTTGAATATCTATTCTGTTCCAAAGTCCATTTTGACTCAGCTGTATTTGCAAATGTTTTACCTTTGCTCTCCATGAACATTTGCGTGATTGGATGCTACTGACAGGAATACTCACCTAGGGAGAGGCAGGGAGGTACCTAATAAGTTTAGCAGTTAGAGCACTAGCCTAGGACTTGAGAGATGTCCCTAAGCTATCACAGACTTCCTGTGTGATCTAGTCACTTAGGTCAAGGTTCTCAAAGGTGTCTTGCTGTTGTGATGCTCAGCATCAAAGTGCCTAAGTTCTGATGCCTAGAAAAATCATAGGAATGCACTGCAATTCACAAAGCCTGAGTTCGAAGCCTAGGCTTCCTATACAATGAATGAGGAGAGATATAGGTACCTTAGAGTGTGATTCACGAAAGCCAGGAGGCTAGATGGGGAGCCACTTAAGGTAGCCAAGGAGAAATGCTGATCGAGGGGTACTAAGTGTGACCCCATCATGAAGATAGGTACCTAAGTCCAGGCTGGAGGAGTGTGCCTATGGCTCCTAGCGATTCTTTGAACCTTCTTTGAAGACAGGTGTCTAAGGCTTTTGGGGAAAAAAAAACATGTGGGGGGGGAGAGAGGGAAAGACCTCTTTTATAACCTTCAGCCCAGTGGCTTGGATAATCACATGCAATGTGGGAGACTCGCAGTTCAAGTTCCCCCTCTGCCTGATGAGAAGGGATTTGAACAGGGATCTGCCATCTCTCATGAGTGCCCTACCCAGTGAGCTATAGGATATGCTGATATAGTGCTCTCTCACTCTTCCCTGTTGAAGCTGTTGTACTTTGGATAACAATTAGAGTGTCCCTGAAGCAGGGGGACTGGACCCTGATTCTCCTACCTCCTGTGTGAGGCAGTAACCATCAGGCTATTGAGTCATTCTCATTCTTGTGCACTTTCACACTCTCTTTCTGGGCCAGATGACTCTTTAATTATTTATGCACAATGGAACAGCTCCAACAGGAGAGACTGAGTTCACCTCCCCCATCAGAATAGCTCATAGCCCAGGGGTTAGGGCACTCACTTGAGCAGAATTTTTTTCTGCAAAAACTTAGGCACTGAGTGATTTTAGTGAGTTCTGTGAATCACACTGGAGCCTAAAACTGGGATTCAGGTGGCTAAACCCAGATTTTGGTTCCTAAATCTGGGGTAATGGCACCTAAGTACTTTTGTGACTCTAGGCCTTAGTTTTTCTGTACCTCAGTTCTGCATCTTTAAAATGGGTATAAGAGCTCTTCCCTAACTCACAAGACTGAGATTGTGAGATCCTGAGATATTACAGTAATGGGGCCAGATAAGTCCCACAGACAGACCTTGAATACTTGCCAAAAGCAAATTTCAGAGAGTATATTTGATTACAGTGTTCTAATCTATGCTGTGCTGGCATGAAGTCTTGCAAAGAGAATGGTGTGGGTGGATGACTTATATAGAGCCCCATTGACTTCAGTAGGCTCCAAGCATCAGACAGCAGGGGATGGGTGCACAGTTCTCTTTGCAGGAGCAGGGCCTTAGTCAGTTACTCACGTGATGTTGCTTCTAATCCCTGGCTGGACAGTTTAGTTAATTAACTAGAAAAACAAATGATTTATATTACAATGTAATATGGAATTCAACATTTGTGTTAAGTATCAGAGGGGTAGCCGTGTTAGTCTGGATCTGTAAAAGCAGCAAAGAATCCTGTGGCACCTTATAGACTAACAGACGTTTTGGAGCATGAGCTCCAAAACGTCTGTTAGTCTATAAGGTGCCACAGGATTCTTTGCTGCTTTTAACATTTGTGTTGTAATAATTGAAGGAATTAGTAAAACTAAAGCATAATTTATCATTTCTACATCAATTATATATTCGTAATTAGTAAATGGAATGATCTGCAGACCAAGAAATATTGACTAAAGAAATTTGTAAATAATTTTGAACATCAAATAAAATGGAAGCTTTTTTCATTGCTTATGGATAATCGCAGGTCAGAAAGTGAGGGGGAAATACTTGAAAGTATTCTTTATTCTAAATTATTTGATACTGTACCTGCTTAACTCTATTGTATTCCAGCAATGTGCTCATTAATTCAGTACTTTTATTTCTTCTTTCCAAGCTTTCTAATCCACTATACTTTTATTCTTTTCTAAATGTGTCACAGATACAGTTAGCTGGCCTGATTCTCCTTTCACTTATACCTATAGTACACTGGGCTACTCCCATCGACTTCACTGGAGTAAGTCTTGAGTTACTCTAAAGTAAGTGAGGCAAGAGTCCGGTAGGGAAAAATAACTTTCATAATTCTTTTCTTGGAGTCAGTGAAGTACTGATAAAAAAACTTGCTCTGGACTTTCTTTATACAATAAAATGTATGTTGCTAAACTTATATTACTGATTCAGATTCCATCATGTGGGATTTTGGGTGAGTCCTAAGACTGAATCAACACTTCCTTAGTATTATGCAGTTAAATTTATTCTGGTTTTAGATGACTTTCCAAATGCAACACTGATTTGCGATCAGATGGCTCATTTTGAATAAAATAACTGTTCAGTTGTAACTGCATTACAATGTATTCACTTATTTTTAAGATTAGTATCTTTGCTACTTATCTGATCATGTCAACCATGTTTGTCATTGTGGGATCTCAGCACTGAAGTAAATTACAAACTCTTTCCCCTCCAGAACAAACAAACAAACAAAAAAGAACAACCAAGAAGCCTTACCAAGATTTGGTTTTCTCTCCCAGCTTCCAGGAACATGACTAATCTTTATAATCTTATTTATTTTTTCATCTTTCTCCTTCCCTTTCCCTTATCCTTCTCTTCAGAAGGTGAGAACTGTCCTTGAGAAGTACTAGAATGCAAGTACCGGAAGTGCTGTAAGACACTGTTCCAGCTCTCAGTGCTGGATTGGCATCCTGAAGGTTTACTGCAGGATTTAAGCACCACTTCTTTTCCCTCTTTCCCATCCTGCCCTATCACGCTCACTGACTAAGACTTATTCTGCTTTCTGAGGAATGGGTGCTATTGTAGGGAAATGAAAGGTATTAATTTTATAAGGGTGCCATGCAGCCATGTACTCAAACATGTGCCTTATTTTAAAGAAGATGGAGAGTCCTATTGATCCAACCACCTTGTTGATTTGAAACCTTAGTCTCGAATTCTGTGAAATTCATGGTTGAGCTAGTCTCTTCTGGGAGACAGGTCCATTGCTTTTGGCCAACCAATTCATGAGAATGTTCTGACCCAACTCCAGTGAGTTGCAGACCATTTCGAGATAATTCCAGGGATTCGAAGGAGCTCACTGTTCTATGTCATGGTTGCAGCAGAGTTGGCCCTTGAGCATAGTGTGGGTGTCTCTCACTTGAAAACCAGTACCAGGATCTCAGATAGGAGTCCATACAGTGAGTGAATCACCAAGGTTTGTTTGTGTTGAGTTGCTTGGCAATTCTGCTGTAGCCAGGGCCGTAGCAACAAAGAACGTGGCCCCCTCCGAACATATGTCCGGGGCCCCTTACAATGCAGCAACTGGAATGCGGTATTTATTTTATACAATATACAGGGTTCATATTATGTATACATAGGCCTACAGTGTACATGTATTCTGTATTTACGCAAATCACTTCTTTCGAACCTTGTTCTCCGCAAATTGGTTAATCAATGCGTCATAGTCCAGAGATCTGGCAATCTTGTTTTCGATTGAGATAACTGCAAGCTCAGAAAGCCTGTCATCTGTCATGGTTGAGCGCAGGATATTCTTGATCAGTTTCATTCTGCTGAAGCTCCTTTCAGCACCAGCGACAGTAACTGGTGTGGTCAGAAGAATTCTGATGCAAATGCAAAGATTCGGATATATCTCCTGAAGGCTGTTCTTGTATATGTACGTTAAAAAATTGTTTGCCGTGACAAGTCCTCTCTCTTTCTCGATGACATAAATAAAACGATTAAATTCCATTCTGAGTTCGTTGGCATCAATGTCTCCCATTTTTCTTTCAAAATTTTTGCTGTGATTCTCCAGTTCATTTTCTCTGTGACACTGCTTCAGGCTGTTAGCGTTGTACAGAAATCCAAACAACTTATACCACTCCACGAGTTGGTCAAATCGCGATGAAACAGAAGATATGGCCTGATCAGTGAGAACAAGAAGGAACTGCTATTTGAATTTTTCTTCGGCAGAAAGACGACTCGAATCATCAGCACATTTGTAATCAAACATTCTCTTCTTACGTCGCACCCTGGTTTCTGGAAACACCTGCTCAATACCCATATGCTCTGCTATTTCAGGTGCATTTGTGACTACAGAGTTACATCCTGTATTTCGATAGTCTTCCAAAAACTTCATTGTAGCACCGACTTCTGCCTGCAGTACGTCAATTGACACATCTGGTGACTGAATTAATTTGCTGATTTTATTGACGTGAAATAGTATATCGTACCACGTGTACACAGTCAGAACAAAAGGCCATGTAGTAACATGGTCTAAAAGCGCACCGGCTTCTGTTGCTGTATTGCCATCTTTCTTTTCGAGCGCATATTCTCGCAAAGATGACAAAGCATTGCACAATTCTTCAAGGTGATAATGCAATGGCTTCACAGCATCAATTCTCGACTCCCAACAAGTGTCCGATAACCCTTTAACAGATATTGGCATATGTTCTTGAAGTATATTCCAACGTGAAGGTGAAGAAGAAAAGATAACGTATATTCTGTTAATCAGACCGAAAAAGTCAACGGCATATTTCGATAACTCTGCTGCGTCTGAGATCACAAGATTCCAAGTGTGAGCTCCAGATGGTACATACAAGGCACGGTCATTTATTTCTAGCATGCGGGCTTGAACTCCTTCATTCTTTCCTCTCATATTTGCGCCTTTATCATAAGCTTGGCCTCTCATGTCAGCAATGTCTATTCCTAAGTTGTTTGCCTTTTCAAGAAACGCTTCCAATAAGCCCTCGCCAGTTGTATCATGAACATTAAGAAAACCAACAAACGCTTCACGAATATTGACACCATCTTCACCGTTGCATTCAACAAAGCGTAACACCACAGACATCTGTTCTTCATGTGACACGTCGGGAGTACAGTTCAAAATAACTGAATAATATTTTGCTTTTTTAAGCTGCACTATGTTGGCCTCTTGAATGTTACTGGCAACAAGTTGAATCAGCTCATTTTGGATCTGTGGACTGAGGTACTGAACATGTGTCTCTGCCTTCTTAATCCTCTGTAAAAGTTCGCTGAGGACAGTATCATACTTTGCAAGCAATTCAAACAGTTCCAAAAAGTTGCCATTCAAAGGATCGCCGAGCTTTTCATTACTTCCTCGAAATGCCAAGTTTCTTTCGGACAAGAAAATAATGACCTCAACCATGCGTTTGACAACATTTCTCCAGAAACCTCTTTCTTTCAGAAAAGCCTGCAATTCGAGTTGGTCAATAGATGTACGGTTTACTATGCCTGACCAAAGGTCAAACCATTTCACCATACAGTCTTGATGACCTTTGCCTGTTTCATGCTGCTAAAGTCTTTTTGACAGTGCTTTCCAAGCAGATGTTCCACGACATAGCGGTATGTCGCCAGTGCCAAATAATTTACAACAAAAACAAAAAATGGCATCTTTCTGAACTGAGTACATTAACCATGAACGTCTTATTTTCTCGCCATTTGCCATGGTTCGATAGAAATGAGTACTTGTGAACCTCCGTCTTTCCTCGTTAAATGGAAATTCTTAACTTTCATTCTGCTGCGGTGGGCCACGTGCAACAATGTCACACACTTGCCTGTCCAATATTATAGATGGCCAATCTCCTGGATCATCAGTCACTGGTTCAGATTCAGATACTTCTTTCCCGGCAGCAGCTGGAATATCTGTCACAGTTTGTTTGGTAGATCAACTGGCTTCACCTTCGACCTCACTTGAAGCATTTCTGGATACTTCTGGGTACGATTAGTTGCTGCTAGCACTGTCCGTTTCATGTGCCTGTACCTGTACGTTGGATTTCAGCGCAAAATACGTTGACAACTTTGGAATTTTCTCAAGTTCCTTCTCGGCATCTTTTGCTGCCTTTCGTTTACTAGCTCCGCTCTTATACATTCTCTTAGACATCACAAAGCACGCTTCTGCATTGGAAACGATAAAAAACTAAACAACTAAATTAATAACATTTATCTGCCGACCACCATTATGAACGCAAATACACATTCTTTGAATGGGTCCAACTAAAATTCGAAACTGACTGACAGACAACTGATGTAGCCAATAGCATTATTATGTATCATAATGACTTCACGGTTTTGTCAGTAAAACTGACATGGATTGTGCAATAGCGTCAATAAATGTCACTTACCTAGTTATACTTTACATTTTTGTTGCCACTTTTAGGAGCCCCCTTCCTTGTGGGGCCCCCTCCGGTCGGAAGGTACGGAGGGCGCTCGCTACGCCTCTGGCTGTAGCATACTGAATCATCTGGTGCTTCTTTGAGGATGGGTTCATTCTTGCGTGCAGTGTGTTGCAGCACACATCTGATATTAGCACAGATGCAATTATCTTTATTTATGTGAATTACCAAAGTAAATATACAAGAGAACAATTAATTAACCTTAATTACTGTCCTTTTACCAGTTAGAACAGGTATGCTAAGGAGGTTGGCTGAAGCTGAGTGAAGCCACTTCCTCCAGCTTATCTGTAGAGGGCTGGGGTTTGAAAAGTGGAGAATCATCAGCAGGAGAACAAAGGAACCAAGTGTGTTGGTGGGACATAAACTAGAAAGACTCACTGAAAAAGAAACATGAACTTGTGGGTAGGAGAAAGGAAGGGTATAGACCAGCCAAGGTCAGAGGAGGTTAGCTGGGGACAGGAAGCTCCATTTTTCCAAAGACAAATCATGAGCCACGGCAGAAGGATCCTGGATACCACGCTCCCCGCAGGCAACTCTGGACCCTGGAAAAACAAAGCTCTGGAATGGTGAGGAAATGGAGGCAGAGAAATCAATATAGGGTTTATAATTGTGTATACATCTGTGTATTTATCATGTGATTAAGTAAAGAACAAGGTTGTTTAGAATCCTGTGAAAAGTGTCTGTGCTTTTATGTGTTTCACCTACCACATGCCCTTGAAGAATTAACCTGTGGACCCAGAACTCCCGCCTGGCTGGAATTCTGGAAAAGGGTGTATTTAAGCTATGAGGAAGTTTGAGGGTTCACCACTGGTTCCAGGGGCTAGGCAATGAGCTGTGTGTGCTCAGACCTCAGGATGGGTTCTACACAAAAGGTCTGCACTCCAAGAGTGTGCCTAGAGGCCCCAAGACAGCTGCAATGTCTGGGTATTGCTGAGGCTGCAGAGGCTTAAAACTCATGTTATCTAGTGGTTGGATCCCCTCACAGCAGTCTGGTGAGTGGCCAATTGAAAGGCTTCCCTAGACAGACAAAGGCATAAGAAATGTCCTCATTTTCTATAATATTAGAAAAGTTACTTGTTAGTAGCACTCTTGTGCACACAACAGGAGGGACTGGAGATCTATCAGTCTCATGTCTTCATTCTATAAAGTTTTTGGCTTGTAACTGAAAAATCAACAGTAGAGCTGGACTCCAACCAACTACAGAAAAGGCAGACTTTTAATCAGGCTTCCCCACAATGGAACACATCCATTTGATAAATGAACTAATTAAGCAGATGGACAACTATAGCCTACCACTGTGAATGACATTTATCAACTATGAAAAAGCTTCAAATCCTTATTAAGAGTTCTATGAAGCTGAAGAATATGGGGGAAAATACAATTTCAGTTCATGAGACACATTTATGTAAATGAAATTTAACAACGGATGTGTGGTACAGCATAATGTATGCCGAGCATGTGTACAGATGATAAGGATGAGGAAAAAAGTGAAAAGACTTCTACTTAAGAATTTTTCATAACATCAGCTATTTCAGATACTCCAGAAAATGGCAGTGACTCTTGTGCTCTGCCAATACTAACTTCTGCTAAATGTGGTGTGATACCATAAAACCTGTATTCCTCGTCTTTCCTTTACTCACACAAATATGGGTTTGATTTGTCTGGCTCCGCTGGCTGTATGCTGCAACATGGATCTGAAATTAAAAGGACTCAACATCGAGAAAGGTACTATGCAACCAGGGCTATGCATTTACAGCTTCCTTTAGTCGGTGTCTATGGGCATGACCTAATTCCTTTGGAAGTCAATGGAAGTCTTCTCTTTGCTTTCAGGGGGAGTTGGACAAGACTTTAATGCTCTGATGCTGCAATGGGCTCTGGGTGGATGCATGGATGTGAAACTCACTACAGGACTGCTGTCTTAATGACCAGATTCAATTATTTGCCTGCAAAGTACAACCTCAATGCTATGGAAACCTTGACAATGTGGGTTTTTTTAAATTATGCCCCACACCAATCAATGGTGCAACACGAGGGTGATAGCCACAATGGAGAGAAAAAAGTGTTTTAAGAAAAATGAAGATTATGTTCATGAGTCACAGCCAGGAAAAGACAAATCATTATAGCAGAAGACGTTAATGAATATATAGAAAAATGTTGTGTACCTTAGACATGATAGTTAAGTCAAGAAGAAACAATCAATCAGGTAACTGCACTCATACAGGGAGATAAGAGATTGTTACTGGAATTGAAAAATGGAATTAATTTGTATTGCTGTAAACCCATTCTGTATATTAATCATGGTTGCATAATCCTCTAGGTGCTAACGGAACCTCAGGCCTTTCTCTTCCTTTAACTGTAACACTGTTGCTCTTTCTAACTTAATCAGCATAGCTCAACAAATTGCTGTAAAAATGAGTCCTCTGGCTTTAGGAAAAACACGGAGGCCTGTGGCTTTGTGTTCCCAGCAGTACTTCTCTCTTTTGCTGACTGGGTTGTGACCTGCTAGCAAGTTATCAGTCAACCACATTAGCATATGGAGTGAGAGCTTCCATGTGCAGACAGCTCTGTGCAGCACTAGTTGGAAAATTTCCATCAAAATGGAATTTTGATCCAAAAAGAGAGTAAAAAAATCATGAAAATGTTCACAATATTTACCCCTGTTTTCAAACCTGTTGTGAAGATTTCTGCAAAGAATAGATCCAGTCACTATTAAGCTCTGTATATCCTATGATCATCCGAGTAAAGCAAATAATCTTATATTTGGGGAAATATGCAAAAAAAAAAAAAAAAAAAGGAGAGGGGAAGGGAATACTGCAAATACCCTTATCTGTTTTTCTAAGGAGTCTAAAGTGTTATATTCCTAAGGGTGACCACTGAAGTGTGTGTATTTGGGTGGGAACTATAATAAAGAAAGACTTAAAAAAGAAACCAAAAATGTCCTTTTCTTTGTGTACCACATTCAAGCACCAGATTCATTGTAATTCAGTCTGATTATTATAAATGGCCTTTATTTCAAACTGGCTTAAGGAAAAAGGGATGCCAATTGTTATTGGCAATCCGGGGCATTATGAATATACAAATTAAAAATGATCGGAGACACTTGTGTAGTAGATTATGCACTGAATTCTCTTTGACATTTGTGATAGCACATAGTGCATCAGTTTATATAATAATTTTGTTAGTTCTATATCTATATAATCTATACCTATATACCTAATCTATCTATATATGATGACAATTCTCAATTTGTCATGATAGTTACCTGCAGGGATGTAAAACTTGGAGGAGTTTCCTTGCTTTTTTGCCATCCCCTGTCCATCGCGTACATTTCACCACTGGAAAGGATGCTCAAACTTTGTTATATAGTGGTTATCAATAAAGTGTGAATATTTCTTCACTCTCATCATATGTCAAATCTTTTTCCCCACTAACATCTGTTGAAAATGTTCAATACAGAGTGACGTGTTGAAACATTTGCTGCCAGTGGAGCTTGTTGTATGATTGGCAAATATAATTTTAAACAAGTTACAGTGACTGTTAAAATGCTTTATGGATTATAAACTATACTGAGTGCATGAACATGGGAAATGAAAAACTGTCCTGCTTAAAGTCACTTGCTAAGAATGGAATTATAATGACTTTCTGTACTTAGCTTGCAGAACATTGTATAAAGTAATAACAATAATTTATAAAGTCATGTACAAAACTAATTTTCATTATGATAGTTTGTAACAATATAGACAGGATCCCTGAAACAGTTACAAGTTTTCAGAGACGCTATGGATTAGAATATTGAAATATATTACAATACATTTTAAAGAACGTTTACCAGTTTCATAATATGAGTATTGTGTTGAAATATAAATGGTGCATAGAGGAAATGGTTTTATCATCTCATGAAACTTTTTAGAATAGTAACATTTTTCACATTTTACATTGCGATGAAACTGAAACTTTTCAAAGATTGCAATGAAAAATGAGAGAAAGCAACACCATGGAATAGCATGGTTTCTCTCTCTCTCTGGTTTTGGTGATAAATTCCATCCTGGACCTGAGGAACATTTCCTGTTGAAAGTTGTGTTGAAACTAGCACTTTGCCACAGAAAGTTTTGGTAATGACAAATCTCTTTTCCCAAAAGACAAGGCAAAACAAACAAACAACAACAAAATGTTTTGTCAAAAATTTCCTGACCAGGTTTACCTAACTGCACGCATCTCTAGTAAATGAATGTGCTATAGTTAGAATTTGTCACCATTCACTCCGGTATAAACCGGATGCTTGAACTGGAACCTGCTTCAGATTTACGTTTCATTCTTAGTAAGCACCTTTCTTACAAGTCGTCTCTTGAGATTAAAAGAGGAAACATGGTAAGTGGCATCTACATGAATTTCTGAGTGATTTAGTCCTCAAACTCTTTGGGTATGTCTACACTACCTGCCGGATCAGCGGGTAGCGATCGGTTTATTGGGGATCGATATATAGACGCGATATATCAATCCCCGAACGCGCACCCATTGACTCCGGAACTCGACTAGGGAGAGCAGCAGGAGCGGAGTCGACAGGGGGAGACGAGGATGTTGATCCCGCGCTGTGAGGACGGGAGGTAAGTCGAAATAAGATATTTCGACTTCAGCTACGCTATTCCTGTAGCTGAAGTTGTGTATCTTTCATTGACCCTGCCCCTTAGTGTAGACCAGGCCTTTGAGATTACCTTTCCCCCTCAAAACTCCTGTCCTCACTGATAACAGACCTGGACTGGGTTTATAGAGCTATTTTGGGGGCAAATTCTTCCTTATTCAAGATATTCTATGAACTTCAGTGGACTACTCACATGAGTAAAACAAGCAGGATTCAACTCTTTGAGAATGACCTTCCCCACTCCCCAGGGGAGCATTTTGACCTTTTTCTTTTGCATCAGCTGTATTGTAGTCATAGGAGTCAGTGCAGTTCTGACCTCTTCATGTAAAAGTGAGTTAACCTTTTGCAATCCTGATCCATATCAGATGACTGAGGTCTAGGAAGTGTTACTACTGGGTAGTAGTACTTTCTGTACATTTGATTTATATATCAACTTTTCTTGAGAATCTTTAGGATGTTAACAAAATTCATGTTGAATTCTAAGGCACAGAACTCTGACCTTTGACAGATAAGTAACCCTATTCAGAAATTCTATGTGTTACTGTATTTAATGATCTTGGGCACATCTATGTGCATAGAACACCAGATAGTCTGGGAAACCATTCCCTTTATATAAATAGCTTACTTAAGCATATGTAAACCTGGGAAACTGAGAAGGGATAATTGTTACAGCAGATGAGAAAGAATAATTATAAGGGAAGAAAGACCCACTGAAATATATTACTTTGTTACTCCTCTCAGCTGTAAATAACTGTGCTTTTGCACTTAAATCAGTAAGCTGTGAATGTATAGAAATGACATAAAAACATGTTTCTTTTGGCAAAAGAGGTTTTCTTTGTTTGAAATCCCTATATAATGAAACTGGTGTGGGAACTTAGTTGAGGAATGAAATCTGCCACGTCCCTCTAGATACAGTGAAAGAGAGAGCAGGAGCCAGCTCTTGTTCTGATAACAAAGGGCTGCAATGTATCTATTCTTCCTGTACTCTATATCCCGCTGCACTAAAATCTAACTGATGATTTTTGACAAAATAATTCCAATTGAGTCGTAATTAACTCAGACACACAACAGAAGTAAAGGTCAATCCTTTTCCTGGACTCTTATTACAGGATGATAGAAGAACATGAAATCTGTGGCAGAAATGGAGCAAATGAAACCACCTGAATCCCTCACATTCCTGAAAGGGAACTTCACAGGGGATTAGAATAAGTGGGAGTAAATGGTATTGAGGAGAAACCAGAGAGGTTGAAATCCTCCACAATGTTATATGTGTCAGGTCCAGAGTCATTGGAGAACTACTATACTCTCCAGTGGGAACATAAAGGGGACTGAAAACTGCCATACAAAGTCACTTGAAAAATTTCAAGAAAACCATGAAGGAATGACAATGGGGAAGGCACTATTTCTTTACAAGAAACAAGCTGCCAGTGAGACTATTAGCCATGCTGTTACAGACCTATGTAATAAAGCTAAATAATATAAATCCGAACAGTTAACAGATGGATTAACTAGAGACACATTTATGATATCCAGCTGAAAGCAAGTTTGTTTGAATAATTGACTTGACTTCAAAAGAGCAGTAGATATGTGCAAGATTAGTTTAAATTCCACTTCCCAAATGGAAATTTTAGCTAGAAGAGAAAGAACTGAAGCACATCTCATTATGAACACACAGTGAGTCATAAAGAGAAAATCAAAGGTAAATGAATGACAGAGAATAGATTTGTTTGTAATAAATTTGGAGGCAATCTCAACACAGTGCAATTGTCCAGTGCAAGGGGAGTAGTGTCACGATTACAATAAAAGTAACCACTTTTCAGAAACAAGTCATTTTCAGTACTCATTGCAAAAAGTACAAAAGCAAAAGCCCTTAATGAATATACATACAGCTGGAGAATGAAGCTCTGATGAGAGGTCTCTTAGTAAAAGTAATAAGCAAGTTGCTTCACTGAAAATAAATGAACAAGAAGTAGAGCATTCACAGCAGGAGTACAAAAAAATGACCGTCCAATGTTAAAATCGAAAACCATGTTTATTTCATATAGCAAATACAATTAATAGTCTGTAGTTGTAACTACTATTTGATATATATATATGTATATGCATTTGTTGTGGGAAGATGTAACAGTAGCTACTAGCATACTGACTTCTGTAATGTGACAGGGGTATTAGATGTTTGTAACCCTGATCTGTGCCAAGAAAGAAAGTTTAGTCTCATAATAGCTCTCTTGTGTGTCACACTTTTATTGCAGCAATATCTTCTAAAGGATGAAATTCTTGGGAAAGAGCCAAAAGGGAGATTTAAGGTTTTTTCACTGTAAGAGCAGATTGCTCTGAAGTCTGCCAATTTTCTTTCTTTCTTTCATTCTTTCTTCTTCCCCCCCTTTTTTATTGAGCCAACTCTTATTCTAGAGTGATTTTTTACTCAAGAGTATCCCAAAATCCTCACTCAAACCAATAATCATGTGTTGATAGGTGAAATTAGTTTCAGAATTCTAATGAAGCTCAGCAGCTGGGAGATAGACAGCTCATCTGAAGATTAAATGAGAAAAATTGCCACTTTTGCTGGTTCCTTTAGAAACTCATTTACATTCTGTCAGCTTCCATTAGGAATAGGAACTGCGAATATTGAGGAAAATATGCATGAATTCTGCAGTGAGCTGGCCAATCAGAATCAGTTCCTTCTTGCTTACAAAGCTGCCAGAAGACTTTATGTAGTTATTCCTTCTGGAAATGGTAGCTGATAATCTGCTTGCCTTGAATTGTCACCTAACATTTTGAATTTAATACAATCCAAAGAACTTCTACACAGTACAACAAGGCAAACAGAGGATAATATTTAATCTCCAAGGCACAGGGATAATGTTGTTGAGGCCCTGGATAGAATTCTTTGTCTCATTTCAGGGAAAAGCAGTATGTGTGTGCACACACATGCACACAAACATACACACAATTAAAACCTCTGCCAAAAACTGTGTTCATGCAATATTAAGGTTTCAGTTTAAAATGTGAAATAACACAAAGTCATGAAAGGAAAAAATTCTAGTTCCAGCAATAGCTTTAATTCAACTGTTTTGCACATCTTGCATGCGTTATGGTATATTTTTAGGCCGTGATCCTGCAAATGGCTGTCTCCGAGGTCTGCCCACATACAGTCATTTGTAGGATTGAGGTTTAAATAGTTCAGAGGCTAACTGAGCTCCCATCAACTTCTTTGGAATCCTTTCTATTGACTTCAGGCTGAGTTGAATCAAACAGATAAGAGCAATTTGTTAAGTAGAATCAAGTGAATTTTTTAAACAATTTTTTTGTTGCCAAAAAAACTGCATTTTGGGAGCTCTATAACTATTTGTTGGATTTCAATTTGACGGATTGCGTCAGGTGGGGAAAAGGTTTTAAAAGAGTCAAAATATTTTATTTGTACTTTTCTACTCAAAATGGCATGTTGATTTTAAATTTGGCCAATTTAACCCTCCCCCGACCCAACACAGACAAAAGGGTGAAAACACCTGAAACAGCCTAACTGAAATTGAAAACTTAGAGAAAAAAAATATTTCTCGTTGACCAAAACATTTTGGTGGATTCTAAACTAAATTTTTTTTTGCTGTATTGCTACAAATTGTTTCCATTTAATTTAATTTAAATAAAGAAGTTAAAATTGTCAGTAATTTTGATTGGCAGAAAAGGCAGAAATGTTCAACAAACATTTATATTCTATATTTGGAAAGAAACTGGTTGATATAGCCGCAGCTTCCAGTGATAATTAAATATGTTTTCCCCCCAGCAGTAACTAGAAAGGATGTTAAATAGCAGCAACAAATGTTAAACATTTTTAAATTTGTGGGACAGGATAACTTCTGTACAAGAGTTTCAAAAGAATTGGCTACAGAACCACTGATGTTGATTTTTCTTAACAAATATTACTGATAGATCTCAGGTAATTGTAAATAAGGTCATTGTAAATAAGGAATTATCAGTCTGCAGATGACACCACAACCATTGAACTGTTAGATAATAATAAGGAAAGGTGAGTTCTACAAAGCAATCTGGGTTCCTTGCTAAGGTGCGGGGGACTGTACACTGGGAGGAAGTGATTCTGAAAGAGACTTAGGGCTCACGATAGATCACCAACTCAATACTGGCTCCTAATGTGATGCAATTCTGTGGATAAGCAAAGGAATATCAAGTATTAGTAGGGAGATGGTGCTAGCTCTGTATTCAGGACTGATGAGACCAATATTGGAATACTGTGTCCAGTTCTGGGTGCAAATCATCAGATGGTGTAAAAGACTGTCATCACTCCATTGACAGACAATTTACATCAGCTGAATATCTGGTCCCTGGTGTCCACACTTCTAAAGAGTGTTGAAAAACTTCTGTGATGAGATAACTGGCTCTGTGGATGAGGGGAAAGCAGTGGAGGTATTATTCCTTGACTTTAGCAAAGCTTTTGATATGGTCTCCCACACTATTCTTGCCAGCAAATTAAAGAAGTTTGGGCTAGATGAATGGACTATAAGGTGGAAAGAAAGCTGGCTAGATCGTCGTGCTCAATGGGTATTGATTAATAGCTCCATGTCTAGTTGGCAGCCGGTATCAAGAGGAGTGTCCCAAGAGTTAGTGCTGGGGCCGGTTTTGTCCAATATCTTCATTAATGATCTGGAGGATGGCGTGGATTGCACCCTCAGCAAGTTTGCAGATGACACTAAGCTGGGGGGAGAGGTAGATATGCTAGAGGATAGGGATAGGATACAGAATGACCTACACAATTTAGAGGATTGGGCCAAAAGAAATCTGATAAGGTTCAACAAGGACAAGTGCTGAGTCCTGCACTTAGGGTGGAAGAATCCCATGCACTGCTACAGACTAGGGACCGAGTGGCTGGACAGCAGTTCTGCAGAAAAGGACCTAGAGGTTACAGTGGGTGAGAAGCTTGATATGAGTCAACAGTGTGCCCTTGTTGCCAAGAAGGCTAATGGCATTTTGGGATGTATAAGTAGGGGCATTGCCAGCAGATTGAGGGACGTGATCATTCCCCTCTATTCGGCATTGGTGAGGCCTAATCTGGAGTACTGTGTCATTTTGGGCCCCACACTACAAGAAGGATGTGGAAAAATTGGAAAGAGTCCAGTGGAGGGCAACAAAAATGATTAGGGGGCTGGAACACATGACTTATGAGGAGAGGCTGAGGGAACTTATCAAAAAGAATGTTAAGACGTGTCTTGATCACGACTGATATGTATGTGGGAAATGTTCTGATAGTAGTGGCCTTTTTATTCTAACATACAAAGGCATAATAAGATCCAATGGCTGGAAGCTGAAGCTAGATGTACTCAGGTTAGAGAAAAGATGCATATTTTAAAAAGTGAAGTTAATTAACCATTGAAACAATATACCAAGGATAGTAGTGGATTTTTCATCATCTGAAGTCTTTAAATCAAGACTGGATGAGTCTTTGTAAAAAAAATATACTCTATTTCAATCACCAGACTCAAGAATTACTGGTTGAAATTTTATGGCCTGTGTTATACAGGATGTCAGTTTAGATGAGCCTCATGATCTTTTCTGGCCTTAAGGTTTATACATTTGTTTAAAGAAAATAAATTCCAATAAATTTTTGAATACACTTTAAAATATGTCTGTTTTTTGGGGTCAATATGTGGCATTAATACATAGGATGGCAGTGTGTGATTTGAAAATTGTATTGATATTGCTTTGGGATGAACTGAATGAGTCATTCATGACTCGCAAGTCAAGAGTAGTGTGATGCTCCCAGATTCATGCTGATAAAATGTTGATAAAACAGCACCGCATCATGTATTCTATATCCATACATATGCGTTTATGTATAATGTAACTTTAAATAATTTTGATAAAATGGTCAATCTATATTTCAAAAAGTTAGATTGTTTATATCATGTTTGGTCTTTCCATTTGGTTTTAACTTGTTACTGTTTTTCTCTCTGTTTAGGTGTAGCAAGCAAAGACGTAATTAAGTTGGCCACCAGAGTTAAGAGCTGACATTGGTGTTAATTATTCTTTAAAATTAGCATAGAAATGTTCTTTTAGACAATTGAAGTCATTGGTAGGACTTCAGTTTTTGAATGTCACCCCAAGTGATGGGTAATAAATAACATCAATAGGCTTTTTTTGTTTGTTTGTTTTCTTGTTTGGTACATGTAATGGGGTGCTTGAGACGCAAAAGCTGTAAATTCATTGATTTTTGCTTGTCTTTGATTTATAAAGAAGACATTTACACAGATAAACATGATCTATTTGCATTGTTGGCACGTCTCACTTTTTGCTGGCACTTTTATGCTGTAAAGCTTTCTTCATAAATTTCCATATAGGTCAATGACCTATATAACAGCTCTGTACTGTAAGCACTTTTACAGTCTATAAAATGCATTACATATTAGAAATATTATCTCTACACTGCAAACTATCTGCTAATGAATAGTTGAGTGAGTAAAATGCATGTTGAAAAATGAATAAAGATTTCATAAAGCAATTAAACTCAACATTATGTTTGCATTTCTCCATGATATTTGCATTACAAAAGAGTGTCGTACAGTCAGAAAAGTGATATGAAGACAGATGTGTGATTATTGTGAAACTTAACAGCCTTCACAACTAAAGTTCTTTGCACTATCATACCATGCTGTGAGATAATTTATTTTGAACACAGGCAGAAGTATTTCAATGCATTGTTAAGAATAAACATTTATAAATGTATTATCTATCTACAAAAGAAGCCAATAAGAATGCAAAAGTTTATTGATCATTTGCACAATATAACCATTATACAGGAGAAAATTCATTTTGTCATAGCACAGACAGATACATTACGCTCTCTCAAATGACAACTCAGACCTGAGCTGACATAACTGAATTTCACATGGAATTATTGTTATTGGTATTTAACATTTATATCAAGGTAATGCCTGGGCCTCATTTTGCCAGATGCTGCATCGAGATATAGAAAATTCCAAGTATTTACTTGTAAGAGTGAAAAGAGTGAAAGAGAGAAACAGAGAGTTGGAGGAAGGAAAGCCTGTAAGAAGACAGGGAAACAGAAAAAGATTATAGATCTTGGGCAACTGGCATGATTCATATGGGTCAGATGTAGAGCTATTTGGAAAAATCCCAGTGAATCATTGTTTTGTCAGAATTTGCCAAAAATCAGAATGTTTTGTGGAGATGGCCTGATTCCACTGAAATTCTGATGGAAATTCCTAGTTTTCTACCAGTTCACCTGCCTGGTCTGGCCCTGATCCTTAGCCTCGAGGGTTCATGACTCTGGGGCAACCCTGCCACATGGACTGCCCTGGGGCCAGGGACAAGAGGGCTTCCAGGGTCCAGGGCATAAGCAAGGCAGACTGCCCCAGAATTGGGCCTGCATTCCCTTTCATGGACAATTTTGAAACTTCTACTTTACATTCCTAATAGGAATTAAACAAATTCTAAAATATAAAAATGCTCTGTGAAGTTGAATTACCTTTCTCTGCACAGCAATAGATAGATGTGAAGGATGAAGTGAAAGGAGGAGCAATGATGTATGCTCACTATCTCAAGGGCCTTGTACAAGTGTTGTGATAGTTCTGCTCTCAGTTCAAACAATGAGGAATAGAATGTTAATCTTGGTAACTGGAAAAGAAGCTATAAAGATAGTATAAATGGTAGTTTCCCTAGAACAGTATTTCTCAACCTTTTCAGGATGGTGATCCCTTATTCACAGGACCCTGTATAAATCACAGTTTTTTAAAGACAATTCAGAACAGTATAAACAGTACTGAATTTCTCAGAGTTTGCATGGAATGAACTTTACAACTAGATTTAGTCAGTCTCAAGGATAGAATGAATTTCACAAGTGATGTTATTCATTTTAAAGGATGGAATTAACTTTACTACTGACCATAATCAATTTTGACTAATACTTGTAAAACTCATTTCATCTTTGAAATGGATTAAATTTCCTTGTAAAATTCATTCTGTCCTGGAAATTGATGAGCTAAGGTAATTTTTGTATTAAAGACTTTGTTGTAGACATTTTCTTTTAACATAAAAATATTTTTAAAATGACAGTTTGGGAGCATTTTCATGATTTTTGCACTCTCCATGAAGTCATGATTTATACACGGTCCTAATTATTCCAAGTCAAAACTTTTTGTGAGCTCAATCCATTTGCTAGAAAAGAAAGAGATGAAAAAAATCGATAAAAATTATCGGCTCACACAATTTATTTGTTTGCGTGTGTTCTGAAAAGTTGACCAAGAATACTTGAGCTTGAATGGTAAGAGTGTGCTGGAAGTAGGGGAACAAGGTTTTCTTTAATTTAGGTTGTAGTAAAATTTGCAATGCCACAAAACTCCCTGATTGCCTTTTCTGACCCCCCCCTTAAAGGTTGTGACCCATCAGTTGAGAAACACCACCCTGCAGAGAAGGGATAAGTACTTCTCTGCAATAGCATTTCTTAGAATGTATAAAAAGAATCTGTATTTGGATGGCTGAGGTGATAAAACATATAAAACATTATTAGCATGGGCAGTATAGGAACACCATTCCTCTTCCCACTGTCTTCTAAGACTTGTAATAGTATTGAGAGGTTTTTGTTTTCAGAAGCCATACTGATTAAAACCTACTGAGCTATAGTTATACAAGTATTGTACTGCTCAGTTCTTAATTAGATACTCAACTAGTTTCTCTGGAGCAGCAGTGAAGCTCACTGGTCTGTAATTCCCAGGATCATCTATGGCTTTTTTTTTTGTTTTAGATCAAAGATAGCAACTTTCCAATCTTTGGGAACGGTGTCTGGTTGATTGCATATCTTCATCGTTATCTCTGCTATTTCACACTTCATTTCCTTCAGAACTCTCGCATCAGCACCATCTGGTCCTAGTGATTTACTGCCCTTGAGTTTCTCAACTTGCTCAATAACATCATTCTTAGAGACTTCAGCCTTTCTTAAGGCCACCTGTTTATTTCTCGTGAAAGTTATCTTTGGATCAAGAATTTTCCCATTGTCCTTCATGGTAAAAATGGATGCACAAAATTGTTTTAAATTTCTTTACTCCCTAAATCATGCTCTTTAATTCCTGTCTTCATTGCTTGGTGATTTAAAGTGTCTACAGCTTGAACTGTTGCATATTCTGTCACCAGAAAAATGCCTTACATTTCTCCCAGACCTCAAAGATATTTTGATGATTTGACTCAGAGCTGTCCCCCTATTTATTATCTTTCTCAGCATCACTTACTGCCCATTACATAATTTGTTTTATTGATCGTGAAATTTAAGGGGAAGTTTGTAAAGTTAAGTTTATGGTAATGTTTGGTTGTGTTACATTGGTCAGTAGCCAAAGATCCTCAGTGATGGGAGTGACACTCCAGAAAGATAATTAAGAAAAATAATATTCATAGGCCCTGTTTTCCCCTTGAGATCCATGTTCTGAGCATGCCTGTATGTACATATGTCACACTTCCCTCTCAGTGATCAGCCACCACTGGCCCCAGATCTTACGCACAATGACAGCATGGGGCATGAAGCGCACATTGTTGTGCCCTACCATACTACAAACTCCTGTGGTAAATACTCCAAAAAACCCCCAGCCCCAACTGTATTCACTTTGTGCTGAGCCCCTCTCTGCTGCAGAACCCAGTTAGGTTCTAGGGCAATGCCTCTATGGCACTCCATGGCAATGTGGTTCCATTGGAAGGGATGGCAGGGGCATCAGAACGGCTCACTGGTAGAGCCCCGAAATCTGTGAGAAACTCGGTGGAGCCTTAGGATTTTTGTGGGATAGAAACCTGGATTCTTTCTTCATGTGTGGGTGGGGAAAACCACATCCCTTTAATAAAAGAACCACAGACTTGTCTCTGGGAAGGGTAATCCACTCTCATGTATTTAACAGCATACTGTCTATTTGACAATGAATTGGAAACTAGCTACTTCAGAGGCTGCCTTGCCTCAAGCTTTCCAAAATATTTACTCTGACATCTGATCACACATGGAAAAACTACAGCTGGCTTGATTTAGTCTTGGTGAAGGTAAGGGAGGTAGTCATCGTGTGCACATAAACCATTTACAATGGAAAGCTAGCTTCCGGGTTAAACATGGAGAGGCTAGCATTTCTCCATATGTTCCTATTCATTGCTCTACAGCCAAAACGCTTCTGAAATAAATGTAGTCCAACTTTACTAATTCTGGGTCACTGAGAATGAAAGTGATGCTTAAAATTGTTGATTGGCTCTAGTTTTCAAGATATGCTATTGGGTCAGTATATACGACCCTTGACTTGGGAATGGTGAAGGATAAAAGAGTTATAAAGGGAAGGGATCTCAATTTAAACCAGAAATGACTAAAATATATCTTTGACTGGATCTATGAATAAATCTATGACTGGGTTTGGACAGTACTTGCTTTTTAGGCAAAACAATGAATGCTGCAATCTGAAGCTGGTATTGCGTCATACATGATATGAATTGCATCATGTTATTCCTAGAAGTCATGGATGATGCAATCATAAGGAAGCTTACATCACTCTGCTGAACAAATTGCCCTATATCAGCTCTAGAAATCATACAGTGTCGTGCTCTCTTATTTGTCAGTGTTTGATTTTGCAAAGGGACACATTTCTGTTTAGCCAAAGTGAGCAGAGATGCCTCGTACTTGTGTGAAGAGTGCAGATAACTTCTGCTATGTTTGTGGTGAAGTGACTTTTGCATCACAAAGGTGCAGTATAACCACTATGGTTAAGAAAGCCTCTCACCTTTCTTTTGGCTGCAAACTTGGAGATCAGGACAAGAGGTGGGCCCCACACATATGCTGCAACACTTGTGCAACAAATCTTGGCCAGTGGTTGAACAGGAAATGGAAATCTATGCCTTTTGCAGTGCCAATGATTTGGAGAGAGCCAACAGATCATAGCAGCAATTGTTACTTCTGCATGGTGCCTCCAGTTGGGAAAGGTGTGTCAAAGAAGAAAAAGTGGACTGTGCATTATCCAAACATTCCATCAGCTATACGCCCAGTACCCCACAGAGAAGGACTGACGGTTCCTGATGCACCAGAATCATTCTCACTTGAGTCAGACGAGGAAGAGGAAGAGGATGAAGCTTCTGGTCCTGAACCATCAATGTCACAGGACCCACATTTTCTCCCATCCTCCTCCTCTGAACTACACCTCCTAACATAAGGTGAACTGAATGACCTAGTCAGGGATTTGGAACTACCCAAGAGTAAGGCAGAGCTGTTGGGCTCCAGACTCCAGCAGTGGAATCTCCTGGCAGGCTATCAGGGCAAATGGAGCCCATCAATGCTTGCAGACTATTGCTGGACAGTGACAAGAGATGCTCCATTTAATGAATACAAGAGACAAGCCAAGAAGCGCCGAGTAGACACTGACTAGGACTAAACTATGTACAGAATAGTTTTTTGCCTTTTGTTTCATAATAATTTTTATTTCTACAACCCTTTTGCTGATTTTTAAAGTGTTACATAAACAGGACAGGTGAAATATTATCATGTAAAGCAACCATAAACACATGAAAAGACCTAGGTTTACAATTTATGATTAAAACTCTACTATCTACACAATATACATAGACATAAAATGTAAAAACTTAAATATCTTAGAAACAGTAGCCAATCAGTTGTTTTAATTGTCATATTTGAATTCAGCACATCAAAATACATAATATATATCACATTTTATCTCTGAAGCAGATGACTTCTCAAAAATTGTAGACCAGTGTTATCTGATTGATTTTTTACTCATTTATTCACTGTTGTTTTACTGTTTTTAATAAGTAACTGTGGACTAGATCCTGCAAATACTTACACACACAAGTGACTTTATACACATGCAGAGTCCTATTGAAATTAAAAGGACTACTGAAATGTGTGTAAGGTTATTCATTAAAGCCTAAGATGCCTACTCATGCACTAGGACCTCACTGTGCCATGGACTATACAAATACAGAGCAAAAACATGGTCTCTGTGCCAAGAAATTACTATCTAAATTCAGGACAAGAGAGCAGATGAAGACAGACAGACAGATGTGTGAGTACAAGGAAACAATCAGACAATATTTGTGAGCATGTAAGGCAGCTGCCTTATGTTTGCAGGATGGAAGGCCTATGTATGCATTGATCAGCTAAGTTTGAATTTTAATAGTGGAATGGCATGCAAAAGTGAATTAATATTTTAATGGAATTGGAGTCAGTATTGAATATTTTCATATTTTTGAAAATGTAATTTGATGTGGTAATACAAGATAACCAATGAAGAATTGTAAATATAGTCTTACTTTTTATAACTTGAAGAATCATATTTTTACAGTGAAATGATTTAAAAAGTCAGTTAATATTATTGACTTATTGTTTTTTATTAAAAGGTACCTACATTATTTTTAAGTATACACTAAGATAATTTTCACTGTACAGACAGGCATGAACTAAAAGGTCCTAATTCACTTTAATGTAATTCTCTTTAAACAGGACCACACTAATGTGAATTAGGTACCTGTTACTTTGTGCCTGCAGTGTCCACACACAGGGGAATTACAACGCAGCACTTTGGACCACACTTCTATTTGTAGTCTGCACTGTGAGGCAGTGTAGACATAGCCATAGATTCACAGGGCTTGATCCTAATTCTACTGATATCAATAGGAGTAAAGTTATAGACTTAAATGGGAGCAGGTACAAGCCTGTAAAAAGTATAGATGGAAAATACCTTTTAGGTTAGTTCATCCTTCTGCCTGTATGGAATTGTTCCCTGCAGACTTGAATGATTTCAGTAAATCAAAACATGTAAAGTGCAGTTCCAGTTAGTGAATCATTGCTTATTATATTCTGTATAGGCTCTTCCATTGCCCTCATTACTGTAGCATCTGAATGCCTTCCAGTAGTACATTAAGCAACTTGTCTAATATCTGTCATATATGATTCATTCTCTCTCTCTCACTCTCTCTTTCTCTTTCTCTCTCTCTTCCTCTCCCCAGGGTGAACATTTTGTGTGCAGTGGACTGTTTTATTTTGATAAGGTGTCTTAAAAGTATTTATTGCTGTGTGTTTACATTGGAGAAGGTAGGTAGAAGAAGTACGCCTTGGTGATGAGGTTTGGGATGGTCCTTACATCCTGAGGGAGTTCATTTTATACTCTTAAAGCAGCTCTCAAAAAGCTGTGTCTCCTTCACAGACATGCTTTACCTTTGTGGTAGAAATTCCTGCGGAATGAAGTTGTTGACCACAGACTTCATGCTGGAGCTTTAGATGATCTTTTAGATATGCTGGGCCCCAGCCATTGAACACCTTGAAGATAAGGGCCAAGATCTCGAACTTGATTCTCTGGTCTATGAGAAGACAGTGTAGAGTATGGAGAACAGCTTTAAGATACTCACGGTATCCCATGTTTCCGAGTAGACACCCTGTATTGTTCAGAGCTACTTGGAGTTTCCTAAGAGCTGATGATAGATTGGCCCGGCATATTGCACTGCTGTAGTTCAGACAGAAGATGATGAAGGTGTATAAAACCAAGGCCAGGTCATTGTCTGCCAGGATGGGACAGAATCTCCTAGACAACCGGAGATGGTAGAAAGCATTACTTGTGAGTGCTGCTATGCAAAAACTTGGTGTCAGAAAGGAATTCAAGATGTCTCATAAAAGAAGGAATGAATTGTGGGTGTGTACCTTCAGCCAAAGAGAGAGCATTGTGGCTGATAACCCCACAAAGTATTTTCCTCTGCCCATCAGCATCACCTCTATCTTACCATGAAATTGTTCTACGAAAAAAGGTATGTCTATAAAAGACATCTCCTATATTTCTAACACCTGCTGAGGATTATATGTTCTTAAATCTTGCCCCTGCTTCCATGGCCAGATGGAATACCTAGATGGTATTCAGGGCAGTGCTGTCATGCAAGGAATGTGAATATGTTACAGGAATAAGCTACCAATCCTTGTTCTTCAGCTGAAGCTGTGGAGACTGATTCTTTTATTTCTAGAGGTCCCCAGTTGAATCCATGATGTATCAGTTAAAATAGCCGCCATGACAGAAGCAAGGATTTAGCGATGACTCATGGTGAGAATGCACCCTGTATACCATACAGAGCACTTCTTCTTGAGTGTTTCCTATGTGAAATTGCACAGGGGAGCAGACAGGGCTGGACAAGGACGGGAGTTGGATGGAGATGGAAGTTTTCAAGATAACTTGGTTCTCTCCCTGTGGGGAGACACATAAGGGGCTAAAAGGTTGCTACTCTCTCATGGCCACTTCAACAGAAAGCACCTGTGTCCACACCCTACACACTATTGTAATAATCTTTGTACAAAGTACAGGTCGTAAGGTATCATTTGAAAAAGCATAATTTGCTTATCCTTACTGTACTGATAAAATGTGTGTGGCAACATTGTATATCAAGTGATACGATTCCACTGTATGGTGTTAGTAATATATGTTCCAAACTGAGGTTGGCAAACAGGTGACTGTCTCAAACCAAGGAATGTATGCTCTGCTTAATTTGCATCAAAGCAGCAAAAAGAGTCATCAAGTAAGAAGGGTAGACAAAGAAACCTCAAACATGTGAGGAAAAATAGCAGGGAACATCCTTTCCTATAGACTCTCTGTCTCCTGAATCTCAGCTGGAAATGTTTTCCAAGGCACTATAAAAATGAGGGACAACAGCCCAAGGCACCTGTCCTCTCTTTCTCTCTCTCTCTCTGCCCATCAGTACACTCAACCAGAAGGAACAAATGAAGCAGCCAGTGAACTGAGGAAAGAGTGCTCACCTAAGATCTTTGGTCAGTAAGACTGCTGAGAGCATGTGTTGAGAAAATTTTTGCCTGAATCTGATAGCTTGTTAAGATAGGCACCAGTTGTCATAAACAGAAAGCTAAGGGTTAATGTCTCTTTCACCTGAAAAAAAAAAGTAACCTGAAGCACCTGACCAGAGGACCAATCAGGAAACAGGATTTTTTCAACTTTGGGTGAAAGGAAGTTTGTGTCTGAGTTCTTTGTCTTCTGCCTGACTCTCTCTCAGCTATGAGAAGGATTTTTCTATTTCCTGCTTTCTAATCTTCTGTGTCCCAGTTGTAAGTACAAAGAGATCAGATAGTGAGTTATATGGTTTTTTTCTTTTGTATTTACATGTCTATAGTTGCTGGAGTGCTTTAAATTGTATTCTTTTTGAATAAGGCTGTTTATTCAATATTCTTTTAAGCAATTGACCCTGTATTTGTCACCTTAATACAGAGAGACCATTTTTATGTATTTTTCTTTCTTTTTTATATAAAGCTTTCTTTAAGACCTGTTGGAGTTTTTCTTTAGTGAGGAACTCCAGGGAATTGAGTCTGCAGCTCACCAGGGAATTGGTGGGAGGAAGAAGTCAGGGGGAAATCTGTGTGTGTTAGATTTACTAGCCTGACTTTGCATTCCCTCTGGGTGAAGAGGGAAGTGCATTTGTTTCCAGGACTGGAATTAGAGAGGGTGGACTCCCTCTGCTTAGATCCACAGAGGTTGCTTCTGTGTATCTCTCCAGGAGCACCTGGAGGGGGGGAGGGAAAAGGTTTATTTCCCTTTGTTGTGAGACTCAAGGGATTTGGGTCTTGGGGTCCCCAGGGAAGGTTTTTTGGGAGTGCCCCAAAACACTCTAATTTTTTGGGTGGTGGCAGCTTACCAGGTCCAAGCTGGTAACTAAGCTTGAAGGTTTTCATGCTAACCCCCATATTTTGGACGCTAAGGTCCAAATCTGGGACTAGGTTATTGACACCAGTAGCATTTTAAATTTATTTTCTTGCATCCATTTCTGACTTTTATGCCTCATTACTTGCACTCACTTAAAATATCTCTCTTCATAGTTAATACATTAATTTTATTGTTTTATCTAATCCAGTGTGTTTAAACTGAAGAGTCTGTGAAACTCCATTTGGGTTAACCAGGTATATGTATATTATTTCTGTTAAGGAAATACAGAAATTATATGAATTTGTATTGTCTCGGAGAGAGCTGGGCGATAGAAGACATACATTTCAAGGGAGAAAACTAAGATTGGGAGTGTGTTGCAGTCACCCTGCAGTATAACCTAAGAGCCAAGGTGTGGCTGGGTGGCTGTAGCAAACACACAGACATGGCTGGGTGTGTCTTGCCTATTGGAGGCTGTTTGTGACCAGTCCAGGCTGGTGTCCACAGCAACAAGGCATTGTAAAGGGCACCCCAGGTTACAGGGCAAGGGTGACACAATTACTAACTAGTCTGTATTGTACCTTCGGTAAATCAGAGCCACCAAAGATCACCAAGGCTGCAGTGCATACACCAGACAGTGCTGCAGCCATGGGAGCTGCTGATCACAGAGCAGATGAAAGCCAGTACTCTCACAGCAAAGCAGAGATGTGGATTGAAGACTAAGATTCATGATGGGAGGACAGCAGCTGCTTGTAACCAACAGGGATGGTCCAGAGCTAGGCAAGGCTGAAGAAATTATAGAAATATAGAACAGAGCAAATTTATTGACATCGGTTCCTTCTTCCTGCAGTTATCCTGAGCCTGCCTTGTCAGGAGCTGCTCAGTCTCAGCAAACTTAGATGAGAATTGCACGAAATGCAGATATGCTTTCTTCCAGGGCATCACTGGTTCAGCTAGGTGAATAACAGATTTTTGTTGGTTCAATGGCTATTTTGAAAAGTAAAAAAAGAATTACAGTGAATTGAAAAGTAAAAATAAATAAATAAATAAAATAGAAAAAGAATTAATTTCAGGTTAATTGAAATATTTCATATTGACAAAATTGAAATGTTTTGTTTTCAACCATTTAAAAATATTTTTGATTTTTTAAAATAAAATTCAAAATATCAACTGTTCACTTCAAAATGTTGAAATGAAACATTTAGATTTTTTTTCTGAATTTTTTTCTTGAAATTAACAATTCAGTGAAGTTGAGTCAAATTCACGTGTTTAAAAGTCCCTAAACCTGAATTGCTTATTGAAAAAAGTTTCAGATGAAAAATTTTGCTGAACTCTAGCTAGCATTAAGGGCAAATAAGGAAGTGCCATGTTCACCATAATCATAGCATTAATAGTATGAGATTATGCACTGTTCGATAAACCACCTACTTCTGTTGATTTTCTTCTTTAAGGGAAAAAAGCCACCCAAAAACTTTAAAGAAATAGTTTTAGTAATTCCGATCAACAGGAATATAGCAAAGTGTCAGTGCAAACTGTAACAGTCTTTTGGTTTTTTATTATATTACTGTAATATTTATTTCCATGTTATTACAATACATACTTATTTTATTTACAATGCATTATTAGTTACAGTATTTCAGCCATTTGGACTTGGTGTCCAGTAAATTTTTTACTCTGTGTGTCACCAACATCATTATTAGTGTTAATCACAGAACACTTCCTCATTTCAGTAATCCCATTAGGCCATATTGTGTCATCCGTTTTATACAGGAGGCACCTTTGATTTCAATGAGTTCAGTCCAAATAAACAAACAAACAAAAAACGATGGCACTGTATGACTCAGTGATGTGAGTACAGATTTGCAAGATCACACCCTCCTTCTGCAAAGGTTTTAATGGAGGCAAGACAAAGAGGCAGACTAAAACACTGATACTTTATACCTCATCATAACCCCGATTAAGTCAAGAGCATCACAAACATTGAGCAACATGTTTGCATTGTTTATGTCTGTTCAAGTCTCAACATGAGTGTCAAGAACTCCACAGAACAACGCTGAAAATATTGTTCAACCAAGCATTGTACACAGTCTGAATTAATTGCCTGGCTGAACCTGGTAAAATCTGCTGATGGATACAAATTACTTCTTTAAAAAAAGTTGTTTCCAATGCAGAGTAACTCCTATACTCCCAAAAGGAAAGGGTTTAGGGTTTGATGGTACTACGACTGGGCCATTAGAATGGAGAATCCTGATCTCTAGCTTCTACATTTTGAACTGAATTTGCCTTTACAAATTTGTGAGTGATGTTCAAGGGAACTTAGATTGGTTTCTAAACTTTTAATCTGGCTCTAATCATGACCCAGTAAAAATGTGTCTGTATCCCCTGTGCATGCAAATGAAGCGTTTTGTGTTCTTTTGTTAGCTGAAAAGATTTTCTAGTTCACCAGCATAACTGTAACTATTATTATTTTTGAACTGTTTGAATCTTTTCTATTGCCTTTAATCAGAAACACCCCTTTCATTTCCTCGCATTATTTGTAAGTGGAAAGTGAATCATAGCATCATAGAAATTAGAGATTAAATTATTTATCTTCTCCATACTGCACCTCTGCGAGTGAATGATTTTCCCTCTTGTGTATCTTCAAGTGAATCATTCAGTTCAGTTTTCTGTGATTTCAATGGTGTCATTCTATTATTTCAAATGGGAGACTGAACTAGAGTTCAGTCTCAAAAATCTGGAATTTTCTTTGTATTCATCTACTTATCTTTGTATGATTTCATAATGTCATAATTAATGGTAGTCTCTTAGACTATCCTAAACAGTTCCATTCTTTCCTCAGCATTTATATCTTTCAGCTATTTGTAGTTAGTTGTCCTTTCTCCATTTAGTTGTTATTTATTCAAATGCTATATATTTGGTTTTTTGCCCTTTCCTCAGACCCGTTAGCTCCTGAAGAATTTTTGATGCTTTGAGACTCTCAGGGCTCAATTTATGAATTCTGGTTGGCATTGCAATGTCATTATGAAGAGTTACTATGAAAACTGCTGTAACATGGATGCCTGTATATGTGTATCTTTACCACACTGAAAAGCATTTTTTTCCTCAGACTTAGACAATAAGGAGGTACTTAAGGTTCACCAGGGTGCTGTGATTGGGCAATAGTGGGTTTTCTCAATCTAAGAAGAGATTCTTCCTCCTCTGGTCTGAAGGGAGGATGGAACAATTGCAAGTTACCAAAAACGGGACAAAGAAAGCCAGGTGACCAGATAGGTGTTTAAATAAGAAGCCACAAAGGGAAACTGGGGGAGATCCACTCAGGAATAGGAAGCATTGGCCAGCAGACAGGAAGGTCTCAGGAGATGGGGAAGAAACCTCCATGAGGGAAAAACTACCCAACATATAGCAGGATCCTAAGGCAGGCAATTCTGCTCACCTTCCTGGAAACCGATGGTCCCCCAAGGACACGTAGAAGGGCAAATTAATGAGGGGCTTTGCATTCAGGATGTTTGCTATGTTTTGTAAGATCTGTACTCTCTTGTGCTGTACATGGTTAAATGGAAGGGCCATTGTATTAGACTCTGAGCAAAGAGGCTCTCTGTATGTGTTGTGTATGTCATAAATATGTCTATTGGGACTTAGTGCTGCTTGAGGCATCATTATCTCCCTTGGGCCATTTGCCACCGATCATGTGCAGGGGATTTAAGAAAAGGCAGTACTGCCTCTATTAGAGCCATGCTGCCAAGGAAGAGGGGGCATAGAGGAGGCAAGAGTCATGTGTGTGGATGGTTCCTGCCTCTGTGGATTCCTGGATTCCCTTCCCTGTGGATCCCAAGGATCTGTAGGTGGGCAAACCTCTGTTGGACCACAGACTCCTCCCTCTTGATGAGACAATTTGTAGGTAGCTCTCCAAGGGAGGTGTAGCAGAAATTTTCCTGACTCTCAAGCCAGATCTCCATGTTTATTTATGAGATAGACAACCTAGCCCTAGGTGTGTGTAACCATTATTATACCGTAACCATTTTCAGTTGTGACTAGCCAGTGAGGCTCCAGTTATAACTCTGTTTTTCCTAAGAAACAAAACATTACACTTTCCAAAGGGAATCAACATATTTCATTAACTTTATCATCCACGCAGCTTCCTCCTGCAGTATTTCTTTAGCACTACCAAACTTTAATACAAAAGGCAGTCTGAATTTCAATCAGATCCAGGCTATCTCCCAAATATTGCAAATCCTCCAGAATTTGCATCACTAATTCTTTAATAAAATAGATATTTTATGAAACCTGACAACATTACTGGAGGTTTTTTACAATTGGAGATTAAGCCTTTCACGAGGAATCACTGATGACAGTCAGGTTCAATAGAACAAAGATTTCATCTAATATCAGTTTCTGGCAAGTCAATTTGCAAGGTTATTTTTGCAGATTAAATTAGCTATATTGAGAGGTCACCCTCTCGATTCTAAATCAAGAAAGAAAGACAGATACATAATAGCATAACACTATAGATGTACTATTAACCAATCTTTCACAATAAGAAAATTAGCTATTTACCCAAGAGAGGTGAATGAAATAAAAAGCTATTTTGTAACATAATAAATACCTTTAAGAGGAAGTGGGTCAAAGGCCGTCTGAATATCACCAACTATACAAGTTGCCTATATGTTACTATTCAGCCATTGGAAAAAAATCTCTGTTATTATTAAAACTGGGAATGCTTGAAACAAAATACTATGTTTTAAAGAAGGGAGAGAGAAGCTTAGTGCCTATATATGCTGTGCCACTTGATGTAATCATTCTGTTTTCATAGGAATGTGCCATGAAGTTCTATGATGCTGCTGTAGTTAAATATTAGTTTATGCTATCATCCCCTTAGTTCCATTCAGTATTTTTACACATGTTCTGTTACTCACAATTTCCAGTAAAAAAAATACATGTGCATTTGGATGTCACAAAATTCAGCCATGCTGTAGTATTTAGACTGAAATCTAACCTCTTCCTTCTGCCCACATTTTGGGTATGAGATTTCAAATGTTCCCAGACCCGCATGGTCATGAACAAGCAACATCTCAAAGTATCTTAGAAAAAGATCTTAAACTTCAGTCCAAATATTGAATCAGACAATCCTTCACCTCTCCCCTCAAAAAAATCTTTACTGGATCAGAAAAAGCTCTCTGAACTCCCAGAACTTAAAGTCTACTTAAAAGCAATGAGGAGTCTGGTAGCACCTTAAAGACTAACAGATTTATTTGGGCATAAGCTTTCATGGGTAAAAAAGCCACTTCTTCAAATGCATGGAGACTTAGTCACCTGAGACATTGAAATAGCACTGAGTCTGTACTTTGGAGAAATGAGAAACCAAAGACCAGATCCTCAGATGGCATAAATCCCTGTAGGTTCACAGGCTTCAATGGAGCTACACTGAAGTACAACAGTTGAGGTGCTGACCCTGTTTTCTTCCATGTTAAATACCACTCTAATCTGTAGAATGAATAAGGCTCACTGAAGGGTAACTTCAAATGTCAATGATCATTCAGTTTAGCAAAATTGACTCAAAAGCAAATGTAAGTGCTTTTGTGGGCTTGTCACAAAAGTGAGTGTTATTGTTACATACAGCTTTTTTGTGATGCTAATTCTCAATGCCTTTTGTCCATAAAGGGGATGAAAAACACTTGAAGTGTAATAATCTGCTCCAGAAGATTTTTAGTTCATTTTGAGATCAGGATTAACCATCTCAGTGGTGATGGTCTATCAGACATCCAATGAACCCTCCCACCATCTAGAAATAGGTACTATATGTCTTCTGAAAATTAAGGATAATCAGATTACATCTGTAAATCCTGTACATATTAAGCAAGTAGCTAAATATACCTAATCTAACATTTTATGATCTTTCTAGCCTCTCAGATAAAGTATATTTAGCTTTCTGGCAAAAATGAATAGAATGCACCTCTGCTATTATTATTTTATTTGTTTGTATTACAGTAGCATGTTGAAGCCTCAACTGAGTTCAGGGCATCGGTGTGCCTGATGATGACACAGTCCCTGCCACAAACAGTTTACAGACTAAGTAAACAAAGAGAAATTAAGCAAGCATTATCTCCACTTTTCTGGTGTGTACCTGAAGCACAAAGAGATTGTGATTTGCCAAAGGTCAGAATGTACCTACATCTCCTGACTCCCAGGCCAGTGTTTTAAACACAAAACCATCTTTCCTTCCAAGATGTAATTTGATTCTCCCTAATTTGGGGTGATATATACAGCATTTTATCCTACGTAACAGGCTGGGGAACTGGGGGCAGATGATTATGAAATATTAGGCTTGGCCTGGAAGGACACACACTCCATTTATGTTAAATTAACATTTTGGATCTTTATCAAAAATCTGTACTATTTTTCTTGTAATTATTTATTTAAATCTAACAATAAAAAGCACTCACAGTCCCTCACAGTATGCAATGATTTTTCCCTCCCTAAAATGAGCATTGAAAGCATAACGCATATACATTATAGAAAGTTCTTCCCTTTTATAATAATGAGTAGTTGGTGATATTTTACTTTTCTCCCTCTTGTCTTCCTCTCTATACAATGTCCTGCTGTGGATACCTCTCTTCTCCTTTCACCTGGCTCATTTGGAAGACGTCACCTCTGGGACATTTGCAAACTTTGCCAGCTGATTAATTGACCCCTGGCATAACAAGTTGCCTGTGACACTTAGCATCTAGATAGCACATCTGGGACTTTCCTAAGCATAGGGTGATGATGGCTGCAGGGAAGCGTCAATTTGTTGGAAAGCAGCAGAAGAATAAATATTATGAAAAAAGCTGTAGTAATGGTAAATGAAGAAGCGGGAGGTCTTTAGAAAGCATTTAGCCTTCAGACTCTTCGTCCTTCCCAGTTTTCTTGCACTTTTTGTATTTCTGTTTAAAAAGCAATTTTCTCTTTACTGCTTCCAGCTAATTTTCATATTATTCCCTTTATTGGCTATGAATCTCACATTCTTCAGCTCTTCTTTCCTTTCATTATCTCCTTGCTCATTAAGCTATCATCCTTATTAATTTAATTGTCTGATTTCTCTTTCCTTCCATTCAGTTTTTATCTTTGTACTTTTCTTTATACTGGTTTGTCATGTCATGTTCCTGTGTTTAATTATTTCCCTTCTGTTGAAGTCAATGGAGCTTTTTTCACTCAGTTCAATGGGTTTTGAATCAGGCCCTTAGCCTTTATTAATGATCGTTTGATGGCTGGCTGTTTCCATTTTATATTAGTAAATGTACAAATTAAATGCCTCAAGAACTACTCCATTTCTGTGAATGGTAGTGCTGAAGTGGGCAGAGCACCTTCCCCTCAAAACTATGGAAATGCCTTAGCAGCAACTCTGTAGGGATCTAAATTTGTGGATAGAGTGGTGATGGGGAGGGGTGCCAGGCAGCCTCCCCCAAGACACCCCCCCAAAAAAAAACCCATAAGGCCAACTGGAGCCAGCTACTACCTACTCTACAAGATCTCCACCTGCATCATTGAACATCCCTGAAGGAACATACTATTCAGGAACTGATGAGTCCCTGGTGGCTACCAATGGAGACACATGTGTATGGCTTCTGCTACCAGCAAATCTTCTGAAAACTGTGGGAATTAGTTGAAGGAGCTGGACTGCCAACTTCTTCCTTGACTGTGACAAACTCTGTCCTTCCAAAAGAAGAATCAGGAGGAAATGCCATGAGTGCAAACTCACAGAGTCCCACTCTCATCTGGGTTATACACATGTACAGCAGAATGGGCCCTATATATTATTCTACAGGAGGATTAACATATTTACACCATTATCATTTCTTCCTCTGTAATATTATTTAGTTTTCTCTGGCAAGTAAATACAGATGAAGTTGCTGCTTCAGGAAGTCTCAAAATTATTATTAATAATTAAAATATAAAGCTATCAGCACTTTCAGTCAGTAGGTTTCAAAAGCTCTTTACAGAAGGTTAGTATCATTATCCCTATTTTAAAGATGAGGAAATTGAGGCACAGAGAGGGGATGTGGTTTGTGCAAGGTCATCCAAAAGGCCAGCAGCAGAGATGGGAATAGAAAGTTCATGGAGGAGAGGTCCATCAATGGCTACTGGCCAAGATGATCAGGGATGCAAACCCATGCTCCAGGTGTCTCTTAATCTCCAACTGCCAGAAGATGACACTGGATGCCAGGGGAGGGATCACTCCGGATTGCCCTGTTTTGTTCATTCCCTCTGAAGTCAATAATATCATGGTGAAAAGTATGTAGCAACATTGTATGCAATTTTATTAACATAAGATGAAATCATGACTGAAGTTTGTTTTCCAGACAAGTCTGGGAAGTGGGTAAACCTGTTTCTCAAAGACAAAGGACAAGCTGACACCGCTAGCCAGGTGTCATCAAAGTGGATGGGCAATCATCTATCAAGTGGCCATTCCTTGGCAAGGAAGTTGGGCAGGAACAAACAGATCTGCATCTTAGTAAACCACAGCATGAAACCTCTTTCACCACCAAACTCCTGGACTCCAACCTCATAGTAGGTATGAACTTTATCTAGGGGAAACCCTTGGGAAAATACATTTCAAGGGACGACTGATCTGTAAAAGTGAGGGGCAAAAACTCCCCAAGTTCTCTCTCCCTAGCCATCTCTGTCCTGTTGTCCTTTGGGAGCAGATCCTGGCCTGAGTGTTTGGTCAGCAATATTTCTGGTAATATATGGTAAGGGACTTCATCTTGAACCAAGTCTTGTTTGTTAAGTTTAGTACTATGAAGTGTTTTATCTTTATTTCTCTTGTAACCATTTCTGACTTTAATGCTTTATACTTGTGCTCACTTAAAACCTGTCTCCTGTGAATTGTTTGGGCAACTTCATTTAAGATAGCAGACTGTTGTATATTGATTGTCTTAGAGAGGCAACGTACCTAATATATCTAGACTGTCCAGAAGAGGGCTGGATAGTGCAGATCACAAGTTTTTGGGGAAAATCCTTGACAGGTGGTAACCAAGGCTGGTGGAAGCCAGAGTATGACTGATGTGTAGCTGGCAGGCTGCAGCTATACTCAGACACTTCTTGCATACTGGAAGGCTGTTTGTGAGTGGCCCAGATGGGAGCCACAGCAGCAAAGTATTGTGAGTCATCCAAGTTTGCAAGTAGGGGTGACACAGCCTCTCACTGGTTTCGATTGCACCCTGGAATGTCATAGCATATAAATAATCCCGTTGGACCCACATGAGTACAGCTATACATGTATAGGAGCACTAAGGATTGGAGCCTTACTTTTCTAATTAGTCTACTTGTATATCTGGATGTGTAAGTAAGTATCAAGTAAAAGCCTAAACTACCATCAAAACTTTCCAGCAGTGAAAAGAAGTCAGCAAGCAAGCCCTTGGATTCAAATTAAATCCCTTCTCCTCTGCCCCATTCATGAATCTTAACTTATGCTTGGACAAATATCAAAGGCTAATCATCATTTTACTACTGTAACAGATTCTTCAAAGCAGTACAAAAAATGGCCCAAAGATTAATGGAATTTAAATTTTGATTCACTAATAACATGCTTTAGATTCACAGCAACCTTCACTATTTACAAATAAAACAACCAATTGTGTAATACCTCTGGTTAAAAAATGGAACCTTGAATAAGTACTGCTATTATAGGCCCTGATCTTAAGGATGCTTATGCACATAGTTACATTTAAATATGTGAGAACTCGCACTGAAGTCAATGGGACCACTCGTGAGTAAAACTAACAACATACATAACTATTTGCAGGATCAGCACCAAAGATCTGCACATGTTGCAGTTTGCATCCCCATGGTTTTTAGTTCTTTAAATATTTAGCTAGTCAAATAATATTATCAAACAGTTTGTTTTACCAATTTCATTATATTATTTGTTTACATAATCTTTCTATGATAGGGAGCTTGGAGGGCCAAGCAACCTAGTAGTTAGCCCACATGACTTCCAGTCAATTGACTCTCTATCTGGAGAGTAGGGGTACTTGTTTCTGACCTGACGCTGGGGATCATTTGGGTGTAGCCATTTAGGGGGTGTTGTAGGGGAA
The DNA here is from genome assembly GCF_025201925.1 of Gopherus flavomarginatus. Taxonomy (NCBI): domain Eukaryota; kingdom Metazoa; phylum Chordata; order Testudines; family Testudinidae; genus Gopherus; species Gopherus flavomarginatus. The sequence continues at coordinate 36,432,954 of NC_066617.1, forward strand.
CTCAGGCCCGTCCTCTCCACCATATCCTAGCCCAAGGCACTGTGGGAAGCAACACCAACAGGGTCCTCCCTGCACTGAGTCTAAGTTGCTTCCCTGGGCTACTTTTTACCTATAGATCCCTTCAGTTTGGGGCATAGCCCTTATAGTCCAAACAGTCAATCACTTCACAACAAAAGACCCTAAAGGAGCAGCATCCTGCCGGACTTGTGAGTTCTCAAAGGAGATGGTGGCTAGGAAAGGCTTTGCCTGGGAGCCTTATCTGATTTGTGGTCCCCTCACAGGCTCCCTTGTTGAGCAAATTTCTTGTGAATATATACAGAGTTACATTTTTGAATCAAAAAGCCCCAAGCGATTGTTTAATTTATTCTCTCAGTGGTGGTGTTTAGCAACATGTGTTTAAGTTATTGGTTTAACTGTCTGTTTATTTTACTAGTGTGGATGAAATGCATGTAGAGATAATCATAAGGGAAACTTAATATTATTATTAGTAGTAGTACAGTAGTAGCATCATAGCACCAAGAAGCCCTAGTCATAGACGATGACCCTATTATGCTAGTTGCTGTTGTATAAACCAAGAAAAAAATGACAGTACCTGCTCCAAAGAGCTTACAGTCTAAGTATCAGACAAGAGATCAGTGACTAGAAGGAGACAATGAGACAATATTGATCAGCATGATAGGAATGTCTATTTAGTTACTATTTTTGATTAACAATAAATGGAATTGTTGACGATCATTTGCATATCTTCTGGGTTTTCTTGAACTGAAGAACTTCTGTTCTCATAGAACATTATCTCTTTAAAGACAAACCAAACTGGATTCAGTATGATCCCTATAGCCAAAGTCATTAATCTGCAAAAGCATGGAGTCATCCTTGGAGTGAGGGACTTTGCGAGGAATGAAATATAAGGTAGTGGTCACATAGTAATATAATGGTAACATTGCCGTGAAGTACAGTTCTAAACACTATGAATGCGTTATCACATCTGTTTAAACATGCAGAAAGGACTTGGATACAATGAATCTCTCTAGAGGTCATGGACTGGGGACAAAGTTGGCTTTGTGGCATCATCCCCCATGGGACCCTGCAGAAGCTGATCTATGGAATGGGTACTCTGTGGTAGGGCCAGAGACAGCAGAGCCCCCATTCCACAGAACAGAGTGAAGCAGAGGACCCACAGTGTCATCATCTGTTGACACAGTAGATTCCAAGGAAGAAATCTGAACTGGAGTTAATTCTGCATTTGTATCCACATAAGGGCTGGTCTCACACTTACTGCAAAGGTAAGAGTGGTGCATTTTAATTTCATTGACACTTTTAATAGTAATACAGTGTGTGGGGTAAGTGACTGTCTGCAGTGTGTGTGTTTGTGTTTGGGGGTTACTTGCTGTGTGCTGAGCTTGTGCTTGTCAGTCTGTTTGGTGGTTGTGGTGGTTTGTTTGTTTGAAGGACCGTGTGCTGTAGCTGGCAGTTGGAGGCGGAGCTACCAAGGAAGGTTTGAAAGCTAGAAGCCTCTGGTAATTGGCTGAGCCTTAACCAGTGGGCGGGGCATTCACTCAGGCCATGGCTTTATAAAGCTGCGCACAAGCGACCAGGGAGCTTAGCGAACAGGAGCTGTTAACTGGGAGTTTCGCAACGGAGTTTGGAAGGGGAGTAGGAAGGGAGTGGGGGTCCCTTGTCGGTCTCATCTGTGACCCATTGGTCCCCTAAACCTATAAACCAAGCCACATCCTAAACCTTTCTGTTTAAAGCAGAGCAGAGCGGACAGGGAGCTGCAGATGGGAATTTGAGCGAGTTCGACAGAGGGAGGCTTACTATGGTGAGGAGGACCTGCAACACCTGTGGCAGCACTGCTTCTGTCTCCTCCACCTGCGCCTGTAGCCAGACAGAGCACCAAAGCATGGATCCTTTTACCCAGATTCTGGTGTGGGCTTGCAAAGACTGTAACTTGCAATTTCCACTTACTGATATCCAGGCTGGGGGTGGCATTCAATGTGAAAGGTGCCTACTGGTGGAATCTCTCAGGCAGCAGGTGGGAGAGCTACAGGAGGAGGTGGCTAGGCTGAGGAACATCCGTATCCATGAGCAATTCCTGGACAGTATCCATGTGGAGACAGCTGATGTAGCTGTCCCAGATCACAGGACTACTGACACACCAGTGGAGGAGGAGATGGCTCAGGGTGGACACTGGCAGCTGGTTACTTCTGGCAGCAGGCAGTGCTCCACCCTGCTGCGAACCCTCCTGCTGTGGTAATAGATAACCGTTATGCTCTTCTTGATACAGGAGAGAAGGAATCACCCCCAACAGTTAAGGAGGTGAAGCCTCGTACCCCTAAGGCTGGGAGGTCTGCTGCCACCACTGATAATAAGAAACGTAGGGTAGTGGTGGTTGGAGACTCTCTGCTGAGGGGGACGGAGACACCCATCTGTCGCCCTGACCGTTCATCCCGGGAGGTATGCTGCCTGCCAGGGGCCCGTATCCGAGATGTTACAGAGGCATTGTCGAGGATTGTCCGGTCTTCTGACTACTACCCCATGCTACTCATCCATGTGGGCACAAATGATACTGTGAGGTGTGACACTGAGCAGATCAAGAGTGACTACAGGGCTCTGGGAGTACGGGTTAAGGAGTTTGGAGCGCAGGTGGTATTCTCTTCGATTCTTGTTGAAGGTAGGGGCCCAGGCAGAGACAGATGCATCGTGGAGGTGAATGCCTGGCTGCGAAGATGGTGTCCCCAGGAGGGCTTTGGCTTCCTTGACCACGGGATGCTATTCAAGGAAGGACTGCTAGGCACAGATGGTGTTCACCTTTTGAGGAGGGGAAAGGCCTTATTTGTGCACAGACTGGCTAACCTAGTAAGGAGGGCTTTAAACTAGGTTCGACGGGGACAGGTGAGCAAACCCCACAAGTAAGTGGGGAACAAGACCTGGGAGATGGGTTGGAAACAGGAGGGAGCACGGGTTATAATGGCAGAGAGAAAGGAGGGTCAGGGCAAAGCTGGGAGGCAAGATCAAACCAGTATCTTAGATGCCTATATACAAATGCAAGAAGTATGGGTAATAAGCAGGAAGAACTGGAAGTTCAATAAATAAATACAACTATGACATTGTTGGCATTACTGAAACTTGGTGGGATAATACACATGACTGGAATGTTGGTGTGGATGGGTATAGTTTGCTCAGGAAGGATAGACAGGGGAAAAAGGGAGGAGGTGTTGCCTTATATATTAAAAATGTACACACTTGGACTGAGATGGAGATGGACATAGGAGATGGAAGTGTTGAGAGTCTCTGGGTTAGGCTAAAAGGGATAAAAAACACGGGTGATGTCGTGCTGGGAGTCTACTACAGGCCACCTAATCAGGTGGAAGAGGTGGATGAGGCTTTTTTCAAACAACTAACAAAATCATCCAAAGCCCAAGATTTGGTGGTGATTGGGGACTTCAACTATCCAGATATATGTTGGGAAAATAACACCGCGGGGTACAGACTATCCAATAAGTTCCTGGACTGCCTTGCAGACAACTTTTTATTTCAGAAAGTTGAAAAAGCTACCAGGGGGGAAGCTGTTCTAGATTTGATTTTAACAAATAGGGCGGAACTTGTTGAGAATTTGAAAGTAGAAGGAAGCTTGGGTGAAAGTGATCATGAAATCATACAGTTTGCAATTCTAAGGAAGGGTAGAAGGGAGTACAGCAAAACAGAGACAATGGATTTCAGGAAGGTGGATTTTGGTAAGCTCAGAGAGCTGATAGGTAAGGTCCCATGAGAATCAAGACTGAGGGGAAAAACAACTGAGGAGAGTTGGCAGTTTTTCAAAGGGACGCTATTAAGGGCCCAAAAGCAAGCTATTCCGATGGTTAGGAAAGATAGAAAATGTGGCAAAAGACAACCTTGGCTTAACCACGAGATCTTGCGTGACCTACAAAATAAAAAGGCGTCATATAAAAAATGGAAACTAGGTCAGATTACAAAGGACGAATATAGGCAAATAACACAGGAATGCAGAGGCAAGATTAGAAAGGCAAAGGCACAAAATGAGCTCAAACTAGCTATGGGGATAAAGGGAAACAAGAAGACTTTTTATCAATACATTAGAAGCAAGAGGAAGACCAAGGACAGGGTAGGCCCACTGCTCAGTGAGGAGGGGAAAACAGTAACAGGAGACTTGGAAATGGCAGAGATGCTTAATGACTTCTTTGTTTCGGTCTTCACTGAGAAGTCTGAAGGAATGTCTAATATAGTGAATGCTTACGGGAAGAGGGTAGGTTTAGAAGATAAAATAAAAAAAGAGCAAGTAAAAAATCACTTAGAAAAGTTAGATGCCTGCAAGTCACCAGGGCCTGATGAAATGCATCCTAGAATACTCAAGGAGTTAATAGAGGAGGTATCTGAGCCTCTAGCTATTATCTTTGGGAAATCATGGGAGACGGGGGAGATTCCAGAAGACTGGAAGGGGGCAAATATAGTGCCCATCTATAAAAAGGGAAATAAAAACAACCCAGGAAACTACAGACCAGTTAGTTTAACTTCTGTGCCAGGGAAGATAATGGAGCAGGTAATTAAAGAAATCATCTGCAAACACTTGGAAGGTGGTAAGGTGATAGGGAATAGCCAGCATGGATTTGTAAAGAACAAATCGTGTCAAACTAAACTGATAACATTCTTTGATAGGATAACGAGCCTTGTGGATAAGGGAGAAGCGGTGGATGTGATATACCTAGACTTTAGTAAGGCATTTGATATGGTCTTGCATGATATTCTTATAGATAAACTAGGAAAGTACAATTTAGATGGGGCTACTATAAGGTGGGTGCATAACTGGCTGGATAACCATACTCAGAGAGTAGTTATTAATGGCTCTCAATCCTGCTGGAAAGGTATAACAAGTGAGGTTCCGCAGGAGTCTGTTTTGGGACTGGCTTTGTTCAATATCTTCATCAACGATTTAGATGTTGGCATAGAAAGTACGCTTATTAAGTTTGCGGACGATACCAAACTGAGAGGGATTGCAACTGCTTTGGAGGACAGGGTCAAAATTCAAAATGATCTGGACAAATTGGAGAAATGGTCTGAGGTAAACAGGTTGAAGTTCAATAAAGATAAATGCAAAGTGCTCCACTTAGGAAGGAACAATCAGTTTCACACATACAGAATGGGAAGAGACTGTCTAGGAAGGAGTATGGCAGAAAGAGATCTAGGGGTCATAGTAGACCACAAGCTTAATATGAGTCAACAGTGTGATACTGTTGCAAAAAAAGCAAACATGATTCTGGGATGCATTAACAGGTGTGTTGTAAACAAGACACGAGAAGTCATTCTTCTGCTTTACACTGCGCTGGTTAGACCTCAACTGGAGTATTGTGTCCAGTTCTGGGCACCGCATTTCAAGAAAGATGTGGAGAAATTGGAGAGGGTCCAGAGAAGAGCAACAAGAATGATTAAAGGTCTTGAGAACATGACCTATGAAGGAAGGCTGAAGGAACTGGGTTTGTTTAGTTTGGAAAAGAGAAGACTGAGAGGGGTCATGATAGCAGTTTTCAGGTATCTAAAAGGGTGTCATCAGGAGGAGGGAGAGAACTTGTTCACCTTAGCCTCCAATGATAGAACAAGAAGCAGTGGGCTTAAACTGCAGCAAGGGAGATTTAGGTTGGACATAAGGAAAAAGTTCCTAACTGTCAGGGTAGTTAAACACTGGAATAGATTGCCTAGGGAAGTTGTGGAATCTCCATCTCTGGATATATTTAAGAGTAGGTTAGATAAATGTCTATTAGGGATGGTCTAGACAGTATTTGGTCCTGCCAGGAGGGCAGGAGACTGGACTCGATGACCTCTCAAGGTCCCTTCCAGTCCTAGAGTCTATGAGTCTATGAGTCTATATGTTAAAGTCATGTCAGGGAAAGAACTAGCATTTCCTCAGGCCATATTTCTATTCAGTAGTAAAATGTGCAGGGATCTAACTTTCTTGTAAGGCAGATCTGTGGCTGCGTATAGCACTGCACATGTTAGGATGGACTACACAAATTACAGTTGCAGAGATGAACTCCTGCATAAGCTGATATCTACAGTAAATGAAATTTTAGAAGATACGGGACTAGACCTTCAAAGTGTATGGATATTAGCTCAATCTAAGGAAAGGTGTGCATTCTATTATACATGGACACATTCACTGCTATAGTAACACTTATCCCTTTCATCATACTTTTCAGGCTGAAATCACTGTATACACATTGTCTAATTAAGCATTGTAGCATCTCACCGAGACAAGAAGAGAATAATTCTTATCAAAGTTTTTCTGAGGGGGAAAATGAGGCAGAACCGTAGAGCTGGGTAGTGAAAGGTAACTCCATTTCAGTGATGATTTTGGTATTTCAAAATTTGGTTTAATTCCAATTCAAAATGAAAAGCAAGAATTTAGAAATTCTACTTCAAAGGGAATGGATCTCCAACTCTGAGGCAATCTGTCTGGTAGTCTACCCAAGACTTGCGGACCCTGGGAACCCTGGGGTCCCTGATTTTGAAGCAGTCTGCCTGGCGGTCTGTACCAGAAGCCCTCCAGGAAGGCTGCAGATGAGCTGGGTGAACAAGTTGACAGGAAACCAGGGAGCATTCCTGCCTGGGTTCCACTGGAATTTCAATGAAACTAAACTACCTTCAAGGAACATTTCAATGAATCAGCAATTTTTTATAAAAATATGTTTTGTTGGCATTTTTCTGGCCAACCCTATAGAACACTTAAGTTACTTCCCCAGAGCCACAAGGCAGTCAGAGCCAGAGTTAGATTTTGGGGTCCACTCAAAAGTGTCTGACAGTCCAGATTTGTTCCACGGTCTGCCTATTGACTACCCCTGCGCTAGAACATACTCATCCCTACTGAACTATGGAAGCCCTTGACACAGAAAGTGGAACCAACATAGTTCTGCAGTAAGAGGATATATCGGAGTGGGACAGCCTCATGTGGGGTTTCTGCACACATTGGGTGCTATGAAAAATAGCTCAGGAAAGATCCATAGAGGAAATTTGACGGGGGGAATGGAACCATGGCTAGGAGATAAACAACAATGCAGAATCACTGGCCAAACTCCACATGTTGATTAAGGAACACAGCAACTGTTGAGGCCACTTCAACTTATAGGCTGCAGTAGTGGCCACAGAAAAGTTGGGACTGGGCAGATAATTCTGTCTCTTCCTCCCATACCACTCAGGAGCACTCCCGTGTAAAGCACAAGGATTTTCCATTGGAGATAAGATTTGGCCTAACACAATATCTCCATCAGGAAAGGACACAAACCACAAAACTATCTGTTCCTTCTCATGCAAATAAAATAATATCATAACTCCCTCCTTGAAATGTATCAATTCTGATTTGACCTTCCATTTCCATTTCTCACTTTGAACTGTATCAACTTTTCAGTTAATTCTACCTCAGGTTGTCGCTTCCAGTCTTCCCTTTAAATCACATCAGTTTTTCAACCGCACCTATTTTAGCTCTCCTCTTCCATTTCTTATTTTAAAATCACTTCAAGTTTTACATCGATCTTATTTGAGTTCACCATTTCCATTGTTCACTTAGAACTGCATCGGTTTTTTGAATTGCTTTTATTTTTCCTTTCTGCTTCAATTTCTGGGCTTAAATCACATCAGTTTTACATCAACTTTTCAATCACTCTTATCTCAGACACCTATTTTTATTTCTCACTTGAAATCACATCAACTTTCATGCTGATGTAATTTATGTAAGCATCTTCCAGATCCCAGTCTTCTTGTATTGACTTAAAAAGGATTTCCAATTTGTGTGAATCTATGCGTATTGGCTGTATTTGCGATACCCCATAGGACATACGGAATTCAAAATAACTTGAACATTATTATTTTCTACATGGCAACAGTTTAACTGGGCCAGTCAAATATTCCTTACCAAAGGGCCTGATCCAAGCCAACTGAAGTCAATGGCTCTAAGTAGCAGCAGTTAGGGAAAGACAGAATTTTTAAAGAACTTTTGCCCTCTACTCCCGCCTCAAATTAATTGAAGAGATACCTCTTCACAGAAAAGATTGAATATGAGATAATTTAAGGGGGAAGGAATAAACTTTATAATGGGCATAAATTATATGCTGGAGTTATTTTAGTAACACGCCCTTCTAAGTAACAAGACAAGTAAATGAAACAAATGCAGCTTACATGTTACACGGAGTTGAACTGAACTAAGGCAGGATGGTGCTTGGCCTTGCATAAGGTCACATGGGAAGAAAGAGTGTGCAAAGGTCCTTTCCACTTTGACTCCCTCTACTAGAAACATGCACAGTCGCCGCCTTTGTATTCCCCTGAATGCAAGGCTTCCAGGTGCAAATTTCTAGCCTCACTGAAGTTAGTGGCAAAACTTCCACTGACTTCAGTGGGAGGCCAGGATTTCACTCAAGAGGAGACTACTGTTACTGCTTTTGCTATATGTCCCAAATTGAACAGTGAGATGCCAGGGCCCCATCACTCCCATATACAGGAAAAATCCAGGTGTTAGTACATACCGCATTCTGTCAGTGGAAGGCCCAGCTGCCTTTGTCCCTTTGCATTCCAAATGATATTGTGCCTGCCTCTGAGATTTTCCCCTGGGACTATGAGATTTTTCTCCCATTCTCTACTGTGGGTGGTGGCTTAACACTATATTGTAGCTGCCAAATTTTATTTCTTATAGAAATAATATTATGTAATTTGTCTATTGTCAGTCATGTGATGCATGGGCAACAGTTGTTTGATTTAAAGTATATAATGAATGACCTATTCTCATTGGCTGGTGAGAAATGTCAGTTCCCGTGCACAAAGGATTTTCTGAGCTTGATGCCTACTCTAAAATAGAATGTTCCCTATAGTAGATTTCTATCTGTCTCCCTCTTCTCTGACACCTTTTCTCTCACTCTTCTCCATCCTTATTTTAAATTCCATTGTTTTCCTTCTTTCTGGTCTCCCACCCTCTATTTGTTCACCATTTTCATTTTTTTCCTCTCCTTGCTGTCTTCATCTCTTCCCATTTGTCCACATCTACAGTTTATCTGTTTCTTCCCTATTTTTTTTAAAGCTGTTACCTATCATCTCTGTTCTTGGGGAACCAGGATACCGTACCCAGCCTGTTTGACTCACGAAAGTCCTCCCCCCTGCCAACTTCTGCTTGAACCAAAGCCGATCAGAAGAAAGACTTACAAAAAGCAATGAAAAGGCAGTGGGAGACTCACCGAAACCCCTCTGGACAAGGGTGACAGTATTAAGGAAACTCCTCTAGCCTCCTTTGCATTGAAGATGGGACAGGGAGGCATCTCTGTTAGCATAAAGAATGGAGAACAGAGATTCCAAGGCAAGAACTGTATGGAACTCTGGGACCAGAAAAGCAGGGAAGCACTGCATGATGGGGGACCTCTGCTCCAGATGCTAATGAACCCACCTGCACACACCCAGCTCAGCAGTTATTGGACCAATTCTAGTAATAAATCCTTTATTGGTATCAAAATACTGAAGCTGCCTAATTGCATTGTAAGCTCCTTCGAAGGAACACCCCCCATAGCCAGGAATGATCATTTCCAATTGTCTAACATGAACAAAACAACTTTGGTATACTCCCTTCAGCCATCAGTTTACCCATAAACAAATCTAGTGTTCTCTCTTGAATCACTGTTGTTTCCCTACAAAAAACCCTACCCACACTCAAGTGTTCTATACCTGTATCCAACCTCTGCATCAGTTCCATTGGGACTTCATCTTCTCCTGCCTGATCATGCTGGTGGCTCTGCCTGTCTCCAGCACTCCGGACTGTCAGCTACCACCACCACCTGGGACCTCTGATTGATTCAAGCTTCACGGAGTGGTGAGAACCCAGCACGCTCTCTCTCTCTCTCTAGGTATAGCCTTCTGACCCTGGCTTGTGTGATCAGTTATAGTTTTCTAAACCTGACTTTTATAATTAAATTTAAGTTAGATTTTATATTATAACTGTTTTGTTTGTTTGGCTCCCCTATGATTATTACCTGGCAATAAATAACTTACATGGTTAAGCTGGTTGCTTCTCTCTCTCTCTCCCCCCACCACCCCCGCGGGTGTTTTTTGGCTTCCCCATTTTCTCTGAAGCAACAGTCCTCATACCTAAGCTAAAGATACCTGCAGCTCTCAAATATCCTGTGGGGTTTGCTCATCAAGTGGGTTACTATCAGAACAATTGTAATGTGAAAGTGGGGATAGGGATATGCTAAACTAGAGACATATAAGGGGTCAGCTAGGGATTCCTCTCAGATGGGCTCTGTTAACAAGTGTTTGTGTTCGTCTGATTGTGGGGCTGGAGAAACCCAGCCCTGGAGAACCTTGGTCCTGCAGGATAGCTGCATTGGGAGGGAACTTGCAGAAAGGAGAAGTAGAAAACACAAAAAGTGAAATTAAAAATAAAGCCTGAAACCATTGTTAGAACAACATAAGAACTGCACAATCCATTGATTTATTGTAAATTGTTGCCCAGAGTATATATATTTTCAGTATACTGCGCTATTGCTAACTCTTGTAATTTCTCTGGGAATCACATGAGGTCAGCTAGATCTGGGGCTAGAACCAGAGCCCAAGCCCAGCAAGCAATGAGATAACAGAAACTGCAGCCCTCTCACAAATTTCAGTCCTGCCTGGGGGAAAACCCCTCTGATTGGCTATGTTCCTCACTGCGTTTCTGCTAGAGATGAGCAGCCAATCCGAGCTACTGCAGGAAGCAGGCATAGCTCTGTCATGGCCCCCACTCTCACCAGGAGCTCGCACCATTCTCACAGGAAGCGGCGGGGCCGGGGGGGTGGAGGAATCAGAAAGAGTCCAACTTAGGATCACTTCTTCCCCCTCTGTACCCCCACTCCTTTCCCTTCCTGCAACACCTGGCCTGGGAAGTATCATAACCTAGTCCCAGATTTGGACCTTAGCGTCCAAAATATGGGGGTTAGCATGAAAACCTCCAAGCTTAGTTACCAGCTTGGACCTGGTAAAGCTACCACCACCCAAAAAATTAGAGTGTTTTGGGACACTCTGGTCCCCCCAAACCTTCCCTGGGGACCCCAAGACCCAAATCCCTTGAGTCTCACAACAAAGGGAAATAAACCTTTTCCCTTCCCCCCTCCAGGTGTTCCTGGAGAGATGCACAGAAGCAAGCTCCATGAATCTAAACAGAGGGATTCCACCCTCCCCGTTTCCAGCCTTGGAAAACAGAAGTACCGAGCGCTAATCTCTCTTCCCTCCTCACCCAGAGGGAATGCAAAGTCAGGCTAGTAAATCTAACACACACAGATTTTCCCCTGACTTCTTCCTCCCACCAATTCCCTGCTGAGCACAGACTCAATTCCCTGGAGTTCCCCCCCTAAAGAAAAACTCTAACAGGTCTTAAAAAGAAAGCTTTATAAGAAGAAAGAAAAATACATAAAAATGGTCTCTCTGTATTAAGGTGACAAATACAGGGTCAATTGCTTAAAAGAAATATGAATAAACAGCCTTATTCAAAAAGAATACAATTCAAAACATTCCAGCAACTATACCCATGTAAATACAAAAGAAAACAATAGAAACCTTACTGCCTTACTATATTTGTACTTACAACTTGGAAATAGAAGATTAGAAAGCAGGAAACAGAAATCCTCTCATAGCCGAGAGAGAATCAGACAGAAGACCAAAAACAAAGGACCCACACACAAATTTCCCTCCACCCAGATTTGAAAAAGTCTTGTTTCCTGATTGTTCCTCTGGTCAGGTGTTTCAGATTACTTCTTTCAGGTGAAAGAGACGTTAACCCTTAGCTATCTGTTTATGACAGGAAGAACGACGGGGTGGGGGTGGGGGAGTATGAAGAACCCCTGGAGTGGCTCCTACAGCCCGGATGGAGGAGAGGGTGCTCCCACTGAAGCCCTGCCAAGTCTTGGCGAGGGGGATGAAGAGCTTCAGGAACAGCAGATTTGAGGCAGAGTGTGTGCATGTGCAGATCATATAGGCCAGGGATTGGCAACCTTTGGCACACGACTGACCAGGGTAAGCACCCTGGTGGGCCAGGCTGGTTTGTTTACCTGCCGTGTCCACAGGTTTGGCTGATTGCAGCTTCCACTGGCCACGGTTCGCTGCTCGAGGCCAATGGGGGCTGCGGGAAGTAGCCTGGGCTGAGGGATGTGTTGGCCGCTGCTTCCAGCTAACCATGGCCAGTGGGATCTGCGATCGGCCAAAGTTGCAGACACGGCAGGTAAATAAATTGGCCCGGCCTGCCAGGGTGCTTACCTTGGTGAGCTGCGTGCCATAGGTTGCCGATTCCTGATATAGGCAGTGCTAGGGAGGCTGGGCAGATATGGATGCAAAATTGATGGGGTGCAGAACTGATACAGAGGCTGGCAAGGGTCAGAAGTAATTGCTGGTCAGGAGGATGAACAGATGTGTGGGTGAGAGCACCAGCAATGGGGACAAAAATCTCCTTAATACATTTGGAAGATCAGCCAACATTCATTGTCTCTGTCTTTATTTCATCCACACTGGGGGAGGGCAGAGCGAGTTCAAAAATTAAAACACAGACCAAAGCACAATCTAATGTATTAGAATGACCTACAGAGAAATTTTACTGTTTCTCCTCTATGGGGGTGGAAGGCTTCCAGCACTGGGATTTATATGAGACTGCTGTTTTGATGGACATCTTCCCCTCAGCCAGTCAGATCACTTTGAGGGAGAACTAGAGATAGGAGTCATCTTGTAAGGCTGGTGTGGGAAAGCAGCACCTTTGTGGTTATGAGAGGATCAGGGAAACCTCCAACAATCTGGCACAATCAAGAAAAGGTGTGTTAGGTGCTTCTGACATAGGAGATAGGGAGCTCTGACTGGATATAAGAATCCCCGGTTGAGAAGGGCTTTGTCTCAGGGTGTATTTGCTCCCGAGTCTCATGGGACTCATGGACATTTGCACTAGCCTAGAACACAAGGTCTCATTGTTACTAACTGTTATTATGTTCTGTACATTTTGTTTATGTTTGACTTATTTAATACTGTTTATTGTTACTTTGTTGAAATAACTTCCAGCCAGATTGGAAGTAAAGTTCCTTGTTTATTTCTTTGCCCTCTGCATGTGATTGTCAATCCTGGGTGAACCTGCTGAGTATTATGTACCCATGAGGCTCTAATACTTGGATTACTTACAAAACTCATCTTCAGGGTGTGTGACATGGTTGTCATGGGTACAGTGATACTGAGCCTAACCATTTTCTCCAAACTGCCATTCAGACCTCTCTGTGATATACAGATTTCACTTACAATAAATGTCAGGGACAAGATTCTGATATCCTTACTTTGAATAGCACCTAATGCCCCAAATTGTCCTATGGATTTCAGTGGGACAATTCATGGAGTAAGGAACTACTTGATATAAGCAATGGTGGCAGAATCTGGCCCAAAGTAACTTTCCTGATTAAACTGTGCCAGGTTGAAGCATAAATTCTTGAGGTTTTTTTATATTCCTTTTTAAAAAAAGTGCAATGACAACATTTTCAGTGGACCCTAGGAAATGAACAATTCAAAACTGATAGGTGAACAGGCATTTGACATTAATGTTCTGCATGAAGCCACACCTATTTGGAGACATTTGAAACTAAACTGCAGAAAATGCTAGAAAAAAAGCACTATATTGAACAATATTATATTTGCAGAGGGATGGAACAAATGACAAAACATGTTGATCCCACCTTTAACGTTTATGATTCATTTGTATAGAAATGTTTGAGTCATTAGCCATGACGTATGGGAGAGCTAATTTCACATAGCTTCTTTTGCAATCTGGAGATAGCTTTTACCGCTTGTATTTTTAATCACATATCCTCTTGTTAGGTTGCACTTTAAAATCCATCATCCAGAAATCCCTGAAGCTTATTATGTTTCTTAGTCTTCTGGAAATACTTCTGACTTTGGCTGCCCTTAGTGTCAAAGCTAGAGGAGCACAGAGGAGTGTGCCAGGGACTTGAACAGTGATAAAGACAGCTCTTCTGGGTTTATCTTTGAAATTCCCCCGCCCCCAAAAGGTAGGCTGAGGATCATTAGATCTTGTAGAAAATTCAGCCATTTTAGGTTTAAGTGCCATGCTGTCTCTCCGAGAATTATATACCCGATTGCTCTATTGATAATTAACGGGCTTATTTTTTTCTTCTTCTTTTTTTTAAAAAACAAAACAAAACAAAACCCCATAACTTGTGATAGCTCTATTGTTTAGAAAATCCTGGTAATATTTTATTTTAAGTAGGAACATCAGCAGCATACGAGGTTTCCTCCACAAGCCTTAAATATCATCCTGATTTTCTCCATCACTTTTTCTTCTTGATTTGGAAGTCAGCAGCAAAACATCTCTTAATTACAGTCAAATCTTAAGAGTTTGTAACAGAAATCCCATAAAAATATTTTCCTCCAAACCAAGATGATGAGGAATGTCATTCCTCATCATATATATATGTAGTGCATCCATGAATTATTAGTATTATTGGTTATTTATCTAGTTCTATAAGGTATGTTAGTTGGTTTAAAATAAATATGAAGTCTTCCTGAAGAACTTTGGGCCAAATCCACAAAAGGCCTTAGTTGCTTAGAGGGCTGGGGCACATGACTTATCATGAGAGGCTGAGGGAACTGTGATTGTTTAGTCTGCAGAAGAGAAGAATGAGGGGGGATTTGATAGCAGCCTTCAACTAACTGAAAGGAGGTTCCAAAGAGGATGGATCTAGACTGTTCTCAATGGTACCAGATGACAGAACAAGGAGCAATGGTCTCAAGTTGCAGTGGGGGAGGTTTAGACTGGATATTAGGAAAAACTTTTTCACTAGGAGGTGGTGAAGCACTGGAATGGGTTACCTCAGGAGGTGGTGGAATCTCCTTCCTTAGAGGTTTTTAAGGTCAGACTTGACAAAGCCCTGGCTGGGATGATTTAGTTGGGAAATGGTCCTGCTTTGAGCAGGGGGTTGAACTAGATGACCTCCTGAGGTCCCTTCCAACCCTGATATTCTATGATTCTATGCGTAAACCCAAGTTTTAGGCATAACTGGGATCCACAAAGTTCCCACTTGGTTGCTGTCTAACCCTGTAGGTGCCTAAATTCACTTAGTATCTAAATTTCTGATTTAAAATTTTCCTAGGTTATAAGAGAGTTCCTCTTCCTCCGCGCCCCTACCCATTTTGTGTGGAGTTAGGCTGCCTGGGAGCTGACAGAGGTACCTAGAGTGGAGCAGTGCTGGGAAAAGACTAGAGGAGCTGGGGAGCTCCAGCCTGGAGAACCCCCAGGCTGCAGGCCTTAATAAAAGCCAGAACAGGTACTGAGGCTACAGAGGGGTAGCCTGGGGTAGGCAAAGGCAGCAGGTCCAAACCCCCCTTTGCCAGTGATGAATGGCATGTATACTGCAGTCTAACCCAGTGAGCGGGGGCTAGACAGTCACTGGCAGTAGCCATATACTGAGGCGAGGTGGGGATGGGGGTTGGGAGTTCCCCAGGGAGGGGAGACCCAGAGACTGTGAGGATACTGCTAGGGGACAGCACCCAAGATAAAGGTCTGAGAGGGACACAGGGGCCAGCGACAGGTGAGACACTGGCGGACAGAGGGCACTCCTGAGTGGAAGAGCTAATTCCCATGACGACCAGCAGGAGGCGCCACAGCGGTGAGGAGCAGCACCATTACACCAAGTTATCCACAAATGGAAGAAGGAGACAAAGAGTAAACTCAGCAATAGCAAACTGCTAGTATGAACAAAGAATACTGACTAGAAAGGGCAGCCAGTCAGAATCACTATTTGTTCAAAGATCCCTGCAATACCAATGGACCCTTCTGAAGAGGGATACTTTATTAGGCTGAGATTGTATGATGGCCCTCTACGCATAGATGAATGTCACCTGTAAAGGAAAAGAGATTGGTTAAATCAGCATTTCAGCACTTACAATGAATTCCCTGGCCGTAACCATTTCAAATTAGACCTTTGGGGATACATGTCCATATGGGCATGTGTGTTGCACTTTCAAAATGTGTTTGTGTGCCCCTGGTATCTATTCACCTGTGTTTGCATGTATCAACATATTATTATGGGTACAGTTAAGACAGCCACACATTAATATTGGCCCCTTACTGAGCATAGCTTGAGTTGTATGAATATACTATTAAATAAGCATGCTATCTGCAATAAGACAGGGAACTCGATTTCTAAAATTAAAGTCTTAGAACAGAAGAGATGCCATCTGTTCTAAAGAATGAGAATGGAATGCCAGAAAAAAATCATTTGTACTTCATGTGAATTAGCTAATGACAGACTAATATTTATTTTAAACGATCTAGAGTATGATCTATATATTTAAATCTCATGGTTTGTTGAGCTAGAAGTAATAAGTTCAATGAATCACTGTCTTTATTTAATTTGCAGCCTTGAAATGAATTAATCATCATCCAAAAGAAACTTGGATAGATGGGTCAGAATCAGTTGCTGAACTCTGAGTACCTTGGACCATATACATGTTTAAAGGCTTAGGGAAAAGTTAGTAATCTTGATTAGCTTTAATGATGTCATTCTTGAATGTGTATTATCTCAAATTGTTTCTTTCTGGGTATCATGATCAGTGTTGGTAGTGAGTGAAACATAAAGGCAAGTTTGTATGGAGCATGTTGCTGAAAGTTGCACAAGCTGGCTGGGTTAACCTATGGAATATTGTCATTTTCCTTATTTCATGCTTATGAGGATCTGTTTTACTATCTATCTATATTCAGACATCTACTTAAGCATCAATTTCCATCAGCCACTGACAATATGAATCAAGTGACTTATTTTGTATTTTAACAACACATTAATATTTATTTGTGTGTATTTTAAATGCTTCTGGATTGGAACATTTGGAGTATGCCAGTATTATCACTAGACTTTCCTTGATCACTATAACAAAAAACATCATACTTTTCACATTTTGGTTTCTGAGACTTTTGGGATGTAGAACCATTGTGGACATTTTCAGTGAAGTAGAATATAAAAATCATAATGCTTTAACAAAAGAATTAAAATAAAGAACTAGCAGCATATAATAATGAATATCACACTGATTAATAAAATCCACGTTGCAGTATACCAGGCTTATTTTTCCAAGTAAAAATGCACTGTACTGTCACATTTCCTTATACAATATGTGGAACAATTTTCTCTTATTATAAGAGACTAGGACAAAAGAGTCTTGATTGGCTTTCTTACTCATTTCAATGGAGCTCTGCAATATCCTTAGCTGTGTGACCAATGAAAATTTACAAATACATTTTTCCTTATTTACTCTTCTGATTATTCTCTTTACACAAACATAAAAGACCACTGAATCAACTGTATTTAAATCTCCTTCAGTTTACTGAATTGCTAAGTGTATTATATGCTTGGACTAGAAATTCTGGTAATTAGAGTTACTGAATCTGGCTGGAAACAATTATATTCACTTCCTCTGGTTTTACCTCAATACTCAAAAATGTTATCAAATGTAAAGATAAATGTAGGAGTCTTGTCTAGAATGTAGGAGTTTATTAAGACTGTATAACAACATATAGAAAACGTGAGAGAAAGAAAGTGAGTGTAAAATAACCCAAATCTTTCAAGGAATTTCTTAATTTTCTTCTAGAAGGATGAAAAATAAAAAAGGACACAATGATAGATTCATTCTTTGTGTAACTCCTTTGAAGTCAGTGGAGATATACCATGAATGGGTTTGTCCTGGAGGGTTTAAGAGTCATTTATTTTAAATGAGGTCCATACATATTTTAAAATGAGAGTTGCCCTTCAGAATGCAGAAGTACTGAGTATGAAAGGGAAGGCATCCTGAAAAATATAGAAAGATGTGTCTTATAAAGAAGTATATGAGGCTAGAAAGTCAAACAGTTTAAACTCTTTTCCCCATCTCATTCATCTGGTTTGCCAGGCTGCTTGGGTAATAGCAGTGAATTAAACACTGAGGTTTTAAGATAGGGGAGACCGAGACATGTAACCTTGATCATAACACACTTTATTAAGTGGCTTGGATCCCTCTCTAGGAGACAGTAAGACTCATGTGTCAGGTGGATTGCCATGATTGGTCAGGAGGAAGAAAACAGATTCACTAAAGAGGACTGGTGTGGTTCAGGATAGAGAGGTGGTTAAAATCCAAAGTGCAATTACGATTATATAGACTTGTCTCACAAAGTGAGAGCCCCTTTGGCCACATGAGGGGAATACAAAGATCCTGATGTAGCATCTTACCCCATTCCAGATGAGGCCCTATTCAGCGCTATCTCTAACAAGATTTGTTCCTACTGCTTTCTTGGTAGCCACCCCCAACCTTGCTGCTCCTTCCTCCCTCCCGGCTGCCAGTGTTCATGAGGTTCAGAACACACTGCACTCTAACATGGACCAGGAGGTGGAACTGAAGCAAACCTTCCCAACTGAAGCAAACCTTCCCAGACTGAAAGTGGGGAAAGGCAGTGAAGGAGGCAATTGGCGAATCCAGGGTCTGACTAGCAATTCAGAGGGTAGGTGTCTGTGTGTGAGGAAATGAGGGGACATGCTGATCTTGAGCACAAGTGGGAAGGAAAAGTGTTTAGGAACTCACCTTTCTTCCTCACAATGAGCAGGAAAGGTTCTTTCCATAGCACATCCAAGTGCTCTAGGAGCTGGATCATACCAATGCAGTAGCTGATATGCTACACTCAACTTAGGACGTACGCTCTGTTGGTTAGGCACCATAAGCACCCGCCCCCAAGCCAGCTAGTACATATGTTGTCAGCAGAGGGGTGGAAGAGCATGTTGCTATTTCTTAGAGAATGCAGCAAAATGAACCCTACAGTCTGCTCTTCAGAATACCCTGAGCGGCAGAATCTCAGTGACAGACGACAAATCTCTGGTCTCCACTGCTGGGCTGAACAGGGTTGGATTTTGCTTTATATGTAAAAGCCCATTGCTGATAAATAATGCACCTTTTACAAATAAATACATTAAAATAATTTAAAAATAAAAAGCAAAAAAATATGATGAGAAGTGCAGTTCCCGGCTCTGATCCATCAGCTAGTAATCAACAGTGACAGGAGAAATACAAAACTTTAACTCTGGTCCTGGCAGACTCAAAGTCTTTCAGTTCACCTTCAAGGCAGATAATGAATCCTTACCTTGCCTCACTTTGCCTAATTCAAATAGTATAAATGGCAAGAAGAGTTACACGCTGATCCAAGAAATGTATGAGATCTGATGGAGGTAGACCAAAAGAACTTCTTTAGAATCAATTGAGAGGAATTCATTAAACATAATGGCTAGATATTTTCATTTGTAGAATTGCAATGAATATTCGCCATTCTTCATCCATCATGTCTTTTGCTTTAACTAATAGTTTGTTTATAAAGAAAGTATTTAATAAAATAGTAGGAAAAATAAAATAATAGAATAACCAAAAAGTAGAAATCATCATTTTTATAAATCATTGGAAGAGTGTCCAGAACAGGTAATCATGTGACTGGCTTAAGATTCCTAATCCTCTAATTCTGAAGACATTAGGATCCAGTGAGTAACAATGGACTGTTCCATTGTGCTGCAGATACTGTGCAGTATCTTGCTATCAGTGATAAAAGCTTTAGAAATATGTATAGACAGATGGAACCAGACTCTTAGCTAATATAATTCAGTGTAACTCTATTATCAGAGGGTAGCCGTGTTAGTCTGGATCTGTAAAAGCAGCAAAGAATCCTGTGGCACCTTATAGACTAACAGACGTTTTGGAGCATGAGCTTTCGTGGGTGAATACCCACTTCCTCAGATGCATGTCTGCATCTGAGGAAGTGGGTATTCACCCACGAAAGCTCATGCTCCAAAACGTCTGTTAGTCTATAAGGTGCCACAGGATTCTTTGCTGCTGTAACTCTATTGACATCAGTGAATGCCAGTTTACATCAGCTGAGAATCTGGCCCAATAGGTATTGCACAGATGGCAAGAAAAGCTGTTGTATTTTCCTTAAATTAGATTCCTTTTCAGTTTTGCTTAAGTGTGCTTTACACTAAGATTAGAAACTGATCAGGGCTTCACTGATACTGACATTAGGTGCCACGTGTTTCAGGGTCAGAAACTTATTCGTGCAGATACTAGATAGAGCATGTTAAATTGGACTCAAGAGTCCAGGAGTCCATTCCCAACTTTGCCTTTCTGTGCCTGTTTCCCCAAGAGGAGTATGATTAGAGTGGGTTATAGAATATGGTTCCATGAAAATTTCTCTAGGAATATGCCATTCTATTGAATGCTTCATGAAATTAAGTCAATTTCACAGGAATTTTGTTTCAGGAGAAAGATGGGGGAAAAGTTCTGACAATGTTGAAACATCCCATTGTAATGTTTTCTGAATTAAATGTTTTGATTTTTCATTAGAAATAACTTTTTCTTTTGATTTTTAAAAAAATTTGTATTGTATATTATACTATAATAACAAAAAGTTAAATTGAAACAAAACGTTTGTCAACACAAAGCATTTTGAATAATGCTGTAACAAGGTGATCTGCCCCTTTAATAGCCTGAGGTGGCAGAGGCGGGAAGGGGTGGTGTGTGTGGCGGGAGTGAGGAGACAGGCAGCAGCCAACCCTGATCCAGAGAGAAGCCCAGCAGGCAGATTCTGGGAATCAGCTGACACAGCTGATCAGCATCACATATTTGGCCCACACTCTCAGCTGGACAAAAAAAGGTATTATCAGGAGAAAGGGGCTTGTCACCACAGCAGGATGCTGCAGGCAGGCATGCTGACCCTATGGAGCACCCCCTTCTTCGCTACTGCAGAATCAGAGAGGGCTTTACCTGGTAGCTACCAGAGGACTATAGTCTGAACCCCTAAACAGACTGTTGTTTTTGTTACTTTTTGATCACTTTTCTTTTTATGAAGACAATGAATAGAGCCTTGAAAAAAGGGACAGAAAACTAACCTGGACATAGCAACAGAGAGTCCTGTGGCACCTTTAAGACTAACAGATGCATTGGAGCATAAGCTTTCGTGGGTGAATACCCACTTTGTCAGCCGCAGACGTCAGACCTGGACATGTTTGATCATCTATTTCCAGCTGGTGACTAGGGCCACTAACATTTTGACAAAAATGATTTTCTTTTCAGATTTTTCCTTCATGAAGAATTTCAGAAACTCCAGTTTTTGGTTCAGTTTGGGATGAAGCTATATTTAGAAATTTCAAAATTCTTCATGACATGGAACTTGCACCCTGTGCATAGCTCTAATAATGATAATACTTGCTGCCTGTGTAAAGTGTTTTCAGGTCTGCAGATAAAAAGTGCTAGGTAAGAGCTAAGTATTATTATTGGTACTATGATTAAGTTCTATTCCACATGAGTAAGGACTGCAGAATCTGGCCTTCTTAGTTTAGTATCCAGAGGATATTAGTAACATCAGTCACTTTGCCCTCTTTCACTTTCAGTTTAAATCTTCAAATGCAGTTTCTGTTTATTTTCAAGAGTAGTAAAAACTAGGGTGACCAGATATCCTGATTTTGTAGGGACAGTCCCGATATTTGGGGCTTTTTCTTATATTGGCTCCTATTACCCCCCACACTCTGTCCCGATTTTTCACACTTGGTCTCTGGTCACCCTAGTAAAAAAAGAGCTGTCGGCTAAATTGCACCACCTTTACTTAGGCTGAATCCTAGATTATCCCATTGAAACCAATGGAAGTACTCAGAGAGTAAGATAAATGAGAGTCCAAACTTTCCCAGGTTATGTGGTGTTCTGATTCTGCATTTGGATTTGGTTCATCATAGAGATAAGGTCAAACTGCGAATTCAGATCCAAACCCAGGTCTGGAAACTGTCTCATATCCAAGCATATTTTGCTTTGGCCTTGGCTGAAGTTTAGATCTGTTAGAAACTAAGAATCTCTTGGAATTGTCATCAAATTTTGTGTTTTTCTTTTCCCAAGTATATGGACTGTCACAACAATTTCAGCTTTTATTTTCTTTATAACCTAAAAAATGTGTCTCTCTAAAGCTGATCGAAATCCTATAGCCATGCTTCATGAGTAGTAGACTTTATTATAACAATGCCCTGCATTCTGACCTTTCTGATGATGCCCCATATGTCCTTTTCACAGAATCTAGGATACGGTAATCAGACTCCTGACATAGGCTGCAATTTATTGATCACATTTTCCCTGAAATGCTTTTGTTGCACTGGCTCAGCTCCTTGGTCATCATGCTGATTTTAAAATGTTATTCCACACGAAGTACAGCATTTCATGAGTTGGCATCATTTTATGTGTTCATACCTAAATTGAAAAGGTCAGGGGCCCCAGTTCTTATGACAGAGCCCCTTTGCACTTCTCTGATAGTGAAAAGTGGCAGCAAAGGAGGCACCAATGGCAGAATAGCCTTTACTGGGTGGTATAGAGCTGTGGTAATAGTGTTATACTGCCCCCTCCTTTCTCCTGCTGTAGAGAGTATGTTGTGGCCAAGCCAAGAGCTGGAGAGAAAATGAGAGAAGGTCAGAGAACACTATGTTGGCTTGTGTAAATTGGCTCTGGGATTGGGGCTAGAATTCAGGAGGCTCAAATGAGATGTAGAACCACTCTTTGCCCTTTCCTCCATTTCATTTCTGGGCTAGGAGCAGAGAAATTCTGGCTCGTTCTCTTTTTGAATTTTTTTGAATCACAAATACTAGACTTTTTGTTATATTGGTGATTTGGCATCTTATACATTATGTTTCTACGTCCTTTGCTGTATCTAGAGAACTCCCTGTCACAGGCTTGAGCTATGTTGAAATGCTCCCCCCCACACTATCAACAATATGGAAGGGCCATCCCTCTGTCCCCAGCTGGTTGCCCAATTGGGCTATTTTTAGCTATAAGTTGCTGGGGTCTTTCAGTGGCAGTGGGTTGTGGTATTTGGGGCTATTTTGCTGCCCTGAGGTCTGCCTGGGGTGCTGGGCTTGGGGGGGTGCCAGGCTTGGGGTGTTTTTGGTGTTAGCAACAATAATTTCAAGTAACATGTTACTGGTATTCCATATGTGGATTAATTTTTCATTAACCTCTTAGAATGTTCTGGATCTTTGAAGAACCTTGTGGAACCTTCCAAACTTTCTGAGAACTAAATTTTCCTTGTACCTCCTAGAATGTTGTCATGAATAAATACAAATGTACAAATCTTAGCATGAGAATTTATCGTCTTATATGACAGGGATAAATCATGCATGCAAATCATGCATCAAATTTGTGAAATGGGCTACAATTGTAAAATAAAAAATAAGATATTCAAAAGTTTAACAAATGGGGAGGCTGGTGGGGAGAGGGGGCACCATTTGGTCTAGGGCTGGCCCTGGCTATAGAAAGGTTCCTCACCTATAGACAACAGTGAGAGTTTGGAACTAACTACCAGAGAGGGAAGCTCAGTCCATATATGTTATTTAGATCTCAATCCTGCAAACTCTTACATGTTTGATCTTTCACACATGAGGTTTTACAATTCTAGACAGTTTAGCTAAAATATACCCATTATTCTGAAGTTCCAGGCAGAAAACAAAGGGGAAGGTAGATGAATTTCTTGCAGTTGCAATCATCTATTGAAGCAGTGTGCATCACTGAGATCTTACTTTAAAGTAGAGGTGCTCCAAAGCTAGAACCTGAAGTTAGAATATCTTTGAAGTTTGAAGGGCATCAGGAGGGTTCAAGTCCAAATCTCTGGATCTTAGTCTGTGATTATGATTATATCCTTAACCTGAAAGGAAGCTTTTTTTTACATCTATGGTGGTTTGATCATGGAAAAGTTCCTGCTGACTTCAATAAGTGTAAGATAGTCCCCTTGATGCTCTTAAGAACAATATTTTTTGGAAGATTTTGTTGCAAGATAGTGGAAGTCACACAAAGAGAACATATCCTGTGGATTTCCATCAGATGCGGCTGAAGTTTGACAGGAACAACTCACAAGATTGTGGCACCATTAATACCAAGCTCAAACTCTCTTGCTGATTTGATCTTGAACTCAGAATATGAACCTTACACTTGGGTTGTGTCTACTTTAAATTCATAGAAATGATTTTTGTATTTATTTTAAACAGAAACGATGGAAGCATTCTTATTTTAAGAAGAAATTGTTACTTTGATTTATTGTAAAAAGCAGCAAAGGGTCCCATGGCACCTTGTAGACTAACAGATGTATTGGAGCATAAGCATAAGCTTTCATGGGGGAATACCCACTTCGTCAGATGCATGCATCTGACGAAGTGGATATTCCCCCACAAAAGCTTATGCTCCAATACATCTGTTAGTCTATAAGGTGCCACAGGACTCTTTGTTGCTTTTTACAGATCCAGACTAACACGGCTACCCCTCTGATATTTGATTTACTGGTAATTTTGAAGAATAGTCATGACACTGGTTTTGGTTCTCAGTCTGTGAATCCTACAGTTATTTTGTTTGTCTCTTCTCATGTTATTACAGCTATTAAAGTCATGACTAGAATTGTTAATGATTTCCCAGCTGCAAAGAGGGGTTTACCACTTTATATTTTAGTGAAGAATCAGTAGTTTACCACTGGGGAAAGTCACATCATTGCGATGCATATCATAACACAATACAGTGAACTGGCACACACACATCTATAATGTTCTGTGCACAATAACTATTCTTTGAGAACCAATAAAAGCAAGAGAGGAGGATATAATACCATTTTTAACTTAATACATGAGCTTAATTCTCTCCCATCTTTTAGTAGGTTTCTATTTAATAAAGAAACTAAATGGTGAGTATTTCAGCATCCTTGACATTTATAGATTCTGTTAATGAAACTTCTATTGAATTGTAGACATTCAAGCATAAAGAAAAGCATATGAATGCAGTCTTGTAGACTGTGCAAGCACTTGTTATCCAAAAATAGAAAGGAAATTCTCTATTACAACATGCATGTTACTTTCAACTAGATGAGACTCTTCATTGGAAGGTAAGTACAATCTGACAAGAGAGTGAGAGTAAAAAAAATAAAAGACACAAATCAGGAAGACAGGGCAGGGGAAAACAAAAAGAGGAAGTGGTATTGATAGAGATATCTATTTATGAAACTCATTTGAATTAGCCTGCCCATATCTAGGGCAGAAGCGTTGTGTGACTGGAGGAGCATCATAATTTTATGGACACCCAGCCAGTCAGTTAGCTATAAAATCCCTCTTGGTGCTGTTTTCTACTTGCTTTACCTGTAAAGGGTTAACAAGCCCACAGATAAAAGGAAAGGGAGTGGGCACTTGACCAAAAGAGCCAACGGGAAGGCTAGAACTTTTTTAAATTGTGAAAAAAGCTTTCCCTTTGTGTGCTGTTGTTTTCTGGAGAGAGGACACTGAGCAGCTCAGGGCTAAAACCATGCTGTAAAAAACTTTAAAACCAGGTATGTAAAAGCATCAAATCATTCCTCAG
Organism: Gopherus flavomarginatus; assembly: GCF_025201925.1. Taxonomy (NCBI): domain Eukaryota; kingdom Metazoa; phylum Chordata; order Testudines; family Testudinidae; genus Gopherus; species Gopherus flavomarginatus. The sequence continues at coordinate 36,458,376 of NC_066617.1, forward strand.
CCCTACTTATCTGAACCCCAAATATGTAAGTAATCAGTGGATATCTAGGAAGATGCAATTAGGGTTATTTCTTTTATTTCTTATTGGCTTGTGGACTCTTCTGTGCTAACCTCAGATGCTTTTGTTTTGTTCGTAACCTTTAAGCTGAACCTCAAGAGAGATATGTTTCTTTTAAGATCCGGCAAAAAGCCTAAGTTCCAAATGTATTCCATTTATTTTTGGGTTTAATAAAATTTACCTTTTTTAAGAACAGGATTGGATTTTTGTGTCTCTAAGAGGTTTGTGCACATGTTGCTTAATTAGCTAGTGGCAACAGCTGATTTTCTTTGTTTTTTTTCTGAGCTCTTCCCAGAAAGGGAGGTGAAAGGGCTTGAGGGTATCCCACAGGAAGAAATTCCCAAGTTTTCCTTCCTGGGTTCTCAAGGGGTGGTGGGGTTGTACTTGGGTGCTGGCAGCATCTACCCATCCAAGGTCAGAGAGAAGCTGTGACCTTAGGAGTTTAATACCAGTCTGGAGTGGCCAGTATTACTTTTTAAAATCCTTGCAGGCCCCCACCTTCTGCACTCATGTGGGAAATCAGCCTTGACAAATGCCATCATTCTTTCTCATGCATGCAAACTGTTGAATAGCCCCCCTGAAGCCTAGCCCAACTTTACCGCCATTTTTGGACAAAGACCCCAGTCAACCCATATCATATGTAGGCTAAAACTATGCTCTCAGTTATATCTAAAATCAGTGAAATTTGGTGACAGAGCAGTCTGGCCACTGTCTCATGAGCAGATTTTGATTTTGGTTATACCAGTGTCAAACTCATTTAAGCTCAGTTTTGGGCAAAGCCCCTAGAAATAATTAATTTAATTGAAAATCCTGAAATAGCTCCTTGCATCTCTGCTTGTATTTTGGGTAATACCTCAGCTATCTAAGCTTTCTAATAGTTTATTTTCAAAGCTACTTCTTTGGTCAGTAAAAAAAACAACAACTTGGTTTTTCAGCGCAGAAGAAGGATTCAGTTCCTTCCTGGAGTTATGAACACTTGAAAAACATTGTCTTTGCAAAAGTTATCAGAAAAATTTCATGACCAAATCAGTTGCATTTCTTAGGCTTGTATATCAATTAAAGCTTACCAAGGAGGTGATGGGGTCACATAACTTAAAAAATCAGTCATCATTCAGATTAGCGCCTACTGTAAATATATCGGCAAACAAGATGAGCTCCCTGTGTCCCAAATCAGCAAAGTGGAATTGCTATTTATTGTCTTCTCCTTTATCCAAGTTGTCCCCTCAACCCATCCCTTTCTCTCTGTCCCTTCGTTAACTTCTCTGTCATTTTTTCTAATCTCATCTCCCTTCTCCTCACCCCTAAGTCTGGGACTGAGACTCATCTTCTCACTGCCTATTTTCCCCAACAGCTTGAACTTTAGAAACACAGAGTCCTCTGTCCAGATAGCTTTTTTCTGTGTGAAACTACTCCTGGAACCACAATGTATGTCTTCAGGAAGTACCCCTTGTGGCTGACTATCCTGCCTATGAATAAAGTTGTCCCCACTTCACTTTTCTATCATAGTGACAACAACAACGATGAGAGTCAGCATGCATAGTTTACAACTCCTTCATGGGTGTAAGGGAACATTTACAAAATGTCTGAACAGTTATCATTTCCTGAAGTTGGTTTCGGGCCATCAGTGGATAGACGAGAAAAGGAGATTTGCAAAATGAGTCTAACTTTAAGTACTATGACATCCTAGGAACAGTTTTCAGCTTTCAGTGTCAAACAATACTGTAGGTACATAGATCGATAATTAGGCATATATGTACTGACTAAATAGGGAATTTGATGCCTTAAACCAGTACTTAGTGGGGAGATTATCAAAGGCACTAAGGGCAATTAGATGCCCATCCCACATTGAAAGAAAATGGCGTTGAGGGCCTACCTCCCATTTGTGCCTTTGGCTTAGATGCCAATAATGGATATTTACATGGCTAACTTTAGGCACTCATGTTTGAAAATTGATGTTTGTCTTCAAAGAAAGATGGGTTTGTAAAGATTACAAATGTGCAAAAATAAATGAGATTGCATCTTAGATTTCAAACTTTAAAGCAAAATGCAAAAGAAAAAATAGCCCAGAGAAATGAAGCTATTCTGGTTTTAGGTTTTGTATTTCAATAGGAGCATAGGGGACATATTCTCAACTTGGTATTGAGTATTTACATTCATAAATCACTGTACATCATGATAAGAACACAATATATATATTTTTAAAGAACTTCAACACAGCAAAATGTGTGGATAATTTTTAGAATGATTCAGATTTTGAAAGATACTGATATTTTTGTAAAGGAATTCATTATGATAATTATTGATTAACACAAAGAGATTCTGGATTAAGTATCAAAGAAAGTAAATCTTGTAAAACACCACAATAATAGCCCTTTTAGCAAATTTCTATTCCAAAGCATCATGTTGCTTTAGGTTCTATGAGGTTACATTAGTCACATTGCATAACATCATGTCATATCTGAAGTGCCAAGGAAATAAAGTAAGAAAGTCACCAAAAGTGACACATTACAATATGGCACAGTGTAAAGCAATACATCAGAATGTGGCATGGTTACAATCAATGTAGCCTTTTCTTCTGTAATCCTTCAAAAGAAAAATGTATTTAAGTGATTTGTTCTTTCCTTCTGAAAAATGCTTTAATGGATTTTTTAAAAGGATCACACCAGAGACATGTATTGTATACTAAGTTTATACTACTCAAAAATGTTTGACCCAAGTTCAGGTTTACTTTTGGGGAAGTGGTTCCAATCTTACTAATAAGGTGCAAACATATGTTGTGAAGATAACATTAAGCTAGAAACAGATTGCGACTGACCACATGCTGATGATTGCCAAGTGGGTAATGTCTAGAAAATCTGCTCCTCAAATCCACAGTGGACCTTATATTTCACTGTCTATTGAAACTGTGTCACAAGGGAAGATTGCTGAAGGATTTTTGCTGATCTACATCTATATACCCCATAGGGCCAGTATGTTACCATACAGCACCCATTAGACCTGCAGATACCCGGGCCCAACCGTGTATCTTAGTTCTCCTCTGAAATGAAATAAGTTACATGGGGCTAGATTCACAAAAGGTGTTTGATGCTGACGTTCCAGATTTAGGTGCCAATGGCATTCACCCCCCCCACACACACACACATAACTGCTGCCTAGCATTGTAGGCACCTAAATTATTTCAGTCCTGATATTTTTGCAGTAAAAGTTCCCTAGGCACCTAAGTTTCTGCCTTTGGGCTTGTGCGTTGCTGCCACACTTTGGGCATCCAGAGACCTAAGCCCCTGTGCAATCTATGAAAGAGAGGCCCTCCTCCACCTAACTCATCTATGGGGTCCTATCCGGCAGCTGTGCTCAGAGGCTCCACACAAAAGAACAGGGAGGGGAGGACCTCCTTCGTAACTTTTAGCCCAGTGGTTAGGATATTCACCTGGAGTGTAGGACAGCTCCCATTCAAATCTCCCATCTGCCTGATGAGGACAAGGGATTTGAACAGGGACCTGCCAGATTTTAGGTGAGTGCCTTAACTAGTGGACTCTGACATAGTCTCTTAAAGGGGCGTTCTCTCAATCTTTGTTGTTCAAGCAGTTCTACTTTGAATAAATAATTAAAGTCATTGGGCCAGAGAGAAAGACAGAGAATGACTCTATAGCCTAGTGGTCAGGGCATGCCCCTAGACAGTGAGAGATCCATGATGCAATCTCTCTACTCCAACAAGCAACAGTAAGGAACTGTCAAACATCTTAGCTGTATGATTCCAGGAGAGGGTTCTTGGCTGTAAATCACAAGCAGAAATAGGTGCCTCCTTAGAACCTGGATGGATGTGCTCACCTCCTGCAGAGAGAAGGGGCTTAGGATGCACCCCAATCTTGCCATCTCCCTTTGGCGAGCTTAGGTGGCTCCTTGCTCAGTATGTTGGCTTTTGTGAATCTCATTCTTAGGTGTTTGTCTTTCCCCATTCACTGTATAGGAACCTGAGCATCTCACTCAGGGTTTGTGAATCCCAGTAATTTTCTACGTGCCTTTGTGAACCTAGCGCTCAAAGACTCTATGGCTATTCAAAAAGAATAATTAATAAGGTGGTAGAAAAGGTTTTCTAAAATGAGAACCTAAGTGTATTTTATTGTTATGCCAAAAATAGTAAATATATAAATATAATTTGAAATAGGTTATAGTTCAGTTGTCCATCTGTGTGGGGAGATTTTGGCAAGCCAGTAAAGTGCCTGAAACCACTATGGCTTATTGTTAAAAGCAGCCTATTCAGCAATCTCAGCTTCATCAAGGCAGAAAGGGAGGGGGATTGGAGTGTCACAGAAAGGGCAGCTGGACCCCTTGTCCTTCCTGATAAGAATTGTGTCGAGGTTGCTGATATGTGCATTTTAAAAGAGCAGGATGTGCCCCAGGTATGTCTATTGGGGTTTCAAGGCTGCAAACTCTGGAAAAACCCATACCTGGTTAATCTACAACACTAGTCTACAATTTTTGAGAAGTCGTCTGCTTCAGAGATAAAATGTGATATATATTATGTATTTTGATGTGCTGAATTCAAATATGACAATTAAAACAATTGATTGGCTACTGTTTCTGAGATATTTAAGTTTTTACATTTTATGTCTATGTATATTGTGTAGATAGTAGAGTTTTAATCATAAATTGTAGACCTAGGTCTTTTCATGTGTTTATGGTTGCTTTACATGATAATATTTCACCTGTCCTGTTTATGTAACACTTTAAAAATCAGCAAAAGGGTTATAGAAATAAAATTTATTATGAAACAAAAGGCAAAAAACTATTCTGTACATAGTTTAGTCCTAGTCAGTGTCTGCTTGGCGCTTCTTGGCTTGTCTCTTGTATTCATTAAATGGAGCATCTCTTGTCACTGTCCAGCAATAGTCTGCAAGCATTGATGGGCTCCATTTGCCCTGATAGCCTGCCAGGAGATTCCACTGCTGGAGTCTGGAGCCCAACAGCTCTGCCTTACTCTTGGGTAGTTCCAAATCCCTGACAAGGTCATTCAGTTCACCTTGTGTTATGAGGTGTGGTTCAGAGGAGGAGGATGGGAGAAAATGTGGGTCCTGTGACAATGATGGTTCAGGACCAGAAGTTTCATCCTCTTCCTCTTCCTCGTCTGACTCAAGTGAGAATGATTCTGGTGCATCAGGAACCGGCAGTCCTTCTCCGTGGGGTACTGGGCTTATAGCTGATGGAATGTTTGGATAATGCACAGTCCACTTTTTCTTCTTTGACACACCTTTCCCAACTGGAGGCACCATGCAGAAGTAACAATTGCTGCTATGATCTGTTGGCTCTCTCCAAATCATTGACACTGCAAAAGGCATAGATTTCCTTTTCCTGTTCAACCACTGGCCAAGATTTGTTGCACAAGTGTTGCAGCATATGTGTGGGGCCCACCTCTTGTCCTGATCTCCAAGTTTGCAGCCAAAAGAAAGGTGAGAGGCTTTCTTAACCATAGTGGTTATACTGCACTTTTGTGATGCAAAAGTCACTTCACCACAAACATAGCAGAAGTTATCTGCACTGTTCACACAAGTACGAGGAATCTCTGCTCACTTTGGCTAAACAGAAATGTGTCCCTTTGCAAAATCAAACACTGACAAATAAGAGAGCACGACACTATATGATTTCTAGAGCTGATATAGGGCAATTTGTTCAGCAGAGTGATGTAAGCTTCCTTATGATTGCATCATCCATGACTTCTAGGAATAACATGATGCAATTCATATCATGTATGATGCAATACCAGCTTCAGATTGCAGCATTCATTGTTTTGCCTCAAAAGCAAGTACTGTCCAAACCCAGTCACAGTTTTTTTCATAGATCTAGTCAAAGATGTATTTTAGTCATTTCTGGTTTAAATTGAGATCCCTTCCCTTTATAACTCACTTATCCTCCGCCATTCCTAAGTCAAGGGTCGTATATACTGATCCAATAGCATATCTTGAAAACCAGAGCCAATTAACAATTTTAAGCATCATTTTCGTTCTCAGTGACCCAGAATTAGTAAAGCTGGACTACATTTATTTCAGAAGCATTTTGGCTGTAGAGCAGTGTAATCAGAAGGAACCTCTTGCTTGACCACTGAAACTGCTTACTTAGCAAGTTTTCTTTAAGGGACATGTCATTCTATTACTAATGTATAAATAAGGGGAAAAAGTTTGAGATACTTGGACTCTTTTTGGACTCTCCCTCTGGATACATCTTGCGGTCCCCACCAGCAGACGGAAGATTTGGGCACCGGAAGCCTGCCACTGAGTCACTCGAGAGCCACACTCAGCTTTGGTAAAGATCAAGGGTTTGGGATGTTTTACTAAACCTGTTGTGGACATGTGTAAGTGCTTGAGACTAAGTAAAGTTTAGCTTTAAGTGAAAGCACTTTTGTTTTGTCCTGTTTGTGCCAGCCATCTATCCGTTGGACAGCCATGTCTGCCCCTATTTATTTCCTGACACCACCTTGCACAGAGTAAAAGTTCCCAAGAGCTTTGGGTTGAAAGAACCTCGGGTAACACATCTACTTAAGAAAAGGGTTAAAAGGCTCTGCAAGCTTCCAAATACATTAATAAGTAATTTGCATAGGCTAACTTAAGTAAGAGACTTTAGACAATATTTGCCAAATGTCTTAGCCGATAAGGAGTTTACAACACTAACAGAGAAGGGATGTCTCAGCAAGGTGATTGCACAAGAGCAAGTCTAATTTACACTTGTGGAAGATTGGGAGTACAATATCCCTTTCCCACTAATCCTGCCAATATTCTGCCCTGATTCACATCCCCCCACCACCCCCCGCCACACGCACACTCCTTTCCTTATGGTAGGGGGAGAGGCAATTGGCAGAAGAGACAGTAGAGCTACTTCCATTGTTTTTGTGTCTGCAGACTGCTGCCCTGGAGGGGCAATTCTCCACCAGCTATCTTTAGCCTATTTAAGGCCACTTTGCACTGGTTATGTTGGGAAAATTGACCTTATTAGACTGGTGACTCTGGGCCTTTATGTCTAAAGAGCTGAATTTCTAAGCTGAAACTTGACACATAGTCCTCATGGAGGACTAGGTCCTTGGCTTGATTTGAAAAAAAATGTTAGTTTTTACCAAAATTATGAATCCATGTAAAAAATTCCTTTATCCAGGAATGCACTTTGCACAAGATCTGGTCAAAAAATTTTTTCAATGAAATACTGGGTTACTTGAAAATGATTGTTTTGTTGAAATTAATTTTTCAAATTTTTTTGATTTTTTTCTGAAAAAATGAAAACTGAAACCATGAAAAAAAAATCATTTTTTGAAATTAGAATGTTTTTTGTTTTTTTCCCCATTTATCTCCTTTTTTCTCTTCTCCAAAATAAAATGTTAATTTTTTGCAGGAAAACATATTTACCATCTTTCAAGATGATATCACAAATATTTCATATTCACTGAACTAATTTTCTTCTAATCTGAGTTGTTTTCTAGTTATTGTTTCAATGTAAAAATGCAGCTAAATTTGAAGGAAATCAGTTTTAAACTGATGATCATATCAAACTGAGAAAGGCTAGAATCAGGCTATCCGATACACTAGTATAAAGTTGTATTGCACACAAAAAAGAGGTTGCAAAGTCAGGCACTCAAAACTTAGGAAATGCAACTATAATTCAGCCCCCTAGTCTCCTTACCCCAGCAATTACATCCTCAATGTCCACCCAGCTTCTAGTTCCAGCTTTCTCTTCCCCTCAACCCCAGTTCCAATTTCTCTCCCCTCCTCCAGTCCCAGCCTCATGAAAATCCTTTTCTCAGTCTATCCCTTTGCCTCCCTCTGGTCCAGCTTTTGTCTCTTCTTTGTTCAAATTCAATGGCTTCTTCTTCTTTACTGCCTGGATGGCAGCAGGTGTCACTGAGAGTATAGAACACGGATTGGTAACCTTTGGCACGAGGCCCATCAGGGTAATCTAATTGTGGGCCACGAGACATGTTGCTGATGTTGACTGTCCTCGGGCACTGCCCCCTGCAACTCCCAGTGTCCGCGGTTTGCTGTTCCTGGCCAATTGGAGCTGTGGGAAGCGGTGGCCAGCTTGCCCCTGTGGCCCACCACTTCCCGCAGCTCCCATTGGCCGGGACTGGCAAACTGCAGCTACTGGGGGCTGCAGGGGACCGGCCGTGCCTGCAGACAGTCAATGTAAACAAAATGTCTGGTGACCTGCCAGCGGATTACCCTGATGGGCCATGTGCCAAAGGTTGCCGACCCACGGTATAGAAGAATACAGGTTTCCTACTCGTAGTTCTGATGCCTTGTCCAGAGCAGCTAAAAGAAGCCATTTCAAAGAAAGTCTTCTGAACCCCCATAGCTGTGGCTGGAGCATGTTCAGTTTCTCTGCGGAGATGGCAGATGTACACAACAATCACACATAGGAGCTATGATGGATCATGCTTAGTCATTCCAAGTGAATGGTGCATGTGCAGTCTGGTCAGCACTGGGAACTATGGGAGATTTAATGTGCTCAGTGAGGACAGAATCTTCAGAGATTTTAGTGCTAAAAATCAAAGATGTGTCTGCTGAACATGTATGAACTGTGATTTTTAAGGCTTATAATTCAGCCAAATTTGGGTGAATTATCAGGGAGTGTGGTAAAAAACACATTCCTTACAGAAAGGCTAAGTCATCCTTTTGCCAAGTTCAAGTCCCTGATTCAAAGCACCTACTACTTTTCAAAACAAACAACAACAAAAAACTTCACGCTTCTTTTAACATGGGCAAAACAGTGTAGTTTCCCCTAGCCTTGGTCTTGGAAATGGCTGAATTATATTGGCTGACATTTTTGAAACAAAGTTAGCCTGGGCTAGATACCTAGCATAGAAAATTTCAAAGGTTAAAGTTTCACAAAGTTATAAACAATTCACAACAACATATTATAGTGATATTTATTGAACAACAAATAACAAGCAGAACTACCAGCTTTAGCTGTAATATTTTATCATTATATTCAAAGGCATGAAAATGCAAATTAATGTGTTACTAACACTTTTGTTTGCCCGGAGTCTGGAAAGTGTAGAAGTAGATAACTGATTAATTATGATTAATATATGGTCTTTCTCTTTGCTGACTCATGTCTGTTAATTATAGAACTGGGATCTTCTTTTTTAGCTTTTTTTTTTTAGAAAGAAACAGTAACTAAAAGATAATCAAAGGCTTAACAACTTTTTAAATTGGTGTCTTTCTACAAAACAATACCTGTTCGTAATATATAAAATCCTGGCAACAGATGTAGAAATAATCTCCAGTGAAATAGCTTGGGGAAAGTTTGCAACTGTGATTTTGTTGGAGGGTTTGGAAATTGGGTCACAAAAAAAAACTTTTCTCCAGAGATCCAAAACAAGATACCTAAAACAAAATGTGAGGGCACAATTAGACAAAGTAGAGTTTGACCTGAAAGGGCATTGTAAAATATACACAATGCCAAAAGAAAAAGTACAACAGAGCAAGCATGAGAGAAGACTGAGGAAAATATCAAGCCAAGGACTCAAAGAGGTAGTTTTGCAGAGAGTAAGAGATGAAAGGCAAATCAAGATATCTGGCAGGTTTTTTGACATTGTAAATCCCAAAGGTAGGGAAACATTTCCCACAGAGATTCAGTGTGAAGAATTATTATTTAGATTCTGATTTATTAACAAACATTTAAATATAATCTTTTTTAATAGAACTATCCACGTATGTTTCTTCTTGAGCACCTTTCCTCAGACCAAAAATAAGAACATTTCAATAAACATCCTAAAATAGAAAGGATGTGAAAACTTTTCAAGCCTCTTAAATGACATTTTTACAGGAAAACAATTCCTATATTTTAAAATGCTTTGTATTAACTGAATCATATGGACAAATAATAGAATTTTCATGTGCAGTGGGCTGTTTGTGAACTGTTCATTGTGACTATTTGCTCTTTATCATTCATGATTTGTTACTGATCATCTAAATCATATAATATTTTTTCTGCCCCCTGATTGGATGACAAACATTTTAATGAGGACAATAACCACTGAAACAACTTACTAATGGATGTGGCAAATACTCCATCACCTGAAGACTTTAAACAAAGATTGGATGTCTCTTTAGAAGATGGGGGTTGAAATCCAGTCTCCATTTAAGTTAATGGGAGTTTTGCCATTGATTTCAATGGAGCCAGGATTCCACCCATAGGCTTGAAGCAGGAATTACTGCATTAAATTCTCTGGCCTGTGTTATGCAGGAGGTCAGACTAGATGATTATGAAGGTCCCTTCTAGTTTTACAATCTAGTAATCTGTTGCCCCAATTCTGCAGTGGGATATGCCTTTGTGGACGTTAAATATCCACTACTGAATTTCTTTTGAGTATAAGGACCTATGATTTCTGTGCTGCATAAGATCAGCATAAAACTAAGATTCAGCATGACACCCATAACAGAGAAACAGTTGAAGAAAAATACCATTTCTGAGGTTCTATATTTAGCACCTATAATTATGTTTCCCAGTATTTCATGTGACCAGTCAGGAAATGTGAATCCAGTTTCTGCTACAGACTTTTCTTCTTTCTTTTCAGCACCTAAACTAAAAATTAAAGCACTCAGCAGCAAGTGAGCATTTTTCTAATAATTTCGTAGGATGGCAGATGCCATGTATCGCAGGATATAAGAGATCACACCCATGATGACAGCTAAAACTGTTATTGAAATCACGTCAGCAGATTTTGTAGTCATTTTGCATTCTTTCCCACTTAAAAGCCATATCAGAGCTTTGGGATCTGACCAACTAATCCACTTAATACTTATTTAATTATCTCAGCACTCTGTTTTATAATTCTCAATGAACTACTTAGATGTGAACTGTATACCTTCTCATTACAGAGCTTATCATACCACTTGCACAAAATTTAATCAAGGGGAAAATTAAAGTAAAACGTAAATCAAATTATGTTGGCTATATGTTAGCAATTTTCTTCATTTACAGTTAGTCATGTAATGTATATGAACAACATTTTTATATCATGAGCTCATATTTCCATTATAATTATCAATGGAATAAAGGCTTTTTAATAATTAAAACCCACATGCATAATTGCACTTGAATGATAAGTGCAATCATGTTCTCAGTCACTCACGTATTGTTAATGTACTTGACAGCATGGATACATTTACTTACAAATATATTGTATCATCAGAATTTTGTCCTAATACAATGGTGACCATTAAAAGATCAACATTGAGCAAGTGTAGCCAGACCACTTCATGTTACGCACTAAAGTTATTAACTATTCCATGTATAGGGGGATAATGGGGATGACTTGGATACCACAATGTGGTAATCTCTGGTAAATGTTGACTGTTTAATGGCAATTTCTGTAACATATATATAAAAAATGAATTAAAATAAACATAACATCTATTAAAAAAAACAGCTGAGCATGTGACAAGAAACAGTGATGTCAAATATGAGGGATGTGGAAATCTACCACAACAATTACAATACCTTAAAAGAAAAAAACACTATATCCCTGGTCTTTACAACTCGTACTCTCAGTGTGCTTCTAGTTATTACTTGACTGTAAGTACAAAGAAGCGATTTCAGCTACAGCTAGCTCACAATGAAATACACAAAGATGAAGAATCAACATTTATGGAATCTTTTTTTCTCCTTCTGTATCATCTCAGTGCATCAGTGGTTAGGCCAGCAATGAGCATGAACTTCCAAATATTTAGCCATATTTTTTGGGGTTTTGTTTTATGTTTTTTCCTTGACTCATTGCAATTCAGCTTAATCCTTGCATGATATTGGATGCCAAACAGAGGGTTTCTAACTTGTATTTATAAACAATGCTAATATGACAATTGTTCTTAAAAAGTAAAAGGTACTATATAACACTAGCCACAAGTACCACAAACTTCACGGGCATGATTCTGATCTCACATCAATTTACCCTTATTTACCAAGCAGATTTCTGCCAGGGTTTATATGCCGTGCCTTGAATCCTGCTACATACCACCAGAACTTTTACATTGCCCCTCAACAGTTACACATCATCTCCATTACCAAGAGTTGCATGAGTGTTAAATTAGAGTAAATAATTTCAGACTCAGCCCCTACATCTTCATCTCCACCATTCTTATGGTGACTGTTAAAGACACAAGAGGATGGGGGTTAATAGGGTATTGGTACACCCCTTAGGTGTACCTCAACCCCTTAAGAAGTGCACTACTTAAATGTATTGAACTTGTTCCCCTCCTTAATTATTTTCCCCACCCGATATTCATTTATTTCCCAACCAGCATCCCACCCATGATTGGTCAAATTCAGTGCATACACACATGAATGGAAGTCATACTCACTTAAGTCCTTCTCATACTACAGCTAAATTTGGTTCAGTGAGATTGGGAATGCTTGTTTCTTTTTTCTGGTGTTGGGGGTCCCAACTATGCACCACTGGGAGTTCACACACAGCTGTGACACCATCAAAATGGCCCAGTCAGAATGTGCCTTTGAATAATTAGCATACAAAGCCAGACTCTAATTTGGAATACAGATGGGAACAGGTTTGAGAGGCTTATGACACTAATGGGTCACTGCTGTCATACTGTAGGGGCTTCTTTTGGAAGAGATGACATTTGCCACATTCTGCAGGGTTCTCATCTACAACCATTCTTGGCTGGCTCCTAACCCTAATGAAGTTATCACCCCTTGAGTGGGCACAGGTGTAGTGTTACAGATGGGGATTAATTTAGACTGCCAAAATACCAATTAGGAGAATCTGAGGTATTTGTTATGGGAATAATTCCCAGCCAGAAATGCCAAAGTGAAAGTCCATTATATTTCCCTGCAGGCTTAGTTATGGCATTGCCATTATTTTAACTCAGATCTTGCTCAACTTCAGAAGAAACATTTCCTAAACAAAATCTTTACAGAATACTGTTCTGCTACTGATCACCTAAAGAGAAATTCACCCCACCATCTCATTTTGTCATCTGTCCTTATTTCCCTTTAGACTAGTCACCATGTATCTGGTAACATCTATCACCTCTTTTATCTTTCTTCACCATACAGAAGCTGTTCTCCTTTATTGCTGTGCCCAATCTTTTTTCTCATCTTGCTACATGAACTGCTAATTCTCACTGATATCATTTATACATATGTATAGATGAGACCAAACTCTTTACAGCACTTTAGGTGAGTGTTTATGACAGTGTTTCATAGCTTCTACATTTTAAGTAACAGCTTTGATTGATCATTACCAGGATGTCCCATATAGGTGAAGGAATCCACTTTTCATAGACTAAATCCTCCTTAGCATTTAACTCTTTTGCCTTTGTGGTGGTATTCAACATCTTGTCACTGTGAACTTCACCAAATATTACCAAACACTTCCTTGTTCTCAGTGGTTTTTTTTAATAGGAATATGTCATAAATCCAAAATTCCAATCCTGGTGTTAAGGTTTGTTTTCATTTGATCCCAGTATTAATGTCCTCTTGTGAGCTTGGAAGACACGTCAGTGACAGAAAGAATGAATAAAAGAACAAAACTTCTGTGCACTCATGCTCTCTATTATTACACAGCATTTGGTATCTTTATAAAGAGTCTTTGATAATGTTCATAGTGTTCAATAAAATGCCATTTATCTTATAGGACATTCCAGTGAGAAGCTGTGTGAATGCTGTCCATAGGGAATTCCAGTGAGAGATCTTATGAATGCTCTTGAAAGCTTTTGAATGTCTACAAAATTCAGAATCAATATCTTTTAAAATTCAAGAGAGCGTTCCTCTTAATTATCTACAGGGTGAAGAGTTCATTAAAGGAACTCTTCATTCAGGGGTCAAATCTGCACTGTTCTTAGCACAGAGTGAATCTATGAAGAAAGAAACACTTTCATGCATCTATTAAATTCTTGATTCTTCTTAATAAAAAGAATGCATCACATCCCATGAAACTGATAGAAAGCTCATACCTCTCTACTTAAAACAATTAGCAACACCATGCTGCATATTATCCCCCTTCTGCGTGCAGTGGTACTGGAACAATGTGTATAGTGGGAGTGCTAAAAGCCATTGAACCAAACTGTAAACCCTTTATATAATGGAAACCTTTCCAAGACAAGGTGTGTGGCAGCACCCCTAGTTCCAGCACCAATGTGTATGTGTGTGTGACAGAGAGAGTTTGTCAAAGTTTCTGCAATGTGAAGCCTGTTGCTCTGATATATATTAATATAATTGATATAGAGCTTAATATTTCCCCATGGTTTGAATAGCTTCTCACTTGTGTGTAAGCCAGCTAAATTATTTTTTTAGTATCATAAAATATCCTAATTATAACTTTTCATACCTATTACATCAGTGTGAATCAAATAATTTAGGATGAACTAGAATGAGTTTGCATCCAGTAGAGCAATCTGATAGGAAAAAAGTGTATATTGTATACATGTCCCAAGTGATGTACAACACCAATAAGCACAATCAATTATTTTCTCTCATTATGAGAAGGAACAGTGGCCAAAATATAAGGGCAAATGCTATTCTTTAAGATCTTCATGGTGAAAGCCTCACAACTTCATTATTAGTTTCATCTGCCCCATTGCCATGAATATTTGGTATTGCTTTGAGTTTGATTTTCAGCTTTCAGAATAGTCTAGTATCAGAGGGGTAGCCATGTTAGTCTGGATCTGTAAAAGCAGCAAAGAATCCTGTGGCACCTCATAGACTAACAGCCATATTGGAGCATGAGCTTTCGTGGGTGAATACCCACTTCGTCGGATGCGTGCTTGTGTTCCAATACGTTTGTTAGTCTATAAGGTGCCACAGGACTCTTTGCTGCTTTTACAGAATATTCTAGGAAATCAGAAGCCTATATATAAATCCATGGCATGCCCACATCTTGAATACTGCATGCATATGTGGTTGCCCCATCTCAAAAAAGATATAATGGACTTTGAAAAGGTTCAGAAAAGGGCAACAAAAATGATTAGGGGTATAGAACGGCTGCAGTATGAGGAGAGAATAATAAATCTGGGACTTTTCAGTTTGGAAAAGAGACTACTAAGAGTGGATATGATAAAGATCAATAAAATCATGACGTGTGTAGAAAGTAAATAAGGAAATGTTATTTACTCCTTCTCATAACACAAGAACTAGGGGCCACCAAATGAAATTAATAGGCAGTAGGTTTAAAACAAAGAAAAGGAAGTTTTTTTTCACACAATGCAAAGTCAACCTGTGGAACTCCTTCCCTGAGGATATTCTGAAGTCCAAGACTATAACAGGGTTAAAAAAAAAACTAGATAAATTCATGGAGGATAGGTCCGTCAGTGGCTATTAGCCAGGATGGGCAGGGATGGTGTCCCTAGTCTCTATTTGCCAGAAGCTGGGAATGGGTGACTGAGGATGGATCACTTGGTGATTACCTGTTCTGTTCCTTCCCCCTGGGGCACCTGGCATTGGCCACTGTTGGAAGACAGGATACTTGGCTAGATAGACCTTTGGACTGAGCCAGTATGACTATTCTTAGGTTAAGCACATGCTGGTTTTATCATTCCGTGGAGATTTTTGGAGTGTTATGACCACAGATACACTGAGGAGGCTATACTTCCTTTATATCTTTGTTTTTCCAAAAGCTAGTTGGTTGGGTTTTGGTTTTGCAAAACTAAAAGCAGAGGTTGTTTAGATCTGTGTCCCATTATATCCAAATCACTAGAATGAAAGCGGAGTGAGCATAAAAGGTTTCAATTTTGAACATTTTAATCAGGACAAATTTAGGATAATCAGTAGCACATCAGGTGCAGTCTCCATGGATAATCAGACATATTTTGCAGTGAACAGACAGTTAAAGTGTGTCATGAAAGAGCAAACAACATATCCATAGATCAAATTACCCCAAAACTGTGATATCGAAAACATTTTTAAAAAAAGAAAAAGTATGTATTTATTTTGTGTTACAACAAATTGATGCAAGGGGAAAACATTTTCTTGATATTCACTTAGATATTATTTAGTATCTAGTGTAGCTTTAAACTTGGAACTATTATATTTTGGTACCATACTTACTTTTTTGTCTATCAGAATTGGTAATTTATCATGAAATAGCATTTTCAGTTCAGACATGCGGATGCCTTAGATTAATCATCTGCTTTTGCACGCAGACCTTCTTGCTGGCAGCACTTGCACACTGCCCAGCAGAGTGTCCAGTGCTGTTGAACTGTAGCAGAAGCGTGAGCAGAGGCTATACATGGACTCTGATAAGGTAAATCACTAAGCTTTGTCCTTTGACTGATCAGTAATAAGTCTGAAGCCCTCTGTACACACCTTGCCTTATCCAGACATGGAAACGGTCAAAGTGGACTGAGTGTGCTATCCTGGCCTCTTTAGCAAGCATCATGTAACAGAACAATTGACAATCTGTGCTAATGCAAGGCTCAGCCCCAGCGTAGTGGAGGTGTTGAAGCATCTGACATAATTAGCAGAATTGTGGGGTAAATCTGCACAGAATATGGTATTATTTCTTGACTTTCATGAGAATTGTGCTTGGGAACCCTTCAGTGTCAAATGGTAAAAAGGTAAATGGTAAAAAGTTCACTGTTTCATAAATACAAGTGTTACCAACTCTGATAAACTCACTATACCTGACGCACTGTTGTCATAGTATTTATCCAAAAAGTACCTTGTAAGGTATCAAATAAAAATTGGTTACCTTCTGGTCATTAAGATTATTGCATGGCATATGTTTGGTTAGTGTGTAAAAAATCATGTATGTGTGCTGGAAATATGTTCCTGAAATATGTTCAGAAAAGGCAATCTGAATAGAGAGGATAAACAGGATGGTCCTAGACAAAGAAATGTGGATTTGCCAGTCTGCCTGGGTCAAGCTATGTAAACCAGAGACAATGAAAGTACATTTGCATATAGGGTGAACAAATTAATTAAACCAATACGAGGAGCTAATTAACAAGAGGGCGAAAAAGGGACATGGCACATATACCCTAAAGAACAAGCAATGAGGGAGAAGAAATTTGGGGTTACTTTAAATGTATTTTTAAAAGGTTTTCTGAAATATGGGGGGAAAAGACATCACGGTTATCCATCTCTTAAAAGACAAAGAGGCTAGTACACTTGGAATTTCTTAAAGGTGAATCCCCAGCCGTGTACGTTGAGGATGCTCAGAACTGACTGTGAGTGAGAAATTGCCTGAGATCAGGAATGCAATCTGTTAAACATTATATGATAAAAACATTATACTTTGTTCTATTTGTAACCATTTTCTGTGTATATTATCCTTGCTTGCTATCACTTAAATCTGTTTGTTATTAATACACTTCTTTTTGGTTTTACTATTAAATCATCTCAGTACTGTGTAGTAAAGTGCGGTCCTCAGCTAAACTAACAGCAGGCTGAGGTGTGTACTTGCTGTGACTGTTAAGAGATAGGGGCTGGATAGTGCAGAGGAATGCTTTACCAGGTGGTTCAGGAACTGGACTTCACGGAATGTCACTTTCAAGGCCAGATTAATATTGGCAGAGTCTTGAGGAGTTTGTTGGTGAGGTAGACAGATTAGTGTGGCTAGGAGCTGACACAATTTAAACTCCAACAACTCTCTCGCTGAGGTAGAGAGGTAAAACAGTGGTTTATGTTTCCAACTACCCTGAGAAAGTGTCACAAGAACTAAAGTTTAGGGAAAAAAAAAAAGAGAGCAAGAGAGACTAAGCCCATGTTCCGGAGAGTTCAAGGACTAGTCCTGCAAACATCCATGTGAGTAACTTTGTGCTCATGACTAGTCACATTGACCCAAGTTAAGATGCAATGCTATGACTGTAACTAACTGTAGTGAGTGAATAGTGTGAAGAAGGATAATGGTCACAGCAAGGCAATCATGTGACTCTGTTAAGGTTAGAGCACTTGGTTCATAAATTGTGCTATTGTTTCATATGTATATAAAGTTATGATTGCTGACTCACTTAGCGTGGGCATTGTGAAAAAGTGAGTAAAGGAGGGTCTTGAATCATGACAAACTGGTAGCTTGGTGGACCAGTAGTGGAAAGTCATTCCATATGTAGAGGGCAGCATAGAATGATGCCAGATACATTTGTTGATGAAATAGGTGACTGGTATATTGCGGGTAATACTAGAGCATAGGAGTGAGAGTTGGGGCATCATTAGAAACCAGAAGCCTCATTCATAAGCTATTTCAGTAGGCTATGGGTCAAGCACTACAGGGGAGATTTTTTTTAAAGGTATTTAGGGCACAGATTCACAAAAGTTCATTTTCATATTTAGAAATGTTTCCAAGGTTCCCTGAGATCCCAGAGCCCCATGGAATGCAGGGGGCATCATGAAGCCTAGAAGCCCTGGAGTGGCCCTAGAGCCAGGCACCCTGGAAACCCCAGGATCCTCAATTCCATGGTAGCCTGCCCTGGAACTGGGGACCCTGGTAGCTAGGGCCAGGAGCTGGGAAACTCCAGGAGCTCAAGCTGCTGAGAAACTGCGAGTTTGGGAGATGGAATTGACACATTCTCAGGGAACAGTTTGATTTTAATGAATTGGTATTTTCCAACAGAAAATGTCTTGTTGAAAAATTTTTTAATCACTGGGCCAGAGTCTTCTAATTTCTCTGGGGCACATAGAAGTGTCAGGGACTGCTTTGTACATTCTACCTTGCAACTTTGTTTCATTTAGAGATTCCATTCCTCCTCAGTGTAATGATTTTGAAATCAATGGAGCTGTACCCTGCGCCAATTTGACCCATTCTGTTTAGGTGACTCTTCAAAGTCGCCACA
Source organism: Gopherus flavomarginatus (assembly GCF_025201925.1). NCBI lineage: Eukaryota > Metazoa > Chordata > Testudines > Testudinidae > Gopherus > Gopherus flavomarginatus. Next base: position 36,477,197 of record NC_066617.1, read on the forward strand.
AAAACACAATGACATGCAGAAATGAGGCCACAACGTGCAGATGCAATCATGCATCTCACTTCTTTGAAGAATAATTATTCTTGCAGCAGTTATATGTTACTTGTCTTATCATGGGACTTCTAGGAATTCCCAGGCAAGTCTTCTGTCCCCTTTGACAGTGCAAGAAATAAATAAAATAATTCTTCCATAAAATAAGTAGAATACATTTAAAAAATAAGTGTTTCCAATATAATATAAACATAATTAGCTTTAGAAGGAGTGAATTAATTCTATTTTACAGATACAATTACATATTTTGGGAGAAATATTAAGATGCAAAACTTACAAAAAACAAAGAAATAGATTGCCAAATAAGATAATAAAGTAAAATCAATACTGATAAATAGCAGCAAAAGGCCATAGTTGAGGCAGCAAATTTTTTAAGATCTAAGCAAAAATACTCTGGTACAACAATAATAAATTACATTGGTTTAATCACTTGGTGAAAAACTGGAAGATTTGTATGGAATCTATACAGTCACTTGAGCAGCATTTCTCTAAAAACACCACATTAGAGAACTAACTGTGACAGTTTACTGTAGAGATGGTACCTCCATCATGTCACTTGGGCAGTATATTTTTTAAATTAATAGCTCATTATTCTGTTTATTGTTTGGTTTTAACAAATTACTTTCCTACTATTGGTCACAAAGATTCTTCTTCACTTAAGGCATGCCATTGACTTACACAAGTAAGAGAACTCTAAAGGCATGGTTGTGGTGTTAGGTACAGAGCTAAGCAAGGAGTGATGCAGAAGCTGCACCCAGCCATGAAGCACAGCTATAGGAAGCACCAAGACTCATATGTCACTGAGTGTCTGTACTTATATGTTACTGATCACCATAGTACCTGAGCAACTCCCAATCAGTAATGGATTTTAGCCTCACAGTACTATTGTGGATTACTATTATTCCCGTTTTCACAAAGGGGGGAGTGAAGGACTGAGTAGATTTACCTAAGGTCAGACAGGAGGTCTGCAGACGGGCCAGGAATTGCACCTAGGTCTCTGGAGTCCATGTCCAATGACCTATCCACTAGACTATCCTTTCTTCTACCACAGAGTCACCATTCTCTTCCCCCTTGCTTTGAACTGTAGCACCATCAAATTTCAACAGTTCCTAAACCAGCTCAGCTGCACAGGTCAGCAAGTGTGGGAATGAAGCCAAGGTTCCACCCATTCCTTGTTCCTCCCAGACTACCCTGTAGGGGAAGTGAGGAAGTACACATCACTTATTTACTCTGACATGACCAGACCCCAAAGTATAAATAGCCCACAGCGGGGTATGGGTGGAGTTATTTCGCTGCACAGATGTGTAGCCTGAATCACAATTTGACCCGACATTTTTAATAATCAATAATTTGTTCTACAAAGAAGTTAACCAAAAATATTGTGTTTCTTAGTCACACTCAGCATCTGTGGTTTATATCTTGTGGAAAGCTTCTGATAAAGACTATGTCCCCACTTCCTGTAGGAGACACTCTTCTCTAGGCAAACAAACAGAAATTAGTTACAGCCTAAAATTCATAGATGGGTCCTGTCTAATTATCCTGAAGAAGTTTGGTTGAAGGCAGTTTAGTCTTATGTTATATGCTGTATAACATTAATGCTCATGAAAGATGCCCTGTTGTCTTAAAATTCCACTGATGTTAGCCATTTTGCAGGTAAACGGTTACAGCATGAGTGGTGGTAGTACAAGCTTCCAACAAGACCTCTCCAACTGTGAGCTAATCAAGGTCGTTTTTTACAATGAAGGAACTGGTTATCCTCAAAGCCATTTAATTAAAGTTCTTTCTACTGAGAAAACCAACAATTTTGTGTGTTGATGGACTAAGACCATCAATTCATTTTACATGGATCAGTGAACAATCACCATACGGTAATATGTTTCTCACTGCTGATCCTGGCCACATTAAAACCAGTGACCTTAAGTGAAGAGGAAAGGTACCACTAATACTTAGAGCTATCCAGTTCCCCAACATTTTGTTTACATATAGTAATGCTGCCCATTCCTTGATCTTTAGGTTCAACATGAAAACACTTTTCCCAATTTCATTTGCAAATATATTAAGAAAAGTCAACTAATTTCAGTAACCTTGGCCAGTTTCCAAAGTAACAAAATAAAACAATGTGGAGATTTTACCAATACATGACCAGTATTAAGACAGATTTCCAGCTAACCACCTTAACTACCTTAGTGATTATCCTATCACAGGAGAAAGTTAAGATCCAAAACAAAATTTCAAACTATATTAAAATGAGTTCACTCCAGGCCAGCTTTAACAGTGTTTCCAGAATTATAATTCAGTTTCTGAGTGTCCAAAACCCAAATTAAGCATTCTTGCTTGGGGATATCAATGTGAAGCAGTACTAAGTTAAAGATGCCCATGAAGGCCACCTACATTCGTTTGCAATTGCAGTTGCCTGAAGAGCCAGTACTTTTTCTTTCAGCCTCCCAACCCTTGAGCAGTTCGGCGTTAATTGGGTTTAGTGACAGAGGAACAGATGATTTCAACTCAGCTGGCTGTATGGAAACAACTTGAAATACTGGGCTTGTGCTGTATCATAAGTTAGAGTTTTCAAATGGATAGGATACTTTTTATTGCTAGCTAGGAGTTCCAGCAAGGAATGATGGTATGCTCAATTTCAAAGGAAGCTGTCAGTTCACCTTGAACACACAACTTTGTATAAATGGATTAGAGCTGAACTAGAGTTTATAGTAAAGGTCCAAGACTGTGCACAATTCAAGGAGTATTTTCACATCTGGACTGCTGCACTTCAGTCTGTCTTTTATTTAATGCTAGTCTCTTGTCTGTATCAGTTTTATTCATCAAACTGCAAAGATTGTGCAAAGTGCCATCAGGACAGCAGATTCACTGCCTCCTTCCTATTCTGAGTGTCAACTAGAAAACGCAACTCTTTCACAAGTGACAGGCATAGGACACAATGTTCTGCTCATTTAAGCCTGAGACAGGCTGTTTTGGCTAATTCTGTCTAAAATGCCTCCAACATTATTCTAGTAAGAGATTCTAGAGATCCTCTTTTAAGTTGTCCTATGGTTTTACAATTTCCGTTGATATTCCTTTCAGATAATGTCTCCATTTGTGTTGTTATTAATCCCTGTTGACATTCCCATAAAGTGCTAAATGTGGACACAGCCTTTCTATAGTTGACAGTGAGTAGCTCCCCAAAGACAGACATAAACAGTGCCCAAACTTGGATTTCTCTTCCACTGCATAATACTTACTGCTTTGACAATATTTGCATCTTCATCAGTCGTGCCTACCTTTAACAATTGTTCCGTCACCTTCTTTCACAAGGCATGTTGGATAGTAGTGATCAAATCTGTAGAACAATGGGTTTTAGGCCTATAAAATGTGTGAAGGGAACAATACACCATTTAAAACAGTTGTGTGGCTTAGGGCTTGTCTTCACTACTGGGAGATTGACGCTGCTGCGATTGATACAGCGGGTGTTGATTTAGCAGGTCTAGTGAAGACCCACTAAATCAATGGCAAGGTGCTCTCCAGTTGACTATGGTACTCCAGATCCCTGAGAAGAGTAAGGTAAGTCGACTGAAGAGCTTCATCCATCGACGCAGTTCAGTGAAGACACTGGGGTAAGTCAACCTAAGCTACTTTATTCATGTAGCTGGAGTAGCGTAACTTAGGTCGACGTACCTGGTAGTGAAGACAAGCCCTTAGTGTCCTGTCTATGACTAGAATGAAAACTCCTTCAGCTATTCACTTGTCACATTAATGTAGTAAGTTTTATCTGGAAAATTTTAGACTGACATTTTACCTTTACAAATGGCTGCATTTATTCAGACACCATGATTTTGGAGGGATCAGACTAGTGATCTTCAGCAACAAAACAATGTGTCGCTGTCACATGAGGTAAAGAAGTAAGGTCTGAATGTACAAAAGATGTTAAGTGCCAAGAACAACACTGCTATTCACAAAGCCTGAGTTAGGCATAAGCTTCTATACAATGAATGGGGAGAGATAGGCACCTGACACTGCAATTCACAAAAGTCAACATACTAGGCAGGGAGCCACCTAAGTTAGCCAATATGAGATGGCAACAAGCAAGTACTAACTCCCATCTCTGTCTCAGAGATCAACGTCTACATCTGGTTTGGAAGGAAGTTACAATTTCTGCTTGCAAGAATTGTAACTTCCTTGCAGCTTCTTGCAGGTAGGTGCCTATGGTGTTATGCAACTGAAACTGTGGGGAAGGAACCTAGACGTCCCTTGGAACTTTTAGCCTCTAGTTACAATACTCTCCTAGGATGTGGAAGATCCCCCCTTTCAAATTACTGCTGCACTTGATGGGGGTTGGGAGAGGAAGGATTTGAAGAGGTCTCTATCATTTTTCGGATGAGTGCACTACCCAGCAGACTGTAGAGTCATTCTCATGGTTGTGCACCCTCTCTCTGGCCCAAGTGACTCTTTGAGAGAGAGCACACATGTGTGAAAGAGAGCACAAGCGTGAGTGACTCTAGAATGTGGTAGTCTGAGCACTCACCTGGGAGGTGGGAGACCCTGTCTCCCTGCTCTAATGATGCTTTAATTATTTATCCATGTGCAAAGCATCAACAGGACAGAATGAGAGAGTCCCACATCAGACTATCCTATAGCCAAGTGGTTAGAGCCCTCATGTGAGAGGTGGTAGAACCATGCTCAAATCCCTTCTCACCCTCTGGTGGAGGGGTAGGGACTTGAACCAAGGCTCTCCCACATCCCAAGTGAGTATCATAACCACGGGGCAAAAAGTTATGAGGGAGCGTCTTCTTCTGGCTGTTTTGTGTGCATGGACCTGAGAGGCCTCATCTGGTAAGTGCCCCCTGAGCTCCAGATTGGGCCCCACATACAATTTAGGCAGCTGATTGGGTCTTCCAGTTTGTGAATCACTCTGTGGCTTAGGTGCCTGGGTGCATATAGTGAGGCAGCAGTGCATGTGTTCAGAGGAAGAAAAATAGGTAGCTTTTACGGAAAAAGCGTAGGTGCTGAGTGAGTTTAGGCACTTACAGGTTCAACAGAAGTTTTGTGCATCACCGGGGTCCCAGAACTGGGACTTAGGTCCTTTTGAGCCTTTAGCTCTGAGTAAGCAGCAGGCTGTTATAATCACTGGGATCAGCCATTAAACAGGATCACGTCCAAGAAGCCAGCATATTACATGAGTGCTTCATTTATTTTATACTTTGATACCCTGGTTGTGGGTGTCATAGAAATACCTAAGACATACAATTTACCTACAGGGATTTTACTGCTTCTTGTCAGTTAATAGCAGAGATCAGGCATTTTCAGCTTGTTACGACGTGTTCTTGGTGAACTCTTAACTCTGGCATTGTATTTCTGGAAAACTCTATTGTATGCAGAGTTACACTCTTCAGGAGAGAAGTGCTCAGATGTATTTCAAAGGTGGGTTTCTAATATTTTCTAATACATATTTTCTCAAAGTAAAATTCAGAGAGTCATTCTCTTTCAAGGATGTTATTCCTAACTCAGAAGACCACAATCTATTTGTACATATGTGTCTGATTTTGTCTCATTGTTTGTAATGCAGTAGTATTTGTGATAAGATGACAAAGTAGAGGTGTTACTAACCTTAGTCTTCAAAATGCTTTTAAACTTTTTTTTTTTGGCAAGATTGAGTCAATTGGAATGACAAGTTTTCCATTCTTCTCAGAAGAGAAGAAGCAGCTGAACTCTTCAGTGCTGAAATAAACAACTCTTCAAATACTCTTTCGTCTGCTTCTCAGAAGAGTTCTGACTCAATCAGCACGATATAATTACGTCTTTTCTTGATAACATTGCTTTTAAGGCCCTGTCTAGCATGGTATTGAATTCAATAGGAACTGAGATGTTCAGCACCTAACAAGATCAAACCCTAAGGGCCTAATCACTCACTCCTGACTCTCACAAACCCCTTTATAGGAGAGAGGGGAGCAATCAAATAGTCCTACATTATATTGTAGACTAACAATTTAACAGTCTAAACAAAACTCCCGTGGACTAGCAAAATAGACTACTGCATAATCAACGGGCTCAAATGGCAGCATTTCAATGCATGAATTCTTGAAACATACATTTAAAAGAGCAGTTTATGTTTGATAATCCTGAGAAGAAATCTGATGAATTATAGAAACTACAACAAAGATCTGGAGGGCAAGTTCTAATCCTCCCAAAATTGCTAATTCACGACAGGTTGGCTTGTACCCTAGCAATCTAGACCATGAAAGAGGCAGACCATATCTACTCTCTGCAGGAGCAGAACAGGAATCAGATTGTGATTTTAGGAGTCAGAATCTGGTTCCTGCTTCACCCTTGCTCCATTGAAGAAATCTGTACTATCTCTTTTGCTGTTGCAGATTATTTCCCACTTTCTGCCTTCCTTGATTCACAAGGAAAATGGGGGAGATTTGGGTATCATAGCTGTCATAACCTAGTCCCAGATTTGGACCTTAGCGTCCAAAATATGGGGGTTAGCATGAAAACCTCCAAGCTTAGTTACCAGCTTGGACCTGGTAAAGCTGCCACCACCCAAAAAATTAGAGTGTTTTGGGGCACTCTGGTCCCCCCAAAAACCTTCCCTGGGGACCCCAAGACCCAAATCCCTTGAGTCTCACAACAAAGGGAAATAAACCTTTTCCCTTCCCCCCTCCAGGTGTTCCTGGAGAGATACACAGAAGCAAGCTCCGTGAATCTAAACAGAGGGATTCCACCCTCCCTGTTTCCAGCCTTGGAAAACAGGAGTACCGAGAGCTAATCTCTCTTCCCCCCTCACCCAGAGGGAATGCAAAGTCAGGCTAGTAAATCTAACACACACAGATTTCCCCCGACTTCTTCCTCCCACCAATTCCCTGGTGAGCACAGACTCAATTCCCTGGAGTTCCCCACTAAAGAAAAACTCCAACAGGTCTTAAAAAGAAAGCTTTATGTAAAAAGAAAGAAAAATACATAAAAATGGTCTCTCTGTATTAAGGTGACAAATACAGGGTCAATTGCTTAAAAGAAATATGAATAAACAGCCTTATTCAAAAAGAATACAATTCAAAACACTCCAGCAACTACACACATGTAAATACAAAAAAACAAACATATCTTTTTGTACTTACAACTGGGAACCAGGAGCTTAGAAAGGCAGGAAACAGAAATCCTCTCATAGCCGAGAGAGAGAGTACAGGCACAAGACCAAGAACAAAGGACTCACACACAAACTTCCCTCCTTCCAGATTTGAAAAAGTCTTGTTTCCTGATTGGTCCTCTGGTCAGGTGTTTCAGGTTACTTCTTTCCAGGTGAAAGAGACATTAACCCTTAGCTATCTGTTTATGACAATAGCTAAGATTCCACTCCATCTGTGAGAGAAGGGGAATAGTAGCTGGATGATGACAGCTGCCCTCTCCATTGCGCAAGCTCTTGTAATGTGGGTAGCTCACACAGGGGAAAAAGAGACTTTCTACAGCCCCTTATATCTCTGGGCTGGCACAGCAAGGCTCACATCTGAACAATTTTGTGAATTAGAGTGTGTTGCCTAAAAGAGAACTGAGTTATAAGCAAAACCTCCATGTCAGTGGTGAGGTTCCCCACCGGCTTTCCCACTGTGAGGGCCTGCAGGTTCCCAGGTAGTGCTCAGATCACAACTGCCAGCTACATGGCAGCTCACCTGGGACTGGAGAAGGGGGGCCAATGAAGCTCTAACTCACAAAAGGCCTTGCCCACAACTTTCCTGATTGGGGGACACATCCAGCCCCACTGACTGGCTGGAAAACTCTACTTAAACAAAAAAGAGGCACAGGAAATTGTCTGGACAACTTGAGAAATCCTTGACTGGCTGCTACTATGAACCCTGCCTACTTGCCTGATACCTGAGTCCTGCCTCCCAGCCTGTTTCTGGTTCCTGTCTTCCTTATCCCAGACTCCTCTCTGTTCCCGGTTCCTACTCTCCTGGCTCACTCTAGGTCCCTGCTCCTATGCCCTACTCCTGACACTGACTCTTGCTTTGACTCCTGGCTTGATTCCTGAGCCTGTCTCTGGTTCAGACCTTTGGTCTGGCACCCAATTTTATCTCTGGCTCTGACCTCAGTTGTGGTTCCAGGCTCCTGATTCTAACTATTAGGTCTGATTGCCTATGTCCTGGTCCCTACAGCTTTCTTGGACACTATCAACTTCTTGGGTGGGTCTAGCTGAGGATGGATCCAGTGAAGTTCCTCATATAAAAAGGATCATCTGCACTGTATGAGCAGGTGATCCACCTCCTGGCAGACAACTGAGCATTTCAGGTGCAGCAGAACACACAGCTGGCCGCTGAGACCGAGGCATTGTTGGAGCAAGTCATTAACTTCATGCAGAAAATGCTATGCTCTGGGCCTATCCGGCTGCACTGACACCTGAGCTGGGACCTGCTATCCCTCTGCCTGAGAGCTTTGTGGGGAGCTCCTCCAAATTCTGGATTCAAGAATCAGTGCCACTTCTTGTTTTTTTCTTCCATCACAGATGTAAGCATCTGACCATAACAAGGTAGGCCTGGTATTCAGTCTGCTAACAGGAGAGGTGTTGGACTGGGCTTCTCCCCGGCTGGAAACCAACAGTACAGATTTGTCCAACCGAGATGCCTTCCAGTGGGTGATATCAAATATCTCTGGCAATCCCAACTATGCCTCCTTTTCTGAGGCTGCCCTGCAGAAACTCTTGACAGGGGATGGGCACAGCCACTTTCACTTCCACTGTCTCATATCAGACATGGAATGGAATGAGGCAGCCCAGTTATGTTAGTTTCAATGGAGCATACAGGATGAGGTTAAGGATGAAATGGACTGAGTAGAGACCCTAGTGGGTCTAGATGCCTTCATAGATCTTGTTATCTGTAGAGGCATCACAACCGTGCCCCCTGCTATTGCATTCTGCCCTACCACCTGAGTCAAGGCATATTGACCTGACCCACAAGCAACTCACCACTGAAGAAAAAGAGTGCTGGCAATGCCTTAATCTGTGTTAGTTCTGTGGTGAACTGGGCCACACTACCTCCAATTGCCCTATGGGGAACCTATTCTGAAGGAATCTGGGAAATGAGCCAGCCCAGGTTTGGTGAAGGGAGCTAGCTTGGGTGTCCTGACAGAGGGCCCCCCTGAAACCTGAACTGAGGTCCTGAAAGGAATGTGCACTGGCTCCTGTCACCTGTCACTGCATCAACAAGTACCAGTCAAGTTACGAATCCCAGGGAATGCCTTCTGAGGCAGGCCCTTATTGATTCAGGTGCAGCAGACAACTTTTTTGATGTAGAGGACGCCTGGGCACTACCAATTCTCCTGTGGCCCAAACCCACTTCAGGCCTTGCAGAGACAATTGATAGGTCCTTCTTATCCTCTGGGCCAGTGGCTATGGAAACTGTCCCCCATGAAGATACTATTCAAGGATATTGTGACACTCTACAGTTCAGTACTATCCATTCTCCACACTTCCTTCTGATCCTGAATATCTCATGACTGGCCCTCCACAACTCCTTTATCAGCTGGCATGTATTAAAAGTTGAATTTCTTTTAGAATTCTGGCAGTAGCACTACTTCACCCAAAGAAATTCACACAGTAATTCCACAGCAGTCACATGCTGGGGTATCTGGCCCAGCAGTTCCTTCCAATTATAGTAACTACAAAGATATCTTTGAAAAAAAGAATGCAGACCTTGCCCCATGCAGGAACTAAGATTGCCCTATTGAGCTACAACCAAGAGCAAACATTCCATTTTGGCATATTATATACATGCCAAGTCAGAGCTCAAACTAGCTGTGCTGTGCATCTGCCTGCAGAAGAACCTAGCCAAGGGCTTTATTCATAAATTCACTTTGCTTACCAGAGCAACAGTCATCTTTGTTAAAAAAGATAAAAAGGATGGAAGCCTCCAACTATGTTTGGACTATCAGGCCCTAAATCAGATCACCTTTAGAAACTAAATACCCTTTACCACTAATCCATAATCTAATGGACAATGTAAGCACTGTCCTGGTGTACACAAAGCTACACTTTCGGGTTCCATACAACCTAGTATGTGTTAGAGTGGGTATGAATGCAAGACTACCTTTTGAACAGGTTACAGTCACTTTGAACATTTTGTGATGCCATTTGGTTTGACAAATGAGCCTGCGATGTTCCAGCATTTTATTAATAATGTACTTTGGGACATTCTGGACCAATATGTGGTAGCATACCTGGATGATACTTATTTTTTCAGACAACACCGAACACCACACCATGCAGTTCAGTTCTGTCCTGAATAGGCTATGGCAACATGGCTTCTATACTAAGCTAGAAAAAAATGTGACTTTGATCAATCTGTCGTAGAATTCCTAGGGTTCATTTTATCTCCTGTTGCTATAGAAATGGACACATGCAAGGTAAATGCAGTCCCTGAGTGAGCTGCAGCATGGAATGTTCATGAACAATACTGTTTCCTGAGGTTTGCAAACTTCAGTTGGTGGTTTACCCTGAAGTTCTTGGCGCGGATTGCCTCCTCGCTGCCCTTCTCTGCAAAATCACCAGGTTCCTGTGGTTTCCCAAGGCACTTGAAGCAATGAAACTTCACATTTATCACAGCTCTGATATTGGTCCACTCTAACATCTCACATGCCTTTATCATCAAAGTGGATGCTTCCAAGTTGATGATCAGAGTGGTGCTATCTCAAAGGCATGGTCCTCAACAACTGCTACATCCATGTGCCTTCTATTCCAGGAAACTCACCCCCACAAAGCAAAATTGTGAAATTTCGGACAAGGAATTCCTGGCAATTAATACTGCCTTTGAAAACTGGTGCCACTATCTAGAAGCGTATCCCTTCCAGTTGTATACTAACCATAAGAATCTTGAATATCTGCCCAGGGATAAGGTCCTCAAGAACGACAACTTCAGTGGACCTTATTCTTTTCACACTTTGATTTCATAATCTCCTATCATCCAGGAACCAAAAGTAGCAAGGGTGACGCTTTGACCCAGGAGGACAAATACAGTTTTAGTATAGAACTAAATGATTTGAATCCAAAAACCTCCTGCATCCTTAAGCCTCATAACTTTCTGGGCACCACTCTGCGTCAAGATCTCCTCACCCTCATATGATCAGTCTTGGCCATTGGAATCCCTTCAGTCAGGCAGGAAGCCATAATGAATCCCGTAATGAATCCCAATGGGGTAATCTACATAAAAGGTCATATATATGTTCCCTCTGGGCTCTTAATAACTACAGTCCTACATGTATGTCATGACTCCCCCTAGCAGGACATTTTGTCCACTTTAAAACTCAGCACCTCATCTCTTGTGTCTTCTGGTGGCCTTGCATGCAGACCTGTGCAGCCTCTTACAATGTATGCACCCTCTCCAAGGGTAACCCCCTTGGACTCCTGCAACTCCTTAGGACTCCACTTAGCCCCTGGAAGATATTGCCTTATCCCCTGCACTGTCCTACCCTTCTCCCAGGAAAATGCCCAGCTCTGGGGTGGACCATCTTGTCTTTTTCCACGGCCTCCCAGAGTGAATCATCTCTGACTGTAGTGTGCAGTTTATCCCCCACTTCAGCCAAGCTGTCCAGATTTTGGGCATCTGTTTCTGTCTACCATCTTCAGACAAATAGTAAGCTGGAGAGAACCAACCAGATCCTGGAGCAGCATCTTCAATACTACAAGGGGCTAGAGCATGGACAGTGGGATTATCACCCAGAGACTTTGGAAGAGGACAATGGAACCTTGGTATACTGGGGTGTATTTTGCAGAGGCCCCGGGGGTAACTCCAGCTGGGAACTGGCATCTGCGCCTTGGACAAAGGGGGCTGATGACCCACAGAGATTATGCAGTGGGCCTTCCACAGCAGTTGGGCCAGCTGGTGGACAAGCAGCAGGTCTTGACAAAGATCCTCTGGCAGGAGTGGCAGAGGAGAAAGACTTGTTATACCTGCAGAAGGTGGGGACATGTAAAGAAGGATTGTCCCTATTGGGACGGGGGCAGGATGCCTCTCCCCAAAGAAAGACAGGGATAAGTGTCATAGCTAATTTGCTGAGTGAGGGGACCCAAGTGGCTGAGGACAAGTTGAGCCTGTAGGAGACAAGGGTACCTGCAGTGGGCATGCCCAGGCCCGAGGCAGTGGGTCCAGGTCAGCCATGGTAAAGGGGTGGGACCCCAGAAGGACCTCGAAAGGTCCAAGGTAGCCAAGAGGTGGAAAGCCTGCTGGGTCTGCCGTGAACTGGGCCACATAAGATGGAATTGCCCCCTTGGAGAAGGGCAAACTCCAGTGGAGGGGGTCAAGGACTGGCCAGGTAGCTGCTGCAGAGGTGGCACCCATGAGGGATGGTGGACAAGGAGACTGGGACAGTGGTCCCTGCAAGAGGCTGGAACCCAGGTGGTAGTGGAATGGGTCACGGTAGGCACCCAGACCCTGAAGGAAGAGGGTCCAGGAAAGTCTGGCCAGTGCCCACAGCTGGAGGAGGAGGCCCGCTGTGATGCTGAAGCGAAATCCCTGGGCCTCGTGCAAGAGTATGCGTCCATTGTTGAGCAGGAGACCTGTTTGCATAGGCAACTGGAGGAGTCAGAAAAGAAGCGGGAAGCGCTGGAGGTGCATGGGCAGCTGGTACAGGCCAGGAGACACCCCTACTCTCAGGGGTGGTGATCTTGAGGGTGTGTGTGTGTAGTGGGGTGAGCACCTGCTCCAGCCCTGAAGGAGTTGGAAAAGCCCTACAGAAGGGAGCAAAACCCTGGCTGATTGGGGGAAGTGGCTGCAGCTGGGGCCCATGCCCCAAACAGACTAACCAGGCTGTATAAGAAGGGCAGGGCAGCCAGAAGTGTGGGGGTACTGCCAGGGGGGCAGCAACCCAGAGAAAGGGGCACTGGGGTCCTGGGAGGACACGGGGACCAGCAGTAAGACAGATCACTAGCCTGCTGGGGGCGCTCCAGGATGCTGGAAGAGCTAATTCCCATGGATAACCAGCAAGAGGTGCCACAGGGATGAATCCATTCCCTTACAAGTGTATTAAAACACTTACTGTTTGCTTGCACACAGCATAACAAGTGATCCAGATCACTCTGTATCTGTGACTTTTCCTCATCATCTTTTACTACTCCCCAAATTGTTGTGTTATCTGCAGATTTTATCAGTGTTGATTTTATGTTTTTTGTCCAGGTATTAGATAAAAATGTTAAATAGCACAGGTAGGAGAACCGATCCCTGTGTCACCCCACTAGAAACATACCTGCTTGATTGTGATCCCTGGGTACAATTGCATTTTGAGACCCATGAGTTAGCCAGTTTTAATGCTTTTAATGTGAGTCATATTAATTTTGTATCATTCTATTTTTTTTTAATGAAAATGTTGTGTGGTGCTAAGTCAAAAGCTTCGCAGAAGTCTAAGTATTTACATCAGCACCATTACCTTTATTAATCAAACTTGTATTCACCTCAGAAAAAGATATGAAGTTAGTTTGACAGGACATATTTTCCATAAACCCATGTTGATTGACATTAATCATCATTCCCTCCTTTAATTCTTTATAAATCAAGTCCTGTATTAGTTGCTCCATTACCTTGCCCAGGTCTGATTTCAGATGACAGGCCTATAATTACCCAGGTCATCCCATTTACACTTTTTAAATATTGGCACAACATTAGTTTTCTTGCAGTCTTCTGGAAGTTCCCCAGAGTTATTGAAAATCAAAAATCATGTTCCAGCATGCTCCTCAGCCAGCTCTTTTAAAACTCTTAGAAGGAATTTCTCTAGAAGTACAGCTGTTTAAAATCCTCCTTGGTTACCATTGGAATGGAAAGTGTTTCATAGTTATCATATGATATGACTATATCATCTGTTTTTTCCCAAATACAAACCAGAAATATTTATTGAACATTTCTGCCTTTTCTGCATTATTGACAAATCTATCTAGTCCATCTAGTGACTGACTAATAACATTGTTAGGATTCTTTTTGTTTCTAACATTTTTAAAAACTCCTTCTTATTGTCGTTAACTCTGCTAGCCATAGATTTCTTGTTGTGTCCCTTTGCTTCTCTTATCAGTTTTCACATATATTAGTGTTTGCAGGATCAGGACCTAAGTGAAGTGGCTATTTCCAGCTGAATAATAGCCTCCGTACCTTTTGTTACACACAAGCTCTGTGAACATCTCAGGCTAATTCCCCTTCCTAGTCACCATGTATTAGAGCAAAATCTTTTCAGTTACACCAAGTCGTTCCATATACACACTATTGTAACTCAGAGCAAAATTTAACCACAGCTCCCACCAAGTTCAATAGTCATATATACCATCATAGTATACTCATAAGGACAATAATGGGGAACCCACAGGCAATACTCAGTGTGTCTTCTGAATGCAGGATAGGATGGTTTTATTTATTGTTTTCTACTCACTGATGTTGATATGCTCAGATCTGTATAATACATTTTGGTCAATTTCATGGCCAGAGGGTTTTAAAATTAGTCAATTTCACATTTTCAGATGTTTACATCTGAAATTTCACTGTGTTCTAAACGTGGGGGTCCCAACCCAAAAGGCAGTCAAGGAGGGGGGCTCGCAAGCCTGTTGTAGATGGGTCATGGGATTTCCACCCTTACTTTTGGCTGCTGCTTCAAAGGGAACTGCCTTCAGAGCTGGGCAGCCAGAGAGGAAGGCTGCCAGCCAGACACCCAGCTCTAAAGCCAGTGTCATGGCCAGCAGCAGTGCAGAAGTGATGGGGATGGGTTACCATATCTGGTTTTCCCAGCAGTATCCTAACTGAGTGAGGGGCTTACAGCTGGAACTGCGGTCTCTCTGTGTGGGAGGGAAGCAGGGGCGGCTCTAGATATTTTGCTGCCCCAAGCACAGCAGCATGCCTTGGGGGGGCGCTCTGCCGGTTGCCGGTCCCACTGCTCCGGTGGACCTCCCGCAGGAATGTTTGCGGAGGGTCCGCTGGTCCTGCGGCCCCATCAAAGCCGCGGGACCAGAGGACCCTCCACAGGCCCACCTGTGAGAGGTCCACCGGAGCCGTGGGACCAGCGGACCTTCCGCAGGCATGCCGCCAAAGGCAGCCTGCCTGCCGCCCTCCCGGAGACAGGCAGAGTGCCCCCCGTGGCTTGCCACCTCAAGCACGCACTTGGCGTGCTGGGGCCTGGATCCGCCCCTGGAGGGAGGTGATGTCTGGAGCCATAGCGTCTCCCTGCAGGGAGGTGACAGGTAGAGCCGCAGTCTCCCCCAACCACGGGTGATCCGGGGCTGGATATGACCCACCCAGGAGCAGCCACTTCAAGAGAAGAGGATGTTTCATCCCTCCCCATCTCCATCCTGGACTAGTAGCTAGAGCCCTGCACAGGGTAGGAGCCTGTGGCTGGGTGCCAGATTTCAAAGGGGAGATCAGACTTTATGATCTGTGATGTGCTTTTCACGGCCGTGAATTTGGTAGAGCACTATGTAATAGATAGATGTAAGAAATAGATAAAGATACATGTCCTAATATTTAAAAGTGCACCCTCTAAATTGCACGCAATCTTTTGTTCATACTCGACTGCCACAGACTACCATGATTTGGATGGGCAAATAGGAATATATGTATGTTAATCAGGTTTTCAGGTATACACCATTAGTTGTGTCTGCTCAGGTTAGGAACATGGAAAAATATGTACTGAATTTAGTGCATGCAAATGACCCCATCCTAAGGGGTTTACAACTCAAAAGACAAAAGGAGACAAAAGGAATGAAAAATATCTCAGCAGGTGGGTTCTTCCAAAACGGGGTGACATCTGATTATTAAGGAGAGAACACAAATATTTAAAAAGTAGATGTGCTGATTAGAAAATTTAAGTTGTGTTTAAATAAATGTCTTTATTCTGGTCTAATTTTGAAAATACTTCCTGCAGTGTGTGTGATTACTCAAGCATAATTGGACCATTGAGATCACTAAAAGTACATTTGGGAGTAACGTTTTCCAGGCTTGGGCCTGAAACGAATGTACTGTTATCAGAGAGGGAAAGGGATTAAAAACTAAGTGAATTAAAGCACCTAGCAAGTTTTGGGAGCTTTATAAATAATAACTACAATACAACTGCATCAAAACCTTATGATTAACGAAGAATGTTTTTGGTAACTACAAATTTGAACAGAAAATAAGAACAACATAAGAAGATAAGAATAGCTATACTGGATCAGATCAATGGTCCATCTAGCCCAGTATCCTGTCTTCTGATAGTGGCCAGTGCCAGATGCACAGAGGTAACAGGTCGTGTACATTTTCTATGCATTCTTTTTCCATCTCTGTCCTGCACTAACACACAGACACAGACACACATTAACCTGCAGCCAAACTGCAATTTCTCTGGAGTGAAGTTGCAGAAGTTTTTAATCTGGGTAGTCCCAGATCTGCATTAAATTCATGGTGTAGGGTACATTTCTACTGTATTTTATACAAGTTCTCTCCTTGGCTGTGTGTGCAATAAAGAAATGTTAGTTTTCTTTTTACTGGTTTTCCAATAGGTATTCTATAGCCCATATTTTGTACTAAATTCTGCATTCAGGATTTGGGAATAGAGGACATTAATGTTACTTGCACTTCAAAAAACTAAATTTATTGCTGATGTATATTGTATATAAAAGATCAATTTACTACTGAGGCTGTGCTTCATTACTAAAAAAAAAAAAGCTTCTTACTGGATGACAAATATAAGTTAGTATAGAACAGAAATTGGTCCTTAGGGTATGTCTACACTACCTGCTGGATTGGTAGGTAGTGATTGATCTATTGGGGATTGATGTATCGCGTCTCATCTAGACATGATACATTGATCCCCGAACGCGCTCTCCATCAATTCTGAAACTCCACCAGGGTGAGGCGGAAACGGAGTTGACGGGGGAGCGGTGGCCATCAATCCCACGCCATAAGGACGCGAAGTAAGTGATTCTAAGCTGATCTAAGATACGTTGACTTCAACTATGCTATTCTCATAGCTGAAGTTGCGTATCTTAGATAGATCCTGCCCCCTCACCCCCGGGACCCGCATTGTAAACCAGGCCATAGTTAGGGAGAATGTCTTTTTTGAACTGAAGCTTGAAAAGCCAAGGATTTCTTCTGGACTGAATTCTTCTATAACATTATTTGTGTGTGTGTGTGTGTGTGTGTGTGTGTGTGGTAGTTACTAGGGCTGTTAATTAATTACAGTTAACTCACACGATTAACTCAAAAAATTAATCACGATTAATTGCGCTGTTAAACAATAGAATTCAAATTGAAATTTATTAAATATTTTGGATGTTTTTCTACGTTTTTATATGTATTGTATTTTGTGTTTTAATGCACCCAAAAACAAAACAATGTGAAACATCAGAGCCTACAAGTCCACTCAGTCCTACTTCTTGTTCAGCCAATCGCTAAGACAAACAAGTTTGTTTTCAACATTTACAGGAGATAATGCCAGTCCTCTTCCTATTTACAATATCAGCAGAAAGTGAGAATAGTCATTTGCATGGCACTTTTGTAGCCAGTATTGCAAGGTATTTACGTGCCAGATATGTTAAACATTCATATGCCCTTCATGCTTCAGCCACCATTCCAGAGGACATGCTTCCATGCTGATGATGCTCATTAAAAGAATAATGCATTAATTAAATTTGTGACTGAACTCCTTGGGGGAGAATTTTATGTTCCCTGCTCTGTTTTACCCACATTTTGCCATATACACCTCTACCTCAATATAATGCTGTCCTCAGGAGCCAAAAAATCTTACTGTGTTATAGGTGAAGCCGCGTTATATTGAATCTGCTTTGATCCACCAGTGTGCGCAGACCCCTCTCCCCCCAGAGCACTGCTTTACCACGTTATATCCGAATTCGTGTTATGTTGTGTTGCATTATATCGAGGTAGAGGTGTATTTCATGTTATAGCAGTTTCAGATGATGACCCAGCACATATTGTTCATTTGACAAAATGCAAAGAAGGTACCAATGTGAGATTTCAAAAAATAGCTATAGTACTCGACCCAAGCTTTAAGGATCTGAAGTGGCTTCCAAAATCTGAGAGGGACGAGGTGTGGAGCATGCTTTCAAAAGTCTTAAAAGAGCAGCACTCCAATGTGGAAACAACAGAACCTGAACCACGAAAAAAGAAAATCAAACTTCTGCTGGTGGCATCTGACTCAGATAATGAAAATGAACTTGGTGGTGATCTGGCATGAAGAGGCAAGCCCTTAACCATATTTGGAATAAAATGCAAAACTCATGTCTTTGACTTACTGTCCTCACAGTAAGTTTTCCAAACCCACAAAAAGACACCCACCACACCCAAATGAAAAAAAATCTATTTATGCAGGTTTGCCTCTCAGAAAAGATAGGAAGTGTATGAGAGACACTTCTGTTATTACCTTCTAGCTTTTGGGAGGTACATGGATAATAAGGGGATAAGAATCCTATATTAAAGTAAAAGAACTTACAACTGCATAGTTGCGGATCCAACAGCCAACACGCATCTCTAGCTTCCCTGCACTCCATCCTCAAACCCACTCTATGCACTGCTTCTTGAAATCCTGTCCCACTGTGCTTTTTCTAGGGCCCTCCATGCCCCTGCAGTTTGAAGGGGAACAAGATTGCTCTTTAATATTTAAAATGTTATTAGTTCATGATCATTTGCTCAAATCTTCCCTATTAGCTGTCATTTCTCATGTTCCCAATATCATCTCCTCCTTATAGATGACTGGATTGTCTTTCCTCTGGTTCGTTAACCACTCTGTGGGCCTAGAACTAAAAATTCAACAGTCTCCCCATGGTACATAGTTAATTATATTAATCTCCAACTAAAAGTCTGTGTACCAGAAAGGATATCTTCACTATATTTACCCTACATATATAAAAAGGTTTTGTTCATTTGAATTGGAGGCCAGCTTGTATGTAAAACAGTTTCTTGTGGCTGTCCTTTTGAACTATAACATAGACTTGTTATAGTCCACCTAAAGAGTGAAAAAGATGATCAAAAGTTTCCTGATTCTGTAGTCTATTATACAAAGGGATCTTGTTATCTGAATATCGGAAGTTTTTTTCAAAAAGTTTTTATTGCAGGCTACTAACCAGTGTTGAAGGTAGAATATTATAGAATATGTAAGATAAATGAAGCAATGCTTCTTAATGGTGTTATTGAAACAGGAAGAAATACATTCACCTGCATTCCATATCAATGTAATAAATCACTTTGTTTTAATGGTAGAGTCTTCCCCCATTTCATACGTAAGCATATAAGAAGTATATCCTATCCAGATTTATTTTTTTTTTTAGTTGCTCTCTCATATTCCCTAGCTCCCTGATCCAATAGTCCTACTCACTGAAATAGATGTTCCTGTTAGGAAGAATAATGGGGCATGCATGGGATACTTAATAATAATCTCTGCTTCACCAACAATACCTGACCTTGTCACCTTACTCATGGACTCTTTCCAGATGTTATAGAATGAGGGAGCTTATTAAATGTGCAATCCATTGACAAAGCCATCACATTTCAAATGTTACCAAGCAAGGAGAAAAAGCCTCCATATATCTATGTAAAGAGGGGAGAAAACAAGGCCATTCATTAGTAATTCCATCAATGGGAATACTTTTAGCACAGCTTTTTCTTCCATTCTCTCTTTTCCATCTCTAATGTGAGGCAGTTTTCTCAAGCCTGCTGTTTATGAACTGTTTTGAGCAATTGTTTCTGTTGTCTAAATCTAAAACCAGGAGGGAGTTATGGCGATGCATCCCCATGTGAGTCTAGTCACTGTAGCGATTACTCAGTGTGCATAAAATTGCCATAATCTAAAAAGAACTGAAAAAGCAAGCAGGAAGAGATCTTTCAAATTTTATTTATTTGGCATATGCAGTCCAGTTAAGCCAAGCCATCACGTTCTAATCAACGATGTTCCAGGCATGAAAACCTCCAGGAAGTTGAGTCATTTTGCAGTCCTCCACAATGTGTCATGGTTTGTGCCTGCCCTTATTGACATAGCGGACTATCTCTGAAACACCACCAAAATTCTGTTGCAACACAAATTCCATGTCTGGTATGAAACTTGCAAATGCAGCACAACTATAACTACAGCTAGACATAGGGACACAGTTCCTCAATTTGTGTAAACTGTCAGATCTCCATTGACTTCCATGGAACTGTGACAATGTACATTTGCAGAGAAGCTGCCCCAGGGAGAATTGTTTAAAGCCTCGCAGGCAACTGGATGGTGGGATGAAAAAGAGACAGAGATATGAGAGATGGGGAAGAAAAACATTTTCTTTTTTAATTGTGAAATTACACAGAAAATAGAGAAGCAAAATTTGTGACTAGATGGAAAAAGCCATAGCTTATGATGAAATAACTAGTGCCTTTGTCTGAAAGCCATATTCGATGTGAAACGGGTGGCTGCTAAAAGTAGAAGGGAAGACAACTGTGGCACACAAGCTGTGGCTTTTTACATCTTTCACCTGCAAATATTTTTCCACATTCTTTCAGCTGCGAATATGTTTCACATTGACTTCCTATATAGTGGCTTTTATCCACCAGCCTTGCATACAGGGCATTCCATTCACCGCTGATGGCCTCACAGTACCACCAGGAGGCCATGTAGAACTGCAGCCCGGGAGCACTGTGGAGAGTAGGTGCTGCAGAAAGTGCCACCCCAGGGAGCCAGTGTGATAGTACCCTGTGGCCCCCTGATTGGCCAAACACTGGGATTTGCCCCAAGAAGTTATGTGGGCAATCACACAGAATTTGGCCTGCTGCAACTCCAGACTTTGCCTTGTCTCCTGATCTCCAGCCTTGGATCCCAGCATGATTCTGACCCTGACTCTTGCCTTCTGACTTCAGCCTTGTTCTATATCTGATCTCTGTTCTCTAACTCCAGCCTGACTCTCATCCTGATTTCTGCCTCCTGATTCTAGCCTGGTTATGCCTCTGAGACTCTGCCCTGACTCCAACCCCAATAATTGCTTACTGAACCTGGCTCTTGTGATTCTTCCAACTCCCGCTCTCTGGTTTACATTGTTGGCATGCAGAATCCAGCCCAGCCATGACCACTAGGCCAGACCACCTACACCCCCAGTCCCTTATGTTGTATCTCAGAAAGGCACAATTCCTTCCTTCCTGCCCCCTTGTTCTAGGGACAAGTCATTTGATGCTGTCTATGAAGGGGAGAATGCAGGGGTGGGTGGGTAAGGGGGGAGAGCAGGGTCTGGGTGGTTGGTCAATGGAAGTTGTGCACCCAGAGGAAAGGTCTGGGAAAGTTTTGTTGCGGCATATCAGGGGAGGGTGCTCTTATTCCTCTTATGCCCTTGCAATCTAGCCTTATGTGTGGCTGCACATCATACAGTGATACCAAAATCTCCAGTCAGCTGCATATTCATGGCTAATTTGACCTTAAAATGTAGCTCTGCTCTGAAAAGTGATTCTGTAAAAATCAAATTGCAGAGGTTCTGTATGTATTGTGTCTCCAGGGCAAATTTTCTCAGTGTGCATGTAAAGGATTTCTTCTTCTTTTTTTTATTAACTAACGCTCCTGGAAACTGACCATTGAATGTGGAGGTCAGGCTGTGTTCTCACTATCTCACACAGGAGCACCATTATATTTCTGGAAGTTCTACTGCTGCAGAAGGTAGCTGCCATTTTGTGTTCAGAAGCCAAATGTTATGGATGAGACACAGATCATGTGATTACTCTGACTTTTGTTTGTTTTGTAGTCCCTCTGTAATCCAAAACAAATAGTATTGATTAGGGCTGTTGATTAATTGCAGTTAACTCATGTGATTAACTTAAAAAATTAATCATGATTAATCTCATGATTAATCACACTTAAATAATAGAATACAAATTGAAACATATTACATATTTTTGGATGTTTTTCTACATTTTTCAACATATTGATTTCAATTACAACACAGTATACAAAGCTGACAGTGCTCACTTTATATTATTATTATTTTTATTACAAATATTTGCACTGTAAAAATGGCAAACAAAAGAAATAATTTTTTTCAATTCACCTCATATAAGTACTGTAGTGCAATCTCTTTATCGGGAAAATGCAACTTACAAATGTAGATTTTTTGTTTGTTATGTAACTGCAGTCAAAAACAAAACAATGTAAAACTTTAGAGTCTAGAAGTCCACTCAGTCCTACTTCTTCTTCAGACAATCACTCAAACAAACAAGTTTGTTTATATTTACGGGTGATAATGATACCTGCTTCTTATTTACAATGTCACCTGAAAGTGAGAACAGGCATTCACATAGTACTTTTGTAGCCACCATTACCAGGTATTTACATGCCAGTTATGCTAAACATATGCCCCTTCATGTTTGGCCACCATTCCAGAGGACATGTTTCTATGCTGATGATGCTCATTAAAAAAAATGTGTTAATTAAATTTATGACTGAGCTCCTTGGGGGAGAATTGTATGTCTCCTACTCTGTTTTACCCACATTCTGCCATATAATTCATGTTACAGCAGTCTCAGATGAAGACCCAGCACATGTTGTTTGTTTAAGAACACTTTCATTGCAGATTTGACAAAACTCAAAGAAGGTACCAATGTGAGATTTCTGAAGATAGCTATAGCACTTGACCCAAGGTTTTAGAATCTGAAGTGCCTTCCAAAATCTGAGAGGGATGAGGTGTGGAGCATGCTTTCAGAAGTCTTAAAAGAGCAACACTCTGATACGGAAACTACAGAACCCGAACTACCTAAAAAGAAAATCAACTTTTCTGCTGGTGGCATGTGACTCAGATGATGAAGATAAACATGCATCAGTCGGCATTGCTTTGGATGGTTATTGAGCAGAACTCATTATCAGCATGTCCTCTGCAATGGTGGTTGAAGCATGAAGGGACATATGAATCTTTAGTGCATAAATATCTTGCAATGCCAGCTACAACAGGGCCATGCGAATGCCTGGTCTCACTTTCAAGGGATATTGTGAACAAGAAACAGGCAGCATTATCTCCTGCAAATGTAAATAAACTTGTTTGTCAGTGCAATTGGCTGAACAACAAGTAGGTGGAAGCTACTGAGTGGACTTCTAGGCTTGAAAGTTTTACTTTGTTTTATTTTTGAATGCAGTTTTTTTTTGTATATAATTCTACACTTGTAAGTTCAGCTTTCATGATAAAGAGATTGCACTACAGTACTTTTATTAGGTGAATTGAAAAATACTATTTCTTTTGTTTTTTTACAGTGCAAATATTTGTAATAAAATAAATATAAAGTAAGCACTCTACACTTCGTATACTGTGTTGTAATTGAAATCAATATATTTGAAAATGTAGAAAATATCCAAAACTATTTAAATAAATGGTATTCTATTATTGTTTAACAGTGCAATTAATCACAAGATTAATCATGATTATTTGTTTTACTTGTTTGACAGCCCTAGTAGTGACACTAAAACTACATGGTTGCTTCTTTTGTTTGGAAAACATAACAATTGCCTCTTGGTATTGAATCCCAGAAAATCACTCCTAACTCTTAAGATGTTTTAGTGTACAGTGATCTTAGAGCATTTGACTATTTCCTATAATAAAGTACAGTGCATTTACATACATATAGCTTTGATTGTATACACTTTGGAATTACTTGAGGTGAGTTATTTTTTGCCAGTGGCTTCTGCTGCACCGTCTGTGAATTACTGGAAGAATTCGGAAATGTAAGCAGCAGACCTGAGCATTCCAACAGTAAGGATAAATGATGTTAAGAGTATACATAAGCGCCAGTGAAAGCTGTATAATAGCCCCCCTTTTTGGACAATATCTTCTCTTAAAACCCAATGATATCCCCAAACATACCAAGTGCAGTTCTGCTCCACTTTGATTAAAAGATCATCTTCATCAAGCTACCAATTCTTTTCAATTGCTTGTGTGGTGCTTAAGACAGGTTTCCTTGTATTTGTGTCCCAATTGGCTTTGTTTTTTTGTACTTTTATTAGTGGTTTATTTCAAAAATGCTTTTCCAGGGCCTTTTCATTTCTAAAGGAGAGGTAAAGCACACCTTATGTGTGCTGCAACCAAATGCAATAAAAGCAATTTAACATATTTTTGTCATGCCTTGCCACAAACATTTTTCCTTCAGAAGAATATATATTAAAGAAATACTTTAAGAACGACAATTTTGATGGTGATAATAGCAGATTAGACAGTCTGTGGAGAACAAAAATCAGCTGCTGCCGCTGCCAGACCTGCTAATACCCTGCATTAAGGGCCTGGAAATGCACAAGAACAGTTCCACTGACTTCAATCAAAGCAGCAATGAGTTGTGTGGCACCTTATAGACTAACAGATGTATTGGAGCATGAACTTTTGTGGGTGAATACCCACTTCGTCGGATGCATGTAGTGGAAATTTCCAGGGGCAGGTATATATATGCAAGCAAGAAGCAGGCTAGAGATAATGAGGTTAGTTCAATCAGGGAGGATGATGCCCTCTTCTAGCAGTTGAGGTGTGAAAACCAAGGGAGGAGAAACTGGTTTTGTAGTTGGCTAGCCATTCACAGTCTTTGTTTAATCCTGAGCTGATGGCATCAAATTTGCAGATGAACTGAAGCTCAGCAGTTTCTCTTTGGAGTCTGGTCCTGAAATTTTTTTGCTGCAGGATGGCTACCTTTAAATCTGCTATTGTGTGTCCAGGGACATTGAAGTTTTCACCTACAGGTTTTTGTATATTGTCATTCCTAATGTCAAAGTTAGAATCAAGACTCACAATTTGTCAGACCACTCTGTTTATTAGCACAGCGCTTTGCCAATAACATTCAGAATATGTGAGTGGCCATGCAAGGCCCAAACAGTCTTATTTATACAGATAAAAGAGCGGGAATTAGACAAAGGAACAAAGAAAGCAAAACAGGAAAATTTACCTGGGGCACAGCATGCATATCCTATTTCCTTACTAACTGTTATCGATCTCAGGCTAATGCTTCACCAATTGCCCTTAAACGGTGCAATTGTTCTATGTTAATATCTGTATTCCTGACACCTGGTTGCAACATTCCAACATTTTTGCTTAAAGATACAGACAACATTTCTTTAATTCTTTTTATTTTAATATATAATTCATTTTACTTTCACAATTCCTTCTTTTGGTCAGGCGTACGCCATGACCAACTCTTACTGGGTTCCACAAATTAACCGTTCCTTATCTCTTAGTTCATCAGTGATATTTAAAATTATCATGTTAGCACTCTGTTTTGGGGCAGTCATCTGGGTGACACAATTCTGTATACAACAGGAGATTAACTGAAAGCATACAAAAATCACTAAGATTCTAAACAGGATAGTTAGGGCTCCCTGAAATAACCAGTTTCCTATGCCAGAGAAATTGAACAGGTTACTTAGCCACTTCCATAAAGAATTCAGCTCTTCATGAGGAAGATATGCGATTTGTTCTAAGTGGCTATAGCGATCTATTACCTCATTGGTATTGTATAAACACACAACATTGTTTTCCAGTGAGAGCACAGGTCCCTCCTTTGGCCGCCAGCACTATTTCCAATGCCTGACGGTTCTGGAGGGCCACCTGTCCGATCGCCCCTGCTTCTTTGGCCAGGGCTCTTAAACTTTCTCTGGTTTTATTTGCCATTATTTAACTACTTAGGAGCCTTTTTTTTGCCTGGTGTATTGCTCCCCCAAGTGGGATAAAGGAACTGCCAATAGCCTCTTCCCAGGTGTCATTACTGTTCTATATTGTGTTAAATGGACAAGGTCCTCCAGTGAGGTCTGGGGAATTGAGTAGGATAGCCAGGACAGGAACACCAGTTTGAGAGTGGGCTGGGATGTGGCTGCAGACCCAGCATTTAGAAACAATAAGGGTCTGAGCTATCCACACTTGCTGCTGGATAAAAGAATTGTCATTGTGGACTCCGCAGACCTTAAGACACCAGCAGCCTGAGGCGCATGTTGGAGGCAGGGCTCTTCTGGTTCTGACAACCTCAACTGAGGGAACTGCAGTCACAGTTTTATGTCCACCAGGCAGCAGGCGCTAAGCTCACTACTGCTTCTTCTAGGGCCTTGCTTTATGTAGTCATCTGCTTCTGGCAACCCTTACAAGAGCGTAGATTGTAAGTTATTGCAGGCTGTTTCTCTACGACTTCTTCTGGAGTCAAAAAAATTGACTTTGCGTGGTCCTGAGGTGGTGGTTGGTTCACTGGGGGTGGTGCATTCTTACACTGCGAAGCATATATCCACTCTGAGATGCCAGACAGTTTAACAGCTGTCCCTTAACTCTGGCTGTAACAATGGCCTTCACACCTTGTCTTTTCCTGATGCATACATTCCTTATTTACACAAATAGATTGAGAATACAAACAGTAGTATTTTATATAGAACAAAAAAGCATTGCAAATTAAACCTTGCTAAGTTTTACAATTGATAACTAAGACAATTTTCATTGAGACCCAGGCCTTCAATGTTTTTCTAATTTACTTAACACAGACAGAATAGAGAATCCTGTCTCTTACTACCTAATTTTTAAAACAAAGAGTTAGAGAGGGCCCAATTTGTAATGCATATGGGAAAACAGAATTTTATAGTCCCAGGGGGTCAGTTCTTTTTGCAATTTAAAAAAAAGTGGCTAGCAGGATGAAATCAAATTATACTTTAATTTTTAGCCAGTCAGGACTTTGGGGAGCCTCCTCTCCCTTGGAGCAGACTTGTTCAGGGCAAGAAGCTTACACAGCTTCACCTCCTGGGTCTCTCCTTGGAGCATTCAGCATCCTCTGCCCCTCCGTGCACTTTCCACAGCGAGCCCACCCCAGCGGGGTCCTGGGGAAGCCACCGGGTTCTGCACCCCCACTTTGCAGTCAGACGTGACTCTCAGCCAGCCAGTAAAACAGAGGTTTATTCGATGACAGGAACAAGGTCTAAAACAGAGCTTGTAGATACAGCGAACCGGACCCCTCGGCTGGGTCCATTCTGGAGGGCAGTGAGCCAGACCCCCAGGTCTGCCCTCCACCCTTGATCCCAGCCAGCTCCAGACTAACCACCCCTCCCAGCCCCTCCTCTCTCCTCAGCCCCTTTCCCGGGCCAGGAGGTCACCTGATCCCTTTGTCTCCAACACCTTCAGCTGGCACCTTTGCAGAGGAGGGGCCCAGGCCATCAGTTGCTAGGAGACAGAGTGCCAGGCATTTAAGTGCACTGGCCCTTTGCTCTGCCAGATACTTAAGAACTGCCATGGGGACACTGAGGCACCAACACAGTACTCAGAGAAAACATTAAGAACTTTCCCAGTTTGTCACATTTTCCCCCCTTCGAGACCGAACTGAGCGAGGTCACGGGCAGGTATCCTGAGCCCTGCAGCCCCTCCCCCCTGCCAGCCAGGTCATTTGCATTTTCTCTGACCATTTCCATCCTAGCCAATTGGTTCCCTGGATTTGAATTCAAACCCTCGGCCGTTACAGGAGCGGGGCCTGGATCCTGTCCCATGGGGAGACAGTCACCCCCCAAAAGGGCCTCCCAGCCGATATCCTGGAGAACCCCAACGACCAGTAAAAGTTCTGTAGCAACCTCTGCAAACCGCAGGGAAGGAGACCTGCTTGCACGGGGGTTCGGGGAACGCGAGAGCAAACCGGGGAAGGAGACCTGCTTCCCCGTGGTTTGATCTCGCGTTCCCCGAACCCCCCTGCAAACCGCAGGGAAGGAGACCTGCTTGCACGGGGGTTCGGGGAACGCGAGAGCAAACCGGGGAAGGAGACCTGCTTGATTACCAGAGAGGCTTCCTCAGGTATGCTGCGATATCTGCTTATTCCACGGAGGTCAAGAAAAGCGCTAGTAAGTGTCTACACTTGATTACCAGCTGCTTGATTACCAGCTGCTTGATTACTCAGTGGCCACTGAGTTTTGGGATCCCCCTGAGTTAGCCTAGACCATTTTCCCAGAAATTTACAGGAGTCTGGACCCTTTTTACAGGAGTCTGGACCCATCCTAAATACATAAAATGAGCCGGCGTTCATTTAGGGAACTGTCCCGACTTAGACGTCTGTTTACCAATATAAGAGGACTTCACACACCAATTACACAAGAAGGAAATTGGGGTTCGTCAGAGCGATGCCCAGTGCAACACACAAAAGGAGCCCACAGGCTACTGCCTCAATTGCCTTTGCTTTCACACCAGGGTTTTTACCCAAAGTGCGGTGCGGCTGCAATTGTGCAGATTCCACTCACTCAGACCGCGGGGACAGGAACCCCTTGGTCAGCCGATCCCCAGACAGAGACGGCACCCAGACTCAAACACTCCACAAGAGGACAGATAGACACAGAGACAGGACAGTCCTCAGTCCAGACAAAACACAGAAATAATTACCTGACCAGATTCCTGATGTCAGATCCCAGGATCCCTACCAGAACAGAGTGGGAACCAACAGGTTCGATGGCGTAGACCTCATTGTGGCTGTGCGCCTTTCCGCTCTAGTGGGGGACCGCTTGGGCCAAATGCCCAGGTGCCGGCTGCCACGGTTATCCCACAAAAACAGTCAGGAATCACACAGCCCCAGTGAAGACGGTTGCCATCTCGGTGGGACCTCCAAATTGTCAAAGTTAGAATCAAGACTCACAATTTGTCAGACCACTCTGTTTATTAGCGCAGCGCTAATAAACAGAGTGGTCTGACAAATTGTGAGTCTTGATTCTAACTTTGACACTAATATCTGATTTATGTCCATTCATCCTTTTCCGTAGGGACTGTCCAGTCTGGCCGATGTACATAGCAGAGAGGCATTGCTGGCATATGATGGCGTATATTACATTGGTGGACATGCAGGTGAATGAACCGGTGATGGTGTGTCTGATCTGGCTAGGTCCTGTGATGGTGTTGCTGGTGTAGATATGTGGGCAGAGTTGGCATCGAGGTTTGTTGCATGGGTTGGTTCCTGAGTTAGAGTTACTATGGTGCAGTGTGCAGTTACTGGTGAGAATATACTTCAGGTTGGCAGGATGGGTTGTAGATTCCTGATGATGCATTGGAGGGGTTTTAGCTGAGGACTGTATGTGATGGCCAGTGGAGTTCTGTTGGTTTCTTTCTTGGGTTTGTCTTGCAGTAGGAGGCTTCTGGGTACACGTCTGGCTCTGTTGATCTGTTTCTTTATTTCCTCGTGCGGATATTGTACGCCAGCGACACCATCACAGGATCTAACCAGATCAGCCACACCATCACTGGTTCATTCAACTGCACGTCCACCAATGTAATATACGCCATCATATGCCAGCAATGCCCCTCTGCTATGTACATCGGCCAAACTGGACAGTCCCTACAGAAAAGGATGAATGGATATAAATCAGATATTAGGAATTGCTGCTTTTACAGATCCAGACTAACACAGCTACCCCTCTGATACTTGACTTCAGTCAGAAGCTTCACATTATCTGAAAATGGTAAGCCCAGATATATTTATAATTTGTTCATGGTCGACTGATCACAATTAAAACAGCTTCCTCTTCTAATTTTGGTTTAGGGCAAAATGGGCATAGGTTTATGATATTATCCATAATACAATCATAATTGGAATTAATACCAGTGGGTATGCAGGACAAATAGTTCCAAGGATATATATATATATATATATATATATATTTTGGGTGAGGGATGGGCATATATATCTCTTGCATTGCCACTAAATTACAAGGGATGAGTATTTATATTGGATCTAGTGGCTCAAGGAACAAGTATTGAACTATGGTGCTAATTCTTAGGCTGCACAGATTCAAATATTTGTCTTTACCTTTCCCAACTAAACTATTCAGTTCAGCCAGTGTCCACAAATATTAACATGTGGAAGCCCTGCTGCTTCCACAACTATTCCTTGGTAATGCTCAGAGCAGTTTATGAATCTTGCACTGCCTGGGAGAGAATGATTGTTTCTTACACTGAGCACATTTTTGAGTGAAAATCTGATCTTCTAGAATTTAGTCATAGAATTTAAGGCCACAAGGGACATGCAGATCATCTAGTCTGACATTCTGCAGACCACAGACCACCAACAAATCCCAGCATCAGCACACTCAACCCAACAACTAAAATTAGACCAAGGTATTACAGCCCTCATGAGACTAAACTATTATGTGCCAGAGGAGAGACCAGGCAATACTGAAGTGCAACAATGCTTGAGGCACATGCAATGGCAGGAAATTGATTGAGATATACCCAGATGATCCTGGCAAGCCACCCACACCCCACGCTGCAGAGCAAGGTGAAAACCTCCAAGGACACTGCCAATCTGACCTGGGAGAAAATTCCTTTCTGATCCCACATATGGTGATCAGTTAGACCCTGAATATGTGAGCAAGAACCAACTAGCAAAGCAACCGAGAGAGAGAATGCTCAGTGCCGCCTCAGAGCACTGGCCCACCCTGTCAATCTCTGCCTATCTCTGATGCTCCAGAGGAAGGTGACATAAACAAATAAACCAAAATATATTGGGGAAGGAGAAAAGAATCACCCACTGAAGCCCTGACGCATGAGATTTTAGGAAGATCTGACATAAACCAGAAGGGACTCACAGGATTTCTGAGTCCTGTTTCACACCATCATAAGCAGTCCTGTCATACAATCCCACTCATAAATTATCTTTTATCTCATCCCCAACCACACTGAATAGCACCCAAGTATCATCCTTCCTTATTCTCCTTTATTTATATAAATAAAAACACTCATTATTTATTTTAATCTCCTGGGGAAATTGTAATTCAGCTTGACTTTTAGCAATTCTCACTTTATTCCTACATTTTCTGACCTCCAAAATGTAATTTTCTTGGATCCTTTTTTCCATTTCCTGAAGGCTTTCTGCTTATTCCTAATAATATTTTTGAGGCAACTATTCAGCCATGTGGGTCTGGAGCCTTTCCCTACAAGTTTTGCTTGGAGTGCAAATTGCAGGTAATTTTTGTATTCTTGATTTAAAGAAATTCCAACCCTTCTCCACACTTAAGTACTTGAGCTCTTCAGTCTATCTTAGTTCATTGGATAATTCCTATAATTTCCCAAAATCTGCCCTTTAAAATAAAAAAGTCATAACTAACTACCTGGTTTTGTTATCTTTCCATTTAATGCAAACTGAATCAACTCACGATCACTTGATCCAAGGTTATTTCCTAGATTCAGCTCTTCTATGATGTCCTCACTATTTATCAAAACCAAGTATAAAATTACATCACCTCTTTTTGGTTCAGTGACTGTTTGATAAAGAAAACTGCCATCTATCATATCCAGGAATAGCTGGACCTTACCAATATTAGCAGCATCTAATCTCCAATGTATATTTGAGCAGTCAAAGTCTCCCATTATGACACAATTCCCCACAGTATTTCTCTCTCTAATAATATTAAAGGTATCTCTATCCATATCCAATCTGACCCTGGAGGTCAATAGCAGACCCCCAGACTATCCCAATAGAATCTTTTTTACATCTTTTCCCATAGTAATTTTTATCCAAGTAAACTCTGTTTTATACAGACTATTGTGACCCAATGATATCTTGATGCAAACTGTAAGAGGGCACAGGATACAGGGATTCCCATGGGTTCACCAAAAGAATGTTATATAAGGTCTCAAATGAAAGCCTGTGTCATACTGGTCATCATAACCATTGCAACATGTATATATTAAAAATATTTGAGGAATTATGTATATATATTGAAAATTATGTTCTCTAGGCATTATAGTTAAAGGCAGGTCACTCAAGGTAGTGTGTGCCTTGGGACAAACTTCTCCACATAGGAGGGAGACACTTATCTCCCTGGTGGACCATTGTGTATCTTATAATAGAATATTGACATACTGGGTCAAATGCTAATGAAGCGCTTACAGAGACTTCAGAAGGAAATTAACAGGAACAAGTAAATAATGCAGGTGGTGGAGGGAGAAACTGTTTTCAAGGATCAGAGGGGTAGCCGTGTTAGTCTGGATCTGTGAAAAGCAACAAAGAATCCTGTGGCACCTTATGGACTAACAAATGTATTGGAACGTAAGCTTTCGTTGGTAAATACCCACTTCCGCAGATGCATGTAACCCACCATACATCTGACGAAGTGGGTATTCACCCATGAAAGCTTATGCTCCAATATATTTGTTAGTCTATAAGGTGTCACAGGACTCTGTTGTTTTCAAGGGAAGATCAAAGGTCTCTGGTGTATCTGAGGAGTGCAGATATATGCTCTTGTGTCCTCCAGTCTGTGAAGACAAGCTGCCTGCAGCCTTGATTTTAAGAAAGGGGAATCTAAGGTAAACTGTATGTACCTTTTAAAAATCAATGTGAAACCCAGAATCAGATTTAAAGGGATGAAATTGTCTGGCCCTCTATAAGGGAGAAGGGAGAAAGCCAGCTCTTGCCAGCATCTTTTACATAAATTATAATGATACACACTCATGACTCTGCCTACTGAGCTTGGTTACTTTGGTTGGAATTTGTTGAAGTTCTGATTATAATAGCTCATTATTATTGTACTCATGAAGGGGCACAGGAATTGTACAGAATATGTCCTGGAGTGAGTAGTTCACTGTGCCTTTATGGGTAGTGAACTTTGTATTGGCAACAAAATTCAAGCCCTGTGGAGAAAAAGCTATGTACTAAAGGCCATTCCAAGGAGTAAAGATCCTGCTTTCTCCTGGGTTTCCCACCTAGCAATTCTGTGTCCTCTGTGATGTGAATGTGCAGGACTGCAGAGCAGACTTTTCAGGGACACTTGACCAAACCACCACCAGCAGCACAGTTGACTTCATAGCAAAGCAGTGGTGCAGAACTGACTCCTCAGGCAACTGATAAACGGTGGCAGTGTTGAGCTCAAATTACAGTGCACCAGAGCTCATAGGTGAGTTTGACAGTATAGAGGGAGAAAACAAAAGAGTGGAGGTGGGATAGGTAGAGATGTGGCATTAGCTGGACAAGGGAAGTCCTACTCACAATCCTACACTCCAAACACAGCTGCCTGTCTAAGGACATATTCTGAAAATTGACCTTGACTCCTAATGTCATTGATGTAAGCAATGTCAGGAGCTCTACTGTATATGGCTGCCAGCTGCCAATTTTTTTAATTACTGTGTAGTACAAACCTGCTCAGGTCAGGTCTAATCAACATGGTACTAAGAACACGTTCAGCAGCAGGCATGATGTCTGAACCAGGTATCACAGTGCTGCTATTAGTGGTGGAGCTGACCATGTGCTATCCATGTTGGGAACTGTTTAGAAAGTGTTCCTAAAATATTGGCAGGGTCAGAGTCACACCCAGCCAATGCACCACCGTCTCCCACAGTGCCTTCTGCACAACTTCTCCTACACAGTGACTCCATCCACACAACTGCCCCACACAGAAACTCTTCACCTCACTCACACAGATCCCTAAATTCTCCTTAAATTACTGCAAGCCCCCTCAGATAACCCTCTCAACACAATTACTTACCCTCTCCCAGTCATTTCCTCACTTCTCCACCCATCACTATTTCCCTCCACACACACTCACTGCTCTGCCCTGCACTCGTAGCCACTTTCCTCCTCCATCCCCCCCACAACATGCACCTCAAACTCAGCTTGTGTTAAGCGGTCTACTCTCCCTCTCTCTGCAAGCCAGATAGGGGGAGCAGAAATGGGTTGCAGAACAGTCTTCAGCCTTCTTGGTGTATGCACAATTTGCCTCAGGTGACACCTGACCAGGGTTCATCACTGAATTTGATCTGTTGTTGGATCATTAGTCTCCCCCGCTAGGGCAGGGTACTGCCAGGGAGTGCGACATGAACACTGATCCATGCACAACATTCCTCCTTATTTTCTCCTAGCAAGCAGGCTATTTTTCACCCTCTTCTCTCTCTGCCTATGGAGGGAGAGGGGTGCCTGGGGATTCAGCCAGCATTTGAGATCTACTGGCTATACAGCAGTCTGTGCTGGTTCTCCCACCTGTCTCTCCCATGGGTCAGTAATGGAGAGACAAACACTTGGAGGAGCCTGACTTCAAGAAGAGCCGGAGGCCTCATGTTATTTGCAGACACTGCAAGCAGCAACTTGAAAGAAGTGCTCAGCCTGAATCTTGGCTGGGAAAATGTTCCCATCTGTCCCCAGTACCCAGTGGCGTAGTTGTATGGAGAAGAAGAACTCATTCTCTATCCTTCTGTCTGTGGTGCATCTTCCATTCCTTCTGGTTCCGCATCTTGTCAGAAGTTACCATGAATATTCTACCCCTCTTTATTTACTATGTGCATTATGATGAATCTAGTATTTTGGTATATTTGTTGTATTTGAAAAAAATAATATGTATAAAAAGAAATGACCATGAAATTAACTGTACAGCATGAAGCTTTGCTGTGCAGCATTTCAATGTTGGTTTGATATTGCTTTCATCTTAACAACATACAGTTTTCTAAGTTTCCCTCAAGTGCCAGTAGCAAGTCAGGGTGTAAAGCCTATTTATTTGGACATATCACATTGAGTGGTAGTATGAATGTGGGCAGATCGAAGGCTACATAAAGTATATGATTGCTGAAATCCCTGTCATTGCTAGCATTCCAAAAGATGGGCTATACAGCCACTAGTGCAGATGTAGTTTTATTGCATTAAAAAGATTTGAATTCTAACACTACATTCAGTTTAGTGAGGTTTATGTTATGCAGTTTTGTAGTGTGCTGCCTATTATTGATCATTGCGGCTAGGGCCAAACCTGTCATGGGTAACAATTAATGCATTTGTCAATACTCTTGTATTTTGCTGCAAATGATTCAAGTGTTTACTCCCTTTAAATGGGAAAGGAACCAATGCTAATCACAGAGCATTGAGCTTTGGAACCTTGAAGACTAAATGTACTAGCTCAGTCAGGAAGGTGAACTGGAGTGGCTGAGAGGATTTCATGTAATTGAGAATTGAGGCAGGTGCAATTATCACTTGATAAATGCCAGAAAGAGGCACGATTTTATTTTTTACACTATACTTTCATGTGCTTTGCAGCAGCAGCAGTGACATCACTTGATTTTTCATTTGCAGTAAAATAAAAATCACAATAACAAGAGTGCATTTTCTGTTTGGGTTTTTAGAGATATGAAATGGATTGGATAAATTCCTGTTTGCAAGTGATCTCAACTTGCTATGAATTAGTTAAAGAATTCAGACAGTTTGCAATAAATCACAGTGTTCTTGTAAATAAAGATAAACCCTCCCAACCCAACGATTGGTCTTTCATAAGATATTAGGAGGTCTTCATGCCTATGGATTTTGGGGAAGTAAAGGTGAACTTTTAAAATGTGGATCATTGACATCTGCTGCAGGGATCTCTTAATTTTTCTTTTCAACCTCCATGCGATTTTTTTCCAGAGGTCAGTTGTCACTACATATAAGGGTACATCTACACTATGGGATTATTCCGATTTTACATAAACCAGTTTTGTAAAACAGATTATATAAAGTCAAGTGCACGCGGCCACACTAGGCACATTAATTCGGCAGTGTGCGTCCATGGTCCGAGGCTAGCGTCGATTTCTGGAGCGTTGCACTGTGGGTAGCTATTCTGTAGCTATCCCATAGTTCCCGCAGTCTCCCCTGCCCCTTGGAATTCTGGGTTGAGATCCCAGTGCCCGATGGGGCAAAAATTATTGTAGCGGGTGGTTCTGGGTAAATGTCGTCAGTCATTCCTTCCTCTGGGAAAGCAACGGCAGATAATCATTTCGTGCCCTTTTTCCTAGGATTTCCCTGGCAGACGCCATAGCATGGCAACCATGGAGCCCGTTCAGTTTTTTTTTTACTGTCACCGTATGTGTACTGGATGCTGCTGACAGAGGCGATACTGCAGCTCTACACAGCAGCATTCATTTGCTTTTGCATGACAGCAGAGACGGTTATCAGTCTTTCTGTACCGTCTGCTGCGCCATTGTAAATTGGCAATGAGATGACGGTTATCTGTCATTCTGTACTGTCTGCCGCTGTCATGGGTGCCCCTGGCTGAAGTTGACCGGGGGCAGGAAGACAAAAATGCAAATGACCCCCCGGGTCATTCCCTCCTTTATAGTATCTAAAAATAGAGTCAGTCTTGCCTAGAATATGGGGCAAGTGTACTAGAGAACCAGTGTATCAGAGAACCAGAGAGCACAGCCGCTTCATGTCAGATCCTGCAGAAATGATGAGCTGCATGGCATTCTAGGGGGTGTCCCTGTAGCAACCCCACCCGTTGCTTCCCTCCTCCCCAACCTTCCTGGGCTACCGTTGCAGTGTCCCCTCATTTGTGTGATGAAGTAATAAAGAATGCAGGAATAAGAAACACTGACTTGTTAGTGAGATAAAATGCGGGGGGAGGCAGCCTCCAGCTGCTATGATAGTCCAGGCAGGACATTAAGCGGTGAAGGGGAGAGGAGCCCAGCATCCCGCTGCTATGATAGTCCAGGCAGTACAGAATCTTTTCTTTACACATGAAGGGGGTGGGGGGGCTGATGGAGCTCAGCTCCAGTTGCTATGATGAGGACAGTTACCAGCCGTTCTGTACCATCTACTGGGAATGACTGGGTATCATTCCTATTTTTACCCAGGCGCTGCCGGCTAGCCTCACCTGAGGCCAGCCAGGAGCACTCACGGGGTGATGATGACAACGGATCATGTTGTACTGTCTGCCACCGGGGAGGGGAGGGGGGCGGATACTGCTCTTCACTGCCACAGCATCGCATCTACCAGCAGCATGCAGTAGACATAGGGTGACATTGAAAAAAGTCAAAAAATGATTTTTTTCCCTTTTCTTTCACGGGGGGGAGGGGGTACATTGACGAGCTATACCCTGAGCCACCCCGGACAATGTGTTTGACCCTACAGGCATTGGGAGCTCAGCTAAGAATGCAAATACTTTTCGGAGACTGCTGGGGACTGTGGGATAGCTGAAGTCGTCAGTTCCCCCTCCGTCCCTCCATGAGCGTCCATTTGATTCTTTGGCTTTCCATTACGCTTGTCACACAGCACTGTGCTGTGAACTCTGTATCATAGCCTGGAGATTTTTTTCAAATGCTTTGTTATTTTGTCTTCTGTAACAGAGCTCTGATAGAACAGATTTGTCTCCTCATACAGCGATCAGATCCAGTGTCTCCCGTATGGTCCACGCTGGAGCTCTTTTTGGATTTGGGACTGCATGGCCACCCGTGCTGATCAGAGCTCCACGCTGGGCAAACAGGCAATGCAATTCAAAAGTTCGTGGCGCTTTTCCTGTTTACCTGGCCAGTGCATCCGAGTTCGGATTGCTGTCCAGAGCGGTCACAATGGTACACTGTGGGATACCGCCCGGAGGCCAATACCGTCAATTTGCGGCCACACTAATCCTAATCCGATATGGTAATACCGATTTTAGCGCTACTCCTCTCGTTGGGGAGGAGTACAGAAACCGATTTAAAGAGCCCTTTATATCAATATAAAGGGCCTCATTGTGTGGACGGGTACAGCGTTAAATAGGTTTAACGCTGCTAACATCGGTTTAAACGCGTAGTGTAGACCAGGCCTTAGTGATGTAAATGAATGATATCACGGCTATCTGGCAAATGGAAAATTTGTCTTATATATGAGAAATTATTCTGAAGCATATGATATGCAACAAAACAGAACAGAATGTTTCATTTATTTAGACTCCCATCACAAGAAACAGGCACGATACAACAAATACATTGACAATATTTTGTGTAAAGTCAGATAAAATGTATTATACACTTAATAGACTATGAATATCAGAGCTAATAAACAACCCCTTCATAACAATAGCCCATCCATGTACCAATCATATCCCAAACTATCAACTCTTCTTCTCCTCAAGGACCTCAAGCAATGTCTAGTGAAGTCAATGCAAAGATTCCCAGACTCTTCACATCATGTCCTGAATGCCCAAGAAAATATGATTTGTATGCTCAGAACCTTAAACAAAACCAGGCTCTGGTGGCTAATAAGATGAAAAAGTTTCAGTACTGTGTGAATGATGTCACGTTAACAACCTCCTGTCTCCTCTATCAAGTTGGTGCCAGCTCAAGTGCCTCTGTGGCAACAATACTGCACAGAGAAAAGTACCATGAACATCTTTTGTAGCTATATGCAGGTGTGTTGAAAAAGCTACAACTCACAGTTTAGAGTGTATTTTAATGGAGCATAGTACATTGACTAAAAGTGTGGATGATCTAAGGTCATGAAACAGATAAAAAGATTTCTGAAATTCTTTCATTGCTAAGCATAGTCCCAGTTTGCTGGACTACATCATTATAAGCACAGCCATATTTCATTCTGTTGAACTCTATTTAGTGATGCTCCTGCTGGGTGGTTTTGTTTTGTGCTGTCTGTTACTAACCAACTCTTCCAGGGCTTATCCTGTCACTGGCAAAATTAATGCAATTGTCAATACACTGTGCATTCCAGTTTACGAGATTCAGGTCATGGTTCCTTTTATGGACAAGAAAACAATGCTTATCACAGGAGGATTGAGCGCTGCAAATTTGCCGATTGGGAAGACTGTCACTTT
This sequence comes from Gopherus flavomarginatus, assembly GCF_025201925.1. Classification (NCBI taxonomy): domain Eukaryota; kingdom Metazoa; phylum Chordata; order Testudines; family Testudinidae; genus Gopherus; species Gopherus flavomarginatus. The sequence continues at coordinate 36,515,681 of NC_066617.1, forward strand.
AAGAATGGTGAACTGGAATAGCTGACAGGACTATGTCATTAAGAAGCAGGGAGGGCTTAATTATCATCTGGCTAATCCCATAAGGAGACATAGTTTGATTTCATTAGTGGAGTGTAATTTTGTACACTTCACAGTAGCTGCACAGCTTGCCTTAGTTATCCAATGACTTTACAAAGTAGTTTGCACAAACCTTCCCTTCCCCCTACAACAAAAAGGCAAAGCCAACAGAAAGAGAATGAAAAATGGGCTCAGGTGAAGAGGCCTAATCAGGAATGAACTGTCAATTTCTTTCAGTTACTCTCTTTCAAAGGAATTTAGGTGTTTCAAGTTAGCTCTCTCTCTAGTAGTCATTGCCCTTTTCAGAGCAGGTGGAAAAAGGAATTGACAGCTATGTCATGTTACATACTGTATATTTGGAGGACAATTTACAGACGATGCTGTGAATTGCAAAAGAAAGAACAAAAGATAGAAATTATATATATATGTATATATACAGTGTTCCCTTTGATGTCAATCAGTTTTGCCAGAGGTTTCAGTAGGAACTGGATTTTTAGATATTCTTGTGTCATACTAATAACTTGAGTCAAATAAAAAATTAATTCTACAGATAATAGCTACAGAAGATTAACTTAGTGGAGAATCTGAGTGCTATAACATAGGTAAAGTGAAATATTTTTCCAAGGGTCTTTCTCTGTAAGGAAAATGCCTTCCAAGACCACTATAGTTCTTCACAGAGCATTTCCCTTATGGGGCATTCTGTTCCGGTCTGTTTCATTGGATGCTAAATGGCTCTCTGTGAGAGGCTGACTGATCTGTTCTTGCTGATTGGCTAATATACTCATGAGCTTAGAATAGATTTCAGTACTAATATCAGCTGATAGGATGGCTGTGACAAATTATAAATGAAGTCAGTGCTGATATGCACCTGCTAACCCCAGTCACCTTCTTAAGAGCAAAGCAAAATCCTGTATCCCATGAAATACTCTCCATATTAATCACATTTTGACAAGTGACAACCTTTTATAATGGCCAAAAGTATACAAGACTCTTTGGTGCCTATTAATAACAAGATTTGTATACTATAGCACTTGACTGTTTTAAAAGTGAGCTATTTATAATTTATTTGGGGCAACTGATCTGGCTAATCCAGAAAGGATTAGCACCTTCTATGACAAAAGAACCAAAAAGCATGCCCTGGGCAGTATTTTTATCCAGATTGTCTTCTCAAAACGCTGTTCAGCTGCTGAAGGCTTATGCAAGTTTAGGCCCCTGCTTGCTTAGATATTTAGGGTCATACACCTTTTTTAAAAGTAAAGATAAAAGCAAAAAACACGTGAATACTTTTCAATAAGTGTTTTGAAATAGCATCTCCCTTCCCCTTTCCCTTCTTTCCCACTTCTGCTTGTCCTTGTTTCTTTGTCTGCTGCCTGGTTTCTCTGCTTATTTGTTTGCTTGCTTAAGGAGAGCATTGAAATTGATTGTGAGAGATAAAGAAAATGGAATAGTTTAAAAGCAGTAACATGGTATAAAAAGGAATTGAAATGAAAAAAAATAAATGTTTGCAATGTAGTGCTACTCGGGGGATAATTCTGACAGAATTAATCAGCCACAGTACAACAGGAGCTTACTTTACTGCAGCCTTGGAAGGAGATTTTAGGGCCTCGAAAATACAATTAATGAGGCTAGTCTTCCTCCCACTGAAAATATGCACATTCACTTCACTGGGATTGGACCAAATAACTATGTATTGTACAAGGTAATGCTTTGCAGTTCTTTTAATTCTGAATTTGTATAAATGACCCTAATGAAAATCGATGGAACTATACACAGTCAGAAATTTAAGCATTAACATAAATCTGTTTGGGGACTCATTTGAAATCTACACCCAGATCCAGGTCTGTGACCTTTCATATCCAAATTTCTGCAGCCACTTGAAAGTTAATAGAAGATGGGTATATAGAATTATGTAGTATCTAATGACTGGACAGAGTAATTCATGTCCTCCTAACAAGATTAATCAGAGACGATTTGATTTTGTGAGATTTTTTTGTAGAAAAAAATGTACTTTAAAGGCAAAGTCTTTGGAAAAATATTTTATTACATACCAAATATCAGTCATATCCATCACGTTCCTGGGGAAATGTATCCCTCCAAATAGTAAACTTCTCATTGTTGTATTTTTATTGAAGAAACAAAACACAATAGATAAAGTCTGCAAATTTGTGCCACAGTGCTGCAGTGAACTCTAAGTGCACAGACTTTGTTCCTGGGCACAGACTTCAGTTGATTTTAGTGCAGCTTCATGCTGGTGCAGGCATCTGTCTGTGAAGAGCCTTCGTGGGCTAAATTCTGCCCTCAGTTACACCCATAAAACTATAGTAAAGTTAGTGGGATTTGTACAGATGCCACAGAGGGCAGAATTGGTCTCATGGTAAGCATAGCTCACATCTGGTGAAAAAAAATAATAATACGCAGTCATCCTCATTCCACTTGTTCCATAATGGCCCAATACTGCATTATTTAGTGAAGTTTATGTGAGTAGTCACATGAGCATGGGTTGCAAACTCACTGTAAATGCACACAGCTTATCAAGCTGACTTATGCTCATCATGTTAGACAACTGTAGGTATTTTAACAAATATACTTCTCTGATATCCTTTCACACATTTATTCTATGTTAAAGTACTAGGTCCATTTCTGCCTATTCTTACTCAGATGGGATCTAAACACAAAGTTGCACTGGTTTAGCAAACAGTTTCAGACTGACTTAAACTGGTACAACTCTGAGTGTGGATGCTTAATTGATGTGAACCTGTCGTGGTAAATTTACAGAAACAAACTAAACTGATATAATCAATTATTTTAACAAATAGGAATGTTGTCTACCCAGAGGCTTGCTGTAGTTTAGCTAAATCAGTTTTTAAAACCAATTTAAATTAATCTAGTGCAGCTTCTGTGTGTAAGTATGCCCTTACTTGACTATTCCTTCTCATGAGTAAGGCCTTGCAGGATTGGGTACTTAAACTATTCTTAAAGAATCCTTAATATAAAATCAAGATAGAACATGCTAATAGACAAATCCATAACCATAACAAATTAATAAGAGCACAAAATAGCTTACAGAACAGCAGCTGAAATCAACAGCTTTCAACATGCAGTTTTTCTAATTTGTATGTGGATGATTGGATTCATTCTCCTTGGATGTAATATTTGAAAATATGCGTCTGTAAAAATAACAGCATGGGGGAGATTTTTATAGAAAATCTTTCAGATACAGTCTAAAAATTGTATTTATATTACATATGGTGCTGGACTGGTATCTTATGTTTCATTTCATATAAGGCAGTAATATCCAGATCTAGCTTTAGCATGTGTGTAACTTTAAGCCCATGAGTAGTGCCAATTGACTTCAAGGGACTATTCATATGCTTAAAGTTACACATGTGCTTAAGTCAGGGACCAGCAACCTTTGGCACAAGGACCGCCAGGGTAAGCACCCTGGAGGGCCGGGCCGGTTTACCTGCCACGTCCGCAGGTTCAGCCGATCGCAGCTCCCACTAGCTGCGGCTCGCCAGTTCAGGCCAGTGGGCACCGGTCCAGGCCCAGTGGGCCGTGTGCCAAAGGTTGCCGATCCCCGGCTTAAGTGCTACATCAGGAAATTGCTTGTGTTATGTACTGGCCTAAATTAGGAAAATTAGTAAGGATACTTTTCTCCATCTGTAGTTGTGTTTTTAAAATTAAAAAAATAACTCAGAAGCTGAAAAAAGAAAAGGGTCAATTTAAGCAAAACATAATGAAGGTTAATTTGGTTTGTGTTGTAGAGTACATAATACATATAACAACAACTTTAAACTGGGAGGTGAGATAAAGCCTTAATGGGGTTTTGAAATTGATTACTCAAATGGACAGATGTTCTTTTATCATACCTGTTGGTACAACTAACACTGAAGAAATATTCAGAAGCACAAAGGGCAGTCAGGCACCCAGCTCCCACTTTCAGTGGGTGTCGGGGACCAATTCCTTTCAGGGTGAGATTCTGTGCTGTAGCTCTTAGAGGTGCAGCACAGAATTCATAGCGCAGGGGGAGTAGGAACGAAGATGGCTTTAAGTCATTTATGTCCTCTCAGTCTTGGGCTGCTTTGGGGCCTGGAGAGGCCCTCAGCATAATTTAGAAAGGCCTAGAGGCCCAAGTTATGGCAGACTCCTGAGGCTGCCTTATGGGCCGTAGCACTGTCCAGAATCTCCATACCACTGCAGCCCTATCTCACACTTCCCTCTCACTCTATCCTGCTCTAGACATTCCCCTTACACCAGAGTTGTGATGGAATCCTGTAGCAGGCCTGGCACCACACCGCCCCTTTGTGGCAGGGGTGGGATGGAGTGTCGGAACCTCGCCACTCACAAGTTCTCATGCTCGCCTCCCTGTGGTTGGCCTGATGCGGCCTAAACGCCTGCCTCTCCACAATCAGCCCTTGGCCAGGACAGGGGGCCCTAACAGGTAGAGTCCCTGTAAATTGCTCCCAGCATTGGAGCAGTATGGCCCAATGGTCAGAGTCCATAAAACCCTCCCTCACAGGTGGGGTAGTGCAGCCTAGTGGCCAGCATTCATGTGTCTCACCCCAACAGTCAGGGCAGAGTGGCCCAATGGCCATAGTCCATATAACACCCCACTTGCAGGTGGGGTAGGGTGACCTAGTGGCCGGAGTCCTAGCAACTCGCCTCACGTATCAGTGTGCCCCAATGGCCAGCATCCATATAAACAGCTCATCATGTTGGAGCAGTGCAGGCTAGTGGCCAGAGTCCATGCAATCCCCCTCGCAAGCTGGGTTGTGCGGCCTAGTGGCTGGAGTCCTTGCAACTTGCCCCGAGTAGCAGGGCAGTGTGGCCCAATGGCCAGCAACCATATAAACCACTCACCATTTTGGAGCAGTGTGGCCTAATGGCCAGAGTTTGTGGGATTCCCGGGGTGCATATGGGGAGGCGGTAGGGGGACCCAGACTCGCCCACTCCACTGGGTCCTGACTCAGGACCCTGGTAGTGGCAAATTCCCCTCACCACCAGCTCAGTGGGGATCCGCCCACAACATGCTGAGTGACGGTGTGGCTCAACACCATTTGCTTTTAAAGTTTCCCTGGGTCACTTCCTACCATAAATGCTGGGTTCTCCACTTCGGAGGATCCTCCAGTCTGTTCCTCTGCTGCAATGTGCTCTGTCCAGACATCAAGGTGCGTCCCAGTTTGGCTGGCCTCTGGATCCTGGCGCACGGATCTGTTTGTCCCTCCTCAGGAGCTGGCAGCATACCTCCTTCCCCTCTGGAGGTCAGCCCAGATTGAGTGCTCTGCAAGCTTTTTTACAGTAACTCCTCACTTAAAGTTGTCCTGGTTAACATTGTTTTGTTGTTACTTTGCTGATCAGTTAGGGAACATGCTCATTTAAAGTTATGCAATGCTCCCTTCTAACTTTGTTTGGCATCTGCCTGCTTTGTCCACTGCTTGCAGGAAGAGCAGCCTGTTGCAGCTAGCTGGTGGGGGCTTGGAACCAAGGTGGACTGGCAGCCCTTCCATCAGCTCCCCCTATCAGTTGCTCGCTCCCCTAAGTTCCCTGTGCAGCAGCTGCCCAGCAGGTTAGCAATTGCAGCTGTCACTCCCACACTGCCATGTGCTGCTCCTGCCCTCTGCCTTGAGCTGCTCCCCAAGACTCATGCTTCCGGGGGGGGGAGAGGATGAGGAGGGCTAATGTCAGGGTGTTCCCCTCCCCCTGCTCCTGCACCCCACTTACCCCATTTTCCATAGTGCAAGGGGGACACATGACAGGGCTCAGGACCGAGGGAGCTTGCTGGCAGCAACTGCTGTCTCAGCAAGCTGATCTAATTAACAAAGCAGTGTACTTAAAGGGGAAATGTGCATCTCTCTCACACACAGGATGTGTGTCTCTGTCTCTGCCTCTGTCTGCAATGCTGTCTCTCCTCCCTCCATTCTTGCTGCCTTGTAGAGTGTGAGAGTTAACCCTTGAGGGCTCAGCCAATTGCTAGTTCATCATTTAGCAGTAAGGCATTCCCTGGGAAATACACATAATTTTGCTTAAAGTTGCATTTTTCTGGAACATAACTACAACATTAAGTGAGGAGTTACTGTACCTCTTCTCCAGTTGGAGCATGCCCAGCAGAGCTTCCGGGGCATGGCTTGCTTTGCTAGGAAGGAAGGGTTAACCCCTGTAGTACCAGTGCAGGGCCGCTCAGCCCTGTCACAGATCCTCAGACAGCAGCCATATGCTTGTCTTCCATAGTGCCTGCAGCAGAGGAATACAAGAACTAGGGGCCACCAAATGAAATTAATGGGCAGCAGGTTTAAAACAAATAAAAGGAAGTTCTTCTTCACAAAGGGCACAGTCAACTTGTGGAACTCCTTGCCTGAGGAGGTTGTGAAGGCTAGGACTATAACAGCGTTTAAAAGAGAACTGGATACATTCATGGAGGTTAAGTCTGTTAATGGATATTAGCCAGGATGGGTAAGGAAGGGTGTCTCTAGCCTCTGTCTGTCAGAGGGGTGGCAGGAGAGAGATCACTTGATCATTGCCTGTTGGGATCACTCCCTCTGGGGCACCTCTCATTGGCCACTGTCAGTAGACAGGATACTAGGCTAGATGGACCTTTGGTCTGATCCAGTATGGCCATTCTTATGTTCTTATATTCTTATGTAATCTACCCCCATTTAGAACCAGGGTTCCTTTATACCAGTCAGACCCTTCTATGTGGAATAATGGGGCTGCAGCAGGAGTGAAGATCTCATCCCCACATATGACTGACCTGACATTATTTTAAACAAATAATTTATTTTGGGTCAGATTTAAGTTGCCTTAAATATACCCACTACTTAATTAACCTATTAGAGAGACAAGGTGGATGAGATAGTTATTTTTTTTATTGGAATGAACTTCTGTTGATGAAAGAGACAAGCTTTCAATCTTACACACAGCTCTTCCAAAAATTAACCTATTTCTTAATCGAATGCATCTTTTCAAAATTCTGGTTCACACTGTAGGCATTGGGGTAACTTCTTGATGTGCACAGTTATGCTTCATTTTCATTAGTGTCCCAGGGTCATTTGTCTTAATGAGAAACTTATCAATGTCTCTGCTGTGAAGACCTGAAGGGTTATGTCTTACATTCTTTCCACAAGAGACTTGAAAAACTTTGAACTTCACAGTTACAGACATTCAAATGATCTATTCAGCATCCAAACTATAAACCATGTTAGCAGAGACTTCTAGTCAATAAGCTCATGTCAATTTGTTTCCATTACTATCTATTCATAGCGGTACCCAAAAAGCATCCAAATTCGGGGGGAAAATATTTTATTTCTCCCAACTCAATGTTCTTCAACAGTAGCCTGTTATAGACACAAGAGCAAAGTTTTAGCCTAACTGTCACATTTAATATAATTTGCACAACAGATGCCAAGCAAAGATGGTATTGTGAGTCAGTTCTACTATTATGAGGAGATGAGATAGCATTAATAAGAGTTATCATAGGGAATTCCAATAGCATTTTTTTGCAGTTACTGTAACTTCAGTGGGAAATGCTAGATGTTCAAAACTTCTGAAAATCAGGCCACCTATTTATATACCTTAATAAAGATAAAGGAGCCTAATTTTAGGCACACATTTAAAAAAATTTGACCTGTGGCATTATTTTTGAATATTACTGAAGATTATCAAAGGGTTTTTCTTTCACAGTAATAATGTAATTAGCTGACACCTATAAATATAGACCAAAATGACTCCAATCAATATTCTAGCTTACAGAAAATGGTCAAAATAATTTACCAGTAGCTTTTAAACAATAAATGTGTTTGGTCCTATTGTATCAGAGTATATCAGAGATGGAAGAGAAATCTGCTTTCTACTACTCACCTAATAGGGACAGAGACTTATCTCACACTTTGTCTACTCACAATTCATTACATTAGATTATGGTCTGTTTTTTATCCTTTCCATACCTTATGAATGTACAAAATATATCTGACATTTCAATCATATAGCTCTGCGTGCATGGATGTGCCATGCATTAAAATGGATAGGATACATGTAAATAGTTTTGACATAAAGTGCCATGGATAATGTTCTATTATCTGAACAGGCAGAAAAACACTATGGTATTACTTTGGGCCGTGATTATATTTTAAGAAATACTTAAACACATGACAATTCCTTCTAACAATATGTGACAGTGTAACTCACACACCTCCTGGGTGTGGTGTTCTGTCCCATCTAGTGGTACTGAGACCACTTAGAGAGAGAGAATTAAATGAGTCTGTTCTACAGCCTTAGCTCAGAGCCAGTTGGCTTTTAGATCATGCAGTAGAGGCTAATGCACTCAGCTCCAGAGGTTCTCCATTTGATCCTGCCCATTGATGACTGGGGTCTGTCGGTGTTACAAGTGGGGGCTCATCTGGGATTTCAACTGGGAAGTCTCTGAAGCTCAGGACAGGCGTCCTCAGCTAGGGGCAGTATGTAACCCACACACCTCCTGGGAGTGGGGTTCTTTCCAATCACCACTTACAGAGAGTTAAATGAGTCTGTTCTACAGCCCTAGCTAACAGTCAGATGATTTTTAGCTCATGCTGTAGAGGCTCAGGCACTAAGCTCCAGAAGTCCCAGGTTTGATCCCAAGGACCGGGATCTGTTGGTGTTACAACAGCACCTCTTTCAGTGAATTCCTAACAGAAATAAATCAGTTCATATTTGTTTTCATCAATAACACAAAGAAAAAAAAATCCTTTAACTTAATTTGGGGGTTTGTAAATCCAAAAGACTTTCCCTGTTGCTAAGATTACGGCTCAATTGCTTTTTGATAGCACAGTATGTATTAAATTGATGGCATATCTAAGCTTTCTCTTGCTACAACTCAAACAATAAATGGCAGTTAAAAAATAATTAATCCCAGGGGTCACACAAGATTCTCCTTCAAATGCCCATTACCTCGCACTAAAGACTTTCAATTTCCTTTTGAGTTATTATATTCACAGATCTAAAGATGCACGTAGGTTAGAACAAATTTTTTAGTATCTTCCCTGCCATGAAAGGCAGGAGGTTAAATCCATCATGTCTTTTTGCCATTTTTGTAAGTGTTTACATACCTAAAAGCTATGATACACAACTGCTTTTTCATCAGATTGAAATGCAGGCAATTGCACTGGTTCATGACTGAGCAGGTAACTTTGTAAATATGTATGTCCTCTCTCCACAAGCTAACATACTAGGCACAACAGGGATCCTTGTTGCAAAACAGCAAGGACCAAATGATGTTTGAAAATGCTCTCACCTAATTCTACTACTTTCATCCACTTAAAAATGTAGCATCAGTGCTTCAACTCAGCAGTCCAGCATCTTACAGTCCCTCAGGGAAAAATTCTGATGAAGTTAACAGTGGCTGGCTGGTAAATTATTTGAAACCACCAGGGTCCTATTCATCTAAAATGGCTTCAAAAGAAGAATGATGGAGTCCTAGGCTTGGACATTCCTTTTCCCCCCCATGGAGGTAGCTGTCTAATAAAGGTAAATGGCTCTTGTGAAGTAGTAAAGTAAAAGAAGTTGTCAAGTACCCTTGTCCAATTGTGTTTATAAGACTGTTTTCAGATTTTAGTCATCACTCTGTAGCCAAAAAGACCTGCTGTGACGATTATCATTTAAAATATCTGAGGAGATGCCTGTTGGTCTCCTCATGCCAGAGGTATTTTTCATTTGCCAAGGACATATTGAGGACTCAATTTACAGGGGGAAAAATGGAATAGGACGCGTTCTTGCTGTTACTAAATAGCAGGCCCATTAATATCTCTTTGCTGGTTTTCAGCTCAGAGGTTGTTTGCCCCATGATGTATTACAGAGTATTTTTAAACTGAAATTACCCATGGAAAACTGAAAGAGCTCGAAAGAGAAACACATCTGACTTTCTACACTATGCCCATTTCATTTCAGAATGTGCATCATGGGTGCATACACTTAACTCCCTAGAGACAAATCGCTTTTTTCTCAGAAGAAAACGGAGGCACTTCCTGTCAGAGATGGGTTGAAGGAAATTGGTTCCATTAAATTAATTTATACAAATCTCAAATCAAATTCAGAAGACGTCTGGTGAGCAACAATACCAGAGTGCAAAAAGTAACATTACTATTGTTTTATAATTTTTGCAGCTGTATTAACCAAGGACCTGATTTTCCATTATTTTGTATTTTGGGCAGTTATTTACACCTATGTAAATTGAGTGTAAAACGTTATCAAATAAGAACTCTCCCCTGAAACCAATGGTAACATTTTATGTCCATTTTTGACAGTAGTAAATGACTACACAAAGGGAAACCAGTTGAAATCTGGGCCTGAGTCCTTAACAGTTTTTCCCCGCTGGAGTGGTAGTGAAAATCTTTCAGTGTAAATAAGTGCAAAAGAAGAATCTTCTGCATGTTACTGAGCAAGCTAAAAGAATCCCTCATCCTCAAATTAATGTATAAAAAGCTACTCAGTGTCAGGCACTAAGTTCTTTTTGCTACATTGATGTGGAGTTTTCACAACGGAATGGAATTCATATGGAATGAACTGCATTTTAGCATCAGTTCATATTTTTCAGTTTCTTTTAACTATTTTCCTTTTTTTCACAAATGTCCATCTTTCCATTTTATTGTAGAAAGGTGAAAGAGATATTGTTTTGCTGAAGGAACAGGAGAGACATATTCATTGTTTGTTCATAAAAGCTGTCCATAAAGCATGCGCTAAGTCCCACTGAAGTCAGATGTTTAAGGGCTTGTCTATACATACAGCTCTGCAGCGGTAGTCTCGTGAAGACTCTCTATGCTGATGGCAAAGAACTCTCCTATCGGCATAATAAAACCACCTCAGGGAGAGCGACATAAGTTAAGCTGACATAAGCTGTAGTGCAGCAATAACCTAAGTCTAACGCCTGTTAAATTCAATGGAAAGTCTCCCAGTGGGCTATAGCTTGGGCTCTGAAAGCCCAATCCTGTTCCCACTGAAATCAGTGGTAAAGCTGCCATTGACTGATGCAGTATGAATGGCTAAATGCTTTGCTGAAAAATGATGTAAGCACATGTTTGAAGTTAAACATCTACTTATGTGCTTTGCTGATTTAGGGCCTAAGGTATAATTGCCCTCTCGCTGCATTTCTAGGATGTTTTTTCTAGAGTTAGCAAGCAATGCTGTAAAGATTAAAAAATAAGGAGAACTCCCCTGCCAATTGCACTATGGTATTGTACACATTCATGCAAATACAAATGGCACTTTCAAGTTGAAATATATATAAAAATATTCTATCCATCTAGAGGATATGTTTTTATTGCTCCACCCCAAGAATCTGCTCTAGGACAAAGTAAGGAGCAACCTGAATCTTCAGCTGAATTTTAGATCAAGCCAGAACTAGAATTTTGGATTTCAGAAAGATAAGAGATTCTCTCCCACCCCTTTTATACATCTCTCCAGGTTTCATCCTGGACAGGAGATAAAACTACAAAAAGATATTTTCATATTCAGGATAGGAACTGCCAGAAAACTTACCTCTTTCCATTAGAATTCTGGACCAATTTCTAGGATACCTTTGAATAAGTGTTATTTTAGCCAAGATGCAGGCTTTTATGGTTTGCTTAACACAACATAGATGTTAACATTTGATTCCTCAAACAAATCTTTATATTATAACTACCCACTACCAGCTGAGGAGAGCTGGACTCAACTTCCTTACTTCATCCAGAACCTCTCAATGAACTTCCTAAATTTCTCAGAGGGATAGTTCCTGGGTGCTCTCTCTCCCTAGGGATTGCATAGATTGCCTTATTAGCCACAACCCTGACTCCTGTGAGCCACAGGGCGTGTTAGGATGGGGCTAATTGGCATATTTTTTGGGAGTTGTAGTGCCTTTTAATATATGTTTATATCTGAGGGGACCATCAATAAATTCTGAGTTTGCATGGCAACATTTTGATGTGATAAGAGTGGCAGATTTGTTGTTGTTTGGTTTTCTGAGGTGGGCGGCTGGGTTGTTTAAAGGTGAGGTTTTTCAGTAAATTATCTGAGAGGGAAAGAATAAGTACATTGTATGCTCCTCAAACCTTGTTACAGACTCATTCCCATCAGAACACATGTGCCGTTTCACTTCTTTCATACATCTCCATCACCTCACTCTCATAGCACACAGTTTCATGTAATTCCTGGCTTTCCAGGGGAAAAAAAATCTACAGTTGTGAGATCCAGTGCAGTAAGAATGAGAGATAGATTGGGATAAAAGCATTTATATTTTCAGTCCTCATCGGATCCAGTAGCCAGATTGGACATCTGCTAGCCTATTGGTTCTGCAGGCTAGATTGTCCTGGCACTACTGTTCTCTTGCTTGTACTCCTTATGCTTTTTTCATTACAGTTTTCTGGTATGTACACATAATAACATGAACTTTGTGGTGTCTCACACATGCTATATATAGAGGCCTACACATTTCCAGTCTAAGTGCTGCCTACCAGAGTTCATTCCTGCTATTTCTGCTTGTTATTTCACAGTTGTTCTCTTACATAGCCGAAGGGTAATCATGCCATTCAATATATTTCAGCTGTCAGTGTGGACTGAATCCATCACTGGAAGGATGTGCATTTGGACTGGCAGTATATGGTAGTGATGATTTGGCATGCCGGTAATTGGAAATCTATACTAATGAAGGTCATTCACTTTATCACATGTGCCACTGTTGAATATGCAAAAGAAAAGGCTTAATGTGCTGTATCCATTCCAACAATTTGTAGAAACATGGGAGTTTCTCAGTGACTAAAGAGTTTCTGTTCAGAAAAAAAAATGCTTTTACTGGTTTTAACCCTGTTGCCTTTGACTGATTCCTCTTCACATTCCTTCTTTGAATTCCTAATTTTCATAATATGTTTTACCTGGCTCATGTTGTTTTGTACTGGCCTCGCTAGGAGTGGATTTTCATTTTTTAGAGGCTACCTCTTTTGACTCAATAACTTCTTGTGATTTGCTATTTAATCAAACTGGGCCTTTTCTACTTTCCTTTCTTTTTTCTTCAGCATCATGCATGTTCTGTGACTTCAATGTGGTTTGCTGTTTATGAAGCCTTTATATTGAGCCTACGTATTTTTAGCTTCCACAATTTTTTTTAAATCTCATTTTCTAAGGTTAATATCATATTGCTAGTTTTTGCATGATCATTCTCTAAGGACATTATACTTAATTACATTGTGGCCATTCTTACTTAGTATTTCAACTATTGTTACTTCTTGAAATGACTCCTGTGTACTACTTAGGTCTTTCCTGCTTCATGTTCTCTCAGACCAGGTATTCCATAAAGCTGTCATATAAGGTGGCAAGGAATTTGCTTCTTTAAGCAAATGTCCTAATGTGATCTATGACCATTTTAAATTTGAGTAGTTTAAGTGACTCATTATTATTGATTTATTAGAGTTCATTGCCTCTTTAAGCCCCTCAAGATTGCACACACTATATCTTTTTACTAATCTGGAATCTAATAGTATAACCCAGGTATAATTTAGCATCAGAATTATGTAAAATTTGTGGTATTTCCTGTTTTGGTGGGAAACTTGATGGTTTCAATGGAGTTTCCTTTTGAAATTTTGACTTTGTTCAAAGCCAACAATCAAAGTGCAACTCTGAGATTTGCAAGCCCCCAAGGACTGAAAACTGAAGAAAAAACTAACATGAGAAGAAAACTTCTCTCATGTTGAGTTTTGCGCAACCTTAGCAAAACATCTAGATTGGTAAAAATGCAGAATGTCATAAAAAGGCATTGACTATATCTTCATAGCTCTGTTAATATGAATGGTATAATAGCAACGGTGCAAATTGAAAATGATCAAGTATGAGTTTATGCGCATGATGAGGACTGCAATATGAATGCAAACTGCTACTAAAAGAGGTTATTGTGGCTGCATACTAAAAGGATTCTCCTTGGAACACATCCACACATTGTGCTATCCTTCACCCTGACAGTGATCTCTACCTTGATTAAATTCAGTTGCTCATTACTGCTAAATCTTCTTAAACACAGCTTCTTGAACAAATAACTTCTGAGTGGGCAGGTACTGGTGTACTGAGGGGCAACGAGAGTAAAATGGGGTCCAGCAAGGGCCACCCTCCCCCACCCCTTGACCCAGAACAGAGCAGAGGAGACATTTCAACTGAAATCAGTGGAAACTATGCTTTGAACATATAAACTGCTTGTCACAGAGTACTCACTCACTTCACGGGGTGCCTCCTCCTAGTTACTCTGGGGATTAGCTCTTTATAGGTCCAACACGCCCCCCTGAAGTCTCTCAATTTCTTGTCCTCTCCCTCACATGAGGAGCTGCAGCTTCCTCTTCATGACTCAGCCCTCTGGCTAGGTTACTATGTAGTTTCCCCTTCTGGGGGTATCACTGTGCAGGCAATGCCACATCATCAGTGGCTGGAGGGAAACCTGGGGTCCCACTACTCTGGGGTCCAGCCCAGGGACTCTGCAACACGCAACCAAGGTCAGCTGAGTCCCTAACTTTGCTGCTCACTCCTTGGGTTGCTACTCCACCTCCCGCAGGGTTTCTTCTCCATACGTCTATCTTCTGGGGAGACCCTTCCCTCAGGGCCAGGCTCTCAGGGTCCTACTCTTTCCCAGAATTCCCTTCTTCCCTCTCTAATGCACAGAGAATGGCTGAAAACTTTCTTTCAGTAGTTTCTGTTGCCAGCTTCCTGGATTTATACTAGCCCAGCCCACACTTGTTCAGTTCAGCTCCATCTTCCAATCAGGGGTTGCTTCTCCAGCCTAAGCCCCTCATTTGTGGCCCATCACAGTTTGAGTTTGAGGCACAAGTCATGTTCTCGTTCATCCTCTCTGTTGAAGGAAAAGGCCCAGGTAGGGACCATCAAATTGTGGAAGTAAATGCATGGTTATGCAGGTGGTGTTGGAGAGAGGGCTTTGGATTCTTAGGCCATAGGATGTTGTTCCAGGAAGAAGGATTTCTAGGAAGATATGGGACCACGTAACAAAGAGAGGGAAGAGCATCTTCTCAGGCAGGCTTGCTAACCTAGTGAGGAGGGCTTTAAACTAGGTTTGCCATGGGATGGTGATCTCCCATGAGGTAAGTGGGGAAATGGGATCCCAAGAGGAAATATAAGGAGGAGAGTGCAGCAGGGGAGGCCTGAGAAAGCAGGGCAATTGGCTCGTTATCTTAGATGCCTGTACATGAATGCAAGAAGCCTGGGAAACAAACAAAAAGAATTGGAAGTCCTGGCATAGTCAAGGAACTATGATGTGATTGGAATAACAGAGACTTGGTGGGATAACTCACATGACAGGAGTACTGTCATAGATGGGTGTAAATTGTTCAAGAAGGAGAGACCTGGGGGGAGAGGGTAGAGGAGTTACACTGTATGTAGGAGAGCAGCATGTTTGCTCAGAGCTCCAGTATGAAACTGGAGAAAAGCCTGTCAAGAGTCTTTGGGTTATGTTTAGAGGTGAAAGCAACAAGGGTGATGTTGTGGTGGGCATCTGCTATAGACCACCGGACCAGGATGATGAGGTAGACGAGGCTTTCTTCAGACAGCTAACAGAAGTTTCCAGATCATAGGCCCTGGTTCTCATGGGGGACTTTAATCACCCTGACATCTGTGAGAGAACAATACAGCAGTGCACAGACAATCCAGGAAGTTTTTGGAAAGTGTAGGGGGCAACTTCCTGGTACAAGTGCTGGAGGAACCAACTAGGGGCCATGCTCCTCTTGACCTGCTGCTCACAAACAGGGAAGAATTAGTAGGGGAAGTAGAAGTGGGTGGCAACCTGGGCAGCTATGACCACATGATGATTGAGTTCAGGATCCTGACAAAAGGAAGAAAGGAGAGCAGCAGAATATAGACCCTGGACTTGAGAAAAGCAGACTTTGACTCCCTTAGGGAACTGATGGGCAGGATCTCTGGGAGGCTAATATGAGGCAAAAGGAATGTAGGAGAGTTGGCTGTATTTTAAAGAAGACTTATTGAGGTCATAGGAACAAACCATCCCAATGGGCAGAAAGAATAGCAAATATGGCAGGTGATCAGCTTGGCTTAACAGAGAAATCTTTGGTGAGCCTAAACTCAAAAAGGAAGCTTACAAGAGTGGAAACTTGGACAGATAACTAGGGAGGAGTTTAAAGATATTACTTGAGCATGCAGGGGTGTAATCAGGAAGGCCAAAGCACAACTGGAGTTGTAACTAGCAGGGGATGTGAAGGGTAACAAGAAGAGTTTCTACAGGTATGTTAGCAACAAGAAGGAGGTCAGAGAAAGTGTGGGACCCTTACTGAATGAGGGAGGCAACCTAGTGACAGATGATGTGGAAAAAGCTGAAGAACTCTATGCTTTTTTTGCCTCACTCTTCACAGACAAGGTCAGCTCCCAGACTGCTGCACTGGATAGCACAGTATGGGGAGGAGGTGAGCAGCCCTCAGTGATGAAAAAAATAGGTTAAGGACTATTTAGAAAAGCTGTACATGCACAAGTCCATAGGACCAGGTCTAATGCAAGTTGGAGTGGGGGAGGTCTAGGTTTGATATTAGGAAAAACTATTTTACTAGGACCGTGGTGAAGCTCTGGAATGGGTTACCTAGGGAGGTGGAGGGATCTCCATCCATACAGGTTTTTAAGGCCAGGTTTGAGAAAACCTTGGCTGGGATGATTTAGATGGTGTTGGTCCTGCTTTGAGTAGAGGGTTGGACTAGATGACCTCCTGAAGTCTCTTCCAAACCTAATCTTCCATGATCAAACTAAGAGGCCCTTTCTCAGCTTCCTTGATCCTTTCAGGGCTGGTGGGGGGAGAAAGAAGATCATAGTGCTACTTTTTAAAATCTGGTCCTCATCATCTCAATTTCAGCATCCAAAATTAATGGATACTTTTGACCTTAATCTCTTTGCCTCAGTTTCCCATCTGTAAAGTGAGGATAAAACCACCCCTCAGTGTTTTTTGTGAAAATAAATTCATTAATATTTGTGAAACATGCAAACGCTATACTGATAAGCACCATAGAAAAGCTTGTGTGAAAATTAACAATTCTGCTTGCAGAGCAGGGTTTGAATAGTGTGCACAGAATAATGCATGGGGAGACACATTGTACAATGAGGAGAAAACATATTTCGTAGCTGCTCAGTTAGTGAACACTATCCAGTCTCTGCACTGTATGAGGCAGGATCCTGTGGAAAAAACACTATGGTATCATGTAATTAAAGACTGTTTCATAATTCATATGCACAAGGGGGACTGAATTAAGTTTGTACAGGCAACCTCAATACTGGCATTTCCTAACTTCTGAGTTTGTAACCTTCATAATTTTTTTTATTTATTTTAATATAAATTTTGTGTGGCTAGATAGATAGAGAGATAATTGCTGGATTTATTGACAGGCTATCAGACTCATAACAGAAAAGAATCAATAACAGCAGGGAACATTACTCCTAGGCTGTGGAACAATTAATTTCTTGGTGGTTCATGACCTATTCAGAACTGAAGCATACCCTTTCCCCGCACATCTCACTAATGAACTGACCTGAACATTAGTTTCCCCCACATTAAGATGAGTTAGTCATCACTTAATGCCTGGCTCTTAATGAGGTCCATCATTTTGTAATCATCCACCTGAATTCCACTATGCTAACATCACAATTAAGCAGTTTACATTCATTTCAGTTAACTTAAGCACTATTCACTGCCTTTCAGATTTCTGCTGTGTACAGGAATTTCCCCTGGGGAAATAGTTCCCAAAGAGGGGCTTTACAGAGGATCCACCTACTCATAAGCATAAGAGAATATCTGCTAGCAATGAGAGAGTGAGAATAGGTAAGTTAATTATGTCTGTTCAGATCTCATATACACACATCTCATTCAATCCAAAAGAATGCAACGTTAAGGTCTCAGGGTTTTATTTGAAGTGGTGCTCTTTGGGAATATGTGAAGGCTCGTACAGTTAAAGCTGGGTGAAATTTTCAACCAAAAAATGTTTTTTCACCAAAAAATGAAGATGTGTTAAGAAAAATATTTCACAAATTTGTGTTGCATTTGCCCTTTTTTTTTGGTAAAAAACAAACCAAGCCAAATTCCAAAATGACTAAAGGTTTGTGTTTTTTAATTTGGAATGACTTTATTTCAAAATTTCATTTAATTTCCTTTAAAAAAATTAAAAACATAAAAATTCATGAAATCACAGGACCCCAAAATATATTTTTTGCCTTTTTGATTTTTTTAAAATTTCTTTCACATCAGACTGAAAAGATTTTTCCCCTAGTTTCTCAGTAAAGCCAGGAAACTGAAAAATCAGTTATCGGCACATCTCTAATTACAATGCTTCTGCAAATCCAGTTTCTTCACATACTATAGGCAGGATTCATGCTAGAGTATAGGCCCTTTTAAGTCCCTAACACACCAGTTAAGCTCAACATAAGATCCATCAGAACATAAGGATACAAGAATAGTCATACTGGCTCAAACCAATGGCCCATTTAACCAAATATCCTGTCTTCCAACAGTGGCCAGTGCCAAATGTGTCAGAGGGAATGAACAGAGTGGGGCAATTTATCAAGTGATCCACCCTCTGTCTTCCAGTCCCAGCTTCTAGCAGTCAAAAATTTAGGGACACCCAGAGTATAGGGTTGCATCTATGACCATCTTGGCTAATAGACATTGGTGGATCTATCCTCCATGAACTTACCTAAATCTTTTTTGAACTAGGTTATACTTTTGGCTTTCACATCATCCCCTGGCAATGTGTTCCACAGATTGACTGTGCATTGTGTGAAGAAATACTTCCTTATGTTTGTTTTAAACCAGGGGCATATTAATTTTATTGGGTGACATCTGGTTCTTGTGTTATGTGAAGGGGTAAATAACAATTCTTTATTCACTTTCTCTACATTATTCATGATTTTTTTAGTCCTCTATCATATTCCCCCTTAGTTGTTTCTTTTCTAAGATGACTAGTCCCAATCTTTTTAACCACTCCACATTTGGAAGTTGTTCTATAACACTAAACATTTTTGTTGCCCTTCTCTTTACTTTTTCCAGTGTATCTTTTTTTGGGATGTGGTGACCAGAATTGCACACAGTACTCAAGGTGTGGGTGTGCCATGGGTTTATATAGGGCATTATGATATATTCTGTCTTATTATCAATCCCATCCTAATGGTTCATAACATTCTAATAGCTTTTTTGACTACCACTGCACATTTTCTTGAGTGGTAACAGATAATTTAGACTCCATCATTTTGTATGTATAATTAAGATTATGTTTTCCAATGTTCAAATGTTTTGCATTACCCAATTTCATCTGCCATTTTGTTGGTCAGTCACCCAGTTTTGTGAGATCCCTTTGTAACTCATCACATTCATTTTTGGATGTAGCTATCTTGAGTAATTTTGTATAATCTGCAAACTTTTTACCCCTTTTTCCAGATCATTTATGACTATATTGAAAAACACCGGTCATAGTACCGATCCTTGGGAGAGCCTGCTATTTGCCTCTATACACTGTGCAAACTAACCATTTATTCCCACCCTTTCCCCTCTGTCTTTTAACCAGTTACTGATCCATGAGAGCCATGTTAAAGGCTTTCTGAAAGTCCAAGTACACTGTATCCACTGGATCACCTTTCTCCACGAGTCATCTAGTTTATCACATTGCCCACAATGTGGTAAACAATCTAGCTGTTCCGACATAACTAATGTTCTGAATCTTTGAGACTTTGTGGCAGTTTAGACATATAAACTACTTCTTATAGGCTGTAAAGAAGTGGGACGCACCCCTGCAGCGCCTCCTCCTGGTCTCTTCTGGGAATTAGCTCTCCAGCCTCCGGAGTCCCCTCTGCAGGCTGGTGTCCTGTTGCCTTTTGGCCCCCGTGTCCCTCCCAGGACCTAGTGCCCCTTTATCTGGGGTGCTGTCCCCGGCAGTAAGCCCTCATTCTTAGGGTCTCCCTCCTCAGGGAACCCCCACTCACTATTCCCACCTCACTTCAGTATACAGTTACTGCCAGTCATTGTCTAGCCCCCATGCCCTGGAGCAGACTGCAGTATCAGCCTACTCATCACTGGCAAGGTTGGGTTTGGACCTGCTGCCTTTGCCTACCCCTGGGCTGCCCTCTGCAACCCCCAGTACCTATTTGCCTTCTGCTAGGCAGCAGCCAGGGAGTTTCCAGGCTGGAGCTCCCTGGCTCTTCTGCCTTTCCCCAGCCCTGCTTCACTCAGGTACCCTGTCTCTAGCTCCCTACAGCCAGGCTCATCTCCCTCTACAAACAGAGAAAGACTGCTGAGCTCTTGGCTCCCAGCCTTTTTATATAGGCCAACTATGGCCTGATTGGGGTGTGGCCCAGCTGAGGCCACTTCCCCAATCAGCTCAGCTTCTAGAGCTGCAGCCCTCTCCAGGGCTGCTTTTACCACTGCAGCCCTCCCAGGCAGGAGCAGGGGACTACCCTGCTACGTAGGCAAACCTGATCCCAAGCTTTTACACACTCAAACTTTGAATCACAGTCCATTCATTGGAAAGAAGAAACTAAAATGGCTAAAGCACAAGAAAACTGTGAAAAAAATCTGCTTGTCTGTTCTTTTGAAAACCCCCACAAAATATGAATGTGATGTACATCTCATTTCTCTGGTTGAGCATATATCCTTTATTTTTAATCAATACTTTGTACCTCATATGCTAGGCCAAGCCTCTTAAAAACAGGTCCATTGGGTTTAATATAGCAGCAGAAGAACAGCAGGACATCCTCATAAAACCATGTGATTGCCCTTGTAAAAATGTGGTGTACATTGTAAGGCAGTGAAGAAGCCCATTATTATTGTTACTAATGCTGAGAAAATGGTATTTCAAAGTAAAAAGAATGGAACTTTATTAATGCATAATGTCATTTGCCAGTGATGGTTATTAGTGTTCTTTTCCTATTGCCTATAGTTTGTCTTTATTCATTTTCACCACTGAAGTGTTATCATCCTTTTATCCTACCCTAATTTTCCATCCTGCAAATGTTTTTAATGCTCAGCCTCAGAAGATAATAGGCAGCCTGCACTATGTTTTCAAACCAGTATGAGAAAAATTTAACCTAGAAGCAGAGAGGAAGAGTATTCTGAAAAGAAAGCTTTTTAGAAAATCAAAAAGGAATGTTTTGCCTTCATTTTCTTTTCAGTTAAAAAGTATGTGGTAATATCTCATTTTAGGGCTTGATCCTTTAAAGTGCTGAGCATTCAGCATCTGATCACACAAAACACTTAGAACTTTAAGCGGGTGCATAATCCCATTGAAGTCAGTGGGAGTATATACATGTTTAAAATGAAGCACGTCCTTAAATGCTTTACAGGATTGGGCCAGAGAGCTCAGGATCTTGCTGGCTCAAGCCTTTACTTCTGTTTTCTAATACAGACAAGACAGAACTACTTTCTGCATGCCATGCCATGCAGTTGCTCTTAGTGACATGGAGTATCTTATTAACTTTGAGACAACTTGGTACAAACAGAAATCAATGGTATATAATCTAATAAGTTGTAAATCATTTTTTTTTAATTTAGGTGAGAAGAGTCTTGAGAATTGTCATTATCCCTCTTTACAGTCTCTGTCATCATTATCAGTCATTCGGTGTACTGTCACCTATCACATTACCCATCTCATGGGCCAAGAAGTGGGTTTCCTTGAGTCTCTGTACTATGCTGATTTTGGCTGACTGCTATGTAGAGTCTGGCACATGACTTTTTTCAGTGTATTCCTAAGGAATAATAGGAGAAACAGTGTCTGTGACATTTTACATTGTGCATAGTCCCAGATGTTTCTTTATTTTGGAAGACATATAAGAAGTTGATTAAGCCCATTATGCCAGGCTAGGTTTGCTTGGCAGTACACAGCAGGAGATGTTTGCAAAGGAGTTACAGAAATAACTGCTAAAGTAAATGGCTCAAATTTGAATTTTAATAATGAAAATGGAAATAAATCACTGATTTTTTTCCAGTGCTTACTTATTTACCCTTTTCCAGTGTATAGCCTTCGATATTTTTTAAATATTCTGTGAGACACACTTTTATTAATCAAGCATCTAGACATTCATCTGCAAACCCCAACAAAAACAGTGTGCTCTCCCTTGACGTTCCTCATGTTTCTTTACTCTTACATTTTTTCTTCAAACAACTAGCTTTACACAAACACATTAATAAAAGATCATAACTCAAACAGCAGATAAGTAATTTAAACAATAATTTTGTATTTATATCTATGTAACCCACCTGGGTCAAAGGGGCAGATTTCCATTTTGTTAACAAGCCTCTTGAAGAAAGCCGCATTTGAGTCTGCAGATATTTCACCACACAGTGATGCTGTTAGCAGAATCTCAGCTATCCTGGCAGATTCTCAAAAGCAAACTGAGAGGTCATAGCCTTTTTCCTGGTAAGATATACACATAAAGGGAAGATTTTCTAAAGCACACAGCATTGGCCCAACTCTGCTCCCACTGATGGGATTGATTTCAAAGGGAGGAGGGCAAGGCTAATGCTGAGCGCTTTTGAAAATTCCATCCAAACTTTCCAGCCCCCCAGGACAGATATGTGGGCTAGCTAGCCAGGTCACTCAGATTTATAGAGTATGATGCCACTTACCTAAGGTCTGCTGACACTGTAGGTGGGACTATATTCTGTGTTCCACACCATAAGCCTATGCAACACAATGAAAACTGCACCCTTATTTACCATTCATTCTAGGGTCTGGCATGTTGTGAAGTTTACCTAATTTATGTTTATAAAAAAACTCTTTGCTCTCCTGTGAAAGATGTGATAGAAGTATAAAATTTTATTTTTATTCTGCTTAATCCACCCCCTATCTTTTCTCTCAGAACCATTCAATGCGCATGGCACCCTTTTCTCAAAGACATAATAATACAAAAAATGAACAACTGGAGCCTATAATAATAATAATAATAAGAAGAAGAACTATTGATCCTTTTCCTCTGATTTGAACAAATGGATTACTGTCTCCTGGTCCTTTTGAAATTGTGTTGTGACACCGGCCACTTTTTAATCATATGTATTAGATTCAGATTCAACAATTCATAATATTCCAAGCTGAATTTAAAAGTTGACCTTCATCTCTTTGACTGTGTGACAGAGGACATTTTTGGTACTTTTATTTTATTTTATTTTTTAAAAAGCTCTTTTTTTTGTCAGGGATAAAAGATTTTAATACTGTGAAATTCACAAAGTAGCTTGGCAAAAGTGACACTTTCCGTTATCTTGCCTCTGGTATGGAAGCTTTCTTATAGAGCTAATCTTGCACTTAGTCTCCTTAAACCATTTTTTGTTATTAATGAGATACAATTCACATGTATTTCATCTAAATTATGCATGCACCATTTAAAAAATGTATAAGGCATTTTGTTCATGCTGTTGCTTATTAAGATAATAAAAGACAGAAAAAGTCCAAATAAATAGAAACTTTTTTCTTCTGACTTCACTCCATGTCCATGAAGGCTATGTTTAAACCAGAAGAAAGTTGTCATTGCATACTAGTGATGTTTCTAGAGGAGCTCTATTATCATTAAATATGAATGCTATGCATTCAGATAAAAGCAGAGATAAGTCTGTGCAGTAAAGCAGACATTTGTCAGGTTATAAAGACTACTCTCAGTCAAGTGTAATACATAGAAAAGAGTTTCAACCTAAAAAAAGCTTTAGTTGCCTTTTTATGTATTTTAGAATAAAAATCAATGCCCTTTAACAAATTAATGAACTTCAAATAGTACTGAAACTTTGTTGAGGAGGAGGTTAGTTAGCAAACCCCACTTGATTTACTCAGGAAAATTCCTGGCAAGAACAGCTTACCATATCTGTTCATCTGGACAGTAATTCTAGCAAATTTAGCACTAGAATAGATAAGGATGTGAGGTATTGTGTTCAGACTGTTTTTTATGGTGGCTTCCTTTGTTAAAGTATAAAACAAAGCTTCCACTGTGTTTGCTATAACAATAAATATTTGGTACCAAATGGTTCCCTCTGCATATGCAATTGAGAGGAGCATAAAGCAGCCACCATGTCTGGAAAAAGGGGACATGAAGGTCATCGAAAATTCTTCTACTCCCATTACCCCTACCCCCTGGAAGCACTTCTGTGGGCGTTCCATGAGAATTGGGATTGAATCCAGGAAAGAATGGGCAAGGGCTCAGGTTAGGTAATAGCCATTCTCTGTTGCATCATTTCACCATCACCTTCGCATACCCCATTAAATCCCTAGGACATTCTGATCCATGTTAATTATGACTCAAGCAACCAGTCCCTCCATCACACCACACACACACATTATTATTATTTCTTTATTATATGTATTACTGTGTCATGTAAGAGACCTAGTCATGGGTCAGGACCCCACTGTGCTAAGGTAGATTTGGCAGATATGGAAGGCAGGCTACATAATTCCTGAATGTGGTACCATGGGATCAACTAAGCACCAGGAAGTGAGTGGACCTGGCTTCTTTGTCTCTCTTTTAAACTGTGGGTCTCTCTCTGGCAGTGGGAAACACTTCTTCCCTGACAGTCTGATCAGATAGAAACTCCACAAGTGGGGAATACCAGATAGTGCCCTGTTGTCAGGGAGTTGGCTGTGTGCTCCAGGCTGACACTACTGCCTACTTGTGGTACTCCGAGGCATGAAACTTAAGGGTGAGAGTCCAAGGGTTTATTTTTCTGGCTGTTACAGCCCAAGGTAGTGTCACTCACTGATGAGAGTCCAAAGGCTGCTCTGCCTACTGGTTACAGTTATGGGGTAGTGTTGCCTACTGGCAAGAATTGGTGGGGTAGGGGGATCAGGGCTTACCCTACTCTACTGGGTTCTAACTCAGGGCCTTAAAAAACAGGGTTATTTGCTACAGTTGCTCTAAACCCATTGTTGGTCAGGCGTGGGATCCTTCCTATGCTCCTCCAACCCATCTCCACATTCTCTCCTGCAGGGCCCCTGTTAGTCATCACCCTCGGCTCTTACAGTCAGCTGGCTCCCAGCAGCTGTGTTATGAGTCTCAGTCCTAGCAGTGTGGAGCTCTGGTAACTTCCCAGTAGGTTTGCCAACCCTCCTGGTTTTGCTAGGAATCTTCCGGAACCAGGCTTTATCTCCTGGAGGCTACTGAAGTCAAACTGGGAGATTTTAGGCGACTAAAAGTCCGACGGCACAGCGGGGCTAAGGCAGGCTCCCTGTCTGCCCTGTCTCTGTGGCACTCCTGGAAGTGGACAGCATGTCCCTGCGTCCGTGGGGATGTTCTGGCCATTTCTGGGACCAGCGTGGTGTAAGGGCAGGCAGGGAGCCTGCTTTAGCCCCACTGCACTGCTGCCCAGGAGCTGCTGAAAGTAAGCGCTGCCTCGCTGGAGCCCATACATCTCTTCTTGCACCCCAAGTCCCTGCCCCAGCTCTGAGGCCTCTCCCACACCTAAACTCCTTCCCAGAGCCTGCACCTCCTCTCACCTCCAATCCCTAGACCCAGTCCTGAGCCCCTACCTGCACCCAAACTACCTCCCAGAACCTGCACCCCACACTCCCTTGTGCACCCCAACCCCATCCTCCAGCCCTGAGCACCCTCCTCATTCAAAATCCCTCCCAGAGCTCGCACACCTCACCACCTCCTGCACCTCAATCCTCTGCCCCAGCCCTGAGCACCTTCCCGGAGCTCACATCCATCCTCTCTTCCCCCTGCCCTGAGTCCTCTCCATTACCTAAAATCCCTCCCAGAGCTTTCACCCTGCACTCCTCCTACACCTCCAGTCCCCGGCCCCAGGCTCAGCCTGGAGCCCCCTCCCACACTCCGGACCCCTTGGCTCCAGCCAACTTGCCAGTGAAAATTAGTGAGGGTAAGGGAGAGTGAGTAATGGGGGGGGGGGAGAATGGAGGGAGTGAGGTGGGGTCTTAGAGAAGGCATAGGGCCTTGGAGAAGGGGTGGAGTAGGGGACTGGGCAAGGGTGTTTGGGTTGCTGTGATTAGACAGCTGGCAACCTTACTCCTCAGCAGGAGTCTGCTGTACCCGACTTCTCTCCTCTGTGGTCTACCCAGACTGAGCCGAGTCGTTCCCTTTTAAATGCTCTTTCTACCGTAAGCATGCCCAGCAGAGGGGAAGGGGTGTGGCCTTTTGGCCCAGAGCAACTCCTTAACCCTCATCTCACCAGTGTGGGATTGGTACACCCCATCACACTTGGATTCTTAAAGGACAGTGTAGCTCTTTTTTATGTGTATTCTGTTTCCCATTATTTATACATTATCTCTATTATAACTAAAACCATTAATGCGTTTGTTTTTCTGTTTGGATCATATGTGGATTTCTTTATCAGTGCTGTGTGTACAGCTTTATGCACTGCGGCTATGCTATCTTTTGATGTGATCAGCTTAGATATTGCAAGTTAAGCAGAGTTTGGTGAGCAGTAATTTTGTTGGAAGGCCTCCAGGGAACATCTAAATGATTCAGGTTTTAGGGATTTAGTAGGTGGCACTTTTTCCTCTGGGGCATTTTTGCATCAATGTGCCAGCATGGTATTAAGGACAGTGTGCCGCAGGAGGTGTTGTTTTCAGACATAAAAGGAACATAATTATCACCTGTGATCATTATATATTTAATGAGATTTTTCATAATAATAGGTGAGTTAGCCTGAGTGTTCTGGCTAACTTATAGCTAAATTGTGTTGTGCTTACTGAAATTCCCACATTGCTTTCAAATGGACACAGTATTTTTCTTCATTTCCTGTCCTGAATTATTATGCGGTATTGCTCTGCACTGTAAAAACATTGAAACTTCAGTGCCCATATATACTTGAACTACTTCACTGACATTTTTTGAGACTTAATTCATGTATTTCAAGCACTTTGAGGTTTGTTGATAAATGACACTATATACTTACCTGCAAAAATTAATTTCAGATTTAGCTACTTTCCTTTTCACACAGATTTTTAAACAAACATGATAACACATACCTAAATTTACAATATACACAAACTAAACCAAGAAAATAAAGAAAATGAAGATAAATAATTAGCATCTATGGCTTCTGTTATCCAAGAGATGCTATCTCATTTCTCTTGTCATGATATCTTTTTATTTCAACAGCCAAGAAACAGAAAGGAAATCCAGACTTTGGTTTTCTAAGGGCCAAAATATGATCTCAGTTTCACTAGTGTAAGAAAAAATAATTGCACTGAAATCAGTGGAGTTATTTAAAAATTACACCGGTATAAATGAGATTAGAATAGAGACCTAAAAACAAAACTAGCAAAATATTCCAATATCTGGTTTAGCCTCAGGTGCTGTTCTCCTCATCCTTAAATATCTGCCTAATTCATCTATGTTAGATACCGGCTATGTTTAATTTTACTCATGGGAAGATCATTTCTGAAATCACGGCACCTTCAGTTGTGACATCATAGTAGGAAGTGCATGAAAATGATGAAAGCGCTAATTCTTAACATTCATGTCTTCCGACTTGGGCAGTGTGGAAGTTATTTAATATACTAATAAATATACCTTGCTAGTACCTTGTTTCTGAGACTCTTAGGGCTGGTCTACCCTGGGCGGGGGTATCAATGTAAGATACGCAACTTCAGCTATGTGAATAACGTAACTGAAGTCGACGTATCTTAGATCGATTTACCTCGGGTCCTCATGGCATAGGATCAACGTCCGTGGCTCAACTCTGCTACTGCCACTCACTCCAGTGGAGTTCCGAAGCCGACGGGAGTGTGTTTGGGGATCGATATATCGCGTCTAGATGAGACGCGATATATCGATTCCTGAAAAATCGATCGCTACCCTCAGATACGGTGAGTAGTCTGGATGTACCCTCAAAGTACATTACAATTTTTATTCATTACTCCTCAAAATAACCTGTGACAAGTGAGATAATTGACCCAGTTTACAAAGCCAACAGCTGTGATTACTAAAAGCAGCAAAATACATTACAAGTCCACTAGTATCATAACAAATACAATCTGCGTAGAGAAGTTAGCCAGAGAAGAGACATAAAGGAATGAAGAAAGTAAAATTAATGTTAGATTTCCACATAGACAAATTTGTATTTCTCTTCCAGTATTATATGCTAGGTATTACTCACTCAAAAGTAGGTGAAGCTAGATGAAGTGAGGATGAATACTTTTAGAGGCTGTGATAAGAGAAACAAGACATCTGGGGGAAAAAATGATGCAAGGGATAATGCTGGCAAATAATGTAGGGTATGGATCAGCAACCTTTGGCACACAGCCCATTAGGGAAAGCCGCTGGTGGGCCGGCATGGTTTGTTTACCTGCAGCATCCACAGGTTTGGCTGATAGCAGCTCCCGCTGGCCGTGGTTCACCATGCCAGGCCAATGGAGGCTGCAGGAAGTGGCGGCCAGCATATCCCTCAGTCCACGCCGATTCCTGCAGCCCCCATTGGCCTGGCACAGTGAACCGCAGCCAGTCGGAGCTGTGATCAGCTGAACCTGCATACTCTGCAGGTAAACGAACAGTCCTGGCCTGCCAGTGGATTTTCCTGATGGGCCGCGTGCCAAAGGTTGCCAATCCCCAATGTAGGGTGTTAAAAAAAATGAGTTGAAAATAATTTTCCCTAAAGGAAAAAGAAAAGAAACTTCAGATAAGGAACAAAATAGCACAACTGTAAGTACAGGTATATAACTTTAAAGAGAAATGTGATCTATTTCAGCAATGGAGATTCAGCTGAATTACAAAGCTAACAGAAAAATATCAATTGCCAGGATAGACATACGCAAAGAGGTGAACCTTTATACAAGAAGTGGGAGTACAATAATATAAGTGATAAAGGACTTTGTGTCTGAAAAAAAAGAAATCATACTTGCATCATGGTTACTACAGCACAGGCAGTTTGACCTGAGGTGAATGTTAACCTTATAAAAAAAAGTCCATAGATAACTTAATATAGACCTTGAGGGAAGAATAAGGAGGCAGATCAGGAAATGTTGAGGTAGCTTAGTGAGGCCTGTAAAATGGTTATAACATTGACAAGGAGGAATTTTAAGTTTCCAGACATTTAACGGAATACAAATTTTAAACTGTTAAGGGAACTTCCTAACGCTTGACTTAGCGAGCCCCAATATCACAGGCTATTTTCAATTGTGTCTTAAGAAATAAATCATGTAAAAGGTATGCTGAATGCAGGAAGACAGAAGGTATTAACTTTTGATCCTTTAATAAAGAATGCCCTGCACTTGGTTTTATTTCCCTTCGACGCCTCCATTTATGTTTTTAGAGTTTGAATTGGGGTCAGTTATTCAACACACCCTCTCTCCCTCAGAGGAATGGAAACAGGAAGAAACAGGGAGAAAGCATGCAAAATGTGAAAGGAAATATTGAAAATTCTGAACAAAGCTGCTTATTCTTCCTTGCAAAAATGTAGGCAAGATTAACGTGAAGATGCCAGTTGCTCTCTAAGGTTAAGGTATGAATAAATGCATTTCTGGATCAATATCTGTTCATTTGGGGTAAAACCTTGTGTTCCTTCTATCTCTTTGGGCTGGTCTACACTACGGCGGAAAATCGATCTTAGATACGCAACTTCAGCTACTTGAATAATGTAGCTGAAGTCGAAGTATCTAAGATCGAATTACTCACCGTCCTCACGGCGCGAGATCGATGTCCGCGGCTCCCCCTGTCGATTCCGCAACTCCGTTTGGGTTGGTGAAGTTACGGAATCGATATAAGCGCGTTCGGGGATCGATAAATCGCATCTAGATGGGACGCGATATATCGATCCCCGAGCAATCGATTGCTACCCGCCGATGCGATGGGTAGTGAAGACGTACCCTGAGTTGTATCCAGCTTTTGTTTTATACATAGACAGTAAGCTCTTTGGGGCAGGGACCATTATTTCATTATGGTTTTGTATAGCACCTAGAACAATTGGGATGGGGCCTCTAGCTGCTACCACAATATCAATAAAGAAATAAATAATAATGACTAAAATTTATGTACTCAGACCTCAGTGGTTCAGGAGCCAAATTAGTGATTAACATTACCTAAAACAGCCACACATTTGCTATAGTACTATATATTCATATTTAAACAGTATGACAGGAAATATTTTGTGTGTGTGTATTTATATATATATATAATACTTAGTCAGTCATTTTGCTGTGATAATTATAATAATATATATAATAATATATAATATATATATAATTATCACAACTAAATGACTGACCAAGTATTATTATTTTATCATTATCATTATTATTTTATCAACTACAATTGGTTAATAATGTAGTAAAAGCATCCTGTTTGGTTAATAACTTAGATTGGTTAACAATTAGATCAGAGCCTGTTTTAATATCATGTGCTGCAAAGAGCCACAGGAGACACAATAAAGGTCTGCTTTGGCTCACTAGCCTCCCTCTGAATATCACCAGTGTAATGCATCAATTAACACCTACATACTGTAGCACCTTGTCTTTCCTATAATTTTGTAAGTGTTTGTACACACATTTTATAAGTGCTTATAAACAAATCAAGAAGACTAAATACTAAAATGGTTTAACATGAATGCTTGGTATTAAATGGGAATATTGATATAATGAGCATCACAGAACAATGATAATTAATGGGACATGGTAGTACCAGAGTGTAAAATATATAAGGATGACAGAGTAGGTCACATTAATGGGGATGGTGTGGCACTATGTGTGGAAGAAAGCATAAAGTCAAATATAATAAAAATCTTAAATGAATCTAACAGTATCACAGAATCTCTATGGATAGAAATTTCTTGCTTGAATAATGAATTTAGCAGTAGGAATATACTAATGATCACTCAACCAGAATGGTGACAGTGATTCTGAAATGCTCAGGGAGATTAGAGAGACTACAGAAACAGAAAACCCAGAAATAATGGGCAATTTCAATGAGCCCCATATTGACAGGGATCATGTCACCTCAGGATGGCATGCAGACTCCACTAATGACTGCTTCTTGGAGCATCTATTTGTGGAACCCCCAAGTGGAGATGCAATTCTTGATTTAGTCCTGCATGGTGCACAGGATCTGGTCTAAGAGGGCAATATAGCTGAGCCTCTCAATAATAGCACCAAAGTTTAATTAAATTTAACATTATTGTAGGGGCGGGAATACAAAGAAACTTACCACAGTAGCATGCATTAACTTTAAAAATGGGAACTATACAAAAAGGAGGAGGTGAGTTAAGCAAAAATTAAAAGGAAAAGGTCACAAGAGTGAAATGCCTGCAAACTGCATGGAAACTTAAAACCCCCCACCATAATAGAGGTTCAAACAATATGTATACCCCAGATAATAATAATAATAAACAAAACAGCAGGAGGATCAAAAATGATGGCATGGCTAAACAACAAAGTAAAAGAGATGGTTAGAGATATAAAGACATCTTTTTAAAAAGGGAAGTCAAATCCTATTGAGGAAAAATAGAAAGGAACATAAACTCTGACATGTCAAGTGTAAAAGTATAATTAGGCAGCCAAAAAAGGTTTGGAAGAGCAACTAGCAAAAGATACAAAATTAACAGCAATTTTTTAAGTACATCAGAAACAGGATGTCTGCCAAACAGTCAGTGAAGGGCAGGGATGAATGAGATGGTAAAGGAGCACTCAAGGAAGACAAGGCCATTGCAGAGAAACTAAATGAATTTTTTGTATTGGTCTTCACTGCAGAGGATGTGAGTGAGTATCCCTCATCTGAACCATTCTTTTTAGATGACAAATCTGAGAAACTGCTCTGGAGAGGAGTTTTGGAACAAATTGATAAATTAAACTATAAGAAGTCACCAGAACCAGATGGTATTCATCCAAGAGTTCTGAAAGCAAATATGAAATTGCAGAACTACTAATAATGGTGTGTAATCTGTTTCTTAAATCAGCCTCTGTAACAGATGAATGGTGGATAGCTAATGTAATGTTGATTTTTAAAAAGAGCACCAGAGGCAATCCTGGCAATTACATGCCAGTAAGCCTAACTTCAGTACCAGATAAATTAGTTGAAACTGTAATAAAGAACAGAATTATCAGACACTTAGATGAACACAATATGTTGGGGAAGAATCAAAAGACTTTTGTAAAGGGAAGTCATGCCTCATCAATTTGTGAGCATTCTTTGAGGGTACCAACAAATATGTGGACAAAAATGATCTAGTGGATATAGTGTACTTGGATTTTCAGAAAGCCTTTGACAAGGTCCCTCACCGGAGGCTCTTATGCAAAGTAAGAAGTCATGAGATAAGACAGAAGGTCTTCTCATGGATCACTAGCTGGTTAAAAGATAGGAAACAAAGAGTAGGACTAAATGGACAGCTTTCACAGTTAAGATGGTTAAATAGCAGAGTCCCCCAAGAATCTGTACTGGAACCATTCCTGTTTGACATACTCACAAATTATTTGAAAAAGGCTTCAACAGTGAGGTAGCAAAGTTTGCAGATGATACAAAATTACCCAGGATACGTAAGTCCAAAGCAGACAGCGAAGAGTTACACAGGGATCTCACAAAACTGGATGACTGACCAACAAAATGGCAGATGAAATTCAATGTTGATAAATACATTGTAGTGCACATTGAAAAACATAATCCTAAGTACACATAGAAAATGATGGAATCTGAATTAGGTGTTATTACTCAAGAAAGAGATCTTAGTGTCATCATAGTTCTCTGAAAACATCTGCTCAGTGTGCAACTGCGGTCAAAAAAGCTATCAGAAGTTAGAAATCATAGGAAAGAGATAGACAGTGTCTGTTACAGTTATCCCCCTATTCCATTTTGTTTCTTACAGCTGTCCCCATACTCCATTTTGTTTTTGTTCTCCTCCTGTGGCTGCCCTTCCCTGGCCGTTAAGTTGTTTACCAGGGCCACTGCCCTTCTCAAAGGGAGGGCCCTTAAGTTGTTTAACAAGAGCCATTGCCCTTCTCAAAGGGATGGCCACTTGTGCTGCGTGCTAAAAGGGACCACTGCCCTGTTCAAAGGGTTAGTCCTGTTATCACCTCGTTGTACCTGGGCTTGGTGTAGGGCAGGCAATGTCCAGAGCTGCAAGACCTATTGTGTTTTTAAGATCCTGGGCATGAGTCATAGGCCTCATATGCTTTTGAGTCACCTATTGCACAGGACTCTGCCCAGACATGTTTCTGTGCTTAACCTGCAGTTTTTCCCTGTGCCTCCTACCCTGTGAGAGAGGGAGCCTATCAGGATTACTGGCTGGAAATTGCCTGAGTTTGCCTTTAAAAACAGACATTTTTGAAACAAACATCAGAAAGGTTCCTGCATTGCTGCCTGGTCTGATCAGCCAAGGGTTTTGGGGGATCCTTTCTCCATTCTTGTTTTATTTTTGAGCGTACGCCTGGTTTTTTAAGCCCCCCCCACAAAGAACGAATTGCTACCTGAGAGATCTCCTGATTATTGAGACTGTACTGAGCCCTCCTTGCTTCTTCTGATGTTGCTGCTGCTTCTGCCTTTGCTGCTGCCTTGGGGACTGGTAAGAATCCCTCTGTGAAACTTTCCCTACTTTTATTTTATTCTTTTAGCTGCTGGCTCGGTTTCCCCAGCACACAGACTCAAGCTAAACCTTGGTCTGTGTCTTAAAACCTCTCTTAAACTCCGTGGCGCTTTGCTGCTAAAAATAAGTTTGTGCCGCTGCTAAGCTCTGCTCCTGTGGGCTTTGCCTCGGGGCTCCCTGCTTTCAGCTGTATCCATTACTGTAGCCACCATCCCTTGGCTTCCTTGGGAGCTGGATCCTGGGCACATACCACTTTGCCCTCTGTAACTTCCCCATAGCATATGGTGCACCATAGGTTTTGTTTTTTTAGTTTAATAAGTCATAGTTTGTTAAGATTGTAGAGCTTGTAAGTTCACCCGCCTTGTTATAGTTTACTGTTTTGTTGCTCCGTATAGTTGCTTGTTATAGTTTTGCTTAGAATTGTGATATTTGTTGTTTTGCCTAGTCATTGGTTAAGATAGATAAGGTTTTTGCTGCTTAAATTCATCTTCCCGCTGTCCCGATCCCTCCCTGAACTTTCCCGTGTCTGTTTTTCCCCCGCTCCAATCTCCCCCTCTGTGTGCTTCTCCGTGTCTCCGTTATAACCCTTTGCTGCTTTTTCCCCTGCATCTGCACTCTCCGAACTTCCCAACTCCTTGCTGCTCCCCCCCCGCATCTGTATTACCCTCCGAACTTCCCAAACCCCTTGCTGCTTCTCCCCCGTGAAACTTCCCAAACCCTTTGCCATTTTTTTCCTTTGTTTTTGGTGTCCGCTTGTTGCTTAAACCTCTCTCTAGCCCTTCTTTACACTTCTCTGCTGCCCCTCCCCTACCGAAGATCACCATCACACTGCTCCATTGTCCTTACCCTGCAGGGCTTCAGAGTCTCTCGCTGCTTCCAGCCGCACTCTCCTCTCATCAGTTGCCACTAATCATTCACTCCCCTCCCCTCTCCTGTTCCTTGACCCAGCCTTTGGGTACACTCTTGCAGATTATCTGCTATCCTAGCCTCACAAATTAAGTCATTAATTTTCTTTTATACCGTTTCATTGCATAATTTCACTTATCACCCATATTGTATTATTGCACTGTGATTCGCATTTTACTTGTAATTATAACACCCCATTGGTTGCTTCCACTTTTCTGATATACTTTGTATTTGCATTGATACCATTGTGTTACATTGTGTATAAGGCCGCTAACCACTTAATACATTCTATCTAAGATTGTTGACCATTTTATATGGAAGCTACCATTTTATTTTGCATTTCTTTTGATACGCTTATTGACTGTACTGTATCTCATTGTGCTGAACCCCACTTACTGTACCCCCCTGTTAGAACTCCCTACATTGTTCAATAAGAAGAACTCCCCCATCATTGTCTATTGTAAACACCCTATACACCCCATCCCATCGTAAAATTCCCACCACTTCCTTTTTCCTTTAATAAAGAAATTAATTGGCACCCCACCTTTGTGGTAATTGCTCCCCAAGATCCCATACATCTGCAGGCAGGGACAGACAGTAAGACAAAAAACATCATAATGCCACTACATAAATCTATGGTACACGCACATTTTGAATAGTGTGTGCAGTTCTGGTCATCACATCTCAAAAAAGATATATTTGAATTGGAAAAAATATAGAGAAGGCCAATGAAAATGATTTATGGTATGGAACAGCTTCCAAATGAGGAGAGATTAAAAAGACTGGTACTGATCATCTTAGAAAAGAGACAACTAAGGGGGGATATGAGAGAGGTCTAAAAATCATGAATGGTGTAGAGAAAGGGAATACGGAAGTGTTATTTACCTCTTCACATAATACAAGATCCAGGGGTGTCATAAACAGATAGCTAAGGGTTAATGTCTCTTTCACCTGAAGCACCTGACCAGCGGACCAATCAGGAAACCGGATTTTTTCAACTTTGGGTGGAGGGAATTTTGTGTCTAGGTTTTTGTTTTCTGTCTGCCTGCTTTCTCTGAGCTTTGGAGAAGTAGTTCTGCTTTCTAATCTTCTGTTTCTAAGTGTAAGGACAAAGAGATCAGATAGTAAATTATATGGTTTCTTTTCTTTGGTATTTGCATGAATATAAGTGCTGGAGTGCTTTGATTTGTATCCTTTTTGAATAAGGCTGTTTATTCAATATTCTTTAAGCAATTGACCCTGTATTTCATCACCTTAATACAGAAAGACCATTTGTATGTATTTTTCTTTCTTTTTATATAAAGCTTTCTTTTAAGACCTGTTGGAGTTTTTCTTTACTTCAGGGAAATTGAGTCTGTACTCACCAGGGAATTGGTGGGAGGAAGAAATCAGGGGAGATCTGTGTGTGTTGGATTTTTTAGCCTGATTTTGCATTCCCTCTGGGTGAAGAGGAAAGTGCTTTTTGTTTCCAGGACTGGGAACGGAGAGGGGGAGTCACTCTGTTTG
This sequence comes from Gopherus flavomarginatus, assembly GCF_025201925.1. Taxonomy (NCBI): domain Eukaryota; kingdom Metazoa; phylum Chordata; order Testudines; family Testudinidae; genus Gopherus; species Gopherus flavomarginatus. Next base: position 36,551,622 of record NC_066617.1, read on the forward strand.
GATTCACAGAGCTTGTGTCTGTGTATCTCTCCAGGAGCACCTGGAGGGGGGAAGGGAAAAAGGATTATTTCCCTTTGTTGTGAGACTCAAGGGATTTGGGTCTTGGGGTCCCCAGGGAAGGTTTTTCAGGGGGACCAGAGTGCCCCAAAACACTCTAATTTTTTGGGTGGTGGCAGCAAGTACCAGGTCCAAGCTGGTAACTAAGCTTGGAGGTTTTCATGCTAACCCCCATATTTTGGACGCTAAGGTCCAAATCTGGGACTAAGGTTATGATATGGTGGTAGCGGTGGGATATAGACAGAATCCAGAAGCCAGTAGGAATATTATATTTTTCTCTTCTCTGCTAAGGGCTTTTTAGCAGAGAGAAACAGTTTGGTTTTAAAAGGGAACCAGAGAGAATTTTTTTTTCTGCTCTCTCTGGCAGTTTGTGGCTTGCATAATAAGCAAGAAACCATTAAGGTGCTATTAAAAGTCTTTTGTCACACAATAGCACTCCCATTAAGAGTCATTACCAGCACTATATATATGCAAATAAAGTGGTTTTTCTGGTTTCCTTTCATTGAACATTAGCTAGAGAAAGAAAGGAAAAAAAGCATTGTTGCTAGGCAGACTCTAGGAGGCAACAGAGCCTGCAGTGCAGAAGATAAACACCGGAGGGCACCCCAACCCAAGGAAACAGGAACCATGACTTCTAAGGCAAAAATTGAGGCCGAAGAACAAATCAAAGAAGCTGAACACAGGCGACAAATGGAAATAAAACAAACAGAGATGGAAATAAGAGAGAGAGAAAGAGAGGCAGCCTACCAAAGAGAACAGGCAGCCAAAGAGGCGGACCACCGCCAAGAAATGAAAAAACAACAAAAAAAATGGAAAAACAACAAAAAGAGAATGAAGAGAGGGAAAAACAGAGAAAACATAAACTGGACTTGGCAAAAGCTGGGCTGCATGTGCCAGCCAACCCTAACAACCCGGCGCCAATTATTGCTCCACAGCACAGAAAATTTCCCACCTACAAGGCAGGTGATGACACCGAGGCCTTCTTGGAAAATTTTGAAAGAGCCTGTCTTGGGTACAGCATCCCCGAAGACCAGTACATGGTAGAATTAAGGTCACAGCTCAGTGGACCTTTAGCAGAGGTGGCAGCTGAAATGCCTAAGCAGCAAATGAATGACTATAAACTTTTTCAAACCAAGGCCAGATACAGAATGGGGATAACCCCAGATCATGCCCGTCGGCGCTTCAGAACCCAAAAGTGGAAACCAGAGGTGTCATTTCCCAAACACGCCTACTACGTTGCAAAAAACTATGAGGCCTGGATAACAGGAAACAATGTTCAAACCTTGGAAGAACTGCACCTCCTCATACAAATGGAGCAGTTCTTGGATGGTGTTCCTGAAGACATCACACGGTACATACAAGATGGAAAACCCAAAGATCTCGCTGAGGCGGGGGAGATTGGAGCCAAATGGATGGAAGTGGCAGAAAGCAAGAAAGCTACTGTCAAGGGGAACGATTACCCCAGGGGACACACAGACCATAAACCCTACAACCGAGGACAGCCAAAGACCCCACATACCACCCAAGTAAAGCCACAGACACCCTACTCTTCCACCTCACCAGTCTCCAGTAACTCACCTCGGCCCAGTGACCCATCAGATGGAAGATGCTTTAAGTGTAATGAACTGGGACATATCAAGGCCAACTGTCCAAAGAACACCATGTGAGTGCAATTCATTACACCACCATCACACCAAAGATCCCCAGGCCCAGATGCCTCTCAAATACCCTTGGAGCGAAGGGAAAATTTGAGAGTGGGCGGAAAGAAGGTTACTGCGTGGAGAGACACGGGGGCACAAGTGTCAGCTATCCACCAATCCTTCGTTGACCCCAAATTCATCAACCCAAAGGCCAAAGTTACAATTTACCCCTTCATGTCACAAGCTGTAGACTTGCCTACAGCTCAACTGCCTGTCCAGTACAAAGGCTAGTCAGGAATGTGGACTTTTGCAGTCTATAACAATTATCCTATCCCCATGCTACTGGGGGAAGACTTGGCCAACCAGGTGAGGCGGGCCAAGAGAGTGGGAATGGTTACACGTAGCCAAACCAGGCAAGCTTCCAGACCCATTCCTGTTCCTGAGCCGTCCACAGAGGCCCCGTCTGTGTTACCAGAGACCCAGACAGAGGTAGTGGACCCGGATTCCATGCCTACCACTGAAACAGCCACAGCATCTCCAGTCCCAGGCCCGGAACTGGAACAGCAACCAGCACCAGCAAGTGCAACCACATCTTCAAACTCAACGCCAGAGGGCGCCAGCGAGCCACAACTGGCAGAAGCAACAGACAGCCATACCCAAAAGGCTCAGCCAGAGCCTGAAATACCCTCAGGTGCACCAGCGAAGAGTGGTTCACCAGCAACGAAAACAACCCCATCACCTACATCGCTTCCAGAAGGACCAAGCCCAAGTCCACAGTCTAAGGAAGAACTGGTGACCCCAGCCTCAAGGGAACAGTTCCAAACTGAGCAGGAAGCAGATAACAACCTTCAAAAAGCGTGGGCGGCGGCACGAAGCACCCCACCGCCTCTCAGCTCTTCTAATCAATCCCGGTTTGTTATAAACCAAGGATTTTTATACAAGGAAATTCTTTCTGGTGGACACCGGAAAAAATGGCAGCCACAAAAACAGTTGGTGGTTCCAACTAAGTACCGGGAAAGGCTCTTAAGCTTAGCCCATGATCATCCCAGTGGCCATGCTGGGGTAAACAAAACCAAGGACCGGTTGGGGAAGTCCTTCCACTGGGAGGGGATGGGCAAACATGTTGCCAAGTATGTCCGGTCTTGTGAGGTATGCCAAAGAGTGGGTAAGCCTCAAGACCAGGTCAAGGCCCCTCTCCAGGCACTCCCCATAATTGAGGTCCCATTTCAGCAAGTAGCTGTGCATATTCTGGGTCCTTTGTGCAGTTCTGGTCATCACATCTCAAAAAAGATATATTTGAATTGGAAAAAATATAGAGAAGGCCAATGAAAATGATTTATGGTATGGAACAGCTTCCAAATGAGGAGAGATTAAAAAGACTGGTACTGATCATCTTAGAAAAGAGACAACTAAGGGGGGATATGAGAGAGGTCTAAAAATCATGAATGGTGTAGAGAAAGGGAATACGGAAGTGTTATTTACCTCTTCACATAATACAAGATCCAGGGGTCACACAATGAAATTAATATACTGCAAGTTCAAAACAAACATAAGGAAATATGTTCTTCACACAACAGATAATCAATCTGTGGAACTCATTGCAAGAGGATCTTTTGAAGGCCAAAAGTATAACTGGGTTCAAAAAAGAATTAGATAAATTCATGGAAGATAGGTCTATTTATGGCTGTTAGCCAATATGCTAATGGATGCAACTTCTAACTGTCAGAAGCTGGGACTGGATGACTGGATGGATCAGTTGATAATTGCCCTGTTCTGTTAATTGCCTTCGAAGCATCTGTCACTGGCCACTGTTGGAAGAGAGGCTACTTGACTGGATAGACCATTGGTCTGACCCAATGTGAGCAATCTTATATTTTTATGTTCTTATCTCACTTCAGCTAGATTGTATTTTTGTGGACAGCCATGCATCAGCAAAGATTCCATGGCCTTGTGCTTGAAACTCAGATATAAAAATATCAAAGTTATTGGCTAACGAACTGCAGTATTGATGTGCAATGTCAGATTTTTAAAGAGAGCCAGGTAGCTACTTAAATGCTTAGATATGAAAGGCCAGAGCATATGCCACATTTTGAGAATTTTATAGATGTATCAACACAGATAGCTGTGGAGGCTTTACAGGTGCAGCAGTACCAATTTTCTACAGTTTCAAATACATCAGCAGAACCAACTCTCTGATGAGGTACAGTACCTCAATATAACTCAGCTTGGATGATACTAGCTACCTTGTGCAAGTTACAAAACCCCGAGTATTAGATTGCTTTAGTCACTGAGTAGAAATGAGTGAATAAGGATTCAAAATTTGGTATATGGTGATGAAATGATGATTGACCGCCTCATCTTTGATTTGGTGATTATTATGGTTTTTCATATAACTAACTAGCTGGAAGTGGCATATCTGTGTCCCAGTCTTCTGAAGTTGACTTGTTGATTTGGTGGACTCAGTCATTCTGAAATCCATTTGTGTATTCCACTTTACTAATATCACTCTCATGACTCTAGGAATAATGTGGTTTCTCTTAAATGCATTAGTGTGTCATTGATCATAGTCTGAGAGACTTATTCCTGTACAGAAGTCCAACTTAAGGCCTGTGTATCACCTAAGTCTCACTTAAGCCATCAAGGGGTTAAATGGGACAAAGTGGTACATAACACTTCTACTAGCCTTCCGCATATGGGGTGAATTTCACCAGCAGTGAATTATGAATACATTCCCATCACAGCACTGTTTTGATATAAGTGGACTCCAGGTTACTCCTTTCATGAATGTGAAGCTTGTTGGGCTAAAGGGACCTTGACCTCAAATGCTGAATACAGTCCCCTCTGAACCTAATACTAACTCTCTGTAGCAAGCAATTATCTCCCTGCTCTAGTGGAAAAGTTTCCAAGCATATCCCTGAGTAGCATCCCAAATGTCTTTTTTTAAGATTACATAGCCAACTAAAGAGTGCTCCTCAAAATAATGAGCAATATCAATAAAGAAATAAATAAAATCACAAGACTGCAGAACTTCAGAAAATGCTAATGTGCTTACAGAGACTTTCTTTTCTGGCTATGGTTCCTGAACACTGTGACAGATAATTTGCTGATGCTTCCTATTCTCAGGAGTCTGTCAAACCCAATTAAAAATTGCATTTTGGTACTCCCTGTACATTTCAGTGGTAGATTGCTGTGGAGATAGTATGCTACCTTCTATGTGCTATCAGTAATCCTGCTGTGTTTACCCTATGCCTCCTCCACAAACAAACATACAAACAAAAAAGAAGGGAATAAAAATTCTTCCTGCTTGCATTCTATATGTGCCAACATCTTGTTAAACAGCTTGGGTTTTGAAATGTAAAACAGTTAGACTGACCTCACAAAATAGCCACTAAAGTTTTCTCCAACTCTTCCTCTCTCCAAATATTAGACTTTTTTTTACTGCTCTTTACATAGATTAGAACTCTATAGATGTTAAGTGCCCCAGTTCCTCTGAAATCAACAGGAGTCGGGAAGCTCAGTACTAGAGCAATGTGAATAATGGACACTGTGGTTTATTGGCAATTCTGAAAAATTGGGGAAAAAAATCATTTCAGGTGAAATTGAAAACAAAATTTTTCAAAAATTTCAGCAATTCAAAGAGAAAAAAATAATTTTAGGTCAAATGAAATGTTTTAGTTGACCGAAAATTAAATGTTTCAGTTTGTTTTTTAAACATTTTTGGTTACTGTTAAAACAAAATTTAAAGAATTTTGAAAAAAAGTCATTTTGTATCAAAAATTGTAAACATTTTATTTAGAAAAACTTGAAAGGATTAATTTTTTTGAAATACATTTTCAAAATATTTTGGTGTTGTTGAATCTTCATCTTATGCTGGAAAATAAAAAAAAAATTGTGACGTTTTGCCTTGCTCTACTCAGCACTTCTCAGGAAGCACTAGCTAATTCCTTGGCTACTGTTTCTGCTTATGTTGCAGCTGTAATTATATTGCTGTGTTGAGCGCCATAACTTAGCTGTAAAAATTTTCTTTGTGTTGAAATAAAGCACATTCAAGGGCCAGATCCAACCTCCCCCCAACTGAAGTTAATGGAAAGACTGGTCCATGAATTCCATGAATTCTCTTGGAGGATAATGGAAGTTTCATGCCCAGAGAGGATGTGGAGTCTGGATCAAGGTCTCTAGTCTCAGTGCTGATCATTCTATCCCATTTTAGGTTAGTTCACCATTTTATTTATTTCAATTCTTAAAACATAAAAAGTGCCTTTCTAAAAGGTCTTTCCATTTAACAATCTTTAATGGTTCAAAACCTATAAGGCTGAGAGACTGAAAGTAGCCTAGGGAATTTAGGAGCACAACCTCTACTCTCACTGACTTTTAATGGGAGTCAGGGACCTAACTCTTGTAAGCCCCTTTAAGAATCCCAACCCTAAACCACAAAAATAAGTGCAGTAATTTTTTTTTAAAAGATTCAAAATCCCTCAATGTAACCACTAATCGCAGTCACACAGTACAATGCCCAGCACTTAGCTGCTTCCTCCCTGCACAAAAGCCTGAGAAAAGGAACAGGCCTTGAAACATGGCTTGAAGAGCAACAGAATCAGACTATTTCAGACCAACAAAGGTAGTCGCTTCCAAGTCCTGAGCCCTCAAAGAACATTCTGGCATCATTCCATTCTTTCCCTATAAAACGGACACTGTTCTGGCTTGAGAGCGTCTGCTCTCTCTGACAGTAGGGCTTGGGGAGAGAGGCAGAGGTTCCAAGACCTTTATATTCCAAAGCCAACATATAGTTAGCCATTTTAATAAATAAAACAAAACCCCAAAACCATGGGCCATAGCCTCACGTGGTAAGTTAGCAAAGATGTGTGGACTTCAGTGCAGCTCTGCTGATTGACAAAAATGGCAATTTTTTTTTTAAATTCATATTGGTGCTTGTAGCGGGGTCCTCACCCCGCTTCTGCCCAGAGGGGTTAAAACAGCCCTGAAGAGGGCTTCAGTTGGGGAAAAGAAAGGCTGATTGGGGAAACAGACACAGCTGAGGCCACAGCTGGCCCTATAAGAGGGCTGAGGGCCAGAGAAAAGACACAGTTTCTCTCTAGCTTATGAGAGAGAAGGACTTGGCTGCCTGGGAAACTGAGGAGGGTACCTAGGGTGGAACAGTGCTGGAGAAGGGCAGAGGGAGCTGGGGAGCTTTATTGTAGCAAAGCCCCAGGCTGCAGGCCAAGCTAAGGGCCTACAAGAGGGTATCATGGCTGCAGAGGGGAAGCCCAGATATAGGCAGAGGCAGCTGGTCCAACCCCCCTTGCCAATGATGAGTGTTTTACAGACTGCAGTCTGCCCCAGGAAGCGGGGGCTAGATGATGACTGGCAGTAGCCACTGAGGCAAGGTGGGGATTGGGGGTTCCCCTGGATGGGGAGACCCAGATTGTGAGTTGCTGCAGAGGCAGAACCCTGACAAAGGGCACTAGGGTCTGTGAGGGACACGGGGGCCAGCGGCAGGAGAGACACTGGCCTGCAGAGGATGCTCTGTGCTGGAAGAGCTAATTCCCCAGACGTTCAGCAGGAGGTGCCATGCCACAGTGCTCCTAAAATTCCAAGTAGGCTTTGTTGTAACATAAATGTTATTTGCTCTATTACAGGATAGAGGAGGCTATGCTCCATTGGAGCTCATTAAATGAAGTTTACAAGGACTGTGGATTTGGATATGTACCCAAGTACAGTTATTACTGAACAATAATAATAAATTATCATGTGGAGGTATTTTCCTACTTCAATATTTAATTTGTTCACTGTGTTTATATTAGCACTTGGAGATTTTTAAAACTGAAATTTGTTCCCTTTCTGAATAGTCTTCTCCCTATTTTGTTACTGTAAAGTTGTTCCTGAGTGCTGAGGCCACTAGCACAGGAATTTATTTATTTAGTTTATTTTATTTTTAAGGAAAAACAGCAGTGTTACATACAAGAATATGCATAATGGGTCTGGCTGACCACTGTGTTATTCTGCTCTTATGCCATTGAATTTCTGTGACTGATTCCAATATAGACACAAAACTGGACAAATGTTATATTAGATTGATGGAGCAAATTTGTGCCTTTAAGTATAACCATTCTGGTACTTCAAGTAGAACCATTCTAGAACCATAATTTAGGGTTAATATATAACAATCTTAATATTTCAGAATGTATCTCAAAGTCCAATATTACATTATGTTTCCATGGAGTGAGTGGTCACATTATGTTTCTGAAATGGAATTTTATAAATCGTTACTATTTGTATTATTTATATAGTGCCTATAATGAGCTAGGCACTTTTCAGACAAGATAAAAAAACAAGATCTCTACTCTGGAAAAAATGTCAATGTACTTTCAGATGTTGTGCTTGTATAATATCACACTTGGGAATGTCTCAGCCAAGATATGCTTGATATGTCCAAATTCTGTACCAGGAAAGAGAGAGAGAGAGAGATTGCAGAGTGTAATTTACAAACAATGTGGAAATAGAGTGAACACTTTAATATGGTATTCCTCTAATTCTGTATGTATAATTGTCATAAACAGATGGTTAAGGGTTAATGTCTCTTTTACTGTAAAGGGTTAAGAAGCTCAGTGAACCTGGCTGACACCTGACCAGAGGACCAATGGGGGGGACAAGATACTTTCAGATCTTGGTGGAGGGAAGTCTGTGTTGTTTGTTTTGTTCATTTTTCGCTCTTGGGACAAAGAGGAACCAGACGTACAACCAGGCTCTCCAAATCTTTCTGAATCAGTCTTTCATGTTTCAAAATTGTAGGTATAGCCAGGCAAGGCAGATTAGTCTTATGTTTGTTTTCTTTCAACTTGTGAATGCTTTTCCTTTTGCTGGAAGGATTTTTGCTGTAACTTTGAATCTAAGGCTGGGGGGGAGGTCCCTTTAGTCTGTATGAATCTGAATACCCTGTAAAGCATTTTCCATCCTGATTTTACAGAGATAATTTTTACTTTTTCTTTCTTTAATTAAAAGCTTTTCTTTTTAAGAACCGGATTGATTTTTTCCTTGTTTTAAAATCCAAGGGATTGAGTCTGGACTCACCAGAGATTGGTGGGGGGAAAAGGAAGGGAGGAGTGTTAATTCCTCGTTTAAGATCCAACGAGTTTGGATCGGTGTGAAGCTTCCCAGGGCAACTCAGGGAGGGGAAAGTCTGTGGGGGGGAAAGGAGGGAGGATGGTTTATTTCTCCTTGTTTTAAGACTCAAGAGGTTTGGATTTGTGTTCCCCAGGGAAGGTTTTGGGGGAACAGGAAGTGTACCAAACACTATATTTTTGGCTGTTGGCAGCATTACCAGATCTAAGCTAGGAATTAAGCTTAGAAGTGTCCATGCAGGTCCCCCACATTTTTACTCTAAAGTTCAAAGTGGGGGAAAAAACCTTGACAATAATGAATAGTGCTCAACCAGGATTTCTAATGATTAGCATTAACTGAGATAACTCAGTGATGTCTGTAGACCTCACAATCACTCTGATTGGCACAAGATTTTAAAATACTTTGTAGAATGTGCGTCTTAAAAACCTTAGACAATGCAATGGCAGAATCCAAAGGCAAAGTGCCTAAATGTAGTTGTGACATAGCCTTAGTTTATTTTCCATCTGGCATCATATGATGCTTGATTAATTCTTTACCCACCTGTTGAAATTAATCACTGAAGTAAAAAATCAATAGATCCAGATAAGAAAGAATGAGTCATTGTCCCCCTCAAACATCAATTTCCTTTGTGCCCATAAAATTGGCAGCCACAATCTGGACTTTTTATTCCAAACAAACTTCCTGAACATTTGATTTTACTCTTTAATGACTAGCAGCTGGGACAGTACAGAAATTGTCTGGAAAAGATACAAAGCCTTTGGCAAGAATTTATCTTGAAAAGAGTATTCTGCCAGGTATAAGAAAAGAAAAAGGAGAAACTGCTATTTAGTTGTGCCTGATTTAATACCACTAATTATTTTAGGAAAGTTAGGCCAGTACAAGACAGGAAAGTTTTGTGAAACATTAATTCCTAAATATCTCATTCTTAGAAAACCACAGAATCCATAATTCTGAAAAATCTTGGCTCCAACCCTGTGATTAAAGTGTCTAATCTTGTCCATTTGAAGTGTGAAAGTCATACATGTTTTGTTTTCCAAAAGTAATCCTTTATTAGCCCAACATTTTCTCATGTCCCCACCCTGTCACTGGTTGGTGACAACTGAATGAAGGAGAATATTGTTGACTAACTGAGAAAGATCTTCTATGTCCAGTCACCAACTACAATCCTATGTACATGTTTTAAAATTGTTTGCTAATAGTTATCTTTTTGCTACAAAAAGATGAAAGACAGGAGATGTGTCTATTTCTACTGAATACACTGAATTTCTGCTAAAGATAGCTCTTAATTCTAACTGAGGGTAAACATGTGACCTAATTATAGTGATCATCTCTGAAAATTTCTTGAGAAACCAAGTCTTCTCGGTATCAAAAGCTACCACAGCTTTGAGTTAAACAGGTCATATTCAGAAACCTTCTCACTAGCAGCTGAGTTTTATTCTGCAATAAAAGCTTGCTGTGTGCAGATCCAGATATACATGCAGAGTCACCTGAAAGTATCACCGCCAAGGTGGGAAACAATATTGTACCCAGCATAGGCATTACCTTGAGTTCCTTCAAGGTAATGCATGTGCGGGCACTACATGTGTAGATGACTTTTACTGCAAAGGCCCCAGGCAGACAGCAATTGCATTGGCTTAGGGTATGTCTACACTATGGGATTATTCCGATTTTACAGAAACCAGTTTTTGGAAACAGATTATACAAAGTCCAGTGCCCGCGGCCACACTAAGCACATTAATTCGGTGGTGTGTGTTCATGTACCGAGGCTAGCGTCGACTTCTGGAGCGTTGCACTGTGGGTAGCTATCCCAAAGCTATCCCATAGTTCCCACAGTCTCCCCCTCCCATTGGAATTCTGGGTTGAGATCCCAGTGCCTGATGGGGCCAAAAATTTGTCATGGGTGGTTATGGGTAAATGTCAGTCCTCCCTCCGTGAAAGCAATGGCAGACAATCATTTCGCGCCTTTTTCCCTGGATTCTCTGGGCAGATGCCATAGCACAGCAACCATGGAGCCCATTCAGCCTATTTTCACTGTCACCGTATGTCTACTAGATGTTGCTAACAGATGCGGTACCGCAGCACTACACAGCAACATCCTCTTGCCTTTGCAAGTTAGCAAAGACGGTTACCAGCTCTACTATACCATCTGCTGCTTTGCAAGTTGACAATGATGGTTACCAGTCATACTGTACCGTCTGCTGCTGTCATGGGTGCTCCTGGCCGGCCTTGGTGAGGTCGGTCGGGGGCGCATGGATGAAAATGGGAATGACTCCCCAGGTCATTCTCTTCTTTAAATTTTGTCTAATGGAGAGTCAGTCCTGCCTAGAATATCAGGCAAGCCTACTAAAGAACCAGAGAGGCAAATGGCTGCTCTAGGTCAGAGCCCCAGACATCCCGCAGAAATGATGAGCTGCATGCCATTCTAGGGGGTGCCCCTGCAACAACGCCACCCGTTGCTTCCCTCCTCCCGCACCTCTTCTGGGCTACCTCCCATTTGTGTGATGAAGTAATAAAGAATGCATGAATAAGAAACAACACTGACTTTATTGCCTCTGCAAGCAGAGATCAAAGGGGGGAGGGGAGAGCAGCCTCCAGCTACCATGATATTCCAGGCAGGAGTGAATCTCCGTTAGACAAAACTTAAAGAAGAGAATGACCTCGAGCCATTCCCATTTTTGTCCAGGCACCCCCGGCCGACCTCACCGAGGCCAGCCAGGAGCACTCACGGGATGACGATGCCGGATACCAGACCTACTGTACCATCTGCTGTCCACAAGGGAAGGGAAGGGAAGGGAAGGGAAGGCAAGGGGATGTTGCTGTGTAGCGCTGCAGCATCCATTAGACCTACAGTGACACTGAAAAAAGGTGAGAAATGATTTTTTCCCTTTGCTTTCACAGAGGGAGGGAGTAGGGGGGCTGACAACATGTGCCCTGAGCCATCCACAACAATATTTTTGACCCTTCAGGCTTTGGGAGCTCAGCCAAGAATTCAAATGGTTTTCGGAGAGTGCGGGAACTGTGGGATAGCTACAGTCGTCAGTCGCCCCTCCCTCCATGAGTATCCATTTGATTCTTTGACTTTCTGGTGCGCTTGTCTCAGCTTCTTAAGTTTCACACAGCACTGTGTTGAGTCCCTGTTATGGCCTCTGTCCATTATAGCCTTGGAGATTTTTTCAAATGTTTTGGCATTTCATCTATTGGAACGGAGTTCTGATAGAACAGATTCATCTCCCCATACAGAGATCAGATTCAGTATCTCCCATACGGTCCATGCTGGAGTTCTTTTTTGATTCTGGAACTGCATGGTGACCTGTGCTGATCAGCTCTCCAGGCTGGGCAAACAGGAAATGAAATTCAGAAGTTCACGGAGCTTTTCCTGTCTACCTGGCCAGTGCATCTGACTTCAGATTGCTGTCCAGAATGGTTACAATGATGCACTGTGGGATAGCTCCTGGAGGCCAATACCGTCGAATTGTGGCCACACTAATTCAAAATGGCAATACCGATTTCAGTGCTACTCCCCTCGTCGAGGAGGAGTACAGATATCGATATTAAGAGCCCTTTATATTGAAATAAAGGGTTTCATTGTGTGGATGGGTGCAGGGTTAATTCGGTTTAACGTTGCTAAATTCGAGATAAACTTGTAGTGTAGACCAGGGCTTAGAATGCTGATGTCAGACAACTTGGCCAATAAGATGAAGAAAGCAGGATACTATGTATTTTTAAAAGACTACCTTGTTTTCCAATATCTTTTTACTGCTAGCATTAATTATAATGTTTATATAAAATTATTTATAATTATATTTATATAAAGGTAAGGCCTCTAAAAATGGATGTTCACCACACTATGGTATATACCTTTACTGTGGAATCTGCAGTATTACCCCTGTGAATAGATTGGGAATTAGTGCAAACACCATGAAAAATGTCTAATTTTTAGTACCATCTATTGTAGTGTAAGAAACATATACGATGCTCTATAAAACATAGAACTAGACACTCTACCTGCTTTGAAGATCATATTGTTTAAACAACTGCAAGCTCGGTCAAGACAAACAAAGTTAAGACCTCAGAAAACACTGAAGGTAAGGGAGGATTCAGCAAAGATTACTGATGGGGAAAATAAGATACAATATTTGAAATAAATGGGTTTTAACAAGCATTTTGGAAGCAAAGAGAGGGTACTTGGCATAGGAAGCAGACTACTGCAAGCATAGAGGGTGGGGGTGGGGAGAACAGGTAACTCTTCAGCCAGAAGGTTAACAGCAAAAAGGGCTGGGTTCAGTATATCTACAGTCCACCCTGAATAACTAAACCATGCATCCACTCACAATCCTGGGTAAATTTTGGGAAAAAACACTCTCTAGGTGTCCTTAACAGGCAGAACTTCCCCATTCGCCCGCACTTGAGACTGTAAAAACCAGGAAATCTCTATTAGGGGAAAGGAAACTCAGTCAGAAACTTGGGAAAACACAACAGTAGAATATATATGCAAATAAGAATTAAGTATCTCCCCATTTCCAGTAACTTGGGCAGTAGTCCATCTAACTCTTTCCACTAGTGAGAATAGCCTGCAGAATTGTCCTTTTACCTCACCATTTCACTCATCCACCAACACTACTCACATTTGGCTCAGTGACTAGCGGTGGTCCTACGTGTCTCTTTGTGGGTCTTTCCCCAGCTTACCACCGCTTAGTGATTCAGCTTTATTAAGGTGCTGTGCTGGTAGGAACTCTCTGGATTCCACTTAGCTCTGCCGCTATCTTCTATACTGTCTCTTGCTAGGAACTTGTTTGAGATGGCTCTCTCAGCAAAGCCCTGAGTTGGCATTGTCTCTTGCTGTGGCATTCTCTGGACCATCTCTCACAGTGAATGCCTGTTTCTGCATCATCTCTTGTTGTGGAGTCCTCAGTCTGTACTGTCAATTGCTGAGAAGTCCTTTGAGTTGTCTCTTACAGCAAAATCATTGGTCTGCATTGTCTCTTGCATTGAAGTCCCCACAAGAGGGGATTCAAAAATACTTAGGACACATAAGCAGAGTCTTGGCTCCTTGGAAATGAACTCTTGCCACAAGATCAGAGTTCTTTCCCCTCACTGAGCCTCTCTGGGAACTCACAACCACCCAAAATCAAATTACATGTATAGTTATGGTGACTTCCTAAGGGTATGTCTACACTGTGAAATTAGGTCTATTTAATAGAATTCGATTTTACACAATCAATTGCGCATATCTCCACTAAGTACCTTAAGTCGGCAGAGTGCGTCCTCACTACCATGGCTATCATCGACTTACGGAGCAGTGCACTGTGGGTAGCTATCCCACAGTTCCCGAAGTCTTCATTGCCCATTGGAATTCTAGGTTAAGTTCTCAGTGCCTGATGGGGCAAAAACATTGTTGCAGGTGGCTTGGGGTACATGTCGTCAGTCAACCCTCCCTCCATGAAAGCAATGGCAGGCAATCGTTTCGCGCCTTTTTTCCATGCAGATGCTGTACCACGGCAAGCATGAAGCCCGCTCAGTTCAGCTCACCATCACCACTGCTGTTGTGTCCTGTCTGCTGCTGTCAGCAGACAGTGCAGTAGGACTGCTAAACTGTCATCATCCACCGCTTTCCTGGTGCCATGAATCCACCTCGCAGGTTCTCTCATCATTCTGTATAAATATCAATTCTCTTGGCATCCATCATCAGTCACCACTTCCGCTGCAACTCTGTTCTCCTGCAGATGCCATACCACGGCAAGCATAGAGCCCACTCAGCTCACCACTGCTGCTGTGAGCATTGTAAATACCTCGTGAATTATCCTGCAGTATGTGCAGAACCTGCAAAAGCAGGTGAGGAGGCAACTACAGCGCGATCACGATAGTGATGAGGACATTGACACAGACTTCTCTCAAGGTACAGGCCCTGGCATTGTGGACATCCTGGTGGCAATGGGGCAGGCTCATGCTGTGGAACACTGATTCTGGGCCCGGAAAACAAGCACAGACTGATGGGATTGCATAGTTGCAGGTCTGGGATGATTCTCAGTGGCTGCGAAACTTTCGCATGTGTAAGGGCACTTTCATGGAACTTTGTGACTTGCTTTCCCCTGCCCTGAAGCATGGGAATATCAAGATGAGAGCAGCTTTCATAGTCGAGAAGCAAGTGGTGATAGCCCTCTGGAAGCTTGCAGCGCCAGACAGCTACCAGTCAGTTGGAAATCAATTTGGAGTGGGTAAATCTACTGTGGGGGCTGCTGTGATCCAAGTAGCCAATGTGATTATTGAGCTACTGCTATCAAGGGTAGTGTTTCTGGGAAATGTGCAGGTCATAGCGGATGGCTTTGCTGCATTGGGGTTTCCTAACTGTGGTGGGGTGATAGACGGAATGCATATCCCTATCTTGGGACTGGATCACCTTGACAGCCACTACTTAAACTGCAAGGGGTACTTTTCAATGGTGATGCAAGCACTGGTGGATCACAAGGTTCACAAACATCAACATGGGATGTCTGGGAAAGGTACATGATGCTCGCATCTTCAGAAACTCTGGTTTGTTTGAACAGCTGCAGGAAGGAACTTACTTCCCAGACCATAAAATTACCATTGGGGATGTTGAAATGCCTATAGTTATCATTGGGGATCCATACACAGGCAGCCTGGACAGTAGTAAGGAGCAGTTCAACTATAGGCTGAGCAAGTGCAGAATGGTGGTAGAATGTACATTTGGAAGTTTAAAAGCTCGCTGGCACAGTTTACTGACTAGGGTAGACCTCAGCAAAACCAATATTCCCATAGTTATTACTGCTTGCTGTGTGCTCCACAATATCTGTGAGAGTAAGGGGGAGACATTTATGGTGGAGTGAGAGGTTGAGGCAAATAGCCTGGCTGCCGATTACATGCAACCAGACACCAGTGCTATTAGAAGAGCACAGCTGCGTGCCCAGTGATAAGCTGCCAACTTCTTAACAACTGGTTCCCTCCTCACCCCACAAGGGGGTCGTGGCCCAACCCCACCCCCGGGACTCCTGCCCCATCAACCCCCCTGCGTTCCTTGTTGCCCCCCCAGACTCCTGCCCCATCATACCCCCCTTCCCTGTTCTCTGACTGACCCCCTCTGCCCCATCCAACCCCTCCTCTCATTCCTGATGGCCGCCCGGGACCCCTGCCCCATCCAACCACACCTTCTCCCTGTCTCCTAACCACCCCTGGAACTCCTGACTGCCCTATCCAACCCCACCTCCTTCCTGACTGTTCCCCCGGGACCCTTGCCCCCATTCAAGCCCCCTGTTCCCCACCCTCTGACTTCCCCGACCCCTATTCATCCCCACTCCCTGCCCCCTTACTGCTACAGCCACGCTGCTCAGCTGGAGCTGGGCCATGCCGCCGCTGTACAGAGCCTGGAGCACCGGGTCAGGCCGAGCTCACAGCCCCCCTGCTTCCTGCGAATCGGCTGTTTGTGTGGGAAGCCTGAGAGGGCTGAGAAGCAAGTGGCAGCTTTGTGCTCAGGCCCAGGGAGGCAGAGGCAGAGTGGAGGTGAGCTGGGAGTGGAGTGTTCAGGGGAGGAGGTGGAGGTGAGCTGGTGCCGGATGGTGGGGGGGAGAGCTGGAGCACTCACGGGATTAGTGTCAAAGGCACCACTTTAGGATAATGTGTTCAGGGGGAATGGCTGCTCCTTCTGCTCCCCCACAACTATGCTCCTGGGTCACTTCAACTTATTGTTTGTTAAATTTAGAAGCCCACGCAGGACAAACAGTTCTAAAAGGGCTTCTAAATTTAACAACAGGTTCCCGCTAACTGGTGCAAACCAGCTCCAGCTCACCACTGTGCGCACCCTGCACATCAGAGAAGCTTTGAAAACCAGTTTCATGACTGGCCAGGCTATGGTGTGACTGTTCTGCTTGTTTCTCCTTGATGAAAACCCACTCCCTTGGTTGACTCTACTTCCCTGTAAGCCAACCGACCTCCCCCCTTTGATCACCACTTGCGGAGGCAATTAAGCCTTTATTGTTTCAAAATCATGCATTCTTTATTAATTCAACTCACAAATAGGGGGAAAACTCACAACATAGCCAGGGACGGGTGGGTGAGGAGGGAAGTACTGGGTGGGGTGGTGGATGATAGGAGGAGGGAAATACAAGGCCACACTACAGTTCAAAACTTATTGAATGCCAACCTTCTCTTGCTTGGGTAATCCTCTGGGGTGGAGTGTCTGACTGAGTGCCTGTAGCCTCCTCCGCCGTGTTCTTGGGCATCTGGGTGAGGAGGATATGGAACTTGGGGAAGAGGGCAGGCGATTGCAGGGACTGCAGCGGCCTTCTGTGTTCCTGCTGCCTTTCCTGTAGTTCTACTGGGCACCTGAGCATGTCTGGTTGCTCCCCCATTAGCCTCAGCACTGCATCCTGCCTCCTCTCATCGTGCTTCTCCATCGTCTCATCACATTCATTTACACTTTCCTGGACTCTGCCATTGTTTGCCTCCATGCATTCTGCTGAGCTCTTTCAGTGGAGGACTGCATGAGCTCTGAGAACATGTCGTTGCGAGTGCGTTTTTTCTGCGCTAGCCTCTGGGACGGAGATGATAGGAAGACGTAGAAATATCTGCAGCTGTGGAAGGAAAAAAGGGAGAGTAGTATTTAAAAAGATACATTTTAGAGAACAAAGGGAAGGCTATTTCACACTGAATCAAGTGATTCACATTACATAGCACGTGTGCTTTTGGTACCAGGTCACATTTTGTCTCTTATATTGAGTGCGTGCCAGTTTGGTGTGAGAGATCACACATGCTCAGCTGGGCAACAGAATTCGTCTTGCAGGCAGCCATGATAAAGCGAAGGGTTTCGGCTTCTTCAATCTTCATAACATGTGGGAATGGTTTCAAACAGCAGCACCCTCCTTTCCCATACCAAGCAAAGCCTAATGGTTGGCCATTTAAAAGGAGGAGCTGCGGTTTTAGGGTGAATGTGCAGTACAATCCCCTCCACAATTCTCTGGGATGATTGTCCCCCCCCAACCAAGTGGCTAGTATCAGGGAAGATCCCTGTCAGCCAAACCGAACAGCTCAGCATGAATGGGCCTCCCCGCACTGTGTGGCTAACAGCAGGGATGATTTCTTTTCAGCCAAAGGCAAACAACCCAGCAGGAACCGACACCTCTGAATGGTCCCTTAAACAAATTTCCTGTATTTCAACCAGGTGACCATGAATGATATCACTCTCCTGAAGCTAACACACAGAGAGAAAGAACGGATGCTACTTGAATGCCACCAAAGCCTGGGCCGATTTGCTGCAATGCTTTGCTCTGCAATGATTCCAGACTACTTGCTACTGGCTTGTGTCCTACCATGGAAGATGGAATAAGGCAGGCCTCCCCAGAAACCTGTAAAGGCTTTTAGAGTACCTCCAGGAGAGCTTCATGGAGATGTCCCTCCATGAAGGATTTCTGCTCCATCTCCAGACATGTTAACAGACTTTTCCAGTAGCTATACTGGCTGCGAATGCATCCCAAGTCTTCACGGCAAATTAATCATTAAACATGCTTGCTTTTAAACCCTGTATTATATTTACAAATATCAGAGGGGTAGCCGTGTTAGTCTGGATCTGTAAAAGCAGCAAAGAATCCTGTGGCACCTTATAGACTAACAGACGTTTTGGAGCATGAGCTTTCATGGGTGAATACCCACTTCTTCAGATGCATGTGGTGGAAATTTCCAGGGGCAAGTATATATATGCTAGCAAGCAAGCTAGAGATAACGAGGTCAGTTCAATCAGGGAGGATGAGGCCCTGTTCTAGCAGTTGAGGTGTGAAAACCAAGAGAGGAGAAACTGGTTCTGTAGTTGGCAAGCCATTCACAGTCTTTGTTCAATCCTGAGCTGATGGTGTCAAATTTGCAGATGAACTGAAGCTCAGCAGTTTCTCTTTGAAGTCTGGTCCTGAAGTTTTTTGCTGCAGGATGGCCACCTTAAGGTCTGCAATAGTGTGGCCAGGGAGGTTGAAGTGCTCTCCTACAGGTTTTTGTATATTGCCATTCCTAATGTCTGATTTATGTCCATTTATCCTTTTCCGTAGAGACTGTCCAGTTTGGCCGATGTACATAGCAGAGGGGCATTGCTGGCATATGATGGCGTATATTACATTGGTGGATGTGCAGGTGAATGAACCAGTGATGGTGTGGCTGATCTGGTTAGGTCCTGTGATGGTGTCGCTGGTGTAGATATGTGGGCAGAGTTGGCATCGAGGTTTGTTGCATGGATTGGTTCCTGAGCTAGAGTTATTATGGTGCGGTGTGCAGTTACTGGTGAGAATATGTTTCAGGTTGGCAGGTTGTCTGTGGGCAAGGACTGGCCTGCCACCCAAGGCCTGTGAAAGTGTGGGATCATTGTCCAGGATTTGTTGATGATGATGGGAAGTAGAATTTGGCCTGTAGAATTTGGTATTGGAGAGTTGTCTGGAGGCCAGATCCCACTGAGGAATACACTTAGAAACTACAGCATCTACTCAGGACACTCCCTACACTAACATCAGAAGAAATCAACATACCCCTAGAGCCCTGACCAGGGTTATTCTATCTACTACCCAAGATCCACAAACCTGGAAATCCTGGACGCCCCATCATCTCAGGCATTGGCACTCTCACTGAAGGACTGTCTGGATATATGGACTCTCTACTCAGACCCTATGCCAACAGCACTCCCAGCTATCTCCGTGACACCACTGATTTCCTGAGGAAACTACAATGCATTGGTCACCTCCCAGAAAACACCATCCTAGCCACCATGGATGTAGAGCCTCTCTACACAAACATCCCACACACAGATGGAATACAAGCTGTCAGGAACACTATCCCTTACGATGCCACAGCACAACTGGCTGCTGAGCTCTGTGCCTTTATACTTACACACAACTATTTCAAATTTGATGACAATATATATCTCCAGATCAGTGGCACTGCTATGGGCACCCGCATGGCCCCACAATATGCCAATATCTTTATGGCCGACCTGGAACAACGCTTCCTCAGCTCTCGTCCACTCACGCCCCTTCTCTACCTGCGCTACATTGATGACATCTTCATCATCTGGACCCATGGGAAGGAGACTCTGGAAAAATTCCACCACGATTTCAACAGCTTCCACCCCACCATCAACCTCAGCCTGGACCAATCTACATGGGAGGCCCACTTTCTTGACACCATGGTGCAAATAAGTGATGGTCACATTAACACCACCCTATATCAAAAACCTACCGACCGCTATGCCTACCTTCATGCCTACAGCTTCCATCCCGGACGCATCACACGATCCATTGTCTACAGCCAAGCACTGAGGTACAACCGCATCTGCTCTAACCCCTCAGACAGAGACCAACACCTACAAAATCTCCACCAAGCATTCTCAAAACTACAATACCCGCATGAGGAAATAAGGAAACAGATCAACAGAGCCAGACGTGTACCCAGAAGCCTCCTACTGCAAGACAAACCCAAGAAAGAAACCAACAGGACTCCACTGGCCATCACATACAGCCCCCAGCTAAAACCCCTCCAACGCATCATCATCAACAAATCCTGGACAATGATCCCACACTTTCACAGGCCTTGGGAGGCAGGCCAGTCCTTGCCCACAGACAACCTGCCAACCTGAAACATATTCTCACCAGTAACTGCACACCGCACCATAATAACTCTAGCTCAGGAACCAATCCATGCAACAAACCTCGATGCCAACTCTGCCCACATATCTACACCAGCGACACCATCACAGGACCTAACCAGATCAGCCACACCATCACTGGTTCATTCACCTGCACATCCACCAATGTAATATACGCCATCATATGCCAGCAATGCCCCTCTGCTATGTACATCGGCCAAACTGGACAGTCTCTACGGAAAAGGATAAATGGACATAAATCAGACATTAGGAATGGCAATATACAAAAACCTGTAGGAGAACACTTTAACCTCCCTGGCCACACTATTGCAGATCTTAAGGTGGCCATCCTGCAGCAAAAAAACTTCAGGACCAGACTTCAAAGAGAAACTGCTGAGCTTCAATTCATCTGCAAATTTGACACCATCAGCTCAGGATTGAACAAAGACTGTGAATGGCTTGCCAACTACAGAACCAGTTTCTCCTCTCTTGGTTTTCAGGCCTCAACTGCTAGAACAGGGCCTCATCCTCCCTGATTGAACTGACCTCGTTATCTCTAGCTTGCTTGCTAGCATATATATACCTGCCCCTGGAAATTTCCACCACATGCATCTGAAGAAGTGGGTATTCACCCACGAAAGCTCATGCTCCAAAATGACTGTTAGTCTATAAAGTGCCACAGGATTCTTTGCTGATTTTATATTTACAAAGGTACACTCACCAGAGGTGCCTTCTCTGGCTTCATGGTCTGACAGCCCGCCTTGGGAGGGTTGGGCGGGTATTGGCTCCAGGGTGATGAACAATTCCTGGCTGCTCAAGAAAAGGGATTCTCCACTTGCCTGCTGTGCACTATCCTCCTCATCTTCCTTATCCCACAAAATCTGTGTTGCATGAGACTCCCCATTTGCAGGTGTCCATGGACAGTGGTAGGGCCCCTCCTAGATTTGCATGCAGCTCAGCATAGAAACGGCATGTCTGGGGCTCTGACCCAGAGCGACCATTTGCCTCCTTTGTTTTTTGATAGGCTTGCCTAAGCTCCTTAATTTTAACACGGCACTGCTGTGTGTCCACGTTGTAGCCTCTGTCCATCATGCCCTTGGAGATTTTGGCATATATATTGGTATTTCGTCTTTTGGAACGGAGTTCTGCCTGCATGGATTCTTCTCCCCCTACACTAATCAAATCCAGTACCTCCCATTTGGTCCATGCTGGAACTCTTTTGTGATTCTGGGACTGCATGTTCACCTGTGCTGATGAGCTCTGCATGGTCACCTGTGCTGATTAGCTTGCCATGCTGGACAAATAGGAAATAAAATTCAAAAGTTCCCAGGGCTTTTCCTGTCTACCTGGCCAGTACATCTGAGTTCAGATTGCTGTCCAGAGTGGTCACAATGGAGCACTCTGGGATAGCTCCCGGAGGCCAATACTGTCGAATTGCACCCACACTAACGCAAATTCGACCCAGCGAGGTCGACTTTAGCACTAAACCCCTCACCGGGGAGGAGTACAGAAATCGATTTTAAGAGCCCTTTAAGTTGACAAAACAGGCTTGGTCATGTGGACGGGTGCAGGTTTAAATCGACCTAATGCTGCAAAAAGCTACTTAAACTCGTAGTGTAGACCAGGGCAAAGTGTCCTCAAGTTGTGAAGAGGTATGCTACCAGCTCTCTATTGCAGCACTTTTCCCTTTTCACCGATAGAGGGAGTAGAGATCTCTTTTCCTGAGCTTCTGGCTATTGGGCTAACAAACACGGAAGAAAGTTTGAAGTGAGGAGTGGGAGCATATTAATGGAGAAATAAAGAAAGAGGGAAGGGACAAAGGAGAATAGAACAAAATTAGAGGAAAGATGCAGGTTGTGCAGGTCCTTGAAAGTGAAGGTGAGAAGGGTCATTCAGAAACAGTAATACAAGAAGGCAATGAAATTTGCAGAACTCAAAGGCATGTCCTCCTACCACCATTACCCTCTGTCTTGCTCGTGGTCTTTGCTGAATATATTGCCCATTATACTGTTTTTCATCCTAAAGTTACAGAATCCTTTGAGTCCATTGTAAATAAGATTTAAGAATTAAAGATGAAACCACTGAAAATCGTTTCCTCTTTTACTTCCCTCTCAGAACATGATTTCTGAATTCCATGCTTGTTTTGCCAGAGCTGACTATATTACAACACTCTCTGCCATGATGTAGGTAGTTGGGGATTACCATCAATTTTCACAGAGAAAAAAGAAAACAATGAACTCGGGGCTTAATAAGTCAGTAAAATAAACTTCATTGATACCACTTCCTCCTTTAAAGCATTATATTTTAATATTAAAATATTATTTTATGCACACATTCAGTTAATTATTTTGAATATAAAACCATTAATAATGATTTTCACTAAGGATTTTCCATTCCTTAACTTCTTTTTAAGAAATTAATTTCTCAGTGTTTGTGGTTTCACAAAAGTAAACTGAGAGCAAGACATTTTGGAAAACAAGGTTAAAATGTTTTTTCTTTTTTCCCTATTGATTTTTTCTGCCCTGCAGTCCACAGATACTGCTATTTGGTTGCTCTTGACAGACAGATCATACAGATAGTATTTACTCATAGGTCACAGAGTTAAAATAAGTACCTGCCAGAGAAGACCAGTAATCTTTGTGTTCATATTGGTTGTTGTTCACTTTGTACTCATGAGCCTTTGATCTTATGCATGTTGAGAGAGTGCTTGGGGCTGTTGCTTTTAGTTCAAGATTTTCAGCTAACCCTAATCAACACAGTTTACACCCAGCTGACTTCTACTGATTAAATCTGGATGGGAAGAAGTGTGCTAGCTTCAATCCATAGCTAGAGAATAAGTTGACTCCCATTCTTAACCAACATCTGTTTCCCTAATCACACAATCAGGCTTCTATTTTTATTTCTCAGATTCTGCCATCTTGTGTAATGTACTAAGTTTACAGCTCTTTTGTTTGCTATCCTGTTGTTCAGACACTCTTTATCCTTTTCAATGATCCTTATGCTGCCCTGCTTTATTTCTTTGTTATTCTCTATGTTATCAACCTCCAATTCAGAGATTATGTATTTTATTATAGCATAATATGAGGTATAATAGAGAATGTTAGCCTGATTCTCCTTTCATTGTCATGTGAATAAAGCAAATAGGATTTGACCTCTAGATGGGATTGGGGTGAAGAACACAACAGCACTTGCAGCACAATACTACATTCCTTCCAAAACTACTGTTGACTTCAGTGAGTGCATAAGAAACACAATTCAAGGTTCAACAGGAGTGCAAGTTAACTATTTATTTTTAAATGAATTCAAGAGCAGGCATCCTACCAGCCTCACAGCACTAATGGTGATGGTTTTATGAAGTGGAAAGCAATGCTCTTGCTGGCAAGAACTTCCTAAAAGGGAATTATTAGGCTGACTAGAGAAAGTTTAGTTTTTTTGCCTTTTGAAGATATTGACTAAACAGTACAGGTCTGATTTAGTCTTTATCCAGATAATGCTCCCATTGATTTAAGTGCGGGATCAGGCTCATCATTTTGTTTTGGCTTAGCTTTTCTATGACTAGATGCTTTAGGACCCAGCTCTGTGTATGTGGAACTCCCAGTGAAGTCAATGGACATTTTATACAAAGAGAACTCTTCATATGATTGATTCTGCCTGATTTGCAAGAGCCAAATCCCTTATTTGTTTTACACCTGAATATCGATTTACCCAGAATCTGCCCTAGAAGACTCTCCTCACTAATTCATTGCTGTCACTGTCCCTGTCCAGTAAAATTAGAGATCTTTTCTACAAATATCAGCTTTTTCCTGAATCTTTTCTAGCATCTTTGCTTGAGGTTAGCAGTCTGTTGACGGCCAATTTGCTTTTTTCTTTTAACAGAGAGGCTCCTTTAATCTCCCATTACTGAAGCTTGCAGCACATCCCATTACACTGAGGAAACCCAGCCTCCTGACATCAAGGGGTTAAAGAGCTCTGTGGATAATTAACTTGAAAAGATAGAGTAGCTGTCAATTAGTCTCAAAGAACTATCACCCTGTAATGGTATCAGCTGATTCTTCAGTAGAGTCTGATAGAGAGGCCCATGTTCTGTAGGGGGCAGTAATAATATTGTATATGGGGAAGGGAATGATTTTTATTCACATTTTTGAGTCTTATAGATGTACGTTTCAGAATTTCCTAAGTTTCAATGACAACTAGCTTCTGGTGCTTTTAAATCGTAGGGCTGCCTTATGAAATTAAGAGTTTTAGTCATCTTGGTTAAATAGATAGAAACCACGTAGGTTCCAAAACAGGTTCCACATGGGTTCCCTTGGTTGGTTTATATGCCTGTGCATGGAAAAACCCTAATTACTAGGCCATTTAAACTTGTAATATCCATGTGATATTACATACCTCAGCCAAGCAAATCTGTCAATCTAGAACATCAGCCAAGGAAAACTACTTTGCATTTGTGTTCTAATGATTTTGTTTCACATTCATAACAAACAAACTTGAATGAGTTATTTAAACTGATTCTTAATCCATTCTTTGTTATGAAATGTCTCACTTCCTTTTTGATTATCCCTGATTTTCATTTGATCTGCTTGAGCATCAGAAGATAAGAATCCATTTTCATAAAATAAAATAACATTTTAACATCATTACACCATGCTACTTGCTGCTTTGACATAATTTATCTAACATTAATGATATCTTTTCTTCCATGTATTATGCTTCCCTTGCGTACAACTGTGGATAATCTTGTTGTCTCAAGCATCCTAAAAATTTATTACAGAGAAGTTGTGTGTTGTTTCCTATAAATGATGCATATAAACTTTGCACAATTGGTGTCATCTCCATTTCATTATGCAGGCAGAAGAAATAAGTAATCACACATATGGAGAAGGGATTTCATTTGTCCACATTGTTTTCCAGTTTAATTAAGTTTCTACCTCTTTAACACTAAATTATAAGCAAAACCATGTGTTACACTTTCAGAAAAAATGCATTCAGCTGCACTTATGCAAGACTTATTACTGCAATGGGGAAAAGGCTTATTGTAGATATGAAGTGACATTGATAGGCAAATGTTAAGCACCTCTAAAGTCCAGGGTGTTGAGAAGTGGTGGAGAGGCAGTATACTTCACTATGCCCAGATTTTTCTAACTGACTTGGGGTCTGAGTTTTCCAAATGACTTCAGTGGAACTACTCATGCACCTAAAACTAAGCACGTACTCAAGTACTTTTCTGAACTGTGGCCATAATATATTAACATTTTAGAAGCACACTTCTTAGAAGCAGTACATGTCACAATGAAAGAAAAATAATTACCATATCTTTACATAACTGCTTTATGTTTCATATACTGTTCACTGTCTTGTAATTTTAATATTACGAAAAGTTTTGGGAAACCATCTGTGTGAAGGACAATATTTACAATTAAGTGGCATTGGGTTGACTGCACAAAGCAATAGAAACCACTAATAGACTGCAATGCTACTTGTAGCAGAACAGTATAGAGTACCTACAACTGTAGAGTACCTGCCTTTTTGACTGATTACTTCCATCAGTGATTGCAACCACCCAAGTTTAGGCAAATAACCCAATTTTTTAGTTCTCTCCTGAAGGCTCATGCCTCTCAGTTTGCCTTCTATCTCTGATCTCTTCTTTAGCCTGGTCTGCTCCCAATTTCAGACCTGAACTATTTTTCATTTGCCAAGTACCAAGTCTCCTCTTCACACCAGAATTTTAAACCCACTTCTTGAAGCCATCCCTCTTCTATTCAGCCTTAATTCCCACATTTTCTTTCCCCTGAAACATTGCACTGTGCTTTGTCTCATCTTTAAATTTAGAGTTGAAGTGCTAGATTAGGGGTCCTCAAGGTATTCCATACTGGGAATGACTCCCATGTAGCTGGGATCCAGCTGTGACACTGTCCGTCACAGTAGTTGAAACAACTGAACCTCTTTGTGGATTCCTTGAGACACCCCACTCAGGCCTCTAGCATCTTTTTTTTTCTTGGCAGGATCATGCAATCCATTCCCCCAGAACAGGAGTTTAGGCTGCAGATTGCTGCAGACCACTGTGACTTTAGTTAAGTACCTGCAGTATTGTTCTTTAAGGGACAATGACTAAGTCAACCAGTGATGAGCCAATCTTCATAAAACAAAGTTCTATTTGATTAGGAAAAAAGTTACAGAGAAAACATACAGCAAAAAGAACAGTAAACAGCATGCCTAGCTTACCAGGTGTCACTCATGTTCCCATGGAAACCCTGGTAGATTCCAAAGGACTTTGGTTCCTCTGCAGAACTCATCCCTTTTGGCCACAGTCTCATGTCTGTTCTTGTATCTGTGGTGAATGATCTCTCTCAAATCTGGGCAGTTTCTTTATTTGATCTACAATTCTTTCTTTGCCTCTTGAACCAGGTCAAACCAGCATGTTCTATTTTCTCCAGAGGTGAAACTCCCCCAGACTTGTTACCTGCACTAGGGATATGCATTAGTTATGCCTCCTCTGCAATGGTTTTAGTTCCTGCAGAAAATCTTTTATTTCCCTGTGGAGCCAAGAATTCAATCACTAACTAGCGTATATAGATACATTTAACATTTATAATATTGATACAAAGGTCTCTGTATATTCCATGTGTCCAAAACATCTGTAACCTCTCAGTATAATAGTCTTTGAATATTCCATGCTTGAAAGCATTCCATCCCATCATAAGCCTAATTTAGCAATGTGGGAATACAGTCAACACCCTCTGACACCTGTTTGAGACCCCCAACTAGTGAGCTGTGATCCCCAGGTTAAGAATCCATGCTCTAGATGAATAGAACCAGGTTTTTCTGATGTGTATAAAGACTGTAACTTTAAGTGACCACCTGTATTGAGAGGTGGTGTGTATGAAGAAAGGCTCTATACAGACAGCAAGTCCTAGAGTCATCAAGCCTGAGCCAGGCACAATGGGGTAACTGGGATCACTGAATTAATGTGTGAGGTGCAGGATATGCTCCCCCTGTCCTTGCCAAGCTCCACTTCACTACATATGATTTCTAGTCCAGATGTCCACTTTAGCCTGTCCTGGTCCTTCCACGGTGTGGGTGAAATTTACTGCTAGGGCAGAATAGCACAAGATGATTCACTTAAATCATCCTATTTTGGAGGCTTAAGTGATTCACAAGTTTTGTGCTGCTTGGGTAAATTTCACCCTGTTAGTGCAAGAACATAGATTGTGAAGGAGATAAATTGGGAGAGAGGCAGAGGGAAGGCTTGTACCATACCACCCATGACTACCTATTACACTGTAAGATCCTTAAAATTGTGTGGTTAGAGTGCTAGCCTGGGATTTGGGTCACCTATTCTCTTTGTGCCTCAGTGCCTCCTCTGTAAAAGGGATCTAATAACTTCCTTACCTCACAGCCTCACAGGAACGTTATGAGGATGAATAAACATTGTGAGGTGATAAGGTATGACAATGACGTGGTTGTTTGGCTATGCTGAGAGAATGACAGGAGACATTAGATATGGGTTTAATTAGGCTGCAATTTTATTATTAGACAGATGTCTGGGGACTAACCCGGATAAA
Organism: Gopherus flavomarginatus; assembly: GCF_025201925.1. Classification (NCBI taxonomy): domain Eukaryota; kingdom Metazoa; phylum Chordata; order Testudines; family Testudinidae; genus Gopherus; species Gopherus flavomarginatus. Next base: position 36,579,629 of record NC_066617.1, read on the forward strand.
ATGTGTGCAGTGCAGGTGCAAAATTTATGTCCCTCCAGCAGATTCCCTGCTGGGACCCTACCAATTCCAGCCATTTTGGGAGCGGGGTGGGGCGGAGGGACCTTCCACAGCTCTCCCCTATTTATCCAGGCCCCTCCAGCAATTCCTTTGCCAGGACCTTACCACTTCAAGCCAATATTGGGTGGGAGAGGGCTTTCACCAGCTTCCCCCCCCCTTCATCCAGGTCCCTCCAGCAATTCCCTTGCCAGGACATTACCATCCATGCCCAGTCATAGGAGGGATTAAGGTGGACTATAATGATGGGGGAGGGGAGTTGGCTCCCTGCTGAATCAATCACAGGAGTCCCCAACTGTCCCCAGCTTGCTCAATTACCAAGCACCTCTCCTTAATTCTTTTTCCAAGTCATTTTTTCATTCTTTTGTGCCTTAATTTATGGAGTACCTGCACTGAACATCTGCCACAAGGAGGTGCCAGCCATTAGCTTGGCTGCCTCCTCCCCACACCCAGCTGGGTTCCCAGACATCTCCAAATGGCCTTTTGCCTAGCAGCCCTACTGGGGATAAAGGACCCATTGTTCCATATGTGATCATTGAGGGGCACCAGCAGCTGCATCATCCTTGCCCCAATACTGCAACAACCACCCTCCACGGAAGGCTGCATAGGCGACCCATTCTCTGGATACTTGAATTGACAAGATTCCTTAAAAGAAAACAAAATAAATAACTTGTAAGGTGGAGCCAAAAATCTCCATTCTACAGACCACATCACATTCCGAGGTTCCAGAAAGCCCACAGCATGTGCTGGGGTTCATGCTAGCTCTTGTTGCATGAAATCTACAAAACTGGAAATGAGACAAGGCATCTGCTATGCCATTATCCATGCCCAGCACGTGCTTGGAAGAAAAACAGATGTTGAAGGTTAAGCATTGTAGAACAAATGCCCTTACCAACTTCATAACCCTGTGCGATCTGGAAGTTTGATGATTGATAATCTGTACCACTGCCATGTTGTCGCGCCAGACCATTATATTAGCCAGCTCCGATCCTCAAATGAGCACTGCAACTAAAATGGGGAAAAAATTCCAAGAAGGTCATGTCACGCACAACCCCATTTTGCGTCAAGATGGAGGGCCATTTTGTGCACATCATTTGCCTTGCCCAAAATCTGCACCCCCTGCCACATCTGAGTGGATTTTTAACCCCCTTTGTAATAACCATTGCTTCCTCAACAATGATACCCCACTAAGTTGACTCAGAAATTTTTTCCACACCCTCATGTGTTCCTTCACATGCCTAGTGACAGGTATGTAATGGTGTGGCCTGGCTAAGCCAGCCATTGCCAGCTGGGCACAAAACAGGGCAACAACCCTGCAAGCAAAGTTCAGGTGCCCCAGAATAGATTGCAGTTCTTGTAGCCTGAGTATTTTTATTTTAAGCCCCCAGTGCTTTCTGGATCAACAATGATAGCTCCTGCAGTTTATCCTGAGGGAGCAGAGACACGCACTCCCTGGTGTTTAGCTGAATGCCCATGTAGGTCAATGTAGTGCTAGGGCCTTGTTTTCTCCTTCGCTAGGGGTTCCCCCAACTATTTAGCCAGGGCCTGAAATGTGTCCATCTGCAACAAAAATTAAGCAAATAATGCACTGCTTGGTTTAGTCCTACTGACCACACCACTGCTCAGTGCAACATTGTACTGAATTTCTGGAAAGCTGCACAGGATACTGAACAACCCATAGGCATAGCCTTGTCAAAATATAATTGCCAGCAGTAGTCATCTCGCAAATATGCCTGTATCTACAGGGGTTGCGAAAACAACCACTATCATTAAATGCTCAGCAAATACTATTATGTACCTGGGGACCCTCCCGAGCTTGTTGCAGTATGAACAAACCCCTTGTGCCCTTGATGTCATCCACTGTAACCATAGTGTGTGATGCCACGTTATACCAGTTTGTGTTGCTGCCCTTAATTCAAACTGCTAATTATAATTAAACCAGGACATGCCCCCAAACATACTGTGTGCCCGCCTAATTATATTTGTATACTTAACCAAGGCAGGGCTCCGGTGTGGGTAGGCCTGTACTGTAACACCCACGTAGATGAGGAAGGCAGCCTCCCAGTTTTCTCATGTTTTAGGGACCCTTGGCCTATTGGGCAGTTTGCCATTTTGCTTGCCTTGCCCATGTTTACTGTCTGTCACGCCTTCTTGTGCATTAGGGATAATATATTTATGTATTTTCCTCTCAGGATTTTATATTTAGTTATCCTGAGTAGGTGAACTCCCATTGGATTAGCCATGCCGGCATAACCGTACTCAGGACTGCATGGAGGATGTTCCACAGAGATCCCCCCTGGAGTCTCTACTCTGTCCCATGAGGTTACATGCCCTGATGGCCAATGAGTCCCCATGTGCCCAGGAGCTTCGTTTCCAACATGGGCTTCACTACCTTTGCCGGTGGGCTGCCCCTGTCCTGCTGCCCAAACTTGACCCCGTGCAGACCCCGAACTCCTAACTGCCTGAAGCTGCTGTAGTAAATGCAAATTATCATGCAGCAGCTTTGTAATACCATCAGTGCCCACACTGAAGGTGCAGCTTCTGGACCTCCCACTCCTGGGCCCAGAGTATTTACTACCCCAATAGGCTGACTGCTGTCCCCTCAGGTGAAGTCACTGAGTGACTGATTCAGCATGGTCCCTGCACCTGGCAGTGACTCCTGCAACTGCCACCCCTTGCCAGGCTGGATACCACCTCTGCCACCCATGCCCCAAACCTCTGTATGGTTCAGATCATACTCACCCCGGGATCAGCATTACTGCTATCCCTTATATTCGGTGGAAGAGAACATCCTGGTTATGGGTGATCTTGTGCCCTTTGGAAGTGCTGTAATGCTGTGGAGAAAACCTCAGAAACAACTTCACTGACCATTTGCTGCACAACTCCACTGGCTACCCCATTAATGCACACACAGGCTGCCCACCTGCATGTGTGGATGCTTCCTTTCAGTCACTCCCCTTCCTCAGTCCATGAGGCTGCCCTGGGTTATGCCTTGGGTTATTAAATACACCACCCTGGGCATTAACAGCCCAAGTACTTGTGAGACCCCTTGCCCTTGCTGCAATACTGTCTGCCTTGGGTCCCCTTCCAACCCTTGGTCTCCATTAGGACTGCCCTGCACTGCCGCTGCTGCCTCTGCTTGTTCTGTTTTAAGCAAAGGTACGGGCACCTGAGCAGCAAAAAGAATTGAAGCCTGATAGAGCCACTTGCAGCACTGCTAGTACATGGAACAGTTAAATTCCCTTGCCTTTCCTCTCCCCACCCCCTCCCAACCAAAGCACCTTGATTGTTTCAGATGCTGACTAGCCTCGCTTGCATTGCAAATTCACCCTCCAAGCTTGCAGCCTGCCTGTGTGGAAGTACCTGGGGCAGGGGGATGCCCTTCTTTCCACTGTCCCTTTTCTGTGTAATTTACCTCTGCCTGCCCTTCCCCGTCTCTGGGTGTTGTATCAACCAGACAAGGTACTAACAAACTTCAACAGAACTTTATTTTTAACGTGGAAACCTCTTTACCAAGCTGCTGCTGCAACCTCTGTAACTTCACTCTGCCTCAACTCTTCCCCCCTCCTTCCTGTTTCCTGTCCTTTCAGACTCCCAACAACCAGTGCTCCCAGTTCTAATAATTTCAAGCAACATCTAAACACCACACTGGGGCGAAAGAGGTAATAGGTCCCTGTTTCCCTGAGCTCACCTCTCCGTGCCACTGGATTCATGCTGCTTCCAGTGCTGCTTGCTGCTTTTCTGGAGCCATGCTGCTTCACGTGCTGCTTCACATGCTGGCTTCCACGTGGTCAGGCAGCAAGCCATGCATGGGAGCCTCCATGCCTGCTGCCTAGCCTGTTCTCAGGACTGCCCAAAGGGTTATGGAGGCCTGGGGCAAAGTAGGGGATCTGCGGTGCTTGTACTCACCCGGGGGCGGACCGCCACCAGGCTAGGGCTTGCAGGGCATTTCAGCGGCGGGGGGCCCTTCAGTTACTCTATGTCTTCAGCATCACTGAAGGGCCCCCCCGCCGCCGAAATGCCGGCCGAAGACCCATGGGGGGGCCCTGAGGAGCCTGGGGCAAATTGCCCCACTTGCCCCCTGAGTGGCCCTGCCTGTTCTGAGTGGAGAGGGGAGGGACCAGCCCCAGCTGACCTTTTTAACCCCCTCATTCCTAGGTGGTGAGTCATCCCCCACACTGACTGGTCTTTCAGCAGCTTTACATCTCCCCTCCTTCCCCAAGCCAGAAAGCATTGCCTTCTTCTCCTGGCCAGTCAGACAAACTCCTCCCTGCTTAAGTGCAGGGTGGTGAGCCTTATAAATACCTTACACAGTCATGTTTGTGAGGTGCCATTTAATCTCTGGCTAGAGCTGGTTGGAACATTTTTGACAAAGCACTTTTTCATCTAAATATGCTGTTTCATAGGAGCTGAAATCTTTCACAGAAATGTATCATTTTAAACAAAGTTTTCAACAGGAATGTTTCTGAAGTCCAGGGTAGACTCTCTTGTCACTTCTAGGGGGAGTGGTGAAGGAGAGAGAGAGAGACAGGGGGCGAGGAGAGAGAGACAGAGATGACGTGAAAACTTAACCTTTTCAATCTGAAAATGGATGTTTCAACACAATTCCAATTTGTGAAAACAAAATTCCAGTCAAAAAGTATTGTTTTTGTTTCTTGAGGAAAGGAAAACAAATTTAAAATGGGACACCTCAAAAGTTGCCATGAAAGGGAATTGTCATTCCCTAGCCATCTCTATCTATGGTACTACTGTATGTAAGGGCTGATTTTGTCACCTTTATTTGAGCAGTACCTTCTTCCATGCGTAGTCCATTGAAATTAATGAGTCTACTTGCACGGTAAGGTGCTATTTAATCTGAGCAGGGGCAGCAGAACTACTATGTTGATGAAATGGACATAATAATTAGGTTAGCAGCTGTATCCTGTGATTGCTAAAGTTGATGTTCCTTTTGCCAGTGGCTATAGTTTCTAAAGATGGGAGACTGGAGGAAAGTGTATGTGTTTTCTTACAAGTGTTCTCTTTCTGTGGCATTGGTAACAATGATGGAAAGAGTAGAGTCTGGTTCCCAGCCTCATTATTTTCATCATCTCTTGGCTCACAGAGAAATTGCTGCTGTAATGGAACGTTCTCTTGCGTCTCCTTTAGAAATGTCAGCTTCACTGTTCTTCTTCTTTGCATTTTGTTAAAACATATATGAAGATAATTTTTATTATAGTAAATTTTTAATGGATTAAATCAAATGTTTGAGGGGAAAATGTGCATCATTATTAAATCCTCAAAGGTTTGCCTCTCTTTTTTTTGTGTTTGCATATAAGGCAAATCTTTGTTTTAAAAATTTGTCATGAACATTAAGCAATTTAACAGAATGCATTTTAATATGCATACATATTGTGTGATTTCCCTGAAGTGACTTCCATTTGGAATTTTCACAGTTTTAATTTTAATTTTACATTTGTGTCTAAACTATGCCAAAAATGTTTTGTGCCTATTAGATGCCATGCAAAAGCATATGGCTGGGGATTGGGCAGCTATATTCGGATTAAACCATGCTCTTGATATTGCTCCTCTTAGGGCTTGGCTACACTTGAGACTTACAGTGCTGGTGGTGGCTTTACAGCTCTGTAACTTATTCCCCGTCCACACTGGCAAGGCACATATAGCGCTGTATCTCCCTGGCTACAGCACTGCATGTACTCCACCTCAAGAAGAGGAATAAAGAGAACAGCGCTGCTGTTGCAGCGCTGTGGTGCCAGTGTAAACAGTGATTAATCTTACTACGCTGTAACTGAACTCCAGAACTTTCCCATAATGCTTTTAAGTAAAGATAACACTCTCTGTTTTGTTGTGATGCCTCTCTTCGCTTTGTTGTGAGCTCAGGGCTCCCGGAGCTGCTTATCTAAAAAACAAACACAGCTACTGTTTGCAGTGAATGAGCAGAGGCAGGCAAGGGGATCCCTTTGGAATGTCCACAGCTAGTGTTTGCTTGAGGAAAGAAGCAGCACTGCGGGTGGGCGGGAGGAGGGAGGGTCCGTTTCGGAGCAGCTGCTTATCTGGTCTGTGAGGAAAAAAACAAAGAAGGCTATTTGCATTTAGTGAATGACAGAGGGGTGGGGGAAGGGGTTGGAACTTGCAAGGCAGGGAGATGACACAGTGTCAGCTCCAAAAATCCACTCTCTCTCTCTCCCCCACGCTCCCTGTCACACTCCACCCCATGCCCCTCTTTTGAAAAGCACGTTGCAGCCACTTGAACGCTGGGATAGCTGCCCATAATGGACCACTCCCAACACCACTGCAAATGCTGCAAATGTGGCCACACTGCAGCTCTGGTAGCTGTCAGTGTGGCCACACTGCAGCGCTTTCCCTTCACAGCTGTACGAAGACAGCTTTAACTCCCAGCACTGTTCAGCTGCAAGTGTAGCCAAATCCTTATATTGCTTTAAATCAGGGGTAACTAAGCTGGAGTAAGTTGGAGTAAGTTGACTTCCATTGATGTAAAATGACTGTTAAGTGAGGGGGTATTTGAAGCATTGACCTTAATGGTGCTACACTGATTTACACCAGCTGAGATCTGTCCCTTAGCTTTGTCAATGTCAAAGTAATCTTAGGCAATAAATTTTTTCTTTTTCCTGTTCTGTAGAGGGGTGGTCACCCTGCTCCTGCCTGAAGGGGATAAAGCAGCCGTGGAGAGGACTGTAGCAGGGAAAGCTAGGCTGAGGGCTTGGCTGCACTTGAGAGTTGCAGCGCTGGTGATGGGGTTACAGTGCTGCAACTTACTCTGTGGCCACACTTGCAAAGCACGGCCAGCGCTGCAACTCCCTGACTGCAGCGCTGGCTGTACACCTGATCTGCTTGGGGTGTAATGATTCCAGCGCTGGTGATGCAGCGCTGCTCATCAAGTGTGGCCATCAAAAGCGCTGTAATTGGCCTCCAGGGTATTAAGAGGTATCCCAGCATACCTTTTCAGCCACTCTGCTCATCGTTTCGCACTCCACTGCCCTGGCCTCAGCTGACCTGCCCTTTAAATGCCCCGGGAATTTTAAAAATCTCCTTCCTGTTTGCTCAGCCAGGTGTGGAGTGCAATCAATCAATCAATCAGTGACCATGCCTCCACGCCCCAAACAAGACCCAGCATGGAACACTTGTGAGCTGCAGGACCTCATCAGTGTTTGGGGTGAGGAAGCTGTGCAGTCAGCTGCGCTCCAGCAATAGAAATTATGATACCTATGGGCAGATATCAAAGTCCATGCTGGAAAGGGGCCATGAACAGGATGCGGTGCAGTGCAGGATTAAAGTAAAGGCTGCGGAGTGCCTATTGCAAAGCCCGTGAGGGAAACCGCCGATCAGGAGCTGCCCCTGCAACCTGCCGTTTGTACAAGGACCTGGATGCGATACTTGGGGGTGACCCCACTGCCAATCCGAGGACCATGATGGACAGTTCAGAGCAGGGAGAGAAGGGGGAGGGTGTAGAAGAAACCGAAAGTGAGGCTACTGAGGTGGTGGGAGACACCCCGGAGTCCCAGGAGGCATGCAGCCAGGAGCTCTTCTCAAGCCAGGAGGAAGCTAGCCAGTCGCAGCAGCTAGAACTTGTTGGTGAAGAAGAAGCAGAGGAGCGGGTTCCCGGTAAGCAGCTTTTATTTTAAGGATGGAAATGTTTTGGGGGAGGGTTATGGCTGCATGCATGCCTAGATGTGGAATAGCCCATTGATTTGGTCTATCACGTCGCGGTAATCGGCCTCTGTAATCTCTTCAAAAGTTTCAGCCAGAGCGTGAGCAATGTGCTTGCGCAAGTTTATAGGGAGAGCCATTGTGGTCCTTGTCCCAGTCAGGCTAATGCATCCACACCACTGTGCCGCGAGGGGTGGGGGGACCATTGCTGCACACAGGCAAGCTGCACAGGGACCAGGGCGGAATCCACATTGCTGTAGAAGACCCTCCCGCTCTTCCCAGGTAACCCACAGCAGCGAGATATCTGGCAGGATAAAATCCTGTGAAAAATGTAGGGATAGTGATAGGTGCAGGTCCCCCCCCAGCTGCTCTCTGCTTTCCCCAATGCACAGAAACCCCAGTGAGCCCTGATTCAAGCAGCTCCCCTTCTGAGGTGAGTCGCGGCAGAAACATTGATTCCAGGAGTAACTGCTGTGGTAATTGTGGGGGTGGTGTTCAGTGCACTTTCCCTCAGCTGCTCTCTGCTTTCTCCAATGCACAGAAATCCCAGTGAGCCCTGACTCAAGCAGCTCCCCTTCCCAGGTGAGTAGCGGCAGAAACATAGATTAATTAATCATTCATTCCCCATTACTCACCATGTCTTTGCTGCTGTGGCCTCTCTGTGCTATGTTTGCTATGTGTAAATGATGCTACAAATAGTCTACAAACTCCTTCACTGTGATTATAAACAATGCAGCCTCTGTAATAAATGTTTCTATTTCTGTTTTTTTTTAAGTGTCCTTGAATCCTCGGGCCCTATCACAGCCTGCTGAAAGACTACAGAACTTGAGGAGGAAACCAAGAAAAAGCAAAGAAGATTTGGTGAAAGCAGTTATGAATCAGTATGCCAGAGAGAATAAGAGGCTGCAGGACTGGAGAGAGAAAATGCATCAGTGGAGGGAAACACAAATCAGGAGAAAGGAATTGGCTACCAAGAAAAGCACAAAGCAGCTGATAAGCCTCCTGGCACGCCAAACGGACTGTATGCAGTCACTCGTAGCCATGCAGGCAGATCACTACCATGCTAACCCCCACCCCCATCCCAAAGCTCTCTCCCTTGTGCCCCACTGTTTGCTCAAAACCCCCTTCTCCAGCATCCTGGTTCTTACCACCACCAGCTGCCTCCAACACCTGTACGTTCACCTACCAGCCCTGAGAACTATGACCCTTACCCTATGCACTCAACCCCCATCGCCATGCAGCATATTAATCCTGAAGTGCACAGGCATTGCACAGCACTCCAGGCAGGACATATTCAAACCTCTGACTGTACAGTTCAGCACCCTACCCCCCTGCCCTTTTATGTACTGTATTTTGAATAAATGATTTCTTGGCTTTTAAAAAGTTTTTATTATTGCAGAAAGTGAAACATACTGTACCCCAAGGGAAAAACAGGCACTGTAAATCATTGTAACCACTGCACTTTACTCCCGTGCAAGGCACCAAACATTACTGTTGGCTTTCAGGCTCAAATTGCTCCTTTAAGGCATCCCTAATCCTTGTAGCCCTGTGCTGGGCCTCTCTAGTAGCCCTGCTCTCTGGCTGTGCAAATTCAGCCTCCAGGTGTTGAACCTCAGAGGTCCATTCCTCACTGAATGTTTCACCCTTCCATTCACAAATATTATGGAGGGTACAGCAAGCGGATATAACCGCAGGGATGCTGCTTTCCTCCAAGTCTAGCTTCCCATAAAGACATCTCCAGCGCCCTTTTAAATGGCCAAAAGCACACTCCACAGTCATTCTGCACCGGCTCAGCCTGTAGCTGAACCGGTCCTTGGTCCTGCCAAGCTTCCCTGTATACGGTTTCATGAGCCAAGGCATTAACAGGTAAGTGGGGTCTCCAAGGATCACAATGGGCATTTTGAGGTCCACTACTGTGATCTTGCGGTCTGGGAAAAAAGCCCCGGCCTGCAGCTTCCTGAACAGGGCACTGTTCCGAAAGATGCATGCATCATGCACCTTTCCAGGCCATCCTGTGTAAATGTCAATGAAACGCCCACAGTGATCCACAAGCGCTTGGAGAACCACAGAGAAATACCCCTTCCAATTAATGTACTTGGATGCCAGGTGGAGTGGTGCCAGAATAGGAATATGCGTCCCATCTATCGCCCCTCCACAGTTAGGGAAACCCATTTGTGCAAAGCCATCCAGAATGTCCTGCATGTTCCCCAGAGTCACTGTTCTTCTTAGCAGGATGCGATTAATGGCCCTGCAAACTTGCATCAACACTATTCCAACGGTCAACTTTCCCACTCCAAACTGGTTCGCGACCGATCGGTAGCTGTCTGGAGTTGCCATCTTCCAGATTACAATAGCCGCTCACTTCTCCACTGACAGGGCAGCTCTCAATCTCGTATCCTTCTGCTGCAGGGTCGGGGCGAGCTCAGCACACAGTCCCATGAAAGTGGCTTTTCTCATCTGAAAGTTCTGCAGCCACTGCTCATCATCCCAGACTTGCAGGATGATGTGATCCCACCACTCAGTGCTTGTTTCCCGAGCCCAAAGGCAGCGTTCCACAGTGCTGAGCATGTCCGTTACTGCCACAAGCAATTTATTGTCACGCGCGTCAGGCGAATCGATATCATCGTTGGACTCCTCACTGTCCCTTTAGAGCTGAAGGAATAGCTCAACTGCCAAACGTGATGTGCTGGCGACATTCATCAGCAAAGTCCTCAGTAGCTCGGGCTCCATTTCTAACAGAAATCGTGCTGCAGACTCAAAATGGCACCAAACTGCTGGGGTGTGTAGCGATGCACCACGGGGCATTGGGACAGGAAGTGGTATGACCCGCACCCTTCTGTCCCCTTCCCACAACCCACAGCGCCAAAATGGGATGAGGTGCTCTGTGGGATAGCTGCCCACAATGCACCACTCCCAACAGCGCTGCAAATGTGGCCACACTGCAGCGCTGGTAGCTGTCAGTGTGGCCACACTGCAGCGCTTTCCCTACACAGCTGTATGAAGACAGCTGTAACTCCCAGCGCTGCACAAATGTAAGTGTAGCCATACCCTGATTGGGAAAATAGCCACAGCTGTGGTCAGCTTAATCAGGGCCCAGCTGACACGCTCTCTCTCTAGCTTCCTGAGAGAGAAAGACCAGGCTGCCTGGGAGCTGAGAAAGGTACCTGAGGTAAAGCAGTGCTGAGGAAGGGCAGAGGGAGCTGGGAAGCTTCAGCCTAGTAAAGCCCCAGGCTGCAGGCCTGAAAAAGGGCCTATGGAAAGGCACTGGGGCTGCAGAGGCAGAGCCCAGAGATAGGTAATGGCAACAGGTCCTAACCCCCCTTGCTGATGATGAGTGGTACAGATTGTAGTCTTCCCCAGTGAGCGGGGTAAAAGGGGACTGGTAGTAGCCACCGAGGCAAGGTGGGGATAGAGGGTGGGGGGTTCCCCAGAGTGGGGGAAGAACACTGATTTGAAGGGCACTGGGGTCTGGGAGGGACACAGGGGCCAGCAGCAGGTGAGACACTGGCCTGCAGAGTGGGCTGCAGGCTGGAAAGAGCTAATTTCCAAGACGGCCAGCAGGAGGTGCTGTGCTGGTGAGTCATTGCCTTGCCACATATTCAAATGCCTGATATCTTTCCCACGGAAACTGGTGACAAAATGTTCATTGGCCTTCTTGGGAGCTGAACTGGGCCTTTGGAGCTATGCTGCAGTTCCAGTACCCTCCTGCTATTGGGATGGTGAACTGATTCCATTAGCCCACAACACCATCAGTGAACCCTTGTTACAATGCCTGATTACTTGGGTTTTCTGAGGTGAGAATAAATTTCACTTTTTCTGATTAACTGCACTGTCCTCACTCAGTCTCCCTACTATTATGACAAATTTATGGAGATAATGAACTACTAGGGCATGTATCAGAGGGGTAACTGTGTTAGTCTGGATCCATAAAAACAGCAAAGAGTCCTGTGGCACCTTATAGACTAACAGACATATTGGAGCATGAGCTTTCATGGGTGAATACCCACTTTGTCGGATGCAAGACATGTTGGCAGAGCTCATGTTACCCAGGAGAGACACTGATTGACAAAATACTTCTCCTACCTAAGCACCTCAGATAACCCTCTTAGGAGAAAGCTAGTTTTTCCAAAACTGCTTGGCTGATTGTTAATAATTTCCACTCTAAATGACATGCAAGTCTCTTATATGGTCATGAAATGAACAATCCTTCCATTCATCTGATTTCAGAGTACAATGGCTGTCAACTTCAGCTCCAGCTCTATGCAAATAATCTTTTTTCTCCCTTTTGACTGATGAAGTCAAATTTGCTTTTCAGAAAGTGAGTGGAACCTGGGTAACTACTAGAAAAGTGGAAAATATTTATAACAAGGTGCAGAATTATTGAGAAATGTTTGTCTTTTCTTACAAATATGAAACCCAGCCATTCATGTGGAAAATATCTCTAATGTATGGGAATATTACAAGTATAAACAAGAGCATTATCTAGTTTTGATATAAAAGAAAAATGCCTTCCTTGAGCAAAGATGGTTTTCAGATGGAAAAATGATGAAAACTATATTTATGTTTTTTAAGTTATAATTGTGCTGACGGATGTTCCCTCAAGTTACAAAAAAACCAAAAGATTTCTGAGATGAACAATTGTCACAGTAAAGATGATCCAGAGTAACTGCCATCCTCAAGTTTCAGATGTCAAATAAACAACTTAAAATGTTTTCTTTCTTTAAAAAGGAAAAAAGCTTATTTTAAAACAAATGCTGGAGCATATTGTTATTGGCCTTCAGTCTTTGTCAGGGATGAAATACTGATAAAGATCGTTAAAATGTTCCTGGGCACAACTAATGAACTTTTTGTGGGCACAACTCTTAACATTTTAAGAGGATGCATAATTGGCTTTCATTTGGTGATTTCATCAATGAAAAAGGAACCATTTAATCAAAGTTGAAAATAAAGAGAAGTTTGTACAAAAATAAACCATATTTCTTGTGGAAGCATTCACTAAATACACATCATAATCACCTACAGTCAATATGCAAAAAATGACTTATTTATGAAGAATTGTATACACACACACACACACACACACACACACACCAGTCACACCTAAAAAATTACCATTCATTTGTGAAATATACTCTCAATTCTACTGACATTCCCTATTTTAAGTCTGTGAATTATTTCTCAATCTAGTACAGGACATCATTTTAAATTGGAAGAAACTTGAAGTGTGATCAGTGCATGTATTAGATAGATAAACAGATGCTTGTAACAGGTCAGTCACTCATTGACTTACATGCTTAGGCTCAGAGTTTTCAATCTGATCTATGCATATGGAGCCCTTGAAGTCTGGCTCTGCAAGGTACAGGGACTTTACAGGTGTGGATTAGGTCACAGGATTGGACCATTAATGTCTATATTCTTTTTGAGCTAGTCTTAAAATTGGATATACTCATTCCTTATGAGTTGCTGAGTACAGGAAAAAAAACTTTCAAATTTGGGATATCAGGCATTTTAATCAGATTTCAAGCATCCAAGTGCCCTTATGTGCATATTAGGAGAAACAATTTACAAAAAAGATTGTATTTATTTCTTCAGTTAAAAGGTTCAGTTGGGTTGGAAGCTTTAATATAAAGAAATGAAGGTCATGTAAGGAAATCTATTTTATTTATTAGTTTGTAGCCAAAACAATTTATTTACATAGCCTTATTGGGTAGGTAACTACAAAATTAATATTAATGTCAATTTTACATGTCACTTACTAGCAAGTGATATGTTTTTACATGGAAAATTGTATCTATGGTGACTTCCATCATATCCTGATATGGGAATCTAGTTAGAAAATACGGATATAATGAAAGAAACCTTACCTGCATTGCCAATATAGAACTCCTATAAATTCTACAGAAGTGCATATTCTTGTGATATTAGTATAGCTTCTCTAAGAACTGAATTTTTTTAGTTCTTTTTTATTATACATAGAATAATTGTGAACTGGTGTTATCAGAAGGCTGCAAACTTGCATTTTAATGAATAAAGGTTCAGTTATTAAAATGATCCCTTTATTCATCACAGGCTGTTCTTTTAAACTGAAATAATAAAAGCAAATAATATCACATTAAATTTTTGATCTTGGCAAAGGTGAGATGGTATGTTGATTTCAGAGTTGATGGATATATCTACAATAAATACATGGCCCTGATTCTGCAAAATGATTAACTGTAATATAATCCATTAGGATTTAAGAATATGTTGAAGTGTTTTGCTGAATCAGAGTCTAAGAGAGTACACAACACTAAATAGGTTTATTAAAGAATATGCTCCAAGTGTGCTGCTCTTTCATTTTTAAGCTCTCAGGGGCCTGCATTAGGGAAAAGTGCAGGATGCAGTGGGGCTGCTCCCATGTACAGGTGCTACCGTGTTTCCAGTCTTCCTCATTGTTACATTTCTGGAACCAGTGGAGAAGAAGATAAACACGCAGACGCAGAGGGAGCTAATGGAAACACAGCTTATCTGTTGTGGTGGCTTTATTGTTCCGAATGCAAGACTGAAACCAACATGAAAATGAGGCTTTGCACTGGGGAGCAGGGAGAGTACAGAGCCCCCATAACATTTAAAAGATAGGACATCATATTCATCAGCATCTGTTTCCCTTTCTCTCTTGTTGAACTAGCAAACTAGGGATATATCGTGGACACACAGGGAATGTTTCTGTGATGCAGAAATAATGTCAAGATGATGTACTCCACAGTTACTCATCTAGAGTTTGACTTTTGTGCATCACTTTGACCACATTACAGGTCAATGAAGGATCAGACCTTTTCATGGAATATTCAACTTTTAGCAATGCATTGGTAATACACTGACTAAAAAGAAAATTTGAGTCAGCATCTGTCTTAACAGGAGATATAGCCTGTCAGAAAAATAAATATCAAATCAGATCATAGTACATACACAAATTTAAAATTGCCTCTTGCCATCCTCTTAGAGTATGTCTACACTATGAAATTAGGTCAATTTTATAGAAGTCGAATTTTAGAAATTGATTTTATACAGTCGATTGGGTATCTGCCTACTAAGCTCATTAAGTCAGCAGAGTGTGTCCTCACTAGCATGGCTAGCATCGACTCACGGAGTGGTGCACTGTGGGTGCAGTCTCTGCTGTCCATTGGAATACTGGGTTAAGCTCCCAATGCATGATGGGGCAAAAACATTGTCACGGGTGGTTTGGGGTACATGTCGTCAGTCTCCCCTCCCTACCTCCCTCCATGAAAGCAATTGCAGACAATCATTTCACACTTTTTTTCTGGGTTACCTGTGCAGATGCCATAGCATGGCAAGCATGGAGCCTACTCAGCTCACTGCTGCTGTTATGAGCATTGTCCTGCAGTATGTGCAGAACCTGGCTAAGAGACAGCAGCAAGCGGATGAGTTTGAGGAGGACATGGACACAGACATTTCTGAAAGCACGGGATGTGGCAATTGGGACATCATGGCAGTAGTGGGGCTGGTTGATACAGTGGAACGCTGATTCTGGGCCCAGCAAATAAGCACAGACTGGTGGGACCGCATAGTGTTGCAGGTCTGGGATGATTCCCAGTGGCTGCGAAACTTTCGCATGCTTAAGGTCACTTTCCTGGAACTCTGTGAGTTGCTTTCCCCTGCCCTGAAGCACAGGAATACTAAGATGAGAGTTGCACTGACAGTTGAGAAGCAAGTGGAGATAGCCCTGTGGAAGCTTGCAATGCCTGACTGCTACCGATCAGTTGGGAATCAGTTTGGAGTGGGCAAATCTACTGTGGGGACTGCTGTTATTCAAGCAGCCAGTGCAATCACTGATGTTCTGCTATCAAGGTAGTGACTCCGGGAAATGTGCAGGTCTCAGTGGATGGCTTTGCTGCAATGGGGTTCCCTAACTGTGGTGTTGTGATAGATGGAACCCATATCCTTATCTTGGCACCGGACCACCTTGCCAACCACTACCTAAACCACAGGGATACTTCTCAATGGTGCTGCAAGCACTGGTGGATCATAAGGGACGTTTCACCGACATCAACGTAGGATGGCTGGGAAAGGTGCATGATGCTCACATCTGTAGGACCTCTGGGCTGTTTGATCAGCTGCAAGAAGGGACTTACTTCCCAGACCAGAAAATTACTGTTGGGGATGTTGAAATGCCAATAGTTATCCTCGGGGACCCAGGCTACCCCTTGTTTCCATGGCTCATGAAGCCATACACAGGCAGCCTGAACAGTAGTAAGGAGCAGTTCAACTATAGGTTGAGCAAGTGCAGAACGGTGGTAGAATGTACATTGGGATGTTTAAAAACTCGCTGGTGCTGTTTGCTGTCTAGGTCAGACCTCAGCGCAACCAATATTCCCATTGTTATTACTGCTTGCTGTGTGGTAGGGTTTCTCCCTAGAATGCCATGCAGCTGATCATAGAAGTGGCATGTATAGGGCTCTGACCCAGAGTGACCTTTTGCCTCCTTTGTCTTTTGGTAGGCTTGCCTGAGCTCCTTAACTTTCATGCGGCACTGCTGTGTGTCCCTGTTGTAGCCTCTTTCCATCATGCCCTGTGCAATTTTGGCATATATATTAGCATTTCTTCTTTTTTATGAGAGTTCTGCCTGCATGGATTCTTCTCCCCATACAGCAATCATATCCAGTGTCTCCCATTCACTCCATGCTGGAGCTCGTTTGCGATTCTGGGGGACTGCATGGTCACCTGTGCTGAGGAGCTAGCCATGCTGACCAAACAGAAAATGAAATTCAAAATTTCCAGGGGCTTTTCCTGTGTACCTGGCTAGTGCATCAGAATTGAAAGTGCTGTTCAGAGTGGTTACATTAGAACACTCTGGGATAGCTCCCAGAGGCCAATAACATCGAATTGCGTCTGCAATACCCCAAATTCGACCCAGCAAGGTTGATATTAGCACTACTCCCCTAGCCGGGGAGGAGTACAGAATTTGATTTTAAGAGCCCTTTAGGTCAACAGAATGGAGTTGGTCGTGTAGATGCATTCATTATAAAATCAACCTAAAGCGGCTAAATTCAACCTAGACCTGGGCTTAGAAAATTTAATAATGGCAGGGAAAAAAATGCTGCTAGTAAGCTAGGGATATGTTTTGTACTAAAGAACATGTCAAGAATTACAGCCATGCTGAACCTTCAATCCTTAAATTTTAGACAAGATAAAGGTACAAAAACAGCAACATTATTAGAATTCTCTTGTGGGTAGCACCATGTTCTGTTCATCAATCCGCTATGCCCATTTTCTTAGTCCTCACTGGGAAATTAAATAATCCTGACTGACAACTGACACATTAATTGCCTTTGAGGGAGCACACCTTTAAAAAGCAGTAATTTAAAGTCTGCTTTGGTGGAAGAACCAATTTGCAGCATCATCAGTCAGGGTTTTGACATGTAACTTTGCACTTGCCATTTTGTTAATAAAGAATCACACTCAAATCCTGAGAGAGTGTTTCCCTAAAGAGAAACTTAGACGTCTTTGTGAAATTAAGATGACTTTGATAGGGACATGTAATGAATGTTTAAATGAGTTATTAACCTTTCATGACTTCAGTGAGTGTTACTGCAAGACAATTCATCATTATATTGTCATAAACTGCAAAAAAGGTGAATATCACAGTAAGATTCATTTCTTTAAAAGTTTATTTCCTGCTAGTCTTCAACACATGAAAAAAACATATTTTATTTGCCTAATATTTAGTATATTGGATGAGTGAAGAATGGGTTATTATTTACCTTAAATACAGATAAGTAAAACAATGGATAGTGGGGAAAAACCCAATTAATTCAATTTTCATACCATCTGTATGAATTTAATTTTTAATAGTTACTATCAATTTTTCAAACAAATATTTCTCTGTGGAATAACATGTCCACTACTAAGTCAAGATGAACAAATATCACTATGTTTCTTTTTTCTCCAAGGTAGAGGTGACTGGAAAAGTAGTGGGTTCTTTAATGGAAAATGTCAATGTAAATTAAAAGAAATTCATATTTTCATTTTTCAATATTAAAATGAAAAATGAACTATTTAGATTTTGATATGCCTCTGTGGTGTGTCATAGCAATTGTAGTTTGGGCTACTTCATGTTCCCATTCTCTTCTATGGGCTGTGTTGCCCGGTTTAGACTACATTTCCTATATACACCCAATTAATGCATCAGAGTAGATGTAATTCTGCTGAGAGCCTGTAGAGTCACTCTGGAGAGACAATGGAGACATAAAGTAATGGAACTACAGCTCCCATGAGGTATCATGGCAGCATATACAGATAAAAATATTTTGGTTATTTGGCATTTATGTTTCTGATGAAAAATCAAAATTTTCCACACAGCAGACATTTTTTACTAATCTTGCTTTGTCAGAAACCCAATTTTCTGTCAAAAAATAGGTTTTGGTGGAAACGTTTTGACCATTCCTAACAGAAATTACATGTATCTTAATGTCAACTAATAAATCATGCTGTAAATACTTCTGAAGTAACTCAGCAATTGTCATTAAAAAGTCAACATTTGCCAGTGGATCAACCACAATGACCTATGAGATCACTGTAGGTTTTCATTCTACATAGAACAGAGGGTGTTTGAGGTAATATTAGGCAAATGACTGTTTAATGGCTTCTATTGTGTTTCTTATCTAAGTACTTTGATCACATACATGTGGTTCTAAAATGAATTAGGTTATGTGCAGTTAATCAGATGCATTCTCCTTTATTTATATAGGAAGTTTTATACCTTGCTATAGAAAGAATGATAGTTTCCAGGGCAATCTATATAGTTCCATAGTTCACGTGACCTACCAAGTTGATGCTCTGTGAGTCAATAAGATTTATATTTTAAAGGTCAGCTGATGGTCTCTCAGATGTCTTGTCTACTGGATCTTTGTTCTGTACCACAAATTAAATGACATGGGTCCTTCTATTTTAAGGCAGTTTGTATTGTAGTACAATCTGAAAATTTTAGCTTCCATAAAATGCCTTATTAACTCATTTTCAAAAGAACATTTTAATATGCAAAAGAAATTTGAAAGTGATTTGAGGTTAGCAGAGGTTGCATCATTTCTAGATATGCTGCAACTCTATAAGGGAGGGCATAATAGAAAAAGTAACTGATGTGAAAAAAAACAAATCCTTGGGAATGAAACCTTTAAGCAATAACAGGAGGGAATAAATAGGATTGGAAATGCACCATTTTAAAGGGGTGAAACACATTTTCAAAGAGCTGTAAATTATTATACAGAGTGTGAAACGAGGATTGAACAAAGGTATAAGACAATTATCCACAACAGGAGCTATATGTCCATTTGACAAAATTCTGTGACAGTTACAAAAAAGAATGTTGCCCTTTGCTGAAATGTGCTTGCTCTTGTTATTTGTCATTTTTGCCATCATGTCAGTGATTTCAAATTTGAAAGTTAAATCATGGCAAATTGTCACAGTGGTAGTTCAGGCAGTGTTAGAACTACATTTATGTGATTGTTTTAGTAAATGGCTCATTGGAAAAATATTTTCTGCTTAGTTGAAAGTTTTGCTGCAGGGACTACAGCATATGAATCTAAAATACAAATTCAAGTTATTCATGTGTAAAGATTGACCTTTCCCTGATCTATACTTAAAAGTATTCTCTAAGTTGCTTCCACTAAGGAAGTTTTGAGTTTATTTTCTTTTTACCTTTATTGCTGACAATGAAATTAATGCAACTTTATTCTGTTTAAGATTTTTAAATGCACATAAAATTGTGAACAACCATTTATATAACTTTAGCTAAAATGTCTAATTAACATAAGTAGAAAGTCTTCTTCCTTTGTTTTTATAGAAATTACTTGTTTAAAAACAGTTTGTTCAGACATTTCATTCTGACTTGCAATGGTCATAGCCCACAGTTTAAATGTTTTTTCCTTGCTACAGAGCCCCTTTCTTTTAGCTAGGAAAATGCATGCTGAAATATTTCTTGGCTTGCATTTGTGTTTTGTCCGGTTTATGCTATAGCAACACACAAGAGTGTTTAAAGCAATGACTTCATATGACTTTATAAAATTGTTTAGTTGCAACGTTACCACAAATAGTTGAAAAGTTGCCACAGAACAAGAAATATTGAGAGTAACCAGAAGCTGAGACTATATTAGTCCTGCAGCTGTTGTGGGTTGGTGAGTGGGTGGGGGCATTAACAATGATAGTAAAACTCTGGGGAGACATGTCTTCTTTGCTATTTCTACCTATGGCAGAAGATAAGTAAGAAATAGCACATGACAAGGCATGTTCATGTGTATTAATTACAGACCTCTGATACTACATGAAGCTGTGTACCCAGCGCTCAAGTTGTACTAGTATATCAGAACATCCACATAGCCTGCCTTATGCTATTCTAAATATAACATAGAGATTTAAATTACTTTTTCTTTTAAAAAATTGCTCCAAATTTTAATTAAAAGATAATTGTGCATGACATAAACAAACAAAATAGCAAACAATTCAATCCGTCAACATATTTTGTAACACACACACACCCCCCCCCCAAGTCTACTAAGGATCATTGCACCGGCCAGAGCAACCACAGGAGATGGCATTACTTCTGGCATTGCGTAGCAAAGTTCTCAGAGCTGGCTCAATGCTATGAATCTATGAAAATCTGGGGAGGTCCCACAGGTGGTGTCAGGTCGGGTCAGGGTATTCATCCCTGCACATGTTGATGGAAAGGTTAGGAGCGTGGTGTGCTGGGATGTTTTTGTCCATCGTAGCAACATGGCCAAAAAGCAGCACCATTTTGAATATGTTAAATGATTGAAAAGAGGCCAGATCTTTGCAAGATTGTGACTACAAAATAGACAAAGGTCCTTGAATTAGTCAAAAGATAAAAACAGAGAGAAAATGTAGAATAAGGCAAAAACCAGCCAACCAAACACTTTACTCACTGAAGCCAAGTATGGCAATGCACACCCAATAATGCCCTGCTTACAATTCCACAATAAGCGAGGCCAAGATTTTTTAAAAACATTGTGCTTAAGGTGGGGTTTCTGAAATCCACACTTAGTCCCTTCAGGAACCTGATTTTTCCAAAGTGTTGAGCCTTCAGCATCTCCAGTTGATGTTATTCAGAGTTGTTGGGTAATCAGAATGTTTGAAGATCAGGTCACTGGTTGTTTAGGTTCTTAAATATGGATAGAATTCAGGAATATGTACATGGCTTTGGTTTTCTGCATATGTGTCTATGATATGTAAAGCCGGTCCCAAAATGGAATAGAGTTGGCCCTGAAAATATTAGCCTTAACAATAATTATAGAAAGCGATTAAAAAAAACCTTTATATTGTGACAAGTTACCAAGAGGTAAATCATGATGCTTTCTTGCACAGTAATGCAGCGGGAAGTAAGATATTAGACCTGTCTGGATTGTGGCTCCAGGTGCAAAGGGGAAAAAAAGCTGGGATTTTGTGCCTGATAATACTCACTGTGTGCAAGTGGGTGCAAGATACTAAACAACTCCAGTGAGAGCCTAAACTGGCATCATGGGCCACAATCATGTGAGCTATTTGGTGTGGATAGACACCCTGTGCTGTCATGAAGCTCCATTTATGTGCTGGTGTAGGAATCCTTGTGAAACATCTTGAAGAACTGGGGCCTTCAGTTCCACTTGTGGGGTTTATGGTCTTTGTGGTATAGTCTGAAGCTGGAGCCATTTTCAGCAAAACAAATAGGGTATTTCAGAAAAATAACCTTTTAAATCTACTTTCAGCTAGGTGGCTATATTTAAAAAAGAAATTGCCAGTTTCTGTTTGCTGAAAGCTTTTGCAGTGGACACTTCGAAGATTTGAAAGGCAGGAGAATGTTGCAGACTTTCTCTAATGATTCATCCTTCTGAACTGTCTGTGGGAGCTTTTTTTAAACAATTTAACAATTATAAAGTACTTTATAATGTACACACAGCCAGGCTTTATAAAGGGTGCATTTTGTCTAGGTTGAACATGATTCCAGGATTGTTTGTCAGTGCAAAAAATGCAAAGATCTGAGACTGAGGCTGAAACTTTTGGGGCAGTTAGTTTGCACTGCGAGTTTCAAGATTTTCAGGATCCTACAGCCTTTTAATGCTTTTTAAAATTAAGCTAATTAACAATAATCTACTGTGATTGCCAGTAAAAATCAATATTTATCAAGAGTTCCCACCATTACCTGAGATGGAATGTACAACGGAGGCTAATGCTCTTCCTTACTTTTCCTTTTATTGAATTATTCCAATTTCTAAGGCAGAATGTTGTTTAGAGATGCTGCTCCCAGTTATCTCCCACCATGCCGAAACTGGATTTATATCTCCAAGGATTCAGAAATTACATATACATTTTTGCTGCAGTTACGCTATCAACTTTCCTTATCTTTCATCCCCATGTTAGTTGCTTTTTTGTTGTATACTCTTCTGAAGTGCAAATTATGCTCATTTTGTATGCCCACTTCTGGACCAAATTGTAGCTGGTCTCCACTGGCTGTGTAAGTTAGGGTGAATGCAAGGAGTGGGGATATGGGTCTTTTATCCTTGACATTGTCCAGCAGAGCTGCATGCCAGCTCCACACTTAACACAGTCTAGCAATTTCCAAATGAGTTTAAATCTGGCATGTAACCTACACCATCATTTACATCGCTGCAGAATGTGGCTCAGAGATTTCCTTGGGAGTTTCATCTGTGTGTATGAGGTCTGTATTTGGCCAGTGTACTGCAAGAGCAGGAGGAGCTCTGAGATTAAAAATGTCCACTGCCAATTTCAGCCCAGCCCAGCAATCAGTATTTATTATTTTGAATAAACAGAGAAGAATCTGAACAATATCTCTCCATTTCAAATGGACTCATCATTCTAGCACCTATAATCCTGTAATTTCTAATATAACTATAGCATCTACTTTTAAATAATAATGTTACCCATTTTGACCTGAGCAGGTAGCCAATTTTCAGGATACTGTGGTTTGTTTCCGTTAGGAGGAGTAATGGATAATAGCCCCTTGATGCAATCCTGATCATTTACAAAACGTGTACAAAGTCCAGTTTCCTTGAATCAAACAACAGGAGATTGTTTCTTTTCTCATGGCCCTAAACCTCTTTCAGCTAGCACTTAACTTGAAAGTGCTCTTAGGCCAGGTCTACACTACTACTTACTTCGGTATAACTTAGTCAGTGAATAAACCACCCCCTTCAGCGACATAAGTTACATTGACCTAAGTGGTGGTGTGAACAGTGCTATGCTGGTGGGAGATGGATTTATTATGTCGATGGGAGAGTTTCAATGAGATTTAACCCAACCCATAGAGATATAATTCTCACCTGTTTCACAACAATGGCGAATATATGAATGATAGTGTCTAAATAAGGTTTAATGTTCAAGATAACAAAATATCACTTTGTAGCATATAAAGTCACTCTGTATTAAATCTGACCTTATCAGATTAGTGACATTGGATTGTCACTTAGCAATTTGCAAATATGACATGTTTTAAAAATGTCACTTTAATGTAGATGTTTGTTGATTCCATCAAGATATTTTGTTCCTCAGATTATTCTATGTATTAAAAATATTGGGCCAAATTCTGCTGTGTTACACTCATGCAATGCTATTACAGTTATAAGAATGTAACAGGGCAGACAATGACCTACTGCAGTCTTACTGTGTTAAACTCACTGATTTTTTGGGGTTCTGTGCTTTCTATCTTGTGCTCTGGATTACACAGTCATCTTTGGGGTTGGGAAGGAACTTTCCCTCTTTGGAAGACTGGCTCCAGCTGAAGGATGTTTATGCTTTTGATAGTGCAATGTTGTTAGCCTCTTTTTTGGAAGATATATTTTGGTTAGTTAGGAGTTGGGATCCAACATTAAAGAACTGGGATGTTGTGTGAGATTATTTGTCACAGGGCTGGCAAAGTCATTGTAATGGCTGGAGTAGTGGGTGACCAATTATCCAGGAACTGTACTCACAACTGGAAATTATATCAGGCAACAGCTGGTGGTAAAGGATGGTTGTGGTGTATGTTTGAATTTATTAATATTAATGCAAGATTGTCAAAATAGGCTCAAATGGAATTATGTAATCAAAGATTATCAATCAAACATTCATACAGCACTAGACAGAATACTTACTATCTCACTCTTTGAGAACGGTGAAGAGGTGGCACCCTGGTTTCCTTTCTCTGTAACTGGTGGAATTCTGGAAGTATTCAGTCCCAATTTAACTCCTTAAAACTCTTTCATTTTATACAATGTGAAGCAAAGAAATTCCTTCTAAAGGGAAAACTAACTTTACCACAATTGATCCCACCATGTGTACTGTCTTCAATATCTTAATTTACTTTTATTATTCATAGAATGACATTTATGATACCTTAGTTTATGATACTGATAAGCTAAAGGGATTTCTAATTCAATTATTATTAGGAACATCTCTTGTAACAAGCACTTCCTAATGAGTTAAAAACATAATTCAATAGGCCATTATTTCATAATTTCATAAATCACAGAATACATGTTCAATAGCCAATATCTCTTTCCAATTACAGAATGTATTTGAATTATAAGCACCCCCTTATCAGTTACTGAGTCTTGTCTATTATACTATTCTTCTATAAGGTCCCTTTTTTAATTATGAGGAGTCCCTTGGATATCTGGGCTATATTAGTGAGGTCAGGACAAAAAGCAGGGTAAAAGATTACACATATTCTATCACTGAGTTCATTTCCCCTTCACCCACTAGGTTCAACTGAAGGTTTCAAAAGGTATAAGACACTAAATATACACATACACAACTTAAAAAGGATATTGGTTAGCCTATAAAAGAATTATGAGTTTAACATATAAAAATCATAAAGAGTTAATATTTATTAACAGTGGAGAGGGAAAAAAAGTCTTAGTACACCCCGTATCTATTGGGTTTCCGGGAAGTGGGCGGGCGGAAGCCTGCCCACTGATAAAGGATCCCCCCCAGCCTAAGGGGAGTAGTACACCCTGTAGCAGGGTGATCACCCTGCTCCAACCCTGGAAGGGTGAAAGCAGCCCTGAAGAGGGCTGCAGCAGGGTCAGAGGGATTAAGAATGGCTGGGGAAGCCGAGGGGGTAGCTGATTACAGCTGTGGCCAGCTTAATCAGGGCCCAGCTGGCCCTTATAAGAGGGCTGGGGCCAAAAGCCAAAAGACAGTCTCTATTTATCTGTTGAGAGGGATGGGCCTGGTTGCTGGGAGCTGAGCAGGGTACCTAAAGTGGAGCAGGGCTGGGGAAAGGCCAGAGGAGCTGAGGAGCTCTGGCCTGGAAACCCCCCAGGCTGCAGGCCTTGTTAAAGGCCAAGAAGGGTACTGGGGGTTGCAGAGAAGCAGCCCAAGGGTAGGCAGAGGCAGCAGGTCCAAACCCTCCTTGCTGATGATGAGTGGTTTACAGACTGCAGTCAGCCCCAGGGAGCAGGGGCTAGATGATGACAGGCAGTAATCACTGAGGCAAGGTGGGGATAGGGGGTTGGAGGTTCTCCTGGGAGGGGAGACCCAGAGTGAGTGGGTTACTGCGGGGGGCAGGACCCTGACATAGAGGGACATGAGGCCAGCGGCCGGTAAGACCCGAGCCAGCCTGCAGAGGGCACTCAGAGCTGGAAAAAGCTAATTCCCAAGATGGCTGTCTGTTACAGCTATCCCCCTACTCTATTTTGTTTCTTACAGCTGTCCCCATACTCCATTTTGTTTTTGTTCTCCTCCTGTGGCTGCCCCTCCCTGGCTGTTCAGTTGTTTACCAGGGCCGCTGCCCTTCTCAAAGGGAGGGCCCCTTAAGTTGTTTACCAAGAGCCATTGCCCTTCTCAAAGGGATGGCCACTTGTGCTGCGTGCTAAGTGGGACCACTGCCCTGTTCAAAGGGTTGGTCCTGTTATCACCTTGTTAAACCTGGGCTTTGTGTAGGGTAGGCAATGTCCAGAGCTGCAAGACCTAATGTGTTTTTAAGATCCTGGGCATGAGTTATAGGCCTCATGTGCTTTTGAGTCCTGAGGTGTGAACTCACATCTATTGTTCAGGACTCTGCCCAGGCACGTCTCTGTGCTCACCTGCAGTTTTTCCATGTGTCTCCTCCCCTGTGACAGAGGGAGCCTATCAGGGTTACTGGCGGGAAACTGCCTGAGTCTGCCTTTAAAAACAGGCATTTTTAAAACAAACATCGGAAAGGTTCCTGCATTGCTGCCTAGTCTGACCAGCCAGGGGTTCTGGGGGGTCCTTTCTCCGCTCTCATTTTATTTTTGAGCGGTCCCCCATTTTTTAACCCCCCTTCACGAAGAACGAATTGCTGCCTGAGAGATCTCCTGATTATCAAGACCGTACCGAGCCCTCCTTGCTTCTTCTGATGTTGTTGCTGCTTCTGCCTTTGCTGCTACCTTGGGGACTGGTAAGAATCCCTCTGTGAAACTTTCTACACTTTTATTTTATTATTTTAGCTGCTGGCTCTGTTTCCCCAGCACACAAACTCAAGCTAAACCTTGGTCTGTGTCTTAAAACCTCTCTTAAACTCCACGGCGCTTTGCCGCTAAAAATAAGCTTGTGCCGCCGCTAAGCTCTGCTCCTGGGGGCCTTGCTTCGGGGCTCAATGCTTTCAGCCATATCCACTTCTGCAGCCACCATCCCTTGGCTTCCTTGGGGGGCTGCCTTGGGAGCTGTATCCTGGGCACATACTACTCTGCCCTCTATGACTTCCCCATAGCATAAGGTGCACCATAGGTTTTGCTTTTTAGTTTAATAAGTCATAGTTTGCTAAGATGTAGCGCTTGTAAGTTTCGCCTGCCTTGCTGTAGTTGCTGTTTTGTTGCTCCGTATAGTTGCTTGTTATAGTTTGCTTAGAATTGTGATATTTGTTGTTTTGCCTAGTCGTTGGTTAAGACAGATTTTAAAAAGCCATTGCCTGGTCGTATTCTGTACCTGTTTTGTTACTTTGTATAAGCTGCTTGTCATTTTATATAAATTTGATTAAGTTAGACAATAGATAAGGTTTTTGATGTTCGAATTCGTCTTCCCGCTGTCCCAATCTCTCCCTGAACTTTCCTGTGTTTGTTTATCCCCCCTCCAAACTCCCCCTCTATGTATTTCCCCGTGTCTCCCTTTTGTAACCCCTTGCTGCTTCTCCCCCTGTGTAACCTCTCAAACCCTTTGCCGCTTCTCTCCCTTTTTTTTGGGTGTCCCTCCAGCCCTCCTTTACACCTCTCTGCTGCCTCTCCCTGTATCCCCTGTGTTCGTGCTCCCGCTTCTCCGCTGCCTCTCCCCTACCGAAGATCACCATCACACTGCTCCGTTTGTCTTCACCCCGCTGCTCCGCAACTTCCTTGAAGCGCTATCCGCTGTTGCAACCTGTTTCTTCCCTCAGCCGTCTCCCCCATTCTCCACGTGTCTTCCCATCGCTTACACGCCCTCCCCTCTTGCTGCTCCCAGACTCTCCTTAAGTGCGCTCCAACTGCTCTTGTCTCCCATACATCCAGCCCGCAGGCTCCTGAAGACTGCTACTCTGGGCTTCACCCCACAGGGCTTCAGAGTCTCTCGCTGCTTTAAGCTACACTCTCCTCTCATCAGTTGCCACTGATCATTCACTCCCCTCCCCACTCCTGTTTCTTGACTCAGCCTTTAGGTACACTCTTGCAGATTATCTGCTATTACAACCTCACAAATTAAGTCATTAATTTTCTTCTATGCTGTTACATTGCATAATTTCACTTATCACCTATATTGTATCATTGCACTGTGATTCACATCTTACTTGTGGTTATAACACCCCATTGGTCGCCTCCACTTTTCTGATATACTTTGTATTTGCATTGATGCCACTGTGTTACATTATATATATAGCTATTAACCACTTAATACATTCTATCTGAGATTGTTGACCATTTCATATAGAAGCTACCATTTTACTTTGCATTTCTTTTTGGTATATTTTGCATTCCACACTGTATCTAGAGTTGTTCCTATATAAAGTTGAGTTGCTTATTGACTGTACTGTATCCCATTGTGCTGAACCCCACTTACTGCACCCCATTGTTAGAACTCCTTACACTGTTCAATAAGAAGAACCCCTCCATCATTATCTATTTTAAACACCCTATACACCCCATCCCATCGTATTTCATTGTTAAATCCCCACCATTTCCCTTTTCCTTTAATAAAGAAATTAATTGGCACCCCACCTGTGTGGTAATTGCTCCCTAAGATCCCATATACCTGCGGGCAGGGACAATGGCCAGCAGGAGGTGCCACATCAGTGAGTCGCACCTCGCTACACACCTAGATGTAAGTCTCCCTTCAGAGGACCTGATTCCTTTCACAGGGACAGGCTGTATTGTTTCGGAGAGCATGCCCCTCCTGCTTAGTAAGGACACATAGGTGAGTAACGATCTTCAAAATTCATGATCAAGAACAGTAGACTGTTGGGATACCCAATTAACCTTTATTTTAGCTTACAGGTTGAACAGACAAGGAAAATTGTGAGGACAGGCCATTAAACATATGCAATGCATTTGGAATTTTGTTTTGGGACCACAAAGCTCGGAGTGGGGCTACGTCCACATCGGAACTACTACAGAAGTAATGTAGATGCTTACTACAGCGATGAAGGGGTTCTTAGATCACTGTAATAAATCCAAGTCTCTGAGGGTTGGTAGCTAGATTGACAGAAAAATTCTTCTTTTGATTAGCAATGTCTTCACTTGGGCTTACGTCAGCTTAACTATGTCTCTCAGAAGTGTGAATTTGTCATTCCTAACTTTTTAGTGTATACCAGCCCTGGAATTCAGCAATAAACCTCTCTGGTCTCTGAAAGAGATTAGGTTGATTGTGCTACCTGCATATTATGTAGGATCCATTGTATAGAGAGCTGTACGGACATTTCATTCTATGTTTATATTTATATGCATAGACCTAAATCTTAAGTGCTGCAAAATATATTCCATTGTTTTTTTTTGCTTGTTTAGGGCAAGCCTCCCAGGTACACTGAAGTCTTGAACTGAATCACTGCTTTATATTCCAAAAAAAACCCTTGTTCCTTCAGGAGATTCCCCAGGCAGCAGGTAGATACTAAGGGACAAGTTCTGGCCTCCAAAACTGAGCAAGATGAATTTTTTTTAACTTAATCATTCAAAATGTAGAATATATTATGTTTTCTGTAGTCTATTAATATGTAAGGAACTGCATTTCATAAATGTATGCATATAGAGTAAAATTGTTTAAAATAGGTATAGTTTGGATATTAATATATCACACTATATGAAAGCCACTGCAGTTTGCTGCCCACATGGTTCTATAATCTGTTGTGAGAATATTTGTTACAATGCAAACATTCTTATAGAACATTAAGCAGGATTTGACCTTTATGTTTGAAAACTGCTTAAAAAACTGTGAAATTCCCATCACATAATTCTACAATAGTTTTATTTCATTTAAAAAAAAATCCTGAATCCAAAGATAGTTTCTTGCAGGAATTAAAGAATTTTAATTTCCCCCCCTTTTGAATCTCAGAACTACAATTAAATTGTATGATTAGACTTGACTTCCCATTTAATTTTATGAGGATGAGTTTTGATTCCTGTGTGAAATCCTGATGTTCTGTCATAGGTTCCATTAGCAGCATGAATATTTTGGTGGCATTTGGTTATCTAACAGTTATGTTAAACTATTTAAAATATATAGTTTATATTTGTTGTAAGTAAAACATTAAAATCAGGTTCATGCTCCCTTTCAACACAAGAGAACAAAAATGCCACACACATTGGGAGGGTGTGTGTGAAGGTAGGAAACCTGCTCTGCTGTTGTTGCTTGAGGTGGCAATGTAAGAACATAAGGACAGCCATACTGGGTCAGACCAAAGGTCCATCTGCTCGCATATCCTGTCTTCTGACAGCGGCCAATGCCAGGTGCCCTAGAGGACATGAACAGAACAGGCAATCATCAAATGATCCTTCGATCTCCATTGAGTGCCATCACTACATGGGTTGGGTGATGGCCTCTCCCAGATCTTCAATCACAAGTGCCTTGATTCCCTGCCAAACCCTCTCCCACCACAGTGGCTTATTGAAATCTTCTTCTCACCCTGCCCATTTGGTGTCACATAGGACTTCATAAAGCCTGATGCTAGCTGTGTCTTCATGTACATTGGCTCACTTTACCAAGCACAACATTTCCTTGCTTCTCTCAGCAGGATGTAGTTTGGGAAATAAAAAAAATGTATTTTTCATTTATTTTTTAAAAACATCATGTTTATTCAACAGCAAGAAGGATAACCCAGGACAAAGCCGCACATGCCTTAATTTTCTTAGCTGTTTATTACTGTTATTGTAACAGAAATATTGTTAGTTTATTCTGGAGAGCTTTGCAACAAGACTACTAATTGAGCAAGTACAGGTTTTGAAGGCAGCCAAGATAAAGATGTCACCAGAAGAGGTAGCAGTAAAACAAAGAGAAGGCTGTAGTTTTTAGTCTGGCTTCCACAAAAGAAATAGGAACTCAGATAGTCTCTCTTTATGGAGATGGTAGTGATCCAAAAGGACTGTACATAATTTCCCAAAGGTATCAGCAGCAACAAGAACCCCTCGTGTGTGTGTGTGTGTGTGTGTGTGTGTGTGTGTGTGTGACTACTGAAAACTACTTTTATTTTTAGAATGAAAGGCTCTTCTTGTACATTTCTTCTTGCAGGAAACTGAACTAGATGACCTCTCGAGGTCCCCGCCAGTCCTGCTATTCTATGATTCGATGAATTCTCCCTGGAGAAACTTGTAACCCCCCCCCCACTTCTTCAAAATTATAAAGCTGAGTCATAAAAGAGGTGATTTTCAGTGGAGGCATCAACCCTACAGGAGTGAGTCCCAGAATCCTACAAGTAGCAAAACCAGCCTTACAGCCAGCACTTAAGTCACCCAAGTTATCTACCATATGTTTCGCAAGGAACATATTTTAGAGGTAGGTATGTGAGTTTTGGGGCTGCCAAGGATTCTCTGTGTATGGTGAAGCTGTTAATGCTGTTGCTAGAGTCTGAAGAGTGAAAAAGATGAAGAACAATGCTGAAACTGGTATGACCTGAACTTGTGAGGAAGGCCCAATCCTCTAAGAAATCTTTAGGAAACAGATGCAATCTCTGGTTATATAACCCAAGAGACTCCGCAGAGCTTTTGTGAGCAATAAGTGCTGTTTGTCCACTGGATAGAGACTGAACAAATGGAAAATTAGAACAAGATGTAATCAGAGCAAGCTGTAAATGTTTTTTGTTTTTTTTCCCTTGGTGATAACCTCTCTTGAAAGGAAGTGTCAATTTTAATTATGATGGGTTTTCAATCTCCATGTTTTAACATCAGGCGTGATAGAATCCAGGGATCCATGTGTAGCTCTAGGGTATTGGATGAGGCAACTATCTCTTTTATTGTTCAATATTATGTGGAAATATTTAATAGATTATATATCTAACTTTATTTAGAGGGCTTTAAATCAGCCTCCAATTTTGTTGCCAAATTTGCACCCATAAACAACTGTATTCATTATTGCCCCAACAAACAGTGGGTGTAAAGAAAACATTCACACATCTAACTGCCTGATTGGGCCTGCAGATCAGGTAAATAGGTCTGTCAATGTGTTATAATTTTCACCAGAAACTTGAGTTGAGTAGTTTGTGGCACACAACTGTGCTCACTAAATTGAAAGTGAGTTCTGAAAATCAGGCTATAAGGAAGAATAATTAAAAAGTTAATAAAAAACCTTATAATGGTCCAATATTTTTTCTTTGCTTCCTTTTTTAATCTGATCACTTAAACTACTAACTAGGCTATAGATCACTTCCCTTTACCTATGTTATAACAAGACTAAAACAATGCAAGCCACAGGACAAATCTACATTCCTTATTGACTCACTGCAGCTACTCTGGGGTTTTTAAATGTTCCAGGTTTGTTCTACTTTGTGGGCCACATTCTGATGTCAACTGCAACAGGACAGACCCACTACAGCTGATGGGGGTGTACTGGTGTATATGATAGCTGAATGAAACCATAAGGGTCTGATCTTGAATTATAGATGAAGAGTGCTCACAACAGTTCAGGCTAGGGATGAAAAGGAGGCCTTAAACCACGTTTTGGCTCTCCTCAATACTGGGCTGACCTGCGTGTGCTTGTACTCCATTCCTGGTACAGCTTAGGCATCCTGGAGACTGCTGTAAGTTGCACTGGCTGTCTGACTCCAAGAGGTTGTTCTGGCTTTCAGGAATCAAAAGGGGTCTAAGGGATATCAGACATGTTCCCAGACATGTCCCCTGTCTCCTAACTACCCAACCTGCATTGGCTGAAAGGAAGAAGATACAGGAGGAACTGAGGTGGCTGAACACTACTGAGAGATCTCTTTATGTGAGTACGTAAGTCAGCTGACAATCAGGCACTATATGAGCATTTTTCTCCATTCTTGATATGAATGATGTTTCTGTTGAGGGTACCTGTTCATTCATGGCAGATTTTTGATTGTTTAGAATGCTGTATTCTATTACTGTTTACTACAGCTGGTCTAGACCAGTATCTCGTCCAAGTAACTGGCTTTTTTCAGTTGACCAAAGAAATGTATTTTCTCCAGTTCCATTTTGTCACAGAATATAAGGGAGCAAAAACAAGTCCTTAATATTAAAAAAGGAAAGTTTATCTTCTTACAAGTGACAAATATTTTCTACTTGATAAACCTTACTATGTCACCTTCTTATTTGTCACTTGACTGGACAATTGCAAGGTTGAATTTGAACGAGCGTATGGCCAATCACAAAATTGAACCTGTGCAGGAGGTCCCCTGCATGGATTCAACATGGAGCCCCTAGGCTCCACTTGGATTTGATTGCAGGATCAGGACCTGTATAGTGAGAGTCTGCTTATTTCCCTCCTTAAACATAGACCTACATTTTGAAAATGTCTTGATCAGACAGTGAATTTCACACTTTAAATGTCTTTACTTGTTCAGTTTGTTCTTGTTTTGGGACATGAGAGAGAATTCTAAATGCTTGAGAACGAGATTAAAAAACAACTGCTATGTACATTGAATAGGCTGGTAAACAGAGAGACAAAAACATCCTAATGTCGCCATCCTCCTGGGCCTACAGAGAGAGTTAAAAGTGGTTATGGATTCTTCAACTATCCTCCAGAGTCTAAAATTTGTGTTGAAAAACACCACTGGTTTTTTATATATATGCTATTGCACTTCATTTGTTCTCAAGTTTACTCACACTACTTGATTTAATATTCTTGTTGAATGAAAAGGTTTTTGTGTCTATGCTCCTCATCCAGAATCCTACATTATTAATCATACTTATAAATCAGTTATTTTTCCTACAGAAGATGGGTAAACCTTCCTTTATTTTTTAATGTTGCATCTCCTCCATATCAAAGTGTTCCCCAGAAAGTTTGGTTCAAAGTCCCCACCTAAGAGAGAGAATGTATGTTTCACTAGGACAGAAGCAGAAAACAAAAATCTCAACAGTGTTTTTGCTTCCTTCACCATTCACTTTTATATAATAGTCAAAGGAAAGGCCTTCTGTTTTTCAATATTTCATATCACAGTAAAAGAAAAGACTTGAGTTGTTTGGTTCCATATTCTTTCATGCAGGACATGATTCAGCAAGGTACATAAGCATGAGCCTAACTTTAAGCACACATGTAGTCCCAGTGGTTATTCAATAAACTAAGCCTTCATGATTTTGGCCATAACTTGAGTAAATATTAAAAATATATTATTTTAACCTTACAACCAAAAATTCCAGTACAGCAGAGACAATTGAAAAGGGAAATCCCCATAGAGAGGAATTTGAGGGATTCTACCAGAAATTGAGATTCACAGTGCAACATTTTCAAAGGAGAAAGAATGAAAGGGGGATGTCAGAGAAAATGAAAATGTCAGTAGACTTCATTTTATATGAAATCCTGGCCCCGTTAAAGTCAATGGCAAAACTCCTATTGACGTCAATAGGGTCAGGATTTCATCCACTGAATTTTTTTTTAATGCTGTTAATTAAAATTAGCTAAAAATCCCCATGACCTAGCAGTATTCATTTCAACCAGTGTTTTGACTCAGTAAGATTTGCAGGTTTAGGCCCCAAAATCTTGAATTTACTGCAAGCTGAGCCCTTGAAAAAAGATCATGGTTAATATTTACTGTGGCTTCAGTTTATTTTATGACAACATATTGTATGACCTTTTCAACCAGTTACAATGACACTTTACAGGCAGTTTACTACAAGCATTTTTATGCATCTTTGCAAAGCCTAATAAAGACATGCATCCGCCCCCCAAAAGTAAACAAAATGGAAATTAGTATTTATGTTCAAAGTTAAGCCCCAAAGAGAAACCCAATATAAAATTGAATATTTTAGCTAATAAGAATGGCTTTTCGTAATTCACTGTAGGTGTGAAGAAAAAAATAATGATTTTTAATGTATTCAACTAATGAATAGGCTGTAATTCATGAACAGCAGAGGTTGTTAATTTTCATCAATGGAAAGAGATGTCTCTTCCCACAAATAAGTGATACTTATTTTATTTCTAGAGTCCAATTTTCTCTTTTCTTATCTTTTGCATTTTAACCTTTACATTCTCTTTATGTGCTAAAAGGGTCACATTTTGGCACCACATATCTCATTACGGAGATAGAAAAGGTCCTTGTACCTACCATTCCCATGATTTTAGCAGGTATCCCAAATACTCAAGGAAGCATTTGCTAGGATTTAGCTTTAGATCTACATTTATAACAGTACAGTTTTTGTTGCAGTAATTTGTTTAGAAAACTATTTAGAAAAAAGATTAAAGAACATTTCTTCCAAGGGAGCAATTGACTTGGCTGTAACAAGTAACACTTAGCAAGACACCACTGCTCTTATTATACACCAAATTCAATAGCTTCTTTGGAGGTTTTTCCTTGCCTGTAGAAATTAAGCCTGCCATGACATCAAGCCAACATGGCATGTGATTAAACCATTTGTCATAACCTTAGTCCCAGATTTGGACCTTAGCGTCCAAAATATGGGGGTTAGCATGAAAACCTCCAAGCTTAGTTACCAGCTTGGACCTGGTACTTGCTGCCACCACCCAGAGTGTTTTGGGGCACTCTGGTCCCTCTGAAAAACCTTCCCTGGGGACCCCAAGACCCAAATCCCTTGAGTCTCACAACAAAGGGAAATAATCCTTTTTCCCTTCCCCCCTCCAGGTGCTCCTGGAGAGATACACAGACACAAGCTCTGTGAATCCAAACAGAGTGATTCCCCCTCTCTGTTCCCAATCCTGGAAACAAAAAGTACTTTCCTATTCCCCCAGAGGGAATGCAAAATCAGGCTAGCCACTTCAACACACACAGATCTCCCCTGATTTCTTCCTCCCACCAATTCCCTGGTGAGTACAGACTCAATTTTCCTGAAGTAAAGAAAAACTCCAACAGGTCTTAAAAGAAAGCTTTATATAAAAAGAAAGAAAAATACATACAAATGGTCTCTCTGTATTAAGATGATACAATACAGGGTCGATTGCTTAAAAGAATATTGAATAAACAGCCTTATTCAAAAAGAATACAAATCAAAGCACTCCAGCACTTATATTCATGCAAATACCAAAGAAAAGAAACCATATAACTTACTCTCTGATCTCTTTGTCCTTACACTTAGAAACAGAAGACTAGAAAGTAGAAACTACTTCTCCAAAGCTCAGAGAAAGCAGGCAGACAGACAAAAGACTCAGACACCAACTTCCCTCCACCCAGAGTTGAAAAAATCCGGTTTTCTGATTGGTCCTCTGGTCAGGTGCTTCAGGTGAAAGAGACATTAACCCTTAGCTATCTGTTTATGACACGCCCCCCAAATTGCAGACAGTGGGGAAGCTCACTGGCGGCGATTTCCTTCTAGAACTTGAAAATAAACAGATTAATACAACACATGCACCTTTACACATACTACTAAGTATATAACTAACAGACTTCTACATTTTAAGAACACTTTTTAACTACTGAATTCTGGGAAACTCTCACGGGAGAGTGCATCAGCAACTTTATTAGAAGCTCCTGTGATGTGTTGAATTTCAAAATCAAAATCTTGGAGAGCTAAACTCCAACGAAGAAGTTTCTTGTTGTTCCCCTTGGCAGTATGAAGCTACTTTAGTGCAGCATGGTCAGTTTGTAGTTGGAACCGCCGTCCCCAAACATATGGGCGTAGCTTTTCCAGGGCGTACACAATGGCATAGCATTCCTTTTCACTGACTGACCAGTGACTTTCCCTCTCAGACAGTTTCTTGCTGAGAAACACGACAGGATGGAAGTTGTGATCTGTTGCTTCCTGCATGAGCACTGCTCCTATACCACGCTCAGATGCATCCGTGGTTACTAGGAATGGCTTGTCAAAGTCCGGGGCCCTGAGCACAGGGTCAGACATGAGCATCGCCTTAAGCTGGGTAAAGGCCTTTTGACACTCATCAGTCCACTTAACGGCATTTGGCTGGGTCTTTTTGGTCAGGTCGGTCAATGGGGCAGCGATTTGGCTGTAGTGTGGTACAAATCGCCTGTAGTATCCGGCCAAGCCTAAGAAGGATTGGACCTGCTTCTTTGACTTTGGGACAGGCCACTTTTGGATAGCATCCACCTTGGCCTGTAGGGGGTTTATGGTTCCTCGACCCACCTGGTGCCCCAGGTAAGTCACTCTGTTTTGGCCTATTTGACACTTTTTGGCCTTAACAGTTAGTCCTGCCTGCCTGATGCGCTCAAAGACCTTTTCCAGGTGTAGTAGGTGTTCGGGCCAGGAGTCTGAAAAAATGGCCACATCATCGAGGTAGGCAACTGCAAATTCTCCCAGTCCAGCTAGTAGACCATCTACCAGCCTCTGGAAGGTGGCGGGTGCATTTCGAAGGCCGAAAGGAAGGACATTGAATTCATACACCCCCGCATGGGTGACGAATGCTGACCTCTCCTTGGCAGGTTCATCTAGCTGTACTTGCCAGTACCCCTTGGTTAAGTCTATTGTAGAGATGAACTGGGCACGTCCCAACTTTTCCAATAGCTCATCGGTACGTGGCATTGGATAGTTGTCCGGACGATTTACAGCATTTAGCTTACGGTAGTCCACGCAAAAGCGTATTTCCCCATCTGGTTTGCGTACCAGAACCACTGGAGATGCCCATGCACTGGTAGATGAGCGGATTATACCCATCTGTAGCATGTTCTGGATCTCCCGTTCTATAGCAGCTTGGGCATGAGGAGACACTCGGTAGGGTGGGGTTCTGATTGGGTGAGCATTACCTGTATCAATGGAGTGGTATGCCCGTTCAGTCCGTCCTGGGGTGGCTGAGAACAATGGGGCGAAGCTAGTGCACAGCTCCTTGATTTGTTGCCGCTGCAGACGTTCCAGGGTGGTTGAGAGGTTCACCTCTTCCACGCCACCGTCTTTTTTCCCGTCGTAGTAGACACCGTCAGGCCACTCAGCATCCTCTCCTTGGACTGTAAACTGACAAACCTGTAAGTCTCTGGAATAGAAAGGCTTGAGAGAATTAACATGGTACACTTTAGGCTTTAGTGAGGAATTGGGAAATGCTATGAGGTAGTTTACAGCTCCCAGGCGCTCTTGGACCGTGAATGGCCCTTCCCATGATGCTTCCATCTTATGGGCCTGTTGCACCTTCAAGACCATAACCTGGTCTCCTACCTTGAAGGAACGTTCTCTGGCATGTCTGTCATACCAGGCCTTTTGCTCTTCTTGAGCATCCTTTAGGTTCTCTCTAGCAAGGGCTAAAGAGTGTCGGAGGGTGCTTTGTAGGTTGCTTACAAAGTCCAGAATGTTAGTTCCTGGAGAAGGCGTAAACCCCTCCCATTGCTGCTTCACCAACTGTAATGGCCCCTTAACCTCGTGACCATACACAAGTTCAAATGGTGAAAACCCTAAACTGGGATGTGGTACAGCCCTGTAGGCAAACAGCAACTGCTGCAACACTAGGTCCCAATTATTGGAGAATTCGTTGATGAATTTTCGTATCATGGCCCCCAAAGTTCCATTGAACCTTTCCACCAGGCCATTGGTTTGATGGTGGTATGGGGTGGCAACCAAGTGATTCACCCCATGAGTTTCCCACAGTTTTTCCATGGTCCCTGCCAGGAAATTAGACCCTGAATCTGTAAGGATGTCGGAGGGCCAACCTACCCTGGCAAAGATGTCTGTTAAGGCCAGGCACACAGTGTTAGCCCTGGTGTTGCCTAGAGCTACTGCTTCCGGCCATCGGGTAGCAAAGTCCACTAAAGTCAGTACGTACTGCTTTCCTCTGGGCGTCTTTTTTGGGAAAGGGCCCAGAATATCCACAGCTACTCGCTGAAATGGGACCTCAATTATGGGGAGTGGCTGGAGAGGGGCCTTGACCTGGTCTTGAGGCTTTCCCACTCTTTGGCATACCTCACAAGACCGGACATACTTGGCAACGTCCTTGCCCATCCCTTCCCAGTGGAAGGACTTCCCCAACCGGTCCTTGGTTCTGTTCACCCCAGCATGGCCACTGGGATGATCATGGGCTAAGCTTAAGAGCTTCCCCCGGTACTTAGTTGGAACCACCAACTGTTTTTGCGGCTGCCATTCTTCCCGGTGTCCACCAGAAAGAATTTCCTCACTTCCAATCTTATTGATTTGACTGAAATTAATGAGGGTTTAATCTGTTGCTACGTGGACCATTAAAAGTAGGTCGTTTCATCTAGCTCATAGACTCATAGACTTTAAATTCAGAAGGGACCATTATAATCTTCTAGTCTTACCTCTTGCAGAATGCAGGCCACAGAATCTCACCCACCAACTCCTGTGACAAACTCCTGACCTATGTCTGAGCTTTTGAAGTCCTCTAAAGACTTCAGGGTGCAGAGAATCCTCCAGCAAGTGGCTCATGCCCCAAGCTGCAGGGGAAGGTGAACCCCCCCCCAGGGCCTCTGCCAATCTGCCCTGGAGGAAAATTCCTTCCCGACCCCATATATGACAATCAGCTAAACCCTGAGCATGTGGGCAACACTCATCAGACAAACACCAAGGAAAGAATTCGCTGTAGTAACTCAGATCCCACCCTATCTAGTGCCCTATCACAGGCCATTGGACATATTTACCACTAATAGTCAAAGATCAATTAATTGCCATAATTAGGCTTGTCCCTGCCTGCAGGTATATGGGATCTTGGGGAGCAATTACCACACAGGTGGGGTGCCAATTAATTTCTTTATTAAAGGAAAAAGGAAGTGGTAGGAATTTAACAATGAAATGCGATGGGATGGGGTATATAAGGTGTTTACAATAGACAATGATAAGGGGGGGTTCTTACTGAACAGTGTAGGGAGTTTTAACAGTGGGGTACAGTAAGTGGGGTTCAGCACAATGGGATACAGTACAGTTAATAAACAACTCAACTTTATATAGGAACAACTCTAGATACAGTGTGGAATGCAAAATAAAATGGTAGCTTCTATATAAAAATGGTATACAAAGTATATTAGAAAAATGGAGGCAACTAATGGGGTGTTATAACCACAAGTAAAATGTGAGTCACAGTGCAATAATACAATATGGGTGATAAGTAAAATTATGCAATGTAGAAAATTACTGACTTAATTTGTGAGGCTGTGATAGTAAGAGTGTACCTAAAAGCTGGGTCAAGAAGCGGGAGGGGGAGGGGAGTGAGTGATTAGTGGTAACTAACGAGAGGAGAGTGCAGCTGCAAGCAGCGAGAGACTGAAGCCCTGTGGGGTGAAGCCCAGAGCAGTCTTCAGGAGCCTGCCGGCTGGAGGTACGGGAGACACGAGCAGCTGGAGCGCACTTAAGGGGAGTCTGGGAGCAGCAAGAGGGGAGGGCGCTGAACATGCAAGCGATGGGAAGGCACGTGGAGAATGGGGGAGACGGCTGAGGGAAGAAGCAGGTTGCAGCAGCGAAGAGCACTTCAGGGAAGTTGCGGAGCAGTGGGGTGAAGACAAACGGAGCAATGTGATGGTGATCTTCGGTAGGGGAGGGGCAGCAGAGGAGCGGGGGCACGAACACAGGGGATACAGGGAGAGGCAGCAGAGAGGTGTAAAGAAGGGCTAGAGGGACACCCCCCAAAAAAGGGAAAGAAGCGGCAAAGGGTTTGGGAAGTTACACGGGGGTGGGGGAGCAGCAAGGGGTTACCACAGGGAGACACGGAGAAGTACACAGAGGGGGAGATTGGAGCGGGGGAAAAACAGACACAGGAAAGTTCAGGGAGAGATTGGGACAGTGGGAAGACGAATTCAAGCAGTAAAAACCGTATCTATCCTCTAACTTAATTAAACTTATATAAATTACAAGCAGCTTATACAAAGTAACAAAACAGGTACAGAATACAACCAGGCAATGGTTTTTTAAAAATCTATCTTAATCAACGACTAGGCAAAACAACAAGTATCACAATTCTAAGCAAACTATAACAAGCAACTATACAGAGCAACAAAGCAGCAAACTATAACAATGCAGGTGAAACTTACAAGCTCTACAATCTTAGCAAACTATGACTTATTAAACTAAAAAGCAAAACCTACAGTGCACCTTATGCTATGGGGAAGTCACAGAGGGCAGAGTGGTATGTGCCCAGGATCCAGCTCCCAAGGCAGCCCCCAAGGAAGCCAAGGGATGGCGGCTGCAGCAGTGGATACAGCTGAAAGCAGGGAGCAGAGCTTAGCAGCTGGCACAAGCTTATTTTTAGCAGCAAAGCGCCGCTGAGTTTAAGAGAGGTTTTAAGACACAGACCAAGGTTTAGCTTGAGTCTGTGTGCTGGGGAAACAGAGCTAGCAGCTAAAGTAATAAAATAAAAGTATGGAAAGTTTCACAGAGGGATTCTTACCAGTCCCCAAGGCAGCAGCAAAGGCAGACGCAGCAGTAACATCAGCAGAAGAAAGGAGGGCTCGGTAGGGTCTTGATAATCAGGAGATCTCTCAGGCAGCAATTCGTTCTTTGTGGGTTTTTTTTTTTTAAAACTGGGGGTACACTCAAAAATAAAACGAGAGTGGAGAAAGGACCCCCCAAAACCCCTGGCTGATCAGACGAGGCAGCAATGCAGGAACCTTTCTGATTGTTTCAAAAATGTCTGTTTTTAAAGGCAAACTTAGGCAGTTTCCCGCCAGTAATCCTGATAGGCTCCCTCTGTCACAGGGGAGGAGACACAGGGAAAAACTGCAGGTTAAGCACAGAAACATGCCTGGGCAGAGTCCTGTGCAATAGGTTACTCAAAAGCACATGAGGCCTATGACTCATGCCCAAGATCTTAAAAACACAATAGGTCATGCAGCTCTGGACATTGCCTGCCCTACACCAAGCCCAGGTTCAACAAGGTGATAACAGGACTAACCCTTTGAACAGGGCAGTGGTCCCACTTAGCACGCAGCACAAGTGGCCATCCTTTTGAGAAGGGCAATGGCTCTTGGTTAACAACTTAAGGGGCCCTCCCTTTGAGAAGGGCAGTGGCCCTGGTAACCAACTTAACAGCCAGGGAAGGGCGGCCACAGGAAGAGAACAAAAACAAAATGGAGTATGAGAACAGCTGTAAGAAACAAAATGGAATAGGGGGATAGCTGTAACAGACAAGGCTATTCCATCATACCATCCCTTCCATAAACTTATCAAGCTTAGTCTTAAAGCCAATTATGTCTCCCCTTGGAAGGCTGTTCCAGAACTTCACTCCTCTAATGGTTAGAAACCTTTGTTTAATTTTCTGTCTAAACTTCCTGATGGCCAGTTTATATCCATTTGTTTTGTGTCCACATTGGTACTCAGCTTAAATATCTTCTTTCCCTCCCTGGTATTTATCCCTCTGAAATAGCTATGTACTGTGTGTAAGAGCCAGTGATACTTTGTCATTTTATTGGTTCCCTTAGTTTTCGCTCCCTGACCACAGACCACTGAAAAATTTAGTCCAATCAGTTTTCAAGTTTGCCCAAATAAAAAGCATGGTACAAATTCTTAATATTGAGTAACTTGGGTACAAACGTATTGCATGTTACATCCTTTGTTAAAGTGCTTTGAGACATACAAATGAAAAATACCACAGAAGAACTAGATATTGTTATTACATGTGTGTACAAAAGTTTCATTCTGCAGCTCTTAAGAGTAAGTGTACACTGCAATAAAAACCTGCAGCACCTAGATCCAGGATCTAAGTCTTAGATCTAAGTCTTAGACCCAGGGTCAGCTGACTCAGGCTCGTGGAGCTCGGGCTGCGGGGCTAAAAATAACCATTTGGGCTTGGGCTGGAGTCTAGGCTCTGAGGCCAACCTTGCCTATGTGGGGTCTCAGAGCTCAGGCTCCAAACCTGATCAGACCAAACCTGATCATCTACACTGAAATTTTATAGCTCAGCAGCCTGGGCCAGGCCAGCCACGGCCATGCCACGTGTCTTTTATTGCAGTGTAGACTTACCCTAAGTAAGTAGTCTCATTGAAGCCAATTCCTGTGAGTAAGAGCTGGAGGCCAGACAATGAATGCAGATTTTGAACCCAGGTTTTTATTAACCCCACCACAATGAATGCAGAATTTGATCCCATCATTTTTT
This sequence comes from Gopherus flavomarginatus, assembly GCF_025201925.1. Classification (NCBI taxonomy): domain Eukaryota; kingdom Metazoa; phylum Chordata; order Testudines; family Testudinidae; genus Gopherus; species Gopherus flavomarginatus. The sequence continues at coordinate 36,621,905 of NC_066617.1, forward strand.
ATTAATCCACCACCCCCACAAACTTTCTGTATCTGAATTATACTAGATTATTACATTAAAGATAAACATTAAACCTAAATTACTTTCCACTATTTATCTGAGGTTTTAAAAAGTATTTTCCCATTTCATTCAGCTGGCACAGTGACTGACTTTGGGTGCCCAATCCTGAGCCCATTGAACTCAAAGGAGTTTCCCAATGACCTCAGTGGGATTAGCTATGTATACATCTTAAATGTCTTACCTTCCAGAGATTCCTTTGTCCCATCCCCCAAATTCAGAATTTTCTCCCAGATTTTACAGCAGCCCAAGGTCCAGAATGAGCAATATTCCTTCCTACAATAGTGACAGTTTTAAGGTTGCACCCATCCTTGCAATGGGATTGAGAATTTGCTTATTTCCCTGGGAGGAAACAACATTATTATTTATACAATAATAAATATTATTATATAATAATATATTATAATATATTATATATTATTTGTCTGCTCCTGACCTCTCACCCTCATTCAACTGGCATGTTGGCCTCTCTTTGACATCATGTGTATGCCCTTCCATCAACTTAAACTTAATATTGCCAAAGTTGAGTTTCCTATCTCTGCTCAAACACTTACTTTTCTCCTACTTCTTTGTCATTGTGGACAAGCCCACCATCCTCATAATCACTCAAACCTGTAATGTGGGAATCGTCTTTCAGCTCTTTCTCTAGATGCACTCATCGAGGCAGTGTTTACATCTTACTGCCATTAATGTTATTCTTCACTATCTATTTATCCCTTTCTCTCATAAGTCTCTTTGTGTTTTCTCCTGTCTTGCCCTTATACATGGAACAACTCCACTGAACTCATCCACACAGCCACTACTGGGGAGGTTGTATGTGTGGGAGGTTTAGATTGGATATTAAAAAAACTTGCTCACTAGGAGGGTGGTGAAGCACTGGAAGAGGTTACCTTGGGAGGTGGTGGAATCTCCTTCCTTAGACGTTTTTAAGGTCAGGTCTGACAAAGTCCTGGCTGGGATGATTTAGTTGGGGATTAGGCACTGCTTTGAGCAGGGGGTTGGACTAGATGACCTCCTGAGGTCCTTTCCAACCCTGATATTCCATGATTCTATGATTCTACCTGTTTTCCTTCAAATACCTACTCAAGACACATGTTCTCTGTGGTGCCAGTGAGATGCTGCTGGTAGTGATTGGCCAAGTGGTAAATTAGAACTTATCCTGCTGATATGTTTATTTCAGAAGGGAAGAGTTTTGAAACATATTTAAAAATACTTATTTTTGAGTTACTTTTGCTGTGGAAATTGAGTCAGTTTATCTTTTCTGAAATGTCTCATCTCAGCAGAATATAGGAAAATTACTGACCATCTACTTTCATTAAACTCAAGATTGTGTCATTAAACTCAAAATGGCCTGTAGATATAAATATTTTGGAGTGACCTGTTATGGCATCAGACATTCTGCAAACTGTATGATCATGCTGCATAACTACTACAATATATGAATTTCCTAACAGGTATAAGCAGACTATATATCCATGTTATTGAATATTTAATGTTTGTTGGAAATTTATGGTAGACAAGGAATCAAATAAGAGAAGATGGATAGAAGGAAAGAAAAAGCTGTCAGTCCTTCAAATTAGATGAACAGAGGTGTGGTCTGGTGGTTAAAGCAGGAGACTTGGAATATGCACTTTGATATTCTGTCCTGGCTCTGATCCTGATTCCCTCTGTAACCTACAAAAGTCTCTTGCCTTCCCTATCACAGTTTCTTCTCTCCTATGTGGGATAATAATTATTTTCCTCCCTTGCGAGGATTGACTAGTTCATGTTTGTAAAGCTCATTGAAGATTAAAAGTACTACAAAGTGTAGTGGTAACATAGTAATGAGACTCAAAGAACAGGCTCCTGACACTGGCTAAGTCATTTCTATTCTAGTCTAGTGAAACACACACATTCTTTATGGGATATTATATTTGCAATAAGTATTGTAATGAACTTTTGAACAACTTAGTGGATCTCACCAAAATTTTAGCAGAGGAATCTCATTCACAAAAGTCATATTGGTGATACAATAATACGTTTTAGTTATTATACGTAAATTTGGCTTGGTTTGACATTAATCTGTGTCCCCCTGAGCTGCTGTGGTATGTCATAAGTGTTGTAATTAGGATGAATCATACCCTCATTCTTCCCTGCTGGACTACATCTACTGTGATACATCATGGTCATGTGACTCCCAGTTCATCTAGAGGGCAGACTATGGTGTATCATGGTAGATACAATCCAGCCAGGAAGACTAGCCCATAAAGGAGAATGGGAGCAAGAGGCACCTGAAATACATTTTCTATAAGACACCATGTCAGTTCTAGCAAACACAGAGGTTTCAATTCAACAAAGGAAAATGTTTTGATTTGGGTCAATTTTATTTGATTCCCAAAGCCAAAGGGAAAAATGTTGCAAAATTGAAACTTTCCTATGGAATTTCAATTTTGCAGATACAGATGCTCCCCAACTAACGCAAGTGTTCCATTCCAGAACACCTTGCGTAACTCTAATTTTGCATAAGTTGGAAACGTATACCCAAACATTACACACCAAAAAACAAAACAAAACAAAAAACCAACCCCCTCCTATTTCTAGCTTACGGAACTTTTTTCCATAAGTAAGCAGATTTGCAAAGTCAGGTTTGCATAACCCAGAGGGCGTCTGTACAGCATTTTCATTAAAAAATATTTTGATGGAAAATTTCCAATCAGTCCTATTCTCTGTACCATTCATTAATTTATGTACCTTTATCATGTCTTATTTTATTAATCTCATGTAAAGAGTCCTAATCTTTTCAATGTCTCCTTAATCAGAAGTGTTCTCATGCCTCAAATCGTTCTTTTCACACAGCTCTAAACCCCCTACGTTCCTGCTAAATCATTTTTGTGATAGAACACAGACTTCCAGGTGAAGGTATACCACTGATTTATGTAATGGCATGCTAATACAGTATTATTCTGCATCCCATTCCTCTTTCTTTCTAACATTTTATTCGCTGTTTTGACTGCTGCTGCACATTATCTGGAGATCTTCACTGAGCTGTCCGCACTGATGCTCAGGTCTTTTTCCAGAGTAATTTGCTGGGATCCTTTTTAGGGTGGTCACTGTATGAGATCTGGCACATGGATAAGCCAGGATGGTAAATTTTGTGTAGTAAAGGAGCTAGTTATGGAAGCAGCAGCTACACAAAGCAACCTCTTGGAAATGTTCTGGAATAGGCCTTATCTGAGGGATACCTAGGTGTTCTGGTCTTAGGCCTCTAATAATAAAAAACAATTGGTTTCTTTCCAAAAGTACTGCAGCATCAGCAAGTGGCATGAATTCTTTAGGGACAGGATGGCATTGGAACACTAATCGATCTGGGCATAATGCTGTCAAGCATATCAAATAAAATAAATTCTGCCACTGCATAATCCCTAAATCATAAAGATTTATTCATATTTTGCACTAAGTGATTTCTAATTAGAATTATTTGTGTGTTAATGATGCATAGAAGTAAAGCAAACAGCTTTCCTAAGGCTCCATGATAATCATGCACATCTCAAGCAAAGAAAGGCCCTAAAATTAAGGACTTAATGTTGCAATGAGTAAAATACCTTAGTGTTTCACAAACCGAATGTAATAAACGAAGTGCACTGGTTCATGTATAGAACATGAAACTATTTGTTTTGGGTATTGGGGTCATTCTGCTTTGTTGCTTTTAGGGCCAAGTCCTAGTACCGCTGAAGTCAAGAGGAGCTTTGCAAATATTTGTGGAAAAGTGAATGAGAGGGAACAAAGGTGGTCGGAACAACTCATAAATCAAATTTCACAAACATGTTTTGCATAATTTTTCTGTCCTTCGGTCTTGTTCAATGGGCTGTTAGGCAGTTCTCGTAAGGCAGTTCTTACATTCCTAAGTACAAAGCAGAAAGCAATTTTATGAGTGACATCCTAATGCAAGAAACTAAATTATATTGTATACCTGCCTTCCAGTGACACAAGCTTATAATGAGGATTATTCCAGAATGTTATTTACTCCAGCACTGCCCTTTCCTGAGAATCTCACAAAATACATAGTTTATAATAAATACTCTTTTTGCTAGGGCAGATTGTGAATAGCAAATTATCCTGCTACCCACCAAACAGCAGGCAGTCAAATTTTTCTCCTGCTCAGAATAATATTGGCGGACTTTGCACATCTATGCATTTCAGGCCTGGTTGTACTTGGAGTGGCTTTGCTCCTATGAAAAATCCATAGACTTCAGTGAAATTACTCCTGTCTTACATCTGAGTCAAAGACAGTAGAATCAGGGACTTCACATAGCTGTTTACAGTTGTGACTCAGGTATATGGGGAACAAATATTTAATATTGGGGTCTTCAATCTAGCAGAGAAAGGTATAACACAATCCAACGGCTGGAAGCTGAAGCTAGACAAATTCAGGCTGGAAATAAAGAGTAAATATTTTTACAGTGAGGTTAATAAACTATTGAAACAGTTCATTGTCCATCAACAGGACTTTTTATATCAAGATTGGTTGTTTTTCAAAAAAATATGTTCTAAGAATTGTTTTGGAGAAGTTCTATAGTCTCTGTTCTACCTGAGGTCAGAGTAGAGGATGACAATGGTCCCTCCTGGCCTTTGAATCTATGAATCCATATTGGAAGGAAGAGTTCTTCAATGGTTATGATTAGGTGTAGATTCAGGTTAAATTCCCTGCTCTACCATACACTTCCTATATGATCGTGGGCAAATCACTTAGTTTTTCTCTGTGTCTCAAATCCCCATCTGTACAATGAAGAAAATAGCACTTCCCTACCTCACAGGTGTGTTGTGAGGATTTAAAAAAAATCCTACCCATTTCCCTGTCATTAGTAATCTGATAGTAAGGTATAAAAGCAGCAAATTATGGGACTCCTTGTGGCTCAGTTGTGATGGCTGCATGGTGGATGGTATGGAACTAGGGCTTTGTTCAGGGTGGAAAGAAGGTAATGACCTCAAAGTCTGGCTGGTTCACACAAAAGTATAAAGTGGTTCTTACTCTGCGACTCTGCATAGTTGCATAGTCAAAGTTACAGTCTAGCCCATAAGTATGACATAACAATGCAAATGTGTATATCACACTCAGTGACAAAATCCACCATGTTTTCAAACTGTGATTTCATGAGATCATCAGTAACAAGAAGAGCTATAACCGGAATAAAATGTCTACTTCTTAATGAGAGGATGGAGACTTTTAACTCACCATAATTCTTCAGGTGTGGTCTGCTTTTTACATCAATAAAGTGTGCCTGTAAAGGCATTACATTAAATAAGCATTATCTGCATTAATTATTACCATTTGTATAGCACCTTGCTGTAGGTATGCAGGGTCTTTTAGACACAAAAAGGCCTGCTCCCTGCTCCAAGGTGCTTTTAATTCACATGATACTTTTTTTTTATATTTGTCTTATGTAGACTGCAAAGCTCAAATATGAATAAACTACTTCTGCATATTTAATAACCTTAGAAAACTAGGAAAATCCAACATATTGAAAGTATATTTAGAATCTGTGGGAAGAGAAAATTGTTAGCTATGTGCTTTGTGTCTTGTGTGAATCCAGTAAACACATAGTAAAAAAGCATTGGCTCCCCATTGTGCTTCATGTAAAACTCAGAAGTCTTGTCCTAGTTTTCATGCCCCTGTCATAAACAGATAGTTAAGGGTTAATGTCTCTTTTACCTGTAAAGGGTTAAGAAGTTCAGTGAACCTGGCTGACACCTGACCAGAGGACCAATCGGGGGACAAGATATTTTCAAATCTCGGTGGAGGGAAGTCTTTGTTTGTGCTTTTTGTTTTGGAGGTTGTTCGCTCTTGGGACAAAAAGGGACCAGACGTACAACCAGACTCTCCAAATCTTTCTGAATCAGTTTTTCATGTTTCAAACTTGTAAGTAGCCAGGCAAGGCAGATTAGTCTTATGTTTGTTTTTCTTTCAACTTATGAATGCTTTTCCTTTTTCTGGAAGGATTTTTACCTCCATTTGCTGTAACTTTGAATCTAAGGCTGGGGCAGGGAGTCCCTCTAGTCTATATGAATCTGAATACCCTCTAAGCATTTTCCATCCTGATTTTACAGAGATAATTTTTTACTTTTTCTTTTTTTAATTGAAAGCTTTCTTTTTTAAGAACCTCATTGATTTTTTCCTTGTTTTAAAATCCAAGGGATTGGGTCTGAACTCACCAGGGATTGGTGGGGGGAAAGGAGATGGGGAAAGCTTAATTCCTCTTTGTTTTAAGATCCAAGGAGTTTGGATCAGTGTAGCCTCTGAGGGTAACCCAGGGAGGGGAAGGTCTGGGGGGGAAAAAAGGAAGAAGGTTAATTTCTCCTTGTGTTCAGATCGAAGGGGTTTGGGTCTTGGGTTCCCCAGGAAAGGTTTTGGGGGAACAGGAACTGTACCAACACTATATTTTTGGCTGGTGCCAGCGTACCAAATTTAAGCTAGCGATTAAGCTTAAAAGTAATCATGCAGGTCCCCACTTTTTGGACGCTAAAGTTCAAAGTGGGGAAAAAAACCTTGACATGGTGAGCAGAAGTGGGATTTCTAGGACCCAAAAGCCAGTAGAATATTTTTTCTCCTTTCTAGCTGCTTGGAAAGCAGCCTGAGGGCAGAGGTTACGTTTTTTAACAAGGGTCTTTGTTAAGAGGAGGCTTCAAGCTGTGAGCCAGCAGACAGCCAGCAAAAGGCATTTACAAGTGAATTGTTTTCTTTCTTTCTAGCTCTCGGGTATAGCTAGTTAGAAAATCTCTGTTAACCAAGCAGCCTGAGCTGCAGAGGGGTGCGGGCAGCACAAGAAAGCAGAAAAATTAGTGCCAGGAAAGCAGTTAAACAGCAAATGGCTAGGCTGGACGCAAAAGAAAAAGCCAAATAGGCTGCCCAGAGAAGAGCTATAGAAATGAAAGAAAAAGAGCTGAAAATGAAAGAAAAAGAGCTGGAGATGAAACACAAAGGGCTGGAGATCCACAGGGAGGTCCACCAGCAGGCCATGGAATTAGCAAAGACTAAGCCAGATGTTCCAGCCAACCCTAACAACCCTTCTCCAGTACTGTTTCCCATCCCAGAAAATTCCCCACCTACAAGGCGGGTGATAACACTGAGGCCTTCTTAAAAAATTTTGAAAGGACCTGCCATGGGTACAACATCTCTACAGACCAGTACATGATAAAGCTGAGGCCACAGCTCAGTGGACTCTTAGCAGAGGTGGCGGCTGAAATGCCTAAGGAACACATGAACGATTATGAACTTTTTCAGAATCAGAATGGGGCTAACACCTGAGCATGCCCGTCGGCGGTTCAGATCCCTAAGGTGAAAACCAGATGTGTCATTCACCCGACACGCCTATCAGATTGGAAAGAATTGGAATGCCTGGATATCAGAAGCAAATGTTAAATCTCTGGACGAGCTGCTCCTCCTAATGCAAACGGAGCAGTTCTTAGAGGGTGCTCCTGAGAAAATAGAAAGGTCCATCCTAGATGGGAAGCCCAAAACTGTAACTGAGGAGGGGGAGATTGGAGCCAAATGGGTGGAAGTGGCAGAAAAGAAAAAAGCTACTAGCAAGAGGAGCAAATATCACAGGGGGAAAACAGAAAATAAACCCTATCACTGGGAGCAACCCAAGACCCCACCTACAACCCAAGGAAAGCCCCAGACACCCTATTGTCCCACCTCACCAGTCTCCAGCAACCCACCTCAGCCCAGTGACCAGTCAGTTGGTCGGTGCTTTAAATGTAATGAACTGGGACATATAAAGGCCAACTGCCCCCAAAACCTCAACCGAGTGCAGTTCATTACACCACCATCACACCAAAGATCCCCAGGCCAAGATGCCTCTCAAATACCCTCGGAGCGAAGGGAAACTTTGAGAGTGGACGGAAAGAAGGTTATCGCGTGGAGAGACACGGGGGCACAAGTGTCAGCTATCCACCAATCCTTAGTGGACCCCAAATTCATCAACCCAGAGGCCCAAGTGACAATTTACCCATTCATGTCAAAATCTGTAAACTTGCCTACAGCTGAACTGCCTGTCCAGTACGAAGGCTGGTCAGGAATGTGGACTTTTGCAGTCTATGACAATTATCCCATCCTCATGCTATGGGGGAAGACTTGGCCAATCAGGTGAAGTGGGCCAAGAGGGTGGGAACGGTTACACGCAGCCAAGCCAGGCAAGCTTCCAGACCCATCCCTGTTCCTGAGACGTCCACAAGGGCCCCATCTGTGTTACCAGAGACCCAGACAGAGGTGGTGGACCTGGATCCCCTGCCAACGACAGCAACAGCCACAGTGCATCCAGTCCCAGAACCAGAACTGGAAAAGCAAACAGCACCAGAACCATTGCCAGCACTGATGCCAGCGCTTGCAAACCCATTTCCAACCCCAACGCCAGAGGGCATCAGCGGGCCTAAACTGGCAGAAGCAGCAGACAACCCTACCCAAAAGGCTCAGCCAGAGCCTGAAATATCGCATAGTGCACCAGCGGAAAGCGGTTCACCATCAATGAAAACAACCCCATCACCTACATCGCTTCCAGAGGGACCAAGCCCAAGTCCACAGTCTAAGGAGGAACTGATGTCTCCAGCCTCAAGGGAACAATTCCAGACTGAGCAGGAAGCAGATGACAGCCTTCAAAAAGCTTGGGCGGCAGTACAGAGCACCCCACTGCCTCTCAGCTCTTCTAACCAATCCCGGTTAGTAGAACAAGGACTTTTATACAAGGAGGCTCTTTCTGGTGGACACCAGGAAGACTGGCGTCCTCAAAGACAGTTGGTAATTCCAGCTAAATACTGGGGAAAGCTCTTAAGCTTAGCCCATGATCATCCCAGTGGCCATTCTGGGGTGAACAGAACCAAAGACAGGTTGGGGAAGTCTTTCCATTGGGAGGGCATGGGCAAGGACATTGCTAATTATGTCCGGTCTTGTGAGGTGTGCCAAAAAGTGGGAAAGTCCCAAGACCAGGTCAAAGCCCCTCTCCAGCCACTCCCCATAATTGAGGTCCCATTTCAGTGAGTAGCAGTGGATATTCTGGGTCCTTTCCCAAAAAAGACGCTCAGAGGAAAGCAGTACATACTGACTTTCGTGGACTTTGCTACCCAATGGCTGGAAGCAGTAGCTCTGAGCAACACTAGGGCTAAAACTGTGTGCCAGGCCTTAACAGACATTTTTGCCAGGATAGGTTGGCCCTCCGACATCCTTACAAATTCAGGAACTAATTTCCTGGCAGGGACCATGAAAGATCTGTGGGAAGCTCATAGGGTGAATCACTTGGTTGCCACCCCTTACCATCATCAAACCAATGGCCTGGTGGAGCGGTTTAATGAAACTTTGGGGGCCATGATATGAAAATTCGTCAGTGAACACTCCAATAATTGGGACCTAGTGTTGCAGTAGTTGCTTTTTGCCTACAGGGCTGTACCACATCCCAGTTTAGGGTTTTCACCATTTGAAATTGTGTATGGCCATGAGCTTAAGGGGCCATTGCAGTTGGTGAAGCAGCAATGGGAGGGGTTTATGCCTTCTCCAGGAACTAACATTCTAGACTATGTAAGCAACCTACAAAGCACCCTCCGACACTCTTTAGCCCTTGCTAAAGAAAACCTAAAGGATGCTCAGAAAGAGCAAAAGGCCTGGTATGATAAACACACCAGAAAGCGTTCCTTCAAAGTAGGAGACTAGGTTATGGTCCTGAAGGCGCAACAGGCCCATAAGATGGAAGTGTCACGGGAAGGGCCATTCACGGTCCAGGAGCGCCTGGGAGCTGTTAACTATCTCATAGCATTTCCCACCTCCACGCTAAAGCCTGAAGTGTACCATGTTAATTCTCTCAAGCCCTTTTATTCCAGACACTTAAAGGTTTGTCAGTTTTCAGCCCAGGGAGAAGATGACGCTGAGTGGCCTGAAGGTGTCTACTACGAAGGAAAAAGTGACGGTCCCGTGGAAGAGATGAACCTCTCCACAATCTTGGAACGTCTGCAGCGGCAACAGATCAAGAAGCTGTGCACTAGCTTCACCCCATTGTTCTCAGCCACCCCAGGACGGACTGAACGGGCATACCACTCAATTGACACAGGTAATGCTCACCCAATTAGAACCCCACCCTACTGGGTGTATCCTCATGCCCAAGCTGTTATAGAACGAGAGATCCAAAACATGCTACAAATGGGTATAGTCCGCCCCTCTACCAGTGCATGGGCATCTCCAGTGGTTCTAGTACCCAAACCAGATGGGGAAATACGCTTTTGCGTGGACTACTGTAAGCTAAATGCTGTAACTGATCCCCACAACTATCCAATGCCACGCACTGATGAGCTATTGGAGAAATTGGGATGTGCCCAGTTCATCTCTACAATAGACTTAACCAAGGGGTACTGGCAAGTACCGCTAAATAAACCCGCCAAAAAAAGGTCAGCCATCATCACCCATGCAGGGGCGTATGAATTTAATGTGCTTCCTTTCGGGCTGCAAAATGCACCTGCCATCTTCCAAAGACTGGTGGATGGTCTCCTAGCAGGATTGGGAGAATATGCAGTTGCCTATCTCGATGATGTGGCCATTTTTTTTGATTCGTGGGCAGAACACCTAAAACACTTGGAAAAACTCTGAGCGCATCAGGCAGGCAGAACTAACTGTTAAGGCTAAAAAGTGCCAAATAGACCAAAACAAAGTGACTTACATTGGTACCAGGTGGGTCAAGGAACAATAAACCCCCTACAGGCCAAGGTGGATGCTATCCAAAAGTGGCCTGTCCCAAAGTCAGAGAAACAGGTCCAATCCTTCTTAGGCTTGGCTGGATATTACAAGCGAGTTGTACCACACTACAGTCAAATCGCTGCCCCACTAACAGATCTGACCAAAAAGACCCAGCCAAATGTAGTTAAGTGGACTAATGAGTGTCATAGACTCATAGACTCATAGACTCTAGGACTGGAAGGGACCTCGAGAGGTCATCGAGTCCAGTCCCCTGCCCTCATCGCAGGACCAAATACTGTCTAGACCATCCCTAATAGACATTTATCTAACCTACTCTTAAATATCTCCAGAGATGGAGATTCCACGACTTCCCTAGGAAATCTATTCCAGTGTTTAACTACCCTGACAGTTAGGAACTTTTTCCTAATGTCCAACCTAAATCTCCTTTGCTGCAGTTTAAGCCCATTGCTTCTTGTTCTATCATTGGAGGCTAAGGTGAACAAGTTTTCTCCCTCCTCCTGATGACACCCTTTTAGATACCTGAAAACTGCTATCATGTCCCCTCTCAGTCTTCTCTTTTCCAAACTAAACAAACCCAATTGTTTCAGCCTTCCTTCATAGGTCATGTTCTCAAGACCTTTAATCATTCTTGTTGCTCTTCTCTGGACCCTCTCCAATTTCTTCACATCTTTCTTGAAATGCGGTGCCCAGAACTGGACACAATACTCCAGTTGAGGCCTAACCAGTGCAGAGTAAAGCTGAAGAATGACTTCTCGTGTCTTGTTTACAACACACCTGTTAGTGCATCCCAGAATCACGTTTGCTTTTTTTGCAACAGTATCACACTGTTGACTCATATTAAGCTTGTGGTCCACTATGACCCCTAGATCTCTTTCTGCCATACTCCTTCCTAGACAGTCTCTTCCCATTCTGTATGTGTGAAACTGATTGTTCCTTCCTAAGTGGAGCACTTTGCATGTATGTTTATTGAACTTCATCCTGTTTACCTCAGACCATTTCTCCAATTTGTCCAGATCATTTTGAATTTTGACCCTGTCCTCCAAAGCAGTTGCAATCCCTCCCAGTTTGGTATCGTCCGCAAACTTAATAAGTGTACTTTTTATGCCAACATCTAAATCGTTGATGAAGATATTGAACAAAGCTGGTCCCAAAACAGACCCCTGCGGAACCCCTCTTGTTATACCTTTCCAGCAGGATTGGGAGCCATTAATAACTACTCTCTGAGTACGGTTATCCAGCCAGTTATGCACCCACCTTATAGTAGCCCCATCTAAATTGTACTTTCCTAGTTTATCTATAAGAATATCATGCGAGACCGTATCAAATGTCTTACTAAAGTCTAGGTATATCACATCCACCGCTTCTTCCTTATCCACAAGGCTCGTTATCCTATCAAAGAATGCTATCAGATTAGTTTGACACGATTTGTTCTTTACAAATCCATGCTGGCTATTCCCTATCACCTTACCACCTTCCAAGTGTTTGCAGATGATTTCTTTAATTACTTGCTCCATTATCTTCCCTGGCACAGAAGTTAAACTAACTGGTCTGTAGTTTCCTGGGTTGTTTTTATTTCTGTTTTTATAGATGGGCACTATATTTGCCCTTTTCCAGTCTTCTGGAATCTCCCCCTCTCCCATGATTTCCCAAAGATAATAGCTAGAGGCTCAGATACCTCCTCTATTAACTCCTTGAGTATTCTAGGATGCATTTCATCAGGCCCTGGTGACTTGCAGGCATCTAACTTTTCTAAGTGATTTTTTACTTGCTCTTTTTTTATTTTATCTTCTAAACCTACCCTCTTCCTGTAAGCATTCACTATATTAGACATTCCTTCAGACTTCTCAGTGAAGACCGAAACAAAGAAGTCATTAGCATCTCTGCCATTTCCAAGTCTCCTGTTACTGTTTCCCCCTCCTCACTGAGCAGTGGGCCTACCCAGTCCTTGGTCTTCCTCTTGCTTCTAATGTATTGATAAAAAGTCTTCTTGTTTCCCTTTATTCCCATAGCTAGTTTGAGCTCATTTTGTGCCTTTGCCTTTCTAATCTTGCCTCTGCATTCCTGTGTTATTTGCCTATATTCGTCCTTTGTAATCTGACCTAGTTTCCATTTTTTATATGACGCCTTTTTATTTTGTAGGTCACGCAAGATCTCGTGGTTAAGCCAAGGTGGTCTTTTGCCACATTTTCTATCTTTCCTAACCATCGGAATAGCTTGCTTTTGGGCCCTTAATAGTGTCCCTTTGAAAAACTGCCAACTCTCCTCAGTTGTTTTTCCCCTCAGTCTTGATTCCCATGGGACCTTACCTATCAGCTCTCTGAGCTTACCAAAATCTGCCTTCCTGAAATCCATTGTCTCTGTTTTGCTGTACTCCCTTCTACCCTTCCTTAGAATTGCAAACTCTATGATTTCATGATCACTTTCACCCAAGCTTCCTTCTACTTTCAAATTCTCAACGAGTTCCTCCCTATTTGTTAAAATCAGGTCTAAAACAGCTTCCCCCCTAGTAGCTTTTTCAACCTTCTGAAATAAAAAGTTGTCTGCAATGCAGAAGGCCTTTACCCAGCTAAAGGCGACACTCATGTCTGACCCTGTGCTAAGGGCCCCAAACTTTGACTAACCATTTCTAGTAACCACAAATGCATCTGAGCTTGGTGTAGGAGCAGTTTTAATGCAGGAAGGACCGGATCAAAACTTCCATCCTGTCATGTTTCTCAGCAAGAAACTGTCTGAGAGGTAAAGTCACTGGTCAATCAGTGAAAAAAAAATGCTATGCCATTGTGTATGCCCTGAAAAAGCTACGCCCATACGTTTGGGGAAGGCAGTTCCAGCTACAAACCGACCATGCTGCGCTAAAGTGGCTTCATACTGCCAAGGAAAACAAAAAAAAAACTGCTTTGATGGAGTTTAGCTCTCCAAAATTTTGATTTTAAAATTCAACACATTTCAGAAGCTTCTAACAAAGTAGGTGATGCACTCTCCCATAAAAGTTTCCGAAAATCAACTGGTTAAAAATTGTCCTTAAACTGTAAAAAGTCTTGTAGTTTTACATAATTAGGAGTATATGTAAAGGTGCATGTGTTTTATTAATCTGTTTATTCTAAAGTTCTAGGAAGAAATCACCTCCAGTGTGGTTCTACACTGTCTGAGATTTGGGGAGTGTGTCATAAACAGATAGTTAAGGGTTAATGTCTCTTTTACCTGCAAAGGGTTAAGAAGCTCAGCAAACCTGGCTGACACCTGACCAGAAGACCAATCGGGGAACAAAATACTTCCAAATCTCGGTGGAGGGAAGTCTTGGTTTGTGCTTTTTGTTTTGGGGGTTGTTCGCTCTTGAGACAAAAAGGGACCAGACGTACAACCAGACTCTCCAAATCTTTCTGAATCAGTCTTTCATGTTTCAAACTTGTAAGTAGCCAGGCAAGGTGGATTAGTTTTATGTTTGTTTTCTTTCAACTTGTGAATGCTTTTCCTTTTGCTGGAAGGATTTTTACCTCTGTTTGCTGTAACTTTGAATCTAAGGCTGTGGGGGGAGGTCCTTCTAGTCTATATGAATCTGAATACCCTCTAAGCATTTTCCATCCTGATTTTACAGAGATAAATTTTTACATTTTCTTTCTTTAATTAAAAGCTTTCTTTTTTAAGAACCTCACTGATTTTTTCCTCGTTTTAAAATCCAAGCTTGACAGCCCCTCTATCCTATATTTATAGCTCTGATTAGGCAAGTTCCCCACCTCTCCCAATTCTTTCCTTGCAAATATGACACCAGATTTGATATCCATTTATAGTTCTCTCAAAACCAAGTCTGTGGCTTCTTCTACACTGATAAGGCCTCAGCTGGAGTATGATGTTCAGTTCTGGGTGCCACACTGTAGGAAAGATGTGAACAAATTGGAAAAAGTCCAGAGGAAAGCAACAAAAATGAATAAAGGTCTAGAAAACATGACCTATGAGGAAAGATTGAAAACACTGGGTTTGCTTAGTCTGGAAAGGAGAAGACTGAGAGGGGCCATGATAACAGTTTTCAAATACATAAAAGTTTATTACTAGGAGAAGACTGAAAAATTATTCTCCTTAACGTCTGAGGATAGGACAAGAAGCAATGGGCTTACATTGCAGCAATGGGGGTTAAGGTTGGACATAAGGAAAAACTTCCTAACGGTCAGCATAGTTAAGCACTGGAACAAATTGCTGAGGAGGTTGTGAAACCTCTGTCATTGAAGGTTTTTAAGAACAGGTTAGACAAACACCTGCCTTGAGTGCAGGGGACTAGACTAGATGACTATTGAAGTCTCTTCCAGTCCTACATTTCTGTGTTTCTGTGATTCGCTGCTGCCCTTTGCTCTTAGAACTTGGACTGAGTGGGGAAAAGTTTTTTATCCCAAAAGAACTTTTAAGATTTTTAATTTTTTTTCAGACCCAAATTGACATGAAAAGTAAAATCTCAAACATTTTTGCAGACTGGCAAACTGAAACACATTTCAGTTCAGGTCAATCAAAATGTTTGATTTCAATCTTTCCTCTTTTTTTCAGTGTAAATTAAGTTACGTTTTGAAACAAAAAATCTTTTTCAAATGTAAAACTGAAACTTATTAAGAAAATGTCAAAATGGGATGTTTCAACAATGTCAAAATATTTTTTAAAGTTAGGAAATTTATCATATCTGATCTCTTCCCAACACATGAACTGTTTCAGTTTGATAAATTGGAATTTTTGGTGAAATAATGTTTCATTAAAAGATCCTGACTAGCTCTACTTTGAACAGCCTTCCAGAAGCCACCTGCCATGCCTCCACCTTCATATCTTTCTGATCACTCCTACAAGTTTACTTCTGCTGCACTGTCTACAAACGAGGACTGTGTTAATACTTCCCAATTAATAACAAACAAAATTGAGGAACCACTTAGATGTTCATGTGCCTAAACTGTTAGACTGTGCAATCCTATCTCCATCTCCCTCTGTGTCTTCTTTCCTCCCTCGATTTGCATTCCTGATGAATATCATTTCTTCACTTGTCTGCCATGTTCCTTAATTAGACTGTAAACTCTTTGGACTAGGGGCTTGTCTTTGTGTGTAGTTCCCCTATCCACCCAGTTACATACTTTAGCACCAATCTCTTTGCAGGTTTTGATGGACAGGTCTTGGTTCTTCCGAATCCCACTTCTAGCTCAGCAGGGTGCAACTTCCTTATTTTCTTCCCATATGAATTTATTTGGTGGTGCTTCCACCACTTCACTCCTTCCTGGCTGGGTCACGAGGGCAGCTTGGAAGGAAAATTCTAACCACAGGGCACTCCCCAATTACTTGCCAGGTAGTTGGAGACTTCTGCAGCAGCAAAACAACTTGGTTGATTGAGTTCAGTAGAGCCCAACAGCCTCACATGTGGGATATGATGCTAAATCCCTCCACAGATTTACCAGACAGCAGGTATAAAATCCCCAAGACCTTACCCTCTGACATAAGGATGCAGTTCAGGGAAAGGGGCAGGGGCGTCTCTCAAACAACTTCCCTATTTAAGTAGAAGATGGTTGTGATGCTCTGTACCTCAGGGGAACACCCAGCACCCCCATGATCATCCTTGTAAAATGATTGTGTGGTATCCAATGCAAAGTCTGTCATGTTGGGTGTCTTCAGAAGGCTCATGATGCACTGAGCATTGTTGTTATACTGATGTTATAGTAATTGTTGTTACAGTCATTTTATAGTAGTGTTATAGGTTATAATTTCATGTATATAGTTATGAGGCTGAAAATGTGTCTTCATGGCTTAAAATAAGCCCAGGCAAAAACTCTCCAAGAGCAGAGAGGCCGTTCACACCTCATCAGGGCATGTATGGGACAAACATAGAATATCAGGGTTGGAAGGGACCTCAGGACGCCATCTAGTCCAACCCCCTGCTCAAAGCAGAACCAGTCCACAAGTAAATCAGCCCATCTTGGGCTTTGTCAAGCCTGATTTTAAAAACCACTAGGGAAGGAGATTCCACCACCTCCCAAGGTAACCCATTCCAGTGCTTCGCCACCCTCCTGGTGAAAATGTTTTTCTTAATATCCAACCTAAACCTCTCCCACTGCAACTTGAGACCATTACTCCTCATTCTATCATCTGCTACCACTGAGAACAGTCTAGATCCATCCTCTTTGGAATCCCCTTTCAGATAGTTGAAAGCAGCTATTAAATCCCCCCTCATTCTTCTCTTCTGCAGACTAAATAATCCCAGTTCCCTCAGACTCGCCTCATAAATCGTGTGCTCCAGCCCCCTAATCATTTTTGTTGCCCTCTGCTGGACTCTTTCCAATTTTTCCACATCTTCCTTGTAGTGTGGGGCCCAAAACTGGACACATTACTCCAGATGAGGCCTCACCATTGCTGAATAGAGGCGAATGATCACGTCCCTCGATCTGCTGGCAATGCCCCTACTTATACAGCCCAAAATGCCATTAGGGCTGTATAAGTAGGGGCATTGCCAGCAGATCGAGGAATGTGATCAATCCCCTCTATTGTCTTATTGGCAACAAGGGCACACTATTCACTCATATCGGGCTTCTCGTCCACTGTAACCCATAGGTCCTTTTCTGCAGAACTGCTATCTAGCTGCTCAGTCCCTATTCTGTAGCATTTCATGGGATTCTTCTGTCCTAAATGCAGGACTCTGCACTTGTCCTTGTTCAACCTCATCAGATTTCTCTTGGCCCAATCCTCTAAATTGTCTAGGTCCCTCTGTATCCTATCCTTACCTTCCAGCGTATCTACCACTCCTCCCAGTTTCGTGTCATCTGCAACCTTGCTGAGAGTGCAGTCCATGCCATCCTCCAGATCATTAATGAAGATATTGAATAAAACCGGCTCCAGGAATGACCCTTGGGGCACTCCACTTGATACTGGCTGCCAACTAGACATGGACCCACTGATCACTACCCATTGAGCCCGACGCTCTAACAAACCCAGCCCAGCCTCACAGGAATAAAGGATGCTGACCTAGGCAGCAACAAAAAGATCTGTTGGACTCTCGAGTGAGTCACCCCACTTCCTTTGGTCAGTTTGGGACTGCAATGAGGTAATGCTCACCTGACTCTGAAGGAGGGAAAAGCCAAGAGGGAGGAAAGAACATGATAAAAGGGAGAGATGTTTGCCATGCTCTTCCTCTCTCTTCCACCTCCATCTACAGACATCACCACCAAGTGACTGAAGCGCTGATCAAAGGGGAGAGTCTGGCTGAAGGGCAACCAGCCAGCCTGTGATAAGAAGCATCTAAGTTTGTAAGGGCATTGAAAGTGTTAAGATCAGCTTAGAATGCGTTTTGCTTTTATTTCATTTGATCAAATCTGACTTTTTATGCTTTGACTTATAATCACTTAAAATCTAACTTATAATCACTTAAAATCTATCTTTTGTAGTTAATAAATTTGATTTCTTATTCTACCTGAAGCAGTATGTTTGGTTTGAAGCATTTCAGAGACTCCTCTTGGGATAACAAGCCTGGTACTTATGAATTTCTTTGTTAAATTGATGAACTTATATAAACTTGCAATGTCCAGCGGGCATAACTGGACACTGCAAGACGGAGGTTCTTAGCGTTGTGTCTGAGACTGGAGATATTGGCTAGTGTCATTCAGTTGCACAATCCTAAGAGCAGCTTACATGCCAGATGCTGTGTGTGAACATCCCAGGAGTGGGGGTTCTCACAGCAGAGCAGGGTAAAGCTGCTCCCAGAGTCAGGGATTGGAGTGACCTAGCAGATCACTGGTCCAGATAACACCAGGGGAATGTGACAATGGTGAACTCACAACTCTGTGAAGGGACCTCAGGTTCAGAGATGGATGTGGACTCCTCAGTAGCGGCAGTTGGCAGGGATCCTTTTCATGCAGGAATCAGGCTGCTTCTGTTTCTCAGATTCCCCCTCTCCACAAAGGGATCCAGGGATCCAGGTGCATATTATAATTAGTCTACATCCTACCCTCATGCTCAAGTACAGTCATAGCAGTTGGGCAGGCAGCTCTGACCTAGCAGCAAGAGGAGTGCTTGCCACATGGTAACTGGTTTATCTAGGGAGCTCGAGGGCTAGCTCAGCCTGGTTGGGTGGGGAGTTTTCACAACAAAAGTCCATACATTAGGGCGTCACCTTGAAGAAGGAAAGGACTAAGCTGAGGAGTCTTGCTTCCAGGTATCCAGAGGCCAATTCTCAGGGGGAACCTTGCATACAGGCCTGGGACTCACCAGCTCACCAGACAACCAGTCTTGCCCTTTTTTGTGACTGGCTCCAGACTACTCCAAAATGGCTTCTCTCCTCTCACAGTGCTCTTGGGGGTGGGCATCTTCTTCCTCTTGGTCAGGCTAGCTCTCATTCCCTGGCTTTTACTTGTTAATCTTTTGAGTCTTCCTTGCTCATTTCTCTCAGACACTGCTTCTCCCCCAAGCAGGTGCACTAGTGGCCATCTAGGCCCATCTACTATCATCTCCTGAGCCAACAGGGGTCCCTACTGCTCAAAAGTGTCTCTACTTCTTGGATGTCTAGCAGGCTTTGAGTCTGCACATGGCCTCCCGTCCTCCCAGGGACAGTGTGCTTCTCCATAAATTATAAGCACAGAGACCAAGGAACTAAGGTAAACTTCTTGGGGTTTATATGTGTGTTTTCTACCAAGCACCTATATGCTTGTGGGTGTAGTAAAACAATCAAAAATGTTGGATTCATTCTTTTGCATTGAATGCACATCTGCTGAACTGGATTCCATATGTGTTGTAATTCCTTCCTTAGAAGTGTTAATTCCTCCAGTTTGGATACACTTTAAGGTCTGTATTCAGATGACAATATATTTTTGCCAACCTTAGATAATAAAAAGTAAAACAAGGCCAAATCTAAGTTGACAAGCACATTTTTACATGATTTACCCATCTTTGCAAATTAATGCTCTGGTATAGGATGATGGAGTTGCAACTGAGGACATAATTTGTCTGCAGAAACTTTATTACTCTTAATGATGCATGAGAAGGAAAGAACTCCACTTGACTCACAGGACATAGATGGAATTTGTGAGGCTGGTAGTTAGGAAATAAATCGCATTTTATTTGTAAGCCAAGCAAATTTGTTATGGGATCAGCGAGACACTATAAATATGAAACCCCACAGTACCATTTTGTAGTCACTTCTCTGCATAACCACATTTTAATTTCTCTCTCCTTCTGCTACTGTACCTCAATAAAGTGTTCTGAGATACAGTTTTGATGAAATGCACTACACAAAATTAAATTCTATTGCATTACAGCTGAGGGAGTTGAACATGTGTATCAAGGAGAGAATATGCCTCTTGCAGGCACACTTTTAATATTTGCTATGTAGTGTAGTGATAATCTCATAGTACTTAGCCTTACAGATATTTTTGTATATTTCTTTGTAGCTCTTGGTTGCCATATGAACGCCTGAGGTCTTAGTTTAATGGGCTGTACAGATTTTGAACTCCTCAATCAACATCTAAAATTATACATATGTCTAAAAATTAAATAAGTGGCACAAGCACCCTATAGACTTGTTTATCATGAGAACTTGTAGAAGTCAGATTAAATAAACTCAAGCAACAGGATATATAGAGATATAACATATAAGTATAACACTATGGAGGTCTCCACTAGTTATATTTCTACAATGCAGTGACCCAGTTTGACTGTTTGTGAAATTACATTAGCGACTGTACAAAGAACATTACTGAGTTCAGTGGAACAGCTCTATGTTTTAAACTTATGGCTACCTTTTTCTTTCCCATGGGTGAGGAAATGGGCATCTGGAATGTCAAGTGCATAGTTGCAGAGTTTCTATTGAATTCTCCTCTCATATGGTAGCTTGGAAGGAAAGGTTTTTCCTGTCCCTCAAAAATTTTTCAAGATTTCTTCCATTCTTCATTAGGATGAAACTAAGACCTTTCTAGTTTTAGTGCAATATGAGAAAGACAGATACCTCTCATCTGGGATGTGGGAGATGCATGTTCAAATCCATACTCTGACTACTTTGGTGCAGGAACTTGAACCTGAGTCTCTCACATCCCATGAGTGCCCTAACCACTGTCTGCCCAATCTCTCTGACCCATCAGTAATTATGCCTGGACTTGACACATCTTCTTGACTAAAGTTTTGTCTAAATAAAACTTTCCAATTAAAAGTTTTGGTTTCTACAACTTGGCATATTCTGACCAAAAAAGTTAAAAAAATCCTAACTATCTCTAGTCTTATAGGCCCCATCTAGATTAAGAAACTAGGTCAACCATTACCAGATAGAATGTTTTAAAAGTCTTAAATCCTGTTTACACTAGTTCTTAAAAACATTTGCTAACATGTTTTTAAACACAACCTATTTTCCTAGTTCAGACATGGCCTCAGATAAGGCAGGAGATGTAGCCATTATTATGGAGACCCAACATCCAGGGTGAAATTACATCCATTCCCACAGATCTCAGAACCCCTGGGTGGAAAGCTAACATTTCAGTGATGCTTCTTGTGATTGCCCCCATTGTTATTAGCTTTCACTGCCATATCTCCTATGGCAAGAGGTGAAGATATAGAATGGATGTTCAGGTGCAAGAAGTAGTTTAAATTCTCACCTCTCTACCAGATAGGTTGCTAAAGTAGCAGTGTTATTTGTTGATGGTAGAATCTAGATGCTTTCAAGATATTCAAGGAAGGATAGTCTCATAGTGTAAGAACAGAGAGTCAAGTGCATTGAGAAAAGGGAACAGCAAATAGATTTTTTTATATACACTATGTTTGGGGTATTCCATGACACTCCACACTGACAGAGGACCCAAAACTTTATGAAGCCTTGGCTTCCAAAGGTTGCAGAGAGGCGGCAGCAGCATGCCACTAAACCTCTGTTCTAGTCCTCATCTCTGCATGTTAGGTCTGCTTTGCAGCTCTTATGCTGTGTATGCACCATGAAGTAGAGAGGCCGTTAGGGCCCCTAATATTTTTTGGGAACAATCCCGAGAATGAGCATGAGCCTGAATATAAAATGAACTCATTGTTTGCAACACATGCAGAACTACACTGTTATAAAAGATTGATGTTTGGAATTTCATCAGCACCTGAGAAATATCAAAGTTTAATTAACAAGTCATGCAATGGTGTGCAGAGCCTCTGAATATTTATGAAGATATTATAATTTTTGTAAGAGACCAGGACAAGCATGACAAGAACCTGGGAAATATTTTGAAACATTTTCAAAATAGACAATTAATACTGAATGCAAAATGATAGGAAAGACACTGATTTTAAAATCTTAGGTGAATAAAATGGCCAAAGAATGTTTAAGAAATTGTATTGCATTCCAGTAGATTATTTTCTGGGATTTCTCTGGTGAAATATTCTGCTATATATAGATCATGTATGAAAAACTATATTGTTAATGCAACATAACATTATAGTTACAAACACCCAAAGGTCAAGAAATACCACCATTAAGACTGAAGGCACATCTTTCAACTCTGCCCCACAGGATGTATTGTAAAGGGAGAGTGCGGCCCTCCCTAATGCCTTTTTAAGGATCAAACACAGCCCCTAACTAACATTCTTTCCTTGTGGAGCACGAACTCAGTCTTACATAATCATGCATCATTCTTGTTCTGAGCTTTTGGATCATCATTCACATTTCTTGTGATCAGAGCTCTCGCTTGCTTTCCTCTGGAGCCTAGATTCCTCTTCCTATCTCCACCTGCCTTGACCTCACACTTTTAACCTTTTCCTGCCTGGGAAAGAAAGAAATAGCAGCTATGAGGAAAGGCAGGAAGGGAGAGGTGGATAAGAAGGGAAAAAGTTGGTTCCGGGTTGTCATAAACAGATAGCTAAGGGTTAATGTCTCTTTCACCTGAAGCACCTGACCAGAGGACCAATCAGAAAACCGGATTTTTTCAACTCTGGGTGGAGGGAAGTTGGTGTCTGAGTCTTTTGTCTGTCTGCCTGCTTTCTCTGAGCTTTGGAGAAGTAGTTTCTACTTTCTAGTCTTCTGTTTCTAAGTGTAAGGACAAAGAGATCAGATAGTAAGTTATATGGTTTCTTTTCTTTGGTATTTGCATGAATATAAGTGCTGGAGTGCTTTGATTTGTATTCTTTTTGAATAAGGCTGTTTATTCAATATTCTTTTAAGCAATCGACCCTGTATTTTATCACCTTAATACAGAGAGACCATTTGTATGTATTTTTCTTTCTTTTTATATAAAGCTTTCTTTTAAGACCTGTTGGAGTTTTTTCTTTACTTCAGGGAAATTGAGTCTGTACTCACCAGGGAATTGGTGGGAGGAAGAAATCAGGGGGCGATCTGTGTGTTGGATTTGCTAGCCTGATTTTGCATTCCCTCTGGGTGAAGAGGAAAGTACTTTTTGTTTCCAGGATTGGGAACAGAGAGGGAGATTCACTCTGTTTGGATTCACAGAGCTTGTGTCTGTGTATCTCTCCAGGAGCACCTGGAGGGGGGAAGGGAAAAAGGATTATTTCCCTTTGTTGTGAGACTCAAGGGATTTGGGTCTTGGGGTCCCCAGGGAAGGTTTTTCAGGGGGACCAGAGTGCCCCAAAACACTCTAATTTTTTGGGTGGTGGCAGCAGGTACCAGGTCCAAGCTGGTAACTAAGCTTGGAGGTTTTCATGCTAACCCCCATATTTTGGACGCTAAGGTCCAAATCTGGGACTAAGGTTATGACACGGGTATTCTACCTTTACAGCTAAACCCTTCTATTTGAATTATTTAAAAACCAAAGTCATTAGGAGACGTTTAAGAAAATATTTTCCCCCTATTATTCTTTGCCCTCACCTGCTAACCATAGTGAATGCAGGGATCTATTTTATGGCTGAATGATGGGCTACGGTGCACCACTTTGAGTTGGAATCATCTAGGCACAGCTAGCCAACTGGAATGCAGCTTTGGAAGATCCGTGTCCCAGTCATATTCTAAAATACATGTTTGTCTGCTATTTCTCAACTTATAAAATACAATATTGTGACCCTGGGGCCCCATGGTACCAACTGACAGAGGGCATGAGAGAGCATAGGGTTTAACAGGGATCTTTTGCATTGATATCTGCATAATTATTCACCGAATGGTGGCATGTGAGGTCTTTACTCAGAGGCAGCAGCCCATTGGTCATCATAGTCGTTGTGAAATGTATGTAGGGATAATGCTTAAGGATTATACTGAAAATTATGCTCTTACAGTCTCAGAGTTAAGAAAGGTCACCAGGAGGTGACATACCTCAGAGATCATCCTTTCAGGCTGGAGGTAACTGACACCATCTGTCTTCCTCTCTGGCCATTTATGTGTTGCATACCTCATTCTGTATGCCTATTTGCATGCTGAGCAAGGTGCAAATTGAGAGATTGTGAAATCCACGAGAGAGAAAATCTACAGGTTGAAACAAACAGCAGGGGATGTCATGTTTTTGAATAAAGACAAAGGATTGGTTTGGAGTATCTTGGAGTGCAAAGAGCACACTGGATCCTTCACCTAGGACATAAGTTGAAGCATCCATGTCTCATGAAAGAAGAGTCACAACCTGTCTTGCTCTAAAGTGCTGTAGGGAGTTTGGATGAGTAATAGTTGGTTAGACAAGTGGTATCTGGTTAAATTAAGTCTAGGCTCTAGAATGTATGTTATGTTTTTATTTTATATCTAACCATTTGTTTCCAATATTTCTATTTGCTGCTACTTGAATCTCTATGATTTGTTAAATAAACTTGTATTTGATTTCACTAAAAAACAAATCTAACTGCTGTGTGTCAAACAGAGCAGCGATCTGAGGTGGAATTAGTGAGCTGGGGTGTACACTTTCTTTGGAAGCTGCAAATTGATTAATATTGTGAGTGTCCAGTGGACTAAGGTTCGGCACTCCGAGGAGATGCACAGAGGGTTTCAGGGATGGAGTGTGCTGATTACTAACTTGTAGAGTGACAGTAGAGCATGCTAGGGGAGAGTACTTGTGTTGCCCATGGCCAGTGGAGTTGCAAAGCTGACCTCCCAGCAAATACAAACAAGATTTCTTTATGCTATGGGTATGGTAGCGAGGTGCCTCATAACCCTGGGTACCCTTGGAAACATCACAAATATAATACAATTTCTTCAACAACCTTAGATTTATAAGTAGATGGCAGTGCTGCATGCTACTTTCTGAGTGGTAGACACATGGGGTTCACAGTGGTGATTTATCTGAGAAGTACAGAGCAAACCATAATTACACAGCATACTACGTATAGTACATGAAATATAAAACAGACGGTGAATATTTGCTTGATTTTGTAACCTATCTGCCAGGTGGAGTCGGTAGCAACAAGGGCCAGGTTCAATACCTAGGAGTTCCTCTTGACAATACAGAACAGAACTGGCTTTAGCCCCTGCCCAAAAATTAAACACCATTCCTGGGCACCTCTAAGAGGAAATACTTCCCCTTTCACAAGTACTGAGGTTGTGTATAGCAAAGAAAACTTTTAATAAAAAGAGGAAGGGAAACCAGCTTTAAACTGGGAAAACACCACAACCATGATTTGAAAGTATATGACCAGGAACAAAACACTCACCACGGAGTACATTGGGCAGTGTTCTTTGCTTCAGTTTCTCACCTTGAGGTGTGAAAATCCAACAATAAATGTTCTTTTAACACACCACTTCCCTCTCCCTCCTCTGTACCCCACTCACAGTTACTGTGCTTGGTCAGTGAAGACCCAGAGTTCAGAGGTGCATTGATTCACATGAGTTCAACTCCTAGCCCACAGTGGAATGGGCATAGAGCAATGTCTCAGCAGCTGCTGCTGCCTCCACAACTGTCTCAGAGTTACTGCTGTTCACTCTGCATTGCTGCCTGCTGCTGCATCTTTCACTCTGCTAAAGCGGCAAAGAATCCTGTGGCACCTTATAGAATAACAGACATTTTGGAGCATGAGCTTTCGTGGGTGAATACCCACTTCGTCAGATGCATGTAGTGGAAATTTCCAGGGGCAGGTATATATATGCAGGCAAGCTAGAGATAATGAGGTAGTTCAATCAGGGAGGATGAGGCCCTGTTCTAGCAGTTGAGGTGTGAAAACCAAGGGAGGAGAAACTGGCTCTGTAATTGGCAAGCCATTCAGAGTCTTTGTTTAATCCTGAGCTGATGGTGTCAAATTTGCAGATGAACTGAAGCTCAGCAGTTTCTCTTTGAAGTCTGGTCCTGAAGTTTTTTTGCTGCAGGATGGCCACCTTAAGGTCTGCTATAGTACATAGGAACTCTAGCTCAGGAACCAATCCATGCAACAAACCTCGATGCCAACTCTGCCCACATATCTACACCAGCGACACCATCACAGGACCTAACCAGATCAGCCACACCATCACTGGTTCATTCACCTGCATGTCCACCAATGTAATATACGCCATCATATGCCAGCAATGCCCCTCTGCTATGTACATCGGCCAAACTGGACAGTCGCTACGGAAAAGGATAAACAGACACAAATCAGATATTAGGAATGGCAATATACAAAAACCTGTAGGAGAACACTTCAACCTCCCTGGCCACTATAGCAGACCTTAAGGTGGCCATCCTGCAGCAAAAAAACTTCAGGACCAGACTTCAAAGAGAAACTGCTGAGCTTCAGTTCATTTGCAAATTTGACACCATCAGCTCAGGATTAAACAAAGACTGTGAATGGCTTGCCAATTACAAAAACAGTTTCTCCTCCCTTGATTTTCACACCTCAGCTGCTAGAACAGGGCCTCGTCCTCCCTGATTGAACTACCTCATTATCTCTAGCTTGCCTGCATATATATACCTGCCCCTGGAAATTTCCAGTGCATGCATCTGACGAAGTGGGGGCACGGCCTAGGGCAGAGTAGTGGGTTGAGCACTGAGCACTCCTCAGCACATTGAAAAGTTAGCATCTATAGCTCCAGCCTCGGAGTCAACACCTATGCAAGGAGTCACATATTAACCTATGAAGAGCCACAAGAGGCTCCGGAGCCACAGGTTGGCCACCCTGGCTTAACAAAACAAAAGAGTCTCAACTGAGTCTAATCAGCTCTGTTTGTAAACGATGGAGAGGGCGAGAATCAAATGGTGTCTAGGACTCTTTAGGCAGAGCCCACACCCCCAGGTAAAAAACCCTTTCCTCTACTTCTCTTTTCACAGGGATTTTGCATCCTTACCCCCTGCTTAGCGAGTGCAGTTCACCTAAGGGTAGCACCTGCAATCAGGGCATGCTAAGCATAGTTCTGCTGCCCTTTACTCATAAGGATAACATCATTTCATTGCCTCTACATGCAGTACTAAAGTGATTTGTAACCCAACACCAGCCAAAATTGATCACTTTGGCAAGGCAGCTCTGTCTGCTGAAACCTAGGCAGACTAGCTATGTTCATGCAAATATGGTCTGATCTTGAAGTCTATTCCCCAACAGCTCATCACTAGATGTCAGGGGAGAAGTCATTCAAACCCTCCTTACACTTTTATTGTTCATTAATGGCCCCAGCTCTTTCATTGCTCCTAATAAAGTCTGTGCTGTGCATACATGTGCAGCTAAATCAGCTTTGAGGTAATTGCTTTTTCCCCCAAACTGCCCCAAAGGCTAGAGATGCTATGTATGCATACATAGCTGTTAGCTTAGTAATGAAGTAGCTTATCCCCTGACTAGGACTGAAGGAAGTCTCTACCAGATATGTAAGCAGAGGTAAATTAACTGGCTCATGACCTCTATTGCATGAAAGATAGACTGTGCTGCTGGTTGAAATGAATATATATAGTATATAGGTCCTGGAAAAATTATTAAAATACCTTATAGAAGAGTCTTAGATGAAAATCCTGTCACTAAAGATTTACTTAACACTTATGCTAATAAAATTGGTGTAGATATAAAAGACTGGCAAATACAGTAAAAGATGTTTAACTATGTAACCACAACTAAGACTACGATTATGTCACAGAGGTCATGGAAGTCACAGAATCCTTGACTTCCAGAAACCTCCATGACATTTTCTGCCCCAGGGATGGAACTGTTAGCTGACAGGTCGTGCAGTTCTCAATTGCTCCTGGTGGCAGGCCCAGCAGCTCCTAGCCCAAGAACAACAGGAGTCCAGGGAGCTTCCAGTTACCGTGGGCAATGGGGGGACCCTGCAGCTCCCAGTCCCAGAACTCTCACTCCCTGCAGGCAGCTCCAAGCCACTGGAGGGGGGTGAGGGAACCTCAGACCCCCCAGTTGCTGTGGGTGCTGGACCCTCCGCCCTCCCCATTTTGTCAGGGATACTTTTAGTAAAAATTACAGACAGGTCACGGGTTTCCATAAATGTTTATTGCCCATGACCTATTCATGATTTTTACTAAAAATATCCATAGCAAAATCTGAGCCTTAACCATCATGTTCTCATAACACAGGTTTTTGTATGGAATAAGGAAGTATTCAGAGGAAGCAGTTTTCAACCCTGTGGATGTATTTGCAATGGAAACCAACATGCTGTCATGGCCAGGTTGTAAGCTGCCAGTGCCAAAGTTCATGGTCACGAAATGGGAGTTGCTAGGTCAGGATACCAGGAAGTCAGAAGGAGGAGACAAATTGGAGATTAGAGCCATGAGTTGGAAACCACAGTCAGGCTGGGTTAAAATACGAGGGGGTGAGAGGCAGGAGACAAACTAGCTGGCAGGAACCACAAGTCAGGTCCAGGAGTCATGCCGGGTTAGAATGCCAGGAAATCAAGCTGAGGGAGCAGGTAGAGAGAGCAGGAGTGGGCTGCAGGGAGTACAAGACGCTCAGTCTGGAGTGGGATGGAGTTCAGTTGTTCAGACACCTTCCTCTTCCTGCTTCTGGCTTCGGTAGGGCCAGTAGGCCAGTCAGCCACTTTGGGACTCCACCAATTGAACCTCAGGAGTGGAGACTCATGATGGGGTTGGGCTTTATGGGTCTCTGGTAAGTTAGTGCCAGCTGGTTGCCAGGTGGAGCATGGCTATGCCTATGAATGTGGCAGGCGCAGGTTTGAGACTGGTAGATCATGAGATCACCCCCTCCTAGGCACACCTTCTGTGCACCATGGCTCTAGGTTTTTTGGGATGGCTCTCAAGCAAGGCCCAAACCAGAGTGGGAATGTGAACATTTTCAACTGGCTCCCAAGTGTATTCCTCTGGGTTGTAACCTTCCCAGTCAATCAGGTGCCAGAATTTGCCCTGCTTGATCTTAGAGTTGAGGACTTTGCAAAACATCCTCAGATAAAGCTCATACATTTTTGCCCCAGTGCCACTAGGGTCTCCCCAGTCCAATGATGTTTTCTTTGTCTTTCAAGTATTGTCAACGCCATGAGTAGAGATGAAGGGAGAGAGATGATTTGTGTCCTCTGTTCTTCTTACTTCTTCCAGCTGAGGTGCAGACAGAGGGTCCATTTTCATTAGAATTTCTTGCTGTTCCATTGCCAAGATGTAAATTTTTCACTCAGACTCTTCTTCCTGCCAAAGAATTGCTGTTTAACCAGGTGATAGTCCAGTTGATTTTGTTGACACCTGCCTGAGGTGTTAGTTTTCCTTTTGTCTCTAAAGAACTGGTTTCTTCCCACTTTTCTAAACTTGGAGCATGTCTCAGTAAGTCAAACAGGAGAATCTTATAACTTTACACAGTGTTGCCACACATATTTTACCAGGACAATAATGATCAGCACACTCTGAGCTTTTGAATGATACCTCACAAGGCATACTTTGTACAAAATGTATCATAGTTTTTTTAAAAAGAGTGAACATAAGGGTACAGACTGTCACACATGGTTCTATGTCCTCAGAAGGAATTTCTGTGGGAGCATTTTAAAAAAACCCACTCAGGGAATGAGGCTGATAGATGGCTCCAGCAATTCTAGCCTTTGGAAATAGTTGGCTACTAGTAACCCGCCCCTGTCATAAACAGATAGCTAAGGGTTAATGTCTCTTTCACCTGAAGCACCTGACCAGAGGACCAATCAGGAAACCGGATTTTTTCAACTTTGGGGTGGAGGGAATTTTGTGTCTGAGGTCTTTTGTCTTTGTTTTCTGGCTGCCTGCTTTCTCTGAGCTTTGGAGAAGTAGTTTCTTTTTTCTAGTCTTCTGTTTCCAAGTGTAAGGACAAAGAGATCAGATAGTAAGTTATATGGTTTCTTTTCTTTGGTATTTGCATGAATATAAGTGCTGGAGTGCTTTGATTTGTATTCTTTTGGAATAAGGCTGTTTATTCAATATTCTTTTAAGCAATTGACCCTGTGTTGTATCATCTTAATACAGAGAGAACATTTGTACTTATTTTTCTTTCTTTTTATATAAAGCTTTCTTTTAAGACCTGTTGGAGTTTTTCTTTACTTCAGGGAAATTGAGTCTGTACTCACCAGGGAATTGGTGGGAGGAAGAAATCAGGGGAGATCTGTGTGTGTTGAAGTGGCTAGCCTGATTTTGCATTCCCTCTGGGTGAAGAGGAAAGTACTTTTTGTTTCCAGGATTGGGAACAGAGAGGGAGATTCACTCTGTTTGGATTCACAGAGCTTGTGTCTGTGTATCTCTCCAGGAGCACCTGGAGGGGGGAAGGGAAAAAGGATTATTTCCCTTTGTTGTGAGACTCAAGGGATTTGGGTCTTGGGGTCCCCAGGGAAGGTTTTTCAGAGGGACCAGAGTGCCCCAAAACACTCTAATTTTTTGGGTGGTGGCAGCAAGTACCAGGTCCAAGCTGGTAACTAAGCTTGGAGGTTTTCATGCTAACCCCCATATCTTGGACGCTAAGGTCCAAATCTGGGACTAAGGTTATGTCATGGTGGCAGCGGTGGGATGATATAGACAGAATCCAGAAGCCAGTGGAAATATTTTATTTTTCTCTTCTCTGCTAAGGGCTTTTTAGCAGAGAGAAACAGTTGGTTTTAAAAGGGAACCAGAGAGAATTTTTTTTTTCTGCTCTCTCTGGCAGTTTGTGGCTTGCATGTTAAGGGTCTTTTGTCATGCAATAGCCCTCCCATTAGGAGGCAAGTACCAGCACTTATAGGCATGCAAATAAAGTGGTTTTTCTGGTTTCCCTTCATTGAACATTAGCTAGAGAGAGAAAAGGAAAAAAGCACTGTTGCTAGGCAGACTCCAGGAGGGAACAGAGCCTGCAGTTCAGAAGATAAACACCGGAGGGCACCCCAACACAAGAAAACAGGAACCATGACTTCTAAGGCAAAAATTGAGGCCGAAGAACAAATCAAAGAAGCTGAACACAGGCGACAACTGGAAATAAAACAAAAAGAGATGGAGATGAAAGAAAGAGAAGAACAGATCAAAGAGGCAGCCTACCAAAGAGAACAGGCAGCCAAAGAGGCAGCCTACCAAAGAGAACAGGCAGCCAAAGAGGCAGCCCAAGAGGCAGCACACAAAAGAAAACTAGAAGAAGAAGAGATAGCCTACCGAAGGAAACAAGCAGAAGAAGAGTTGGCCCACCACCGAGAAATGGAAAAAACACCAAAAAGAAATGGAAAAACAACAAAAAGAAATGGAAAAACAACAAAAAGAGAATGAAGAGAAGGAAAAACAGAGAAAACATGAACTGGAGTTGGCAAAAGCTGGGCTGCATGTGCCAGCCAACCCTAACAACCCGGCGCCAAATATTGCTCCACAGCACAGGAAATTTCCCACCTACAAGGCAGGTGATGACACCGAGGCCTTCTTGGAAAATTTTGAAAGAGCCTGTCTTGGGTACAGCATTCCCGAAGACCAGTACATGGTAGAATTGAGGTCACAGCTCAGTGGACCTTTAGCAGAGGTGGCAGCTGAAATGCCTAAGCACCAAATGAATGACTATAAACTTTTTCTAACCAAGGCCAGATACAGGATGGGGATAACCCCAGATCATGCCCGTCGGCGCTTCAGAACCCAAAAGTGGAAACCAGAGGTGTCATTTCCCAAACACGCCTACTACATTGCAAAAAACTATGAGGCCTGGCTAACAGGAAACAACATTCAAACCTTGGAAGAACTGAACCTCCTCATACAAATGGAGCAGTTCTTGGATGGTGTTCCTGAAGACATCACACGGTACATACAAGATGGAAACCCCAAGAATATCGCTGAGGCGGGGGAGATTGGAGCCAAATGGATGGAACTGGCAGAAAGCAAGAAAGCTACTGTCAAGGGGAACGATTACCCCAGGGGGCACACAGACCATAAACCCTACAACCGAGGACAGCCAAAGACCCCACATACCACCCAAGTAAAGCCACAGATACCCTACCCTTCAACCTCACCAGTCTCCAGTAACTCACCTCGGCCCAGTGACCCATCAGATGGAAGATGCTTTAAGTGTAATGAACTGGGACATATCAAGGCCAAGTGTCCCAAGAACACCATGCGAGTGCAATTCATTACACCACCATCACACCAAAGATCCCCAGGCCCGGATGCCTCTCAAATACCCTTGGAGCGAAGGGAAAATTTGAGAGTGGGCGGAAAGAAGGTTACTGCGTGGAGAGACACGGGGGCACAAGTGTCAGCTATCCACCAATCCTTCGTTGACCCCAAATTCATCAACCCAAAGGCCAAAGTTACAATTTACCCCTTCATGTCACAAGCTGTAGACTTGCCTACAGCTCAACTGCCTGTCCAGTACAAAGGCTGGTCAGGAATGTGGACTTTTGCAGTCTATGACAATTATCCTATCCCCATGCTACTGGGGGAAGACTTGGCCAACCAGGT
Source organism: Gopherus flavomarginatus (assembly GCF_025201925.1). Taxonomy (NCBI): domain Eukaryota; kingdom Metazoa; phylum Chordata; order Testudines; family Testudinidae; genus Gopherus; species Gopherus flavomarginatus. Next base: position 36,654,329 of record NC_066617.1, read on the forward strand.
GAGGCGGGCCAAGAGAGTGGGAATGGTTACACGTAGCCAAACCAGGCAAGCTTCCAGACCCATTCCTGTTCCTGAGCCGTCCACAGAGGCCCCGTCTGTGTTACCAGAGACCCAGACAGAGGTAGTGGACCCGGATTCCATGCCTACCACTGAAACAGCCACAGCATCTCCAGTCCCAGGCCCGGAACTGGAACAGCAACCAGCACCAACAAGTGCAACTACATCTTCAAACTCAACGCCAGAGGGCGCCAGCGAGCCAAAACTGGCAGAAGCCACAGACAGCCATACCCAAAAGGCTCGGCCAGAGCCTGAAATACCTTCAGGTGCACCAGCGGAGAGCGGTTCACCAGCAACGGAAACAACCCCATCACCTACATCGCTTCCAGAGGGACCAAGCCCAAGTCCACAGTCTGAGGAAGAACTGGTGACCCCAGACTCAAGGGAACAGTTCCAGACTGAGCAGGAAGCAGATGACAGCCTTCAGAAAGCTTGGGCGGCGGCACGGAGCACCCCACCGCCTCTCAGCTCTTCTAATCGATCCCGGTTTGTTATAGACCAAGGACTTTTATACAAGGAAATTCTTTCTGGTGGACACCGGGAAGAATGGCAGCCGCAAAAACAGTTGGTGGTTCCAACTAAGTACCGGGGGAAGCTCTTAAGCTTAGCCCATGATCATCCCAGTGGCCATGCTGGGGTGAACAGAACCAAGGACCGGTTGGGGAAGTCCTTCCACTGGGAGGGGATGGGCAAGGACGTTGCCAAGTATGTCCGGTCTTGTGAGGTATGCCAAAGAGTGGGAAAGCCTCAAGACCAGGTCAAGGCCCCTCTCCAGCCACTCCCCATAATTGAGGTCCCATTTCAGCGAGTAGCTGTGGATATTCTGGGCCCTTTCCCAAAAAAGACGCCCAGAGGAAAGCAGTACGTACTGACTTTAGTGGACTTTGCTACCCGATGGCCAGAAGCAGTCGCTCTAGGCAACACCAGGGCTAACACTGTGTGCCTGGCCCTAACAGACATCTTTGCCAGGGTAGGTTGGCCCTGCGACATCCTTACAGATTCAGGGTCTAATTTCCTGGCAGGGACCATGGAAAAACTGTGGGAAACTCATGGGGTGAATCACTTGGTTGCCACCCCATACCACCATCAAACCAATGGCCTGGTGGAAAGGTTCAATGGAACTTTGGGGGCCATGATACGAAAATTCATCAACGAATTCTCCAATAATTGGGACCTAGTGTTGCAGCAGTTGCTGTTTGCCTACAGGGCTGTACCACATCCCAGTTTAGGGTTTTCACCATTTGAACTTGTGTATGGTCACGAGGTTAAGGGGCCATTACAGTTGGTGAAGCAGCAATGGGAGGGGTTTACGCCTTCTCCAGGAACTAACATTCTGGACTTTGTAAGCAACCTACAAAGCACCCTCCGACACTCTTTAGCCCTTGCTAGAGAGAACCTAAAGGATGCTCAAGAAGAGCAAAAGGCCTGGTATGACAGACATGCCAGAGAACGTTCCTTCAAGGTAGGAGACCAGGTTATGGTCTTGAAGGCGCAACAGGCCCATAAGATGGAAGCATCATGGGAAGGGCCATTCACGGTCCAAGAGCGCCTGGGAGCTGTAAACTACCTCATAGCATTTCCCAATTCCTCACTAAAGCCTAAAGTGTACCATGTTAATTCTCTCAAGCCTTTCTATTCCAGAGACTTACAGGTTTGTCAGTTTACAGTCCAGGGAGATGATGCTGAGTGGCCTGACGGTGTCTACTACGACGGGAAAAAAGACGGTGGCGTGGAAGAGGTGAACCTCTCAACCACCCTGGAACGTCTGCAGCGGCAACAAATCAAGGAGCTGTGCACTAGCTTCGCCCCATTGTTCTCAGCCACCCCAGGACGGACTGAACAGGCATACCACTCCATTGATACAGGTAATGCTCACCCAATCAGAACCCCACCCTACCGAGTGTCTCCTCATGCCCAAGCTGCTATAGAACGGGAGATCCAGAACATGCTACAGATGGGTATAATCCGCTCATCTACCAGTGCATGGGCATCTCCAGTGGTTCTGGTACCCAAACCAGATGGGGAAATACGCTTTTGCGTGGACTACCGTAAGCTAAATGCTGTAACTCGTCCGGACAACTATCCAATGCCACGTACCGATGAGCTATTGGAAAAGTTGGGACGGGCCCAGTTCATCTCTACAATAGACTTAACCAAGGGGTACTGGCAAGTACCGCTAGATGAACCTGCCAAGGAGAGGTCAGCATTCGTCACCCATGCGGGGGTGTATGAATTCAATGTCCTTCCTTTCGGCCTTCGAAATGCACCCGCCACCTTCCAGAGGCTGGTAGATGGTCTACTAGCTGGACTGGGAGACTTTGCAGTTGCCTACCTCGATGATGTGGCCATTTTTTCAGACTCCTGGCCCGAACACCTACTACACCTGGAAAAGGTCTTTGAGCGCATCAGGCAGGCCGGACTAACTGTTAAGGCCAAAAAGTGTCAAATAGGCCAAAACAGAGTGACTTACCTGGGGCACCAGGTGGGTCGAGGAACCATAAACCCCCTACAGGCCAAGGTGGATGCTATCCAAAAGTGGCCTGTCCCAAAGTCAAAGAAGCAGGTCCAATCCTTCTTAGGCTTGGCCGGATACTACAGGCGATTTGTACCACACTACAGCCAAATCGCTGCCCCACTGACCGACCTGACCAAAAAGACCCAGCCAAATGCCGTTAAGTGGACTGATGAGTGTCAAAAGGCCTTTACCCAACTTAAGGCAACGCTCATGTCTGACCCTGTGCTCAGGGCCCCGGATTTTGACAAGCCATTCCTAGTAACCACGGATGCATCTGAGCGTGGTATAGGAGCAGTGCTCATGCAGGAAGCAACAGATCACAACTTCCATCCTGTCGTGTTTCTCAGCAAGAAACTGTCTGAGAGGGAAAGTCACTGGTCAGTCAGTGAAAAGGAATGCTATGCCATTGTGTACGCCCTGGAAAAGCTACGCCCATATGTTTGGGGACGGCGGTTCCAACTACAAACTGACCATGCTGCACTAAAGTGGCTTCATACTGCCAAGGGGAACAACAAGAAACTTCTTCGTTGGAGTTTAGCTCTCCAAGATTTTGATTTTGACATTCAGCACATCACAGGAGCTTCTAACAAAGTAGCTGATGCACTCTCCCGTGAGAGTTTCCCAGAATTCAGTAGTTAAAAAGTGTTCTTAAAATGTAGAAGTCTGTTAGTTATATACTTAGGGGTATATGTAAAGGTGCATGTGTTGTATTAATCTGTTTATTTTCAAGTTCAAGAAGGAAATCGCCGCCAGTGAGCTTCCCCACTGTCTGCATTTTGGGGGGCGTGTCATAAACAGATAGCTAAGGGTTAATGTCTCTTTCACCTGAAGCACCTGACCAGAGGACCAATCAGGAAACCGGATTTTTTCAACTTTGGGGTGGAGGGAATTTTGTGTCTGAGGTCTTTTGTCTTTGTTTTCTGGCTGCCTGCTTTCTCTGAGCTTTGGAGAAGTAGTTTCTTTTTTCTAGTCTTCTGTTTCCAAGTGTAAGGACAAAGAGATCAGATAGTAAGTTATATGGTTTCTTTTCTTTGGTATTTGCATGAATATAAGTGCTGGAGTGCTTTGATTTGTATTCTTTTGGAATAAGGCTGTTTATTCAATATTCTTTTAAGCAATTGACCCTGTGTTGTATCATCTTAATACAGAGAGAACATTTGTACTTATTTTTCTTTCTTTTTATATAAAGCTTTCTTTTAAGACCTGTTGGAGTTTTTCTTTACTTCAGGGAAATTGAGTCTGTACTCACCAGGGAATTGGTGGGAGGAAGAAATCAGGGGAGATCTGTGTGTGTTGAAGTGGCTAGCCTGATTTTGCATTCCCTCTGGGTGAAGAGGAAAGTACTTTTTGTTTCCAGGATTGGGAACAGAGAGGGAGATTCACTCTGTTTGGATTCACAGAGCTTGTGTCTGTGTATCTCTCCAGGAGCACCTGGAGGGGGGAAGGGAAAAAGGATTATTTCCCTTTGTTGTGAGACTCAAGGGATTTGGGTCTTGGGGTCCCCAGGGAAGGTTTTTCAGAGGGACCAGAGTGCCCCAAAACACTCTAATTTTTTGGGTGGTGGCAGCAAGTACCAGGTCCAAGCTGGTAACTAAGCTTGGAGGTTTTCATGCTAACCCCCATATCTTGGACGCTAAGGTCCAAATCTGGGACTAAGGTTATGTCAGCCCCTCCCCCCGAAATGACTGATGTCATGAAGTTTTGGATCATTGCAAACTTTTAAAATTATGGTAAAATTTCAACCAAAGACAAGTCTCTTTTGACCACTGGGTGAGCAATTCTGTGCATTGGGATCAAAAGCTTTTCTTGATTTTGAAGAACTGGAGGCTGTAACTCCTTTCCAACAGCTGTCCAGTTATGAATAGGTCTGTTTCTCTATAGAGGATAGTAACTGGTACATTTTCTGTGCATCAGTATAGATGTGTAACATGAGATCAGGCCTTTCAGTGACTCCTAACACTCTAGGTGCAGAGGGTGAATCTGAAGGAAGAGTCTTGTACAGGAATTATGAGCTCTCGTACCCAAATGCTCTTTTTGTTTTTGTCATGCTTGAGATTTTCCCCTCTGCTATGCTAATAGTCTGTTCTTGCATACCCTTAATGTTGGCAGCAACCAACAGAATGCTAAGTTGGCTTTGACAGTGGGGGGTTGAAGCCTCTGCAATCTCAGCTACTAATTTCTCAAATGTTTCCCCAACATCTCCTGAAGTATAAGTTTGTATGCACAAGAAATCTGTTTAGGATGTGTGATGGCTATTCATGTGTGTAACATGGTTTCCTTACATCCATCAAGTCAGACTCCACTGCTAGTCACAAATTACACCAAGGCTTTGACCAAAACACAACGAGAGATGTCTTCCTATAAGCAAGGATGATGAGCTACTTATGTGCCAGGAACTAGGTTCTCTTACTAACTATATGAAAAACCTTAGATCTGAATGTCTGTATTATGAAACCTAAGACATTGCTGTGCAATGTATCTCACTCTTATGTTATCTGTGTATTTTGGAAGAAAATCCTCATCTGAAGGTGATCATATCTTTCACTGGTAGAACTACTGCTGCACCAACCTTAGGCTTTCAAAATTTTAAATATAAATATTCATTTTAATATTTGATTTACTCAGATGTGCTCATTTGGATCTTACAATGCCCTCTACGGAGGCATTATTGAGAAATCATGTATCTAATAATGCTTTAAAGGGAAGATATGGTATTAATGTTAATGAGTTCCTTGCAAGCCACTGACTGACACCCTTTCTTGGAAAAGTCTACTTGGCATTTGGGTCCTTTTTTACCTTTTTTGATTTGTTTTTGGTGCATCTATGTTACAAACTGTTAATTTGCATCAGAAGGGTCCACATGCACACTCAGGTTAGAGCAGGATATATTCGCACCCCAACTTGCCGTGAATTAAATGTTAGTGTAAACAAGCCCATAGGCTTTAATGTGGCATGTGAATTGGGGGAGGGTACAGAGTGAGAGATACTTTCTCACCTCTCAGTGTCTGAGGCAACTTCCCTGACAAAATAAGGCTCTATGGCTGGTGATCAGAAGGTGCAAATCACATTCAGTAGCTGCCTCAAATATGAGTCACTTTCTCTGGCAGATTGAGGGTCCTTGGGCTGAAAACCAGATAAGCACAGTTTCCATTACACTGATGCCTGAGGCAGGGTTCCACAGGGGAACAGGCTTCTCTGCAGGCCTAGACATGCTATCGCATGTGGGAGGGGGACAATGAGTACTGCACAAGCTTCTGTGTAGTAGAAAACCTCAGTAAATGCTTCTTCAGGGGGGAGAAGGCAAAGGAAAAGGGGTTTAACCCCGATTTTCATCCTACTTGTTCATTAGCAATACTATTCTCTGCCTTGTGAAGGACACACTTGCTTTTGTCTTTTCGAGTCCTGGAGTCCCAGGATTGCAGGACTTATCACTGTGTATTATGAAAATGCCCTAATACACAGTGAGAGGAAGGGGAGCTATGTGGGGGCCTGCTTCTTTTCCCAGAGGATCTGCTTCAGTATCATGGAAATATTCTAGATGCTTTCAGGATTTTGTCTTCCTCCAGTCCAGGTCTGTTGTGGGATTTACCCACTGAGCTGATGGATAGCTTCTTTAGACTCTCTTCCCAGAAGCTCAGAAGCACTTGATCAGTCTTTTCTGCACTAGATTCATAGTTCCTCAGGGCAGGGTGGGCATCGAACATGCTAGTCCAATCTGAGCCCTATTCCCTGACAGTGTGAAGGTCAGCTGTCTGGGAATAGGCAAGGCATAATTATCTCTCTGTAGAGTCTGTAAGTGTGGCATCACATAGGGAACATTGCTTTAGATTAAAATCAGATGTTGGCAGGACAGCTCTATCATGCCTGAGTGGGGGAGAGAAGTCCAGGAGGGAGGTGCTGGAGTAGTAGATCCATATAATGGAAACCACCATGCTGCTGTTTTCTCAGCCTGGGGTGGGGGAAGAATAGTATTCGTAATACCTACAAGAAAATGAATAAAAAATATAGATTTTAAAACAAACAAGTTGGTAGAAAATGAACTGCCAACTTGTTCCACTGTTGAAAGCAGAAATTTGGTGGCCTGAGGTGAAAGGTGGAGCTCAGTCCTGGGATCTCCAGCAACATTGGACGACCTCCCAATTCTACAAGTGGGCATCATTAACCCATTAATAATGAATTTGGAGAGAAGCTGTGCAACATAGAAAAGATGGCAAAAGACAGAGAATGCAATTTTGGTCTCAATTACTCACTTTCACATGCAACCTTACTGTTGGAAAAACCCAAGCGTAGCACACGGTCTAATTTGCCACTCAAAAACCTGGAAACTTTTACCAGCATTGGATTGTTTAAGACAGTGTTTTTAGATAGCCTTTCGGATCATAGGCTCACAGCAATATTGCAAAAGGTGGAGTTGTCTAGGCTGGCTAAGTCAGATTCTTATTAGACAGAAGGTAAAAAGAAAAAGATAGGAAAGAGGAGAAATAAGGTGGGAAGGGAAATGATACCTTAGGGAGAGATGATGGTGGTGAAAACCTCAGATTCACAGCCCAGGTGCCAGTCAAGGTTTAGCTAAACTAAGTGGAGATGGTGATATCATCTGGTTCCCTATCTTTGGCCCAGTCTGGTTACGACTAGAGCTGGGCAAAACATGATTTCCAGATCATAGGAAACATCATTTTTCATAATTTGCGTTTGTTCTAAATCAGAATTAATCCATATTATTTTAAAATTTCCCCAAAACCAGAAATCCTGTAAATCTTTTGTTTTGGAAACACCCGGATATGGTATTTTCTTAACAAAATGTGCACTCAGTGACTCTGATGGCTGCTGAATATAATTTCATTCAGTAGCTGCCAGAACTTGCAGGGTCTGTGGATTTGGGGCAGTCCTGTCATGTGGGATTCAAGACTTCCAGTCTAGCTGGGGAAGCCCTGGGATCTCTAGCACAATGCAGTTGCATGGCTGGGCTGCCTGGAGCTGAAGTCCATGGGAGCCCATTCCAGGAATCATAGAATATCAGGGTTGGAAGGGAGCTCAGGAGGTCATCTAGTCCAACCCCCTGCTCAAAGCAGGACCAGTCTCCAACTAAATCATCTCAACCAAGGCTTTGTAAAGCCTGACCTTAAAAACCTCTAAGGAAAGAGAATCCACCACTTCCCCAGGTAATCCATTCCAGTGCTTCACCATTTCAGGTTTGACAAAGTGGCATTTTCCAGTAGAACAGATTTTTGTTGGAAAATTTTCAATCAGCTCTGCTCAGGACATTTTTCAGGATCAAGACACTGGTGGACCAATGGTCTGATGGCAGATCCTGGTATCCCAATAGATTGTGGGAGCCATGATGGTAAAGTTCAGTCCTTCTACTCACTCAACCTGCTGTCTACTGAACTTCCCCAATTAAGGAATGTCCGGAAAAGGGTTGAAGCCTCATTCCATTGAAATTAACCAATCAAAACACATTTTTTGGTGATTTGAACTCTAAACACTTCGTCCCATTTATAGAATTTCTTCACTTGTTGCTAAACTAACCTATTCTTACCAGGAGCTTTGAAAGAACCCTTATAATAGTTCAATTCTGTTATAAAAATTGATACAAATGTAACTTTTGCTTACTTTTTTGAACAATTTTATACAGTAGGATGAATTTTGCTCTTTTTACTCAGTTTGGACAATGTAAGCTACAGGACTCTGGATTACATACCTTCAGCTCCTGTTATAGGCAGTGGGAACAGAACTATGTTGCTCTGCTCAGGATTGGTCAGCCTTTTGCAGGATTGAGTCTATCAGAAGATGTTTAAATAACACTATGAACTGTCAGGAAATACTGAGCTCCTTGCAAGAATGGGCCCATAGTCAATTTTAGTAATGAGAGTCTATATGCTCTAGACTACAAGTGTGTAATTACATTTGCATAAAATGTATTTCAAACTCGTAAATATTAAAATATTTAAATAACCTAAATCATTGACCTAAATCATAAGATTCATAACCACCTCTTTACTGCTGCCTTGTAAGGAGAGTGTTTGCTGAAGCTGGTTCAGAAGTGGAAGTAGATGCTTTTACAGTGGAGATCATAACCTCCTTTAAGCAGCAGTCTGATGGACGGGGCAGTGTTTTGTGTGGGACTCGATCCTACAGATAAACTCTGAACCTGCCTAGCAGCAGGCAAGATAGGTGGAGGAATGCCCAATATGAGGGTCTTGCTGGGGCTTAGGTGTGAGTTAGATACTGTGTGTCAGGACTGAAGCAGCTGTGCACATTCGGCTGAAATGGTGCTACTGTGGATAGCATTAAACTTTGTTGTTATGGGTTGGGCACAACTTTCCTTCAGGACTGAAATGAAAGCAGCCTCCAAACCCAAAACACAGCTACACATCTCCACTCAAAACAAACACAAATACACATCTGCACAGAAATTTGAACAATCTGGGTGGATGGTTTCACAAGGCATTGTCTAACCAGAGGGTGTGCATGCATGCATGTGTGTGTGTGTGTGTGTGAGCACCGTGTAAGAGAGAAGCAGGAGACAGCATACAGAGAGAGAGACAGCCAGGACAAGCACAGTGAGTAATCCCAAGAGAAGCTTAAAGAGGGGCTAGGGCTGGTTAAAGAGTTTTGGGGCTGCAAGCAAAGACAGTACTTTCTGTTTGGTTCCTATTGTGTTCAGAAACAAGACTTTGTGTGTTCTCTATAAATAATAAATAAATAAACAGACTCCTAATTTCTCCTCCTAACTGAAACAACCCATTACACCTTGAATTTGGATAACTGTGTCTGTCAAAAGGGGTAACAGGTGCCTAGGGGACTTTATCAGTGGAAACATAGACACCTGGAGACTTTAGGTGTTTGCAGGGTTAGGCGGCAGTAGAGAAGGGGGTTTAAGGATCTAAATTTTGGATGTTAGTACCTAAATCCCTTTGTGTACTTAGTCACAAGCCTCTTTCTGCATACATCTGTGATTACTGTTTTGGTGGTGCATATGTGGTCAGTTTTGCATAATAACATGAGTGAGATGTATTGTGGGTTTGTAGGATGTTGGGATATCTCTTGGGGATGGAAATGATGTCCCTGTTGGGGAGCATAGCATGTGACTGACAGCATTCTGTGTGATTCTCAAGTGGCCTGGAATGTTGGATATTTGTGCTATGATTTTGACATGTGTTTAACTTTAAATTTTTGCATGAGTGACTTAGGCCATAAAGCAACCTTAGTTGCCTATAAATACAGATTTTGTCTGCTGCAACATGTACACAGATGGAGTCATAAAGAGATAGATTTACTTTTTTGTATCTAGAAAGAAAGTGTTACATTTCATTATTCAATTGAAAGCTTTTTATTAAATTAAATTAATTGACTAATTAACTGATTTCATTTCATTGAATGGACTTGCAGGAATCATAATATGCAAAATGCCTTCCTTTTATACAACTTTACACATGAAAACTGTGATGAAGGTTTTATTTTTAAAGATGAGGCAGACTAGGCTTATTTTTATGTAAGATAATTATCACCAGCATAACAAAAACAAGTTGCAGTCAAAGGGGCATAACTCATCAACTTCCTCATGCTTTCCTATAAAAGCAGTAGTCACCACTACCCAAATCTAATTCTTATTGCTCTCTGTACAATATATTGGATTTCCTAGGAGTTTATTTTAGCCTTTAAGTAAAGATTTGGAGTCAGAACAGTTGGCTTTATATTTTAGACATTATAATTCCTTACATGGAAAAGACAGGTGACTGGTGGAACATGTTTGCTGTCTTTGAAATACTGTAACTGACAGACAGTAATAATGTTCCAGTTCATTTCACCTTTTATTTGATTTTGATGATGGTGGTATGAACAAAAGTAATCCAATATTACATAGCTCATAAGATTAGGAAAAACACATTCACTTATGTTGATATTTTTAGGTTACAGCTTAAGTACTTGTAGTACTAGGTACTGAGTAAAATATCTATAAGTCATCCTATAACGGATTATTATGGAGCAAGTAGTCACTAAACAAAATTAGCCCTCTCAAATAAAGAAGTTAGCTTTCCCCTACCTTTGTCTGAACTCATTATCCTGGTTTCAGAGTTCAGTAATGTTTTACAAAATCATTTTTAACGGCTAATTTCTCTTTTCACTTATACTTAAAAATGCACCATAGACCCGTAAAAGACAATTCTCCCAGCTGTGGAGGTATCTAACTTAATGAGAGATTTATCAGTTGAAGGATTTCAAGCAGCAGCATCGACTGACCTACCTCAGGAAAAGAATTTTGACTTTCCTTTAGTATACGAACTTCAAGGTACAGACCAGCAACAGAACAAGGGCCTGCTTTACTTTTTAAATCCAGAGACACTGCTTATTCCCAAAGAATAATAAACTGGGATATGTGTCAAACACCAATTGGGATAGAGAAATGAAGGAGCTAGAGAGGTTAAAAATATGGACCAAACCCAATATAATGAGATGAGATTTTGGTAAGCTGCTGGCTGGCTGGTATTAGTGGAGTCGGGAACATTAGAGACACCCTCTGGGGGTGGAGTTCAGGAGATCTCAGCTGGGAGTAGCTGGCACATGTCCCTTTCCTCTTCCACTCTCCCTCTTCATGCTATATGGTGTGGAGGGAAATGTGGTCATATGCTGCATCTGGCCTATGGTCTCTCCCACCGACCACTGCTGCCATTGGGCAGTAGCAGTGGTGTTGGGTCCAATGGTGATGGTAAATGACAGGGAGGTAATATAGTTTGCTGCTTAAATTGGGCAGCCATTGTTGGCTCATGTTTCAGCCCTACCCTTTCCCCCTTTAACCTTGTTTCTGCATATCTGTGATGCTGAGGTCTAGGTTGATTGCCAGTTTTGGGATCTGGAAGAGATTTTCCCCACATGACAATATTGGCAAACAGCTGTATGCTATTTTTTTTTTAATCCTCCACTCGACATCCAGGTCTGATTTGGTGAGATTAAATTACAATTGTCACTTTGGCAGGCAGGCATCAGAGCCGATACTGGGACCAATAGATGGCTCTAAAACCTAGTGCACTGCTTAGGTATCGGTCCTGGCCCTCACATGGAATGGTGAGGAGATACGGCTCTGTGTCTGGAGCAACTTGTGGCTCCTATCTGTGGTAGGAGGAGAGGAGCAGGTTGGGACTCTGGCTTCTCATCAAGTTTCCTTGGCAGGCTGGAGAATGTAGAAGAGATGTGCCTTTCATACTCACCCTTAGGTTTATAGTACATCAGGAGTCACTGGGAGCAGTCGAGATCTGTATTAGAACAACCCCACCTGATAGTTCTGGATTCCCCTGGTTGATGTTAGTTGTCAATAAAGTGTGATCTCCAGATTTAACTGCATTGTGATATCTATGTCTCATTCTTTCTGTGTCCACATCAATACAAACCATGCAGAGGGGGAAATAATCCAACACAAAGATATTTACTTGGAAACAATGAGCTATATTCTGCACTCATGCCAGTGTAAATCAGGAGTAATTCCAATGAAGTCAGCAGAATTTCACTGGTGTAAAACTGATACAAATGAGGGGAGGCTCAGGCCTAACACAGTTGAAAGATAGCTAGGGATGATGGTGAAAACCAAATTACATAGGAGTTTTGTAATGTGATACAGCAACAAGAAAAAGCCAATATGATTAAATGTCAGCATACAGAATGGATGGCTGAACATGGTGGGTAATTGTCACTCTTTATACTGATCTATTGCATTCATTTCTGGGCACCTCATTGTTAGAAAGATACAGATTGGGGCTGATCTAGAAATTATTTGTTTTCTTATGAAAAAAATAATTGAAAACTTTTTGTTTTGTCAAAATATTTCAGGGCTTTTCATGATTTTTTTTGTGAAATCCTGAAATTTTCCAATATTTTTTTAATAAAAAAATTAATTTAGTTGCAAAGCCATTTTTATCAAAAATGTAGGTGAAAATTTTTTGATTATTTCTAGTACTGACAAATGGGAGGAAGTTCAGAAATTAGAAACAAGAAAATTATTACGAGAGGGAATTTATTTCTGAGGAAAGATTAAAAGCCTAAACACTATGCCTTGGCTAAGCAATGACTAGAAAAGGAGAGTCTACAACTATTTGCATGGCGTGGTGTAAACACCAAGAAAGGAGAGAATTATTTATTATGGTTCAAGGGGTATAACCAATAGTAAAGGGATGAAATTAAGAAAATGAAAATGTAACTTGAATACAGAGGGGAAATTTGTTGACAGTGTTCGAATAAGATTTGGAAAAGCCTTCCAGTGCAACTGGTGGACACCCATTGCTTGAGTCACTTATAATTAGACTGGATAGTGCACTAGAAAATGTACAACAGGGGACAATTGTTCATTGACAGAGATCGTTAGGCCTGGATAAAAATCCTGGAGCCATGTGAAAAAATATGCATGTGCTTGTATTTCTAGTTTAACTCGCATGTTCAGTTGACCAGTTCTACCTCAAAATGGCTATTGAACATCTCTGTGCCTAATATGCCCGTGCAGTTATGGTGGTACGTTTCTACATGAGGGCCAGTGCTTCAGAAACTGTGAAACTGTGAAACTCAGACCCCACTGGTTTTTTTCCAATCATTATTTTCGATTCTACGATAACAGTGAAGAGTTTTAGCTCTATAAATTTCACTGTTTTTCTCTTTATAATATTGCTATAGTATAGTGTATTTGATTGCATTACCTAATGAGATGTCCAACATATAATTGCCTGTTTTCTACATGTAAACACATTCCCCTAAATTATATAGTAATAATTTCTGACTGATGCAAACTTTTCCCCTGACAAAATAAAATTGTCGTCTTCCTACAATATGACTTCTGAAATAATTCACAAAGGGAGATAAAACTGTCAGTCTTATCTCCTTGGAGTATAAGAAACAATGTTGTATATTGGGATATGCCTGTTATCCCAAGATTTGCATTATACTTTGTAAATTATAGTTGAACTAAATTGAATTTATTCTTTATCAAGTAGCCAACAGCTGCTTTTAATACCCATCAACTTCACTATGTTCAGATTCATATTATTTTAATGTAAAAACTTATAAAATATTTATAAGGAGATGATGCAACAGTACTTTTAATTATGTTTATGTCTTTCTGCTCCATTTAAAAAATTTATTGCACCATGAGGAGATATGTAAATTTGGTGAGACTGAGTTAAAAATAAGGAAACTTTGTAATGCTTGTGTATACTATGCCAGCATCAATATCTTACATTATTTTATCTAATTAAAGCATATTGTTGAGAGTTAATTGGAAAATTCTTATGTTTTTGTCTTATGAGTAGTAAATCCTTTACAAGATTGCACAAAGAAAGGAATTTGGCATTATTGGAACAGGAATCCATTTTTTTTTCTTGAAATGTCTGTTCTAGAAGTTTTCTACAGAATGCAGTGTATTTAATCAATGATTTTTCTTATCTATTTTAAAGTAGAAAGCAAATCACATGCTCTTGAGTGTATATAGAAGCCCTCTGCCGTGCCCTCTAAATTCCAGCCCTGGGGATCGTTTAGCACCCACAGTATCCATGTATCTTGATACAGTGCAGGATGACCTTGCTATTCCTCAATAGCAAGAAGCAGCACAGCAGAGTTTAGCTCTCAGAGATGATGTATTATGCAGTGGTGCCAGTTAAATATCAGTACATTGGCGTAAATTGATGTGAATATAAATGTGTGCGATTTACAGACACAGGGGTGGACTTGTAGCAAGAAAGACAGCCAATGGGAGGGTCTAAGATGCACATAGGCCCCTCCTCCTCTAAACAGAGCAGGAACAGGGATAAACATTTCTGGGGGTTCTTTGCTCCTCACTAGCTCTTAAACACCAATAGACAAGGTTTCCAAACTCTTTGCTCTTGCTATTATCTAGGTCCCCTTCGTCCCCCTGCTCAGTTAACCCTCATTATGTGTCTTATGCTGCCTGTCATACCACTAGAAGCCTCCGCTGCACTCTCAGGGTGCAGTGGCTGAAATGTTTGGATTGATGCATGGAAATAATTGGCAGGGGAAGGAGATTCCTTTGCTTCCTCCTCCCTATTCTGTGCTCCTGGAGCTATAATATATCCTAGTTTTAACAGACCTTCAGATACAATGCATTCAGTGAGTTCTAAACAGTCAAGGTTGTTTGGGAGTGGATACAGACACAGGCTGTTTTATCCTAAACTCTGCTCATTCACCACATTTACCAATACTATTATTAGCATTTTTCTGTGTACAAAATGCACCTATTGCAGCCAGTGGCATGGATTGTGTAGATCCACTTCCAGACCTGCCAGTGCTCCTCATCTGGGACAATCTTCTGTAAGGGTTTAAATCTACCTGTCCTTGTAGTGGAATGCTTTCCATGGCTGATTATCATTTGTTTCAAGACATTTCTTAGCTCAGATTTATATCACTTTCCCCACAGTACTAGAGGGCAAACATGTTCTTCCTTAAAAGTCATCACTCAAGTTACCATGCTTGGGAGCTTAATGAAGGCTGGTTGAAAGAATGGTGATTTTTCTAATTAGGGAAATAATTAGGCCAACAGGAAAAAATAAATTAGTTATAGTCTGTCTAGAAGAAGCCAGAAGGGTTTGATGCTAGCCAACAATGATGTGAGAATGGGATATCACAGGGAGTGAGAATACATGTGGAAACTGTTGGAAAGATAAAGTACTATATCCTGCCCTCAGATCATTACTTGCATATTACTGACATTTTTAATAAGTTAAGTGTATGGAGGAGCTAACTGCAGTCTTTGAGTTAGAATCAGGAGTGGGGGTGACTCACATATATATTTCCTTTGAATTCAGTGGGACTACTCATATGAGTTCACCAGTGTGAGTATGGGCTGAACAATCTAGCCTGCTGAGTTTAAATGCCTTATACATCTTGGTGCTGTATTTCAAGTCTCACAGCAGGAAATAATAGTTCCCAAGAAATCCTTGAGGTTCATCTTATCTCACAAATGCTCCCTTAAAAAAAGAGGCTTGGAGAGCAGGAAAATGGAGGAAACAAGAAAAGAAGCCTCTAAACCTCATGGATCTACAGGAAAAGGAAGGGCCAATATGTGGCCTGCAAGCTGATCTGAGTCATATGCCAGCATTCATCTCCTTTCTGATAGATTTGTTCCTTATGATAAGGAGTCATATTGATATTGTTTAGCGGCCTACTACCTGTGTTCTGCCACCTTTCTCAAGGAGTTATAGCCTCAGCGTGGTACAAAATGCATCAGTCCCTCTGTGAATGGTTAGTCAGATGGACATCAGCCTCTAAGAGCCCCACATTCTCATCCACTCTTCCTGCTCTGTCTTCACCATTTTTGTTCATTTCCTCCAATGCAGGCAAAGAGGAGCTTTGGGACCATAGATCCTCACTAATGTAGCATAAGACCACACATTTTGAGGCAGAACTCTGCCCAAAAAGCACTACTCTTCGGACTTGCTTATCCTTGCAGTTGTGATGGTTGATCACAAAAGGGAGCAGGTTTTAAAGGGAAAAAGCAGTGTTTTAGCAAAATGTTTAAGTTAGTCATATGCCATCATCTCATGCAGAGTGATCTTGAGCCCAATTTAATGAGTGCAAGTTATATTTGACTTTGAAAGTATTAATTTATGCTCTTGAGTCTCCTCAGATGTGTAGCTAATAGAAGCTGTCTGAGTACATGAGTTTTCACACATCTTTCAGCTAAATAAGAGACTCAAATGCTAAATCAAACACTCTGGGACATCGTGTGAGAATCCCTGGAGGACATGAGGTCCATAAGCCAGTGAATGGATTACTCTGATCTATAGTTTTTTGTTCACTTCTGAACCAATATTGATAATACTCATTTTAATACGTGATAATATTCTTCTTTTAATAATTAATCCAAACATAATGTGAAAAGTTATTGAGACAGTTTAAAAGAAATGAAAAAGACTACCATTCTGGGGTATATAACAGTAGTGCCATATGTAAGACACAGGATGTAGCTGTCCCACTCAACCTAGCACTGGTGAGGCCTCAGCTGGACTACTGTGTCCAGTTCTGGGCACCACACTTCAGGAAAGATGTGGATACATTGGATAGAATTCAGAGGAGAGCAACAGTAATGATAAAAGGTTTAGAAAACCTGATCTATGAGGAAAGGTTAAAATCTGGACATGTTTAGTCTTGAGAAAAGAAAACTGATGGGGGGACCTGATAGTCTTCAAATATATTAAAGGCTGGCATAAATAGGATGGGGATCATTAGTCTGTCTGCTGAAAGCAGGAAAAGAAGTAGGTTAGCTATTTGGAAAAAAATTCTGGCTATAAGAGTAATAAACTTACAAGTCAGTTTGTTGAATCCCCATGATTGGAAGTTTTTAAGAACAGTTGAACAAACACCTGTCAGGGATGGTCTGGGTTTACTTGGTCCTGTCTCAGTGCAGGAAGCGGGACTTGGTGACCTCTCAAACTCCCTTCCAGACCTAAATTTCTATGATTCTATGATTATTAACTTTACTTGACTGTTTTAGAATGCAGCAGGATTCTCTTGCTGCTTCACCTGTTAGCCAGCATTGGAACCCCACAGGAAGCTGCCAGCTATCAAAGGTACTTGTACAGTTTCCATTACTGTTCTTTCTGAGTTCCTCATAATTTTTAATGTATTTGTCCTCACAACAGCCCTGGGAGATAGGAAAATGCGATTATCCCCATTTTAAAGACTGGGGAACTGAGGCACAGAGACGTTAAGTGAGTTGTCCAAATTCACACTGGAAGTCTGTCGCAGAGGAGGGACCTGAACCCATATCTCTGGTTATTATCCTAACCATTGGACCATCCTGCCTCTCTAATTACTGCAAATTGTTGCTGATTCATTGGGGAACGTATGGCATTTTAGAATCTCTCATGAACATAACAAAAGAGCAGGTTGGACAAACACCTGTCAGGGATGGTCTAGATAATACTTAGTCCTGCCTTGAGTGCAGGGGACTCGATCTCTCGATGTCCCTTCCAGTTTTATGATTCTATGAAAAGACTTAGGAGCCACTTGCGAGAGAGGAAATAAGATATGAGCTAGATCTTTTCAGAGAAAGGAACCCAGGAGCGATGAAGCCTGGTTTGTATGCAGTAATATTTGTTAAGGATTCTTTTTGTATAAAACCACAGAAGGCGTGTCAGTTTGAATCTTTACAGATGTTTTGTTTGTTGGAGCTGGGTGGAAATTCCACCAGTGTACACAGAACATTGTAGGTGAGAGAACATAAGTCGAATAGCAATTACTTGTCTCCAAATATTGCAATCTATGGTGTAGCTTGCTCAGTTACAATATATGACTTTTGTGATTGTAAGGTCCTAATTAAGCTGAAAGAATCAGGGTTGTGTTTATATAATACCACGTGTCTAGGTTTTGTAAGTTCTGTGTATTTGGATCCTGTATTTTCGTGCTTCAGTGTATTTAATCACAGGTTCTAAAATGACACTAAAATGTCTAGAAACCTCTGGCATAGCTGTGGGTGGAGCAAAGGTGGATCTAAGCTACTTTTGTACTTCTCTTGATCAGGGCTGGTTCCAGGGTTTTTGCCGCCCCAAGCAGAAAAAAAAAAAAAAGCGATCATGATCTGCAGCTCTACTGCCGTCGCTTCAGTCTTTGGTGGCAATTTGGCAGCTGGTCCTTTGCTCCGAGAGGGAATGAGGGACCCGCCGCCGAATTGCCACTGAAGACGTGGACATGCTGCCCTTCATCATTGGCCGCCCCAAGCAGCTGCTTGTTTGTCTGGTGCCTGGAGCCGGCCCTGCTCTTGATCCTGGAATTGTCAGATGGGCCAATCTGACCTCCAGCATCACTTACAGCAGCTACAGGGCTGACCTAAAATACACAGGTCAGAAAGATTCTCTAGGGAACACTCTGCTGGTAGAGATTTAGCACAGTGATTGAATTTCAGCTTTGGCCTCAATACACCTTATTCTCTTAGGGGGCTTGGGAAATGGGGGAAAGGGCTAAAGCCATTGCAAAAATCTAGCTTTGCTGAAAATCACTTTGTGATGCTCCAGCAGTGCAGAGTTACTTTACGGGAGGCCAGAGATCTACCCAACTAGTTTGCTCTAGTTAGGATGACTATTTCACAATAAAAAAATGCTGAAACAGCCAGATGGCAGGTATGTGGGCTCAATACTGAGTACTGCTGGCATTCAGAAATTCAGGACAAAACCCTTTCCTAGCCAGACATATGCCTCTTTGGAAGATATGCTTTTTGGATACCCCGTATTGTGCCCAACACTTGTGTAATTGGGAAAAATTCTATGGTGTGTGTTATAAAGGTGGTTAGACTTGATGACCTAATAATCCTTTCTGACCATAAAATCTATGAGATCCAGTTATCTAGATTTAGGGGAATAGCCCCATTCTGTCCTGATGACAAACAGAGATCTATTAAAGAAGTATTTATTTCACTGCTCTTATCTACTAACAGAATTTGGCTCCAGTTGCAGTGTTTGATCATGGTCTGTTTAATTGTTTCTGACACACTTACTAACTCCCTACCCCCTTCAAAATTGTTTCAATGTAACAGTCTTTCCTCCTGAGTCATTCCAGTCAATCATAATTATTATTATTTCCAAATGTATTCAGATTTCCTAAATGAAATAAAAAGTATACGCATTGATTTTTTGATGCTGACACTAGTAGTAGTTGGAATCTAAAGAGAAACTGCTAAGCAACTTTAGCATCTGAACCTGCTGTATGTTCTTTGAACCAACATAAAAGAGGAAAAGAGGTAATACAGCAGCCACAGTGGAGGAGGTAGTCGGATCTGCCTTGCTAATGAGCTATGCCTCAATGATTCTGGCTTGATTAATGGTAAAGGCTGTTGATCAAAAGTAGCTCTCATGTTCTCTCCCTGGCTGATCTACGAGTTAAAAATGGAAACAAATTTCCTAAGGAAAACATTAATAAAAGGGTGAAAATCACCCCTATTCAGAGGGCCAGCACAGAGCCCATGAGTCATCTTAACCTTCAAAATGGGGTGAAGTGGCATTAAAGTGGGTCAGGGATATTGGACTGGACCTCTGACACAAAACATGCAGTATTTGTGCACTGTCTTGCCTCTCGTCCTGTTTGCTCAGTTCATAATTCTCCTTTAGAATGATTATTAATGACAGATAAACCTTGCAAAGATGGGGGTGGATAAGTCTTTGGAAATTTGCTTGCTTATTGCTTATTCAAAGCTCATCAGATTATCTGGTATTTCACAGTCACTTATCTCCCAATGGCACCCACAGACTCTGCTCTTCTTTTCTTATTAAAATGGATTTAAGGCTCATGAAATGGCACCTCAGAAGAGCTAAGAGCATTCCTTGTTCAAAGTACAGAACAAATCAGTTGAATCCCTGCATTTGCTTCCTATCACACGTGTTATCAGAGAGGAGCAAGGGTGGGGATATGTTCCATCGGCAACTTTCAGGTGTAGGGGGCAACAATGATTTCTCCCATGAAACTGAAGCCTATGGTGAAAGAGAAGCGAGGCAGGCAAGGGGAGGCCAGTCCTATCCCTACGAGTGCTGCTGTGTGCTGCATGTCTGGAGCACATGGGATCAGAGAAGACACCTGTCAGCCCCCTTCAAAATCTGGGGGTAGGGGGGAGAAGGGGAGAGAGAAATGTACTGCAACTCCACAGCTGGGAAGCCTGGACACAAAGAAAGAAAGAAAGAAAGAAAGAAAGAAAGAAAGAAAGAAAGAAAGAGAACATGGCGGGGAGGTGTGCAGAGTGCTGTGTGGTACAAAGGGAACAGAAAAAACTGGGTGGGGAGATAAAGCACAGGGCATGGGGAAACAGGCACTGGAGAGAGACACGGGGACTCAGAACAGTCACGGTTTGACAGAGCAATGGCAGGGACACAATGCTACATATGCACGCACATTTCTAGCATTGTGTAGCAATCAAAGCTTATCCATGGAGTTAACGTCTCATCCTCTCTAATGTGTGGATAAAAATTATTCCACGGTTTCCTACTGTATCCAGTTCAGATCTGTCACTCTCATCTCAGGCCCCTTCTCTGCCTGTATCTCAGCTCTACTCCTCCCATTTCGAGTTTGATTATGTTCCCAAGTCTATATTCCTTTCTGAAATTTCTGCTCTTTTATTCACTTTGCCTTTCTTCTAAAGAGCCTTTTGATTTCTTACTTTGCAAACCATGCTTGTAATATGCAACTATTGCAACTGTCATGACACCAACCAGACAGTATACTGGATCTTGGGAAAGTGAGTTATTTCAATTAAGAGAGAAAATGAATAAACATCAGATAAGGATTAATATGTTATAGTTTAATTCACCTTCATATACAAGCATATGGTTTTTGCAGTTGGAATCTGAACAGAAATTTGTTCAGCTAATGCAAAAGACCTAAGAGTCAAAGCTTTTCTTACCAGTGTCTTCTGGGGCAATTCTTAGTTCCTCTTTCCAATACAACCAGATGCTTTTTATGCTCAATTCTCTTAGTTGAAATCTCTAACTCACAGTTCAAAAACTCGAGCCAAATTCATCCTTAGTGCAACTTCATTGATTTAAATGTGTCCCCAATAGGGATAGGTTTGGCCCTTTGTGTTTGAAACCCCTACCTGCTCACATTCAAACTCCTCTTCTTTCTAGTCTTGCTAGCATTCCTCAAGAGCCATTCCACCTGGGGCTAGTCCCTCTTATGAGGCTGCACTTAGCAACATTAAAGGAACACTTAAAACAATTAGGAGCCCCCCCCTTTTATCTATTTTCTTCCAGAATAATTTGCAAAGTGAACCATTCTGTTCAGGAAAATGGGCCCTATATTGCCCTTGGTTACAGCAATGGCTCAATGTTGAAGATTTCTGCTGATAGTAAATGTAATGTTAAGAAAGAAGAACTGTATTATGAAAGGTATAAGTTACCTTTTTCAGCCATGTGATCATTTCGTTTAATTTTATTCATGAAATACAATGGTAGCTAAATTCTTCCCCCAGAAATATCTGCATAATTCTCCTTGCATATGAACCTTCAAGAGAAGACTTTTGTTGTTTATGTTTAGAGAGCTAGTCTGCTATCATTGCATGGAATGGTTATGTAAATATCCAGCAAAGTAAGAGGAGAATGAATTTGCCTCATTTTTAACTATTACTTCAGAGATAATTTATAATATGTATATGTATTTGCTACCTATTGTCAGCTCTAAAGAGAACATTTTCAATTTCACATAACACTTAGAATGAATATTGTTATCTTTTTCAATAGATACATAAATAGGTATTAACTCTTGAAGTGCCATAATGAAGCAGTGGACATAGTTTTATTATCATATTTGGGCAGGGAGGAAATGCAAGTTCAATTTGTCTTCCTTAAGCTCTTGATTCTTCAACTCCACAAATAAGACCTACAAAATTAAATAAAATACATTACCATGACATTTCCAAAGGATGGGTATTATGTAGTTCACCAGGCTGCCAAGGGCATCCGAGTCTTCCCAAAAGTGTGTGGAGGGGAAGGGGCCAGATGCCTCTGCCCCTAAAATCCTGCCCCCAAAGCCCCTCCTCTTCTCATAGGCCCCACCACTTCCACCCAAGACCCCATCCTCATCCCTCCTCTTTCCCTGGAGGCTTTTCCCCCCGCCAAGCTGGAAGACAGAGCAGAGTCAGTGAGCTTGTCCCCCCTGCCCAGGATGGTGAGGGGCCAAAAGCAGCCCCCTGCCTGTGTCCTCAACCTCCCAGGCCTACTGCCCAGGG
Source organism: Gopherus flavomarginatus (assembly GCF_025201925.1). Lineage (NCBI taxonomy): Eukaryota > Metazoa > Chordata > Testudines > Testudinidae > Gopherus > Gopherus flavomarginatus. The sequence goes on from NC_066617.1 coordinate 36,676,603, forward strand.
CGGGTGCAGGTACCCAGGCTCCCCACAGTTGGCTGTGTGGCTCTCCCCGAACTGGCTCTGGTGGGGGGTGGGGCCTTGGACCTGCAGCCAAGCCATGGTAAGAGCCAGGTGGGCAGATGTGGGGAGCCAAGGTCGGTGCAAGGAAGTTTCTTGCCCTAGGCAAAACTTCCACCTTGCACCCCCCTCCACCCAGCCCTGAGGCAGCTCCCCGCCTCCCCATCCGCCCTGAAGCAACCCCCTGTAGCAGCTTCCCCCCACTCCCGGAACCGTGCGTCATCTCCCCACCCCAGCTCACCTCTGCTCCGATTCCTCCCCGAGCACGCCGCCCCTGCTCTAATTCTCCTCCCAGGCTTGCGGCACCAAACAGCTGATTGGTACTGCAAGCCTGGGAGGCAGGAGAAGTGGAGCAGCAACTGTGCGCTCTGGGAGGAACACTGTAAAAAAAAATTGAGGGCACCGTTTTTTGGCACCTCCAACTCTTGGCACCCTAGGCAAGCGCCTAGTTTGCCTTAATGGTAGCACTGGCCCTGTGGGAGCCACGGCAGACCTGCCACCTGCGCACGGTATGGGAGGCCTGAGAGCAGCCCTTGATCCATATCTCCACCCCCTGGGCCCCACAGCCGCCTGCACGACTCTTACCATAGATGGGCTGCGGCTCCGGCTTCCTCCTCCCCTTCCTCCGGCCATAGCTGGGTCATGGAGAGCCACATGAGCAACTGTGGGGAGCCAGCACAGAGTCCTGGATCCTCCACTTCCACCTTCCCTGGGCCAGGTGGGGAGCCCGAGGGCAGGGAAACAGACTAGGGGCTACTCTCAGCCCCCTTCATACCGTGGGCAGGTGGGGGGTCTGTGTGGCTCCCACCACTGCCCAGGCTTCCCAGCCGGGCTCCACCAGCTGCTGGCATGGGGGTGGGACCTGAGGGAGATGAGGAAGGAAAGGAGGCAGGATCCACCATGAGGAAAAGTGGATGGGCCAGGCCTGTCCACTTTCAAAAAGTGGGAGGGTCATGCTCCCCCACTCCGCCCTGTTCCAGTGCCACTGGGGTAAGCATGTTTGGTCTTCCAAGTATCCTTATAAGCATATTGGCTTCAGAGGCCAGGAACTAGCATAATGCTTGTAGCCCAGCTATGGCTGCCTGTATGGGGTAAGCCTCCGTCCTCCCCGGAGCATCTCATCATCTAATGACCATTATGAGCAACACATTCCTCAAGCACATTGCAGCTGCCAAACACAAGGGAGGAACTAGTCTGTACAGGAGATGGAGCTTCCTAGGGGGCTGGTCCAAAGTTATGAAATGACCTCCCAAAAGGATTAGAACCCATATAAACCTCCTGTTCCAAAAGCAAGACACCCTTCTTCAACCTTGCCTTAATTCATATGAAAGTATAACAGAATGTACATATAATTTATAATCCCCCCTGAAAAACTGCTCACACCATTTTCCAACAGCAATAGGATAGGAGGAAAGTCACATCACTTCTGGAAGCTGCTCAGATACCATGATGATGAGGCTGTTATAGGAACCTAAGTAAATCTGAATAGACTAGTCAAATCCTGTAGTTCTTACTAAGCCAAAACTCCTATTAAAACCAATGAAAGTTTTTTCTTGTTAGGCTGAGTTTGAACTCTAGGACTTGTCCCATGGAAAACTTATATTTTTTTCTAAAATATTTAGTTCACTGCATTCTGAATACAGTAAGGAACAGTTTTTAAGGATCCAGTATTACAGTCCTAATGCCAGGAAAGCTATTGACTTCAGGAAGAGTTTTGTTGGCATTAAAATTGCAGAGTTGAGCCTTAAGCTAGCTTGCTTGCCAGGGAACAGATTCAGTGCAATGCAATTGAAATAGAAATATGTTATACCTGGTGTTTGCTGTAAACCTACCCAGATTAGTTAATCAGGTATGAAATGGTGTCTGCTTGCATAAGTTTCCTACTGTGCAACTCTGTTCACTTCATGCTGCTTTCTCACTGCTGCTGGCCAAGTCAAATCTGCTTCGAAGACCTTGATTCTGAAAAGAATAGAGCACCAGTAAGTCTGACGGAAGTCACTCATGGTCAGCACTTCAGAGGAACAAGCCCAAAATATCCCATCTTGAACAGATCTTTTTTTAAAGTAATTTGAGAAATAAAAGCAACTATCTTTGTCAGTTAGTGGTTGTGTCACTGTCTTCCCCGCAACTTTGGGTGCCTCACAATGCTTTGCTGTTGTAGCTCCCAACCAGCACTGCTCACAAATAGTCAGAGAGCATACAGGTCACACACTGAGTATCTGTGAATTGCTGCACCCATGATCCAGCAACTCTGACCTAGCAGCCTGACACCAACACTCCAGTCATGTTCTGGCTTCCATCATCCTTGGGTAAAACTTGCAGGGGACTCCAACATACTCCCTGTCATAAACAGATGGTTAAGGGTTAATGCCTCTTTTACCTGTAAAGGGTTAAAAAGTTCACCTAGCCTAGCTAACTCCTGACCAGAGGGACCAATGGGGGAACAAGATGTTTCAAAAGGAAGGAGGGAAGTTTTTCCTTTGTTGAGAGTTTCAGTTTCAGCCGGAGTGAAAAAGATCAAGAAACTAGCCCCTTATTAGAATAGTAAGTTTTAGAAAGGGATAAATAGGTTTATGTTTATTTCTTTGTAACTTGTCTTGGTATCATTAAGGGAATTATCAAAATTGGGTATTTGGGTATTTTTTGTGTAACTAAATTTGTGCCCAGGGGAACATCCTCCGTGTTTTGAATCTGTTGTCTGACAGTAGCTGGTATGCTAATCTCTCCCAGAGGGTTTTCTTTTACCTTTCTTTTCTTTAATTAAAAGACTTTTTCTTAATACCTGATTTATTTTTCCTTGTTTTTAGATCCAAGGGGATTGGATCTGGACTCACCAGGGATTGGTGGGAGAAAGGAGGGGGGATGGTTAATTTCCCCTTGTTGTAATATCCAAGGGTTTGGATCTGGACTCACCAGGGAATTGGTGAAGGAGTCTCTCAAGGCTACAGGGAGGGGGAGGTTTTGAGGGGAAAGGGAGTGATCCAGACACTGAAAATTCTGGATGGAGGTGGCGATACCAGATCTAAGCTAGTAACTAAGCTTAGAAGTGTCCATGCAGGTCCCCACATCTGTACCTTAAAGTTCAGAGTGGGGAAGGAACCTTGACACTCCCCATTCCAAATTTCCCCCAAAACATGTTTTCTGCACTGTCCAGTCCTTTCCTGGACAGTTCAGATATTAAAGGTCTGTTGCCTCTTTTGGGTTAATATTCAGCAGTTTGCTACTTTAACTTGAGTTACAAAACAATTCAGTTTAAACACAACACTGAATTAGTTTAGATTAAAAATCAAATGAGTTTATTGAACTACAAAGAGATAGATTTTAAGTGAGTACAATAATAAGGTACAGTAACTCCTCACTTAACATTGTAGTTATATTCCTGAAAAATGCAACTTTAAGTGAAAAAATATTAAATGAATACAATTTCCCCATAAGATTTAATGTAAATGCAGGGGGTTAGGTTCCAAGGAAATTTTTTTTAGGCAGACAAAAGGCATTATATACCGTACAGTACTGTGCTGTGGTGGGGAGGTGCCCCTGGCTTACGCCTGGGGCTCAGGGTGTGGGTGCGGGGTCTGGGAGGGAGTTAGGGTGCTCAGGGTGGGGTGCAGGTTCTGGGAGGAAGTTAGGGTGTGGGAGGACACTCAGGGTGCAGGTGTGGGGTCTGGGAGAGAGTTAGGGTGCCAGAGGGAGCTCAGGGTGGCAGTGTGGGAGGAGGCTCAGGGCTGGGGCAGGCAGGAGGTGCAGAGCACTTACCTGAGTCAGCTCCTGTTTGGTGCAGGGGGTCTGCACAGCGCAGCACCACCCCCATGGCGGCGATTCTAGGAGCCACGATTCTGGGAGCTGCAATTCTGGGAGATGGTCCCCCCCCTTGCAGGCAGGGCCATCCGGAATGTAAGGGCATTAGGGGCTGCAGGGCCCTGAGCTAAGGGGGCCCTGGGACCCCGGCCTGCAGCTCTAAAGCCCCTTTTGGAATGCAGCCCTGCGAGCACGGGCTGGAGGGCTCAGGAGGAGCAGGGGCAGCCGCGCAGCCAGCAGCCGGAGAGAAGCGGTGCTTTCCACTTCAAAGCCAGCTGGAGAGAAGCGGTGCTTTCCCCTTCAAAGCCAGCTGGAAAGAAGCAGTGCTTTGAAGGGGAAAGTGCTGCTTCTCTCCATCCGCTGGCTGCGCGGCTGCCTCTGGTCCTCCTGAGTCCTCCGGCCCATGGTCGCAGGGCCACATTCCGAAAGGGGCTGTAGAGCTGCAGGCCAGGGCCAAGGGCCCCCTTAGCCCGGGGCTCTGCAGCCCCTAAAGCCCGTGCGTTCCAGGTGGCCCTGCCTGCCGAGGGGTGGGGGGGCAGCTTCCTCACTCGCTTGTTTCCTCCCTCCCTCCCAGAAAGTCCTAAGCACCACCAAACAACTGTTTAGCATTGGAGGAAGCACTGGGAGGGAGAGAGAAAAGGAGGGGGAGGAAGTGGTGAAGAGGAACTTGTGCAATGATCCCTTGTAAAGTCAGCCAAACGATGGTATAAGGGAGAATTGCACAACTTCAAATGAGTCTGTTCCCTAATGGAGCAGCGACATAATTTCAAAACAATGTTAAGCGGGAGGACAGTAAGTGAGGAGTTACTGTATTAAAGTCAGAAATGGTTAAAAGAAAAAGAAGATACAATTCTTCCTAGCAGCTAAAGTTAGTAAGCTAGACTTGTTTATATCTAAAATCCTAACCACAGGTTCCCAGCAATAGGTCTGACCAAATTCTCAGGTCAGCAGGGCCACTGCAACCATTTAGGCAACCTAGGCGGTCGCCTAGGGTGCTGGGATTTGGGAGTCACCATTTTCTTCGGCAGCAACAATGGTGGTTGGATCTTCAGCCACCCCGGTCACCGCCGGCATTTAGGTGGAGGGAGCTGGGGCAGGGGAGCATGGGGAGGGCTGCCTGCAGCAAGTAAGGGAGGGGCAGCATGCAGGGGAACACCCCACCCCTGCTCACCCCTGCCCCACCTCCTCCCCGAGCACACTGTGACTGCTTCACTTCTCCCGCCTCCTAGGCTTGCGATGCCTAAGCTGATTGGTGCCGCAAGCCTGGGAGGTGGGAGAAGTGAAGCAGCCATGGTGTGCTTGGGATGCTCATGCTTGTGTGTGGAGCAGGGATGAGCTGGGGCGGGGGGGGTGCCTCAGGGTGGAGGGGGGTAGCTGCCAGAGGGAGGCACCTCAGGGCGGGGGTGCGGGGGGGCGCAAGGTGGAAGTTTCGCCTAGGGTGCGAAACATCCTTGCACCGGCCCTGCAGGTCAGGATCTCCAACCAATGTCAAAGGGCTGGTTCCTTTGTCTTAGGTGAGCAAGAGTGAGAGAGATAGCTTGAGGTCTTTTTGCCCCTCACTTTTATAATCCAGTCACCTTTTGAAATGCATTTTCCTGAGGATTACCCCTAGATAAAGTTCATTCCAGTAGTGAGGAAGAGAGATGGAGTGCCATGGTGAAAGAGGTTCCATGTTGTTATTTGCTAAAATGCAGATGGATCTGTTCCTGTCCACCTTCATTGCCAAAGAATGGCCATTTGGCAGGTGATTGCCAATCAACTTTGATGAGACCTGGCTATAGGTATCAGCTTGTTCATCTTCGAGTGCTTGCTCATATCCATTCCAGTTAGGTGTGCGTGCGCCGTGTGCACGTTCATCGGAAGATTTTTACCCTAGCAACACTCGGTGGGCCGGCAGGGTGCCCCCTGGGGTGGCACAGCTGTGGTGCCGGATATATACCCCTGCCGGCTCATCCGCCCCTCAATTCCTTCTTACCACCCATGTTGGTCGTTGGAACTGTGGAGCGCGGCTTAGCTGATCTCCACCTCTCTAGCTTTTCACTCGTTTTTATAGTTATTGTGTATATAGTTTGATTTTCTATAGTTCTAGTTAGTCTATTTTTAGTAGTTCTTCGTAGTAGTTATTGTATATAGTTAAGGGAGATAGGGGGTTAGCCCCTTCTCATCAGCAGGTACCGGGGCCCATGCCCGGTTCACTGGGCTTCAAACCGTGCTCGGCCTGTCATAGGCCGATGCCCACAGGAGACCCTCATGACTCCTGTTTAAAGTGCTTGGGCAAATTCCACCTCGCAGACAAGTGCCGCATTTGCAAGGCTTTCAAGCCCCGGACGAAAAAGGAACGGGACATTCGTCTTAAGCAACTTTTGATGGAGGCAGCTCTAACTCCTCCATCTTCGGCACCGACTGCGGCACCGGGGACAAGTGCCTCCTCCGCACCGGAGCGCATGGCTACAGTGAAGGTTCCTCGACACCAGCCTTCACCGGCCCAAGCTCCTGCCTGGCACCGCTCTCTCTCCCCAAGGAGCAAGAAGCATAAGACTCCTGCGGCTCCTGTATCTGCGCCGCAGTCAGAGCGTACAACTAAGTCGGACTGCCCGGCACCGCCAACTGCTGCGGCACCAAAGTCGTCTACACCGTCGATTCCGGTCTCACAAGAGCTGTCGAGTCCGGTGCCTATCAACTCCCTGGCACATGCTGTGGTTGAGCTTATCGTGCCCTCCACGCCGAAGACGTTCTCCACGGCACGGGAGTTCATTGTCTTGATGGAGCCTGAGCTGCCTCAACCCCCGGCACCACTGGTGCGGGTTGTTCAATCATTAGGCAAGCCCGCCATGATGAGACCATCTTCACCCGGTACCACTGAACGTCGCCGGTCACGATCCAGGTCCCGCAGGCACTCTCGGTCCTGTCATCAATTCCGATCCCGACGCTGCTCGCAGTCCTGGTACCGCTCTCCATCTAGGTACCGGTCATACTCGTGGCACCATTCGAGATCCCGGTCACCGTCCCGATACTCTTGGCACTGGTCCAGGTTCCGGTACCCTGCCTCTCACAGCCGGTCTTGGCATGGAGATTCAAAGCACCGGTCGACCTCTGGGCACCGCGCTGGTTGCAGGTCCCGGTCTCACTCTCGGCACCAGTACGACTCCCGGTACTGTTCTCCGGTACCACACAGAGAAGGATCACATGGACGCAGAGACCCTGTCCAACTGGCCTCAGCTCCTCCGTGGCCTTCTCGTCATCCATCCGTCTCAACCCATGCGGACACTGCTTCATATGAGGACTCGGATACTCACACCCATGGCCCAAACCAGGGACCTCATCAGTAGTCCTTTTGGACACCTTGGGCTTATCACCAAGCCCAAGGGGAACTCGCTGGTCCATCACGCTCCGGTCCCTCAGAACACCGCGTACCAGAGGCCACTGTTAGCAGACCTCCCCCAGCTGGTACAGAGGAAGCTTATACTCACGCACTGGACCCACACGATCTTCCAGCTCCGGAGGTCCCCCAGGATCAGGAATCAGTACAGGATCCACTCGCCCCTGGGCTGTCATCCTCCTCTTCTCCAGATGAGGCAGTAGTGGGGACGTCATCATCGGGCCTGCCTCCGATTGACCTCAGGTCACACCAGGACCTTCTGCGGCCTGTTGCCTAGAATATCAACTTGCCGGTAGAGGAGGTTCCAGAGGTGGAAGACCCGGTAATAAGTATATTGTCGGCAGAGACACCAACTAGAGTGGCTCTCCCCTTCATCCATTCTATCTAGGCTAGAGCAGACACCATCTGGCAATCCCCGGCATCCATCCTGCCCACAGCCAGAGGGGTCAAACAGAAATAGATGGTGCCTTCCAAAGGGTATGAGTACCTATATGTGCACCCCCCTCCCTGTTCATTAGTTGTACAGTCAGTCAATGAATGGGAGCGCCATGACCAACAAGCTCCTGCACCTAAATCAAGGGAGGCCAGGCGAATCGACTTGTTGGGATGGAAAATCTATTCCACGGGAGATCTCCAACTCAGGGTAGCAAACCAACAAGCTCTCCTGAGTAGGTACAAGTACAACACCTAGGACGCGGTAGGGAAGTTTACAGAGCTGGTCCCGCAGGACTCCCGCCAGGAATTTACAGCTGTCCTGGAGGAAGGAAAGAGAGTACCGCGGGCCTCCCTACAGGCCTCGCTGGATGCCGCCGATTCGGCAGCTAGAATGGTCGCCTCTGGAATAGCCATGTGACATATATCATGGCTGCAAGTGTCAGGCGTTCCACCTGAACTTCAACATACTATACAAGACTTACCATTTGATGGTCAAGGCTTGTTCTCACAAAAGACAGACCCTAGGCTTCAGAGTCTAAAAGACAGCCGCGTAATTATGCATTCGCTGAGAATGCATACGCCACAGACTCAAAGACGGTCCTTCCGCTCCCAACCTCAGCGCCCATACCCCCCCACCTAGGCTGAGGCAAGACTTTACCAGAAGATGAGGTCATACCAACCGCAGACCTCAGTCTGGACCTCAAGGGGGTAACAATTCCGGTCCCACCAAGCCAACAGCGGGATCCAAATCAAACTTTTGAGGGTGTGCCCGAGAGCAGTGTACCAATTGCCTCCCAGGATCCTTTTCAGTTCTACAACCGCCTTTCCCCATTCCTCCTTGCGTGGTCCCAATTAACTTCGGATCGTTGGGTCCTACGCACGGTGGAGCTTGGATACCATCTTCAGTTTCTTTCTCGCCCTCCCTCCCAACCCCGCTCCTCATCCCTCTTCAGGGATCCCTCTCACGAGCAACTCCTCCTGCAGGAAGTTCGGAGGCTCCTTACAATCGGGGCTATAGAGGAGATATCAGAGGAATTAAGGTGCAAGGGGTTCTATTCCTGATACTTCCTAATCCCCAAGACAAAAGCGGGCCTCTGGCCTATCCTAGACCTGCGAGGACTGAACAAAATTCATAAAAAAGTTCAAGTTCCGCATGGTTTCCCTGGGAACCATCATTCCTTCCCTGGATCCCGGAGATTGGTACACCGCTCTTGACATGAAGGACGCATATTTCCACATAGCAATTTCCCCCCCCTCACAGACGGTATCTACGCTTTGTGGTGAATCATCAACATTATCAGTTTACCGTCCTTCCTTTTGGCCTCTCCTCGGCCCCTCGGGTATTCACGAAGTGTATGGCGGTAGTCGCCGCTTCCCTATGTCGTCGTCGAATACGTCTTCCCATACCTTGACGACTGGCTTATCCGAGGGACCTCCCAAGCACAAGTCACCAGTCATGTGACCATCATCAAGGACCTATTCATGCGTTTAGGCCTGATAATCAATTTAGAAAAATCCACTCTGGTGCCTACGCAGAGGATAGAGTTCATCGGAGCCATGCTGGACTCCACTCTTGCAATGGCCAGTTTGCCTCTACCTCGTTTTCAGGCTATAGTCTAGTACAAAGACTTCAAAGCTTCCCAACAACCTCTGCCCGCACTTGCCTTGGCCTCCTTGGTCACATGGCTGCATGCACATTCGTCACAAAGCACGCCAGACTGCGCATGCATCCTCTTCAAACTTGGCTTGCCTCAGCTTATCATCCGGGCAGAGACGCCATAGACATTATACTCACAATTCCGCCGAGCATTCTAGGTTCCCTCTACTGGTGGCGGACACCATCCCTGGTGTGTGCAGGTCTGCCGTTCCATCCACTGCAGCCCTCCATGTCTCTAACAACGGACGCGTCATCTCTCGGCTGGGGTGCTCACCTAGGGCACCTTCGCACTCAAGGCCTTTGGTCTTCTTGGAAGTTGATGTTACATATAAATGTCCAAGAATTGCGAGCGGTTCGACTAGCGTGCCGAGCATTCCAGCATCATCTACGGGGCCGTTGTGTTGCTGTGTTCACGGACAACACAACGGCCATGTATTACATAAACAAAAAGGGAGGGACACGGTCATCCCCCCTTTGTCGAGAGGTGATTCAACTGTGGGACTTCTGCATAGCCCACTCAATAGACCTGGTAGCCTCCTTTCTCCCAGGAGTCCAGAACACATTCGCAGATCAACTGAGCAGATCCTTCCTGTCGCACGAGTGGTCCATCCATCCGGACATTCTCCATTCTGTATTCCGGAAGTGGGGCTTTCCCCACATAGACCTTTTTGCCTCCAGACAGAACAGGAAATGCCAGGTGTTCTGCTCCCTACAAGGTTGCTCCCCAGGCTCCCTCTCGGATACATTCCTAATTCCGTGGAAAGGTTACCTATTTTATGCCTTGCCACCTGTCGTCCACAGAGTTCCTGTCCAGAGTGCCTTTCCTGTCGTCCACAGAGTTCTACTAAAGCTCCGCAGGGACAGAGCCCAGCTAATACTGATCGCTCCGGCATGGCAGAGAAAGCATTGGTACACCCTGCTGCTTGACCTCTCTCTGGCAGACCCGATCCCCCTGCCACTCTGCCCAGACCTCATAACGCAGGACTTCGGCAGGCTTCACCACCCGGACCTGCAGTCCCTTCATCTGACAGCATGGCTGCTGTCTGGTTGAACCAATCGGAGTTGCGTTGTTCCACCTCAGTGCAGCAGGTGCTGCTGGGAAGCAGAAAGCCTTCCACGCGGATGACACATCTCGCCAAATGGAAGCGCTTCTCCCACTGGTGCACCCAGCATGACTTTATCCCAGAAGGTGTATCGGTCCCCATTATCTTGGACTATTTATGGTCCCTCAAGGAACAGGGCCTGGCGATCTCTTCGATAAGGGTGCATCTTGCAGCTATTTCCACCTTCCATCCTGGGGAAAAGAGCAGTTCCATCTTTTCTCACCCTATAGTTTCCAGATTCCTCAAAGGCTTGGAGCGGCTCTACCCTCAGGTCAGGAGCCCAACCCCTACCTGGGATCTAAACCTCGTATTAGCTAGGCTCATGGGTCCCCCCTTTGAGCCTCTAGCCACATGCTTGCTGCTGTACCTGTCCTGGAAGACAGCCTTCCTCGTCGCTATCACCTCGGCTAGGCGAGTTTTGGAACTTCGAGCTTTGACTGTGGATCCCCCGTATATGGTATTCCACGAGGACAAGGTACAGCTGTGACCACACCCGGCATTCCTCCCTAAGGTGGTCTCTGCCTTCCACATTAATCAGGACATCTTTCTACCAGTTTTTTTTCCGAAACTGCACTCATCGCGTCGGGAACAACTGCACACTCTGGATGTCCACAGGGCTCTTGCCTTTTATATCGAGAGGACCAAACCCTTCTGACGTTCGCCTCAGCTATTTGTAGCTGTGGCAGAGAGCATGAAGGGCATGCCAGTCTTTTCCCAATGGATTTCATCTTGGGTGACATCCTGTATCTGGACATGCTATGACTTGGCTCAGGTCCCAACTGGCCATCTCACCGCCCATTCTACTCGGGCTCAAGCCTCATCTGCCGTGTTCCTGGCCCATGTTCCCATCCAGGAAATATGCCGCACGGCTACCTGGTCTTCCATCCACACCTTTGCATCGCACTACGCATTGGTCCAGCAGTCCAGAGACGATGCTGCCTTTGGCTCAGCGGTCTTACATTCTGCAACATCTCGCTCCGACCCCACCGCATAGGTAAAGCTTGGGAATCACCTAACTGGAATGGATATGAGCAAGCACTCGAAGAAGAAAAGACGGTTACTCACCTTTGTAACTGTTGTTCTTCGAGATGTGTTGCTCATATCCATTCCAAACCCGCCCCCCTTCCCCACTGTCGGAGTAGCCGGCAAGAAGGAACTGAGGGGCGGATAGGCTGGCAGGGGTATATATCCAGCACCATAGCAGCGCCACTCCAGGGGGCGTCCTGCCGGCCCACCGAGTGTTGCCAGGGTAAAAATCTTCCGACGAACGTGCACGCGGCGCGCGCACACCTAACTGAAATGGATATGAGCAACACATCTCGAAGAACAACAGTTACAAAGGTGAGTAAGCGTCTTTTCTTTGTCTTTGAGAAACTGGCTTACTCACTCCTCAGACTTGTCTGTTAAACAATTGTCACAAACAGATGGTTCAGGGTTAATGTCTCTTTTACCTGTAAAGAGTTAAGAAGCTCAGTGAACCTGGCTGACACCTGACCAGAGGATCAATGCGGGGACAAGATACTTTCAAATCTTGGTGCAGGGAAGTCTTTGTTTGTGCTGTTTGTTTTGTGCGTTGTTCACTCTTGGGAAAAAGAGGGACCAGACGTACAACCAGACTCTCCAAATCTTTCTGAATCAGTCTTTCATGTTTCAAATTTGTAAGTAGCCAGGCAAGGCGGGTTAGTCTTATGTTTGTTTTCTTTCAACTTGTGAAAGTTTTTCCTTTTGCTGGAAGGATTTTTACCTCTGCTTGCTGTAACTTTGAATCTAAGGCTGTGGGGGAGGTCATTCTAGTCTATATGAATCTGAATACCCTGTAAAAATTTTCCATCCTGATTTTACAGAGATAATTTTTACTTTTTCTTTCTTTAATTAAAAGCTTTCCTTTTTTAAGAACCTGATTGATTTTTTTCCCTTGTTTTAAGACCCAAGGGGATTGGGTCTGAACTCACCAGGGATTGGTGGGGGAAAAAGAAGGGGGGAAGGTTAATTCCTCTTTGTTTTAAGATCCAAGGAGTTTGGATCAGTGTAGCCTCTCAGGATAGCCCAGGAAGGGGAAAGTCTGGGGGGAAAAAGAGGAGGGGAAGGCTAATTTCTCTTTGTGTTCAGATCCAATGGGTTTGGGTCTTGGGTTCCCCAGGGAAGGTTTTGGGGGAACAGGAAGTGTGCCAGACACTATATTTTCGCTGGTGGCAGCGTACCAAATTTAAGTTAGTACTTAAGCTTAAAAGTAATCATGCAGGTCCCCACTTTTTGGATGCTAAAGTTCAAAGTGGGGAAAAAACCTTGACATAAATTATAGACATAATGTCAGTATATGCTCATAACTCTTAATACACATTTCATATATGCATTACACAGGAATATTGATGATCAGTGTGTTGTTAGTTTTTAAATGATACCTCACAAGGCATATTTTGTACAAAGATTATTACAATACTGTGTAGGATGTGAATACTGGGGTGCTTTCAGTCACAATCACCAGCACAATGTGTGTGCTTTGAATAAATCACAGAATCACACAATATCACGGTTGGGAGGGACCTCAGGAGATTATCTAGTCCAACCCACTGCTCAAAGCAGGACCAATCCCCAGACAGTTGAGGTAGTTGTGTCACTTAAATAGATTGTTACATATCTTTTCAGTAGGGGGATGCATCAATCTCTGGTCAAAGCTTGATTCAGTGTTAATGTAAATCTTCCCTTTCCCCTAGCATAAGGTAGATGTAATTGATTTGTCTCCACCCGTTCGTTACCTCTTTTTGACCCCTTCCATAAGTAGAAATTTCCCCAAGCTAATCTGCAAATACAAATGAAATCAGCTGTAGGTTTGCAGAATTTCGGCATCTTCAGTGGACATATTCAAGTGCACAGTCAGGCTCATTACTAGCAGTAACTGTTAAGGCTCCGATCCTTCTCTCTAGCTGATGACCGCTGCTTGTAAAGTGTGTTGACCAGCACTCTGCTCACTGTGTTTGAGCCCAGATAGAGCAAACAGACACCTGACCAAAAACATGGCCCCTGCTCAGCCTGGCAGAAGAGAACATGTTGGTCAAGTGCACTGAGACCATGCTTCCAAATAGGACAGATTATAGTCTGGTTTAGAGTACACTGGAAACTAAAGAATTACACAACATAAGGAACGGATGAGTTTTGTTACAAATAGTTCAGTGCTTAGCACTTAGATTACATTTTACATTTTCAGTGTGCTTTGTATATTTAACAAATTAATGCCCCTCGACATCTGTGTGAGGTACCCAATACTGGTCTTATTTTACAAACTGGGAAATTGAGGCAAGGAGGTCAGATGGCTTGCCCAGGACCTGAGAAGGAGTATCAGAGGCAGGATTAGAATGTAGGATTCCCTGGCTAAGACAATTAGACTAGTTCCCTCGCTTCCTCATCTCTCTTCTGCTACTAAACTCCAAAGAAATTCTCCATGTTTTTAAAAATAAGAATATTTCCTGCAGCAGTAAATAAGATTCAGTTATTCTTGAAGTAATTGGAGATCATTGACTTGTGTTCTTTGAAAAGCTTTTGATGTTATTTACTTTGAGCTGCTTGCTCCCCTCTGTTCTGTGGTGAAGAATGAGAACAAAGGAATGGGAATTCTGCCCAAATATGGCCTATAATGGGAATATGTATATTATATTTCAGCCAGAATGATATCCTCATTTCCCAGAATGAGGCTAGAAAATATATGCTCTTTGCTATATTAAAATAATTCTGGTGATCTTTTCATTGAGAAGCTCTATTATGTCCCCAGGCTTTGGAGCAGGGACTTGAAATATGGCCGGGGATGGCCTTTATGGACCTGCTTTGCAGTTAATATAGGTTAATCATATTAATGTATTGAAGGCAGCTGTTATTTGTAGGATCCCTGCCTCATCTGTTGGGGAAGTTGGAAGATGAGAGGTGAATGAGGCAGGGGCTTTCAGACGAGTAAGGATGATAACATGGTTATGACGTTGGGTGCTACCCTGGATTACTGGATTCTAACTTGCCTCTGCCAGTTCTTATGTGTTGCTAGACAAGCCAATCAAGCCAAACTTTTCCCAGGTAGTCACTAATTGTGTGTTCCTCATTTTCTGGCTGCCGGACTTTATACCTTGGGATCTGATCTGCAGACGCACAAAGCTCTCAGAGCTGCAACTGAAGTCAATGGGAGCTGTGCTTTGAGCATATTGCTAGGTATTATGGAAAAAATCAGGCTCAAAGCATCTCAAATTGGGCATGCAACATTCGTGTCAATACTGTGCCTCCATCCGTAAAATGGGGATAATATTACCACCTCACTGGGGTGTTGTGAAGATAAATTTATTAATGTTCTTGAAGCACTCAAATACTATGGTGGTGAATGCCACTGAAAAGCTCTACACGGCAGGGTTTGAATAGTGTGCAGTACATAAGGCCTGGGGCCACACATTAAACAATGAGGAGAAAATAAAATATTGAATAGCTGCTAGTAAGCCAGCATGACCTATCCCATGCAATGAATTAGGCAGGATCCTGTAGAAAAAATAGTATGTAATCATGTAAGTAAAGACTGCAACATATGACTTTACAACCTTAGTTTTGAGTGTAGTTTTTGTGACACAAGTATAAATAAAATCAATGGATAGAACTGTGAACCAGGTGGTATATACTGGAAAGTTGCCAGTTGCCAGTCTTCTGGGCCATAGTCTTTGTAAATATCTATTGTGTATTTGATCTGAATTACAATGCCTTGGATAGTCGTGCGTTGATCTCATTATCCAGTGATCCATCACTGAATATGACACTACCCAGATATTTAAAGTTCTCCACTACTTTCAGCTGAGTGCTGTCAATGGAGATACTCAGGATAGAAGCATTTGATCCAGGTGCAGGCTGATGGAGAACTTCTGTCTTTCCGAGGCTGATAATTACTCCAAAAAGTTGCAAGGCCTCAGCAAACTTGTTGACAATGTGCTGAAGATCATTTTCAGTGTGAGCCATGAGGGCACAGTAGTACATACGGTAGTAAGCAATAAAAGGATGATCAAAACTCTAAGAAGTGTTATAATTAGCAGCAGGGATAGAAATAAACTGATTTTTAAGAAGGTATCATGCTGAATTACAATGTGGAATTTGTTTTTCCAGTTCTATGGAAACTACTGAGAAGGAAACCCACTAGTATTTCCATGAAAGAAATTAGCATTAATAAGATTTTTTAAAGTATTGGGGATAGCTGACAGTTTGATATATATGCAGAAAGAATTGAGTGTGACACCTCTGATGGATAATATTTTAGCTTGCCTGAGGCTAAATTTAATTGTACATTTTTATTTTTAAGCATTAGTTAAATGAAAAACCCTTTATGACTTGAAAGATAGTTTTCAGATGCAAATGATAAGTTGTATTTTCTAGCTGAGTGGAAGCACAGAGATATTGATTGAAAAACTCCTATGATTGTAATTTGTGTATCTCTATGAGGGGGAAAGAAAATACTGCACCGCACAGGTAACCGAGAACTATAGAGATAAACACTTCATGGTAACTGATGACATCCAGATAACCAAAAGAGGACGCTGCATTGCTTTGTGATGTTATCATGATCCAGAATGTTGTTCAAAATTTTCCTTTATCATGTTTGTATGTAAATAAGAGCTACCACAAGATATTACCAAGTAAAATTTTATAAAAATAATAAAAATATTATTCTACTCTCCTCCAGATATAAAGCCCAGTTATTGATTCCAATGAAATTGATTATTCCATATCTTTTGCAAGGCTTTGTTTTAGCAGGAGCTCTTTTTTGAGCACATGCCACCAGAATTAGGACTAAGGCTTCTTGTCTTGATAGGGAGACCAGAAAGGGATGGGGTGTTAATAAAACCCTTGCTCATTTTTACAACATTATATGGTCTGGGGTTTTGTGTCAAGTTATCCCTGGCTAATTCCTATTGTAACAACTGCCCTTAGAAATCTTTTAAACTTTGGTTAAAGACACAGGGAACGAAGGGGGAAAAAAAGAGTTAAAGCATTTGAAATATAAAAGTAGTAAGTATAGCTTTCATTTTTACAGTATCCCCTATTCTCTTTCACTGTATATTGTTTTTAATGGGGAAAACTCTTGTTTGATAGTCTTTTAAATGAAATTAGAGATAGTATTAACTCTCCTTGTTTGTTGTGTGTAGGGGAGTTAGTTAAGGTGGTTTGGAGCTGCTGAAGTCCATCCTGCTTCCTTTAGGACAAAAGACTGTATTTTGTGTTTGTATTCATTGTAGAATTTTGACCCTAAGATTATCTCATGTAATTTGGGGGTGGAAGGATTACAACCAAATATTTAAAAAATTGGGAGGTAGGTGAAAAGCAATGCAATTTAAAAATAATTACCATTTTTAGCAAATTTTATGATTGTTGGGGATGGGGAAGGTGTCTGACTCCTGGTTTGTAAGTGTTTGGGGGTAACAATATGCTATATTTTGTATTCATTCTCTGGCACTCCTGCTCCCACTGATGGCAAAAAATGAAGAATATTGTTATACAAAGTCATATTTTGTCTTGTGTAATATACAGTCTCTGATGGCAGTATGGCTATGGGATTATTCTTCCCTTCCACGCATAGCAACACTATTTCTTCTCTACATACCACACAGAGCGATTTCTATTTCTGTGACTCTTCTATTTTTTTTGTCCACCTTTTCTGAGGGGGTGAGGAATATAGTGTACTGAAAACACTGCAAAAATATTCCTTCATATATTGTAGCATTTAGAAGATTTGAGTTAAATACAGTTTTATGTTTGCATTTTTAAAACATTGATTTGTGCTTTATCGTTATATTTGGAGGCATGGAATATATAACAATGGATATACAAATGTTTGTGTTGTGTAGATCAATGTTCCACTAAGATCCTGGGAAATTTTACTTACTATCATTTTATATAGTATGATTTCACAGAATCTTAGTGCAATATTGATCTACATAAGTACATAAGAGGTTGGTGCATTTTTGCTGACAGGGCTAAGTAGTCGATAGTTTCCAATCAGAGATTGGAATAGAGGTACTTGGTGACAATTTGTTACACTCAGGAGCACTAAGCATGCAAATGATATTTATTCACATATCAGTAAGAGAAACTCTATCTAGAAAGAAGGCAATTTTCTGTATTTGTTACCACAAGGTCACTACAAGCCAGGCTGGTGTCCATATATGATTACAAGTGACCAAGCCAAGCTCCTAAGTGTCTAGAAGGAATGATACGGCTTGGTTAGGACTGGTAGATATGAATAGAACACTGCTTTGTCCTTCAGCGGAAGACAGAGCTCCTTCTCACCCTCATGCACATTTCTTTTCTTCTGAAAAGTAAGTCACAATGGCTATTGAAGCATTTAGGGATTAAAACTAAAGAGGAAACAAGACATGTGACATGACAAGTAACACGGATGAAATCAGAAGCTCTAAATAAAAGTTATTTATTAGAGAGATGGGGGGACGGTGAGGTAATATCCTTTATCAGACCATCTTCTGTTGGTGAGAGAGAGACAAGCTTTTGAGCTACACTGAGCTCTTCTTCACTTCTCTCAGCAACAGAAGTTGGTCCAATAAATATTATTTCACTCACCTTGTCTCTGTAATGTCTTAGGATCAATATGGCTACAACAACAGTGCATATAAAAGTTATTTATGTTCTTCATGATTAAACATTGCAGCTCTTCCACACTTCTCAAATAACTTGAACTGGAACCATTAGCCATTAATAGACTCAGGCTTCTGAGATAATACAGTACAATTTTAAAAACTTGTGCTACTTGCCAAACTCTGGTCCCTTGAAAAACAAACAACCAAACAAACCCCCAAACAAGCAAACAAAAATGGCAAGTGAACCTTGATCAAGGGTTCCATGGGAACTAGAATCCTTCCCTCAGGGGATGGAGCTCTTTAGCTGCTAATGCTCTGTATACAGCCAATGAGTTGCTGTTCCTCTATCCCTTGCTTATGGGTGTGTGCCCATGCATCAATGTGGTTCAGGGGTTCCCAAATCCTCTGCTGTTTTCCCCTGTACTGCTGAGATTGCAGATCACGGCTCTGTGGAACTGTGAGAGGGTGAAATTCACCCCACTCACATTAAGTCACATATTTGGACTGTATACAGGTGGCGTATGGAGAATTTAAATTCACTCCCACAACCCCAGGGATGGAGTGTGTGCAACTGTTAATTCGGCCTATGGGCTGGAATAGCAGCCACAGCCTATGTATTTGAGAAAATGAATTGGCAAATAAATGCTGGAACCAGGTGTGTCTGGCTCCCAATAATATACCTACAGAAGTATGAACTTGTCCAAAAAACAACTTACTGGATTTGTGAAAAGTATGTTGTTTTCACTGCCAGAAGAAAAATCTTTAGAAGACCAAGTAATATATTCATAGACTTCAAAATTAAAAGATGGTGCTGAAATTCCCGACTGTGTTCAGAGACCAGATTCTGAATTTAGATCTTCTGCAGAAGAAACAATGTGTTAAACATTTTGCACTTAAATTCTCTACATGATGAGTAGTCAGGCAAGTGAGGCAAGTCAGTCCATTGCAACATGACTAGAAACTCAAAACAGAGTCATACAAAAAGTGGAAACTAGGTCAAATTATGAAGGATGAATATAAAACACCACCACCACCACAAAATTAGAAAGGCTAAGGCAGAAAATGAAATTAAACAAGATAGAGACATGGAAGTAACACAAAAACATTTTACAAATACGTGAGATGCAAGAGAAAGACCAAGGACAGGATGGGCCCATTACTCAATAAGGAGAAAAAGACAATAACAGAAAATGCACCAATGACCAAAGTGTTAAATGACTTTTTTTGTTTTAGTTTTCAACAAAAAAAGGTAGCAGTGACTGGATAAATAACAGTGAACATCAGTGTAAATTGGGTAGGATCTGAGGCTAAAATAGGAAAAGAATAGGTTAGGAATTACTTAGACAGGTTGGATGTCTTCAAGTCAGCAGGACCTGATAAAATGCATTCTAGAATACTTAAGGAACTGTCTGAAGAGTGTCTGAGTCATGAGCAATTATCTTTGAGAACTCATGGAGTATAGGAGATACCAGAGGAAGGGAAAAGTACCTATCTACAAAAAGTGGAAATACGACAATGCACAGAATTATAGACTAGTCGGCTTAACTTTGATACCCAGAAAGATAATGGAGCAAATAATGAAACAATCAATTTGTAAGCACCTATAAGAAAATAAGGTGATAAGTAACACCCAACATGCATTTCTCAAGAAGAAATGATGTCAAACCAACTTAATATACTTCTTTGACAAGATAAGAAGCTTTGTGGATAGGGGTAAATAGTAAGTGGATAGGGGTAAGTAGTAAATATGATATATCTTGTCTATAGTAAGGCTTTTGATACTGACCAAGGATAGCAACTGTGAGTGGGGTGCAGAGAAGGGAGAAGTATGATAAATGGACTTTTGGTTGCTAGACTTCAGAACCTGAAGGGAAAAGGACACTGACCAACCTACTTGGGGGTGGTCTTTTGCTTATGTTTTATGCTTATGAACCCTATTGGTGGTGTTATCCCAAATTAATGCTGAGTTGCTCCCCTTCTTTTATTAAAAGTTTCGTTCTACATTCAGACTCTGTGCTTGCAAGAAGGAAAGTACTGCCTCTTAAAGGTGCCCAGGAGGTGGTGTGTAATTATTGCAGGTCACTGGGTTGGGGCTCGAGCCAGTTTTGTGTTGTATTGTTGAAAAGGAACCCCTAGATACTGAACCCAGCCCTAGTTGCTGCCAACTCTGACTGGAAGAAGGGTTACATACACATATAAAATCATGGGGTCTAAATTAGCTGTAACCACTCAAGGAAGAGATCTTGGACTTATTGTGGATAGTTCTCTGAAAACATCCATTCAATGTGCAGCGGCAGTCAAAAAAACAAACAGAATATTGGGAATCATTAGGAAAGGGATAGATAATAAGACAGAAAATATCATATTACCTCTATATAAATCCAGGGTATGCCCACATCTTGAATACTGCATGCAGATGTGGTTGCCCCATCTCAAATAAGATATATTGGAATTGAAAAAGGTTCAGTGAAGGGCAACAAAAACTGATTAGGGGTATGGAACGGCTTCCATATGAGAAGAAATGAATAAGACTGGGACTTTTCAGCTTGGAAAAGAGATAACTAAGGGGAAATACTATAGAAGTCTATAAAATCATGACTGATGTGGAGAAAGTAAATCAGGAAGTGTTATTTACTCCTTCTCATAACACAAGAATTAGGGGTCACCAAATGAAATTAATAGGCAGCAAGTTTAAAACAAACAAAAGGAAGTATTTTTTCACAGAACACATAGTCATCCTGTGGAACTCCTTGCCAGAGGTTGTTGTGAAGGCCAAGACTATAACAAGGTTAAAAAAAGAGCTAGATAAGTTCATAGAGGATGGGTCCATCAATAGCTATTAGCCAAGACAGGCAGGAATGGTGTCCCTAGCTTCTGTTTGCCAGAAGCTGAGAATGGGCGACAGGGGATGGATCAGTTGATGATTGCCTGTTCTGTTAATTCCCTCTAGGGCCCTTGGTTGGCCACTGTCAGAAGATAGGATCCTGGGCTAGATGGACCTTTGGTCTGACCCAGTATGGCTGTTCTTATGTTCTTATGTAAACACTTTGGAGAACAATATTAGAATTAAAAATGATGTTGACAAACTGGAAAAACAGTCTGAAATAAATAGGATGAAACTCAATCAGGAGAAATGCAAAATACTGCACTAAGGAGGGAATAAATAATTGCAGATATCTAAAATGGGAAATGATTGCCTATGAAGGAGTACTGCAGAAAAGGATCCGGGAATCATAGTGGATCACAAACTAAATATGAGTTAACAATGTAATACTCCTGCAAAAAAAGCAAACATTATTCTGGGATGTATTTGCAGGAGTGCTGTAAGCAATAGACAAGAATTAATTCTTGTACTCTACTCAGCACTGATAAGGCCTCAACTTGAGTATTTTGTTCAGTTCTGGGCACCACACTTTGGGAAAGATGTGGACAAATTGGAGACAGCAGAGGAGAGCAACACAAATGATGAAAGGTCTAGAAAACATGATGTATAAGTATGGAGTGAAAGAAATGGGTTCCCTTAGTCTGGAGAAAAGAAGACTGAGGGGAAATATAAGTCTTCAAGTAATAAAAGGCTGTGATAAATTGGGTGATAATTTGTTCTTCTTAATGCCTCAGGACAGGACAAGAAATAATGGGCTTAAATTTCAGCAAGGGAGATTTAAGTTAGATATTAGGAAAAAAATTCTTAACTGTAGGGGTCGTTAAGCACTGGAATAAATTGCCTAGGGAAGTTGTGGAATCTCCATGATTGGAGATTTTTAAGAGCAGGTTAGACAAACACCTGTCAGGGATGGTCTAGATCAGAGGGGGGCAAACTGTGGCCCGTGGGCTACATCTGGCCCGCAGGACCATCCTGTCTGGTTCTTGAGCTCCTGGCTGGGAAGGCTAGTCTCCGATGCCTCCCATGCTGTCCCCATTCCCCTGCAGACTCAGTTCACCATGCCACCAGCGCTCTGGGTGGCGGGGCTGTAAACTCTGGGCAGTGCAACGGCGTGACTGACTTTGGCTGGGCGGCGCGGCTGCCAGTCCTGCTGCTCTGAGGGGTATGGTAAGGTGGCAGGGAGCAGGGTTGGATGGGTCAGAGTTCAGGGGGGCGGTCAGGAGACAGGGAGCAGGTGGAGGTTGGATAGGCATAGGAGTCCCGGGGGGCTGTCAGGGGGCAGGGGTGAGGATAGGGGTTGGGGCAGTCAAGGGACATGGAGCAGGGGGGTTTGATAGGGGGTGGGGACCCAGGGGGGTGGTTAGGGGCGAGGGGGTTCCGGGAGGGAGTGTTTAGGTGACAAGGAGCAGAAGGGGTTGGATAGGTCGGGGGTTATGAGGGGGGCAGTCAGGGTGTGGGAAGTGGGAGGGGGCAGATGGGGCAGGAGCCAGGCTGTTTGGGTTGGCACAGCCTTCCCTACTTGGCCGTCCATACAGTATTGGAACCCCAATGTGGCCCTCAGGCCAAAAACTTTGCCCACCCGAGTCTAGATAATACTTAGTCCTGCCTTAGTGCAAGGGAATGGACTAAGTGACCTGCTGAAGTCCCTTTCAGTCCTACATTTCTGTTGTTCTATGGGAAACTTCATATCAATGCTTTCTATGACCAAGCAAAGGGAACTGAAAGCTGCACGACATGGTGTGAGGGAATGATAGCGGTAGCAAATGAGAAATATGGAACTTCTAAATAGATGTTCAAGTACTTTTTCACTTACTAGGCGATCATGAAATTAAAGATTATATGGCATTGCATAAGTACAAGGGGGCAGAGTTAATGTTGCATGCCTCTGGCATTTCCTGGCTTCTGAGCACTTACCCATGTGCATTCATTGTTCTCATAGCATAGTTTCATAGTATTCTATGTAACCTTTAGTGGCATTGACAGAAATTAGCATAGAACAGATTTGCGTGTTTAACAGAGTAATTCAGCTAAATAGCCCTAGCAATCACGAATTTATCATTAGATCCAAGAGGAGGGGTTAGTCCTGTACCAGGATTTATCTCTTTTTCAGTAATTTCATTTCAGATGATTTCAAAATAAATAGATGCTCTTCAAAGACAGCAGCCAAGTAATTATTTTCCTTTAACAAGCTTATTAGTTTATTGATTTATGTTGAAGTAGGCTTCAGTGTCACTACATTTCATTTGCAGTATATTGTTGTTTGAAGAATGAAAGATGATTATGAAGAACCACCACTGTCTTATTAGAGTGTTACTATTTACAATTCTATAGCTAAGGGTCTGCCAGTTTTTACATTTCAAATCCCTTTGCTTCAGTGTATCTTATAATTTGGCTATTAAAAATTATTCTGCCTTTAGGACCTATGAGTTTTTTTTCAACAGTCTAACAAAGTTACTTGAGTCAGTTTGAATTTGAGCATTTCATATTTTTGCAGATTTGTCTGTGTCTATATATATATAAAGGGAAAAATATGAATTAAGATATGAATGGTAAGGGTAAGATATGAATTTATGAATTACAACCATTTAGTGGTCTGCAAGGTACTGTACATAATAAGAGCCATTCCCATTCTACCCATGACTCCTTTTGACATAATGGACAACTTAAGGTTCATAGCATTTTAAAAAAAAATTGCTGAAATCCTTATGATAAAGGCTGCATTCTTAGAGGGCCGCCCAGGAATGGAGCTTAGTCAGCAGCTCTCAGGATATGGTATTGCCCAAGGATCTGGTTCTAAAAGTAGTTGAGTACCTCCTGTGAGCTACTAACTAAACTTCACTCCAATGCAGTCAATGGCAACAGCTTAGGAACTTGTAGGAATGTGCATTAATTAAGTAGGAGCCTGAAACAACAATTACAGTAGATTCAGTCTTGCCATAGTTCAAGCCTACAGATTTTGCAGTTAAACTTTTAGGTTCCAGGAAAGACAACAAGAGCTGCCCCGAATGCCAGTTTCTACAGTGAATTTATTAACCCATAGCTCAGAAATAACAAATAGCTCCAACTCCAGCTTTTATATTGCAAATGTAGTGGACTAACAGTTATTCCAGAAAATGCACTTTAGTACAAGACTGTGTGGATCAAACATTCTTTTTATCATCTCATAACAGCCTACCCCTTCTGAGATTTATCTTGCACCTCTAATTAACACCTTGACTAAATTCTAGAGATGACCCCAAACCAGTGGCTCCACACACTGAAGTTGTGCATATTAACCTATTGTTTTTCTTTATGCTGCAGGTAAGTAGGTATCATATTTCAGCAGAATGGGTTCAGTTCCATTGTGCAGTGTGGACAGTCCATCAACTGCTCACGAGTAGACATTTGTATGCCCTGAGTTCTACTTGTTGGTGCTTCTCTTTGGCAGAATAGGAAGAGGAAGGTTGGACAAAACTGGGAAGCTGAAGGATGGGCAGGGCTCTATGGGTCTATGTCTATGCCACTCCACCAGTCAAACCTCCCGCAGAAGAGGGATGCGTCTACAATAGAGAACACTGCCACTGTCTGTGAGCTGTAGTGCAGCCACACAGCAGCTCTACTAATACTTCGGAGTTTGAAAAAGAGGAGTCCATCCTCTCAGCCACTGCTCACCCATGTAAAGCTCATTTACTCAAGCCTGAGCAAGGGAAAGGATTTGGACCATGATGAGTGATGCATAAACACTGTGATGGTTCAGGGCAAGTTGCACCCATAGGCACTCGTTACAAGTGGTAAGCCTCCACTTGCACTTCTCCCAGAGTAGAACTCCTCAGTCTGCCCCACTTTAGACTAGATCACCAGGCTAAAACACCTCTTATTGCTGCCATACTCTCATGGATACAAGGTGAGCTGTGCCCTAGACCCCTTTGCAGTCCTTCTTGAGTGCACTTCTCAGGGGACAGGTTTTGCTACCTTCACCTCTCTCTGGGTAGAATCCTGTGGTTCTTCTGCTCAGTCTTGATCCCCCATTTCCAAGCGGTTAAACATGATAGCGCCCACTGCATTTGGCACTTGTAAGAAACATCCCTCCAGGAGCCTGTGACCAGTGGGTGATTAAAATAACTCAAAACAGCTCCTTCCAAATAAACACACTATTTACCCAGAGGTATGCAACAAGCAAAGAAAGGGACAAAACCACAAAAGATCTGCATGCCTGAGTCTTACTTAAAGCTTATCATGTCTCTCAAAGCTTAAGCAAAATCAGCTGCCTCAGACCCCCCTCGCAGGACCTGGGTCCCAGTCTGACTGCTATCCAGGAACACCCTCTGACAGTTGAGACCCACCCTTCCCTTTCTGCAGGAAAAGTTTATAATTATTAGTGCCCTTTTGATCTCAGGACCTCAGGCAAGGCAAACCAGTTGTGTAATATGGCTGGGTGCCTTGAAGAAGCATCTTCTCAATAATGGCCCAGACACTGTTCCCTTAATCTCTCAACATCGCTCTGTTTCCTTTTACTTTTCCTAACAGTGCCTTTTGGTTTAGCTTACTATAATCAGACCAACCAATAAACTGAGATACACAATATTCATAAAAGTAATGCAGATCTCCCATGTTCTCCCCACACAACACAAAGTATTATTGCTTACAGAAAGATTGGCTTTTACTGTACCTTCTATGGACAATTAAATATGTGAAATCCAAATATGTGGAATCCAAAAAGGGATTGCAGTACATTTGTTAACTTTAAAATGTGCACTTTGAATGGCCAATACTGCAAGTATCAAACTGAAGCTGGATGAGTTTGATTGATTGGATGATTAGTCATTACTAATACAAACACTGTTCTGGGCCTGCCCAAGTGCTGTAAATCCCTCCCTGGCATTAACAATGCAAGTCTGAAAGAGACCATGTAGAGACACTGCAGAACTTCTTTCAGTCTTGTAGATGCTAGTCAGGCTCACTGTCACAGGGTCTGCACAGGTTTCTGCCTTCTCACTCTGTGCCCAGGCTGGTAAAATAAGAATGCTCATACCTTCTTCTGGTGTTTCACCCTTGTGCTTTATTTTACAGTGCCACCATGCAGTCCCCTTGATCCCCCAACATTTATCCCCTTTCCAGGGTCACTTAGCCCTTGAGGCTCCCTTCCTGTGGTGAGAAGACAGAGCTGTAGCCTCCTGTCCCCTCCCAGGCTGGCCTCCTGACTGAGTTTGGTTTAGGGCTTTTATAGCCCTTCCAGCCTTCAGACCAGCTGTCACTGCTTAGCTCAGTCTATTGCAGTGAGCCAGCCCTCGTTAGGGCCCTCAGCTGGGCTCCCTGCTGGCTGCTTTGCACCTCTGCCCCTGGCCTCTCTGCCCGACAGCAAGTCTTACCCAGCATTTTAGCAGGGCAGTCAAGGGGTTTTACCACTGCCCTGCCACGCTCACGCAGTATCTGTAACAGGTTAATTAATATTTGAACTATTGGTCATATTACAGGTGCAAATCAGGTGTCTGCTTTCAGGCTTTGGAGAAACACTTAAAGGTGCTGCTGCAGATATTGCACAGGCATTTTGCAGACATTAGACAATGCCATTCTTTTGAGAAGGGTAGTTCTTTGGATACAGTTATGATTGGCATACTATTCTACTAATACAATCCTTAAGATCTTGTTTACATGCTCTGCCCTATGTCCACAACACAATGCCAGAAAGTTGTAAAATGTGTTTCATACTGTGCTATTTGATGGTTTCAGTTCAGTATGTTAAGATTTATCACCTAGAAATGTATCTTCCCAGCAACTCATTTCAGAACAATTATATTTGGAAGCTAACTTTGAAATCCAGCTTTTAACATAGCAATGATCATATCAACTGTGGGCTCCCCAGAAGACTTTGGAACCCAGACAACTACAGAATAGTTTATTAATGTGATAATGCACTTGGAAATAACACAACCCTAAAGAATTTTAATGAAAAAAATTATTTTGAATAAATATTTTGATTCTGGAAATAGGCAAGGGTCAATCCTGGCCTTGTTTGCTCTGCTGTGTTGAGGCCAGCTATTCTCCACTCCAGTTCCTGAAAGGGTTTCCAGACAGCATACTTTGTCCCTTGTTATGTGACAAGTGACAGGAGCTGCCCTCAGCCTATGTGCAGGGCCGGCTCCAGGCCCCAGCACACCAAGTGCGTGCTTGGGGCGGCATGCCGTGGGGGGCACTCTGCTGCTTGCCGGGAGGGTGGCAGGCTGCTCCGGTGGACCTGCCACAGGTGTGCCTGCGGAGAGTCTACTGGTCCTGCACCTCTGGTGGAGCACCTGCAGGCACACCTGCGGGAGGTCCACCGGAGCCGCGGGACCAGCGGACCTTCCGCAGCCACGTCTGCGGGAGATTCATGGGAGCCGCAGGACCGGCGACCGGCAGAGCACCCCCCCGTGGTGTGCCACTGTGTTTGGGGCAGCGAAATGACTAGAGCTGGCCCTGCCTATGTGCATGATGTCAGTATGATTTTGTAAATGTACAATACCTCCCTAGTGCTACAAAGGGATGACTGCTCTCCATGGCACGCTGACAGCCAACCACAGAGTCATAGCGCACAGAGCAATACTGAGGGGGGTGAGACTGCAGAGAGCACACTTACATGGTCTTTTTGGCCTCCCAAAGTGACTCTGAATGCAGCTGCTCTGCACCATGCCTCACTTAGTTTGGTTAGCCATGCATGGAGCTGGCCTATTCAGTAGAGAATGATGTATGAACACCATTCTCCTGTGGAACCACAAGCCATGGTTTGGCACCATCATGAGTTCTTACCCCTGCAATCAGGTGTAGCAATGCCTCAGTTTTTCCTGTGATCTGCATTCACCCCCTCGCACTAGGGTAATTTCTTATGGTTGTTAGTGCCTTAACCTTCCAGCCAAAGCAAGTCCACTCTTTCCATGGTAAGGAAGAGTTCAAGCATAAACCAACATGTTCTTGGCCTTTCCTGTGCCAAAATCCCCCCCTGCCCTCACCAGGGGCTGCAGGGACAGTGCTGGCTGCTTACGGGAGCAGTGCAGAGTGAGGGCAACCAAAAGCCTGTCTTAGCCCCTCCTGGTTTGGCTGCAGTAGCCTCCAGGAGATAGGGCCTGATTGAGAGACACCCAGCAAAACCATGAGGGTTGGCAACCCTAAAATACACACCCATGACCAGATTTTGCAGCCTTTTCTAAATCTTTATTCTGAGTCTTAATATGAGGTTATGATTCAGCAAGTCTTGTAAAAACTATTAGGCATATCAATCACACCTACTTCACACCAGGCTACACTGATATGTTCTTGTAATTTCACCATCATTCTTTTTCTCTTTTTATCACCCTCTTCCATTCTGCATTTGAGTCATTCAATTTCTTACCTTACAATTTCATACAATTTCTGTTATGGCCACCCACCAAAGAAATAGGTTGAAGTGAAGTTTTCTGCATGTGTGGTGCAGCTGCTGGTGCTGTGTATTGACATGGAGTGTGGCTACAGAGACCAAAGGTCATCTCCATTTTGGAAAGCATGGTTCTGGACCGCTGGTTGCTGCAGGCTGTAATCGTCACCAGCATTTGGTTTCTGTTGTCTTAGAGCTATGTCATGTTTTTGTAAAAATAATTTGATTAAAATACAAGCTCTCTGTGCCTCAGTAAGGAGAACATACAAATTATAGAAATTGCCTCACAGAATTAAACCAGTGGTCCATCTAGTCCAGGGATCAGCAACCTTTGGCATGCGGCTCACCAGTGTAAGCACCTTGGTGAGTCGGGCTGGTTTGTTTACCTGCAGGTTCGGCCGATCGTGGCTCCCACTGGCCATGGTTCACAGTCGCAAGACAATAGGGGCTGCGGGAAGCAGTGCAGACTAAGGGATGTGCTGGCTGCATCTTCCCGCCACCCCCATTGGCCTGGAGTGGTGAACTGTGGTCAGTGGGAGCCGCAATCAACCGAACCTGTGGACATGGCAGGTAAACAAACCAGCCCAGCCCACCAGAGTGCTTACCCTGGCGAGCTGTGTGCCAAAGGTTGCCTATCCCTGATCTAGTCTGATATTTTATCTCTGATGTTAACCTGCACCAGATACTACATTATGTACAATTATATTTTTACATGTCCTTAAAGGAAATTTCTTTTTAACTCGGCACTTAACAGTTCATTATGAACTAGGAGGATTTATATCCATAATAATATTTTATATCATCTTGTGTTATTGCAGATGTTCCTGCCCATAGAAATATTTTATCAGTTATTCATCCTGCTAAGCTCTTGCACTCATCATATGTTGCAGCAGTGAGTTCCTGAGGTTAATTATATATTACGACATAGAGTATTTTCTTTCATCAGTTTTAAAAGTCCTACCTTTCAGTTTAATTGAATGTCTACTTGTTCTTCTATTATGAGGAAGAATAGGAACATCCGATTTACTTTCCCTTTCCCATTAATAACTTTCTTTACCTTTATCATACCTCCTCTTATATATCTTTGCTATGAACTAATACTGACATGTGTACCTACCTTTATAATTTATACTCCACTTATATTGGTGGTTGTTAAGATTGTGATTATTTAAAATGCAGTAATTTTTATTTTAAAGAATATTAAATATGAAAAAACCCCAGACCAGTAAAGAGCTCATGTATTGCGGAAGTCATGAGTACCTATGATATATCTTGTGCCAGCAGTGTCTGACTGATAGACAAATAAGAAAAAACACACACAGTATTATAAGATATTTGCTTATCCATAATGTAAACTATAAACTAACTAAAAGAGTATAAAACTGCTCTTATGTTCTTGATCTGTGTCAAATTTTATGGAAGAATAAACTGACTATAGTGTTTTAAGCACACTTTAATTTTAGATTATTAGCAAAAATAAGCTGTGCTTTGCTCCTTTTTTAAAAAAATATCTTTTTTTCTCTTTTTGTTGGGTGGAGATTTATTAGTGTGCCCCATTGAGGATTGAAAATATTCCTTTTTGAAGGAATAAAGACACTAAAATAATCCCTCCAGCACTACAGAATCATTGTTGAATTCAGTTTGCAATTTTCATGTAGCAAATCATATAAAATAATATATGATTTCATGAGCCTTGGTTAGCAGGGATGACAAAACAACAGGCAGAAGCAAACAGATAATACCCTATGGATACTTTTGACTAAGTTAAAAGGAGAATTGAACTCCTTTTGTATTATGAACTAATAACCAAACCAAAACCTGTTTGGTTCAATTTTAAGGTTTATTATATCTGATTCATTGTTTGTGAATCCCAAACAAATGGTTAAGCTCCAGCCATATACTTTCATTTTCATTTTGGGTCATTGTTTTTACTCTACATTGAACAGTCACATTCATGATCATTTTGAATGTTTGAGTGTTACTCTCTCCTCATATGGATATATGCACCACATGTGATGGAACCCTGTTAATTCAATTGAATCATTGTATATTTTAAAGCTAGTGGAGCCTGTCCAGAACCTTTAGGATGGGCACTCTTCCTTTTTTTTTTTCAGTTTGGAATGAATTGACATAGATATTCGTCTCAATTTTGTAATTTGACTCTGAATTTTTTAAGGCAACAGAAGCACCAATTAATTAAAATGCTTGACTATTCATTAGTATTCTTACTCCTAAGAAGTGAAAGGTTTCTCTCACATGACATTTTTTTTTTATCCTTAATGTATCATGAGAGAG
Source organism: Gopherus flavomarginatus (assembly GCF_025201925.1). Taxonomy (NCBI): domain Eukaryota; kingdom Metazoa; phylum Chordata; order Testudines; family Testudinidae; genus Gopherus; species Gopherus flavomarginatus. Next base: position 36,707,175 of record NC_066617.1, read on the forward strand.
ATGCCTCTCTGTTCTCACCGTGGTGTCCCCGAGGAGTCTCTACTGGGACCAGTCCTATTCAATATATTCATAAATGACCTGGAAAAAGGGGTGAACAGTGAGGTGGCAAAATCTTCAGATGATACAAAACTGCTCAAAAAAGTTAAGTCCCAGGCAGAATGCAAAGAGCTAAAAAGAGATCTCTCAAAACTGGGTACTGGACAACAAAATGGCAGATGAAATTTAATGTTGACAAATGCAAAGTAATGCACATTGGAAAACATAATCCCAACTATACATATAAAATAATGGGGTCTAAATTGGCTGTTATCACTCAAGAAAGGGTTCTTGAAGTCATTGTGCATAGTTCTCTGAAAACATCCACTCAGTGTGCAGCAGCAGTCAAAAAAGCAAACAGAATGTTGGGAATCATTAACAAAGGGATAGATAATAAGACAGAAATTATCATATTGCCTCTATATAAATATTTGGTATGCCCGTATCTTGAATACTGCATGCAGATGTGGTCGCCCCATCTCAAAAAAGATATATTGGAATTGGAAAAGGTTCAGAAAAGAGCAACAAAAATTATTAGGGGCTGGAATGGATGCCATATGAGGAGAAATTAATAAGATTGGGACTTTTCAGCTTGGAAAAGAGATGACAAAGAGAGGATATGATAGAGGTCTATAAAATCATGACTGATGTGGAGAAAATAAATAAGGAAGTGTTATTTACTCCTCATAACTTAAGAACTAGGAGTTACTAAATGAAATTAATAGGCAGCAGGTTTAAAACAAATGAAAGGAAATATTTTTTCATACTATGCACAGTTTACCTGTGGAACTCCTTGCCAGAGGATGTTGTGAAGGCCAAGACTATAGCAGGGTTCAAAAAAGTACTAGATAAGTTCATGGAGGATAGGTCCAACAATGGCTATTAGCCAGGATGGGCAGAGATGGTATCCCTAGGCTCTGTGTGCCAGAAGCTGGGAATGGGCGGCAAGGGATGGATCACTTGATGATTATCTATTCTGTTCATTCTCTCTTGGGCACCTTTCATTAGCCACTGTTGGAAGACAGGATACTGGGCTAGATGGACCTTTGGTCTGACCCAGTATGGCCTTCTTATTTTCTTCCTTTTTTGCATTCAGTGGAATTGAGCATAAAACTGGGGGCAGAATATGGGCTACTATATTTATAACCTGATTGTTCTGACTGGGCAAAGGCCCATGATGCAGGTAATGCAGAACTTCACTAACCCCAGAAGGAGCTCCTGGAATCATTATGCCCTGGAGAGGCCCAATGCCTTTTGGAACTCTTTGGCATGCAGAAAGTTAGGTACCAAGAAAATAGAGCCAGTTAAGAACAATGTTATGTAATCAACCCTGGCCTACACTAGCAAAAGTACGCTATTCAGCATCAAATACTTAGTTTAGTCTCGGAGTTTAATTTCAGAGGACCGAGAAAATAGGTGATACTGTACATAAGCACAATGGGGCAGCTAATGATAGAGTGCCAGCCATAAGTGTCCATGCTATTTATGATTGAAGTTGGACATTTTAATAATAATAACAAAATAAGCCTTTTTTGTGTGCTGAATGGGAGATATTTGTGAGAGGCCAAATCAATTTCCATTTATCATATGCTTTGAGCATAATCCAATTTGCTGAAACTCTGTCCACCAATAAGAGTAGAAAACAAATCTTCCATATGAGGTAGTGGATATTAGCCTGCACATAAAACTGGATTCACTATCACTTTGAAATCTCCACAAATTTGGACTGAGTCATCCTTTTTGATTGGTAGTACAGTGGGTGTAGCCCTCTCACTGTGAGAAACCAGTGACAAGTCTCTGATGTTCACTAAACAGACCAAATCATCTTCCACCTGAGGCTTCATAGCATAAGGCACAACTCTGGGCTTGTCATATTTCAGCTGCCTGTCAGATTTAATAGTGAGTTTCACTGACGTTGCTTCTCTGTCCAAGTTCTTTTTCAAAAACCTTGAAGTGTCTGTACAGTATTTCTCTAAGATTTTAAGGTGCTTCCATGTTGCCTGGATCTCTGACCAATTCACTTTGGTGGATACTTTCCTTCAATCACATACAAGAGTAAAATGACTGATTGTCCATCTAGCTGAACTTTCATATGGAGTATCCCTTTTGGGACTAACTTTTTTCTAGTATAAGCCTTCAAAGCCATGAAGTTTCTTCTAGGAGAACTTCTGACAAAGTCTGGTGATAAGTAGATGCAGAAATCAGTGAAACAGCAGCTCCAGTCTCAAGCTCCATTCTTGTAGGAACACCTTCAATCAAGGATGCTTCCAATAACATGTGTAGTGCTAGGTCTCGGTCAGTATCACTAGAGCTCTCATCTTTTTCCACATTATGAATTACCAACTTCGATCCTTTCTTAGCTTCCATGTGTTCCTGATCACTGAACTGTGCAACAGATCATATGGATGTATCTTTTCTTCTGGAACTTTCTGCAAATAATCTGAATTGCCTAGCAATTCTTCTCAGCGTGCATAGTTTTTGCACAATGATAACACCGAAATTCATTACATTCCCATGGGCTTCTGTCTTGCCAATGTAGGAGATGAACTTTTTGGTTCACACTGAATTCCAGAGACTCCTTCTCTGCAAACTCCATTGCAACTATCACTTCCACAGCCTTTTTTAATGTAAGTGCTGATACAATCAGCAACTTTTTCTGGATGAGGTCATTGTGTAACCCAGAGGGCATCACTTAATGTGTTTCTGAACTGACAATGCTCAAAATTTCATCAACAAAGGGTGCTACTGTCTCTTCATTTGCCTGATGTCACTGATTAAACCAATATTATTCAGCTATCATCAACATGGTAGGAGAAAAATGTTGCTGCATTGCTGCAGTAATTTGCACCATACCTGGCAATTCTAGGCACAACTGGAGACTATAGGTCATGCAGCAGTGTGTATGCCTTTGGGCTCATCACTCTCAGCAAAGATGAAACTCATCCTTCTGGAATGGTGTTGCAGGTTACAAATTAGTCAAAATGTTAGAGGTACACCACCCGTGATTTGTAGTGTTCATCTAACTCATCAACATTCCTCAGAAAAGATGCCATTTCTCTGTTCAACTTTGTATCTCCCAGAAACTATTCCACAAGAAAATTCCTTTTTTGTTATTACACTATCTGTTCTAGGTCACTCTTTAGTGGCTGTGTGCTTACACACTCTTTTGGCTGTAACTGGCAATAGACCATCAGTACAGGTCAGTCAAGATGGTTGCTTATTTCCACTTCACTACTTTACTTGAACATTTCCCACAGTAATTGTAGAACGTTCATCTTTTTTGTATATTTATGTAAGCAGTCTGAATGAGCTCTCCAGTGACATCTAGTGGTGAGCTGTGGAAAAAGACTTCAGGAGCTGATCTCATTTGCATGGACACACCCACCCTGCCTAGATGCTCTGCATGATGGGATTGCTTGCCCAAATGATCACTTGTGGCTGGTGTTGATCCACAGTCTCCTTGCTGTTGGGGTCAGGAGTAAAAAAGGGTTGTTACCCTTGTTTTGTGAACCGAGGGCAGCAGAACTGTATCTGGCATACCCTGATGGAGGGCCTCTCCATCGGGGTATGCCAGATGATTTAAGCAATAGGTCACATACAACAGTCAGTAGTTCTGCAATTTCATATTTGAATTTCTTCTGAACTCTTGGGTGAATACAATCTGGCCCTGGGGAGTTATTGCTGTTTAAATTTATAAATTTGTTCCAAAACCTCCTCTACTGACACCTCAGCCTGGGACAGTTCCTAGGATTTGTCTCCTAAAAAAAAATGGCTCAGATGTGAGACTCTCACTCATATCCTCTGCAGTGAAGACTAATGCAAAGAATTCATTTAGTTTGTCTGCAATGGCCTTGTCTTCCTTTAGTGCTCCTTTAGCGTCTTGGTCATTCAGTGGCCTCACGGACTGTTAGGCAGGCTTCCTGTTTCCAGTGTACTAAAAAAAAATACTGCTAATTTTTGTGTCTTTTGCTAGATGCTCTTCAAAATCTTTTTTGGCCTATCTAATTATACTTTTATACTTGACTTGCCAGAATGTATGTTCCTTTCTATTTTCCTCAGTAGGATTTACCTTCCAATTTTTAAAGGATGTTCTCTTTGTCTATGACTGTCTCTTTGTTATTTAGCCACCATAGTGGCATTTTTTGGTAATTTTTTGCTGTTTATTAATTATTATTATTATTATTTATTTTGGAGTTTATATTTAGTTTGAGCTTCTATAACGATATTTTAAAAAAAGTTTCCATGCAGCTTTCAGGGATTTCAATTTGCAACTGTTTCTTTTAATTTCCATTTAACTAGCTTCCTCATTTTTGTGTAGTCCCCTTTTTAAAGTTAAATGCTGCTGTGGAGGGTTTCTTGGGTACTTACTCCCCTGAAGGGATGTTACATTTAATTACCTTATGATTTCTATTAAAAAGAGAATCACCTATATTCACCTCTTGAACCAGATCATGTGTGCCACTTAGGACTAAATCAAGAATTGCCTGTTCCTTTGAGGGTTCCAGGACTTGCTGTTCCAAGAAAAAGTCATTAAGGGTGTGCAGAAGTTTTATCTCTGCATCCCATTCAGAGGTAACCTATACCCAGTCAAAATGGGGATAGTTGAAATCTCCTATTATTATTGGGTTTTCTGTTTTTGTAGCCTATCTAATCTCCTTGAGCATTTCACCATCACCATCCTAGTCAGGTGGTTAGTAGTATAGTTGTACTGTTATGATCTTGTTTTTCAAGTATGGAATTTCTTCCCATGAAGACTCTGTGGTACTGTTAGATTCATTTAAGATTTTTACTGTATTTGACTCTATGATTTTTTTCACATACAGTGCTATTTCCTCACCAGTGTGACCTATTCTGTCATTCATATGTATTTTGTACCCTTGTAATACTATGTTCCATTGATTACCATTATTCCACCAAGTTTCTGTGATGCCTATTATATCAATACCCTTATTTAATACCAGGCACTCAAGTTCATCCATCTTAGTTTTCAGTTGTCTGGAATTTGTATACAAGTCAATATTTAGTTGTGTACCTTCATGTGATGTAATTTAATGAGACTCTTTTTAATGTGATTATTTCTCTTCAGTTCCTATCTCTGCTTTATCAACTTCTATCCTCTCCTCTTTACTAGGATATAGAGAGTCTTCTTTAATAAATGATCCCCTAAGAGATGTCTCTGTTCAAAGCGTGTGCTCCTCCACACCTGTCAGCTTTCCCTCAGCCCTTAGTTTATCCTTTGTGACCTTTTTAATTTTACATGTCAGAAATCTGTTTCCATTTTGGTTTAGGAGGAGCCCATCCTTCCTATATAGGTTCCTCCTTTCCCAGAAGGTTCCCCAATTTGTAATAAACATGAATCTCTCCTCCAAACACCATTGTCTGATCCACGCATGGAGACCCTGTATCTCTGCCTCTCTAACTGGCCCTAATGTGAAGCTGGAAGCATTTCAGAAAATGCTATTGTGGAGGTCCTAGACTTTAATCTCTTACCTAACTGCCTAAATTTGGCCTCCACAATATCTCTTCTATCTTTCCCTATGTCATTGGTTCCTACATGTTCCATGACTACTGGACTCTCCCAGCACCGCACATAAGTCCTCAAAGGTATGTAACCTTCAAACCTGGCAGGCAATTCACCATGTGGTTCTCCTGATCATCACAACCCAACTATCTATATGTATAATAATCAAATCCCCCATTACTGTTACCTGTCTCTTCCTAATCAGAGGGGTCTCTTCCCCAGGAGGGGTATCCTCAGAGCAAGAGGTTACCATGACATTATATGGAAGATGGTTTCAAACATGGCATCATTTCCCTCCATTCCAGCTTGATGTTCTCCTTCCCGGAGTCTTTCATCCTTCTCAACAACACAGAAGCTGTCAGACTTCAAGGGGTGGGTCAGACCGCACTACTGTGTCCCAGGTAATCTCCTCTCTGTACCTTTCTGTCTCCCTTAGCTCTCCCAGTTCAGCCATTCTGATCTCAACAGCCTACACTCAGTCTCTGAGGGCCATGAGTTGCTTGCACTGAATACACACATATGCCACCTGCCCACTAGATGTGCAATTTTCACACCTGGCAGGCAATACATCATGCAGGTCTCTTGGCCATCACAATCCAACTATCTATATTTCTAATGATCAAATCTCCCATTACTATTACCTGTCTCTTCCTAATAATAGGGATCCCTTCCACTGGAGTAGTATCCTCAGTTCAAGAGCAGCAAAGAATCCTGTGGCACCTTATAGACTAACAGACGGTCAGTTCAAGAGGTTATCATGACATTATCTGGAAGGAGGGTTTCAAATAGGGGATCATTTCCACTAGGCAGGTAATCATTTATTCTGCTTTCAGTGCAGTAATAACTGGAGAGCCCGTACTCCGCTGATGGACTTCTGTCTGCATTATTTTTATTCTTGCTTTTTTTTTCCAGGGGGATGTTTCTTATTGGCTGCAGTTTAAAGACTGTTTTTAAGTGTATCTGGCTCTCACATTACCTTGCAAAATTCTCCCATTTGCTACTCCTGTTTGCTAGTTCCTCTGGATGTTTAGAAGCTGGCTTTTTAAAACCCTGTTCTCTCTGAGTTAGTCCCACCCCCCACTGAGGGATTCTAAAGGGATTAGGGATCAAAGCATTGCAGATTAGAGACATGTTAGGGAGCTCTCAGCCTGGCCTAGTAGGCTGCTCTGCTCAGCACACAGCCCCCCAAAGAGACCACATTATAAAATTTAGTCAAGTTGGCAAGCAAGCAAGCACACAACAACAATCACTTTTATTATTATGGTAACATTTCTCACTTACACTTTGGTGGAACTTCACACTTGTATCATGCATATTTCTTACTCTTCCATGCTAATGCTGATGACAGCTGGTAACAAGGGCACCTATCTGCTTGATTAAGCACCACAGTCTACCATTTAGGTGCCACTGACATTTTCAAAACCACTGCTCAGCTGCTCAGTGCTACCTAACGCTGCAGGCACCTAAGTTCCCACCAGTCAGTCTTCACAAAGTCACACCTAATAAGCAGCCCCTGAACTTTTAAGCAGGTTCTCAGACTAGTGGGATTCTCATCAGCAGGGCCTGATCCTGTAGGCGTGTTCTGAGTACACCTAATCTGATAATTATCAGATCCAGCAGCAGGAGGGTTGGATCAGGCGACCAATAGGTACAGGAGCAGCATAGCGTCCACACAAAAGACAGTAGCGGGCAGAGAGAAATGATGGGCAAGCATGAGAGAGGTATCAAGTAGGAAAGTGAAATTTTTTCACAGAATCATAGGACTGGAAGGGACCTCAAGAGGTCGTCTAGTCCAGTCCCTTGCACTCATGGCAGGACTAAGTATTATCTAGACCCTCCCTGACAGGTGTTTGTCTAACCCACTCTTAAAAATCTCCAATGATTGAGATTCCACATCCTCCCTAGGCAATTTATTCCAGTGCTTAACTGCCCTGACAGTTAGGAAGCTTTTCCTAATGTCCTACCTAAACCTCCCTTACTGCAATTTGAGCCCATTGCTCGTCCTATTCTCAAAGATTAAGAACAATTTTTCTCCTTCCTCCTTGTAACAACCTTTTAGGTACTTGAAAACTGTTATCATGTCCTTCCACAGTCTTCTCTTTTCCAGACTAAACAAACCCAATTTTTCAATCTTCCCCCATATGTCATGTTTTCTAGACCTTCGATCGTTTTTGTCGCTCTTCTCTGCATTCTCTCCAATTTGTCCACATTATTCCTGAAATGTGGTGCCCAGAACTGGCCACAATACTTCAGTTGAGGTCCAATCAGCATAGAGTAGAGTGGAAGAATTATTTTTCATGTCTTGCTTAGAACGCTTCTGTTAATACATCCCAGAATGATGATCACCTTTTTTTGCAACAGTGTTACACTGTTGACTTATGTTCACCTTGTAGTCCACTCTGATCCCCATTCCCTTTCCACAGTACTCCTTGCTAGGCAGTCATTTCCCATTTTGTGTGTGTGCAACTGATTGTTTCTTCCTAAGTGGAGCACTTTGCATTTGTTTTTATTGAATTTCCTCCTATTTACTTCAGACCATTTCTCCAGTTTGTCCAGATCATTTTGAATTTTAATCCTATCCTCCAAAGCACTTGCAACCCCTCCCAGCTTGGTATCATCTGCAAACTTTATAAGTGGACTCTCTATGCCATTATCTAAATCAATGGTGGGCAACCTGCAGACCACAGGCTGCATGTGGCCAATCAGGGTAATCTGATTGTGGGCCATGAGACATTTTGCTGATATTGACCTTCCACAGGCATAGCCCCTGCAGCTCCCAGTGGCCGCAGTTCCCGGCAGACCACACAGACGTGCTGGCCGCTGTTTCCTGCATCTCCCATTCTCTGGGAACGGTGAACTGTGGCCACTGGGAGCTATGGAGACCATGCCTGTGGATGGTCAAAGTCAGCAAAATGTCTCGTGGCCCACAATCAGGTTACCCTGATGGGCCGCATGCGGTCCGCGGCCCACAGGTTGCCCACCACTATCTAAATCATTGATGAAGATATTGAATAGAACTGGACACAGAACTGATCCCTGAAGAACCTCACTAGTTATGTCCTTCCAGCATGACTGTGAACCACTGATGATTACTCTCTGGGAACTGTTTTCCAACCAGTTTTGCATCCACCTTATAGTAGCTCTTTCTAGATTGCATTTCCCTAGTTTGTTTATGAGAAGGTCGTGTGAGAGAGTATCAAAAGCTTTATATTAAAGTCAAGATATACCACGTCTACTGCTTCCCCCATCCATAAAGCTTGTTACCTGTTAAAGAAAGCTATCAGGTTGGTTTGACACAATTTGTTTTTGACAAAATCTTTGCTGACTGTCACTTATCACCTTATTATTATTTTGGCTGACAGGATAAGGTTTACCTAGATAGGTGACCTGATTTATGTACCTGCTTCAGGAGAGGGTTTATGGCTGAGGATCACAAGTAGAAAGAGACATCTGTCATTGGCCCTTGAGTCAGGCACACCATGTCAGCCACGTAAGCATCTAAACCCCCCTCCTCCGCATTTCAGTCTTGGCTAGTTTAGGCAGATCTCCACTCAGCTTGCTGGCTTCTGATTATCCTTTTTTTAGCCACCTGACTCTCCCCTTTCTTAGGTACTTGACTGTATGGGGAGCCTGAGTGTCTAATTTCGGCTCTAGGTTTCCACTAGGTGACAGGGCTTCTAGGGACTAGGCATTGCAACACACAGTGAAGCAATGCCTTGTAAATTTGAGATTATGGACCACAGTGCTTTCCTTTCCTTCTGATCCAATGCCCCTTCATATTGGCTTATATTTACAAAAATCTGAATCAGAACCACACATGGGGTGGGAGATGGAAACCAAACTGATTCCTGCATCCTGCAGTGACCCCATGCAGTTGGAACATAACTCCCAAAATGAGGGAGATTAATAATTTAAAAACAAAACTAAAAAGGTGTAAATAATATTAAGAGGTGGGGATCAAACTCTGCACCTGCTAACATAACTACCTGGATAATTGCATAACCAGCACCATTAAGGAGCTTGGTGGCAAAAGCTAATACAGAGAGAAAATAGGAGAGAAGATAATCTTGCATGTCTTTCCATTGGCCTCATCGGGTTTCAGATTTAGCTCCCTGTTAACAATTCTCATTGCTTAAGGAACAGGTGCAGTAGGACAGCGATGCTAGAGCTGAGAGTTCCCATCACAATTCTAACATGATTCTTCTTGTGTAAAGACAGTATGGGTTAATGAATCTCTTCTGAGTGCCAGTTAACTGCAAAGGAAATCACTAAGTTTTTCCTATTCCCAATGAACAGAACTCTTTTTAAAAAACAAACAAACAAAAAAAACCTTGGTCTTCGAGACAGAAACTGGTCTGGCAAACTCAGACAGAACAATATTTTTCTTCTTCTCAGCTATTGGTAATTAGTTTTTCATCTCTTTTTGGCAGTAGTGTTGATTTCCAAGTATGAAAAATATTTTTAGGAAACATCAACAGGCTTCAGAGTGCATACATTCCAGATTTCTATTCTTCAGTAGGCAAAACAAATAATTGCTTCATCATTTCAAGAATTCTCACTGATCTTTGCTCTTGTATTTTAACAGAGCACTCCTAATTATGTTTTTCTCATCTTCATTTTAGTTTCTCATAGAAGAGTCTTTAACCACAACTAAAAATAACATTGGAAAAATTTCCTAACTTGAGCTGAGGGAGGTGGTAGACAGAATGAATTAGCATAGGTAAATTTGGATTGAATGGGAGTTTGACACCAGGATGGTATGGGAATCTTAATTGCCACAAGACCAATCTGGCCCTGAATAGGGTTCTATAGCACTTGATTGTAAAAGCCTACAAAGTTTAAAGATTGTTGGACTACTTTATAGAATAATATAGCAGGAACCTAATTTTCTATTAAATTTTAATCGTGGTTGAGAGATGAATATTATCTTTAGATTAGTCTGAAATACAGGACCCAGTGGGCATGATCTGTCACTCACTCATATTAGTATAATCAGGAATAAATCCACTGCAGTCAATGGAATTTCACTTGTGTAAAATTAGTAAGTAATACAAGAATCAAACCCAGTATTTTAGAACTCCTGTGGAACATCATCATCACCGGAGACAGTATATGGTAGAGAAAAAGACAACTCAATCTGTGAGCAAACGGTATGGGGAGAAGGGAGGAAATATTTCCGACATTCTCTTTTGTCAAGGTCTGGTCTTCAGTAAAAATAACAGCCATAATTGTTTCTTTATCTTCACACAGGGGCTGCAGCTTAAATAAGACCCTGCTTGGGCATGACTAAACAGAGACCAGACATTAGGGAGGAATGGCAAGTGCATGCTACCTATGCATCAGGGGTGGGATTCATGCAAGGGCTTGGGCATTGCAATGCTGAGTGTCATAGCCCCTAACTTTCAGATGCTTAGAAAATCACTGGAACAACTACACAAAGCCTTGTTAGATACCTAGGCTCCTTATAAAGTTAATGAGGAGATACAGGTATCTTAGAATGAGATCCAAAACACCCATCGTGGTAGGCGGGGAGCCTAAACTAGCCAATGGGATATACCAACAAAAAGGGCATGCAGTAAACCCCACCCTCTCTCAGAGATAGGGGCCTAAGTCTGGGCTGCAAGGAGTCACCTCTCTCTACTTAATGATCCATGAATGGGACCCAACACCGGGAGTCAGGCAACTTAGGTGGCAAGTTTCTTATGAATTAAGTGCCTGCTTCACTCCACACAAAATAGCAGGGGGAGGAGGGTGATGGTGCCCACTTTATAACTTTTAGCCCAGAAGTTAGAGCACTCAGCTGGGATGTGTGAGGTTCAATTTTCCCCTGTCTGCCAGAGGAGAAAAAAGGATTTGAACATGGGGTCTCCAATCTCACAGTGAGTATTCTAACCACTGTGCTAAAAGTTTGTCCTAACCACTGGACTACAGACAGTCTCTCTCTCACCTTCTTCTCATCCCACTCACTGTTAGGAAGTACTTTTGGCTAAAGGCTACTCCCAACCAGGTCTCAGGGGACCTATTTCTCTTCTCTGTTCTGATTATAAGATTTTATCCGGGGCCTTAGCCAACCAGCTGAAAGACTGTCTGGGCTCTTTGATACACTCTCATCAAACATATTGTATTCCTAACCACTGTATTTTCGATAATTTGTTTTTAATTTATGGTGTTTTTACTGTTAGCGAACATTGTAATCTGGATATGGGGCTTATTTCAATGAACAAGGAGAAGACCCTTGATAGAGTTAATTATCATTATATTTTAAAAATATTAAAAGCTTTTGGGATTGGACAGTGTTCTCTTCATATATTTCTTTATTTTACCATAACGTTTTTAGTTAAGATTAATGAGGGTCTTGCCATTGCTTCCTAATTCACAGAGACATTTGTCAGGGTGCTGAATGCTGTCCTGGATGCTGAATGCTTTTAGTTTGGAGCCATTTCTGCATCTCCTCAGAAACTGTTTGACTGGCTTTTCTGTGGGGTGCCAGATGTTCTCCTGGTTCGTCTGTTGGCCTATGCTGATGATATCTCAGTTTTTATGATTTCTGACAGTGACACACAGGCACTTTGCGCTTCTGCATAAATGGGTGAACTGGCACCCTCTGCCCATATTTACTGGGCTAAGAGCAATACAGTCTTACTGGGATCTTGGCAGCATAGTGATCCTCCTTTGTTGCCTGAAAATTACAATGGGTTTAAGATGTTGGGGGTCTTTTTCGGATATGAACAATATATGTTAAGGAACGGGGAGGGAATGAGGAGAAGGTGCAAGGCTGCTTACAGAAATGGCACTGCCTCCTTCCTGGGCTCTCTTTTTGGGGATAGGTTTCGATTGGCAACAACTTAGCGGCCACAATGTTGTGGCCTGGGCTAGTGTGTCTGGATGCTCCCTCAGGCCTTTTAGACCAAATTCAGAGGCATGTTAACCATTTTTGGACTTGTTACCACTGGTTTCATCCTCTTTTGCTCTTCTTGTCATTAGATGAAGAGGGCCAGGGACTCATTGATTTAGTTAGCAATGTGATGGCCTTTTGCTTCTGGTCTGTTCAGTAGTTGCTATATTCCGACTCCCCACTGGTGTGAAATTCCCTTGCCTTGCCTTCTCTCTCCTTCATAGTGCTGGAAGGATGGGCTTTGACTTTCACTTGTTTCTGTTGGCTTCTGGTCCATTACAGAGTCTAGATTTGCCTTTATTTTATAATGGTCTTTTTAATGTCTGGCAACTTCTACAAAGTGCATGGCTAACTGAAGCATTTTTCAGTTTATGGCTCTTGGAAGAGGTGCTGTTTCTTAGTCAATTTTTTTCCCACTGAAACTTTCTCCTCCAGGAGCCTATTTTCCATCTTTACTCAGGTTGGGTTGAACAAGCTGTTCCACCTATTGTTCCTACTTGGTGAAGATGGAAGTCAGGGACAGCTCTTGTTGTTCAGAGCAGAATCCAGTCTGTGCATTTTTTGTATAAGGTCCTCTCTGAATTCCAGGTAGCGCTCCCTCAGTGAGCTGCTCCAAATTTGCAGAAAGTTTGTGCAGGGAAAGTTATTTTGGAAAATGGAGGGGGAATCCTGTGTTCCTCTCATTAGTTCCTCCTTTCCGTAGATGAGATCTTTGTGCAATGAGGGAGATTGTTGTCCTGGAAGGGTTTGGTGAATGTTCCTTTTGCAAACTTGAACAAGAAGCATGTGTCAAGGCATGGCATGTGTTAAGGTACGGCATTATGTTTCCCACTGTGATCTCCCTGATATAGCCTAGAGGATGTCCCTGTCCCTGGATGGCTCTATGTCCCTGGCTTGGAGGAAGTTCTACAAACTTCCTCTTCCTAAGCACTTCAGTGACTTGCAGTGGAGGGTCCTGCAGACCATCGTAGCAATCAATTGTTTCAGGAGTTTGGGACTGGTTTTCTCCAAGCCCTTCTATGTTCTTGGAGTGAGATACAGTGTTCGCATTTGGCTGGTATCCTGCCTGGCTAACTTTTTGCTGCTAGGTCAGGCAAAACCAGCTGCTTTGAAGTCTCCCCAGAACAGAATGGCTGGGGCAGGGGAGCATGACATGCTAGTGTTGTTCCATCCACTGATTGTGACCTGTCCGCAGATTGATTAGACCTTTTATAAATTGACTTGTAACCTTGTCATAACATTTTTTCCCAGATCTGGACCTTAGCATCCAAAATATGGGTGTTAGCATGAAAACCTCCAAGTTTAGTTACCAGCTTGGATCTGATAACGCTGCCACCAACCAGGGATTTATACAGTGCCTAGCTCACTGTGGTCTCCCCAAAACCTTCCCTGGGGGACCCCAAGACTCAGATTCCTTGAGTCTCACAACAAAGGGGAATAAACTATTTCCCTTTCCCCTCCTCCCCTCCAGGTGTTCCCTCCCTGGGTTCCTGGAGAGATATACAGAAGCAAGCCCCTAAACAGAGGGATTCCACCCTCCTTGTTTCCAGTCCTGGAAGACAGAAGTACCGAGAGAGCTAATCTCTCTTTCCCCCTCACCCAGAGGGTATGCAAAGTCAGGCTTAATAAATCTAACACAAAAAGATTTTCCCCCTGACTTCTCCCTCCCACCAATTCCCTGGTGAGCTGCAGTCTCAATTCCCTGGAGTCCCCACTAAAGAAAAACTCCAACAGGTCTTAAAAAGAAAGCTTTATATAAAAAGAAAGAAAAGGACATAAAAATGGTCTCTCTGTATTAAGGTGACGAATACAGGGTCATTTGCTTAAAAGAAAAAAATGAATAACCAGCCTTATCCAAAAAGAATACAATTTAAACATTCCTGCAACTACACACATGTAAATACAAAAAAAACCAATATAAACCTATTGTCTTATTATCTTTGTACTTACAACTTGGAAACAGAAGATTAGAAAGGCAGGAGATAGAAAAATCACTCTCAGAGCCGAGAGGGCACAGACACAAGAACAAAGAACAAAGAACTCACACCCAAAACTTCCCTCCACCCAGATTTGAAAAAGTCTTGTTTCCTGATTGGTCCTCTGGTCAGGTGTTTCAGGTTACTCCTTTCCAGGTGAAAGAGACACTGATTGTGACCTGTCCGCAGATTGATTAGACCTTTTATAAATTGACTTGTAACCTGTACACTTTTCAGCTGACTTGATGTGTTAACAATATTTTGAGTGAACTGGTGATGATGATGGCTTAGTGATCCATGTTTAATGTTCACTTAAGATGTGTGTTGCTTTATTTCATTCATATCTTTTTGCATATATATTGTAATTTTATTACTGTTTTTAATGTGATTTTTATGTGAATTTTTCACCTATCTTCCCCCTTCCTCCCCATTAGGAGCAGAGCCTGTAACTGAATTTTGTGCCCGTGTTTTTTTTTTTAATTTTGTTGTGAACATATTTTGCTGATGATAAATTTGGAGGCCTGCAGATTCAGTGACTGATTGTAATTATTGAAACTGTAAAAGCACTTTATCTTTGATTAATGGTTTTTGACACACTCAGCACTTTAAGCCATCACCTAGTTTCTTTCTTTCTGTCTTTCAATAGCTGTTTATTGCAATTACTATCATACTTTAACCTTTTGGAATTAATCATCAGGAGGATGACTCTATGGACAATTATAATTAAACCTTTCTTTTAGGAAGAGGTGGACAAATGTTATCGAGCCAAGGAATTATTTTACTAGTTAAATTAAACAATGGATTTATATGCTTCCACAGATTTGAAACATGTAGACAGTGACTCCTTTTGTTTATAGTCATCGTAAAAATAACAATCCCAGTTCATCTTCAAATTGTCAGTTTTGGGCTCTGAGCTGGCTGGCTTTTTGATACATATTTTTTTTATTTCTTTAAAATGAACTCTGGCATTACCTGAAACTCCTTTGTTTATACTTTGTACCTTTGCTCTTTTCTACTAATGAGCAATCCAAGTTCATCAGCGAGATATAAAAGGGAGCTCATGAGGTACTTTGCCTAAATTTTCTGCTGAAAATCAAATTGGAAATCAATGGATCTGCATCAAATTTCACCAACCCAATAATCTATAGGTAATAAAACAGGGAGACAGAAGAGGATATATGCACTACCTGGCTCCTGGCAATTATTGGCATTATGTGGCAATTCCTGCCACAGACTTCCTATATGACCCAGGGCAGCTCATTTCACTTCTCTATGCATTAGTTTCCTTCTGCTAAAGGTGGGGATGAGAATACTTACCTATTTTATAGGACACTGGGAGTTTTAATTCAATAAAGTGCCTTAAGATCTTTATATGGAGGCACTATATAAGGGCAAAGTAGTATTATTTACAACATTGTTTTTACTCCAGATCTCAACATTGCTAACCTGAACCTAAGAGTAGTGTGATTTTTAAATCTCTGTTTTTACCTAATCTACATTTAGGGGGAAATAATTAAATATTTTTGTAGGTCCTAAGAGGTAAAGGTTTTAAAACTATTCATACATTTTGAAGGGTCACTTAGGCACCATGAAGTGGAATTGCATTCTTCCTGTCTCGCAAATATATGCATATTTTTGTATGTATATTTGTTATATTAAAATTTGGGAATAAGCATTTAAAGGGAGAATTTCAGCTTGAAATCTAATTATTTTTAAAAAATGAGTTAAAGATGATTTCAGGTACAACACCTGCTCCTGCTCCTCCTATTATTGTGATTATTGTTATTGTGATTTTTCCATCACCCTTTCCTATTTAAAACAAATGTTTTTCTTTCCCTTGCTACAGTGTAAAAGGCACAAGGGAAAATGTCTAAGGACTCCGTCCTGCAATCCTCTCCAATAGCAGGGACCCATACATGTGCAAAGCCCCATGGAAGTGATAGGTCGTCTGCAGCAATCTACACTAGAAGACCAGATTGCAGAATCACAGCATAACTGACTGACTATACAGGGAATTTAAGAACATGTCAATTTGTCTGAAACAGCTCAGGCACAAGCTGCTGTCAAATGTACAAGATAAATAAAATGAAAAAAATGGAGAATTATCTAATCTTTTTCACGGATAGTATTCTTAAGTGTTATTTATAATGACAGTACTGTGACAATTATTTATTTAATATTATTTAAATTACAGGAACACATAGAGGTCCCAGCTGACGAGGCCCCCGATTGTACTACTAACAGACAAACCCTGCCCTGAAGAGCATACAATATAAACAGACAACATACCCACTAATCTCTTCCTGCCTTCACTGGGGAGGTTCTTTGGCTTGACAGCAGGGAATGAGAGAAGTAAAGAGTGACCTCTCTACTTTGGTTATCTGCTTAGCCATTGACTGGGCAATGGGGGATTGGCCCAACTGATTGACTGTGGTGCCCCTCCGCTACCTATCTAAGTTAAACCTGGGCTATTCAAAAACCTCTTACAGTATGTTTATACTGCAAATAGCACCAGTGGGTGGCCCATGCCATCTGATTCGGGCTTGCGGGTTTGGGATAAAGGGCTGTTTAATTGTGGTGTAGCCATTTGGGCTTGGGCAGGAGTCTGGAGTTGAGGGTCCCAGAACTCAAGTTCCAGCACGAGCCCGAACATCTACACTGCAATTAAACAGCCCCTTAGCCTGAGCCCCATGAGCCTGAATCAGATGTCATTGGCCAGGCGCAGGCTTTTAATTACAGTGTAGACGTACCCTTACTGTCCCATTAGCTGTTCTCTTAATAGTAGACTAGGAGATGTGCTGCTTATAAAGCTGTGGGTCTGAATGATCACTTGTTTTAGGGTCAGGAAGGATTTTTTTCACATTGGGCCAAATTTGCATGCAGTGGGTTTTTTCATCTTCCTTGCAGTCTCCCAGAGGCACAACTGGGTTACAAACAATAGGATTAAGGGTTCATAGAATGCTGTTACGACTGCTGATTCACTGCAACTTGCGGCTGCTTCCAGTGCAGGTAAAGGCAGAAAGGGCAAGCTCCCAGAGCTAAAATGAGACCTGGCATTGTGCAATTGGACCTTGAAATCTCTGTGGATGAAGGTTGCCACCCAACCAACCAGTCTTGTGATCTCTGTCATGCCACCCTCTTATGCTGAGCACTGAGGGAGAGCAGCAGGAGAGGTTTCACAATTGAGCTGAGTTTATGAAACAGACCAGGAAGGGTCTACCTATCCCAATTTATTGTTTGGTTCATGGTCCGAGTCCTGTAACCTGCTATGATGGGACACCTGCCCCGCACTGGTCCTGAGAGGTTAAAACCAGGCTAGGGAGGCTAAGCATCAGGCAGCCAAAGGAGTGACCACAGGGGAAACAGCCAATTAGGGCTGCAGCTGCAGTCTATTAGGGCAGCAGCTGGACCAGCAAATTAGTCTGCTGCAGGGAGCCCTAGGGGGAAGACTGGCTTCCTGGAGGGCTACATGAGACCAGGACCTGGGGAAGGGCAAGTGCTAGCAGGGGCTGGAGGAGCTAGAGTGAGCTCCTAATGGGCTGCCAGGACTTACAGGCTCGAGGCCCTGGGAAGACAGCAAGGGAGCTGGATTCAGAGGCAGGAGCAGAAGGAACTAAGGCTGCGGGGAAGTGGCCCAGGGAATAGAGATAGTGAGATGGAAGGAAGAGGCAGCAGGAAGCTGCTTTTTTCAGGATTCCTGGGCCGGGGCCTAGAGTAATGCGTGGGCCAGGGCCACCCGCCACTAGCCGCTGAAGGAGTGGCCCGGCTGTGGACTGCCAAGCTGCAGTGAGGACTGGCTGGACTCTTGTTGGAGGAATCCCCTGGAATGGGGGGAAACTGGATGGTGACACGGCCGGAGGGCTGTGCCATGAGACGTGGAGAGAAAGGAGCCATAATAGTCTGGAGGCAGAGGGGAGAATGGGAGAGTCACCACCTCCTGAAGGTGCATCTGCTGGGATTGAGCTAATTCCAGAACCTCCCAGCAGGAGGTGTCAGTGTGGTGAGTGACCTCATGACACCTGCACTGGAAGCAATTAGATGCCTGGTATGTTAGAGCTGGGAGCAGCCAGTGTAGTGCCCCTCCTCAAGGCATAATTAATAAAGTTGCAGCTTGTCCTTTACACCCATCTTATGTGTCTGTCAATCATTTGCCTGCTTCTCCAAGCCAAACAGGGTGAGGGGAAACAGGCACAGTGGTGCAGTGATTCAGCAAAGGTCACACAGCAGGTAAAAGATTTCAGACAGATGCATGGTCTTTAAACTGATGACATCATGTTTTGTTTTTGGATTAATGGGGCAGTCCCAGCAGAGACAGAGTAGAAGTCAGACTGCAGGTAAATTGGCCAAAGGTGCAAAAATGTTGAGTCTATTATATACCTCTGTAACCCTTCTGCCAGGTATTAATGTTCAATTTTCCAGAGCTTCCTTCTGACAAGTTAAGTAACACTGGCTTGAGCCTGTGTTAGAGAAACTTGGGAAACTGTTTATACCACCCTTGGGGATCTTGATGAGCAACACTTTCCCACTCACCAGCACTGAGTCCAGGAGTTTAAAACAAAGACAATGTCATTAAAGGGATAAATGATAGATAACAGAATGAACTTGGGAAAGACAGCTGTTAATACACTAACAATATCTGTTATGTAAGACTCCCTCCCCAGGTTAGAGACAAAAGTCTCAACCTCAGTTCTCCTCCTGCAGCTGTAAGTGGCTGATGAATGCTAACCTCTTCCCTCATCCCCATTGACCCACTCACAGTTTGTTGTCCTGGGCCGGTGGAGTACATAGATTCTACTAGGTAAGTTCTGCCTGGGCTTCTCTGGAGGCTCTACCTCATGAGCCAGTTAAAGTGATTTCAGGTTTGATTGCTGGGTAGGGAGGCCCACACCAGAATCCTTCTGGTTGACTGCTCCTTCATTTTTTTTTAAATAGAATATCAGAGTTGGAAGGGATCTCAGGAGGTCATCTAGTCTAACCCCCTGCTTAAAGCAGGACCACTCCCCAGACAGATTTTTGCCCCAGATCCCTAAATGACTCCCTCAAGGATTGAGCTCACAACCTGGGGTTTAAGCAGGCCAATGCTCAAACCACTGAGCTATCCCTCCCCCTCAGCCCAAGTTGTCTTGACACAATCACCTGCATAAATGCCACTTCTGTGCCATCCACTGCCTTGAAGCCACCTTAGGTATCAATTATTCACAGCACCCTTTACAGATTCTTTTCCACCAAAGAAGCATTCCTAGGAGTGCAGTATCCCCTGGCTTCCCTTGGTTTTGATAGAAACTGTTATAATAAAGGATCCTAATAACTTTATTTATAAACCACCCATGTTGAAAATTTGTTTTCAACTATGTGGACCTCACTTTATAACAAAGTCATCTATTAACTCGAAGGATCTGAAGGATTTATTATCTGTTGGCAACTATTAATTTTAAAAAGGAGCCATTTTTAACTCTCTGAATCTCCAAAACACCTTAGCATTTACTTGTAGCTTGAAATTAATCCTCCTAGCTAACAGAAAGTGTTGCAAGTGTGGTGATAATTCACAGGCCTTTTGTAAAATCAGATACAGAGGCTACACTCTTCTGACTGTTCCTTTTCATCCAGTGACCTTCCATTCTGCCCCAATGTATTCAAAACCAGCAGAGATGTTACCATATTTGCCAATTACTTTGGGGTACTCTCATTTATTAGGGTTACTCTTCTGGGGGGTGGGTTCTGTAATTCACTTGTGTTTTCATACGGAGCTCTACTCCTCCCTTCTGCAAGTCCCCTCCCAATGGAGCTATCCTGCAGGACCTAGGTTCCCCAGGGCTGGGTTCCTCTAGCCCTAGAATCAGATGAGTGCACACGCACACGCACACATATTAACAGAGCAAGTCTGAGTGGACCGGGCCAATCAGCACTTTCCAGCTGATCCATGATATGTCCCTGGACTCAGTGGGTTGGGTCGAACAGCACATCCAGGCTGCCACCCTCATATGTCACAGATTCAGCACGTCCCTATCTCCACTTCCATGTTGCAATTGTACTGGTAGCAACACATTTGATGAGCAAACCCCACAGTATTTTTGGGCGCTACAGGAATCTTTAGCTTAGGTAAAAGAAGCGTTGCTGCATAGTAAATGGAGAAGTTAAAACCACAAAAGAATAAAGTTCAGAGAGAGAGAGAAAGGGAAACAACCAGCTTAACCATAAAAGTTATTTATTGAATTATAGTGATAACCACACAAGGAGAGCCTAAACAAACATAACAGTTACATTATTAAAGGTTACAAAAGTCGTATAAAGAAAACTATACCTGCTTGAGGTAGACAAGAAAACAGAAAGAGAAAGAGCAAGCTAGAACTGCGATCTCACCAATCCATGAAGCTTGAACTGGTCGAGGTTCCCAGATGATGGTGGTAGCTCAGGGTCCTGAGTGCTGGAGAGAGGCAGAGCCCCCAGCATGATCAATCAGGAGAAGATGAAATCTCAGTGGAAATGATGCAGAGTTGGATCCATGCATCAGATCGCCTACTTGAACATAGATAGGGGTTTTTGTAGAGCAGGGGTCAGCAACCTTTCAGAAGTGGTGTGCCGAGTCTTCATTTATTCACTTTAATTAAGGTTTCGTGTGCCGGTAATACATTTCAATGTTTTTTAAAAGGTCTCTCTCTATAAGTCTATATATTATATAACTAAATTATTGTTGTATTGTAAAATAAACAAGGTTTTCAATATGTTTAAGAAGCTTCATTTAAAATTAAATTAAAATTTTGACCTTATGCTGCTGGCCTGCTCAACCTGCTGCTGGTCTGGGGTTCTGTTCACCTAGGCCGGCAGCAGAATGAGCAGGGCCTGCGGCCGGGACGGTGGCAGGCAAGGGTCCGGAAGCCAGAACCTCAGACTGGCAGCGGGCTGTGTGGGGCTGGCGGCCGGGACCCCAGACTGGCAGTGGGTTGATCCAGCCGGGATCCTGGCTGCCGGATACGTTCAGCCCGCTGCCGGACTGGGGTCCCGGCCCTGCCCACATACAGTGGGTACCTACCTTCTCCCTGGTTCTGGCCCATTCTCTTCCTCTCTCTGCACTGAGCTGGGGGTTGAAGTGCACTGAGCACAGGGCTGGGGGTGAAGGGTCTGGCCAGGAGCTAGAATGAGGGAGAGGGCTCAGGGTTGGGGCAGGAGGTTTGGGTGTGGGGCACGTACCTGGGCAGCTCCCATTTGGTGTGAGGGGTGCAGGTGGGAATATGGGGGTGGGAATGTGGGGGGATGCAAGAGTCAGGATGTGGGGGGTGCATGGTGTGTGGGGGGCTGGGTATGTGGGAAGGGTATGCAAGAGTCAGGGCAGAGGGCTGGGGGCATGTGAGGGGGGATGCAGGTGTCAGGGCAGGAGAGGCTGGATATGTGTAGGGGTGCCAGAGTCAGGGCTGGGGTCGTGGGGGGGTGAAGGAGTCAAGCAGAGGGCTAGGTGTGTATGAGGGAGGTACAGGGCTCAAGGCAGGGGCCTGGGGGGTGTGCGTGGCTGCGGGGCTCAGGGCAGAGTGCTGTGTGTGTGTTTGGGGTGGGGGCTCAGGGCACAGGCCTAAGGGGTGTGTGGGGCTGCGGGGCTCAAGGCAGAGGACTGTGTGTGTGTGTGGGGGGGTCAGGGCAGAGGGCTGGGTATGTGTGTGTGGGGTCAGAGCAGGGAGCTGGAGGGGATATACCCCTATTCCACCTCCACCCCTTCCCCAAGGCCCTGCCCCCACTTCTTTTCTGCCTCCACCAGGAACAGTGAGCATGCTGACTCTGCTCCTTGCTGGCCCCTTCCCTCACAAGGGCCATTGGCTGATTGGCCAGCAGGGAGGGAGGGACGGAGAGGAAGAGGAGGGGCAGGAACCCAGCACTACGGAAAAAGGCAGGGGAGCCAGCAGGACCAAGCTTCTGCCCATAGACGTGCGCAGCACATTTCATTAGGGTGTGCACCCAGGGAGCCCTGCCCTAGCCTCACCCCTGCCATGCCCTAGTCCTGCTCCTGCTCTGCCCCCATCCACTCCCTCCTACTTCCCGCCCTTTGACTGCCCCCCTAAGAACCCTCAATCCTACCACCTCCTGGGATCCCTGCCCCTAACTGCCCCCAGGACCCCACTCCCTATCTAAGCCTTCCTGCTCCTTGTCCCCTGACTGCCCCCCTAGGAGCCTACCCCCTACCTGTCCCCTTACTGCCTCGACCCTTATCCACACCTCTGCCTCCTGACAGCCCCCCGAACTCCCAACTCATCCAACACCCCCAGCTCCTTGTTCCCTGACCACCCCCTCCAGAGATCTCCCACCCTAACTGCCCCCCTAAGACCCTCTTTGCTTCCTGTTCCCTGTCTGCCCTGACCCCTATCCACTCCCCAAACCCTGACAGACTTCGGGACTCCCATGACCCTTCCAACACCCCTGCTCCCTGACTGCCCCCGATCCCACCCCCTAGCCAACCCACCCTGCTCCCTGTCCCCTGACTGCCACCACCACTTATCACCCCCCCGGCCCCCTTACCATGAGGCTCCTAGCAGCATGTTCTGCTCCGCGCAAAGCCAGACATGATGCCTTGTGGGAGCACGCAGCCCTGGTCCCCAGAGTGCTGTGCACGCAGCGGCATGGCTCCAGGGGAGGGGGGAAGGTCAGGGAGTGGCCAGCCACTTGCTGCACTTGTCCCGGTGCTCCGGCTTGGGAATACGGACCCTGCGGCTTGCCACCCTGGAAGAGTGGGGCCATTTGACCACCCCTGCATTAGAGTGTGCCTGGGCACACTCTGTGTGCATGCCTGTGCTTCTGCCCTCTGCCCCCTGCCACCGTGGGGGGCGGGAGAGGAGCAGAGGCCAGAGAAGAGCGGGCCGGGCCGGGCCAGGCAGGATTTTTAATGGCACGTTGCTGACTGCCGGGACTCCAGCAGGCATCAGCGTGCCATTAAAAATTGGCTGCCGTGCTGTTTTTGGTTGCCAACTCCAGTTGTAGAGAAACAACAATGGTTCAAGGGAGAACACCAGATTTGTTTATGGGTAAACTGATGACTCAAGGGTTTTCCTTAGACTAGATGATAGGAGCTGATCACTCTTGGCTATGGGCGGTGCTCCCCAGGGAGCTCACAATGCAATTAGGCAGCTCCAGTATTTTGCATATCAATCAAGGATTCATTACTAGAATTGGTCTGATAGCTGCTGAGCTTGGTGTGTGCAGGCGTAGGCTCATTAACATCTGGGGCAGAGATCCCCCATCATGCAGTACTTCCCTGCTTTTCTGGTCCCAGAGTTCAGTGTAGTTCTTGCCTTGGAATCTGTTCTCCATTCTCTATGCTAATGGAGATGCCTCCCTGTCCCATCTTTGATGCAGATGAGGCCAAGGGGAGTTTCCTTAATCCTGTCACCCTTGTCCAGAGGGGTTTAGATGTGTCTCCCGCCAGCTTTCACTGCTCTCTGCAAGTCTTTTCTCTGATGGGTTTTGGTTCAAGCAGAGGCTGGGGGAGGGGTGTCCTTCATGAGTCAGACAGGCTGGTCCCCAAAAACACAGAGCTGACTGGTATCACAGAGCCTATCTGCTGGCTGTACAGGCAGTGGTAAGGCCAACCTATACAGATCCTATGCAGGGCAGATCTCCCACAGCAGGCACCAATAGGTGAGTTTCACCCTCTGTGGGTAAGGTTCAAAGCATATTATGCATTAGTTTGGATTAAATTAGCTGGCTGTCTAGATTGCCCAAGATTTTCCTCTAGACATATTCCTCTTTTTCAGATATACCCAAATTGAATGAGCTACTACTGTATCAGTTTTTATCTCTTGCAGAAGGACAATTTTGCAATGGTGCAGATTAGCAGTTCAATTTTGTATTCAACTCCACAACAGAGGGAACAAAAGATCTGAAAGTTCTTCTTACTTCAAACACACAAATATAAGCTTCTTTTCCTCCCAGACACACCGCTACTTCTCTTGTGGGTTCAGTTTCAAAATCAATAGGAGTACTATAACAACCTCTCCGCACAGAGGTTGTTAGAAGTGCAATTAAAGATCTGTTGCTGCCAAAAGAAGAAAATAGTTTGGATAGAAATAGGAAGGTCACTGGATGAAAAGGAAGCCCCCTTTTTGTGGCACTGTGATTTAATTAAACTGTGGCCACCACAATTGACTAAATTGAATAAAAAATAAAGCAGCTACCAAACTTAACATATATACTGATATAGTATAAGATCTTTTTCATACTTTGCTCTGTTTTCTGCGTATCTCATGGAAAAGAACTAAAAAGTTATATAATGTAAAGATAAATCTTAAATTTGTCAGACGTATTTGCTATAATAAAAAAAGGAAAACTTCTAAAGTATAATAGAGAAACAGAGATACGACAGCTACTAAAGAATCATGTCACTCATTGGCAAAACATGACAACATAATTTTAAAAAATGACAGGATCTTCTGTCTGTCTCTCACAGTTAATAATTTAATTCACATTTCAAAGGGCTACCTAGGGGAAAATAACACAAGTTATTACCATGTTATATGCCAACCTATTTCAATCCACTCACCACAATGGGTTACTGTATTCTTTTTCATTGTCCCCACTTCTTTCTGTGATGAATCTAATTGTTAGCAAGAGAGTCTATGTAGTATTAAAATCTGGGATTCTGAGAATGAAGTTCAGATACAGAAAGGGGCTGACACAAAGAGTGTGTCTTGCTGAGAAGAGACATGTTGATTGATAGTGCTGGCTTTAGTAAGAGCCAAGTTATTTGGAATTCTTTATTGGACTTTTCTATCATCATCATCATCTGAGTTAGTTCTATAACTGAAGCGGGGGCAAAGACGACACATAACTGTTGATAGTGGGGGAGCACAATTTAAAGGTTCTGGCCACATGCAGTAGGGTTCAGGGCAGAGCAAATAAATCCTGGCAGAAATCTGGAGTGGGAGGCACATGACCTATGAGCAGAGGATGGCTGCTAGTGCCGTGTACCCCTGTTTCCTTTAACAGTTGATGTTTCTACTGCCCTTAGAACTTTTCTGTGGATGAATGAAACATAAGTCTGGCCATCTTCAGCCTGCTCTGCCCACAGGAGCAATTAGAATTCTGATTTATTGCTTTGTAATTGCAGCTTCAAACCTGAACTTTTAAAATATAACTTAACTCATCTGACTTTTTGTAACTAGTTTCTTCAAAACCTTTGCGTATTATTCAACACTTAATGTGATTTTGCTTTGCTAATTTGTTAAACTGGATTGTTACAATGTCACCCTCATCAGTGTTTGTTGCAGGGTATTAGATGTGTTTGCAGTGGTTTTATTTAATGAGAGCTATGCTATATTTGATTTTGTTTCTTCCATTGGGTTCCTGGCTATATTTCAGCAATTGGGTCAATAGCCCCCAATTGTCATTTTCCACTGGCATAGTAAATATTGATTGTCATATGATGTTTTAAATAGAGCTCTGCTTACACATACCCTAGATTTTCTGCTCTGGTTGCTGACTGGCATGTAGTCACATTTGTTCACTTGTTTCAGTCTTGGGATCTATTTTGTTCTCTGTGTAAAATTCCTCATTCAACTTTGACTGTCTCACCTCTTTAACTGCTGTCTCTCTTCTCTCCTCTGCCCACAAACCCCTTGGCACAGCAGTCTGTTCTTACTTGCACAGACTCGTTGCTTCAAACTCTGTCACAGATCTTCTGCAGCCTGGGCCCACACCCTACTTTCCACTGAAACTGCTCTTAACAAGGTTACTAATGAAAACTTACTGGCCTTGTTGCCTTCCTCAGACTCTGCCTTGACACAGTCAATCATTCCTCTCCTCTCTAGGCTTTTGGTACTTCTTACCAATCACTCCACGGGTATCTCCTTCTCTTCCTTTCTCCCACTCTCCATCCTCTCTACTTCTCACTCTATATTATACTACCTCTTCCCATGGCTATGGTTACCATCTCTATGCCGACAGAACCCAAAACTATCTCTCTACTCATGTGTTCAGTCTTATATCTGTGACATTCTTTCTGATATCTCTTCTTGAATATCTTAAAAGCAACCCAAACTCAATAGGGCCAAGACTGAATTCCTTATTTTCCCCTTAAACTAACCCCTGCCCTACAATTTTTAACCCCACTACTCTCTCCATCACCCAAAGCTCTTACCTTGGTCCTGTTTGACTCCTCTTTTTATCTTACACATTCAGGGTGTCAGCAAATACTGTCGACAAATCCAGAAAATGTCTGTTATTTCTTATTATGTATGACTCTGTTACCTGTTCAGTTTGGTATTGTTACCTATCTGAATGCAGACAGTCAAATCAAAGGATGCAGTAAAAAGGGGGGTTGTTAAGGAATCCAAGAAAGGTAAAACTTACACTATAAGATAGGATCAAAGGAGTTCAGGCAACTTCCTCCTTGGCACCATCCAGATTAAGATGTTTTATCTTTTCCCAAGGCTATGGCTGAGATCAAAAGACCTTGAGGGGTTAAAAAATTGACCCTGGAAGACAGGGAGGGGAGTGATCAGCTGAGATGGAAGCTCACAGAGAGACATAGAGCCAACATGGTGGAGGCTGCCACAGAGATGATCTGCTTATATTTTGAGCTGAAGGTATAATTTATAACTTGGGTAGACGTACGTGCATGAGCTCTGACCAAGCTAGTACACTAAAAATAGAGAAATAGCCATGACTGCACAGGTGATGAGTCAGGCTAACCACCCAAGTACAATCTCAACTGGGACTGATGCCACATACTCAGAACAGCTGGCCTCTACTGCTGCCAATGCCACTATAGCTACACTGCATGCAAACTAGCAAGCATATGTCTATCCAAGCTGGTAGTTACATCTCCAGCTCAACATGTAGATGTAACCTGAGAGTCCAAGGACAAGTCATGTCTACCTAGAAGCTTGAGAGGAATGACAAGCATAGGTAAAACAACATGTAGAGGTCTCTTTCTTATTTTAAAGACTACTTCTCTAAGTTCTGTCTACTGTTTTGAGAAAATAAATAATACAATGTCCTGGAGAAATTGCTTATATGTCACTGCGTATTATTACTGGCCACAGGCTCCCAAAGGAAAATTTTGTCGGGGTCCAAGCCCAGCTGGACCTGTTAGATAACCCAGAAACACAATCAGAATGTGGTTGGATTATAGAATGCCACCTTAAAGAGAAGTGGAGGCATGGGCCTGCAACTTAAAAGGAATTTGCTCTGGGGACTGGGTATCAGAAGGGGCAGCGTGCCCAGGGACTACAACAGTGACAATTTCTCCTGTTCAGTTCCTTAAAAAAAAGAGAATCAGTCCCTTCCTCCTCATTCCCTGTGAGCTATCTACACAGTACTATTCCACATTTTGGCTGTTGCAAATCTCCTCTAGCTCACTCGCTGAGATACTTAAGCTACTAGGAGTATGCCACTCCCCTCCTACATCACATTCAAGCCTGACCCTCACCTATCATGCTCTCCGTGCTTCTTCCTGTGCCTCCAACTCATGTTTCCTACCATCATGCCCTTTGCCAGTTGTTTGTTTTCCTGTTCCCTTTTTCTTCTTCTCTCACTCACAACCCCATGCCATTTTTCAGGCTGACCCTTAGACTGGGATTGGTCACTATGTTCCTGAACATCTGTCAGCCTCACTCTCTGCCTATTTTTTCAGCAACTAATCCCCAGTTCAGCATTGCCTACTGCCATTCCTCAGTCAGGCCACAGAGTGTGAATTATGCTGAAATAATCTCCAGTGGGCTGAAGTCTAATACCACTAATCACCATTGAGAAGTGTCAATACTTCAGTATAATTGTCAATAGCCCAGCATGAATTCAAGTCAGCAAGGCTGGATGCTATCCAGCCCAGGGTGCTAAAGGAATTAGTTGATGCAATATTGGAGGCACTGGTAATAATATTTGAAATGGAAAGAAAATGGGAGGTGGCTATACCTTCTTTTGGAAAGGAAAGCCATCTGAAGAGAGGTGTGCATATGGGGTTCCTTTTTCCATCAAGAACAAGATTGTTAACTAGCTTTTAGAACTCCCTATGAGTATTAACAAATATCTCATGAATCTTCATCTTAAGCTTAGTAACAACCAGTATGCCACAGTCATTAGTGTGTATGCTCCCATACTTGATGATGATCAAGGCAACAAGGAGCATTGCTACTTTTGATGTAGATAAGTTTATCTTCATGTGTGATTTCAATGCAAGAGTTTGGTGACATACCGAATGCTGGAAAGGCACCAATGGGAAAGAAGGGGTGAAGAAAGTTAACTCTAACAGCATTCTTCTACTCGGGAAATGTGTGGAGCATGATTTGCTCATTACAAATGCCATCTTTAGACAGAGGGACAAATATAAGACCACTTAGAAACACTCACATTCTGAACACTGGTATCTTCTTGACTATGTCATTGTCAGAGCCCGGGGTCGTACTGATGTCCATAATACAAGAACCATGAGAGGTACGGATGACTGATGGACAGACCATCATTTAGTCAGATCAATCATGAACATTTAGCTTGCACCATAACCATGTAAAGAAGCAAAAGGAATGTGCAAAAGATTTAACATCAAGGCACTTCAAAATCATGCTAGTTGCAATACTTTTCAGCAATACCTCATTGTAAGGCTCTCTGACCTTCCTGACAACATCAATGACATCCAAACACATTGGGAAGAGTTCAAGACCATTATTCACAAGGCTTGTGCTGAATCAATTTGCCTTCAGAATTGGTTTCATGAGAACAACAAGGAAATCCTAGCACTTATTCATCAGAAGAGAAGCACGCTTGCACTTGGCAAAATGGACTCTCTAATCAGCAAAAACGAAAGACTTATCATCAACTTAAAGCTGTAGTTCAAAAAGGGCTGCATGACATCAAGAATCAGTGGTGGCAAGAAAAGGCCACAGAAATCCAGAGTTTTGCTGATCAAACATGATATGAGAAGCTTTTATCAAGAAACAAAAATCATCTACAGATCAAGTTCAAATGGCATAATCCCTCTGCAATCTCAGAACTCCATCCTTCTCAAGGACAATGTGGCCCTCAAGCAATGTTAGAAGCAGCATTTCAAGATTCTATTGAACCACGAATTTGATGTCTCAGCTGCCATCATTGAGTCCATTCCTCAGCATCCAGTAATAGAACCTCTTGCTGACTCCTCATCTTCTGATGAAGTTTGGTGAGCCATCACTCAGACTGAAAACAATAAGGTGACAGGCACAGACGACATCCCTATGGAGATCTTCAAAGCTGGTGGAATAGCACTCATGCAAAAACTTCATCAACTTCTTCTTAGAATTTGTGTCAATGAGGAAATTCCACCCAATCTAAAGAATGCCAATATTGTGTCCATTTTTAAGAAAGGGGCAAGTCAATATGTGGGAAATACTGAGGTTTTGCTCTTCTCGCCATTGATGAGAGAAGCCTGGCTTGCATCCTTCTGAACAGTCTCCTCCCTCTTGTTGAAGACATTTTTCTGGAATCCCAATGTGGTTTCAGACCATCTCAGGGAACCACTGACATGATTTTTGTTGCATGACAGATCCAAGAGAAGTGTTGAGAAAAACACCAGCCATTGTTTATAGCATTTATTGACTTAACGCCTTTGATTCCATCGATTGTAAATCATTATGAAAGGTGCTGCCTAGGTTTGATTGTACACTGAAGTTCATTCGTGTTCTCAAGCTACTTCATGATTGGATGACCACCACCATCCTGTGTAATGGGTTGCAGACCATTCACCATCTGTACCAATGTTAAGCAAGGCTGTGTTATTGCCCCAGCCCTTTTTTCAAACTATCTTGCTGTAATCTTGATTCTTACTTGGGGCCACTTCTTACTTCTTCCACTTACTTCTGGAATTTGGATTGATTATTGCATTGATGGCCAGCTCTTCAATCTGCAATGTCTTCATTCTAAAACTAAAGCCACCAGGACTGTTATTAATGACCTAGAGTATGCTGATGACTGTGCTATCCTCGCAATCCACTCTAGAACTCATCTCAGGTGCCTATCATAGCCTGGGACTTTTCCTCAACATTGGGAAGACCAACGTGCACCACTAGCCTGCCCCAGCATAAGTTGCCCCCATTCTCCCACAAGTTGTCATTGGTGGTGAATCCCTGGAAAACACTGAGCATTTCCCTTACCATGGTAGTCACCTCTCCCACACAGCCAATCTTGATGTGGATATTGAACAGAGGATCTGTTGTGCCAGAGCATCCTCTGTAAAATTACTCCATTGTGTGTTTATTCACAGAGATCTGCGGATGGAAACTAATATCCTCGTCTACAATACAGTAGTCATTTCCACTCTTCTTTATGGGTGCGAGACATGGGTGACATACTGAAGCCTTCTTAAGCATCTAGAGTGGTACCAACAGTGCTGCCTAAGGAAGATTCTCTGCATTAGATGGGAAGACTGTCACACCAATGCCAGCATTCTCTGAGGCGAAGATTATGAAATATCAACTTCCCTGGGCTGGTCATTGTGTGCAGATGGCTGATACTCATCTTCTGAAGCAAGTCATCTTTTCTCAACTTAGTCATGGTAACAGGTCACCTGGGGGACAGAAGAAATACTACAAGGACATCCTGAAATTATATCTTAAGAAGGGAGGCATTGACCCCATGAATTGGAAAGAGCTGGCTTGTAATAGACTGCAATGGCATTGCATCATACATCAAGCCTCAGCCCATTTTAAAGAGAACTTCCAAGCAACTACCTGTCACATATGTTGAAAAACCTGTAAAACATGAATTGGACTCCTCAGTCATCTTAAGTCTCATCAATGACTTTTTCCCCTGGCAGATATCATCTTCATATAGAAGGTCAACACCAGTGGCAATAATAATTGCTAACTCATGGATGATAGGAGAAGTCCCAGAAGACATGATAAGGGCTAATGTAGTGCCCATCTTTAAAAAGGGAAAAAAGGAGGAGCCAGGGAACTAGAGACCAGTCAGCCTGACCTTGATACCTGGAAAACTACTAGAGCAATGTATAATATATTCAATTTGCAAGTAGCTGGAGACTATAGGGGTGATCATTAGCAGCCAGCATGGATTTACTAAGAACATGCCAAAAAAGCTTGATTTCCTTCTTTGACAAGGTTGCTGGCTTGGTTGATGTGGGATGCAGTGACCTGGACTTAGGCAAAGCTTTTGTCACAATTCCACAAAACAGTCTCATTAATAAGTTGGAAGAATGTGGGCTTGGTAGAACTACAATTAGGTGGATACAATACTAGTTACACAACCGCAAACAAACACAAACTATTAATGGAATGGTTTCCATTTGGAGGGAGGTCTCAAGCTGCATTCCACAGGGCTCTGTCCTTGGTCTGATGTTATTTAACATCTTTATTATGACCTGGATGTAGAAATAGAGGACAAATTTGCAGATGACACAAAATTGGGGGTAGACAAGGGTGTTGCAAACACTTTGCAGGATAGAACTAAAATTCAAAGGGATCTTGATAGATTGCAGAATCAGGCTATAGACAATGAAATAAAATTCAATAAAGACAAATGTAAGGTGCTACATTTAGGGATGAAAAACCAAATGCACAAATACAGAATGGGGAATAATTGGCTTGGCAACAGCACTGCTGAGAAGTATCTGGGTGTTGTGGTGGATTACATTCTCAGCATGAGACAACAAAGTAATGCTGTTGCAAAAAGGGCAAATGCAATCTTTGGTTGCATTAACAGAGGCATAACATGCAAGTCAAGGGAGGTGCTATTTGGTTAAGACATGATGGTTAGACCTCAGATGGAGTACTGTGTCCAATTTTGGTCACTGCTGTATAGAAAGAATATAGAGAAACTGGAAAGTATGCAGAGGCAAGTGACAAAGGTGATCAAAGGAATGAAATGCATGCCATATGAACAAAGGCTGATGGAACTGGATATGTTCAGTTTGGAAAAGAAGAGATTAAGGGGGAACATGATCTTCAAATTCTTGAAATGCTGCCAAAAAGAAGACAAAATTTGTTTTCTTGTTGACACAGAGGGCAGGACAAGAGGGAATGGTTTCAAACCACAGCACTGTAGATTTAGATTAAATCTCAGGAAAAACTTCCTAACTGTAAGAACGATAGGACAATTAAACAAATTGCCTAAGGGAGTCATGGAAGCTCCTTCACTGGAGAATTTCAAAAGGAGGCTGGATAGCCACCTGCTTTGGATGGTTTAGACAACAAATCCTGCATCTTGGAAGGGGGCTAGCCTAGATGACCCTTGACATCCCTTTTAACCTTATGGTTCTATGATTCTACAACACATACCTTGTTGTAACATAATATACCTTATCTAGTTAACATAATTAATTTTTATAATCTCTCAGTCACCTTCTCCCTAAACAAAATAATTCCAACCTTGTCTGTCTCTACCAATAGCTTTTTCTTTCCATTTATGATCTTTTCTGCCGTATGCCAAACATTCTCCAACTTATCTTTAGGATATAACCCATACAGAATACAGTTGTTTTCAAACAATTCCATACACAAAGGTACAAATCTGCTCCTGTATAGATCTGTAATAATTCCACCGAAAAGAAACGCAGTTATTCCAAATATAAACCCATGTAACTGACAGCAGAATTTGGCCCTTGATGACAGTAGACTGCTTCTGGACTTAGTCTCAGATCTGTTTCTGTTAAAAAAGCTTCTATACAGATTCTGTAAGAGTAGATCCCACAGAAACAGAGTGGAACATTAGATTTTAAGAGTAGATCATTAGGACCAAATTTCTTTTCTGTATTTTCTTTTCTTTTCTTTATTTTTGAGTCTTGAATCTCTACATTTGTTCCAGACTCAATACAAATAGTTTATTTTTTATTCTGCCCGTCAGTGGAGAGGATGTGGCTGCAGCAAAGAATCCAGTAACATCATAAGGGTGTTTTAACTTATACAGGGGTTGTCCATAGCCTCATCCTCCTAGTTTCCTTACAATGAATTTTGAAGAGGAATAATACACAAATAGGCAGAGTTCAAACACCGCAGTTTTCTTGCAGTTCAGCAAAACCTGTTAAAGTGGTTTCTGGGAAGGAATAAAAACAATACTGAAAACAACAATAGTTCCTCTTGATAACATAAATTCTCTCCTTTTGGAAACAAAAGTATCAAATCACAGCCATCATCGACTTAAAAAAATAATAGCAGCGTGAATTTTTGCAGAAATGAAAATTGTGACAGGAAGCATATTATGCACACACCAAAGCAACTCAGAAAGCATTACATTCATATACATATGTAACCCTTCTGCCCCTCTGAGTTGGCAGCAACAAGGGCCCAGTTCAGTATCCAGGGGTTCCGTTTCAATAATGCAATGCAAAACCGGCTCGAGCCCCCACCCAGTGACCTGGGACAATTACATACTCCGCCCTGGGTGCCTCCAGGAGGCAATACTTCCCCTCTCACAAGCACAGAGTCTGAGTGTAGCAAAATCCTTTTAATAAA
The DNA here is from genome assembly GCF_025201925.1 of Gopherus flavomarginatus. Taxonomy (NCBI): domain Eukaryota; kingdom Metazoa; phylum Chordata; order Testudines; family Testudinidae; genus Gopherus; species Gopherus flavomarginatus. Next base: position 36,741,015 of record NC_066617.1, read on the forward strand.
GGAGGGAAACAATGTGGTATCATATTGGGGAAACACCACAAACAAGATTCATAACATAAACCATGAGCAAAAGAGCCACCAAGTAAGTTTTGGCAATGTCCTTTTCCCCTTAAGTCCAATCACCCCAAAGTCCAACAACCCAAAAGTCTCTGTCCCTGGTCAGTGCCGCCCCAGAGTTCAAAAGTTTATCTGCAGAGTTTTACCCCCCTAGCCTGGGTGGAAATGCAGGAGATGGCATACAGAGTGTTAAGAGGCACCTTAAGTAGGCCGAGGCCGACTGCCTTGCCTCTCCGTGGAGTTCCATGGCAGCCTTCACCACGACCGGCTCCACTCCACCAGCTTTGCTACTCCTCCAGCTGACCCGTGAGCCGCTCCAACCGTCTCCACAAACTGCTTCACTTGGCTAGCTGTTCCATGGGCTGCTCTAACCATCCACAAACTGCTCCGCTCACTGTTCCATGGGCCACTCCAACTGTCCTGCAAACTGCTCAGCTCAGCTCCGCTCACTGTTCCGTGGGATGCTCCAACCGTGCTGCAAACTGCTTCACTCTGCCAGCTGCTTAGCGATAGATCTTCAGGCTCCCCCACTAGTTAACACAGCACTCAGTGATCTCAGCTCAGTAAGTTTAGCTCTTTTAGCGATTTCAGCTTGTAGTAGGGGAGCCCCAGTGCTGGTGCACCATTGGCCCAAAGTGAATTCAGCTCAGCAGCCTCTAGATGGACTCTTAATGGCATCAAAATTAGCTCTACTCTTCAACAGTGGAGAGAGGAGGAGGTGCAAATGGTGTTACAGGCCCTTAAAAGAGGCCCATACCATCAAGTGCACAAACCAATCCCCAACCTCTCTCAATTCACTGGGTTTTGGCACCCATGTCCCTTGTCTAGCAAGTGCTACTTAATTGATGGTGAGATCCTCTGTCATAAAACAGGTTCATAGTCCCTCATTCACATAATCAGGGTAACAACACTTTATTCCTCCGGCCCCAATAACAGAGAAATTGGGGATCCCACACCTGTCAAAGTGACCATTTTAGGCTGCTGTGGGCTATGCTAGACAGGGTGGGTGTGCCTATGCAAACAAGATCAGCTCCTGAAATTCTTTTCCACACTCGCCATAATTCACCACCAGATGTCAGGGTAGAGCTCATCTTGACTCTGCTTACACATAATAAAGAATTTCAGAAATAGTGGTTTGAGGTACCTGTATTTCTGATAGGATCAACAAGACATCATATGACTTTCCAGCTGGTTTTTCAGATAGTACAGAAGTGGTGTGATTACATAGGACATATGATATCACATATCAGCAAGAATCCTGACACCAGCACCAGGTTCAGTAACATGTGTGTTAATAATCAACTTTACTTTAGAATAGATTTTATTATTGTATTTCATGAGCCTTGCTTCTTACTAACTGTTATATGGCCTTGCTGGGAAACAAATAAGTAGAGTTTTCATTTAAGTCATGCATGGATCTCCATGTTATTTAAAAGAAATTTTGCTTCAGCTCCTTATGTTTTTATCTGTATGTATCAAATTCCCTGCAACAAGGAACAGGTTTGGTGCTTCAGAGGTGTACATATATCTGGCCCAAAAGAAACACTGTAGGATATATTACTCTAGTGGGTCTTTTTAATTAACAGCTGGCATAAGCCAATATTTGGGTGCCTGAAGTTATACATCTAAATTCATATTGGTCAGCCTAAATAGGTTATTTAATTTCATAAGTGCTGAGCAGTCATAACTTGGTAGCTATGGCTGTTCTGCACTTCTGAACATATTTATAAAAAAGTCAGAATTTTGAAATTTTTTGACTAGCTCTAATTATCATTATTTAAGGAATGAACTTTCTGTAATGGCATATTTATTTTCAAATGATAGTAAGTACTTTTATGCAACCAGTCCCACTCTTATGCTTTAGGGCCAGAGTTTTAAAGGTATTTACTAATGTGCCTAAATACCTTTAAAAATCTGGCCCTTAGTGCCTACCATTATAGCAGAATATTCTGAATTTCTTCCAGAGAGACTTCCTTCCACAGCAGGCCAGATCCTCAGCTTGGGCAAAACACACTATCTTTTTCTTGATTCATGTATATCTCTTTTCAGTATTTCTCTATTACTTCTCAGTAATAATAAGAAAATTATTAGTGAGATCTGTATTATTTACACACATGGAATAGAAAATGTGCTCTGTTGTGCTGAAAAGGGTGTGTTTCAGGCCCAAGGGATAAGATGTTAATTCAACTCTTTTTCGTTGTAACAACATTACAGAGTTAAGTGTGAGCCAAGATTTTGTGTCAAGTTATTCCTGATTTACTGCCATTTTACCAACTACCATTAATTTTTGTAACATTTTATTAAAGATACAGAAAAAGAGGGAAAACATTTGAAGCATCTCAAATACAAAATATAAAGTAAAGTTCCTGGGAGGACTACATTTCTTGTAAGGCACTGATTATCATAGGCCCAAGATGCATGGTGGCTCATGGGAGTCACATGACTCTGGGTGCATTCTGGGAGATGTAGTCCAGCCAGGGAGCCTGTCCCACAAAGGAGGTTGGGGATATCAGGCTCCTGAATCACAGTTCCTATGAGGCAATATAACACTGAGAAAACACACATTAGTGTTGGAATGACTCAGAATGAAGTGTTGGGGATCATTTCAACAAACCAAACCAAAGCCCTTCCATTTCAGGAATGTCAAAAAGTTTTATTTCAACATTTCAAAGTAGAAATATTTCCAAATGTCCAGTACATGGAAAACTTAAAATTTCAACCTTTTTATCCTGTTTTAGGCTGAAACAATGATTGAATTGTCAGAAGTTCCTGTAGGGCAGAAATTTTGAATTTCATTCAATTCCATTTGTAACCTTCCCAATGGAAAAACAGAGGCCCAGCACAGGAATTTATTAGCCAGATCGCAGGCTCACAGCAGAGTCACAAAGAATGGAGTTGTTTTGTCTGGCTTAGGCAGATATAGTTTTTTTTTTAATTATTTTATTTTATTTTATTTTATTATTTATTTATTTTTACAGAAGATAGGGAAGAGAAGAAAGAAGGTGAGGAAGAAAAACGACACACAAGGGAAGGGGTAACTGGAGGAACCTTGGGCTCCCATCCCTGATGTTATTCAGGATTTAGCCAGACACCTCCAATCTCATACATGATTGTCTCTTAGTTCCTATTCATCCAATGGGGAGGCAGTGATGGAAACTGGCTGGCATGAGCTGGGAGCCGGTGTGGCTGGGGACTTGGAGCTGACTGGAGTGGTACAGGGTTGCCAACTTTCTATTTGCAGAAAACTGAACATCCTAGCCCTGCCCCTCCCCCTTCACTTCCATGAGCCCCTGCCCTTGCTCCTCCCCTTCTCTGAGGCCATGAACCCCACTCACTCCACCCCCTTCCCTCCATTGCTTGCTCTCCCCCGCCTGTTACTTGCTCATTTTCACTGGGCTTGGACAGGGCGTTGGGGGTGCAGGCTCTGGTTGGGGGTGTGGGCTCACAGGTGGGCCCTGGGATGAGGAGTTTGGGATGCAGAAGGGGTGTCCTGGCTGGAGAGTAGGGACAAAGGGTTTGGACTGTGGGGCCAAGGGGTTTGGAGGGAGCTCCAGACTGGCGCAGGGGGTTGGGGTTCAGGAGGGGGTGAGGGCTCTGTCTGGGGGTGCGGACTCTGGGGTGGGTCTAGGGATGAGGGGATTGGGATGCAAGAGGGGGCTCTGGGCTGGGGCCAAGGGGGTGTGGGGTGCAAGCTCTGGGAGGGAGTTTGGGTGTGGGAGGGGGCTCAGGGCTCTGGGTTGGGATGCAGGAGGGGATTTGGGGTGTGGGCTCTGAGTAGTGCTAACCTCAGGTGGCTCTCAAAAGCGGTGGCATGTCCCTCTGGCTCCTAGGTGGAGGTGTGGCCAGGCAGCTCTGCATGCTACCTCTGGCCACAGGCATTACCCCTGCAACTCCCATTGGCCAGGAATGCAGCCAATGGGATCTGTGGAGCTGGTTCTCAGAGTGGGAGGGGGTGGGGGCATCGCTCGGCGCCTCCAGGGCCACACTGGTCACCCCTGGGCGTAGGTGTCAGAGGGACATGCCACCGGTTCTGGGAGCCGTGCGTAGCCGGGTAGGGCGCATGCCTGCGCTGCAATTGGACTTCTAACAGCCTGGTCAGTGGTGCTAACTGAAGCCACCAGAGTCTCTTTTTGACTGGGTGCTCTGGTCGAAAACTGGACGTCTGGCAACCCTGGAGTGGTATAAGGAAACATCAGTTTTACTAAAATCCTGCTCCTCTCAGTGACATGGCTAAGTTATCTGCATTTATGTGACATCATGTTAGCATTCTGAAAAACAACCACCTATTATTACAGCTTTGCCCATTTGAGATCTCTGATTTAGCCAAAGTCAGTGGAAGTGTCAATGACACTTGATCCCCCATCTCTGGTCTGGTTTGGTCATGAAGCCTCTCAGGATCAGGACAATGAAGGCTCACATGCTGGCTTGGTGGACTAGTGTCCCAGGCAGTCATGTAGTAAAGTTTGTTCCTTCCAGTCCATAGCCTCCCTTACTCCTATTTAGTGACCTCCAAATAAACAGTGTCCAAGAAGGGGTGGTAACATCATCCCATTAACATTAACTGATCAAAATATATTTCAGTGATTTAAACTACAAACATTTACTCCTGTTTCTAAGATCTGTAAGCTAAGTCACACTAACTATGTGAGGTCTACATGTGATCTTAATTTTGTATCTACCTTTCCAGAAACCAGGCAGGATTGGTTAGAATTTCATTTCAGTCTTCTTTTCCCTCTATTTTTCGTCTTGCTCTTTTCAATTTTGAGAGCAAATAGATTAGTAGGCTTTTTTCTTGGTTTGTTTGCATGTGTGTTCATGTGGGTGTGAGTGAATGAGTGTGGTAATCCCAAGAGAAGCAATACTAGTCTATCAGGCTAGTACTTCAGCCCAAGCTCCCTCATCGTGGGTTCAATCCTGAAAAATGCTGAGCACTTTGGCCCTGATCCAGCAAAACACTTAAATATGCCTAACATTAAGAATGTGAATAGTTAGATTGGTGGATCTTCTCTTTGTACCTCTTCCCTATCCTCACTGCCCAGTAGCCTTGGGTGAATCTCTATACTACCTTCTCTGGTTCCTTTTGGTTTTACTTTCCTTCTTTCTCCCACCTTGCTCTTTTTCACTCCCAATATGTTGCTTGACTCTGGATAAGTTTTCTTTTTATGTCAATATATTGGCCTAAAGGATATGTATCCCATACACCTGACGGAAAGAGTCAGATTCACAAAGAGAATCCATGCTGTCAGTACACAAGATTGCACAATTCATCTAAATAATAGCTATAACCTGCAAGCTTTGGTCCACGTCAGTCTATAAGTGAAAAAAAAATGTTATAGATAGTTGTAATCATACACAATGAGTTTTGCTTATTGTTTGGAAAGCAGATTTTTTTAAAACTCATCTTGCTTTACAAGAAAAAAAATAGCCTTTTTTATTTTGCATTAATTTCAAATTACAATGTATTGCAAAGCAAGATCATCCTATACCAACTAGAATGTGACCTGGTTGGGGCATAAGGCATTAGATACATTTATATAGTATTAAATGATCTTCTTGTTTACTGGGATTCAATATTACGTTATATATTCATAGACTCCACTGTTAAATCAGAATTGCAACAACCATTATTGCAAGTCTTAAGATATTCTCTGTCTGTTGTTTCATTACTTGATTTTGTTTGATTTTATTCACCAAATAATTAGCCTGCTAAGCATCTAATTATTGCTAAGGCATGCATTATACAGATCATCTCCATTATGTAAACATTATATTAGTGAACATTGTAGCATTACAAATGTTCAGAGCCAAGCTATTAAATGTAATATATTCTGGAGGTTAGTCATTCCTTTTTAATAACTACATGTTTAATTCGCCTTGATCCATAATATTTTCACATTATTTTGACTGGCCTATAATTCTCACTGAAACACCTCCAAATTGAAAGATGGATGTAAAAGTTGAACTTCAAGATAAACTTTGAAGGCCCGGAATTGAAAATACCTTTTAACTCCAAATAAATATAACCAACAGTTAACCCATTTTCCCTAGAGATTTAAATCAGTATATTTCTCCTGAAGTTCCTGGAAATTAGAACAGCATAAAAGAGACACAGTATCACATAAAAGAGTATATTAGTAAAAGTAGCCATTAATTTATTGGTTCTAAGGCTAATGTATTTATTAAGTCAACATAACAGTTTTATACTCATTTAAGTATTGTTTCCTTGCTAAAATTGTTTCTCTTTACAAATATCATATAGAAGTTGGATTATCTGGTATTAGTCTATTGTTTATCTGTCTTATCATTTCATAAGATCATAAATCCACTCACATACAAAGACATTTTTTTCTTCTCTTATTCATTTCTGAACACTACACGTCCTCACATATCTTTTGCAAAATCTAGGATAGATAGAAAAATGCTGCAGAGACTTCATTTAGGGACTGCTGAGAAAATGTATCATTATAAATTGTACCAAATGGAATTCCTGTCAGCAAATCAGCTTGCTGGATCCTTGACCGTTATTCCCTGATAAAAATCCCCAGATGTAAAAATATAAATCAATGTTCAATCCACTCTCTAGGCCAACTTGAACAGGAATTGCTTCAGAAAGGAAAGAATGTTCAGTCCCACAGGGAAGATGTGCCTTCTATCACTCAACAGTGACCCCTCTGGCAGATGAAAGTGAGGCATTGTTAGACTCCAAAGGGAGCACCATCCATTTCTTCTTAGCTGGAAGGATGGTGATGATGACAGGTGACATGTGATCAGGGAAATGTGTGTGTGTGTGTGTGACAGAGCAAGAAAGAGACAGAAACTCCTCAGAGGTAAAAATAAGCAATAACGTTAAAATTCCACATATAAGAAACCTTATATAGGCAAGTGTCTGCTATAGGTGCATACTGTTAAATCATCACTGGATTCTTCCCTCTTGCTCCTTTTCTCAGAATTGAAAAGTCACACCATAACCAGTTAATATTGAACTTCAATTCTGATTTATTCAAGAAGAGAGTGCATGCAGTATTTGGCAAAAATCTGCTTCAAATGTGATTATGATCATTCTATTGCACTAAATAAGAAAGTGCAGCATGATTGTTTAGCGGAAGACCGAGTCTGTTTTGTGTGTCCATTACTGTAATCTGTCAGTGGCATGAGACACATTTTACTTTATGATGAACAGTATTCCTATTAAAAAAGATCAATAGCCTAGATCTATGTAAGAGTAGAAACGTTTGGAAGTCCTTATAAAATAATAAAGTTTTAAAATAAGAGGATTTTCTTATTCAGGTTAAAATGAGATTTAGTAATGTAGAGAATAATAATATTTGCTTCTGCTTTTGGACATCTGTGCCATAAAGTCACATCCAAAATGGGCATGCTATAGATTGCAGAATTTTAATTATCTTTTAGATGGCTTTGCCAGATATTGATTGCTGAGCATAGTTCACACACATAATAGTGATTTAACAGGATAATTCCTGATTAGGTCTGTGAAATATTTATCTTCACTCTTATTACCCTGCTTCATATAATTAAATGACATGATGTTAGATTTGCATACAAAAGCACATCAATAGAAAGCGTAAAATGGGTATTTATAGAAAGCCACTGCATATTAACTGCTCTGAAATGAAACTGGCGTAAATCGTTGAGGGGCCTGATGCACTATTCTTAGTGCAACTAATGCAGTCTTGGAATTTTTGGGTGTTCAAAGGGAGCAGGATTGGGCCATAAATGTTGTGAAAGATAATTTCAACATGTCAAATCATGTCTGCTCATAACACAGAGAGCCAGACGGGGGAGAGAGCTTTTCTCCCTACCCACAACTGGTGAATTCAGCCAGGGGACAATCAGTTTTGTTGCAGGCAATGTGGATGTTAGTTCTGCTGAGAGGGTGATACGATAGTGATGAACGCAGTTGGGGGCAGAGGGAATCATCACCCTGTTTTCTGAAAGCCAGATTGGCTGTGCTGGGGAAGTACAATTAGGGTGACCATATTTCCCTATGCCCAACCACCAGATCTCTGCCGAGGTTCACACCAGAATGTGGCCAGCAGCAGCCTTTCAGCACTATGCGGGGGAAGGGACAGGAGCTGCTCCCAACCTCAGGGGAGGAAGTGGTAGTGTGGGGAAAGGGTTGACCTGGCCCATATCTTTGCAGAGCTCATCTCTTCCCCCACCATGTAGCTGGAAGCAGCTTGTCCCTTCCTGCTTGCACAGTGTCAAAAGACAGGTAACACTTCCAGGCTGCTGCTGGCCACCGACATAACCCAGCCACCTCCTGTTCCTTGGTCACAGCGCGGGCAGGAAGGGTAAAGCCCTAAGGATGCATTGTGCACCAGGCCCAGGGAACCTGATTGCAGGGGCTTCAGCAAACCTGGCCAGAGAGGTGACTCAGCGGAGGAGGGTTCCTAGGGGACGAAGCAGCCCTGTGCTCCCTGGGAGGCAGAGCCCGGGGGGGTGGTAAAGAGGGTGCCAATCCTCTGCCCCAGGGGCTGCTGTGGAACCTTCAGGTTCGGGGAATGAACAGACTGGAAATCACTTCTCCCTCACCACTCCAGAGCTTAGCTGAAGGGAGGAGAGGCTTCCCTGGCCAGAGCCTGGCACAGAGGGTCTTGGGCTTTTCTGGGGCATTGGTCCCACCCAGAGGCAGTGGAGAAAGGAAGGAGCCTTCCAGCCAGGCTGTTGGTGAGCTGAGCACTCTGACTGTGGGCTGGTTCTCTGCACAGTGCTGGTGGGAGTGTGACGTGCCTCGATAAGCGGGGATATGGAGGAGCAGCGGGGTTGGTGGGGGATGAAGGGGCAAAGCAGGGAGAGGACAGTAAGAGGGGATGCACATAAAGGGTGATGAGTGGGCAGCAAAGGTGACATGTAAACGGAAGCTGCCTGGCACCTGCTAACACTTACCAACCACTGCAACTCACAGCGTGCAGCCAGTGCCAGATGGAAATGGGACAGAGGGCGGGGTCCTTCTGGCCAAGAACCAGCAGGCAGCTGGGACTGCGCTGAAGGACCAGCATGGGGAGCGGTCGACCCAGTGCACTGCATCTTCACTCTGCCACCAGCCTTGCACACCCACCCTCATCGTCGGCCATTGGATGCCCCCCACTCACCGCTTGTAGGCAAGTAGGTGGCAAGCAGGGATCCAGTCAACAGCAGGACCCACCAGTATTGATTGGAGGGAGGGGGAGACAGAAAATATGTGACAATTTGCCCATTTTTAAGAAAAAGTCGGGACACCTGCAGGAGGGCTTAAATATGGGACTATCTCTTTAAAAACTGGACGTCTGGCCACCCTAAATACAATCTACACGTATTTTAGGCTGTAGCCAGAACTATTCCTTCCCTCATTCTGATACCACCTCTGGAGTGTGTTAATTGGACTAATCTCTCTAGGCACTGCCACTCACAGTGCACATTCTTCCTCTTACCAACACACATTACTGTTTGTTGAAGAGGCATTAATTTGGATCTATCTATCTATCTATCTATCTAGTTTTTAGAACGATGCCCATCCCTGTCATATCTGATTGCCTTCCATAAAAAGAAAACATAAAAATATGACTGGCCCTATAGTTAAAAGAAAATAAAGGTATAGATTATTGCATTTAGCACTGACTTAATACAGACAGTTCTACTGTAAATGTGGTAGTGCTCTTTGTTTTCACTCCAATATCACATATTTTTAGATGCTAAAAGGTTGGTCACATACGTCATACTTTAAGTGCTGTAACTATAATCAGCCTTTCTAATGTCTTCTTTCATCAGTGTAATTACACCCTCTTTTTTTCATTTTCTACCTTTAGAGATGTCTTTGGTAAAGTAGACTAATAGGTTCTGAAAGAGAACACCTAGCTTTATGGTGCTTGCCACAAGAATTCATGAGTGGTTACTTCATTACCTCTGAATGACCGTTCAGCTGCACTGTTGTTCAAGGTCATTAATCAATGTCTTAATGAGAGCAACAGAAAAGTTACTTAATATTTCACTCTCACTGATTGCATCTCAGGATAAACAGGCTTCTCTGGATCTATACAGGGTGTGGAGCCCAAGCTTTCTGATCTTGTCTGATGTTGTGTGGAAGGGAATACTGCTTTCCTCTGCAGATCCTTCGTGGAGATTAGGCAAAGTTCCAGCTCTGTTGATTTGGAGAGGGTTGAAAAGATGCAGGCTGAATATGAGTCTGCTTGTTTCTCTTGCCATCCTGCCCAATCTGTAAACCAAAGCACTACAAGTGGCCGCAGAATCAGCAGCAACTCACATTGCTGTCCCTCTGCAGTATGGAATCCTTGCCCCCCTTTGACTAGGTATGGGGACAGCTGGTGGTTGGGAGAGCTGACAACAGCTGGGCTTCTACAGGAGAGATGCTGTCCAGGTGCTGCTTGGGCAGGCGGTAGAGAAAAAAGGAAGTGGATTCCCCGAAGAATCCCTTGGCCTCCAGGAGACCATCTGAGATTTCTGTGGCTTTGGGGAGGACACGATGGAACCCCTGGAACCAAGACATTGGACCTTATGTGGTTGCAAATTGTCTATATATATTAAAAGGTAAAAACAAGACCCTTGTAGTTATGGAAGCCTTGGGGCACAGTGAGGATCCAATCATTCTCAATGCAGTTGTTTTAGAAATATCCAGTTTATTTTCTTTAACTTCTCTATTTTTTTGCTAATTTCAACTCCAGTTTCATTCTGGAACTCTTTGCCACCTTATCTTTGTTTCCCCTTTTGCTACCTTGTCTGTGGCACTTACCCTAGTGCAAGCTGATATCAATGATACTCTAAATATCAAACACTTCCATGAAAACCAGCAATAAAAGCCATAGCCTCCTCTCTCCTCAAGAATTCCCAAGTCAGAGAATGTCACTTTCAAAAGTACCCTCTTTCCAACTACCTTGGAAACAGAATCCCCAAAGTTAGGTATATTTAGGCATCTAAATAAAAGTGGCCTGATTTTCAGGGATGCTAGGTACCTGTAGCTCCCACTGAAGGAGGAAAAATATAGACATATCAAACAACAGTGTTTAGCAATCTACCTTCATAGTTTTCACACACGTCATGCTAGTGGAAGATATGAAAGATGCAAAGGAAAGATGTTCCATGTCAAAACTTCCATAGATATGAGCCCTGCAGGAGTCACCTGCTATCCACTAATCATAGCACCTACTGTGAGCAATAATATTAAACAAAGGGACTGCAAAACACAGTGACTTAATAAAACAGATTGACCTTTGGTAGCATTACATCAAAAAACAAACAAAGCCTGGGCCATCAGCAATATGAGATTCATTAGTGTCAAAAAAAAATCCCCAGAGCAGAGTGAATAATTCTAAGCAATATATGTGGTCTCTCTCTATTGGCCAATTGTTTTAAATCACAATATTCTTGAAGGAATTAATTATTTGGAATTATTCACTGAAAACCTGTGAATAATCTTGATCTGTACTTTATTCTCAAGCTATTCATTCAAAGTGTTTGATATTCAAAATTTCAGTGTTTTGATGTGACAGATACAGTAAATGACATGGTGCATTTGGGCTCCTTGGATAAGCATAATGCAGAGGCCTCAATTCAGGAAAACACTTAAGCACATGCTAGAATCCATTCTTATACAGCAAGAGACACAATAATTTTCATAATTATAAACTTATCAGCACTCTCCTTACAACAGGGGTCTCAAAGTCCTGGCCCCCGGGCCATCTGCGGTCCAAGAACCTCCCCACTGCAGCATGCAGACGAGACGTGCATGCAGACACGCTGCTGGCAATGGCTGCTGCAGGCACCGCCCCTGCAGCTCCCATTGGCTGGGGAAGAGGGACAAAGTTACCATCACTAGTTGCTGGGCAGAGTCAGCCATGGCGGCAGCATCACTTTTTTCCACAATGAATATAGCAAGTCAAAATACCAAACACAACTATCTGATTCACTCCTTGCTGCAATCTTGAAGGTTTCAACTGCTCAGTCACTGAGGTCAAACATCAACAAACTGACAGAACTGAAGCACTGCCAGGTGTCTGGTAAATACTAAACACTCTCTGACAGGCAAAGAATTGTATAAAGTTGTATGACAGTTTTATTATTTCTAAGAAATTCAAAATAAAAAAATATGATATAAATATTTTATTTTCTGAACACCATCTTCAGTGACATTATTGGCCCACTGAGAGGATTTGAGTACTGGCACTGGCCCTAAGGTGAATTGAGTTTGAGACCCTTGTTTTACAGTTATCTGGGGAGGGGAAAGGCTTCGGAACCAAACTGTATTTACATGAACACACACACTTTGCCTATATATCCAGCAGACAGAGCTGTGTTGCCAAAGTGATCAGCTTTGGCTGGTGTTGGGTTACAAATCACCTTAGTACTGAATGCAGAGGAATGTTGTTATCCTTCTTGTATGAGTAAAGGGCAGCAGAACTGTCCTGACTGAGGACGTCAGCCTCAACTGAACTTGCTAAGCAGGGGACTCAAATTCCAAACCCCTATGAAGTGCAAGAGGAGGTGGGGACCAACATTCTTTCCTGTAGGTGTGGGCTGCACCTAAGAGTCCTAGGCATCTTTTAACTTGCCCCGCCCCACTGTTCAAAGATAGAGTAATTAACGATCCATTAGGAGTCTTTTTGTTTTGTTAAGTGATCACTAGAGTGGAAATCATTTCTTGTGGGACAGTGTTTCTGCCCAACCTGCTTCAGCAGTGAGGTTCCCCCACTAAAAGCTGAAAAATCACTGAGAGCTCGGGTCAAACTCAAGAGACTATCCCACAGAGGGCACAGTGGAGAAGTAGGTGGCAGCAGAAGATGACAGTACACATTAGTGATGGTGGGCAGGGCAGCTGGTGGAGTGGCGAGCAGCCGGCAGGATGGTGTGGTGAGTGGCTGATGCTAGAGCAAGAGCCAGGACAGCTGAGTATGCTCAGTGCCTTTTCCCTCCACAAGGGAACTCATGCAGACGTACCTCTGAACTCTAGTTCAGGGGTTCCCAAACTTGGTTCATAGCTTGTTCAGGGTAAGTGAGATGCTTTGTTTTCCTGAGTGTCCACAGGTGTGGCTGCTTGCAGCTCCCTGTGGCCATGGTTCACTGGAGAGTACTCAGCTGAGCTGTCTGTGTTTCTTGTCTGTTGTAACACACTACACACTTATTCATGGGAAAAATATATATATATATATAAGCCCCTTCCACTATTGTTTAGGAAGTGAAGGTCAAATAAAATTGCTAGCAATTGTTAGCAGTTAATAAAATACCATCACTCTCATTTTTTTCTTCTCTTGCTTCTTACGTCCTGGGGCTGTATTCTTACCCTACCAGTTGACAGGTGGATCTTCCATTGAAGTCAAATGGAGTTACTCCTGGCCTGCAGTGGGAGAGTAGAGCCCCTGGAGTAGTTAAAACTAAAATGAAGAAATGAAAAACAAATGAAGCCTTTTCTTGTTTCACTTGAACTTGTGCTTGCCAAGTAATGTGCTTGGGGAATTCATTGTCTTTTTCACTCTCATGCTGTGAAAGAGAGAAAGAAATACAGACAAAGATATTTAACATACTAATTTATTTATTAACACCTTTCTCATATCCTTTTAATGACGGAATTGTACTGCTCAGAACTATATATCTCAAGGGGAATCTATTCAAAAGAAAAAAGAAAGAGTGACTTCAATCCTTGATATGAGACACTATCTCACTTTTATAGAACAAAACTGACATTACAGATTATAGTACCAGAAGTAATAACTTCAGTCTTATTTTAGAAAAGTTGTAGTTATTTAAAATATGTATGCTTTTTCTTTTTTTTAGCCAGGAGTCCCAAAGAACTCAATTGTATGAGATACTTGCCACAGAGAGGAGTGGCTCTGTTTTTTGCGGCCCCAAGCACGTGGATTCAGTGGCATTTGTGCGGGTGATCTGCCGCTGCCGGTCCCGAGGCTTTGGTGTACCTTCCGCCGAATTGCTGCCGAAACCACCAGACTGGTGGGCCTCCCGAAGGAAAAGCCGCCGAAGGCAGCCTGACTGCCATCCTCACAGCAGGCCTGGCAGGCCACCACCGTGGCTTGCCGTCCCAGGCACCGGCTTGCTGTGCTGGTGCCGCCCCTGGCCACAGATATAGCTGACAATGGTACTAGCTAGAATAGAATACTAATTTTAATACTAATACTACTAATAAAAATTATATGAAAGTTAAATGAATCTTCAGGCTATATTTCTTCCACTTATAGTGAGATTGCATTTAACTTTTAAAATAATTTACATTTTTGAGGAGATATAAGTGGTATGTCTGGTTGAATTAGCTCTAAATAAGGTTTATGTCGTAAATCAGGGACATTCAAGCTGCCTAATTTCTGCTTAATTTCCCTAATCAATACATTTTCTAGGAAATGGATGCATATTCTGCACAAAATAATAGTTAAATAAAATAACTCTAGAAAAAAAACACTTTTGTTACTAATATATGCATGATTTTGAGATCTGAATCTAAGACACACTTATTTTGAGCTTCTAAATACAAGAGAAACACTAAGAAACATACATTTTATTTAACCTACTACAGATGTCCATAGATCTTTCCATTACAAAAGTATTTGCCTGCTAAGATATTTAAAAATGGTCAGTCATTTAAGTATCAAAATATATATCATGTTAGCAAAATATTCCTTTATATTCACTGAGTTTGGAAGAGTAATAATTAGAAAAGAGACAGGCAAGGTCACAGAAGTCTTCTCTTCATTTATATGCCTCAATTCTGTCCTTAGTAATCCTGTGTATAAATTCATCATAGCTTTATTGACTTCAGTGCAAATACTATGGGTTTACATACAGGTAACTGACAGTAGAATTTAGTATAGATCCTAACAGCCAGATTTTACCTTCCTTCCTTACATTACTCTGAGTAGTCTCTCAGAAATCAGCTTGAGTAATAGTGGCAGAATCTGGCTCTGAAGGAGTATAAGTGACATTTGGTGCTCGATTTGGCTACCATTATGCCATGTAGTATCCTACTACCTGAGCAGTCCTATTGACTCCAAAGGGCGTACTCACAGCCAGATTTTGCCGAGTTTACTCATGCTGGGTAATAGTATACTCCACAGGCAGAAACAGTGAACTCAACATGAGCACAACTGGCAGAATCTGGCCCAGAGTAAAATACTACTATACTCAATGTGGCACAATTAAGTCTTTGATGAAAAGTGAAATTATTATTTGAAACTAGAAAAATACTATTAAAGTTGAAGAATGAATTAACTGGACTAGCCCTGACCTGCAGAGCGTGTGGATATTTGTTTGCTTCAGTACTTGTGTCAGAATATAAGTGCCCATTAAAATGGAATATTTTCCCAAAGTGGCAATCTACTGCACTTCCTTCTGCACACTAAGTGCTGCTCTCTGAAGGAGCAGGACCTCACATAGGCTAAATTAGTGATGTATTGTATGGTCCTCACTTCATCTCCAATGCAAATACCTTTTTAAAGGAATAATGGGAAAGCAGATAAACTGCCCACCCACTTGCAAATAGTATTTTCCTGCCACCTGAAGATAGATTTGCTCCATCAAATTATGGGAAAAAGTCTTATTTTAAATGTTTCAGTAAATAGCAATGCATGATGATCATATCTACCACAAGGAACCATGTCTTGCACACACAAAAAATATAAAGCCCTATAAACTTACTTCACAGAGCCCATTTGTGACACTGACATTGCAGTCAAAGTAATAAGCGGAGAATAAGAAAGAGAACAGATTAAGAAAATTATATTGTATGTAATCATTCATAGACTATCAGGGTTAGAAGGGACCTCAGGAGGTCATCTAGTCCAACCCCCTGCTCCATGCAGGACCAATCCCCAACTAAATCCCCAAATGGCCCCCTTAAGGATTGAATTTACAAGCCTGGGTTTAGCAGGCCAATGCTCAAACCACTGAGCTATCCCTCCCCCCACTCTGTGAATGTCAACTCATGGAGTTTAAATAGATTCATCCCATTTTCAGGTGGGATTCACTCCTTCTCAAATGAAACATATGGTTGTTGACCTGAATTTGATGGGTTAGTTTTTATGGCTCACCACTGATCACATCTGACCAGAAGATTTATAAATTCTTGTCCAAATCAGACTACAGAGTTCAAAAACTCAGAGAGTTCTATATCGGGAGAGAACTGTCGGGGTGCTTGGCAAAAACATATACACTGAGGACAATACCAAATTGATAAAACCTTTATTGAAATTAATATAAAAATAAGAAATTCAATGAAACTTGTAACTTCAAAACAGTAAAAGAATTCCAAAACTCCTGGTGGTAACATTTCTGTTATAAGTACCTTAATCTAACATACACCCGTCCTTGAGAGCCCAGTAATAGGAGGTGAAGGACCAGCCTCACTCCTGGCATGCCCAATTACGTGATGGTGCTGGCTTTCCCCAATGGTTAGGAATGTTGAGTAGTTACACTATACTACACAAGCTGAACTGATAGTGTGGTAGAAGATAGAATAGATAGATAGAAGAAGAAAAGAACTAACTCCAAAGCAGCTACAAGAAGAAGGTTTAAGAAAATAACTAATCTAACTTAACTCTCCTACAAGGTATTTTGTGGGATCCTGACATATATAATTCAGGTCCAACCTACTATATCCAAATCTTATTTCTGTACCCTAAGAAATGTATGAGTCCCCTTCTCCTATAGTTAGTGGATTATGACACTTATTTCTAAATATATTAATAAAGATTATCTCACTCCAAAATTACCAACCTAAGCTCTCTTGATGACCTCAAGCTGTGGTGTACCCTGTGGTTACTAACTGGTTGTAGATGCTGAATAAACCTGTCATGTGGATAGTTCTTCCCTTTGGTTCCCCAAAGTTCAGGGACCATACTT
This sequence comes from Gopherus flavomarginatus, assembly GCF_025201925.1. Taxonomy (NCBI): domain Eukaryota; kingdom Metazoa; phylum Chordata; order Testudines; family Testudinidae; genus Gopherus; species Gopherus flavomarginatus. Next base: position 36,757,926 of record NC_066617.1, read on the forward strand.
ATCTGTGCCAAAGGTTGCCAGCTTTTATGCTGACATATTTATAACTAATTATACTTTTTGCTATATAGCAGATCTTACCAGATCTTACAGGCTGGTAGGCTTCTTGCATTTCAGCATTTCAGTAAAATTTATTATTAAGAAACACATGCCTCAACACATATTAAATTCCAAGGAATTAATACTGATAAAATATAAGAATAAAATGGATTAATTTCAGACAAAGAAACATATTAATTAATATTACTGGCTGGATTAGCTAGCAAAATAATCCTGTGGGCTACATGATACATAGCTCTCTTATCTGCTGGATGCTCCAAGATACTCAAGGAACTTTCACAGATTTTGAGGGAGCTGCAAATGGATGATATATTAACATGGAGGCCAGTGCAGCCATGATACTGACCAGGCTTCTCAACATCTATGGCATCATAACTCCTTAATGAGCTGTGAATCCATGGCACAACACCCACATCTGGGTCAAAACCTTTCCTTAGGGGAGATCTAGAGTCTATATGAGATAATGCTGTCAGGTTTGGAGAGGGATGATGTTGCTGACAGCTGCTGTCAATTGACCTGGTCATTCTCCCTTTCTCCTCACCTGAAATCATGATGTGTACAGATGTCACACATAAAAGGCTTCTCTAAATAAGAGGATGAGGAACTAATCTGCTGTGGTTTGATCCCACTGCACTGTAACAAATCCTGCCTTTTTTATTTAGGAGCCTAATTAAGTGTATAACGATAGACTCCCAAGTTGAAAATGTTGGGGAATAGTACTATTCATGGGATTAGTGCTGAGTTGAAATCAGTTAAGACCAGACATTAGAGAATGATAGTACTGTAGATAAAAACGCAGCAAAAGCAGAAAATTATTTTTTGTGAGGCGGAATCCTGATTGCTCTTCTCATGCAAATAGTTCCAGACACTTCAGTGACACTACTTGAGTGAGGATAGCAAGATTTGGCATCTGATTTACAAAGGCAAAGATACTACTAACAATACTTAGTTCTTATTTAATGTAGGTCTCAAAATGCTTGACAAAGTAGATCAGCATTTTTATCCTGGGGCACTGGGTGAAATCTCATAGAAGCTGGAAGGCATAACAGCTGTCTTCATTCAGGATAAACGTAAGAAAGAATTAAGCTCCTTTCTGGAACCAGACAGCTGAACACTAGGTTCCCAAATACAGTTACGTGCAACATGGGTCAGAAAGTGAGATATTTGGGTGGAGGGTTTTTGCAGGGTATTTTTGGGCAGAGAGCTGGCTGAAAGAGGCTTGGAACTTTGAACAAAGAAAATGTCTCCTGTTGTTTGATTCCTACTGTGTTCAGGGAAATAGTACATTCTTTGTAAATAAACAAAATTACATCAAAGAAATATCTGACTTTATTATTGATTTCTCCTCCAAACTAAAACAACCCTAACAACACTGCAAACTGGCTAATTGCTTTGGTCATTTTACAGATGGGGAAACACCTTGCCTAAGGTCACCCAGAAGATTAGTAGCAGAGTAGGAATAGAACCCAGTTCTCCTGAGTTCTAGTGCAGTGCTACAGCCACAGTACATCACTCCCTCCTTGTTAAGAAGTTATAAGTGCTGTATCTTTATTTTAGCTTTTCTTATGGGTAATAGTTCTCCAAAAAGTGTGCTACCAAAGTAAAGCAGCAGCAATATTTTTTCCTTCCTAAACATTCTTTAAATTTCAAAGTTTCATTTCTTTCTTTGTCAATTGTGCACAGATGTCCCTTTGAAAACACAAAAGCAAACTTTGTTTTTGCACTGAAAATTTAAGAAGTCAAAGTTTATTTAGTTTGCAACCATCATTTCCACTTTTCAGGCAAGCTATTAGCATAAAAGGAATAAATGGCATATGAGACATTTTTACTGAAAGCTCAGCTGGTGTGCCTAGATAAACACAAACAGAACATCTAAAGGAAATTTACATTTTCTTATTGTTTCTCTTGTATTTAGAAGCTCAAAATAAGAGTGAATCACAATTTGTTTGTCCCTATTCAGCAATCACTGATTATAATCAAATTAACATCCTCACATTAATTTTTAGAAACATATTTCCTTTTACTAGAGATGAACTAAAGAGGGCTGTCACTTAAGAGATGAAATAATTCTCACTACCAGCTTCTAGCAGTTAGACAGGCTAGTCAATGTGTCCATTGGAATTACCAAAGGTAATACAGGCTTGCATCTGTTGTGCGTCTGGGTTAATTACAACTCAAGATTGTCAAATAACAGGCTCAACTGGAATGATTTAATCATAGCTTATCAATCAGAGATTAACATATTATGATACAGAACACAGAAAGAAAGCATACATTGCCATCTTTTGTTGTCAGAACAAGAGCTGGCTCTGGCTCTTCTCCACTTTATCTGGAAGGACATGGCAGATTTAATTCCTCAATTAAGTTCCCATACCAGTGTCATTATATAGGGTTTTCAAACAAAGAAAACAATCTGTTGCTAAGAGAAATGTACCCTGTTGTCACTTCTATACATTGGCAGTTTACCTACGTTATGTGTGAAGGCACAGTTATTTGCAGCTGAGGATTAACAAGTTAATATATTTTAGTGGCTCTTTCTTCCCCCATAATTATTCTTTCCTACCTATTGCAATGATTATCACTTATCAGTTCCCCAAGTTTACAAATGCTTATGGAAGCAATATATATATTAAAGATATGGTTTCCCAGACTGTTTGGAGTTCTATGGTCATAGAGGCATCCAAGAATGTTAAATACAATCTATTACGTAAATTCCTGAATAGGGTTACTATTCAGTGTTCTGGGCCTTAGAATTCAGAATACTCTTTGTTAATATCCTAAAGACTCTAAAGATAGAGGCATCCAAGAATGTTAAATACAATCTATTACGTAAATTCCTGAATAGGGTTACTATTCAGTGTTCTGGGCCTTAGAATTCAGAATACTCTTTGTTAATAGCCTAAAGACTCTAAAGAATAATTTTATAATAATATAATCAAATATACAGAAAGTAAAGGACTAAAAGATTTAATATTTCCTAACAGATACTAACAGATTTATGTCTATTGGCAATGATGTTACAGTGATTTGGGCTCAAGATAAATATTTGGGCCTAAACTGAGACCTAGAGTGGGCACATCTATTTACTTCAATGCAGTTGCACCCATTTACACCAAGTCTGAATTTTGCCCTTGAAGTTTGACAATTAATATTTGATATAAAATAAGGTTTTGATGCAAATTGAGGCCAAATAGAGTTTGAAATTGACAAACTAAGAATATTAAATATTAGTTACTGATTACTTCATCTTTCCTTTCCTGACAATATCAGTTTAGTGGAAAAAATCAGACATTTCTTATATCAACAATGCAGTATCCATCACATTCATAATTTGATACAGTGGCATCTGTCAAACTACCACTCTGTCTCCCAGTGACAAGATTCAAAATGCAGTAGTGCATCTTAGCAAATTTAACTACCATAAGGTCATCCAAACCATCCTCTGTTACGTACTTTGGTCTCTCATACAATATTGAGTCAAGTTCAATTTTTGCTTTTCATCTTCAAGATGCTCAAAGGCCTGAGCCCAAGATATATTGATTATCACTTAGCCATCTGAGTAGAAGACTCTGGTTTACAACTCCACTTCTCTACTTCTACCACAAGGATAAAGCTTGTCTGTGCAGTCCTTAATTCTGGAGGGTGTTCATTCCACAGACTGGGGTCATCATAAACCTCCCCACCTTCCACTCCAAGTGCAAGGCACACTTCAACTGTGCCTCCTGTAATACTTACACATAGTGGCATGCATATATTTATGTAAAACAATCAAACAAAAAACTACCAGAACATTACACTGCACACATAATTTATCCAGGGAGAGAGGATGAGAATGAAAATGAAACTTACACGACTACTAGAAGGTGCTCAGGTACTATGGTGATGGGGGTGGTAAAGAATCTCAATGGAAAAGCTTAGAATAAAACAGTGAAATCAGCTCATGCTACTACTGTAGTGTGTCATTTCCTACCACTCCAAAGACAAGACTCCAGAGGCTAAAAGTTCAGACAGCTGAGACAAATAAAAAGTAATTCATTGCCATGATTGGCACTGTACAATGGCCCACAAGGAATATTCATCAGTGCTACATCGTACCCGCTGATTTAGTTTCGCAAGACTTTCAATAAATGTGATTGGTGGGTTTAGATCACACAGCTTCATTTGAGTTTCAAGTTAATCTGATATGCCCTTTCCTTACTCCACATATATCCTATAAATCCTCATGGTAAGCAGCTTGCCAACCCCCAGCTTCTGCAGCAGCAGCTTCTGCTCTCACTCTAGCGACTGTCCATTGACCTGAGGGGCTCTCTTTAGTTCACTGCACTATGTGGCTTCTTGCAGCCTCAGAGTTCCTGATTTAAAGGCTAGAGCACAGGGGTAGTAGCATGGACAAAGTGTTGTAGTCCCACTGCTGTGGAATGGTAGAGCATGCAGGACACTTGTACACAGAAGTTACCTGTGGATTTGTGGATGAACGAGCCTAGTGGTCAGTCTACAAAACAAACATGAGAGGTGGGGATCATTGGGTCAATCAGCTGCCACCTGAAAAGCCAGGAAGAGGACTTCTGCCCTGAAAGAAGACACCCTGGAAACTTGGGTGATAAAAGGGGATCCCACTACAGGAGATGGGTACAGATAAAAGAAAAGCTCAAGGGCTAACGGGGAGTTAAAACAAAGTCCATTAGGCCTCATCTACACTGTGGGGGGGGGGGGGGGAGATCGATCTAAGTTACGCAACTTCAGCTATGTACTGAGATCTAATCACCACGGTGTCTTCACTGCCGTGAGTCAGCTGCTGCCATGCCCCCGTCAGCTCTGCCTGCGACTCTCACTGCAGTGGAGTACAGGAGACTAGATACGGTACATCAACCCCTGCTGGATCGATCGCTGCCCACCAATCCGGCAGGTAATATAGACATCCCTTAGTCTCATAATAACGCTGATGAAACTCAACACATTTCACCCTGAGTTTATGCTTAACAGTTTAGGTCTGAATTGACCTTAATCTCCATCATAAAGTCAAGTGTCCTGAAACCATGCAAACTGCTGTGTCATTCATGGAAGCTTGTGCAAATCTATACCAACAGGTTTGACACATCGCTAATTAATATTCCTTTTCTGCCATGATATAATGACAGTCAGATCTCAATGACAATGAATTCCTTTTATTTATCTCAACTGTCTGACCTCTGAGTCCTTGTGGTCTTGACTCTGGAGGGCTGCTGGGAAGACACACACTCCACAGCAATGGCATTAATTAATTGGACTGTTATCAAGAGACAATGCAATAGCAAGTGAAGCATTTGTTTCTGGATTACATTGTAACTCATGAATTGTTAGTTCAAGAAATGTGTGTAGTTTTTCATGGCAACTGTACAATGAACTCATGTAACCAGTCATGAAAAGATGAAGTTCCATGATGAATATTAATATTAATGGAGAAAGCAAGGCAAAGACACTGTCTCAGAGAGTGGGAACTATCGGCCTGAAATTGCTCACTCACTCTGTATAGCAGACTCTAAGAAAAGCAAAGTAGCTTGTGACGATCGCCAATTCATACTGAGTCTGACCAACTCCAGAATGATTATTCCACAGATCCCACAAAATAGTTATTTTGTTCTCTGCATTAATATTAATATCCCTCTCACACCATGACATGAGGACAATTAGAGCCCGCAGCCTCTCTGCATCTGTGTGAAACCAGCAATAGTGATCTGTTTTCATTCACTTCAATTTTCTGTGTGAACTCTACTTTGGCAAGTAACATGAAATATTAACATGAAAAAGTAACCGAAAAGCATTCCATTTCTTGCTATCCTATTTTAAGCTCTGGTACAAACTTCATTAAACTACAGAATGCCCAGAATTCATGACAGTGTGATTCCAAAACAAAGAAAAGAAAAAGATCATGATGTTGGTCAAGTTGAGGTTCTGAATTTACTCTCATTGATGATGGTTTTTGGTTCTGATGCAAATTAACATGAAAGAGCCCCTATAATTCCACATTAGCTCAGCTCCAAAGAAGCTGACAGGGAATTCTCTAGGGATAAGTGATTGTGGTAGGCAAAATGCCCATGATGTTGAGCTGAGAGATGTTGCACTGCTTACTTGGGACCAGACTGTGGTCTGCATCCATGAGTTTGCGCAATGGGGGGAAGTGTGTCATAAGAAACTTTCCCACCCATATGCCCCTGGGCAGGGACCACCCACAACTGCAACCACTACTCACTTGAATGCGAAGTTGATAAGGGCTAGTACTCTTCTGGATGTTAGCTTCTCCAGGTGGGCAAGGAAAGGTGGGAAAGAAGTGTCTGCCTTCAGGCCCACTTGTCAGGGGATCTGATTGTGGAGGGAGTGAATATTGCATCTTGTTTGTATATGTCTACAGTGCACAGTAATCCTGGGCTCTAACTCATGTTTGAGCCAAAGCACCTCTTCCATCCACACACAAATCATTTCAACTTGGGTTAGCAAGTACTCAGAACCCGGGTCCTTGGAGCCTGCTAGGGGGCTGGGTCAGAGCCTAAATCCCACTGTGGCTTGAGTCCAAGCTCTGTCATTGTGATGGGCACAGGTTAAGCTGCAGACCCAAGTCAGAAGGTGAACGCTCAAACACAGACTTGGAAACACTGGTATGCATACACTGCAGTAAAAGACGAGCAGCATGGCTGCAGCTGGCCCAGGTCAGTTGACCGATCTTATTTAACCTTTTTATTACTGACCTTGGCACAAAGAGCGGGAATGTGCTAATAAAGTTCGCGGATGACACGAAGCTGGGGGGTATTGCTAACACGGAGAAGGACAGGGATACTATTCAAGAAGATCTGAACCACCTTGTAAACTGGAGTAATAGAAATAGGATGAAATACAATAGTGAAAAGTGCAAGGTCATGCATTTAGGAATTAATAATAAGAATTTTGGATATACGTTGGGGGAGCATCAGTTGGAAGCGACGGAGGAAGAGAAGGACCTTGGGGTACTGGTTGATACCAGGATGACTATGAGTCGCCAATGTGATACGGCTGTTAAAAAAGCAAACGCGATTTTGGGATGCATCAGGCGGGGTATTTCCTGCAAGGATAAGGAGGTGTTAGTACCGTTGTATACGGCGTTGGTGAGACCCCATCTGGAATACTGTGTGCAGTTCTGGTGTCCCATGTTCAAGAAGGATGAATTCAAACTGGAACAGGTTCAGAGATGGGCTACGAGGATGATCCGAGGAATGGAAAAACTGCCTTATGAAAGGAGACTCAAAGAGCTTGGCTTGTTTAGCCTGGCCAAAAGAAGGCTGAGGGGGGATATGCTCGCCCTATATAAATATATCAAGGGGGTTAACGTTAGGGAGGGAGAGGAATTATTTAAGTTTAGTACTAATGTAGCCACGAGGACGAATGGGTATAAACTGGATATTAGGAAGTTCAGACTTGAAATTAGACGAAGGTTTCTGACCATTAGGGGAGTGAAGTTCTGGAATAGCCTTCCGAGGGAAGTAGTAGGGGCAAAAGACTTTCCTGGCTTTAAGACAAAGCTTGATAAGTATATGGAGGGGATGTTATGATAGGATCGTCAATTTGGGCAATTGATCTTGAATTACCACCAGACAGGTCTGCTCAATGGTCTGCGGGGAGATGTTGCATGCGATGGGTACTGAGTTGCTGCGGAGAACTCCTTCTTGGGTGCTGGCTGGTGACTCTTGCCCACATGCTCAGGGTTTAGCTGATCGCCATATTTGAGGTCGGGAAGGAATTTTCCTCCAGGGCGGATTGGCAGGTGCCCTGGAGGTTTTTCGCCTTCCCCTGCAGCGTGGGGCACGGGTCGCTTGCTGGTGGTGTCTCTGCAGCTTGAGGTCTTCAAACCATTTTTGAGGATTTCAATAACTCGGTCCTGGGATAGGGGTTGTATAAAATTGGATGGGTGGGGTTCTGTGGCCTGCCTTGTGCAGGAGGTCAGACTAGATGATCAGATTGGTCCCTTCTGACCTATGAGTCTATGAGTCTATGAGTCTATGAGACTCCGGCCCTTGAGGCTATAACATTGCAGTGTAGATGTTCAGGCTCAGGCTGGAGCCTGGGCTCTGACACCCTGTGATGTTGGCAGGGCTCAGAGCTTGGCTCCAGCTCAAGCCGAATGAGTACACTGCAATTTCACAGCCCCATGGACTGAGCCCCATATCCTAAGCCAGCTGACCTGAGCTCTGAGACTCAGTACTATGGCTTTTTTATTGCAATGTAGACATACCCACTGAGTCCATAAATTGGGTTCCACGTGTCTGGGGTTAATGTACAGTACAGGCATACTCCTAAGAGGTGGCACCGTGGCTGCATTCCTTAGGAGCTCTCTCAGCTTGTCTTGGGGCAGCGTGGTTTTGCACAGTGTTCTACTGGGGTTTAGCCCTAATGGAACCATCTGGTCTTTGCTGAACACTAAGGCTAGTTACTCAGAGATGTAAATTAGCAGCTAGACAGAAAGAGGTGTAATCTTGTGCAAGAGCAGAAAAAGAGTGATAGTAAGGAATTCCTGAGTTCTGGCTTTAGCACAGCCCCACTTAGTGATATTGGGCCACTTAATCTCTGTGGCCATGTTTATGTTTGTTATGTTATGAGAAATAGGTCAGATTTAAAAAAAAAATTAGCTAACACATTTTAACAAGATCTGGGTGAATTTTTTCAGTCAAAACTTTTTCAGAGAAAAATACAGATGTGAAAACACCAAAACATTTTACAAATTCATGTCAGTTTCATCCAAATTATTCATGTCAAAAGCCCTTGCCACCTAAAAATTCAAAAAATTGAAATGTTTAGACTTTATGACATTTTCTAAATAAACCCTCCGTCCCTTTTCTTTTTGGGTTCTAAATCACTTTTTGGTTAGACATTTCCTCCACATTTATTTAAATTATTTTTTTTATAAGTCAGAATGAAAGGTTTCATTTTGGGTCAAACTAAATATTTTGTTTGACCCAAATTGAATTTTTGTTAACATTTTGATTCAATGAAAATTTTGAAAAAATGAGATTAAGATTTGATCCAAAACATTTTTCAGAACTGCCAGCAAACAGAAAAATCCATTATTAACAGAGCTCAAGTTGTAACTACCATGTTTTCAAATATTAGTGTAGAGACGGATTAGCACTTTTTAGTACAGGTTATTTGATCATAATTTGCCATTATGTGTAACATAGTCTTGACCAGGACCAGCTAACACATTTTTAAAGATTTTAAGATCTATCTATGCTAGTGTCTAAAAAAGCACTAACATATTTTTAAACTTTTATTTCTTACTCTAGACAGAGTCTCTATCTCAATCATCCCCTCTGTATAGTCCACCTATTTCAAGGCATTATTGTGAAGATAGATTGGGCAATGACTGTGAAATATTTTGAACAGGAAAGCTGCTATATCATAAATATTATGTTTTATAAAAGGTAAAGTTCTCAGCCTACCAGGTCAGTTTCTGCCATTTTATAGCAAGTTGTGTTTTTCCACTAATCTAAATTGACCGAGGGTGAGAAATTTCAAAAATTGGCATATGAAAGCCAAAGAAGTGGACCTTCTGGCCAGTTCCAGCTCAGTGTTCAGCACAGGTGAAGAATCAAAATGTAGCCAAATATGTAGCAGCCCATATTACGTCTCCCATTGGGAATTTGGCTTGCATAAAGACTACATGATTAGTTATTTTGTGTCAAAATCATGGTAATCTGGTCTGCAGAGGTTACACAAGCATCAATTAAACTTTCCAAATGAGAGATAAGAAAGGAAGAACAGAGAGACCCAAATGTTGCCATTTTTGCTGTCTATCTTAACCGTTTCTTTTCACTTCTCCTACTTTTGTAAATTTCATGTAGTACTAGGGAGTGTCCATTACTGCTGCTGCATTAGCCATTGTAGGGATTCTAGCTGATGTCAATCTGACACTGTCACAATGGCCTTTCAGGAATAAATGTATTCATGATGCCTTGCAGGGGGCAGATTGCTTATTTCATGGAGAGTCAGACTGCAGTGCACTTATAGCAAAATAGTATTCTGCTGCTGACAGGCTGACGTCATTCAGAGTGAATCCAACTATATTGTGACTACCCAGTGTTAATTAAAAACAAATGCCATCCCTTCTCTGTCCCTTAAAGTCCTATTGTCTTGCTAATTATTTTTTATTAAAAAGAGGAAACCAGGAATTTTCACAGCTTGCAGCTGGTGTCCAGTGCAGGTAAAGGCTGAAAGGGCCAGCTCTCAGAGGTAAATGAGACGTAGCTTGTGCAATTGAATATTGCCCTCATGGGGTGGGGATCTTTAAGTCTTTATGAGCTGAGAGTCCCTCAATTCAGCCTTGTGATCTCTATCACTCTACACTTCCCATGCAGAAAGGTGGGGAGGAAAGATTGCACTGAAATTAATCTGGGGAGGGTCTACCCAAGTTGTTGTTTAGTTCATGGTTGAAGCCCTGTAACTCATACTAGAACCAATTAAGAGCAAATTGTTGCTGTGGTAAGATACAAACCATGCAACATATCACGCTTACAGTGGTGGCACAAGGAGGGTCCATCCAGCTACCCTAGAAGCATTAGAAGGTATTTTGAATCTCAAGAATCAATTATAATCCTCGCGTGTTGCTTTTCAAATGCCATACAGAAGAAGAATACATGAATTAAATATCACAATCTCTGGCTTGGAGATGATCTCTTTTCAAAAACCTACCACTCAAAACTAAAGCATGAGCCCCAGGAGCTAAAAATTACACCCTAAAGTTTATTCATGAATTACTATGGTACTTGGCTTCTACTTCAAGCAAAGCCTTCACCCAGAATAAATTAACATGTGTATCCTGTGAGAACAACTAGTATATGGCCCATAATGGGCATTTTTGTTACATTTCCATTGTGGGCCAGATTATTCCTGGATCTTACATTGATGCACAGACAGCATGGAAGATGCAAGGAGTCTTTCCCCAACTTTGTGCACTCTTGGAAAGGATCATGGACATTTGCTATCCCTGCACTTGGAATAATACCTAAATTCTTTCTTCTATGTGCCTTGTGGGAGTACACTGCTCTAAAGAGGTCAGGAAAGATACAGCGATATAGCCCACACCCCATTTTGCACCAGCTTGCACAGTAGATGGTGTGATCCAAACAATCAGCCAGCACACCAAGGATTTGAGAAATCCTCACTGAGACAACTCTCCTTATGTTGACCTCCCCTGAAGCAGTGCAGCTCAGCACAGAGTATTCACAGCAATATGAGTAAGCAATATGCCCAGCTGTAAGTATTTTGTAGGACTGGGTCCACTGTTATGTAGAAGCATGTTTTCATTTCCAACTAAACAGTCTGCCTCCAAAGTCACTAATTCTGCCCAGAGATAAATGATTAGACCAAATTTGCTTCAGGTGTAAGAGGGCATAATTCAAGTTAAATCAATAGAATTGCTCCATTTATACCAGTGATGAATTTATCCTATTCTCTCTGTTAAGGGGTGACTCAGGATAGCTTAGTGTAAACAGCTTGACAACATTGATTCAAATGAGAGTAGCACATTATTCTGTGACAGAGATAGCTGAGAAAACTTGGAAAATTCTCTCTGGGTGTCAGAAAGCCTATTAAAAAAAAAGCAGGCAGTTTGCTACAAGCACTAGTTTCCCAGGCTTCAGATGAGCTTAATTAAAGCTGAAGAAAAAAGAAAATATTGAATCTCTCTAAACTTGTTTTCTCTGAGCTCAAACAACATGGATAAATCATAACAAGAGATCATGAATTATGTGCATGTGTAGGTTTATTTTATGGACATTTTAATTCTCATTTTATTTCTCTTCCCTTGTCCATTCTTTCTGATACAGTGTAAATGTGTCACTGTCGTACAGTGTTATACAGTGTCATTTGACCTGCCCAAGGAACTCATCTAATCTGAGCACCTGGATTAAAAAAATATATAAATGTTTTTAATGAAGAGTTGTCTTCAAAGAGGGGAGCTTGAGAGGGACTTTGTAGGAGGGAGAAAGAATAAAATCAGTATGGGTTGGAAAGGCTGCACTGCCAATGCTGACACTGCTCCTTTGTCCACCACCTGCTCCTATGTCCAGACAGACACCATGGATGCCTCTACCCACATTTTGGTGTGGATTTGCAGAGACTGTGGCCTGAATTTGCTGTCATTGAAAATCAGGCTGGGGAGACCATCCAAGGTAAGAGGTGTCAACTGGTAAATTCGCTCCAGAAGCAGGAGGGAGAGTTACAGGAGGAGGTGGCAAGGCTGAAGAACATCCATGTGCATGAGGAATTCATTGAAAACATGTATATGAAGACCTCTAAGGTTGATGAGGCAATCCAGCTGCAGTAGCACCCTGAGGAGAAGAAGAAACGGCTCCTTCACAGGGAGGAACATGGCTGCTGGTCACTTGGAGCAGCAGGCAGTGCTCTACCCCTGCTCCCAATTCATGATCCTTAGAGATAAAAAAATGGTATGCTGCTCTGGCAACGAGAGATGAGGAATATCCCCCAAAATTGGAGAAAGAGAAGCCATGTATACTGTCAAGGCTGGAAGCATCATGGCCACCATTCCCAACAAGAAACAAAGGATGCTGGTGGTCATCCATCTGCTGGCATGACCTGGAATTTTGGGAGGTGTGCTGCCTGCCAGGGGTTTCTATCCAAGAGATTGTGAAAGGATTGCAGAGAATCATCCAACCCCCTCACTACTACCCCATGATGATCATCCATATGGGCACTAATGATACTGCAAAGTATAACCCCGAGCAGATTAGAAGTGACTACAGAGCTCTGGGAGCGAGGGTGAAGAAGTTTGGGGTTCAGGTGATGTTCTTCCTGATCCTTCCAGTCAAGCATAGGGGCCCAGGCACAGACACATCCTGGAGGTAAATGCATGGCTTTCTGAACAGTGTCAACAGGAGGGCTTCAGCTTCTTTGACCATGGGATCCTGTTCTGAGAAGGACTGCTGTTCAAAGACGGGGTCCACCTCTCAGGGAAGGGGAAGAGTATCTTCACATACAGGCTGGCTAACCTAGGGAGGCAGTCTTTAAACTAGATTCAATGGAAGCAGAAGACAAAAGCCCACAGGTTAATTCCAAACCATGGAGACCTGGATGAAGGATCAGAATTTGGGGGGAACATGAGAAATCACAACAGGGACAAAAGAGAGATAAGAGGGAATATAGAGGGGAAATCTAATGAACATTTTAGATGTCTGGGCAACTAAAATGATTAGGGGTTTGGAACGGATCACTATATGAGGAAAGATTAAAGAGGCTAGGACTTTTCAGCTTGGACAAGAGGAGACTAAGGGGGGATATGATAGAGGTATATAAAATCATGAGTGATGTGGAGAAAGTGAATAAGGAAAAGCTATTTATTTGTTCCCATAATATAAGAATTAGGGGCCACCAAATAAAATTAATGGGTAACAGGTTTAAAACAAATAAAAGGAAGTTCTTCTTCACACAGCACACAGTCAACCAGTGGAAATCCTTGCCTGAGGAGGTTGTGAAATCTAGGACTATAACAGGGTTTAAATTCATGGAGGTTAAGTCCATTAATAGCTATTAGCCAGGATGGATAAGGAATGGTGTTCCTAGCCTCTGTTTGTCAGAGGGTGAAGGTAGATGGCAGAAAAGAGATCACTTGATCATTACCTGTTAGGTTCACTCCCTCTGGGGCACCTGGTATTGGCCACTGTCGGTAGACAGGATACTGGGCTGGATGGACCTTTGGTCTGACCCAATATGGCTGTTCTGATGTTCTGTATACTTATGCAAGAAGTACGGGGAATAAACAGGAAGAACTAGACAAAGGTTGAAATAGAAGTGGGAGGCAGACCTGTTGAAAATCTCTGGGTAAAGAAAAAAGGGGTTAAAAAAGGGTGATGTCATGGTAGTTGTCTATTATAGATGACCTAAACAGAAAGATAAAGTAAATAAGGCTTTTTAAAAACAGCTAGCAAAATTATCCGAAGCAGCGGCTCTCAACCTTTCCAAACTACTGTATCTCTTTCAGGAGTCTGATTTGACTTGCATATACCCAAGTTACTTGAAAACTACCTGCTTACAAAATCAGGCATAAAAATACAAAAGTGTCACAGCACACTATTACTGAAAAATTGCTGACTTTCTCATTTTTACAATATAATTATAAAATAAATCAATTGGAATATAAATATTGTACTTACATTTCAGTATATAGTGTATAAAGAGCAGTATAAATAAGTCATTGTATGACATTTTAGTGTGTACTGACTTCACTAGTGCTTTTAATGTAGCCTATTGCAAAAATAGGCAAATATCTAGATGAGTTGATGTACCCCCTGGAAGACCTCTATGTACCCCCCAGTGCTATGTGTATCCCTGGTTGAGAACCACTGATCCAATACACAGAACATGGTAATGATGGGGGCCTTCAACTACTCATACATCTGTTGGGAAAATAATACAGCAGGGCACATATTACCCAACAAGTTCTTGGATTGCGTTGGAGACAACTTTTTATTACAGAAAGTGGAGAAATTGACCAGGAAAAGGCCATTATAGATTTAATTCTGACAAACAGGGAGGAACTATTTGAGAACGTGTAGCTGGAAGGCAGCTTGGATGAACGTGAGCATGACATTCTAAAGAATGGTAAGAGGGGAAACAGCAGAATAAAGACAATGGACTTCAAGAAGGCAGAGTTTAGCAAACTCAGAGAACTGGTAGGTAAGATCCCTTGGGAAGCAAGTCTAAAGGGAGAAAAGAATTAAGGAGGGTTGGCATTTTTTTCAAGAAACATTATTAAGGGCACAGGAGCAAACTATCCTAATGCTTAGGAAAGATAGGAGGTATGGTAAGAAACCACTCTGGCTTAACCAGGAGATCTTCAGTGACCTGAAACTCAAGAAAGAAACTCACACAAAAAGTGAAAACTAGGTCAAATTATGTAGAATAAATATAAAAGAACAACAGTGCAAGAATGTAGGTACAAAATTAGAATGGCCAAAGCAAAAACAAAAAAAACAACCTAGATTTTACTAGCTAGGGACAAAAAGGGTAACAGAAAATGCAGCAATGGCTGAAGTGTTAAATGTCTTTTTGATTTCAGTTTTCAACTAAAAAAATAGTGTTTGGATAACTAATATAATGAACACCATTTAAATGGTGTAGGATCTGAGGCTAAAATGGGAAAAGGATCAATTAAGAATTACTTAGACAAGTAAGATGTCCTCAAATTGGCAGGGATTGAAGAAATACATGTTAGCATAGTTAAGGAACTGGCTGAAGAGATCTCTGAGTCATTAGTGATTGTCTCTGAGAACTTGTGGGGGACGGGAGAAGTACCTGAGGATTGGAAAAAGGAAAATCTAGTACCTATCTATAAAAAAGGAATAATGACAACCCAGGGAATTATAGACTAGACAGCTAAATTTTGGTACCTGGAAAGAAGATAGACGAAATAATGAAACAATCAATTTGTTAGCACCTAAAAGAAAAGGTGAAAAGTAGTACTCAACATGGATTTGTCAAGAAGAAATCATGTCAAACCAAACTCATATCTTTCTTTGACAAGGTAAGAAGCCTCGTGCATAGGAGGGAGCAGTGAGATGTGATATATCTCTTCTATACTATCTCATATGACCTTCTCATAAACAAACTAGAGAAATATAGCCTAGGCAAATCTACTATACGGTGAGTGTGCAACTGTTAGAAATGCATACTAAGACAGTAGTTATGAATGGTTCACAATCAAGCTGGAAGCGCATATCAAGTGGGGTTCCACAGGGATCCGTCCCAGGTACGGTTCTATTCAATATCTTCATAAATTATTTGGATAATGGCATAAGAGAGCATACATAACATTTTTGGGTAATACCAGTCTGGGAGGGGTTGTAAGCACTTTGGAGGACAGAATCAAATTCAAAATGATCTTGACAAACTAGATAACTGACAAACTGGCTGAAATAAATCAGGTGAAGTTCAATAAGAACAAATGTAAAATACTATACTTCAGAAGGAATAATCAACTGCACAAATACAAAATGGGAAATGACTGACTACCAAGGAGTACTGATGAAAAAGATTTGGGGGTTATAGCAGATCACAAACTGAATGAGTCAACAATGAAATACTGTTTCAAAAAAAGCAACTATTTTTCTGGGATGTATTAGCTGGAGTGTTGTAAGTAGACACAAGATGTAATTCTCACTCTGCTCAGTACAGATAAGTCCTCAACTGGAGTATTGTGTCCCTTTCTGGAAACCACTCTTCAGGATATATATAGACAAATTGGAGAAAGTCCAGAGGAGAGCAACAAAAATGATTAAAGGTCTATAAAACATCATCTATGAGGAAAGATTGAAAAAAAATGGGGTTTGTTTAGTCTGGAGAAGTGAAGTCTGAGAGGGGACAGTCTTCAAGTATGCAAAAGGTTGTTAGAAAGAGGAGAGTGATAAATTATTCTCCTTAACCAGTCAGATCAGGACAAGAAGTAATGGTCTTAAATTGCACCAAGGGAGACTTAGCTTAGACATTAAGAAAAACTTTCCAACTGCCAAGGTAGTTAAGCACTGGGACAAATTATCTAGGGAGGCTGTAGAATCTCTATCACTGGAGTTTTTTAAGATAAGGTTAGACAAACACCTGTCAGGGATGGTCTAGATAACACTTAGTCCTGACTCAGTGCTGGAGACTGGACTAGATGACCTACTGAGGCCCCTTCCACTCCTACATTTCTATGATTCCCCCACCACATAGAGTCAACAAACCCAATCTACTCTCATTTACATTAATGTAAATGAAGAGAGACTCCACTGAAGAAAACTGAGTTACTAGGAGTTAACACCAGTATGGAGGCTAGAGTGGAAGAGGAGCATATGTTATAGAAGCCATCAGCTGTTTGAGAGAAGGACTGTGCTAATCTAGGTCAAGCTGGAGCTGCAGAAATTGGTTCAGGGGAGGAACACTCCATGTTGATGGAGAGTCCTCCACATCATGCCATTAGAAGTGAGGCATTCACTCATTCATAGGATAGGTGGCATGACCTGCCACAAATCCCATGAATCCCCAAGTATTAGTGGAAGACCAGTGCCCCCCTCTCCTTGTCAATCAAATCCATTGGACCTCTGCTATCACTGGTCATGGCTGCCCTGGAGACCCCTTAAATGGGAGGTTAAGTGGAAAATATGATACAGTCTTAGAAAGTATGGTCATTTCCTTGTAAATTAAATGAACTGGGTAAAGAGGTAAGTAATACTATTCATCTTCCTGGCCCTCCCTTCCCTAGCTAAATCATCAGAAATGCCTCTGCAAGGGCCTATGCATGGTAAGTGTCATGTATGTAGCTGAGTCTGTCCCTCAGATGTGGTGTGGAAGCCCTCTGTGTGTATCTAATAGGCACAACTCCAACCCAATTTCTACTGTCTTATTTCTCTCCAGATATACTAATTCCCCACCTGCCACAAACACACATTACATATTAGAGGAGTTTTCCGTTACTGGCAGAGGAAACACAGCAGTTCAATAATATATGTGTGCTATTTGCAAGGAAGAGACATTCTTCATAATTTTTATAAATAAATGACTGGAAAATCATGTTTGAACAAGTCTTGATACATAAGGCCCTAGGCATGATATGATGTATAAAGATAACAGTATTGTTTTACATAACATATACATTAATTCAGTGACAGATGTTAACTACTCAGTAACAGAGAGACACTCTATTTATTATGATTGGGGTGAACAGTCTATTATAACTGTACTGCATATGTCCACACTGAGACAGGGACAAAAGATATAATTGCATTGAATATACTGAAAGGAAACTTTTCCCCACTAATCAAGGGCTCTATCTTTTCATTTAGTGCATGCCATTCATAGGACCAGAAAGTTGCTGAATTCTGGATAAAATGGTGCAGTCTACTCCAAAGCCACAGGGCTGATTTACTGCTCCTCAGCACAGAAGTGTCTGTATAGCCTTGGTCACAAGTGGCACCGAGAAAGAGGTTGTTACCTCAGCCAGCAGCACTGCTCCATATATTTCTCTCAGGCACATATGCAGAGCAAGTGTGAAAGAGAAGCATATGTTAAAGCAGACAGAGGTTGGTGCAGAGTTAACAGCACCACCAGTAGAATGATGAGAAAACCCTTTTCAGGAGGAATGGAGTACCCTAGACACCGAGTTCTTTAGATGGGAAGTGAAGCACAAGCCTACAAGGAGCCCTGCCCAAGATGCCTGGTCTATAGGAGCAGATCTGGGCAATCAGACACATAGCAATTTCAGATGGCTGATTGAGTGCCAGGGGATCATGGGCATTGTGACCTTGCTATATTTTGCATTCCTATCTATGTTGTTTTCTCAACTCACCATTAATTGGAGAGAGTGTGTGACCAGGAGACCCCAAAAAGAGGTGACAGGGAAAGCTGGTAGCAAGCTACTTTCTTCCTATATATCAGCTCAAGGGACAGATATCAGTGTCTTACTGTGTCCTATGTGTTGTATGTAGGATGATACAATCATCCTGCATCATAGCAATATTCTGACATTGCCTTATATCCATCACTGTTATCCTTGCATTACAGGCCAGTGAGTCTATGTCAGTGTTATGGGGAATTGTGGCTATAATCCTTGCATTCCACTTGGCTTTTATGTTGGGGTCAGGACCTCTGAGGCCTGTTAAGCAATGACCAGATTAATAATGAGTATTTCTTTTGATTTAGTTCTCACACTCACCCATTATACTGGGCCTTTTGACAGAATCTCAGTAACACATTGTAAACATTTAAAATATCATATAGACAAAGGACATTTCTTAGGCAGATGCTCAGGATAAAAGGTTGGCGTTTCAGTGTGTCCAGAAGGTTAATAAACGTGGGCTCTGGCAGAGGCAGCAGGGAAATAAAGTAAAAAGTCAAAGATCTTTCAAGGAAAAATTATCCTGCCATTGGTGACCTCTTATTTAAAACCAAAGAGTCATATCTCAAGTATCTCAGCTAATTGCAACTGGAGTCAGTATTACGTGGGGAGAAGAGCACAGAAATGACCATACTGGATCAGTCCCATGGTTTATGTAGTTCAGCATCCTGTTTCTGATAGTGGTCAGCCCCAGATGCTACAAAGGAAGGAGTAAGACCCCACATACTGCAGACATAGAGTAATCTGCCATCCACATTAAGCCTCATCCTGATGTTTAGTAGTTAGAGATTGCCTTAAATCCTGAAGTATAATATTTAATATCACTTGCAGACATTTTTGTTATCATTTTGTGATAATTCTGGGTATTTGATATCCATATAAATATCTAATCCCTTTTTGAATCTTGCTAAATTATTGGCCTATTAACTTCACGTGGCAATGAGTTCCACACTTTAATTCACATTTTGTGAAAAAGTATTTCTGTTTATTAGTTTTGAATCTCCCTCATTCTCATTTCATTGAATGCCATCTTGTTCTCGTGTTATGTGACAGAGAGAACAGAAGCTCCCAATCTATCATTTCTAAATCCTTCAATGTTCTATACATTTTTATCATGACTTCTCTTGTTCATTTCCTTTCTAAAGTAAACAGTACCAGTCTCTTCAATTTCTCTTCTCATCAGAGTTTTCCAGGCTCTTGGTAATTCTTCTTGAGCTTCTCAGAGCTCCCTCAAGTTGTGCAGTATTCTTTATGAGATGGTATGATGAGTATTGCACAGAATATCCCAACTGAGGTAGCAATATTTATTTATAGAGGCATTATAATACTCTTTGTATTATTCTTCAACCCATTCCTTATGCAACCTATCCTCACATTTGCTTTTTTTCCTGTAGTTGCCATTGAACAAAGATCTCCACTGAGCTCTCTACAAAGACTCACAGATGTTAAGCAGAGAGGTGCTATATCTAGTCTGATCTCCTGCACAAGGTAGGAAACAGAACCTCACCCATTTACTGCTGTAGTAAGCTCATAACCTTGGGCTGAGTTACTGAAGTCCTCAAATTATAATTTAAAGATTTAAAGTTATGGAGAACTCACCATTTACTCTAGTTCAAACCAGCAAGTTACCTGTTCCCCATGTAGCAGAGGAAGATTAACATCTCCCACCCCCACCAATAAGGATTTCTACCAATCTTACTTGAGGGGAAATTCCTTTCTTACCATAGATAAGGCTGTTATAAACAGATGGTTAAGGCTTAATGCCTCTTTTACCTGTAAAGGGTTAAAAAGTTCACCTAGCCTAGCTAACATCTGACCAGAGGAACCAATGGGGGAACAAGACATTTCAAAAGGAAGGAGGGAAGTTTTTCCTTTGTTCGAGAGTTTTTCAGTTTCAGCCGGAGTGAAAGATCAAGGAACCAGCCTCTGATCAGAGTAGTAAGTTTTAGAGAGGAATAAATAAGTTTATGTTTATTTCTTTGTAGCCTGTCTTATGCAAATTGAAGTAGAATCAAATTGGGTATTTGAGTATTTTTTTTGTGTAACTAAATTTGTGCCCAGGGGAACACCCTCTGTGTTTTGAATCTGTTGTCTGTGAGAGTAGCTGGTATGCTAATCTCTCCCAGAGGGTTTTCTTTTACCTTTCTTTTCTTTAATTAAAAGCCTTTTTTCTTAATAGCTGATTGATTTTTCCTTGTTTTTTAGATCCAAAGAGATTGGATCTGGACTCACCAGGGATTGGTGGGGGAAAAGGAGAGGGGATGGTTAATTTCTCCTTGTTTTAAGATCCAAGAGGTTTGGATCTGTGTTCACCAGGGAATTGGTGAAGTCCCTCAAGACTACCCAGGGAAAAAGGGAGTCCTTGGGGGTGGTGGCAGCGACATCAGATCTAAGCTAGTAATTAAACTTAGAAGTGTCCATGCAGGTCCCCACATCTGTACCCTAAAGTTCAGAGTAGGGAAGAAACCTTGACAAAGGCAATTGGTTAGGAACTTAGCATGTGGGTTAGACCCACCAGACTCCTGGGAAAGAATTGTCTTTAGTAACTCAGAGCCCTCCCTCTCTCGTGTTCCATATCTGGCCACTGGAGATATTTGCTAATAGTAGTCATGGATGGAAGATGTTCCAGAGTAGGCAATCATATCATACCATCCCCTCCATAAATTCATCAAGCTCAGTCTTAAAACAAATTAAGTTTTTTGCCCCCACTACTCTCCTTGGATGGCTGTTCCAGTCCTATGATGTTTATAAACCTTTGTCTTATTTTAAGCCTAAACTTATTGATGGCTAGTATTTACAAATTAGTTCTTGTGCCAACATTGGCCTTTAACATAAATAACTCTTCTCCCTCCCTGGTGTTTATCTCTCCGATGTATTTATAGAGAGCAATTATATTTCTCCTTAACCTTTCTTTTGTTAGGCTAAACAATCCAAGCTCCTTAATCCTCCTCTCATAAGGTAGGTTCTCCATTCCTCTGATCATCCTAGTAGCCCTTCTCTGCACCTGTTCCAGTCTGGATTCATCTTTCTTAAACATTGGAGATAATAGTTGCACATAGTATTCCAGATGAGGGCTCACCAATGCCTTTTGTAAAGGTAATAACACTTCCCTATTTCTATTGGAAATACCTTGCCTGATTCATTCTATGATTGCATTAGCTTTTTTCACACCCATATTGTTCTGGCAGCTCATCATCATCATGTGATTGACCATACGACCAGGTCTTTTTCCTCCTCTGTTGCTTCTGACTGATATGTCCCTATCTGATAGCAAAAATTCTTGATGTTAGTCCCTAAATGCATGATTTGCGCTATTAAATTTCATCCCATTCTTATTACTTCAGGTTGTTCATATCTTCTTGTATAATATTCTAGTCCTCTGTATTGGCAATACCTCCCAACTTTGTGTCATCCACAAATTTTATTAGCACTCTGCCAATTTTTTTGCCAAGCTTATTAATGAAAATGTTAAACAAGATTTGTTCCAAGACCAATCCTTGAGGAACTCTATTAGTAATGTTCCACTAGCCTGACAGTTCACTTTTCAATATGTCCCATCATAGTCTCTCCTTTAAACAGTTCCTCACCCAAATTTTAATTCTTGTATTAATCCTCATCTCCAATTTAATAATTTCCTATGTGAAACTGTATCAAATGTTTTACTGAAATCCGGGTAGATTAGATCTATTGTATTACCTTTGTCTATAAAATTGGTCATCTTCTCAAAGAAAGAAATCACATTGGTCTGGCACAATCTACTTTTTATAAAACCATGTTGTATTTTATTGTAATTACCGTTTACTTCTACGTTTTAACCATCCTTTCTTTCAAAATTTAACCTAAGACATTGTATACAATTGAGGTCAAACTAATAGACTTATAGTTTCCTGGATCACTTACTTTCTTTTCTTAAATATATGTACTCTGTTTGCAGTTCTCTTGCTATAGGCTGCAACATCCTGAGTTTATGGATTCATTAAAAATTCTTGTTATTGGGCTTTCGATTTCATGTGCCAGTTCCTTTAATATTCTTGGATGAAGATTATCTGGACCTCCTTATTTGGTCCCATTAAGTTGTTTGAGTTTGGCTTCCACCTTAGATGCAGTAATTTCTACTTCCATCTTCTTGTTTTCATTAGCCACATTGTTACTGCCTCCAAGCTCCTCAATATTCATATTAAAAATTGAGGCAAAACATTCACTGAGGTTTGTCTAGATTATCTTTAATCTCTACTCAATTCTCAATGTTTAGCAGTCTCACTTCTGTTTTTTCCTTGTTTTCTTTTTATGTATATGGTGAAAGAGCCTATTTGTTTTAATTTCCTTTGCAAGGTCCAACTCTGCTTGGGTTTTGGCAGTTCTCACTTCTATTGTACACTTTCTGACTTTCAAGAAGTAGCTTTCCTTGCTGATTCAGCCCTTCTTTCATTCCTGGTAGGCTTTCAGTTTTCTCTTAACAAGCACTTTGAGATGCTTGATCATCCAGTTTGGTCTACAATCCTTTCCTACATTTTTATCTCCTTGTTT
This sequence comes from Gopherus flavomarginatus, assembly GCF_025201925.1. Lineage (NCBI taxonomy): Eukaryota > Metazoa > Chordata > Testudines > Testudinidae > Gopherus > Gopherus flavomarginatus. The sequence continues at coordinate 36,780,895 of NC_066617.1, forward strand.
AGGATGTAAGTTTCAGATACTTTTAGTCAAAGTTGCAGAAACTAATTCGAAGTCTCCTGTTGGGATTTGGTGGTTCCCAGTGAGTCTGATGCTGGGTAGAAATCATGGGACTTCGATCCAATGCGATTCAATTTAATAAAGCTTTATTCAACATGTGCACAAAGAGAGCCCCTGGTACAAAGAATTAGGCAGAGTCCCTCCAGCAAGGAGCCCCTCCCCTTTTTAGCACATGGTGCTTATATAACAAGTTATATAACAACTTACATAACATGAACCTTAACCAATCAGAGTTAAACAAACCCATATATGGGTTTGTTTATCACATGCTCATTGTGCTCCAGTCCACATGCCGAGCTCACACCCCACCCCATGGCTTTCTCCAGAATGTTGCTAGGCCGGTGAGCCACAGCATGCTTCCCTATGCATAAGCACCCTGTAAACCACATTTTATTTTAAATAAACACAACCATACCCTTCACTCCATATTCAGATCTTGGAGCTTTTCAGTCCAGTCTAATTCCCTAACTAATCCTCTTAATTTTTTTACGTTTGCTCTTTTGAAATCAAAGACCCTACTTTCAGACCTAATTTTTGTTTATTCTTTCATTTAGTTTAAACTGAATTAACTCATGATCACTCAAACCAAAGATGTCCTCAACAAACAGTTCTTCTATAAAGTCCTTGTTACTTATCGATCAATACTAAATCTAAAATGGTTTCACCTCTTGTTGGTTCAGTGACGATTTGGTGAAAAATCTGTCAGCTGTCACATCCAGGAAAAAATGGGCCCTACCATTATTAGTAGCACTTTTCCTCCAGTCTATAGCTGGAAAATTAAAATCTCCCATAAACTCACAGTTCCCAACAGTACTTATTTAATTATAAATATTAAAGGGATCAATATCAGACCCCAGGTGGAATCTTTGTTACCTTTCACTTCCAAAGATTCCAGTTTATCCATCCCAGTGCTTCTAATTTCTTTACAGTCTACCTTATCATTAATATACAATGCTATTCCACCAGCTATACCTTTAATTCTGTATTTCCTAAACAGCACATACCCTTCAATACCCAGTATGCCAGTCATAGGTATTATTCTCCTGCTAGGAGTGCTAATGATAATGTAGGATTCAGGCTTCTATTTTCACCTGAGATAGAATTTTGGGTCTTGTTTGCCTGTTTGATTCTTGATATACTTATAGTCTTACTAATATGTGTGAACAAAGGACAAAGACACTGTGTCTGTAGCTTCTGCCTAGCCAGATGGGTTTGTTAGTATAATGGGAACAGATAAGAACAGTTAAAGTGTAACTGGGCATGGTGGGACTATAATATACAAGCACACACTTGAAGACTGCCTCAAGTCCTATCTCAAGGCAAGGTCAAGCAACCAGTCAGGAGGGGAGAGGGTGGTTTGGGAGAAAGTATAAAACACTAAAAGGCCAAAGAAATGCCTGTCCCTGACCATAGAACAACCTCACTCATTACCCTGCTATGGGGTGCAAAAGAGGTGCGACAAAGACCCCAGACTCACAATCCCCCCAAAATGGAATTTGACCATAAATTGTAAGGGGTTGGACTGAGGACGTGCCTTTCACGTATAACTATGCCTGATAAGGAGGGGGGAGAATGGAACACTGGGAAACAAGGCTCTGGAACATCAGAGTTATGGACATGCTTGCTGAAAACTAACCCTAATAAACATTACATTGCCTGCATCTCAGACTTCTGGTCTTCTGCTTTCTGTCTGCTTGACAAGAACCAGGGGAGAAGGTGAAGGGAAAGTCCTCTAATATCCACCAAGTTTCTATTATCTCTATAATATCTGGTTTCACTTTCTGCACCAGTAGTTCTAGTTCCTCCATTTTGTTACTGAGGCTCCTTTCACTGGTGTACAAACAGCTTAGCTGTTTCTGTTTGGCTTCACCTAGCTTCATCACCCATTTAGGTTCAGTTATTTTACTGTCTGTTACTGTCATTGATATTGGCACTATCTTTCCTCTTATTGACCATTCTCCTATCCTCTGTGGTTTCTTTCTCCATTGGTATATTCTCTTCTAATTGAATTTCCTTCAACTCAATATTAGAATCAAATGAGGAGATTACATGAGCCTCTCCCAACCATCTCCCCTGAATTCCTAATTTAAAGCTTTTGTAATCAGTTGTGCCAACTTCTATCCAGAAGTTTATTTCCCTCTCTATTCAGGTGAAGTCTATTCATGAGGATAGTCCACTGTCTGTGAATGCAACTCAGTGGTTGAAGCTCCTCAAACCCTTTCCATTACCTTAGCCATCTGTTGATCATCATAATCTTTTCTTGCTTTCACTCTCCTTCTCTAGGGATAGGTAGAATACACTGAAGATCACTCGAGCCTCGGTTTCTTTAAGCAACTTCCCCTGTCTGGTATAATCTTCCTTGATGCTCCCAGTGAGTCTAGCACTATCATTTGTTCCCATGTGAAGGACAATCAGTGGATTGTTTCCCACCATTATTAGGATCCTCTTCAGCCCCAGGTCTACGTTCTATATATTAGCTCCCAGCGACAGCACGCCCTTGTTCTTTGGATCAGCTCTGGTGAAAAGGCCCGTCTATTCTTCTTAGTAGGTAGTCCACAGTCACATAGACCTGTCTCTTCCTGGTATGGTGCAATTATTTGGCCTTACTTCTTTTATTTTACTATCTGCAAGTCTTCCTCTCTTCTGTTCTCACTTGCAATCTTCTGCAAGTCATCCTTTATCTTTTTTGGGCTGCAAACTCTGTCTATCTCCATTGTATATTCCCCTCTTATTGAAGGGCTAGCTGCTTTTCTCTTCTTCCGTCTTGCTCTTCCATCTGTTACTGCCTGCATCTCCCCCTAATTTTCCAACTCAGCAACCTGTTCGTCAGCTCTATATCTCCTTCACTAGCTGGTCGTTTCCTCTGCCTTGTTCTCAAATGGCTGGTTCCACTGGCTACTTTCTTCATCCAGCAGTCTACCCTCACAGTTTCCTGGTCTAGCATGCATCTACAAGTTTTGAGGTTTTCCTCCTTTCTCCTTCCCTCTGTCATCCACTCAACCCTAGTTTCTATCTCTATCTCCAAACCTCATATTTTTTCTTCCATTAGCTGTATCATGCAGCATTTAATTTAAAAAGAATGCACCTTTTAGCTATTCTCTCCAGAATAACATACATCCTACAGCTTCCACATCCAGTCATGTTCATTGTTATTTCCATTCCTTGGGTCACTATCACTGCTGCCTCTATAACTGTCATCCTAAGTTCCTGTCCAGAAGGGGGAAAAGTGAATACTAAACCAACACAAAATACACTCACCCAAAGTTCCCTTTCATTCCTGTGTTGCTGCTCCCCTGCTGCTGGTTGGCCAATTGGCTGCTTTTATAGGCTTGAAGCTTTGTGTGGTGATGGTAGGAAAAATAACAGAAAATTACTGGCAGATGAACTTGGTATTGCATATGGAAAACAATTTTTCGAGAGGCATCTGCACAGGCTGTATTGACCACAAGAGAAAAATGATTGTTATACAACTAACTACTAAATGTAGAAAGAAGTAAACAAGTAGGGTATAAAACCCCACAGAATTGTAATCAACTCAGAAAAGATTTGAGGTGCAGGGTCATTTGCCAGGGACTGGTATGTACTTCTCTGTTTTTGCTGATCTGTCATTGACTAATAAACAGTGATGAGCTAAGTTATTGGATATCAAACTGATCAATAATTTAAACCAAACACCTAGCAAAGCCCAAAGTTGTTTTTTATTTCTTGAGTTAAGAGAGGTGGTTTCTTTCAGGTCCCAAACCACTTTTTATTTTATAGCTTAATACAAACACTATGAACTCTAAGCAGAAACCAATAGATAGCCCCTCTTTGTGCCCACAGGACAGCTGTTAACAGAGGTTTGGTTCAAGGTTGCTTTAGCCACACAGGCATCATCCACCTGCTTGACTAATTATATATGCTGTGAATGCCTTGTGACTCTGCCCCTTTTACCTGGGCACTGCTGGTTTTCGGTGTTCCAATGGGTGTGGTAATTATGCAAACAACATTCTCATTATGCATGTTTTCAGTAGTTTTTTTCCTTGGCTGTAAACTTTTACGTGTTCAATGGGAGGATAAGCATCTCAGTATTTTATACACTATTACATTAAACTAGACCATGCTGGCAGACATGCTTGTTGGCAGTCATTGAGTTTGCTGAGAAAGAGCTATTTGGATTCAGCTGACTATCTAAGGCAGGATACTCCCACTTCTTTATAAGGTTGGTGAGAGTGGGTCTCTAGGGAGGGAAAATCTAGGTTATAGAGTGAGCAATACTGGCAGAAGGGTCCCAGGATCAGCCAAACCTGGGAGGAAGATTTGAGCTGGACTTCATATCTGCTGTTTGTGTCTTTGTTGATAAAGCCCAACCACAGGAAGAAGCTTGGACGCTGTCTTTGTGGAGTGCATTGGGAGATGCACCTTTCTACAGAGATGTATTCCGGCTGCAATATAACTTGTTTTGCTCAGTTCATTATCACACTGATTTAATGCCACATTACCTGAGAAGAAAGCGGGACAAATGGAGAACGGATAGCTTTCACTTCGAGCACTTACTCATTATTTGCATTGTTGTAGGACCTAGAGGCCAAGGCTTCATTTTAGGTAACACTGTACAAACATAATAAAGATGCAGTCCTTGCCACCATGAGTTAACAGTGTAAGTGATTGTTTACAATGTCCTCTAGTTGGTGGCAAATGCTATATATGCCCATGGTCAAAGTTAATCAAATACTTCTTTGTTTACCACTTTTCTCCCCACACCATGTGTGGACTACAGTGCAAGTGACATGGAAATATGGAGAGCGTTGGTCCAAGAATTTGTTGATCTTCAGGTCGCAGTACAAATCTGAATGATTTGAACATGCTTTTGCTTGAGAGGCTGGAATTAAATCCTTTTGAGTGAAATTTTACTATCTTGAGTAATTGCCTTTTGGGTTAAATCCCTTACCTGGCATTGCTTCAATTTGCAAATTACTTTATTACTTACTATATATGTGTTTTATTTCTGTACATGTACATAGAGATGTTTGATAAATGCATTTTATGCATCTAAATAAATAAAAATGAAGCCCAGTCATACAATCTGTAAAGGAGGAAAAACACTAATATTAATATCGATAAATCTACAGTTTCATGTGCAGAAGATCTAGAAATTTAGAGTTATATAACTGACCCTTATTCTATGTTCCATCTTCCTCTGTTGAACTACAAACCATTTACATAATTATATTAGTTTGATAATACAAGTAACTTTTTGCTAGATAGTGAATTTTGTGCAGATTCTTTTACATGTCAGCTTGTACCATATCATCTCTAGGATGACTGGTACATAAATTGGCAGCGGTGCTTATGTTCAATGTGAAAAATGGTTTTAAGTTGTTGCAGAACTGAATCACTTCACCAGCTGTGTATAAAATGGGCTGCAAATGGAGCACTGGGTATTAGAACATATTTGACTGAGAAAGGGAATGTGGTCAAGAGCATTGATGGTCAAGAGCATTATTCTCTATGCATTAAAAACATGTGATTTTTGACAGCCCCATTTCCATTTAGCAAAGATGGGCAGTAACAACCTTCATTTAGTATCTCACTTGGGGGATGACACCATTAACATCACAGCAGCCGTACCTGCAATGTCAGCACTAGACAGGAGAACAAGTCTTGGTCTGGAACAAGAAACTAATACTTTAGGACAAAAACAGGTGGGAGCCATCAGCCTCCATATATACTGTAAATGATTACATGAATCACAGTGCTTATCGCTGGCACTAGTACCAATGGTAGAAGTGGTAGATTTAGTCATGATTTTTACATTTTTTTTCTTCAGTTCAGCAAAGAGTTTATGTGAATGAGATGAGAGAAGAATGAGCCAAGTATTGCAGAATAACACTTGGCTTTGTCAGTACAATGATTCTTCTGCTAAATGCATTGTTGAAAGTACATTAGTGTTCAGACATCCTTACTTTTTACCAATAGGGTAACCGGTTTTATATAAATTCTGCACTTGATGGATAATCCATCTTTTACAAGATTATCTTTACACATCATGTTGCTGTCTTTAAGACCTTTAATGATTGCTTAGTGTATTCTTTATTATAATACCAAAGTTAATTACAAAACATATGGACCTATGCTTTAAAAAATGCTTAGTGGTTTTGGGTGTTCAGTTGGAGGCTCCAGTTAAAGGGGTCTGATTTTCAGAAAGTGCTGAGCAGCCATCTTCTGAAAATCATCCCCTTTCACTTGTCTCAAGTTGGGCACCCAAAAACTGAGGCAATGAGAATCACCATTAATAGTAATTGACTCTTCTATAACACTTTTCATCAAGCGATCTCAAAGCAAGTAAGTGTCATTAATTGAGGCACAGGAAAGGGAAGTGACTCATCCAAGATCACCCAATAGGCCAAAAAAGGAGCAGGGAAGAGAATCCTAGTCTCCTAAGTGCCTGGCTCGTGTTCTATCCAGTAGGTCATATTAATCACTTTTGAAGATGTAGGCCATGGTAAATATATTTGTATTCAAGCATGTATCTCCAGTAAAGGTAATACAGGGCACATGAATAGTACCTTCCATACAGTGATTTAGAAGAGCACCGCAAACATTAATTAACTTAGCCTCACAGAACTCTATGACACAGGAGGATCTTGTAATGCCCACTTTACAGATTGGGAAAACTGACTAAGCCCAAATAGCGAATTGATAACAAAACTATAAATAGAATTCTGTCTCCTAACTTTGATTTTTACTTCAATCTCCATGCTTAACCACTTACTACTTAGTTCTACTTGAGAACTGATAGAAATTAATTCACTTGGACCTTTAAAATTTGTATTCTGGTAACAGTGGACTTAATGGCAACCTCTTTCCTATTATAGAATTCCTATTCTAAAATGTTAAATGAAGTTTTATTTTAAAGTAGTTTGATCAAAGTGAACTTCAAAAGTGATTTGGTTTATTCAAAACAAACTCTGCTTGCTGTGATTTCCGTGTAAATCTGGAGTAACCTCGTTTACTTCTTCGCGTTAATCCAGATTTTACAATAGGGTCACTGAGAGCAGAATTTGGCCTGTATACTAGAGGCTCAACATTAAGCTATTTTGATGCAGAGGAAAGATAAGAAGGAGAGCAATGTGGTTGCACAAGGATCTTTTTAGCTATCTAAAAACTAAAGGGGATACATGCAGGAAATAGAAGGAGGAGCATGTCACCAAGAAGCATGCATGGGAATAGTATGAGCCTGTAGGGAAAAAATCAGGAAAGCCAAGGCAAAGAGTAAGTTACAACTGGTAAGAAATGTTAGAGACAACAAGAAGGTTTCTACAGATATGTCAGACAAAAAAGAAACACCAGGAATGGTATGGGTTTGCTGCTTAATGGGGAAGGTTAACTGTTAATAGATGATGATAAGAAGGATGAGCTGCTCAAAGCCTACTTTGCTTCATTCTTCACACAAAAATAACATGACTGAATGACTAGCAAAGTAATCACAGACAATACAAGGGGAAAGGATGCAGATCAGGATAAGTAAAAGACACATCAGAGATCTTCTGACTAATTTCAATGAATTCAAATCATCAGGGTCTGATGCTATTCACCCAAAGTTGCTGAAGGAATTAGCTGAAAAAATCTTGGAGCCTCTGGCAATAATATTTGCAAATTCATGGATAACAGGAGAGGTCCCAGAAGACTGGAGAAGGGCTAAAATAGTACTCACCTTTTAAAAGGGAAAAAGGAGGAGCCAGAGAACTATGGACCAGTCAGCCTGACCCCAGTACCTGGGAAGTTACTAAAGCAATGTATAAAATGTTCAATGTGGAAATACCTGGAGGATGAAGGAGGTAATCATGAGCAGCCAGCACAGATGAAGTGTAAAAATATAATTAGGAAGGCCAAAAAAGTATTTGAAGAACAGCTAATCAAAGACTCAAAAAGTAATAACAAAACATTTTTAAGTACATCAGGAGCAAGAAGCCTGCTAAATAACCAGTGTCAGTCTTCTTAGCTGAACTTGTGAGATTCCCAAACCTGAGCTATTGTTTTTAGGTGACAAATCTGAGGAACTGTCCCAGATTGAGGAGTCATTAGAGGAGGTTTTGGACCAAACTGATAAACTAAACAGTAATAAGTCAAATTTACCCAAGAGTTCTGAACTAACTCAAATGTGAAATTGCAGAACTACTAACTGTAGTCTGTAACTTATCATTTAAATCAGCTTCCATACCAAATGACTGGAGGATAGCCAATTTTTAAAAAGGGCTCCAGAGGTGATCCTGACAATTGCAGGCTGGTAAGCCTGACCTCAGTACTGGGAAAACTCTTTGACACTGTAATAAAGAACAAAATTGCCAAACACATAGATGAACAAAATTTGTTGGTGAAGAGTCAACATGGTTTTTGTAAAGGGAAATCATGCATCACCAATCTACTAGAATTCTCTGAGGGAGTCAACAAGCATGTGGACAAGGGGGATCCAGTGGATATAGTGTACTTCGATTTTCAAAAAGCCTTTGATAAGTTCCCTCATCAAAGGTGCTTAAGCAAAGTAAGCTATCATGGTCTAAGAGGGTTATTTTGGGTTGCATTAACAGTGGCATGGCATGCAAGTCATGGGAAGTGTTAGTACCACTCTACTTGGTGTTGGTTAGGCCTCAGCGGGAGTACTGTGTTCAGTTTTGGTCAACACTGTGTAGAAAGAACATAGCGAAACTAGAAAGGATCCAGAAGTCAGTGACAAAGATGATCGAAGGGATGGAATGCAAGCCATATGAGCAAAGGCTGAAGGAACTGGGTATGTTTAGTTTGGAAAAGAGGAGATGAATGAGGGAACATGATAGCAGTTTTCAAATACTTGAAAGCTTCCATAAAAAAGATAGAGAAAGTTGTTCTCTCTTGCCACAGAGGGCAGGACAAGAGCCAATGCGTTAAAACCATAGCATAGCAGATTTAGATTAAATTTTAGGAAAAACTGAGGACAGTAGGACAATGGAACAAAGTGCCTAGGGAAGTTGTGGAAGCTCCTTCACTGGAGTTTTCAAAAAGAGGCTGGATAGTTGATACAGACACAACAAATTCTGCATCTGGACAGGTGGTCAGACTAGAGAATCCTTGCAGTCCCTTCTAACCCTTTGGTTCTCGGATTTGATGACTCTATATAGTGTGAGGGTTTGATTCTCCATTGTCTTGCACTTTGTGTAATCATTTGCACTTGTTCTAAAAACTCATGGTATTGTTCAGGGGATGCATCGAACTATCATATTTTAGTGTGATGTAACAATCACCTACTCTTTCTGAAAGCTCAAACAAATAAAAAAAAGCATTTTAATAAATCCTCATCTAAGTGAAATGAAATGGAGGCTTTTCCCAGGAAAAGCATATATTAAATATTATGTTAACATAACCTTACATCAAAGCCATTGCTTATTTCATTACAGAGTAAGTGCAGTTTTATACTGTTTTTAATCTTAGTGGATTCTGCATTTTGCAGGGTAATTTCTTTTCCAGTGAAGAGTCTCATTTTTTTATCATGGAATCAGAGGTGACTTGTTTCTTCTATTCTCTTAGCAGGCAAGAATTGTTTGGATTATGAATATCAACTGATGCTGACAAGTGAAAGACACTGCCAGCCTTCATTGACTGACTAAAATAAAACAGGATTGACCTTGGAAGAATAGGATACAGAAATAGAAAGTTAAATGTATCTTTTTACATGACAGTTAAAAATTCAATAAATCTTCCTCCTGACAGACACCTGCACATAATCTGACTAAATAAATGCTGGAAGAGTCCTTTTAAACACAGATATATGTCATGGGATCATAGTTTGATGTCACAAAGCTCATTGTGTCAAGTATCAGAGGGGTAGCCGTGTTAGTCTGGATCTGTAAAAGCTGCAAAGAATCCTGTGGCACCTTATAGACTAACAGACGTTTTGGAGCATGAGCTTTCGTGGGTGAATACCCACTTCCTCAGATGCATGTCTGTTAGTCTATAAGGTGCCACAGGATTCTTTCCTGCTTTTACAAAGCTCATTGTTACCAAACACTGCTCTGAACAAGAGGTTTGTTTTAGGAAATTTGGAAAGCAGTATTTTAAACATACTTAGGATGTTTCACCTTATAAATCCTTCTTCAGTGACTATACCTCACTAGTCAGGGCAGATTATACTGATGTTTTACAGATTATACTGACATTTGCTATGAGTCAATGAATAGTTGCATCTATATTTGGCAGGGTTGTTTTAACTGAATATTTTGTGTTTAGGAAATACAATCCAATGCTTTGATAAAGAGAGATGCAACATTGATTGTACATATCATGGGCTGGCACGATAAAAAGAGGGGCTGATAAGAGCCAGAGGTAAGAAAGAGGAAGAAATTTTTATTTTCTTAGCCCACAGGCTTAGTCATGGTCCTTTTTTCAGCTCCACTGAGTTTTTATAGGGAAGCTGTCAAAGCTAAAGATGACTAACCAAAGACAGAACTACCTACAGTGGTTACCATTAAAAGTCAGTGGACCAGAGTTTTCATTGTCTGTGTGCATTTTCACCAGAGGATAGTGAATGAAAAGTGTCTGTAAAACATTGTCAGATCAGAATGGCTGAACTTTACAGCCACTTGGCGCTGGTATAAATGACAGGGCAATGGTCTAGAATTTGCTAGCTGATAACAGATACTTCCTATTTCAACTAATTACTACTGTATTGTGACTGTTGTAAAGCTTCCCACTTCCACCACCTTGAACTGGACATCCTGTAACAAGGCCAGTTAATTTATTTCCCTGTTATTAATAATGTCAGGCTTATGCTGTGCATTGACTTTTCAGATTTATTTTTTATTTTATTTTTGGGTGACTGAGGGAAAAGCTACTTTTTTATTATGGCTTTTCTCCTGATAATGCAGTACCTTGACACTTCTTTAATGGGAGCCAATATATTCTGAAAGACTGATTCTGCCAAAAGGCATCTAAACAAAATAGCTGAGAATGCAACATATGAATTCAGATTAAAATTTCTGCACCAATTGTAAATTGTGAACAATTTGTGGTAGCCTGCTGAGGAGCTAAATAACATTGTGCCGAGACCTATAATGATTTTTTTATATATACTGTTGACACATTTACATGAGGGAGATACTAGAATAAAAATGTTGTTCTATATATTCAGCTCCTGTCTAGTGAATGATAATATATGGTACCAAAGTTGCCTTTTTTCAGTTTAATAGGATCACATGCTTAAAGATTATTTTGTGTGGTAATCCTTAGTGAAATAAGGTGACGTAAATAGACTCAATAGATGTAAATATAATAGCACATCCAAGCATTTTTTGCTTGGAATGTACCACAAGATGTGCTTCGAGCAAGTAATCTTCCAGCTCCACTTTCCCTATGCAGAAGTGGGTCACCAGTTCCATGGCTGGTTAATACAGTTCCCTGCTATTAGTGATGTCAGGCTTATTTCTGTATGAGCGTCCTCAGATATTTGATGACAGTGCTAAAAGTCACATTTGCATTACAATTTCTCCCTCATGATGCCATGCTTTGCCATTGTTGCTATTTTATTTTTAACATGTAACATTTGAATATGAGTAAAATTTGGACCTACTCAATGAACCTGACAAAGAACTGCAACCTTGCCCAGGACACCACCTCTTGGTGGGAGAGGGAAGTGCAGTCTCCATGCCCATCTAATACTTGATGCTTCTTGCTAGGACTGACATCTGCCAATTGTAGTGGTTGTTTCTGTCATGTAGACATCTTTCTACTGTAGTCTGAGACCAATGACTTATTTTACACAGGCTATCAAACCATCATCAAGTGACAGACTTTAACTGACCATGAGCCAAGGCTGAATATGGCCAGGGAACAATTTCATTTAAAAAAATTAATTCTTCAGAAAGGTACTGATGCTTGATATTGCTTTCATTTAAAGCAATAGCAACACTCCCACTGATTTTCTGGGTGCAGGATTGTGTCGCTTTTTTGTAAGTAGTAAACAGGGTTATTGCATTTACATTTGTGTTATGATGCTCTGTATAGTTGATTTCAGTTGAAAATGAAATGCTGCATCATTTAATTTGGTGAAAACTATTTCAGATCACTGCAGGGAAAGCAAGCTATCTTCTCAGAATATTTACCACCATTTCCTTTGCAGAAGGGCTGCATTCTGAACTTATTTACACTGGTTTATAACACATTAATTATTAGTTATTTTTGATTCCACCCAAAATGGACTAGAGATTTTCTAAGTACATAGGAAGACACAGTCTGTTCCTCAGAGAGCTTACAAATGATTAAAGGAAGTAGAAGGGAGACAACATACAATAAAGGCCATGATTCAATAACCTTTGAAATGAGTACATTTTGTGAGTGACCCAGGGTAAATAGTTCTGCTAATAACATCTCATCAAAGTTCCATTTACTTTTTGTTTTGTTTTTTTATTATGGGGCAGAACTGGGGCAAAGAAAACCATTGATTTCATCAGAGTTATTGCTGACTTACACCAGTAAGAGTGAGGTTAGAATCAAGTGTAGGTGTGTGTGTGGGGAGGGGAGGAAGCAGTCTTTTGAGCCAAACATCATCTTAATGATTACAAAATAGCATCTTTCATGAATTGTGTTATATTTTTTTCTTGTGCTAAGGTTTATTGCTATCGTTTCAAAAGTGTTGTTTCATTTCAAATTTTCCTGGCTCAGGAAAAATAAGGGTATGAAGGTTTTGGATTCAAACTATGGTTTTAGTGACACTTTAACTTCCCAGTTATGTCATGTTCATTTTATCACAGCATGGTTCTGTAGGATATTCCAGGACAGCTTTTTATGTTTCACAAAGCATTGTCCCTTTAGGACCCAATGTTAACTAATTACTTAGCCAAAGCTCCCACTGACTTCAATGAGAGCTTTGCCTGAGTGCAAGATGAAACCCTAAGTTATGCCAAATAAAGTGTGTTAATTCATTGACTCCAGTGGGGCTACACTGATTTACACTTGCAGAAGAACTTGTCCTCTACTTCCAAAGGAATGTACATAGCATCAGAAGAAGTAAAGTAGAACCCATTTAACATACATAAGAATTTTAAGTCCAGAATATTCATATGATGGTCACAAGTGGGATATAGTTAACCAACAAATTCTGACCTAGTATTAGACACATGGGGCCAAATGTTGGTTGGTTTAAATCAATATAACTGTTTTCTATGGCGTTACATCAGTTTACTACTGATGAGAATCTGGCTGAGAGATGTCGCTCTCATTTTGGTTGTTTTCTCAAAATAATTTCATAGTGATTGCTTTGCACCTTTGTTAGTCACAGGTAAATTCTACGCCACAGCTTCTAGCCTATTTTAAATAAATTGTAATAACTCAATTCTCTGCAAGGGATTGAGAGAAGTTCATTCTTTTTAATGGTTTCCAAGACTTCTTCTGAAGCTGCTCTGCAGTGCTCACCTCTGCTCGCTAGCTACTGGTTTGAAAGATGAAACAGTCACTCAGCTGCATCTCCAAATAATTCTTACATGTGGCTTTAAATGTCACGTTCTATTCAGAAAGCTATTTAAACAAGCTACATCATAAAGCAAAAGTTAAAAGGTGGCACAACTGAGCATGAGAAGCTATTAAAAGATGAGTCTAGCCAGTAGTTTGATTTTTAAACTGACATTTAAAAAAAATGATGGTTCCCATATATGCGGTAAGGAATAAAAAAGTAATGGTCTTTTCATTATATTTACAGTAGTGGTGTCATCTTAGAATCATTAGTCAATTCTTAAACCAGCCTTGCATAATACCATTGTAAATTACTCTTGTTTATAGTGAAATGATGGTGCTCCAGTGAGTTACACAAACAAAATACTCATTGAAATAGGCTTGAACTTTTTAAAACTTGGATTGACCAGATGCTGCACCGTATGTTGTAATATAATCTACCATTGCATCTGTTGCTGGTGATGAAGCAAGCGACGACAATGAGAAAAAGTCATTGAGAAAAAATGAAAGTCAGATTATTAAACTCAGCACATTCATCACTAGTGACAAACCTCACTGGTTCAGCCGAGTTTTCTTTCAACAGCAATTGTCTACACACCAACACTCTCAAACTTTTATAATTCTTAATATGAACAAAAACCCACTCGAAGCCTGCCTCTTTATTGGAATATAAATAGGGCCTTCCAAATTCATGGTCATGAAAAATGTGTCATGGACAGTGAAATCTGGTCTCCTCCCATGAAATATGTTTTTTTGTGTACTTTTACTTTATACTATACAGATTTCACAGGGTAGACCAGTGTTTCTCAACCTGAGGGTCCCAACCCAAAAGGTGACCATAAGGTGTGGGTGGGAGTGGCAAGGTTATTGTAGGGGGGTTGTGGTATTGCCACCCTTACTTCTGCACTGCATTGAGACCTAGCTGGCAACACAAAATTAGTGGTGGCAATACCACAATCCCTCTAAAATAACCTTTCTGATCCCTCAGAGCCCCCTTCTGGGTCAGGAACCATATAGTTACAACACCATGAAATTTCAGATTTAAATATCTGAAATCATGAAATTGACAATTTTTTAAATGTATGACTGTGAAATTGACCAAAATGGACCATGAATTTGGTAGGGCCCTAAATATAAAGATACCACGCTGCTATTCATATTCCTGTGACAGCAATGACAGGTACCACTGTAAAAACCTAGAACGGGAACAATAGAAATCTGTTTTGTGCATTATTTTAAAGATATTCTAAGATATTATAATAGGACGGGGAAGCACTTTGGGAACATGAACAAAATGCTTGGAAAGCATATGGCTATAGAGAGTTTAGAAGTAGGAAAGATCAGCAACTGGGGGAAAAAAACTAAACTACCTAAGAATGAAACATTCTCTTTCAATTAAGAGAGTTCTATTGGGAATAAAATTTAATTCTCTGTGTCCTACAGTCTGATGCTCAGAATACTACATTCAGGTCAGCTACTGTTCTCTTCTATTATGGTTAAACATGCAGTAATTCCATTGAATTCCATTGTTCTCTTCTATTATGGTTAAACATGCAGTAATTCCATTGAATTCCATTAGAGCATCAAGTGAGTAGTGATTACAGAGTCTGTTAATTTACTAAGTGAAAGGAGTAACGAAAGATATTTTACAGTGTACAGTGCAGGCTACAACACTACAGCTTTATAACTATTTACAAAGTCATAGGGATTAGACCTGAGGAATTTTGATGGAACCATATTCCTTCAGAATATGTGAATCCACAAAATTGGGTTGATATTGCTGGAATTTCATTTCAAAAGAACCCTGGAAAATCCTCCCAACAGCACTGAAAAATTTCATTTAGACACTTTTGAAACTAAACACATTGATTTTTTTATTTTGAAATTGCTTTTTTATTTTATTTTGTTTTTACTTTATTTTATTTATTCTATTTTACAAAATAGAAGTTGAAATTGAAATGAAACATTTCAATTTTGTGGACCCCAATTTCTCTATTGACCTGAAATGGATTTCTTTTTTTTAAATTTTCCTTTGGAGAATTTTGAAATTTTTGGATTTTGTTCTGATTTGGAACAAAACCTCAATATCTTCTGTGAAATGGAACTTCTGTCCACCACATCACTTTAATAAGGACAGATATCTTTTTCTAATTGCTTATATGATTCTGAGTCTTCATGACCTCAACCCTATAATGTGCTAAATGATTCAACATGGATCCTAACTCTGATTCAGCTTCAAGCTGAACCTCATGCTTCAGTCAAAAGTAAACTTTTATCCAGATGAGATCACCTGTCCTTGGTCAAATATTTCTATCAAGGTGTGTCCTCCGCATTAAACTGAGTATGCATTTTAATGTTTGATGAAAAATGAATATCTGATCCTGCAAGCCCTTTGTGTATGAAATCTATACTGAAAGTCACTGGTAGTCCCATACATGAAACCTAAGAACTACCATACTGGACCAGACCATACCAGTGACTCAGCAAATCAAAAACCTGTCTTTGACAATGGCTGTTACCAGATTCTTCAGAAGTAAGTGGAAGAAACCTTGAAGTGGACAGTTAAGATGGAAATACCTGCCCCAGGGAAAGTTTTCCCTACTCCACATCATGTAGAAGTTGACATGTACCCTGGAGCATGAAGGTTTATTGGAACTGTAAGGAAATTATTTTTTTCTATACTAGACATTTTCAGTTTTGGGTTATTTAGGTTTTATGAAAAGACCCCAAAACTCCATGAAAATGGAATTTTTCCACAAAAACTCCCATTTAGTTGAAACCCTATTTTCAGTGGTGGCTTTTCAACTAAATAGGAGTTTTTGTGGGAAAAAAAATCCAAATCCATTTTCATTCATATATATCTATATATCTATAACTATATATATATATCTATATATATAGAGAGATATTTCTTTCAGAGGAAAATTATTAACCAGCCCTAGGCTTATATCCGTGTCTAAACCCCTTCCAGTTTTGCTTAAAAAAATCAAACCAAAACAGCTTTGATTTCCTATTGTAACTATGTTTTTGTTACTAGTATGGATGCAATTGTGACCACAATAGTATCTACAAATTGATGTCAACAGGAATTCTGCCATTGACTTCATTTGGGGCCAGGATTTTACCCATAATATTCAGTCATGCTGAAGTCTTGGCATCAGTGATAACTTGTGACAATAACACAGGCTAATTGTGCATTGTCTGAAGTATTTTCTTCTTGTCATTTTAAAATTCATTGTCTTTCATTTTCATTGAATGTCCCCTTGCTGTTGTTAAGAAAAAGGATGAACATACCTAATTTACTTTCGCTATGGCATTCATTACTCTGTGTATCTTTTTTTGTCGCTTCTTATTCACAACTTCCCTAAATTAAACTGTTTCAGTATTAACCCCCTATTTCTGCTTTTTTTTAAGATAGAGTGAATAGAAATGAATACATTATTCAAGTTCTCAGTGTACAACTGATTTATGTAATAGTATTATAATATTTTCTGCATTATTTTTTAGCCTATTCCTTATCCACCCTATCTTTTAGTTTGCTTTTTTTAACCACTATATCACAATGAAGAGGCTTTTTATTGAGCAATCTACAATGATGCCCATGACATTTGCCTGTGTGGTTACAACCCAGTAATGTATACGAGTAATTCACATTTTCCTTCCAATGTTCATTATCTTACATTTTGTGAATACTGAATTTCATCTGCCAGCATGCTGCCCATTCATATATCTTTGTTAGGTCCCTCTAAAACTGTTGACAGTACTCCATGATTTTCACTAATCTAAATAACAGTTATCTTTGCCCCTTCATTGCTCACCCCACTTTACCAGATCAGACATCATTAGCACAGTTGGTGAAAAACTAAATAATTGGGTGAATATTATGCTGTCTTCATTGTAAATTGAACACCATGTTAATATTAGCATTTCAGGTTTGGTAAATTAGGCTCAATATTTCAAAACAGTGTATTATTTGTCTATATTTCAATCAAATATCCAGCATTAACTTTTGATCAAAGCAACATGTAAACAGCTTAATGAAAAATATGTGACTTCAGACATTGACAAAATATTTTTCCCCCCTACTGACATAGGTTTATTGTAAGTAGAACATGTCATTTACAATATATAGATACATTTATAGATAAAGTCAATTTCTGTTTCTTTCCAAGAAAATTCAGCAGAAAAGTGTAATTAATCTTTGTCTGTGCAACAGATTAATACACTTAGTCTTAGTCTTAAATCTGGGAAGGCACTTGGCAGTGATGGCTTCAGAGCAGAGGTTAATAAACACCTGATTAGTCTGTCTCCTTGAAATGCTTAATGCTTCATTTTGGAAAGACTGACCCCTGAGTCATCAAATACAGCCACTTTTAGAGTACTTCTAAAAAACAACAGCAAGGCCCCTCAGGATGTTAGACTGTGCATTTCAGATTGCTGAATCTCTGAAGCACTATTAACTTGGAAAATGGGCTAAGATCTGCTACCCAACTTTATAAATTGCTTCTGGGCTGGCTCACTCTGATCAAACAGGCTTCATTTCAGGAAAGTGCTTGGTACAGAGTCCTTTATAATTAAAATCCATTTGATTCCAGGAACAAATTTTGCATTCTGTCTTCAGATGCCAAAGTCATTTGATGGAGTTAACGAGGCTAATTAGTTAAGGCACTGGATAAATTTGAGCTGGGAATCTCCTCTTAGAAATGACTGGATATGTCATTCATTGTTGTTGCCTTGGGATCTTTGCATTTGGGGAAGACACTTTCAAAATTGGTTATTTATGATAAACTAAAGATTTTCAATGAATTACCGTGTGGAGTTTTGTTTGTTTGCTTATTTGTTTAAAGTTATAGTAAGGGTGAGAAGACTATTCAGAAATAAGGCTCTTTTCAAATTAACATGCCAATCCTAATGCTCTTGGCACAAATATATATGTCCAAATATTTTTGTCAGTTACATTGATACAAATCCAAAATAACTTTGTTGAACCTAACAGAGGTTCTACAGGTTAATTTACTGTGCCTTCCTTGATTTCAGCTTTAACTCTCAATTTCATATTGTTAGTGGCTTCAGCAGAACCCTTTTTGAATTATTAAAAAAAAACAAAAACACAAACAAACAAACAAAAACAAAAAACAGTTTCACCAGGACGTGAACAGGAAAATTAATTGTAATGGTCTATTATGTAATTATGGTCCTTTGAATAGTTAGTTAGTAGGTTACAGGGGTGTATGGGGTTGTCAGGGAGGAGTAGTACCTCTGATGGGGGAGCAGTTATTCCCCTAGGAGTAGCTCATCCACTTTGGTCCCCACTTAACACCCAGCTCTCACCTGTGGCTCCAAGTAGCTGTCAGAATGCGACAGCGGCCGCACCCTGGAAACCATCTCAACTGGCGGGCTAAACCAGGTGAGGGTAGCCAATGAGTCTGAGACCCTCAGTGAGTTAGGGCCTGTCTACCCATTGCATGCGAAGGCTGGATCCAGCTGACTGAGGAAACCTGGTTCAACGGTAAGGAAGGCGGTGACAGCAAGCGTTGTGGAATGCTCAAGAGCACGACAAGACACGTAGGCGTCCTGGGCATCCACTGCGCCCTGCCCTGTCTCCAGCCGTCTCGACTCTTGTCCTGCCACTGGATACAGATAGGAACTGGGAAGAGAGAGTGAGGTTGATGTCGCGCAACTGTACCTCACTTTAATCCAATTCACATGCAAGTCTCGACATCATATCATATCAAGTCCTGTGACGATGGGCGAGGGACGAAGCAGCATCAGGTGTGGATACACTGGGAGCTGTAGCCACAGACCTGCACACAGGCGGCTCAGATATAATGGTCGTTCCTCACTGACCGAAGCAGCGGTGGAGCTCGGCATCTTCTTGAGTGACTGAGCAGCCCTGTTCGGGATTGTACTGCTCAGCTTCGTAGAATGAGGAGGGGGCTAGAAAAGGTGCCCTAAACATTGCCTGATTCACCTTACCCTGGCCAGCATACCGCAGCTGGCAGGAATCCCACAAAAGCGGTTAAACAAAAACAAAACTTAGAGTGACACCGATCACCGTTGGCACATGGAACGTGCGCATGCTACTGGACAACATCATGGCAGGCAGACCGGAGAGAAGAACAGCACATGTCACCAGAGAGCTCACATGCTACAACATTGACTTTGCAGCCCTTAGCGAAACTTGCTTGCTGATGAAGGACGTCTGTCTGAGTCAGGCAGAGGATATACATTCTTCTGGAGTGGCTGCAGCAGTGATGAGTGTCGCGAATCTGGAGTTGGCTTCACCATCAAGAATCATCTTGTTCGGAAACTTGCGAGTCCCACCAAGGGTGTGAATGATCAACTCATAACAATGCTGCTTCCGCTTCAAAAAGGAAAACAAACTACTTTGATCAGCGCATACGCTCCCATAATGACCAACCCAGAGGATGTGAAGGATAAATTCTAAGAAGAACATGATGCTCTACTATCATCAGTGCATCGCACAGACAAGCTGATCCTGCTTGGTGATTTTAATGCAAGAGTCGGATGTGATGCCGCAGCCTGGGAAGGAGCCATCGGGAAAAATGGAGTGGGAAAGTGTAATAGCAATGGCCTGTTACTGCTGAAAACCTGTGCAGCACATGACCTTCTGATCACCAATACGGTCTTCCGCCTCCCTACACATAACAGGACTTCGTGGATCCATCCCCATTCCAAGGACTGGCATCTGATCGACTATGTCATCATCAGGAGAAGGGACAGACAAGATGTCAGGGTTACAAAAGCTATGTGCAGCGCTGACTGTTGGAAGGATCACAGGCTCATAGTATCCAAAATGAAGCTCCGTATCATGCAGAAGAGACGACCACAAGACTGTAAGGCTCTCAAAATGATCAACGTGTTGAAGCTGAAGAACAGCCGCATCACTGAAAATCTAGCGGAAGACTTAGAGAATGAGCTTGCTGATCTTTGTATTGAGGATGAGGCTGAGAAAGACTGGAAGCGATTCCACAACACTGTCCAAACAGCTGCATTGAAGGTATTGGGGCCCTCCACACACAGGTGGAAAGACTGGTTTGATGAAAATGATGTAGAAATCCAGGCCTTACTTGCTGACAAGCACTGCCTGCATCGTGCATAACAAAGCGACCCATCCTCAGCGGCAAAGAAGACTACCTTTATCAACGCTCGCAGAACAGTACAGAACCGACTGCGCAAAATGTGGGACTTGTGATTGAGCACCAAAGCAGATGAAATACAGGCGTATGCGGACAGAAACGACTATGAGCAGTTCTATAAAGCCCTCAGCACACTCTATGGTCCACAGTCTTCTGGGAGCTTTCTCCTCCTGAACTCTGACGGCACTGTTCTCCTTACAGAGAAGATGCAGATTCTCCAGAGATGGGCTGAACATTTTGAAGCAGTTCTCACCTGCCCCTCAGTCATCAATGATGAGGCCATTGACAAGACGCCCCAGGTTGCAGTCAATGATTCCATGGATGCTTCATCAGAAGAGGATGAAGTGAAGAAATCCATCAACCAGCTGTCAAGTGGCAAAGCCCCAGGGTCAGATGCCATACCAGCAGAGGTTTACGAAGTCGGTGGACTGTGCTGCTATGGAAACTCACTGAGCTGTTTTAGTCCTTCTGGAAGCAGGGATCCATTCCACAGGAATTTAGAGATGCATCCATCATGCACCTCTATAAGAGGAAAGGTATGCGACCAAGTATGCGACAATCACCGTGGAATCTCGCTGCTCTCTACAACAGGGAAAGTTCTTGCATGAGTTCTGTTGAACCGATTGATCTCTCACCTGGAGCAGGGCTTACTGCCAGAATCACAATGCAGCTTCCACAAGGGACGTGGGACTATTGACATGATCTTCACTGTGCGTCAGCTACAGGAGAAATGTCAAGAACAGAATCGTGAACTCTACACAACTTTTGTGGACCTCACGAAAGCATTTGACTCTGTCAGTTGCCAGGGCCTGTGGAGGATCATGTCGAAATTCAGCTGTCCAGACAGATTCATATGAATGGTACGTCAATTTCATCATGGTATGATGGCGCGTGTCCTGGATGACGGTGAAACATCTGAGGCCTTCCCAGTCACCAACGCTGTCAAGCAAGGGAGTGTTTTAGCACCCACTTTGTTCAGCATGATATTCTCTGCCACTCTGACTGATGCCTTTCAACACTGCACTGAAGGAGTAGGCCTGAAGTACAGAACTGATGGGAAAATATTCAATCTGAGGTGACAGCATGCTATCACCAAGGTGAAGGAAACTGTACTTCAAGACTTTCTCTTTGCTGATGATTGTGCTCTGCTGATGGTAGTAGAGAGCCAGAAATGCAAGCCAGTATGGACAAGTTTTCATCTGCATGCAACAACTTCGGTCTCACCATTAACATCAAGAAGACTGAGGTCATGCACCAGCCAGCTCCCCACGGGCCGTACTCAGAACCGTCCATCACTGTAAATGGACAGAGACTTCAGGCAGTGGACCGCACCTGGGCAGTACCCTTTCCCGAGCAGTGTCAGCTGATGATGAAGTAAACAGCAAAATTGCTAAAGCCATCTCTGCATTTGGCCGATTGCACTCCAACATCTGGGAATGTCGAGGGATCAGCCTACCAATGAAGCTGAAGGTCTACTGAGCAATGGTGCTTCCAACTCTGCTGTACGCCTGCGAGACGTGGACTGTCTATCGGAGTCATGCACGAAGGCTCAATCACTTCCACATTTCCTGTCTGCGAAAGCTTCTAAAAATCAAATGGCAGGACAAAGTACCCAATACTGAAGTCCTTACCAGAGTCATTCTGCCATCAGTTCACACACTGCTGATGAGAGCCCAGACCAGATGGGCTGGACATGTCGTGAGAATGTCAGATGAGCGCATTCCTAAACAGCTTTTCTATGGAGAACTCACCCAGGGAAAGCACTCCCATGGAGGACAAAAGAAGCGGTTCAAGGACATGCTGAAGACCTCTCTGAAGTCCCTTGAGACCAACACCACCACATTGGAAACTCTCGCACTGAACCGTACAGCATGGCGCAGCCTCATTCACACAGGCAGTAATACCTCTGAGGTGAGGCGTACTGCTGAGGCTGAAAGAAAGTGTGATCTGCTCAAGTCCAGAGCTGCCCACACATCATCGACAGTGCTATCACATATCTGCCCGACGTGTGACAGGACGTTCCATGCCCGAATTGGACTGATCAGTCATCTTCGGACGCAGAGAGCCCGGTCATCGAATGAATGAGTTGTTGAGGTCTTCATCGAGAACGATGGACGAACATCATCATAGTTAGTTACATTTTTTAAAACTACAAATATAAGTGCTGGTCCAGTGCTATCCCACAACATGAGCATAAATAATAAGCACTACCAATAAATGACCCACTTGAGCCCAGTGGGGTTCCCATCTGAACAAAAGCCGTAATAATATATATATATTTGTTCTATAAGTGGTAATGGCTAAATTATCCATAAGTGCAAAAACAAAAAAGCACACACATACACAACCACTACCGCAAAAAAAGATAAAGAAAAAAAAAGAAGACTGTTTAATGAGTTGTGTTCCCACTGAGAAACAGAAAAGAACTCATGGGAAAATATAGTGTTTGCAGAGACTCACATGTCCCCCATTTGTTTTCAGTGGGAGACTGAAACGGCCACTGAAACCTACACTTATATCAGAGCCTCTCTCTTTTTTTCAGAAGATCTCACTGTAATAGATATTTGGAGAGTTTTAAAAAGACTAAGGGTTCAGACTTGCTCCTATTGAAGTGCACAGGAAACCTCTCATTTTATTCCATGGGAGCAGTTCATTATTATCTATGTGCTCTGCTCTGCAGGGTTAGAATGAGTATACTCCAAAGTGACACAAACATTGCTGCTGTAGTAATAACTAGATCCTGAGAAGACATGAGTATTTCATTGTACCATTATTATTCTATTTTATCTTTAAGACGAAATCTTTGATACTCGCAATTAATTTATCTAATTGCAAATCTTCAATTACATTCTGGGTTTGGATTTTTGTTTTGTTTTGTTTTAATGGGTGAGGTGAATGGGAGGAAATTAATTGCAACATGTCCTACACTATGAACACTTTATTTCGTAGCCAGGACATGAACACTTTCTGACACACAATACTTCATTTTGACTCTTTAATGGATCTCATAATTTAGCTGTGATTATTCTTTCCTCCTTGAATGTTCTGAGTTTAATTTTCCTCATGCGGGCATGAGAAAGATGTATGCAGATGGAGGCTCTTTTCTAGTTACTGTGTTAGGGAAATGTATTTACATAGAATTTATAGTGGAAAGGCCGCTGAGGTTTTGCCAGCCAGCTCAGGAAGATGCAGAAGTGTGGCTTGGTGAATAAAAATTAATGCTGGTACTAATTTAATTTATTTTTTTAAATAGTGCCCATCACAAATTCTTGTTTGCAACTATCAAATAATTACAATGTAAATAATCTCAGCCCCCAAACTGTAAGCACATATCTACCTTATCACCACCCACTCACACAGGAGCCTGAGGAAACAAACAGCTTTTATACCATTCCCCAAAGATCAGACTTGGCTCTGTCTGAACAGGGGAGCAAGCAAATACCAGAGTCCAGGTCATCCTCATCCTTTCTGCATCATCAGGCACAAGTCAAACAACCTGAGCCATCCCTACCATGGGCTTATTTTTACAGGTCATGTGTATTCAGTTGTAATATTGCTGCTTCAGCCATTATTGTCCTATAGAATATGCCTCCAGATGTAGATCCCTCCACAGAAAGTGCCACAACCCAGTTTCCAGACTCTCAGACCTAGAGACTGTGAGTAGTGGCTTGATCCTGTGATGTAGGGGCTGGGCATTCTGGACCTGATCCAGCAAAGCACTGAGGCACGTGCTTAACTTTATACATATGAGTAGATCCATTGATTCAAGCCTTATGAGCACATTTGATCTCTGCTGTCATGACAACACATAGGGGTAAGTGCAGTTTTACTAAGACCATTCCTAGCATTTAATGAAACACATTAGAGTAATTAATGGGAAAAAATTAAAAGGAATCCTAGGATGTGTTAGCTGAGGAATTACCTATGAAAACATATAAAAGTAAAAAGTATTATAATAATGTCCCAAACATTAAGTACTGATGGGATATCATAGTGTTTGGGATTACTAGTCAGAACATCATGGTGTTGTCATAAAAAATAAAATATAAAAAAACAGTAGAACAAAGACCACTGCAGGATCTGGCCAACTTTGTTTTCCTTACATGATTCAGAGCCCAGGTGCTCCTCCCATTTTCTACTACCTACTCTGATTTTCTCATCCACAATAGAAGTGCTTCAGTGCATTAGACCTCTCTAAGGCCATATCCATGGTCTGGTAGATACTCCCTCTACCGTCTTGGCAAATCATTTACTTCCCTGTCTCAGTTTCCCTAGCTAAGACTAAGATAAAACTGACCTATGTCACAGGAGTGTTGTCAGGATGGATTATATAAGGATTTCAGGTATTGTGTAACTCTCTTCCTCAAGGGACCAAATGCAACAACAAGGGTCAGATTCAGTCTGCCTCAAGACCCTTTATTCTAAAATAAATAAAATGGTGGCTCATGGTTCCACCCTGAGCCATACTATTACTTCTGACTCTGGGGAATGATATTTAACCTCGTTGGTCACCTTTCATGTGGTTCTTCCATATTCAGGAGTCCTTGGGCATATGGAAGCATGAGCACCTTTTATTTGGGGGAAAAAGAGAAAAAACAAACAAACAGAAACATGAAAATCCTATGTATATTTAAGTAAATGAGGAACTAAAATCAGTGCATTAGGAGTTTGGTTAATAATGTTGTCCAACTATATAGTTAATTGCTTGATTACACATTGGTTTGTTATCAAATTTATTCAAGAAACTACATGACTAGTATTAGCCAGATTTATTGCAAAAGTCAGTAAAAGCATAGTACAGGAAAAAATGTTCATTACAGTACCAATTTCTGGGAAGCCATCTTGTGCAGCATTGCTGAATTCAACTTATACAGAAAGTGTGCTTCCAAAATTACACATTTCAGCTAGGAGTTTTTATAAGATGATTTTACAAGTTACAGAACTAAGATCCAACCCATCAGTTTGTACAGTTCCTTAACTTGTTGTTCTATACTTTCCTTATCTTTGTTTTGAATGCTAGTATTCCAGGTAATGATCCATGAAGGTACCTCCCCACCTTGTGCCAAGGCAGAACATTAGTGTATTTTGCCTGTGACAAGTTTCTTATTTTCTAATGCCAAAGCTGACTTCAGCGTATATATATATATATATATAGGTCAAAAGGTTCCCTGTTTGTCATTTTGATGATTGTTATTATAAGGCCAAATTAATACATGAAGAAGTGATAAGGGCATTTATATGTGATTTATACTGTCTAAACAATCTGTGTAAGTGCAAATTCCAAATCAACACAACTAAAACTAATACACCTTGTAATAAAAGCAAAACTTGAAATGAAACTTCTATCTAAGCATGGGAAATCAGAATTTCAGTATTCACCTCATACCTAAGGGCATACATGTATTGTTTTACCTTGTGCATGTCACAGCTAACCTGAATATTGTGTTTCTCTTTTCATTTTGATAATAATAGATGTATAGGACTGGAAGGGACCTCAGTAGGTCATGTAGTTCAGTCACCTGCACTCAAGTCAGGACTAAGTAATAACTAGAACATTCCTGACAGATATTTATCTAACCTTTGCTTAAAAACCTCTAATGACAGAGATTTGACAACTTCGCTAGGTAACTTAACTACCCTGACACTTAGGATTTTTTTCCTAGTGTCTCATCTAAATCTTGCTGTAATTTAAGCATATTGCTTTTTATCCTATCTTCAGAGGTTAACAAGAACAATTTTTCTCCCTCCTGCTTGTAACAACATTTTAAGAACTTGAAAACTGCTATGTCCTCCCTCAATTTTCTCTTCTACAGGCTTAACAAACCCAATTTTCAATATTCCCTCATAGGTCATGTTTTCTAGACCTTTAATCATTTTTGTTGCTCTCCTCTGGACTTTCTCCAATTTGTCCACATCTTTCCTGAAATGTGGTGCCCAGAACTTGACAGAATACTCCATTGAGGCCTTATCAGCATGGAAGAAGCCTTAGACTTATTTGTGAGAGAACTATGAATGGATATCAAAGAGAGAGAGTGGAGAGAGTAGTGTGTGGTGGGGGGCTTGCCTAATCAGAGAGATATATATACAGATATATGATAGAGGGGCTTAAAAGCAAGGACAGGATTTAAAATTTTATACACAGCACAAAATTTAAGGTAAATGGGTTAATACACATGTTGAAAACAGGTAGATATTTTTCAACTTCATCCTGACAGTGAGTCTCACTTTGGATCATGGATACATTTTTAAAAACTGGGATTGGCATTATTATAGTGTGTCCCACAGCATTACATACATGAGCAGTACAACAAAAATTTGGCACAGTGCTATTACAAATGAGGTCTTAATACACATATTTGTTGTAATTAATTAGGGTGACCAGACAGCGAACATGAAAAATTGGGACAGGGGATGGGGGCTAATAGGAGCCTGTATGAGAAGAAGACCCCAAAATCAGGACTGTCCCTATAAAATCAGGACATCTGGTCACCTTATAATTAATTTATGATTACATAAGACTGCCCATCCACATGATTTCTTACCCTTACTGCTGGGGGTTGTCATTTGGCAAGCTTTACTAGGCAGGATCCAGGAGTAACTAGATTATCTCTCTCGCTATACTGGTCCAAGCATTGTGGCCATGCACTGCAGTCACAATGCCAAAAACATCACATTGACACATGTATTGATAACCCTTAATGAAACAACAAGCTGTTTATTTTCTTCGGGTTATTTTGCTGAGTGGTACACCAGCATTTGAGGTAGATCCAATCGTTCGGTGGAGATGCCGTCTTTCAGGTAACCAATTGACTGGACAGTAGCTAATTTATCAAATATTGCTGTGTTAGACTCCAATATTGGTATTGATACCATAAAATAAATATACATGGAACCAGATACAGAGCAAGATTGTTTGAAATAACAGGGACCTTGATTAGGTTGAGGAGTAACTGACCCCAGGTTATGAATAGTAGTAAAGGGGTTTGGTTACACAATTTAATACATTGCTAATTGACTGCAGTTTCTATTATACACTGAGAGCAGTACCATTTGGCTAACTATTTATTGCTAATATTCCCATATGAGTTGGTTATGGTAGTTAACGTGTAACTTCCATAAATAATTTCTGTACCAATATAGTTTTCCCTTACCTTCATATTGTTAATTTTTACTTGTGTTTGATTAAACAGCTTAGCAATGTCACACACAGTGTACCGTTCTCCATTAGCTAGGCCCTTAACACCATGAATCATAGGTTTAAAGACTGTTTCTGCTGCCGAGTGCTCAAAATTTTAACTTCTCTTCTGTTTGTTTTATTAATAAAATCAAATCTTGAGTTCACTTTCTATGAAGTAAGGGTGATGCACTCACTCTAGGGTACATTCTGCACAATTCCCTTGACATTTCATGACTACAGCTAAAAATGAACTCAGAGTTCTTCCTCAGGGATCCAGGAGAGCATGCCTCGTGCTCCATCCCTTTCTGTGGTCCAGCTTACTCACTGCCTGCTCCAGCTTCACTCAGGAGATTTTCATGATCATCAAGAGCATCTTGTGTACATCCTCCACAAATAATCTTCTGTCTCCTCCTGCTTACATTTTTGCTGTAGATTCATAGATTCCAAGGCCAGAAGAGACCATCCTGATCATCTACTCTGATTTCTTGTAGAACTCAGGCCAAGAACTTTCGCAAAATAATTCTTAGAGCATAGCTTTTAGAAAAGCATTCAATCTTGTAATACCGCAGTAGGCAGAGGGGGAAACTGCACCTACTTTCTTAAGGCAAGAGTAAGTAAGAATAATGCCAGCACAGCTGCAAGGACACAGAGTTAGATGTACTGAGGGTATGAACTTGTACACCCGGATTGCAGAAATAGCTACTATGATAACCACCTATGGTATCTCAATATAAGTTCTTAATATGGAAATATAAGAAAGAAAAGGAACTGATAATACATAAAGGGTAGAAATAGAAACTGCAGAATTCCTATGCCAGTTTGTTAGAGAATGAGAAATAATACCCATAAGTGTATAGAGAAATGGGGGAAATTATATTAAAGATAGCACAGAAAGAAGAGATATATTTAAAAATGATAAATGGAGATGAATATTGAATACAATTATATAAAAGAAGGAGACTATGAGATAAAAACTATGGTTTATAGAGATATTATGACTGATTTTAGAACCTTCAACATTTATTGGGCTAGACATGGAATAAAATGATAGACATAGTAAACACTAGGTTTTATTTATTTATTTATTTAGAGACAATTTGCACTGGACCTCAGAAAAGAAGAGAGATAGTCACAGGTTGTATTTCTGACTCTGAATGTAATACAAAAAACTTAAAATAGCTGAATCACTAAATTGCATTGTGGTCACAGGATTCACATTTAATCAGATCACTTATAGTCAAGCATCCATAAGTAACAAAATGAAAGTTTGATTTCATATAGGTCAAGTTTAAAGGGCTGAATTAGGAATAATGGAATGCTCTATTGGAAGGCATTTGGTAAATCAGTTAACAAAAAGTGATAAGTGTTCAAAATATCTTACAGTAGATGAGTATACTGAATAAGTTAATGTCATCTAAATATCATGTTAACAGGAATAAACATTCCCCAATATTAGATCCACCTTTCAGAGCTCTCACAGTAAAAGGAAAATTGTGAATTACACGCCTCTGAGAAGAATATATAGAAATGCTAAAAAAGAGAAAAAGGATATTAAAAATGCAGAGAGAGATGAAATAGATAGCTGAGAAGAATGATGAAAACTAGTAAAACAGATAAAAGGGATATTAGAATGGAAAAAGAAAATTGAAACAGATATATGTATCAAAAGATGCTAACCACATTTCTAAAAAGATTTTGAACACTGCAAAATAAGAGCTCACTGAAGGATGAAGTTAAAAATTTCAAGATGGAATAAGAAATGGAGTAACAAAGAATAGGAAAAGAGCTAAATCATTAAATTAACTTTTCTTCCATGTGCTGCACAGTATTTATAAGAGAACAATGAAATCATGTCATCCAATATTAGCTGGGCATTCAGAATCTTGAAGGTTTTCAAAATCAAAGAAGAAAGAGTATTGTGTTTGGACAGTCTACATCACTGATGAGAAACAAATAGAAATTATTCTATAGTTAGAAAAAGGATACAATATTTAAACATCTATAGGACAATGATAATTAAAGCATTGAGCATTCAAGATGGCACCAAAGGTTTGGGCTACTAGCATTCAAAAAGTGTATGAGAGCAAAGCACAACTTCTGGGGTGAGCTTGTCTGCAAAATTGTTCATAAAGCAACAACCTGGTTTAAGTTCACAGAACTTAATCCCCGCAACCTATTAAAAAACAAAACAAAACAAAACAAAAACATTAAATCCAAAAGAAAGGCATAATTTGCAGGTTTTGTTAGTGAAAAGGAGTACTGGATTGCAAACTCAGAATCAGATCTTTCAATTATGCCACAAGTAAATCGAGATCGTAGAAGACAGAATCTCCAAAGCAAATACAGTTTGTTGTTGTTGTTGTTTTATGATGGTAGTTGTAGAACCTAGAAGACAACTAACTGCCTGCTGCTTAATCTAAATTATATCTATGACACTGGCAAACCAGGTGCCAACTCATATCAAAGCCTGTAGGCCCCCAATGCCTAGTTGGTTTCCAGTCTGGCTCATCTGTGCGTTAGTATTGTTAAAAAAGATCTTAAGTTTATAAAAATTTGTTTTAATGTTTAGACTTTATGAAATGCTTGTAGGATGATGCAAGTACTAATCTTACTTAATATCTGTACTCCGCGTTAAAGGTTATATTAAGTGTTTGCACTGTAAACCTCTGTAACTGACCAAAAAGGAAAGAAGCATTAATTAATGTAAAGGTTGGCTTCCTAGAGAAGATGTTAGGTCTTGCATACAAGAAGGAACCAAATAAGACAGTGTGAAATATCAAAGGAAACAGACTTTGTTGATTGTTCCCTCCATACCCACGAAGGGAAGACATGCACGAGGACTTGGCCCATCAGCTTGAATTCTGGAGAAAGGGAATAAAAATCATTGTTAAGAAGAAATTGTATCTCTGTGCTGCTTGAACACTGAGGGGGCAAATATTTCTAAGCATAAGCAAGAGCTCCTCAGGCCTTGGCCTAGATTAGCCCTAAAGGACATATAGACCTTGCAATGACAGCAGCTTCTGTTACTTTTTGGAACCTAAGGCTATAAGAGGTGTGTGTGTGTGTGTGTGTGTGTGTGTGTGTGTGTGTGTGTGTGTGTGTGTGTGTGTGTGTTTACCTGCTTAACCTTGTAAATAATTCTCATTTCTTTAATTAGTTAAATGATATCATCCAAATAGAGAGAAACTACTGGCAAAGCAGCAACATCATGATCCTCTGAAAAAAGCAAGAAAGTTAGGACTATAGATTCACAAGGGAGACTTAGGCACTTACTGCTCCTTACTGTACTTACTGCAACTTCAGGGCACCACTGGAATTCACAAAACCAATGCTCAGTTGCTGCCTAACCTTGAAGGCACCTAAGTATCCGTTGGTGGACATATATAAAGCTGCCTAAAAACTGATACTTCTGAACAGCTGGGTGCCTATCTCATGCCTAGGCTCTGATGGGATTTACAAACCAGGCATTCCCCTGAATATCTCACCTACAGGACCTGAGCTAGAAGACATGCTGAGAGCATACTTAATGGAGGTAGGGTAGTAATGCCATTGCCTCCCTATAGCTCAGTGGCTTGATTGTGCCTCTGGAAGATAAGCAATCCAAATTCAAATCCCTGTTCTACCTGAGTTACAGTAGCAAGTTGAACCCAGGTCTCCTCCCAGCTCTAAGCTATAACCAGTGGCTCCGTGTTATTCTGAAGTGGGTCTCCAACCTTTCAAAGCTGTTTAACTTTGTATAAATAATTAAATACTCTTTGGACCAGAGAGAAACTACGAATGACTCTATAGCCCAGAGATTAGGGTACACATATGGAGTACCCGCATTCAGATCCTTGCTCTATTTGAAGCCAACCAGGAATTTGAACCTGGGTCTCTCGCCTTCCAGATGAGTGCTGGAATCACTGGACTGAAAGGGCTGACCTGGCATAGGTACCTAACTCTAGGAGGGGACTCATGACTGCGAATCCCAAGCAGAGGGAGGCGCTTCCCTCCACCCTGGAGTTATGTTTCTACCTCTCTTTGAGGGACATGGCTACCCTTCTCCTCTGCATTTGCTACTAGTTGCCTTAGTGGGCTCCCTACTCAGTGTGCTCGCTTCTGCGAATCTCTTTTTAGGAGCCTAACTCTCCCCATCGTACAGGCCGCCTGGGTGCCTAACTCAGGGTTGTGAATTCCACCAGGCAACAGGGCGTTTCCAATTTAGGCCTTGCAACACTTAAAGCTCCCTTGCAAATCTAGCCTGTAAGGTTTAATAAGCACTTAGCCAGGAGTTAGGTTTGACAGGAGGGAAATCACAGCACTTTTTCAAGTCAGTAGGTCAGCTAGAATCTGCTGAGATTTCTGAAAATACCTAGTTCATGCTGGGTATGCTTAGAAGTTTAACAAAGCTGATGGCATCGTTACCCTCATTTTTAATGCTAACATTACATTCTTTGATTTGCATGTCACTCCCATGCTCATCACTTAAAACCTATTCTTACAAGATGTATGAGAACATTTGCCGTGTGAAGGCTGATATGTAACTCTGGATTTTTAACTGGAGTCACATGGCTAAATAACTTTGTAGCACGCTATAAAATATACCCTGGATATAACATGAAGTATTGTTCTGCTCCCAGATAAGTCTTTAAATTAAGCTCAAATCTCTCTTTTTAAAAAAAAAATATTGTGTAGCAGGGACAGCCTCAAATTTCCATAGTCCCAAAACATATGCGTAAGAGCAACTTGAATTCACAATATTAACTAAAATGTAACACAACTCTCAGGAGCAAGGATGATGTTGTGGATAAAGCACTGGATTAGCAGTCAGGCAACAAGTATTTTGTTCCTTGCTCTACAGTGGATTTCCTCTAAAACAGGGAATAATAATATCTATTTAACAGTAATGCTGTAATGTTTAATTTTGTAATGTGCAATAAGATCTTTGGATAGAAGTGCAATATTTTATTAATTAATTAATTATTCTTCTTCTTATTTATTATTATTATTCTCAATGCTCATATGTATGAGTCAGATGCTGTTTTCAGGTACATTGATGGAAATTCGAGTAACTGTTGAAATCAGTTAGATGAACCAGGAATGTAGCTTAAAGTAGAATTTGTCCCTAATTGTGTGTGTCATTCTATAGCATGTTATTTCCTTTCCAAATTTCAGTACATCCTTACTGCAGGACAAAATAAGACGTGCAGGTTGTTTTTCATAGATTCATACATTTCAAGGCCATAAGGGACCATTGTGATCATCTAGTCTGACCTCCTGTATAAACACTGCCTATAGAATTACCCCAAAATAATTCCTAGAGCATATTTTGAATTAAAAAAAAATCCAATCTTGAATATCAAAATTGCCGTTGATGGAAATACACAATAATCTTGGTAAATTAACCATGGCTTATACCAATGTTGTATCACTCTGGCTTATAAGCTAAACCAAATGTTATTCTCACATTTCTCTACCACCTTTTCCATAACATGATCCTAAGATATAATGTCCCTCTCTCCATTTATGGATGCTGCACATGATCCACTGTAGACTTGTCTAAGACCGCCTCCATCCCAGCCAGTTGAAAACACACACTGCCATTGGATTTATTTAGCCGATTGAGATAGCCAGTACACCATAACAACCCAGGGGTCAAATTCTGTCCTGACTTATACCCTTCATTTTAGTGTGACTGCACAGGATCAAGGCTCTTAAAATTTCATACTATTTCCTTAGCACTTTCCTGACAACCCTTCAAACTATCCTGACCCTGTTCTGAACCCTGACAATACATAACTCGCCTTTAAACTGTCTCAGTCCAACATTCATTGAAGTCAGTGGCACAGCTCTCGTTGACTTTAGCACATAGGTGCTGGAACTAGGCGTGGGGTGGCGGGTGGGAGGGTGCAGGAGCACCTCCTGGTTTGAAGCAGTTTCCGTCATATACATGGTTTACAGATTGGTTCAATGGCTCTCAGCATTCCCACTATACTAATTGCTCCAGTACCCCTGCTTTAGTGATACAGGCCACCACACACAGGTATATCAATTCCAAAGGCTTTGTACAGCATTCTATTACCTGGACACTTTGCAGGACTTTGCAGAATACTTAAGAAACTCAACAGATGCATAAAATAATAGGTTAAAACTAGTGTAAGACACATACTCAAGGCCAAGGGTGAAAAGCAAGACATCAGCAACATATCAGACATACACAGTTGGCTAAAAATATAATGAAAGAAAATTACAATCAATGCTGAGTCATATCACTCGCATAAGGGTAGAATATGGGCATTTAAG
This sequence comes from Gopherus flavomarginatus, assembly GCF_025201925.1. Classification (NCBI taxonomy): domain Eukaryota; kingdom Metazoa; phylum Chordata; order Testudines; family Testudinidae; genus Gopherus; species Gopherus flavomarginatus. Next base: position 36,815,029 of record NC_066617.1, read on the forward strand.
GTGAACTGAATAGTTAGAACAGTTTTCTACTATGTGATTACCTAAAGTGTTCCTCTCTTTCATGGGAAGAGGACAAACCACCAGGAGGCAATTCAGAAAGGTTATTCTTGCCTGTCGGTGACATGTTTTCTAAATAGGCACAGAGCAACTCTGAATAGCACTAGTTTTTCTTCGTCAAGCCATTCTGTTGTGGTTAAATGTAGCATATTGTGTTTTAAATTGTTGGATTTTAAAATCAATAGTGCTAAAATAGATCATGCTATGGGACAACTAAATAATCTCATTAAATGATTCCAAGTGATTCCTGTGGTCACTTTTATGCCTATAACAAGGATCTTTTGAATCTGTATAGGACATGAAGCAATTTTCTATTCATCTCAGTCATAAACAGATGGTTAAGGGTTAATGCCTCTTTTACCTGTTAAAGGTTAAAAAGTTCACCTAGCCTAGCTAACACCTGACCAGAGGAACCAATGCAGGAACAAGATGTTTCAAAAGAAAACCTAAAGGATGCTCAGGAAGAGCAAAAGGCCTGGTATGATAAACATACCAGAGAGCGTTCCTTCAGAGTAGGAGACCAGGTTATGATCTTGAAGGCACAACAGGTCCGTAAGATGGAAGCATCATGGGAAGGGCCATTCACAGTCCAAGAGCGCCTGAGAGCTGTTAACTATCTCATAGCATTCCCCACCTCAACTTTAAAGCCTAAAGTGTACCATGTTAATTCTCTAAAGCCCTTTTATTCCAGAGAATTAAAGGTTTGTCAGTTTACAGCCCAGGGAGAAGATGATGCTGAGTGGCCTGAAGGTGTCTACTACAAAGGAAAAAGTAACGGTGGTGTGGAAGAGGTGAACCTCTCCACAACCCTGGAACATCTGCAGCGGCAACGGATCAAGGAGCTGTGCACTAGCTTTGCACCAATGTTCTCAGCCACCCCAGGATGGATTGAACGGGCATACCACTCCATTGACACAGGTAATGCTCACCCAATTAGAACCCCACCCTACCGAGTGTCTCCTCATGCCCAAGCTGCTATAGAACGGGAGATCCAAAACATGCTACAGATGGGTATAATCCACCCCTCTATCAGTGCATAGGCATCTCCCGTGGTTCTAGTTCCCAAACCAGATGGGGAACTATGCTTTTGCGTGGACTACCGTAAGCTAAATGCTGTAACTCGTCCCGACAACTATCCAATGCCACGCACTGATGAGCTATTGAAGAAATGGGGATGTGCCCAGTTCATCTCTACATTAGACTTAACCAAGGGGTAGTGGCAAGTACCGCTAGATGAACCCGCCAATGAAAGGTCAGCCTTCATCACCCATGCAGGGGTGTATGAATTTAATGTGCTTCCCTTCGGGCTGCGAAATGCACCTGCCACCTTCCAAAGACTTGTAGATGGACCCCTAACAGGACTGGGAGAATCTGTAGTTGCCTACCTCAATGATGTGGCCATTTTTTCTGATTCATGGGCAGAACACTTGGAGCACCTAGAAAAAGTCTTCGAGCACATCAGGCAGGCAGGACTAACTGTTAAGGCTAAAAAGTGTCAAACAGGCCAAAACAGAGTGACTTACCTTGGACACCAGGTGGGTCAAGGAGTGATAAATCTCCTACAGGCCAGGGTGGATGCTATCCAAAAGTAGCCTGTCCCAAAGTCAAAGAAACAGGTCCAATCATTCTTAGGCTTGGCCGTTTGTACCACACTGCAGTCAAATCGCTGCCCCACTAACAGACCTGACCAGAAAGACACAGCCAAATGCAGTTAAGTGGGCTGATGAGTGCCTGAAGACCTTTAACCAGCTTAAGGCAACACTCATGTCTGACTCCGTGCTAAGGGCCCAGACTTTGACAAACCATTCCTAGTAACCACAGATGTATCTGAGCGTGGTGTAGGAGCAGTTTTAATGCAGGAAGGACCGGATCAAGAATTTCATCCTGTTGTGTTTATCAGCAAGAAACTGTATGAGAGGGAAAGCCACTGGTCAATTAGTGAAAAAGAATGATACGCCATTGTGTATGCCCTGGAAAAGCTACACCCATACGTTTGGGGACAGCATTTCCAGGTACAAACCGATCATGCTGCGCTAAAGTGGCTTCATACTACCAAGGGAAACAACAAAAAACTTCTTCGATGGAGTTTAGCTCTCCAAGATTTTGATTTTGAAATTCAACACATTTCAGGAGCTTCTAAAAAAGTAGCTGATGCACTCTCCCGTGAAAGTTTCCAAGAGTTAACTGGTTAAATTGTCCTTAAAATGTGAAAAATCTTGTAGTTTTACATAAGTAGTAGTATGTGTAAAGGTGCATGTGTTTTATTAATCTGTTTATTTTAAAATTCAAGAAGAAATCACCGTCAGTGCGGTTCCACACTGTCTGAGATTTGGGGGGAGTGTCATAAACAGATGGTTAAGGATTAATGCCTCTTTTACCTGTTAAGGGTTAAAAAGTTCACCTAGCCTAGCTAACACCTGACCAGAGGAACCAATGGGGGAACAAGATGTTTCAAAAGGAAGGAGGGAAGTTTTTCCTTTGTTTAGAGTTTCAGTTTCAGCCAGAGTGAAAAAGATCAAGGAACCAGCCTCTTATCAGAGCAGTAAGTTTTAGAAAGGGGTAAATAGGTTTATGTTTATTTTCTTTGTAACTTGTCTTGGTACCATTAGGGAATTATCAAAATTGGGTATTTGGGTATTTTTTTTGTGTAACTAAATTTGTGCCCAGGGGATCATCCTCTGTTTTTTAAATCTGTTGTCTGTGAGAGTAGCTGATATGCTAATCTCTCACACAGGGTTTTCTTTTACCTTTCTTTTCTTTAATTAAAAGTCTTTTTCTTAATACCTGATTGATTTTTCCTTGTTTTTTAGATCCAAGGGGGTTGTATCTGGATCCACCAGAAGTTGGTGGGAGAAAGGGAGGGAGATGGTTAATTTCTCCTTGTTTTAAGATCCAAGGGGTTTGGATCTGTGTTCAGCCGGGAATTGGTGAAGTCCCTCAAGACTATCCAGGGAAAAAGGTGGTACTTGGGGGTGGTGGTGGCGATACCAGATCTAAGCTAATAATTGAGCTTAGAAGTGTCCATGCAGGTCCCCACATCTGTACCCTAAAGTTCAGAGTGGGGAAGGAACCTTGACAATCTCGAAAAAACAAAGCAATAGAATAATTTATTCTTTCTACATCTGTTCTACAAATAAAATGTCAGTTTCCCTTCTCAAATTATACACATGCAACTCAAGTTAAATCAAAGGGGATTGTGGGTACTTGCCTAGAGGAAAAATTTAGACCATTATTTAATAATGCCTAAATGCAGCCCAGAAACTCTTCTATAAGTGGTGTTTTCAAGTCAAGTAAATAAAAAATAATGGAACTGGGAAGTAGTATGGCAAGGCTAGTAAGGCTCATTGATGTCACTGATGTTGGGGAACAACACTGCAGATCAGAAAGAACAGGAGAACTTTATAATGAGTGGTAATAGTTAAAATGCTGGTCCCATTGAAGTCCATTACGTAATTCCTATTGACTTCAGTGGAGTCAGGATTTCACCCTCTTTTGAAATAACCAAGTATGCTTTCCATGGTGAAATTCTAATTGATTCTACTTTGCTAGTATCAGAGGGGTAGCCGTGTTCATCTGGATCTGTAAAAGCAGCAAAGAGTCCTGTGGCACCTTATAGACTAACAGATGTTTTGGAGCATGAGCTTTTGTGGGTAAATACCCACTTCATCTACATGCATCCGACGAAGGGGGTATTCACCTATGAAAGCTCATGCTCCAAAATGTCTGTTAGTCTATAAGGTGCCACAGGACTCTTTGCTGCTTTTACTTTGCTAGGTTTTTTAAAAGCACAGACTATTACTCTTTCTTCAAAGGGGCGAATGCCTGATTCTGCTCAGATCAAAAGAAGAATTCTAGTTGATTCAAGAGGGAGCAGAATCAGTCCCTAAATGTCTTCATTGCATGCCCCCATCCTAGCTTTAATCCCAAGGCAAATGTAAGAAAATTCACTTATTTAATTCATATTGAACATAGTGATAATTCAGAACTAAATCTCCCTACATCATTTTTTTCCCCAGCTCCTCTCTCTTAGGTGTGACTTGGTAAGCCTTCGTGACTCTTCACCTCTTTTCAAATCTTAATACATAATTCCCTCCTCACTTGTTTATGCCTCTTCATTTGTATCTGTATGACTGAACTCATCTGTGCATTCATCATCCTATGTCTTTATGCTACCATTTCCTGCATTTGATGTTATATACTTGCTCTTTCTGCTGGTTTGTGTTACTTAATTCTGCAAAGCATTTGATGGAAAGGCATCCTCAGCTGGTATAAACTGCCCTAGCTCCATTTGATTTCAACAAAGCTATGCCAATTTATACCAGCTGAAATTCTGGGAAATTATATTAAAGTTCATGAGCTATCAACTTTCTCTCATTTATTGCTGCAAAATAAGCTACAATTTTCATTGTCTGCTAAATTTCAGTCTGAATTGACCACTTTTGTGTTTGTTGTTATAGCCTTTGGCTTTTATTCAATTCACAGCTGTCCAGGGTCTTGGTAGCAGTTCTAAATGGAATGTCATGATACCTGAAGTACATCAAGCTATAGTGGATATGTCCTGGAAAATACTTAGTATATCAAGAAGCTTCAGAAGAGTTAAGCTTCATTCAGCCATGCTTCTTTGCCCTCTCATAGTACCAGACCTCTAAAGTGAGCAGAATAATTTCTACTTCTCTGATTGACAACTGTGCAAAAATTAGTGGTAGGCTGGTAACACAGTGAAAACTATTATTTATATAATGACAGCACAAACTATGTGCTAGGGCGGGGTTAGCAACCTTCGGCACGCAGCCCATCAGGGGCGGTTTGGTTACCTGCAGCATCAGCAGGTTAGACAAATTGCAGGGCCCGCTGGCTGCAGTTCGCTGATCCAGGCCAATGGGAGCTTCAGCTGGCAGAACCTGCGAATGCTGCAGGTAAACGAATTGTCCCAGCCTGCCAGTGGATTTCCCTGATGAGCCACGTGCCAAAGGTTGCTGATCCCTGCCCTAGGGGCTGTGCAGAAAATCGTCCCCGCTCTTAAGAGCTCACAGGGTGAAATTCTATTGTTAACTCTCATTGACTTAACTGGGGCCAGCATTTCACCCACAATCTTTTATAGACTGGATGAATGGGACATTGTGCCGGTGAAGCACAGATTGTGTCCTTGAAAATCTGTAAAGAGAGGAAGTGTTGGCCCTTAGCTCCCTGGTGTATCTGATTTATTTATGACTTCTTCCATCGGAAGGTTAACATTCATGTCTGAAAGGAATTGCTTCCTATTACATTCTTTGATCTGGTATAATATGAAGAAAACTGGAAGATATATTAGACCTTTGTAGAGTTTGGATTTATCAAAAGAGTTATTTACAGATTCAGCAAACAGTGTTACTAGATCACCTTCCTCCACGGTGACTGGCTAGTTAGAACCCCTACAGGAGATGTCTGATTTGCAGATGTGGTCCCACCAGGTCTGTGGGCCTACTGATTTCCCCGCTCTCACAGTCCAGTTTGCATCTTGGTTTGGGATGATGATTTAATGTGCATTCTCCTTGTCGCTTCCACAGTTAGAACATTTACACATCTGCTGTTTCAGGCTCATGCAAGAGACAGGCTGGACGGTGAATATATTAACAAGCTCTCTGTTCCCTATTTATGCTCTTAATAGCTCAATACCATATTAGCTTAAGTTACTCCCTTTCATCTGAGCTTCAAATTAATGTGATTGTTTTATTCATGGTTGTTTTGAAGAAACCTGTTTTCCACATAAAACCCTTAAAGCGGTTCCTTATTGCTTCCTATACTGTGACTTAATATTATCATTGATAGATTATAAAATGTTACTGTTATCTGTACAGCAGGTGTAGAATTTTCACTGACAAAAAGGCATTTTTCTTTTCTAATTATATGTGTAATATTCCCCATTCCTTATCATTGCACAGTGTGATCCTTCTAGAAGGCATAAGTAGAGGTCTTTGGGCCAGCTGATTTCCAGTGTTCTGCACAGCTTGAGGTAGGAGGAGAGGAGGACAATTAACTTCATATCACATTTCTGCATGGTCCCTATCCTGCTCTATGTCAGGCCTTTTTTGCTGTTGGCAAAAGTTAGAGCAGCAACAGAGATCCTCTTAATAATGTCTAGTTGCAATGCTCCCTAAGAGGCCTTTCTGCAGCCAAGGATTATCAGAGTGCAAGAGCTACACCTCCTTCCCTGTGGGCATGTCCCCAACATGCCCTATATGATAGGAATGTGAGGACTAAGCCTCATAGGCCCTCCAAATATATGGGAACATTATCCTGGAAAAATTCCCAGGTGAGAAGTTGACTCTCTTTAGCTGCTGGTGTTAGCTGGGTTTTCAGAACCCACAACAGGGGCAACTTAACTATTTCACTCCAGGCGGCATAAGGAATAAATCAACAGGAACTCAGTGATTCTGTCTGATCAAGGAATCATGCAAGTAACCATGCTCTTGTCTAACGCTGCAGTTTGTTAGATTTAAGCATACACAAACATAAGCAATAGGTTTATAACATCCCATCTATTTACCTAACATCTGGAATGGTATTCAGTAATTAACAGCAGGTTCACAGTGACCAGTTGCTCACCCACCGGGGAAAAATGGTGTCAGGAAAACGTCTCTCAAGATCGCTTCAGCGGACTGCTTCAAAGTACATTTTGTTAGCTAATCTTTTATAACGATTTTGTACAAAACATATAGGTCATAATAACCACTACTGTATCATCACTTTTCTAACTTTCAATAAACTTTGAATATTAGAGGTGTCTAGACTCAAGGTTTTCCAAACACCAAGGTTTTTAGTCTCAATTGTTTACTTGTTTGTCCCCTTCTCCCATGCTGATTAGCAAAAACTGCAGCTAGTTTTGACCTTGCTTCTGAAAGTCTGTCTCCAAATTAACCCTTAACTATCTGGTGTTCTATTTCATTAATTCATGGTGGCTGAATGCAGATAATATGGTTGCAATTAGCTTGATCACATTCTGGGATACACAACCCCTTCAAATCCAGGGCAACACTGGGAAAAGATGAAAGACCTGAAACTTTTCTACAAAGACATTGTCCCTAAAGGAGAGGTTACTTACTCTGTATAGTAACTGCAGTTCTTTGAGATATGTCTCCTAGGGGTGTGAGATTTCAGGTGCACATTCACCTCATGTGCCTTCAATCACAGCTTTTGGGTAGCAGTGCCCGTTCGACCCATGCACTCTATACTGCTACCTGCTCACCACTGTGTCTATATAGAGCTGTATGGGCAAACTTCCCATGGTTCCTTCTCTACTAAAGCTCCAGAACAGGTAACTCCAAAGCAGAGAGGAACAAGGGTGGGTATCAGAGCACCCACTGTGACACACATCTCAAAGAACTACAGTTAGGGCATAGAGTAAACTCTCTTTCTTTTTTGAGTACAGTTCCTATGGGTGCTCCACTTCTGGTGACTACCGAGCAGTACTTTCTAAGGAGAGAGGAAGTTTGGAGTTGGGTCCAAGTTCAAAGATAGTACAGTAGAACCAAACATCGTATCAGAAGCTGAATCATAAATGACTGCATAATGTTCAGAAAACGTGTGTATGGAGGTCCAAATTGTGGCTCCACATATCTCAGCAATGGGAACATTCTTAACAAAGGCTGTTGAAGTAAAAGAAGTCTCATGGAATAGGTTAGTACTCTAGGAGGAGTTTGTATGTTATTAGACTGATTGCAAAAGGCAATGCAGCCCAATCTCCATCTAGAAAATCTTTGGTGGGAAACTGATCTCCAACAAAGGAGACAGATATATTTCAACGTTGGGGTATCCTGCAGATAGACCTGTTCACCATGGCGAGAATGACGAAATACTTCCTCCTCTGCTTGGGGAGGAGGAGGACTGGGACACTGCTCCTTGGGAGATGCCTTTCTCCTTTGTTGGACATCAGGTCTGTTTCATGCCTTTCCCCCAAATCCTCGAACATCAAAGGCATTGATCAAGACAAAGAAAGACAAGGCCAGAGTTATTCTGGTGATTCTGACATGGACAAGACAGACATGGTTTTCTTACCTCATCCAGTTGGCTGCTTGTCAACCAATCACTACTTTGGAGCAGAGGAAGGGTAATCTTGCTCCCCTTTGATGATTGATATAAAACATACATGACATATTGTCTGATATGATCTTCATTTACTTGCCCCAATCAATGACATATAATGGAGACAGGCATTCCTGACTGCCCTGAGTTCCAGCAAGGAGATGTGTAGAGTGATCTCATGAAATGACCACCTGCACTGAGCAGTGTGAGTGTCAAGATGTGCTCCATATCCCAGTAGGGACACATCTGTCATTATTACAACCATTGGAAATGGTTGAGCAAAGAGGACTCCTGTATGAACATTTTAGTCTTTCCACCAGTTGAGAGACTTCTTCACAATTGTAGGAGTAAGAATAGTTTATTCAAACTGTGTTTGCTTAGTGAATAAACAGTTGTGACCACCCATGGAGGAAGCACATGTGCAACCTCATGTGACTCATCACACTAATACCAGCTGACAAAGGTGTTTCCCAAAGTGAAGAAGCCATATGAACCATTGTAGCTGTTAAGGAGAAAGTGGGACGTAACTCAGAACGTCAATCATCCATCGGAATGGGTGTTTCAATTATGAGGCTTGTATGGTTGATGCCTGTGAAGTTTCTTTTTCTGGAATCTCTGACTCTTTCACTGGGGTTCATAAGGTCCCTGGAATCCAGAGAATGGAACAGGATGAGATCTCTACACTTTCTGAGACTTACTATATTCCTTTTATGTGCAGTGAACACAGAATGGCCTGGATTTTTTAATGTATGCGGAGACTCATTGGTATTCTTGGAAAACAATTGTAAGCTGTTGAAGGGATGATCCTTGGCTTATTCTGGAACTCCCTTTGAAATCCTAAGAGCTGAAGCTAGGAGGTGATTCTTGGGAATACAGCCATAGAAATAGAGCAAACAACATTTTCAGTGCCATCCAGAAAGGCCTGTAGACTCGTTCTGGTGATGAGCTGACCCTCTATAATGATTGCCTGAAATTGGTCCCTCTGTTCTGGTGGTAAATGCTCAATATTCAAATTGAACTTTGAATAGCCGGTGTGATTATATTTCGTCCCATCAAAACCTGATAGTTGGCAATCCTAAACTGCAGAGTTGCCGACAAATATGATTTATGACCAAATAAATTGATACACTTCTGATCCGTTTTATATGATGTTGATTTAGCATGCTCCTGCCTTCCATGTTCATTTACAGCCTTGACAACTAGGGAGATGGGAGAGGGATGAGAAAAGAGAAACTCTGAATCTTTAGAAGAAATGTATTTCTTATAAGCCCTTTTACAGGTGGGCAGTATTGTCAATGGGGTATGCCAGATTACTTTTGCAGGATTCAGCAGAGTCTCTGTCATAAACAGATAAGTAATAGTTAATAGAACAGAAGTACTTCATCTCTCTTTTGCCTGTAAAGGGTTAACAAGATCAGTGAGCCAGGCTGTCATCTGACCAGAGGACCAATCAGGGGACAGGATACTTTCAAATCATGAGGGAGGGAAGTTTTTGTGTGTGCTGTTAGTGTTTGGTTGTTGTTCACTCTGGGGGCTCAGAGGGACCAGACGTGCAACCAGGTTTCTCTCCAATCTCCCTGATACAGGTTCTCATAGATCCAGAATAGTAAGTACTAGGTAGATAAAGCGAGTTAGGCTTATGTTTGTTTTCTTTATTTGCAAATGTGTATTTGGCTGGAAGGAGTTAAAATTTGTATTTTGCTGAAAGGATTTTAATTTGTACTTGTATACTTAGGCTGGGAGGGTATTCCCAGTGTCTACAGCTGAAAGACCCTGTAACATATTCCATCTTAAATTTACAAAGATAATTTTTACTGTTTTTTTCTTTAATTAAAAGCTTTTCTTGTTTAAGAACCTGATTGTTTTTTTATTCTGCTGAGTCCCCAGGGGACTGGGTCTGGATTCACCAGGGAATTGGTGGGGAGACAGGGAGGGAAGGGGGAGCGAAAGGTTAATTTTCTCTCTATGTTAGGATTACTTTCTCTCTCAGGGAGAGTCTGGGAGGGGAAGAGAGAAGGAGGGGGGAAGGTGAATTTTCCTCTCTGTTTTAAGATTCAAGGAGTTTGAATCACAGTGATCTTCCAGGGTAACCCAGAGAGGGGAAGCCTGGGAGAGACAACGGTGGGGGAAAGGGTTTTCTTTCCTTGTGTTAAGATCCAGAGGGCAAGGTTTTGGGGGGACCAGAGTGTACCAGGCACTGGAATTCCTGGTTGGTGGCAGCGCTACAGGTCCTAAGCTGGTAATCAAGCTTAGGGGAATTCATGCTGGTACCCCATCTCTTGGACGCTAAGGTTCAGAGTGGGGAATTATACCATGAAAGTCTCATTAACAGGTAGCACAATTGGGGCAGATGATGCTGTATGCAGAATATCTAACAGTTTATGTTGTGACCACTTGACCTCCTCAAATGGTATTAGTAATGAGTCCTTTATCCTTCTGATGTGGTCTTGGAACTATTAGAAGTTATCTGCCAGGGACAGTGGAGGAGGCATACGTGCTTCATCTGGGGATGAAGAGAGTTTGGTTAGTGGGGTGATCAGGCAGGAAAAAAATCTCCTAAAAACATACCTGAAATGAGCATCTAAAATTACAGAAATTGTAAGTATGGTAAGAAAATGCATTATATTATCTTTTGTTTTAGCTTGTGAATTTTCCCTATGCTAAGAAAGTTTTATTCCTGTTTTTTGTAACTTTGAAGCTAAGCATAGAGGGAAATCCTCTGTGTTTTAAATCTTTTTATTTACCCTGTAAAGTTACCTTCCATCCTGATTTTGCAGAGGTGATTCTTTTACTTTTTTAAAAAATAAAATTCTTCTTTTAAGAAATCGATTAATTTTCAGTGTCCTAAAAACCTAGGGGTTTGGTCTGTGCTTACTTTGTAACCAATTGGTTAGTATTTTATTCTCAAGCTTCCCCAGGAAAGGGGATGAAGGGACTTGGTGGAATATATTGGGGAAACAGTGACTCCAAGTGGCCCTTTTTCCTGGATTTTTGTTGAAATCACTTGGTGGTGGCAGCAATACCGTTCAAGGACAAGGAAAGGATTTGTGCCTTGGGGAAGTTTTAATTTAAGCTGGTAGAAATAAGTTTAAGAGGTCTTTCAAGAGGGTCCCCACTTCTGTACCCCAGATTTCAGAGTGGAGAGAGAATCCTGACACCCTCATATTTGTATAAGAGTATATTTGGTGTTTAAACTTCATGAAAACTAATAGGAGGTTATTTGCATTTTTTTACTTTTCTGTATTCCATTATAATGTAGTAGCAAACATTTATGTTGCTGAAAATAAATAACCCATCAGATGAGAAAGAAGCCTTGTAGAATGCAAATGAAGAACTATAACAGAAAAGAGCTAATTTCAAAGCAAGTGGTCATTGTGTGTGTGATGATCAGAGGTCAAAGATTCACAATGCATTCCTCAGTCGCCATCATCAAAGGAAAAGCTCAATTTGTCTTCTATGAGAAGAAGCTATAAATATGGATTGAAGGAAAGATTCTGAACTGTTTGGACTCTTACAGGGAAGTGTACCAAATGCAAAGGGGAGATCCCCAAAGACAATCTGGAGACCCTGAAAAGACTTTTGGAAACTGGCAGTTTATTATATCACTGCCATCATTTGGAATTACAAACTGTGACTCATCTGGGCGTATATTTTACCTGCTTTACCCTCTCAATAACTCTCTTTACCTTTTCCTAGTTTATAAACCTTTAGCAAGTTTACTATAAAATTATCTACCAGCATTGTTTTTGGTGTAAGATCTAAAGCACCAACTGATCAGGGATAAGTGCCTGGTCTCTTGGGACTGGGAGCTACCTGATGTGGTGTGATTTGTGGTTTAAGTGACCTTTCACCATAAAGTGCATTTGGTGGCAAAATAGACTTGAGAATCTGAGGGGACTATCTGTGACTCCATGGTAAGATTGGTACTGTGATCCAGGAGTTCGCATTTGTCATTGGCTTGGTGAAATCTAATTATAGAACACAGCACTAGTTAGGGGTGTCTGCTCTGTTTTTCTGACAGTCTGCCCTAAGGCAGACACTCGCAGTTGTGAGCCACTTCAGACAGTGTGACAGTCACAGCACACCAAGTCTCTAGCCATTGTTAAGTTGTGTTCTGTTTTCCTTTACTGCCCCAGCAGGAAGAATACAAGTTCAGAAAATACAGCCACCAAAAATCATGATCCTTCTTACTTTTAATAACAGTTCAGATGTCTCCACTGGGAATTTTTTTAACCTTACCTTTAGCCTCCAATATTAGAGAACATTTCACTTCAATGAAAGTCTAAGTACTTTTATGATCCTCTTCAGCATAATATCTGAGGCCCAGAACCTCAGAGGTACTTAGGTGCCTAACTCCCACTGATTCCAGTGTTTTATTTATCCTTATTGGGTAACAAAAGTTGAGGTCACAGTCAACTATGCTTAATAGTGAGTAGCAAAATGTCAGTCATATTTTTGACTGACTAGCTATTTACATTTACAGTTCAAAGTAGTCACTGGCCACAACCTTTCTTTAGAAAGTGCAATTGAAGTTATAAATGGAACACTGCTTTTTAATTTTTTTTTATATATCTCAACACCTACTAAGTCCCCCTCTTTTAAATTCAGAGTTGAGCTGGTATTAAGGAAAAAAAGATGAAAAACAAAATCTAATTCGTCATAAACTTTTCTTTTACCAAAAAGGACAAAATTTTCACAGAAAATGTTCCAACTGCTTATTTTATCTAATAAAACACACTTAATCATTGCATGAACAACCCCTTACATTGTTCCAGTAGTTGCCAAGCTGCATAATTCATGCTGCTTAAAAATACCTGTTTCTCATAAGTAAGAGAATTTGATAATTACCAAATTTGTAATAGTTATGCTAACAAACATTTGGTTGTTAATAGAATGTACTGGCTTGAATACAAATCTTAGAGTTTAATTCATCCTTTTAAAACTATTTGCATGTTATCAGCATTGCATGTTAAAACAACAAATCCCTTAATGCTCTATTCCCTACTATGTGTTTAAAGTACCCAAATTCCTACCAGCTATGCTAGATGAAAGGCAGGGGGCACTGGATGTGGTTTATTAGGCTGCAACTTTATTCTTAACTAAGTGGCTGGCAGGTGAAAGTGCAGAGTGCACTCTGTCAGCTCTGTTTCCTATAACAATCCTGGATCCCATCCAACCTGCTGCTGGGAGCTCACCATCTCCCCCTGCACCCACTTTGGGGCGGCTATAAGGGTGGGGGGTTGGCTCCCTGCCATGCCAGTGATAGGAGCCCTGAACTCCCCATTTCAACTCCTTTAACACATACTGTACCCCCTTTAAATCCTTTACCAATCCATTTTATCTGATCACTCATCATCACAGTATCCCGTCCCTACAAAGGATTTACACTGGACATCCTTCCCATGTTTACATAATGAGTTGTGATATCATAGCTTAACTCCCTTTCTATGTTTGCCCTGATTAAGCCCCACCCTCACCCTTAAACTCACTGTGCAGAAAGTGAAAAGCCCCCCATTTCACGTTGGCCAATCTGGCACTGAGAGAAAATTTTTTTCCAGACTCCTGAGGAAAGGAGTGGTTAACACAATGCCCACAGCAGGTCCTGATGACCTGGTATTTCACCATTTCCATGAGTGGGAGAGTGGGTGCTCCTTTGCCTGGTCCAGGTAAAACAGGGTTTTTCCTACATGGCATACCCCTGTATAGTACTCCCTCTCTTCCGGTCACCTGGGGGGAGGGATGGGTCAGCGTCCCCACACTGACCTGAGCTGCATCTGCCCTAAAAGTCACTCCATGCCTCTCTAACCCCTTAAAAATGGTATACACTTATCTCCAACAAGACATTCAGTTCCTCCCCTTCTTCCCTCCCCACAGTTAAATGTGCTGTGTGGTCATTTTCCTAAAAATGCAGTTATACAAGGGATGAATTTGGTTCTGTGTCTCTATGACTCAGTGCTACGGGATTTCAGATTGAAGATATTTGTTCAGAAACCCTATGTAAAACTTTTTTTAATGAAAAGGACATTGTGGAAATCAATTAGCCTCTCCAAATCTATTTGAATACTTTCAATGTAAATATCAGTCATTTGTGTACATGTTTGTTGTAAGTCCTCCCAGGAAAGCAGTTGAAGTGACAGTGATATCACAGCTGTCATCTACAGACACAATTATATACAGAATATATTTAATGCTTCAGTGAGTAGCTCCATATAACAGTTTAATTTTCCACAGAAATGTAAAATTGTTCCTGGACTGTATATTTTTCTATCACATTAGATAATCAATTTGAGCAGAAATCCAATTTTAACTCAATCAACAACATTTTAAAGAAGGTTACATAAAATAACTTGCACAGCTTTTAGTAAGTCAACCAGTATGTGACTAGCTTGTTCATATATTCTTTTTGAAAGACAACTTTTTACGGCATAATATTGAAACTTTAACTAATGATCTTTACCACAAATAGTTTTCATTGCTTTCAGAACCATCCCTAGTTTTTTGTGTGGCAACATTATGTGGCAGAGTATCAATTGTTTACACTGGAGAATCCATGTTCTGATTCTGAGTCCCAAGACAAAATGCAGCATTCATAATTTAAAGAATGAAATATGCCACATGCTCTGCTAGATTTGTAAACAAACTATCATAGAAATTACAGATGAAAATACCTATTTGATTGTCTTGTCTATTTCCTTTTGCCAACAAAGGATCATTCCCTACAGGCTATTTTTTGTGCATTTTGTCCATTCTAGTTTTAATTGACTCAAATTATGGAACTTCACCACTTCTGCTGGGAGACTATTCTGCAGTCTGATAAACCTCAAGGTAAAGATATGCCCCCCAACCCCTAATATTCAGCCTGAATTTTCATTTACTTATGTTTTCTCATTAATCCTAAATACTTTTTATTCTCTGAACAGTCCTTATTCTTTCCTGCTGTATGTCTTCCTTTAAAATATCTAAAGATATCTAAAGTTATTATATTCCCTGGGGCATAAGACTTTTGGAACATAATAATTGCCATACTGCCATACTGGTTCATCTAGCCCCCTACGCTGTCTCTGATAACAGTCAATATGAGATGCTTAAGAGGAAGTAGTGCCCTTTGGCTGTGGCTCCATCTCCCTGAAGGCCAACAGGTTTTCTATTAGCTAAGTCCCTTTCTGTCCTAGGGGCTTGGGGTGGGATTATCTTTAACAGCTATTCTTGAGAATGGGATACTCACCTGGCACCTGCTGGAGTCACCAGCACCACATTAGGAGACTTAGATAATGTCTACAATTTGTTGTTTTTGAGCTTCCTGCTCTGTGGTCTGCTGCCCCCATTTCCATGGCTAGCAAGGAACTTTCCCTCATCACAAAGTTGATGCTGAGCATTGTGGGCTGTTCACTTTCCTTGGAGTACACAAGAAGTCTGGCATGGGGACAGTGGAGATTCTTTGTTTACTAGTTGTCTCAATTTTTTGAATATCCATTGTGAGTTGCATGAGGGAGATGCAGGTTCACAGTGGCACTGCAGTTCTAGGCACTAGCTGGATAGCAATTGTTTGGGGGTGTTGATTGGCACAGAAGCATAGATGCCAGCTCCATAGGTGCTCCATCCCTGGAGCACCCACAGAAAAAAAGCTAGTGGGCAGCCAAACTCCACCTCCCTCCCTCCCCAATGCATCCTGCCTGCTGGCGTCCCCACTAATCAACTCCTCCCTCCCAGCGCCTCCTGCCCCGCAACCAACTGTTCCATGGAATGCAGGAAGCACTGGGAGGGAAGGGGAGGTGTGTGGATGGGGCACTGTGATAAATGAAAGGGGGTAGCTCCCTTTTATGGACACCCAAGCAGACAATTAGCTATAAAATCCCTGTTAGTAGCCGTTCTCTGCTTGCTTTATCTGTAAAGGGTTAAAAAGTCCATAGGTAAAAGGAAAGGAGTGGACATCTGACCAAAAGAACCAATACGAAGGCTAGAACTTTTTAAAATTGGGAAAAAACTTCCTCTTTGTCTATCTGTGTTGTTCTCCTGGAGAGAAGAGTCAGTGCTGGAACTATGCTGTAAGAGCTTGGCCAGGTATAAAAATAATCAGATCATACCTAGAAACTACGCATTTGAAACCCCAGATATGTAAGTAGATCAGGAACTGTCTAGCAAGATACGATTAGGTTTATCGCTTTTATTCCTTTTTGTCTTGTGGCCTCCTCTGTGCTAATCCAAGGTGATTCTATTTTGCTTGTAACCTTTAAGCTGGACTTCAAGAAAGCTATTCTTGATTTTTGTATTTGATCTTTTTAAATCTAGCAATAACCTGAGTTTTCAGATGTATTTTTTTTAATAAAATTTACCTTTCTTAAGAACAGGATTGGAGTTTTGTGTCTTAAGAGGTTTGTGCACATGTTTTTTAACTAGCTCATGGCAGCACCAGATTTCCTTTGTTTTCTTTCTCAGCTCTTCCCCAGAGGGGATGGTGAAAGGGCTTGAGGGTACTCCACAGGAAGGAATTCCCAAATGTGCCTTGGTTCTCAAAGGTGTTTTTGCACTTGGGTGGTGGCAGCATCTACCAATCCAAGGTCAGAGAAAAGTTGTAACCTTGGGAGTTTAATACAAGCCTGGAGTGGCCAATATTAATTTTTAGACTCCTTGTAGGCCTCCACCTTCTGCACTTGAAGTGCCAGAGTGGGGAATCAGCCTTGACAGATGTGCTCAGGGAAGGGGGCTGGGTGGAGGTGGGGGGTGGTGGGAAGAAGCAGGGTGGGGGTGGGCCCTTCAGGGAAGGGGTGGAGTAGAGGTGGAGTGGAGGTTTGGGGAAGGGGTGGCACATAGGTGGGGTCTGGGGTGGGTGGGAAGAAGAAGGGGTGGAGTTAGGGCGGGCCTGGGGTGGAGCAGGAATCGAGCACCTCCTGGGTAGAGAGGAAGTTGGTGCCTATGCACTGAAAGATGGGGAAGTCTTCAATGCCTGGTGCAGAAAGTGGCAACTCTCCTCCCAACTGTCATGCCTCACATGAGGAAAAGATAAAGGTGAAAATAAGGGCTGCCCTGTCCCAATCCTAGGTTGATTTAGCAAGAGGAGGTTAGATGCAGGCTTCTTGGATTTGCCTTGACAAATATTGGGAAGAGGGTGGGGGAGTAGGGTGGAGGTGGAAAGAGCTCCTTTGCAGTGCCTTCCAGTTCTGACCAGGTTATGAATAATATGTGTATCCTTCTGTTAACTATGTTCCTTTGTATCATGTCTTTTTTCCTGGGTTGCCCAGGTCAAAACCCACCAAGGGCAACCTTGGAATGACCTACCCACAGGGGAAGTTTCTTGATAACCCCCCATCAGTCAATGGTGGCCTTATGTGTTAAAGCAGAACCATCCATTATTTTTGTTTTTGGTTATACTTTTATTAAAGATGAATGTATAGATAGTTTATAGATGTTATATGCATGCTACAGAACTCAGTAGCATGTATCACAGATTGTCATAACCCATCAGTAGAAGGTGTCCTAGTCTGTTATAAGAAACCTATTGGACTCTTAACAATTGATTATAAGCATTTATTAAAACATCTGTTAATCATTTATTAGCCTTTTTGTACGTTATTTATAAACGTAATCTTAATACAGAGGGAAACCATATTTTACCCTAGCAAATATATCTGTGGATGTTCTCATTATCCATAATGATGTCTACTCCGTTATTATATGCTGCGAAGTTCTTGGCCTCAATGATATCTTGTGACAATGAGTTTCACAAGATAATTATATGCCACATAAAAAAAATAACTTTTATCACCTTCAAATTTGTTGCCTTTGAAATTCAGTGAATATCCCCTTGTTCTTGCTCTATGAGAGAATCAATAGGGGCACACACTTCACCTTCTTTGTACCATTCTTTATATTGTATACCTTTATAGTGTCCTCTTTTATTCTTGACTTCAGGGGGACTATACAGGTGAATAACTTCTCGGCAGTGGGAGTAAGGCTTCACAATTTTGAGATTATCATGCAGTGCAATGAATACTCTTGATATTATACTGGTACTTAAGGAGAGAACAAAGGAATCTGAGGCTTCCAGCTGACACCACTGTACTATTGCCACAGCCTAGGCAATCTAATGGCTAATGGTAAAGACTGTTAGCCCATGGGGGCAGAAATTGTGTCTTCAAGGCACTTTGCATATATATATGGTGTGTTAGAGATAACAGCTAATAATGAAAGAGTCAGAAACATGGTGAGAAGTGGAAAGAATGTCAACAACAAAAGACAGCTAACTGAGCTTTGTCCCATCTTTTGCTTGATTGTAGAAAGATGGTAATTTGCCCATTTGTAGATTAGCTATATCAATGAGCAGTGGATCCAGTACTATCCAACTTGATTTTATTATCTAGGAGGAGTATGGATCCAAGGCTTATTTAGTTTGCAAAA
This sequence comes from Gopherus flavomarginatus, assembly GCF_025201925.1. Classification (NCBI taxonomy): domain Eukaryota; kingdom Metazoa; phylum Chordata; order Testudines; family Testudinidae; genus Gopherus; species Gopherus flavomarginatus. Next base: position 36,833,542 of record NC_066617.1, read on the forward strand.
AAGAAGAGTGTGGGGGGATTTGATAGCAGTCTTCCACTACCTGAAGGGGATGGAACTCAGCTGTTCTCAGTGATGGCAGATGACAGAAAAAGAAGCAATGGTCTCAAGTTGCAGTGGGGAAGGTCTAGGTTGGATATTAGGAAAAACTATTTCACTACGAGGATGGTGAAGCACTGGAATGGGTTACCTTGGCAGGTGGTAGAATCTCCATCTTTAGAGGTTTTTAAGGCCCGGCTTTACAAAGCCTTGGCTGCGATGATTTTGTTGGGATTGGTCTTGCTTTGAGCAGAGGGTAGGACTAGATGACCTCCTGAGGTCTTTTCCAACCCTGATATTCTATGATTCTATGAAGTCATATGCAAAACTTCTCCCATTAACTTTAGAATTGGGCAGAACTGGCTGGAACGTTACCAGACATACTATACATATTTACGGTAATTCTTTTGATCTTTTCTTATGTCAGTTTTTGTATGGGATCTCCACTTTCTCAACATTGATGGTATGTAAGTATGTAGAATTCTATGCAGCATTATTGATGCAGTCCCTCCTGTGCTGCATAACGTAGTAGAAACACCTACTACCTCTGATTATTTTCCACTCCATGCATCCGATGAAGTGGGTTTTAGCCCACAAAAGCTTGTGCACAAATAAATTTGTCAGCCTCGAAGGTGCCACAAGGACTCCTCGTTGTTTTTGCTGATACAGATTAACATGGCTACCACTCTGAAACCTACCTCTGATTATGCAGTCTTTGGCAAAAACTGTTGTGGTACCATATTGCATTCAAGCTTATATCTAATCTGTTGGGTATCACTATCTCTTTACCTGTTTTTCAAGTATGTCCTTTAAAATATATGCGGTATGAATACTTTACTCCGAGATATGTTAGATTGCAGCATTTGTCCAGGATGAATTTCATTTTATCTGCTGCAAATATTTTTCTCTTCATCCCTTTGTTTATTATATCTCTGCACACGTTGGTGTTTCATCTGCTCATTTGCTAAGGTGTTGTTTACTTCATTTTCAGGATAATGAATGAAGCTATTTAGTAAATCCAGGCACAGCAACAATCCCTTTGGAATCTAGATATCAGTCCATGGGGAAGTGGTGATATCCAACTGAGAGCAGAGTTCTGCACATCTTTACTCACATGAGTAGCCCTTACTCACAAAGGTAGTCTCCTTGACAATTTGCAGAAGTAAGAGGTATTTATGTGATAAAGGGTTTGAAGGCTTGGACTGAAAATTTAAATAAATTACTCAAGTTTTTGCGAGGTGCTGAATCAAATTCTATAGTGAACTCCCATTATACTACAGCTACCTCAGTTGCTATAGCCACTGACTAAGTAATATGGCAAATAAGCAGTTGATTTTAGTGAATTTTCACAAATAACTAAAGCAAGAGACTTTTTTTGTAAATCCTCCAGTACAATCATATCTAAAAAGATGTCACCCAAAATATTTAACATACCATGCTTCTTTCATTATCATTCCAAGAACAAATTAGGATCAGTGTTTGAGCAGTTAGAATCAAACTCTCTGTGCTTTTATGTGAATAACTTTTATATTTAACTTAATACCATTAGTAAGAATATAATTATATCGGCTATCACAAGAAATTTCATACATTTAATCCATTGGATCTCTGTAATACAGTAATTTAGTTCTGTCTGCTTCTGATGGCTCTCTGGTGAAGTGCATAAGTTGTTCTTTCTTTCACGCTGTTTTAAAAAAAAGAGAGGAATATTTTAAATTGTATATGAACTTGGTAGGCCTGATTCTTCCTTTATACCAAACATAAATAGGAGTAATTCCACTCCAACTGGAGTGAGAGAAGAGGTAGAGCCTGGAGTTCCTGGAATTTGTGTCATTTTATACATTATATTCAAAATAATGATCATTTAAAAAAAATAAATGAAGATATACAATAAAATGTTCCCTTCAGATCCACATGGTGGATTTTCCTTTCAGATCTCAGCTTCAATATTCTCTTAGAGATAAACAGTTTCTAATGCCAGAGAAGATGATTATGGTCACCTGGTTTGATTAAATGCATAACACAGGCATAGACTTAGCTTTTCCTTGCCAGTTTAAGTTGGTCCCACTTAATTTTGGTAACTGCCTCTCAACTTTGTTCTTCAGGGGATAGAAGTGTAGCCTATTCAGACCTTTTGTCTCTCCTGACTCACCAGAGACTCAACTGCTTTGAAATTCCTTGTTTAAGAGGTCCCACCTAAAAGCACCCGAGATTTCAAGTTGGAGGCTTTCCTCCCTGCCTTCTCTTAGGACTAGCCACACCTTGATTCCACATTTATGGAGGTAACTTTCAAAAGAATTATCGTCTCCATTGTGTGTCTAAGTATTGGCCACAGGGGCTGTCTAGAGCCAGTAGCTTCTGGTTCCTTCAGTCCCCCAAGCTAGGTTGGACTGATTTAACTCCTTAGGCCATGTCTACACTACCCACCGGATTGGCGGGCAGTAATCAATCTATCGGGGATCAATTTATCATATCTCATCTAGACGTGATAAATCGATCCCCAAATCGACTCCTCGGCAGGAGGAGTAAGCGGAGTTGACGGGGGGGCCTTTTGCCGCCGTGAAGATGGCCAGGTAAGTCAAACTAAGATACTTTGACTTCAGCTATGAAGTTACATATCTTAGATCAATACTCCCCCCCCCCCGCAGTATAGACCAGCCCACTGTTAGACAGCAACACAATACGCACCAAGCCCACAGATTTTATATATAACATTCACAAAATTAATACAGATAATTCCCACATTCTTCAAAATTGTTAGTGAGATCTTGAAGAAAAGAGAAAAAATATTCTAGCATTGTACAGTAAAAGACAAAAAACACAGGAGTAGCTGGATTTTGAAGAACTGTGCAACAATTCCTGTCATCTGACATGAAGACGATATTATAGAAGTAGAAGAAAGTATAGCAGAGACTGTTCAGAATAATACAACTTGTAGTATATTGTTTATTTAAAAACTATTACAACTAGAGCAGATTTGCATTTCTTTAGTAAAGAGATTCAGTCTCCTTCCTGCCAATTCTTTGCAAAAACATAACATTTGCACATATAAATTTGCATTTGCATCTGGGGAGAGAGCTGGACTCCTGAATTCTATTTTCATCTCTGATGCTGACTCAGAACATAATCTTGAGTGAATCGCATAGGTTTTCCATGTCTCGGTTTACTCATCTGTAGAATGGGGGTAATTATACGCCATAGGGGTTAACAGAGGTCTGTAAAGACCACTGAAATATCTGAGTGAAAAGCATTATTTAAAATACGAAGGGCCAGATACTTAAATTATTTAGGCACCTAACTCCTATTGAAATCAATTGAAATCAATAGGAGCTAAGCGCTTACATATCTTTGGAGGTATTTAAGGACAAAATACCAATATGATGGTGATTATTATTTTATTTATGCAGTGCACACAAGTTGCTCTTTGCCTAACTTTGCACATCAGGGTAGAAATATTTTTCTGGATATGTATTCTGAGCATCAAGCTTAGAAGCTTGAGCTTAGCACTTCTTGAGTTGTATAAACATGCAAAGTGATGTGACCAACTTGCATTGGCTGTAAATTTGATTCTGGCTTCCCACAGCCAGCGTGAAGTGCTATCATCCTGTTTGTGTCAGTGAAGTCCCTCTCTGTTCTTATGGCAGTTTCACAGCTGAAATAATACAACAAACCATCACAAAACCGAACGTGAGCCTATGGATTTTCTCCTACTGTTCCTGAACAAAACTGGAGGCAAACGTGAACAGTAGGAGGTTGGTCTATCTTTACTTGATTTAATTCTGTCTGAGTTGTCTACTGTAAAACCTAATGAAAACTCAATATTGTCAGCATGCTGTAGTGAACTGTTCAACAGCTTGAACTTAAAGCAGAAATTCCAAAGTACTGATACTTTCTACTTACTGCTTTGCAAAGTCCGACTAGCAAAACACAATATCATTTTGTAAATTAATTAGAAGTACCAGCAGGAAAATATTTCCCCCCATGTATCTTCCTAGATTTGTACCATCTTGTCTTCTACCTCTTATACTGAAAGAAATGGGAAGGCAAACGAAATTGCAGCTAGTGTAAATAAGGCATCTTGGCGACTTTAAATAATTGGAGGACGTGTGTAAATTCACTACATTTAATGTTTTAATACTCTTCCTTTTGTGGCTCTCTAGTCTACTTTGCCTTTCTAGATAGCTGGTAACTTGCATTTTATTTTCTTTCCAGCTAAGAAATAGGATGATTGTCTGACTTTAGACCTAACCTTAGCCATCTGGTAAGGTTTCTTGAATAGCTCAAGCAATGTCATCACATCTGCTGATTGTTTGCTTAACCTCTGCAAAAGTAATCACCTGCACTGAATCAGTAACTAATTGAGCATGTCCAACTTTGATTTCTTTTTCAGCTGATAATTTCACAACACACATTGATTCTGGTGCCAATGGGCCAGCCCACTTAAATTTATTCATAAAGTAAAATTTTTATAGTTCACAAAGGTTTTATTTAGCTTTTATTAAGTATCATCAGGGATAATAAACTAAACTACCTGGTTTCACAGGGATGAATAAACAATATGATATCCACAAACTTTGAGTGACAATTTTAGTTTAAAAGGCTATTTTTAAAGCTTATATTCAACACTCTTTCAAACTGATCAGGCAGTTATGAAGCAATGCTATCCAACTTTCATATTGGTATCAGAAGAAATTTCAGAGACTTTTTATTTTAAATGCTATTCACTTTAGTTCATGATTTCTTATTTTACTGTAGCATACTAGCACAAAGTATATAAAAACAGAATTATTTGAATACATCTTTAAAAGAAGGGCAAAGGAAATGTGATTCCTAACAGGAGTTCTCCGGAGAGAGAGCATGTACAAGCAATAATCAATGGGTTTTGTTACTGAAGTCACCTTTGGGGATTGTGGATGAAGAAAACAGTTTATTGCCATAGTCACCATAGCGTGTTTGTCTGATGCCAAATGATATGGTGTCCTTGTATTAAATTTTAAAATCTATTCCTTTTACAAACATGTAACTCACTTTAACAATACTGTAGACTGCAGAGACAACTAAGAATAAAAATCTATCCATAGAGATATAGGAGAAAATAGACATACAGGCTAAATTCTGCCATCTGAGATGCCTGTGCAACCCAACTGACTTTGGCCATATCATTTTAATTAGAAATCCATATGAAATAGGTTCATGACTCTTTTTCACTTTCTGAGGGTGCCAAACAAGACCAGAGATCTATTAACATTGCATCATATTCCACATTTAGTCCATATTGTAATAGTTTGCAAGGATGGAGATAGTTTCCTATTTTGTTGTGTGTCATATTGTTTTGGTCAACAAAACAGCAGCAAATCCTACCAGCCCGATCTCCAAATTGTGTATGTTGTAGTGCACTTTACACTTTTTCACAATGTTTCTATGCAACGGGGCTATTAGTAATTAATATTATTCAAAATTGGCCAAAAGCAACCCCAGAAATATTGAGGCAGAAAAGGAGCAGACAGGGAGAGAAGGAAAAAGGAATGAAAAATATAGTCCCAATTTTCTCAAAATATTTAAGGAGGAAAATTATTTTTCTGCCGATTTTGGTTTTCATCTCTGAGGTGCCTAGGTGCTATGGTGATGGGAGCTATCTAGAATCCTTGATAGACAGACAAGTACGAAATGAAGATTCCAAATGTGGGTACAGATGATAATCCTCTAGAACACAAATAGGACAGTGTGGATTTTGGTGGTGATCACATGCTATTTTTCCTCAACAATGATCCATATTTGGCATTAGAGATGCCAGTGGTATGACAACTAGTGCACCTGATCCTAAAGTGAACCTTGTAGTATCCCTGTGTAAAAAACAAAACAAAAACAAAACAAAAAAACCCAGTATCCTGGCAGTGTCTTACAAATTGACCTTAACATAGTATTTCAATTTCACAATGTGTGTCACATGACAACTCCTGCTTCTCTCAGCTGGTCTATTTGTTACTGAACTCGGCCTTCCTGTCTTCTAATTCTCCCATCTTAACTCTAAAGAACATTCCTGATTTAGAACTGCTGGTGGCATAGGGTGCACTGGTGGGCTGGCCCCAAGCAAGGGACAGTGCACTGTTGTGCAGACCGAGATGCAGACTATCACCATCTACTTTCTGCTCCACCCTAGTCTGTGGGGGAAGGGGAGTACCCAGTGACAGGCTATATCTCCATGCCAGCCTTCTGCTAGGTTATATAGTTATGCTAGACAGTGCTAAGATCCATTTTGTTGGAGGGTGGGAAGTAGTGATCTCCTGCAGCCTGCTTTCCTCACTGCACTGTTATCGACAACCCAGTTAACTAGCACAAGGCAAGGAAGAGGTGCTTTACACTGCTCCCTTACTCCGTTGCAGGTCTTTGCAGACTATGCCTCCATCTTAGCTAATATAGACAGTAAGACTAACCATAACTGATGTAAACACTTCAGGAATAAGCCCTCAACAAGCTGGCAAGCTTAACTCTTTCTCCCATCAATGCACTCATTCTAACAATGGAACAAAACTCCAACTATGATACTATTTGGATAGACAGGTGTGCATCTCTGGACAGGCAGCCACCTCTAGTGTAGAAAGCTCCAGCACATATATACTGGATCCTGTGACATTCTTAGTTCTCAGCACAGCATATAAATAGCAACAGTTTGGTCTCTTAGTATATGCAGAAAGACTGCTTCAGTATTACTTCCTTATGTTTACTGTCTTGATGCTGTCACTTCTGATGCCTTATAACCAGCTGCCCACACACCCTTTGCTGCTGGAGGCTCTGCACACACTTGGGAAATGGAACCAGAAATGGAAACAAGAATCTCCTTGTGCCAAGAAGAGGGAGATCAATTTCAATTACCAAAAGATAAAACCACTGGTGCAGAAAGTTACTAAACACTAGCAGTTGTTTTACGACACTGGATTTTTGGAGGATTATAAAAGTCTTATATGCAATCAGACAGGAACCTTTATTCTGTCAGTACTTTGAGACACTGTATGGGGAACAGCCAAGCGTAAATGGAGCCAGGAAGCAGCTGTAGCTAATATAGCTGACTTCTATAAAAATACACACAGAAAATATATGTTGAAGTTGCATTAAGTCAAGCATTCAAAAGTAAGGAAATGCCAGAAGTAAGGCCACCCAGGTGACCTTAATTTGGTACCCATGCATTCTATGTTGTATTATGCACTACGATACAGTCTTTAATTATGTGATCATATACTGTTTTTTTTCCCCAAAGGACCTATGCCTCATTCAGTGCATAGACTGGATAGTGCTCAGGGAATGAGACGCTATTCAACATTTTGTTTTATGTTCATTGTTCAATGTGTGATTGTAGGCTTTATTTACTTTACACTATTCAAACCCAGCTCTGAAAACAGAAACAGTTTCTTAATGGGCTTGTGTATGGTGCTCATCACTGTAGTCTTTCAGTATTTCACAAATATTAATCCATCTTTACAAAATCTCTGTGCAGTGAGGTGTTGATATTAATCCCTATTTAACAGGTAAGGAACTGAGGCACAAAAAAATTCAAGTTAAAAGTATCCTTCATTTTGGTTACCCAATCTGAGTGCACCTAGGACTTGACTATTCTGAGTTTTTAGTATTATATAGGACTTTATATATACAAAGCACTGATCCTAATGACTTCAGTTGTAGCTGTAAATGTTCAGCCCCAGGGCCCCAAGTTGGGCACTCACAAATTATTCTTCTTAGCATATGTGCAATGTGCCTCTGGTGGCACATGGCAAGGATTCATCACCAAATTTGGTCTTCTGGTTGGATCATTGGCTTCCCCAGCTTGGGCTGGGTACCAACAGGGAGTAATGCTGATTGAGGAACATACAATTAAGACTTACCTATTAAAGATTTGGTTTAAAGAACTTGCCCAAAATCACCTAAGAACTGTAAAACACAGGCAGAGATAGAATCCAAATCTCTACAGCAACATTCAGCTATTGTATGGGAGCATTTTTTCTTTTCTGTAATCCCTCCTTCATTCACTACATACTTGCTTTCAAGCATCTTCACATTACATTTGCAGGGCCAGGCATGCCTTTGAGCTCTAAGTTAATATATAACATTAAAAAAGAAATATATTGAAGAAAATTCAACATTACAACTATTGTATAAATTTACAAGATTAATTGCAGATTTCACCAGTCATTGTCCCAATTCTCTTAAAATTTAACTTCACTACAAGCATGTTAAAAACACACATCTCAAAGATCAAACGTGTGCATTTCTGCATCAATATGATATCACATTGCTGTAAATCCAAAAAAATCGGTCCTATATACAATTTCCTATCTTTTTTCTCTCTTTTTCTCTTTTTTGGGCAACTTGAACACTTCTTAGAAGATAATACATATTTAAATCACAAATAGTTTATGCACTTGTAACTTCAGTTGCAGCTTAATTAAGATTTTGTCTGAGAATTTCTTTGATTTTTCAATAGTCTGACCAGGAGATTACAGACAGCAAGCAGCTTCAGGGAAAGGGACCGATACAGGTATTATCTTTCATGCCACTGATTTCCTGAGGCTTGCAGGACATACTCCAGGGTCCCCCAACAGCCTGCATAGCTCAAGCATATTCACACTTGAAACAGCTTCACCTGTTTTATATTCACTTTGGCACAACCACTGAAATGCAGAACTTGTTGCACCAGATATTCTTTAGCCAGATCCCTTAGAATCATTCTTGCCTTTGCTATTAGGAAAATGGGGTAGCTATTCCTTACCCAGAACCAGGTCCACAGAGAACCCTTGTGTTTTGCCTGGAATTTCCTTCTTCTTCTTCTTTTCTTTCTTTCTTTTTTTTTTTTTAGAAGCATTTAGATACATTGCAGTGTAAAATCTTGATATAGATTTATTTTAAGTTTCAAATGGTTTTTGTAGTTGACCAGTGCACAGCTGGCAGAGATTATCACTCTGAAGTCTGTGAATGATGGACACAGTCTGGTAATGCAAGTGACAGAAGAGTGAGAATTTGTAGGATACAACATCTGTGGTAGGAATATTATTTCCCTTAATTAGCAAACTGCATAGTTCAGATCACTGTGACAATTAAGATATCTTTCCTATTCTCATGTGACACAAGTTGCCTTAAGGCCATGTGCATGGTGAGGTTTTATTTTTCTGTTATCTTGTTAGTGTTCAAGAAAGTGGAGTGTCTCCTCAGACGTTTGCTGTACAAAAGAGAGGGGCAGAGGAAATGGCCTTTGGATGCAGAACAGAACATAATCTAATTATTCTGCTTGCATTCTGCTGTGATAATGGAACTGACACATCAGCATAATTCAAGCTATCTTCTATTTATCAGCATTTCCAGCCATCATTTTGCTGGACTTGGCCCATTAATACACACAGCATTCTTCAGGAGTCAGACTCAAGGTGGTTTTCTTGTTGACTTATGCTTTTCTCTGAGGTACAAATGAAATTAAGGTCTTATTGATGTGAAAAAAGAGCCCATGCCAGTGCCCAGTGAGAGGGCTTTGTTTGCTTTCACAGAGATTTCAAGTTTGCTATGCAGACAAACTACTCTAGAAGGCCTGTATTCCTGACTCTGGTTCTCTTTATTTCCCATTCTCCCTTGATAATATCATACTGATGCTACACCTGCCTACTTTATTTCTGCTTTATGAAATTACCAGCGTCCTCACACTTTGCAAAATGGTGAAAATATTTTTGGAGTCTTTGTGCTAATCAACGCACTGTAATTGCCTCCATAGCTGGACAGTGAAAAAGTTGGCTCATTGATTGTCAAGGAGTTAATCCTTTGGGGCCTGTGTCTTGTTTTATACCCACTTCCTAATACCTCCCCCGGTCTGATTTCATCCTCACTGTGGGCTTGACCGTGGCCTGATCTGTATAGGTACACAAGTGTGGGGAAGGACATACAAAAGGTCATTCCCATGTAATGTCAGGGGCCAGGTACAGTACAGGGGCCAGGCACAATTCAATTTGGGAGCACTTGCTCCTTGGAATGCCTCTGCAACCACTAGCTCCTTGAAAAGGGAGGGAAAAGGAGGTTCAGGGTTATGGTCCTGTTTCCTGTAGCACTTGCTAGCCACGCTGGCTAAGTGGGGAAGGAAAAGCATTCTTCCACAGTGCAGTCCCTCTGCCCACTCTCTAGTACTGGTCATTGCTTAAAAGTCAGAGTCTGATCCTTAATGTATATTTTAGAGGCTTATTTCCCTTTTCAGTAACTTCACAGTAGTGAAGTTTTATACTGTTGTACTTAATACTAATAGATTTATTTATGGTTGAAATTGGTATGGATTATGATATGTTTCACTTCTTACTGCTATACATGGCGGGGTCAAGGGTGTGTGTGCAAAGGGACAGCAAGGAAGGAGCGATTTCTATACTTACTGGACATACTGTATCCAAACACTTGGCCTTTTTCCTCGCTAGACTGGAGTCAGTGAAATATTTTCAGCCACGTGTTCAGGTGAGAGCATTATGTATCTTTATTTTCCCTTTGTAAAAAATTAGAATAAAAATGTATCCTTGAAAAAAAGCTTCAGCTGCTTAAATGTGGATACTGTAGGAATTACAACAGATCTGCTGACATTTTCTTTGGACTGAAATCTTTCAATTAGTATAATCCTCTCGCTTTAGTAGGTGAAGAATAGCACTATCGGATTGTTGCAGCCTTTCTGGAAAAACCTTACCAGAGGAAGAGAGAGAAGCTCACACACTATTGAGAATTTATTCCTCCAGTAATTGAATACACATTTTTCTGTGTGTTTTATCTCAGTGGAGACACATTTCTCCTGTCAATTCATGGAGACAAGTGGTACTGTATAGAGCAAAATTTCATCTCCACCTCAAACAAAACGAAATAAAGTACTATCACACACAAACTGCTATAGCTCTTCACACTCACAATTTTTGAAGCTCCTTTTGGTTCAACCAACCACTTAGTTAGAGAGGCCAACTCTGCTGCTGCCGCTGCTGCAGGCCAGCTCATTAAGCTGGTGGTGTATTATCATGTACCGGCGACAAGTCATTACCCTCATCCTTCATCACCACTCTCTTCAAAGACATCACAGATTCTTGGGTGACTTGTTATAGACCCATAAATGCAGCAAACCCCAGAAGACGTCAGCTAGGCTATGGCACTTTGGTTCTAAAGTACTCTGACAGGCTATGGCACAAGGAATCCTACACCCACAACCATGACAGTGTGGATGAGGACAAGAGGTTTTCTGTCCTGTCATAGCAATGTTGAAATCATGCTCAGTGAAACTTTTTTTAATGTGAGCTGGTTTACAACTAAGAATTATCTCCATTCAATTTCTAACTCATTATTTCTCCCTTTCATGACTGAAGAAAACTCATTTAAATCCGGGAGAGTCTCTTGATCTTAGAAATCAAAAGCTGTCCATCAGACCATTAAAACAATAACTTTCTTCAGCAAATTCAGCTTATTCTCATAGCAAAAGGTGCTTGATGTATGAAAGGTGATCCAAGCCACCAAAAAGTTCTATGAACCCATTTCTTTCTTGGCAGGTAGTAAAAAAAGAAGTGAACCTGAGATTGGTAATGCTTCTTTTGATGAGGGAAGTCTGCCCTACAATATGCAACAGTCTGAAGAAAACTCATAATTCAAACAATGTTCTTCGTTTCTTTTAACTACCAGCTAAGCCCAATGTCTAAACTCCCATTCTTCAAAATTGGTAATTGTGAAGGTGGTAAAGATCTGTTTCAAGCCACTCATGATCTCTTCCTATAGCTCCTTCACAGTCAGAAGTTTCTGAGCAAGTCAAAACAACAGTAGATAAAGGAGAGCTGGCTACAAAGACTTTTAGAACTTTCAAATAAATTAGATCAGACTTCCTCACAAGAGATTATTAAGGACACTAAGTAGTCAAGCAATGCAAGGTAAAATACTGTCATGGACTAGAGACTGGATAAGGAACAGAGAACAAATAGGAATAAATGGTCAGATTTTACCATGAAAAAGTGTTAAGAGTGGGGAGTTCCTAGGTTTCTGTACTAGAACTAGTGTTGTTTAATAGTTACACATGGAAAAAGGGGAGTGGCAACAACATTATTTAGTTTGTCAAGACTGACAGCAATTACAAAGGGACCTGACAAAACAATGTGAGTAGCATTTGCATATGCAGCTCTGTGTCAACAAATGTAAGGTAATGCATATTGGAAGGAATCATATGAATTGCTCTTAGATGTTGCTGGGCTCAGAATCAGTTGGGTGCATTCTGGAAAGCTCCGTTGCTCTGCTCATTGGACAGAAGTGGTAAAAATAAATTAAAAAAAAATAAAGAAAGGTGGTAGAGTCTGTAAGGAATGAGACAGAAAATATTATAATGCAATTATATAAGTCAATAGTACACCCTGAACTGGAATGCTAAATTCAATTCTAGTTACCCTATATGATCTAGTCACTGCATATGTATAAAATATAGCAAAACGAGAGCGTTCCGAGATGGGCAATGAAAATGAGTAGTGAGTCAGAAAAGATTTACATATAAACAAAGATAGAAAAGGTGGAAACCATTTTGTTTAGACAGAATAAGAATGGGGATGGCAGAAGAATACAAAATCATGAATTTTTATATGGCAGCTGAATTGGGTTCTTTTAACTTTCTCATGATAGAATAAAAGAATATTCTGGGAAAGAAAGGCAACACATTTAGGAGGAAATATACTTTTTTCACATGAGACCTTATTTACCTGGGAGACTTGTTGACAAGATACCACTGAGCACAAGCTTTTTGTAGAAATAAGTGAGAGTTTAGATTTGGATATGGATAACGAGAAAATCCATGCTCACATTGGCCAGGAAGAACATGAACGTAAAATTAATTGCTTGTTCCACTCAAGGGTTTGAGACTGATGGTGCTCTCATTTACACCAGTTTCTATTGGTGCTATTCCTCTTGCATTAGTGGAATTACTCCTGATTTAATAGGCTTTGGATCAACTGGATTTTGTTTAACTACTTGATGTGTTGCAAGATATTTTAATGATCCTTCAGAATTTTTCAACAGCAAAAGTTTTCTCTCATAAATACTTAAGTACTGGCTCCTCTCCACTGTAAGTAAGATACGCAAGAGTTATAAAATAATAGGAGAAAACTACAGTAGGATAAAGAATCAAGTGCTTAGAATATGCAGTTCTTAATGAGTAAGGGATAAGATGGCATGTTTATATTGATCATGTTTGAAGCTGACATTATTGCTCCTTGGATTAACTCTCGCAGGGGGTGGATGGGAAAGAAGGTTTTTTAAAAACTGTTCTGTGTGTATTTGTAGTGCATATCCCTTCTGTATAGATTTTCACTGTTAGAAAAAGAAAAAAAGCAAAGCCAACACCCTTGTAGCAGCAGCACCTTTGACTAATCTCAATTCTTTAATGAAAAGGGCAAGAACAGGTCCTCATGCACCTGCGCAGCAGATCACAACTAATAGGCACAAACATGGAATCTGACTCTGGGTCTGGTAACTTTTTCAATAGTGGAGGACAACAGGGTTAGGCAACTAAATGATTCGTTTTTAGCTTAAGATCATATAACAATCCTGCAGAGTCATATTTCCTAGAATAGCACTACCTGATTTTTATTAGACAGCCCCTAAATGAGTTCCCAAGCTTCTGAAAGAGGCTGTTGGAGTTGTCATTCAGCGTACCACTAATATCATGTGCAGCGGAAATTCCTTGTCAAGCATCTCTGTTTTTCTGACAGCTTGGTGGAGTAATTGCCTCACAGTGCCAGTGCTATCACTGCTACCTGCTTCTGGCTGCTTCCTTCCTCCCTTCTCCTCATGTAGCTCTGCCAGTTCTCCAATCAGTGTTACCAAGAAAACCCAGGTATCAGCCCTGTTAACCTGTCCCTTCTTAACAAAGACAACACACCCCTAAACATTTTGGACAGCCCTCAGTATATGCTGGCTAACAACGGTCACCTTAAATTTGCCGTCACTGCCACTGGCAATGGGACTAACACTGTCAAAGTAATTAACGATAGGCACTATGGCAGCATCCAATGCTGCTTTCACACCATCCATCCTTTAGCCACCAGGGCCATCCAGAGAGAGACTGATGCTGAGAGACATGCTACTAACACCACAATAAGCATCTGTGGACATTTATATTACTCTATCAAAGCAAACAATCGGACTATGGATAGTACATGGTAACACAGGCATAGCATCACACAGCCATTTAATGCAGAATGTGAGCATGGCTAGGATTCTCCCATGAAATTTATATCTATGTCCAATCTTTAGAAATGGAAAATATCTGTTCTATTCTCTGCTGTATCCACATTGGAGGTATGATTAATGCTTCTGCATCTATTGAACTCCTGGTGATCACTCAGCCAGCTTTTCACAATCTAGCCATTGCTATTTACGCTGCTCTGTCTAACCAGAGCTTTGGGTCTCTGATGCTACTCTTTTGATAATCTAATGAGTGCTATGACATGCATAATGAGAAATGAAAAACTCTCAAAAGGACACGATTTACAAGCTTGTAGTTGTAGGATAGATAGAGTTTAATTTTTAACACTGACTTGTTATATTAAAATCTGTATATACTAGTTATTTTATTCTTTACTAAAGTCTATGAAACAAAGACTCTACTCAAAGCCTTCTCACTGCCTCCTTTCCTAGTCACTGTGGACAACAGCACAATCCTGCCATCACTTAGGCCGATAACCTAGGTGTCATCTCTGACTCAGACCTTTCTAGGTCCTCACATCCAGGCTATGTCTAAATCCTGTTTATCCTTTTTGTATAACATCTCTGAGATGCAGCTTTTCCTATCCATCCACACAGCTAAAACTCTGGTCCAAGCTCCTTTTGTCTCACATCTCAGTTACTGCAATGATCTTCTCTCTGGCCTTAACAAATGCAATCTTGCCCTGCTCATATCCATTCACAAAGCTGCTGCAAAGTTCATTTTTCTAGATATCGCTTTGACAGTGTCACCCCTCTCTGTGCATTCCACCACTGGCCCCTCCTTCTCTGCCACATCAAATATAAGCTGACTGTATTAATTTTGCAGGCCTTTCAGGGTTTATTGTCACTCTACCTATCATCTCTCATTCACTACCAAGATATTAACTCCTTCCTCGAATCAGGCCCTGGTGCCTGTCTCTCATCCACTGGTTAATTTTTCAAACTTTGCGCTTTCTCTCATGCTACCCGTCTCACTTGAAAGGCGCTCCCCATAAACATTCACAAAGCCATCACTTTATTATCTCTCAAATCCATCTTCAAAACTCTCCTTTGTCGTAATGCCTACAAAACTATTGAGGATATTAGCTGTCGGGGTGCAGAGATCACTGACTATCAAGCTGACCAATACTGTCTCATTGTTTCCTTGTACTCCCCCTACCCACATTGATCTCTTTGTTCTATAGTTAGATTGTAAATTCTTTCAGGGCAGGGACTATCTTTTTGTTTTGTGTTTGTACAGCACCTAGTCAATGATCCATATCAGGGCTCCTATAGCAAAAATAGCATTGTCTTTCTTTTGGGGAGGAATGTGAGAGGGTTAAAGGCTTGACCGATTTCTTCTAGAATCAAAGATGTACCAGATCAGGAAATAAAATAGTCAGGTTAGAGATTAAAACTTTTCTAAAGGCAGCCTTTACATGAAAGAGCCTATTCTGCAGAGGCATGGACAGCACTACTATCCACAGGTTGGGATATTCTTTTGAAGTGGATAAGCAAGAGTAAAAATCTAGGCTGCATGATTTTGATGTTATAGAAGAACATTTTCAAAATGGGCCAGATCATGGAATATCACCAGAGGTATTCCCGGTGTCAGAATAAGCGGTAGATAATGAGGCAATATTAAACTATTTCCTCTACTTTATCATTGCTTGTTTCCTGCACATCCTCAGGGCTCCTCTCTAGTATTTTTCAAACAGAACAGAATTATATATCTACACAAACTCACACACACAAACACACACTAACACAGGAAGAAGAACTTTTGCTCACAGTATCTTTAAAAATGCAGCCCACATATCTACTGTATACTTATTTTATTGTGATAAATTACATTCTGTTTTCCTTCACTATGCTTTTCTTTCAAATGTCTTAACATGCAAGTATTCAAAAAAAATTAATTACCTTTTGGCAGTCCATCAAACATAAACACAACATCCTCAATGGGCTTTTAAATGCTTCCCATATGACAAAAGTGGCAGCCTAAAAAGATCCACACTCCCTTGATGTTTACAGAATTTAATCATTTTATTTTTGAAAGTCATTTTGCAGTCTACCATAAAGTATATAAACATTTTAGACTGCATTTTAAATCACACATGCCACCTAGTATGTGGCCTGGGGGAGATAAATTCCCTAGTCCTATAATTTTTAATAAGATTTATCTTCTATTACATTAAAAATCTACCCAATTTCTTTCTTAGACAACTTTTTTAATCATCATATCAACTGAAATACCCCAGAATATGATTCTACTTTGAGTTCAGATTTGAGTAAACTGAAATCTCACAAGTTGTTGTCAATTATTTTTTTTTGTCCCAAATGGCAGAAATCTCACAAAGCCTAGCAATATCTAAACTGAAACAGAAAGATAGGTAAATTTAAGTACCTTCAGGTTTGGATCGAACTCCAAATCAAAATCCTGGGGCAGAACTGAATCCAGAGATTTGAATTTGAACAACACAAGAGAAAAAGAGTGGATTTGACCCTCTGATTTTAGCTCATTTGTAGTATTAAGTTTGACTGAAAATATTTGAGGTTTCTCTTGTTAATGAGATCTTAGAGACTCCATATGTTGCAGACAGTAGTTTGAGTGGAAGATTTAAAGTTTTCTCTGCAGTATTCACACATACAGTATAAGCACAATTTTTGCAGGCTGTGGCCTATTAAAAATTTTAGGCATCACAGGTCTGAGTGTAAAAAACAGGATTTAATAACTGCAATGACTATTTCCCCTTCCTAAAAGAGATGTTCTAGAAATGTCTCAGTGTGTTTGTGTGTGCGCGCATGCACATCTCTCTCTCTCTCTCTTATAGTAGATATTAGAGCTGGTTGAAAACTGGTGAAGAAATTTTGATTTTTTTGTGAGAAAAATTTCATTGACATTTCATTTTTTTGAAAAATCCCAACCATATGTAACATATATGACAGATAATGGCAACCCATGGATTCTCAGAGGCTTCCTTCTGAAGAACAATGAGGTATTTATCTTGAGTGTATTTTTCTGACAAAACAAACACAAACTCCAGTGGTGCCCACATAGATGTATGGGAAGGAGAACAGAGCCCTTGGTACCAGTAGGAGAAGAAATTCTGAACCTAAAATTGTATCATGACAAATTTCAACACGGAAGAGAGGTTAAATAGAACCTTTGAGGTGATTTCCAAATTATGAAAAGTCCCTAAATATTAACTCATAAGCAAGGAATTTGTTGGATATTAGGAAGACACATTAGTCCAAAGGCTGTTCTCATTTACATGCATGCAAACTTACCACATCAGGGGAGGTGCTGTATGAAAATGACCAGAATATGACCGTCTCTATTTTGTTCCCCTTTTCCACCTCTCAACCAAATGTAAAACAGTTGTTGCATCTCATCTGAGGGGAGCCTGCAATATTATACTCATACAATGCACGAAGGAGTTTCCCATTTCTAAAAGAGCTTCAGATCATGAAAGGTTGTATAAAAGATATTATGTTAATATTATTATTATTATATTATTTTATTATATTAAATAAAAGAATGCTTTTCTTACATCAGAAGAAGCTCATTAGAGTAGTAAACCTCAGAAAACATTCATGTAAGTTAGTGAAATATCAAATATGTTTTATCATATGATAGCTTTAATGAAACTCAGAGCACTACTGCTGGGTTTGTGAGGGCATTTTTCATGTGAGCCATGCCTCTGAGGAGGCTGCTAAAGCTATCATTTCTTCTTGCTCACTAGCCTATTGTGACACTGACAAGTGAATGACTCTAACAACAATAGCAAGAAGAAATAAGAACACTGAAGCCCTAAGGATGATAAATGCCCCTCATTTTTGTTCCCAAGTACCCTTTAGATCAGAGGCAGATGAACCTGACTGCCTCTTGCCAACTACATATGCAAATAGTGACTGCTCAATTAATGAATGGTTCTGTTTTCCACAGCTGTGAGACTGTGATTACAAAAAGGATCGAAATGCAGAATCGACTGAGGAAAGACCACCTTGCCAACTTGACAGGGTCACCAAAACACCAAGGAAGTCATTTATTATTGCTATTCATTAAAGAAAGGTTACAGTCATCTTTCTAATTACTTTTCTTACTTCGGACTGTCAGCTAACTTTTCCACAGATTGCTTGTCTCTTGGACTGACCTCTGTATAAAATCGATACATATTTGCATTTTTGGTGCACATTACAATGAAAGATGACACAGTCTGGGAATAAAACATGTCTTTCTTTATAATGGCAGGGCAAGGACTTAAAAAAGTGGTGATGAAAAAGGTTTAGATACTCTCTCATTGTCCCATCATTCTAGTCATATGATCTCACAAAAATTGTGATTGATTATGCTTACCATGATGCTGCCATAAGATTTACCCTGGGAAAGCTGAGCCAATAGCATACCAGTCCAGCACAATGGTGCAAAGATACTGCTTCATTGTTTTCTTAATTTAAAATGTTGAATGATAAAATAAAATAAAATAAAATAAAATAAAATAAAATAATAATAACAGATTACTATCACAATCTCTCTCATTATCTTTTTTTTTCCTTTGGTTCTCTGGCTAGTTGAGATTCTTAACTCTGAGTCCTTTTCTGTATTTAAGAGATGGGATCAAATCACAAAATCTGGATCCAAATCAAGATTGCTCCAAAGTTCAAGCATGTTTCAACTTCAGTGTTGGTTGTGCCCATTAGTAACAGGAGTTGTTTACATAATTCAGATACAGGTTCAAGTTTGAATGCCACTCATGCTACAGACCCATAGCTATTGTTTTTTTCATACTGCATGTAGCCCCACATTTTCCACCATTCACAATTCCCAGTCCACAGTCTGGAGAGCCACAGCAAGTGTTGCTGTAACAGCACTTGAGATACACAGAGGTCTTTGTGAAAAGGTGTTCTATGCACTTCTGGAGTGCCTCTTTGTGGCTCAGCTGGGGATTATCTCATGACCAGTCTGATGCTACGTCCTTTGAGTGTTCACCCAATGGTCTCTCTTTCTGAGTCAGCTACTCCTTCTTCATGGTGTAGCCCTCTGAACAGGTCACTATAGTTCTCCCTTTCTGGCATATCAAGGTCCCACTGGACATACTTCTGATCCACTGCCTAGTCTGTGCCACTTTCCCAGGGGCTGTAGGGAAACCCAGGCCCGCCTACTAGTCTGGACTCTGTGCCCAGCAACCAAAGTCTGACCAATATCAGACTCTGTTGCTGTTTTCCTGGGGCTCTTTCCTACCTTTCTTCCCTATCCCCTGGCCCACCATTGGGTTACCACTGGAGTTTTCTCTGCTCTCTCTGGCTATTTCTCCATTTCCTTGTATCTAGCCACCTCCCCTGCTATCTGTGGAGTGATTGCAGAGCTCCTCCCTGCAGCCCACCCTTACCACCAACTTCCTCTCTTTACCCCTATCCCAGCTCCTCTCCTGGATAGGCTTCATCAGCCATTAGGCATCATTAGCCCTGACTCCTCCAGGTGCAGCCTGTCACAGGGTTAATTGGTCCTTTTTGCTTAGTCAGACTTGGGGTGGGGTTAACAACCCATCACAGTTGTCCTCTACTAAACAATATTGGCTGTATTCTTCTCCAACAACAGAAACTCTTAGCATTTTAGATAAAACAGCACCCTGAATTCTGATCAATATATACCAAGGAGAGAGAGAAAGTTAAGCCTTGAGTTGTTCCAGCTGATCTATAGATTACTGTCTATCCTTCTCAAGCAGCTGACATATAAGCAATGAATTAAAACAATGTACTTGCAAAAAGTCTCTTTGCTGCATCTTTGCCTTTTTCATTTTTTATGTGCAGCTCCAGTGACCTTTTAAAAATCTGTCTGATCTTAGGTTCAGTACACTTTGACTATGAAAATGTTAAACCCAACAGGTATTTTGCACAGAAAGATGTGATAAAAATGATTTAGAATAAGTAACAACCACACAGCTTTATTTTGGGATCAGAACTGAGAGAAATGAGTGAACATAGGTTTTCGCAAGCTAGTCCTGCGTGTTTGCAGGAGTGTGAAAATTGTAAACACAGGACTGAAATATTTGCATACATTACAAGAGCTGATGTATTCTCATAATGCTGGCATTACTTCTGGGCCCAGCAGCCCAAGCCATAAGGATGAACAGCTCTTACAAATGTTTTTAAATAGATTTAAAAAAAAACAAAACAGTTAGTTTAGTAATAGAGGATTTTCCATCATAGAAATGGGTGCCTTGCATCACTGGTTTGCCAGACAAAGGAAACTTAGCACAGAAATTCCCATAATCCTAGAAATGTCTAATATAGAAAGGTTCATGTTTTTATACTAACTCTTCCATAGAATGATAGGGATTTCACCTGAAACTTCAAAATTAGTTGTCACTCTCCCTTTTTTGCCTACCATAATTTATCACTTTGAACCCATTAGTCCCATAGGGACAGACTCTGCTCTCAGTTGCACTGATGTTAATCTGGAGCAACTTCCATTGACTTTAATATTAAGTGTGAAATAAGGCAGGTAAATTGCTTGATGGACTTGGAGGCTGACGAGATTAGCAGGTATTTTAGCTGAGTAGAATCTTGCCCCTAGACAGTATGACTGTATGTTTCTCCACGGATTGGTTAGTAAATGGTAAGTAAATAAAATATCAGAACTTTGCCCTCCCATTAGTTGTAAATCATAATATAGGTTTGAGCCCCAAGGTCAAGATCTTTCTCAAGGTACTTTCCTTCAGGACAAAGAGCAGAACACTAAAGTGAACTGAGTTAACTTTTTATGCAGTATGTTAGAAAACAATGACATATTTTTAATAATTTGCATTCACAGTACAATCTGAAACTACCAGTGGCTACAATCCATCATATTTCTAGTTTTACAGAGGCACAGATGGCTGTCCATTCTAGTGGTCCCCACATTAGTGAATTTAACATAGAATGGAATGATTGATTAAAAATTGTAACCACATATTATCGCTTCTAATTGTGATTAATATGAGTTTGCTATTTCTGACAATAATTACTTTTCTTCCCCTTTTTTAGAGAGAGGGAATGGCAAGTAAGTGAATTACAGGCTTAAAAATTCAAGGAAGACTTTAGAGCTAAATGAGCAATTTAATATTAATTGTAAAATGAGAAAACTGCAGTTAGAACTGTTCATTTTAGGATGGCTTCAGGGGTTACCATTATCCCTCTGATGACAGGGTGTCTGTTTTTTTTTCCTCCTCATCATTAGCAATCATTTCCTGTGGGAAAGTGACAGCTAATAATTTGCTTATATATTATCCTTTGTTCTATTACAATTTATTTTGCATGCTTATACATTTCATTGGTGCTTAGGAACAGAACTTTCATGCAAAAGAACTATGTGCCTGTTTTTGAGATTAAAAAGAATTTATATTACTTGAGGAAGTGAAGAATTAATGGACTAATTTCTGTTAATGTTTTTAGCATTGACCACAAGCATTGTTTGGGGTTCACTAGGCTTTGAATCAGGCCCATATTTCGCATTGACAGAATCCTCATGCTTAAATTAAAATCTGATGCATTTGCAATATAGTCCATGGTGTTTCTTTTGCTGGCTAAGCTATAGAGGCCGACACTCGACTTGATGGCATTTTTCTTTTTGGATGTAATGCGATAACTGATGAGTGCCACATTTGATCAATTACAAAATTTCAGGGAATGTTCTAGGCGTTGGTAGAAAGAATCTTATCCATTTGGGATAAAGCCAGAAAACCAGGAGGGGGAAAATTAAGAACACATGGAGCCCCTGGCAACTGTTTAGCATAGCCACAGATTCAAGCATAGCTGCAATTGTCTATAGATCAAACAGGGTGAGCCCCTGGCATAAGGGGTGGGGGATTGCAGTGAGTCCTTGAGATGGGAGCATGGCACACATGGAACTTGTGAGACAAAACAGAGGGATGCAAGTAGCCCCACATGTGTACAGTGAACTCAGCCTAGAGAAGCAACAAAATGTGCAACCCCAATCTACCTATTAGGATGCTAGCCTGGAACTTGGGAAACCCAGGTTCAGTTGGGTGCTCTGCACAGATTTCCTTGTGTTCTCGGGCAACTAACTTAGTTCCTAGGTGCCTCAGTTTCCCATTTGTAAAATAGGGGTAATAGTAATTCCCTGCCTCTCAGATGTGTTGTAAGAATAAATACTTTAAAATTGTGAGGCACAGAGAGGCATGGTTACAGGAGCCATATAGGTCCCTTAGATAGAGATGTGTTGGCAATGGCCTTAATGACCAGTGAATAGTTCAACAAATTACCACCAAAAAGCATTGTGCTCAAGTTGTCTAGGCACCTATTATGAGACTTAGAGCACACAGCCCCAAAATAAGAAAGAGCCAAATGATTTCAATCCCTGAGAGTAACATATATTAGTTCTTCAAAGAACACAAGTTAATCTATTATTTTACAGAATATTTCTGTCAGAGAAAAGAGGAGCTAGGTTGGAAGTTTTAAAATGCACCTGAACTTTATTTCTAGGAGTGCTATCCAGGCTAGACTTTATAATATTGATGATCTGATCTGGAGAAATTAAAGCTGTCATCAATAAAGCACAAAAAGTACAATATATAACTATATACAATAAATGACCTGAGGAAGAGTTCTGTGAAGCTCAAAAACTTGTCCCCTTCCACCGACAGTAGTTGGTCCAATAAAAGTTATCACCTCACTTACCTTGTTTGTCCCAAAAAATAACTAAACTTTAATGGTTAATAATACTAAATAAAGGGCTAGGACTTTTGGTATAAGCAAGTGGAAATTCAATGAGTCAATGGAATTGTATCCCAGTAATGAATTTGGCTGTAACTTGTGTTGGGTAGTTTGCTCTCATTTCATCCTCTACTTTTTTAGTTTCTATTCCCAGCTTTCCTCTTTTCTGTTCCTTTCCTGTGTCCTACATTTTTGCTTCCTCACATATTACAGAATGATCCGATGTATTGGTGAGTTTTATGTTTGTAATGGGGCTTCCACTACCCACTAGCTCACCTACTTTGGTCTGGGGTGCGGAATAGCTCAGCGGTTTGCGTATTGGCTTGTTTAACCTAGGATTGTGAATTTAATCCTTGAGGGGGACACTTAGAGATCTGAGGCAAAATCAGTACCTGGTCCTGCTAGTGAAGTCAAGGGGCAGGTCTTGATGACCTTTCAGGGTTCCTTCCAGCCCTCTCTCTCTATATGTATATAACCACCAGCAGCGGCACCAGGGTTTTTGGCGCCCTAGGTGCAGGGCCATTTCACCGCCCCAGGCACGGCTGCTTGCCGGTCCCGCGGCTCCAGTGGACCTCCCGCAGGCGTGCCTGCGGATGCTCCACCAGAGCCGAGGGACCAGTGGACCCTCAGCAGGCACTCCTGCGGGAGGTCCACCGGAGCAGCCTGCCGCCCTCCCGCACTCCCGATTGGAGCCAGCCCTGCCTAAGCTGGGGTCCTTCCTGCACTTCCGGTTGGTGGCAATTCTGCGGCAGGGGGGTCCTTCCACGCTCCCGGTCTTCGGGGCACTTCAGCGGTGGGTCCTGGAGCAAGTGTGTCATAAACAGATAGTTAAGGGTTAATGTCTCTTTTACCTATAAAGGGTTAACAAACAGTAAACCAAAAACACCTGACCAGAGGACCAATCAGGAAACAAGATACTTTAAAATCTCGTTGGAGGGAAGCCTTTGTTTGTGTTTTTTTGGGTTTTGCTTTGTTCTCTCTGGATTCTGAGAGGGACCAGGCATGTAAGCAGATTCCTCCAATCTTTCTGAAAAAATCTCTTCTGTTCTAATTTTAGTAAGTACCAGGAAAAGGCGAGTTTAGTCTTTTGATTGTTTTCTGTATTTGCAAATGTGTAGTTTGCTGGGAGTATTTTAAATTGTATTTTGCTGGGGGGAGGCTTCTCTCTAGTGTCTATAAGCTGAAAGACCCTGTAACTTTTACCATCTAAATTACAGAGACAACTTTTACTTTTTTTCTTTCTTTTTATTAAAAGTTTTGCTTTTTAAGACCTGTTTGATTTTTTCCCCTTGTTGAGGCTCAAGGGAATTGAGTCTGTACTTACCAGGAAATTGGTGAAAGACACGGAGAGAGACGGGAGGGGGGAAAGGTGGAATCCCTTTGTTTAGATTCATGGAGCTTGAATCTGTCTGTCTCTCCAGGATAGCCCATGGAGGGAACGCCTGGGGGGGGGGAAATAGTTTATTCTCCTTTGTTGTAAGACTCAAGGAATTTGGGTCTTGGGGTCCCCAGGAAAGGTTTTTGGGGGGACCAGAGTGCCCCAAAACACTATAATTTTTTGGGTGGTGGCAGCCTATCAGATCTAAGGTGGTAATTAAGCTTAGAGGAATTCATGCTGGTACCCCATTTTTTAGACGCTAAGGTTCAGACTGGGGAATTATACCATGACAGAGTGAAGGACCCGCCGCAGAATTTCTGCCGAAGACCCGGAGTGAAGGACCCACCGCCGCCGAATTGCCACCGAGGGTGGCAAAATGCCACCCCTTCAAATCCTGGTGCCCTAGGTGACCGCCTAGGTCACCTAAATGGAAGCGCTGGCCCTGATAACCACCTCATCCCAGGGAGTGACTTCAGCTTCCTGGCTTTATAGTACTGTCCCAGTTCTTCCCCAGCTGAGCTTCATTCTATTAATTCTGGCTGTCATCACAATGTTCTACTTTATTTAGCTGAAACATGTCCCCCATTTTTAATTCCTTCTCCTGATGTATACTATGGGCTTCCCTCAGGCTGTAGGGCTAGGTGGTGTTAAGGCCTCAGAAGTGGGAAGAGGCTCAAAACCCAGGAAGTGGGCAAGGACAGGGCACACAGAAAACTTGCTGATTCAGTATGTATCCTGGGCAGACTTCATATGTAGCCTGAATTGCTTTATATGTAGAATCCCCAGAGAAGAGACTCCCTGGTACTGTTACTACTCCTCCTCTGATGGTGAATTAGACATATGCAGTTCCTTAACCAGGTGCATGGGTGTTTTAAATTTTCCCTTAACTTGGAGAGAACCTGTATAGTTTTGCTTCATTTTCTCTATTTTAATCCACATCTGTCTGCTTTTGAGTCCATGATTTAAATTCTCTCTGTATAATACATTGTCTTTTTAGCAATTTATTTTGCTTTTTTCTACCCTTTCCTGTTTCATTCTCTTCTTCTTGTTCATCTTCCTCATTCTCTGCCCAGCTTCTCCTCTTTCCCATATGCATGCTGCTAGCCAGCTGCACCAGAAAAAAATTACACCAACCCCTGCAATTCACCATGAAAGGAATAAACCATGTGATAGAACAAAGAATGATGAAAGAAGACCATGCTACAGGTTCAGCTGTTCTAAAGGAGGTTACATTCCATGGGGGCAGATGACCTGAAGTGACTGTAAATCTTGACAGAGGATGAAAAGGATCTTCACGACTAGAGTTTGTCCAAAAACTGACCAAAATTTTCAAAAAAAATTTTTTGATAAATAAAAAGGATTTATTTTTTGGCAACAAGCAGGCTGTGCTGTTATTTCACCCCCTCAGTAATTAAGCAGTGCATAAAGCAGGTCACATGGAGAAAACTCACTGTCCAAGACACCCTGGGGCTACTGAATCTGACACCATGAACCTGCTGGAGGGGTTAGAAACAATTGTAAAAGATCAGTGGCTCTCAAACTTTCTAGACTACTGGTCCCCTTTCAGGAGTCTGATTTGTCTTGCATATCCCCAAGTTTCACCTAAATTAAATATTACTTGCTTACATAATCAGACATAAAAATACAAAAATGATGCAGCACACTAATACTGAAAAATTGCTTACTTTCTCATTTTACCATATAATTACAAAATAACTCAACTGGAATATGAATATTGTACTTACATTTTATTGTATGGCAGGGATCGGCGACCTTTGGCACATAGCTCACCAGGGTAAGCACCCTGGCGGTCCGTGCCGGTTTGTTTACCTACCACGTCCGCAGGTTCAGTTGATTGCGGCTCCCACTGTCCCAGGCCAATGGGGGCTGCGGGAAGTGGTGTGGGCCAAGGGATGTGCTGGCTGCTGCTTTCTGCCACCCCATTGGCCTGGAGGGGTGAACCATGGCCAGTGGGAGCTGCGATCAGCTGAACCTGCAGATGTGGCAGGTAAACAAACTGGCCCGGCCCCCCAGGGTGCTTACCCTGGCGGGCCACATGCCAAAGATTGCCGATCCCTGGTGTTTAGCATATTGAGTATGAACAAGTAATTGTTTGTATGAAATTTTATTTTGTACTGACTCCACTAGTGCATTTTATGTAGCCTGTTGTAGAACTAGGAAAATATCTAGATGAATTGATGTACCTCCTGGAACACCTCTGCATACCCCCAGGGGTACAGTACCCCAGACTGAGAACCACTGCAATAGAATGTTAAACTGTATTATATAGAACAGCCACTAAGTGGCACTGTGTATGAATACCTTATTTAAGCTAACCTGAGCCCTACCTGACAGAGCTTTAAGGATCTTATGATGAACCCATCTGGAGTATGTAAGCGAGCTCTGTAGCCAGTCCATATCTGGTACAGGAATCATGACAACAATCATATAATCAATAGCTCATCATTGGCCCACTGCAGTAAGATAGCCCGCAGTGAGAGAAATATGATTTGATGCATGCCCCACTACAGCCTGCACTGATGTACGTAGCTCTGGGGCTATGTCTGTGGTAAAGAAAGTATGACTTGACAACATCCATCACATATCTGCAGCAAACCATCAGGTTTGAGAAGCCCATGGTGCACAGTGCAAACAATAGAGGGACTTCAACCTACACTTGTTGTTTGCAAAGTAATCCCCATTCTTGGATGCCCCTTTTAAACAATCAGTCTCTGAGGCTTTTTGCCTGATGAAGAGAAGGAAAAAGTCACCTAAAACAAGACAATAACAGCATGGTGACTGGAAGACTGAAGATAAGATAACATAGATGGTGGGCTCAGTCCCAACTTAGCATGAATCAGGAAAGAGGCAGTATCTCAGGGCGGGGAAAGTGCAGCCAGCTCTAAAACCAACAGGCATTGGGTAACTAAGCTGCCCACCACCCTCCTGTATAAAATATATGTACAGCTCAGCAGGTAGCTTTCTGTATGCAGTCCAGTTTTAGTAAAGCTTTGGCATAAGATACTACTTGGAGCCAGGGACAGGGCTGGTGCAACCATTTAGGCAACTTTAGCAGTCGCCTAGGGAGCTAGGATTTTGAGGGGTGCCATTTTCTTCGGCAGTGACCTTTGCGGCCAGATCTTCGGTTGCCCGGTCGCTGCCGGCATTTAGGCGGAGGGAGCTGGTGCAGGGGAGTGCGGGGAGGGCTGCCTGCAGCAAGTAAGGGGGGCATGCAGGGGAACTCCCCACCCCAGCTCACCCCTGCCCTGCCTCCTCCCCAAACAGTCCGTGGCTGCTTCACTTCTTCCGCCTCCCAGGCTTGCAGTGCCTAAGCTGATTGGTGCTGCAAGCCTGGGAGGAGGGAGAAGTGAAGCAGCCAGGGCGAGCTTAGGGTGCTCGTGCACGGAGCAGGGGTGAGCTGGGGCGGGGGCTGGGAGGTGCCTCAGGGTTGGGGGTGGGAAGCTGCTGCAAGAAGGGCGCCTCAGGGTGGAGTGGGAGCTGCCGCAGGGGGGTGGGGGATGCCTCAGGGCAGGGGGGGGAGCCGCTGCAGGGGCGGGGAAGGGCGCAAGGTGGAAGTTTCGCCTAGAGTGCGAAACATCCTTGCACCAGCCCTGGCCAGGGACCTAATTTACTGCAGTTGCTGCTAAGATTACATAAGGAAGTCATTGGACCAGGCCCAAATGTCACCTGTTATGATATGGCTGCTAGTGAGTATTTCTGTTAACATGTGTTGTTACCATGCAATGTATAATAGCGCTCTGCGTCAGTTAACTTTGGGAAAACTGTCAACAAATGAAATGAAAAGGCTGATAAAATACTAGGTGCTGAAAAAAAAAAGTATATTTGGAGGAATAAAGCATACAGGTAAAGTGATCAGGATGATGGTAGGCACATGTTGCCATTACAATGTTTTTTCCTCTAAGCAAATTACAAACAAGGCTGTGGAAGGGGATTAGTATTGAAATGTGTACAATATTTATAGAGAAATAAGGTGGGGAAGGTAATATCTGGTTTTGGACTAACTTCTGTTGGTGAGAGACACAAGCTTTTAAGCCTACACAGAGCTTTTTCTGGGAAACTTAGAATGTCACAGCTAAATAGAAGATGAAACCGATAGTTTAGCATAAGTAGTTAACACATATTTCAAGGGACCAAGGGACCATTGAAGGGGAAGATACCCATTAACAGCCCTCCATTCATAGGGAGGAAAGGAAAGGGGAGAGAAGCAACTTGTGCGGGGGGAGGTATTAATGGACTATAGATTGTTGTAATAAGCCATACATCTAGTGTCTTTATTCAGTTCATGATTATTAGTATCTAGGAAAATTATGAATTTAAGCTCCCAGGCTTGTCTTTAGAAAATGTTGTGCAGGTTTCTTTGAGGATGAGGGCTGATAGGTCAGATATAGCATGATGGCTTTATGAAAAATGTTCACAGGTGATGTGGCATTTTTGTCTTTTATTATTTTCCAGTGTGAGTTCATCTGAGAATGTAGTGATTGTCTGGTTTCACCCACATAGTTTCTATTGGGGCATTTAGTGCACTGGATGAGATACACCACATGTTGTGAGAGGCATGTGTAGGGCCCATGAATCTTGAAAGATGTGTTGTAGGGGGCATTGATCATAGTAACAAGATCCACTGTGTCTCCTACTTGCAACAAAACTATTGCTGATTATGATCTCAGGCTGGACAGTAGCTGGCCCAGTACTGATTTCTCTAGAAATACTAGAAGTGCCACTTTCTCAAATGTCCCAGTGGTTTCTCCTATACAACAGCTACACATAACTTCCAACACTAGTGCTGAAGTCTCTCTGCTTAGTGCATAATGTTGGGCATGAAGAATGATGCCTCCATGTTATCCCTAAGTATAAAGTGAGCCTGCAGCTCACCTACTTGGTACAAGTGTGGTACATCTTACACATGTTGTGGCACACTCAGGGCAAAGTTGAATCTCTTTATGAAGAAGAATCTACCCTGTCTCTAGATTACCTCTTTCATCCTCCATGTCAATGCAAAATTTATACTTTGGGGTATTTGTCCAAATCTCTATGTCTTTTAAAGATTGTTCATCTCTTTTTAATTCCTCAGCCCTTGTTCAGAGACTTTTATTCTAACTGTGTTATTTTAAACTTTAATTTCCTGTGAGTCTTTGCTTTTATCTCCTCTAGTAATAATGTGCCATCATAGTCAGTACCAGGGGATTCTTTTGCACAAACAGATGTTATTACTACACTCCACAAGAAAGTGAAAATCTTGATTTAAGAAGAAGATTTGTGAAAGTACTTCTACACGTACTTTATTTATGACACTTGTGATCTATTTTATATTCACAAACTACCTCAGAATTCTTTAGCCACTTTTCCCAAAAATACTGCTTAATTCACCGTGGACATTATTGTCACTCAGATTGTTTATCAACTTAGGGGAGGTATGGAATATGAGTGCATGAAATGGAAGAAGGAGATAACTGCTCCATTTTCCTTTCTTTTAGCCTTCCAAGGCTTCAGTAGTATTCATTTTTTTCCTTTGTGAGACATTAGTTACTTCTAGAATACCAACGAAGGAACAGCTTACAAGCTCCAAGAAAAAAAATTAAAAAGTGGTGTTTTCTTCATAGCTTATAGGCAATATATTTTGTCTGAAAACTAACGTGTGACAAGAATTACTTACTTCCGAAAGCAGCTTATGAATTCAGTTAAAGGTCTATAAGTTCTGCTTCACAAATATTTTTTATACTTGGTATGTAACTGAACAATTTACAGGTAAATTAAGGTTTAATCTGCAAACATTTTTAGTTGTCAAAGCATAATGACAGGGAGATTTGTATGAAGAATGGCATTGTGTATGTTTTATGTATGGAAAACTGAGGATTGGAAATATGTTGCCTCTAACAGGATCATCTGACTGTGCAGGTAAAGTGGAGTGGAGCTGGATATGAAGATTTTAGGTCCCAAATATTTGTATCGTGTGATTTGAGCATCGTCAGGAAGATACTGAAATGACAGCTGTGCTATAGGAGAATGTATTGTTCTGACTGTAAAAATACAATTCACTTCTGCCATCCTAAGAATAAAGGAAATGGGTATGTACGCTCCCAGCAAATCTAGACAAGGTTATAAGCAATCAATTTTATGATGGAGAACATAGCAAATTCCCAACTAGTCCCTGCCAACAGAATTTGCTTTAGGCAGTGAAAAAAAATTCTTACTTTGGGGATTAAACAAAGGAACACATTTGAAAGAGAACTACATCATAAGGCTAACCTATGAAAAGGAACAAATGCTGTAAAACAAAGAATATTGGCATTCATAAGGCAAAA
Organism: Gopherus flavomarginatus; assembly: GCF_025201925.1. Classification (NCBI taxonomy): domain Eukaryota; kingdom Metazoa; phylum Chordata; order Testudines; family Testudinidae; genus Gopherus; species Gopherus flavomarginatus. The sequence goes on from NC_066617.1 coordinate 36,864,202, forward strand.
AGAAGAGTATGGCATTAGCACTAGAACAAAACATTAGAAAAGGAACATAGACCAGTGTGACGGGGCGGACCAGCCCCTCACCGGGACTGAGAGGGTTAACCTTTACCTCCTTGCAGAGGAAGCCCCACCCCTGAGGCTCTGCTGGGCATGCTCAGGTATAAAAGCTGGCAGAGCTGTTCAGTCAGGACTGACTGCTGAGGAGGAAGGATGCCCAGCAGAGGCTCCAGCCCAGGAGCCGTTGCAGCCTTTACCTGCGAGAACTGAACAGCCCAAAACCAAGACCAGAGGCCAGCTGCTGTTGGAACCCCAGGAAGTGCATGGTGTGGAGGAGCCTGGAGACCCTGATATTACATGGAATGCTGCAGCAGGAGAGCCGGAAGGAAGTGACCTGGGTGGCTGAGGGAGTGGTACCTCCCACCCTGATGATGGCAGTGTGTTTTGGTGGGATTCTCCACTGAACTGGGGCGGGCTGAGCTACCCACTGTTAGGGCTCTGAGTTGGGACCCGATGGAGCTGGGTGGGCCCTGGGCCTTCTACTGGGGACCACCACCCTCAGGCTGAGACCTCCAGACCACTCTACCCTACTAACAATTGACTCTGACTCTGAAGTGATTCTGGCCGCTATGCCATGCTATCCCACTAGGGGATAAGAAAGTTAGGGCGACTCTGGCCATTAGGCAACACTGCCCTAGGGGCATGCTGAAGTGACTCTGTCCTCTAGGCTGTGGAGGGAGGCAGTGAATCAGCCCCAGGCAGTGGGCCACACTGTGCGGTCTACTGGAGGGGGTGTAGGAAATGGACCGAGGCATAGATAGGCAGGGTACCTCCTACCCTCGCCCCCAACTCAGGGAGTCAATGGGGTACAAACCCTGCCAGTCTAAGAATGTCCAGGTAGCAGTAAGACTTCAGTCACTCATTTGGTGGAAGGGTGTCACGTCTTTCATTGTGGCCACCTTCACTTAACATCATTACTCTTTGAAGAGAAGAAAATACAGGACTGAGGCATCGGAGAAAGGAAGTATTATGGCAAATATCAGAAAAAGGAGAAAAGGTCTTGTTTACAGGAAGAGGGAGACAAGTGAGGGAGATCCTAGTGTATATAAAGTTTAGGGTATAAGAGTGGGGAGTACGCTGGATAGATGATAGAGGTGGGAAAAGGAGGACACAGAGAGGAAAGAAATGTAGTAGAGTGAACTTAACATGAAAGACAGAATGTAGGTGGCAATTTTCTAATGAAGGTCAACCATAGTGCAAAAATCATCAAAGTATGAAACTTGACCAGCATCTTTCTCGGGCAAGTTGCATTATTAAAGCAGATGGTATTTTTGAGGAATACATGTTCTGGAAGTCAAACTGAAGGGCTGATTATTCATTTAAAGATCAGACAGGATCATGAGTGTATAGTGCTGATCTCCGAAGGCACTAGTTGACTATGTGTCTGGCCTTGTTACATCAGAGGGAAAACATTTATTTATTTTAAATTGTAAAACCACAAAGAGGCACAAACCAAACTTCCCAATTCTCATCCCTAGATTTCCAAAACTGACCATTATGTACATCAACTGACAAAAAAACATTCATTATGTGACATACTCAACTTCGGTACTATCATTTGTTTTGTTTAGATCAGTTTTACATGATTTTCATCACAATTTACACTATGAAATATTGCCCCTTTGTTTTCTTTCCCACAGTACAATTTTCTGAATGTACTGAAGTTGATGAACTGTTATTTGAACAGATGAGCTCAAATCATTAGTTCATGACCGTAAAAGAAGGACATTGTTTAACAAGATTATTTAAGGTTTCAAAAGATCTTTGAGACATTAACACAATGTCTAAAGTAGGGAATGTATTAAAGTTTAACAGATTCCCCCCCTCCCTTCCTCCATCAGTGTGATATAATGAATAGTCTGTCAGGAATTTCCTGAAATATACACATCAACTGGTCATCCTATTAGTTCTTTTTTCTTCTCTGCTTCTGTCTTAACCCTGATATTAGCTAGTTTATCTCTGGTAATCCTTTTTCATCAAACAGCTCAAGGTTTTAGGGGCATTGCAGTTTGAAATTCTCAGTGCTGTTTGTTTCTTTGATTCTGCCTTTGCTATCTGTTTCTTGAGAATCACTTGGCTTATAGAAAATAGAGTTGCAGACAAAATGTAATCTTTAGTGCTTTAATCTCTGCCAAGGTAATACAATATAATTGCTTACTGAGCTAATCTGTTATTTTTTCCAATAGGTAAAAAATTAAATTTTCCTGGGGTTAATAATATGTTATGACTGAAGGATTTATCAAGTCATTTGAAGTGGACTGTTTTTGAGAGGTGGGAAAACCCATACAGTAGAAAGGTTTGTTTTCCGGTGTTTACGAAGTGATCCTCAAAAAATAAGACCTTCTCATACCATCATAAGGAGGAGCTATGAAAAACAGATATTACGGAAATGAATGAAACACCTGGCCCTATAGCAAAAATTACTAAGGTAGTAAGAATTTACCAGATTGGCGCGGGGGGTGGGAGAATTAGAGGTTTTTTCCCTATCTTTCCTCTGCTTAGCAGCCATCAAGTTTTTGGTGCCATTCCTGGAAGCTGAATTATACAGAATGATGGTTCAGCCTGGGAAATGCTAATTGATTGTCACTGGTAGCATTCCTGTAACAAAAATATTTCAAGGCAGTATTTCTGGGAATTGTGTCATGGTATAGTTGTCCGTAGGTATTTTGCAGGTTACTGTTAGCAATTGGTTGTCTCAGTTTTCGTCACTGAGTATCAAACATTATGACACATGTTGGTATCAAGTTTGTGTTAGGAAGAAGCTGTTTGGAAATCTATGCTACTAGGAGCTTAAATAACATCCTAATACACAATAATAACAAACTAGCTTGCCTGAAGTATAAATTTATTAATGTCAAAGTGAACCCATTGCAAAACACAGGAAAGTTTAAAATAAGGGGGATATATTGTAGCATCTTAAGCATCTAAGTGTGACACTTTACAGTTAGGAAATTTTTCTAATTTTGGGACCAGTTATGTCTTCAGAACACCTGTGCAACTCAGATTGAAATTCACGGAAGCTGTGACACCTGAAGTTAGAAATGAGACTTTTGATATCCCTTGCTTTTAATTACTGTCTTAGTATTTCAATGCTGTATCACTGTAACATGTATTAACTGCCTGCTTTTGTTTGGATTTGGGTAACTTGCCATATTTTGTATTGGACTATATTAGCACAAGCCATTGAGCCAAATGACTTTACAATGAGATTCCAGTAATGGCCATGATTTATCGGGTAACAATCACAATGCCACGAACATGTGTCAACACTTGTAGTCACTTGTTCCAGTAATGGCTCACATGGACATGGTAGCTAGAAACAAGAAATGCCACTAGGAATAATTGAATACGCTTGACTAGACCATAAATTCTTTCTCTTGCCCATACAAATGCTCTGTAAATGTACTAGCAATAAAGAGAATATTAGACTAGCTGTTGCTTGCATCCTTATAGCTAAGTGTCTATCTATATTTTCATGAAATATTGCAGCACTGTTTTGGTGGGTTTACAACTGAGCTGTAGAGATCTGCACTGTGATGGAGCTTTCATGACAGATTTCTATAAGGAGAAAAATAATGCACATATGCAGGAAACATACTGAAAAGTTGAAAACCCAGCTTTGGAATCCAGTCTGGTAACAATAGCAGATCCTGCAGTCACTATGGCTTGCAAACATTCAAATAAGAGAAAGAGCTGCTAATGTTATTACTCTGGACTTGGCTAGTTAGGTTTCAAAAAAATTATTTGTCCCATATATATAACTGTGATCCAGCATACAGAGCAATATCAAGTGTCAAATTGAAACACAGTAAGATTTCAGAGAGGAGCAAAAACTGGCTGAGAAATTCCTTTTAAATATTTGCAGAACTACGAATGGTTCACAGCTTTTCATGTTCAATTCCTAAAAAAATGATAATTATTAAAAATAATTATTAAATTATTAAATATGGCATGCATTATCATTCCTAAAATGATAATCATTAAATATGGCATGTATAATGATAATTCTGTGCATTTAAAAAAATGTATATCACAAGGAAAGTTAGATACAGTGCTGCTATGATGTTTTCTCACCATCAGTCACATTTATTTACTTTGGATATTTCACTCTTCAGTTAGTTTCAAAAGCTGTAATAATTTAAGTTAATGGAACCTCTTAAGAAAGTTACAAGCATATGCCTGTTGCATCTCTAATTATTTCTGTTAGCCCTCGCTGTTTTTCCTTTTACAACAAGTTTTCAAAATAAAAAAGAAAACCTACATAATATATCATTTGTATTACTATAAATTCAACTAATTTAATGATCATAATGATTAAATTTGATTCAAATTAGCAAAGATTCATGAGCAAAATCATGAGCTACAACAGGGGTTCTCAAACTTCATTGCACCATGACCCCCTTCTGACAACAAAACTTACTAATGACCCCCGGAGGGGTCTGAAAGTCTGAGCCCGCCTGAGCACTTCCACCCAGGGCAGGGGAGCCAAAGCCCAAGGGCTTCAGCCCCAAGCAGGGGGCCTGTAACCTGAGCCCTGCCACCCAGAGCTGAAGCCCTCTGGCTTCTACTTCCACCCCAGGAGGTGGGGCTCAGGCTTCAATCGTGGGCCCCAGCAAGTCTAAGTCAGCCCTGGTGACCCATTAAAATGGGGTCACGACCCACTTTGGTGCCCCAGCCCACAGTTTGAGAATTGCTGGTTTACAACTTTCCTAGGTTATACTTGCAGATGGATCTTCAGGTCTGAACATGACAGGATCCATTTCCATGCTACACTGAAAATAAGTTCAGGAGTACTTGTGGCACCTTAGAGACTAACAAATTTATTTGAGCATAAGTTTTCGTGGGCAACAGCCCACTTCATCGGATGCATGTAGTGGAAAATACAGTAGGAAAGATTGCCAAGGATCACCTAGCTCTCTGACTACTACCTCATGCTGGTCACCCATGTGGATACTAGTGACACTTCAAGGTATGACCCTTAGCTGATCAGAAGTGACTACGGGGCTCCAGGAGTGAGGGTGAAGGAGTTGTGCCCTAAACTCCTTCACTCTCATTCCTGGAGCCCTGTAGTAGTCAGAGAGCTAGGTGATCCTTGACAATCTTTCCATAATGTCTTCTATATGTGCCCCTGGCAAGTGATGCCAGGTCAGACTGGCAGATGAATGCCTCTGTCCTATTTGGAGGGGACTCAACCACCACCATCATCCTTCATTTCCTCTTAGGAGGGGTGGCTGCAATTGTCCCAGCCTTGAGCATACATGGCATCTCTTTCACCTTTTGGGGGAGATTCCCTTGGCCCGCGCTGCTTCCCATAGCCCTGATTGACCTGGAGTGGTGAACCGTGGTCAGTGGGAGCTGCGATCAGCCAAACCTGTGGACGCGGCAGGTAAAGATACCGGCCTGGCCTGCCAGGGTGCTTACCCTGGCAAGCTACATGCCAAAGGTTGCCGATCCATGGGATAGGTTCTGAGGCTCAGATAAGAAAATCACAGGTTAATAATTAGTTTCATAAGGTAGATGTCATCAAGTTAGCTGGCCCTGATGAAATACATCATAGAATACTTAAGGAACTGGATGAAGAGATCTGAGCCATTATGGATAATCTTTGAGAACTCATGGAGGACAGGAGAGATACCAGAAGACTGGAAAAGAGCAAATATAGTACCTTTCTATAAACAGAAGAATGAGGACAACCCAGGAATTATAGCCTGATTGGCTTAACTTTGGTACCTGGAAAGATAATGTAAGCACCTAGAAGAAAATAAGGTGATAAGTAACACTCAAGTTGGAAGGGCATATTGATTAGGGTCCCATAGGGATCAGTTCTGTGTCTAGTTCTGTTCAGTATCTTCATCAGTGATTTAGATAATGGCATAGAGAGTACACTTATAAAGTTTGTGGATGATACCAACTGGGAAAGGTTGCAAGGACTTTGAAAGATAGGATTACAATTCAAACTGGACAAACTGGAGAAATGATCTGAGGCAAATAGGATTTAAATTTAAAAAGGACAATTGTACTCCACGTAGGAAGGAACAATCAGTTGCATACATACAAAATGGGAAATGGGTCCCGAGGAAAGAGTACTGCAGAAAAGTATCTGGGAGTCAAAATGGATCACAAGCTAAATATGAGTCAAACAGTGTAACACTGTTGCAAAAAAAAAAAAGCAAACATAATTCTGGAATTAGCAGGAGTGTTGTAAGCAAGACATGAGAAGTAATTTTTTTGCTGTACTCCATGCTGATTAGATCTCAACTGGAGTATTGTGTATAGTTCTTGGCACCACATTGTAGCAAAGATGTGGACAAATTGGAGAAAGTCCAGAGAAGAGCAACAAAAATGATTAAAGGTCCGGAAAACATGGCCTATGAGAAAAAATTGAAAAATTGGGTTCATTTATTCTGGAAAAGAGAAGATTGAGAGGAAATGATAATTTTCAAGCACATAAAAGGTTGTTACAAGGAGGAGGAAGAAAATTGTTCTCCTTAACATCTGAGGATAAGACAAGAAGTAATGGGCTTAAATTGCAGCAAGTGTGGTTTATGTTGGATATTAGGAAAAATATCTTAACTGTCAGAGTAGTTAAGCACTGGAATAAGTTGCCTAGGGAGGTTGTGGAATCTCCATTGTTGGAGATTTAAGAGCATGTTAAACAAACACCTGTCAGGGATGGTCTAGATAATGCTTGGTCCTGCCATAAGTGCAGGGGCCTGGACTAGATCAGGAGTTTTCAGTCTTTTTCTTTCTGAGACCCCCCTCAACATGCTAGAAAAACTTCAGGGCCCAGTGTGTGGGGGAACCTCTGGGCCAGAGGTGGAAACCTGAAGCATAGGTGTAGTTTGACTTCTATTTGGGGAGGGGCGCAAGGGCCTTCAGGGCTCGGGCCAGCTCTGCACAGTGGGGTCCAGGGAGGAAGCGCCACCTCCAGCCCCTGACTCACCTCATCAAGCCACCCACCTGTCTGGGGCTGTGTGCTGGTGGCTACTCTCTGAGGGCTTTGCTGGGCCTGGAGCTACCTGGGCATCTTTGACTGGCTGTGTGAGCAGTTAAAGGAGGCTGGGAGCTGAGGAGCACATGCAACCCTAGGCACCAGCAGCAGATGGGGAAATGATACAGCTGCCCACTGCAAGGCACCGCCAGCCAGAGGAGCAGCTACCCCTCACTGCCTGGCTCTGTCTTCCTGACTAGGATCTGGCCAGAGGGTAGTGCCTGAGGGGGGCTGAAGGAGAGGGGGAGGTGGAGTTGCCCCCCAAATGACCCCACTCTGGGTAAGGTGCTGCAGTTTGGGAGGCAACATCCTTGTGCCTCCTCAACTATTCCCATGGGTCAAAGTTTCTGCCCATGGTGGCAGGGCTGCGGCCCCACCACTCATGGCTTCAGGGAAAAGGGGATAGCTTGGGGTTTCAGCCCCACACTGCTCCCGGCTGCAGCCCCATGGGGGTGCCTGGTCTCGGGGCTTCAGGCCCATGCCACTCCCCACTTCAGTCCCGTGGGGGAGGCGTCAGGGATTCATGGTCCTCGCTTCAGCCCTGCAGTGGGAGTTGGGGCTCAGAGCACTGGGTTTCAGTGGAGGGGCTCGATGGCCTCGTAAGGTCTCTTCCAGTCCTATAATTCTATGATTCATCCAGAAAAAATCGTGCCAAATGAACCTAATATCTTCTTTGTCAGGGAAACAATCCTTGTAGATGGGGGGAAGAAGTAGACATGATATGTTTGTACTTTACTAAGGCTTTCGGTACCGTCTTGATGACCTTCTCATAAACAAACTAGAGAAATATAGCCTAGATGAACCTACTATAAGGTAGCGCACAACTGGTTGGAAAAATGTATTCAGAGTTTAGTTATTAATGGTTCACAGTTGAGCTGGAAGGGTATATTGCATGGGGTTCCAATGGGGATCTGTTCTGGCTCCAGTTCTATTCAATATCTCCATAAATTGTTTGAGTAGTGGCATAAAGAGCATACTTATAAAGTTTGCAAAAGATAATAAGCTGGAAGGGGCTGCAAGCCCTTTTGTGGATAGGATTAGAATTCAAAATGATCTTGACAAACTGGAGAAATGATCTGAAATATATAGGATAAAACTCAATAAGAACTAATGCAAAGTACTCCACTTAGGAAGGAACAATGAACTGCACAAATACAAAATGGGAAGTGACTGCCTAGGAAAGAGTACAGCAGAAAAGGATCTGATGGTTATAGTGGATCAAAACTAAATATGGTTCAACAATGTAACACTACCTGGACTACTACTGATATCCTTTTTGACCAATAAAGATAACGTGAAGTTTTTAATGTTAACATATCTCTCCTATTTAACAATTTCCACACAATATCTGTGCACTCCCTCCTTGAGCTGTGGCTCAAGCCTCCTCCCTTGTGCTTCCTAGCTGGAGTGGCTTCTCCCCTGCCTGACTTGGGTTGATCCATGGGTTATTTTTTGTTGTCTGTTGCCTCCATCAAAGGTGATTACTCACTAGACCTAAAACACCGTGGATGCTGTCCCTGGGGAAAATGAATAATGCTGCCACTGCAAGAAAGGTTTATAAAACCCAGGATACAAGAAGGAATACGTCAGCACAATCCCAAGCAAAGAAAATATACCCCTCTTGCACCACCAACCCACCTACCCACCCGCAAAACAGTAATATAACAAAGGTGGGCTTTACTGGCAGCAGGGAAATAGGATCTGGGGAAGGAAAGGGCTAGGGTCAAGTAGGGAGGAATAGCTCAGTGGTTTGAGCATTGGCCTGCTAACCTTAGGGGTGTGAGCTAAATCCTTGAGTGGGCCATTTAGTGATCTGGGGGGAAAATCTGTCTGGGGACTGGTCCTGCTTTGAGCAGGGGGTTGGACTAGATACCTCCTGAGGTATCTTCCAACCCTGATAGTCTGTGATACTAACACTCTCAACTCTTAGTGCCATTCCATCCTCACGCTCTGAGGATAAGTCTAGAGATGAGTGGTGCAGCACTGAGGGTGTCAGCTTCCTACAAAAAAGGACGGAGGAGTCCTCTCCAAGCTCCCTGCTCTGGAATCCTGTGCAGATCTGGGATGGCTTTTGGGAACTTGAGCTGGGTTGGATCTGTGTCTCTCTGCAGGCTAGAACTGCCTGACCCATGGACTAGATCCCATAGCAATTCAAAGACTCCCTTTGTGGGGTGTGGGAGTTAATCAGAGACTTCCTGAGCTGTTCTGCTTCTCTCTCAGAACTCAATGCTCAAAACCAAAACTAAAACCAGTCTTTGAGTCAGGGTATCCCCTCGCACTGATGAGTTGTTCAGTCCAGGCTCATCATTGGCCCAGCAAAATGTTTGTCCACCCCATGCAGAAACCTCCCTAGTGGCCTCAACAGGCATTTCTAATTCATTATAGTCCTCACTTCTGACATTTTAATATCAGTGGTCTTAGCTTTCTAATGCAATGGCTTAAAAATATGAGATTTTTAATAAAAATCTTGGTTTTTGGGAGCATGTCTCATGATTTTTGAGTACTTGAACTTGCCAATCCTGCAACAGAGAAGACTTTTCTCAGAACACTGTCCTTTCTTTAATGTAGTATGATAGACTGAACACAAGACAGTGAGCCTGGAACTCCTGAGTTCTAATCCCTGCTCTGACACTGAGGCCTTCTCTACGCTTATGTCAGGTGTACATTACAGGCACTTCCACATCCCAGTCAAAATACTGCCCTTGTAGAAGGTAGGGACTTCCAGAGTGAGGGCATTTGCTGTTCCCCCATGTGCCAAATCTAATGTAGAGCTGTGCACCTGAAAAGAGTATTCTATGTGGTAAAATCTTTTAAGTTTGAGAGAGTTCTTGGATTAAGATGGAAGATGCTGCTCAATCCAGCAACATATCTCAAAATGAAAGAAGAGCAATGCATAATTCTTTTGAAAGCTCTGAGGGCAAGATCAGTGGCTTGACAATAGGGCCAGATTCTGTTCTCAGTAACATCACTGACAATCAGGAATAACTCCTCTGAAGTCAATACAGTTATTCGTGATGTCAGCAGAGCAAACTGAAAATAGGAGCTGGTTCTATGTATGCATTTGTAACTTCATTTCTCCCCTTCTGTGATAAAAGTAAAAATGTTTAAAAAAAAAAAAGACTTGTGGGGATGAATTAGCTAATGTTTGTAAATCACTTTAAAAGTATGAAATACTATGGGCAAAATAGTTACTTGTCATACATGCCCACACAGAGGATCCAAGGAGCTGCACAGGCTGTAGGTGTAGGTGGAATTTTAAGTCTGTCCTCCATAGTGCCAGCCAGTGAAAGTAAGTCGGGGTAGACAGAGGACCAATCTGCTACTAGCATAGGCAGCAGCAGATTTCTTTCTACCAGGAGCAGGGTGCAACCAGGAAATGAATTGTGACTCCTGGTCAGTTTGTTCCCTAGTGTGCTCTGGAAGCAATGTCTCTTACTCAAGCAGTTTGCAAAGTTTAAAAATAAACCTATTAAAAATTAACTCTGAATTTTGTGCAAAATATGTTAAGGCCTAAACTTATTATAATTTAGTTGTAAATGTGAAACTTGTTTTGATAAGAGCAATTTAGGTATCTAAAACTTTTAAGGATATTTTGTTTAATAAAAATAAATTGTATATGCTATTGTATATGTTTAATTAAATTCTAGTTATCATCCTAATGTAACGTGACAGAAATCATGAGCAATAAGTTAAGGAATATATTGGTCACCATTTTCTAACATACTACAATGTACAATTAATAAGATATGAAAATATTAAGCTATATAATTACTTAAATAACTATACATGTATATATATATATAGTTATAGTGTACCCTCCTAGATAGCAAACAGATGTATGAAATCTAGTGTAAAGGCTCTATTTAGTTCTAAATCAAGATGTTTTAATGGTTTGATTTAGAAAATAACTGAAGTACAAATGAAAAAGTTGACTAAAATCAGTGCTTTAAATTGAGGCTTTCCACTTAGTGATTTAAATGAAATTTTAAATTGTCTTCATTTAAATCAATCAACCCTGAAAGCATGCTCAGTGCAGACAGAATCTGCAAGGAATTTAGCTTTCAAAATCTAAGGGCAGGTCTACACTAGAAGCACTATATCCGTACAGCTGCACCAATGCAGCCATGCCACTGTAGTACGTCCTATGAAGACAGGAGAGTGCTCTCCCATCGGCATAATTACTCCACCTCTGTGAGAGGTGGAAGCTATGCCGGTGGGAGCGCCAGTGTAGACAGTGTTTAGGTCAATCTAACAGGGGGCTGTCTTTTTCACACCAATGAACAATGTAAGTTAGATTGACCTAAGTGGGAGTGTAGACCTGCCCTAAGACATCTCAACTGAAGATATATGAGCTATGATTTTTCAAACTTGGCCAAATTTGGGGGGATTTTCATAAGAACAGCAAAAGCCACATCTTTGACACAAAATCATCCCTCTGTCAAATTTCAAGTCTCTGCTTCAAAGCATGGAGGCGGGAGGCAAGTAAGCTCTTAAAAGAAAATTGCAGTAAATTTTTAACATGGGCAAAACCATGTATTATTTTCTAGCCTTGTTCTTGGAAATGGCTTAACCATTTTGGCTGGGGTCACGGAAAATCAGCCTGAGGCAGACATCTGCTATGAAAAATGGGAATGGTTAAATGTCTTTTCAAAGTTACAAGCAACTGAAAACAGAGTCTTTTAATGGGAAATGTGGAGCAACTTTAATAATATGTAATGCTACCAGCCCTGCCTATAATAACCTATTACCAGTCCTCTGAATTCTTCATTCCCTCACAGTACTATGTTTAATTAACAAAAATACATCAGTAATGACAGTATGACTTCTTTTTCTTTGGGGAAAGTATCATATTAATTATAGAGAAAATGTGAATCAGATCCATATACTGTATTTTCTAAATAGACTGATGGTTTGCATACTGTTAATAAACTGAAACAAATCCTGTAATTTTAGGTCAAAACATGAGCAGCTGAGGTCAAGAACCATTGCTGCAAAATAAATGTGTTTCTGCAATTCATTTCCCTTTGAAAATTTTAAACAAATAGATAAAACTGTTATTTTTAAATCATTCATCTCTGCATTGCCACACAATTATTGAATAGAAACATACTTTATATTGGCTCACAGTGGCAGGGGGGTTCTTTTGTTTTGTAAATGTGACTGAGTGTTGTCTGGGTTAATGGAATTATTATTACTGGATTAGCATGTCTCACATTTAAATGATTGCATTTTAACTGGAGGTTTGTAATATGTTAGTGTTTTACAGTGAATTGATTTTTAGAGAACAGTTTCATTCACTTGAAAAATGCCTAGACTTTTAATGAATGTAAATTACAGTACAATTAGATTCAATTTTTAAATAATCCGTTTTAACTGTGCAGCATTAGTATGTCACTATTCGTTACAGAATATTTTATGAAACAATTTTAATTGGGAATAATATTTTACATACCAGTGAACATATTTCACAATTAAGGGTAATATCCATATTTAAATAATGTTGTAATTGCATTGTATATAATTTAAATTTTGCTAAAATAAATTACTTCTCTGCCCTTTGCAGTCTTGTAGTACTTTCAATGTAAAATGCTACTGTTATTTTTCTACTGAATATATATTTGGGCATTTTCTGAAATTTATTCTGCTTCTACCAAATTTTCAACTCTCCCCAATACAACTCCCTTCCACCATTTGGCCACAGCTAGAGGCAGGATACTGGATTAGCAATGTGACTGTATATTAAAAGATTTGGGGTCAAAATAGATACATCTCTTCCCCATTGTGTCTCTTGTAACTTACAGTTTTTCACACAGTAATTATGGAAACCAGTCCTTGAATTATTTTTCTCCAACTGTGGGAAAACTATTCTCTAGCTTTGTGTCCATAAACTTGGAAATTGGCTGTGCCTAGATGTGTCAGTTCTTAACTCAGCTTCTGCCTGTGGAGTAAAATGGTAGCCATCTAACAAACTGCAATAGAAACCAAATACTTGATCCTTCTCACTAGCAGTGGATGAACTGAGTGAGATGGAATCATTGACTGCTCTGAATTGGGGCTGATGGCTAATATTGCTTTCCATGGTGATTGAAGAGGACGGTATTTCAATTTTCACTCCTCTGGAATGGGGATTGCCATCTGTTGCTCAAAGTGCAGGCAGCCTGAAGAAATTTGTGGGCCATCAGTCATAGAGACAATTCATTTCTGAATTGAGCTGAGCAATTATCTTTTGTCTGATTAGTCTTGAATAGTTTTAATAATCAGTTTTTGCAATGGAATGTGAGTCTTATCACTTTACCCTTTTTTCATAGAACAAAGGCTTTCAGATTATATACATAAAGATATAAGAAACTGAGACAAGAGAATTATCCATTTAACTTTTAATCAGATAACCATGACACATGAAATGGTGTGATGTGGAAAATCTATTACAAGACAGATATGGATTTATGTATTAAAATAGAGAAGTTGCCAACTATGATGTCAGCATGACTCCACTGAGCATGTTAGCAAAGTATTCCTAATAATTTTTCATAGGCTGGTTTTCCAGAGCTAACTCATGACCTCATCTTTGGTAACTCATTCATAACCTTCCAACATCAACATTTTTTTTCCAGCTGCTTTCTGAATCCTTTTATCAACCTAGCTTGTGTCCACTTCTAACTGGCTGCAAGGAGACCGGAGATATGGAAGTGGAATGAAAAAAGAAAATTGGTCTGATTTAAACATTCAGATTAGAACTAGAAAGAAAATCTTAAAAGTATTTATCCTAAAAGCTCTTTGAGTGGTGGCATGTCATTTACTAAGTTTGTACAGTACTTAGCATGATGGAGCTGTGAACTATCTAAGGGCTACTGTGACATATATATAATTGTAATATTTTTTCTCTCCCACATCCATGTTACAAGATGCTTCAGTACTCCTGTAGCTATTTTCCAGTTTAGATTGAAAGGACTCACAGATCAGGCTCACAACAATGGAATTAGCAGGATCAAGATGAAGAAACCTGAATGGTTTTGCTTGTTTGACACTGTCTCTCTCGCAGCAGGCACTATGTCTCTGTTGGTGATCTAATGCTATGATTTTTTTTACTTGGCAGTGGAGTGCTATAAAATCTCATGCAGGATACAGCAATTTCATCGATTAATGTGAATCGTGAGGTGGTTCAATATTATGGACTGTTGGACAAGAGAAAATGTTCATTTTTTTCTATTGAGAGTTTTTCTAATCATTTCAATTTCTACTGCTCTCTCCCCACTTGATAGTGCTTATCCCTAATTCCCTATATATTGAGAGATAGGGTTTCATTTGACATACATTACTTTGGATATTTGTATAATTAATACAACAGATATGTTAATCCAATTCTCTCTCCATTGATTAGTGAACAGAGAGAGCCTAATGGGGATTTTCAGTAGGGACAGACTTTTCATAAATATGATTCTGTTGCAAGGAAGCACTTACAGAGGGATCCTCTAGGGTCAGAACAGCTTATTCCAATGTGTAGAGTAGACTTTCTTCTTTTTATACTGAAGTACAGAGCAGACCTGGCAACCCTGTTATCTCTGGAGAACTGCTCTTGACTTCTTCCTTCCACACTTCAATCTGTGCTGAAGGCTGAACAAACCAAAATTTGTTTTTTAGTTGAAACACACTTTGTGTGTGTCAAAAGTCATTTTCCATTCTTCATGGAATCCAGATAGATGCCCTTTAATGGTAAATTTTGTCATTCATTTGTAGTGAACTTACCTGCCTCCTGAAAGAGAAAAGGCCACTTCTGCAGGAGAATTGCAGCACTTGAGTCTTTGTTAATCTTCCTAGCTAAGCATAGAGTCCCAGAATTTTCTTCTGAATTTTCCTCCCCCTCCAACAAGTCTGTCAGTCCTGGAACATTCCCTTTCCCTCCCCCTACCATCCAATGTTTATTTTCCCCTGTCTTATGTAATTATGTAGGGATAATACAATGTGACTTTAAGAAATTAAAGTATAGGATGGACTCAGAGATGATTTTTAATTTAGGTTACTTTATCTGAACAATTATTGTGAGATAAACCAGTTCAGTGTACCTTTTATAAATGTTTTAAAAGGTTAAGCAGGCTGTTTTAGAATAAATATGAGTTTAAGCAGAACATGTCACTAACTAATTTAACTCAAGAGTTTTCCTAACCTAATTTACAATGGTAGAATGTAGAAGCCGAATTAAGGTTATAATTGAAATATAAGCAATAAGTCAATAGTTCAATTTATCTGGCTCACCAATTACTGCAATTAGTAATTAAATCAAATTATAATGCATAAATTAAGAAAAACAGTTCTCTTAAGGTTTCACAGGAAGGTTAAGAGGAGAAGCTCTTTCCTGGGATTTAAGCCATTTATCAGAGAGTCTGTTAAATGCAGAGGCTGTTACTTGCCTTATTTTTAAGGAAGTAGAGCTCTTAAATGATTTCCTTGTAAATTCCTCCTCTGGCTGCTTTCTCCCATTAATCTTCACTTACATTTTGTGATGTTGAATGTTGTGGTGCCTAACTTTTAGGTGCCTAGAAAAATCACAAGAACAATAATGCAATTCATAAAGCCTGAGTTAGGTGCCTAGGCTCCTATACAATGAATGGGAAGAGATAGGTGCCTTAGACTGCAATCCAGAAATGCAGCATGCTAGGCAGGGAGCTGCTTGAGCTACCCATGGGAGATGCTGACAAGAAGTGTGTCATAGGCCCACTCCCTCACAGAGTTTGGCACCTAAATCTGGGCTTCAGGAAAGTGCCTGTCTTTGCTAGAAATCCATGAACCAGAGGAAGACAGGCATTTGGCTGCCTCACTTGGATTCAGGAGCCCAATCTGGTAAGTATGCTCAGAGGCTGCCCTATAGGATTGTGCCCCTGAGGTGCATTCACACAACAACTTTAGCCTAGTGGATAGGCTACTCACCCAGGCTGTGGGTGACCCTTGGTTCTAGTCTCCCAACTTCCTGAGGGGTAGAAAAGATGTGAAAAGGAATCAGCCATCTCTCAGGTGATTCCTCTAATTACAAGGCTATAAAGTCATTCTAAGGGCGTGGCTACACTTGCAGATGTAGAGCGCTGTGAGTTAAACCCGTCTTCGTAGAGCACACTAGGGAAAGCGCTGTAGTCTGTCCGCACTGACAGCTTCAAGTGCACTGCCATGGCCATATTTGCAGCACTTGCAGTGGCATTAGGAGCAGTGCATTATGGGCAGCTATCCCAGCATGCAAGTGACTGCAACGTGCTTTTCAAATGGGGGGATGGTGTGGAGTGTGACAGAGAGTGTGTTGTGTGTATGTGGGGGAGAGAGAGTGAGTTTTTGGGGTACTGAGAGCATGTCAGCATGCTGTCTTCTAAGTTCAGACCCCCCTACCCCCCACTCACTTAAAGCAAACAGTAAATGTTTGCTTTTTCTTGGAGCTGATAAGCAGCCGGCTTCTCTGAAACAGAGCTTTGAAAGGGAATTTCTGCATTCCTGCAGCCAATTTCACAACGACAAGAGTGGCCACTTGGCTTAAGGGGATTATGGGATGTTTCTGGAGGCTGACCGCAGCACAGTAACGCAACACCTCGTTCACACTGGTGCCACAGTGCTCCAGCAGGGGCACAGCAAGCGTTATTCCACTCGCCAAGGTGGAGCACCAGCAGCGCTTTAGCTGTGGAGTCAGAGCACTCTATGTGTCTTGCCAGTGTGGACAGGGACTGAGCTAGGGTGCCTAAGGCTGTTTTATTGTGCTATAACTCACAAGTATAGCCAAGACCTAACTCTTTCTCTGGTCCAATTAATATGTATTTAACTAAAGTGGAACAATTTCAACAGGAGAGACTGAGGGAGACCCACATCAGAACATCTCGCGGCACAGTGAGAGGTGGCTAATACCTGTTCAAATTGCTTTTCCCCTAGTGGAGGAAGGAGGACTTGAATTGGGGGTCTCCTACATCCTGGGTTAGTACTAGGACAACTGGGCAAAAAATTATAAGGGGGAGTATCTCCTCCTCCTCCTCCTCTTGCCCAATCCCCAGCTCTTCCATATAAACTCACCTGAGGTTCC
The DNA here is from genome assembly GCF_025201925.1 of Gopherus flavomarginatus. NCBI lineage: Eukaryota > Metazoa > Chordata > Testudines > Testudinidae > Gopherus > Gopherus flavomarginatus. The sequence continues at coordinate 36,881,298 of NC_066617.1, forward strand.
CAGTGCAGCAGGTGGCCTCTGAGCATGCCTACTTGACCAAGCCCCACATCTGACTTAAGTGGCCAAAGAAGGTGATAAGGAGCTGGTAGGAAAACTTCCGCTTAGGTTCAAGTTATTTGGTGAAAATGATCGTAAAATGATAGATTTCTTGATTTGAAGGAAAGGAAGGAGTGAAAGCAGCAGAATAAGGACAATGAACTTTAAAAATAACCCACAGATTTTAACAAAATCAGAGAACTGGTAGGTAAAGTCCCATGGAAAGAAAATGTAAGGGAAAAAGGAGTTCAGAAGAGTGGGGGTTTGGAGTGGGCTCAGGGCTGGGGCAGGGGTTGGGGTGTGGGAGGGGTGCAGCTCCAGCTTTGTGGGTGGGCTCTGGGGTGGGGACTGGGATGGGACGGGGGATTGGGGTGCAGGAGGGGGTGTGGGTTCAGGCTCTGGCTGGGAGGCGCTTACCTCAGGCAGCTCCTGGTCAGTAATGCAGGAGGGCTAAGGCAGGATCCCTGCCTGCCCTGGCTCCGCGCTGCTCTGCTCCTCAAGGTGGCCAGCATGTCTGCCTCGTAGGCAGAGGGGCCAGGCAACTATGCACAGTGCATGCTGCCCACGCATGCAGGTGCTGCCCCTGCAGCTCCCTTTGGCCAGGAACCTGGCCAGTGGGAGCTGTGGATCTGGTGCTGGGGGCGAGGGTAGTATGCGGAGATTCCCTGAACGCCCCTTGCCCAGGGACTGCAGCTGCACATGAGTGAGCTGGCAATTGCTGATCTGGCCCTGGTGGTACAGGGCACCGAGGTTCGGGGACTGGTGTCCAGCCTGTGGGTCTTTGGGCCCCCCCTTAGCCTGGGGCCCTGGGCTGCAGCCCCTAAAGCCCGTGCATTAATCCAACCCTGACAGTCCCACATGACAAACCAAATTAATGAAATATGGTCTAGATTAAATGACACCTAAAATGAGTGCAAAAATGATTGAGAGAATACTTGTCAATAGTTTAACATACCAGGCATAGAACAGGCATATCATCTACAAACTTTGCCACTTCACTGTTTACTCCTTTCTCCAGATCATTGTACTCAATAATTCCACCCCATACACACCATGGTTAGCTTTTGTTCCTACTCCAAAGTTCCCACTATCATTGAATTCTCCCGATCTTTGTTTTGAATTTGCTAAATACAATTTAACTACATTTCAACATTTTCACTTAACTGTATTAACTTAATTTAATACACACAATTCCATTCTCAATCCATAAAGAGTCTAGAACAATTAGTTTTCTTATCTAGCAGATTTTCTTATCACTCTGCCCTTTTAGGTAGTAACAGGAGTATCAGTGTACAATTTTTTCTGTATTCTATCTGACTGCTTGAGACTCAGTAGATTCAGCAGACTGGTCTGGTATTGCTAGTATTTCTGACTTGGATGTTGACACAGTTTCTGTTTCTTTCATATTTTCATTCAGGAGTTGAGCACTTATCGTAAATGTCCCATAAGCATATTCCAAAAAGTCCACTGGGCTAAGGCAAGGATCTGTGTTATCCAAGCTAGATTTTTTTTAATATCCTTTTTACAATTTCAGCTGCTCTTTCAGTCATCCATTTGATTATGGAAACAATGGACTGATTTTAGAGAATAAAGTTCCATTACTTTGCAAAAGTTTTAAAAGTCTCTGGAGCCAAAATGTGGTCCATTGTCACTAATGATTTCTTCACGTATGCCATACCTTGCAAATATAGACTTGGTATGTCAAGTCTTTTGTCTGGCCATCCTTGCAAAATAGTTTGCCTTAAGGTTTGCAGACATCATTTGCAGTAGCTGCTTGGAATTCCTTCAGTTTCTGTTCTGGAATAGGCAAATAAGAAATCATGAGCTGTATTGTAACATCAGCTTCCTCTGAACTTACTCCTTCACCATGCAACATGTATACTCTGGATAAAGCATTGGAAATTGCAACTCTTTTCCTGGTATGTATCCATCTTCCAGTTGATATTTCTGGAGCGTTAGCTACCATCTTTGAAACCTTCATGGAGCACGGTGCATAGGTTTTCTGAAAATGGCCTCAGGAGGCTTGTGATCTGTTTCCACAGCTATTTTTTTCCATAAATAAACTGATGAAATTGAGTACAGCCAAATTCTGTTGCCAGCATTTTTTCTCTACTTGGGCATAGTTCTATTGTGTAGCTGTCAGAGCTTCAGCAGTATAAGCAACAGGATCACCATTTTGCAATACTGCAGCAGTAGAACTTGCATACTCTGGCATTGTTCCTGGTTCCTTGACATTAAACTACTTAATCAAGGTGTCCTTGTAAACAATTCTTTCAAGGGTTCCTGTGCCACCTAGTGAACTGTTGGTTCAACTTGACATCTTTTCCCAATAGTTGTCTTAAAGGAGCTGCTACCATTGACATTTTAAGGATACATTTTCCCAAGGCCCAACACTGTAGCATTTAATTTCAAAAAGGGGAATGACACAAAAATGAGGAGGTTAGTGAAACAGAAATTAAAAGGTACAGTACCAAAAGTAAAATCCTTGCAAGCTGCGTGGAAACTTTTTAAAGACACCATGATAGAGGCTCAACTTAAATGTATACCCCAATTTTAAAAACATACAGAACCAAAAAAGAGCCACTGTGGTTAAACAACAAAGTAAGAGAAGAAGTGAGATGCACAAAGGCATCCTTTTAAAAGTGGAAGATAAATCCGTATCAAGGAAAATAGAAAAGAGCATAAACTCTGTCAAACGAAGTGTAAAAATATCATTAGAAAGACCAAAAAAGAATTTGAGGAGCAGCTAGCCAAAAACTCCAAAAGTAATAGCAATTTTTTTTAAATATATCAGATGTAGAAAGCCTGATAAACAACCAGTGGTGTCACTGGACAATCGAGATGCTAAAAGAGCATTCAAAGGCTACGTCCAGACTACCCGCTGTATTGGCTGGTTAAAATCGATTGCTCGGGGATCGATATATAGCGGCTAATCTAGACGAGATATATCAATCCCTGAGCGCACTTATATCAATTCCGGAACTCCATCAACCCCAACGGAGTTCCAGAATTGACAGGGAGAGCCGCGAACATCGATCCCGCACAGTGTGGATGGGTGAGTAATCCGATCTTAGATATTCGACTTCAGCTACGTTATTCACGTAGCTGAAGTTGCGTATCTAAGATCGATTTCCCCCCCGTAGTGTAGACCAGCCCAAAGATGATAAGGCCATTGCAGAGAAACTAAATGAATTCTTTGCATCGATTTTCACTGTTGAGGATATGAGGGAGATTCCCAAACCTGGGTCATTCTTTTTGGGTGACAGATCTGAAGAGCTGTCCCAAATTAAGGTGTTATTAGAGGAGATTTTGGAACAAATAGATAAACTAAACAGTAATAAGTCTCCAGGACCTGATGGTATTCATTCAAGAGTTCTGAAGGAACTGAAATGTGAAATTGCAGGAAGACTAATTGTCATCTGTAACCTATCATTTAAATCAGCTTCTGTACCAAATGACTGAAGGATTGCTAATGTGACACCAATTTTTAAAAAGGGATCCAAAGGTGACCCAGGCCAGTAAGCTTCACTTCAGTAATGGGAAATTTGATTGAAACTACCATAAAGAACAAAATTGTCCAACACATAGATGAACATAATTTGTTGGGAAATAGTCAACATGGTTTTTGTAAAGGGAACTCATGCTTCACCTATCTACTAGAATTCTTTGAGCGGGGTCAACAAGCATATGGACAAAGGAGATCCAGTGGATATAGTGTATTTAGATTTTCAGAAAACCTTTGACAAGGTCCCTCACCAAAGGCTCTTAAGCAAAACAAGCAGTCATGGGATAAGAGAGAAGGTTCTCTCATGGATTGGTAACTGGTTAAAAGATAGGAAACAAAGGGTAGGAATACATAGTCAGTTGTCAGAATAGAGAGAGGTAAATAGGGGTGTCCCCCAGGGATCTGTACTGGGCACAGTCCAATTTAACATATTCATAAACTATCTGGGAAAAGGGGTAAACAACAAGGAGGCAAAATTTGCAGATGGTGCAAAACTACTCAAGATAGTTAAGTCTCAGGCAGACTGTGAAGAGCTACAAAAGGATTTCACAAAACTGGGTGTCTGGGCAACAAAATGTCAGAAGAAATTTAATGTTGATAATGCAAAGTAATGCACATTGGAAAACATAATCCTAACTATACATATATAATGATGGGGTCTAAATTAGCTGTTACTGCTCAAGAAAGATCTTGGAGTCATTGTGGATAGTTCCCTGAAATCATCCACTCACTGTGCAGCAGCAGTCAAAAAAGTGAACAGAATGTTGGGAATCATCAAGAAAGGGATAGATAATAAAACAGAAAATATCATATTGCCTCTATATAAATCATGGTATGCCCACACCTTGAACACTGCATGCAGATGTGGTCACCCCACCTCAAAAAAGATATATTGGAATTGGAAAAGGTTCGGAAAAGGGCAACAAAAAATGATTAGGAGTATGGAATGGTTGCCATATGAAGAGAGATTAATAAGGCTGGGACTTTTCAGCTTGGAAAAGAGGCGACTAAGAGGGATATGATAGAGATCTATAAATAGAGTGGTATAGAGAAAGTAAACAAGAAATTTTATTTACTCCTTCTCATAATACAAGAATAAGGCGCCACCAAATGAAATTAATAGGTAGCTGGTTTAAAAGAAACACAAGAAAATATTTTTTCATGCAACACACTGTCAACCTCTGGAACTCCTTGCCAGAGAGTGTTGTGAATGCCAATACTATAATGGGATTCAAAAGGGAGGTAGACAGATTCATGGAAGATAGGTCCATCAATGGCTATTAGCCAGGATGGGCAGGAATGGTGTCCCTAACCTCTGTTTGTCAGAATCTGGGATTGGGTGACAGGGCATGGATCAGAGGACAGATTACTGGGCTAGATGGACCTTTGGTCTGACCCGGTATGGCTGTTCTTATGTTCTTAAGATAGGTAACCATTCCAAGAAATCTTTGCAATTCAGCCCTTGTAGGTCGGTGTCATCATTTCAGTTATTGGAACACATTTTAAATTGAATTTTTCTTTTGTCAATTGATGCCCCAAATATTTTATCTGCTGTTGTTCAGTGTTAGGGGAGACATTGGCAGCTACTGCCAGTACTGGAATATTGATTATTATGCCTGTTGCCAGAAGCACCTGTAAGGCCTTTGTAGCAGCCTTAGCATAACTAGGAAGGCCAGGAGAGGAGCAGAAGTGACCATGGGAATTGAGCCTGATCCATCCTGTCTTGCTTCTTTCAAACTGCTAAAGTATGCAGTTTTGGAAGGAGAGCATATCAATCTATATTTGATTTCTGGTGTGTGTGTGTGTCGGGGCTATGAGAGTGCATATTCTGCAAAAACTCATCTGTATAACTAACAGGTTGAACCTTCTTGCTTAACAAACTGCTTGCTCAGTGGTTATTGGCAGGGTGGATTTGATTTAAATCACTAGTCAAGAAGACTCGATTTAACCATGGATTTCTACATAAAAGTGCATTCTTGTTGGTTGTTATAACAATACATACTCTTTTTAGAAGATACATACTATACATTTTAAGTGATTTATTTTGAAAAATTTTCAAATTAGTTTTACAGCTGTATCAAGAAAATAAATGATTGTTTGGTTATTTCTTTTACCAAAGGTAACTGAAGCAGATATTTTTGAAGTCACTAGGAGGTGAACTATCTTTGGTTGAACAGATTAATCTTTAATATTTGGAGGATTTTCTTGCCATGTTGTATTAGGAGAACATCACCAGACAGACATTTAAATTTTTATTTAACTAAAACAACATTATGTAGTCTGGATTCTTTTTCTTCAACAGCAAACATATAATATTTTAACAAAACAAGCATATGAATTTTTGAATTTAGTTAAACATTCAAGTTTTTTAAAATCAAGTTTGTTTTTAATACAACAACTCCTCACTTAACGTTGTAGTTATGTTCCTGAAAAATGCGACTTTAAGTGAAACAGTGTTAAGTGAATCCAATTTTCCCATAATAATTAATGTAAAGGGTTGGGGGAAGTTAGGTTAGGTTCCAGGGAAATTTTTTTTTGCCAGATAAAAGACATTATATACATTTTAAAAAAGCAATTTAATACAGATATAAGTTTTAAACAATTTTTAAACAAGCAATTTAATACTACGCTGGGGGCGGAGTAATGTGCACGTGATGTGTGTTTACAAACATACTGCCTTAACCTACACAGGCACAGCCCACTGGCACTGCAGACAATGAGGCAGGCAAAGAGGTGGAAGGTGCTGTAGGCTAGGAGAAGCATGTTGCACAGCAGCGGCAGCTTCCCCTATTCTACAAGCACCAGAGGTGGTGGGGGTGTTCAATCTCAGCCCGCCCACTCACCCTTTGCCCCAAGCCCCCATCCTTGACCTGCCTCTTCTCCCCCCACTCCTCCTCCTTTACTTCCCAGGCTGCATCGTTGCTCCTCCCCCCTCCCTCCCCTCCCTTCTAAACACCGCAAGCCAGGTGATTGCTGTCAGCAGGAGAGGGAGGGGGACCCTGTGCGCTGAGTCCTCGCTCCTTCCCCCTCCCTCCTGCCTGGGGCAATCAGCTGGCTTGCGGTGTATAGGGGGCAGGAGGGAGGGGGGGAGGAGCGAGGACTTGGCATGCAGGCTCCCCCTCCCTCTCCCCCTTCTTCCTGCCCACAGCAATCAGCTAGCTTGTGGCATTTGGGTGGCAGGGGAGGGAGGTGATCCTGCGCGCTGAGTCCTCCTCCTCCTCACTCCCTCCTGATGCCGAAACGCTGCAAGCCAGCTGATTGCCATGGGCAGGAGGAGGGGCTGATCTGCAGGGTCTGCCGGCAGGCAGGACGCGCTATGGGGAGGCGGAGGGCATAGGGAGGCTGCCAGCTGTGGAGAAAGCAGGCAGCCAAACAATGTAAGAGTGGAGCATTGCATAACTTTAAATGAGCGTGTTCCCTAACTGATCAGCAACATAACAATGAAACATTAACCAGGATGACTTAAAGTGAGGAGTTACTGTACTTAAATGAAATAGTTTTTTAAAAGAAACAAAAATTAAATCAACTGTCAGCTAGGTCAACCTGAGAAACTTAAAATATTGGCCTCTGCAGCCAACTCAGTCATGTTCACCTTCATTTTCCTGTTTGTTCATAATCAGGAAAAGAAAAACAAGCTTTCCTGCTTTTTCAGGTCCCAAACGATTTCTCGATTTGGAATGAATTAGTCCAAAGAAGAAAATATTCTTTCTACACCGGCAGAAGAAGCTACTACTGTTAAAAGTGAGATTATCCCTTCAACAGTGTCTGAATCCAAGTGCTTAAGTGACTTCCACCAGTTCACTGGTGTGACTTTCTTTATAAATTCATCAGCAAGCATCTATTTCTTGAATGGTTCACTCTTAGCTCTGAAGTTAATTATAGTTGGCATTATGGAGCGATGATTGCTGGATGGCCAACTCCTCTTCTTCAGCAGTTATGGTTTGACCCTGGTACCAAGTATTAAGAATATTTACAAGAAAATGAGCTGGAGATAGTGCTTGTCCTATTTGTTTTTTTTTATGCTTGTAATTTAACTCTGTCATGGCATATTTCTCTTTTTAAGATCTCACTCAGTTCCTTCCAAATTTCAACAGCATCAGCAATAAAACAGCTATTTTTCTGCATTTTGTTCAAGGCTACAGAAATAGGTTTCGGGGTACTCAGCATGTGTTCAACATTTCTCTTAAGCCCAGTGTTGAAAACTTTAGCTGTGACAGTGCCATCTATTTTTTTTTTTTGTGATTTTGTTCACAAACTGTCATCAGATTAGGCCAGTTCTTGATATAATGCTCAAAACAGTACACTACTGAGTTCCATTGCACATCTTATAGGAGAGTTAGCTTGGTTCCTCCCACTTTTTTCAGAGCAGCTGCTGCAAAGTGGTTGTTATGGAAGTATTTTGCAATTTCGACAACATTAGCCTTTATTTCTGGAACATTGAAGTCTTTGGCTAAGAGGTGCATCAAATGAGCACTGCAACCATATGTTATTAGCTTGGGACTCTCTTCATTCTCTTCTAAATAATTTCTTCTCATCTTGGATACCTTTGCAGCATTGTCTGTGACCAAACTGTGTACTAGACGCTTGAATTTTTTTTTCAGTTTTTTATAGCTTTTTAGTGCTACTTCTTGTAAGTATTCTGCTGTGCAGTACATTTCCTGGTGCAGCAATTGTTTCTGTAAGGAAGACATTCCCTTCTGTTGTCACACAAGCACATACAACAGGATCAGTGTGGACATTGCTCCACCCATCAATGCTCCGGTTAACAATTTTATCCTGTAGACCTTTTGCACGCTGCTCAATTTCTCTTTCATATACTTTATCCAGAAATTTGCCTGTGACATCTGCTCTGTTGGGTGGAGTATATCCTAGTCTTAATGACTGAACTATGTTAATGAAGTGTGGGTTCTCAATCATACAGAAAGGAGAGTCTGTTGATGAAAAAATTGCCTGGTTTATTTATGCAATTACCTCTTTTTGTAATCTGCTGGTTCTTATCAAAAACTTATCTATGGTTGTTTCTGGATGATGGAGATTTTTTTTTCTTTTTGCTACAGGTGATATACTGTGGCTATGTGACATACATGATATGACTGAAACATTATCATTGGCAGATAACTCTGAAACTATAGAAAATGATGTTGCTCTTGAAGGTGGATAGTCTTCAGAATCCTGTATGTTTAGGATGGATTGTCCTAAACAAAATAATCAAAGCAGTTATTTAATTATTATTACCATACTGCTCATTTAGTATTACTCATTGCATTCACTAACACTCAATACTACTTTAAAGGTGAAATTGTAAAAGGAAGATCTGCCTATTTCAGCTATTTATTTTTTTATCACAATAATAGAGTAACAACTATATTTTTTGCTCAAACATGAGAATTCAAGACTAGTCCAGAAGGAAGACAGGCAGTCCTTAAGAAAGAAGTATGAAATAAAAAAGTTTACCAACCTGAAGATCCTGCATGTTCAGACATGTTCCTTTCATAATCTTTAATGCAGCTTCCTCCTGAGAAGGAACACTTCTCATGTTGTTTCATTCGGGCAACCAGGCCCTTGCATTTCTTTGTTGCACTCTTTGCATTTTGCACGGATGCCTGTCTTATCCACAGGTAGAGGAACTTAGTTAAAATATTCCAAAACTGGGTCTCTTTTATGGACTGCTGCCATTATAGGTTATAGCTACACTCAGAAAGACCTCAAGACTTCCGGAATACGCTGCTCAAACAGTTTAACTTTTGTTTCTACTGCCTGTCCCTCCCATCTCACGTTTATCTCCAGACTTCTTCTCCTTGTTCAGATCTGCCCCCAACAATCTTCTATTCATTGAACTTCTTGAAATGTTGCACTTTTAGAGAGAGGTAAGGGATTGACTCTGTGTACACAAATTTGCAGAGGGACAATACAATTGAGGTCTGTTATTTCTCGCTGCTATATATTATTTATTTATTTTAAAACATTTTTGCCGTTAACAAGGATGTTATCTCTGGAGACAAATCCACAGTGTGAGAACTACAAAGCTAAGCATCTCTGATGGTATCTTCTAGACTAAGCACTAAGACTCAATGGGTAGATAGAAAGATTAACCTAAATAATCTACACAGAAGCCCCTGGAACCCCATACGATTGGGTCCCTAATCCATTAACTATTGGACTTTTCAGCTTGGAAAAGAGGAAACTTAGGGTACGTCTACACTACGGGATTATTCCGATTTTACATAAACCGGTTTTGTAAAACAGATTGTATAAAGTCGAGTGCACGTGGCCACACTAAGCACATTAATTTGGCAGTGTGAGTCCATGGTCCGAGGCTAGCGTCAATTTCTGGAGCGTTGCACTGTGGGTAGCTACTCCATAGCTATCTCATAGTTCCCGCAGTCTCCCCCGCCCCTTGGAATTCTGGTTTGAGATCCCAGTGCCTGATGGGGCAAAAATCATTGTCGAGAGTGGTTCTGGGTAAATGTCATCAGTCATTCCTTCCTCCGGGAAAGCAATGGCAGACAATTATTTTGCGCCCTTTTTCCCCTGGATTGCCCTGGCAGATGCCATAGTACGGCAATCATGGAGCCCGTTCACCTTTTTTTTACTGTCACCGTATGTGTACTGGATGCCGCTGACAGAGGCGATACTGCAGCGCTACACAGCAGCATTCATTTGCCTTTGCATGACAGCAGAGACGGTTATCAGTTGTTCTGTACTGTCTGCCATGCCATTGTAAATTGGCAATGAGATGACGGTTATCTGTCGTTCTGTACTGTCTGCTGCTGTCATGGGTGCCCCTGGCTGAGGTAGACCAGGGGCACAAAGACAAAAATGGGAATGACCCCACAGGTCATTCTCTCCTTTATGTTATCTAAAAATAGAGTCAGTCCTGTCTAGAATATGGGGCAAGTGTACTAGAGAACCAGTGTATCAGAGAACCAGAGAGCACAGCTGCTCTGTGTCAGATCCCGCAGAAATGATCAGTTGCATGGCATTCTAGGGGGTGTCCCTGCAGCAACCCCACCCATTGCTTCCCTCCTCCCCAAACGTTCCTGGGCTACCGTGGCAGTGTCCCCCCCATTTGTGTGATGAAGTAATAAAGAATGCAGGAATAAGAAACACTGACTTGTTACTGAGATAAAATCAGGGGGAGGGAGCCTCCAGCTGCTATGATAGTCCAGGCAGGACATTAAGAGGTGTGGGGGAGAGGAGCCCAGCATCCTGCTGCTATGATAGTCCAGGCAGTACAGAATCTTTTCTTTACACATGAAAGGGAGGGGGCTGATGGAGCTCAGCCCCCAGTTGCTATGATGAGGATGGTTACCAGCCGTTCTGTATCATCTACTGGGAATGACCGGAAGTCATTCCTATTTTTACCCAGGTGCCCCTGTCTGACTTCACCTGAGGCCATCCAGGAGCACTCACGGGCTGATGATGACAATGGATAGCAGTCATATTGTACCATCTGCCACCGGGGAGGGGAGGGGAGAGGGTGCTGCTGTTCAGTGCCGCAGCATCGCATCTACCAGCAGCATTCAGTAGACATGGGGTAACATTGAAAAAAGTCAAGAAACAATTTTTTTCCCTTTTCTTTCACTGGGGGGGGGAGAAGGGGTACATTGAAGAGCTATACCCTGAGCCACCCTGGACAATGTGTTTGACCCTACAGGCATTGGGAGCTCAGCCAAGAATGCAAATACTTTTCGGAGACTGCTGGGGACTGTGGGATAACTGGAGTCCTCAGTACCCCCTCCCTCCCTCCATGAATGTCCATTTGATTCTTTGGCTTTCTGTTATGCTTGTCACGCAGCACTGTGCTGTGGACTCTGTATCATGGCCTGGAGATTTTTTTCAAATGCTTTGGCATTTTGTCTTCTGTAGCGGAGCTCTGATAGAACAGATTTGTCTCCCCATACAGCGATCAGATCCAATATCTCCTGTACGGTCCATGCTGGAGCTCTTTTTGGATTTGGGACTGCATGGCCACCCGTGCCAATCAGAACTCCATGCTGGGCAAACAGGAAATGCAATTCAAAAGTTCGCGGGGCTTTTCCCGTTTACCTGACCAGTGCATCCGAGTTCGGATTGCTGTCCAGAGCGGTCACAATGGTGCACTGTGGGATACTGCCCGGAGGCCAATACTGTCGATTTGCGGCCACACTAACCCTAATCCAACATGGTAATACCTATATTAGTGCTACTCCTCTTGTTGGGTAGGAGTACAGAAACCGATTTAAAGAGCCCTTTATATCGATATAAAGGGCCTCGTTGTGTGGATGGGTACAGTGTTAAATCGGTTTAACGCTGCTTAAATCGGTTTAAATGCGTAGTGTAGACCAGGCCTAAGGGGGGATATGATAGAGGTACATAAAATTATGACTGATGTGAAGAAAGTAGATAAGGAAAAGTTATTTACTTATTCCCATAATACAAGAACTAGAGGTCACCAAATGAAATTAATAGGCAGCAGGTTTAAAACAAACAGAAGGAAGTTCTTCTTCACACAGCGCACAGTCAACTTGTGGAACTCCTTACCTGAGGAGGTGGTGAAGGCTAGGACTATTAACAGCATTTAAAAGAGAACTGGATAAATTTATGGAGGTTAAGTCAATTAATGGCTATTAGCCACAATGGGTAAGGAATGGTGTCCCTAGACTCTGTTTGTCAGAGGGTGGAATTGGATGGCAGGAGGGAGATCACTTGATCATTACCTGTTAGGTTCACTCCCTCTGGGGCACCTGGCATTGGCCACTGTCAGTAGACAGGATACTGGGCAAGATGGACCTTTGGTCTGACCCAGTACGGCCGTACTTATGTTCTTATTTATAAAACTTTACATGATTATATTGTCTCATACTATAGATTTAGAATTTATAATCCCCATTCCATGGTATCTTTGAGCTATAATGTATCTTAATTAAAAGTATCTTTAGATGTTTTTTTTCCACAAAAAGCATTTTATCAAAAAAATCCTACTTAAATTAAAAAAATGATTTTTTTTAAATCATTGGTTTTTATGCACACTGGTTATTATTGGTGATTGACAAGCTATGTGACATTTTGAGCAAAAGCGAAAGAGGTCTGAGTGATTTGGATTTGACCTTCTGGATATCTCTTGGAATCCCCAGTGGCAGGCAGATAGGTGGCCACTTGAACATTGTTGTTCGATCACTCGAGACCCCTCCATACCATGGGTAATTATTGTTTGGTGGTGCTCTAACTCATTTGCATATTTGTGTGTGCTTGTGATCTAATAAAATAGTAAGTTTGGATGAAAGCACTTTGGGTTTGTGCCAGCCTTTAATCAGACGAATACACTGTGTCTCCTACTGATTTCTTCCTGATACCATCTTGCAGAGTACAGTTACCCTGAGCTTTGGGTTGAGAGAACCCTGTGTAAAACAGCTGCAAGTTCCTAGAACTCTCTGGAGCTTTTCACCACATTCTTGTCTGGTATTTCCTCATCCTGATAACATTCAGCACCTTTCAGACCTACAGATGTCGTCTGGATCACTCTTCGGTACACTTTAGGAGCGTAACAGATGCAAAAAGCAGACTGGTAAACCTATACCTGCCAAATTGCATATTGAATGCACAGAGTCCAGAACTTTTATCATCCAGCTGAGTCTTCCAAAATCTACCACTGGCATCTAAGACAGTGAAAACTGTAGCTTTTACTAAGTTGTTCAAGAACATAAGAATGGCCATAATGGGTCAGACCAAAGATCCATCTAGTGCAGTATCCTGTCTTCCGACAGTGGCCAATACCAAGTACCACAGAGGGAATGAACTGAACAGATACTCCTCAAGTGATCCATTCCCTGTCGTCCACTCCCAGCTTCCGGAAAACAGAGGCTAGGGAGACCATCCCTGCACATCCTGGCTCATAGCCATTGATGGACCTATGCGATGTCAACCTATCTAGTTCCTTTTTGAAATGTGTTATAGTCTTGGCCTTCAGAACATCCTCTGGCAAAGAGTCCCACAAGTTGACTTTGCGTTGTGTGAAGAAATACTTCCTTTTGTTTGATTTAAATCTGTTGCTTATTAATTTCGTTTGGTGACCCCTACTTCTTGTGTTATGAGAAGGAGTAAATAACACTTTCTTATTTACTTTCTCCACACCAGTCATGATTTTATAGACCTCTATCATATCCCCACTTTGCCATCTCTTTTCCAAGATGAAAAGTCCCAGTCTTATTAATCTCTCCTCATATGGCAACTATTCCATACCCTTAATCATTTTTGTTGCCTTTTTCTGAACCTTTTCCAATTCCAATATATCTTTTTTGAGATGCGGTGGCCACATCTGTATGCAGTATTCAAGATTTGGAAGTACCATGGATTTATATAGAGGCAATATGATATTGTATGTCTTATTATCTAATCCTTTCTTAATGATGTCTAACATTCTGTTTGCTTTTTTGACTGCCACTGCACATTGAGTTATCAGAAAACTATCCACAACGATTCCAAGATTTTTTTCTTGAGTGGTAACAGCTAATTTAGACCCCATGGTTTCATGTGTATAGTTGGGATTATGTTTTCTGATATGAATTACTTTGCATTTATCAATATTGAATTTCATCTGCCATTTTACTGTGCAATCATACAGTTTTGTGAGATCCTTTTGTAGCTCTTCATAGTCTTCGTGGAAATTAACAATCTTGAGTAGTTTTGTATCATCTGCAAATTTTGCCACCTCACTGTTTACCCCTTTTCCCAGATCGTTTATGAATATGTTGTATTGCACCAGTCCCAGTACAGACCCCTGGGGGACGCCACTATTTACCGCTCTCCATTCTGACAATTTAGTCCTACCCTTTGTTTCCTGTCTTTTAACCACCAATTACTGATCCATGACAGGACTTTCCTATGACAGCTTACTTTGCTTAAGATCTTTTGTTGAGGGAAATTGTCAAAGGCTTTCTGAAAGTCCAAGTACACTATATCCACTGGATCAGCCTTGCCTACATGCTTGTGGACCCCTCAAATAATTCTAATAGAATGCTAAGTCATGATTTCCCTTTGGAAAAGCGATGTTGACTCTTCCCCAGCAAATTGTGTTCATCTATGTGTCTGATAATTCTGTTCTTTACTATAGTTTCAACTAATTTGCCTGGTACTGAAGTTAGGCTTACTGGTCTGTAATTGTGAGGATCGCCTCTGGAGACTTCTTTAAAAATTGTCATCACATTAGCTATCCTCCAGTCATTTGGTACAGAAGCTGATTTAAATGATAGGTTACAAACTACAGTTAATAGCTCTTCAATTTCACATCTGAGTTCCTTCAGAACTTCTGAGTGAATACCATCTGGTCCTGGTGACTTATTGCTGCTAATGACACCTCAATCTGGGACAGTTACTCAGATTTGTCACCTATAAAGAATGGCTCATGTTTGAGAATCTCCCTCACATCCTCAGCCATGAAAACCGATGCAAAGAATTCATTTAGTTTCTCCTCAATGGCCTTATCATCCTTGAGTGCTCCTTTAGCATCTTGACCATCCAGTGGTCCCACTGGTTGTTTAGCAGGCTTCCTGCTTCTGAGGTACTTAAAAAATTTGTTGCTATTACTTGAGTCTTTGGTTAGCTGTTCTTTAAATTCTTTTTTGACCTTCCTAATTACATTTTTTACATTTCATTTGCCAGAATTTATGCTCCTTTCTATTTTCGTCACTAGGATTTAACTTCCACTTTTTAAAGGATGCCTTATTTTGGCCTCTCACAGCTTCTTTTACTTTGTTTAGCCACCAGTGGCACTTTTTTGGGTCTATTACCAGGTTTTTTCATTTGGGGTATACATTTAAGTTGAGCCTCTATTATAGTGTCTTTAAAAAAGTTTCCATGCAGCTTGCAGAGATTTTACTTTTGGCACCATACCTTTTAATTTCTGTTTAACTAACTTCCTCATTTTTCTGTAGTCCCCCTTTCTGAAATTAAATGCTACAGTGTTTTCCCCAACTCTGATTTCTTCTACTGTAGGCAATTTAAAATATTCCCTTTGTACTGCTTTATTCATATCGCTTGGATCCAACAATATTTTTATTTCATCTCCACCTGGTTTGTCTACAACTACTAAAGAAATGATCCATTTTGTAGGGTTGTCCACTTTTGTTATTACTTGCAACTGTTCCATGCAATGTGATTCTTTTTGTACTTTGTCCCTTAATGCCACTGGAACTTTATGAGGCATATGAATTACAGGTTGTACTTGTGAGTTCATCTTTATTGTGTGCTTACTGGGCAAGCACTGTAAACCTTCAAATACATCCTTGTATTTAAATGTATCCCAGTTACCATCTGGTTCCTCTTTTACCATATTGACTCTTTGTACTTGTTACAGACTGCAAACCCAGTAGTCTTGTGAGTCAAATTCCACCACCTGATATTTCAACAATACTTTCTAATCCTGTTACTTCCAGTTCAAATTGCATTTACCACACAGGGCTGGCTTTAGGCCGATTCAGCCGATTCCCAGGAATCGGGCCCCGCGCCTAGAGCCGGAGCCCCAGCCGGTGCCGGAGCGCGGCTAGCAGCCCCACTCTCCCGGCTGGAGCCACAGCCGGAGCGCGGCAAGCCGCCCTGCAGCCCCGCTCTCCCTGCTGGAGCTCCGGGCCCTTTAAATAGCCCCCATAGCCCTGGGATAGCGGAGGGCTCCAGGGGCTATTTAAAGGGCCGGGGCTCCAGCTGCTTCTGCTACCCAGTCCTTTAAATAGCCGCCGGAGCCCCGCTGCCCCCATGTATTCTCCAGGGCTCCTGCTGCTATTTAAAAGGTCCAGGGTGGGGTAGAAGCAGGGGAGCCCCAGGCCCTTTAAATAACCCCGAGAGCCCTGGGATAGCGGAAGGCTTGTGGGCTATTTATAGGGCCGGGGCTCCAGCTGCCTCTGCTGCACCCCCTGCCCTGCCCCCAGCCAGCTCTGCCCCCAGCCAGCTCTGCACTCCGTGCCCACAGCCAGCCCCTGCCAACCCCCCTGCCCTGTCTCCAGCCACCCCCTGCCACACACCCCTGTGGCCCTGCCCAAAGCCAGCCAGCCCCCACACACCCCTACCCGCACCAACCCTGCACACCCTGCTCACACCCAGCCCCAACCCCCCTGCCCTGTCTCCAGCCAACCCCGCTGCACTGCCCTGCCTGAAGCCAGCCAGTTCTGCACTCCTCTGTCTCCAGCCCTCCCAATCCCTGCTGCATCCCCCTGCGGCCCTGCCTGAAGCCAGCCCACCCCACACCCCCCTGTCTCCAGTCAGCCCTGCACCCCAAGACCCTACCTCCAGTCAGCCCCTGCCCTGCCTCCAACCAGCCCCATGTCCACTGCTGCCCTGCAGTTCCCAGGGCAGTAACCCTGCACACCTGCTTCAATGAGGGGGACAGGGAGCAGCTGGGACCCACACATGTGCACACCCGCAGGGAGTGGCAGGGACCCACACATGTGAAATGGCAGTCAGTAATAAGCAATCAACAGCATATATGATGCAATGCACATAATATATAATTATATTATTTATATAGTTATGGAAAGTAAATAATACATGGAAGAAATGAAAGGCTTTTTTTTACATTTTTTTTTTCAGTCATCCCTGCCAGGGCCCAGCGGAAAATGTTCGAATTGGGCCCCGCACTTCCTAAAGCAGGCCCTGTTACCACATATTTGCAATTTCCTTCCTGAGTAGGTTATCAGCCAGATACTTGATCTGCAGAATGCTTTGGTTTAAAGTGTTATATAACTTTACAGACATCACATTGGCCTATGCACCAGTATTAATTTTAAAACTCATGGTTTTGGGATCATTAATGAGCAAGTCCACATTCCACTTGTCCTTGGAAGGCTCAGTGCTTAGCATACCAAGAACAGATCTTGCAAGTGCTCATCTACTTTTGTGAGGGTAAACATCTTTTTGTGCTGGGACTTTTCCTTTCCAGAGTTGCACATTTTGGCAAAAAGATTGCCTTTGCCAATCTTTGGTATTCTTGCCTTTGTGCAGAAAGATTTCCTTCCAGCATGGCTGTGGCTGCATTTTAACAATTCCTAATTGCCTCTGACTGTTCTTTTTCACCTCTCTTGGTCACAGGCTTTTATTAGCAGCAGGACACTCTTAGTCCATGACTACATGTCTGAGTGCTTACTTGAGGCAGACTTACGCTGTAATGTGTGCACGTTTTTCTGGTTCACTGAGTCCTTTAAATTTCTTTTGCAATCATTTCATCTGCACGACATATGTCCACAGGGTTAAATTAGTCTCCCTCAACAACCTAATTTGCACTGAATCTGACACAATATCACACACAATGCGGTCTTTAATGACTGTTTCACACTGTTCTCCAAATTCACAAGATTGTACTGCCAGCTTTAAATCACTCATGTATTCATCTATACTTCCTTATTTGTCTGACTTCTAATGAGGAATGTGTGCCTCTCATATGTGACAGTTCTTCGTGGTGCACAGTAACCCTCAAACTTATTATTTAAGACCTGCATTTTTTCCTTTTCTGCTGCATCATCAAATTGAAAAGTGTTAAATGCCTCTCTTCCCTCTTCACCTGCCCTGTGAAGAAACAATGCTGTTTGTAGCTATTCATCTTTTTTGTCTAAGCCACTGGCAATGCTCAAATCCTTTCTTCTATTATCGCTAATTTTCTGCTAAATTCCCTTCACTCACTTTCCTAGAGGCTTTAGTTGATCCATTCTTGTTTGTTTATTTGTTTGTGTTTCGGGTCTGTTGTACTCTTTTCTTACTTTTCGTTTTGTTCTGGCACCATGTAAGCTGTTGACAACTTGCTATTATAATGGTAGAAAAAAGATACTGGAGAGATAAGGTAGATGATATCCTGGGACTGGCACGGCTATAACAACACTGCAAAACAAAAGATACTGGATGCTCTTTAAGTTAAAAAAAAAAAAAAGCCCTTTACTGAACTGGTTTCTGAGAACCATATACATGGCTATAACCAGCTGGATACAAATAATAGCAAATTGCTTTTGCTGATAAGGCTCACTGCATAATGACTCCACCCATACAACGCTACTGTGATCTTTGGTTCCTACTCCAAGGTTCCTACTATCATTATATTCAGAGTCCATCTTTACAACTCAGGAGTGGTGAGCCAGGTCCACATATCTGCAGAAAAGATAAATAACAATAAAAAGAACATGCACTCATCAGCTCTGAGTGTTCCCAGGATATCAGACAATCCTGGATGATCCAGGCAACAAAAGCACATTAGTAAATAAAAACACTAAAGAAAATAAGAGCCATCAGAAAACTGACTCTTTTGATAATCACATTATTTTTGACACATTGCATCCTAATCAAAAGATCTAGACTCTGCTAAACTTACTCACTTCGAGTCATACCTGCTTTCCCAAGTAACCCTATTGAAATTTCAGTCCAGCCCAAAATGAGATCAGGCTCGTAAAAAATATACCTGCAAAGGAAGATGATCTATCTGGTGATTTTGAAAAGGAAGAGTGAAAAAAGAAATGTTAACAAAATGACTGGGGAAAAGAAGGGAAGTAACATTTATGGTATGCTTAACTGAAACTATAGAACAAATCTTCAACTGGTCAGAATCATTGATTACAGTGGAGCTGTGCTGATTTACACTGGCCCTCTGGCTGTAAACTGAGGTGATGCTTAAGTGACTTGTAAAAAGAATCCAAATGAAAAGGATTTAAAAAATAAGTTGAACTTTTGAGGTACAAAAAATTCAATTGCCTGTTGGTGGATTTGTTATGTTTTGGGGATTTCCTCTTCTCCTGGAGCTAGCCAGGTTTACAAGTGGAAACAGAATCTATCACATGAAATGCAATTCCAACCCATTAAAAATCAGCTAGCTTAGTGGCAGAAATCCCACACAAGAACATATGATGCATTAATAATAAATAAGCACTATTTAAAACATATGCCCAATCCTTTAGATTCTGCTAAGATGCTCCCAAGGGTATACACAGTTAAAATACAATAGTAAACAATGACATAAAAGAAAAAAATATAGTAAAAAACCTTAACAAAATATTAGAAAGTTTAAAAGAAAATACCATTAAAATTGGAATCCATCCAATATCTTGTAAGAATCTACCTCATCTGTTCCAGCTCTTGTATTATCTACCCTTTTACATAGATTCCCCGATTCAGCCATCAGAAAACCTCTGGAAGCCACAAGTACTGCTCATTCCAGCAATAATTTGCTGCTGGCTTGTACTAGCAGTAAGTTACAACACTCCCCACGGCAGGTCAGCTCTGATAGCTGGTGCTCTGGGGCCTGCTATCACCCAACTGTTCAGGAGGGAAAGAGTAGGCAGCATCTGTTTAATTCATTCGCTCACAAGTTCTAGGTAGCCAGCATAGTGGCATTACCAGAGTTCTCACTATCCCTTCTGCTCCTGTGCAGCCCACGACACAACTGAGCCCTTAGGCTGTAAATGAGCATGGATATGATGAGCTCATCTGAGTCACCATAGAAATAATTCTCTGTTTGTAATCTATAGACTTTTAAACAGAGCTTGGAAGTATTGCTTATTTAAGAGATGGTTAACTCAAATACATATTTTAGTTGATATCTGATCCTGAAAAGTATACATGGGATAAATTTCAGAGGTGATTAGTGATTTGGGGTGTCTCATAAGAAACATAAGAATATCCATGCTGGCTCAGACCAATGGTCCATGTAACATACTATACTGACCATGGCCAACACCAGATGCTTTGGGGGAATGAACAGAACAGGACAATTATCAAGTGACTATCTGTTGTCCAGTCCCAACATCTAGCAGTTAGAGGCTAGGCTTGAATGTATGCGTACCAACTTGAAACTCCTAAAAAAGCCTGTTTCAAAGTTTAAGTGCTCAGTACACTCTGAAAATCAGACTTCTTTAAAGTTTCTCAAGTTGGACACCCAAAATCAGTAGTTACTTACATTTTTATAGTGATTTAAATTTGACCCTGAAAAACCTGACACACAAGTGCAGTAATCCAAAATCACACCAATAGTTCCACTGAAGTCAATAGGTCTGATTCAGGTCTCACAGAAGTTTGACACTTGTGAAGTCAGCTGGCTTCAATGTTTCTTTTATATACTGTTGTGAGAGACAAATCAAGCCCAATGGGCCCACTTGCGTAAGTAAGGACTATTTTTGTGAGTAATGGGGCTTGAAGGACAGAACACCTTAGAACCAGGCTACAAAAGAGTTGTATTTACAACTCCCTGTTTTCACACACTCCACAAGTCAGACCTTTCCAAGTTTCCAACTTTCAGTTTCTGGGCTGAAATTTTTTCTTGTTTAGTTTCTGGCAAATAGGTTGTTTCTGTCTCTCTTTATCTCTCAAATTTGATCAAATATCTGCATCTATTTTTGAGTTCTGTGAGTATGAAAAAAAACAACTTTTCTCACTTTTTGTCATAAGGTTTGCTGAAAAAAATCGCTGAACTTCAAAAGCTGGTAAATACTCCACATTCAGAAGTATGCTCACAGCTAAGTTTGAAACAACGAGATTGTGTAATAAAGTTATACGCTACTGAAAAATTACTTCTGCTTGTGCTCAGGAGCATCTACTAATATGTTTAGTAAGGTCTGAAAAAATTCCCTCTTAAAGTGATGTAATGTATCACTTATTTTCACTTATCTGGCCCGACCATAGCTTGATGTTCTCAGGCTGATGCTGGAACAATTTGCACAAGGAGGATTGTCTCCCTGAAACATACTGTGACAAAGTTTGTCCTCTACCTTGGTGGGTCCTGCACCTATTGGTCGATTTGCTTGCCTCAGAGATTCACCATGTGGGTCAGGAAAACAGCCCAGAGAACTTCCCCTCTGGTAGAAGCCACAGTCCAGGTCAATTCCTCCTGTGTCTGATAAGGAGTTGGGAGGTTTGGGGGGAACCTGGGCCTGCCCTCTGCTCTGGGTTCCAGCCCAGGGCCCTTTGGACTGCAGCTGTCTAGAATGTCTCCTGGTACAGCTGTGCAACAGCTACAGCTCCCTGAGTTACTTCCTTATGGCCTCCTCCCAACACCGTCTTTATCCTCACACAGGATCTTTCTCCTGGTGTCTGATAATGTCTTCTCACTCTCACCTCTTAGTGCCTCTTGCTCCTAGCTCCTCGCATGGACACTGCAAACTGAAGTGAGGTCCTTTTTAATTCAGGTGCCCTGATTAGCCAGCCTGTCCTAATTGTTTCTAGCAGTTTCTTCTTAATTGGCTCCAGATGGCCAATTAGCTTGCTTGCCTTAGCTGATTCCAGCAAGTTCCTGCTTGTTCTGGAACTGCCCGTGTTACCTTACCCAGGGAAAAGGGATCTATTTAATCTGGGACTAACATATCTGCCTTCTAACACTCTCCTGTAGCCATCTGGCCTGACTTTGTCACAATACAAATAAAAATCCACCAAAAACCACAATGCCTTAAAACAAGGCTAACTCATCCATTATAAAGAAATTACATATATACATACAATGTGGGATGTAAAAACATATCTGCAATAAGCTTCTTAGTTCTGGCATTTAAATATAAAGATGGAAAATGATAAAGATGATATAATTCTCAGCAGAAATAGATGCTGCCATCTGCACAATGCCAGTTAATCTAGGCACTGTGTCTTGGAGAGTTTGAAAGAATATCAGGTAGGTTCTGAGATTTTGCATGTAGAAAATACAGTTGTGATTATTCACCAATCCTTCACTGAAAAATTGAAAAGCTACAAGGGTTGATTCTCTATTACCTTGTATTTCATATAGTCTGATTCCAATTTGGTAGCACTTTACACCCACTTTGCACTGACATAAATGAATATCCAAAGCGCAAAGCATGGAGAATCCAACTGGTCAATAATAGTTTGTGGAAGGCTGTTCAAGTGTTAACAGAAACCCTTGCTTTCTGAACAAGGACTTTTTTAAAACCAGCATACATAGTGAAAGAATGAGGTGGTAAATGCTTCCACTGGGCTTACTAGAGGTACTATGCTATACAATTTGACTATCTTATTTATTGGGATATAAAATTTCTTGGAATGGCTGCTATATATTGTCCTTTCCCTAAAGGTACCTCCCCACAAATTTTATGTTTCTTTTTTTTAACTTAGGAAACTCTTTGCAAAAGTGTATTCAACTCTGCCAAGATCCAAACATTTTATTTAGAGGCACATCTATTTATGTGAAAAATGAAGATTTATTTATTATTTCTCCTTTTCTTTATGGATATTTGGTGACATGCATCCTATTATAAGTTACAAGATTTTCTTTTTCTTATCTAAGAGCTCCCTCTCTTTAAAATGCCAACAGGAAAGGGCCTTGGAGTTGGAAGAGTAGAGCTGATTGGGAATTTTTTGACCAAACGTTTTTCATTGGAAAATGCGGTGTCCCAGAAAAAGTGTCAGTTTCAATGAAATTTCCCATTTGGAAAATAATCTTGAAAAGAAGTTTTAAAATTATCAAAACAGGATTTTTTGACATTTTTAAATGAAAAGTTCCATTTCAACCTTGGAACTGATAGCAATTACCTTAGAAAACTCATGAAGGACAGGTCAGAACCCATAGGACTGGAGAAGGACAAACATAGTACCTATCTTCAAAAAGGGGAACAAAAGGGACCCAGGGAATTAAAGACCAGCCAGCCTAGCTTTGATACCTGTAGAGACACTGGAACAAATGACTAAACAATCAGTTTGTAAGCACCTAGATGATAATATGGTTATAAGTAATAGCCAACATGGATTTGTCAAGAACAAATCTTACCTATCTTCCTTCTTGGACAGGGTTACTAGTCTAGTGGATGCGGGGGAAGCAGTAGACGTGATAGATCTTGATTTTAGTAAAGATTTTGACACAGTCCCACTTGACATTCTCCTAAGCACACTAGGGAAATGTAGTCTAGACGAAATTACTATTAGATGAGTATACAACTGATTGAAAGACCATGCTCAAAGAGTAGTTACCAATATCTTGCTGTCATTTACCCTCTGTGCCCTAATTTCCTTATATATAAAATGGGGATAATGATAATGACCTCTCTTATAAGGAATTTTGAGATCTATAGATGAAAAGTGCTATGTAAGAGTTAGGTATTATTATTATTAAAGCTGCACTACCTAGGCTTTCCCTGGCCATGACTATCCCTGGAACTCCTGTTAGAAGGGAGATCCTCAAAGTGAAGGGGTTGTCTGAAAGGTAATATGGCTTTAGGTGAATGGGATTGAAGCCTTAGTGTAAGTCCTGCGGCCTGAAGCCTTAAAAAATAGGGTCAGTATTATCACCTGGTGGTTAATGTGAGAAATGCAGCCCAGAGCTGCCTATGAATTGTGAATGGGCTGGGGCTTCACTGGGGTGGAAGCTCTCTAACAGCGCCTGTTGGAGAGTAAAGAGAGTTGACTAAAAGGGCCAGGCCTTGTTTTCATTTGTCTGATGTGTCAGTTTGGGGTATTTTGGTTTAAATTCACTTACGTTTTGTGTTTGGGTGCAATCGAATGCAACTGAACTTTCTAGGAAACACAGGGACAAGACAACTGGGTTGCCTGGGGTCACCCTGATTGAACCTACTGTCAGGCTCAGTTGGGGGAAAGGAGACTGGATAGATCTAAAGGAGATGTTGGGGGAAGCCTGCTGCTGGTAGTGAGGACTCTGTCAAGGGTCCTAGCTACCACTCCCGCCTCCCTAAGAGACTGTTGAACAGTAGACAGTGCAGAGCTATGGCAGCTTCAAGGCATTAGATGCAGCTTGGTGGCAATGGATGTTGCAGACCAGCAGTGGCAACAGCTCCAACATGCCACATAGCACAGAGTGGCAGAAACAGCAGCTTCTCTGATGCAACTGATGGCTGTGGGACTTCTGAGGAAATGGACAGTGCAGAGAGGCAGCAGCGCTAGGTAGCATGAGTTGACATCATGTAGGGAACTGAAGCCTCCCTAAGAGACTCTGGTGCACGGATCCATACCCAGCAACTAACACTGAAATCACTCCATCTGCGTTAGATAGTTGAGGCCCCAGAGAAGCCCTGACCTGCAAGAATCCTGAGACTTCTCCAGCTTAGGACAGCTAACTGTGAGTGGGGAGCAGGAAGGGGCTAGAGGACTAGATTAGGACTACTGTTAAAACACCTGGGGGTGAGGGATGGAGAATTTTATATAATTTGTTAATGTGCTAATTTCTGGTTTTCCCAAATTCATTCTGTTCTTCCCCTCTTTTCTCCCCCTAATAAAGTTGTTTTGTATTTTAACCCCTCGACTCAATGTTTGCTGGTAGGAAAGTAATGCCCATTAAGGGTACACGGGGTGGTAGATAGTAGTTACATGGAGACTATGGGGTTTGACATGACTGGTACCTGGCTGGAGTCAGCATTTTGCCAATCCAAGCTGGCATACGCTTCATGGGGTCCCCAGATGTTGTTGGAGAGACAGCTGACACCCTCTTTCCACCCAGGAGGGAATGAGGTTTAAGGAACATGTTCTAGGTCAATATGTTTTACCTGGGTGATATGAGAATAGCAACAGATGTGAATGATGCTAAAACAAAATGATCTGGCACTTCATGCAATCAGTGATTATGCAGAATTAAAAGCTTGACATATTTGATCAAAGGGAAAACATTTACAAATTTATTGGAAAAGAGATGGCCACTAACTGCTGTCACCACTGCTTCAGCTTTGGAGGACCAAGCTACAACTGCTTACAGCAGAATTATCTTTCACACTAGAGGCTCTCATGATCATCTAGATTTCATAAGAATAACTAATTCCTTTTTAAAATAAAGCCCAAGGAAATCACACTGTGGTAATGCAGTATTGCCAAAATGGCACTCCAGAATGATGGAGAGACATGGGTTTTCAGAAAGGGAACAGCAGGATGGCTCACATGTGAGTGGTTGTGCTGAATCTGCCAAAATAGATCTAATTCCTTCCAGCAAAATCATCTAGCACCAGAGATTTTGTAAACTGCAGAAGCATTAATTCAGATCTCCTCCTACATACTGCAGCAGAGAATCTAACTGTGCATTGGGCAAGGCCAGATAAAAGAGAAATGTAAGCTAAACTCGCTGACATCAGGACAATTATTTTGGAGAAGAGGCTTTTTTAAACACCTAGAGTTCAATTTTTCACAATCAGTAATTAATTACGGCACCAAATCTATTAATGATTTCTGATTGCAGAGATCATATGAGCTATCTCATGTAACATATTATTGCTCTCAACACTCAGATAAGACTTACTTCTAAGATGCAATGTCATATTACACAAAGGAAGACTGGATAAAAGTAACTTCCCCCACCCCCCATTAGAGAACTTTAAACTAATAAGAAAACTAAAAGAAAATCCAATAACACATTTCAATGCTATTCCTTCAACATGTTTATATGGTCATAAGAAAGTACCATCAAGGGAATTGGTCTGTGGTTGTCTAAGCTTTCTAAAGGAAGAGGACTGGACAACCTAAGAATCTTTTTATGCATGAGGATGAATGCCAAATTGTCTAGCTCTTGTTTGAGTTTCTTGCTCAAGAAAAGAAGAAATAATTTCACATTTTAAAATAAACATAATAATTTTTTTAAATCTCAAGATAGAACTGAAACTCTTAATTTCTCCAGTATGTAATATGATGGATTTTTCATATCAACACAAGCAATAACTGGAAATAACAGTTAAAAATTATATGCACTAAACTAGAGCTATTGACTGTATCCATTTGTCTTTCACTAGTAAACAAAAAATATCATTGTGGTATGGACTTGATTGATGGAAAGATATTGTTTGCAATGTATTCAATAAGAAAATAATCCAGTTTTAAAATACAGTTTCAAATGTTGGTGTTTAAGATGAGTTTTTCCATCATCAGTATTTCCCATATGTAGTAAACCAACAAGTAGCCCCTGGATGATCCTTTTCCTTCTTAATCACATTCAGTTTAAGTCATCTACATGGTCTCAGTCTGTGACAGAGATTATAACATAGATGAAAATTAAGTCTCACTGGGTAAAATGAGGGAAGATTGATTGTCAGGGCGTTAGCATATTGATATGCTGCTGATGTCTATAACCACTGCTATCAATGAGGGCCTCACTGAGAAATATTTTAGCATGAGTACAGCCATGAGACTGAAGAACTGCCACAGAATAGTTGCATTGCCTGTAGCAGCCTGGGAGGAGAAATCTTCCTCATCCCAACTGTTGGGATGTTACCGGCTTGCAAAGACAACATTGTAAAGTTCTTTATGGTACTCACTGTGATAGTCTATAATATAAAACAAACTCTTGTTTCAATGCTATATCTGGCTGTCACATTCACGCTAACACTTTTTCATGAAATTCCAGGAGTGCAGTTTTCCAAATGTAGTACACTCATACATGTTGCTGAAATCAATGAGATTTCCTTGTATCCCAAATTGGGAGAAAATTTCAGAAGACAGTTTTTGAGATAGGAGGGAATGTACTGAGACTGTAACAGAATGTTGAGAACCTCGATATCAAGTTGATGTAACTCCATCCCTGGGCATGCTCAAGGAACACAGCTCTAGGGCATATAAAGAATGCGAACTTTGATCTGTGGTTTGCTGACTCTTTCACAGCTCTGATCAATTCCAAAGTAGAATGGCAAAAGTAGCAGAACACAGATCAGATTTATTTCATTCTGCCAGCTAACCAGTCTTGGAAATTTCAAGGAGAATGACAAGAAGAATCATTTGAGGCATCCCCTTTTTTCCGTGACCCTTTTCAGGGGAAGAGAGAAATAACTCTGCTTCTTTCCCACTAAAGAGACATGCTTTAGAGAAATAATCTCACTATGTTATACAGCTATTTTACTTCATATATTGTTGTATACAAATGTCTTACATTTTGGTGGGAAAATTCTTCTTTTCTATTGGTAAGCCTCCCTGGTGACCACTGTAAACTTTGAGCTTCATATCAGGAAGAAAGTGGAGTAGAAGAGACTTATTTGTTTTACATGTATGTTTAGGTCTCTGACAGCCATTTGGCACTCTAATTTAAGTCACTTGGAGCTGACATGCCCATCTGACATTACCATGTAAAATCATAATATCTTTTCAATTAACTTATTTCTGGGCCTGTGTTCTAGATCTGGACTAGCTGAATCCAGTGAACTGTTATCTTTTTCCATTTTGTTACACAATGACAAAAAAAAGCAATGCAAAAATCTTTTTGAATTCTGATGAACACCTCTCTTTTTATGGTGCCGTAATTGAGAAGCCATTTGTCCATTCCACTTCAAGCTAGGAAGATAAATTCATCTTCATCTAGGGTTGCCAGTTTTGGTTGGATGTATTCCTGGAAATTTCTTCACATGACATAATCTTTAATTAAAGCATTAATCTTTAATTAAAGATTCCTGGAGACTCTAGGACAATCCTATAGGGTTGGTAACCCCATCATCAGCTGCTGACCAACCCTACTGAATTTTGAGGCCAGTGTTGCTTTTTTGAAGGAAGCCAGAAGTTGGTTTATAACTAGGGTATAGACTAATCGCAGTTAACTCTCATGATTAACTCAAAAAAAGTAATAGCTACTTAAAAAATTAATCACAATTGAATGCAGTTTTAATAGAATGCCAACTGACATTTATTAAATATTGTGGATGTTTTTCTACATTTTCAAATATTTGATTTAATTTTACAACACAAAATATACTTTATATTATTATTTTTGTTACAAATATTTGCACTGTAAAAATGATAAACAAGAGAAATTGTATTTTTCAATTCACCTAATATAAGTACTGTAGTGCAATTTCTTTACTGTGAAAGTGCAACTTACAAATGTAGATTTTTTTTTTGTTACATAACTCCACTCAAAAAGAAAAAAAATGTAAAATTTTAGAGCCTACAAATCCACTCGGTCCTACTTCTTGTTCAGCCAATCACTAAGACAAATATTTATGGGAGATTATGCTGCCCGCTTCTTATTACAATGTCATCAGAAAATGAGGACAGGTGTTCCATTGTACTTTTCTAGACAGCATTGCTAGGTATTTACGTGCCAACTATGAACATTTGTATGTCCCCTCTTGCTTTGGCCACCATTTCAAAGGACATGCTTCCATGCCTCATGACGCTAGTTAAAAATAATGTATTAATTAAATTTGTAACTGAACTTGCGGGGAAATTGTATGTCCTTCTCTGTTTTACCCACATTCTGCCATATATTTCATGTTATAGTAGTTTCAGATGTTGTTTGTTTTACGAACACTTTCCCTACAGATTTGACAAAATGCAAAGAAGGTACCAATTTGAGATTTCTAAAAGTAGCTATAGCACTCAACCCAAGGTTTAAGACTCTGAAGTGCCTTCCAAAATCTGCGAGGGATGAAGTGTGGAGTATATTTTCAGAGGTGTTAAAAGAGCAAGAGTCTAATGCAGAAACTACAGAACCACCAAAACAACAACAACAACAACCTTTTGTTGATGAAATCTGACTCAGATGATGAAAATGAATGTGCATCATTCCGCACTGCTTTGGATCATTATCGAGCAGAACTCGTCATCAGCATGGAAGCATGTCCTCTGGAATGAAGGGACATATGAATCTTTAGCGCATCTGGCACGTAAAGATCTTGTGACACCAGCTACAAATGAATGCCTGTTCTCACTTTCAGGTAACATTGTAAACAAGAAGCAGGCAAAATTTGTTTGTTTGTCTGAGCAATTGGCTGAACAAGGAGTAGGACTGAATGAACATGTAGGCTCTAAAGTTTTACCTTATTTTATTTTTTTGAGTGCAGTCATTTTTAACATAAGAACATAAGAACATAAGAACGGCCGTACCGGGTCAGACCAAGGGTCCATCTAGCCCAATATCTATCTACGGACAGTGTCCAATGCCAGGTGCCCCAGAGGGAGTGAACCTAACAGGCAATGATCAAGTGATCTCTCTCCTGCCATCCATCTCCATCCTCTGACGAACAGAGTCTAGGGACACCATTGCTTACCCATT
The DNA here is from genome assembly GCF_025201925.1 of Gopherus flavomarginatus. Taxonomy (NCBI): domain Eukaryota; kingdom Metazoa; phylum Chordata; order Testudines; family Testudinidae; genus Gopherus; species Gopherus flavomarginatus. The sequence goes on from NC_066617.1 coordinate 36,910,751, forward strand.
GTGGCTAATAGCCATTAATTGACTTAACCTCCATAAATTTATCCATTTCTCTTTTAAACGCTGTTATAGTCCTAGCCTTCACAACCTCCTCAGGCAAGGAGTTCCACAAGTTGACTGTGCGCTGCATGAAGAACGTTCTTTTATTTGTTTTAAACCTGCTGCCCATTAATTTCATTTGGTGACCCCTAGTTCTTGTATTATGGGAATAAGTAAATAACATTTCCTTATCCGCTTTCTCAACATCACTCCTGATTTTATATACCTCTATCATATCCCCCCTTAGTCTCCTCTTTTCCAAGCTGAAGAGTTCTAGCCTCTTTAATCTTTCCTCATATGGGACCCTCTCCAAACCTCTAATCATTTTAGTTGCCCTTTTCTGAACCTTTTCTAGTGCTAGAATATCTTTTTTGAGGTGAGGAGACCACATCTGTACACAGTATTCAAGATGTGAGCGTACCATGGATTTATATCAGGGCAATAATATATTCTCAGTCTTATTCTCTATCTTCTTTTTAATGATTCCTAACATCCTGTTTGCTTTTTTGACTGCCTCTGAACACTGCGTGGACATCTTTGGAGAACTAACCACGATGACTCCAAGATCTTTTTCCTGACTCATTGCAGCTAAATTAGCCCCCATCATATTGTATGTATAGTTGGGGTTATTTTTTCCAATATCCATTACTTTACATTTATCCACATTAAATTTAATTTGTCAATTTGTTGCCCAATCACTTAGTTTTATGAGATCTTTTTGAAGTTCTTCACAATCTGCTTTGGTCTTAACTATCTTGAGTAGTTTAGTATTATCTGCAAACTTTGCCAACTCACTGTTTACTCCTTTCTCCAGCTCATTTATGAATAAATTGAATAGGGATTGGTCCTAGGACTGACCCTTGGGGAACACCACTAGTTACTCCTCTTCATTCTGAGAATTTACCATTAATTCCTACCCTTTGTTCCCTGTCTTTTAACCAGTTCTCAATCCATGAAAGGACTTTCCCTTTTATCCCATGACAGCTTAATTTACTTAAGAGTCTTTGGTGAGGGACCTTGTCAAAGGCTTCCTGGAAATCTAAGTACACTATGTCCACTGGATCCCCTTTGTCCACATGTTTTTTGACCCCTTCAAAGAACTCTAATAGATTAGTAAGACACGATTTCCCTTTACAGAAACCATGTTGACTATTGCTCAACAGTTGATGTTTTTCTATGTGTCTGACAATTTTATACTTAACTATTGTTTCGACTTGTTTTGTACATAAGTCTACATTTGTAAGCTCAACTTTCATGATAAAGAGATTGTGTAACCTACACACCTCCTAGGTGTGGTGTTCTGTCGCATATAGTGGCACTGACAGAGAGAGAGATGAGTTTCCTCTACAACCTTAGCTAGCAGCCTGATGACAACTGGGGTTTGTTAGTGTTATAATTACACTACAGTATTTGAATTAGGTGAATTGGAAAATACTTTTTCTTTTGTTTTTTACAGTGCAAATATTTGTAATCAGAAATAAATATAAAGTGAACACTGTACACTTTATTTTCTGTACTATAATTGAAATCAATATATTTGTAAATATAGAAAACATCCAAAATATTTAAATAAATAGTTATTCCATTATTGTTAAACAGTGTGATTAATCATGATTAATTTTTGTAATTGCTTGACAGCCCTACTTATAACAGAAACTCAGTTTCAGATATAAAGATGAGTGACTATGGCAACTCCAAAATACTCCCATCTGACTCTGACTCCTGGGATATTGACGAAGTTGTATGACTCTTTGTATGTGACTTATATTTGTGCTGTGTAGTTGTATATGTGAGTGCTAGGGCCTGGGAGTATGTCTGCATCCAGGCACACATGACTGAGGTAGGAATTAGGTTAGATAGGAGCTGGTGATTATCAGGAGGAATCAAGAGTTGTTTAGCTGGGTGTGGGGATTCCAATTTAAATTTTTGCCTAGGGTTTAACTTAAATGTTTAAACTCCTGGATCCAATTCTTAAAAGTTTTTAATTTGAAAACATTCCTTTTAAAAATATATACAAATGTTCTTTGATTCTCTTTTCTTCTGCTTTTCCATGTTTATGATATCACTCACTAATTGTGTTTACAAGAAAAAAATAATCCAAGAAGCTTAAAAAGATCAAATCAAATCATCATCATCATGCAAAGCCATATGTAACCAAAAGGGACTAAAACAAGGAAAATTGAATTTTAAGGCTCCAAACTCTATTCTATATTCTTACTGTTGTGTTTATAATTGCAGAGATCTCCCAACAGTGCATGATATTAGAGTGATCATGTGGCTTAATTACAGAATTTAGCAGGTGATAATATGATAGAATTAACACACTGTGTAATGTACTCACTATGTAATTCTGATAGTTTTCTATTACATGTCTATGTACTCACTGTATTATTAATGCAAAATGATGTAGACTTGTTGCTGTGGCAATTAAAGGTGATATTTTCCAAAGGACCAAAAGGAATTAGACATCCAAATCCCACTGAAACCCTGCCTCCTTCAGTTCCCAATGACATCCATTACATATTCGAATGGATGTGGGGGAATTTGGGTCTCAATCCTGCAAGATGCTGAGCACTCAATCCACCAAAACACATAAGTCATAATCATATGGGTTGGTGACAATCATACACACAAGCTTAGCCAGAGTTCTGCAATGTGGAACAGTATTATTATATTTCACCTCTATGAAGGCCAAATTGTGTGTATTCTTTGTTGTGTGTGTAGATGTCTGTGAGACCATCAGTCCTGGAAAAAGCATGGCACTCTAACAAGCATGTTAGGTTTTCTCACTGTCATTTATGGCACTATTACATGAATGTGTGGAAATGCATATTTCTCTGTAACCTGGATATTATGGGTTTCTGCCTCCAGCAAAAATATTTTAAGATATATAAGAATCCCTCCTTTTTCATTTGAGTTTCTTCACAGTGCATTAATAAGAAATGGCCTTTTGTTTGTGAAGAAAACTCAAGATTAAATTATTGCAAAAACAATCAGGTTGTTTATTTTTTGCACATACACAAGGAACTATCCCAGACTTTGAATCACCAAAATGTGTACGTGCCTCCACTAAACAATTGCATGATATCATTGCTAAATAACTTGTCCTTTAAACATGTTATTGATGCTTATGGGACTATCGACTGAACTGTGCTCTTTGCTACACAGCATTTGCAGAAATGAGGTTTTTGGAATGTAAGCTGTTCAAAGCGGGGACCTTATCTTTTTATTTGTACTGTAAAACACTTGGCGCATTGCAGATATTAATAAAGGAATTAACAATGCCAAACAAATATGTGAAATAATTATAATGATATCAATTCACTCATTGCCCAACCTACATTTTTCTTGAGTTCATCATTTGCTCTGTTCAACCTCTAAATCCATAAATTAGAAATATACACATCTGGCAAAATTACTTTAGTCTTTGCCTGCTTTCTATTTAATAATTGAACTTCTGCCGTGTAGGAGACTTCCTCATGCTATGTTTACATAAATCATTTCCTTGTTGCAGCTTCGTATTGTCCATGCGATGTGAAAGCAGCAGATGTGAATGCTGATAAAACAAGAAGGCCTGAGAAGGAGACAGCTCCCAGAATTGGTTGCAAAATGCTGCACACAATCAATGATATACATGCAGAAATTATGAGCTTGACATGTTTGGTCAAGGTGAAAACATTTGCAAATTCATCTGAACAGGGAAGGCCAGGGGAGGCTGCTACGAGTTTGCACCCTGGAGGGCTTGGCTGCAATTGCTAGCGGCAATGTCAGCCTCCCTCCCAGAGGGTCCTGCAGTTACTTAGCAGCAACAGCCGGCGAAACAGCCAGCTTGTAGATGACCCAGCTCTGACAACAGCAGATGCCTCTGTATAAAAAATGAAGCCCTTTTGTTTCCATTCATTATACTAAAACATCCGATAGGGCCTGATAAATCTACTATGCACTTCCACATGAGATAGGTGGCAGAATCTGGCCCATTGATTCCTGCGTAAGGATGGCAGGCCTAAAAGCAGTAGTAACTCTTTATAGTTACTTATTCCAGCCAACTAGAGATACATTTAAAATTCTTACTAATTTTCATTATGCCTGTTGTTCAGACAGGCCTCAGACTATTTGGGAATCTAATGCAGTAATTCCTGGAGTGTAATAATAGGTATATCTGCCATCTAGTGCAATAATCGGTATATCTGCAACATTCCCCAATATGATCCAAAACTGCGATATGATGCATGTGAGCTATCCCCTTGGCATGTGTGAAGCCCCAATGACTTCAGTGGATCTACACCAAGTTACACCTGCTAAGGATCTGGCACAAGATATTCAGATGGGTAAATTCAGACTTACAAAAATGTTTGGGCAGAGCCTCATAGAATATCAGGGTTGGAAGGGAACTCAGGAAGTCATCTAGTCCAACCCCCTGCTCAAATCAGGACCAATCCCCAGACAGATTTTTGCCCCAGATCCCTAAATGGCCCCCTCAATAATTGAACTTACAATCCTGGGTTTAGCAGCACAACCCTGGGTTTAGCAACTTTTACTCACATTATTCCCTGTGCAGGTAGCCATACTGAAGTCAATGGCACTACTGATATGCAGATGTGGGCTGCTCACATGAGTAAGCATAGCAGATTATCATAAGGCTAGAGAAGGATGCTGAAGTTTTTCCTTTCCTATGAATAAATAAATCAGTTTAGGAGGTGACTCATGGCCTAAAGCTTGTGGGTGAGTTTTAGGGATGTCCTCAGAATTCATTTCTTCTTCTGTTGGCCGTATATTTTTATTCCCTCATACCTCACCTAACAGTCCTCCCAAATCCTTGTGACCCTTCTCTAGACTGCCTCAGCTTTGGATTGTCTGGATAATCAGATCCTGAGCATGTCTAGTTATCTATGGGCTTGTCTGTACAGAGGCACAATGTGTACTGTTTGAAACGGCACCACATTAAAATGCACTAAGGAACCTTTAGTGCTCACCAGGAAGGTCTCCATCTACTAACTAATGTGAAACACATTAGTGTGCTTTAGACATCATATTCCGATAGAGTGCATTTCCCAACTGTGTAGACAAGCACTTTATTATCGATATATACTGAAGATTGATATTTCCATTGATAGATGGAGGTTTAGTTTAGAGGTTTTACTAAAAAGCATGGAAAAGAAGAAAGGAAATGGAAAGAAAGGAAGGAAGAAGCAACAACACAAGGAGATGTAATTGCTGCCTCAGGGTGAGATTCTGTCCTATGTGCTGGCCAGGGGTGAAGAGGGGCCAGTTTGTGGCTGTTAGAAGACTTTGCATAGCAGAGTAGTAGTTCCACTGCCGTGAGCAGGATGCAGAAAACTTTTTACTCCATGCTTGGCCAGCTCTGCTGCTCAGTGCTGGGAAAGAAACAGGGATGCCTCATGGCTCTTCCTCATCCCTGCCCCACTTCTCCCCCCTTCCCTCACACTCAGTTTCAGAAAGCTATCATATACTGCAGAACTCACCGGGAAAAAGAACACTTTTGGTGAATGGAGTCTCCAGGAATTAAAGATTAATCTTTAATTAAATGTTATGTCATGTTATGAAAACTCCAGGAATATGTCCAACCAAAATTGGCAACCCTAGACTCCATTCACCAACGATATTCTGCCTGCACATTCTACAGGAGTGCAAGACATAGAGGGTAGCTCCTTCTGTTTTCTCCTCACCCACTATGTGCAGCTGCCCAGGTAGAATCTGGGCCAGAGTGATTAACTCAAGGTTTTCATGTACATACAGATGGGTCTTTTATTTCGCCATTTGGTAGAACCTCTAGTGCAGCTCAGAGACAGGGTCCCTTAATTATTTTTAGAGGGTGCTTTTAGAAAAGAATTGCTGAATAGACTAGAAAAACCTCACAGATAATGGGACATAAATATAAGGAGAGTGGCTCATACAGCTAGTTTACAGATATCATCCATCAAAAAATATCCTACTCTGTCAGAGAGTTTATTGTTGCCCTCATGGAAATACTTAAACAAATAGAAGTTCGGTGTTATTTTTGTAGCCTGCAGTGAAATTGTTGATGTGCTGAACCCTCATTTTGCATGGTTTGCTTGCAAATTAAACATTAATCCATTCTCTTAATTTTATGTTAACATGTTCCAATATAAAAACCTTATCTTGAAAAAGTAAAATGCCTATTTTTCATAATGATTAATGATGAAATAGTATGTTACTCATTTCCACTCAGTTTTCTTTTTCTCTCTTTCTTTGCTTTGATAATTGCTAAAGCTGATAGGGCCAGATTCAGAGAGGATATGTAAAGTAATATATGTTACTAAACCATAAGTGGGTGATAATATATGTAAGGGAATTGTAATTTACCAAGTTCTCCTTCCACACTGCTGCAAATCAGCAGTAACTCCATGGAAATTGTGGTGTAAAACAAGGATAAGTAAGAGGAAAATCATGCCTGGTGAATCTAACTGAATATTGGTGTCATTCATACACCAAAGAGCTGGATAGAAAGTGTCAGTCAAAGTATAGGAAGGATATCTAACATTCTTTACACCTTCCTGTTAATTGTTTTTCACTCCTCTTTTGTGCCCAGCAAGTCATACCAGCTGAAGTTCTTCTATATTCCCTTAGACTCAGTTAGATATAGCATGCTAAATTCGGAAGTACTTTTGGAAAGGTATAAGATATCTTTTAGTAAATGAGTGTGATTCAAAAGGTGTTGGTATTGTACATGGTGAGTGAGCAAGAAGAAGATATAGATTATACTAATTTAGACTCCCACATTCATCTATAAATCTGGCCCAAATATATGGCCTGAGTTTAGAGGATTTGCCAAAGGATATAAATCAGGGCAGGAATTGATCCATAAGGTTTTTACAGTTTGGGGAGGAATCCTGATATGAAATAGAAAATGAGAGTTCTTAGATTCTTCATTACTTCAGAAATAATAGGCTATTTTCATTTTGTTTTAATACTGTTTTAGCAAGAAAAATAATGATTATTGTTACAGTAGGGGCTATTGTTAGACATTTTTACAGTCACAAGTATTTAGCAAGAGAGTTGTTTTCCAATCCTTAAACTACTATTTATTTGGAAATTGGTTTACATTCTACAGTGTGACACTGTGCATTTGTACTACTCTTGTCACTAGTATGGCTGATGCCAGGTAAAATCTCAGGAATGCCTACTTTAATCAAAGCAATATAATTTAAAACAAACTGGATAGTTTCTACTGCATATCAAGAGAAGGATACTTTTCAATAATGTGAAAAATGTGTGTAGCTTCCTCCAAAGTGTTCTTGAAATTTTGAGAGAGTATCTGAAGATAGATATGTATAACAATCAATGCCTGCTTCTGAATCATAATCACTGCTAACTTCTTTAAGTTACCAGTTCATATACTCCAGATAAACTTACTTGTATTTAAAACCCTAGAGGGTTCTTGTAGACTGAGGTAATATTCATAGACAAGATTCTAGGAATTATTGATCTGAATAGACTTATATCTCTAAATCAGTGGTGGGCAACCTGCAGCCCGTGGGCTACATGCAGCCCATCAGGGTAATCTGGTTGCGGGCTGAAAGACATTTTGCTGATGGTGACCATCCGCAGACAGGCCTACCCACCTACCCCCACACCCCACCCCGCAGCTCCCAGATGATCAGCTAAAAATATTCTCATGTATAAACAAAGGCAGAAAAAAAAGGCAGAAAGTTCTTGGACAGTTTCAGCAATAGCTAGTAATGAGGCACTTCAGCAAGTTCCTCTTAAATTGTAGGCAACACTGCAACAATCTATTTACCTCAGTGTGGAATGGGAATGCATTGTGAAATTTAACTAATAGCCCTGTTTACAAAATCTTTGAATTATTTATCTTAATATACATAATTCTAGCAGGAATGGCTCCTGGATAAAATTAAGTGTATTAGAAACACTTGGTTAGCATCCTAATTTTTTATTTGGCAACTTAGTTAATTGTTATAACTCAAGCTCTGGAAGAATCTATGGCACCAGGCCCACCAAACTGGACAATACATGATACCACAACATCATCAATTTATCAAGACTACTCCTAATCAGAGCTGTTGTCATAAACAGATAGTTAAGGGTTAATAGAACAGAAGTACTTCATGTCTCTTTTGCCTGTAAAAGGTTAACAAGTTCAGAGAGCCTGGCTGTCACCTGACCAGAGGACCAATCAGGGGACAGGATACTTTCAAATCTTGAGGGAGGGAAGTTTTTGTGTGTGCTGTTAGTTTTTGGTTGTTGTTCACTCTGGGGGCTCAGAGGGACCAGACGTGCAACCAGGTTTCTCTCCAATCTCTCTAATATAGTCTCTTATATGTCCAGAATAGTAAGTACTAGGTAGATAAGGCAAGTTAGGCTTATGTTTGTTTTCTTTATTTGCAAATGTGTATTTGGCTGGAAGGAGTTCAAATGTGTATTTTGCTGAAAGGATTTTAATTTGTACTTGTATACTTAGGCTGGGAAGGTATTCCCAGTGTATATAGCTGAAAGACCCTGTAACATATTCCATCTTAAATTTACAAAGATAATATTTACTGTTTTTCCTTCTTTAATTAAAAGCTTTTCTTGTTTAAAAACCTGATTTTTTTTTATTCTGGTGAGACCCCAGGGGACGGGGTCTGGATCCACCAGGGAATTGGTGGGGAGAAAGGAGGGAAGGGAGAGAGAAAGGTTAATTTTCTCTCTGTGTTAGGATTACTTTCTCTCTCAGGGAGAGTCTGGGAGGGGGAGGGAGAAGGAGGGGGATGGTGAATTTTCCTCTCTGTTTTAAGATTCAAGGAGTTTGAATCACAGTGATCTTCCAGGGTAACCCAGGGAGGGGAAGCCTGGGAAAGGCAATGGTGAGAGAAAGGGTTTACTTTCCTTGTGTTAAGATCCAGAAGGTCTGGGTCTTGGGGTTCCCCGGGCAAGGTTTGGGGGGACCAGAGTGTACCAGGCACTGGAATTCCTGGTTGGTGGCAGCGCTACAAGTACTGAGCTGGTAATTGAGCTTAGTACCCCATCTTTTGAACGCTAAGGTTCAGAGTGGGGAATTATACCATGACAGCTGTGATGCCTATTATATCAATATCCTCATTTAAAATGAGGCACTCTAGGTCACCCATCTTATTATTTAGACTTCTAGCACTGGTATATAAGCACTTTAAAAACTTGTCACTTTTTAGCTGTCTGCTATTACATGATATAGTTGAGTTCTTCATAGTAGGTGGTGTTAGAGAATTGTCAGTTGACCTTGTTAACATAGTCATCATGATTGAGAACTACTATGGCACCCCATTTGTCTGCTGGTTTGATAACTGTCTGGTGGTTCGATTTCAGGGACTGTATAGCTGTCACCTTGGCAGTGGAGAGATTGTGGTGGAGATGATGTTTGTTAAGGATGTCATAGTAGTTTATTTTTTTCCTGAAGCAATCAATATAATGATGAAGTGTGTGGTATCATCCACTGTGGAGTGTCCAATCAGATGATTCTTTTTTCTTAAGATTGTCAGTGGTTTTATGGCAGTTGTGGCTGGTGTCATCATTGTGAAATAATTTTTTGAGGAAAAGTCAATGAAAGAATTCTTCTAGTTCTCCGCATGTTAATATGGCATCCAGTTTTGTGATGGGGCAGAAGTTCAGTCTCTTGCAGAGTACAGGTAATTCATAGATTTCCACAGTTTCAACAACCACCACCCATCTATGAAACTCTCTGTAGAACACTCGCATACTGACATCAACTTCCTAGCAAATATGATCAGCTTCAACAATGGAACCCTGCAGAAAAACTATATATGCAAGAAACCCACAGATCACCACATTTACCTTCACAAATCCAGTAACCACCCAAAACACATCAAGAAATCTGTTATCTACAGCCAGGCACTCAAAGACCACAGCATATGCTCCAAAAAGAAAGCTTGGTTCACACTTAAAACCATCTTCACCAAAGAAGAGCAATTCACCAGAGAAGTAGATTGCATCATGGATTGGGCCACCGAAGTACTCTGAAAGAACCTGCTTCAATACAGAAAAAAAAACATCTCTGAGTGCGCAGCCCCAGTTATCACCTACCACCCACATTGGAACCATATGGTGTATCGTTAAATTATTAGAACTCATACTTGGGTGCTAATTGTTGGGACCACAACCTGACAGAAATCTTTCCCAAACCCTCTTTTCTAGCCTTCAAACAACACCCAGTTTCACCAAGCTCAACATTAGAAACAAGCTCTCCACCGATCAGGACACACCAACGTGGCACCCTGTCATAACAACAGCTGCAAATCCTACAGACATATCTCAACTGCTACAATGATCCATACCTCACATGACACACTCTTTAAGATTCATGGACCCTACACATCCTTATTACAATTTGTCGTATTCCTCATCCAGTGCATTTAAATACTCCAACAACTATGTGGGGAAACCAAACAATCACTACATTCTCAAATCAACTCACTTAGAAAAATGATAAAAGACAAAAACACCATGAGAGAACTGTTTTCACAAATAATCACTCAATATCTGACTTCTCAGTCCTTGTGCCCAAAGGAAACCTGCATATCACCTTCAAAAGATGAGCCAGGGAGCTTAAATTCACAACTTTGCTAACACTAACAATCACGGTCTTAATAAAGACACTGGATTTATGGCTTATTACAACAATTTGCAACCCACTCTCCATCCCCTCTTTTTTTCTCCTGTGATTGCACAGGTATTAACTGGCCACTTCACCTTGATTGGTCTCTTACAATATATTAATTATTTATGCTAAACAACCTGTTCCAAATTGTATTTAGCTGTGATACTCTGAATACCTCTCCCATTCCTGAAGAAGAACTCTGTGTAGATCAACAGCTTGTCCCTTTCACCAATAGAAGATGGTCCAATAAATGTTATTACCACTCCCACCTTATGTCACTTACTGTAATTTAAACATAATATGGTCAAAAAATCCACTGTTACTTGAACCAGCTCTAATTTTCTTGGTGTAGATTGGAATTGGGGAATGGACTAAACTCTTACCATGATATTGTGGGATACAGGGGTGTTATACTAATGAAAGACTGAACCTACTGAAATAATCAGCGTTTCTTCTGATCTCTGTGTGAAAGCATGATTTGTGTCCCTCGTGAAATAAGAACTAAAGAAAGGACGGCGAAGCTGCCACTTCATGCTCTTTATTGCCCTCTCTGCCCCAATACATATATCAAAGAAGATATTTCACCACAGGATCACAGACTTGTCAGAGGTGAAAATAGTAGAGAGTCATAAGAGCTCTGCAAAGAATCTTTACAGACTGGAAGGACTTTAATGCCTAGAGAGAGATGGAAAGAGCAAAGATGAAAGGGGGAAAGAATGTGGGAATCCTATGCATAAAATATAGTATATATGGTGAGGACCAGTGTGAAGTGGCTTGCTTCTAGAGGAGAAGAACTTTTGGAGAAACTCAAACTCCCAGTATCACAGGAACATCATCTTCCAGCCAAAGGGACAGTGCAGTATATCAGGGCAGATTTAAAAAACATACTGATTAAAATTTCCAAAGCAGGGCGGGAGATTTAGTCACATATTTTCCTCTAAAATTAATGTAAAACATTTGGTTAGACACCCTGCATTGCTTTGAAAAATATCAACCCATCTCTAGATTATTAATGTCCCGTTTATATTAAACATGCAGTTACATTTGACATCCCTGCTAAAATACAGTTAACATTAAATAAGAAAATCAATATTTAGAGCAAAATACTATATGAGATACTCCATTTGTTTATTATTTTAAGCATATGGAACTAGAGCTAAATATTGGATCCTACTCTCTGTGTGCTAATTATTGATAATACCCGAGTTTTGATGAAGAATGAGAATTTGATGAAGTTTTCTAAAATGGGCTAATGAAGGTGAGCAAGTGAAAAGGTAGCCAAAACTACCTTCTGAAATCATCAGAGGAAGTAGCAGACAACTAGATCTCTTTCAAAGAGGACAACATAGCAACTAGAGGTAGATAGGTTGGAGGTGATGAGTCATCCCTGTGCTAGACTCCAGTCAATCCACAAGGTAAGGAACTCATCCAGTGACTTGGAAGGGAGGTATATAAGCCTCACAGGAGAAACAACAGCTCAGTTTGCTCAATGTCACTTCATAGCTTGGAGCTCTCCCCTTCCTGATAGTGGTGACTCACTGTACAGACTTTGGCCTGCTCCCGCCCTTCTCTGACTCCAGCCTTGTTACCAGTTTTGCTCCAGCTGTGCCCTTGTTCCATTCTAGCTCCCAGCCCTACTCCTGCTTTGTTCCAAACTCACTCTTGACTCCTGATTCTGGCTCCAACTTCTGCTTCCAGTTTTTGGCCTGGCTGACCACTAGACACAACTGTCACTGCTCCAACCACTTGGCCAAACCCTCCACATCTCAGTTGTTGACAGTAGAGCCACGGGTCTGAATATGTATGGAGAAATATAAGGCTATAATGACTAGGTCAAGTTTTGGATAATTTGAATAAAGCTTCAAATAATCACTCATATTTCTGAATACATATCTAATTTTATGGTCCATCAACCCCTCATCTATATGGTATGTGACATATTTTACAGCCACTCTATATATACAAGAAGACCAAATAACAGGCACAACTTTGTTTGTAAAATGCATCTTGCATTTAAAAAACATTGTTAGTTTTCACTACCAGTTCATCCTCCTTCATAGATAATTTACTTTCAAAATGTACTGTCCAAATGTTTGCAAATTATGAATAATGTGAATTCCAGATGGAAAAAAGAATCCCCTCCTTCCATTCTATTTCTAATAATGTGATTCCTGCCAATCTGTAACTGAACATTTGTTCAATTTGGTGATATATTTCCATTCCTATTCAGTCTTATTTATTATTTGTATTATTGTAGCTCCTAAGAGACCTCATCATGGATCAGGACCCCAGTGTGCTAGGGACTGTACAATCATGAAATAAAAACAAATTCCATTCCTCAGAGAGCTTACAGTATAAGTATAAAACAAAGAGACAACACAGAGATACACACAGAGACTGACAGGGGAGTACAAGGAAACAATGATACCATATTGGGCAATATGATATGCAGAGGATTTGGTACACCAGCAGCTTAACTATTGCCAAGGTTTTTGTAGTCATTATGGAAAAGGAGAGTTTTAAGGAGGGTTTTAGAGGCAAATAATGTAGTAGCTCTGCTGATGTTTATGGGGAACTTCCCCCAACCGTGAGAGACAGTATGAGAAGAAGCACAAAGGCCCTTGTTTGAAAATGTAACAACTGGATGATGGAGACTGGCCTCACAGGAGTTGACATCTTGATAGTGACTGAGAAATTATAGGTAGGATGGAGATAGACTGTGAAGGGTCTTGAAAGTGAAGACAAGTAGCTGATGTTTGATGCAGTAGGGAAGGTGGAGCCATTGGAGGGATGCAAAGAAAGGAGTGACCTGGTCAAAGTGATGGGTGGAAAAGTAATTTTTTCAGTAGCATTTTTAACGGATAGGAGAGGGACAAGGTTGAATTTGCCAAGATCAGAGAAAAAGATATTGCAGTAATTGAGATTTAAGCCGATAAGGGCCTGGATGAGCATTCTAGCTGTGTGGATGGCTCGGAAAGGCATCCTCTAAAAACTGGAAGTCAAATCCTACTGAGGGAAGTAGAAAGGAACATAAACTCAGCCAAGTTAAGTGTAATTAGGCAGGTCTAAAAAGAATTTGAAGAGCTACTAGCAAAAGACTCAAACACTAACAACAACAAAAAATAAAATTAAGTACATCAGAAGCAGGAAGTCTGCTGAACAATCTGTGAAGCCACTGGATGATCGAGTGCAAAAGGAGCACTGAGGAAGGTCATTACAGAGAAACTAAATGAATTATTTGTACTGGTTTTCATTGCAAAAGATGTGAAGGAGATTCCCACTCCTGCGCCATTCTTTTTAGGTGACAAATCTGAGGAAATGTCCCAGACTGAGATGTCATTAGAGGAGGTTTTGGAACAAATTGATAAACTAAACAGTAATAGTCACCAGGACCAGACGGTATTTACCCAAGAGTTCTGAAGGAACTCAAATCTGAAATTGCAGAGCTACTAACTGTAGTATGTATCCTATCACTTAAATCAACTTCTATACCAGATGACTAGAGGATAGTTAACGCAATGCAAATTTTTAAAAAAGTCTCCAGCGGTGATCCTCGCAATTACAGGCCAGTAAGCCTAAATTCAGTACCAGGCAAATTAGCTGAAACTATAGCAAAAAACAGAATTATCTGACACATAGATTAGCACAATTTGCCAGAGAAGAGTCAATATGGCTTTTCCAAAGGGAAATCATGCCTCAGCACTGAATTAGAGTTCTTTGGGTGGGGTCAACAAACATGTAGACAAGGGTGATCCAGTGGATATAGTGTACTGGACTTTCAGAAAGCCTTTGACAATTTTCCTCCAGAAAGGCTCTTAAACAAAGTAAGCAGAAATGGGATAAGAGGAAAAGTCCTCTTGTGGATCAGTAATTGGTTAAAAGACAGGAAACAAAGGGCAGGAATAAATGATCAGTTGTCAGAATGGAGAAACATAAATAGCAGTGTCCCACAGGTATCTGTACTGGGACCAGTGCTTTTCAACAAATTGATGAATGATCTGGAAGGGGAAAACTACTCAAGATAGTGAAGAGTTATGGAGAGATTTCACAAAACTGTGTGACCGTGCAATAAAATGGCAGATGAAACTTAATGTTGATAAAAGCAAAATAATGCACATTGGAAAACATAATCCTAACTATACATACAAACTGGAGGTCTAAATTAGCTGTTACCACTCAAGAAAGAGATCTTGGAGTCATTGTGGATAGTTCTACGAAAACATCTGCTCAGTGGCAATCAAAAAGGCTAAGAGAGTGTTAGGAATCATTAGGAAAGGGATAGATAATAAGAGAGAAATTATCATAATGCTACTATATAAATCCATGGTATGCCTACACCTTGAATACTGTTTGCAGTTCTGGTCACCCCATTTCAAAAATATATATATTACAAATTGAATAGGTATAGAAAAGGGCACCACAATGATTAAGGCTAGGGAACAGCTTTCACATGAGGAGAGATAAAAAGTACTGAGATTGTTCCATTTGGAAAAGAAATGACTAAGGGGGGATACGATGGAGGCCTATAAAGTCATGAATGGTGTGAAGAAAGTGAATAAAGAATTATTTACTCTTCACATAACAGAAGAACCAGGGGTCACCCAAAGAAATTAATAAGAAGTAAGTTTAAAACAAACATAAAAAGTACTTCTTCATACAACACACAGTCAACCTTGGAACACATTGCCAGGGGATGTTATGAAGGCCAAAAATATAACTGGGTTCAAAAAAGAATTGAATTAGTTCATGCAGGATAGGTCCATCAATAGCTATTAGCCAAGAAGGTCAGGGATGTGACCTCTTGCTGTTGGTGTCCTTAAACCTCTGACTGCCAGAGGCTGAGACTGGATGACAGGGGATGGATCACTTGATAATTGCCCTTTTCTGTTCATTCCCTTTGAAGCATCTGGTATTGGCCTCTGTTGGAAAATAGCATACCGGGCTAGATGGGCGATTGGGCTGATCCAGTATGGTCATTCTTATGTTCTTATGTTCTCATGTGTAGAAATTATTTTGCAAGATTTAGACATAGCAAAGATGTGAGGTCCCAGTTAAAGATGAGATTCAGTTTACGGGCCTGAATGACAGGAAAGATGATGGTGCTCTCACAGTGATTGAGAAAGGTAGTAGAAAATAGGTTTTGGCATGGAAGATTAAGAGCTCTGTTTTAACCATGTTGAACTTGAGTTAACTGCTAGACATCCACAAAGAGCTATCACAGAGACAGGCCAAGATTTTAGTTTGGACAGGTCTGGATTACAGAAGTAGTTTACTTCAGTAGCAAATTCAATGCAGTAACTTAAAGAGAAGACTTTTGATTTAATTTACCATGACAACCATCTTTAAAGCATCATGAAAAATAAGCCTCATTTCCATAAGTCACAGGACGAAAAGCTAAATTCTAAACTATAGGAAGATTAAATAATATTGTTGGTAAATGAAATAGACACCTTATTAAAAGGAAGGAGGCCTTCAATAAATACTTGTAATGTGCAAAAGAAATAAACCTCACACCTTAGGTTTGTTAGAAAACCCTTGTTAATCAAAAAATCTTTCAGGAAGTTAAGTGACAGTAGATTGGGGGAACCTTTGTTAGTTACCCTTTGTGCTGTCTTTCTGTTTAAAATATTCTACCTTTCAAGAAAAGAATACTATTTGAACAAATGTCATTGTTATGTTATAACTCAAAGTACCATAGAATATCCATGCAGGTTTTTGTTTGTTTGATCGATTTTTGTGCTTTTTTATGAAGTGAATAAGTTTTCCAATTGATATTCAGTTCTACAAAGGTTGAGGGTATATATAGATATATAGATATATATCTATATATAACTCAAACCAATTGTATATATGATTAAAATGAATCTATGATTCCAAGGGATATATTTTTAATGGACACTGCTATTACTACTGCACATTGTGTAAAATAAACCCATTACCTAAATTAATGACAGCAGGGTAAGACTTTCTGATGCTGAAATAATGGAAGTTAAATGACATCATACTGTATTTTAATTAAGTCGAGGTTAAAAGCTCTGAAAGCTGTCTTTGAACAACTGAGAATATTAGAGACCTGAGAGGCCAAAGCAAATCCCCTGCATATATTCAGGCTGAAATTTCCACTATCATTTAGCCTAATAATTTAATAAGGCCAAATGCCTTTCCTTTTTCTGTTTTCAATTTTGCCTTCTCTTTATTCCATTAAATGCCATTAGGTTATCAAGAATTATTTAGGAGTACTAATTCATTATTTATTCAGCAAAAACAATGTGATGATTCACTATAGTAAATTGGCAACACAAGAAACCGAGAAAATAAATGTCTTCAAAGAGAAAACTCAGTCACCATTTATTAGAGACTAGGCAAAAGTTTATAAATAATGACTTAATCACAAAGCTAAGGAAAACAAGTGTGAACCTTTTATTGGATTAGAAAATGTTAACATAATTCTCCTTTTCCTATTCATGACTCCTAACAGACTTTCATTCATCAGGGGGGCCTCAACAAGGCTTGTCTGCATGGGATGTTACTGCATGGCAACCCAGGGCCTGACTCTATAGCATACTAACTTGCCATGCAGTAACAACCTGTGTGGACTAATCCATTGTGCACTTTGACACTTGAAATGGCAGTACATTAAAGTGAACAATGGAACTTTTAGTGCACTGTAACAATGTCCACCAAGGACATTGCCACACGATTTTGACTCACACCCAGGCTTGCAGCATGTGGATGCCCTGGATGCAGGCTTCAAATCTTCTTAATTCCAGCACTTTGGACTGGGAGAAATACATTCTGGGGTATTTGGAGTATTCCTCAATGGTGGATCAGGTGGAAAAGGGTCTTCTGATCTCAGTGGCTGTGAAAGTGGATGAAGGCTGCAGAAAGTTGGAAATCTCCAGTTGTCTCAGATTTTCCCTGCCACTGGGCCTCAGACCTCCAGCTTGTTATGATTGTGTGGTCACTGTAGGCTCACCAGCCTCCCCACATGAAAAGAAACCACACACAGCCTTCTACCATGGGAAATAAAATCTTTCCAACTTTTCAAGCCCTGTGGCAATGGACTAGTGGTGATGGGGACAGGATTAGTGAATCGGGCAGTCCCTAGCCATGTATCTGCACATAGGCAGTGGTAGTTAGATGGTTGTCCAGCCCCTGGACTGAGACAGAGGTGCAATTAGGCAGCTACTATCACAACTGAGCAGTCCTCTTTAGGATCCCCTCTTCTCATCCCACATGGGGAGAGGGCTAGAAAAGTTACCCTAAACCTAGGCTATCTCACCCACTCCTGGCTGGATTACTGCATCCAGAGTGATCACTCTGCCTGCGGTCAAAGCTATGAAAAGACAGTGACCTTTGGCTACATGGAATGTTTGCATCCTGATGGAGAACAAAGATAATGTATGACCAGAAAGAAGAACTGCTATTGTTGCCAGGGAATCTGTGAGATATAACATCGACATCGCTGCCCTGAGTGAGACAAGGTGCCTAGATGAAGGTCAACGGAGAGAAGATGATGGAGGCTACATCTTTTTCTCTAAAGGAAAATCTGCAGAGGACAGGCACATTCCTGGTGTTGATTTTGCAATTAGGAATAAGTTTGTCAGTCAGTTTACAGAATTTCCTGTAGGAAACAATAAATCTCTTATGACTCTTTGTCTTAAAGTCAGCCACAATGAGTCTGCTGCTGTCATCAGTGTATATGCCCCAGTGCTTTATTCTGTCAAGGATATCAAGTAACAATTCTATACAGACCTTGAAAGAATCTTGACCAACATTCCCAAGGAGAACAAAATCCTCCTCCTTGGTGATTTTAATGCTAGAGTCGTATGGGAGTCAGTGCCATTTCAGAGATCTATTGGAAGAAAAAGTGCTAGTCACAGAGTACTTACACAAACACATCTCAATATAAAGTGGTACCAAAACCTCCCAATATCAAGGATGGTACAAAAACATTTCCCAAGATAACAGGAACACACTGACCCCTCCTAAAAATAAGGTCAGAATAACAGTACATAATAAATGTGTTTTAATCAAACCAACATGTACAAGGTAATGAGTGATAACTAGCCACATCAGAGGCCAGTAACTACAGTAACTACGTCAGAGGGGCAGAACTAACTTGATTGTATCGGAGTATAAAAATGTATTTCAGAGGGAGTATCTTTGTCTGGCCTAGAAAGGAATGGAAAGGCCCACCCTTCATTGAGCTGGTCAGTTGTTACAGGCATACATGTATTAGAGGTCTGGTAGAGTCTGCAGGATATTAGTACCATGCTTCATTGACAATAAACCTGGCCGGTAGCCTTTGTCCCTTAATGGATATTCTGGTCATTGGGCAGTTCTCTCAAGGTCTGCTGTGCCAGCTGTTTATGCATGACTGGGGTGCCACACAAAGAAAACACATGCAGCCAAACATCTGTCAACAGCTAACCACAGCATGAATTGGAAAGTTCACTGCACTAATGTTAGTACCCTTGCTGAAGCCAATGTCACCAGCATTGAATCAATGATCCTCACACACCAACTTTGGTGGGCTGGACATTGTGTGTGAATGCCAGACTCTCATCTCCCAAAACAAGTCCTCTTCTCTCAGCTCACTCATGGTCAGAGATATCATGATCGTCAGAGGAAACACTACAGAGACACACTGAAAGCGTATCTCAAGAAAATGGATATGGACATAACAAGCTGGGCCTTTCCATTCCTTTCTAGGCCAGACAAAGATACTCCCTCTGAAATACATTTTTATACTCCGATACAATCAAGTTAGTTCTGCCCCTCTGACATAGTTACTGTAGTTACTGGCCTCTGATGTGGCTAGTTATCACTCATTACCTTGTACATGTTGGTTTGATTAAAACACATTTATTAAAAGCGTATCTCAAGAAAATGGATATGGACATAACAAGCTGGGAGGAGCAAACCACCAACCAACCCCAATGGCACCACATCCTCCATCAGACAGTGGCCTGCTTCAAGGAGAAGAGCTTTTCCCTCAAAGCAGAAAAGAGAGACAGAAGGGAAAAGAAAGAACTTTCTCCTTGCAGGCAGATGGCTTGCCAGGAAATGTCTGTACCTACTGCAGGTGGATCTTTGGTTCCAAGATCGGACTCGTGAGTTATCTCGGGACCCATATGTAAATGGTAGATATCATCCTTGAATCAAGGGATTGCCGAAGATGATGTTTTGAGTATGCAAGATTTCAAAAGAGGAGATCAAAAGCTATAAGATCAGGCCTGGTAATTTTTCAGCAGGTCTGAGGTTCTAATCCATAACCATGCATCTGTCACTCCAAGACTTGGCTTCCACTGTTAAGAGAATTTATGTGATAGTTTTGTGACATGGAAAGATTTCTGCAAGTATGTCCTTAAAGCTTAGGCTACCAAATTATTTTTCACTTATCAATATCAGTAAGATCACACAACTTTTCAGAGGTGAACCACCAGTCCATTAATTCATCTGCTTTAGACAGTAGATTTATTTTAGATATGTAAAATATTGAAGAAGAAGAAGAAGAAGAAGAAGAAGATCAAACAAGTCTCTTCTGTCTTGACAAAAATTTCAGACCTTGCAGGCCTGGTGAGCTTTAAAGATTTTACCCTGTAATGCAACCTACTTCAAATATGATCATTAGGGACTGACCCCTCTAGAAATTGTGAATTTTATTTTTAGTTATTTATTTATTTAAGAATTTACTATTTTGATCTGCCAGGCATCTGTAAACAGAACAAAAAGGCACAAGCTTCTGTCAAATGTCACTTACTGTGAAGCAACACAGACAAAGCAAATGAAATTCAGTCCCATGGAGATCTTCTGACAAGCTGCATACATACTTCAAAGGGCTCTGTTGAAATTAATGACCTTCATGCAATTCAAGGCACAATTATCAGTCCACTCTTGTGGAATACCTGAATTCTTTTAAAGATATTTAGAAAAGAATGTTTTTCATGCTGGCAGCACTTTTAAAAAAAGAATATTAGTTGCATTTTGTTGACTGCAGAAAATGTTTTTAAATATGATTACTAAACTACTTAACTCTCAGCTTGTAAAAATTGATCATTTAGCTGGATGGCTAAACAATTAATTAAAATGTATTAGAGTCAACCTGAGCAAGTGTTATTGATACTCTTCCTTTTACTTTCTTCTTTTAGTTGTCTCATGCTGCAGTCATGCAAATGGGTTTGCAAACATCCATAGATTGTAGTTGCTTGTATGTTTTCACTCACAAAATCTCAGAGTAATTCACAATCTGAAAATTAATAACACTGATAGCAAACAGGACTGAAGATGAGCTGGCATTACAATATAGCCCCAAATTATTTATCATAATTCATTCATACAGAAAAGCTTTCCAACTGTCAGATGATCCATTAAGTTATTTAATTTTATTTAAGATACTTCCAGGCTGTTAGTATCACTAGTGTCCTATAAAGATGTTGGTATCTTCAAACATAGTGTATCTTCTGATTCAGCTCAATAGTTCTTTGATCAATTGTTTGTAATGTATCTAGCTGACCTCTCACCAGCAAGCAAGGGTCTCTTTCAGGACCCTGGACAGTTCTTTTAGCTCAATCATTAAGGTCAGTACACCTGTGAGAGCCAGCATACAGGTCTAGAGGCCACCAGGGGGAACCAGCAGTCCATCTATGCTAGAGTACAGTTCCTCATACACATTTCAGAGCACAGTACTAATAATCACTGTGTATGTCCACAAATCTGGGGATAGGTCCAGCAAAAATGGGAACTAGAAATCAAGAGCCCAGGTAGAAGATGAAAAAAGACAAGTAGAAGCCAAATTGGACAAGAAAGAGGAAAAATTTCAGAGCACAGCCATGGAAGTCTAGCCAACTCCTATGCCAACTGTCTTGCTTTTCCAGCAAACTCAGCCACCAGGAAGAGATAGGCAAGCCTCAGGAGTCTGTGGTAGTGGTTCACAGGCTGAAGAATTAGGGACTGTTGCATTGGTCCAGAGACTGATTCAGGTATGTTAAGTCCAAAGAGAATGTGGTATTATCAATAGACTAGGGAGCTTCACTGCACAGAGCATAGAGTGATCCATTAGTATCGTGGTTTTTGCCTCTTGACTGGAAATTGTTTTAGAAGGTTCTTTCTAAAGGTCTCGCTAAAGCTGTTTTAGCACCAAATCCACCTGTTGTGCAAGTGGGTACAGCTCCTTTTGTGGTCAATGGGAGCTGTACCATGTACACTAGAGTTGAATCTGGCCCTCAGCCTTCAATCCTTCTAATAATTTATTTGATCAATCTTGTGTCATATGTGCTTTTCAGATATGCTCTTTCATGAGGGATTGGAGGTGAGGGCTTTAAACTTGCATAATAGAAAGAAAGAAAGAAAGAAAGAAAGAAAGAAAGTTTGATTGGGCATAGAAATGAGACCCAACCATAATTTGATGCCACCAAAGAGCAAAACTTAAAAATCACAGCTACGTGAGACACACAAAGCATCTGAGTGAAATACTCACACTACACTACAATAAACAATAACAAGCCCATTGCTCAAGATAATAGAGAGCTGATTGATGATGTCACAATGACAGATTAATCCTTATTTTGAATTCTGTCTGCTAGGTAATTAGTAATGTCTTCAGTACCATTACTACCTCTTCAGTCAGCTTTATCAGCAAGCTGTGCTCATTGTTCATCTTTCAGCTTTTCCCTTTTGATGTTCAGTTATTGACTCGGACAAAATATCAGCAAAAACTGGTTGCCAGACAGACGTGGTCTTTAAAGAAAGGTCAAGTAACATTTTACTGTAAGCTCACTGAGATACATTAAAGTGGTCACTAAAAAAAGGGTTAGCCTATTTTGAGATGGTCTCCAGGAAAGGTTTTGCCAAACTGTTTAGAAATTGACTGAGCTGTTCCCTTTAGTCCTTGTGATTCAGCAGGCCCACCAATTCTTTCACAGGCTTCCTGCTTCTGATATACTGAAAGAATCTCTTGTCATTTGTTTCACACCTTTAGCTATTTGCTCATTGAAATCCATTTCCTTTTCACTAATGCCTATTTTATCTTATGCTGCAGTTTATTGGCTTCACTTAGATCAGGTTTTTCAGTTCTGAAGGATTTCTGTTTGGTTCAAATAGCTTCCTGAAGCTGCCATTTAGCCATATTGGTTTAGTCCTTATCTTCCTGGTTCCCTTTTTGTACAACAGTACACATCTTCTGAGGGTTTTTTTAAGTGAGTTCCATACCACCTATAAAGATTTTTATTTCCTCTACTTTTAACTTCTGTCCTCTTGTGTCTGGGCCTTGTTGTGGCCGGACAGCTTGTGTGCTCTAATGATCCCCAGAGTCTGTGTTGGCAGGGGCTTGTTGGCACAGGCTTTTAGCTCTTGGTAGGTTCAACCATGCCAGATTGGTCTGTAGGAGAGGACCCACACAAAATGGACACCCTTGTCCTCCAAGTTGGGGGTTAGGCACAGGGCTAACAACCCTGTCCTGTAAAAAAACAAAATATGTTACGGAAACAGTGATGGAGAAATCAACTATTACTGTGTATGACGGCCTTTGGGAGTCAATGACCCGTATGACTGCCAATGGCAATAGCCAAAAGGAAACCACTGGCATGAAGACTGAGGTGCTCAAAACCAAGACAAAAAACAAACTTGGTTTTTGGAACTTACAGACAATGTACAAAACAGGTTACAGCAGAAAGGAGATACTACAGCTTACTCATCCTTCATGTCAGAGAGAGCAGATGGACAGGATTAGGAAGGTTAACAACAACCTTGGGAAAAAACTTTGCTGTATTCTGGACAGGATGATGGACAACACCATGAGGGGGTTGCCATCCTTTTGAAGAGTGGAACATTCCCTGCTTGAATGAAAGTTCATCAGCAACAGACTTATAAGAGCCAGACTGAAAGGGAAATATAATAATATCACCCCAATTCAGTGCTACCCACCAACAAATGACAGTGATGAAGAAGTAAAGGGCAAATTTTACCTTACATAACAAGAGGAGTTAGAGACCACCACACCACGCCCTAACTATTGTCATAGGAGATCTGAATGCCTGGTTGGTAAGGACAACACAAACAACAACAGAGCAATGGGAAGACATGGTTTGGCACCATGAATGAAAACAGAGAGAGACTTGTTGATTTCTGTAATATGAATGACCTAGTCATTGGTGGAACCATATTTCAACATCATGAAATCCACAAGCTGACATGGTGTTCTCCAAATGGCAGAGATAAGAACCAGATTGATCATAGGATGATCAATGGCAAATGGTGACGCTCACTGACAGATGTGAAAGTGAGAAGGGGTGCAGATGTTGGCAGCAAACACCATATTGTGACAGTCTCCATCAAGCTAAAACTGAAAAGTGTGGGTCCACCAAACAAGGGACATAGATGTTATGACATTGACAAGCTAAAGTCCCCTGAAAGCCTTTTAAGCAGTTAAAGAACAGGTTTCAGACCTTGATGAAGAGGAGGGGAATGCAAGTGAGGGGATCAACAAGAAGTAGGACAAAGTAACAGGAATTTATAAACAGAACAGTGAAGCCTGTCTAGGCTACAGGCTGAAGAAAAGGAAGGAGTGGATTACACCCAGCACATGGAACTCCATAGAAACCAGACAAGCCCTGAAGAAAAAAGTTTTAGACACAAAATCCCAGACACTAAAGGGCAAATACTGCAAGCAGTATAGCAAGGCACACTGGGAGGCCAAACACCTTGTGAGAGTGGACAAATGACATTATATTGATAATCTGGCAAAACAGGCAGAGCATGCAGCTGCTTGTGGTGAACAAGGAACCATCTATAAAATGGCGCAGCTTATCAGTGGTAAACGGCAGACACCAACAAATACTGTCATCAGGGACAAACAAGGGCACCTTCTACAACAGAAAAAGAACAAGAAATGTGCTGGACAGAGCATTTCAAAGAATTGCTGAACAGAGAGCCACCTAAAAAGGAAGCAAACATCCAGGAGGCCGAAGACGATCTTGATGTCAACACAGACACCTCACCTAAGGAAGACATCATTCAAGCCATCAAATCCTTTAAAAACGGGAAAGCTCCTGGCAAGGATAACTTGAATACAGAATTGGTCAAGGGAAATCCTGATTTAGCAGCATCTGTCCTGGCCCCTCTATTTACATCAATCTGGGAAAGGGAAAAAAAGTGCCAGATGAGTGGACTAATGGTGTTATAGCGAAGACACCAAAGAAAGGAACTCTCAGTGATTGTAATAACTGGCGTGGTATCACACTTTTATCTGTGCCAAGCAATGTATTGTGTAAGATCATAGTCCAGCTTATATCAGTTGATAGCATTCTGAGAAAAGAGCAATCCAGTTTTTGGAAAGGAAATGGATGCACAGACCAGATTTTCACTCTACAAAACATAATAGAATGGCAATGGCAGTGTACGGGGAGACTTTGGCAAACAGTAAAGTGCCTGAAACCACTATGGCTTATTGTTAAAGGCAGCCTAGTTAGCAAGCTGTAAACTGGCCATTCAGCAGTCTCAGCTTGACCAAGTCAGGAGATGGAGGGAGTTTTGGGGTGCCACAGAAAGGGCAGCTTGACCTCGCATCCTTCCTGATAAGAATTGTGTTGAAGTTGCTGATACATGCATTTTAAAAGAGAAGGATGTGCCTGAGGAATGTCTATTGGGGTCTCAAGACTGCAAACTCTGGAAAAACCCACACCTGGTTAATCAATAATCAGAAGGAGTCTCTTTCTTGCCCATTGGAACAGCTTGCTTAACAAGTTTTCTTTAAGGGACATGTAATTCTATTACTAATCTATAAATAAGGGGAAAAAGCTTGAAGTAGTTGGACTCGTTTGGGAACTCTTTTGGACTCTTTTTGGACTTGCTCTCTGGATACATCTTGCGGTTCCCACCGGCAGATGGAAGATTTGGCCACCAGAAGCCTGCCACTGTTTCACTGGAGAGCCCCACTCAGCTTTGGTAATTATCAAGGGTTGGGGATGTTTTACTAATCTTGTTGCAGATGTGTGTAAGTGCTTGAGACTAAGTAAAATTTAGCTTTAAGCACTCTTGTGTTGTCCTGTTTGTGACAACCATCTATCGGTTGGAAGGCTGTATCTCCCCTGATTTATTTCCTGACACCACCTCGCACAGCATAAAAGTTACCAAGAACTTTGGGTTGAAAGAACCCTGGGTAACAGCAGCTCTACATAAACTTCATAGACTTTGAAAGCATTCACAGGACCAGCCTATGGTGCATTCTGCAGGCATATGGAATCCCTATCTCTATAATTAACATCTTCAAAAGCTCTTGTTTCAACTTTACATGGAGGTTTGATCACAGTGATCTCAGTTTTGAAGTCAAAAGAGGAGTACATCAGGGGTGTGTCATGTCTGCAATCCTCTTCAACATTGCCATCAACTGGGTAATACAATGTACAAAGAAGACATGCCAAGAGACATTAAATGGACACCGTTATCATCCCTTGAAGACCTGGACTTTGCAGATGATCACAACACCGTATACAAGAACAAACAACTTGACTCAATGCATTCAGCCAGCAAATTGGACTGAAAATCAATTGAAATAAGACAGATATCATGACCTTTAATATTGCCTCACCATCACCAGTATGGATAGAGGATTATGCTCTGACAAATGTAGAAACATTGACATACTTGAGCAGCACCATCAGCGAGGATGGTAGAACGAGCTAGGACATCTGAAATAAAATCATTAAAGCCAGGAACACCTTCCGGAGCTTAAATACAGTCTGGAAATCGTCAAAATACAACACCAACACCAAACACCAACACCAAACTCAAGATTTATCAGAGCTGCATACTTTCAACATGGTCAAGGGTAGTGCATAAAAAAGGTAAATCGTGTTTGCTTTAATAATTTATCAACAGATAAAGGGAAAAGATTGTGCTCATTGCTATGAAATTCAATAACTAAAGGAGAGTGAATGAAGTTACATAAAGAAACCACACAAAGTATTTTTTATTAAAATCTCATTTTAACTCATCACATTGTTTAAACAGTGGTTTTAGATAGTGGGTTTTAATGAAAACTAAAAATGTTAAATTCAATTTCAGTCTCAATCTGTTTTACCATAGTTGGTGCACAAACACAAAAAATCTTTCAACTTAAAGCTTCACTAACATTTTAATATTCATTTAAAATCAGATTCAGTAATAAAGTAAACCTAACCTCGGGCAGTGTTTATGCAAGACTATCTCACCAACTAAAGCTTGTGGAATCATGGCAGCATCTTCTTGCAGAATAGAGCTAAAGTTAATTGATTCTTTCTGGCTGTAGGGCTCATTGCTAGTTCTTGGTTTGAACTGAAGTTTTTTTCTGTTGCTGTGAGTTTCTATAGTCATTGTGCAATGAGTCTCATTTGGAATTTTTTTTTCTCCTTTTGCTCTTAACTTGTATCAGCTTCAAGGAGCTTTTTAACTATTCTCTTGTTCACAGAGTTCATTCAGCATGAAGAACACATTTTATAGGGGGTTAGTTGCATTCAGCTACTAATGCTTGTCTCTTCTCTATTGGCTCATCTCCTTAGGGGCTGGTTTCACTTGTTTATTCAATTAATTCATATGTAGATATGTAGTAGGCGTTGTAAATCTTGTCAAAGTTATTTATATATCTCAGCTCTGGTGGGGAACATTCTCAGAATCTCTTTGAAAAATTACTTTTAAGCCTTTTTTCTTTTATTCAGTTCATTTTTTCAATATGACATTTCAGTTTCACAAATGTTTAAGAGTATGGAGAAATATTTTGCAAATGAGTATAAACCCATATCAAAGTATCTTTCCTTAGTAGATATAGTACCTTTAAAGTTTGCAGGGCAGAACTTGGCTCCCAGTTCATTCCCCTTTGTACATCTGTGGCTTTATATGTCAAGGTTTTATCTATTACCTGACATGAAATCCCTAGTCAAAACTAATCTATAGTAAGTATCAGCGCTTGCACCAAAGAACTTATTTTCTAAATGGACAAGACAAACAAAAGATGAGAGGGAAAGAGAGAGAGAGAGAGATGGCAGCTCAGTGGCATATCACAGAATAGAACCCGAGTCTATCATTCTATACACTAGCCCACTGCTTCATCTTTGAAAAATAATATATATCTGCTTGCTCTCACCAAGTCAAACGTATGGTAGTCTTGTGAAAGACAGCTTCTTTATCATCTCTAGATATGACATTTATTGGCAGCAGTGTCCTTGCCTCTTGTGTTTCTCAATCAAGATTGTTGTCAACATGATGAAATGAATTATACAGCACAGAAATTGTCTTGTTATAGAAGTAAAGAAGTAGCTACCTAGCTAAAGATTAACCTTATGGCATATTTGGGGGGAAAAATTGACTTCATATGATGGAATATTTACTTCAAAAACTGAAAAATTCCATTTGTAATAACAAATGGGGCTGGGATCATGTCTGCATATGAGGCCTTCCAGAATGTGACTGATCTTTTCTGGGGCCCCTTCTTGCTACCAGTCATACAAACATTAAATAATACTTGAATACTAAAGAAAATCAATACATACGAAAGCTCATGCTCCAAAACCTCTGTTAGTCTATAAGGTGCCACAGGATTCTTTGCTGCTTCTACAGATCCAGACTAACACGGCTATGCTTCTGATACTTGACACCATGCAAGGCACTGCATTTAGCCGTATGGAGTGGAAATTCATCAACATCATGAAGAAACTTGCACAAATACAGACAGATATCATCTTCCTTTCCAAATGCAAACCGATGGACATCATACCAAATGGACTAAAGGTAAAAAATCCACTGCTATCTACATACTACACAGACCACAGTGAGAGATTATGCCATACTCTATCAAAGAAACTGAGGAATCACCTGATCAGCATCCTATACAGCAAACAGGAAAATATCAAAAAAGAGCTCTCCAACCTGGAGACTCTCATTAATAACCAAACTTCCATACAAACGGACTTCACTAAAATAAGACAGGAGATCTACATTACTCACTTCACCTCTCTACAAAGGAAAAAGGACTGTAAGCTGTCTAAACTCCTACCTGCCTCATGGGGCCACAACTGTGGTACCCCCAACCCACCCAGCAATATTGTCAATCTATCCAACTACACACTCAGCCCAGAAGAAAAGTCTGTCCTATCTCAGGGACTCTCTTTCTGCCCTGCCACCCACACCAACATGATATAGTTCTGCGGCGATCTGGAGGCCTACTTTCGCCGTCTCCAACTCAAAGAATACTTTCAGGACAACACTGAACAGCACATTGATACACAGATACCCTCCCACCAACAGCAGAAGAAGAAGAACTATGTAGAGGCTCTCTACACAAACATCCCACAAACAGATGGAATACAAGCTGTCAGGAACAGTATCCCTGATGATGCCACAGCACAACTGGCTGCTGAGCTCTGTGCCTTTATCCTCACACAACTATTTCAAATTTGATGACAATATATATCTCCAGATCAGTGGCACTGCTATGGGCACCCGCATGGCCCCACAATATGCCAATATTTTTATGGCTGACCTGGAACAACGCTTCCTCAGCTCTCGGCCACTCATGCCCCTTCTCTACCTACGCTACATTGATGACATCTTCATCATCTGGACCCATGGGAAGGAGTCTCTGGAAAAATTCCACCACAATTTCAACAGCTTCCACCCCACCATCAACCTCAGCCTGGACCAATCTACAGGGGAGGTCCACTTCCTAGACACCACAGTGCAAATAAGTGATGGTCACATCAACACCACCCTATACTGAAAACCTACTGACCGCTATGCCTACCTTCATGCCTCCAGCTTCCATCCCGGGCACATCACACGATCCATTGTCTACAGCCAAGCACTGAGGTACAGCCACATCTGCTCTAGCCCCTCAGACAGAGACCAGCACCTACAAAATCTCCACCAAGCATTCTCAAAACTACAATACCCGCACAAGGAAATAAGGAAACAGATCAACAAAGCCAGATGTGTACCCAGAAGCCTCCTACTGCAAGACAAACCCAAGAAAGAAACCAACAGGACTCCACTGGCCATCACATACAGTCCCCAGCTAAAACCTCTCCAATGCATCATCAGGGATCTACAACCCATCCTGGACAATGATCCCACACTTTCACAGGCCTTGGGTGGCAGACCAGTCCTCGCCCACAGACAACCTGCCAACCTTAAACATATTCTCACCAGTCACTGCAAACCGCACCGTAGTAACTCTAGCTCAGGAACCAATCCATGCAACAAACCTCAATGCCAACTCTGCCCACATATCTACACCAGTGACACCATCACAGGACCTAACCAGATCAGCCACACCATCACCGTTTCATTCACCTGCACGTCCACCAATGTAATATATGCCATCATATGCCAGCAATGCCCCTCTGCTATGTACATCGGCCAAACTGGACAGTCTCTACGGAAAAGGATAAATGGACACAAATCAGAGATTAGGAATGGCAATTTACAGAAACCTGTAGGACAACACTTCAACTTCCCTGACCACACTATAGCAGACCTTAAGGTGGCCATCGTGCAGCAAAAAAACTTCAGGACCAGACTTCAAAGAGAAACTGCTGAGCTTCAGTTCATCTGCAAATTTGACACCATCGGCTCAGGATTAAACAAAGACTGTGAATGGCTTGCCAACTATAAAACCAGTTTCTCCTCCCTTGGTTTTCACACCTCAACTGCTAGAACAGGGCCTCATTCTCCCTGGTTGTACTAACCTCATTATCTCTAGCTTGCTTGCATATATATACCTGCCCCTGGATATTTCCACTACATGAATCTGATGAAGTAGGTATTCACCTACGAAAGCTCATGCTCCAAAACGTCTGTTAGTCTATAAGGTGCCACAGGATTCTTTGCTGCCAATACATACAGTAATTTCTGAAGATGAAAATTACTGGCTACAAGATACCAATATTAAATTAACCTTTCCCAAATTTTGGATTAATTTCTCACCAACCACAAGATCTCATGATAATTCATAGAACCTACTGCCCTTTGGAAGCAATAGCTTACAACAATATTAATGCACAAGATCTCATGATAGGAATTAAATTAGCATGTTTCACCAACCTGATGCGGTAGTAGAGAAAAGAGGGAAAATAATTTATGTCATGGGGGAAAAAAGATTTTGGTGTGCACAGACAAAATAATGGGCTAAAACTATTCATATACAGATATTTTTAAAGTTTCTTGTTATACATGTAAGAGAATAAAGAAGATTAACATTCCAGGCCCCATGTCTGTTCCCAGTCCCACTGCAAATCACTAGCTGACAAACTCAATGGGTTGGAACTTGGAAGAGACAGACAGTCCAATAAAGACTAAGCCCAGTCACACATTTTCGTTTAGACTGTTTGACAAGCAACAAAGTGAATTTTAAGGCAAATAGGTTTAAGTCAGAAACAATCTCCTCTTTGTTTTCAACACAATTGGTATCTACTAATTTCAGTCTTGTTTAAAAGTGTCTCCTAAGCTGAGGGTTAACAGTTATTTGAGAGGTCAAGAGAGAGAGAGCTTTACTGTGTTCTTTTTCCCCTCTTGACATGAGTGTTAATGCTAGCTTAATTAAAATCCACAGCTGTAGTGTGAAAGGGATTAATTCTAAACACCTCCACAGGGAAATTATACCTTCCTGGAAATTTCCAGTCTGTGCTGGTCTCAGGTAGCTCAGAGGGCCATTTCCCTCCTTCTGATTTGAAACATGAAGTACCTATCAAGTATAAGGACATTTATAGAACTATAAATTGCAGACAAAAAAAAATAAAAAAAAATAAAATAAAAAAGGAGAAATTAACTTGTAAGGTAAAGTCTTACTTTCAAAAGTACTTAACCTAGGAACAATTGGAAAAAACAATGATATAAATCCTTCTAAAGTGGGGATGTAGCTGGGGACTAAAAATGAATAAATTCCTTACCAATATCTACAAGTAGAGAATCTGGTGTAGAAGTACACCTACACACACATAAATGGCAAGCAGGAAGGAAGAGGGTGGGAGGAGCTGTCTAAAGGGGGAGTATATTGTTGGGGAGATTAATATTTTGCATAGTTTTTAGCTGTTGAGAGCAGAAGGGAATTCTGTGAAGATGTGGAATCAGTCACTAATTAGAACTGTGGTATGGTGAAGAGCAGGGGTCGGCAACCTCCTTCACGTGGCTCGCCAAGGTAAGCACACTGGTGGGCAGGGCCAGTTTGTTTACCTGCTGCATTGGCGGCTTCAGCTGATCGCGGCTTCCACTGGCCACGGTTTGCCGCTCCAGGCCAATGGGGGTGGCAGGAAGCTGCGGTCAGCAAATCCCTCAGCCTGCACCACTTCCCGCAGCCACCATTGGCCTGGAGCGGCGAACTGCAGCCAGTGGGAACAGCGATCAGCCAAACCTGCTGACGTGGCAGGTAAACTAACTGGCCCGGCCCGCCAGGGTGCTTACCCTGGTAAGCCGTGTCCCAGAGGTTGCCGACCACTGGTGAAAAGGGTCACTATAGCTTAACATTTCCTTGTTGTTAAAGGACTGCTTTGAGGGACCATGACACTTCACCAGTCTTAATTCCATCTAAAGGAAGATTAAGTTTATGCAATTATTATTAATGTACTATTGGCATTACAGCAATACCCCTATAAAGGCCTCATCATGGTAGGCACTGTGCAAACACATAGTAAAAGACAATTCCTGCCTTAAAAAGCCTACTTACCAAATAGACACCTTTTTGTAGACTAAACAGTGATAATTAAGTTCAGAACAAAGAATATCAATACAGAAGTCACAATCGGTTAATTAGAAATGCAGAGGGTGGGATTTTCCAGAGTGACTACATAATTTAGCACAACTTCTGTTGACTTTCAAAAGTCAAACTTTGTGCTCCGAAGTCACCTAGACATTTTTGAAAATCCCACCCCTAGTTACCAAAATCAGATATTTAAGTCCAGATTACCTCTGTAGTTGGCACTGGTGCAACTGCTATTGGAATACTGTCTCTATTTCTGGTGCCCACAATTCAAGAAAGATGTTAATAGGAAGAGACTCAAAGAGCTCAATCTATTTAATTTAACAAAGAGAAAGTTTGGTTTCAGGCTGACTTGATCACAGATTAGAAGTACCCACATAGGAAGACGAATTTCATAATGGGTTCTTCAATCTCACAATAAAAGATATTACATGATCCAATGGCTGGTAACTGAAGCTACACAAGTTCAGACTGGAAATAAGGAACTAATTTTTAACAGTGAGATCAATTAATCATTGGGAAAAATTACCAAGGATCACGGTGGATTCTCCTTCATGGCAATTTCACAACTGCACAGAGCTACTTAAAAAAAGAAGGAGTCCAGTTATATAGGATTCAGTGAAAAATCAGGGTTGTAGAATCCCACTTCCATCAGGACATGTGTGATGAAACTAAGATGTCTACAGTAATAACATATTCTAGATATCATAGAATCAGAGAATATCAGGGTTGGAAAGGACCTCAGGAGGTCATCTAGTCCAACCCCCTACCCAGAGCAGAACCAATCCCCAACTAAATCATCCCAGCTAGGGCTTTGTCAAGCCTGACCTTAAAAACCTCTAAGGAAGGAGATTCCACCACCTCCCTAGGTAATTCATTCCAGTGCTTCACCACCCTCCCAGTAACAAAGTTTTTCCTAATATCCAACCTAAACCTCCCCCACTGCAACTTGAGACCATTACTTCTTGTCCTGTCATCTGGTACCACTGAGAACAGTCTAGATCCATCCTCTTTGGAACTTGCTTTCAGGTAGTTGAAAGCAGATATCAAATCCCCCCTCATTCTTCTCTTCTGCAGACTAAGCAATCTCAGTTCCCTCAGCCTCTCCTCATAAGTCACGTGCTCCAGCCCCCTAATCATTTTTGTTGCCCTCCGCTGAACTCTTTCTAATTTTTCCACATCCTTCTTGTAGTTTGGGGCCACTAAAAATATCTCTTAAAATATTCCCTTAAAATATGTCTATACAAACAACACACACCAGTTATTTAAAGTACAGACTGAGGAATGGAGGAAGAAAGATGAAATGATTGACAGTTTCATATACAAAATATGTAGATTATTTTAATCAGCAAGTAGGATAAGAACATGTCAAGCCTTTCTAAATGAAAACATTTGAATCACAGGGGCATTGCTCATCCAGCAGAAGAGACGACACTGGGATTCTCTTATACGGTGAGCAGTAGTAGTGAGTGCTGGTGAAACATCACCATGCAGTGTATTAGCATGGTGCATCCACTGTGACAGCACTACAATAACAGATTCATGCTCCATTTTGATCCTCATAAATGGATCAGCACCACCTCTTTGCCTCGTAGGTTCTAGATGCACTAATCTGCACATGCATTACCATTATAATCATAACATACCAGACACTTTCCTAGGTATTCTAGGCCTTCTTCTCTTGATACAACATAATTAGTAATGTTAAATTTAGCTAGGAGAACTCTGTGCCAATTATCATAAAATGAAAACTGTATATTGCACCTTAATTTCCACAGCTTTAAAGAGAATTCAAATTGTGAACAGCAAGCAGTTAGTGCAGCAATACAACCCCCCCTCAAAAAAAAAAAGTTTCAGGAAATGTTGCAGAATTTCAGCCATATATAAACTAAAAAATAAATTCATTCTGAGACTGAGTTCTAAGGTTTTGGTGCAGAGGGCAGTTGAGTTGCTTTTTCTGTAAGAGTTGATCTAACTTCCCCTTGAAAAAGTCTGAAATCATTCCAACGTTTTTTTTTCATGTTGCTGGTCTTACAACAAATAATATTAACAAACAATACCCATTTCAATTTTTCTGAAATATCTATAGAGAGAAAATTCCTTCCTAGGCTGAGACCTTGTATTTCATATGCCAAGTTTTAGCCCAGAGAGAATTTTTAACACAGAGTTATAAACCCCTAGAAGTACAGGCGTACAAAGAAAATGTTCTTTTTCTCTGGTTTTTCTACTTGTTGTTACATTATGATCTTGAAGTCCTTTCCTGCCTTTCTTTTTATATTTTCCTTTCTGTTTCCTATTATGGTTGCTTTAGGTCCACTCTAACGTATCCAGACGAACTCATGTTAAAGTAATTTCTTAGTGAAAAAAACTAATTTGCAACACTTCTTTTAAAAAGAGGGAATTAAGCTTTCTTGAGTTTTTAAATAAGTCAACTGAGAATAACAGAGAAAAAGATTGATAAATTAAATATGCTGAAATCCCTTAAGATCAACCAGGAAGAACTTTAAATATTTCCAACTATGACTGATGATGTACTGAAACAATTCCCTGGGCAGGCAGGAAGGAGGATTGTTACTAAAAAGGACCTTACACCCTTCTTTATTTAGCATGCATGTCTTCATAGAATGAAGTTCATGGAAAGAATGATGAACAGCCAACACTTTTATGACATGATTATTGATAAATTCAATGCTATTGTTTTCCCCTTTCATCATGGATTACAAATTGGATTTAGAGATTAATACAGGCCTTTTTTTGTGAGAATTTTGCAACTCATTTTAAATACATAGGGCCAGAGCTTGGGCCTTGCAAAACTCATTTCTAAGCTTTACTAGGAAATCTTTCTAATGTAAATTTAATTTCTACTTGTAAAAATGTGCTTTTGCCAATATAGTTCATACCAGTACCCAACAAAATAAACAGTACTGGCAAAAACATTTTTTTGGCATTATAGCTGTGCCTGCATTAAGGATTTTGCTAGTATAAAAATGTCATTACAAAAAAACCACATCTTTAATCAATGTCATTATTCCAGCAAGTTTCTACTGTAGACCTGGTCTTAGATACTATGGTGATAGGTACCTTAGGTATTATAAAAATACATTTTTGTATAGCATATCATGTTCTATTTTAAAGATGATCTAGCAGTAGCCATCCAAAACAGTATTCTTTTATAAGAGAGCTCAAGTGTGGAATGCATAGCCAACTTTCCCTATTAATCTAAGTCAGTTTCTCAGTGGGAAAAAAAAGCTCTTATAAAATAAAGTAATACCTGTGGTGTCCTAAACACTTCAGACTCCAACACAGAGAAACAGGCTAGAAAGATCACACAATAATTCCAGCAGTGTTTCTCAAACTGGGGTCCAGGGTAATCCAGGGGGTCCATGGGCCCTGCTGATGAACTACTCTCCCTCCCTCCCTCCCTCCCCCTCTCTCCCAGTGCCTCCTGAATGCTGCCGGTTGGGCCTGCCAAAGGAGGTGCCATACCAGTTGTCACCATGGAACTGCTTGTTCCCTGGCATGCAGGAGACGCTGGAAGGGAAGACGAGGAGTGGGGACTGGGTGCACTGTGGGGAGTGGGCGGAAAGAGGCAGGGAGGAGGAGGGGTGGGATGGAGGAGATGCAGGAAGATGTGGGGAGGGTGTGGGGCCTTGGGTGAAGGGGTGGAGTGAGGGCAGAGCCTGGGGCTTAGTGGGGCAGCTTGGAGGTCAGTGAAAAATTTTAAATCAAAATGGGGGTCCTCGGGTTGCTAAAGTTTAAGAACCACTGCCCTCCAGGACATATGCCCATCAGAAGCCTTTAACACTACTATTTTTACCAGTAAACCCAATTTGAACATTGACTTGAGATCGGTAATAAAGATTTCCTTAGAAATTATTTAAGTAAACTGAACTGAACAAAAAACACAGTAGTCATGTTAACTTCAGAATGCAAGTGTAACAGCTGATATATATATACAGAGTAAAAAATATTGAATAGTCATATCATCTGTGTTCTTCCCCAAAAGAGTAAAGCATAATTTAGATTTTTGCTGTCAGTTTTTAAATAGAGTAGCAGAGCTAGTGTGTATATGTAAGTGTGTATGTCATCATTAGAAAGTTATGTATTGTAGCACTGCAATATGTGAATGTTAGTTTATCAAAGGTATTAGAAAGTTATTGCTATTAAGCACTTTATGAATATTTTAAAATATATTATACTAATACCACACTGTTTAGGTCTGATTATCCCTTTATTCTGGTGTAAAGTAGAAGGAAGTCCTCTGAATCAATGAAGTTACTTAACGTAACCTGATGAAAGGGATGGCAAAAATCAGATCTTCCTTTCTAAAACTGAATGCAAATGGTTTCTGCATCTCGAGTTATTTCCACATGATATTGCAATTTAGTTCATTTTAATTAGCAGTGATAAGTTTTTTAAACGTTAAAATATCCTGAAATGAGTTGAATGCACATTTATTTATTTATTTAAAGACCTGTGTCTGAATTTTCTCTGTTATGATCAACTTTTTTAAATGTAGCTGTAGTGGGTTAGTGGTGGTCCCTCCCACTCCGGCTCAGTGGGAGGCCATGTTGCCTCACTATTTCTCTGTGACACTGCCCCCTATCATGGATTAGAGCTCTGTCTCAAATGCAGAATGGCACAATCTAACAGTTTTAAGTAGCCAGGCGCTCAGGCAGAGTGGAGCAAACATCCAGTCTTAAGTCTCTGACCAAGCAGAGCAAACAACAGAGAGTCTGCTGTCCTGGATCTGACAGATGGCAGACCAAAGCAGCCTCTTATGGGGTGGGGTTGGCAGCAGGGGTAGGGGAACCTGGGCCCACCCTACTCCAACACTCCCAGCCCAGGGCCCTGACAGAGCTGGAGTTTCCAACCACTGAGTCAGCAGGGCTCCACCCAAAACAGGCTGACTGTCAGGCAACAACACAACCAAACTACTGTCTGGTGTTCCTGGGCTACTTCCTACTCCTCCACCATAATGTACCCATAGCTTGGGGTCATCCATCTCTTCAGGGTATACATTGAGCAGCAGTCCTAACGTCTCTTCTCCTGGATAAGTCTCCAGTGGCTGGGCATGGTGCTGCGCAGGTTCAGCTCAAAGGATCTGAAGTGGCCTGGAGACATCTGCTCCTTTTTTTGGCTCAGATTCAGCTGGGTTAAAAGCTCTCCCTTTATACTTCCTATCCAACCGCTTAGCTTCTGGTGGGAGTGGTGAGCCCGGCCTGGCTCTGGCCACCAGGGATCAGAGAGTGCTCCTCCCCCTCTCGCTCAGTGGGAGGTCACTGCAGCTCACTACAGTACCATAATCCAAATATACAGTATTTTCTTCAATACTTTCAACTGAAGACAATATCCCTTTTTGTCACATCCCAGAGTTTGTGTAAAATATGATGTGTTCAAAGTATAAATAGTATCTTCCTACTGTTTGTTTTATTTATAGCAATACAGAGAATGATACAATGTTAGTCTTCATTACCATTAGCACAAAAGGAATGGTGTACATTTCTTGATGGATAAAGTTGAGTACTGAAAGTAATGTATCTATGTGCTAAGTGTCAGTGAGTTCAATATAAAACCTGAGCAACAAACAATTCCTACAGTAGAGCAGAAAAGCAAATTTCTAATGACACAGATTGACATATGTTTGACAAATAAGTCTGACAGCAACTCAAAGCATTGCCAGCTCAGCCTACATAATTTCATAAACGATCAAGCAGAATGTTATAATCAACAGTGTCAAAAGCAGCACGCAGATCAAGCAAAGTTAAAATGCTCAAGCAACACAAGAGAGACTGCATTAATAAATCATGGACTGTAACTATATCAAGTTCTGTGCTATAACATGATTGAAAAACAGATTGTTATTTCTCAAAAAGGTTATTTCCTGCTAAATGGTAATATAATTGAGAAGCAACGACTCATTCCAGGGACTTGTCCAAAAAGGGCAAATTTGAAAAAGGTCAATAACGGCATAGACTATTTTAAATCCAGAGTGTATTTTTTTAAATAATGGAGATAGTCTAGCCATTTTTTAAAAAGGAGGATGACCATTAGAAGTGAGTGAAATGTTAAGAATGTGACTGAACACAGAAGTAATCTCAAGGAACTTCTGTAAGATAGATAGATAGATAGACAGATAGATAGAGAGATAGATAGATAGAGAGATAGATAGATAGATGTGTAAAAAACACAGATGGTAAATGGATGATGTCAAAATCATCTCTGTTATGTCTCATGGAGATATACCTATCTCATAGAACTGGAAGGGACCTTGAAAAGTCATCAAGACCATGGATGGAGCTTTGTAAACATGAAAATGAAGAACATTTCTGAGCAATAACTGCATTCACTTAGTGAGAAACATTTCTAAAAAGACTTAAGATGTTGATAAACTAGTCCTAATACTCTTAACCTATTTCTGAAATATTTGAAGAATTCATTATATTTCTCAACAGAGTATCAAAATTTCATCCCAGCCCAGATCATGAACCTGTAATTTAAAAGCCTGCCATTTACCAGTCTTCTATGAAAAGCTTTTATATGCCTGGGAGTATATTTATGCCAAAGATCTCTGTGCTTCAAATTAATAGTGTCAAACTGTCCTGTAGTGATTCAAGAGCATGAGTAACAACCTAAGGGAAGATTGCTAAGAGCCAGGGCACAAACCCCAGGCTGGCTATGAGTTCTATACATAGATTTCACCAACCAATTATCAAGCATAAAATCCTCATGCCTTATAACAGTCTTAACATGGAGTCACAACCAGTCCCCTTGGATACTCTGATCTGTCCCACCACTCAGCTAACCTTGCCTTTGTGATAGATGGTCCCTTACACCAAAGATCATAGCAGTATTCAATAACTGCAAGTCCCAAAAGACCAGTCACTTACCCCCCAGTCAATTGCACTATATCTCACACCAAAGACAAAGTTTGTAGCCAACTCTAAAATAAACTATCTAAAGATTTATTATACAGTAACTCCTCACTTAATGTTGTAGTTATGTTCCTGAAAAATGTGACTGTGAGTGAAAAAATATTAAGCAAATCCAATTTCCCCATAAGAATTAATGTAAATGAGGGGGTTAGGTTCCAGGGAAATTTTTTTCACTAGACTAAAGACTATATTATACACACACAGAGAGTATAAGTTTTATACAAACAATTTAATTCTGGTACACTGTGATGATGATTGGGAAGCTTGATTGAGGGGGAGTAGTCAGAGGATGGGATATTTCCCAGGGAATGCCTTACTGCTAAATGATGAACTAGCAATTGGCTGAGCTCTCAAGGGTTAACTCTCACACTCTATAAGGCAGCAGGAATGGAGGGATGGGAGACAGGATTGCAGACAGAGACACACACTGTGTGTGGGAGAGAGAGATGCATATTTCCTCTTTAAGTATGTTGACCCTACTCTTAAGTACACTGCCTTATTAATTAGATCAGCTTGCTGAGACTGCAGCTGCTGCCAGCAAGCTTCCTCCATCCTGAGTCTTGTCATATGTCGTCCCTGCTCTATGGAAGATGGGGGAAGCGGGGTCCAGGAGCAGGGGGGAGGGGGACACCCTGGCAGCCCCCTTTTCCTCCCTTCCCCCCCGCACAGCAAGCAGGAGGCTCGGGGAGCAGCTTCAAGGCAGAGGGCAGGAGCAGCACATGGCAGTGTGGGGAGGGACAGCTGAACTGCCGGCAACTGATAGCCTGCTGGGCAGCTGCTGCACAGGGAACTTAGGGGAGCGGGGAGCTGATGGGGGGGGGGCTGCCAGTCCTCTCTTGTTCCAAGCCCCCACCAGCTAGCTCCAACGGGCAGCTCTTCCTGCAAGCAGTGGACAAAGCAGGCGGCTGCCACACAACGTTATAAAGAAGCAATGCACAACTTTTAATGAGCATGTTCCTTAACTGATCAGCAATGTAACAATGAAACAACATTAACCAGGAAGACTTTAAGTGAGGTGTTACTGCATAGGAAAAGGAAACAAGAGGTTAAATGGTAAATGTTAAAGCCGGTAAACATATGTACACCCAAATTAATTTCAATATTAAGTTTTTAAAAAGGAATAGAAGCTCCTATGATAAGGAAGTTCTATACATCCTCTAGGGCTAACCCAGAGTAAGCACCCTTGCCCCTTTGAGCTCAAGCACCATAAATATGGGTTTTTATCCCATCCCTGCCTCTGCTTCGAGTTGCAAACTTAGCTGATGGGAGGAATCCAATTGCATGTCTCTTCTTCATGGTGAAAAAGGGTGGGGGGCAACAATCAACAGTCTTTTTTACCCTGATGTTCCACAACTGTTCATCTAGTATTGATGGGCCTTCTTTGTTGGGTGGGAAACAACACTTTCTGAGGAGACTAGTATTTCACACTAGTTTATGCTTCTGTTTTTTCTGGTGATTTACAGTTACAAAGGTTTCCAATGCAATTGTTCTAATATTACCTTACAGTATGGGATACAGATGGTATAACTGACATTAATGCTTGCAGCAACTTACAAGCATTCAATAAAACCAAATGTTAAACACATTTTTATAACTCTAATACTTGTTTTACCAATACTAACACAGAGATGAACCAGACTGATTCCAGCTATGTATTTGTCAGTATTCAAGTGAGGCATGGGACCTTGGTGTCTGGTGTCCCAGAGTAGTATGATAGCTGATTCTCCTGTCTGGGAGACATTCCAGGAGATCCCTCAGGTTTAATGTGGCATTTGGCACACTGGCAGTTCTGTGGATTTAATGTAGAAGCCTCCTCTCCCTGCACCTGGAAAGTGGTTCTGGATCTGAATGTGGGAATTCCTTGGTAATTTATACTTTCATTACATTGGGTCAGAATTCAACCAATAGCTTAGGTCCTGTGACACACTTACTATATGCATACATATTTTGAGGAGTCTTATTGTAGTTGCCACATACAAGCTTCAGCAATACCCTGAAACCTAAATGGACATAGAATAGTAACTTAACTGGAACCAACAATACTTGAAGTACAGTCACATGTGCAGTTAAATGACATCAATTTCATGCACCAAAGCTTTCCAAAACTAGAAGAGTGACTGTTTGATCTCAGTTAGCCCTGCCTTCAGAAGGCTGATTTCCTATCATGTGCAAAATGCCACACTGTATATTTCTTATAAAAGAAGAATGCAGTAAACAGAACATATAGAAAATATATTTTAAATAATATTTACAATAAAATAGTCAAAATCTAACAGTACACAACAGTAGACACTGTTTGTTCACTGTATTAAATCATATATCATCAAATAAACAGTATTTAAATGGGGCACAGGTGAGTCCAGGATTCCTTATTTAGAGATGGAAAAGGAAAAGTCAAAAATGTGTGCCATGATATCGTAATCCTTAACCCATCTCCCATTCATATGCTGTTTCCATTGTATACTATATCAGGTGGTGTATTTGTGTCTAATATTAAGAAGGCTAGAACTGGGGATCTACAAAGACCTAAAAACTACATACAGAGCTTTCTGGTAATAATAGCCATGTTGATACATGTAGCAAAATAGGAAGATGAAGCCAGAGTTAGATATAGTTAATACTATTGATCTGGTGTTGACATTCCAGAACTTGGACTACTCATCTAAGGATCAGTCAACAAAGATCTCCTGCCATGGACCATCATATCCACCATTTAAGTCATTTAAATTCTCCTTGTTTCCATTTTTCTAGCAGCTAAATGAAAGCAATGGCAATTACTGCTGATAAAATCCATAGGTGAAATCCAAAACAATATAAAATTCAAGATATTCATGGCCACATACAGACCAGGATCATTTTATCCTGTGGAGGAAACCTGGAGAGAACAGATTCTTGTAGAAATGCTCCAATTCATTCTATCAGGGGACAGTGTTGCTCTTACATTAGTGGCAATTATGTATCCTTTTGTTAGCCATAACTACAAAGTGTATTTTCAAATGCTGGACAATAGTGCAAGGTCCCTCTTTAGATCAATGGATCTCTCTAACCAAAGGCTTTCTATGTGTAAAACAAATCACTGGATATCTTCCTCAAGCTGAAGATGTATTTAAAAATAAAATGGTTACAGTGCAACTTTTGGAGCAAACTTGAGTTTAAGTTTTCACATGCTTCAATGTGAATAATTTTAAATCTCTGAAACGTTGCAGGTGCAAAATCAGATAAAATGAACTGGAAAAAATGTGTCAACAGTTTTGCACACCTCAAATGCATAGCTGCTGGCAATTTAAATTATCTACTCTATATTATCTTCCTTCCCTCATGCATCACAGATGATCTACTGACAAAATATTTCTGTGCAAATTAGACAATTTTGCAAGTGAAAAAAGTGGACTATTAATGTCTAGAGCCCTTTGCTGGGATTGGGATGCTTTATAGATGGAGTTAATTAGTAGATATCTTTACTTACAGCTACAGAATAATGAAGCAGCACAACCTATCAAGGTCCTTTGCATTCTCCAACTGGTTTTGCCCATGAAAAACTCAAGAACAAATTTTTAGTTTCTTATACCCATAAGGTGCTCCATGA
The DNA here is from genome assembly GCF_025201925.1 of Gopherus flavomarginatus. NCBI lineage: Eukaryota > Metazoa > Chordata > Testudines > Testudinidae > Gopherus > Gopherus flavomarginatus. The sequence continues at coordinate 36,953,665 of NC_066617.1, forward strand.
TTAAGCAATGGGAAAAAAATCCTGACTACTTGGTATAGGTTTCATTTACTTGGGAAAAACTCTAAAATGTTTAAAATGTCTTAGGTCAGAGTCCAGAGGACAATGTTGCCATCTCTCTTGATTTTTTGTGAGTCTTCTGTTAAGCAGGGTTTTCCTTAGAGCCTAAACTGCTGGAATCAAGAGATTCCATAAGAATCTTAGACTTTTTTTTTGGTAAATTTGTAGTGCTCATAGGTGCAGAGGAAAACTTGAAATTGAGAAGTGAATGTGCCTTAATGGCTGAAAACAAAAGAAAACAAAAAACAAACAACAAAAAAAGCCAAACCCAGAAGGTAAATAAAAAAAATCAAAAGTTTGTTTGAATTCTCATGATTTTTGGTGGTGGTGGGAGGTCTGAGTCAGGATTTTTTAACAGTTGGTTTTGGCAATGCTGAGAAAATCCTGTATTTGCCCCACATGTTTGGGCAGCTGTGCCTGCTCAGTATTCCTGACATCCTAATAACCAGCTGGGCTGCCTGATGGACCACCCTGCCTCATTAGCTGAGGAAGCTAGCAGGCTGGTCCTTTAGCCCAGCAGCAGCCGTAAATCGCTGGCTGCTTGACACCCACGCCCATGGACTCTCAGCCACTCTGTGCTCATCTCTTGCCAAGCACTGGTCCTGCTCTGATCCTCCACAGCTCCAGTCAGTTCCTGCCCTGCATCCAGCCTTGTTCCCATCCCTTCCCAGCCTCACTCCTGTCTCAGAACCAGCCCTGCTCTTGCTTTCCCTGACTTTTGATAATCTGGTTCCGACTCTCATTCAGACCCTAACTCTGGTTCTGACCTTCGGCCCTGCTTTCTGCTTCTGAACCTGTCTCAACCCCCGCTCTGGCAGTCAGACTCTGACCACTTCACCTGACTCCTGCTCCAGCCTGGTCTCCCGACAACCCTAAAGAAAACCTGTTGGTGGGCTACAGAAAATTCTTTGCACTAGTTAGAGTTCCTCCTTCAAACCTAGAATTTTCACCTATAAAAATGGTGTGAAAGTTCACATCACAATACACCATGATGTGCTGTGATAGTTTGATGTTGCCATGTCAGTTACAGTATGCTTTATCCTAGAGCTGGTTGAGACTTTTTGATGAAATGGAGTGGGGGTTTTTTGTTTTTTGTTTTTGTTTTTTTTTAATTTTAGAAAGACCAATTCATTAAAATGTAAATGTTTTACAGGAATTTTTCAGTTTCAAATGAAACTTTTGTAAGGAAGATTTCTCAGTTCCGGGAGACAATTTACAAAGCAAGAGTCCTCTCCCACCAAACAGTTAATAACTGGTGGTTAGGACACTTATCTGGAATGTCAGAAATCCAGATTTAAATTTCTGATCTGCCTGATTCAGAGGACTTGAACTTCGCTCTCTCATATCCCAGGTGAGTGCCCTATTTATTGATAATTCTAAGCTGGTGTGTGTGACTCCCTATCATTTTTCATAAATGGATTGGAAATACCTTGGTTTCATCCCAGTGAATAATGGGAACGTTTTTGAAATCTTGAAAATTTTCACAGGATGGGAAAACCATTTCTGACCTAGCTCTGCTTTATCTACGACTTTGAAATTATATGATAATATGCTGTGCTAGCTGTTTATGGGCTGGCCAGAATCCAACACATTCCTGTTACTAATTTTCATCTAGAATAGATAGATTCTAGGGTAGAAGTTTGAAGAGACTGGAGGCTGTAGGCTCAATAAAGCATGCTGGGAAGATTGTAGGGGAGTGTAGGAAACAATCTTCCTTCAGAACGGTTAGAGATATGACGGGAACAGAGCTGATGTTTTGCCCCAGGCAAAGACACAAAGCTGGGGGGAATTGCTAACACAGAGAAGGACCGGGATATCATACAGGAAGATCTGGATGACCTTGTAAACTGGAGTAATAGTAATAGGATGAAATTTAATAGTGAAAAGTGCAAGGTCATGCATTTAGGGATTAATAATAAGAATTTTAGATATACATTGGGGACATATCAGTTGGAAGCAACAGAGGAGGAGGAGAAGGACCTTGGAGTATTGGTTGATCACAGGATGACTATGAGTCACCAATGTGATATGGCCCTTAAAAAAGCTAATGCAGTTTTAGGATGCATCAGGCGAGGTATTTCCAGCAAAGATAAGGAGGTGTTAGTATCGTTATATAAGGCACTGGTGAGACCTCCTCTGGAATACTGTGTGGAGTTCTGGTCTCCCATGTTTAAGAAGGATGAATTCAAACTGGAATGGGTTCAGAGATGGGCTACTAGGATGATCCGAGGAATGGAAAACCTGCCTTATGAAAGGAGACTCAAAGAGCTCGGCTTGTTTAGCCTAGCCAAAAGAAGGCTGATGGGGGATATGCTTGCTCTTTATAAATATATCAGAGGGATTAATATTAGGGAAGGAGTGGAATTATTTAAGCTTAGTACCAATGTAGACACAAGAACAAATGGGTATAAACTGGACACTAGGAAGTTTAGACTTGAAATTAGATGGTTTCTAACCATTAGAGGAGTGAAGTTCTGGAACAGCCTTCCAAGGGGAGTAGTGGGGGCAAAAGACATATCTGGCTTTAAGACTAAGCTTGATAAGTTTGGAAGGGATGGAATGATGGGATAGCTTAATTTTTTCAATTGATCTTTGATTATCAGCAGATAAATATGCCCAGTGGTCTGTGATGGGATGTTGTATGGGATGGGATCTGAGTTACTGCAGAGAATTCTTTCCTGAGTGCTGGCTGGTGAGTCTTGCCCACATGCTCAGGGTTTAACTGATTGCCATATTTGGGGTTGGGAAGGAATTTTCCTCCGGGGCAGATTGGCAGAAGCCCTGGAGGTTTTTCGCCTTCCTCTGCAGCGTGGGGCATGGGTCACTTACTGGTGGATTCTCTGCAGCTTGAGGTCTTCAAACCACAATCTGAAGACATCAATAACTTGGACATAGGTTAGGGGTTTGTTATAGAAGTGGATGGGTAGGGTTCTGTGGCCTGCTTTGTGCAGGAGGTCAGACTAGATGATCATATTGGTCCCTTCTGACCCTAAAGTCTATGAGTCTAAAGTCTATGAGTCTAAAAGGCCAGATAGGTTTCAGAAGAGCCTTGTGTGACAGGTTCCCCCTGGGGTGACACTTGGAACTGGGGTACCATGGAGCCTACCTGATCCACCAGCCTGGGCTCCCTTTCACACTGTGGTGCTGTGATAAGTTGCCAAGCTCTCCAAGCTTGCTCTTTCGCCAGCATACACCCAGATAGGGACACACCAGCCACAGCTTCACACAGATACTGAGATCAGCTCTGCATGGAAAGGCTCAGCTAAGGCACCTCTCAATTGCTAAGGCAAGCACCCCTCTCTGGAGTCTAAACCCAAAATTATACTGTCTTGTGCTGCACAGGGAACTGTATAGCGTAAGCTCATAAAATTCACCCCCTCCCTCAATGTGGAGAGACATATGCAACAGCTTTCTGCCCCAAGTTATAATGTCTATACACCGATTTCAGACAATTAAGCCATTAACATTATTTGGTCTTTCTACTGTTTTTCTTCTGGGTGTTTTCAACCTCACAACATGTTTCAATAACACATATATAGCCAAACTTCATAACGTCACGTACAATGATAGCACATACAATCCAATGGTATATTAATGTCTAGCAGATCAAGACATTTAGAATGATACCTCATAAGGCACAATTCATACAAAACATATCCTAATTACATGACAGCGGTGAATATTGGGGTGCCAGGGTGTCACACCTGGAAAGCAACTCTGAGAGAGAGAAAAAGGATTGGGGAAAGTACCTGGTAGTAGGGGTTCACTTCAGCCTAGAAAGCCAGAGAATAGTAGGCACTTGAAGAGAGCAAGAAATGTTTGTGTGTCTCTACCAAAGGATGTGGAAGAAGCCAAGTGGTAAAGCACTGTTTGTCAGCCCTGGACCAAAGTAGATGAGGTGAACCCCTGCACAGAGTTGTGAAGGTTCTGATCTTTTGCTGGACTTTCTTTTGTGTATTTTTGTTTGCCTTGGAAGGAAAACAGTTTGGTTTGTATGGGTGGACTTTGGGAGGCTTGCCCCCAGCCCAGCCCACCCCTTCCTCCTGAGGCCCCATCGCTCCCACCCCTCTTCTGCCCCAGCCCCCCAAACACAGAACTGCCAGTCACCACCACGCCCAACCCCGGGTCACCTGAGCATCTCCAGTCCCAGAGTGCCCGATGTGTGGTGAGCGGTTCCCCCAGACCCAGAGCACTGAGTGGGCACTGTGTGGCTCCCATCCCATCCCTGGAGTGCTAGGCAGGCAGCGTGCACTCCCGTCAGCTCCAGAGCACCCAGCGGGCAGCGCATTGCTCCCTTTCCCCCCATTACTCAGCCCTGGAGCACTGGGCTATGAGGCCCCAGTACTTGGCAGCCCCAGCCACCCAAGTCTCAGTTGCCCTAGCCCCAGCCACAGCAAACTTCCCTTCCCAGAAGAGGAGTAGCCTGTCTGCCCTGGGGCCAACTTGCAGCAGGAAGGTGCCTCAGGACTGAGCATGGGCAAGGCCACGTGGGGCTGTTTGGGGAGGAACAGCCTTCCCCAGCATATTATAACACCACATATGTTGGTTTAGTTAGATGGCTAAACAAAACAACTAATACCAGGGAGATTCCTGATAGCCAGAGGAAAACTGAGGCAGTGGTTGCAGCTGGTGTCAAGGCAGAGGTTAACCACTGATAGATATACCAATGCTACCAATTGGAAATGGCAGGCTTCATGGGCAACAAACTCAGTTTAAACAGGAAACCAAAAAGAGTCTGACAACTCCTGGAATCCACACAAATGGCAGAAAGTAGATACTGAAATTATAAAATGTGCCGATATGGTGCCTAATGCAAGAAATAAGTGACACACACAAAATCTAAAGTAATAGTCTTCTAACCCAAAATTCAGAATAATAAAAATATTATGTTTCCAGAACACGTATCAGCTCTGAAAAACAACTAGAGCTGTGAAGCAAACTTTGCATCAGTACCAAATAAGATGCTTTTAAACAAGGAATCTAGAATCACAATCAATATATAAATGCTCATTTTGCTAATAAGTGTAACCATGAAAATACAATATTATGCAACATCCTCTTTGTACATGCCGGGTAACAGCTGCATTTTAAAATTCATCTTGTGCATATAACCTAATAATAATAATTATTATTATTTTTTACATATGGAAAGAAAAATGAGTTCAATTACTACATCTGCTATATATGGTCATAAGGTTTTTAAAATTATTTTAAAATCCGTTTATTCAACATGCCTGGCAAGAGCAGCATTGGAGAAAAGAAATGTTTCTGGTGTTGGTCTGGGAAACTGCTTTCAAGGTCATGCAAAGTGTAAATGCAACCCAGTCTCCACATGATTACACCAGTGAGACAATATCTAGTCCTTCATATTCCCAATTGTGAAGTATCTCAAGCATGAACTATCATATTATTGTCAATTCAAATCCATTTTTTAAACATTTATTTTTTAAAGTAAATAGTAGACTAAGACTTTCTCAACCTATTTCAGTGCAGACTTTTTAACCATTAAAAATTATTCAAAAATAACAGTGAAAGGTCACAGCCTAAGCATACCCTGTTAGCATCTTTGCTGTTTATTGAGGTCTTTATGCATGGTTTAAACTGAATTACTACTGCGTAGAGGTAAAATACATTTATGCCCTTCAGGAAATTCTGTTAATCCAAATTAAATTATACTACAAAAAGCAGAGATGGTAATGCCAATGATAAAAAAAAATGATTTCAGGTCTGATTGTATGTCCATATGCATTACAATTATTTATCCTTGTAACAGTCTTTGTTACTCATAGAATAATCACTGTAAAAATGATAATTTGAGGGGTTATGTTTCCTTTGATGAGGTTTCAGGGGACTATTCTCCAGCTTATGAGTGTGCATAGAACCCATTAAAGTTAATGGGATTTGCCCATGCAAATTACTGGGAGAATAAACCCCTTAATCAGTTAATGAATTATCCCTAGCTAGTTGATTACTAAACTATTATAGAGCAGCAACATGAGAAATCAGTCAAATAGTAAGTGTTAATAATAGCCTGCATGCAGCATTATAAGAAATGCAATCTCCCCCACCATTTTTGGCATATATTTAATGCTCATGAAAGAGGCCTGACTGACAGGCCTGGCAAACAAACTCTTCATTTATCCACACTACTTTTAAAGTGGGCTTCAGCTAAGCAAGCTTCTGGAATCAATGGACCTCAACCCTGGTCCGAAGGGATCGCCTCTACAGAATGAGAAAATAATCAGCCTCCGTGACCAATTTGTCTGCAGACCATTTTAACTGCTTTTCTTGAGTGCCAAAAAGGGTGTCAGTTGTGATGGGGCTGGAGCTGGAGGAGTTTTGTGAAGTAAACACCTGCCAGTCTGTATCTGTTTGCAATGTAGTTGTAGCCCTGTTGGTCCGTGATATCAGAGAGACAAGACAGGTGATGCAATATTTTTTTATTGGACCAACTTCTGTTAATGGAAGGGACAAGCTTTTGAACTGTATCGGGGCTGGGACCACCATATAAATTCACCATCTCATTTCACAAGCTAAATAAATCAGGCTTTGCTTTTCAGCCTTTATTGCATTGGACTAAATATCTGAAGCCGTTACACATATGTTACTTTGGCATATTTTCATCAAAGTTAATGGGACTTTTCCTGAGGAAAAACTGGGTGAAACTGAGGTAAAGACTTCAGGATTTCTTTGTAGCTTTCTGTTGGATGGGGAATTATTTTTATTTCTATAAACAGGCATGCTTATTTTAACTTGCAAGAATTCCTAAGTCTATGTTTGGGTCCTAGAAAAGGCACAATTTCCATTTGAGATTATATAAAATGTGATGCCTTATCAGGACATCCAGAAGTATGAGTCACCTTGTTACCCTTCTGCCTTAGCAAAAGAGAAACTTGCTGATTTTAAACTGTGTGTAAGTTCCCTGACACTCACAGTCAGGGCTAGTTTACACTGGGAATGCTAAAGCATTGCCGTGGAAGCACTTTAATGTGCCTTGTGTGGTCGTGGCACAGCACTGGAAGAGAGCTTTCCCAGTGCTACTCTCTCCCAGCACTGTAAAAAAAACCACTTCCACAAGAGGCGTAGCCACCAGCAGTAGTGCATTGTCTATACTTGCATTTTACAGTGCTGAAATTTACTGTGTGTTTTTTCACACCCCCAAGTAAGAAAGATTCAGCACTGTAAAATGTCAGTGTAGACAAGCCCTATGCTACACAATATCTTTCAAAGCTCTGCTAGCCTTTATTTTGCCTGGCAGGTAATACCTAATGCTCCCCCTGTTCTGGAGCCCCCTGGAAGAGTATTCCCCTGGAGTATCCAGCTCCTGTCACTGGACACTTACAGATATCAACATACTAGCTGTCTCCAAAGAGACAGTGTACACAACAGCTTGTTTTCACCCGCTCAGTGTTATCAACTGTCAGGGCCAAGATCCAGCATTCATGTATGCAAAAAGCAGTGCTTTCTCAGTTAGGGATAACAAAGTGGTTACCTTCCTTTCTTTTTATAGTTGAGCAAACTGTTGATATATCCTTTTGAAGTATATCCTTAGTTAATATCCTTCTTCCCCGCTGCTTTGTGCTCTGGTGCGCTGGACACCATGCTGCTTTCTCATCGTCTTGTTAACTTGATCTTCTTGTTTATCTCATATTCAGATGAACTCCCATTGTATTTGGCTTATACTGCTTAATTTACATCAGAGATGTAAGTAGATAGCTAAATCAACATTCCTTTGTTTGGGAAATAACTTGTTTATCAACCCTGCCTGATTATATAGGATAAACATATTTTTTAGTACATACATACAATTTCTTGAATGATCTTCATACATACTTCTTGCAAGGCTTATGATGACCAGTATGATATAAGCTTTCATTTGCAACCTCACATGATGTTCTTTACACAGCAATGTGTTTGTATGGTGGGTGTCTCAGGCCTGATAGGAGTTCTTATTAAGATGAGCAGTGAATCTTTTGCCACTTGACGAGCAGTGAGGAGATCTTAGAGTCACAAAAAGCAAAATGTCTTTATTTATTTTATTTTTTTTGACACCTGAAAATTCAGTGGATGTTAAAAAAATACCACATCTCTTTATGAGTAAAGTTTAGGTACTGTGCTACTTCTCAACAGAATGATCTTTTAAAAATTATTTATATGACCTACCAAAGGCTTCACTCTTTCAACTTACAATTTAGAACAAACAGCAGTTAAGAATAAAAGTATTTTATGCATTTTTTTTTCTTGATTGAGGTTGGCTTCTGATGCTATTTCCCAATAAAGAACATTTTCTTTCCATAAATAGCTAAAAAATGCACAATATATGTTACTGAGGAGAACATTCTGATGATAGAATTTGGGTCACTTTAAACAGTGACAAAAAATATCATGATGAGGACATCTGGCCTAAATTTACCTAATATTTGATA